>NC_141685.1:57848225-60425955 GCF_964263255.1 Lissotriton vulgaris | reverse complement strand
ACCAAGTAGGCATCATGACAAATAAAAAATTAACTGGTACATACCCAGGCAGCACATGCGGGAATTGTAAATCGATAATCCCTGGCGAAAAGATCACGTTAAATAATTGTAGCCACAATGTGAAGAATATGTTTAATTGTAAAACTCGAAATGTGATTTATTTAATCGTGTGACCCTGTGGCCTTGGTTACATAGGGGAAACGAGCAGAGAGGTCAGGACTAGACTAAACGAACACAGGTCCGCAATTAGAACAAAGAAGAAAAATGCCCCCTTAACAGATCACTGGATAGAATGTAATCACACAGTGGAGGAGCTCCGCTGGTGTATTTTAGAAAAAGTGACGTTATCAAGAAGAGAAGGTAACCTAGACAGGAAAAGAAAAATGCGAGAACAATTCTACATGTGTACATTCAAAACCCACACTGAAGGCCTCAATAATCGTGAGGAATGGGAAAGAATGTACAGATGAACTGAAAAGGACTATGGTGCACAAGATAGAGTCCTAACAAAATAATAAAGAATTTCTTCGTTCTCTTTACAAAAGGTAATGTGTTGATAGGCAAGACTCGGTACTACATATAACTCCTGGGACCTAAAAGAAACGATCCTCAATAAGGTAAATAATAAACATGCCCCTTTCTAGCCCATAACAGTGAGGAACAGCGTTTCGTAGCTAACAATAATAATAAAAGAACCTTTTTGAGTCAAACTTGGTAACGGCAATACCCACCAAGGGGACCCAAACATGTTAGCGATATGATATTTATACCAGCTGATCGCAATAACATAGATAAATGAAGGCATCAGACCAGGATAATAAATATATGAGGAACCAAAGGGGTATCAATTAAAGGACTCGCTAACAATCTATAGTATAATCAGGAGGCTACTATGATAGCATGATTAAGGAGCTATACCACCACACTCCAAGATGGCGGCCATAGTAACATGGGCGAGTAAGAGGTCCCGTGTTTGCAATTAAAGTGACGTCAACCGGAAGTATAAAATTAGCATGACGAGCGGTCACATTTTTTCCTAACAACGCTGAGACCGGTGGGAGCATAACAATAAAACGTCAATAGGTAAGCCGGAGCAATATCGCAGTACTATATAGATGGAATTGTGTATCAAATCGCACGCGCTAAACTTAGACCAAAACGGGGCGGAAATTCAACGACTGTTGGGCTTTCTTAAGCAAGTATAAAATGCTTTGCATACCTTTAGTATAAGGGTGTAACACACAGATATGGTGACTACTGCTTGTTGCAATAATAAAGTAGGTAACTGAGGGAAATTGATGCAACGTCGAACGAAGAGACTGAGAAACTGTGTATTTTCCATCATAGATAACAAGGAGAGGGTTAATGAAAAAATCACCCCGCTCTGGAGTTCAACTGAAAAGTGAACCGGAGGTCTGTTTAATATGCCCACAGGTGAGAATGATGATAATTATGAGCATAATACTACAACAGTAAGGATGTAATACAAGACTAATAGTTGGGTTTGTGTTTATTCTAGCGATAGGCAACACAATAATGTTAAACGTATGCCTACCTTGTTAGAGGAAAAGATATCAAAACACAAAGAAGGAATCGACACCCGTGAATTGACAAAAACACGAGGTGAGTTAATATGCCATAATCATACCTACATAGGAAGAGAGAATAGAAAAGAACAATGGGGACAATGGACCTTATTTCCTTTTGCAGCAACTGCTCTTTAATAGAAAAGGAACTACTGGGGCAACACCGGTCCAAATTGAAGGATTAGGAAGTACAGGTGGGTTTTAACTATATATGTTCACGTGTAGATGACCTTAATTGTAATAATGGGCCAGTGTAGAGCAATGGTTGTATATATCTCTACAGGTCGTAATTGATTAAATCGACCTATAGAAAATCATTTTAAGAAATGGTATGAAGCACATCGTATCCCCATCAAAGGAAAGGATACCGTCATAAACAGACTCAGGTATGACCTACGTGAGATTGTACCAAGAATAAAACAACTTGGTGTATTTAAATAAATTTGCTCCACAAAGGGTAATACACCTAATAACCGTAGATGCAATATATGTTTACCTATAGGTTTGTTTGGAGTCAAACTGAATGAGATCTCTGAATAACGACAGATCCCAAAGTCAATAACGGATACAGACCTGATCATGTTCAGGTAAAGAGGATGAATGTTGATGTTTTAAGATGAATGGGAGTGAACGCATATACAAAGCCCCTTAAGTTAACTGTAGCTGTGAAGACACCCACCAGGAGGGAGGGCTTGATAAATAGCTTTAGTAAAACCACAATAGGCAAATAGCACAATACCAGCTACTGTAGTGAGATCTTAGGCAAGAACATTAATAAATGTAACATCAACGTGCAATTGTTTATAAGGATGTTTGTCTTACATTGTATTTTTGTATCCACAGATCCATGTATTGTTAACTGTCCTGAAGAAGGTGCGGTAAAAAAGCCTTATCCACCGAAACGCGTCGACATCCCTAACAGAGGGTTTTTTATTCAAATCTTTTTATTGAATTGTGTAGATATATGTTGTTTTTAACTGCATCAAACAAATATGTGTCATATATTGTAAAACAAACGAGCATTAGGTACTGTATTAATAAATGGAACGTCTATGATCATATGGTTCAAAGATACATATTTGCCTTTTTTGATACTGATTTATTTTTACATTGATTAATTTTAATAAATAGTTCTATGCCAAGTGAATTTTGCCTTTGTGGTTCTACTATTAGAAGGGACATAACATACTATTGCTATATCAAAAGGGATCCAAGAGTGAATGCAAGAGTGAGAGCTTCTTTATCCCGGATACACAGTAATACAATTCTTTTCCACATAAAGATTAAAAACCCAGAGTATACTTTACAAGTTTTGTAGCTTACTCTACTCAGTTCCCTTGGGGCCAGAGGGTACTCTCTTTTCTTTTTAAAGATTAACAGTATGGCTTGTGAGCTGGAGAGGGACATATATTGAATTGTCCAATTGTAAAATGGACACGATCAAAACATTTGGCTTCACGGAAGACCAATTCTCAAAGATCATAGGGAGCGCTAAAGGCACCAGCGCCTCCATCATTTCTGACGGTAACTCGGAGAAATGGAACACCTTTTGGAACCTAAAGAAAAAGGTGATACGCACCGAATTACACTCTGAATTTCGAATTGAGTACTGCAGAAAGGGCATCATTCCAATGGGCTTACAAGTAAGGAATGAACCGGCCCTATTTGTAAAGAATGAAAAATGTATCGAACATTGGACCCTTATAGCAAACAGGTGCAGTAGAGACTGGATGCTTTTAATAATAGAAACGGCACAGGAATACATCATCATCGAAAAAAGAGATCTAGACAAAATGGAAGCCGAAATTAAAAGTAGTTACAGCAATGCCTTGGAGGAGGCAAAGAAAAAACTAAGTGAAATAACAGAGGATGTGGACAGTTACAGAGGGTACTTAATAGGTAAAAAGACCAACAAACTAAAAAAGGACATAAGTAGATATAACACAGGAATGGTGTATCCGTATACAAAAAAGGATTATTATGATACACCAATGCAGAAAACCAATCAATATCAAAACAAGAATTGGTATCCATATCGCACAAGGGGACATAAGAAAAATGTGAGTTTTTCGGATACCTCTTATGCGAGTACTGAATCTGAGGATGACTCACACAATGAGAATAGAAATAGGAAAGAAGCAAATCAGGCACAAAACAGAGATCAGAGACCTTTTTTAGGCAACAATCAACAGAGAGGGAACTATGTGCCACGGGGGAGAGGTTGTGGCAATTACCATCGACAAGCACCTCAAGCCAGACCGCCCTATATGAATACACGCAGTCAGAAGAGGTGGGACTGCTAACTAATGAAAAAGCACAAATCATTAATTTGTCTAAAAAAGTGTTGAGCAATGATGAACAGAAAGTTTTGAATATAGGATTAGGATTTGCACCCATTTCTAAACCCAATACTTATTAAATTTTGAAAGATGTTAAGAACCTGTTTAGAAAGGTGAGATTAAAAAAGTTTTTGGAGAACAAAATGTTACCAGAAAAGAGCAACCAATCAGGCCTAAAACCACCCTCTATTTGGACCCCAGCTCGAGCTATGGTTAGTAAAAGTGTGGAACTTTTTGAAACAGCTGTTGAGAAAGATATTGATAACTTACTGAAAAAGGAGGTTAAATTGTACAACAACAACCTCTCCAAAGAATGTAGGGATGCCTTTAAAAAGTTTGGAAACTTGTGACACTATAACTATAAAACCAGGGGACAAGGGAGGAAGTATTGTGCTACTGGACACAGAAAATTATCGAGATAAGATGCTTTCTCTCTTAATAGTAAGAGAACATTACAGACCTTCATCGCAGGATGAATGGCAAAAATTACAGACACATCAAAAACACTCTAGATATGGCACTAGAGGATAAAATGATCTGTCCCGATGAACATAGCTTTTTATTTAACAGTCATCCAGTAATCCCTGCCACATATGGGCTCCCAAAAGTACATAAATGCTTAGAGAATCCCCCAATGAGACCGATAGTCTCTAGTTTAAACTTCCTCACTGAGCCACTGAGTGTGTATGTGGATACATTTTTAAGACCAATGGTATCCCAACAAAAATCGTACATTAAGGATACAACTGAAATAATAAAGAAAATTGAAGGTATAAAATTTGATGATCGTAAACAGTGGCTAGTTTCACTCGACATCGAATCATTATATACAAACATACCCCAGACAGCCACAGTGGAGACTGTCAGTGACCTTTTAAAAGATGCGAATGGAGATTTATCAGAACACTCTACATTTATAGTGGAACTAGTTGACATCATATTGAGGAATAATATCTTTCTCTTTGAGGAAAACCTATACTGCCAGATCAAGGGCACTAGCATGGGGGCTAACTGTGCTCCGAGCCTGGCTTGCCTCTATGTTGGTGCCTTTGAAAATAAACACATATATAACGAGGCAGCACCATTCTATGATAACGTGACAAATTGGTCGCGGTTTATAGCCACATATTCTTCATTTGGGATGGTGAAGAAGATGAACTACTGGAGTTCATCGCGTGGCTAAACTGTGGGGATCCGAATTTAAAATTCACCCATACTATGAGCCAGAAAGAATGTGCCTTCTTGGATATCACAATAAAAGCAAAGGATGAGGAACTTATAGTGGACTTATACGTGAAGCCAAGTGATCGCAACACGATGCTCCACTATAACAGTGAACACCCACGATGCCAGAAGGATAACATACCCTTCGGCCAATTTCTGCGGATCCGCAGAAAATGTACGAACAAAAAAGATTTTGAAATCCATGCAGAGAAGCTGAAAATCAAATTGAACAACAGGGGATACCCTAAAAACATCATAAAGAAAGCATACAAAAGAGCTATATTTTATAACCATGAGGCATTATTTGAGGGCAAAACAAGAGGAGATTAAGTAGATCAAATAGTTTTTGTGTCTAATTACTCAGCGATCAGTAATAAAGTAAAAAATATAATAAATAGAAATTGGAGTTATCTCCAGGAGAACAATTCGGTAAGGATACAAAAGCCATTGTTCTCATATAGACGCAATAGGCCAATCAGGAATAGATTGGTGAGAACATATAGAGACAAAAGTGAGACCCACCAAGTAGGCATCATGACAAATAAAAAATTAACTGGTACATACCCATGCAGCACATGCGGGAATTGTAAATCGATAATCCCTGGAGAAAAGATCACGTTAAATAATCGTAGCCACAATGTGAAGAATATGTTTAATTGTAAACCCAAAATGTGATTTATTTAATTGTGTGACCCTGTGGCCTTGGTTACATAGGGGAAACGAGCAGAGAGTTCAGGACTAGACTGAACGAACACAGGTCCGCAATTAGAACAAAGAAGAAAAATGCCCCCTTAACAGATCACTGGATAGAATGTAATCACACAGTGGAGGAGCTCCGCTGGTGTATTTTAGAAAAAGTGACGTTATCAAGAAGAGGAGGTAACCTAGACAGGAAAAGAAAAATGCGAGAACAATTCTACATGTGTACATTCAAAACCCACACTGAAGGCTTCAATAATCGTGAGGAATGGGAAAGAATGTACAGATGAACTGAAAAGGACTATGGTGGACAAGATAGAGTCCTAACAAAATAATAAAGAATTTCTTCGTTCTCTTTACAAAAGGTAATGTGTTGATAGGCAAGACTCGGTACTACATATAACTACTGGGACCTAAAAGAAACGATCCTCAATAAGGAAAATAATAAACATGCCCCTTTCTAGCCCATAACAGCGAGGAACAGCGTTTCGTAGCTAACAATATTAATAAAAGAACCTTTTTGAGTCAAACTTGGTAACGGCAATACCCACCAAGGGGACCCAAACATGTTAGCGATATGATATTTATACCAGCTGATCGCAATAACATAGATAAATGAAGGCATCAGACCAGGATAATAAATATATGAGGAACCAAAGGGGAATCAATTAAAGGACTCGCTAACAATCTATAGTATAATCAGGAGGCTACTATGATAGCATGATTAAGGAGCTATACCACCACACTCCAAGATGTCGGCCATAGTAACATGGGCGAGTAAGAGGTCCCGTGTTTGCAATTAAAGTGACGTCAACCGGAAGTATAAAATTAGCATGACGAGCGGTCACATTTTTTCCTAACAACGCTGAGACCGGTGGGAGCATAACAAGAAAACGTCAATAGGTAAGCCGGAGCAATATCGCAGTCCTATATAGATGGAATTCTGTATCGAATCGCACGCGCTAAACTTAGACCAAAACGGGGCGGAAATTCAACGACTGTTGGGCTTTCTTAAGCAAGTATAAAATGCTTTGCATACCATTAGTATAAGGGTGTAACACACCGATATGGTGACTAGTGCTTGTTGCAATAGTAAATTAGGTAACTGAGGGAAATTGATGCAACGTAGAACTAAGAGACTGAGAAACTGTGTATTTTCCATCATAGATAACAAGGAGAGGGTGAATGAAAAAATCACCCCACTTGGAGTTCAACTGAAAAGTGAACCGGAGGTCTGTGTAATATGCCCACAGGTGAGAATGATGATAATTATGAGCATAATACTACAACAGTAAATATGTAATACGAGTCTAATAGTTGGGTTTGTGTTTATTCTAGCGATAGGCAACACAATAATGTTAAACGTATGCCTACCTTGTTAGAGGAAAAGTTATCAAAACACAAAGAAGGAATCGACACCCGTGAATTGACAAAAACACGAGGTGAGTTAATATGCCATAATCATACCTACATAGGAAGAGAGAATAGAAAAGAACAATGGGGACAATGGACCTTATTTCCTTTTGCAGCAACTGCTCTTTAATAGAAAAGGAACTACTGGGGCAACACCAGTCCAAATTGAAGGATTAGGAAGTACAGGTGGGTTTTAACTAAATATGTTCACGTGTAGATGACCTTAATTGTAATAATGGGCCAGTGTAGAGCAATGGTTGTATATATCTCTACAGGTCGTAATTGATTAAATCGACCTATAGAAAATCATTTTAAGAAATGGTATGAAGCACATCGTATCCCCATCAAAGGAAAGGATACAGTCATAAACAGACCCAGGTATGATCTACGTGAGATTGTACCAAGAATAAAACAACTTGGTGTATTTAAATAAATTTGCTCCACAAAGGGTAATACACCTAATAACCGTAGATGCAATATATGTTTACCTATAGGTTTGTTTGGAGTCAAACTGAATGAGATCTCTGAATAACGACAGATCCCAAAGTCAATAATGGACACAGGCCTGATCATGTTCAGGTAAAGAGGATGAATGTAGATGTTTTAAGATGAATGGGAGTGAATGCATATACAAAGCCCCTTAAGTTAACTGTAGCTGTGAAGACACCCACCAGGAGGGAGGGCTTGATAAATAGCTTTAGTAAAACCACAATAGGCAAATAGCACAATACCAGCTACTGTAGTAAGATCTTAGGCAAGAACATTAATAAATGTAACATCAACGTGCAATTGTTTATAAGGATGTTTGTCTTACATTGTATTTTTGTATCCACAGATCCATGTATTGTTAACTGTCCTGAAGAAGGTGGGGTAAAAAAGCCTTATCCACCGAAACGCGTCGACATCCCTAACAGAGGGGTTTTAATTCAAATCTTTTTATTGAATTGTGTAGATATATGTTGTTTTTAACTGCATCAAACAAATATGTATCATATATATTGTGAAACAAACGAGCATTAGGCACTGTATTAATAAATGGAACGTCTATGATCATATTGTTCAAAGATACATATTTGCTTTTTTATACTGATTTATTTTTACATTGATTAATTTTAATAAATAGTTCTATGCCAAGTGAATATTGCCTTTGTGGTTCTACTATTAGAAGGGACATAACATACTATTGCTATATCAAAGGGGATCCAAGAGTGAATGCAAGAGTGAGAGCTTCTTTATCCCGGATACACTGTAATACAATTCTTTTCCACATAAAGATTAAAAACCCAGGGAATACTTTACAAGTTTTGTCGCTAGTCAGAATTCCTACTCAGGCTGTTCTGATCTGTGATGTGGACATGGCCATGTCTACTACTGTGAGTCCCAATACTTTGGGCAAGTACAGACAGACACATTTGATTAATGATAAAGTGGCTCAGGCCTACAGGGGCACATGTTCCAGTGTCACTATGGTGACACCTAACTTTGTGGACCCAGGACATATTGTACTGGGTGATAATTACCTGGTGACCAATGCTAGCAATGTCACTACGACACATAGTGTGGCAGTTGTTAATTTCTCCTGGGGAGGGGTACCTGGCCTCAAAAGAGTTGTGGTAAGTGCAGACCTCCCAGTTGAATGTCTTTTGGGCAATGATCTTGAAAACTCAGTATGGTCAGAAGTGTAAAAATGTAAATTGATACTTGTATAGCGCACTACTCACCCGCAAGGGTCTCAAGGCGCTTGTACGAATACCGCTGTGGAACCCGTCCTGGCTTTCCCTGTGAGGCGTCCACTCCTGGGCATCCCCAGGGTGAAGGCCAGGCATCCTTAGCGTTGTGGGGGCCGTTGTGGAGATTAAGCAAGCTATTGCCCAGAGTTGCACAGTGGGACTCCATGATTGGAATAAGCACCGAGGCGAGAATTATCAGGTCCGTGGAATTTTTTGAGCCCAAGACCCGCCGAGGCAGGGAATTGAACCCTGGTCCCGGACTAGACGTCTGCATCAGGGTCTGCCGCTCTAACTATTGAGCCACACTTCTCCAGTGGAGTGTAGGACGCATGCAGAGATGTTAGGCATATCAGCACATGTCCTTGCTGTGACCAGGTCACAGGCCGAAAAAGTGCCAAACTGAACAGGCCTTGGATCCTGAAACTATGGACCAAGTGCCATCCAAGAGAAAGAGCAGTAGGGTTAAGGCAGTACCTTCCCCCCTGACCTCAATTGAGGATCAGCCTTCTCAGGAAGATGATTCTGAGACTCCTGAAGGAACTGTCCTGGAAGAGCTTGAACCTGAACAGGTTGAGTTTCTGGGGACAGGGGGACCTTCAAGAGCAGACTTGAGGCAGGCTCAGTTAGACTGCCCCTCTCTTGAACCCCTCAGACAGCAAGCTGCTGCTGAGGCTGCTGGGAATGCTCACGGTACCCATAAAGTGTATTGGGATGATGGGCTCCTTTATTCAGAGGCTAGAGACCCCAAGCCTGGTGCTTCCAGGAGGTCGGTTATACCTCTGCAATTTAGGGGCTTCCTTTTTACCTTGGCCCATGATATTCCCTTAGCAGGACATCTAGGCCAGAACAAGACTTGGGACAGGCTTGTCCCTCACTTTCACTGGCCCCATATGTTAGAAGATACTAAGAAGTTTTGTCGCTCCTGTGTGACCTGTCAAGCCAGTGGCAAATCAGGTGGCACAACAAAGGCCCCCCTCATACCACTACCTGTGGTGGGGGTACCCTTTGAAAGAGTTGGGATTGACATTGTTGGACCAATGGATCCCCAAACAGCCTCTGGGCACAGATTTATACTGGTGGTAGTGGATCATGCCACCAGGTATCCAGAAGCTATTCCCCTAAGGATCACAACAGCTCCTGTTGTGCCAAGAGCCCTCCTGGGAGTTTTCTCAAGAGTGGGCTTTCCAAAGGAGGTTGTCTCAGACAGAGGTGAAAACTTCATGTCTGGGTACTTGACTGCTATGTGGAAGGAGTGTGGTGTTAATTACAAATTCACTACACCCTACCATCCACAGTGCAATGGGCTTGTTGAAAGATTCAACAAGACCCTCAAGGGTTTACCTGAAAAGCTTAGGCGAAGATGGGACATCCTTCTACCCTGCCTTCTGTTTGCTTACAGAGAGGTCCCACAAAAGGGGGTTGGCTACAGCCCTTTTGAGCTTTTGTTTGGGCATCCGGTAAGGGGACCCCTATGTCTGGTGAAGGAAGGATGGGAGTTACCTCTCAAAAAGCCTAAACAAGACATAGTGGACTATGTACTTGGTCTCAGCTCCAGGATGGCGGAGTATATGAAGAAGGCTTCTAAAAACCTTGAGGCTAGCCAAGAACTTCAAAAAGCTTGACATGACCAAAAGGCTGTGCTGACTGAGTACCAGCCAGGACAGAAGGTGTGGGTGTTAGAGCCAGTGGCCCCAGCAGCACTCCAGGACAAATGGTCTGGACCCCACACCTTTGTTGAGAAAAAGGGAGAGGTCACCTACTTGGTGGACCTTGGAACCCCGAGGAGCCCCCACAGGGTGCTCCATGTCAACAGACTCAAAGCATATGTTGACAGGGCAGACATGGGCTTGCTCATGGCTACAGATGAGGGACAGGAGGAAGAGAGTGACCCTTTCCCAGACCTGTTGACTCAGAACCCTGATGATGGTTCAGTTGATGGTGTGGCCTTAGCTGGCAGCCTCACTGACCAGCAGCAACATGACTGCAGACAAGTTCTACAGGCATTTAGACATATGTTTTCATTGACACCTAGTCAGACTAACTGGTGCACCCATGAGGTGGACACTGGTGTCATTCTTCTTGTGAAGAGTAAGATCTACAGGCAACCTGACCATGTCAGGGACTGAATAAAGACTGAGGTACAGAAAATTCTTGAGTTGGGAGTAATTGAGCCATCAGAGAGCCCCTGGGCCAGCCCAGTAGTCCTTGTACCAACACCTTACACCCAAGGTGGTAAGAGAGAGATGAGGTTCTGTGTAGACTATAGAGGTCTCAATGCTGTCACAAGGACAGATGCTTACCCAATTCCAAGAGCAGATGAGTTCATTGATAGATTGGCGTCTGCCAAGTTTCTGAGCACATTTGATTTGACAGCTGGCTATTGGCAAATCAGGTTAGCTGAGGATGCCAAGGCAAACACTGCTTTCTCAACCCCAGGAGGTCATTATCAGTTTGTGGTATTGCCCTTTGGCTTGAAGAATGCACCTGCCACTTTCCAAAGGTTGGTGAACCAAGTCCTTACTGGGTTGGATGACCTTTGTGCAGCTTATCTTGATGATATTGCAGTCTTCAGCTCCACCTGGGAGGATCACCTGATCCACCTGAAGAAGGTTTTAGAGGCCCTGCAGAAGGCAGGCCTAACTATCAAGGCCACAAAGTGCCAGATAGGGCAGAGTAAGGTTGTGTACCTGGGCCACCTTGTAGGTGGGGGTCAGGTTCAACCACTGGAGAGTAAGATCCAGACCATCAAGGACTGGGCTCCTCCAACTACCCAGACACAGGTCAGAGCTTTCTTGGGCCTGTCTGGTTACTACAGAAAGTTTGTTAAGAACTATGGGTCCATTGTGACACCACTTAATGACTTGACTTCAAAGAGGATGCCAAAAAAGGTTCAGTGGACAGTTAGCTGTCAAAAGGCATTTGATGACCTGAAGAAGGCCATGTGCTCTGCACCTATCTTAAAGAGTCCTGACTACTCCAAAGAGTTTATTTTCCAAACAGATGCTTCTGAGTTGGGGTGGGGGCTGTGCTTTCACAACTTAATGTCGATGGTCAAGACCAGCCCATTGCTTTTATTAACAGAAGGCGGACCACTAGAGAGAAACGTTGGTCAGCCATTGAGAGGGAGGCCTTTGCTGTGGTTTGGGCCCTGAAGAAGTTGAGACCATACTTGTTTGGCACTCACTTCAAAATTCAGACAGACCATAATCCCCTCTTGTGGCTAAATCAGATGAATGGTGAGAATCCCAAACTGCTCAGGTGGTCCATTTCCCTACAGGGGATGGACTTTACAGTGGAGCACAGACCATGGTAATGCAGATGGTCTCTCCAGGTATTTCCACTTAGAACATGAAGACACAACTGGTCAAGGTTAGTCTAATGTCCCTGCGTTTGGAGGGTGGGGGTTATGTAGGAGAGTAGGGTCTGCTTTCCTATGGTCACCCCATTTTTTGCTTTTTGCTTCACTGGTTTTCGACTTAATGTGGCTGTGGGCCTGCTAATCAGACCCACAGCCCTGCTGTTCTCTCTCTAAATTTCATACCATGTACTTTAGGTACATCACCAATTGGGATTTGGGTCACTCTTATGAGTCCCTGTATAGTGTACTATAGGTACCCAGGGCATAGGTGCACCCAAGGCCTACCAGGGGCTGCAGCATATATTTTGCCACCCCTGGCTGGCCATCCAAACTGACACAACTGGCTGATCACTCAGCGAGGCAAGGTCGTGTAATCACCCCTTGCTTAGATATAGTATTCCTATGTTTAACCTTATATCTGGACACAAATACACCTATAAGTCACTCCTATGGCAGGCCTTAACAATCCTGAAGGAAGAGTGCTTGGTTTTATGTGAGATGGTGCTCTAGCATGAGCTGAGCCCGTCTGCAGCTTTCGGAACATGTCCTTATAGCTGTTCTACTACTCTTAAACCCTAAAAACATACTTATTTACCAGTAACTAATTTCTTCCCTGTACGATGTACTATCCTTTGAATAAGACCTTCTGGAGCTATATTTCTTACAGGCAAAGCGCGGAGATACCCCCTTGGGGGTTTATTCAGGCGCTATATAAGAATATAAAATAAATAAATAAATTATGAACCTTGCGGTTAAATGCTATCTTTGGTTTGGCTTTATCAATACATGTTGTGTAAGGTGTCATACGTTTTGGAATACTACCCCCTCGCCAGTTCTGGCGACGGGGGTAGCATTCCACCCTTCTAGAGGGAGAGGACATGTTACTTCCCTTAATCCCGGTTAAAATTAACCAGAGCCTCAGCATCACAAAATGGATGCTGCTGCCACAGACACAAGTCTGACCTCCTGCTGCTGGGAGTCCTTCCAGCGAGGGAGGCTTGGACAATAGGTTTCCTGTCCCAGGGATGTGCTAGCAACACCCCAGACAGGCTATAGTGTATTGGGGCAGGGAGGGCTGAATGAAAGGAGACACTGCCTGGGGCACACAAGGTGTCCCATGCATAGTCCAGTTCAAACCGGTGCTGGGGCACTCTAGCCCTAGCTCTGACGCAAAACTGGACAAAGGGAAAGCGGTGTAACCACCCCCTTCCTGGGTCCCACCCATAGGAGGGACCTAGCAGGTAATCCAGCCACCAGATTTGGTATATAGGTAGGAGTTGAGTCCCAAGACTTTAGATTTATCCTGACTGAAACTCTGATACGAAACTCTGGACCTTTTACATCCTACTCAACGTAGAAGACTGAAGAATCTCCCTTGTGGTCAAGGAGTGACCACCCTGTGCAAGCAGGCACCATCAAGCGCTCAACAGTTTGCTTTGTGGTTGCTCCCGCCGGAGCTCAAACACAGAGCCTGACAAGACCCAGACTTCCTTCAGCCCGATCCACAGCCACAGCAAAGCTGAGACCCGTTGAGGCGACACGAGACGTGGGACCAGCCATCTTGGAAAGCCAGCGAATTGCTTTCCATGCAACTTCTGAGGCACCCTCAAAGTTGTGCAATGGGGATTGAGAAGCCCTAACCCCGAGCACCAACTGCACTGAAGATCAGCCCTCCACATTCCACGAGTTCTGCGTGGGGCCCTTCTGCATTTCCTGCTCGACGCGTCTGTCGGGTCACTTGCCCGTTGGCTAGTGGCCTCCGTGATGATGAAACCTTGAATTTCCAATGCTGGTCTGGTTGCTCCAGACTGGCCCTTGCTCCCCTGAAAAGGAGCAGCCCATCAGACCTTGCTGGTCTGACCCAGAAGCCATCTTCGATTCTTGCATGGGTTGCATTTGCCAAGGCCTGTTGACTCTGAATCGAGAACCGACACCGCCAACAGCGAGAGCCTTTGTGGGACAGTCCGTGCTCAGCTCCTGGTCATTGTTGACACCTCCTGGTCCACGTGGAGCAGAGACAAGCTTCTCGACATCACCTGATTCCTTTGCGACATCGCCTGGTTCCTTCCTGGTTCCATCCTGGTCACTGGCTAGTGACCCAGACTCTGTCCCCTCTGCTTTCAGGTACTCCTCATCCTCGATCCGCCCTTGGATCCAACTGGACTCTTCTCTCCTGGTCGCCTGCAGCATCTTTTCTCCAAGGCTCCATAGGAATCCACGACGAAAGCCGACACACTTTGGGACCTATGCACCCGCTTCCTGTGGGTGAGGTAACGGGAGTACTCCGGTGCTCCTGTGAAGATTAACTCTCCTAGTGTCCTAGTTTCAAGTGGTTAGTTCCTAGTCCAGTCGGAAGACTCCTAATTCGGTAACTTTATAACTTTACGCACCCATTGACTTCTATGTGTGCACGCGTAGGCAATTAGACACTGCACACGCATCCCGTGGGCCTCCTGCCACCTAACAACTGTTAGTCCACTGTAGCCCCAGCGATTCCCAAGGCCCTAGGCCTTTTAACTGTTCGTGACGTGGTTCTTATACCACTTTTTTAGTATATGGTTTAGCGGGCCACCTGGGCCTATCCATATTTGTGCAACTTATTGTATGTTAGATTGAGTTACTTGTTATGCGCTTGTGCCTTTGCCCTCATAAAGAGTTCAGAGGATTGATTTAGAAATAAATACATATATATTTTGAATATATAACCTGTGTGGTGTCCTTTCATTTGGTATTAAAGGGATTGCATATGGTTAAACAGCTTCTTCACATGCCCTCTTAAGTTAAGCCTAAGACTGCTTTTGTCCATGCTACCCCTAGGATAGCTGGTCTATAAGGTTGACTTTCCAACCATCACCATGAGGGTTGTTTGGACTGGTGCAAGGTGCTCACTAGAATAGTGAACATCATATACCAGGCCAACTTCTCACAACGGATACATATGTCGCCACGCATCAACGATCTCTTGATCAGCAACAATCGTTTTTAAAGTGGATTGGGATGTGGACCACTGGTGTGGTTGCGGGTGTGAGCAGTCAAGAGCAGGCTCTATGGCGACATTCAGGTCCCCTCCCCAAAGTAAGTGTGTGGAGCCTATTTCCAGGATTTTACCCCAAAGTAGCCTAAAAAATTCCGGGTCATCAGAATTGGGCCTATAGCAGGAGACAAATGTGAAGGTCTGTGCCGCTAATCTGCCCCAGGTGATGGAGTATCGTCCCTGCTTGTCCACCAGAGACCCTATAGGAGTGTATGGGAGAGTTTTACTCACAAGAATGCACGTGCCTCGTGCGTACGATGAGTAGGAAGAGAAGCTGGTATAGCTGACCCAGGGAGATGCAAATGTAGGGGCAGTGCTAGGGTTAAAATGTGTTTCCTGCAGCATCGCGCAGTGTATGTTGTGTCGGTCCAGGTAGGCTAGGATGTGTCGGCGCTTGCGCAGATCTCCCAGCCCTCGTACATTCCATGTGAGGAACCGGTATGTTGGGTGAGTCGGGGGATCAGTCACGGCAGCAGACATGGCAATACATGTTCATCAGCAATGTGTGTTGAGTGTTGATCGGTTTTGCAAACTGGGACTGACAGCCAGTGGCGTGTGGCAACTCATTAAACTACGATTCGAGGATATAGGCGTTCTGAAGGGTTAAAGTCCTTACCAGCTTGCAGGTCACAATAAGGGGACAGAGGACTTACCAACTTCGCCCCGGCTTAATAGTCTCAGCAGGGTTGGGCAGGGGGGGAGGTGCGCATCGGGAGTCCATACATACCATCCGGTCAGTGTCTACGTCGCAGTGCCTCCCCTCCGCATCCATCGGCTGTGTGAAACAGGATGCATCCAGGAAATAGCATGTCTGAACGGTGAGTTCTCGTCCATCATGCAATCATTAGTGCAGTTCCTCATTCTATGCCGGAGGAGCCGCCGCGGTCTTCCAGGGGGTGGGGAGGAGATGTACGAGCAGCCTGCTGCTTTGGCAAGCTTTTAAGAAAGTCCTGTGCCTGCTGTGGAGTGTTGAAAAAAACCTGTTTCCCTGAGTGTGTGACTTTGAGCCGTGCCGGGAAGAGCATAGCGTAAGGCAGATTTAGCTGCTGCTGTTTCTTTTTGACTGGGATGAACTTTCTCCTCTGTTCCTGCACTGCCATCAGGGTAAAATCAGGGTAGAGAGAAATCTCCATACCCTGGAAACAGAGCTGCCCATGTTCCCTGGACAGGTGGAGGGCAGTGTAGCGGTCCTGATAATTTAATATCCTGGCTATTATCGGCCGGGGAGTGGCACCTGGGACAGGTCGTGCAAAAAGGGAATGGTGCCCTCGCTCCACCACCAAGACCGGCGAGAAGGCCTCCCTCCCAAATAGCGTAATAAGGAGACGCTCCACAAAGTCCTCCATCCGCCCTCTAGCTGTCATCTCAGATACGCCAAGGATTCTGTGGTTGTTGCGGCGGGTGCGGGGTTCCAAATCCTCATTCTTGGCGGCTATTACCTGAGTCCTCTAGGTCCGAAATAACGCGCTCCGCCTCCGTCAGCCGGTACTCATGTTTGTGCACCCTGTGCGTGACTCCGTCCAACCTCGAATTTATGGAGTCCATCTTGGATTCGATGGAGGTCAAGCTGGACTGCATGATGAGTAGAAGTTCCTTTAAGTCTGCAGTGAAGGGGGGTGGGGGTTCCGCGTGGTCCTCCTGCTGATCTGCGTGCGAGGGGGTGAGCTTTCGTGCTTTGAAAGTCAGCTTTGGCTGGCGTCCGTCCAGCTTCCCCATCTCCGAGGGCTGGGACGCGTGTTACTGTACTTAAGCAGAAGGGGAGGGGTCCGTCCACAAGTAGGCCTCTGGGGCTAGAGCAGCAAAGAGGTACGGCGTCACAGCAGCGATCCGCCTAGAGGGATTTCCGCCAAAACAAGCCCTGTGTCCGGCCTTCACTGGCAGCTGTGTCCTCCTTACAGCAGCATTGTTCGAAATCGTTTCTCAGTTCCAGCCTGGCTTATGGGAGGATCCAGCAGATGATAAGGGGAGGGGGGCCTCGTCCTCAGCTTCCAGCCCCTCAGCAGCAATGATGCAAGTTAGACGGGTCTTGCTTCAAGCTTCCTAATGGCGAGACGACAGCAGCCTATGCTGTTACTACCTTGCATACAGTAGTAGAAACTGCACGCATTACACAGAATTCAGCACAAGCTGCCGAGTTGATTGCATTGACGAGAGCGTGTGTGTTGGCGAAAGGGAAAAGAGTGACTGTTTACACTGATAGCCAATACGCCTTTGGTGTAGCTCATAGTTTCGGTCGTTTGTGGAAGGTAAGAGGATTCTTTACTTCCCACGGCACTAAAATACAGCATGGTCAGTTGGTAACTGACCTCCTTGAAACACTTGCCTTGCCTACTTAAGTAGCGATTGTGAAGTGCAGTGCACATAAAAGTATCACTGATGATGTGGGTCATGGGAATGCTTTTGCAGACGAGGTAGCGAAAGAAACAGCGAGAAATGTTAAGAGTCACATGTATGTTGCAGGCCCTGCAAGATGGGTCAGAGAAGGAGGTATGTGTGAAGACACAGTAGAAAGTGTGGAAATGATCCAAGAAGAAGCAACTGAGAAAGAATTGAGTAAGTGGAGAGAGAGCACGGGAATGTTGGACGCGACGGGATTTTGGACGGAATTGTCAGAACATCAACGTTGGCTGTTACCAGATGCTTATGTACTACCTGTAGTTACTATGGCGCATGGTCCAGCTCATATTAGTGGAAAGGGAATATGTAAGCTTTTGGCTCCAGTATGGCAGAATGAAGGTTTCCCCAAATGTGCGGAGAATGTGGTGAAACATTGTATTGTTTGTTTGATGCATAATCCAGGAAAAGGAACACCAACTCCGGCAGGTCATTTTGCTCCCCCTACGTATCCTTTTGATGTATTACAAATTGATTACATTCACATGGAACGTTCCAATAACCTCAAGTATGTTCTGTTGGTGGTTTGTGCCTTTTCCAGATGGATAGAGGCCTACCCCCTAAAGGACAATACTGCTTTGTCCACTGACAAAGTCCTCTTGAAGGAATTCTTCCCTAGGTTTGGTTTGCCGAGCATTATCTGGAGTGACAATGGGAGTGAATTTGTAGGCCAAATTATGCAGAAGGTGTGTATGGGTCTTGGTATTAGACTTAAATTCCATGCGTTAAACCACCCTCAGTCAGCGGGTTTGGTAGAGTGTTATAATGGCACTCTCAAGCTCAAATTAGCAAAGATTCAGGCCCGCACAGGCCTTTCTTGGCCTGATGCCTTGCCTTTGGCACTTCTGTCCACTCTTGTTTAGGACTTAGTCCATATGAGGTCATTTTTGGACGCCCAGCCAATGTTTGGGGAGTCCCTCGACCCAAAAAGTATTCTGATATTCCATACCCATTGTTGGTTGATTACTTGCATGACCTCACTACTAAATTGCGTGTTATTCATCAACAGGTCCAAAACGCTTTGCCGGAGGCTTCCCCAGATCCAGGACATTCCATTCAACCTGGTGATTTTGTTTGCGTCAAAAATTTCCAGAGGAAGAAGAATCTGGAACCTCGCTGGGGGCCGCCGCGACAAGCGCTTTTGACGACACGAACAGCTGTGAAGGTCGTCGGGAAGAAAAATTGGGTCCACGGCGTGCACTGTAAAAGGGTACCATAACCTTTACCTTATGACCAGTGGGTCCGAGAGGGTGTTGGTGATAGTGAATGTGAGAAAGTACCCCGATTTGTACCATTCAGTAGTGCACGCCTGGACTGGAAAAGTTGTGAAAAAGAAGACGACGACGTGTTGCAAGAAGCTTTACCAACGCATTTGCGACTAAATACAACAGACCCAGAGACTTAGTTTCGAGACCAAACGATACCTGGCAAGACACGGTACAACCTAAGACCTAGGTTGACCAAAAAACAATTGAACTTTGTGTTTTTCTTTCCTTCTTGCTGGTTATAATTTTTTTTGTATTAAAAGACATTTCTTTTTCCACTATCCATCAAGTTGCAGGGTCACGGGATGAGTCTTAGGCTGTGACCTGAATAGTGACTAGGTCAACAGGATTTGCAGTGTCATAGGACGGCTAATAACCACAACTAAGTGATCCAGAAACATAACCGTGAGCAACGCCTTTAGAGAAATGGAGAACCATGTGGAAGGGGGTGATATTACAATTGTAAAAAGAAATAAGTACAAGAAATTATTGTTTAGTCATTGTGGCGTAGCATTATGTATTCTAGTATGTCTATGTAGTTTATTAGCTTGTGTAGGATGGATTGTCCACACTATGCAGCAAGCACCTGTGCCTACTTCCGTTTCTTTGCTTTCTCCTACTACTGTTTCCCCGCATAAATTCTATGCACTCCCAGACCACGAGCAAATTAGAACAGAATATCTCAACAACTCGTTCATCCAGTTGTTACATCAGCATCAACTGGTAGTTAACACTACTGACTGTTGGGTCTGTGGGCTCATGCCCGATAACACAGAAAGAGGGATGCCATATTTAGACCTTCCATTTTCATATGAAGGTTCTGCTTGGGCTTATCTGGCTATGTTTTCTAATGCATACCAGAATCAACTTCAGTATCCTCCTGGTGGTCCATATAATGGTGGAGCAGATTTTAGTTATAATCCTTTGATAAAGGGAATAGTGACTATGCCTAAAATTGCTGACATTAGTAAGATTCCCATCGATGAGAAACGAGCATATGATGGTTGGAATGTGACTCGTTACATTACTAGTCTCACTGATAAGGTTAGACAAAGAAGATCTTCGCCAATTTGCACCATACCTCATAAAGGTAACTTATGTCTGCAAATAAATGGTCAGAACACTAAGATCAAACAGGAAAGCAGTGTTTGCTCCCATACATACGTTTATACACCCTTAGTTTCTTCACCATTGGTACCATCTCAAGGTACATATTTTATCTGCCACGATAGAGCCTACACATGGCTTCCCACCTATTTCCCGAGAACATGTTATGTGGCATTCCTTCTTCCCCAGACATACACTGCTCCTTCAGATCATCACAGAAAGAGATATGGTAGAGGGGTTATTGATTCCGAAGACACTGCTGGACAAGAGGGAAGAGACTTTATTAAAGGGTTTCTTCCTTTTTGGGGTCCAATGGTCAATAGCAGAAACATTAGACAACTAGATTGTGTGGTCGATGCTACCATAAATGTGACTTCTAGAGCATTGAGTAATCTGACACCTGAACTTCAGGCGGATCGCCTTATGACTTTGCAAAACCGAATGGTTTTAGACATTGTCCTTGCAGATAGAGGAGGAGTCTGTAAATTGATTGGGTCAAGTTGCTGCGTTTATGTTCCTGATAATGCGCCTCCAGTATACCAAGCCATCTCTAAGTTACATGTAATTTCCGAGTCTATTCATCAAGACACCGGAAATTGGTCTGTGATGGGATGGTTTTGGGGACTACTGTCCATCTATGGGGATGGAAAGTGGTAACTTTCCTTGGAGCGATTCTAGCGATCATCTTTTCTTGTTGCCTCTTTTTGCAGTGTGGCCCCGCCATCTGTGGACTTTGTGCCACCTTGTGTATTCCAAAGCCTATGTCACAGAAAACAGAGAACATTAAAATGATGTTGCAGCAACAGCTTAGTGACCTCATGACCATTGACATCGAAGAAGACTAACATGAGTCCTTTGTGCTTTGCCTGAGTAATGGCAAAAGGAGGGTCTGAGGTTCTGAGGTTTTCGACTCCGCTTCGTATCTAGCCGTCATTTTGTGTCCAGCCGCCATTTTATGTTGCCTCACTCAGGCAGCACGGCGAACGCAGTGTTTTTGCTTTTTTAGCTGCTACATGTCTCTTCTGTTAAAAAGTAACCCCTTGTCCTTGTTTACGAAACCAATGTCAGGGTCTGGCCGAGTTCGTTAATCCATGTCTAGACTGATTAATCCTTGTCTTACTCCACTGTTTGGGTCCCACCATTCTTTCTTACTTTATCTTATTTGACTGGCCTTCGCTATTCTCTTCGTGTATTCTCTTATTACACAAACTATCCTTTGAAACACGCGAACATGTTCTACCACCTGCAAATTGAATTACGGGCACTAGTGTTGATTAACTTGAGGGGAGGAGAGCACACGGGGTCTGAAAGGAGGGCATGTTTAAGATACTTGATAGCTTGTTTTCAAACTTTTCCTATTTGTCAGTTTTGTATATTTTGGGAGTAGCCATTGTAAATATGTGTTCTATAAGAGACTGAAAGCCAAGGAGTTAAGTGGCAGTCTCCTGTGAATATACCATTTGCTACTTCTTGGACAACTGTGCTTAGCTGCAGCTAATAAACTCGATTTTCTACGCCTAACAGAGTGTCTCGTGTATCTGTCTGACAAGGCAGGTGAACCCAGAGATTATAGGCGTGCCCTGCGCTGCTCGGCCCATAAGTCCCGGTTCTCCAGCGGCTCGAAAGACTGGAGCTCTGACCCAGCACCGGGGAAGAGGAAGTGTGAATCCCAGCAGCCCTCCGATCAAGCGGCACAAGCTGTGTCGGACCGGGGCTTAGGGAGAGAGAATTCGGCAGCAGGTATGCGAGTGTGTCAGTAATATGAGTATTTTAAAAGCAGAAAACAACTTAAAAGAGTAAAATAACCTTTGTGTTGTCACACAGCTAGCAGCGTCAAGTAAATACAGAGACTGCTGCGTCCGCATACAGTCCGCATAAAACATCCAGCGCAGCAACACATGTAAGGGGGCAGTCCCAATGGGAGGTTACAACATGAGAAAAGGTGGCTCTAAGGGAGTACTAAGTCTATTTATTTATAAATTGTATATAGCGTAAGCTAGAGGAAAAGGTATCAGAGCGCTTTACATGAAAAGAAATAGCATATTGCAGGTTTACATAGGATGCATAAAATGAGAAATACATCAAATCTCAAAGGGATAGCACAAGCGCTATCTAGGCGAGACCTAATAAGGCCCCTGAATGGGAATAAAAGCCCTTGGTAGCCTAATATTATCTAAATCTGGAGGCTAGTCAAAAGTAGAAAGTGTGTTAAGACTCACTTCCCAGCCGGGATGAGATGAAAACTGTGGATCAATGTTTTGTCCACGGGGCAAGGTAACCTAATTAGGAAAATTAATTAAATTTGGATAGCTATACAAGATACAGTGCCAAAAGTTCATAATGCCATCTTTGATCCAATCTTTCTGCGTTTTTCAGTGCAGGGCAGTAGAAAAACTAATTTGCCGTAGGTTGCGCTGAGTGTGGCACTTCTTTACAATCCCAAAGGGAATCTATAAGGACAGTATCCACTTGTCCTTGCTAAAATGTACATTTTGTTACAATCAGTCAGGTAACCTAGAGTCTAATAACCCAAAAGTATAAGCAAAAGATTCATATATTCATTAGAAGTTTCAAAACTGAAATGCCAGAAACCGGCCCCCGGAAGCTTGTTTCCTTCCCAGTATAAGAATTGGCTTGGTAGTTTGGTTTGCCCTGTTCCCATGATGCACTGGGACAGGGACAGACTAATTTGCATGTAGCCGGGTTCTGAGCTGGGATGGTGCAGTGAGCTAAAAAACGGTGATGGATAAAGCCCTGATCTCTTGACTGAGTAGGAGTATTCTCCCTAATTCAGAAACTCTGTCCATCACCACCCCCTTTTCTGAATCTAGGTATCCAGCACGGAGTTAGAAAAGTTATGTGAAAAGTAACTTACCTGCAATTTATTGTAGGAGCCCATTAATTTCAATGTACTGCTCCAAAAAGTTTCCAAGTGCGGAGTTTTGAAAACTGAAAATATTCTTTAGAAATCATGCGAATAACCAAAACTTAATTACTTACCTGTTTCTAGGAAATGTACCAGTGCTGAATCTAGGTATCCAGCACTGAGTTAGAAAAGTAACATAAAAAGTAACTTACCTGCAATTTACTGAAAAAGCCTATTCATTTCAATGTACTGTATTTGCTAAGTGTTGCATACTACTGCTCCCCTGTAAATCAAACAAAGTACAATTTCTACTGCCTACTTGAACTGTGTTCATACAAGTAAATTATTACTGCAATGTATTTTTATGCTTACCTGTGCCAGGCTTGCTTAGTTCTAGAAATAAAACAACAGTATATTTTGTTATACAAAAACAATTGGCCTAGAGTTCAGTTCTTTAGTGTGTGAATTCGTTTTCTGACTGAGTGTGTATATCAAATGCTTAACATTGTCCTCTGATACTGCCTTACTGCTCAACCAACCTACCACTTTAGAGAGTAAGGTTCTATCTAACTTTAACCTCTTCCTACCTCTGGAGACCCTTGGACTCTATACACACTGTACCTCACTTTGGTGCAGTATACAGAGCCAGTTTCTCACTATATGTCTCTCCCAATTTACATGTGATGTTGTTGTCCAGTGGAAAGAGCAAGTTACTTCTGGTAAACTTTTGCAACACGGGAGTCACACACACATGAGGGCAATATAACTCTGCTGGGGTCTGTACTTCAGGATAGCATCTTTAAAGGTCAGAGTTATCACTACATTTTTTTACAGGGGATTTTAACACTCAAATGTGTGAGGACATCAGGCAACGAGGAGTGGAAGCTATGGGCTGTGCACGACAAGCAGGCTTACACATGGAACATACTCCCAAGGGTATTGACCTTAACTCCATCTTGCTTGAATTTGATCTAACATCTGTAATGAATAAGCTGCCTCCGGGGAAAACAGACATTACTCCCACCGTTATTGGGAGAGGATGTGACCACTTTATTGATTTCACCTTTGTATCTATCCTGGTTAACAAATTTTCTGTGCATGCGAGTGAATGTAGTGACCACAACTCCATTTGTGTCTTAACAGGCTGTACCCGAACACTCGGACACACCAAGGTGGGCGGGGGGTCTGGTATCCCCCTTAAAGCAGTGGAAGCGGGAAGGAGCGTAAAGTGGGGGTGTATTGTCCCAGAGCTACTCCACAAGTCCCTTTTAACTCAGTGTTGCAGCGAGTTTGCCACCTGTCTCGACAATGAGGCAAGTGCTCCGGACATCATGGGTGCATTTGGATCCATGTCTACTGTCATAAGGAGGTTACTACGGGACCCGGGTTGCGGCCGTTAGCAACTAGGTCCACAATGGTTTGACTCGGCGTGCTCCCAGGCTTCCAGGAACCTGAGACAGGCCTTGGGTGTTAAGCCCCGAGACCGGGTGGCGGTCAAAGGCCTACAAAGAGCATATAAGGCTGCTCTTGCAACTTGCAAGTCTGTCCTGAGGGAGGAGGCCTGGATCGATTTAGTGGAGGCTAGTACAATGCGTAATAGCTCAAAGTTCTGGGGCATTATTACGAGCCCATTTCTATCTGGGAATAATGCTAATTTACTGGATGCCCATATAACAGAGGATTGGGTACATCATTTCAAAGGTATCTTCCAGTCAGAAACCCCGCCAACTGAGGGGCAGGAAAGGGTGGAATGCAAGTCAGAACTTATTTTCACCACGCAAGGTCTGTCTAAAAACAAGGCCCCCCGCGCCAGATGGGATCCCGACAGATCTCTACATCTCCCACGTAGAAACCTGGGTGCCTGTCCTCACAGCTGTTAGCAATGCTGGAGTCCAGGTTGGCCGCCCAGATTCTTGGGCTTTATCGATTATAGTCCTGGTATTTAAAAAGGGAGATCGGGACAGGACCTACTGTTATAGGCCCATTTCTCTTCTGGACTCTGTGGTGAAGGTTGCGGGTCGCATGGTACTTGACACACTTGTATCCTGGGCTGATGAAAACGACTTTTTATCTGATATCCAAAACGGCTTTCGATCAGGTCGTTCCACTGTGGAACAGTGTTTAAACCTGTACATGGTTCTGAACAATTACACTGTGGCTAGTCCAGCCCCATATACCTAGCCTTCATTGACCAGTTCTCAGCATTCGACTGTGTCAATAGGTTCAAGCTGTGACAGTTGATGTCCTCCATTGGCATTGACAGTAACATTGTTTTAATTCTGAGGGATCTTCACAGTGATTCAACCGCGGTTGTCCGCTATTCAAAGGATCTGTAAGTGTCCAGTCAGCTTGACTTCAAGAGAGGGGTGTGTCAGGGGTGCATTTTAGCACCCTTTCTTTTTAACCTATATATTAATTCCTTAGAGAAGGCCCTTTTGGCCACAAATGCTGATTGTCCCCAGTTAGCCGAGCATAGCCTGCCACTCCTATAGGAGGGCAACTGGGGGCCTACAACTTCTTCTGAATTATTTTGCCCTTTTTATGGAGGACTTGGACCTTTCGTTTAATCATGCCAAGTCGTTCATTATGCAGGTGGAAGATCGTAAAGCTAAGCAGTTCACTTTTAAACTCGGACTTTCATCAATGCTGAAGACCAATGTTTTCTCCTATTTGGGAGTTGTGTTTGACGATTCCTTCAGTTGTTGCCCTTTGCTTACTTGGAAGAAAGGGGATCTAGGGAAAGCTTTTGCAGATGTTGTTAACTTTGCCAACCGAGTCCGAGGGAAGCAAATAGGGGCTATTTTGAAGATATATGAAGCCAAAAATATCTCAAAGGTTAGTTATGGGCGTGAGATATTGGGCCACATTGGGGTAGGGGCAGTGCAAAGTGCTGAAAACTCTTTCCTGTGATGGCCCTTTCTGTCCCACAAAGCACCCCGTTTTATGTCGTGCATGAAGAATTGGGGATGCCTTTCCTTTCAGATTTACTGGCTTTCCGTTACCTGGATTTGTGGCTTAATATTTGGGCTAAGCAAGAAAATACACGTAGCAAAGACGTCCTACGGGAATGCCTTTCACTTGACCATGTCTCAAGCATCCGATGGCTCCACTATATAAGAGTTGGTAGGTAGGAACTATTTATTAACCCTAAGCGCATATGTAAGAGGGACCTTTCTCTGGTCAAAGAGTTTTTTTTAAGAATGAGCCGCTGTGATAGCGAGGGAAATGAGTGGTGTAAGCCTAGTGTACGTAGGTACATTGTGTTAAAAACTGTACCAACCACCGAACCTTATCTTCTAGGGCTTAAAAGCATCCATGATTGTTTTCTATTGACCCGGTTTTGGCTCAACCTCTTCCATTACCTCTTGGTACACCCTCGTGGCTCCCACAGAGGCCTGTGCCTCATGTCCTGTGGCTGCAACAGTGAGTCTCCTCAGGAAATGATGCACTTTATAATGTTTTGTAGTTTTTATGCTGTCCCTAGAAAGGTATTTATTATTCCCATTCTCAAAAAAGTGGGTTTTAGGCGGGTGAGACCAGCGCTTATCTTTTTATAACTCCTCTCTAAAGACACTGTTTTGCATACGATTAACTTTTTACGGGTCGCTGTTAGACTCAGGTCAAACTGCAATTAACTTCTGTACTGTAATTCATGAATTTGTATCTTGTGTTCTGATTAACTTGGACATATTATAATTGTCAATCTGTAACTTGGAAGACGTTTCATCATTTTATGTATGACTTTTATGGTTTTCTTTTATTAAACCGAATAACGTTTGTTGATAATAATCACTAGGGGATTCATTTACAGGGTAGCATGGTATCCCTCACATTAACTCCAGGAGTCACAGACTCCACAATGTACATGCTTTGTTCCCCCTACTCTAGCCTTACATATACCCCCAATCACCTGCCCAAACCTCTCCCTGCTGATGCCAATGTGGTACTCCGTCAACCTGCAGACCATATTTTTGGCCCCTTTGAAACTGCCCATACAATAAAAGTGCTGCAGTTGTAAATACATATCATCTACCATTTGTTGTGTTTGAAACATTTTATTGAATAATAAGACCTAATAAACATAAGCTGATTATTAAAGCAAAACAAGCAGTTGCTATACACATGAGACAAAAGTTGTACATAAAAATCAACATACTGTAACACAGCAAAGTTATGTAGAGCACAATTCTTAATTTTGGGCAATCTTTAAAGTTCAACAATAGAAACGTTCATGAAGAACAGGAAAGGAAAGAAGGTGGGATACAGAGATTTCATTAATGTAATGCTTCCTACATATAGAAAAACAAATTCTAATTATTTTCCTTAAGCAATAAAGTCTGCACATTAAAATACTAAGAAATATATTGAACAATGAACATTTCATGCGTAATTAGAATTCAATTTGAATATTTTAACCTCCTCAGCATTATTTGACTCATGATTACAACCTGAATGCTTTCTGAAAGGAACCGCCTCATGGGGTTCAAAATCACATCTTTTGCAACAATAGGATTAAAATGATAAACTTGAATTTAAATTTAATTTACTGATTTAGGCCTTTTTGGAGATCAACATTTTTAAATATATACAAAATCCACACGCTTTTGCTAAATTGTCACCTAAACTTGAATTCAATCCACCTTTTGATTAAACACTTCCCATTCCAGCAAGCATCACAGAACCACTTGATGTTATCTTCAAATTAGTGATAATGTTTCGGATGGCAACAATAATAAATATGTTTAGAATGTTACCTCCGAAAGCAAAAACATGCCATTTCTGAATCATGGTGCATAATAAAATGTAGGAACAGAAAGGCATCTTTAGGTGTAGCATTCATTAAGGTTTGACCAGGCTTGAAACTAGAATTCCTGAACTTTTGGATTTAAATGTCATATTTTAAAAGAGTTCAAACAGACCCAGCACGAGCTCCGCGAAAAATAGAAGATGACTTAATTGTACTTAGAGAAAATGTGCTGATAAGTAATCTATTGATGTAAAATACAGTGGTCAGGCAATGCTTGTGGATCTAATCTATTCAGATTTTAACTCCATAGTTTGTTCAATAAGTTGACTGAGCATAATACTTGAAGGTCCATCTCTCAGATCAGTTCTATTACAGTTTTAGTTGCGATAACACTAATAGAGATCATTGATAAATAGATTTTAAAAGCCATGGGTGGGATTGACCCTTGCTCTAAATCTAGATTATTGTCTGCAATAGAAACCAGTACAAACAGATCAAATCTGAAAGGATTGAATATGTTTATTATAGTGGATTGGAGTAAACCCAGAAGACACACATTGTTCCTGAAACTCAGAAAATGTATCTAAAGATTATGATTACATCCTATTTTATGTCCAGAGACTGCTTTAGCTGCTTTCCTGTTTAAGTGACGACATTTGCAAATATATTTAACAAAACATTAAAGCTGGATGTCAGCAATTCTGTCTTTAAGTATTGTATAAGAGTTATGTGTGATGGTTTTTATTTGATCTGAAGCAACACTAACACTAAATAGGTACATGCACCGGTTATCATTAAACTAACATTATTAGTAAACTTAATTTGGAGGGAATTGAGAAAAATGGCTTCAGGTACCAAGGGTTTTATTGTTTAAAAAATCCACTGGTTCGGTAATTCACAGAGTTTGTAAATGATAAACCCCTTTTTTAAATGTACTAAGCCCATTTAACAATTCAGAATTTGGAAGGGGAATGTTAATAGTTTCCCTTCTGAATATTTTATACATCCTTAAGGTATGTATTAAGCTTTGAAACTATATGTGGGCTGAAAACAGTAACAGGAGTTAGTAACCCAAGAGGACATTTGTAAATCTGAAAGTAAAATGGTGCGCATTAAAAAATGTCTTTATTTAAAAGCAATCACAGACACAGTAGTGTGCTGACTCTACAAGCAACTACTTTTTTACCAAATGGATTATTAGTACATGAACTTCAGTATTTCCTATATTGCTAATATTTTTGTAATGTTGTGTAAATATTTGTTCCTGTTATTTCCCATTTCAATATTGTAATGAAATGTACCTATTATTTATGTCAAACATATTGAAATATCTTTATCACAATTTTTGGGGCATTCTAAAAAGTGTTTTCACTCTCTAACTTGAAGCTCCCTAAGAAAAATACTGATGCGCAGTTCCTGGTTTCTCAATAAACAAGCACAATATTGATTTGAGAGAGGTGGTTATTGTAGTCATACGCACTGGGGTTAGTTTAGAAAAGAGAAATATAGAACTTCCTTTATCTTTAGAAATAATAAGTGCATAAGTTTATGTTCAATAATTTCAGATAATTTACAGATAAAGATATCAGATAAAGATCCCCTAATTACTTATATCTTGTGGTATCAAACATCTGCTAGAATTAACAGACTTCTCTTCTAGATAAATCCAAGTTTGAGAAGGTATTAAATGCGATTATCAAATTTCTGTTATTTTAACACATTTTCTCAGTGCACAGAGTATTTTCCCTACATAGATCACAACATTTCATGCAATTGTCTGTGCTTGAACGTACAATGAAGGGGTAAAAATGTATTTCTACCACAATCAAGAAACCCTTGGGTCTCTGAGGATTACTGTTTCAAATCAAGACCTAGCTAAAATGAAATATCCCTCACCCACCATAGTTGGCATGCTTCCTTATTGGGAATCTCCATGACTGTGATACAACCGCCTCACTGAGAGGGAGGAGTTCAGGCATATTTTGTCGTAAAGAAAGGTATACTAAATATCACAATAATGAGCTCAGGGTAGTGTGGGCAGCAGAGTGAAAGTTAAAACTTGCTAAAGGGTATGTGGTTTCCATTATTTGTACGCACCTGGGCCAGGATTAAAAACAGGGCACTGTGGGAGAAACATATATGCACTGTTAGAGTCAATAAGAGGTCAACATGTTTCAGCCTATTAACCCTCCAAAGAGGTGTTTGCGGCATTCTTCAAGACTTAATCAAAAGTTCTGCTGCTCAATGTACTCAATCACTAACAAGCATTGGCATAGCCAATAGGTCTCGGCTTTGAGGCCTTATAAGTGTTTAGTCATGCAGATCCAGCAACAATGTAAAATAATTTCTATTAAAAAAAAAGACTATAAACTAACTAAGCTAGACGTGACTTTGTAACTGGTTAATCAAACGTTTCTGGAGGTTTAGTATATATAAACAACTCCTTTTTAGGTCGAAGGCCTAAAAGGCTGCGCTTGCGCAGTCTTAGGCCGGAGATTTAATGAGTCTGAGTAGCGCCGAAGGTCCCGCCTCCGTGCCCCATCTCTCCTTCATTGGCTGGCTTCCTAAACGGAGGCCAGCCATTGGAGGAGAGATGCGTCACTCCAAACAAGCTCCGTCCTTTTCGGATTTGGGGGCGTAATTTTTGATGTTCTTTAGACAGTGACGTTGTCCGTCACTCAGAACATCAAAACCACGCCCCCAATTCGGAAAAATTTCAGGAGCGCCGGCCGCCATTAAGCTGTTTGTTGTACATGAGGTAGGTCGCATGCTCCCGCTGTCCTCGTTCCCGCCCCGAATCCGAAAGTCGTTGTGGCCGCCGTTTTGTTTTTGCCGTTTTATTTTTCTTTCCATGTTTTGTTTTTGCCGTTTATTTTTCCCGTCCCCTGAGGCTCTCCCGTCCCCTGAGGCTCTCCCATCCCCCGAGGCTCTCCCGTCCCCCGCGCCTCGTCCCCCGAGGCTCTCCCGTCCCCCGAGGCTCTCCCGTCGAGGCTCTCCCGTCCCCCGAGGCTCTCCCGTCCCCCGCGCCTCGTCCCCCGAGGCTCTCCCGTCCCCCGAGGCTCTCCCGTCCCCCCCCGCGAGTCTCTCCCGTCCCCCCCCCGCGAGTCTCTCCCGTCCCCCCCCCACCCCCCGCGAGTCTCTCCCGTCCCGCTGTCCCCCTCCCGCCCCCTCCCTGTTGTGGCTCCCGCTGTCCCCCCTCTCGCTGTTCTGGCGATACGAAACCGCTCCCGCTGTTCGTGGCTCCCTGTCGGCCGTGCTCCAGCCCTAGGAGTCACACTCCATCCCCAGGCTCGCCTGTGTGCTCCAGCCCTAGGAGTCACGCTTCACCCCCGGATCCGATGTGCGCCACCATGATGCCCTCTAACAGACGCAGTCCAGCTCCATGCCCGACTGCCTGCACCAACATGTCACCGATGCATTTTACAAGCCCTTGGTGGAAAGCAGTTATTTGGGGGACTGCCCTACACGAGCGACGGCCTGAAATCAGTGACCCATATCCTCATTAAGTAAGCTTCAAGTCGAATTACTTACAGTGCCAAAATATAGCCCTTGTTACTTTTTAAATAATGTACATTTTAAGGTCATATTTTTACCCTCAGAAATATATTTTGAACTTAGGTATCTGATCAGGACAGAGTGCTGTTTCTGGGATGGGCAGGCCTAGTGGTGAGCCGGGAGCAGGCCGGGCGAGCAGATGTCGTAGTATCACAGATGGCCTGTTCCCTGTGTATTGAATGGTGCTAGGGGAGGAGGTAGTCGTGAGTGAGCTTTTTTATATCTTTTATTTTTTTCACTTTGTTTCTGGGTCACTTAAACGGGTCCTGCTGCCGCTGAGTGCGGGGTCGACACACTGCAGTAATTAATATCTTTGCACCGAGGCCGTCGTAGGTAAACCTCGTCCTACGTGCTGTTTCTTGGATGGGCAGGCCTAGTGGTGAGCCGGGAGCAGGTTGGGCGAGCAGATGTCGTAGTATCACAGATCGCCTGTTCCCTGTGTATTGAATGGTGCAAGGGGAGGAGGTAGTCGTGAGTGAGCTTTTTTGGGTACATTGTTTTTAAACTGCTTTTTATCACTGGAAATATATATTTAAAGACCATTCAGAATGTGAGTGCTGACGTGCAGCTATGGTCCGGTTCGTACAATGCCTATTGCATGGATCAAAAAACTGTGGGAAATCGGACTCGGACATGAGTCCCAATTCTGTAATTCTTGATATTACTTGCCTTTCCACTTGGTGTCTCTATACGTTTAATTTCAAACTTATTATAAAGCGTTGCACAGCCCCTTGCACGTCAAAGTAATGAGAAATGCAGAATTTAGCAAAAATAAACATACTATGCGATAAGTACTCATTTGATGCAAATATTTATGGTTGGGAGTTAGTTTACATAAATGCAAGTGGCTAGTTTGGTAGGATGTCTCCTCCTCATCAATCCCACAGACCTGCCTGTTGCATTGGCGCGTTGTTATTTGAAAGAGAATGACTGTGTCCATGGTACATAAGTCTTTCTGGCCAGTAAACCCATCCACAAAATAATAGCACTATTTCCTATCTATAAGGTTTGTGAAATCGGCAAGCATAACATTGCTGTGAAATGTTAACGTTTCTAAAGTTGTTTTCTTCACCCGGACAGACCACTATCCCTTTCAGATTGTATGATTTGTATAGTGGCAGTTGACCACTCTAAATGGATGCCCTAACCATAAAGGGAGTGGCTGGGGCCCATGGCAGGTGAATTATGAATTACTGTTGTGCAGTCTTACTAGTGGGTTGTTTTTGCTGGCCCATCATGGGGCACTTCTTATTCTCCAGTCCCTTTTGTTGGAAAACCTAGCAACGGTGTATATTTGTATTGCACCAGCACACTACTCTGGATGCCTCGAAGCAGATTGGAGTATGTGGGTCATGGTCTACAGTAAATCTACTGCATTCAAGTTTTCTATTAATTTTTTTTTACGCTGGTTGAAGTGTCGTAAATGCCCTAGACCCTGACTTGCTCTTTATCAGTGTTGACATTTGTATGCATTGATGATGACATCGTAGTCCTCAATAAGTCGTTATGAAGACAAAGACTAAACAAGGTAGATTTCTGATTTAAATATTTTCTACAATTTGTTATGTCCTAGTAAGGCAAGATTCACTTTACATTGCCCTTCTGAGCAGATAACACACAATGGGCCATTTTCACTTCTACAAACCATTACATCTTACTTGTTTTGGACTGTGAAACTGGGTGTTCTCAGTATAGTCCCTTGAGCTTTTCACTGTATGCAGCTCTGGGGCTAGGAAATAAATCGTGCTCTCACCAGAGACATCCGTGTGTCCCCAGCAGGGTCCGTGCGCTCCCACCTCTGACAGCTCTCCCGACCTCCGTACTCCACAGGGGCAACATTTCCGCACAGGCCAGCCCTGGGAAACTACACTCGGAGAGTAGACACGTTATCTGGGGTGATCAGCTCCGATAGTAAACCCAGCCTCCACTTCAAGGCGCTAGGAACTGGGCAGTGCTGTATTAATAGCCTTCACAACCACAAGCTCCGGTGCACCACAGCTAGACGTGCACTCATTACAGTCTGGTCCCTCCTCGTCACTCTGTCACCCTGTTGTCACTGTCTCATCTTTCCTGCCCCTTTGTCCATTCACCACAGGCAGCGTTTTATTTTCAAACCACAGAATCCATAAAGCTCCTCTCCACACCCGTCCACTACCATCAAAGAGTAACGTTATGCCAGTGGTGTAACGAAACTTGAGGGGGCCCCCTTGCAAAGTACATGCAGGAAGCCCCCTTCATGGTCCAGGGACAGTCCGGAGCTCTCAGATCAGTGACCCCTCCTCCCAAGCTCGGCATTATTAAAGATAGAGCTATTGGCATTGCTCATGACATTTTTTTTCATTTTTTTTATTTTTCAAAACATAAATAAATGGTGTTGTCATTTACAATGGGAATAGGTGAGCATTAGAGAGTAGTAGAGCGTTTTCGCGGACACAAAGCCACACACACACACACAGACAGAGCCATGCACACACACACACACACACACACACAGGCTCTGTCTGTGTGTGTGGCTCTGTGTCCGGGAATACTCTCTACTACTGCCTAATGCTCACCTATTGCCATTGTAAATGACAATACCATTTATTTATGTTTTTTTTAAAAAAGAAAATGAAAAAAAATGTCATGAGCAATGCCAATAGCTCTACCTTTAATAATGCCGAGACCATTGCATTGTAAATGCTTGTTTCTATGGTGTGTCATAAAATTGATGCTCTTAATTTTGGTAAAAGTACATAATGTCAAAAAATTCAATACTGCTTTTAAATCAATTTACTTTTGAAAGCTTGAAGTGAAAGACAATTCTAAGTGGCAATTGCTTATGAGTAGGCGCTAATGACTATTTCCGGATGACAATGTAATTAGCATTTTCGTATAAGCTGTGTTAAAAGTATGGGTAGGGAAAATGGCTATTTTGGCCAAAGGCTCCCCTTTCTATATGCATGCTAGTTCTAATTTGTACACAGAATCACATTTTTTTATGTGGTACACTGTAATGTTAGATGAATCTATTTTACCCTTCTGATAAGTAAGGGATGACGATGAACTGTTTTTCGTCCCTGGTTTTAAACGGATTCAGGTTGGAACAGACGAGGTGTTGGTTGACTTTGCCTCAGATAATAAATGTTTCCCGCATACTGCTTTCATGCGACCTAAATCCCTTCAGTGGAAGAGGCAGGCTGCATGCCTGCAGATATGGCCAGATCAGTATCTTGGCTGTTTCGGTTGGTAAGGACAGGGGCTTAGCTTCCTATTAGTGCAGCAGGTGCGGTGACACCAGGTCCCAGATGCCTTAAAGGCCCATTGAACCCTGTGGACCTGTTTGTCACAGTTCAAACAGAGGCCTGAGGGGCCCACAGAACAATGATTATTGCTGTTTTCCAAAATCCAAACAGAGGGCAGGGGGTCACATTTCCTTTCTTACCTTGAGGCCCAGGGCACACTGACTAGGCCACTGGTTAAGGATGCAGTGGGGAAGAGGTGGGGAGACAGATGGATTATTTAAGCAGCTCGACGATGACTTCATGCCTGGGTATTACAGTATTCATCGCAATTAAAGACTGAAGCAGGAATAAATCTCATAATATAGGAAGGCCTATGTACAAATGCAGCTCGATCAGACAGTTCGGGAACGCCTAATGGCTTTGAACTTAATAAAGCCACATTAATCACTGGTCTTGAAATGCAAATGGCAGCATTAGGCACACAGAGGTGTAATCTACATGATCTCATTATGTTCAGGGTACGGGAGGGTGTTTACGGCATAAAGCACTTTGACAAAAACATTTCCGCCACCTTAGAAATTCAATCTTCCTTGACCTACCCTAGTATACAAGTAGTACCACATTCTTTGTATACCTGAATTAAATAGGCACAGAAAATTTACCATATTTGAAGACCCAGTTCAGAATTACATGGAAGGTGCACTGTCCCAGTCTACACAATGGTGCAGTCTTCGGCGGGTGCTGTCATCCCACACAGGGGGAGTACACCAAATTATGTTGGAAAAAACATGTGGTGCTCCAACGTAAGCGCAGTTGTAAACCACCATTCTGCTTACATAGTAAAGCACCTGGCAGCTATGAGATTAGGTGGCACGTTTCCCCTGCAGGTGGTTGGGGTCTGTCACCATCCTGTCAGGTGGGGGTATACAATCAGTGCGCCTCCTTACTGCTTGTCTCCCTCCGCCACGCAATTTCATCACAAATCTCGTCCCCTTTTGGCTACAGTGGGGTTTTTCAACACTGCCAGCGCCAGACTCTGCTGCAAACCCAACAGGTCTCCCAGTTCTTTCATGGCCATGGCACATAAAGACAACATCCAGGACATCATGCCACTGAGTGACCTGCCTATACAACTGGTGCAGCTGCAAAACCTGTTTGTGTCCTTCCAGACGCTGACTCACCCTATTGTAGGCAGAATCCAACATTTTCTCCAGTGAATTAGATCATGCCAGTGGCAGACCCCTCTCCCTATTCCACCCAGACTTAACAGTGGTGACGGATGTATCACTTCTGAGTTGGGAAGGCCATATGGGAGACAGAGACTAGGGAACCCTCATCACCGGCAGAGACCCAACTCCACAACAAGCTGTTGGAGTTGCGAGCATTTCACTTGGCAGTGAAGGTCTTCCGGCCCACCATCACAGGAGGGCTGGTGCAGCTTCTCACAGACAAGACAGTCAATGACGATGGCCTCATTAGGAAGTGTCACACTTGAACTTGTTTGACAGCGAGCCGAGGATTCACCTGCTGCAGTTGTTTGGTCCGACGAACGGGCGCTGGAACTGCTTAGTTGAATGTGAGTTCCTCCCAGGTACGCTGCCCAGAGATACAGAAGAATCCTTACTGGGTTGTATTGAATATAGTTGAGAAGCATATTGGAGAGGCGGCGATCTACCGTCTTGATGAGACCACGGTAATTAACTGGAACGGTCGAAACATTGACTATACAGGGACTATTTCATATAAATTATGTCTTCTAAGAATCGCCTTTGCATAACTTGTATTGTACGAAAGTATTTACAGCCCTGTTTCTGTGTACACAATGTGGATCGGACGGTTTTATCATCATATCACTTTCATCTTGAGCACTGCGCAGTCATCACTCAACACTTTATATATCACCTTGGCTGCTAAGGCTTTTCCCCTCCTGCGCTGAAAATCCTAAAATCCCATGGTTCATGACAAGGTCAACTCGTCATAAGCACAGCTCCAGTGTACTGCACGACGAGCTGACCTTGTCATGAGCACCGAACAGCTTAAACACTTGCTGCTGAGAATACAATTAGAATTTTTGGAAATGAAAGGCCTCATCTGAATTCTAATCATGATAAAAATTGTGAATTAATATCTGGCCAGGGCCTGCATATGTGATATAGACCTGTGAGATAATGAACTCATAGGCCTCTGTAGTTGTTCCCAGTACGCATGGGAAGTGCTTCTATGCGTCTCCGCTTGTCACTTGTGGAGCACAATGACGTCGACACTGAGCTGCATGATGTCTCCTACTGCGTGCAGCAGGACTGCTTTAAAGTTTGAGGATCCAGTCTGGTGTGTGGGGAATATTCACACGGTAAGGAATCTGCAGGTAAAGGAGTATCCACCAGAAAGAGCGTTACCGAAGGCAATGAACTGGTTTGTTATGTTTTCCTGCTGTTGTATAGTATCTAATTCTGGGTGGTGAACTCAGCGGAGCTCGTAGAGTTCCTAAAAACTCCGCTCCGTGGAGCGTAGCAAGGTTTTTTCAATGCTCACGCTCTTCAACGTCATGTGCTGGAGCAAGGAAAATCCACCACCTGACGAGATTTTTGCCTTGCTCGCGCTCGCCAAGGTCTAGTTGGCGAGCAAAATCAACCTCCTGGGGCGATTTCTCAAAGCGGGTCGTCGATTTCTCAATGCGAGTGGTCGCGGCAGGTCACAACCACTCGCGTTGAGAAACCTTCCTTCACATTGACAAAGCTGCAGCTCGAGTAGAAGCAGCTGCACCCTCTTGCGCTGCACATGGTGCCTTTCGCGATTATTTTTACAGGGTGGGACAAACACCCCTGGATCAAAATCACCAAGAAGGGCATGACCCTGACGCACTCCGCTGCTCGCGGAACACCGAGTAGAGCGCCAGAGTTTTTTTGTCACTTTGCGGAGTTCTTCATTGAGGAGCTCTACCTAAGCTTAATCTTATCCTGAAAATATAGATTTCAGTCATATGTTAAGAAACAAGGGTGAGTAGAAGCCTTTTGGGTGGAGTAAAATGTAAGACATTAATATTGTGATTTTTTTGGCAATTAGTTGATTTTTGCAAGCACTAACACTTGTCTGTGTAAAGTAAAGACCTTGAGAGTTGTGTAACTTTCAGATACTCAAATTGTGGATTTTGTTGCAATTAAAAAAACTTCAAGGCCTGAAATTTCTTTGGAGGTTGCATGCGGGCAGCCTAAGTTATCCTGTAAGAGTTTCTGGATGAATTCTATTGCAACTAAAATATGTGCTCTCTCATGTAAAATCAGGTTGTTAGTAGCTTTTCTGCAACTCAAGATACGCCTTACTTTTCACCTGGTGTGGATGCATGTCTCATGTTCAGTGAGATCTCCTTTCTGAGTAAGACGTTTCTGGCTTTCCCCTCCTGTATAAGGCTTTAGTCCAGCGCGAATTCTCTCATGTGAAATGACATTGTATTCAAGACTAAACATTATCTGACATTCAGAACACAAATAAGGTTTTTTCTCCCATATGAGTTTGCTCATGACAAGTGAGAAGTAATTTGTAACCAAAACTTTGCTTGCATTTCGAGCACTCATAAGGTTTTTCCCCCGAGTGGGATCTCTCATCAAGCATAACACTGTCTTTCAGATTCAACCTTTCATGACATAAGGATTATTATTATTATTATTATTATTATTATCTAGTGTGGAGCTTCTCAGGGTGAGATAGCGCTTTCTCTGCAGCTTTTCTGGCATTCAGAGCACTCAAGGTTTTTCATCAGTACGGAGTCGTTTTTGGTTACTGAGGCTGTGCCTATCAAATAGGAATTTCTGGCATTCACAGCGTTGGTAATGTTTTTCCCGTGTGTGCGTCTGCTCATGTAGAGTGAGATTGCGTTTAAAATTGAGGTTTTTCTGGCGTTCTGAGCACTGAATTGTTTTGATGGTGTGTTTTCTTAAGGCGCTTGTATCCATCTCTACCTCTGAATCTTTTCTGAAATTTAGAGCACTGATAATTTTATTCACCAGTCTGGATTCTCACATGTTCAGTGAGATTAGATGTTTGGCTGAAACACTTTTGGAATTCGGGAACACTGATAAGGTTTTTCCCCAGTGTGGATTCTTATATGGCGAGCAAGAGTCCTTCTTTTACTGAAACATTTCTGGCATTCGGAGCACTGATAAGGTTTTTCCCCAGTGTGGGTTCTTATATGCTGACTGAGACCGCTTTTTTCACTGAAACATTTGTGGCATTCAGAGCACTGATAAGGCTTTTCCCCAGTGTGGATTCTTATATGCTGAGTGAGACCGCTTTTTTCACTGAAACATTTGTGGCATTCAGAGCACTGATAAGGCTTTTCCCCAGTGTGGATTCTTATATGCTGAATGAGATTTGTTTTTACACTGAAACATTTGTGGCATTCAGAGCACTGGTAAGGTTTTTCCCCAGTGTGGAATCTCACATGTGCAGTTAGAAGTGATTTAAGTGTGAAATCTTTTGGGCATTCAGAGCACTGATAAGGTTTTTCCCCAGTGTGGGTTCTTATATGCTGAATGAGACTGAGTTTGTTTATGAAACATTTCTGACATTCAGAGCATGGATAAGGTTTTTTCCCTGTGTGGGTTATTGTATGTCGAGAAAGACTTCTTTTGTTTTGGAAATTTTTCTGGCATTCAGAGCACTGATAAGGTTTTTCCCCAGTGTGGGTTCTTATATGCTGACTGAGACCGCTTTTGTCACTGAAACATTTGTGGCATTCAGTGCACTGATAAGGCTTTTCCCCAGTGTGGGTTCTTATATGCTGACTGAGAACGCTTTTTTCACTGAAACATTTGTGGCATTCAGTGCACTGATAAGGCTTTTCCCCAGTGTGGGTTCGTATATGCTGACTGAGAACGCTTTTTTCACTGAAACATTTGTGGCATTCAGTGCACTGATAAGGCTTTTCCCCAGTGTGAATCTTTCTATGCCGTGTGAGACTACGTTTTACACTGTAATATTTCTGGCATTCAGAGCACTGATAAGGTTGTTCCACAGAATGGGTTATTGCATGTTGAGAAAGGCTTTGTTTGTTACAAAATCTTTCCTCGCAATCCGTGCACTGATAAGGTTTTTCCCCAGTGTGGATTCGTATATGTTCAGTGAGTCTGATTTTGTAACTGAAACATTTCTGGCATTCAGAGCACTGAAAAGGTTTATACCCAGTGTGGGTTCTTGTATGCTGATTAAGCTTGTTTTTGTCAATGAAACATTTTTGGCATTCAGCGCACCGATAAGGTTTTTCCACAGAGTGGGTGAATGCATGGCGAGATAGGCTCGCTTTGTTACAAAACCTTTTCTGGCATTCAGAGCACTGATAAGGTTTTTCCCCAGTGTGGATTCTCATATGTTCAGTGAGTTTCGATTTATGGCCGAAACTTTGTTGGCATTCAGCGCACTGGTAAGGTTTTTCCCCAGAGTGGGTTAATGCATGTAGATATAGACTCGGTTTGCTACTAAACCTTTTCTGGCATTCAGAGCACTGATAAGGTTTTTCCCCAGTGTGGATTCTCATATGCTCAGTAAGATAAGATTTACGCCTGAAACTTTTTTGGCATACTTTGCACGGAGAGTGGTTTTCCCCAGTGTGGATTCTCATATGTTCAGTGAGAGAAGATTTATGCCTAAAACTTTTTTGGCATACATTGCACTGAAAGTGGTTTCCCCCAGTGTTCATTCTGTCAAATTCAGTGAGATAAGATTTATGGCTGTATCTTTTTTGGCACATGTAACTTTTTTCCCCAACTTAGGTTATTTTACCTCGATTGAGGCGGTTTTGAACACGGAATTTGTTCTCACAGGTCGTGTTTTTATAAGGTGTATTCCTAGAGTTAATATCTCTATGTTTAGTTTTCTCTTGCTTATATGCCACAGTAAGAGTGAACCTGATTTTAGAGCTGGGCTTGTTTAGATGATGCTCAGCATTTATCTCTAAAAGAAATTGTGTGTAATCTTCTTAACACTTGAATTGACCAAAATATGTCTGGAAGCAGCCCTGTAACACATGTCGAAATGTTTCTAGTAGATAATAGTCTTTAGGTTATAGCCTATCTGGCAGCAACTTATTTTGTGACTGAAGTTTTTCTCAAATCTATTTGTATAGGTTCTTAGTAATGCAGTGATAAGGTGTTAGTCTGATATTTAATGATTAAACTGATAAGTACCTTTTTACACTGACGTAATGGCAGTAACTGAAGGCGTTAGAACGTGCACAGTACTATTGTGGATCATTAGTCGCAGAACATCAGTTCTTTTTACCCTTTCTATGTTTGGTGTAAGGTTAAGATTTGTAGTTCTGAAGACGAGGATTTATTCACATTACCTATAGCGCAACGGTGCTCCTTTAATCCATTTTTATCTTTAACAGTTTTACATATCCCTCATGCACAGCAGATAATGTTGAGGTGATTTACATAGAATTACAGAACAGTACACAATAAAAAGGAAACAATCTGAGATGGTCATGAACACAATAAAGTAGTGAATTTTTAAGGTTTTTGCAAGAGTGAGCAGAGTGGGTCGTGGTTTTCTACCCAGAGGCAGATAGTCTCAAACTTGTGTAACTGGTTAAAAACGATGTTGAACAAATGTTATTTTCCAATCTTTTGGTTGTTAACGTGTCAGCTTCGGAGTCTTCTCTCAACGTCTTTTCTTTGATGGTCAGCAGAAGAAACTTTTTGTTATAACTTTCTTTTATGTAGTGTGTGCTTCCTCTCTGGAATTACATGATGTTTTAGATGAAGGTTATTCTGTGCACAGATATGGCTTTGCTCTGGGTTGATGAAATGCTAAATTAGAGACTTCACTTACAGTATAGTACTTTCCTCAGCTCCCACTTCCTCGCCACACCTAGATTTTGGAAATTGTTTAAACGTAGAATGCTGGATGTCCTTCAGTTTTTCAAAATAATCCTTCTTATGGCACTGACTTCAGTTGCTTAGTGCTAAATCTTGCTTTCTTCGTCAGTAATTTTAATCACCTATAGTATTAAAATTAAATAGTTAATACATGAAAAATTCCAAAAATATAATTTACAAGCCAAATCAATGCAGAGCTGCAGAATTTTGAACATGTTGAGCTGTTTTTCAGACAGAGAAGAGTGTAGAATGGTAGCATGAGAGTACTTGGATGTAGGAGTGAGGATTTATAGAATTTTCAACATTTTATTAAGCTCACAAAGGATACATGCACCCTATAGAGTTGTAACATAGACTCCCAAAGGCAGAAATTAAAGTCATATGCACTGGCACCAAACAGATATTTAAAAAAGGATACTATTAATTAATTTTTATTGTATATTTCTGGGACGGGAATTTCCCCTCCACGGACAACAGGCGTTGCCCCCTGCCCTGAGTTACCACCTACTTGTATCTGGTTTCCTGGCTTTTGAGTTTTGGCCTCTGCCTCAAGCAAATCTATTGTGTGCTGTGAGGACTATGCCTAGACATATCCCTCAACTATGGTCCAGACAATGAATCAAGGGCAATGAAATTAAGGAGTACTTTCATGTGCTCATTTTATTCAACCTGATTATCAGTTGTTGGGTTTTTCTGCACCTGGATGTACCGGGTGCAGAAATACAGGACACAATTTTGTTCCAGACAGGAAAATTAGACTGAAAAGACGCACAAGACTCTGGGTGCAGGAGAAGCAGCTAAGACGTATGCTGTTTTTTTACAAACTGTGGGAAACACACATTTCTTCCCTTTGTTAGACATTTCTTTACCCTTCCCTACCCTGCTTCACCCATCGCCCCCCAAATCAACCACATGCATTTATCTACCACCTGCTTAAAACTAGTGGTAAATAAAAGCAGAAAAACAGGACAGCCCAATCCCCACGGAAGGGAAGGAGAGAGTTTCAGAAATTTCCTTGAGCAGCAGGACAAGACAGAAAAGAAACGACTTTAAAAGCCTGCTGGGTACCCTAGATAACAGTTTGAAGCAAGTCGACAAACTAAATACAACTCAAGAGCTAAATCCAGATCTAAATCGGGACTTATCATCAATGTCTGCTGTCTCTATGTTGGATCTAATGTTGATTCTCTAAAAGACCCTGCAAGGTCTATTAGAAGTAACCCTGTCTAATAATACGGTGTTAAATAATCAAATTGTTTACCTAGGCAAAATAGAGGGGGAGCTGCAGGGGATAAGGGCTCTCATGCCAGCTATGGTAAGACAAATCCCCGACCATGAGCCACAAACACAGGCACAGGAGGAAAGCAATGAACCGCCCTTACGGAAGGAGCATTTGCCAAAGATTGTAGATAAAACTCCAATCCCAGATAGGGACATTAAGGGGAAAGGTCAGCTACAAACTGATAACCACCTCAAGGAGAGCCATCAAGTATATATATCAAAATGGCCTATGAGGATAATAAGGAGAGCAGAGCATAATAGATGTGGACAAAGAAGTAGAGTATCCAAAAAAGTAAGGGCCCCAGGTAAAAAAACTGTAAGTAAAAGGAAGCAAACAATTAACGAGGAACCAGGGATGAAAAAGGAAGGAGGTACACTGGGTAGGGACATAAAAGGATCCGTACATTATAGTACTACATTAAAAAAGGAAACAGCAAAAGGGCAGTTAAATCCGGCGCCCCTAAGAAAAGGGGGGAAGAAACTTGGAAAGAGACCGCCCCTAAATAGGTCACAATTGCTGTAAGGATTTGCAAAATGTCAGAACTTGAAAGCAATTGGAACGAACGACCTAAGGGTAGTGGGGTTCGTACAGGCTAGAGAAGGGAAGGAGATTACAAGAGTTATACTGTACTCCAATTTGGTGATAGAGACGATCAAGAAAGCAGCAAATGAGTTACAGAAGGAGGGAATTCGACTGCTAGAGGAGAACGAAGTATTGGTAGGCGTACATGAGAAGGAATGGCAGGGACAACATTTCCTTAAATGTCACGCAGGCCTAGGAAAGAGACAGGTCAGGATATGTGAGCACGAGGATGAGGATGGCGAGACGCTAGGTAACATCAAAATAATAGCAAACAATTCGAATATCGACCAGTGGTGGGGGAACTGGAGCAAGGAGTTAGGGCAGGCAGGCCCACCACAGAAATTCATGGAAGAGCAGGGGGAGGAAGGTTGGTTAGATGACATTGAATAGGAAAAAGGTATGCCACATAGCATAAGACTAGTCTCCTGGAACATAAATGGGTTAGGAGATGATGAAAAACAAAAAAAGTAAAGGAATTTGGAGAAAATGTAGAAATTATGTGTATCCAGGAGACCTGGTTATGTGGCAAGACACTAATTTTCGATGGTTTCTGCCAGTTAAATCGACTTGCAAAGAAGAATAGATTTGGGCGACCTGCGGGTGGAATAATGACCCTGGTGTCTACAAGAATTATGAAAAAAGTAGTGGACATAACTGTAAAATGCAAATGGCTGCTAGTTTGTAGAATACTGTTATCAGAGTGTATAAATCTAGATCCAATACTGATTATAAACGTGTATATGCAATGGGCCTCCATGGAGCAATATGCGGAGGAAATGGCTCTTTTTAAAGAGGATCTGGTTTCTTTATGTGAATAGTACTGTAAGGACATCATTATACTTCTTGGAGATTTTAACCATAAATTACACACAAAGAATGTAGATTGCTGTTTCCAAGAAATACTAGCGGCGTATGACATACCACAGGCAACATTCCCTGAATGTTTACTAGGTTCAAAGGATACCCAGTTGGTTAACTTCCTAGGAGCTAAAAATCTCTTTTGCCTAAACGGAAGGGGCCCTCAAGACTGTCCCGCCAAAAGAACCTTTAAGTTGGGTGCACAGAGCTGCCCTATTGACTATGTTTTTGGGCACCCTGGAACTTCCACTTAGTCTCGGGGTTTAGCATCACAAATAAAGAAGGGAGTGACCATAATGTGCTATCCCTAGAGTTTCCTGAAGTGAAGTTAAAACTCTGTCCTCAAGTGTTAAAACAACAGATGGATTACCCTAGACGCCGCACAACTAAACTAACGGAAGAATACATCTCAAGACTAATAAGGTTGCAACAAAATCTAGATTTAGAGACAGTTAGTGGCCAAACTCTAGACTGGTATGTAAGAAAAATCGAGGAGGTTGTCCAAATACTCTGAAAAGGATTAGGAGATGGAAATGGGGGAATAACATAACCAAAGTGAGCAAAAGAAAGATAGGGAAATTAACAGGCTGGTTTACAAGGGCATGTCAGGAGAAGAAAAGTGAAGTCAGGAGAATGGCACGCTGGAATGGCCAAAATGGGAATCAGGCCAGTGGAAATGCTTTAGTGGCCCTAAAAAGAGAGTATAATATGCTAACTAGGAGGGTAAAAAGAGAATTTAAAGAAGGATGTTGGTTAAAACTTCTGGAGACGATTGAAACAAGGAATCTACGCCAGTTCTGGAAACTAGGGAATTCAGCAGCAGAATGCCACCGAGGGGCAATGAACTGTATTGTTGAAGAGGCTGCCTGGGAGGAATATTTACAGGACCTGCATAGCGCAGAAACAGATCGGGAAGAGAACCTGCACACAGACTGGAGCGGTCTGGTAGTAGGTATGAAACCCGAGTTTTCTGTCGCTGAGGTTAGAAAAACGATAAAGAGTTTAAACCTTACAAGAGCGGCAGGCCCTGATAACCTCCCGGCACTGATAATTAAAACACAGCCAGACTAGTGGGCAAAATTCTTTGCAGATATGTTCCAAATAATCCTAGAAACCGGGAGACTCTCCGATACCTGGAAAGGGGCCATAATACGGCCCATACACAAGAAAGGGGATATGTATAGTCCTAAAAACTATAGACTAATCAATTTACTCGACATTGGGGAGAAGATTTTCGCCAAAATAGTGCTAGGCAAAATAAAAAACTGGGTAGAAGCAAACCTAATTATCCCTGTGGAACAGGGAGGATTTAAGGAAGGCCATTCCACAATGGACCACTGTTATGCACTCCTGGCACTGGCCCGGAAGTCAATAGAGCAAAGGGGAAACATGTTCTGTTGCTTTGTCGACTTCTTCCGGGCAGCCTTCCACCCAGTGGACCGCGGGAAACTTTGGGAGTGCCTGATTAAATAGGATATTCCAGCTGACCTACTAGTGATATTAAAAGAACTACATAGTGGAAACTGGGCCCAAGCAGTAAAAGATACACTGGGAGCACTCACAAGGAAAATAGCTATAGATAATGGATTACGACAGGGCTGTGTATTAGCCCCCCTACTGTTTTCATTCTTCCTAGCAGACTTGCTGGCAGTACTGGAGGTGGAGAAAAGTGCTAACCCCAGAATGAGCGGAAGGAAAGTCTCATGCCTATTGTATGCAGACGATCTTGTCATCACTGACCAGATAGAGCTGGGGCTACAGAGGAAATTAAATGATTTTAACCTCATGCGCGCTATTGTTATTCTGCTCGTATGCTGAGATTTAAAAAAACCCATGTAACATGACGAGCTGGGCTCATCATCAGCGTGCGAGGAGGCTACACCATGACGAGCCCAGCTCGTCATGAGCGTGGAAGGGGTTAATGAATACTGTAAGAGTAAATTGCTAATAGTAAATATGGACAAAACAAAGGTTATGTGCTTTGGTAAAAGGACAAAGAGCTTTTGCTGGCATCTAGATAAAACCAAATTAGAAATAGTAAAAGAATATAAATATCTGGGCCTATGGTTCGAATCACCCCTAAAATGGGACAAACAAGTAGAAAACCAAAATGCAAAAGCCTCTTCCTCCATTTGTGGTCTGAAAAAATTTAACAAAATCTATGGAGATATGTCACACAAACCCATGCTAAAAGCTTTCACAGCCATGGTTCCCCCACAAGTATTATATGGTGCAGAGGTCCTATTCTTTAGTGGTAAAGGGGATTGGAATCGGGAGGAAGGTAAAGCTGTAAAAACACTATTGTCCTTGCCAATGTCAGCCATGTTACAGGCAATGAGACTCGAAACAGGATTGATAGGGTGGAATACCCAGGCCAGAATGGCGGTGGCAAGATTTTGGAAACGCCAATCTCTAGAGGAAGCCCAAAAGGTGTCACATTGGTGTAGCGAGGTAATCCAACATAGTAATCTAAGATGGGCAGCTGAGGCAAAAAAGAAGATAAAAGAGACAATTTGTTGCCTAGATGTGGGTACAACCCAAAACCCCTTAGAGGCAGTTTTTACAAAAGGGGCACTTAGAGCACAAGGAAGGAGTACTCGAGAACACAGGACTTAGGCTACCTAAGAAACAAAAAAATCGGTAAAAAACATGATAGAAGTATGGGAAACCGATACAGGATATCCTTACCTAGAAGCACTCCCGAACCATGGATTTAGGTGGGCTATCTTAAAAATGAGAATTGGCATCATCCCCTGGTGAGTGGAGGGGGAAGTCATGGCCGAAATGATGTACCCGGATGGTATATGCAAGTGCGGTATGGGGACTAAGTGCGATATAATGCACATCCTACTTGATTGTCTCATGTATGTAGAAGTGAGAAAATGGATTCTGTGACCTATATTCATAAAATATGACACAAGATTGAGAGCCCAAGCAATTAATTTATTGTTAAGAATGGAATACCTAGAAATAGCTATAGCTCTGGGTTACTACCTGAAAGGAATACATCAAATGGTCAGGCGAAAGCTCAAAGAAGTGCAGTGATATTTAAAAGGCAAGACGTTCAAAGCTCGTATGAGAGATAGAGCAGAATTCTATTTTAAGGAGAATGGGTGGCCTGTTGAATCAGCTTGCGTGCTATAGGGTAAATTCAAGGCAGTGATTTGAGGCCAGACACAAGCCTTGATTGGGAGAATGTCGAAGGAACGTAAATGGAAGTTCGAGGCTCAGGACAGGGAATGTGCTTTCATGGAGGCACGCTGGGTAAGTGGGGAATCAGTTTCTCTCCCATTACACCATCAACTGAAGCAGCACACATTAAGAGCACTAATGAAAAATAGCGGGCACTCATGCGCTGGCGACCCAGCATTGTCTCTATGATGTCGGTGATAAAGCCAATGAGTTACTCGCATGGTTAGAGAGACAAGACAAAGGACAGAACTGGATCCTTGAGGACACTGACAACAAGGGGATGGAAATACTGGGAGAGACTTCCTGAAAGACCTGACCTGCCAATGCTAACGAATGAGGACCGAGACGCACTAGACCAAGACCTGACAGTAGACTAAATAAATAAGACAATAGGAACCTTGCAAACAGAGTAAGCGACGGGGTCCAATGAGCTCCGCTTAGAATTATATAAAAGCATGAGAGATAAAATCAGGGAGTACCTCCAGAGTACATGAAAATAAGGGTGTCTCCCGGAGGACCAAAGAACGTCTGAGGTGGCGGTCATCCCAAAAAGGACGAACCGGCAACTGAGTGTGGGTCTTATAGACCTATCTCCCCGCTTAATATTGAGACTAAGGTCCTTGAGTACACCCTGGCGATCTGCCTGCGGACCGTAATTGCAACAGTGGTTCATCCTGATCAATCGTGCTTTATACCACACCAGGGAACGCGCTTAAATCTCTGACACCTTAATGGAGTACCATATGCAATAGGGGATTCCTTTGCTGAACCAGTGGCGCTACTATTAAGCTCTTGTATGTGGCCCCTCTAGTGCGCATGCGTGTCAATAATACAGTCTACACATGTTTGGGTTCACCAGGACCTCTCATATGGGATATTCCAGTTGATCAGGATATAATATCAACTGGAAGAAGTCCTTAATATTCCTGCTGGTGGCAGGGACCCTGCGGCTGCTCTCTAGGTGCACAGTTAGGGTGGCACTACATGGCAGAGAGCACAGGCAGGAACATACTCCCGAAATTAGACCGTCTTCACTGGGATGCCCCACTCTTGCGGACACTCCCGATCTCCTTACTGGGCCAGGTGGCCCTATTTGAAATGATGACGCCCCAGGGTTTTCAAAAGGTAGTCTGAGAACTTCAGCTCTGTTGTGGGATGGCGGCGTGTCACGCTGAGTAAGTTGCAGAGGGGAGTTTATTAAGGTGGACTGGTGGTCCGGAGCATTCACAAGTATTACTGGGCCTCGCAGCTGGTGGCAGTCAACAACTGGGTTTATTGTGGACTGTGAGGATCCTGCTTACCCAGTAGATAGATTGGCCATGGGCAAGAGAGGTTACCCCACCCCGGTGCTGTATCGAAAAAAGTATGAGTGCACCCTACCTACTCAGACACAAACATTGGTCAAGGTGTGGAAAGAGGCTACCAAGTATTTAGGCTGAGAAGGTAAGCTGACTGAAATTACTCCACTGTATGATGGTGATCTCTTAAGTGCAGTGGGAGGATTGCAGGGCTTCACAAAATGGGGATTGATTAGCTTAAAGCGGCCGGGCGATGTGTGGAGGGGACAGGCACTTGTGTCCTTCACGATCCTACAACAAAAGTATAAATTAGGCGACTAGAAACAGTTCTGACATTTGCAGGAGGCCACGCTCTTCAAAGTCACATCCGGGAAGGGGGGCAGTTGCCTGATGCATCCCTACTGGAGGACCAGCTACTAATTGATCCCGGACCGAAAAAGCAATCTCAACCATGTATAGGAAGTTGATCTACAGTTCCCTGGATCACTTGGGGACGCGGAGAGCTGTGTGGGAGAGGGATATAGGCATGCTTGGCGATGGCGATTGGGTGGAGGCCATTCAGGATGCCAGGGAGGTGGCATTTAAAACTCGTTTTTGTCTAATTTAACTGCAAATACTGATACAGCCAAATCAATGACCCTGTTTACATTAAAGGGCAGCTTGAACTCAGAGCTCAACAACAGACTCCATTGAATAAATGATCAGCACATTGCTTATCTTGCCAAGACACAGGTACTTTGTAAAACTCTTTTTATTGAATGAATGCTCAACCGATAGTGTTGACACCGAAAATACGGTGCACATTAGTGAGAGTGATTAGACTAAAAACACAAGGTCTGCAAATATAGAGTGAGTAACATAGCTGGCTTGTCCTGACACTCCCTGGCCAAATCCCACTACATAAAACTAGATTGCCCTTTATCGAAGGCAGGTAGTCCTCCCAAGGTTCTGGAGATCGCTGGGCTGCAAGTCCATAGTTCTCTACAGATCCTCACCAGCAGAGAAGGCCGCAGTGCCCGGCTTTTCTTAGGTCGCCAAGAACTGAAATTCAGGGTCTGGGGATGCCACCTAAAATCTTGATTTAAGGGTGTTACAAGGGAGTGACAGGTAGAGGCTAATGGGCCCCTTTCCTGGGGTGTCTATACCCTCTATCATGCCCACCTCCTGTGGGAAGGGGACACAGTCCTAGCCCTGATTGGATAAGTCCCATCATCTTCAAGATGGTGGGTACTACAAAGTGTACTTCACCTTGCCTCCAGCACCTGAGGGGTGGAGTTGACAGAGGGAGCGGGGGGTGCATCTCCTTTTGTATCTAAGGTTTCCCACCTGTCCTTGCACCTAAAAGGGGGAGAGGACAGCAAGATCGCTTGCTCCTTCTAACTGAAGAGGCTGGGGTCGCATTACCAAGGCGGCAAGGCCTTTAAAAATCCCTGCCACAAATGGCTCTGCCTGACCAGGGGGAGGTGTGAATACCTCCACCCAGGAAAGGCATTGTTATCAACCTCAAAGTGCGCAGGCACTCTCCCTATGAGGACTGGATACTGTCTGGTGGTAGCAGGCTGGCTCAGGCCAGTCGGTGCCCACACTAAGGATTGGTAGATCTTAGGGGACCCCTCTAAGGGGCACTCTGTGTGCAATTTTTTATAAATCGGACACTGCAATCAATGCAGGTTTAATATGCTGAGATGTTTGGTATCAAATATCCCATATTTCTGAGAAACCTTCATGAGGCTGGGGAACTTGTAATGACAAGTGTCCAGCCAATGTACTTACTATAGAGCTTCCCTGGTCACTTGCAATATCCAGGAATCGACAAGGATATTGCTGGGGCATATCTGCTCATGCAGTCTGGACATCGTTAACGTTAATAGAACTTCAAACATGGGAGGTGGGAGACCCACCACATTAGGAAGGAGTCCCCTGTCCTCCAAACTCTAAATAAGGCACTTGCTCAGCATTGGAAGCGTCTATTTTAAGGCTAGCTCTGAGTAGCTGATAGTTACCAGTGGTCGGCAAAATGTTATACAAGCTGCAAAGTTACACAGATCTCGTTTGAAACCCTTAGTACAAACAGAGAGTGGAGATAATAAAGAAACTGTACGGGCAGGGAGCAGGATTGAAATGAAATTAAATGAAAAAGGCTTTTATATAGCGCATGGCTACCCAGAGGCAGGACTAAAGGGGGGGCCCTTAGGGGAAGAGCCAGGTCTTCAGCTGTTTCCGGAAAGCCAGGTGGTTCGATTCTTTCCGGAGAGAGAGTGGTAGGGAATTCCAAAGCTTGGCCGAATTGTATGAGAAGAGGCAACCACCTGATCTGGCCCTCATTATTCTAGGAACCACTGCCCGGTGGAGCTCTTCAGAGCGAAGTCTTCTGGAGGCCTTGAGTGAGGAGAGGCAACCACCTGATCTGGCCCTCATTATTCTACGAACCTCTGCCAGGTGGCGCTCGTCAGAGCGAAGTCTTCTGGAGGCCTTGAGTGAGGAGAGGCAGCCACCTGATCTGGCCCTCATTATTCTAGGAACCTCTGCCAGGTGGAGCTCGTGGGAGCGAAGTCTTCTGGAGGCCCTGAGTGCGGAGAGGCAGCCACCTGATCTGGCCCTCATTATTCTACGAACCTCTGCCAGGTGGAGCTCGTCAGAGCGAAGTCTTCTGGAGGCCTTGAGTGAGGAGAGGCAGCCACCTGATCTGGCCCTCATCATTCTAGGAAGCACTGCCCGGTGGAGCTCTTCAGAGCAAAGTCTTCTGGAGGCCTTGAGTGAGGAGAGGCAGCCACCTGATCTGGCCCTCATCATTCTAGGAACCTCTGCCCGGTGGAGCTCTTCAGAGCGAAGTCTTCTGGAGGCCTTGAGTGAGGAGAGGCAGCCACCTGATCTGGCCCTCATTATTCTACGAACCTCTGCCAGGTGGAGCTCGTCAGAGCGAAGTCTTCTGGAGGCCTTGTATGGTCTGACCAGGGCCTTGTTGAGGGTTGGACCGTTTCCCTTCAGAGATTTATGGGCGACGCATAGAGCCTTAAAGTGGATTCTCTCCTGTACGGGGATTGGTATGTTACTGACCAAACTCACTGGAGAAAAGAGAGGATTCAAAAATAGGATCTACCATATGGGATGGACCAATCAACAAGCATTTGCAATGCAATAGGTCTCGCAGCATTAAAGTTTGAGTTATTGGCATTGTATATGACAATGTGTTGCATTAAATTTTTAGCAAAGCCTGTATTGGTGTATAAAGATGATTTGCAAGATGATAGCTGTTGCAAAATATTAAGCAATGTTGGCAATAATATTATATAATAATAATATTGTAAGTTACTGTTGTACTTATAAGCATTTTGGTAGCGCATAGTGATGTTGTGGTGCCCCTGAGTGATGCTGTGGTGGTGCCGAGTGATGCTGTGGTGATAGGATAGATAGTGAGGGCAAAAGATACATAGAGGGAGGGCGAAATATAGATAGAGGGAGGGCGAGAGAGAGATAGAGGGATAGAGGGAATGCGAGAGAGAGATAGAGGGATGGAGGGAGGGCGAGAGAGAGATAAAGGGAGGGCGAGAGAGAGATAGAGGGATAGAGAGAGGGCGAGAGAGAGATAGAGGGACCCTGACTCCGACCGAGGTTGGCCCGGCCTCGGACTGAGATCGATGGGTGTTCTTTTTGTAAATCCCTGAGTTGAGCAGTGGCACCAAGGTGGACTGACCATACCGCTTTCACATGCCATCTTTGAAGCCTCCATGATCTGTCCGCACAGTATTCAGGGGCCAACTGTGTGACTTCCAAAGGCTACCTGTACAATTTGGATGGGGAACCTGTGCAACCTAGATTAGTGCCTATGCAGCCTTCAGGGACTGACCCAGTAGTATATACAATACATGAAGTTATTGTTACTATTTTCGCTGCTGGTCTTTTTTCTGGAAATGTCTGACTGTGTGTTATATGGTCTGCAATAGACTTTACAGGCCCGTAAGTTAAGAGACTGCTCACTATTTCCATGTGACTGCTGCACACAGACAAACACGACTTCCATCCGACGCTCGTTTGGAGAAGCTGACCATCAGGATTATACTTGAAAGGGGTACAACTTTGCACTTCTCACCCTTGAAAATAAAACCCTGTTTGTATATAGCGCTTGCTGCAGCCGATTTGCTGCCATATAGCACTGTACATACCATGCTATATATGTATATTAATTGGCTGGCAAGGGTGAAAAGCTGCATTTGTCCTTCCAAGGTCCGAACTTTGACATGTATGCTGCACGCTAAACACAGCAGCAGGCGCCTGGTTCACTGAACTATCTCAGTTCCCTGATTAGGCAGGTTAGAGCATTTGATTGGAAAATCTAACCTGAACCAGCATATCCATGTCAGAAGTTCCTCATTGCAAGTGTGGCTGGTTGAGAGCAATGCTGAGAGGTTTTTCAGTGAACTCGTGTGCTTTACAGACACCGTGTGCCCGTCATGCAGATGTTGGCACTCAAATAGTAAACTGTGCGTGAATGGTGAATTTAGAGAGGTTTGGGGGAGCTGGTGAAGTAAAGGTGTCAAGCTGGTTTCCGCACACATTGTTTCTTCTCTTTTCAGAATGGCCTTTGTGACTGTGGGACCCAATAAAAACCTTTGTGCATCAGTGTGATTTCTTAATCACAAGGATTGGGAATCAGCCTGCAGAGGTGAGAAACAGCAGCATAGGGTAACAATTACAACTGCTGCGGACTGCTAATAGACGCCACAGTCACTGTTTAAAGCAGGTGGTTTAAAGTAGTATTTCGGTGTTTTTGTTGTATATGTGTATTTGTTGAGCATTTCAAAATTGAAGGAAGTACACCAATTAAATTAAAATAACTTATGGAGCTATTCTAATTATTGGTGGTAAATACCAGGAAATCAGCAGTGGAGAAGACAGTGGGACGGTACTAGAGGACGTGTCATTACTGTCGGTGTGCCTACAGTGATGTACATCCGAGGGGCATTGGCCGTGAGCAGCAAAGGTGTTGAAGGACTTTCAATTGGAGGAGGTGAGGTTTGAGGGTGCAAAGACACATTTGACATTTTTATTACACTCGTGAAAATTATGAAATTCAATTCACATTTGATAGAATTTCACGACTGCAGAATTTTGCACATTGTTTTCCGCTGAAAACTGGTTTAAATAGAACCCTGTCACTACCTCGCGTGATTTTTGAATGCGAGGTGCCCCCCTGTTCCATTTGCACATGAAATTCTGCAAAGTGGATTTTGCAAAATGTCCCTTAATTTCGAGTAGTTTTCCAAAAATGTAATAAACAATATTTTGCCATTTCATGTAGGTCTGAGGAGAGAACGTATGTTCAATGAGTGGGAATGCAAGTAGAAAGATGTCAGAACATTTTCTGAGAAAAGCACATTAAGTCAATCATTAGATGGGAAGGGAGAGTTCGGTGGCATGGACAACGATTTATCAAAATACGAGGTAACAGAAGTGACATCACATACCTTTGCGACCCGATATCACAGACTTCTCAGCAGCTTCCTTTTTTCTGCTCAGGAGCTATGTGAAGGGCAAGTGTTTCTGCCCCTGAACTTCATGATTCACGAGGCCCTGGGTGAGAAGGGCTGTGCAGGGGTACCCAGAGGCATATAGATGTGGCAGGTGCCAAACCTGGTTTCTGTAATGTTTAGCGGTGGTATTGGTGAGCAGTGCTTCCACAAGTGCGGAAGTGCCCCATTACACGTTCCCTATTAATTACGCGGGAGAAAACAGGTTTGGAGCTAAAGATTCCTTCTAGTATCCCACCCATGAGTAATTGGGTATCACAAGTTAACCCCCCATAAAATAATCTAAATGCACTGGAATTATTAGGCCTGTTGTTTGTGTCCCCACCCCTCCCAGCCCTACCCCCCTTTAAAAATAATCTGATAGACCTGTTATTATTAGGTCCTTTTGTGCAGGTTTTGTTCGTTTCCTGGGAGTTAACACTGTCGCTTCCTACTACCTGCTGCAGTACGGTGGCTGCTTCAGGTAAGGTGCGAAAGGTGTGGGCGGGGAGTGGGCTGGCCGGACCCTCTGTATTCTGGCTGCGCAGCATGGTCTGCTCCCCTGGGGTGCCGTTCAGAGACAGAACATCGAACCTGGCCATTTTCTCGACGACACGACAGCCATGTTGTCTCGCTTGCTTAGAGGGCACTGGAAACATGCTGGGGGCGGGGGTGAGGCACCGGACGAAGGTTGTTTTAGAGAGCATCCGTCTAGTTATAAAAAAATACACGGCGGGCAAGGGGCCAACGAAACAAATGCTCTCCCCAGCCTGTCGAGAGAGAAGTGTAATTGTTTCAGTTTTTATAGGATCTCTGAAAGATACAGCACCCTGTTTATGATGTTTTGCAGCAAGTGTCTGGCTGTAATGCCTCCCATGTCAAACCTTGAAAGCAAGACTATAAGTTCCGGATATAACTAGGCGGAGAAAAGCAACTGGAAACAAGAGAGAGAGACGCGGCGCTCTGCAGACTGTCTGCAGGACAGGGCATCATCGACAATTTAATAATTATAGGGAGGGCGTTCACATGCCGCAGGGATCTAAAGTCACTAGAGCTGAGCCAACCATTACCGCCCGAGGTAAAGGGTCACTCACGGCCAGTTGCGATGAAGTCAGTTTATTAAAACAACATCCTTCCCTCCTCGCGCACACTGGGCATATGTTCCCCATTAGGTCTGCGCAGATCTGTGCATTTTGTGATGATGTCAGCACCGCGGGGTGACTTTGAGTTTATCTGTATGAGAAAAACGCCGAGGACCACGCAATGAGGAAGATTTCAAAAAAGGTTAAGGGATTTTGGCAGAAATAGTGAGCTGCACAGCGGGTGGAAACTTAAACTGCAACAAAACTTCACTCGAGCCCTCCTCTGCCTCCGCCTCTCCCGCACTCTCAGTCTCAGTCAGATCAGCCCACACACGCATGGCTCCAGCGACCAGCAGAGGCAAACACGGCAGATTCAGACGCCTGCCTGTTTATCAGCGCCGCTCGCCCCTCTGCAGACTCCCCCTGCATTCCACGAGGTGCGCGTCATGATCCGATTCTTTCTGCCATGCTGTCTAAGGCAGAAGCTCACGCGCCCAACGTAATCCTATGGAAAACACTGCGCGTGGCCAGCTCTTATCTCCCCTCGTTGTCGGCTGAGCCGGCAGCTATAGTTCTCGTGGCGAGAACGCGCTTAGCGTGCGTTCACCATAGCGAGACCTAAAAAGTGATTTAGATCTGCGTTTGACATAATCAGTAAACAGAACCAGATGAGCTGACAACCTGCACATGCCAGGGTGAAAACAGAATCATGTGTTGGCCGGCTACGGCACATGCAGCAAATTAATATGGCCTACGCCAGACCATTATAAAATTCTACATTCATTCTACTGACCTCCCGACAAATTAAACAAGAAAATCTTGTCACTAACATAAATGCACTAAACACACAGTCTCTAGCTGCTGCTAATATCAAGTGCACATACTTTCAAAATATCATCTGATCACTAAGCCCACTCATCATTCACTCCACACTCTCTACCACTGACCTTACTTCATACTTTCCTCTAAGATCACCACTTTGGGGAACACCCCGCTACTTCACTTACTGCCCCTCATCTCTCTTTTATCTCTTTGCTGAACACCCTCACTTTAATTCTTTTTTTTCACCTAGAGAACCAATTGCAATTCTCAAATCAGCCAATCCATCTTGCACAACATCTGACCACTTCATGGGCATGCATGTTAAACACCTTTTTGGATACATTTCTCGGCTGAACCTCACTAGTAAATCTCTCCAGCTTAACTAATATCTATTCACTGCTTCAAAACTACTATTGTATTACCCCTTCTCAAAATCTTACTTGTGACGGTTTGTTACATGGCTCAGTTAGGCCCAGGGAGAAACGCTGCCATTTTAACATGGACACGTTCGACAAAGTTGCCTTTTCTTTCACATGATGACTTTTGACGCATTTGCATCTGTGAAAGTGAACGATTCGTTTCCATGAAACTACTTTGCTTACGAATTCCACTTCGTAAGAACACTATTACTACACCTTGACCAACATCATAAGGTCTGAACATACATTGTGCAGATGAGACAGTTTGTTATTCATCCAAGAGGTGAAGCAGCTATCAATAGATCATGAACAAAGGCGGCCTGACTAAGGTCTCGGCCTGGAAACAAGAATGCTATTTGCTATAAATAAACAAGCATTTCTGGGTTGGGGCAGAGGAGCACTTGCTGTCATTGCAAGGTCACTAAAACCACAACTCAGCTGCTTGCCAATCATTCTGCGAGGAGGGATGTCCAACCTGTGAGCAAGACGGGTGTCAGGAAGCCCCTGTAGTACACGATGGGATAGAGAATAAGGAGTGCCATGCCATCCTTCATATATTGTATTGTATTGTTTTGGTAGAGCGCAAACAGCTGCCCCAGCAATGAGGCGTCCCGGCGCTAAGAACCACAGACCCTGGTCTGAGCGGGAGAGGGTGGGAGGGAATTAGGGGAGAGGGAATAGGAACGTTTTAATTGCTTTCCGGAACGCCGGTAGGCTTTCTATGGAGCGGATGTGTTGTGGCAGACTGTTCCATAGTTTAGCTCCAAGGAACCTGAAAGAGCGGCCGCCCATGCGGCAGAGTTTTATGCGTGGAACGCATAGGAGGTTTTGGTTTGAGGATCGCAGGGTACGTGACGGCGCGTAGGGGGTGAGGAGTGGTCGAAGCAGTGGGGGGTATCCAGTTTGATGATTTTGAAGGTCATGATGAGGGCCTTGAACTTAATTCTGGAGTCGACGGGTAGCCAGTGTAGTTTTTGTATGGTCGCTCTGGCTGAACATCTGCGGGGGAGGCCGACTAGAGTTCTAGCCACAGAGTTTTGCACGCGTTGGAGTCGTGCTACCTCACTTTTGTTGGCGCCAAGAAGGAGAATATATTTCTCCCCTCCTATATTCACAGTCCTCTATTACCAGTTGGCCGCTTTGCAGCCAGCAAGAAGTGGAGAGAGGGTAATCGGCAGGAGGCCCCTTTAAGCCCGAGATGAGGACAGACGTCAGACGATACACGATTCAAGAAGGCGGGGCGGAGAGCGTGTCAGGTTGGTCAGTAGTTGGTCCAGCTACACGCAGCAAGGGAGCGTGAGGTGGAGAAACCAGACGGAGAAGACGGAACAGCCTTCCGAGAGAGAGAACTGGAGCCCAGGGAAGGTTACAGCTTGTCCGCAAACAGAACACCCGAACCCGGCGGAGGAGGAAAAGCCGAAGAAGAAGGAGACCAGACATCAATGAAGTACGCGTAGTCACTACGCCATGGCCCGGAGATACGTGGCTCTTCCAGGTGCATGGGCGTCTAAAGGGGTTTTGTAAAGGGGCTGAGTCAGAGAGGGACAGGAGGAGAGGTGGAGGGGTGAAAGAGACCCAGAGAAAAGGAAATAATTGAGAAGGAAAAGAAAGACAAGAGCAGAAAAAATTGGCTACCCTTTTTCTTTTTTGTTACTCCAACCTCTACCCCTACCCTTCACATTTATGCATAGCTAATATTTATCCCTCACATCCTCCCTTGACTAAACCATAAAGCAAAATCACTTACCTGAGCCTTTTCCTTCTGTCCAAGGGATGACGGCGGCCGAGGCTCACCTAAGGGACAGAAGTGGAAGACCATGTGGGAAAGAAGAATACAAAAGAGACAATCAATCATTGTGATTTCCTGTAATACTAATAAACAGTGTATACCAAGAAATTATTCAATGCAGTGAACTCCTTTTTGACCGACTCTTCTACAATGGGGAGCTACAAACTCTCCCTCCAGGGAATGGGAGACAGAGGCACATACACACACATACACACACACACACACACTCACACACACACAGGAAAGCATCGTAGGAAACGCCTGATACAGTTTTTATATGCTGGCATATGTACATTGTTTTAGAAAGATGGTAGAACTATTTATTTTGTTCAATGTGCTAATTACTTTTATCATCTCTTTCCTCACCGGCAGAACCCAGAGAGTCTGCATCCCCCTTTCCGATCCAAAGCCACCACGATCACCTGCGGCGTACCCCAAGGATCATCCCTCAGCCCTACCCTCGCCAACATCATCCGAGCACACCACTTCAACATCATCTCGTGCGCCGACGAAAACCAGCGGATCCTCTCCCTCACCAAGGACTTGACCACCGCCAAATCCAACCTCCAAAAGGGAATTAAGGCTGTCGCAGACTGGATGAAGACAAGCCGGCTGAAACTGAACTCGGACAAGACAGAGGTCCTCATCCTCAGATCCACCCTCTCCACATGGGACGACTCCTGGTGGACGGCTATGCGGGGAGCTGCCCTGACACCCACCAACAACACATGCAACCTGGGGTTTATTGTGGACTTCACACTCTCTATGACCCAGCAAGTTAATGCTGTTTCCTCTTCCTGCTTCAACACCCTCCGCATGCTCTGAAAGATCTATAGATGGATCCCCACCAAAACCAGAAGGACGGTCACCCAAGCAATCGTCAGCAGCAAGCTGGACGCCCTCTACGCAGGAACCATGGCCACACTCCAGAAGAGACTCCAATGCCTACAAAACGCCTCAGCACGCCTCATCCTCGGACTCCCTCGCAACAGCCACATCACCGCCCACCTGAGAAACCTGCACTGGCTCCCGGTCAACAAGAGGATCACTTTCAAACTCCCCACCCACTGTACAGCAGTACTCTGCAGCACCACTGTACAGCACCACTCTGCAGCACCACTGTACAGCACCACTGTACAGCACCACTCTACAGTACCCCTTTACAGCACCAATCAAACCCACCACTCTGCAGCACCACTGTACAGCACCACTCTGCAGCACCACTCTGCAGCACCCCCTTTACAGCACCAATCTAAACCACCACTCTGCAGCACCACTGTACAGCACCACTCTGCAGCACCACTCTGCAGCACCACACTACAGTACCACATTACAGCACCCCTGTGGTTGGGTGTGGTTGTGTGTGGTTGTGTGTGTGGCTGTGTGTGTGGTTGTGTGTGTATTTGTGGTTGTGTGTGTGGGTGTGGTTGTGTGTGGTTGTGTATATGTGGTTGTGGTTGGGTGTGTGTGGTTGAGTGTGGTTGTGTGTGCATGTGGTTGTGTGTGTGTGTATTTGTGGTTGTGTGTGTGTGGTTGTGTGTATGTGTCGTTGTGTGTGGGTGTAGTTGGGTGTGTGTGGTTGTGTGTGGCTGTGTGCATGGTTGTGATTGTGTAAGGTTGTGGGTGTGGTTGTGTGTGGATGTGGTTGTGTGTGTGTGGTTGTGTGTGTGGTTGTGTGTGTGGTTGTGTGTGTGGTTGTGTGTGGTTGTGGGTGTGGTTATGTGGTTATGGGTGTGGTTGTGTGTGTGTGAGTGTGGTTGTTTGTGTAAGTGTGGTTGTGTGTGTGTGGTTGTAGTTGTGTGTGGTTGTGTAAGGTTGTGGGTGTGTGGTTGTGTGTGTGTGTGTGGTTGTGTGTGTGTGGTTATCGTTGTGTACGGTTGTGGGTGTGGTTGTGTGTGGGTATGGTTGTGTGTGTGGCTGTGGTTGTGTATGTGGGTGTGGTTGTGTGTGTGGTTATGGGTGTGGTTGTTTGTGTGTGAGTGTGGTTGTGTGTGTGAGTGTGGTTGTGTGTGTGAGTGTGTGTGTGGTTGTGTGTGTGGTTGTGCGTGTGTGGTTGTGGGTGTGGTTGTGGGTGTGTGGTTGTGTGTTCGTGTGGCTAGGTGTGTGAGTGTGTTGTGTGTTTATGTGTTGGTTGTGACGTAAGGCTAGGCAGGGAAGGGGGTTCGAACAGAGGAAGAGGGCTGCGTGGGAGGGGGTGGAGGAGCATGCTGTAAGGCTTACTGAGCCATGAAAGAAAGGAACAAGCAACTTATTGACCCGTGACTGAGGAGACAGATGGCGGCTGCAGCCAGTCTGTAGCATTTTCAAAACTCACTTACTAAAGTCTCTCCAAGCAGCGCATGCGCGCTGACTCAGCGATACCTAGAAACACACTGACATTTTTAATTGGTGAGGAAAAAAAAAGATTTTTAGGGTTGTGGGTGTGTGGTTGTGCAAGGTTGTGTGTGTGGTTGTGGGTGTGGTTGTGCGTGTGTGGTTGTGGGTGGGTGTGAGTGTGGTTGTGTGTGTGGTTGTGTGCGTGTGTGTGTGTGGTTGTGTAAGGTTGTAGGATTGGTTGTGGGTGTGTGTGGTTGTGTGTGTGTATGGCTGTGTGTGTGTGGTTGTGTGTGTGTGTGGTTGTGTGTGTGTTATGTGTTGGTCGTGAGGAAAGGCTAGGCAGGAAAGGGGGTTGCTACAGACCTTCTATTGCAGCAGCAGGGGACGGTCCTCTATCCGAACCTGTCCAGCCTCCACCTCCATGCGTGGAGATTGAGCAGGGGCAGCTGATGCCATTTGACTTGCCTCCTGAAGTCTGTGATGTCATTCTGTCAGCCAGGCATCTCTCCACAAAAACGATGTACGCCTGCAGGTGGAACAAATGTGTGGCATGGTCACAGCAAAGGCTGTGGATCCACTTTCCGCCCCTCTTTCTGAGGTTCTCCTCTTTCTTCTTTCCCTGACCCAGCAGGGCTCTGCTCTGGGCACCATCAAGGGGTATCTTTCAGCTTTTTCAGCCTTCTTGAGACTTCCTGATCAGCCTTCTCTCTTTAAGTCTCCTGTTGTAAGTAGGTTATTGAAAGGCATTACTAACATGTTTCCTCCTGTTCCATTCGTAATGCCTCAGTGGGACTTGAATCTGGTATTAACCTATCTGATGTGTGCTCCGTTTGAGCCACCCATCAACTGTCCTCTTCGTCTTCGGACTCTCAAAACTGCTTTCCTGGTTGGCATCACCTCTGCCAGAAGAGTGAGTGTGCTCCAGGCTCTTTCCTCAAAGCCTCCTTTCCTCTCTGTCCATCCGGACAAAGTTGTTATGAGGACTCGTCCTTCTTTTCTGTCCAAGGTGGTTACTGCCTTTCATATCGGCCAGACCATTACCTTGCCCACCTTCTTTCCGCCTCCGCATCCTTCAAAAGAGGAAGAGAGACTCCACCGTCTGGCCCAAAATGTGCGTTTTCTTTTTACCTGAACCGCACACAACAGTTACGGGTGGACAACCAACTTTTTGTTGGCTACGTGGGCATTAAGAAGGGACGGGCGTGCACAAACGGACCATCTCTCGTGGGTTGTTTTGTGCATCAAGGTCTGTTATTCCTTCTCCAGCTTCCTCAGTTTCTGTTCCAGTTTCTGTTTCATTAACTATTCCATTTGCACTGTCTAGAGAATCTTGAGACTGTTGGATTTCAAGAACATTATATCTGTTAGACAGGCTCACTGCTGGGTGAGAAGCAGGTGGAATTACTGACGAGGTTACTGTAGACCCCCCCCTGCTGCTTAGGTCCTCTCTGCTTACACTGCAAAAATGGGGTAAGAGCTAGAGAGAGGACTAAAGGTTGCCCTTTGTCATTAACTAATACTTTGGTCTTAGGCTTGGGCTTGGACTTAGAGGGACCCCCTCACGATCCTCTTGAGTAGTTATTTTATCTTGCTCACTGGTGGCTACTACAGAGGAAGACAGAACTTTATAATAGGTCTTTAGAGAAGGAGTAATTTTCACCTTTAAAGATGGTTTTTTCTGATATTGAAATATTTGGAGCTCTCCGTAGCACAGGTTTGTCTCTTACAAGAGACACACCTGACTTCGGGGGAATCTAATTCATTGTTCTCTAGTATTCCTTGGATTAAAGGTCATTGTTCTTCCGAACAAATAATTAATAGTCGGGGATTCGCAATCTTGATCAAGCAGGGGTCCACCTGTTCCATAAAATCATCACAGACTGATCAAACGGGGAGGTGGATCATAGCACAACTGGACCTCGGAGGTACAGAATTAACCTTGCCTCCTTTTATGGACCAAACGTGGATGATCCAACTTATATTTCAAAGCTGTAGCCCAAGCTAATCATGGAAAACCCACCTATGATAATTGGTGGGGATTTGAATGTCCTTCTAGATCCGCTAAAAGACAGGTCAAACCAGACACATTATATAGGGGCCCCCCGTATTTGTCGTGCTATGAAGAATCTGATGCATGACTTGTGAGTTGGCCGGCGTCTGGAGGAGGAAGAAGGGAGATCTCCCTGGGTTTACGTTCCATAGTAAAAAAATACCATCATTCTTCCAGGATTGCCTACTTCCTAACTAACAGAAATCTCCTGGACTCCACGTCTGAGTTCGCCATATTGCCAAGCCATGTCTTATTATGCTCCAATATTGTTCTCATATCAAAGGAAAATGAATATGACTCAAACAAGATGGATGCTTAACATGGCAAAATTAGCAGACCCTGAAAATATTCAGGCCATTAAATTATCTTAGAGTTTTTTTTTTATCTAAATATCGGTTCAACAGCTATAGAATTTGTTTGTGACGCCTTTAAGGCTAACCTGAGGAGCGGGCTCCATGGCGCCATATGCTCCAGAAATCGAGGTAAAGCCCGGGAGCTAAGATTAATGGAGGAAAAAAAACAGCAGCTAGAAGCCGAAAGGATTTTATCAATAGGAGGGAGCTCAGGAAAGTTGGGTAAAATGCAGAACGATCTTGACATGGCTAGGCAAGAGTTCAGGGGGACATTAGATGAGAAATACAAGGCTCTGTGGCTTATTAAAAATATGGAAAATTATGAATATGGGGAGAAAGCAGGTGCCCTCCTAGCCTGGAAGGCCAGAGTTGACCGTTCCAAAAATAACATCAATGAGCTAGTAATAAACAGTAATGGGGATGAATCTACTAGTGTAGAAGATATACAGACCTGTTTCCTCACATTATTCTCAGATCTCTATAAAGAGAATCTAACACCCTCAAAAGAGCAAATACAAGCATGGCTGAGTAGTAAATCTCTCCCTACTTTAACCCAAGCTAACCGAGACCTTCACAATGCTCCCATTACGTTGGAAAAGATAAAAACTCAAATTAAGATATCTAAGAACTATAAAGCATCAGGTATGGACACATTGCCAAATGAAGTTTACAAATTTATGTCAGACAAATTGACTCCAGCTTTGGAAATTTTGTTCCAATCAACATATAGTCTAACAGGCCAAATTCCAAGCTCCTGGAAGGAAGCAACCATTGTCCTAATATTAAAACACGGGAAGAATCCACTCAAAGCAGATTCATACCATCCGATCTCCCTGCTAAATGCCGATTACAAGATCTTTATGGGCATTTTGGCAGGGAGATTGGACAAGCTAGTTCCTGGATTGGTTAACATCGACCAGAAAGGTTTTTATAACCGGGTGATATATCCAGGAACAGACGGAGCTGCTTAGAGGCAATATCGATCTGGCTATAATAAGATCAGACCCCTTGGCAGTGATCGCTCTCAACGCTGCCAAGGCTTTTGATAGGGTCAGTTGGGCCTATCTTTGGGAGGTATTGAAGGCAATGGGTTTTGGTCCCATATTTATACAAACTATGAGGAAATATCATCAGGGAGCATCAGCAAAAATCTTGATATATGGAATGCTTAACTCCAGATTTGATATACAGAGGGGGACTAGGCAAGGTTGCCCATCTCACCTCTGTTATTTGACTTATATATGGAGCTATTAGACTAGATGATCTAATCCCCCTTTTAAAATCTCAGCTTTATCAATGTAAAATAGCTTTATATGCTGACGATAATAATCCTATACACCAGTAACCCAGAAGTGACTATTCCGCAGGTCAAAACCCTATTGGAGGATTATGGCTCTATCTCTGTGTATTTAGTTAATCCCTCAAAGACAGAGGTGATATGCTGGAATATCATTAAGTGGGTGGGCCCAATTAGCAAAGAGTTCAAATATGCGGGCATTAATATTGTCAAAGACCTTGAGAAATTCCCCTTATTAATCTGAATAAAATCATCAAGGAGATAGATCGTCTCTTTGCAAGGTGGAGGAACCTTCCCCTGTCTATCTATGGGAAGGTCAAGCTAGTGAAGAAGATCATTCTTCCAAAGCTGACTTATTTGTTTAACCCAGTCCCCCTGACTTTTCCCCAACAGAATAGTTCCAAGATTCAAAGTAAGATTGGGAGTTTCGTTTAGGCAGCCAAGGGTGTAAGGCTATCATGGAAGAAACTGAGGCGCAGATTAGTTAAAGGCGGGTTAGCCCTCCCAGATATCAGCTGGTATTTAGTCGCATTCCAATTTAAAGCTATACGGATGCTACTGTCTAAACCAGCTGGAACGGCATGGGGAAGGTTGCTCAGTGAGTTGGCAATAAATGAGGGCGGGGGAGGCGCAAAAGGGTTTCTTTATAAGTTTGGGTCTCCCAAGTTCTTTAAAAAAAAGTATGCTTGAAGGCTCTTAAGACTGCGCTAGAAACTTGGTTTAAAGTAAGAACCAGATAGAAAATTGGCTACTATTCTGATGTTGCCCCTGTATGGGACTCCCCGGGGACATCGCCCTGCCTTCAAGATGGTTTAGCTGACCCCATTTGGAGAGCGAGAATCTCTTTATGGAGCGGGAGTCTGTATGTTTCTGAGTTTGATTTCCTGCGTGCTCCGACGCCTGTGCGGCCAGAGTTTGGAACTCGCTTCCTCCGTACCTCCGCACCGCCACCTCTTTCCGCATTTAACGAAAGGACCTTAAAACTCTTCTCTTCCAAAGCCACGGCTACCAACAACTCTGACTGTTTCGTGTTCCTCAATGGAGAACTATTTTGTCCTTACACTTCAACTGTGGAATGTGTTTTTTTGGAACCCTAATCGCTCCAACTTTAGTTTGTATCGTGTAATTTTTAGCAGATTTATACTCTGTAAACATGTCATAATATCTAATCCTATATACTTCGCTCTATTCTAAAGCGCTCTGTCACCTCTGGGTAAAGTATGCGCTATAAAAAAATGCCTAAATAAATCCAATACCCTGCGAGCAGGCTGTTGGGAGACTCGTCGTGACCTTGGGGCTCCCAGTCACACGTTCTCAGGTCTGTAGACTAAAGACTGTTAATAATTACATTTTAGCAGCCTCAACTCAGAACTATTCAATTCCTCAGGCTCCGGCGGCCTGCTTTTGGAAGCTTCAGGCATGATTCTGAATGCCGCTGTAGTCGCAGGACATCAGTAGACTCCTCTTAGACCCGCTAGGAGGCGTATAGGGCGGTGATTAGGGAACAGGCCTTCTCCCTCATTGCAGGACACGAAAGGAAAAGAGGCCCAGCTTGAATTGCTGGAACATGAAATTCACACGCCAAAGAGGGACTTGGTTGTACAGGACAGTAGTGACACCCAACACACACTCCTTATGAATCCAAGGGAATACCGAGATGTGGCTACTGATGCCCCCGAATGAGTCATAGGACTTCACAGAGTTTACATGAGTCAGTAACAAAGTGGGCAAACTGTTGGCCTGGTTAGATAGGAGGGCATAGACGGGCCGCTGGGTACTGGAGGTGAGGACACCGGAGGATAACTAAGTAAAAGTGGAAAACGTGTGGTAGACGCAGTTGGCGCCTATTACACCCAGTTATACTTCCCTGCGGTGATAACCACAGTTGAGGAATCCTGAGATCTACTAGCCAACATCCATCTGCCAATTTTCCCCACCTCAGATCGCGATCACCGTGAGGAGGAAATAATGGAGGATGAAACTGCAAAAACCATATGGGATTCGTCATCGGGCGAAGAGGTAGGCCTTGACGGGATACCAATCGAGTTGCATAAACAAATCTATGACGTTACAACGCAAATAATTAAAACGCATGCCTTTACAACGCAGGTTTTACATCACCGCTATTCTTTACAGCTCATGCCATTACAATGCATTTGTATAAACTGCCTTCACAACGCATTCCATTACAACACATAATACTTTTAGGGTAACAGTGGGAAATGTGTTGGATAGTGTAGGGGTAAAATTACTATTCCAACTCCAGTGAGTGCAACAGTAGGGTAAGTGTTGAATAGTGTAGGGGTAAAAATTACTATTCCCACTCCAGTGAGTGCAACAGTAGGGTAAGTGTTGGATAGTGTACAGGTAAAAATTACTATTCCCACTCCAGTGAGTGCAACAGTAGGGTAAGTGTTGGATAGTGTAGGGGAAAACATTTGTATTCCCATGTACCCCCAAACCCATACCCACCCTAAAACAAAAAAAACCTCCATTACTTACCTTATAATGCAATGTAATGGCATGCGATGTAATGGCATGCGATGTAATGGCATGGGTTGTAATGCCATGCGTTGTAGTAACATGCGTTGTAGTGACAGGCGTTGTAGTGACAGGCGTTGTAGTGACATGCGATGTAAATGCAGTTACGTTGTAACACCCACGTTGTAAAAGCTGTAATGACTGCGTTGTAATGGGTGTTTCCGTATAAACTGTTGGTTCAGGACATAGTCCCTCGTTTGCTCCAAATGTTCAAGGAGAGCCACCAACGAGGCTCAGTGCCCAGAGGCCAGATGCTGGCCACAATAGTGGGCATCTTAAAAGACGGGAACACTTCCGACGACTTGCTCCTCAACACCAAAGCTAAGATCGTGGTTAAGGTCCTGGCTTCCAGACTCATCAAAATTATTAAGGACCTGGACTACCCAGACCAGTCGGGCTTTATGCCGTATCGTAGCACTAACCTGAGGCGCCTTCATGGCGTGCTGAGCCAAACTCCCCATATGCAGGAACGTGCGCTGATGTTTTCCTTGGATGCCAGAGTGGCTTTCGACTCAGTGGAATGGGCCTATATGTTCGAGGTGCTGGCAAGTATCTGCTGGGAGCGACTCTTATATGCTGACCCACTGATACAGTTGAAAGTAAACAGGGGGATGTTGCAAGAATTTCAGCTTCAATGTGACGCTCAACAGGGTTGCCTGTTGTCATTCCTAATCTTCATTCTAGCACTGGAGCCCTTAACTGCAAGGATCAGACAAGATCCACTGGTCTGCGGTATGCAATGTACCGACCAATGGGAAAACAGGATATCCCTATACGCGGCTGATGCCCTGCTTTATGTGATAGATCCTGAGAACCCTTTGGACAGAATAATGCAGAACCTTACCACTGCTGGCTGCTAATCAGGATATACAATAAACTGGTGAAAATATCAAATATATAATCTGCAGAGTTGACTGCCATCATTGCCCCGCAAAATAGTCCCCACAGACTTCTATTCTCAGGCTTTATGTGACCACTGACCGGACTCATTTTTTCCACAACAACCAGTCACCACCGATAGAGAGACAGACGAGGGATGTCCTACACTGGAGGTTTCTCCCACTATTGCTCCCGAGCCGAGCAGCACTTTTTTTTTTTGTAAAATTTTTTATTTTGCAGACAAAAAAAATGAACATTAAACAAAAGGTACCACATATGGCGCACAGATGGTCCCACACAGTGGGAAAGCGTTAAAGTAAGATGAGGCAATGCTGCAACACCAGAAAGCCAGTGGATTAGAGGCTTCGTCAGTTGTAAGTGTCGGCAGTCCCGTTCCTATACCCCAACATGGGGTCGCTCAGTTAGTGCAGCCGACAAGGAGTCCAGAATCGCCCTGTCCTCTAGGTGAGCCTCATCACATCAATATAACTGTTCCAAAGTAGCACCCAACCCCAGTCCCCCACAACTCCCCCCCCCCCCCCTCCCGTGACGGTGCCGCTCACATCCCCCATTCATCCAACAGGCACACTCTAGAGCTGAAATAGATGTAAATTCCTCAGTGATGCCGGGCAAACTGCCGAAGGCAAACCATTAGAGAGAAAGGACACCAAGGGGCCCCACACGTGTTTGAAATTTTTGTAGTTGCCTAGGAATATGTCCGCCATTCTCTCGAGACTCAGGAGCCTCCACAATCTAGCGTGCCAAAGGGAGATCGCCGGGGCCTCCTTCCGCTTCCAGGCCGAAGCCAACGTGAGTTTGGCCGAGACACAGCCAAAGGATCTTTTTGTCAGCTCGTGTCTGGTGTTCAAGGCCAGGGTCTCTCAAACCCAGTAGCACGAACTCCGGGGAGTCGTCGACAGGGTACTTCAGGATGTCTTTAATATGGGACAAGATCTCGACCCAGAAGGGTTTGATGATCGGGCAGTCCCACCAAATGTGGCGGAAGTCCCCCAGGAGGCCGCAGCCCCTCCAGCACCTGTCCGTGACAGCCGGGTAAATGCGATGAAGTCGAGCCGGGACCATGTACCACTGCGTAAGGGTTTTTAAATGCGCCTCCCTCAGGAGTATGGAGTGATTAAATTGTGTCATGTCCTTCCAAAGAGCTGACCATTCTCCGTCAGTGATATCCCTCCCTACCATCTCCTCCCATTGCTCCATGTAGCGCGGTCTGGGGGAAAGGGCCGAGCGGAGCAGCAGTTGGTAGAGAAAGGAGATGGCCCCCTTCATGGTGGATGTCTTCAGGAGAAAGGCCTCAAAGTCGGACAGAGGTCTCGTCGCAGCCTCCCGCACACCCGGTGACGTGGCCCAGTGGAGCAATTGTAAATGCCTGTATCGTTCCACCGGCTGCACTTGGTAGTCCCGCATGCAGTTCCCAAACGTCAGGGGATCGGGGCCGTGGAACAGGTGAAGTAGCGCCCGGCATCCCCCCTCCCTCCAGGCGTCAAAGGGGCCCTCGGTGAGTGCCGGTGGAAACTCCGGGTTGAAATGCAATGGAGTGAATGGGGACGGAAAGGTCGTCCACCTCTCATCGCCCGCCAGGGTATCCCAGACTTTCAGCGTAGTCCCCGTGGGGGTACTAATATACGCGTTTGCCGGGCGGTCCCGCTTCGGCTTCCATGCCAGATCCCAGATGGACCGGCCCGCCACACTCCGGTCCATATGCAGCCAGTGTTTGTCGGAAAACTGCTGGGACCATTCCACCATGACTCTGAGTTGGGCCGCTTTGTAATAGAGGTGGAAATCCGGAAGGCCGACCCCCCCGTCATTCCGCAGACGTCGCAGGAGGGTAAACGAAAGGCGCGCCCGACCACCCTGCCAGACAAATTTCAACATCATCGATTTAAGGTGGCTAAAAAAGGAGGAGTTCAGTGGGATCGGTAGGGCCTGGAACAGGTACAGATACTTGGGGAGAAGGACCATTTTGATAGCGTGCACCCGTCCCAGCCAGGATAGGAATTTGGGTTTCCATTTCTCCAGTTCCGCCCGCGACTTGGCCAAGAGGGGCGGGAAGTTGGCTGCGAATAAGCCGCCCACCGTAGGGGTGAGACGAACTCCCAGGTATAGAATGGAGCCCGAGGCCCAGGCCAGAGGTGTCGTCGCTCTCACCTGTGCCACCTCGGCCTGAGATAGGGTCAGGTTCAGGACATACGACTTGCCGTAATTAACTTTGAAGCCGGCCACTGCTTCAAATTCCAGCAATATATCTCGAACACACGGAAGAGAGTTAGCGGGTCGGCCACTGATAGCAGGACGTCATCTGCAAAAAGGGTGATTTTGTGCTGTTCCCCTGTGAATGGGATGCCCTTCACCCCCTCATGCTCCCGGACCGCCATCGCCAGGGGCTCAATGCTGAGCGCAAACAACAAGGGTGAGAGGGGGCACCCCTGTCTGGTGCCTCGTGAGTGCCGGAAGAAGGCCGACAGGTGGCCGTTCACTGCCACCCTCGAGCGTGGGCTGCAGAAGTTGGCTCTCACCATAGCGATGAATCGATCGGAGAAACCAAACGCCTGTAACGTGTGGAATAAGAAGCCCCAGTCCACTCGGTCGAAGGCCTTCTCTGCGTCCAGACCCACCAAGACCGCCGGGATGCGGAACTTGTCCGCCTTCTCAATAAGGTGGATTACCCTCCTAGTATTATCGTGCGTCTGGCGGCCTTTAATGAAGCCGGATTGGTCCGCGTGGATAATCGTCGGCAGCAGATCCTGTAGACGACTTGCTAAAATAGCCGAGTAAAGCTTCGCGTCGATATTGAGTAAGGCTATGGGGCGGTATGAGGCACACTGCTCCGGGTCCTTCCCCGGCTTTGGCAGGACTGTGATCACTGCCTCCGCGAGGGTCCCGGAATTCACCCCAGGTCCAACCATATCGTTAAAGAGGGCGACCAGGAAGTCACACACCTCAGTCGCATAGGTCTGATAGAAAACTGCAGTGAACCCATCGGGTCCGGGGGCTTTGTGTAATTTCAAGTTTTTGATGGCAGAGAGGACCTCCTCCCTCGTGATCGGAGCATCGAGTAAATCATTCCAGGCCCCGGAGACCTGCGGAAGCGATAAGCGCTGCAGGAACTCCCGTTGTTTAGCAGAATCCAGCTCTTCCCCCTTATACAGAGCGGCGTAAAAGCGGCCAAAGACGTCCGCCTTCGCCCCGTCACAATGATGGAGCGCTCCCGCGGGATCTCTAATCCCACCTATGTACTCACGCTCCCTCTTGTCCCTCAGTTGTCGGGCCAAGTGCCTGCCAATCTTGTTACCACTGGAGTAGGAGTGCCGTCCCAGCCTTAGGAGGGTGAGCTCGGCCCTATTCGTATAGTGTGCCTTCAGCTTGCCCCTAACCGCCGTCAGGGGACGCAGGGTTATTCTCGAGGGATTAGCTTTGTGCTCCCTCTCAAGCGTGAGCACCTCGGCCTCTAGCGCCTCCCTCTCCTTCCTACGTAGAGCGTTCAATTGCGAATTGAGGCCCAGGCAAGTCCCCCTGATCGTTGCCTTGAAGGCGTCCCACGTGGTCATCAGGGATGTGTCCGACGGGGGATTGCAATCAAAAAAGTCACGAATGGCCAAGCGTAAGGCTTGATGGGACACCTCGTCCCTGACTACCGAAGCCGGGAAGTACCACTTCCGGTTCGCGGTGTCAGGAGGCGACCAACGAAGCGTGAGCACCATGAGGCTGTGGTCCGACACAGATATCGGGAGAATGGCGGCATCTAGAATGTTCCCTCTAAGGGATTGACTAAGGAAGACGTAATCCAAACGGGAGTAGGAGTGGTGCACATGGGAAAAGAACGTATAGTCCTTCATATCAGGGTGAAAAAACCTCCATCCATCAACTAGACCCATCTCCTCCACCCCACGCTGCGTAGCCTCAGAAAAGACCCCTGTGTCCGCCCGCCGCCCCCCCGAGCTATCCATATCTCTGTCCCAAACCAAATTATAATCACCCAACATGAACACGAGACCTTCTGCAAAGTCCCCCACCTTAACCAGTAACTCCTGCAAGAACCTATTCTGACCTGCATTGGGCAGGTAGAGCACAACAAACGTACATAGCCTACCCTGAATGTGCCCTTTGACCATCAGCCACCGTCCCTCGCTGTCGCTGCGGACCCCCATTGGTTGAAAGTGCAACGCTGCCTTGAACAGTAAAGCCACCCCCCGATGCTTCGTGACAGCTGAGGACCTGTACACAATGGGGTACGCCCTATGGCGGAGCCGCATTTCATCCTTGCGCGCCAAGTGAGTTTCTTGCAACCCTACAACATCAAGGTGATGGTCTACAACATATTTCAGGACCTTCTGTCGCTTCTGAGGAGAGTTCAAGCCCTTGACATTCCATGTACCTATACTAATTGGCATGGCAAACACAAAACACAGACCCCGCTGTCAGTAATACAATTGCCACTGCAGCAAAGTACGCACTCAACCACACACACTCCGCATTCACCCCCAATGGCCTCCCGTCACGGGTCCCCCCCCCCCCATCCCCAAGAACCCCCAACCAAACCCCCCCCTAAACAATACAGAACATTGTACAAAATCAGAAAAAAAAGTGCAGTAACTATACTCATCGAGATCAGTAGGCCGAAGTCCGTAGGAGGCCCCCAATCAAGAGACAGGCCGGAGGAATGAAACCACTATTCCCCTTGGCCACAATCGAGGTCGTCTCCTACCAGAGTACTTTCAGAACCGTCGATCAGAAGGCCCGAGCCTCTCCGGCGCCGATCCGCCATTCCTCGGGGATCACGCCGCCCCAGAGCTATGCTGCGAGTCGGCCAACGTGGCCGAGGCCACCGAAGCGACTGCTGCTCCCCGTTCCTGCAGGCTGGCAGAAAGGTCCGGGCGCTGTCTGGCAGGGGAACTGACGGGGGAACGCCCCACCCTGTGCCATGAGTTCGAACGGCGGCTCCGTCGAGACGGAGAGGCCGCCGCGGCCTGCGAGGACGGCACATCTTCCATTCCCAAAAGCTCTTTTGCCGCCTGAAGCGTGCGGATTTGAGCTAGGCGGTTCTGCCACCTGAAGATGATCCTGAAAGGGTGCCCCCAGGAATAGGCGATGCCCCTCTCTCTCAGAAACGATGTGACAGGTCGGAATTCCCTCCGCTTTTGCAAGGTGGATGCAGCCAAGTCCTGATATAGTTGTGGCCGATGACCCCGGAATTGCAGCGACTCGATGGTCCGGGCTTTCCGAAGAATCCTTTCCTTAAGCTGGAAATCGTGGACACACACCAGGATGTCAGGGGGAGGTCCCCCCCCCGCGCCGTGGCAATCCCACCCGGTGCACTCTGTCCATCTGTATCTCCTTCGTGTCTGCCTTATCAAGGACCTGGAGAAACAGCTCCTGGACGTACCCCCGTAGATCCCCCGCCTCACCGTCCCACGGCACCGCCCGTATTCGGATGTTGTTTCTACGGGAGCGGTTTTCAAGGTCTTCCGTATGTAGTTGTAGGTCCAAATTTTGCTCGGTGAGGCGGATGATGTCTTGCTGGAGCATATGAACATCGGTGGCCACACTCAGATCCCTGTCTTCCAGGGTCGCCACCCTCTCGCCTATGCCGTCCACGTCTCTCCGCACCTCCCGCAAGTCGGAGGCGAGTTGCGCCCTGAGCTCGGATATGTCCTCCTTGATTGAGGCAAACAACTCCGACATGAAAGCCTTCGTCGCTGGGGCGTCTTCATCCGAGTGCTTCGACGACCCACTCGCTCCAGGGGAGGCCGGTTGTTGGGAGGATTTCGAGGCGTTGTCCTTCCCCTGGTTCCGTTTGCGCGGCATAGTAGACATGGCGACTCACAGCGCCTTGTGCCGGCGCCACGTGGCTGTGGAAAGTAGCGGGGCCTGCAGGCGGTCCAAGTGCTCGGGAGGGCGCTCACCGGCGCCACCAAGTATGTCCAGTCCCCCGCACACAGGTACTCGATCCGTGGGTGTCTCCGGTGCCCAAGGCGGGAAACCCCGAGAGCCGGTGTCTGTATGCCTTAGCCCTCCGGGCCTCCACCCAACACGTGTCGCACCACCAGCCAGCGGGAGAGTCACTCCTTTGCCCCGTCGCAGTCACGGCCTCGCGCCTCGTGGAGCGGTGTAATGGCGGGCCTCGAAAGTCCAATCAGGCCGCAGGCGCCAACCGCGAGAGGAGGGACGGGCGGCGTAGATAGTAGAGTGTTGCTGCTCGTCCGAGCGCCACTGCAGTGCCAGGGGCCGGCACTCCACCTCCCCCAGGTGTGGTGGGGTATGAACTGGGTCCCGCCATCAGGACCTCCGTCGCCCAAGCGCAGTTCCGATCAGCCTTCCGTCTACCCCAATGCCTGCAGGCGGATCTAGGGCCCCGCCGTTCGACCGCGCCGGGCCTCGATGTCCGGAGAGCCCGGGGTCTCACAGGCCGCGGGTTACGTTCGATCTCTGAGGCGCTCCCGGGGTCACACCGCCTCGGCGACCCCACCAAAGTCTGCCGCTCCGTCAGGCGGTCTTCCCCGCCGCTGTCGGGCGCGTGGGCACCCCCAAGATTGTGCTTTTAGATGCTTTGCTGGATCAGCGCCGGAGCGGCACGGAAAGGCGTCCTACTCCGCCGCCATCTTGGCCATGCCCCTAGAGCAGCACTTTTTAAGATGATGTCCCGAACTTGTTTTCTTTGTCTTGAAAAACTAGCCATACACTCTCCCTAATTTGTATATTCAGAAAATCAAGAGTGAGGTTGGGCCATTGCTCCTAGACAGAGGCCCTGTGCAGATAGAGCAACACAAATCGACAAAGGGAGGGTATGACGGGGGACTGGCACTACCAAACATCCAGAAATATAATTGGGCGGTGCAGCTGACCACTATTAATGAATAGATTTTTCGCTCCACATAGGAAATGGTCTTCCGGATGGATACAAAAAGAACAATTGATGGACAGAATGTGGAACAATGTCAAACATTCCCCCCAGTACAGAGATCTAGGCCCAAATTCTTCGTTTTTTCGCTTCCCACGCCATTCAGTTTAAACCCAGCCATATGCAAATCAATCTTGATCCTGCGCCCAATGGGAACAGGCCAGGTCTTCCCTGGAAACAGGCATACTGGGACCAGATTTGTGTATCATCCCCATCAGCCAGGCTAGCTTGATTCCAGTGGCATGGAGACTGCGGGACCCATGTCTGGGCATACCCGTCCCACTCAGGGTGACAAATGCAAAAAGAACAATTGATGGACAGAATGCAGAACAATGTCATACATTCGCCCCAGTACAGAGATCTGGGCCTAAATCAATTTTTTTGCTCACCATGCCATTCCAGTTTGGACCCAGCCATATGCAAATCAATCTTGACCCTGCAACCAATGGGAACAGTCAAGCTCGAACTGCCAGGCCAGGCCAGGCCCTCCCTGAACTGGAAACAAGCATCCTAGGACCGGTTTCGGGCTTTCAGCCCTCATCAGCCAGGATAGCTTGACTCCAGTGGCATGGATGGTGTGGGACCCACGTCTGGGCATACCTGGGCCACTCGAGGTGACAAATGCAAATGAAGCCTTGGCATAGCCATTAGGTCTCACTTTTGGGACCTTATAAGTATTTAGTTATGCAGCACAATATCCTTGGTGCAACAACATCAAGGTCCCAAAAGCGAGACCTATTGGCTATGCCAATGCTTGTTAATGTATGTTGACTATCTAATTAACTGTAGTACAATGTAAACAAGCATTGGTAAAAGCATTAGGTTTCTCCTATCTGATTAGTAATTTTTTTTAAAGTTTTAGCTTGGTGAGCAGTTCAGCAATATAATTTAAAGGAACTTTGAAAAAGCGTTATGACTTGTTTGAGAAAGACAAATAATGAAAGGTAACGTGTGCAGTTTTATGCAGGGAAGAAGACTAGTTATCAGTGGTGTAAGTTACAAAGAAGAGACCACGAGCAGAAGAATGTGAAACTGCTAAGTGTCTGTATGTCTTGTGTGAAATCATTCATTTCTGGCAGGCTTCACTTTCCCAGATCACTGAGAGTGCACTATGACGTCATTCATTTCTGGCAGGCTTCACTTTCCCAGATCATTGAGAGTGCACTTTGGTGCTGCGGGGACTGTACGGATCTGATTTGAATGCACTTTCTTTTCTTAAGTCACAACTGTATAAAACAGTTAAGAGTCTGGAAACCACTATACAGCCCATTGCCCTGAATGTTTACCCTCAGTGTCCTGAATATGCACCCATGCTAGTGAGTCACCCTAGATGCACAAGATAAAAAAATCAACGACTATGGCTTCGTTGTTTAGAATATTGAAAATGCTTCACTTCTGAAATGATGAGACTGTGAAAGAACTATAAGGAGTCTCTTTGAATTGACATACATAGTGAAGGGTGGTCCTGCTAGAGAGAGACCCGCCCCACTTAAAGCCCTGCGTGTGACAATAAGAAAGAAGCCTGTGAACAGATACAAATACTATTCCTCTGTAGAAAGTACGCATGTTTACCTGCTAATAAACACAAAGCATCACTTCTGAAATGATGAGACTGTGAAAGAACTATAAGGAGTCTCTTTGAATTGACATAAAGAGTGAAGGGTGGTCCTGCTAGATAGAGACCCGTCCCAATTAAAGCCCTGCGTGTGACAATATGAACGAAGCATGTGAACAGATACAAACACTATTCCTCTGAAGAAAGCACGCATGTTTACCTGCTAATAAACACAAAGCATTACTTCTGATATGATGAGACTGTGAAAGAACTGCTAGAGAGAGTTTAACAATGCAATTTGATTTAGTTGACAAGTGCACAGCCAAGTGTCATACAAGTTCAGTTATATATTGTAAGCTGGTGCTCCTATGGTGTCATCTTCCACCCTGGAGACGAGTAAAGTAAACGAAGCAGTAGTGCTATCAATACGAAACTGATGGCATCTCTTAGCGCACACAGGTGTAGGGGCAATTATCCTCCTTGAAGTGTTAGTCAAAACGTTCACATTTGTTTGAACAATAAAGTTTTATTTTGTTCATTGGTGTATGTTACTCCACATACTCAACGTTGTAATTCAAGTTGTTTTCAGTGTAAACAATTATTTCCACAAGCTCCAATGTATTTCGGGCCACCGCCCGTCATCTGGGAGCATCTACAAAAACAACATATGTAACACACATATAATATATGTCTAATATAAACAATGGTGAAAACGCTAGTAATTGTGCACATCCGGTAACTGGGTAAGTGAGTCTGTTAATGCGTGCCTAATAACGAACAGTAACAATGTTGTGCCTGGAAGTGAAATGATAGTTAAACTATTAGGTCAAAAAACGAATGTAACGGCAAGCCTAAGTGAGGTACGTGAGTTACGCTGGTAATTGTTGGACAAGTAACTCTAATACGATAAAAATACATAGCGCATTGTGCATCTCGGTGAAAACGTGCAAAGTTTAATGGTGTTGTGATCCTGATCCTGAAGACTGAACGTAAAATTAAAGTACGCCTGAACGAACATAAGTCCAATATTCGTACGAAGAATTTGAAATCGTCAGTAGCTAGTCATTTCTGTGAAATGAATCACAACATTTCCCAACTCAAGTACATGATACTTGAAGTCATCAAGAAAATTGAGGGAAGAGACTACAATAAATATTTACTCCAAAGAGAGAACTTTTGGATATATAGACTCAATTCCATGAAACCTTATGGGTTAAATGAACGTATTGAATATTCATGCTACCTGTAAATACATTACATTGATGGGGCAGTCAGTTCTGGAAAGTCTCCTTACTGTATACATGTATACCCACATTTATTTTGTTTTGCTAGCAATTACATTACTTGGTTACCGTCTATTTTTCATGACATAATCCATTGCATTTTTTCATTTTCATTCATTGCATTATTCATTGCCATTGTTTTTTAGTGTCATGTACGCTAACACACAGTTTACGAACTACACATAGTCTTCTATGACTGCGTATGACAATATGAAAGAAGCCTGTGAACAGATACAAATACTATTCCTCTGTAGAAAGTACGCATGTTTACCTGCTAATAAACACAAAGCATCACTTCTGAAATGATGAGACTGTGAAAGAACTATAAGGAGTCTCTTTGAATTGACATACATAGTGAAGGGTGGTCCTGCTAGATAGAGAGCCGTCACACTTAAAGCCCTGCGTATGACAATATGAAAGAAGCCTGTGAACAGATAAAAATACTATTCCTCTGTAGAAAGTACACATGTTTACCTGCTAATAAACACAAAGCATCACTTCTGAAATGATGAGACTGTGAAAGAACTATAAGGAGTCTCTTTGAATTGACATACATAGTGAAGGGTGGTCCTGCTAGATAGAGACCCGTCCCACTTAAAGCCCTGCGTATGACAATATGAAAGAAGCCTGTGAACAGATAAAAATACTATTCCTCTGTAGAAAGTACACATGTTTACCTGCTAATAAACACAAAGCATCACTTCTGAAATGATGAGACTGTGAAAGAACTATAAGGAGTCTCTTTGAATTGACATACATAGTGAAGGGTGGTCCTGCTAGATAGAGACCCGTCCCACTTAAAGCCCTGTGAGTGACAATATGAAAGAAGCCTGTGTACAGGTACAAATACTATTCCTCTGTAGAAAGCATGCATGTTTACCTGGTAATAGACACAAAGCATCATTTCTTTACGGGTGCTTACATCAAATGAAATGAATTCATGCCCTGAATCTCTGCTCTCAATGAAACCCATTGACTTCTAAACTTGTGACGCACACTCTGGCTGCAGGCCATACTTTCTGTCATGACCACAAATGCTGCAACCCTATGAGCTGCTGCCACACGGTAAACCACTGGCTTAATAATCCTCCCTGCCAGAGGCTTCTTGCAGCCTCTGTTATATTGGGCATGTGTCTACCGAGCGCTCTCTGATTTGGAATCAAACCTTTTCTTCCTACCAGATTGCCTCCTCGGATATCATTTACTTCAGTTTCTCTTAAGCAGCGGACGCACAGGCTGTTGTTCGTTATTCGGAGTTTAGCGCAGCTGATTTAGGTCTGACACCATCTACGCTGGAGGGCAGTTTTCCTGTTGCCACAGTTAAACTATTTATTATTTCTCCCAACTAGCCTTGCAATGCAGTTTTATTGCGCCCGAACCGCAGAGGCTTTGAGGAGGAGATCGGATAATCCACAGGACTTCCCAGCAGACGACCTTGTGGTGCCCTTTGCTTACCGGAGGACGGACGGTATTAGTGTGGAAACTCCCACATAAAAACCTGCAATGAGCAATTCTGTTGCGATAACACAAAACCCATCCTAGAAATGTTCTCACGCCTGACGAAGTCATTACATTGGTACTATTTATAAGATTAATTTAAATAGAGGCAGCGGAACACCACTTCCTTAAGAGCAGCCTACGACGGGTATGAATACATCTACAGGAATGCAGTGTTCCCTGCTCTTGCGGGAAATGAACCTGCCATCACTGACCCGGAAGAGGAAAGTCCATTTCGCCTTTCACCAGCAGAAAAAGACAAATTAATAAAACAACCAGAATGCTAGCCCCAGAACTCCCAAGTGCATTATGGTATATGCAGTTCACTGTAATGTTTCATGACATGCCACATGCACCAACAGAGAATAGTCCATTTGATCTGTGGGGGCCTCATTTTCAAATTTCACTATCTCCATTTTAGCAATGAGCGCACCCCCATGTTTCGTCAACTGCATTGAACCCACAGCTTCCAGAGGCTCTTGACAAAAAGAGCTGAACGCTGCAGGTTAGTCAAACCCCAACTGGCCAGACCTACACACTCTATGTACATGGGTTCTTGCTTCACTCCATATGTACACATTCTATGTACATGGGTTCTTGCTTCACTCCATGTGTACACACTCTATGTACATGGGTTCTTGCTTCACTCCATGTGTACACATTCTATGTCCATAGGTTCTTGGTTCACTCCATGTGTGCACATTTTATGTACATGGGTTCTTGCTTCACTCCATGTGTACACATTCTATGTACATGGGTTCTTGCTTCACTCCATGTGTACACACTCTATGTACATGGGTTCTTGCTTCACTCCATGAGTACACATTTTATGTACATGGGTTCTTGCTTCACTCCATGTGTACACACTCTATGTACATGGGTTCTTGCTTCACTCCTTGTGTACACATTCTATTTACATGGGTTCTTGCTTCACTCCATGTGTACACACTCTATGTACATGGGTTCTTGCTTCACTCCATGTGTACACAGTCTATGTACATGGGTTCTTGCTTCACTCCATGTGTACACACTCTATGTACACGGGTTCTTGCTTCACTCCATGTGTACACATTCTATTTACATGGGTTCTTGCTTCACTCCATGTGTACACACTCTATGTACACGGGTTCTTGCTTCACTCCATGTGTACACATTCTATTTACATGGGTTCTTGCTTCACTCCATGTGTACACACTCTATGTACATGGGTTCTTGCTTCACTCCATGTGTACACACTCTATGTACATGGGTTCTTGCTTCACTCCATGTGTACACATTCTATGTACATGGGTTCTTGCTTCACTCCATGTGTACACACTCTATGTACATGGGTTCTTGCTTCACTCCATGTGTACACATTCTATGTACATGGGTTCTTGCTTCACTCCATGTGTACACATTTTATGCACATGGGTTCTTGCTTCACTCCATGTGTACACACTCTATGTACATGGGTTCTTGCTTCACTCCATGTGTACACAGTCTATGCGCATGGGTTCTTGCTTCACTCCATGTGTACACACTCTATGCACATGGGTTCTTGCTTCACTCCATGTGTACACATTCTATGCACATGGGTTCTTGCTTCACTCCATGTGTACACATTTTATGCACATGGGTTCTTGCTTCACTCCATGTGTACACACTCTATGCACATGGGTTCTTGCTTCACTCCATGTGTACACAGTCTATGTGCATGGGTTCTTGCTTCACTCCATGTGTACACACTCTATGTACATGGGTTCTTGCTTCACTCAATGTGTACTATAACCAGCTTCTACGTGACCTGGTCTCCAGGTCTACCAGGACTTACAGAACCATCCCCACATCCCTGGGCAAAGAGCTAACCCTAGAAGAACGTTTTTATCCAAGGGGGACAGTCTCAAAGTCCATGTGCATCCAATACAGCTATCAAAGACATAGCTGCCAAGGTTTCAGATTGCAATGTGTGACATTTTCATAATTTCATTGTAATTATGAGTGACATTTCAACATGTATGAGTGACACTTTATCATGAGCAAATCATGAGGAAAACTTATAAAAATCAGAAACTACACTCAATTGAGTAATGGGAACCTCTAAAAAGATCCTAAAACTACTACAAAGCACCAGAAATGGAAGGGCACTAACCAGAGTCAGACTGCGTGACTGCAGTTCTCAGTAACATAAGGCAAGCAGGCACTGCAGCTGCTCAGAAGATCGAATTGATTTGATCATTCATGACAGCATGGTAGCCTAAAAAACAAAGTTCACAGCAAGTGCAATTTGGAGATTATACCATAAATCAGGCCTCTCCGAGACCGGCCAAACTAAATGACAAACTAACTTTGTTTTTCATTTCTGTTCGAGGACTGACTAAAGAGCATGCTGAACATTTAACACAGCAGACCCCATCCCACATGCATACATTTGACACAGCAGACACCATCCCACATGCATACATTTGACACAGCAGACAACATCCCACATGTATACTTTTGACACAGCAGACACCATCCCACATGCATACATTTAACACAGCAGACACCATCCCACATGCATACATTTAACACAGCAGACACCATCCCAAATGCATACATTTAACACTCAGGCACCATCCCACATGCATACATTTGACACCGCACACACCATTCCACATGCATACATTTAACACAGCAGACACCATCCCAAATGCATACATTTAACACAGCAGACACCATTCCACATGCATACATTTGACGCAGCAGACACCATCCCACATGCATACATCTGACACAGCAGACACCATCCCACATGCATACATTTAACACAGCAGACACCATCCCAAATGCATACATTTAACACAGCAGACACCATTCCACATGCATACATTTGACGCAGCAGACACCATCCCACATGCATACATTTGACACAGCAGACACCATCCCACATGTATACATTTGACGCAGCAGACACCATCCCACATGCATACATTTGACACAGCAGACAACATCCCACATGTATACTTTTGACACAGCAGACACCATCCCACATGCATACATTTAACACAGCAGACACCATCCCAAATGCATACATTTAACACAGCAGACCCCATCCCAAATGCATACATTTAACACAGCAGACACCATTCCACATGCATACATTTAACACAGCAGACACCATTCCACATGCATACATTTGACACAGCAGACACCATCCCACATGTATACATTTCACACAGCAGACACCATCCCGCATGCATACATTTGACGCAGCAGACACCATCCCACATGCATACATTTGACACAGCAGACACCATCCCACATGTATACATTTCACACAGCAGACACCATCCCGCATGCATACATTTGACACAGCAGACGCCATCCCACATGCATACATTTGACACAGCAGACACCATCCCACATGTATACATTTCACACAGCAGACACCATCCCAAATGCATACATTTAACACAGCAGACACCATTCCACATGCATACATTTAACACAGCAGACACCATTCCACATGCATACATTTGACGCAGCAGACACCATCCCACATGCATACATCTGACACAGCAGACACCATCCCACATGCATACATCTGACACAGCAGACACCATCCCACATGCATACATTTAACACAGCAGACACCATCCCAAATGCATACATTTAACACAGCAGACACCATTCCACATGCATACATTTGACGCAGCAGACACCATCCCACATGCATACATTTGACACAGCAGACACCATCCCACATGTATACATTTGACGCAGCAGACACCATCCCACATGCATACATTTGACACAGCAGACAACATCCCACATGTATACTTTTGACACAGCAGACACCATCCCACATGCATACATTTAACACAGCAGACACCATCCCAAATGCATACATTTAACACAGCAGACCCCATCCCAAATGCATACATTTAACACAGCAGACACCATTCCACATGCATACATTTAACACAGCAGACACCATTCCACATGCATACATTTGACACAGCAGACACCATCCCACATGTATACATTTCACACAGCAGACACCATCCCGCATGCATACATTTGACGCAGCAGACACCATCCCACATGCATACATTTGACACAGCAGACACCATCCCACATGTATACATTTCACACAGCAGACACCATCCCGCATGCATACATTTGACACAGCAGACACCATCCCAAATGCATACATTTAACACAGCAGACACCATTCCACATGCATACATTTAACACAGCAGACACCATTCCACATGCATACATTTGACACAGCAGACACCATCCCACATGTATACATTTCACACAGCAGACACCATCCCGCATGCATACATTCGACACAGCAGACACCATTCCACATGCATACATTTGACGCAGCAGACACCATCCCAATGCATACATTTGCTACGGTGGCACTTTCAGGGCTGGGACCCAAGGGCCCCTTCTACTCTGTGGGTAGGGAGGGTTGTGCACATTTTTATCGTAGCCTCTCTTACACTCTGTTTTATACTATTTGAAAATAATGACATGCATATTCATATTCATAGTGATGCCAGAGGCCAGGACTTCATAGCACTTCAAATACATGTTCTTAATCTCCAATGCATCAACAAGGGTTCAATTCTGTGTCACCTGCAGTGATCACCTTCACAGCTGAGCTTCCACAGCCTAACAGTGCATTCCCATCTGTTAGTTTAACTTGCATTTATGTTCTTCATTAAATGCGTGTACATTTTATATGACATGCAGTTACCTGCAGGTAAAGGGCAAGCAGAATAGTTACAACATATGTTGTTTATAGCCGCGTCGCCGGCCCCATCTCCATTGGGCTCGGGGTGGCCTCATATTCTTTCTTATGACCCGCTGGTTAAAAGACGAGCTGCATGAGCGAAGCTGCGCTTTGAACCACCCTGAAGCCTCCCTCTTGCCCACTGAACCCAACGCCTGTGAGCGCTCCCTTCACCCTGGGGCGAGCGGCTGCCAGAGAAAACAAGACACCAACCGACAAAACACCCATCACGGCTGCGCACGCGCAAGACCGCGCGACACAGCACGAGCAGGACCGCGCGTCACAGCTGCGCACGAGGGGGACCGCGCGACACAGCACGAGCAGGACTGCGCGACACAGCTGCGCACGAGCAGGACCGCACGACACAGCACGAGCAGGACCGCGCGTCACAACTGCGCACGAGCAGGACCGCGCGACGCAGCACGAGCAGGACCGCGCGTCACAACTGCGCACGAGCAGGACCACGCGTCACAGCTGCGCATGTGCGGGGCGAAGAGACTACCTCCGATCGCCGAGCTAGGACCTTGCCCTGGACAGATCTCACTCAACCTGCGCAGAGGAAAGACACTTCCCCCCGCATAGAGGAGCCAACCCGAGGCGCTTAAATATATCTCAGCGTGTGCTGTGTGTTGTCCTCAGCGCATGCGCAGTTAGTCTAAGGCCTCTTTACCCCGCGCTGTCGGAAGCGCTCTCTATCTCCAGCGCATGCGCAGTTCTTTATCCACGGCCCTCTTAACCCGACCACAGCAGGGCCCACAGGACCCACATTAAACCCCAGGTGAGGTCAAGAGGTACAAAGATTGTCTGGTGCTGGAGGGTCTCGAGCCTGCTGTCCGGGATTCATTTTGTTGTTGTCTGCATCGATCGATGATTATTTGTATCAAAAATGCTCATTGACCCTCATTGGTGGAGTTGGGTCACTCTTTTTCCCGCCGGGTCTGGGCACCTCAAGGTCTGTACTGCATAGCAGCTATACTGGGTCTCCTTGTGTCTGCTGAGTTGGGTCACTCTTTTCAAGGCCTCAGCAAACGGTGACAAGTCAGTGTGATGAGAAGATCGACTTGAATTCCGTTTGTGGCTTTCACCGGAGTAAAGGGGGGCAGCCCCGTCAACTGAAAGTGAAAGAACACACTCACAGTCATCACCACCGACTGCGCCTCATTGCTACATAGTCCTGGGCCTGCACAGCTGATGTGTCTCAACCTCACTAGGCAGACCCCCCAGGATATAGCGGCATGGATTAGCAAATTTAGCGGCACAAAAATGGAAATTTAGCGGCAATTTTGCGGCATTTTATTTGGCCCTGGACCTTGATAAAGCGGCCTCCAGTGACCCCATCCGTCACCCGTCCTTCCTTACACTCTTTCTGCCTCACAATTCTCCCTCTCTTAGTTGTGTTTTGCCGCTTTTAGCTCCTCTATCTTCCTTCCTGTTACACTCTTTCCACTGTCCCATTCAGCTTTGTTTCTCATGCCCCTTCCTTTCTGTGCCTCATTCACTCATCCTCTCTCACACACATACATCTTTCTCTCTCTCCTTATCGATATCTCTCTCATCAGCCCAGTCTCTTATCCCCTGTCCCTCTCTCTTTCCATCTTCGGATCTCTCTAGCACCCTGCCTCTCTAGTTCTCTGTCTCCCTCTCTGCCTTCCTCGCCCTCTCTTCTCTCTATAACTCTCATACTTTCGTTCTTCCAGACACTGTCTTTCTTCCCCTTCCTCTCTCGCCCTCTTTCTCGCGCATTCACCCTCCCTCTTTCTCTCCTGCTCACTCCTCTCTACTTTTCTCCACCTTTCAGTTTCATTCGCCCAGTTTCTCTCACCCCCTACTACCCTTTCCTTCTTTCCCACCTCTATGACTTATTTGCTCACCCCCCCTCTCTTTCACCCCTTCTTTCTCGTCTCACCTGCCCCATACCATCAGTTTTCATTCTTGCTCCCTCTCTTTACCTTTGCGCTCCACCTTTCACCTTTATCCTCCCATTTTCTTTTACCCCTGCCCTTTCCTTCTAAACGCCCCACTCTCCCTTGCTTTCACCCCTTTCCTCTCCTCACACATGTGCCCCCAGCCACTCTTCCTTTCTTTCACCCCTTTCTTCTCCTCACACGTACCTCCAACCCCTCTTTCTCTCTCCCTCCTGTCTGTGATCCTCCGTGCAGGAAGCGTTGGTAACTGTCGCTCGCATCCTCCGGAGAGAAACCCCGGGGTCTCGCAGTACTAGAGCAAGAAAAAAGAAAAACTGATTTTTTTTCTAATTTTGAAAAAAAATCTGCTCTACCTCTCCGTTTAGCAGGAACAATAATCACAAGCGTTATCTGGTCATTTTTAATGCTGTCTGAAAACTTGACCCCCAAGGAACTCTGCCACAAGTATTCTTAACTCATAAGTTATTTCTAAATACAGCGCCCCTTCCCTGAGGTAAGCGCCCAGTGCGGTAGCACCAGTTGCACTGCCCTAAAGCTAGCCCTGACGAAATGTAATATCTAAGTGAAGAAGTTCTAACTTTCGACAGCTATAATTCAAGCATCATTAGCGCGAGACAGCACTATGTTTATATGCAAAAAACCTTGGGAGATTGTGCCCCTGAGTTTCCCTATATTTTCTGCCACTCAGTGCATTACACAATGCAACTTGAATAAAATGAGATTTAATCGTTTGTAATGACAGCTACACTTTTACATGCGCTGGGGTAGCAGGTGCTAACTAACCAAAATCTCCCACTTGTCAGATAAAAACATCTGAATGTTCTGCAGACTCTTGCGAGGCTGCAAATGACGAGAAGCTTGCACTTAAGTTGCTCATCTAGTCCAAAGAAAGACCCGATTGACTGAACCTGGGAAACTCCAGAGCTCAGCTGTGTCTAAGGAAAAGAATAAGCTTGCAGTGACAAAGCCTTAGCTGCGCCTTTTGTCTGTGTGTGAGAAGCGTGCAGAACTCTTGACCATTCTCCCTCTCATATGTGTAATGAACTTTACACATTTGCTGCTTGTTCTGTATTTGTACTGTCTGATGAAAGCTTGCACCACCGCAAGCCCCTGACACCTGCCAGAGCCGAGGATAACAGGCGGGGGCGTGAAAAACTAAGCCTCATTAACAAGTACAAGGTCTTTAAATGACCTGTGAAGTACTCGGGTGCGGCTGGCAGCTTTGAACTGCCAGCCGCACCCGAGTACTTCACAGGTCATTTAAAGACCTTGCACTTGTTAATGAGGCTTAGTCTGACTGTCTGTGTGTGTCCCAGGAAGCTGCTGACACACACGAGTGGGGAGAGGGCGGCGCGCACAGCCAGGCCTTGTTTGTTTTGCTGTCTCACTTGTAAATATCGCGGCCAATATGGTTATTTTCGCGGCCATCGCGGTAATCTGCCAATTTCGTGATTTTTTCGTGAATCGCGAAATCGCGATAAACTGGAGGGTCTGACTAGGGCCTCAGTAACCAGGTAGCGGTCAGCCAATGCCCATCAGGTAAACAAGCATGGGCATAGCCAGTAGGTCTTGCCTCTGGGACCTTATACGTGTTTAGTTATCCAGCACAATATCCTTGGGGCAACAACATCAACTGTTGCATGGCTAAACACTTATAAGGTCCCAACAGCGCAACCTATTGGCTATGCCAGTGCTTGTTTTCATTGGTTCCTGTTTGTGCCTTTCAGAGATGCAAGCTTCTGTTTCGTCCTCCTGTCAAACTACTTCCGTCTTTTGTTGATCTAGGTCACAGGTACTCACAAACATTTTCCTGGGGGCCGCAAAGTTTGGTCTATGGTGTGACCGAGGGCCGCACTGATGCCAGCGGGGGTGTTAACTCTGGGTAGGGGAAACAAAGCATGTTTATCTAGTGGCTGCCTTTAAGAATGAAGGTGTTCCTGAAGTTAAGGGCCTAGTTACCTCCTTTTTAGGTCTCGTGGCGTTAACAGCGCGAAGCGCTGTCTCGCCAGAGACCTATTGTTAGCGACGCAGCTTTCCAGGAGACAGGATCTGGCCGCGCGCATCTCCTCTGCCAGAAGGCGATTTGAGCGGGCCACGCGCACAAGAACACGCTCACTGTGGCCAGCTCTTGTCTCTTGGGAAGCTCCAACACACACTCATGTGCACACACAGAGGCACACACACATACAGAGACACCCCACGCCGCACACAGAGACACACACATGAGCGCACATACACGCACGTATACATACAGAGACCCCCCCCCCCCACCGTCGCACACATACACACATGCGCGCACACATACACACACAAGCTTACCGACGCCCCCCCTGCCTCCCCCCGAAAAGTAAGGGCCACTTACCGCCACTCCGGACATCTCCAGCCTAGGCGGGGCTCTCCCTCGGGCATGGGAGCCCCGCGTCACCACTGCTCCTCCAGGCACTCCGTGGGCGGGCTTCAGAAGACGGAAGTCCCGCCCCACGATAGGTTTCGTTTTTGGGAGTGCGCACGCACGTCTTGTTCATGGGAGTCAGGGAGCCACAGACTGCCATGTAGGGCTCATGACAACGAACAGTATGTATGAAACACTAGGGCATTCGTTTCTGTTCCTCACCAGAATACCTTAAAACGCCAAGACAGTTTAGCTCAAGCTGGCTTCCAGCCATTGAGATAAACGTTGTCTGTGCGTGTATCGGTTCTCATTGATTTTGTATGATCATTGGCGGCAGTGCTGCAGTAAAATTGTTGACTCGCTCAGGGCAGTGATGGCTTGCTGCGGACTAACCTGAAATCCCCAGCTAACATACAATAGGTGCACCATTGACTAGCCTCCTTCCTATACAACAGGTAACCAACACTATTTGTGAGCGTTTTATGTCCTCTACACACAAGGTACAACATGGAGTTTTTTGGGGATCTTTATTAACTCCTGGAATCATTATTAACTCCTGGAATCATTTAACATCTACTTTCAACTTGTGGCCAACCTTAAAAGAACATTTGGCTACCTTACCGTATGTAAGCAGGTGACACACAAAATTAGGTTATGCTCGGACGGACATAACTTGCCAAAACCTTTCAGAGACTACTGTAGAAGTGTTGGGTTGTATGGCAGATAATTCTCTTGAGCTCAACTCCGACAAAGCAGAGGTTCTTGTGGCTGGAGTACAGGCCTCCCTCTCACTCATGGGATCCTACCTCTGGCTGGCGAGCACAGGGAATATTCCCTTTAGTTATAAAGGTTAACTTTTACATTGAAGCAAACATTTAACGGGACAAATACACAGAACACAGGCCTTGCTTTGCTACCACCTACTTTATTAAAAGTAACTTCCTTTGGTACCAGAGACAACAAATTAGGAACATATTAAATGCATCAGTTTGATCAAGGTTGGATTAAAGCCCCTCCCGCCCAGGTCATCCTATCTATCTCCTTCGCACGCTTCGGGTGGGGTAGAAGGTCGCTGCCCTTCAAATTTTATGTCTAACAAGAACATCCATCTTGCATTCTTAGGCTAAACTATACTGGCTTCCCTTCAAGAATGTTATCTGTAAGGCTTTATAGCTACATCAACATCCAGCAGTCACCAAATAAAGTCTAAATGTACTAGTCACAAGTCCTTGCATTCTAGACTGTCAGAAAATCTAAGTTTCCCAATGTTTGAGAGTGAGATTAGGAGTAGTTGTGTCGCACGTAGCAATCTGCACAGTGGCGTGCAACGGTGTCACAATGTATCAGTTTGAAGATGCAAATGAGTCATTTGCTTTTGTGTCATCAATGAAACTTAGGGGGAAATTTGACAGGCTTTGTGTGAAAGTGAACTCAGTAGCAGAACTTTAGTACGTACACATACAGAAACACCCCCCCACCGTCGCACACATACACACACAAGCTTACCGACATCCCCCTGCCGCCCCCCCCCTTACAAGTAAGGCCCACTTACCGGCACTCCGGACTTCTGCAGCCTACGCGGGGCTCTCCCTCGGGCATAGGAGCCCCGCGTCACCACTGCTTCTCCAGGCACGCTTTCACCAGTCACACACACACCACCAGCCGTCAGAGCACGCTTTCACAAGGCACACACACACACCACCAGCCGTCGGTGCACGCTTTCACCAGGCACACTCGCACCACCAGCCGTCAGTGCACGCTTTCACCAGGCACACACACACCACCAGCCGTCAGTGCACGCTTTCACCACGCACATACAACACCAGCCATCAGTGCACACTTCCACCAGGCACACAGACACCACCTGACGTCAGTGCAGGCATCGGAGTGCTTTAAATCAGCATGCTTATAACAAGCAAGACTAGCACTCTATATTACTGCCAACTTTGCTTAGCATAAGCAACAGCTAACCATTCACAAACAATGTTTATATACCAATTGCAAATTAAAAAAATAAATAATGCAAAGCATTGTCAATTACAATGCCAGTAACTCTAACTTTAATGCTGAGAGACCTATTGCATTGTAAATGCTTGTTCTAACTGCAATTAACCTTTAAATAAGTGTTTGCTGTATATGTACGTTTCTTTTTCATGTTAGTTCTGAGTCAAGTAAACAGCAGCCCAGTGCTGCTACTGCCGAGGGTTCCGCATGTAAAGACCTGGAGGGCCTTATGCGGCCCCTGGGCCGTGCTTTGAGTATCACTGATCTAGATCCTCCCGGCGACCGTCCCAGCTACATGTGTAGTTCCATGTTCTTCAAAAAGGGGTCAGGGTTGAGCCGGGGCGGCTGTATCTCCTTTGCTCTCGGTGGTCCCATGGGAGTAAAAGCTGCTCATTCTGCTAATCCTTCCCTAACTTTCCAGAAGTGTCTGAGCAGACAGGTTCACTGAGTCATTCTTGGTTACTGAGTGAGTCTGTTACATTTTTGCAACATTTATTCAGCGAGTCTCTTTATTCCTAATGTATGGTGACAAGATGCTCAGATCAGATTCTTCCTGTTTCTCTTGCTAAGCCATAGCGCGTCCATTGGGGGGAGTGGGAGTGGTAGAGCTGGGGCTGCCCTTCAAGATGCTCACACCCTGCACGGCTCAAGAAGCTGCCATGGCTTAACAAGAGAAACAGGAAGAATCAGAGAAACTGACACAGGTCAGACCCACGGTACCAGAGAGTACTAACTGAGAACTTGATTGTTTGCACAGTCTCTTTAAGCCAGAGTATTTTGAATGATTGAATGTATCGCTTTTACAATTACTCTGGATGCTTCTAAGACAATCGCATTTTAAATTTAAAGCTTTTTGAAACAAATGTTTTTTAAACTGAAATTGCATTGAATGCTTACTCACCGTGGGTAAGCCTGACTTACGTCGAATAGTAGAACGAGAACGGGAGCTGGGCTGGGCAGGACCAGTGACCACAGCTGGAGGACTCGCCCTCGTGGGGAGCGAGGGACAGGTCAGCGCTCTAGTAGTTAAGCAAAAGCCTACTTATGGTGCCCGCAGCATGGACGCGCAGCGGCACACTGCTGGCGTGCCTAAGGCTAGCCCGCTTGCGTCCGGACATGGTCTAGGGCAAGGAACCATGCCGGATTCGTCCCAGAAAACGGTAAGCTCATCGCATATGATAGAGCATTTTTATTCTCATTGAGATACTCGGGTAGAGCCCATTGTGAGATGATTCTAGCGCCAACAAGCTTGATAGGGAAGAAGATGTCATGCTCTATCTGCCGGACTAAGTTTAACTCAGGAAGATTGAAGGGCCACTACAACTAGATAGGCCCACAAGGAATAAGCAATAGCAAATGGGACTTATTAACAGTAGATCCATTGAGATACTGAAAACAGCAAACCGCAAGTACAAAAAGGCAGAGTACAGGGGGCGCGAGCCCTAAACAAAACAAACAAAAGGTTTTAGAGGGGCAGGGTTTGCAAATTAGCATAGGCAGTGAGCCGTAATGTCACAGAGAGGGACATTGCAAGTCTATTATGCCTCTCTTTAATGGTAATGAACCGTGATTCACATAATATAAGCACGCACATGAGCAGTGTATACCCTCATGTACATAAATGAAGAAGGCTTAAATGTATTTTGGTACAACAATGTGGGAGAGTTTTAATGAAACATGAGGGAACAGAGCAAGTTTCCAGTTGGAGAAAGCTAAAATATTGTAACGCATGATATAGAATGAATATAGTCCTCTCTGAATCTGACTTGCATATCTATGTACTTTTTTTTACTGCATTGCACAGATATTCTATGCAGTAGTCTATTATTATTTTCCTTTTGCATGATAGCGTGCATTACAGTTAGCTTATAGATGCCACGTCTTCAGATATTTAATTCACTAATTGTGAGCATTTTTATTTTGGTGCTCATAAATTTTCTCTATCTAGCGATTCATTTGATATTTACTTAATACCAGGCAGTTGGGTTATACCTGCTACTTGCTACCAAATGGGTGTTTGGACACACAACAAACTGGAACAAGCATTTGCAATGCAATTGGTCTCGCATTTACGCAAGTTTGAGCTATTGGCATTGTAAATGACAATGCCTTTTATTTATGTTTTGGTTTTCAAAACATAAATAAAATGCTTTGTCATTTACAATTCCAATATGCTTGTTATCTTCCGTCTCATGGTCTTTCTTAGTAACATTAGAAAACTTAAATTTGAAGCTTTTGTGTGGGCCCTTATGGCCTAGGACGCTGTACACACAACCATAAATTTCTAATTTGTTGTCAACAAAGTTTGAATTTGAATGATTCTGCCCAGGTTTAACCAAAAGCTGTCTGTTACTGAAACATTTTGCATAGTGTATTTTCCTGTCAACAAATAAACATGTGTGTGGCATAAATGCCTCGGTGCCTGCTTACTTCCTTGAAGTACTATTGTCCTTATAGTAATGTCCCCAATTTAAATATATTCAAATGGCATTAGATTTATGGAATTCCCCCTTCCCACCCCATAACAGAACCAATGCTATGGATTACCTAGATACCTGTGTATGTGGTTTGATTGCCACAGTTGTCCTTGAGGACTCCGGTTCTGGTGTGCATTACTGGGTGAAAGGTGAAGATAGACAGATACTGTTTGTAGAAGTTATTTCCAATGGTCCCTTTGGCAGCGGCTATAAACCGCTCACGCCTCTTTGTCCCATGCTCCACTGGCATCCCACGGATTTTTCATGGACGATTAAATCTGCCCCTGTAAGTGTATCCCGCCCCTGGGAAGCCCGTGGGATCTATTCCAAGCCAATCGCCTGTTACATTAAACCACATGAGCTACAGGGGCAGAACCCACAGATGGCCGCTGCTGTACATGCGTCTGCGGCACGGCGCCCGTGCGCTTAGGGCTTCTACGTGCTTAGTTTCTTGGCCGTCAGGTGTAATATTACTGGAGCACCAAGGCCGCAGGCCACGGCTCTCATTCAGTCCATTTTTTCTGTGAATTTATTGTTTGGGTGAGGGGTTACGTTTCTCTTCATTTCCAACAGGAAGAAGACTTTTCTGCAGATGCGCCACTAAAAAATCTGTTAACGTTATTCATTGCATAGGAAATTATGTTGGTGGATGTGGTGGTGGTGGACATGGTGGTGGTGGATGCGGTGGTGGTGGATATGGTGGTGGTGGTGGACGTGATGGTGGTGGTGGACATGGAGATGGTGGACGTGGTGGTGGTGGTGATAGACGTGGTGGTGGCCTTGTGGTGGACGTGGTGGTGGACATGGTGGTGGTGGACGTGGTAGTGGATGTGGTGGTGTTGGTGTTGGACATGGTGGTGGTGGACGTGGACGTGGTGGACGTGGTGATGGTGGTGGACATGGTGGTGGTGGACATGGTGGTGGTTAACATGGTGGTGGTGGACGTGGTAGTGGTGGATGTGGTGGTAGTGGTGGACGTGGTGGAGGTGGATGTGATGGTGGTGGTGGACGTGGTGGTGGTGGACGTAGTGGTGGTGGACTTAGTGGTGGTGGATGTGGTGGTGGTGGATGTGCCGGTAGACGTGGTGGTGGACGTTGTGGTGGTGGGTCTGGTGGTGGACGTGGACATGGTGGTTGTGGACGTGGTAGTGGTGCAGGTGGGTGTGGTGGTGGTGTTGGACGTGGTGGTGGTGGACGTGGTGGTGGTGGATGTGGTGGTGGACGTAGTGGTGGTGGACGTGGTGGTGGTGGTGGTGGTGGACATGGTGGAGGATGTGGTGGTGGATATGGTGGTGTTGGTGGTGGACATGGTAATGGTGGATGTGGTGGTGGATGACATGCACGTGGTGGTGGGTGTGGTGGTGGTGTACATGGTGTTGGACATGGTGGACGTGGTGGTTGTGGACGTGGTGGTGATGGACGTTGTGATGGACATGGTGGTGGTGGACGTGGTGGTGGTGGACATGGTGATGGTGGTAACCATGGTGGTGGATGTGGCGGACATGGTGGTGGTGGACGTGGTGGTGGTGGTAGTGGTGGTGAACGTGGTGGTGGTGGACGTGGTGGTGGTGGACGTGTTGGTGGATGTCGTGGTGGACATGGTGGTGGTGGACGTGGTGGTGGTGGGGGTGGTGGTGGATGTGGTGGTGGACGTGGTGACGGTGGATGTGGTGGTGGTGGTAGTGGAAGTGGTGGTGGATGTGGTGGTGGTGGTCGACGTGGTGTTGGTGGTGAACATTGTGGTGGATGGGGTGGTGGACGTGGTCGATGTGGACGTGGTGATGGACTTAGTGGTGGTGGTAGATGTGGTGGTGGACATCGTGGTGGACGTTGTGGTGGTGGGTGTGGTGGTGGACGTGGACATGGTTGTGGACATGGTGGTGATGGACATGGTGGTGGATGTGGTGATTGTGGTGGTGGATTTGGTGGTGGTGGATGTGGTGGTGGTGCTAGTGGTGGTGGACGTAGTGGTGGTGGTGGGTGTGGTGATGGTGGACGTGGTGGTGGAGGTGGGTGTGGTGGTGGACGTGGTGGTGGTGGACATGCTGGTGGACGTAGTGGTGGTGGACAAGGTGGTGGTGGATGTAGTGGTGGTGGTTGTGGACATGGTGGACATGGTGGAGAATGTGGTGGTGTTGGTGGTGGACATGGTAGTGGTGGATGTGGTGGTGGAGGACATGGATGTGATGGTGGTGGACATGGAAGGTGGTGGACGTGGTGGTGGTGGTGGATGTGGTGGTGGGTGTGGTGGTGGTGGACGTGGTGGAGGTGGAGGGTGTTGGTGGACGTGGTGGACATGGTGGTGGTGGACATAGTGGTGGTGGATGTAGTGTTGGAGGATGTGGTGGTAGACGTGGTGGTGGTGGTGGTGGACGTGGTGGTGGACGTGGTGGTTGTGGATGTGTTGGGGATGGACATGGTGGTGATGGACGTGTTGGACTTGGTGATGGTGGTGGACATGGTGGTGGATGTGGCGGACATTGTGGTGGACGTGGTGGTGGACGTGGTGGTGGTGGTAGTGGTGGTGGACGTGCTGGTGGTGGACGTGGTGGATGTGGTGGGGGACATGTTGGTGGTGGACGTGTTAGTGGTGGACGTTGTGAGGGTGGGGGTGGTGGTGGACGTGGTGGTGGTGGATGTGGTGGTGGTGGACGTGGACATGGTGGTGGATGTGGTGGTGGTGGTAGTGGTGATGGACGTGGTGGTGGTGGACGTGGTGGCGGTGGATGTGGTGGGGGACATGGTGGATGTGGCGGTGGTGGACGTGGTGATGGTGGTGGACATGGTGGTGGATGTGGCGGACATGGTGGTGGTGGACATGGTGGTGGTGGACGTGGACATGGTGGTGGATGTGGTGGTGGTGGTAGTGGTGATGGACGTGGTGGTGGTGGACGTGGTGGCGGTGGACGTGGTGGCGGTGGATGTGGTGGGGGACATGGTGGTTGAGGTGGTGGTGGACGTTGTGGGGGTGGTGGTAGACATGGTGGTTGTGGTGGTGGTGGATGTGGTGGTGGTGGATGTGGTGGTGGTGGTCGACGTGGTGTTGGTGGTGAACATGGTGGTGGTGGATGTGGTGGATATGCCAGTGGTGGACGTGGTGGTGGTGGACGTGGTGGTGGACGTGGTGGTGGATGGGGTGGTGGATGTGGTGGATGTGGTGGATGTGGTGGACCTGGTGGTGGTTGTAGTGGTGGTGGTCGTACTGGTGGTGGTGGGTGTGGTGATGGTGGACGTGGAGATGGTGGTGGTGGATGTGGTGGTGGTGGACATGGTGGTGGTGGACGTTGTGGTGATGGACATGGTGGTGGTGGTGGACGCGGTGGTGGTGGTGGACGTGCTAGTGGTGGACTTGGGGGTGATGGTGGACGTGGGGGTGGTGGTGGACGTGGTGGTGGTGGTGGATGTGGTGTTGGACGCGGCACGATTGGTGGATGTGGCACGATTGGCCACCTCACTTTGGCACTAGCAACAAGGGACAGAGGCTGGACCTGGCAGCTATTTTTCCTTTAAAAAAAGAGGGGAAAAGGGGATGGAAGTTTGGTTGCAGGGGACATTATTTCGCAATAAAATGACAGTTATTTCAAAATGCAAACACAAACTTTGCAAAGGCAAGGGAAACAAGGACATTGCAAGGTTTTCAAAGGGCAAGAATAAGGAGCTTTGTTTCATCCCACCAGTATAACCAATCCAAGCCACGAAAGCGAAAGTTAAAGTGATCGGACGGAGGCAGAGAGGAAAGCAATTTAATGACAAGTGACTGAGGAGACAGATGGCTTTTCCGCGCGTGCACGTGCACTTAAGCTTGTAGCCAGCCCACTTGCAAGATGCCCTTTACTATAAGTCGAGCAACGCTGTTCTAGGCTCGACCTAAAAATGAAATGTGATGAGTTTTCACTAGAATAATAAGGTTGATTGTTGGTGTCTCATCATTTTCATTTGTTTCAGTTGGTGACTTAGGTCTCGCCTAGGTAGCGCGCATGCGCTGTCTCTCCGAGACATCTAGTAATCTATATGCTTGGGGAAAGTCCACCTATTGCCGGATAATTTCCGAGACATTTTGTTAGGGCTTTTAAAAGTGCTGCCACATGGCTTTCAGCGCCCTGGCCTCTCCTTCTTTCGTGCGCACCACTTGCGTGTTTTTTTTTTTTACACGCACACAACTCCCGGGCTTGTTGCTCGCGCTTCTTGTTTTAATTATAATGTTGGTATGCGCTGTAATTAACATGCTTCCTGACGAGATCCCTGGCACTTAAGTTTAAAAAAAATTAATTAATGGGTGTAATATTGTTTCACAAGCCCTGTCACCACCCACTGCACGCGTGTACATGTAGCACAGAATTCCCGGGAGCTATAATTACATGCTGAAGTAAAAATCCTTGCTTTATATCGATTTTCGTGCCATGGGGAAGAAGGTAGCTGTATCATTATTGTCTGCTGCTTCTCGGTTTTTCCTTTCACTTGTATACTCTGGTGTTCCTCGTGCACCCTCTTCGCCTCCCACCTTTCTTGACTGTCTTTAAGGGAGATGCCTAAATTAACTCTGCCCGCTCTGGTAATCTAAATGCTGTCCCTGCCAGCCCCGGCAGCAGCCCACAGTCTTTTGTTTGCGCACTGCACCCAGGAAGGCAGAACCCGCTCCTAGTCAGTCTCTCACATTGATGCTGTTAATTGGCCACAAGTGTTACCGTGGCAGGCTGAGAACTGCAGCCAACCCTTTAAACATGGGATTCAGGTGCGTAACCTAGACCCTGCCATAGTCCAAGCCCCTCTACCGCCCCCGCCCTGTCACTCAAGGCAATTGTATTTTATTTATATAGCGCTTACTACCTCTCACGAGGCGCAGTAGTGCTTTTCAGCGAGTCCGAGATGATTTCCTTTCATTTTTTGCGGTCTTACACTATGACAAACAAGGCACACAGAGATTTTTATAGTATTTAGATGTGAGTTGCACATTTTCAGACGATTCCTTGTTTTACTTTAAATACCTGATGTTTCTGAATAAAGAGTTGAACGCGCCTTGTGAAGAGGCTGCCATGAAATAAGCAGGGCTAGTGTCTCTAAACTTTGCAAACAGACTAAGAGGTTTTGCCAAAGCGGCTGAGAAGCAGGGCTGTGCGTAATGACCTTTTGAGATGCTTACAGAAGACAGCTGGCCGCCTTAGAAGGGAGTTCAGAGCCAACATCTCGCCAGCCTTTCTGCCATTCGCACTAGTCCATGGATTGCTGTAGCATTTATATGTCTGTTGAGTATGTTTGGGAAAAATTGGTGGGCATTAAAATACGTCTCTTACATAATACCAAAAGTTAGGATGCGCTTTCTACCCCTGACGAGGCGCTAATATTTCACACAGATTTTACCATTTTTTTTCTGACGTCAAATGTTGATCAAATCTTTTGATCTTTGCTTCATTTTTATTTTACTCAAGGGTAAGTCTCAGTAGAAAAAAGGGTTCTCGGCACGCTCTACTTGTTATCACAGCGCGTTTAATGTTAATTAGCATCTGTAGTGTGTATAAATGCGGAAATAATTTCTTTTAGGTTTTTGGCAATGGCATTTTCTTTGTCTATGGTCCTTATTTAGGCATCAGCCATGCTAAGCAAATACAGGCATGCTCACCTTCAGCCGTCCATCCTACGTTACAACGAGTTCTTAGAAACCAGACTCTTAAGCCATTGGGACTTCCCCTGCTTGGATTATTGATTTCTCCAAGAACTCATTTATTATGCATGCACAACTATTCCTTAGGGGTTCATTCATGATGTTCCTCTGCCCGACTTTACGTCAATGCTAGCATTCCTAAGCACCTTCCAGGTATAAATATACGTTCACTTACCCTGGCAAAACATGGCTCGGCTACACAGCTCGATACGGCTCGCCACTGCAAGTTCGGAAGGAATTTGAGTCCCCACCTGACGCACTGACCAGACGCTGTCATCCTGCTCGCAGATAATCCAGCTTTCAGTGTTTCTGACTCCCTTCGTGGGTTGTTAGATATTGAGACCCGGAAAGAGATTCCAACCTCTCTCATTCTAAGGTATAGAGCATACTGTAACCTAGAGGGACTCTTAGCAATACAAAACTATAGCTCGCTATACTATATAAAACAGCACCTACTTCTTACCTCGTACTACACTTAGGTTAGGTACAATGGGGTAGAACTATTTAGAAGCACGAGACAAGCATTTTAACCTGTGTTATTTATGTATGTGTATAGGAATATATGTCATAGCTAAAAAACAATGTTATTGCAGTATTATTTCTTCTTACTGCTCATGCTGTACGTATTATATTTAGCATACCGTCTTACGATTGTAACAGATCATATCTCTTGCACGAGAAATAAGACTGTTCAATAGATTCTTTTATTGAAACACCCGTCTATCTATTTCTGTGTAACTCTGAAGAAATGGAGCTTGCACGATTCACTGAGTAAAATTGTTATCTATTATTTCCACGATTCTGAGAACTATTTAGATTCTAAGGGAAACAAATTTGTCATGTTTATGCGGTTGTCAGAAACTAATCCCTTCTCTTCATTCAAGAAGTTTCTAGTGATCTCTGAGTTAGCTGGCACTACAAGTAATTAAGTTTAATGTACTCGATAGAGGCATACTGACCTCAGTCCTATGCTAAAACTATAGTGTATACTATTCCAATGTGGGGAGCCTACGAGGGAAATATGAACTACACTACAAGGTGCTGTCATCTCTGTTAAGTAGACGCTATTTAAGTTATTAAAACCTGTTGCCACCCATTTAAGCTCTTACTCTGTGCTTTTAATACTCGAGGTGTCTGCATGTCACATTGCCTCTCCAAATGCATCCGCTTTGTTTAGGGGTGGATTATCTCAGATTCTCTCAGTCACCCTCCTACCATACCGCCATCCTTAACCCCTTCCTCTCTTTTGTTCCCTGAGCACCAGCCAGCACAGGACAAGCACATTCACTTAAAACATACTGCGCCTCGAATTGGGAGTCCCCCTTCTGGGGCCCCTCCCTTCCGGCCCTCACAACATCCCGACGCCACGCATAGCTTATCTCCCTCATCGGGGCATAAATCTTCACAGGCTGCCCATTTGCTTTTCTCTCACGTCGTCACTCCCGTTGTCCGTGTGTTGCAAATGCTTGTTATTTAAAATGCAGAGAGTACGTTTTGATTTTTAATTTATCGGGGAGGATTCCTACAGTCCTTTTCATTTAAACCGACCCGCTCCATTTACCTTTTAAACTTAACTCTTCCCTCTCCCCCCACTGCCCCCAGCCAATTAAAACAAGCGTTTCCAATACAATAGGTCTCGCATTTGTGAGAATTTGAGCCATTTGGCATTGTAAATGACAATGCCTTTTATTTACATATTGGTTTTGAAAACATAAATGAAAGGCATTGTCATTTACAATGCCTATATCTTAAACTCGTGCAAATGTGAGACCTATTGCATTGCAAATGCTTGTTATTATTTACAATTTCACGACTGCGGGCATACTTAAAGATACACGTCGACAAGTCACTAAGCGGTAAACAAAACTTAAAGACCTAGAACAACGATTTGACACTACCCAAGTCATGGCCATACTGGGAGAGATTCTTACCGTAATCTCTTGAGTACCAAGAGTTTGCTGAACAAGAACTTAGATACGTCGCTAAACGTGGCGTGGCTTGATCTTATGGAGAAGGGGGTAGACCGGGAACAACATTAGCCCATAAAATTTGCACAGGGGGTACCACACATACTGTGATTAAATTGTAGATCGTCTAGATAATACACACTATGATACAGCGCGTATTTTACAAACCTTCATGGACACTTACAGAGACCTCTATACTTCACGTAACGTAACTACATCACCGGACATATTACGATACCTTGACGATGTGGCCATAGCCTGGCTTTCAGATTCCCAACGGGAATACCTTTCACAAGCAGTTACAGTAGAAAAGATAACAGCAGTGATAAAAACACTACCTAATGGCAAAGCTCCGGGCCCAGATGGCTTCACCAACGGATTTTACAAGGCATGTTGATTTAATAGCCCCACATATGGTTGAGATGTATGGCGATGCACAGGAGAAACCAATACTGCCCCCTACCTTAAGAGAAGCTGTGATCATTTCTCTGTTAAAGCCGGATAAGGACCCATACCATTACGATTCCTACAGGCCATTATCACTGATTAGCACTGACACTAAAATGTTAGCTAAATTGATTGCTACCAGACTCCAGCCCCTGATGCCTAACATCGTCTTCCCAGACCAATCTGGATTATACCCCACCGATCCACTGCCCATAACATTTGCACCCTGTTTGCCTTATCACACCAGCTTAACCCCGACTTACAAGCCGCTGCAGTCTTATTAGATGGTGCAAAAGCGTTTGATTCAATTGAATGGACTTAGCTATTTACAGTATTACAAAAAATGGGATTACCCCCCATTTTTCTACAATGGATTAAAATACTATACACAAGACCGGTAGCTAGGATACGGGTCAATCAATATGTGTCGGACACGTTAAGCATTACACGGGGCACTCGACAGGGATGCCCATTATCCCAGCTTCTATTTGCCATAACATTGGAACCCCTGGCGTGGAAAATAAGGCAATGACACAAGACCACAGCCTTGCAATTTCCGCAACACCCCTTGAATATTTCACTATATGCTGATGATATGGTATTATATGTCCGAGATCCCGCATTTAACCTATCCCCGCTAATTAGGGAATATATTAAATTCGGAGAATATTCAGGACTCCAGATAAATTGGAGTAAATCAACAATCCTACCTTTAACTGACGCTACAAGGTCCTGTCCGACGGGATTCCCATTGGAATGGCAGACAGATTCCATTAAATATTTGGGGATCTGGCATCACCGGCACCTTGCGGTGGTTGTGTGTGAAAACTATGGTGCGGTTATTAGTAAGCTAGAGGATAAAGTAGAGAGGTGGATTACACTGCCCCTATCACTAGCAGACCGCATGGCTGTTGTTAAGATGGTTATACTGCCTAAACTTCTTTACCTCTTCAACAACATTCCCATCACACCGCCATCGTCTGTATTTCGTAGTTTGTCATCCATGATTACCCGACTCATATGGGCTGGTAAACCAGCGCATATCGACCTCTCTACACTAACTCTGCCCTACTCAGAGGGCGGCATCAAAGTTCCCGAATTTTTACTATACTACCTGTGCGCACATGCACACTATGCGCACTACTGGTACCATCCAATTAGGTATCTACCACACACGGCAGTTGAGGATGGTGACACATACCCCATACCACTACGTAATATTCTACCACACCTACGCACACCTGGGCAAACACGAGATAAACACAATCCGCACCACCAATCTGGCCTGGCAGAAGATGGGCAAATTAGCGAATAGATTGCCGCTATATGCACCAGCACTACCACTGCAACACCATCCAGAGTTATCTGTCACCCAAGACAAGGTGGAAATTGAACAACTTCATAAAGTGGAAATAGACAAGATGGAAGATCTATTCGACGATTTGGTCTTCATAGACCTTGATAAACTTGACTATATAAGCAACCCCACAATGCTTTTTAGATTCACATATATAGGCTACAGTGAGCTCCCAAACGATTATACCCTACGTTCCGCATAATGTGCACCTTGTTAAGAAACTGTACGCCTTGCTTCAGGCGGATACTGGCGGAAAGGCATCTAAAGCACTTGACAGGTGGAATACACACCTGGACGTACACCTTACTGAGGAGGAATGGCATACATGCTGCTCCCTAACAGACATGCTCACTCCGAATGCTAACTTAAGAGTTATACATTATAAATATTTACATCAAACATACTATACCCCGCTAAAGTTACACAAATGCATACTGCCAACACTGTGGTATTAACAATGCAGACCTTCTCTACCTAGCGTGGCAATGCCCTGATATTGGAGTATACTGGGAAAATGTCATGAACCTGCTTAGTACGATGCTAAAAACATGCATAGAATGTACAGTCCGGGTTTGTCTCCTTGGATTAGTAACAAGTCTGAGAACCCTTAAACGTAAAGTTTGTGTAATTGCATTGCTTTTAGCTAAAAGGAGGGTATCCTTGCATGGGGGGGCAAAAGTTATCCTACCGTTGAACAGTGGCTTCGAGGCATGGCATACTGTAGGGACACCTTACAGTCTTATGAGGAGGAACTACCTTCTTGCTCCAGGCCCAGAAACGTGTGGGTACCTCTATCTGATTACCTTCAAACTTATCATTGTGTAACTGCATTATCAAATGACTGAACTGTTCTACACCAATCGACCACACTGTGAATTGATGTGAAATGCTGTACTGTACAACATGAATCTGTATTTATGCCTGCACTCTATTGTTTTTGTAAGATTGTATGTATGCTTTGTACAAAAACAATAAAAAAAGAAAAACAGATTTACAATTTCAATTTTTTTTGTTTGCTAGACTCTTATGCTAGTGTCCAACAGGAAGTTTTTGGCACATGAAGTAACAGTAGATGGTGTAGCACCCAGGATAATGTGCTGCATGGCTAAATACTTATAAGGTCCAACAAGTGAGACCTATTGGCTATGTCATAGCTTGTTTTCAGTAATTCCACAAGGTTCATTTAGTTACTTCTGCTCTTCCTTAGGAAAAGCATTTTTTGTCTTGCCAATAACTTTGGGACCGTTTTATGAATCTCCACTAAACTTTCCAAAAAGGTCCTCCTTTTTGACTAGTTTTTGCATAGAAAGTTGGGGGATGATTCATCAGGCGATGGCTGAGAAAAAACTGAGGGTCCCAAAATGCAAAATCCCCATGCTTTTTTCATAGACATCTATATAAACTGCTGAATGGAATTGCCTCAAGTTCGACAGGAAGCTAGACCATGGTCCACAAATTGTGCTTTTTATGATTTGGTATAAATCTGTTCAGTAGTTTTTGTGAAATTATGGTTGAAAAATAATAGTATATATGGACTGTTGGGAGCAGCAATTTAAAAATGAAGTTTTCTGATTGGGCCAACAAACTTTTCCTTGGGCTATCTCACTCCCACGGGAGTCAGACTCCTGCAAGGGCGAGCACTATGATTGGTTACCAGCATCATGAGAAAAATGAAGAGGATGGAGAGTGGACGGCGGGATCATGAAATCGGGCAAGGTGAGGGTGAAGAGTGGTGGATTGGGGGTTGACCGAAAAGGAAGGAGGTAGACACCCTGGACCGGTGAAAGCAGCGTGGAGGAGTGTATTTCGACATATTGCAGGCTGGCCTCCGACATCCGTGTAGTGGCAACTACAAAGGAAATGGTGAAGCCAAAAGGCCCTCTGACAACCCAAAGAAATAAAATGGATAAATACACTGCCGCAAAATCAGCAGACGTGGGAGCCCAGATGGCAGAAATGGTGGCAGCAGAACCATCACTAACAGCCATCATGGCAGCATTAGCGGACCTAAAAAGATCACTCGAGCCTAATATAGACACTGTCACAGTGGAAGTAAATCTCTTAAATATCCGAATAAGTAACAAATGCAGAAGGAAATATCACACAGTTGCAGAAAGTTACGCAGAGTCTTGAGGAACAATGCAACAACTCAAGCGTCAACAGGACGTGTTAGCAGCAAAACTAGAGAAGCATGAAGGGCAAGCGCGCCCAAACAACTTTCGAGTGGTGGGTGTTCCAGGAGGGACGGAGGGACCCAGTATGGAGCTCTTTCTGGGGGAACTCATGCTAAACCATCTGCGCCCAAAACGGATGTCAAGCTTTTTCATCATTGAACGGGCACACAGAACCCTGGACCCAAAAAGTAAAGATAAACCTCCTATAAAAAGGAGACTGTAGGAAATTAGCGTTTTCTGGATTTTTCATCTTTTGCTGTAATGCTATATTTTTACTTGCTTTAAATCTCTGTACAATTTAACCCTGCCGACCAGTGGTAAAGTGTCTGTTTTCCCCCTTTAAACATGGTCAAATTGGTATAGTCCTAAATTGATTATTTTCCTTGTCTATAAGTTGCTAAAAAAATAATTAAACAACTATTTTTAACAGCCATTAAAATTCAATCCAATGGTGAAGTTGGATTTTTAATTAATATTTATGAAAAGTAACTTTTAGCTTGAACTCTTTATTTTATTGTTATTAGAATGTTCAGTATACACACAGTTGCAGTTCTACATCGTAATGCATAGTTAACATTATAATGTTTGTATATTTCAAATACAGCTAGCACTGCTGTGACGTACAATCAGCATATTGCACCCCGAGTTTGTGAAACACTCCGTAGTCGTGAACATAACCCTTGGAGGTGGAACTTTCCCCCAGAACATTAAGCGATAACCCCCCTCCCTTCCCCCCAACTGGTATGCATAGTTCTTACGTCTTTGATATATTGACGTGAAAGCAAGTACACCCGGTTAGCGTTCAAGTTCCCTCGGGAGAATCATCCGTTACTGTCAGGCGAGGGAGGCAGAGGTATTTCAGGCAGGTAATTTCATTGAATTCGGTGGACAACAGAGACAGAAGCGGGCTCCAAACCTCTTTAAATCCGGATATAGAGCCTGAAAGGGAGGCATGAATGCGCTCCATACCCAAAATGTACCACAGCCTATGGAGACATACTACATAGGTGGGGGTTGTGTGCGTACCCCAGTGTGTTAAAATGTTTTGAATCACCGCCCCTAGTGCTAAGCCCATCTGTTTTCCTTTGTGAGACTTCAGGGGGAATGTTAGAGGGTTGGGTAAGCCTAATATAACAGAGAACATGAATCTTGCGATCCGTGTCTCGAACTGCCCATCGATGTCATCCAAGATTTTGGGCCAATATTCGGACAGTACAGGGCAATCCCACAACAAGTGTAGCAAGGTCCCATCCTCCCCGCCAGCATGTGGGACTGCGGTTAGGGTTTCCTTTGTTTAGGCGCACAGGTGTCAGGTCCAGTAAGTAGCTATCTTGAAAGCTGTTTCCTTGCTGGCTGTGTTTCGCACAGTGTGCTTGGCCTTAGAATTAATGTCTCCCCATTCTTTCTTTGGGAGATCCCGCCAAAGCTCCGCCATCCGGCGTCTCTGACCGGGGCTAGGCTGTGTAGGTGCCGATAAGCGCAGCATTAGGTTTAGTTTCAGAAATCAACTTTTTATCCGATACCTTTGTGACCAACCATTTTTCAAATTCTGTTAACTTCCTATTAACTTTGGGGTGGATGTTGGGGTGTAGAAGTCAGTGTCTAAACTGCGTGCAATGAAACCTTTCCGTCTCTGGAAGTGTATAGTCCTGTCGTAGTTTTGTGGAAGGGAATAATCCTGTCTACATCAAACAGGTGGCACTACTGTACAGCTTGCCAGGCTGTGAAAGCCCCGACCTCCAACCTCGACTTTAAGTCCTTGTTCTCCTGTAAGGGCGTCATTGGCGAGGGGAACGTCGTGAGCTCCTTTTTCGTTGCCACCTCCTCCCATACAACCATCACCGCCCTAGTAATTGGTGACCCCTGTAGGCCCAGTGGCCTGTCAGCTTTTTTTAAAAATGGCACTTTCCACAATGTCCTGTGTGTAGGAGAGTAATGCGAGTATTGTGATGTGTGAGGGTGCACCTCTCTACACAAATCCACTAACCCATAGACTGGAGCCATTCTCTACGTACTTGTGAAATCGCTCCAGCCTGTGAGTATCTATTTTCTGACCGGTCCTTGGTTCCGTCCATAACCATGTTTAGGTCCCCTCCTATGATCGTCCTACGCTCATGTCTGTGCAGTATCTCGGATACAGCCGACCTCAGGACTTTCTCCTGCCCTGTGTTTGGTGCGTATGTGGATCCTATCACTAGGGTATGTCCACCTATCTTGAATACGAGGGCTAAAAGTCTTCCTTTGATTTCGGCCACCTTTTAACCCACTGTCCCCTTAAACCGTTTGGTTACTAAAATAGCCACCCGCCTTCTTTTCCAGGGTAGATGAAAGAACTGCTGGGGAAAGAGTCATGACCTCATTCTATGCCAATCTTTGGAGAGGAGCTGTGTCTCCTGGAGAAGGCACACATCTGCCTCCATGTTATCCAGGTAGGAAAGGATGGACCTCCTTTTATTGGGATTGTTGAGACCTCTCGCATTGAGAGTCAGAATTTTCAGTGTGGGCTGGGAAATAGCGTGCCATAGTGAGTGCACCAGCTTTGGCCTGTATTTGGGTCCCTGTGATGCCTCTTCCCCCTGAGCTCCCAACGTCTGCCTGGCCTCCATTGCCTTTTGATCCTTTCTTCAACGACTTTAAGCTGCATACCAGTTCTCCACCCTCCCATCCCTAACCCCAACTTAGAAACCCATTAACGTCAAATTTTCCAGGGCCCACCATTCGTGTGTGCATGTCCTTGAAGTTGAAATAGTTGGGAACGCCTGTGGCCAATTCCCAGTGTCTCTATGCTCCCCATGTCTCTACATTCCCCATGTTTCTGCGCTCCCCGCAGACTTCTTCTCCGGCCACCCAGCCTTGCAACTGTCACTTATCTGTCCCTCAATCGTTCACGGTGTCATCATGGGGGAATGTCTCCTTCGACAATGTCTCCAGCACTGCTAGTCTTTCTTGTGCCATGGTCTTGGGGTCCGGTCTCGTCGCTCGCTCTGTGTTACGCCCCCCATAGACCTTATGCCATCTTTCCCGATGATTTTTCGTCTGCGGGCCCTCAGTCTCCTCCTGGATTGGATTCTCAATGCCCAGCACCTGGCAAGTGTCCTGCATGGCTCTGAGCTGGAGGAGTTTTCCCTGACATATGAAAATCAGCCGGAAAGGGTGACCCAAAGAATACGGTATTCCTTGACTTCTAAGAAGCGTGGTTGCCACTCGGAACTCCCTACTCTTTTGAAGTGGTATTAGAGTCGGGTCCTGGTACAAAGCTATGGAGAGGTCCTGATAAGTGGTTGCTTGTCCCTGGCAGCACGTAGTATATACTCTTTTAGTTGAAAGTCTGGAATGTAAGCCAAAATATCCGGTTGGGGCGCCCAGTATGCTCCTAAAGAGACCCTGCAGGTATTGTGTGATGTCTGGCCCTTCTTCTTTAGGTGGAACTCCCTTAAAGCGGATGTTGTTTCGCCAAGACTGATTCTCCAGGTCTTCTGTGTGTGCCTGGAGATCGATCTGTTGAGCCTTGAGCCGGAGTATCTCTTGCTGTAGATGCTCCACCTCCTCTTCCTGGGATTGCTCCTGATCCTCGTTGGAGGCCACACGTTCCCCGACGGCATCAACGTCCTGCCTTATCATAAGGAAGACGTTGGTGTTGTTGGGGAACGTGTGGCCTCCATCGGTTATATCCTTCATCTCCCCCGCTATTTCACTTTTCAGCATCTGCAAGTCGCCTCGTAATGCACCGAATAGCGACTCTAAAAAGGCGTGGGTAATTAGGGCTTCAGAGGTGTCCGCATCTTGGCTGATTTGTGTCTAGGGGAGAGCCTCCCTTCTCCGCTGCTGGTCATCGGGAGCTTGGTCAGCATCTCTTTTAGATTCTGATCCTTATTGCTTCTCGCTGATTACATGGCTGCTATATCTCTTACCACATCACCAGACCAGCCTGCCTTGTTGTGGGGGCCTCAGCCCCAGTGGGTGGCTGTCATCGGGTTGTCCTCCCGCTGAGCTCCACTATGCTGTTGCAAGATTGTAGAGGGCCAGAGGTGTCACTCCCTTTCAGTCTCGTCCGGGCCTTGCTGCCTTTGACCGTCTGCTATATCCCTGCTGATTGTCTGCTGCTTGTTCTCAATACTCTAAGCACTTTGCGCACAAACCTGCCGCAAATCCCCCTGAAGGCCAGCATGCCTATTTGAACCTGGACCACTGCGTCTAATTCCTGAACTATGTGCTTGCAGACCGTGGTTTCCTCTGACTTGGCAGTCAGCTCCAGAGAGACTAATCCATGCCCGGGCCCCTCATCCATTGGCACCTTATGATTCTTACAGCGTTACTGTTCATATCTCATTCCCTTTATTGGATTTTGTCATTTTAGTGTCATTTTGTCCAATACATTTTACTTTATTTTTCTATTTTTTTTTTTTTTTTACTGTTTTGCATTTTGACTTTTACTTTTTTGGTTTCTGCATAAATATTTGACATATTACCTTAAGTTAAGCCTGCCTGTTCCGTGCTTAGGTACCAGGGGGTTGATCCTAGGTTAATTGAATTGCTTTGAAAGTACATTCTGACAACATTTATGATTGTTCCTCACCTACCGCAAATATTAATTCAGTTTCTTACAGAAACTATCTGAAATTATCTGCAAAACAGGCAGTTGATAACCTTCCAGGGTTGAAGCACCCTGTGGACAAACTGGAATACGGGAATAGTATTGCGTGGCAATTGAACCTCTTAAAAAATTCAGCTTGGAGATCAACCTAGAATCACGCTTGAATGTCACAACTTTTTAAAACAAGGTAGTCAGGAAAGTGTGAGGAATATATTGCAGCTTTTTGCATTTTGGCAGCTCCAAGCAAATTTGAGAACAGAGTGGATGTATGTAGCAGAGACGAGTCTATTCACCCAATGTGAGTGGTGATATCTGCATTGCTGGTCTGCCTGAAGTTGTGATGCTGCTGACAGTAGCGTGTCTGCTAATAGCGATGGCATGACTCGTGGAGTTAGGAAGCTAAATAAGAGAAAGTTATCTCCCGACACCACAGTCTTCGTGACTGAGACCAGTAACACTGAAGACTCTGAGACTCACAGCAGTAATTTCTCTTTTGAGAGCATTATTGCTGCAGATGAAGTGACGCCTAGAAGTAAGCACATTACTAAGGTACCAACAACGTTTAATATTGTTCATTTATATTAACAGCTTCTCTTTTGCAGCATTTAGAAATGCATTTTCTAGTTTTGTTGCTTTTTGTTTAGTTTTTTTATTGTAGGCTGTTATCTTTGGTTTAAAGGGAAATATGTTGTAGTGTGTGACCTTAATGCTGAAGTTTGCATTTTATTACCATCATTTGCTTACCCTGGAGAATCTCCAGGGTGTAGGAGGTTTGCTGTTTCAGAGTTCTTTCTTCAGCTTCTGGGCAGTTGTCGCTCTGTGGCGATCTGTGGTCCTGTTTTTCTGCTCTTCTTGTAGAAGCTCCTATCATAGCTTCATCCTCCCGCCAACGATAATAAGATGCCAGGCATCACCCAGCACAAACCACAGCATATGATGGGCTATGTCTATCTGCTCGGCGCAGTTAGAGCATGAATAAAGTTCTCCGGACCATCAGGCTGTGAATGTAACCTATGGGATTAAGATGAAATGCGGAGCTTACCTCCTTCCTGAGTGGCTCCAGACTGTTGTGTGCAGACCCGATAGCTGGCAGCACCCTGGAGTATGTATGTATAAATCAGATTATGTTGGAAGTAACCTGCAATATACTGGCAGGCAGCACCCTGCCAACAAGTAGGATTTCTCATGGAATTTTATTTCCTGACACATTAATGGAGATTGTCTTTTAACAGGCAGAAGAACAACACTTGACCATACATTTTTCTGGGTTTGTCTTTAAAATGACGTACACATTAGAAATGGCATTTCGTTCTGCTGGAATAATAACACAAGTTATCTTGCACTCTATGTTGTTGCATGGATTTTTGGCTGCAATGCATTCCATGTTTCATTCAAACGTGCTTTCTACAGGGCACATACATGATTTGTTGCTGTCGAGAAATAATGCTCTTATGTACTGTGGCAGACTGCACAATATTGAAAAACTTCATGATTTCTCTTTCAGCACTTCATAGTAAAACCTTTCAATTTTTGACTCAATCATTTGGCAGAAACATAACTTAGTACCATTAAAATAGTTGTGATGGGGAACATTCATGTGGGGTTAGGTCTGGCTCAACCAGAGTGCTTGCTGACTTTCAGGAGTATGGAGTTGACCACCTTGCCTGGTCTGGTGTGGAATGAAACCAGCGATGCTTTGCTGCAGGCTCATTTGCCCTGATAGCTGGTCAACAGTTTGAGGAGGAGGAGGTGAAGAGCTGGCTAAGTGTGCCATGACGCTGGCAGTTGAGTACATCCCTGAGAAGTGAGCTTTGAGTCGATGTATTGTTCCTCTTATACCACGTGCAATTCACCTTCCAAAAACTGAAGAATTCCTGGGTGAAAAGGACGGCTGATTCTGATTGGGTGCCTGATAGTTTTCCAGAAACTCATGTTTTTGATTGTTCATGTTTGTCAGTAGTTAATGAAACACGCACAGGCGTTTTATCTTTTCAGTTGACAGAAGCTGCAATAAAAGTTTCTTTGTCGTTGCAAAAAAATATGAACGGCCAACAAGCCTCTGTAGGTCAAAGAATGGAAGGGCTGGGAACTGTCAGTCATCTCACTGCTAAGCAGAGCAGTGTCATCCTTCACCCTCACTCAGGCCTCTGATTTTGACCAACATCACGTAGAACACTGGGACTTTAGAGACCATCCTTTTAATGAGATAAACAAAACTAAAAGTCCCATAAGCAATAGTGGTGGAAGGTGTGACGCATGACCTGGGACAACATCCGATTCAGCACATCCAGTTCCATTTTTTAAGTATTTGACACAATACTGAATTTATAATCTTTGTTTTTTATGGTCATGAGTCACCAGAATACTAAAAATGTGTCTTTTATTTTCAAGGTCAATTAAGTAATGGTCACCAGTTTGGAAGCTCCGTTAATTCTTCAGTATTTGTCATTGATCTCCATGTGTGGCTGATTTGGGTCTGCCCCTGCATCATTCCTGATAACTCGCACAGGTAAGGAGCTTGTAGCAGCAACATGATAACCCCATTTTCATCTGTAAGAAGTGCGCTCCGAGGCAGGTATCGGATCATTTTTGTGAAACAAGCAAGCGCCAATATTTGCTATGTACATTTATTAAAATAAAACACAATCAAATCACAGTATACTGTTCCGGAGGTTTGTCCCAGAAACATTATCTGTAACTGAACGCAGTCACCCGAGGAAGCATGTGCTTTTAAGACAAGTTGCGTTCAATCACCTGAAGGTGACATGCTCCATCATTGGGCTATACACCTCACCAGGCCGGCGCTACAATGCCTGGTTGGCACCACAAGGGTGCACTTTGTCGGAGATGTTTTAATAAGTACGCCGGATGCGCATAGTAGGACAGAGGATGTTGTGTCATAAGATGTGTGATTGGTGAAAGTCTGAATATAAGATCAACTATTGACCATTTGCTACAATATAGTTAATGTGATCTTCCTGGTCCATGTTGAGATTAAAAACGGTGGCAGAGAAATTGAGGAACTAATGACCCCTATCACTGTGTGAAAGTATCGATCACCTATGGACCTGCTGGTAAGTTGGGGTCTATACTTCAGGTCAACCTTTTTCATGCCTTCTGTAGTCATGGAGCAATCTATTGGCATTTCATCAGGACCAAATGGGAAAATGGGTAAATGTGACCTAATCTTCTCCAACGCGTGAGGAGCTCTGTAACTCAAAGCCCTGCACTGTGCATAGGTGATAAGGTGCCTCTTAACATCTTACTACCAAAGGTGAGCACTCTCTAACAGAGTGCACTGGATACGGTAACCCCTCCTAAAATTCAGGACATACTGACTTATCCAATAGCGAGGACGCCGCATCAGAGGGCAACTGGTTTGAAAAGCACATGCTTCCTAGGGTGCCTGCGTTCAGTTAGAGATAATGTCTGTTGGACTGAACCTCCAGAACAGTATACTGTGAGTTGATTTATATGAAGAATGTGTATACTGGACTGTCATTTTCCTCAGCATCTCTTGTGCTATGTAAAATAATACACAACACACCTGGAGGCCAACAAATCTATCACACATTAAATGCAAAAATAGCCAAAAGGCCAAGCAAACTAACAAGTGACAATTGTCTTTGCAATGGACGAGAGCATCCACCCTAAAGCAAGTTGGAGTATACAATGTTAATGCTACACAATGTATTTTTATACACTTTTCTCCTAATACAAGTCAATGAAACATGAACACGTGATAGAAACAGTTACTTAAACAACACTAATGAGTAGGAGGCAGGATCTTCTCTCGAGAGCAATGTGAGGAGCCTGTGAGGTGCAGATAAAAGATACACAGAAAAGTTGCAGAATTCAATATTCAGTTTACTACAAGCAGACCCCCCAGGATATAGCGGCATGGATTGGCAAATTTAGCGGCACAAAAATGGAAATTTAGCGGCATTTAGCGGCATTTTATTTTCGTTTTTTTGCAACACCAAACACAGATATCTTACTGTTTGAGTTATTTGACAAAATCCTTGGGGGGGAATGGGAAAATGGGTGCGCATGGGGCTGGATTTAAGAAGGAAACGGCGGAAACGTCAAATTTCGCTGGCTTTTGCCCAAATATCGCAGCATTTCACAGATCCCCCGATTTCGCAATTGTTTTGCAAATCGCAAAATCGCGATAAGCTGGAGGGTCTGTACAAGATGCAGGAAAGTGTGCAGATGGACATCACTAAATAAAATAGTTCTGGGCCCTAATAGAATCATATAACTTTGCAGGCATAATAAGGCGAACAGTCACATCAAATTAATATAAGAATATTGTAATTTGGTAATGTAATATATCAATGCACGTTGTGGCATTCATGTGTAACCAATTATCGGTATTAAGGAAACCAGTATTTCCAGTTATGCTTTCTCAATTCCTTCTTCCTAGAGGCCGCTACTGCTGCTAGCCAGCCGTATTCAGCAGTACCTCCTGTGACCTGGAATCCTGCATTTAATCAATACCAAAGGTCATCAATGCTTCTAACCAACTCCGGTCACTGGTGTCTTTCCAGTCACAAGGTAAGGTGACTCCTCCTTTCGGTGATAGTGCGCAAGGGCATCGACTCCATTGTTAGATTGTTTTTTACTCCAAACGGTTTTGGATGCATATTGCTGCGCTCCAACACCGCTCTTCGGGTTCCTCTTAGTGCTCAGTCCACTCTACCCTCAACTGTATTGTTTCAGTACGCGTTTCCGTGTTCTCCGCATTTCAAATCGATCGGCAAACTCCCCATTTTTGATAGAAACGCTCGTGGGCAACCGTCGAGCTTTGCTGCATAGGGCCAGCCATCTGCAAATGGAACGGACTCCATTCCATTTCTGTCCTGGATGCCAAGCCAAGTACCCTTGCACCGACCTACATCAAGTTTGTAACTTGTGCCTTTCTCCAGCGCACAAGGAGGAAGACTGCGTGCTTGTAAGTCGTTTCGGTCCAAGAGGACTCTACCCGATCATCAGGCTCGATGACGAGAGAGGCAGCTTCAAAGCATTCAACACACTCTGGATATCTTCGGGGAAGAATTTGACCAAGACGAGATAGAAGCATCTGCCGTAGAAGAAGAGGCCCATCTCTATGCCAGAGCGCAATCGTTGGGGCATGCTGGGATAGCCATGTGATTGCAAATCTACGTCATGCTAGTATCATAGGCGACTGACCTAATGTATAGGTTATCTTACGCCCTTCTGGCATCTAAGGAGGCCTAATAAACAGCATTTGGGTGTCAGCGCAATACTTAGTTTTGTTGCATGCATTATTTCTTCGACAGCTAGTTGCCAAAAGGAGTGTATTTCATCGCAGGACCATGGTTAATGTAAGAAATTGGCCCCCACAGTGTTGCAGCGCAACCATATATCTGGGCAAGACCCGACCATTCGATGAGGGTCTTGTGGCGTTAAATAGGTTCTTCGCAGAAAATTATAATGTATCAGTCGAAAATGGGCATTACTAGAAACCATGCGTATTAGTTCACAGGCCCGCTGCCAGTCTTGATCTTCCATTGGAATGTTAAAGTCTAAATTACAGGCCTCTCGGGCCCGTGTGTACTGTCTACGGGAAACAACCATAACAATGCAAATTTTACCACGCACTACCATCACAACGCAACCATTACAACGCAGGTGCCATTACAACGCAGGTGCCATTACAAAGCAGGTGCTATTACAACGCATGCCATTACAACGTAAGTATAGGTAAGTATTTAATTTTATTAATATTAATTTAATTTTAATTTCTTTTAATTTAAAAAAAATATTTTAATTTTTTTAAATATTTTAAAAATTAATGTAATTTTTTTGGTTTTAAGAAATAATTAAGTTAAAATAATTATAACATTTTAAATATATTTAATATTTTTTAAATTACAATTTTAACCCCTACACTATCCAACACTTACCCTACTATTACACCCCCCTGGAGTAAGAATAGTAAATTAAAATATAATAATTAAATAAAAAATATTAATATAAATAAAATATTATTTTTATCAAAAATAATTTAAAAATAAATGAATAATATTGAAATTAAATACTTACCAAATACTTACGTTGTAATGGCATGCGTTGTAATAGCACCTACGTTGTAATCGCATGCGTTGTAATGGCACCTGCGTTGTAATGGTTGCGTTGTGATGGCATGCGTTTTAAATGCATGCATTGTAACGTCATACATCCACTGTCAACTGTATCTGATCATGTTGTTCTGTAAAGATGCATAGTTAGGTGTCTACACGCATCCCCCTCCCTCCATGCCTGGAAGGACATACTGAGTGCCATCTGCCTGATAGGTTTTTATGTCCAGATTGGGAGCTCCCTATGGAATGGTGCGCACTTACGTTCTCTCACTACAAACCATTGCCATCCTCTACCATCTTTCGCACAATATATGGAGTATCTCTCGGTGTACCTGATTCCTCCATTAACAGCTCTGGAAGACAACCAGCATCCACCATTCCCGACAAGAGCCGCATTTCCCAACTAGGGCCTGTGTTGAGCCATCGAGCTGCGTGTTGCAATTGAACGGCATAATATTAGGGGTCCAAATGTGGGACCTCCAATCTCTCGCTGCATAATTCCTGGTCAGTGTTGCCAAAGCCACTCTGCTATGTGTAATGGCCGTGTTGAAAGGTTTAACAAGACCATGAAGGGCATGATTGGTGGACTTCCTGAAAAACTCAAAAGAAGATGGGATGTCTTACTGCCATGCCTGCTTTTTGCCTATTGGGAAGGGCCACAGAAAGGAGAGGGGTCCTCCTTATTTTAGCTTCTATTTGGGTTTCCTGTTGGGACGGCTGTGCCTTATGAAGGAGGGATTGGAGAAACCTCTTGTTGAACCTTAGCAGATATAGTGGACTAAGTGCTTGGCTTTTGCTCCAGGATGTATGAGTACATGGAAAAAGCAAGCAAAAACATTGAGGACAGCCTAGCTCAGGAAGCTCTGGTAATGCCAAAAGGCTGCAATTGTTGAGTTCCAGCCAGGGCAGATGGTGTGGGTTTTGGGTCCTGTGGCTCCTAGGACTCTGCTAGGTAAGTGGAGCGGACCCTACCCTATCCTAGAAAGAAAAGGGGCGGTCACCTACCTGGTAGACCCTGGCTCAGACAGGAATCATAAGAGGGTCGTCCATGTCAACCGCCTTACACCCTACTATGACATGGCAGATGTGACCTTGCTCATGGTTCCAGGATCAGGAAGCAAAGAGTGAACCTGGCCCTGACCTGTTCAACAATCCAAAAGATGGGTCAGTGGAAGGTGCGGTCTTGTCAGACACCCTACCTGCCCATCAGGAGACTGATTGCAGGCAAGTCCTAAATCAGTTTGCTGCGCTCTTCTTTTTGACCTCTCGCTAGACTAGCTGGTGTATCCATGATGTAGATACTGATGAAAAAATACTTGTCGAGAATAAAACATAGAGGCCGACTGAACATGTGAAAGAGAGCATCAAAGCTGAAGTAAGCATGATGCTGAAATTGGAAGTTCTAAAGCCTTCTGAGAGCCCCTGGACCTGCCCAGTTGTCTTAATCCCCAAGCCTCATAACCAGGATGGTAAGAAAGAAATGAGGTTTTGTGTGGACTATTGGGGCCTGAATGCTGAGACCAAAAGCGATGCATACCAAACTCCATGGGCAGATTAATTTATTGACAGGTTGGGAGCAGCAAGTGAGTATGTTCGATCTCACATCAGAGTACTGGCAGATAGGTCTGACTCCAGGAGCTAAATAAATATCTGCATTTTTAAGCCCAGATGGGTCTTATCAGTTCACTGTAATGCCCTTTTTTTTAAAAAAAAAAATGCATCTGCCACTTTTTAAAGGTTGGTGAACTAAGCTCTTTGCTGGATTGGAATCATTGAGTGCAGCATTTCTACACACTATTGCTGTCTTTAGCTCCACCTGGCAGGATCACCTGATCCACCTTAGGAAAGTACCAGAGGCTCTGAGAAGTGCAGGCCTCATTATCAAGGCATTCAAGTGTCAGATAGGGCAGGGAAAGGTTGCATACTTGGGTCACCTTGTTAGTGGAGGCCAGGTTCAACCCTTACATCCCAAGATCTAGACCATTCTGGACTGGGTGGCTCCAACTACCCAGACTCAAGTGAGGGCCTTCCTTGGCTTCCCTGGCACTATAGGAGGTTTGTGAGGGATTATGGCACCAACTGTGAGCTGTCTAAAGGCTTTTGACACGCTGAAGGAAACAATGCACTCTGCAGCTATTCTGAAAGCTGCAGATTATGTCAAGCAATTCATTGTGCAGACTGATGCCTCTGAACATGGTATAGGAGCAGTGCTATCCCAAAAACATGACCAAGGTCAAGATCAGCCACTGGCTTTCATCAGTAGAAGGCTAATCCCCAGGGAACAGCATTGAAGTGCCATTTAGATGGACGCCTTTGCTGTGGTTTGGTCCCTTGAGAAGTTTAGGTCAAACCTGTTTGGCTCTCACTCCCTAGTTCAAACCGACCACAGGCCTCTCCGAGGGTTAATACAAATGAAAGGTGAAAATCCCAAACGGCTAAAGTACTCCATCTCCCTACAGGGAATAGACTTTGAGGTGAAACAGAGACCTGGGACTGCCAATGCAGATGGACTTTCCAGGTTGTCCCATTTAGACAATGTTAAATGCTATGTTATGTTAAAAATACTTATAAAGCGTGCGTATACCACAAGGTTTCAGGGCGCTGCGGACAAGGGAGTCCTGCCGCTAAGTGATTCATTCATAAGTCTGGTGAAACAGCCATGTCTTTAATAGTTTCCAAAATTGAGGATATGATATCATCGATCTATTGTCCTGAGGGAGAAAGTTCCAAAATTGAGGGGCCAGGACCGCAAATCTTAGTCCCCCCAATTTCTAGCGTTTAAAGGAAGGAGTAGCTAGGGGATTCAAATGGGAAGACCTAAGATCCTGAATGTGGATATATCTCTGGACCCGAGTAGATACAGACACTGGGCAGTTGCCATGGAGAGCTTTAAAGAGGAGGCATCCCAACTTGAATGCACTGAGTTCGACTACCAGAAGCCAATGTAACATTTTCATAAGAGGGGTGACATACTGCTTTCTTGGCTGGCAATAGATTAATCTAGCAGCCTGGTTTGGCACTAGTTGCAGTCTTTTAGATTGATATGTCGGAATGCCAAAGTAAAGAGTTAGTGTAGTCAATGTGAAAGATGACTAAGGCTAAAGCAACTTGGGTAAGAGCTTCAGTAGTGAGAAATCTGCTGTTCCCCAGTAATGGGGTATCTTTCATAGATTCACATGCTTGAATGATTCCCCGTCGTCGAAGTGGGAGTTCCACGGTACATAGCAAAAGCATAGCTAAAAGAGCAATAGAAAAGTATTGTAATAGACGTTTACAGGAAAACACTTGTCACTTTAATAACTTGTCCAAGTCATTAGATATGGTCCAAACTCCAGCCAATCAGGCGACAGCACCCTCTGGAACCTTCTCCTCAGAGGCTCAGGCTCTCAGATTGTCTACCGCACGTCGTGTGAAGGGAGTCTCCCTGAGCTCTGCTCAGTACCTCTACCTTTTCTCTTCAGAAACTCTTCAGAATGTCTTCACTGCTTTGTCTACTACAAAGAGGTCCCTCATCAAACACTATGAGTCTTGTGGGAAACTCCGGCTTCATTCCGTAAACCCCCATAAAAAGTGTATCTAAGTTCAAGTTCAAGTTTGGCATTTATATAGCGCACTACTCACCCATAGGGTCTCAAGGCGCTTGGGAAGGTGAGAAATTACTTATCAAAAATCCAGGTTTTGAGTTGTTTTCTGAAGGAGAGGCGGTTTTGAGTAAGGCGGAGGTGGGTGGGGAGGGAGTTCCAGGTTTTGGCCGCTAGGTAAGAGAAGGATCTTCCCCCCATGGTGGACCTGTGGATTCGTGGTATTGCGGCGAGGGCTTGATTGGACGATCGAAGTTTGCGGGTGGGGGTGTAAAAGGAAAGGCGCGTGTTGAGGCATTCGGGTCCTAGATCGTATAGGGCTTTGTGCGCGTGGGTGAGGAGACGGAACGTTATCCTCTTGTTGACGGGAAGCCAGTGGAGGTCTTTCAGGTGATTTGAAATGTGATCTCTGCGGGGGACATCTAGAATGAGTCTGGCTGAGGCGTTTTGGATACGTTGGAGTTTTTTCTGTAGTTTGGCTGTGATTCCAGCATACAGGGTATTTCCGTAGTCCAGTCGGCTTGTGACCAGTGCGTGGGTGACCGTCTTTCTGGTTTCGGTGGGGATCCAACGGAAGATTTTTTTGAGCATACGTAGGACGTTGAAGCATGAGGAAGAGACGGCGTTGACTTGTTTGGTCATTGATAGGGAGGAGTCTAGGATGAAGCCCAGATTACGTGCGTGGTCCGTAGGTGTGGGGGCATTTCATAGGGCTGGAGGCCACCATGAGTTATCCCAAGCGGAGGGGGATGATCCTAATATGAGGACTTCCGTTTTATCCGAGTTGAGTTTTAGGCGGCTGTTCCTCATCCATTCGGCCACTTCTTTCATCCCTTCGTGTAGGTTGGTTTTGGCGGTGTTTGGGTCTTTGGTGAGGGAGAGGATCAGCTGGGTGTCGTCTGCATAGGAGATGATGTTGAGGTTGTGTTGTCGAGCAATTGATGCGAGGGGACTCGTATAGACATTGAAGAGGGTGGGACTGAGTGAAGAACCTTGTGGTACGTCGCAGATGACTTCGGTGGCCTCTGATTTGAAAGGAGGGAGGCGGACTCTTTGGGTTCTTTCGGCGAGGAACGAGATGATCCAGCCCAGTGCTTTTCCTTGTATTCCAATGTTGCTGAGACGATGTATAAGGGTGTTATGACAGACTGTGTCGAAAGCTGCGGAGAGGTCAAGAAGGAGGAGGGCAACTGTTTCTCCATTGTCCAGTAGTTTTCGGATGTTGTCTGTAGCTGCGATGAGGGCGGTCTCGGTGCTGTGTTTGGCTCGGAATCCGGATTGGGATGGGTGATTTGTTGGATTCGAGGAAGGCGGATAGTTGAATGTTGACAGCTTTCTCAATGACTTTGACAGGGAAAGGGAGGAGCGAAATAGGGCGGTAATTTTTGAGTTCTGTGGGGTCTGCTGTGGGTTTCTTCAAGAGGGCGCTGAGTTCGGCGTGTTTCCAGCTTTCCGGGAATGTTGCGGAGTTGAAGGAGCAGTTGATGACGTCTCGAAGGTGGGGAGCGATGATGGAGTCTGCTTTGTTGAAAATGTGGCGAGGACAAGGGTCGGTTGGCGATCCTGAGTGGATGGAGTTCATCAGGCGGGTGGTGTCTTCCGTAGTGACTGGGTTCCAGTTGCTGAGGATGTTAGGAGGGGTATTAAGTTCGGAGGTGAGTGGGGTGGGCAGGTCACCGGACTGGTTTGCGAAGCTGTTGTGTATGTTGGCGATTTTGTTGTGGAAGAATGAGGCTAGGGAGTCGCAGAGGTCTTGGGAAGGAGTGATGTCGTTGGTGCCGGCTGAGGGGTTGGTGAATTCTTTAACGATGTTGAACAGTTCCTTGCTGCTGTGGGCGTTGTTGTCGAGTCGGTCCTTGAATGCTGATTTTTTAGTGGAGCGGATTAGTTGATGGTGTTTGCGGGTGGCGTTTTTGAATGTGGCTAGGTTTTCGGTTGTTGGGTTTCTTTTCCAGGTTTTCTCGAGGGATCGGTATGTCTTCTTGAAGCCCCCTGGTTCATCATTGAACCAGGGGGCTTTTTTGTGATCTTGCTTGGTAGGGTTGTTTTTCAGGAGTGCTAATTCGTCAGCGCTGCGGGTGATCCATTGTGCAAGGTTGGTGGCTGCTTGGTTTGGGTCTGATGATTGGGCAGGGGGGTGTTGGTGGAGCGATGTGAAGAGTCGGTCGGTGGTGATTTTGTTCCAGTTTCTGCGGGGAATTTGTTGTGGGAGTTTGTGTGTCGTAGTCTTTTTGTAGTTGAAGTGCACACAGCTGTGGTGTGATTGAAGGAGATGTATTTGCTTGATGTGAAGATTGGGTCGAGTGTGTGTCCAGCACAATGTGTGGGGATGTCACAAGTTGTTTGAGTCCGAGAGTGGCGAGGTTGCCCAGAAGGGTGGTGGTGTTGTTGTCGTTGTTCTTTTCCAGGAGGAAGTTGAGGTCGCCTAGTAGAATGTAGTCCTCAGAGGGGAGGGTGTGTGGGCTGATGAAGTCAGTGATGTCTTTGCTAAATTGTGTGCGTGGTCCTGGTGGTCTGTAGATGAGGGTGCCTCTGAGTGTGGTCTTGGGGTCGATGTAAATCTGGAAGTGGAGGTGTTCGGCGGTTGCGAGGTTGTCATCTGAGCTGGTCGTGATGCGGATGGTGTTCTTATGGACGATGGCAATGCCTCCTCTTATTTGGTTGGTGCGGTCCTTACGGATAATCTTGTAGCCGTCAGGGATGGCTATGGCGATGTCAGGCGTAGATGAGGCGTTCATCCAGGTTTCAGTGAGGAAGGCGTCATCTGGTGATGTGGTGTCGAGTAGATTCCAAAGTTGAATGGCGTGGCTGTGGACTGAGCGGGTATACAGAAGGATGCATTTCAGGTGGTTGTTGTCGGGAGTCTGTTTGGTATTTGTGGTTTTGATGGTGGACTTGATGCAGCCATAATTGCTGGAATTGCAGGTGAATGGTCCATGGGTGTGTCCTGGGGCGGCTAGGACGCAGTTAGGGAGTCGGCCGGTGTTAAGTGCTGAGAGGGTAGCGACGTCGTATGTAATGCGGGAGGAGTGGGTTTTGCGGGGCCAGGGGGTCTAGCACTGGGCGCGGTCCAGGCGCGGACGGGCGTAGACGGGCTTACCTTTGGCGCACCTTCGGCGCGGCCGCAGCGCGTGGACGCTGCACGTAGGTTCATCTGTCTTATATGGAGAGTGGAGGGGGGCGGAGCGTGGGAGGGGCAGCTGGGAGGCGGGAGCGGGGAGGAGACACGGGCCACGAGTGACCAAACAACAAAATGGACGGACAGAAAGCGAAACTGGGCACAGTTCCACGAACACGACTACAATGAAGATAATAAAATAAACAAAGCAATGCAGCGCAATATGGAATAAGTATAAATACAATGAAATACAATGAAACGATACCAGGCGCTATGATAGCTTCGAGGCGCTTTGGAAATGCAGGCGATGTCGGGGCGCGATCTCAGAGGCAGGTAATGGGCGCTACACAGCGTCGAGGCGCTCAGGAATAGCAGGCGAAGTCAGGAGCAATCACTGGGGCGGGCAGTGGGCAATGCGACCAAATTCAGCAGGAGGAGGGGAGCAGTCAACCAGGGAGTCGAGGTGGGGATCGTGGAGGAGCGACCGCTACGGAGCTAGTCCAGCTGGTCACTGCCTCCACCCTGAAAGTCAGGTGAGAGATTGTAAAATCTGCAGGACTTTTCTTCAAAAGACTTTAAGAGACAGAGAGGGACGTCTACCTCTGTGGTTACAGAAACCCAAGACCAAGGATAATCCCTTATCAGATGTTGAGAGTGATTCCGCTCTCAGGACAGTCATCTCTAAGAAGAGGGCTAGTGATGCGGAGATGGTATCTGCTAAGGTGCTCAAGAAAGACCACACCTCTACTCATGAAGGCCAGACTTCTACCTCAAAAAGGGCTCCTGCTCCTTCTAAGGGACTACCTGTATCTTCTATGCCTCCGAGATCTGTCTCTAAGTCTCAGGCATCTAAGTCTCTTCCTGAGACAAATTTGCCTAAAAAAATGGGTCCCTTGTCGACGAAGACTTCCGTCGCCACTGCTACAACGACTACTTCCACCTTCTCATCTCCTCAACCTACAATGATTATGTCATTAGAGTCCTCTCCATTGACGTTTGTTATGGTGTCAGTGAAGCCTCGAACGTCTGCCACCTCCCTCATTTCGTTGTCGATGAAAAAGAGGACTGTCTCTGGTCGATCGTCAACAGATGCCTCTTCGCCGGCGAGACGGTCGATGGCTCTCAAGGCTCTACCTGCTTCGTCGACGGATGCCTCGACGTCAAAGGTTGCCTCGTCATTGACGGGTGCTTCGTCGACGATTGCTTCATCGGCGGTTGCCTTGTCGGCGCTTGCCTCGTCGACAGCACAGAAGACTTTCCTTACGGAACTTCAACCACGCTCTTCGTCGTCGCGGCGGCATCCTTGGTTCCACCTTCAGCTTTGATGTGTCTAGTCCTCTTGAAATCTTCAGCAACACTTTTGCTGCCTTCAGGAACGACGGATGTTTCCCTACTTCAACGTAGGAACTCTTCTTTGGATCTATTGCCAACTCAACCATCACCAAATCTTCCTCTGGAGCTTTTGACTATGACGCTAATGAGGAGGATTCGGAAGAGGATGATCGGTTCCGTGCTGCTCGTACTCCTTCCGAGCTTCTCATCAAATGCAAAGATATTGATGATGACCAACATGGCTGGGTTTAGTGTTGCACATCTCTTCAGTGTAATGTGAGGAGCTAACAACGTCAGCTCATATCCTGTCAGACGAGCGCCAGTTAAGTGCTGCGTCTTTGTTTGATTCAAAAGAGCATCAACAGCATGGGGTACCAACAGATTATGTGATAAGACTATCCCCTCACTCTGGCGTATTGACACAGCTGTTGCTGCAACCGAGCGAAAATATCCAGGCAACGCTCGAGCAGCTGGATCGAGTACTGCTGAAAAATATGCACAAGGGCGTTGCTTATCACTGTGTATCTGTACTAAAACTGACAATGCACATCCATCCCTCTCGTGTACATACAATGTAAAGAGCTTTGTGTAATCTGGAGTACCTAACACTGGTGCTGAACAAATAGCTTGTCGTAACTGCCGGAAAGCATTCTCACATTCATCTGTCCAAGGAAGGGGTATTTGAGTATCTTTTGTCAAAAGCGCTAACAAGGGTTTAACAATATATGAAAATCCTAATATTCATTGCCTACAAAAATAAGTAAGACCTAAAATGCTCGAACCTCTTTCTGTGTGGAAGGTACTGGTGTGTCTAAAATTGCCTGAATGCGATCTGATATGAGTGCACGCCCCTACTTAGACAAAAGGTGACCTAAGTAGGTTACCTTTGGTCTAAAATACTGCAGTTTCTTTCTCGATACCTTGTGGTGATGTAAAGCAAGAAAAGAAAGCGAAGACAGAGTACACTTCTCACATTGTTCAGGGGTATCGGCTGCCAACAAAATATCATCAACATACTGTATGAGCGCATCACCCTCGGGTAGAACAAAATAATCAAGTTGTCTTTTCAATGCTTGGCTGTAAATACTAGGACTCTCAGTATAGCCTTGAGGAACTCTACAAAATCTATACGATCGATTATTCAAAGTGAAACCAAACAGATATCGGCTATCAGGATGAATAGGGATCGAAAATAAAGCGTTCTTCAAGTCTATAACTTAGAACGCAGTTGTAGTAGGTGGAACTAAAGTAAGAAGTGTTGTGATATCAGAAACCACTGGGTTTTGCGGTACCACTATCATATTCACCTCCCGCAAATCAATGATAAATCGATAGATCCCGGTATTAGTGTCTTTCTTCAAAATCGGGAGGATCGGACTATTAAAAATGTTAAATGGAACTTCCTCAACAACCCCAACTTTAATAATATCTTGTACAATTCGTATGAGTGCTTCCTCACCCTCCTGTGAAATCCGATATTGAGGCAAGCATGGCAACACAGCTCCCTCCTTTACACTAATATGCACCGGTGGAATAACCATATGTCCCACATCAGTATCTGAAGTAGCCCACAAAGTTTTAGGTAGCGAGGCCAATGCAGTATCCTCTTGAACAATGCAAGCTCTGTCTGTTACTGGATAATTGTCATTCAAAATCACACGCACTCCTTCAGGGGAACATCTTATTGTGGCTCTGAAATACTTGAGCATATCAAGACCCACAATATTGTCTGGTGTATTTGGGGAAAGCAAAAACGGGCATGGAGCAGCAAACTTATCAACATGAAATGCAAGTTGTTGTGACAATGGGCTAAGGGAAGGTGTTCCTTCGAACCCTATCGATGTAATCGTTAAGCCAGACAGGGGAGCCCTCGGAACCAATTGTTTAGACAAAGCACTACGAGTAGCTCCTGTATCAACCAGAAACTGATCTGTAGAACCCAAAACATGTGCTGTAACATCAGGACCCCTCTGATCCACTGGAACTTCAACTGATTCCTTACCCCATCCTACGCAATCCTTTGCATAAGCAGAATCATGCGTATCAGGCTGCACATAATCAGACATCTGGTATTGGTTGCGCCTATCAAAAGTGTTGAACCCATTTTGTACCCGCACATTAGAATTAAATCTAGCACGATCGTTCATAGCACCTCTGGGTCCTAAGTTTCCAGCGCGATTTCTCATAGATCCTCGGCCACGGACATAGAGCTGTGAGTGCAACAATGGACACTCATCTGCCCAATGGCCAAATTTCCTACAATACGCACATTGATCAACGGCCAAATTAGAACGAGTGGAAGAGGAACTATAAAATCCTCGACCGCCTCTATCATTACCTCGAAGAGGTGGACCATAAACCTGAGATAACATAACCTCTGTTTTTAATTCTTTAGACTTTTTATCCGCGCTACCCTTCGCTTCAAGTTCCTGACGCTCTTTATATTGAGCCATTGTCAGGAGGGATGCCGGAGAAGAGGTGGTCCAAGAGCTTTCGCTAGCTTTCAAGCGGCTAACCACTCCTGGTAATAAATTCGTAACATACTTATCTACAAACAAGTGTCGGCCCGTATCGTTCGTTAGCGACTGGTCACTAAAATCACAAAAAGTAATCTGAAACTGATTCATCTGTCTTTTGCTTACAAGATGCTAAAATAGTCCAATCAATCTTTTTAGGGGGAATGATCGTTTTTAACTTAGTTAATATTGCACCGGGAAGATCTAAAATCAACTGACATGGCTTTTTCGCTGGTTCCCTGGTCCGCGCATACACAAGAACCGGTTCATTCATTCATTCATTCATTCATTCATTCATTCATTCATCTTCCTCTCTATCTCCTTCCATAATGCCCCGTACGCTGCGCGATCATCAACTTTGCGCACGGATCTCCTCATATCAGGCGGCAATATTAGCCCGAAAAATAAATTAATGTCATGGTACAAGAATTTAATGCTCCCTCAAATTCCTCATAGAAAGCGGCAGGATTTTTAAACAGATCAGGCAATGCAGCTTTAAGTGCCATAACATCTGCCGTATTCCAGGGAGTATATACACAATTATAAATAAAATAACCTTTAGCATCTACAGAAAATTTATCGTCACTTGTACCTGTTCCTTTAGGAGGAACATATAAAGGCACGGCCTCTCGCATAGGCTTTGCATGCACTATCGCGGTCTTATTTGTTTCAAAAATAGATTCCCGTCGACCAATCCCGTCCGTCCATCTGCTTTAGCTTTCCATTTCTCCTCCCGTAGACGAAGCGCCTCAGTTCAAAGTTTAAACAGCCGCCTGATCGTATCAGTCACTGGGGGGAGAGTAAAAAGACCTTTACGAGAATATCAGAAACTTTTCGGGACATGTCAACAACTTCTTCTGCAAAATGCTCAGTAAAATATATCTGCTCTCGATCTTGCCATCCCTTTAAAGTCTCTAAGATACCATAAACAGTAACAGGATCCTGAACTGCCTGTCGAGCAATCTTTCTAAGATCGGCCGCACGATCGGTCGACATCATAGAGCGGGTATCAGGTTTCGTTTTATATGCCCCAGAATCCTCCTCTTCGCAAGATGGAACGGACGGAACGACATACGGAGGCGAAGGATGATCTAACAAAGAAAAATCATCTTGTGGTTTATTAAGGACAGGATAAAGAGGTTGTCGAACAGCATATTGGCCAGAAGAGATCTCAGACGAGGACCGGCACCACCTGGATGGTCAGATCGGAAAGAAAGGAAAAAACGCATTGGATGCCAAGACTTGGGTCTTCTCTGGCATGCGATCGCGTCCGCAGCGAGATTCCAATCCTTTGTTATGACCACTCCTTCGGGGCACTACGAGTCGCCGATGAGCCCCAGGTGTCGGGCGCCAATTTGTTGTAAGCAAACCTCAGCTATGCCTACTTAGTGCAAGGGGTTGGCCCTTCTCTGCACGGAATCCTCAGACCATAGAAAGAAGTTGGCAATGAAACTGGAAAATACAAAAGTAAAGTTTATTAAACCTTCAAAGGTGGTACTTCAGTCTGCACAACACCCTTCAGTATTGTATAGAGTAGCACACCGAACTAAAGCACATGATTTGATTTGATTTATCATTTTGTAGAGCGCGCGAATGCCCAGACAGCCTGCCAGCAGGGCATCGTTTATGGGTGCCCTCGTAACTCAGTCCTGCACACACACGTTTGAGACTGGGGCCGCAATTCAAGTGAATAGGAGTTTGCCGCACTCGGTAATTAGCGGGTACACCCGGGCGCGATTAAGTTTACATCAATATGATACATTTGAGCAGTTAAGGCCTGCTGGATTTAAACTATTGACAATATCGAGCAATTATCAGGACACGCAGATTTTATCCCCCGTTTGGAAATTGAAAATCTGTGATGGATACCATTTACCCCGTGTTTAATTCCGAAGCAAGAACTATCCGATTGTACAGTGCGCTCCGTTGCACCTCCCTTCCAGGGCATGGTAAGTACGGCGTTAGTATCTTTGCGCTGCGCTAGGATGGGAAGATGATGTACACTAGCAGGTTTCCAAAACAAGGCATGCCTCGAGGACATCCTCATCTCCATCTTTAGATAAAGAATCAGGTAGAACTTTCTCCTTTAGTAAGAAAAAAAAAATACCAAGTCTACACATGTCCTTCACATTCCTCTAACTTTTGAACAGTACTAAGTGCACTAATGTTGGTAAAAATGGGTGCCACCTGCCAGGGGCACCGTGAACAGCTTCTCCTCCTGCACACAAGGTATATATTTCTGCTTATGCAGGTGTGCCCATGTTACTGCTATACTGTAATATACGTATATGTATTCTCTCGTACTCTGTTTATGATTTACTTATGGTTTACCATGCCCAATTCTCGAATTACTGCTATCTACTCTGATTCAAGCATGTGAATCTATGAAAGATACCCCAATACAGGAGAAGAACATAAGTTACTTACCTGAAAACTGTGCGTCTCCAGTAAATGGTATCTTTCATAGATTCACATGCGATCCACCCTCATCCGCTCAGAGGCTCCCCTCTCCTCCTTGGCTCTTATGCCACATGTGTGCTCAAAAATCTGAGAGCCTGAGTCTCTGAGGAGAAGGCTCCAGAGGGTGCTGTCGCCTGATTGGCTGGAGTCTGGACCATATCTAATGACTTGGACAAGTTATTAAAGTGACAAGTTTTTTCCTATTAACTTCTATGTTACAATACTTCCTATTGCTCTTTTAGCTATGCTTTCGCTATGCTATTGCTGTATTGCTATTCTATGTACCCTGGGACTCCCACTTCAACGACGAGGAATGATTCAAGCATGTGAATCTATCAAAGATACCAATACTGGAGAACCACAATTTACAGGTAAATAACTTATGTTCATCTTCCTGATCTTCCGGAGCAAAAAAAAGCAGGTAGAGACCACCGTCCCAATCTGGGATTTCACAGACAGATCGCAGTCAATTGTGATGCCAAGGCTTTTAGTTGATCTAGATGGTAGGGGTGGGTCCCCACTCAGTCGGCCAAAAATTAAAGTTCCATGGCCCACCAATTAGGATCCTATCAGTTTTGTCTGGGCTAAAATTGAGGTGGTTACTGTTCATCCAGCTACCAATATGTCACATGGTAGCTGCAGACTAAGAGGACGATGAAGACTCTGTAGAGGAAGGTTAGTCTCATCCTCTTTCATTTGTGGGGGGAGGGTGTCATCAATACACGTGCCTCTTTTGGACATTGTTAGCCCCCACTTGTTGCCTGGAAAATATTGTGGGTTCGACTGGAAGTGCACAGAGTCCCTGCCAACCAGGCCTCCTGTGCGAGATCTCCTTCCTTAAACTGTACCAGTCATTTCCACAATTGGCACCCCTTTAGCTCACATATAAGTTCCTAGTAAAAAGTACCCCTGGTATCAAGTGCCTTGTGTTTAAAGAGGGTCCCTAGGGGCTGCAGCACAAATTATGCCACCCAAAGGGCTCTCTCACCTAGCACATGCACACTGGAACAGCAGCCTGAGTGTCTTGGTGCAGACAAAACTGAAGAACCGACCTGGCATACATCCCTGTGTGCCATACCCATGAACACCGCTTGAGGGGTGTCTTACCCATATATGAGGCAGTGAGTTAAATTTAAAGTTCGCAGATTTATATTGTGCGGCTCATCACCTGTGAGGGTTTACAGACGTCTATGGGAACCAGGAGATACAGTGATTTGCCCAGAATCACAGGATGTTGTGCTGAAGCAGAGACTTGAACCCGGATCCCCAGTTCCTGAGTCAGTAGCTCTGGCTGCTGCGCCACATTCTCTCCCTCCTGCGAGGGCATATCTGCATGAGATGCCCCTGATGCCCCTGCAATATCCTTGTCGATTCCTGGATATTGTAAGTGACCAGGGAAGTCATAGTAAGTACATAGGCTGGACACTCGTCACTATGAGTTCACAGCTCCATGATGGCTTCACTGAAATATGTGATGTTTGGCGTTGCTGCGATCACAGAAGAAAGGAAATTCAAGGAAACTCGTTATGATAACATTCAATGTACATTGTGTCTTTTTTAAAAAACTTTTTTATATTAATATGGAAAACATTTCAAAGTGTCGTTTTAATTCTATTTATTTATTCGAGTGCTTGTGGATACACGATATTGTTTTGTTTTTCCATCTGGTGCGTACACGAATAAATCAGAAGGTTTTCTGAAGCGTGAGCTGACCACATACAGTTGTCCATGTGAGAAGCACGGATTCTCCAAATCTAGTCCACACACTTGCAGCGATTGTCCTTGTGCTTTGTTGATGATCATTGCAAAAGCGAGTCGCACCGGAAACTGTAAACATTTGAATTCAAAGGGCATATCTGTTGGGATCATTGGAACTTATACGTTGTCGCTTCGCCTGGTATTCCGTAAATGGAAACATTCAGTATTCGAAGGGTTTATAAGGGCCCTGGGGGGCCGATATTTAAAAGTTTATGAGGGCCCTGGGGGGCCGATATTTAAAAATGTTTTATGCTCGAAACCTTCGCGGGAGTGCATTCAACAACTTCCCAAAGTTGCATGGCGATCGGATGAATGGTGTAGTAATGCATAAAGGACAAATGAGGGCCCTGGGTGGCCGATATTTAAAAGATTTTGAGGGCCCTGGTGGGTCGATATTTAAAGAAAAAATATGCCAGAAACCTTTGCTGGAGTGTACTCAACAACTTCCCAAAGTTTCATGGCGATCGGATGAATGGTGTAGTAATGCATAAAGGACAAACAGACAGACATATTTTTGTTTTTATATACATAGATTGCACACAAAGTGCCCCTTAGGGGGTCCCCTGAAACCTACCAATCCTTAGTCTGGTCATTGACTGGCCCGAGCCAGCCTGTTACCACCAGAGTGTGTTCTGACCTCAGGGGAGAGTGCCTGCGCACTCTGAGACTGAGAACAATGCCTTTCCTAGGTGGAGGTGTTCATGTCTCCCCCTGGACAGAAAGAGCCATCGTGGTGGGGAGCTTCAAAGGTTTTGCCTCCTTTCTAATGCAACCCCAGCCTCTCCTGTTCGAAGGAGCTTGCCTCCATCTTGTCCTCACTCCCTTTTTCACGGCAGGACAGGTGGGAAACCTTTGATAGGAGAGGAGATGTGCCCCCCTCTGCCAACTCCACCCCTCGGGTGCTGGAGGCTAGGTTAAGTACACTTTTCAGTGCTCACCATCTTGAAGATGATGGGACTTATCCAGTTAGGGCTAGGACTGTATCCTCCTCTCACAGAAGGTGAGCATATTAGAGGGCATAGACACCCCAGGCAAAGGGCCCATTGGACACTAACTGTCACTCCCTTGTATCGCCCCTAAATCTATTTTTTAGGTGGCATCCCCAGTCCCTGAACTTCAATCCCTGAACTTCAGTTCCTGACGACCTAAGAAGAGCCGGGCACTACTGATCTGCACCAGCAGAGAACTACTGTACACAAGTGTTCCAGGACCTTTTGTCTAAAGTAAAATCTGGATCCCCTACGGACTACTGCCCACCACACGTCCTAAAAGAAGCCTTCACCGGCCTCCCGGGTCCAGCCCTCTCTCTTCTGAAGGAGTCCCTATTTTAGGGTTGTGTCCCTAAGGCCTTTAAAGAGGCAGTTGTGGTTCCCCTTCTGAAGACATCAGGGGCAGACTCCCAGATCCTGTTGAATTACTGCCCAATTTCCTTGCTCCCGTACCTGGTAAAGGTACTGGAGGCTCATGTGGTGAAGTGCCTGTCCAATTTTATTTAACAATCCAACTATCTCGACTCACACTAATCTGGGTTTTGGCCTGCCCACTCAACGGAGACCATAATACTGGCGGTATTGGACTCCCTGCGAGAGAAGGCTGTCATGGATACTCCTCAGGCTCTGGTGCTGTTGGATGTCTCGGTCGCTGTTGACATGGTTAATTAATTAATTAGACGGTTCATTAATATCCGGGCTCCGGGTAGGGCTGTAGTCTAGGCATCCAGAGTAATTCAGGGGTCGAGGGGTGCTTCAAGAGGGTCAAAGTCTATTGTCACTTTCCCCTTTGCATAATTTCTCAGATTTTGTATTGCAGACTTATTACAGACTCCAATGGCTCAGCGACTTACGGACCGATCAACCTTAGCTACCCGCCACATACCTCTTGCCACTTGTCACTCACCACTCACTGTTCAATGCTTGTTCGTTGCTATTCATCGCTGACAAGAGTACAAGGGAGAATGCTGGCAATTGTTTAGGAGCAAGAGCAGGATCCAGAGCCAGTCCCACTACAGATGGCAAATGTAGGCACTTCCCTCAACTCCTCGGCTCAGCTCTGCTCTGCTCAATGCTTAGTAAATACGTCAAATCAGATGGCAGGCAAAGGCTCCTCTGTGCCCTCTGTGCTCCTCTGTTCTCCTCTGTGCCCTGCTGCAGCCGCCGCACCAGCAGCACCACAGGCCAAGGTTCCTTTGACCCCTGCCGCGGCCGCCGCACGAGCAGCACTAGCAGCGCCTTAGCACCGCGGCGCTGGCAGCGGCCATTCCTGCCCCCACAGCAGATCTGTAGAACTTAAAGCGCCCGTATAACAGGACGCGGGTGATGGGGAGAAACTTTCGAGAGCGGGAACTGGTCACAAAACAATCCCGGGCAGTCGTCCCAGGCTCCGCTTGCTCATCAACTCCTGCTCGGCTCGGCCCCTCAGCTCTACTCGGTACGCTCTGCACTCAATGCCGAATCACAGGCCGACACCGACTTTGAACACCAACAGAGGGAAGAATTGTGTGCTTCCCCCAGTTTGTAAAAACGACAGCATAAGTCTTGGCTGCTTCTGCTGCACCCAGAGTCTTATGCGTCTTTGCAATCTAATTTTTCTGTCTGGAAAAAAATTGTGCAGAAAAGCACCCAGTAAGTCCAGGTGCAGAAAAACCTAACAACTGATAATCAGGTGGAATAAAATGAACACATGAAAGTACGCCTTAATTTCATTGCCCTTGATTCATACTCTGGACCATAGTTGAGGGATTGGTCTAGGCATAGTCCCCGCTGCACACAATAGATTTGCTTGCGGCAGAGGCCAAAACTCAAGTCAGGATGCCAGATACAAGTAGGTGGTCACTCAGGGCAGGGGAAAACACCTGTTGTCGGTGGACGAGTAATTCCCGTCCCAGAAATCTACATTACAAATTAATTAATAGTATTCTTTCTTAAATATCTGCTTGGTGCCAGTCCATATGACTTTAATATCTGCCTTTGGGATTCAATGTTACAAGTCCATAGGGTACATGTATCCTTTGTGAGCTTAATAAAATGTTGAAAATTCTACACTCCTACATTCAAGTACTCTCATGCTACCATTCTACACTCTGCGGTGTCTGAAAAACAGCTCAACATTTTCAAAATTCTGCATTGATTTGGCTTGTAAATTATATTTTTGGAAATGTACATGTATTAACTATTTAATTTTAATACTATAGGTAATTGAAATTACGGACGAAGAAAGCAAGATTTAGCACTAAGCAACTGAATGTCAGTGCCATAAGAAGGATTATTTTGAAAAACTGAAGGAAATCCAGTGAGGAAAGTACAATACCTGTAAGTGAAGTCTCTAATTTTGTATTTCATTAACCCAGAGCAAAGCCATATCTGTGCACACAGCATCAGAAATAATGTAGAAAGACCACTTCAAAATCCTCATCTGAAATATTATCAGAAAGACAAATTGCCTCAGCATGACAGAATAACGTTCATCTAAAGCATCATGTAATTCCAGAGAGGAAGCACACACTGCATAAAAGAAAGTTATAACAAAAGTTATCTTCTGCATACCATCAAAGAAAAGACGCTGAAAGAAGACTCCGAAGCTGACACGTTAACAAGCTAAAGATTGGAAAATCACCTTTGTTCAACAACCGTTTTTAACCATTTACACAAGTTTGAGACTATCTGCCTCGAGATATATCACCTCTACCCACTCTGCTCACTCTTGCGAAAACCTTAAAAATTCACCACTTTATTGTGTTCATGACCATCTCAGAATGTTTCCTTTTTATTGTGTACTGTTCTGTAATTCTATGTAAATCTCAACATTATTTGTTGTGCATGAGTGATATGTAAAACTGTTAAATATAAAAATGGATTACATGAGCACCGTTGCACTATAGGTAATGTAAATAAATCCTCGTCTTCAGAACTACAAACCTTAACCTTACACCAAACATAGAAAGGGTAAAAGGAACTGATGTTCTGCGACTGGTGAGCCACAATAGTACTGTGCACATTCTAACTCTCTCAGTTACTGCCTTTACATCAGTGCAAAAAGGTACTTATCAGTTCAGTCATTAAATTTCAGACCAACACCTTATTACTGCATTGCAAAGAACCTATATAAATAGATTGGAGAAAAACTTCAGTCACAGAATAATTTGCTGCCAGAGAGGCTATTACCTAAAGACTATTATCTGCTAGAACAATTTCAACAGGTGTTTGCTCAATTCAAGTTTTAAAAAGATTACTCACAATTTCTTTTAGAGATAAATGCTGAACATTATCTAAACAAGCCCGACTCTAAAATCAGGTTCACTCTTACCGTGGTATATAAGCAAGAGAAAACTAAATGTAGAGATATTAACTCTAGGAATACACCTTATAAAAACACGGACTGAGAGCAAATTCAGTGTTCAAACCCGCCTCAATCGAGGCAAAATAACCGAAGTTGGGGAAAAAAGTTGCTTGTGCCAAAAAAGATACAGCCATAAATCGTATCTCACAGAATTTGACAGAATGCATACTGGGGGAAACCACTCTCAGTGCAATGTATGCCAAAAAAGTTTCAAGCGTAAATCTTATCTCACTGAACATATGAAAGTCCACTCTGGGGAAAAACCTTATCAGTGCTCTGAATGCCAGAAATGTTTCAGTCAAAAAAACCATCTCAATCATCATATAAGAACCCACACTGGGGAAAAACCTTATAAGTGCTCTGAATGCCAGATATGTTTCATTACAAAAAAAAGCCTCACTCAGCATATAAGAACCCACACTGGGGAAAAACCTTATCAGTGCTCTGAATGCCAGAAATCTTTCATTTGCAAAAACAATCTCACTGAGCATGGAAGAACCCACAATGGGGAAAAACCTTATCAGTGCTCTGAATGCCAGAAATCTTTCATTTACAAATACAATCTCACTCAGCATAGAAGAATCCACACTGGGGAAAAACCATATCAGTGCTCTGAATGCCAGGCAAGGTTTTGTTACAAAGACAGTCTTTCTCGACATGCAATAACCCACACTGGGGAAAAACCTTATCAGTGCTCTGAATGCCAGAAATGTTTCAGAGACAAACAAAGTCTTTCTCAACATGCAATGATCCACACTGGGGAAAAACCTTATCAGTGCTCTGAATGCCAGCAATGTTTCAGATACAAACAAAGTCTTTCTCAACATGCAATATTCCACACTGGGGAAAAACCTTATCAGTGCACTGAATGCCACAAATGTTTCAGTCTTAAAAACAGTCTCACTCAGCATATAAGAACCCACACTGGGGAAAAACCTTACCAGTGCTCTGAATGCCAGATATGTTTCAGTCATAAAAACAGTCTCAATCATCATATAAGAACCCACTCTGGGGAAAAAGCTTATCAGTGCTCTGAATGCCAGATATGTTTCATTCATAAAACAGGTCTCATTCAGCATATAAGAACCCACACTGGGGAAAAACCTTATCAGTGCTCTGAATGCCAGAAATCTTTCATTTACAAAAAGAGTCTCACTCATCATATAAGAACCCACACTGGGGAAAAACCATATCAGTGCTCTGAATGCCAGAAATGTTTCAGAAACAAACAAAGTCTTTCTCGACATGCAATAACCCACACTGGGGAAAAATCTTATCAGTGCACTGAATGCGACAAATGTTTCAGTAAAAAAGACTATCTCACTTCGCATATAAGAACCCACACTGGGGAAAAACCTTATCAGTGCTCTGAATGCCACAAATGTTTCAGTCACAAAGGCAATCTCACTCAGCATATAAGAAGCCACTCTGGGGATAAACTTTATAAGTGCTCTGAATGCCACAAATGTTTCATTAAAAAAAGGAGTCTCACTCAGCATATAAGAACCCACACTGGGGATAAACCTTATAAGTGCTCTGAATGCCACAAATGTTTCATTGAAAAAAGGAATCTCACTCAGCATATAAGAACCCACACTGGGGAAAAACCTTATCAGTGCTCTGAATGCCAGAAATCTTTCAGTTTCCAACACAGTCTCACTCATCATATAAGAACCCACACTGGGGAAAAACCTTATCAGTGCTCCGAATGCCAAAAATGTTTCACCATTAAATCTCATCTCACTAGACATGTGAGAATCCACACTGGAGAAAAAGAATTATCAGTGCTCTAAATGTCAGAAAAGATTCAGAGGTAGAGATGGTTACAAGTGCCATAAAAAAACACACCATCAAAATAATTTTGTTCTCCAAATGCCAGAAAAGCATCAATTTTAAACTCAAGTCTCACTCTACATGAGCAGACGCACACAGGGAAAACCATTACCAATGCTGTGAATGCCAGAAATTCCAGTTTGATAGGCACAGCCTCACTAACCATAAGCGACTCCATACTGATGAAAACCCTATGAGTGCTCTGAATGCCAGAAAAGCTGCAGAAAAAAACGCTATCTCACCAAGAGAAACTCCACACTGGAGAAAATCCTTATGCCATAAAAGCTTGAATCTGAAAGACAGTGTTATGCTTCATGAGAGGTCCCACTCTGGTTAAAAACCTTATGAGTGCTCGAAATGCAAACAAAGTTTTGGTTACAAATTACTTCTCACTTGTCATGAGCGAACTCACATGGGAGAAAAAAGCCTAATGTGTGTTGTGAATGTCAGATAAGGTTTAGTCTTGAATACAATGTCACTTCACAAGAGAGAATTCACACTGGACTAAAGCCTTATACAGGAGGGGAAAGCCAGAAACGTTTTACTCAGAAAGGAGATCTCACTAAACATGAGAAATGCATCAACATGAGGTGAAAAGTAAGTCGTATCTTGAGTTGCAGAAAAGCTTCTAACAACCTGACTTTACATAAGAGAGTACATATTTTAGTTGCAATACGATTCATCAAGTAACTCTTGCAGGATAACTTAGGCTGCCCACATGCAACCTCCAAAGAAATTTCAGGCCAGGAAATATTTTTAATTGCAACAGAATCCACAATTTGAGTATCTGAAAGTTGCAAAACTCTCAAGGTCTTTACTTTACACAGAGAAGTGTTAGTGCTTGCAAAAATCAAATAATTGCCAAAAAAATCACAATAATAATGTCTTAAATTTTACTCCACCCAAAAGGTTTCTACTCACCCTTGTTTCTTAACATATGACTGTAATCTATATTTTCATGATAAGATTAAGCCTATGCGGAGTTCCTCAATGAGGAACTACGCACAGTGACAAAAATACTCTGGCGGTCTACGCGGAGTTCCGCGAGCAGCGGAGTGCGTAAGGGTCATGTCGTTTGTGGTGATTTTGATCTCCTGGTGTTTGTCCCGCCCTGTAAAAATAATCGCGAATGGCACCATGTGCAGCGCAAGAGGGTGCAGCTGCTTCTACTCGGGCGGCAGCTTTGTCAATGCGAAGGAAGTTTTCTCAACGCGAGTGGTTGTGACCTGCCGCGACCACTCGCATTCAGAAATCCAACGACCCGTTTTGAGAAATCGCCCCAGGAGGATGATTTTGCTCGCCAACTAGACTATGGCGAGCACCGAAAATCTCATTAGGAGTTGGATTTTCCCCGCCCCGGCAAATGACGTTGAAGAGCGTAAGCGTAGAAAAAACCTCACTACGCTCCATGGAGCTGAGTTTTTTGGAACTATGCGAGCTCCGCGGAGTACGGAAAACGGCGCGAGCAGAGTTCACCACCCATAATGAGATAATATACGACAGCAGGAAAACATAACAAACCAGTTACTTGCCTTCGATAACGCTCTTTCTGGTGGATACTCCTTTACCTGCAGATTCCTTACCGTGTGAATATTCCCCACACGCCACACTGGATCCTCAGACTTTAAAGCAGTCCTGCTGCACGCATAGGAGACATGATGCAGCTCAGTGCCGACCTCCTTCTGCTCCAGAAGTAACAAGCGTAGACGCATAGAAGCACTTCCGATGCGCACTGTGAACCACTACAGAGGTCTATGAGTTCATTATCTCACTGGTCTGTATCCCATATGCAGGCCCTGGTCAGATATTAATTCACCATTTTTATCATGATTAGAATTCAGATGAGACCTTTTCATTTCCAAAAATTTTAATTGTATTCTCAGCAGCAAGGGTATATATAAATTATTGAGTGATGACTGTGCGGTGCTCAAGATGAAAGTGATATGATGATAAAACAATCCGATCCACATTTTGTTCACAAAAACAGGGCTGTATATTGCTTTTGTACAATACAAGTTAAGCAAAGGTGATTCTTAAAAGACATAATTTATATGAAATAGTCCCTGTTTCAACCATTCCAGCTAGTTACCGTGGACATATGCTTCTCACACTATATTCAATTCAACACAGTAAGGATTCGTCTGTATCTCGGAGAAGCGTACCCGGGAGTTAGTGAATCATCGGCTCGCTGTCAAACACGTTTGTGTGACATTTCCTGATGAGACCACTGTCATTGACTGCCTTGTTTGTGAGAAGCTGCACCCGCCCTCCTTGGATGGTGAGCAGAAAGATCTTCACCGCCAAGTGAAAGGCTCGCAACTCCAACAGCTTGATGTGGAGTTGGGTCTCTGCTGGTGATGAGGATTCCCTAATCTCTGTCTTCCGTATGTCCTTCCCATCCCAGACGTGATACATCCATGGCCACTGTTAAATCTGGGTGGAATAGGGAGATGGGTCTGCCACTGGCATAATCTAATTCACTGGAGAATATGTTGGATACTGCCTATAATAGGGTAAGTAAATGTCTGGCAGGACATAAACAGGTTTTGCAGCTGCACCAGTTGTAGAGGCAGGTCACGCAGTGGCATGATGTCCTGGACGTTGCCTTTGTGTGCCATGGCCATGAAAGAACTGGGAGACCTGCTGGGTTTGCAGCAGGGTCAGGCGCTGCGAGTGTTGAAAAACCCAACTGTAGCCAACTGTAGCCAAAAGGGGACGATATTTGTGATGAAATTGCGTCGTGGAGGCAGACAGACCCAAACAATCTGTCTAGGTTCCACCTCCCATGGGGGATGTGGTGGGACCTGGGACAAGGCAAGATTTAAATGTAGTGGTACACCGGGCCCAGTGGGCCAATATTTTTCTAAAGGGGCCCACCAAACGCGCCAGTGCCCCGTCCACTGCTTTAACAAAAACAACTGGTTGAGCCCTCTGGCCTTTCTTTGGTGGCTCCCACTCACCCCTTCTCATCCAGCTTTCCCTCACTAGTATTTTGGTGCTGGGGGTCCAGTGTTTTCAGGGTACAATGTTGAGGGTAGTGTTTGGCAATAGGGACAATGGTAGGGTAGGGGTCAGTTTGGGTGGGGGTGGCAGGATACGGGGCAGTGTTATGGCAGAAGAAGACAGTGTAGCCTTGTAGTGTTTTGAGGGTAGGTTGCAGTGTTGGAAGAGTAGCTTTAGGGCAAGCAGAAAAGGCCAGTGTTTTTTGGGAACGGATGATGGCAGTGTTTTGGGGAAAGAGGCTATGGTTTTCTAGGCTATTGTGGTGGGTTGGTGGCAGCGCTGTGGGGTAGGGTGACATGGAAAAGGGCTAGGCTATTCTAACTTCTTTTGTTCTTGTGTGGAGTCTTGGAGGGTAGATTCTGCTTGTTCTAGAGCTCTTGGGCTGCCTGGTAACTACAATATACTCTTGCTGCTTCAAGGCTCCGGTCGGTCTGGGGTTCGGTACACTTCTGGGAAACTCAGAACCTTGTGGGCTGGATCCATATTTTTGAACTCCCACTTGAAAAGGGTGGAGGTAACATGTGTGCCCATCTCCCTTTCACAATTTGCATCATGCCTGTCCTATCTATCCTAGACAATTATTGCAAGTGTAAAAAGGAGCCCCCTTTCACAGGACTGGCCAAACGGAAACTCTTTGTTTTGTAGCACATTCCTGGTTTTTTTTTTTTTTTTTTTGCATTTTTCAAATTATTTGATTTTGGGGATATTAAGTGTTTACAACAGGGGCCTTCAACCTTTTCTGAAGTGATAGCTACCTCTGATCAGTGAAAATCTTGAGCTACTTAAGGCTAATCATCTTGCACATTGTTACCAGACAGTTTGTCAAGTAGAGCCTTTTAGATTGAAGACTAACGATCTGTCTGCGCCTTCCGCGCCATGGTACTCCTATGATCTCAAGAAATGTAAAAGAAAATGTAGGCACCAATAGCAAATTTGGAGGAAGAGTTACATTCTGTTGTTCAACACAGTTAAATCACTTTCATCCTTTGGTTATAAAAATGTAGCAACTCCCAGACGAAAAGCTGTGATGAACTAACCAAATTCTTTTTTCCAAAGCACATACAATATTCCTGAATTTTAAGATAACACCAGATAATCTTTAGGGACAGATACAGTGGAGTAATGTACGGTGAATAAACTAACTTACCATTTCCTAGTAATGTGTACATTCCTCCCACTTTCTGAAGAGAAAGTCTCTAATCTTATCAACACTATGAAATTTGGACCCTGCAGATTCTTGCCCTCCATTCAGTTTCATCTACCATTTCTGCTCATCTCATTTTGTTATTACAGTGGTGCTCAAGTCCGTCTTTTTTCCAGATGCTTGGAAAAAGGCATCTATTTTGCCACTTCTAAAGACTCTTTCCCTCGATCCCTCAGATGTAAAGAACTACAGATCCAAATTAGTCCTTCCACTTCCTGCTAACATTTCTGAAAAGGCCATGAATCAGGAGATCACCACCTTCTTTGAAAATACGGACTGTCTGGATCCTGCTCAACATGGGTTTAGACCCTACAACGGTACAGAGTCGACCGTATCGGCAGTAACTGAAGAGATCAGATCCATTGTGGATAGAGGAGATTAATGTGGCCTTGAGCCTATTAGTTCTAACAGAACTCCACCAAGCATACCAAGTAGGAGATGTCATCTGGTGCCATGCTTTACAAATCTCCCTCCTAGCCAGCAAAATTAAGTAAAACACCAGTTTTTGCTGGGGCCCTATCGGGTCTGAAGCTCCCCCCAGTGCAGGAGTAAAACCAAATAGTATAAGAGTTGGGCTTACCTCCACGATGCGACCCAGGGCTCTAGAGATAGTCTTACCCACATTTGTCCAAAATTCTTGTATCTTGAAACAGGACGCGGATACATGGACATCATCTGCATTCTGAAGGCCGCATCTCATACAGCTGGCTTCTCCACCTCCCTTTATCTTGGATAACTTAAGGGGAGACCAATAGATTCTATGGAGTGTAAACAAGTGTTTTTTTCTCAGTGCAGCAGATTTAATCAGGGGGTAAAGACTATTTAGAGATACTTGCCATAAAGTTTTCCAACTCATCGCTCGGCAAGTAGTTCTCCCAGATTTTGTATGGTTAATCCATCTTTCTGTAGCTGCCAAAAGATGTTTATACCATTGCTAGATCCTGTAGTACGTTTTCCATACTGCTATCCTGTATAAGTTGCCAGCTTTGCTTCCTACAGCAGGAAGAGAGCTGATAAAACTTGAACCTGGAAAAGTGCAGTTAGTAATATGGTTCCAGTATTTCCAGGAATGGCATTTGTCACCCAGTACAATGTCCTTCCAATATACAACTCCTGCCTCTTTTAGTGGGTAAGCAAGAGAGTCCAAAAGACACTCCGGTGTACCAGGAGAATCCCAAACTGGCGCCCAATCACTATAATAGGATAGTCCTAAACAATTTTGGCAGTCCCATCACAACCTAGCCGCCAAACGCAGAGTCTTTAAACACATTTTTAAAAAGAATTTATGAGAGACGAACTTGTACATGAACCCTAGCTCCTCTTCCCCTACTAACATGGCTTTAAACATGCAGCCTACCAGCGAACTGTCCAGAGAGAGCAATAGCATTCTACAGTTCTTTAGTTGATAAGCCCAACAGTTCAGCTGGAAGTCTGGTAGGGCCACCCTCCTCGCTGGAGTTTGCGCCTTAATTTCTTCCAGGATAACCAAGTCGCTATACTTGCCCAGATAAAGGAAGATATCTTGCCCTGGATTTTAAGAATATCAGATTTTCCAAATTCTAAAGGAATGTTGTTAAAAAGATAAGCATATTTTGGCAGGACACACATCTTGATGAGATTAACTCGCCCATACAATAAAAAAGTGGGATGCTCTGCCATCTTTTTATTAGGACATTGACCTCTTTTGAAAGTCTATCTAGATTAATCTTGGGGATTAGGGCGGGGTCCTAAGATATTATAACTCCTAAGTATCTAAGTTCTTTAGCAAAATTCTCCTCCTGATCGGTTATGTTCCAGGCCATAACCTCGGTTTTCTCATTGTTTATCTCATAACCTGACAGGCTTCCATAAGTTTGGGTTTCAGCTTTAAGCTCTGAAAGTGTATTGCTGACATTGGATGATAGCAGAATCAGGTCATCAGCATACAGAGCTAACTTTCGTACAAACCCGTTTATTTAAAAAGGGACAATCTTCTGATTCAGCCTTATGCTCTGAGCTAGCGGCTCTGTATATACATCAAATAAGATCGGGGAAAGCGGGCAGCCCTGCCTAGTTCCATACCCTATCTTAACTACCGGGGAGAGATTGCCATTAACCAGAATCTGGGCCCGAGGGGATTTATATATTTCTTTCAACACTTCCCTAAAACTATCAGTGAAACCAAAGACCTTAGGAACCCTATCCAGAAGGTGCCAGTTCACGCGGTCAAAGGCATTGGCTGCATCAACAGTAATGATTGATAGAGGGGGACCCTGCGACGAAGCAAAGTCAATCGACCCAATTAAGGTATGTATTAAATTGGACATCTGCCAGCCTGGCAAGAAACCCTTTTGATCCGTGTGAATTATTGGCCCAACAACTTTGCTAAGCCGGGCATTCAGAATTCCAGCAAATTCTTTATAGTCAACATTTGGCAAAGAAATTCGGCGGTATGACTGACATTGAGTTGGGTTCTTCCCCGGCTTTAAAATCAGTGCAATAACTGCATCACTCCAAGAATCAGGCAGGCGAGATGTACCTTCTAAGATCCCATTAAACAGTTTTAGCCAGACCGGGATAATCTCCTCCCTCAAAATCATCCGAAACATTATCACTAATTAGGAAGATAACAACAAGTGGTCCTGTGATGCTTGCTGGAATGAGAAGTGTTGAATCAGAAAGTGGATTGAATTCAAGTTTAGGTGACAATTTTGCAAAAACGTGTGGATTTTGTATATATCTATAAAATTGTTGATCTGCAAAAAGGCCTAAATCAATAAATTGAAATGAAATTTAAGTTTATCATTTGAATCCGATTGTTGCAAAAGTTATGATTTTGAACCCTATGAGGCGGTTCCTTTCCAGAAAGCATTTTGGGTTGTAATCATGAGTCAAATAATGCTGAGGAGGTTAAAATATTCAAATTGAATTCTAATTGCACATGAAATGTTCATTGTTCAATATTTTTCTCTTAGTATTTTAATGAGCGGACTTTATTGCTTAAGGTAAATAATAGTATTTGTTTTTCTATATGTAGGAAGCATTACATTAATGAAATCACTGTATCCCACCTTCTTTCCTTTCCTGTTCTTTATGAACGTTTCTATTGTTGAACTTTAAAGATTGCCCGAAATGAAGAATTGTGCTCTACATAACTTTGCTGTGTTACAGTTTGTTGATTTTTATCTACCACTTTTGTCTCTTATGTGTATGGCAACTGATGTTTCGTTTTGCTTTAATAATCAGCTTATGTTTATTAGGTTTTATTATTCAAATAAAAAGTTGCAAACACAACAAATGGTAGTTGATATGTATTTACAACTGCAGCATTTTTATTGTATGGGCAGTTTCAAAGGGGCCAAAAAGATGGTCTGTGGGATGACGGAGGACCACATTGGCATTAGGAGGGAGAGGTTTGGGCAGGTAATCAGGGGTATATGTAAGGGTGGAAGTAGGGGAAACAAAACATGTACATTGTGCGGACTGTGACTCCTGGAGTTATTGTGAGGGATACCATGCTACGCTGTAAATGAATCCCCTAGTGATTATTATCAACAAACTTTATTCGGTTTTATAAAAGAAAACCATAAAAGTCATACATAAAATGATAAAACATCTTCCAAGTTACAGATTGATAAATATAACATATCCAAGTTAATCAGAACACAAGATAAAAATTCATGAATTACAGTACATAATTTAATTGCAGCTTGACCTAAGTCTAACAACGACCCGTAAAAAGTTACGCGTATGCAAAACAGTGGCTTTAGAGAGGAGTTGTAAAAAGATAAGAGCTGGTCTCACCCTCCTAAACCACGCTTTTGTGAGAATGGGAATAATAAATAACTTTCTAGGGACAGCATAAAAACTACAAAACAATAAAAAGTGAATCATGTCCTGAGGAGACTCACCGTTGCAGCCACAGGGCATGAGGCATAGGACTCTGTGGGAGCCGCAAGGGTGTGCTATGAGGTAATGGAAGAGTTTGAGCCAAAGCCGGGTCAATAGAAAACGATCATGGATGCTTTTAAGTCCTAGAAGATAAGGTTTGGTGGTTGGTACAGTTTTTACCAAAATGTACTTACGCACACTAGCCTTACACAGCTCATAGTTCCCTCTCTTTCACAGGAGCTCATTCTTAAAAAACACGCTTTGACCAGAGAAAAGTCCCTCTTGCATATGCGCACAGGGTTAGCAAATAGTTCCCACCTATCCTGGAGAGGCCAACTCTTATAAACTGGAGCCATCGGATGCTTGAGACATGGTCAAGTGAAAGTCATTCCCGTAGGACATCTTTGCTAAGTGTATTTTCTTAATTAGCCCAAATATTAAGCCACAAAGCCAGGGGATGGAAAGCCAGTACATCTGAGAGGAAAGGCATCCCCAACTCTACATGCACGACATAAAACAAAGTACTTTGTGGAACAGAAAGGGCCCATCACAGGAAAGAGTTATCAGCACTTTGCACTGCCGCTACCCCAATGTGGCCCCATATCTCACTCTCATAACTAACCTTTGAGATATATTTGGCTTCATATATCTTCAAAAGAGCCCCTATTGGCTTCCCTCCCACTCTGCTGGCAAAGTTAAAAACAGCTGCAAAAGCTTTCACCTCATCCCCTTTCTTCCAAGTAAGCAAAGGGCACCAACTCAAGGAATCGTCAAACACAACTCCCAAATAGGAGAAAACATTGGTCTTCGGTATTGACGAAATTCCGAATTTAAAAGCGAACTTCTTAGCTTTACGAGGTCCCACCTGCATAATGAACGACTTGGAATGATGAAACTAAAGGTACAAGTCCTTCATAAAAAGGGCAAAAGAATTCAGAAGAAGTTGTAGGCCCCTAGCTGTCCTCGCCGAAGGACTGAGTTGTCTTTGTATAGGAGGACTGGTAGGCTATGCTTGCCTACCTGGGGACAATCAGCATTTGTGGTTAAAAGGGCCTTCTCTAAGGAAATAATATATAGGTTAAAAAGAAAGGGTGCTAAAATGCACCTCTGACACATCCCTCTCTTGATGTCAAGCTAATTGGACACTTTCAGATCCTTTAAATAGCGGACAATCGCGGTTGAATTGCGGTGAAGATCCCTCAGAAATAAAATGATGTTACTGTCAATGCCAATGGAGGACAAGGACATCAACTGCCACATCTTGGACCTATTAACACAGTCGTATGCTGAGGTCTGGTCCATGAAGCTAGGTATATGGGGCTGGAACGAGCCACAGTGTATTTGTTCGGAACCATGTACAGGTTTAAACACTATCAATCAGTGAATTTGTAAAGCGCACTACGTACCCGTGAGGGTCTCAAGGCGCTGGGGGGGGGTGCTGCTACTGCTCGAAGAGCCAGGTCTTGAGGAGCTTCCTGAAGGTGAGCAGGTCCTGGGTCTGCCGCAGATGAGTGGGGAGGATGTTCCAGGTCTTGGTGGCGAGGAAGGAGAAGGATCTGCCACCGGAGATTGTTCGCTGGATGCGTGGTACGACGGCGAGGCTGGCGGAGCGGAGCTGGCAGGCGGGGTGTGGAAGTTGAGCCTGTTGTTCAGGTAGGCTGATCCGGTGTTGTGGAGTGCTTTGTGTGCATGGATGAGGAGCTTGAAGGTGATCCTCTTGTTGACAGGGAGCCAGTGCAGGTCTCTTAGGTTGAAGATGATGCGGCTGCGTTGAGGGATGTTGAGGAACAGGCAGGCGGAGGCGTTCTGGTTGCGTTGCAGCCGTTGTAGTTGTTTGGTCGGGATTCCTGCGTAGAGTGCATTGCCGTAGTCCAGCCTGCTGCTGACGAGGGCTTGGGTCACCGTTCTTCTCGTTTCGGTCGGGATCCATTTGTAGATCCTGCGAAGCATGCAGAGGGTGTTGTAGCAGGAGACGGCGTTGTCCTGCTTCGACATGGAGAGGGAGGAGTCGAGGATGAATCCTAGGTTGCATGCGTGGTCCGTGGGTGTCAGTGCTGTTCCCAGTGTGGTCGGCCACCAGGAGTTGTCTCAGGCAGAGGGGCTGGGGCCGAGGATGAGGTCTTCCGACTTGTCCGAGTTCAGTTTCAGTCGGCTGCTCCTCATCCACTTGGCGACGGCCTTCAATCCCTCGTGGAGGTTGGTTTTGACGCTGTGTGGGTCCTTGGTGAAGGAGAGGATGAGCTGGGTGTCGTCGGCGTAGAAGATGATCTTCAGGTCGTGCTGATGGGCCGCTTGTGTGAGGGGGGCCATGTAGACGTTGAACAGGGTCGGGCTGAGGGATGAGCCCTGTGGTACGCCGCAGATGATGTCAATGGCTTCGGATTGGAAGGGTGGGAGGCGGACTCTCTGGGTTCTGCCAGAGAGGAAGGACGTGGTCCAGTCCAGGTCCTTTTTCTGGATTCCGGCTTCTTGGAGGTGTGTTCTTAGTGTCCGGTGGCAGACTGTGTCGAAGGTGGCTGACAGGTCCAGGAGGATGAGGGCTGAAGTTTTGCCGTTGTCTAGTTGGCACCTGATGTCGTCTGTGGCGGCGATGAGGGCTGTCTCGGTGCTGTGTTTTGTCTGAATCAGGACTGTGATGGGTCTAAGATGTTGTTGTCCTCGAGGTGGCGGGTCAGCTGTATGTTGGCAAGACCTTCGCCGGGAAGGGGAGAAGGGAGATGGGTCGGAAGTTCTTGAGGTCTTTGGGGTCCGCCTTGGGTTTCTTGAGGAGGGCGTTGATTTTGCCGTGCTTCCAGCTTTCCGGGAATGTCACTGTGTCGAAAGAGATGTTGATGACCTTCCATAGTTGGGGTGCGATGGTTGCGTCTGCTTTGTTGAAGACATGGTGGGGGCGTGGGTCAGACGGAGATCCTGAGTGGATGGAGTTCATGACCTTGCGTGTCTCGTCGTCGTTGACGTGGGACCAGGAGGTCAGCTGGTTGGTGCAGGTGGCGTTCGGGGTGGGGTCTGTCGTGGTCGGAGCGGACGGGGTGTTGAAACTGTTGTGGATGTCGGCGATCTTGCGATGAAAGAAGGTGGCCAGTGCGAGGGCGGGATGTCGTTGGTGTTGGCGCTGGTGTTGGAGAGTTTCTTCACTATGTTGAAAAGCTCGGGGTCGGTGTGGATCCGGAAGTGGAGGTGTTTGGCGAGTTGAGGGAGTCGTCTGTGAGGGTGTGGGCCTGGAGGGGGGACTTGTGGACGATGGCTATTCCTCTACCGACTCCGTTGGTGCGGTCTCTCCGGGAGATCTTGTAGCCGTCTGGGATGGCTATGGCGATGTCAGGTGCCGAGGAGTCATTCCACCAGGTCTCGGTCAGGAAGGCAACGTCTGGGGCGGAGGTGTCGAGCAGGTCCCAGAGCTCAACGGCATGTTTGCTTGCTGAGCGGGTGTTGAGGAGGATGCATCGAAGGTGTTGGGTCCGGTCCTTGGAGGCTTGGTGGTTCTGTTGCAGGTGAAGTTGCAAGTGTGGCGGGTTGAAAAGTCAGTGGGTGAGTTTCAGGGCAGCCTGGAAGCAGCAGTAGTCTCTGCCAGTGTTTAGAACGTGAAGTGTGTTGGCGTTGTATCGGAGTCTAGTGTTGTGGAGTGTGTGGGGTCCACAGTGGAGCGACCTGGGCGAAAGCCGTATTGAATATCGGATAAAAAGTTGTTTTCATCAACCCAAGTTACAAGTGTGTCAAGTACCATGCAGCCCACCACCTTCACCACAGAGATCAGAAGAAAAATGAGCCTATAACAATAAGTACTGTACCGATGTCCCTTTTTAAATATTGGGACTATAATCGATAGTCCCAAGAATCTGGGTGACCAACCTGGACTGCAGCATGGATAACAGCTGTGAGGACAGGCACCCAGGTTTCAACGTGGGCAATGTAGAGATATGGTGGGATCCCATCTGGCACGGGGGCCTTGTTTTTAGACAGACCCAGAATACAGGCTCTCACCTCTTGCGTGGTGAAAATAAGTTCAGAATTGCCTTCCACCCTTTCCTGCCCCTCAGTTGGCGGGGTATCCGACTGGAAGATACCCTCGAAATGATGTACCCAATTGTCCTCAGTGATATGGACATCCAGTAAATTTGCATTATTTCCATATAGAAATGGGCTGTTAATAATGCCCCCGAAGTTTGAGCTATCACACAGTGTACTAGCCTCCACTAAATCGATCCAGGCCTCCATCTTCAGGGCCGACTCGCGAGTTGCTAGAGCAGCCTTATATGCTCTTCGTAGGCCTTTGGCCACCACCCGGTCTCGGGAATTTACACCCAAGGCCTGTCTCAGGTTCCTGGAGGCCTGGGAGCATGCCGAACCATCTTGGACCTGGTTGCTTACACCCCCACCCGGGGCCCGTAGTAACTTCCTTATGGCAGTAGACAAGGATCCGAATGCACCCATGATGTCCGGAGCACTTGCCTCATGGTCGAGACAGGTTGCAAACTTTCTGCTACACTGAGTTAAACGGGACTAGTGGAGTAACTCTGGGACAATACACCCCCACTTTACGCTCCTTCCCGCTTCCACCACTTTAAGAGGGACACCAGCCCCCGCTCGCCTTGCTATGTCCGAGTGTTCGGGTCTAGCCTGTTAAGACACAAATGGGGTTGTGGTCACTGCATTCACTCGCCTGCACAGAAAAATCGGTAACCAGAGAATAAGGGGGGTAGATACAAAGGTGAATTCAATAAAGGTCTCACACCCTCTCCCAAAAAGGGTGGGAGTAATGTCTGTTTTCCCCGGAGGCAGCTTATTCATTACAGATGTTAAATCAAATTCAAGCAAGATGGAGTTAAGCTCAATACACTGGGGAGTATGTTCCATGTGTAAGCCTGCTTGTCGTGCACAGCCCATAGCTTCCACTCCTCTGTGCCTGATGTCCCCACAGATATGAGTGTTAAATCCCCTGTTAAACAAATGTATTGATAACTCTGACCTTTCAAGATGATATCCTGCAGTACAGACCCCAGCAGTTATATTGCCCTCATCCGGGTGTGCAACTCCAGCATTGAAATAGTTTACCAGAAGTAACTTGCTCTTTCCACTGGACAACAACATCACATGCAAATTGGGAGAGACATATAGTGATGTATTGTAAGAAACTGGCTCTGTATACTCCACCAAAGTGAGGTACAGTGTGTATAGAGTCCAAGGGTCTCCTGAGGTAGGCAGAGGTTAAAGTTAGATAGAACCTTACTCTCTAAAGTGGTAGCTTGGTCGAGCAGTAAGGCAGTATCAGAGGACAGTGTTAAGCATTTGAGGAACACACTCAGTCAGCAAATGAATTCACACACTCAAGAACTGAACTCTAGGCCAATTGTTTTTGTATTAAAAAAAATACTGTTGTTTTATTTCTAGAACTAAGCAAGCCTGGCACAGGAAAGCATAACAATACTTTGCAGTAATAATTTACTTGTATGAACACAGTTCAAGTAGGCAGTAGAAATTGTACTTTGTTTGATTTACCGGGGAGCAGTAGTATGCAACACTTAGCAAATACAGTACATTGAAATGAATAGGCTTTTTCAGTAAATTGCAGGTAAGTTACTTTTTACGTTACTTTTCTAACTCAGTGCTGGATACCTAGATTCAGCACTGGTACATTTCCTAGAAACAGGTTAGTAATTAAGTTTTGGTTATTCGCATGATTTCTAAAGAATATTTCCAAAACTCCACAGTGGGAAACTTTTTGGACCAGTACATTGAGATGAATGTGCTTCTTCAATAAATTGCAGGTAAGTTACTTTTCTCGTTACTTTTCTAACTCCGTGCTGGATACCTAGGTTCAGCACTGGGACATTCCCTAGAAACCGGTAAGTAAACCTGTTTTAGTTATTTGTGCAATTAAAAAAAATATTTTTAAATTTCAAAACTCCACACTTAAAAACATTTTGAAGAAAAGTTTTCCATGTTATCCTATGGAGGCAAAAAAGGTTAACGATTCTCAGGTAAATAATCAACTGTGGGAGTTAAGGTTCTGGGGTTAGACTCAGGGGTCTCCCAGGGTCAGTGATACACTGTTGTTGCACCCTCAGCGGCACTAGGACGGCTGGGTGCAGAGTGTTGAGGCCCAATGTTATCCTATGGAGGATAGGGGGCTCCGGTTGGTGGCGGCTGATAAGCAGGCCACGGGATTGTGAGAGTAACCCTCCTATGGTTTTGCTCAGGGCAAGTTGGGGACCAAAGGTGCACCCTCAGCGGCACTAGGGCTGCCGGGCGCATGGGGCTGTTTTGAGGTCAGGTGCCCTGTTGATTTCAGTGGAGATTCTCCGGGACAAAGAAAAACTGAAGGCTCGTGGACGAGGATCTTCCAGGAGTGACCACCACTTCGAGGGGTAAGTTGGGATGTTAAGGGTTGGTTAGGCACCTCTGGATTGGGCACACAAGGCCGTGGGGCGTCGGGTGTAGGGGTACCTTTGGACGTCGGATTTTCTTACCCTCTCTGGTCACGGTAGGGGGAGGGCCTCTTGATTGAGGCTGCAGGCATCGGTTGGAGACTTGAGGCAGGTCAGGGGTCGCCAGATCTCGGGTCAGGATCGCCGAGGGGACCACCACAATTGGGACCAGCTCCTGTTCCTAAAAAATGTGTTAAAAATCTAGGCTTGAATTTAGATCAGTCATAATCCATGAAAGACAACATTGCTGTCACTACTAGCTCCTGCTACTATAGTATGCGTTTACTCCGCAAAATTCTTCCCTACTTGCCCACTAATCACTGCAGAACCTTGGTTCAAGCCTTGGTCATCCGCCAATTAGACCATGGTAATGCTCTGTTGGCGGAAGTGGGAGAGACCCTGCTTACTAAATTACAAGTGATTCAGAGCACGGCGTCCAGAATGTTACTGAACGGCCCTGCTGGCGCCCCTTCTGCTCCCTTGCTGAGAGAGCTGCATTGGTTACTGAGCTGCCCTGCTGGCTCCCCTTCTGCTCCCTTGCTGAGAGAGCTGCATTGGTTACTGAGCCGCCCTGCTGGCTCCCCTTCTGCTCCCTTGCTGAGAGAGCTGCATTGGTTACTGAGCCGCCCTGCTGGCTCCCCTTCTGCTCCCTTGCTGAGAGAGCTGCATTGGTTACTGAGCCGCCCTGCTGGCTCCCCTTCTGCTCCCTTGCTGAGAGAGCTGCATTGGTTACTGAACCGCCCTGCTGGCGCCCCTTCTGCTCCCTTGCTGAGAGAGCTGCATTGGTTACTGACCCGCCCTGCTGGCGCCCCTTCTGCTCCCTTGCTGAGAGAGCTGCATTGGTTACTGAGCCGCCCTGCTGGCGCCCCTTCTGCTCCCTTGCTGAGAGAGCTGCATTGGTTACTGAGCCGCCCTGCTGGCGCCCCTTCTGCTCCCTTGCTGAGAGAGCTGCATTGGTTACTGAGCCGCCCTGCTGGCCCCCCTTCTGCTCCCTTGCTGAGAGAGCTGCATTGGTTACTGAGCCGCCCTGCTGGCGCCCCTTCTGCTCCCTTGCTGAGAGAGCTGCATTGGTTACTGAGCCGCCCTGCTGGCTCCCCTTCTGCTCCCTTGCTGAGAGAACTGCATTGGTTACTGAACTGCCCTGCTGGCTCCCCTTCTGCTCCCTTGCTGAGAGAGCTACATTGGTTACTGAACCGCCCTGCTGGCTCCCCTTCTGCTCCCTTGCTGAGAGCGCTGCATTGGTTACTGAACCGCCCTGCTGGCTCCCCTTCTGCTCCCTTGCTGAGAGAGCTGCATTGGTTACTGAGCCGCCCTGCTGGCGCCCCTTCTGCTCCCTTGTTGAGAGAGCTGCATTGGTTACTGAGCCGCCCTGCTGGCTCCCCTTCTGCTCCCTTGCTGAGAGAGCTGCATTGGTTACTGAGCCGCCCTGCTGGCTCCCCTTCTGCTCCCTTGCTGAGAGAGCTGCATTGGTTACTGAGCCGCCCTGCTGGCGCCCCTTCTGCTCACTTGCTGAGAGAGCTGCATTGGTTACTGAGCCGCCCTGCTGGCTCCCCTTCTGCTCCCTTGCTGAGAGAGCTGCATTGGTTACTGAGCCGCCCTGCTGGCTCCCCTTCTGCTCCCTTGCTGAGAGAGCTGCATTGGTTACTGAGCCACCCTGCTGGCTCCCCTTCTGCTCCCTTGCTGAGAGAGCTCCAATGGTTACTGAACCGCCCTGCTGGCTCCCCTTCTGCTCCCTTGCTGAGAGAGCTGCATTGGTTACAGAGCCGCCCTGCTGGCGCCCCTTCTGCTCCCTTGCTGAGAGAGCTGCATTGGTTACTGAGCCGCCCTGCTGGCTCCCCTTCTGCTCCCTTGCTGAGAGCGCTGCATTGGTTACTGAACCGCCCTGCTGGCTCCCCTTCTGCTCCCTTGCTGAGAGAGCTGCATTGGTTACTGAGCCGCCCTGCTGGCGCCCCTTCTGCTCCCTTGCTGAGAGAGCTGCATTGGTTACTGAGCCGCCCTGCTGGCTCCCCTTCTGCTCCCTTGCTGAGAGCGCTGCATTGGTTACTGACCCGCCCTGCTGGCTCCCCTTCTGCTCCCTTGCTGAGAGAGCTGCATTGGTTACTGAGCCGCCCTTCTGGCTCCCCTTCTGCTCCCTTGCTGAGAGAGCTGCATCGGTTACTGAACCGCCCTGCTGGCTCCCCTTCTGCTCCCTTGCTGAGAGAGCTGCATTGGTTACCGAGCCGCCCTGCTGGCTCCCCTTCTGCTCCCTTGCTGAGAGAGCTGCATTGGTTACCGAACTGCCCTGCTGGCTCCCCTTCTGCTCCCTTGCTGAGAGAGCTGCATTGGTTACTGAGCCGCCCTGCTGGCGCCCCTTCTGCTCCCTTGTTGAGAGAGCTGCATTGGTTACTGAGCCGCCCTGCTGGCTCCCCTTCTGCTCCCTTGCTGAGAGAGCTGCATTGGTTACTGAGCCGCCCTGCTGGCTCCCCTTCTGCTCCCTTGCTGAGAGAGCTGCATTGGTTACTGAGCCGCCCTGCTGGCTCCCCTTCTGCTCCCTTGCTGAGAGAGCTCCAATGGTTACTGAACCGCCCTGCTGGCTCCCCTTCTGCTCCCTTGCTGAGAGAGCTGCATTGGTTACTGAGCCGCCCTGCTGGCTCCCCTTCTGCTCCCTTGCTGAGAGCGCTGCATTGGTTACTGAACCGCCCTGCTGGCGCCCCTTCTGCTCCCTTGCTGAGAGCGCTGCATTGGTTACTGAACCGCCCTGCTGGCGCCCCTTCTGCTCCCTTGCTGAGAGAGCTGCATTGGTTACTGACCCGCCCTGCTGGCTCCCTTCTGCTCCCTTGCTGAGAGAGCTGCATTGGTTACTGAGCCGCCCTGCTGGCTCCCCTTCTGCTCCCTTGCTGAGAGAGCTCCATTGGTTACTGAGCCGCCCTGCTGGCGCCCCTTCTGCTCCCTTGCTGAGAGAGCTGCATTGGTTACTGAGCCGCCCTGCTGGCTCCCCTTCTGCTCCCTTGCTGAGAGCGCTGCATTGGTTACTGAACCGCCCTGCTGGCTCCCCTTCTGCTCCCTTGCTGAGAGAGCTGCATTGGTTACTGAGCCGCCCTTCTGGCTCCCCTTCTGCTCCCTTGCTGAGAGAGCTGCATTGGTTACTGAACCGCCCTGCTGGCTCCCCTTCTGCTCCCCTGCTGAGAGAGCTGCATTGGTTACTGAGCCGCCCTGCTGGCTCCCCTTCTGCTCCCTTGCTGAGAGAGCTGCATTGGTTACTGACCCGCCCTGCTGGCTCCCCTTCTGCTCCCTTGCTGAGAGAGCTGCATTGGTTACTGAGCCGCCCTGCTGGCTCCCCTTCTGCTCCCTTGCTGAGAGAGCTGCATTGGTTACTGAGCCGCCCTGCTGGCGCCCCTTCTGCTCCCTTGTTGAGAGAGCTGCATTGGTTACTGAGCCGCCCTGCTGGCTCCCCTTCTGCTCCCTTGCTGAGAGAGCTGCATTGGTTACTGAGCCGCCCTGCTGGCGCCCCTTCTGCTCCCTTGCTGAGAGAGCTGCATTGGTTACTGAGCCGCCCTGCTGGCGCCCCTTCTGCTCCCTTGCTGAGAGAGCTGCATTGGTTACTGAGCCGCCCTGCTGGCTCCCCTTCTGCTCCCTTGCTGAGAGAGCTGCATTGGTTACTGAGCCGCCCTGCTGGCTCCCCTTCTGCTCCCTTGCTGAGAGAGCTGCATTGGTTACTGAGCCGCCCTGCTGGCGCCCCTTCTGCTCCCTTGCTGAGAGAGCTGCATTGGTTACTGAGCCGCCCTGCTGGCTCCCCTTCTGCTCCCTTGCTGAGAGAGCTGCATTGGTTACTGAGCCGCCCTGCTGGCGCCCCTTCTCCTCCCTTGCTGAGAGAGCTGCATTGGTTACTGACCCGCCCTGCTGGCTCCCCTTCTGCTCCCTTGCTGAGAGAGCTGCATTGGTTACTGAGCCGCCCTGCTGGCTCCCCTTCTGCTCCCTTGCTGAGAGAGCTGCATTGGTTACTGAGCCGCCCTACTGGCTCCCCTTCTGCTCCCTTGCTGAGAGCGCTGCATTGGTTGCCTGTAAGGAAGAGATCCTTTTTCAAAATCTGTTGTCTCACTTACAATGCGCTGAATGGCAAAGGCCCTTACTATCTACAAAAGAAACTCACCGTTCATACACCGAACAGAGATCTCAGATCCAGTACTCTAGGCCTTCTACAGGTTCCTCGTATATGTTTGAGTCAGACAGGTGGAAAAGCTTTTTCGCATCTGGCCCCAAGATACTGGAATAAACTACTGCTGTCCTGAAACACAATGTCCATATGCAGCACCTTTAGGAAACAACTAAAAGCATTCCTGTTCTAACTCTGTTCTGACTTTCAGTCCTCGGGTCAAATTTCTAGGCAAGCGCTGAGATGCCCCCGGGTGAGTCATGCTATAGAAATTAACTTAACATAACAACATACATAACATGCCGGAATGTAGGTAAACCAGAACCCCTAAATGTGCTCTGCCAGCTTTGCTCAGTTTGACTTCTAATTATTCATGTTTAAGAAATTTTTATTAAGCATTGAAAAGTAATACAAAAGACATGTCATGAAAAGTTAGAAAAAAGTACATATGAATATAATATTAAATGACATCAGTCCAGAGGAATTTATATAAGGAAAAAGGGGAGAAAGAAAGAGAGAAAGAAAAGAAGGAAAGAGAAAGAAAGAAGAAAGCGAAAGAGAAGGAAAGAATAGAAGAGAGAGAGAAGAGAAAAAGAGGGTAACCAGAGGAATCATGTGGGATTAATAGCACGTGGTAAAGGAGAGGGATTAGAGGAAAGATAGGAAGTGAAGGGAAGCCATAACAGATCGGATTTAATTTTTAGAGGGACAGAGGTGGAGGAAGCAATAGAAATTCTGTGTTCATCACAAATGTAGTTCCACCATGTGTGGACAGAAAGTTTAGAATTGTCTTTCCAACACGATAAAATAACTTTAAGTGCAAGAGCAATAAATAGGTCTAACAATTTAGCAGAAGAGGGTGTAACAATATTAATATCATCAGATAAAGAACCTAAAAATATGTGTAAAAAAGATAATGGGGAAGAGAGAGATAACATTTTCATACAAATATTCCAAACATTAGTCCAAAAAGATAAAACAGGGGAACAATCGTATAGTTGGTGTTTTAGAGTACCTGGAACTTTGGAACAAGACCAACATAAAGGAGAAGAGGTAGGAGAAAATGTATGAATACTAACCGGGGTAATAACAACTCTATGATATATAAAGAGTAAGGATTGGGTAATGCGTGCAGCAATGGAGACTTTAAAAATCTTGGACCATAAACGATCCCACATTGCAGTATCGAGGGAGACATCAAGATCAGTCTCCCATGCAGTCTCTACTTTAGATTTGGAGCGAACAGAGGTATTGGATAATAAAAGTGAATATACAAGAGCAGCTTTAGGGAGTTGAGTAGAAAATAAAGGATAAAGTGGAGTGACAGGAGTGAAGGAAGAAAAAGATTCGGAAGAAGAAGATAGAGAAGACAAATGAGATTGAATAGCAGATGTTATAATAGTATATTCAGAGAGAAATGAGGAGGGTAAATTAAACATGTTTTGCAATACTGGAAAGTAAATAAGAGAGGAGTCAAGAAAAAATTGATGCACAAACAGTATATCCTTTTCCTTCCAGTTTTTAAAATAGAACGATTTACCTTTATATCTAAGAAATTTGTTATACCAAACCACAGAGGATAAAAAACATTGAAGAGGGGAAAGGTTAGAGGAAAAAACATTTTGTAATAGAGATTGGGAATATTTCAAAATGGGATATTTGGATAAAAAGGTACAATTTGACATAAAGGTAATATGTTGAAAGGAGAAATCTTTCAGAAGAGAGCGTTCCAAAAGAACCCACTTAGGGACAGGAGTATCAATGAAGTCATAAGCCAAGGAGAAGGATTGTTTGATCAAAAAGGCAGAGTAGTATGAGTTAAAGTCAGGGAACCGAACACCACCTTCATTTTTAGGTCGGATCAACTTATGCAAACCAATGCGGGGATGTTTAATATTCTACAGAAATTTTGTACATATAGAATTAATACGAGAAAAATAGGATTTGGGAATTTTGAAAGGGAGCATAGAAACTGTGTACAAAACATGTGGGGTGATCATCATTTTGATGGTGTCCAATCTACCCCACCAGGACAGAAATAAGGGGGACCAAATTTGAAGAAGAGATTGAATTTTGCTAGTCAGTGAATCAAATGTTAATTTAAGGGTATCCCTCAGAGAAGAAGAAAACCATATACCAAGGTACTTAATTTTAGTTGGGCACCATACAAAATCAGTGTTATTAAACATGTATTGAAAACATATTGAGTTAAGGGGTAGGACTTCCGTTTTGTATAAATTAAGCTTATAACCTGATATGGAGGAATACAACTGAACTTCATTTAAAAAAGGTGGAAGGGTGGATTCCGGGTTAGACATGTAAATGAGGACATCATCAGCATAGGCAGATAATTTAGTTTCAACAGAGGAAAATTTTATACCAGTAATAGCAGGGTTGGAACGAATACGCTCTAGAAAGGGCTCAAGACATAAAATAAATAATAAAGGGGAAAGGGGACAACCTTGTCTTGTGCCTCTGGTCAATGAAAAGAATCTGTAAAATTGGTTATTAACAAAAATACTGGCACAGGGGGATGAGTAAAGGAGCTTAACCAAGGATATAAAAGTTGGACCAAAACCAAACCATTTGAGGGTACTGTCAGGGGGTTCCTACCTGCCACGACTTTGCTACTGATGTTTGTCCCTCTTCGTTTCCACCTCGGCGCACACAGGATGTTCGTGCACCTTCCACGGCCGCCTGGGCTTACCCGGAGGCGGGGCCTCCATCGGTGACGTCGTCCCCTGATGTCCAATCATCTTCCACGACGGCGCTGATAACAGGAGGGCGCGAACGCCGGAACAGCACAGGAAGTCTCGGACGTCTTCGCCGCTGGACGGAAGGAACCCGGAACCGGATTGCTGAAGGAGACCGAAGCAGGAGACGGGGAGAGACCGACAGCTGTAACGCCAGGAGGCCAACGGAACCACGCTTCGCCCAGCCACACTTCACCTGGAGAAGTGTGGCATCGCAAGGTACGAGCTCGTATACGGAGACTCTTTCAATCGGAGGGAGGAAACGGTTAAAGGGCGGTTAGGGGGGATAAGGGACAGGAGTGCATGCAGTACCGCTTTGGTACGGAAACCTGACATACCGGTGACGGTCCCTGGTGATCCCCCTCACGCCCCTGCACTAACCCGCACGTGTATCAGATAAGCAGTACAGTCCAGTAACCTGGCGTTTTCTTTCTTTCTTTTCCTTTCCGATCAACGCCCCTTGGGAGTGAGAAGACCTTCCCACAGATGTACCACTCGGAAGTCCTGGCGTAACCGGAAAGCTGTTTTCATCAACCTGCACTCCTTTTCTCGTTGTTGCTTTAATAAACCCCAGTACCACTATACTCTACTTTGTGGCTTCGCCTCATTGCTCGCTACCCCAGTAACTGCAACCCTTGCAGGTACGGAACATAAATTGCCAATTAATACGGTCAAAGGCTTTCTCAGCGTCCAGGGAAAGGGCTGCCAAGGGGGCTTTGACATTTTTACTATGAGCAAGGAAATTAGAAAAAAGACGAGCATTATCAGCAGCAAGTCTGCCCTTAACAAAACCCACCTGGTCTGTTTTGATTAAGCGAGGGATAATGGAATCAAGGCGAGAGGCAAGGATTTTAGCAAAAATCTTACAATCATAATTAATCAAAGATATGGGGCGGTAGTTTTTGCATTGTGAGTGATCCTTGTCAGGTTTGGGGATAATGACAATGAGAGCATTCAAAAAGGACCCAGAGGCCTTAGAATCTGAAATAAAAGAATTAAATAACTGAAGGAGTTTAGGGGCAAAAAAGAAATGGAAGGAGGAATAAAACTCGACAGGCAGACCATCGGGGCCAGGGGCTTTTGATTTTTTGAGAGAGTGGATGGCTGTAGTAATTTCCTGGAGAGTAATTTCACGTTCCAAGTGAGAAAAGTCCACCGGGAGGGAAGGAGGGGAAGGGAGGCCTTCAAAAAATGTTGTTAAGTTTGCATCAGAAGGATGTGTATCATCAGAGTATAGGGCTTGATAATAATTGTGAAATACTTCAGCAATGTCTTCATCAGAGGTAACCATTTTATTAAGAGAATCATTAAAGATTGGGCCAACAGCTTTGCGTTCTGACTTTATTTTCAAGTAATTGGCCAGCATTTTCCCTGCTTTGTTCTGGCCACCATGGAATTTAGATTTTATTTTAAGGAGGGTGTGACACGCTTCATTAGTGATAATTTTGTTAAGGTCTGTTTTAGCGAGAATCAAATCCTGGAGGGCAGTTGAGGATTTGGAAGAAAAATATATGTGTTCGAGATGTTTAATCTGTTTAAGCTGATCTTCATACTTTTGTCTATTAAGCTTCTTTTTTGTAGAAACATATGAAATAGTAAAAGCTCGAAAAGAAGCCTTAAAAGCATCCCAGGTGATGGGAATTGAGGTTCTCTAAGGGCTTATTAAAGGAGAAGTATTCATTGAAAAACTCGGTACTTTTTTTCATGAAAGTGGCATCAGATAAAAGAAAAGAATTAAATTTCCAGCGACTAAATTTAGAGGGGCTAAGGGAAAGATCTAGGGTAGTGTATACAGGAGCATGGTCAGAGATAAAAATAGAGCCAATAACGGATTTTTGAATGGAGGGTAGAAGAGACTTACTAATCATAATATAATCAATTCTCGAGCGTGTGTGATGAACATTAGAAAAAAAAGTATATTCCAATAAATCAGGGTTACACATTTTCCAGGAGTCATATAAAGGACGCGAAGCAATGGCAGATTGAAAACTCTTATGATATTTGTCAGGTTGAAATTTACTAGAGGACAATCGGTCTGAAAAAGGGTCTAACCATTGGTTAAGATCGCCAGCCACTATAAAATCAGGGCAATCTATGGATCCAATGAGTACTTTGATATCTTTCCAAAATTTTGGGTCTGGGCGAACAGGGCCATATATGTTCAGCAAAACCATCGTCTTGTTGTGTATAACAACCTTAGCCATTGCCCAACGTCCTTCACTATCATTTTGAGAGGAAATAATTTGAACATTTAAAGCTTTGTGAAACAATATAGCAACCCCTCCTTTTTTGTGAACAGCAGGTGAAAACACAACCTGACCCACCCAATGTCTCTTAAGCTTGAGTGATTCAACGTCCGAGCAATGCGTTTCTTGAAGGAAAACAACCTGTGAATGAAATTTAGTTAAGTGAGACAATACCTTCTGACGCTTGACAGGATGACCAAGACCTCGCACATTCCAAGAGACAAAATTACACATGTTGGGAGAAGGGGAGGATGGGCGACAAATGGAAGCGACACATGGCAAGGAGATCACTACAAAAGGGAAGACAAAAAATATCAGTTAAACAGTGGATTCGTAGGACGCTCACGATAACAAAACCAACAAGAGTCAAAAAACGAGGAAGCAATAATTGTACGAATAGAGGTAAAAGTAGAGACCACTTAGGAAAAAGATAGCAAAGAGAAAGAGAGAAGAGAGAAAAATAAGAAAGATAGGTAAGGACAGAAAGAAAAAAAGGGAACAGATCAAGGCACGAAGGCTTGATCTGAGAAAAAGAGAGCAACCAAAACATATGAGGCGAGGGTACACCAGAGAGAGAACTCGACCACGAGCAGTCAGGAGACAGACGATAGTAGAAGGAAAAACACAAGGATGTGAGGGAAGTATCTCACGAAAATAGATAAGGAAGGTAAATTAACAGAGGTCAGGTGGAATAGAATAGTGACAATAAAAAGGGAGAACAAAGAAATACATAAAAGCATTAGCTAGCAGTGTCCATAGTAGAAGGAGAGACACTCAGAAGATAATTGCGAAGTTTCTGTGGATCATCATAGGATCTGGTACGTCCATTGTGTGTGATCAGAAGCAGGGATGCAGGATTCCATATTGAATGTTCAGCTGTCGCATCATGGGACGAAGGTTCAAGAATTCTTTGCGCCGAGCATTTGTAGCAGATGAAAGATCCTGTGAAATAAAAATGTTATGACCAGACCACTGGAGACGACGTTTCGGCCCTGGCAGCCTTCAAGACAGCCATTAACTCTGTGAACTCCAAGAACAGCATGATGATGCCACGTGGTTTGGAGGAATTGGAATTGATGCGGCCAAGACGGTGCGCTCGTTGGATGTTGAGAGGATGTGACGATGGTTGGAGCTCCAAAAGTTCCTGAAGAAATTTCCGAATAAAGGAGACCATGTCAGCACCCTCCAAATTTTCCGTAACACCATAACCGCGTAGATTATTTCATCTATTGCGATTTTCCAAATCCTCGGTGTGAAGTTTGAGCTTATGGATCTCTTGTTCCAATAGTGGAATCTTAGTTGAGAGGTCTTGGATATCGCTCACACGCTGTTCTAAATTCAAAACTTTATTTTCCATAACCACCCAGCGCTCCTCAATCTGTTGAAGTTTAGCATTAGTAGCAGACATAAAAGGTTGAAGACCACGCACCTCTTCAAGGATGGAGTCCAGTACAGGATTAGTCGAAGAGTTAATGGGGGAGGGCGGATCATTTTTAGGCCTTTTAGGTTTGGTTCCGGTCTGTAACAGTTTCGGCGAGGTAGAGACATTCGCCATGGTAAAGGACACCAAAAGCAGATATGAAGTAGATATGTACCATCGTGAGAAGCAGAGTCCAGAGAAATTATAAAGTTTGAACTGGTTTAGAGATGCACTATGATAATAGGGGCACACAGTGTGTGGCAAATATAAGGCGGAAAAAAAAAGGAACCGCCAAGCAAACGCACTACACTTCAGTGCTAAGTAAAAAAAAAAGCCACACAGCACCATAGGATAGGCATCAACCAAGACCAGTACATGGACAAGATGGTATAGCACAGCACTTTATAAGGTGTCGGACCGGAGGAAAATACAAAGTAAAAGCCGGAACACAATAAGGCTTGTAGTGGCAAGTATAGGCGCAGTAATATCAAAATGCAGGAGGCAGATGATCATGGGAGACCAGGAGAGCGAGTGCCACGAAAAGACGGTGAATCAATCACCACAAAGCCCTCATTTAGAAGTAGAAAACATCGCAGTCAGGAGACTCAAAATGGTGGCCGTTTTCCCTCAGAGGAGCAGGTTCGAAGTAGACTTCAATAGGTAAAGCGCACAAAGTAGAAAGAAACTCTGAGTAGTCTGTAAAGAGAGCAGCACCATAATATTATGTCCAAAACAAGCTAACGCTGGAATGGAGAAAGAGGAACTGAAGAAGCGGTGGAGAGAGACATTCACGCAATCGGCAAACAAAATGGCGGCCGTCTGTGATGAGAGGACAGAGAAAAGTTACCGTTGTAAGTATTCGGTGAAATGTCGCTCGTGGAGGCTGCACAAGTGCTCCATTGTAGACTGTCCACCTTCTGACACTGCTGTATTCCAGAAAAGCCGTCCGAAAAACAGCAGGAAGGGTCCTCACGGCATCCGCGGATCAGTCCGTAGTGGAGCTCACGGGAAAGACGTCCTCTGCAGATGGCGCGCAAGCCACGCCCCGACTTCTAATTATTATAGCACTTCAGCACTTGACAGCTCAGGAAGCCATAAAAATGTGTGTCTTTGTATTTCAATACGGTGATGCAGACCACCACTTCCTTTTGAATATGCTCCTTAATGACAACAGCCTGACCTATTTTATCAAGAGACAGAAAATCCTCTCATTTTGGAAGATGCACCGCCTTGATGTAGCATTGCTCCAGGAAACCCACCTGTCACCTATTGAACATGATGAACTCAGAAGGGATTGGATGAGTATGGTACTACATGCCAGCAGGATCCAGTCTACCCTTACACACCCATCTACTCCTTTGGAACATGGGGAGAGTGGGTTGGACATCTTATTTCACAAATCCCTGGGTGTTTGCACACTGTAGGCATGGTAGGACCACCCTGGGCAGATATATATTTTGCCAAGGTTCAGATTCTCAATGAGTCTTTATGTTTGGGCTCTATCTATGCCCCGGCGGCTGACCAAACTCCTGCTCTCCTTTGGACAGCCAGGGTATTCATGAGGGGGGGTGCTGGAATATGGAACCTTGACAAGTCCAGAAACCATAAACCAGGCAGCCCGAGACCGGTTCATCCTCTCTGACATTATTGATGATCATGACTTGATGGATCCATGGTGACGGACGCACCTGAGGGACACAGACTATACTTTCACCTCCTGCGTCCATTGCAAACGTTTACGCCTTGATCCTCCCAAACAGTACCTCTGATCATGATCTTCTGCTACTCGACCATAAACTTTGATTGTTGAAAACCTCTCAGGCCCTTTTTTTTTTAAAACATTTTTTTTATTGGGATTTACAGTGCATCACAATTGAAAACGAAAAATGATTGACAAAATCCGGACATTAAAAAAGAGCCATCTCTTGAGTAGAGGCTTCAGAGCTTAAATACAATCCAGAGATAATACAAAAAGTCCATATAAAAGACAGACGATCCATTTTACAACACCCAATACATCTTATCCTGGAAAAAAAAAAATTATAATAATAATTATTTTTTCTTTTTTTTTTTCTTCTTCTCCTTCTATTGAGGTATCATAAATAGGGGGATAAAAACACAAATAAATACAGAATTACAACACAAGCAGTTGCCTCCAGTTCGTTAACGGGGCCCAGATCCTTCTTCCGAAGTCCCGCACCTTCACCCCTTTTGTTCGTACAGACAAATCTCAATGTTGTGGATTCCAAGGAACCTAGAGAGCCACATTTGAAAGGACGGGGCCACAACATCCTTCCATCCTGCTGAGATTAAAATCCTGAGAACAGCTACAGCAATAAAAGCCATAGCTTCTTCCTCTTTCCCCAACTTTTGATTATAATCAATGCCCGTAATCATCAGGGTAGGGGATAGATCGATCCTATGACCTAGCAGCCCCTCCCAGAATTTCACAATCTCATTCTTCACGAGGGTCAGGTGACTACAATTACAAAACATATGTGAAATATCTGCTTGCCCATCCCCGCACCTTGGACAGGTATCATTATCCCTCACCCCCCATGCAAACAGTTTCGCCGGGGTGTAGTACAGATTAAACACAGTTTTTTAGTGCTGGGCCTGCAGGTTTGAAGCTCAAAAAACCTTTTTATTAATGACTAGCAGCCCGTCCCGACGGTGTCCGGGTATGAATTGCTACCGGCCAGGTGTATATTGTTTTGTAGGATTTCGTTTTGATAGCATTTCTTATCTGTGACAGGCCTGTGAAACGCTCCGATTCACAGTGCACTTCTGATGCACTTAAGAGTGCGCATTCAGTAGTGTGTGAACTCGAGTTTCCCTACTTTATTTTTCCTTGCAATATTCTATAGCGCGAACTCGACAACATGGCTTGAGCACAATTTACATTACAGAAGAACACATTCATTTGTGGTAGGCACGGGGAGACAAAGCAATTTGCCTGGAATCACAGGAGGTTGACCTGATGCCGAGATTCGAACGTAGCTCCCCAGCTCTAAAGTTCGCAATTCTAGAACTTGTGGCGGGAGGTGTGTCTAAAAGTGTATGTCGGTGCTGGCCATCAATGAGAGAAACTGTGCATTTTTCAAATCGGTGGTGTAAAAAATATGAGTATGTTGCTGGAGATGTGGGCCGCTGTGCCACCAATGTACTTACGGGAGGAGGGTAAACACCCACTATTCCGCAACTTTCTTTCCGCAGACCATCACTCTGCATACTTTCATTATGAAAGTACCATGACTCCGCAATGCCATTATAACACATGGCATTACATTTTATATGCTTTAACCACGCATACATTTACAACGAAATTCGTTGTAAATGCATGAATGGTAAAAGCATGTTTTATTTTTAATGTTTGAATAAGGTAAGTATGGGTATAGGGGTGTATGTTTTTGGGGTACTGAGGTATATGTTTTGGGGTGTTTGGGTATTTTAAGGGTTCAGATATAGTTTTGGGTTTTGGGGTACAGGCGTATTTTTAGGGTTCAGGGCTAAGTTTGGGGTTTGGGGTATAGGGGTATTTTTAGGGTTCCGGGGTAGTTTTGGGTTTTGGGGTACAGGGGTATTTTAGGGGTTCAGGGCTAGGTTTGGGTTTTGGGGTACAGGGGTATATTTTGGGTTCAGGGCTAGTTTTGGGTTTTGGGGTAAAGGGGTATTTTAGGGTTCAGGGGTGGGTTTGGGTTTTGTGGTACAGGGGTATTTTAAGGGTTCAGGGCTCGGTTTGGGTTATGGGGTACAGGGGTATTTTAGGGTTCAGGGGTAGGTTTGGTTTTTGGGGTATTTTTAGGATTTAGGTATAGGTTTGGGTTTTGGGGTACAGGGTATATTTATAGGGTTAAGATGGGTTAGTGTTTAAGGGTGTTGGGGTATTTTAAGGAGTAAGGGTGGGTTTTGATTATGGGGTGCAGGGGTATTTAAAGGGAGCAGGGTAGACACTCAGAGCTGGAATGTACAGAACCTGGGAAGACAAAACAATGAAATATTTGACACAACGCGTGCCCCGCACACGCCCACACCCCCAGCACACAATATGAGACATGGCATGAAGGGCAGAATGTAGAAACAACAGTTGATGGACAGAATGCAGAACAATGCCATAAATTCACCCCAATAGAGAGATCTTGGCCTAATCCATTATTTTTTTTGCACTCCACGCCCCCCCCCCCCCCCCCCCACCCCACCAGTACAGACACAGCCATGAGCAAGTCTGCCTTGACCCTGTGCCTCGTGGAAACATTCCAGGTCGAACTGCCAAGCCATTTCTTTCACCAATTGCTGGCTATTAGCCGTCTTCAGCCAGGATAGCTTGATTCCAGTGGTGTGGAGAGCATGGGACTCACGTCTCAGCATACCCATCCGACTCGGGGTGACAAATGCAAAAACAACAGTTGATGTACAGAATGCAGAACAATGTCATACATTCACCCCAGTACAGAGATCTGGGCCTAAATCCAACATTTTTTGCACTCCACACCACCCCAGTTCAGACATGGCCATATGCAAATCAGCCTTGACCCTGTGCCTCATGGGAACAGTCCAGCCCGAAGGGCGGAACGTACCACACGCCCCCAGCATTTGTCACGCCCCCCCAGCACAAGCCCACAGCACAACACAGACACGCCCACAAGGGACTACTTTGCTGGCACGGTTCTTTTACTTTTTAAATGTATATGGTGGGCGTCTGCCTAGCCTATGTCCTTCTGCTGCAACTGCCCTTTCCAACGCCGTATTGGGTGTTGCGATTGGTGGTGTACTTTTCGAGTTTACCTGGCTCAAAGGACACAGTTCTCTCTTCATAATAGTAGTATAGATATAGCCAAGTCGAGATCTACTTCAGGATTCCCCAGTTTCCTAGACCACGCTTCTTCCACCTTACCGACATCATCTTGAATTTCTACAAGGAAGATGTTATACAGAATCTTAATTTTTTTAACCCCTTTGGCCAATGCCTCTAATAGAGAGTAATTATCAAAGGGTGGTGGTCTTGGTCTAAGCGCCTTCAAGGACCGTGACAATTGGCCATAAACCAACCAATGATTGCCAGGGATTCTAAATTTACTTTGGAGAGCCTCAAAGTTAACGACCTCTTCTCCATTCGTTACTTCTCCCAAGGTCTTAATACCCATCCCCCACCAGATTTTAAAAATCCTATCCGCACCAATCCCTGCAAAGAGACTCGAATTATAAATATGAAGATATGGGTTAACCTTGGGGATATTGCATAACTTTCCACAGGCCTTCCACACCCGCCACACACTGTCCATGATCTTATAGCGGGCTTTCTTGTAGAATCTGCGGTCCACTTCGCGCAGCATTAAACCCAACGCCTTCCTTCTTAGCAGCAATTCGTATATAGAGGGGAGCCGCTGACCTTCAAGATTCGGATATAGATCACCGGGCTTAACCTAGAACACCCTAAAATAGCCTGAATGAGAGGGTCAATATAAAGAGAGAAAAGGATCGGGGGCACGGGCACCCCTGCCGCGTTCCTCTCCTTATAGGAAACAGATCGGATTTCTATCTCATGTCTGTAACTCTGGCGACAGGTTCGGAATACATCGCCATTAATGCTCTAATAGTTTTCTGCCCGAACCCTCTTCCTACCAAGATACCCCAGAGAAAGCTCCAGACCACGCGATCGAAAGCCTTCTCTGCGTCGAGCAGGATCATGGCCATCTCCCCTCCCGTGGCAGCATAGGCGTCAAATAGAGCTATTGCCCTGCTGGTATGATCCGTATTGCCACGTCCGGGGACAAAACCATGCTGCCAAGGGGAGACGAGACCGCCAATGATTCAGCCCAACCTCATAGCCCAGATCTTGGAATACAGCTTGGTATCAGAATTGATCAATGAGATTGGTTGATACGACCCCGGATTCTCACTAGGCTTCCCTTTTTTGTGGAATATTACGATGTTTGTTTCTTTCCACGAATCCGGGATCAGCCCGGTGCAAACAACCCATTAAAAAGATCTGTCAATAGCGGGATGATTTCTGATTCGATTCGCTTATACACTTCTAAAGGGATGCCGTCGGGGCCGGAGGCCTTCCCTGAGGCTAACTCCTGTAGGGCAACCTTAATCTCCATTTCTGTGATGTCCCAATCCAGTTCTTCCTGATGTGAGTCCTTCAGGGGAGGTCCTATATCTCTAAAGTCATCCAGATGTTCTCCGTCCCTATCCTCCTCACCATACAATCTCTGATAAAACTTCCTAAACACCGCTGAGATCTCCTTAGTCTCTGTATGCCCCCTACCGCCCTCCTCTATTTTTTTAATAATGTGTTTAGACTTCTCTTGCCTCAGACGAAGGGCCAGGGCTCTGCCTGCATGTTCTTCCGTTTCATACCTCTTAGCTTTGGTGGCCTGAAATTCTCCTATCCCCTTTTTAGTGACCAACTTCTGTAATTCTGCCTTAATAGCCAATAGAACATTATGGCTGTTACCCATAGTGATGACTTTCATATGCTCTTCTTCTATGGATACTAACTTTTCCAATAATTGGGTTTTCTCAGTCCTATCTTCCTTCCTCATTCTAGCAGCTCAGCTGATTGCTTTTCCTCTGAGAGCCGCTTTAAAAGACTCCCATACTACGTTGCGGGATGAGCTGTATCTATTGGCTGCGAAAAAATCATCCATCCACCTTTTAATATGAGCTACATACCTTACATCTTCCAGTAATCTCATCTCGAAGGACCAAGATGTCCTAGCTCTTTCCCGGACCCCCCTTTGGTAAGTGATTACCAGAGGGTTATGGTCCGAGAGTACCCTTGGTAACATAACAATAGCAACTCTGTTATTTTCCTGGGTGGAAATAAAAAAAGAATCCAATTTGGAGTATTTCTGGGCCGGGTTTGAAAAGTAGGTATAGCCAGGATTTCGGGGCTCCTTAGTCCCCCACACATCTATTAGTCCAAGTGAGTCCATAAGAGCCTTTATCAAGCTAAAAACCCTAGGTTTCCGCCCCGCATAATGCCACCCATCAACCCAATTGGAGGAGATATTTAAATCCCCACATAGTATTAACGGTGCCGACCAACCAGTCAGTTCAATTTCCAAATAATTGAAGATCTCTGGCTCATCGCTATTTGAACCGTACACAACGCATAAGGTGAAACCCATTTCTATTTCTGCGATAGCCCATCTGCCACAGCTATCTACCTTCATCCTTTTCACACCACCCAAAGATCTCCTAACCAGTATAGCGACACCCCTAATTGTTGAAGATTGAGACGAACAGACAACCAATTCGAACCCGTTTAGAAATAAGAGATTACACTTTGACCAAGGAAGGTGAGTCTCCTGGAGGCAGAGCACGTCGAACTTATTAAATTTGACAAGATGTGCCAGCCTTTGTCTCTTCCTCCAGTCGTTCAATCCCCCCACATTCAGCATGCAGATTCTAATGTCCGCCATCATTACCCTTGGTTCGCCGCTCCATCAAAAACCTCTTAGGCCTATTGGCGTATTGTGACGGGCTCAGGGTGGGGTAGCGTAGCAGGAAAGGGCAACAACCGGGTTTTGGTAACAGAGGGCTTTATTGATGCCAATAGGTAATCTGTACAGGTCTTTCTGATATGGGTAGTTCGCCTGGGAGACCGGCTACGGCTCCTTCTCCTCCGTCGGGGCTTGTCTGTCCTCCGACATCCGTCCGGGCTTCGTCGGGGGCTCTCTTCCTCTTCTTCCGTCTCTGTTGTGTCCGTGACTCCCCAAAAGCAAACAAACACAAGGGTCTCATGAGTAAACTGTACTCAGCGTTTGCTGTTACAGGGAAGGGGGTGAGGATACAACCGGTGCTCTGATATATACAAGTGCGGTATAGGGAGGGTAGTAACGTGCTCAGGGAAGGGGAACCGGGAATACAGGAATACCGTGGTTAGGGCCTAGGGGCACCCTTACGTCCCACCCAGCCCCGCAAGCGGTCACGCACCTGGGCTAGCCACACACCTCCCCCGGGTGTGCGGCTGGGCGGCTCACAGGGACGTTGGCCTCCGGGCTTCCCTCCGTCCTCAGCAGGCGCCGACTCTGCTTCTCCTTCCCCGGTAGTCTCCTTCTCCGATGGTGACCTCCGACCCGTCTTCACCTCCGCCTCCGATGGTAACCTCCGACCTCCGCCCCGCTCCTTGTCCCACGACTCCGCCTCTGATGGTAACCTCCGACCTCCATCCCGCTCCTTGTCCCACGACTCCGCCTCCGATGTTCTCCTCCTTACGTCTTCGTCTTCCTCCGTACTATCGCTTCCTTCACTTTCCTCCACGCACCAACCGCTTCTCTCTTCCGACCTCCGGGTGTACAAGCACACCCTCGCTTGCCTTACTTCCGTATTTGAGGATGCGGCGTCATCCTCTGGCACTGCCCACTCCTCCACTGGCCATGAATTAAAGGGCCACGACTCATCTTCCGTCAGTGGAAGGCCCGCCTCGGTGTCCTGTGTAGAGAGAGAAAGGGGGGGGGCGTTCGGACATATGATCAAAGTCCTGGCTGTCCAGTGGCTCCACTATAGGGGTCGGGTGATGACAATGGTCCATAGGGGGAGTCTGCCGATATACCCCGTTACACACCTCCCCCTTGGACGCTCGCGATCGGGGAGCGGATGCCGTGAAAGATAATCTGCGCTCACGTTGTCAGTCCCCTTTTTGTGATGCACCGTAAAAGAGTAGGGTTGGAGGGCCAGGAACCACCGCATTACTCTCGTGTTGTTTGGCTTGTTCCTAGCCATCCACAACAGGGGAGCATGGTCGGTGTATAGGGCGAAAGGGTGACCCTCCAAGTAGTAGGCAAGTTTCTCCACCACCCACCTTACTGTCAGGCACTCTTTTTCGATAGTTGCATACTTCAATTCCCGTGGGAACAGTTTGCGGCTCACGTATACTATAGGGTGTTCAATCCCACACCGCCCCTATCCCATAGTCTGAAGCGTCAGTGTGTAGAATAAATGGCAGTGTGAAATCGGGGGAGGTCAACACGGGAGTGGAGGTGATTATGCGTTTGAGGCGTTGGAAGGCATGGTACATGGGCTCAGTGGGATGAATGGGAGAGTTGGATTTCCCCTGTAGTCGTAAGGAGTCGGTAAGGGGTGCGGATATGTCAGCAAATTGGGGGATGAAGCGCCTGTAATATCCAACTAGGCAGAGAAAAGCCCTCATCTCTTTTCTGATGGAGGGAAAAGGGGTGTCCACGATCGCCCTCACTTTTTCTATCTGCAGCTCTATGAGTCCGTGCCCCAACATGTAGCCCAGATATTTGACTTTTTGGAAGGCGACGCGGGATTTCTTCGAGTTAACCTTGATGCCTGCTTTTTCCAGTGCGCTGAATACTTCATGTACATGGGTCAAATGTTCTTCCCAGGTCTTACTGTGGAAGACTATGTCGTCTAGGTAAGCTGAAGCAAAGGTCGACACGGGGGACAAGACAGTGTTCATGAGGCGCTGGAACGTGGCAGGTGCCCCATGGAGTCCAAAAGGGAGTACGGTAAACTCGAAATGACCGTCGTCTGTGCTGAATGGCGTTTTGTTCTTGTCGTCCTCCCTCAGGGGCACCTGCTAGTACCCTTTGGTCAAGTCTAAAGTAGTGATGTATTGGGCGTCTCCTAATCGCTCGATGAGTTCATCCACCCTTGGAATGGGGTATGCGTCGAACTCGGAAATGTCATTCAGGGCCCGAAAGTTCATGCAAAACCGGCAGGTTCCATCTGGTTTGGGAATCATGACTATGGGGCTCGACCAGTTACTCTTAAGGGGGTGTATTGCCCCCAAGTCCATCATGTCCATTACCTCTTTTCTTATAGCCATCCTTTGAGCTTCTGGCACCCGGTAAGGCTTTATTTTGATGACTTTCCCTGGAGGCGTGTTGATGCAGTGCCCCGCAAAGGTCGTCCGTCCTGGGTGGTCTGAAAACAGCCTATCGTGGAGGTTCAGGAGCTGTTACAGATCCTCCCTTTGTGGTGACGTTAATTCGTCATTTATGACCAGTTGTTCTTGGGTGGAGGTTGGCGTCGCAGGGGTTGAGGCCATGTGGACAGCCGGGGGAGGAGGTCCCAGCCAATTCTTTAGCATATTAATATGATAGGTCTGGGTTTTGTTTGGGCCCGTCTTTAATCTAATACAGGTCTGGCCAATGGTCCCGGTGACTTGTTAGGGTCCTACCCATTCAGCCCGGAATTTCTGAGTGGAGGAGGGAAGAAGTACGAGAGCCCATTCTCCTTCTTTCAACTGCCGCCACTTCTTTCCTTTGTCATACGCTGTCTTCTGTTTCCTTAGACTCTCCTCCATGTGGTTGCATGCTAAGTCCCTCAGCTTCCCTAATTTTGACTTCAGGCTTTGGGCGTATTCAAGGGTACAGGCTGTTTCTTCTGGTATCTCATTCTCCCAGGTGTCTTTGGTCATCTCCATCAGTGAGCGAGGCTGTCTTCCGTACAAGAGCTCAAAGGATGAGACCCCTAATCTGCTTTGGCGTTGGCCCCGTATGACGTAGAGAGACAAGGGCAGTATTTGGTCCCACTCGGCTCCGCTCACTTCTAGCATTTTCCTCAATGTAGTCTTTAGGGTGCGGTTGTACTGTTCGACCAGCTTGCTGTTAGAGGGAAGGGGGTGAGGATACAACCGGTGCTCTGATATATACAAGTGCGGTATAGGGAGGGTAGTAACGTGCTCAGAGAAGGGAAACCGGGAATACAGGAATACAGTGGTTAGGGCCTAGGGGCACCCTTACGTCCCACCCAGCCCCGCAAGCGGTCACGCACCTGGGCTAGCCACACACCTCCCCCGGGTGTGCGGCTGGGTGGCTCACAGGGACGTTGGGCTCCGGGCTTCCCTCCGTCCTCAGCAGGCGCCGACTCTGCTTCTCCTTCCCCGGTCGTCTCCTTCTCCGATGGTGACCTCCGACCCGTCTTCCCCTCTGCCTCCGCCTCCAATGGTAACCTTCGACCTCCGTCCCGCTCCTTGTCCCACAACTCCGCCTCTGATGGTAACCTCCGACCTCCGTCCCGCTTCTTGTCCCACGACTCCGCCTCCGATGTTCTCCTCCTTACGTCTCCGTCTTCCTTGTTTCACTTAACTTTTGACTTTGACAATTCCAAAGGAAGAGACATTACTGAATTTATAGACTTGATCAGAACAAATGTAAAGTGATAAAATTAACAACCAAGTCTCACTAAAATTGACATTCAATTTAACATTCCACTGAATTGTGAGCAATACTCATGGTGAAATATAAGAAAAGTTTTGCCACTAAAATGTGGGACAGAGAGTCTGCTTGTGAAGTTCTAGTTAATCCCCATATTTTTGAAGAATGAGCCAGGTTTGAGGGACACTTCAGACCGACCTCCAAATGTGTGTGTCACTCGTAATGAGTGAAGTTTGAGGGCTTTGATGTATGCACGTCCAAACTAATGTTGCATGTCGAGGCATTCAAGACTGCTTGCATGACAATGCTACAAAGAGTTGACACACTCACTAATCAACGGTGTACTGATGACGAGTGTACTATGATATAGGGTCCTATGTAAAGGAGTGGAATATTTTCGAGTAATGAAATGCCCCTCCCCTGTTCCTCATACCAGTAACACCCACTCATTTTTATGATACAATGCAAACTGTGTGAGACATTTCTGGTTCATACTTGATATCTCTATCTTAGGAATTAGTTGTTTCAAAGATAAATTGTTTTTTTTGTCAGTGAATCTTTGTTGAAAGACTGTAAACAAAACGACAAAGCCTGGAAGAGGCCGCTATCTTAATATTTTAGGAGACAGTTGTGCTCTTAAACCAGAAACTCAAAACCTAATTAGAACCTACAATTCAGTCTTGTTTGAGGATATAAAACCGTATGAAATATAAGGAATAAGCCACAGACATAGGAAAATTAGAAATAAGCTGTTCCTTCAATTGTCGCTTTGACACATGATCTATGCATCATTGTCACTGATCTGGTGTTTAAATCTCCATGGTATTTACCTCTGTTTTCTTTGCTAACTGGCACATTGTGGATTTGAAAAACTGCAAACTGCAAATAAATTATTTAAAAGAATAAATAAGCTGCCAAGTTTAATTGCAAAACTGACCGAAATACTCATATATTCTTTAAAATACTGATATATTCATTGAAATACAGATATATATTCATTGAAATACAGATATATATTCATTAAAATACCGATATATTAATTGAAATACAGACTGTCACTTCCATTTGTCACCTTTCTGTAAATACTCTTAAGTCCTTTACATCAGTGTTTTGAAGATGCTCATCTGAAGTGAAGCTATAAATACTTTTTTACAGCAGCCAAGTGTGAGGCCCTGTACTTGAACTGTCTGACCCTTAAAAACATTCACGTCTGTGACATCTGAAATCCCAGGTCTTTACAGGCATAAATGCTTGTTTGTGTGAAATGTATTCACTGCTGGAGCCTGGAGGCGGCGGTTCCGTCAGCGGCCACCAGAGGGCGGTCCACGCCTGCTGATGAAACCCACTGATCTGCACACTGTATGAAAGGGAGAAGGGTTTCCTCTTCCGGGTCAGCGGTGGCAGAGACAGCACCAGCAGCAGTGGTGACATCACTTCCTCCCTCTCCTGGTGTGTTCAGCCTGCTGCAGAGGAGGAAGGAGCCCTGTCTGGTGGGCAGTTACCGCCATCTTCAGACCCACACAGACCCCAGGAGGAGGAGAGAGCCTGGACAGGTTTCTGCTCAGGTAGGAGAGCTGCTAACTCACTTGGCTGCAATTTATTAATCCAAGGATCAGATCCCCTGGCATTCATGGTGAGGTCAGGAGAGCTCAGCTCTAACTGCTGCTGAGCCTGAGTGGGGAGAGTAGGAGGTGAGGCCTGTCCAGGGGTGCAGTGGAGGAGAGGCCTGTCCAGGGGTGCAGAGGAGGCGAGGCCTGTCCAGGGGTGCAGAGGAGGAGAGGCCTGTCCAGGGGTGCAGAAGAGGTGAGGCCTGTCCAGAGATGGAGAGGAGGTGAGGCCTGTCCAGAGGTGCTGAAGAGGTGAGGCCTGTCCAGGGGTGCAGAGGAGGTGAGGCCTGTCCAGGGGTGCAGAGGAGGAGAGGCCTGTCCAGGGGAGCAGAGGAGGTGAGACCTGTCCAGGGGTATAGAGGAGGTGAGGCCTGTCCAGGGGTGCAGAGGAGGAGAGGCCTGTCCAGGGGTGCAGAGGAGGAGAGGCCTGTCCAGGGGTGCAGAGGAGGTGAGGCCTGTCCAGGGGTGCAGAGGAGGTGAGGCCTGTCCAGGGGTGCAGAGGAGGTGAGACCTGTCCAGGGGTATAGAGGAGGTGAGGCCTGACCAGGGGTGCAGAGGAGGAGAGGTCTGTCCAGAGGTGCAGAGGAGGTGAGGCCTGTCCAGGGTTGCAGAGGAGGTGAGGCCTGTCCAGGGGTGCAGAGGAGGAGAGGCCTGTCCAGGGGTGCAGAGGAGGTGAGGCCTGTCCAGAGGTGCAGAGGAGGAGAGACCTGTCCACGGGTGCAGAGGAGGTGAGGTCCGTCCAGTGGTGCAGAGGAGGAGAGGCCTGTCCAGGGGTACAGAGGAGGAGAGGTCTGTCCAGGGGTGCAGGGGATGTGAAGCCTGTCCAGGGGTGCAGAGGAGGTGAGGCCCGTCCTGAGGGGTGCAGGGAGATGCCTGTCCAGGGGGAGCAGAGGAGGCGAGGCCTGTCCAGGGTGCAGAGGAAGTGAAGCATGTCCTGTCCATGGGGTTAAGTGCAGGTGAGGCCTGTCCATGAGTGCAGAGGAGGTGGTACTGTAGTGTAGTTCCTATTATCTCCATAGGCATCTGCGCATTAGAATAACATCAACAACAAAAGATCAGTAACTGAGGTTACCAAGGATCCCCTGCTGACAACATTAGACTTAAGGGGTTTTGCCAGCTAGCTCAGAGGTCACTAGAAACTTTCTCGAATGTAGGATGAGGTATTATAGTGCCTACTTAGACAAGAAGAGATTTAGCTTCTGACAACCATACAACATGACAACTTTGTATCTCCATGAGTTAGGAGTAAATCTCCAGAGTCGTAAAAAACAATAGAAATGGTTTTACTCACTCATCATGCATTCTTAGTTTCACTCGAAAGTGTAGAGAAAGAGAGACGGGGTGTTTTCAATAAAAGGTGTTATTTATTGAACAGTCTGTTTTCTCACACAGGAGAAGTGAATTGCAATGATAGCAACACTTGTTATAAAATATAGTGCATACAGTAAAAAGAGTATTATAAAGTAATACTGCAATAGAAATCTAACTAAAAATAGCTAAGCTAACTCAACTGATGTAATCTACCTTATGCCTACCCCGTGTTCCTAACCTAAGTTGTGAACGGGAAAAGATAAGTGAGAACCTCAGTTAAGTTAAATAATTTCTCTGCCAGATTATTCTAAAAACCAAGAATCATTCTCTGCGGCTAATCAGCTCCATACCTTGTTTCAGAATGTGAGAGGACTGGAATCTCTGAACTCGATATCCCGGCAGCCGGCTGTTTCAAGCAGGGAACACTGGAGCTGGATTTTCTCGGCTGGAGAAAAAGGCAGCTTCTCTCTCAGTGCGTCAAGTAGGAGGGTCGGCTGGGTTCAGGTCTCGCATCTGCTGGGCTTGGGACGAGGTCAGTCGATCAGCTCCAGAGAACCACTGCGTGTTTGACTGGATCAATGTGGCTGCTTTAATACTAGCTAGGTGACTGATTTGACGCACAAGGTTGGACATATGGACGTCACTGGGTGCATGAAGTGCGCAATGCTGTCCAGGGGTTCGGGACAAATTAAACATGAAGTGCATAATGCTCTCCAGGGCTTTGGGACAAATCAATACTGGAGGATTAGGAGTTTCCCCTGAGGCTACCGTATGTTCGTCATGTCCCAGAGCCGGTTTGTATTCTCTAGGGGCCATGTAGTCAGAGTTTTGTTCCTTCTCTTGGGTGATCTCCCTCTTTGTTTAAATTGTTTCTCCCTGGGTGTAATCTTTTTATTACTTTCCCATCTATTTTTAGGAGTATTTGAAGTGTTTTTTACAAACGACTTCTATGTGCTATCTGGTAGTTGGGGTTTCAGTGGTTTCCCACCCAAACTATCTCTACCCAGTTCTTCATAGCATTTTTCCATTATTCTGGCTAGTTCAAGGGCTGGTCTTCCTCATCTATTTCTCTTAACCTATGGCGGATTGCTACAGATGCTGCTTCACCCCTTACATTAGCTAATAATATAGCTGATACCTGTTTAAAATTTTTCAGTAACTTCATACCTAAATTTAAGGCTGGTTCTGGGCCATATTCATTCTGAATCTGTTTCAGAATGTCTGGTATTACCGCCATAGATGGAACACCGTGTGTTTTTGTATAGATTGAAGCAAAGACTGTACCCCAAGTGTCGCAGTCTTCCACATTTGGTGCAATTCCCATTGGTAGACAAATGGTCAGAATTCTGTGTTTTTAATGAGGTGTACTATCAGGAAAAACTGCCTCTATTTGAGTGATTTTTTGTGCTAGCCAAAATGGTATTTGTTCCTGTTTGGTAGGTAACTTTCCAATTACTGACTGAATTTTTTGTGGTGTAATTTTATTTGTAGTCCCCTGATGAGGGGTCTGTTGTGGGAGTCCTATTGTCGGGTGGGCCGTCAAAGTCCTCATGACATATTGGACTAATTGTCTGTGAATTTTAACTAGTTCTTCTAGCTGGGTAATCACCTCTTCTTTAGACATTTGCCTTACGTCCGGATGAGGTGTGTAGCCGGCTAAAACTGACCAAGTTGCTCCCGGTCTCCCTAGTGGACCGGGCCTTGTTATGTGTTCACAGTGTTGTAGGGCGCCTTTAAACCAAAGCTCGTGCTGTTGGTAAGTTAGTGGAATCTCAATTTCCTCATGGGGAACGTGTTCCGTTGGAATATCACCTGGTTCATAGTAGTGAAACTCTCTTGTTATTTGATTTACTTCTGGGAATCTTATCCAGGAATAGAATACCTCTGTCTGCCGATATTCGTGTGCCTCCACTACAAATACGACTGTCCCACCTTTCGGTGTTACACCGTTGTTTATTAATTTGTAAGTCAAAATTTTCCTTATATTTATTGGAATATGTTTTGCTTCCGCATTCGTTTGTAAAATGCTATCATCAGCTTCTATTAACCTTCTAGCAAGATCTCTCGTGTTGGTATTTTCTTCGTCCGACTGCATTTCTTATTCAGAGTAGGATTCAAGGGAACAGAGATTAGGTGCACAATATTTTGGAACACTGTATCCTTCAACGCTGAATAAACCAAGAGCGTCCCTGCAGGAGTTTTTTCGTCCTACTCGACTCTGGCGGATATTGCCCTCTTACCCACTCCAGACGTCTATGGAGTATTATGGATAATATAAGGGGTTGAGTGAAAAAGCATGAGCGAGTAACCCTATTTCTAGCGTTAGATTATCGCCTTCCTTGGAAGGGTTTAATGAGTTGGCGAAGCCGCCACCTCCTCTCCACAGTTGGGTGGCAGAAGTCCGGGCATACGAAGTATGTTATTGACCCCCTGGATCTTTTTGCTTCCGGCCTGGCCTTCTCAGCAATTGCCTGTCTTAAGAGGAAGTTGCCGAAATAGACTAAAATAGCCCTTGGATACCCCCCCAGGTTTGACAATTCAGGGAGAGAGTCACAAAGAAGTTGTATTACTAAGGGGCGGGCGTCTGCCCCTTCAATTTCCTCAGGGATACCTAGCACGCGTAGAATATTCCTACGTAATCGATTTTCCATGTCCTCCAGCTTCCACCTCACATCTGATAGTTTAGCCTCATGTGCGTCAATCTGTTCGTGATTTTCAGCCGTCTCTGACTCATTAGAGACAATTCTAGACTCTAAATCTGTTATTGGATCACTAAATGTCCCAACTTTTCTTAAGAGTTTGCGCACCACCCCTTGAGCCTTACGGAGAGCAGCTTGGGCCTTGCGCCCATCATGAGATGTCTCCTCTCTGTGCGCCGCTATAGCTTGAAGTACAGTTTCCATTGTAGGTGAGGTTGAGCTTTGGTATGTTGGGGAGTCCGAATGTTGTGTTATATTTACAAAGCTTGGCGGTGCTAATGATGCTGTGAGGTGATTTGATGGCGTGTAGTCCCAAGCTAGCTCTGCTGTATCCTGATGGCTCTTTCTGCGTTTTAGGACAGTTTTTTGGCCTGCTCTATGCTCTTTTGCACTCATTTTGTCATCACTTAAATCACTCAGAGGAGATCCTGTTTTATCAGACCCCCCGAGTTCGTCCGAGAATGAGAAAAAATCGCTCGGATCTTTATCTCTGTCCGGGTCGAAATCGATACATTTTTTGTTAATTTTAGCTGCCATAGAACTCATTGGCTCCGTCTGGGGCACTTCTAATTGAATTGTGCTGTCAGGCATTTTGCGATCATCTGTATGCACCTGAGTATTTATAGGGATAATGTCATCGATGGCTATGTGGAGAGGAGTAGTAATTTGTTCAGCCAAGTCCGCAGGAGTTCCACCCCCTTGTACCTCCACATCCCCTATCACATTCATGCTTGCTTCAACCCCAGCTGCTGTATCATTATGTGTAGGGCTTACTGTGTTAGCGTCAGTTGTCCCCGTTATCACAGTTATTCCAGGGACATCCTCGTCGCTGCTTTGCTGGTTACTCTGCTCATACACTGCGTTCGCCCCCTTTGCGGCTGCTGGTGTCTGTTGAGTTCCCGGCTGACTCCTCCCACCTTGACCCAGAAGGATTTTCGCCGGCGTCTTGCGGAGGAGGTCAACGACAGAGGGGGCAGTCAGACTTCCCTTCCGCGTAGAAGTTACACCCTGCTTCGGTGTCTTAGCTGGAATGTTTTTGGTAGCTCCTGGGGCAGGCTCTGGAACACTGCCTGCTTGCCTCACAGGCTCCGCACCGTCCCGGACTGCCAGTCTTGCCGCCCTTACTTTAGCAGCCGCCGCATTCTTTGGTGCCATGACGCTTTCACTGACAGCCACGGTACCCCTCCGCTCCAGAGCTCCGACAAGGTACGTCTGACCAGCGGTTCTCTGAGACTTGTGGCTGCCGCTGCACAGGTATCCGATCACTACGAGACCAATTAGGGATCCCAGCGTTGCAACTTGACTCCTGATCGGCACTTTTGTGTCGTCTATGATCACGTTTTCCAGAATCTCCATTGCTCTGTTATGGGGTTATTGCATTAGTGTATACTCAAAAGTTCGGTATAACTTCAGTTTGGAATTACTTCTCAATTTCATTTTAACCATTTATGCTGCGGAATCCGCATATTTTCTTAGACCTCAGCACTCGTCTGCGCACTGCAGTCTCACACGACTTCCCAGTTGGGAAATCCAGTGATCACTCTCCTCCAGTTCTTAGGAATTCCCACCACACAATTCTTGGAGAGAAATTAGACCTAGGTCTACCAAATGCTGATGCAACTTTTCATTTGTGCAATTACTCAAAATGTGTTCCTTCATGAACAAATTATAAAGTCCAGTAAAATCATGCACATTGTGTCCAGTTAACCAACCATCCACTGTCTTTACTGAGTAGTCTACGAAATCTATCCAGGATTAGGTCTGGGTTTTGTGAGCCCCCCTGAACCTAATTCTATACACCTCAGTAGTGAGTCCAAAGCCCTCAATCAGAGTTTTCTTCATGAGGTCATAGGACCCTGCATCTGGCCCAGAAAGGGCCAGAAGTCTGTCTATGCAATTACCAGAGAACAGTTCCCAGAGACCTCTCCACTGGTTTTGGGTTTGGCAATCATACCAATCTTGAGAGAGATCGCTATGCAGTGACTATAAGTCAGTTCGAAGAAACAGAGAGAGGGATATGAGGGTGGAGGCCTGGGAAGGCCTCGATCAGGCGGCTAGGACATCCAATAGCAGAGATTTTTAGAAAGTAATAAACACTCCCTGTTTCAAAAATACTAAGGATCCGACACTGTAGGTGAAGAAGCATGGGTGGCACACTGTGAATTTATATTCACCTCAAACACTGCTCCTATGGTGCCCTCTAGTGACACAGATACTAAATTGCAGGTTTCTTTTTCACTCTCAGAATTCAGAAGAGGGTTGGCGGCCTGTGGTTGCTGGGAAAACCCCAGGACCTGATGGGGTGCCGATAGATCTTTTTCAGGAAAACCAAGATTTGTGGGCTCTGCTGCAAACAAATGTTTTTAACAGCGTAGTTATAGATGGGCCTCCACCTTCCTGGAAGCATAGTGTAATTATTCTGACATACAAAAAAGGGGACTGGGGAAGCCCAAAGAACTATAGGCCTATCTCCTTATTGGACACAACTGCCAAACTTAATGGTTGGTTCCTTTTATTCAGGCTGGAAGAGTGGACCCAAGAAACATCTTAATGCAGGTGCAGTATGCCTTCCAGAGGGAAAAAGCCACTACAGACCAATGTCTAAACCTGTCACTATGTATAGACAAATATACCAGATCAAAAGACGGGAAAATCGACATGGCTTTTATAGACGTATCAGCTGCATTTGACTGCGTGAGCCATCAGAAACTTTGGTATTTATTGGAGGAGATGGGGATTGATCCACTTATAATTAACTTTATCCGCCAACTATATGTAAATGCCACTGCATGTGTACTGTATGGCAAAAATGGGAAATGAACCCGCCCCTTTAAGATCGCGAGAGGAGTTAAGCTGGGATGTGTCCTCGCCCCTTTTTTTTTTTTCCAGAAATACAAACAGGGTTGAGGCAGCCCTCTCGGACTCATCCCCGGACGTGCCCGTGTTTGACACCAACCCCCTACCAATGTTAGCTTATGCCGAGGATGCAGTGTTCATAGCAGGCTCATCCCCGGACGTGCCCGTGTTTGAAACCAACCCCCTACCAATGTTAGCTTACGCCGATGATGCAGTGTTAATATCAGGCTCATCCCCGGACGTGCCCGTGTTTGACACCCACCCCCTACCAATGTTAGCTTACGCCGATGATGCAGTGTTAATAGCAGGCTCATCCCCGGACGTGCCCGTGTTTGACACCCACCCCCTACCAATGTTAGCTTACGCCGATGATGCAGTGTTAATAGCAGGCTCATCCCCGGACGTGCCCGTGCTTGACACCAACCCTCTACCAATGTTAGCTTACGCCGATGATGCAGTGTTAATTGCAGGCTCATCCCCGGACGTGCCCGTGTTTGTCACCAACCCTCTACCAATGTTAGCTTACGCCGAGGATGCAGTGTTCATAGCAGGCTCATCCCCGGACGTGCCCGTGTTTGACACCCACCCACTACCAATGTTAGCTTACGCCGAGGATGCAGTGTTAATAGCAGGCTCATCGCCGGACGTGCCCGTGTTTGACACCCACCCCCTACCAATGTTAGCTTACGCCGAGGATGCAGTGTTAATAGCAGGCTCATCGCCGGACGTGCCCGTGTTTGACACCCACCCCCTACCAATGTTAGCTTACGCCGAGGATGCAGTGTTAATTGCAGGCTCATCCCTGGACGTGCCCGTGTTTGACACCAACCCCCTACCAATGTTAGCTTACGCCGAGGATGCAGTGTTCATTGCAAGAATGGGGGAAGCTCTCCAATGGCTCATAACAACATATGCATCATTCATGGCTTCGCTGGACCTTAAAGTAAATGATACAAAATCTTCTGTCATTATAGCAGGGTCTGGCAAAGCTGATAAATCCCCACACTTCCATATGGATTGCCAGAAAACAGAAGTGGTAGAGTCCTTCCCATACCTGGGAGTCTTATTTGATAAAAATCAAACTTGGGAGAACCTGGTATCGGCAAGAGCACTAGGAATGGAAAGAAGTCTGAAAGCTATTAAGGCCTTTTCCCAAAGTTAGACACTAGCCCCCTTGACCCAATTAAAACATTTCTCAGGCCAAAATTAAGGCAATAGCCACATAAGGGGCAGGAGTCTGGGGTATGGCGCCTACCGGCTGTCTCCAAAAACTTGAAGATCATTTGTAAGTCCCTAGTGTCCCTACCATCCACTTATTCAAATGATATCTTACATATAGAATTGGGGTTACCTTACATGTTTCATACCATTAGACTAGCACCAATTTAATACAAAACATATTTAAAGATTGTTTAAAATTAGACCATTACAATAAGATCAGATGGCTGAGTTATGTGGAATCAGAATTAATGGCAATTTGGTTGTGAGAATTATTTAAGGATTAAACGGCATGCAGGAAGATTTCAAAACAGAAATTAATTGAGATTTTTATGCGGAGGGCTCATTATCTTCGCAGGGAAAGGAATTACAGAAAAAAGACGGTCCTTGCATATCATCTGATTTGCCCTAGGCCAGAGGGAGGATATTCCTATCTAGCATGAACCACTACGTGCTGGATAGGAACTACTGAGATTTTGTCTGACTCTCCTCCCCTTGATGTTAGGTTATACGGAGAGAAGATTCAAACACTCAGATTAATGCTGTGCCCCTGCGACAACCATTCCCCCCAATCTGACCTGCACCTAGTCTTGTTTTGTGGGTTTTATAGGACAGGAAGAGAAGACTTTATCCTTCCGATTTTAAGGCCCTCCAATTTTAAACAATGCCAGGTGGCACGTTACTTCTTTAAATCTCTGCCTGATCCCGTTGTCTGTTTTTCGGTAGCCACCTGTTTGTGGGCCTGTATGAAAAGGAGAAAGGCGCGAGGTTGGTTTTAACTAACAATTATATGCAGAAATGAGTAATTTGATGTAAACTGACTGGATTCGGTCTATGAGGCACATGATGCACTTTATGAGATAAAATGTCCTGTAAAAATTATTTGATGTTCTTTTTAAATAATTCTACTTGCTCTAGGATTTTAACTTGTTATGAACTGGGGCTGGTTGTTGATCACTGATTTAAATTGTGCTTTTATGATCTGTATTTAAGAGATTGAATAAAGATTTTATTGATTGATTTTTTAAATGTGTGTCTCAGAGTCTCACCCCTCTGTGCTCCCTCTCCCTGCTGCTTAGAGCTGCTGCAGCAGTGTCCCTGTCATGGCAGTGAGGCGCTCATGGTAATCCAAGGCCCCGGAGCAGTGTCTGTCCTCAGCGCATGCGCAGCTGTTAATGCAAGTCCATCTTTAACCCGCGCTCCGATGCGGGAAGCAGCGTCTGTCTTCAGCGCATGCACAGCTGTTAATACAAGGCCCTCTTTAACCCGCACTCCATGGCGGAAGGAAGTGTCTGTCCCCAGCGCATGCGCAGCTGTTAATGCAAGTCCGTCTTTAACCCGCGCTCCGGTGCGGGAAGCAGTGTCTGTCTTCAGCGCATGCGCGGCTGTTAATATAAGGCGCTCTTTAACCCGCGCTCCGTGGCGGGAGGAAGTGTCTGTCCCCAGCGCATGCGCAGCTGTTAACCCTTCAAGACCTCTTTAACCCGCGCTCTTAGTTCAGTCCTGGTGTTTTCTGCTTTTCTGAATGGAAGACAGTGTGGACGGTCCCAGTTGCGTCCCCTCTCGGTTGGACTCTGTAGGCCGCGCTTCCCTGCGTGACGCTCAATGACACACTCTTACAGTTTTATGTGCTTCGCTATTCTCAGCGTATGCGCGGCCATAACGAGCATACATCCTGCGCATGCGCAGCTACAGATCATCAAAGCGGCTCTTGTCCCGCGCGCGGTTTGTTGTCACGGGTGTGTCCCCTCCAACCAGGCCGACACTGTCCCCCCTTCTGCCGGGCCACTCCCCTCTCGAACCCACAAGAGAGGTAAGGGGAGACAAGGCCTCGAGGCAGCAGTGGAAGCGGTGGAAGAGCATTAACGTATGAGACCTACAAGGGTGTGGTGTCTGTGGGGGCGGGGCCTGTGGCAATGGGGCGGGGTCTGTGAGTTGGGGGCAGGGCCTGTGGGAGTGGTCAGAACAATACACCTACACAGCCTGGAGGCATTGACTGTTTTGTGTTCCTCACTGGAGACTAGTTTGTCCTTACGCTTCAACTGTGGAATGTGTTTTTTGGGAACCCTAATCGCTCCAACTTTAGTTTGTATCGTGTAATTTTTGGCGGATTTATACTCTGTAAATATGTTACCATAATATCTAATCCTATATACTTCGCTCTATTGTGAAGCGCTCTGACACCGCTGGGTAAAGTATGCGCTATAAAAAAATGCCTAAATAAATCCAATGTCCTGCTACCAGGCTGTTGGAGGCTCGTCGTGGCCTTGGGGCTCCCAGTCACACGTCCTCTGGTCTGTAGACTAAAGACTATTGCACCTTGCAACTCAGAACTGGCAATTCCTCAAGCTCCGGCGGGCTGCTTTTGGAGGCTTCAGGCATGATTCTAAATGCCGCCATAGTCGCCGAATCTCAAGTTGCACATTTTTACCTTTCTCCTCGGCCACTGCAACCACAAACTTTACCCACTTGCTGCCCGCATCTATAAAATATGTTTTTGACACAAGTGTGTCCACATGAGCATCTTTTATTTGGCTGATCTGGGGTTTTCAGCAAATATTTTTTTTAACCCTTTGCGTGCGTGCGTCGGCCAACGGCCGTCGCAAACACTACCTCAGTAGTGCTGCGCACGTCCGTTGGCCGACACAGCCCCGCCCGCGCATTCGAAGGCCCACACCGCAGAGGAATTGCCGCCGCAGTAAACGGGTTAAAGCCATGCTCTTGTATTTACAATCAACAGAAGCTTGTGCAGTGAGGGCTGGTGCTGTTCCTGACATCCCGTTCATTTTGTGGTAGTGCCTGGACCAGTCTCCAGCGCATTCCTTGCTCCCAAATGGTGCTTCTCAGGCCCTAGACTCTTGCTGTGGTTCAGTGGGCTCCTAAATCAAGCTTTTGAACTCTTCATGAGTGCAAATAAACCCATTTGAACCCGAACCCACTGCTTGCACAGAACTTCAGCACGAGCCCCTGCCGCCTATCTCTTTGCACGGAAAGCATCAATCGATCTGGAAGACCAACAACGTAATCCTCCAGCCCGACATACTGCGACACCTGGCCTGCTCTTTGTGCCATGTCCACCACCGCCATCAACTCTCTCCTTACTCCCTGCGACCATCTCCAATGCGAACGGGGCTCTTGGCTCAAAACTTGAGAAGGTAAACCTTCAGCTGAACTAATCTAGGGCTCTATCTAATTTGTGCTCCATCGTGATCAGCGTGAACTTTTGACTTTAAACTGGTCCAGCGTGACCAGATTGCCTCGGTTGGCGCTTTATGTTTTTAGGTGCTATATAGAAGTTTATACTTTAAAATTCATATCTCTGGTTATACTGATTGCATTTTTGTCTTTTGGGTTTCGAATTGTTGATGAAACTGAGCTCTATTGTTCTAACCTGGTGTTGATTTTGTGTGCTGTTTACGCTGTTTTACTGTTTGAAGTGTTGCACAAATATTTACACATTGCCTGTAAATTAAGCCTAACTCCTCCGTACCAAGCTACCAGGGGGTTGACCACAGTTTGATTTGGGGTTTGCGTGTGCCTTATCCTGACTAGGATTGTCAAATTCTGAAAATGAGCATACAGTTATAACTAGATTCTTTCATCAATTATACTCAAGCATGTAATTAAACCTCATTTCCTTTGCAAACTAAACAAAATATTATAAGATCTACCAAATCATAAAATACAGCGCAGAGTCTTGTGATTTCTTTTTTTCAATGTATTCTTTATTTGTACTCAAATGCATCAGCCCAGGCAACGCGTTTCGTCCAACATGGACTTCATCAGGGTTGGAATAGTCTTTTATAGGAGCTCACCAAGGTGCTATTTCTGTAATCAGATGTAGTATAGATATATAGGCAATCACCGTATCAATCATGATTGATTTAATTCCTTCGATCCATATTGAAATAGTTTTATTGAAAAACACCAAGTCGCTTATTCTTATTAAGAGATGCAATGACAATAAGCTGGTAATCACCATCGCATCCAGTCAGATAAAATCATGATAGGATTATTGCCTTTGATAAGTCCTAGCATGTAGTCTCGTTGGGTATGCAAAGCCATCTATCCGATCTGATAGACAGACGGTCTTGCATGCAACGGTGATTGGCTATATATCTATCCTACATCTGATTACAGAAATTGTACCTTGGTGAGCTTCCTTGCACCTGCTTCACTAATGATTGCTGCTCCTGTGTGGGCATAGGGTAGGCTTCAGTGAGCTCTTACCCCTTATTTTTTTTTAAACTTTATTTTGCATTTAGGTATGAGTAAAAAAGTACACAAGGACAAGTAAAATCCTTTACAAGTACAGGTAGACATAGTACACACTGTTAAGGGCTCAATCAATGCCGCAGAATGATCACATGTTACATAAAGCAAGTCCCTCGGCTGCTAACATATTTTCTGTTACAATCGTTCTTGACTCTGATTCACATAAACAGTGTTTACAATCATGGCATGGGAATACATCAACTGTACGAACGTCAAAAAAGGAGTTTAGCATCCGGTGTAGTTGATTATTGACATGTATCTCGGGACAGTCTAAACCACCCCTGTTGGGACTATGCTCTGTTCTTTCCAGGTAGGGGGGGTCTTGCCGCTGCGCCTCTAGGTATGTTCTGAAAGTTCCCCAGATATCTCTGGGCCTGGAGGTGGGGGGGACCGTTATTGCGTATAGGTCGCTGTGTGTGGAACAGGACGCCATGCTCTTCAGCCATCCCTTCACTGAGGGTGCTGTTCTGCCACCCCAATGAATGGATACCTTCCTTTTGGCCAGAAGTAAGCTGATGACAACAAACCTGCAAATTGCTGGTGGGAAATGCTTTACATATCCCAACCGGGCAATCTCGGGCAAGGGGGTCATCGGTACCTTAACCAAGCCACTCACTATCTTATGTATTCCTACCCAGTATGAGTGTTTGCGTGGACAGGTCCAGGCGAGGTGGGCGAAGTCTGCATTTGGAGCGTTGCATCTTGCACAATGGTGCGGTCTGGCAGGGTCTATCCTGTGGAGTCTGGAGGGCGTAATTTATATCCTACAAAGAAACTTAAAGTGTATTAGTTTGTGTCGGCTATTAAGGGAGACCTTTTTCGTAACTGCACAGCAGGCAGCTCACTGTTCGTCTGTGATCGGATTACCCAAGTCGGTCTCCCAGGCAGTGCGTACTCTGTCTACGATTGCAGCACATGCCTTATAGAGCTGGGATATTAGATGTACCCCTCTCTCGCTGCTAATCACTGTCGTGAGTGGGGGGAAGGAAGGAGGTTCCAGAGGGTAGTCCGGTAAAATAGCTCGCAGGGCAGAACAGATTCATAGAAGGACTTATCTGTCCATGAATGTGGCACCAGGGAACAAGGACTCATCATCAGGATCAAGAATATGTCCATCTGGAAATATATCGCCTATCTTAGCAATGTCAAATTTAGCGCATGTCTTCTGTATGAGCTTTTTGCTAGTTATAGGTATCCATTTAGGGTTCGGGAGTAAGAGATCAGAAGAATAAAGCAATGGTGTGTGTGTTATGCAACGCAATTTCTCACATGCCCAACTAGTGGTCGATGCTCGTTGGATATCTTTGGGGAAACCCTTCGGTAATATCGCTGCTAAAATGTCCAGGAGGACTAAGTCAGACTCTGGTCGGAGGTGTGGAATTCTGGCATCAGGGTGGTACCATGTCTGTGCAAAACTGAACTATGCAGCTAAATAGTACAGTTGTAAATCAGGGACCCCAAACCCACCTCTATCGCAGGGGAGTGTCAAAACCCGCCAGTTTACCCTGGCGTTTCCGCCACCCCATACTCACAGCACCCCAGCTGCTGGCTCAGTCCCTCCGCCGCCGCACCCGGAGTCTCCTCATATCGTCGATGCCGCCATCTTGAAAGTCGTCCTTCTGCCTGGAGTCACCGATTTCTGCAGTTCCGGTGGTTTTCTCGCAGCACCGCAGGGAGACTTTTAATCAGGATCCCTTCCGCTGCATTTAGGCGTCTTTTCCCTGCTCGGTAGCCACGCTGGATTGCGGGAAATCACGTTGTTGCAACGACTGCTGGCAGAGCTTCAAAGCCGAGCAACCATCTTGGTCTCCGGCTTGGCCATGGCCCCGGCTCTCACCTCTTCTTCAGCCCTGGTGCCACTGTGCCTGCTGCACTAACAATAGATGTGCCTATGTTCTCTGTCCTAGGAGCATTTAGCACTTTGACCCCTAACCTTCGGTGCACTGGGAGTTGGTTGCACTGGGCTGTTTACTTTTATGTACCCTGATGTGACTCCATCTGCCCTCATATGAACCATAAATTAGATAAGACCCTTTCAACTCTGCAACCCGGAAGGGCCTCTCTGAAAACCTGATATGCAGAGAATAGATATAAGAAAACAAAGCAAGAGAGAAGATGGGGATATAAAAAAGAGTGAACCCCGGTTTTTCAAATTTCAAGAAATTTGTCTTGTGTCCCAGTTTTCATAGGGGGCTAACTGAAAGAGGCACATTTTTATGTATTCCATTGGAGGACTGGCTAGTTTCTGTTATCAGAAAGCAATTTAATTAGCAGGTATGAAACGGTGTTTAAAATGGCCTTTTATTTATTTCCTTGGCATTTCGATGTTGATAAGCACTGTCATCCCATACCCCTCAGTTAATGTAAAATAGTCGTTCTTCTTTTAGATTTTTTTAAATATACAGTTTTTTTGTTGTCTTATTTGTGACCAAAATAGCAAAAGAGATAGAAAGATAGACTAAGAGAATGTGAAAACTAAGTGAGAAATAGCATGAGAGAATGAAATAGGGTAGGAACCAGAGCAAAAGAGAAACACATTAACATGAAAGTGACTGCAAGATCAAGGGAATTATAGAATAGAGTGGAAAAGTCAAAGGTTAGCATTTAGAATTTGTGAGATGATGGATATCAGCCAGAGAATGTCAGATATGATGTCCCCCTTATTCATAGTGCTTAAAGGTGCACACTCTGCAAGTAGGGTGGAGAGTGAGAAAGATGAAAATGGAGAGCAAGAGGAAACTCAAAGGTATCAGAGAACAGAGTGAAAAAGAGGAAAGAAAGAGGGTGATGCAGACAATGGATGAGAAGAAGAGCAAATAAGGCAAAAATAAAGAGAGAGATAAAAGGAGACAAAGATGAGGATGAGAGAAGAACAGAGAGATAAAAAGAGCAGCAGAGCTAGCAGAAGAGAACAAGATCAAGAGAGCGAACATACAACAGACAGTGTGACATAAAAAGTAAAAGCAAGAAAAAAAAGTGAGATATATATTGCTTATCTTAGCAATGTCAAATTTAGCGCATGTCTTCTGTATGAGCTTTTTGCTAGTTATAGGTATCCATTTAGGGTTCGGGAGTGGGAGATCTGAAGAATAAAGCAATGGTGTGTGTGTTATGCAACACAATTTCTCCCATGCCCAACTAGTGGTCGATGCTCGTTGGATATCTTTGGGGAAAAAAACAAGATTGAAAGAAAAAAAGGCTGTTGAAAAAGAGGAAGAGAGTTAACAGAAAATAGTGAGATAACAAGGGAGAAAGAAAGTGAGACGCTAGAAAGAGAAAGTAAGAGATAAAGTAAGAGCATGAAGGTCCACTTGAGTGAGGGAATGAGAGGCTGAAAAGGATAGAAGAGGGACCACATTCGTGAGAGACATGTAAGGAGAGAAAGTAAAGTGGACGGAGAAGAAAGGATGCAGAGAAGGAATTTGTGATGTTAAAGGTTTTTTTCTCATAAATTGACGTACTTTTCATAAATACTATAACCAGGCGCTGGTAGCAATGTCTTTTGTACGGGGATTTACTAATGAAAATCAAAACAATGACACCACTTGTAGGTGGTGGCAATAAAGAAAAATCAGCAATATTGATCCATTAAAAAAATTCAGGATAAACAGTTTTGAAGTTAACTCACAATAGAATGGAACATCGACTTTCAGTGCCAACTAGTTCTCACAAGAAAATACTGTCTGTAGACTGCTGTTTTAGGGAAAAAGTATGCCACAGTGTAATCGCAGGCACATCTGTGAAGTATAAATAGTCCAGCAATCATGATCTATACACGACTTTGATTGCCAACGTGCTGCACTCCAAAGAGTAGGCAGTCGAAGCAGTTACAAATGGAGGCTGCATAGATTGAGAGAGAGAGAATTTACTAGCTAGCCTATGGCTTAACTGGAAGATCCTATTATAAATTGATATCTTTGAGCGTAGAGGTAAGGGCTGAGGAGCACATTGGGTGTCAGTGAGTACCCGAAAGTGGATAGGATCACTCATCAGTGAGGTAGTAAAGCCAGAATCTCAGAAAATGCAGACCACTGCCACCTGGGGATCTGTGTTCGAGTCTCGGTAACAACGCCAAAATCTTCTGTGATTCTGGGCAAATCACTTAATCTCCCCGGGCCTATAATGAATGTGTTTCTGTCCTCCTGTAACTTAACTGGTGCTATGTAAAGCGCTCTGATACCCGATTTGGTTCGGGTCTAGTTCGCGCGATATAAAACTCTGCAAAAAAAATAATAATCACATGTGAGTTTTAATCGCGACAGTGCCCTGTCCCTCAGGGCCAACTAGCCCTCCTGTTACCTCCAGTAAGCCCCATACAGCTGGATTGCAGATAGAGTGTTCAAAGGCCATGCCACCTTTTTACACCTTCTGCAAACGCGACTCCTGGCGCACTGGAATAGGGATGAGAGAAAAGAGAAGACACACTGGATTCTTGTAGACCGACTTGACAATTCAGTCGTGTAGAATGTCTCTCGAGAAAGGCAAAGTGTTACTGGGCTTCAGTTTTCAGCTCGTGTATAATCTTATAAATGTACCCTGTTAGACGGGACCTGGAGGGTCGGCCGAGGACAAGGGGAGAGGTCTCCGGGGAGAGCCGTCTCCAGCGATCGTACAGACAAGTAACTCCCCCCCCACAGATGGACACCACACAAAGATAAGGTTTAACGTTCTTTATAAGCAAATCTTGAAGTACGGTAGTATGGTACAAGGAGGTCAGGACACAGGGGTCCCCTCGATTCTAGTCTCTTTGAAGGAAAAGGGGGTAGCGGGACAGTCTTGTTACCGAACTGGTAGTGGATTAAATGATGGTTAGCTCACAATCCTCGAGCTCGGCGTTCTAGGAGGTCGGGCCGCGGCAGCGCCAGCAGGTCCTGAGGAGATCGTAGGTGGCAACGGGCCGCGGGAGCGCCAGCAGGTCCCGACGAAGATGGTGGTTGCAACGGGCCGCGGCAGCAGGTCCCGACGAGGATGGTGGTTGCAAGGGGCCGCGGCAGCGCCAGCAGGTCCCGACGAGGATGAAGGTTGCAGAAGGCCGCGGCAGCGCCAGCAGTCAGGACGACAGTTCACAAGGCAGGGCTGCGGCAGCGCCAGCAGTCCGTCAAGGATGAGTTCTTCACAGTGTCTCTCGACTCCAGGATACAACCGCCTTCCTGCTCTGGAGCTGCCCCAGTTATAGGTCTGGCCCCCTTTGATGTCCGGACCCTCGCACTTGGAGGTCGGGAGGTCCGGGATGAGGGAGTCCAGACACCCAGCAGGGGGGTGGAGCCAGCGCCCGGGGAGGCTGGGGGCGATCGGCACCTGGCGGGGGAGAGCCATCGAAACTCCTCTCTCCCATTGACCTGCCAAGTGGTCCGTTCACCTCCTGGGTGGATGGTGGTGCCGGGATGTCGGGGCCTGGCCAGGCCCGGGGTTAGGGTCAAGCTGAGGCCACGCGGCCCCGTGGTGCAGTGTCCAAGATGGCGGCTGGGCCCGGGCAATGGTCACGGCGGCGGCCCGGGCCAGTGATACAGAGATGTTCAGGGGCAGGCGTCCCGTGTGGGACGGGTCCCGGGTGGCTTCTGTGAGTAGCTTCTGGAGGGTCGGTGTCCTGGCTCTGTCATGCGGGGAGGGAGCGAGCCCTTTTCTGGGGCCTGTCCAACATACCCGATTAATCTGAACACCCTAAATGACTTCTTTAGGTCAAACATCTGCTTTCGAACTCTTAATTGGGTGTACCTGAATTACCCTTGACCTTTTCTCTTAAGGATTCTTGAAACTAAAAGAAAGAATAAACCAAAAAAACACTACAGGTGCACTAATAATCTGTGATTGCTCAAATTATCACAAGAGTTACTGATTTCCTTTACAATATTTGCTCCGTAATTTCACATTAAATATATATAAATAATTGTAACAATTGAGCTCTCTGTTCCCTTTCAGTCTTCTAATCAGACTCAAGGTATTTACACAAATGTCTGTTTTACTTTAACATTCTTCACTTACTCAATGTCCTTAAAGTCCTTGGATTGTTTCAGGAAGAGTTTTAAAACGTTCTCTTGATTTATAGAAGGTCAAGAGGTCTGCCACAGTTTTCATAGAGTTTAAATTCTTACTGGTATGTGTTCAAGCATGCTAACGCTTTACCATGCAGAGCGAGGTGTTGCTTGGCAACCCTTTGTTGATTCTCTTTTCTTTTCTCTTTTGCAGGAAATCGGAAACCGTGCTGGGAGAGGATTTGGAGACGGAAATTCAGAAACAGGAAGGGACGTCTGAAATGTGATCTGGGCAGCAAGAACACAGCCGAAGACACTGAGTGAAGACAGTGAAGGAAGCAGGGTGGAGCGCTGAAAAGCTTTGGATGCTCTCCCACCCACGTCCGGAGTCAGGTGAGTGTTTAGGCTTGAAGCGAAACATCGGGAACCAAGTAGGTGGGGTTTAAATAGCTTTGGGTCTCAGGTTTTCTCACGTGTGCATGTGAAGGTGATTTGGGTCTTAGATCTTGCCCAAGTAATTCACATGTACATGCCAAGACCGTTTACACATGCAGGAAATGCCTCCTGCCCCCCCAAAGGTCTTCGTATGTGACAGGGTTTTTCCGGATGCAAGGCATGGAAAGATCTGACCAATCTTGGAGTATGTACATGTGTGTCTGGTTCTCAGGATCTTTCTGACGCATCATAACCCTTCCAGTCAATTAAATACTGTAATCGACCATGTATACGTTTTGCATCTATAATGCAATTTACTTCATATGCAATATTGTCTCCAACTACAACAGGTGGAGGAGGGTTGTCTTTTCGTGTGGATGGATCATGTGGTTTGAGCAAAGATACATGAAGAACTGGGTGGATGGCATATTCTGAGGGCAAAGTTAATCTCATTGAAACTGGATTCAAAATGGTATTTATGGGAAAGGGGCCAATGAACCTAGGGTTTAGTTTCTTGGGGCCTTCAATCTGGATATTTCTGGTTGATAACCAGACAAGATCCCCTACTTTATAGGGTGGTGCTGGTGTTTTGTGTTTCGACTGATAATTTTACCTTTTGTTTATTTTTGGCTAAACTACCCTTGGCTTGTTCTTGAAATTCTCGCAATTCTGTTAATCTTTCGGTCACAGCAGGCATAAATCTGGAAGGATGGCAGGAATAGATCGTGGATGTAAGCTAGTTATAACAAAAGAAAGGGGAACAGCCTAAAGCTGCATGGTAGGACCTCATCCCAATGAGCCTATATAATGGAGGTTAGGCACCGTAGACTTTGTTCAAGGTATTGATTAACTTTTTCTGTCTGGCCTTCAGTCTGTGGGTGAGAAGCGGAGGATAATGCTATTTCAATTCCTAAATGTTTGCACAACTGACTCCAGAATTTTGAAACGAATTGAGGCCCCCTGTCGGAAATTATTTTACTGGGAAGGCCATGTAGTTTTACAATATGGTTTATGAACACTTCACTAAATTCTGTAGCTGCTGGTAGTTTTTGTAAACAAATAAAGTGCCCCATTTTAGACAAAAGATCCACAACTACTAAAATTGCAGTGAAGTTATGGGATTTAGGCAAATCTGTGATGAAGTCCAAACTGATAGTATGCCAGGGAAGCGGAGGTATGGGCAATGGTTGTACAAGACCTTTAGGGGATGAATGGAAGGACTTTTGTCGTGTGCACACTGGGAAGGCTTTTATATATTGTTGGACTGATGTCTGATGTTTTTCCACCAGAAATGCCGCGAAAATAACTCTAAAGTTTTATTGACCCCTGGATGTCCTGCTGTACTAACATCATAATTCCAGTGTAATATCTGTTGTCGCAAGTTTTCTTGAGGGATAAACAGTTTATCCTTGTGGAAGAAGTAACCCTCAAATATGGTGTTTTGTTTCTGAGCTCGGCATTGATGTTCATTTACCACCTGAACACTCAATGTAACTTGGTCTGAAAAGGTGTCCGCTTGTGTGACTGCCACTATTTTTTCAGAAGGAATTATACTTTGTCTAGATTCATTTGTGAAAAGGATGTTAGCGTAACAAAGAATTCACAAAGTGTCAGACAGGAGTTGCTTTTGCCTAGGGCAGTACGTTATGATGAAATCCAATTCACAAAAAAGAAGTAACCAGCGCATCTGTCTGGGATTGAGTGCCTTAACTGTGGTGAAAAACGGGAGATTTTTATGGTCTGATAATATGGTAATTGTATGCTTTGCACCCAATAAATTGTGTCTCCGTTCAAGAAAGACTGCTTTAATTGGCAATAACTTGCGTTCTGCATTAGTATAATTCTGTTCAGCTGGTAACCTTTTGCGCGAGTAGAAGGCAATTGGGTGTCACTATCTTAGAAAATTTAGATATGAAGCTCCTATCAGAATTGGCAAAACCTAGTACTCGCTGCGTGTCTTTTACAGAAGAGGGAGTTGGCCAATCTAAAATTGCTTCAACCTTTTTTGGGTCCATGATTATTCCTTCGGGAGAAAGCCAATAACCTAAAAATTCGACCTTCTTTGTGTTAAATACACACTTTTCAAGTTCCACATACAAAGAATTGTCTCTTAATCTTTGTAGAACTGAGCGAACATGTGTAGTATGCTCTTCCTCAGTCTTGGAGAAGGCCAGTATGTCATCAATATATACGATGACACAGACATCAAGTTAATCACGTAGGACTTCATTGATGAAATACTGAAACGCTGCCGGGGCATCCAAGAGACCGAATGGCATTACTGTATATTCGAATAGACCATATTTCGTGCAAAAGGTGGTCTTCCATTCGCCTCCCTCCTTAATACGAACAAGGTGATATGCGCCCGTAAATCCAATTTAGTATAAATATTTGATCCTTTGATTTGATTCAGCAAGACTGAGCTAAGAGGTAATGGATAACGATTTTTAATCGTTGCCTTGTTAACTGCGCGGTAATCTATGCACGCCCTCAGATCGCCAGATTTTTTAGCTCCAAAGAAAAGTGGCGAAGAGACTGGTGACGTAGAGTGTCTTATAACACCAATCTCTAACAGTTTGTTTAAGTATGTTCTCAAATATTGGTTTTCAGGCTCAGTTAAGGCGTATATTGTACTACAGATTAAGACTGCACCAGGGATCAAGTCTATCCTGCAGTCGAACACTCTGTGTGGTGGTAATTTAGTTGCTCGGACAGGGTCAAATACATCAGCATAGTCTTGATATTCGCTGGGTAACTGTTGAGAATCTTGTTGTAAGGTAGAACAAAATAATGGAGTTATGGGATCTTGAGTTTCCGAATAACAATGATTTCTGCAAAAGGAGGAGTCTAAAGTGACAGTTCTTTTAATCCAATCTATCTTCAGATTATGTAGTTCTAACCAAGTACTCCCAGTATGACACCAAAAGTGGGTGTATCAATTAGATCAAAAACAGTTTCTTCAGTGTGCCCATTTTCTCCACCTATGGTCAAAGGTTTGTTATGAAACTTAATTAATCCAGAGGCTAAAGCTGAGCCGTTTACAGCTCTGACTGGTTCTGGTTCAGATTTTGCAGCTCGAGTTGTTCCTAATTTACTGGCTAATTCCAAATTAAATAAAATTGCCTGTAGCCCCAGAATCAATCAGAACAGCCAAGCTGTGTCTTTCTTGAGTTGTTATAATAAAGGTTACCCTAATTGTAAAGTGCTTCGGAGTACGATTAACAACATTAGTGGCATACTGTGAGATCTGTACTGAAGTTGTTCTCAAAGAAACGTTCTCTTTTTTCTCCGAGAAATCTAGTTTTCTGACTCGCTCAATGGTTTGTCTGTTATTGCTATAGCTTTCCTTTTGTTAGTTTTAACTGGATAATCCTTTGCAAAGTGACTTGCCTTACCACAATGAAGACACAAATTGCCCTTTCGCCTGCGTTCTTTTTCTTCTGCAGGAAGTTGTCCTTTCAGACCACCAATCTGCATTGGTTTCACATGTGTGTTCTTTTCTTCTGTTTCTTCTGTTTCTTTTTTCTCAACTCTAAAATGACAAGTTCTTAAATCACTTCTGGGTCTTTCACTCTTTCGCTCTCCCAATCTGTGATCTAACTTAACCACTAGATCTTGTCACTAACATAAATGCCCTCTCCATGATAGAAAACCTTGTGGGCAACCGTCGGGCTTTGCTGCGTAGGGTCAGCCATCTGCAAATGGAACGGACTCCATTCCATTTCTGTACTGGGTGCCATGCCAAGTACCCTCGCGCCGACCTACATCAAGTTTGTAACTTGTGCCTCTCTCCGCAGCACAAGGAGGAAGACTACGACGCTTGTAAGTCGTTTCGGTCCAAGAGGACTCTACCCGATTTTCTTGTTTAATTTGTCGGGAGGTCAGTAGAATGAATATAGAATTTTGTAATGGTCTGGCGTAGGCCATATTCATTTGCTCCATGTGCCGTTGCCGGCCAACACATGATTCTGTTTTCACCCTGGCATGTGCAGGTTGTCAGCTCATCTGGTTCTGTTTACTGATTATGTCAAACGCAGATCTAAATCACTTTTTAGGTCTCGCTATGACGAACGCGCGCTAAGCGCGTTCTCGCCACGAGAACTATAGCTGCCGGATCAGCCGACAACGAAGGGAGACAAGAGCTGGCCACGCGCAGCGTTTTTCCATAGGATTACGTTGGGCGCCTGAGCTTCTGCCTCAGACAGCATGGCAGAAAGAATCGGATCACGACGCGCGCCTCGTGGAATGCAGGGGGAGTCTGCAGAGGGGCGCGCGGCGCTGATAAACAGGCAGGCGTCTGAATCTGCTGTGTTTGCCTCTGCTGGTCGCTGCAGCCGTGCGTGTGTGGGCTGATCTGACGGAGACTGAGAGTGCGGGGGATGCGGAGGCAGAGGAGGGCTCGAGTGAAGTTTTGTTGCAGTTTAAGTTTCCACCCGCTGTGCAGCTCACTATTCCTGCCAAAATCCCGCAAGCTTTTTTTAAATCTTCCTCATTGCTTGGTCCTCGGCGTTTTTCTCATACAGATAAACTCAAAGTCACCCCGCGGTGCTGACATCATCACAAAATGCACAGATCTGCGCGGACCTAATGGGGAACATATGCCCAGTGTGCGCGAGGAGGAAAGGATGTTGTTTTAATAAACTGACTTCATCGCAACTGCCCGCGAGTGACCCTTTACCTCGGGCGGCAATGGTTGGCTCAGCTCTAGTGACTTTAGATCCCTGCGGCATGTGGACGATCTCTGTAATTATTAAATTGTCGATGGTGCCCTGTCCTGCAGACAGTCTGCAGAGCGCCGCGACTCTCTCTCTTGTTTCCAGTTGCTTTTCTCCGCCTAGTTATATCCGGAACTTATAGTCTTGCTTTCAAGGTTTGACATGGGAGGCATTACAGCCAGACACTTGCTGCAAAACATCATAAACAGGGTGCTGTATCTTTAAGAGATCCTATAAAAACGGAAACAATTACACTTCTCTCTCGACAGGCCGGGGAGAGCATTTGTTTCGTTGGCCCCTTGACCGCCGTGTATTTTTTTATAACTAGACGGATGCTTCTCCGGCTCTCTAAAACAACCATTGTCCGGTACCCCACCCCGCCCCCAGCATGTTTCCTGCCCTCTAAGCAAGCGAGACAACATGGCTGCCGTGTCGTCGATAAAATGGCAAGGTTTGATGTTCTGTCTCTGAACGGCACCCCGGGGGAGCAGATCATGCTGCGCAGGCAGAATACAGAGGTTCCGGCCAGCCCACGGATCCTATAAAAACTGAAACAATTACACTTCTCTCTCGACAGGCCGGGAAGAGCATTTGTTTCATTGGCCCCTTGCCCTCCGTAGATTTTTTTATAACTAGACGTATGCTTCTCCGGCTCTCTAAAACAACCTTTGTCCGGTGCCCCACCCCGCCCCCAGCATGTTTCCAGTTCCCTCTAAGCAAGCGAGACAACATGGCTGCCGTGTCCTCGGGAAAATGGCCAGGTTCGATGTTCTGTCTCTGAATGGCACCCCGGGGGAGCAGACCATGCTGCGCAGCCAGAATACAGAGGGTCCGGCCAGCTCACTCCCCGCCCACACCTTTCGCACCTTACCTGAAGCAGCTACCCTACTGCAGCAGGTAGTAGGAAGCGACAGTGTTAACTTCCAGGAAACGAACAAAACCTGCACAAAAGGACCTAATAATAACAGGTCTATCAGATTATTTTTAAAGGGGGGTAGGGCTGGGAGGGGTGGGGACACAAACAACAGGCCTAATAATTCCAGTGCATTTAGATTATTTTATGGGGGGTTAACTTGTGATACTCAATTACTCATGGGTGGGATACTAGAAGGAATCTTTAGCTCCAAACCTGTTTTCTCCTGCGTAATTAACAGGGAACGTGTAATGGGGCACTTCCGCACTTGTGGAAGCACTGCTCACCAATACCACCACTAAACATTACAGAAACCAGGTTTGGCACCTGCCACATCTATATGCCTCTGGGTACCCCTGCACGGCCCTTCTCACCCAGGGCCTCGTGAATCATGAAGGCAGGGGCAGAAACACTTGCCCTTCACATAGCTCCTGAGCAGCAAAATAGAAGCTGCTGAGAAGTCTATGATATCGGGTCGCAAAGGTATGTGATGTCACTTCTGTTACCTCGTATTTTGATAAATCGTTGTCCATGCCACCGAACTCTCCCTGTCCCATCTAATGATTGACTTAATGTGCTTTTCTGACATCTTTCTACTTGCATTCCCACTCATTGAACATACGTTCTCTCCTCAGACCTACATGAAATGGCAAAATATTGTTTATTACATTTTTGGAAAACTACTCGAAATTAAGGGACATTTTGCAAAATCCACTTTACAGAATTTCATGTGAAAATGGAACAGGAGGGCACCTCGCATTCAAAAATCACGCAAGGTAGTGGCAGGGTTCTATTTAAACCAGTTCTCAGCAGAAAACAATGTGCAAAATTCTGCAGTCGTGAAATTCTATCAAATGTGAATTGAATTTCATAATTTTCACGAGTGTAATAAAAATGTCAAATGTGTCTTTGCACCTTCAAAAAGTCCTTCCAACCTCACCTCCTCCAATTGAAAGTCCTTCATCACCTTTGCTGCTCACGGCCAATGCCACTCGGATGTACATCACTGTAGGCACACAGACAGTAATGACACGTCCTCTAGTACCGTCCCACTGTCTTCTCCACTGCTGATTTCCTGGTATTTACCACCAATAATTAGAATAGCTCCATAAGTTACTTTAATTTAATTGGTGTACTTCCTTCAATTTTGGAATGCTCAACAAATACACATATACAACAAAAACACCGAAATACTACTTTAAACCACCTGCTTTAAACAGTGACTGTGGCGTCTATTAGCAGTCCGCAGCAGTTGTAATTGTTACCCTATGCTGCGGTTTGTCACCCCTCCAGGCTGAGTCCCAATCCTTGTGATTAAGAAATCACACTGATGCACAAAGGTTTTTATTGGGTCCCACAGTCACAAAGGCCATTCTGAAAAGAGGAGAAGAAACAATGTGTGCGGAAACCAGCTTGACACCTTTACTTCACCAGCTCCCCCAAACCTCTCTAAATTCACCATTCACGCACAGTTTACTATTTGAGTGCAAACGTCTGCATGAGGCACACGGTGTCTGTAAAGCACACGAGTTCACTGAAAAACCTCTCAGCATTGCTCTCAACCAGCCACACTTGCAATGAGGAACTTCTGACATGGATATGCCAGTTCAAATGCTCTAACCTGCCTAATCAGGGAACTGAGATAGTTCAGTGAACCAGGCGCCTGCTGCTGTGTTTAGCGTGCAGCATACATGTCAAAGTTCGGACCTTGGAAGGACAAATGCAGCTTTTCACCCTTACCAGGCAATTAATATACATATATAGCATGGTATGTACAGTGCTATATGGCAGCAAATCGGCAGCAGCAAGCGCTATATACAAACAGGGTTTTATTTTCAAGGGTGAAAAGTGCAAACTTGTTCCCCTTTCAAGTATAATCCTGATGGTGAGTGTCTCCAAACGAGCGTCGGATGGAAGTCGCGTTTGTCTGTGTGCAGCAGTCACATGGAAATATTGAGCAGTCTCTTAACTTACGTTGCCTGTGAAGTCTATTACAGACCATATAACACACAGTCAGACGTTTCCAGAAAAAGGACCGGCAGTGAAAATAGTAACAAGAACTTCATATATTGTATATACTACTGGGTCAGTCCCTGAAGGCTGCATAGACACTAATCTAAGTTGCACAGGTTCCCCATCCAAATTGTACTGGTAGCCTTTGGAAGTCACACAGTTGGCCCCTGAATACTGTGCACACAGATCATGGAGGCTTCAAAGATGGCAGATGAAAGTGGTATGGTCAGTCTACCTTGGTGCCACTGCTCAACTCAGGGATTTACAAAAAGAACACCCATCGATCTCAGTCCGAGGCCGGGCCAACCTCGGTCGGAGTCAGGGTCCCTATATCTCTCTCTCGCCCTCCCTCTATACCTCTCTCGCCCTCCCTCTATATCTCTCTCGCCCTCCCTTTATCCCTCTATCTCTCTCTCGCCCTCCCTCTATCCCTCTATCTCTGTCTCGCCCTCCCTCTATCTCTCTCTCGCCCTCCCTCTATCTCTCTCACCCTCCCTCTATCCCTCTATCTCTCTTGCCCTCCCTCTATCTCTCTCTCGCCCTCCCTCTATCCCTCTATCTCTCTCTCGCCCTCCCTCTCGCCCTCCCTCTATCCCTCTATCTCTCTCTCGCCCTCCCTCTATCCCTCTCTCGCACTCCCTCTATCTCTCTCTCGCCCTCCCTCTATTCCTCTATCTCTCTCTCACCCTCCCTCTATCCCTCTATCCCTCTATCTCTCTCTAGCCCTCCCTCTATTGCTCTATCTCTCTCGCCCTCCCTCTATCTCTCTCTCGCCCTCCCTCTATCCCTCTATCTCTCTCGCCCTCCCTCTCGTCCTCCCTCTATCCCTCTATCTCTCTCGCCCTCCCTCTATCTCTCTCGACCTCCCTCAATCCCTCTATCTCTCTCTCGCCCTCCCTCAATCCCTCTATCTCTCTCTCGCCCTCCCTCTATCCCTCTATCTCTCTCTCGCCTTCCCTCTATATCTCTCTCGCCCTCCCTCTATCCCTCTATCTCTCTCTCGCCCTCCCTCTATCTCTCTCTTGCCCTCCCTCTATCTCTCTCTCGCCCTCCCTCTATCTCTCTCGCCCTCCCTCTATCTCTCTCTCGCCCTCCCTCTATCCCTCTATCTCTCTCACCCTCCCTCTATCTCTCTCTCGCCCTCCCTCTATCCCTCTATCTCTCTCTCGCCCTCCCTCTATCCCTCTATCTCTCTCGCCCTCCCTCTATCTTTCTCTCGCTCTCCCACAATCCCTCTATCTCTCTCTCACCCTCCCTCAATCCCTCTATCTCTCTCTCGCCCTCCCTCTATCCCTCTATCTCTCTCTCGCCCTCCCTATATATCTCTCTCGCCCTCCCTCTATCCCTCTTTCTCTCTCTCGCCCTCCCTCTATATCTCTCTCGCCCTCCCGCTATCCCTCTATCTCTCTCTCGCCCTCCCTCTCGCCCTCCCTCTATCCCTCTATCTCTCTCTCGCCCTCCCTCTATATCTCTCTCGCCCTCCCTCTATCCCTCTATCTCTCTCTCGCCCTCCCTCTCGCCCTCCCTCTATCCCTCTATCTCTCTCGCCCTCCCTCTATCTCTCTCTCGCCCTCCCTCTATCCTTCTATCTCTCTCTCGCCCTCCCTCTATCCCTCTATCTCTCTCTCGCCCTCCCTCTATCCCTCTATCTCTCTCTCGCCCTCACTCTATATCTCTCTCGCCCTCCCTCTATCCCTCTATCCCTCTATATCTCTCTCGCCCTCCCTCTATCCTTCTATCTCTCTCTCGCCCTCCCTCTATCCCTCTATCTCTCTCTCGCCCTCCCTCTATCCCTCTATCTCTCTCTCGCCCTCACTCTATATCTCTCTCGCCCTCCCTCTATCCCTCTATCTCTCTCTCGCCCTCCCTCTATATCTCCCTCGCCCTCCCTCTATCCCTCTATCTCTCTCGCCCTCCCTCTATCCCTCTATCTCTCTCTCGCCCTCCCTCTATCTCTCTCTCGCCCTCCCTCTATTTCCCTCCCTGTATGTATCTTTCGCACTCCCTCTATCTATCTTTTGCCCTCCCTCAATCTATATTTCGCCCTCCCTCTATCTATCTATCGCCCTCACTATCTATCCTATCACCACAGCATCACTCGGCACCACCACAGCACCACTCAGGGGCACCACAACATCACTATGCGCTACCAAAATGCTTATAAGTTCAACAGTAACTTACAATATTATTATAATATAATATTATTGCCAACATTGCTTAAAATTTTGCAACAGCTATCATCATGCAAATCATCCTTATACACCAATACAGACTTTGCTAAAAATTTAATGCAACGCATTGTCATATACAATGCCAATAACTCAAACTTTATTGCTGCGAGACCTATTGCATTGCAAATGCTTATTGATTGGTCCATCCCATATGGTAGATCCTATTTTTTAATCCTCTCTTTTCTCCAGTGAGTTTGGTCAGTAACATACCAATCCCGGCACAGGAGAGAATCCACTTTAAGGCTCTATGCGTCGCCCATAAATCTCTGAAGGGAAACGGTCCAACCCTCAACAAGGCCCTGGTTAGACCACACAAGGCCTCCAGAAGACTTCGCTCTGACGAGCTCCACCTGGCAGTGCTTCCTAGAATGATGAGGGCCAGATCAGGTGGCTGCCTCTCCTCACTCAAGGCCTCCAGAAGACTTCGCTCTGACGAGCTCCACCTGGCAGAGGTTCCTAGAATAATGAGGGCCAGATCAGGTGGTTGCCTCTCCTCATTCAAGGCCTCCAGAAGACTTCGCTCCCACAAGCTCCACCTGGCAGAGGTTCCTAGAATAATGAGGGCCAGATCAGGTGGATGCCTCTCCTCACTCAAGGCCTCCAGAAGACTTCGCTCTGACGAGCTCCACCTGGCAGAGGTTCCTAGAATAATGAGGGCCAGATCAGGTGGTTGCCTCTCCTCACTCAAGGCCTCCAGAAGACTTCGCTCTGACGAGCTCCACCTGGCAGTGCTTCCTAGAATAATGAGGGCCAGATCAGGTGGTTGCCTCTCCTCACTCAAGGCCTCCAGAAGACTTCGCTCTGACGAGCTCCACCTGGCAGAGGTTCCTAGAATAATGAGGGCCAGATCAGGTGGCTGCCTCTCCTCACTCAAGGCCTCCAGAAGACTTCGCTCTGACGAGCGCCTCCTGGCAGAGGTTCCTGGAATAATGAGGGCCAGATCAGGTGGCTGCCTCTCCTCACTCAGGGCCTCCAGAAGACTTCGCTCTGACGAGCTCCACCTGTCAGAGGTTCCTCGAATAATGAGGGCCAGATCAGGTGGCTGCCTCTCCTCACTCAAGGCCTCCAGAAGACTTCGCTCTGACGAGCGCCACCTGGCAGAGGTTCCTAGAATAATGAGGACCAGATCAGGTGGCTGCCTCTCCTCACTCAAGGCCTCCAGAAGACTTCGCTCTGACGAGCTCCACCTGGCAGAGGTTCCTAGAATAATGAGGGCCAGATCAGGTGGTTGCCTCTTCTCATACAATTCGGCCAAGCTTTGGAATTCCCTACCACTCTCTCTCCGGAAAGAATCGAACCACCTGGCTTTCCGGAAACAGCTGAAGACCTGGCTCTTCCCCTAAGGGTCCCCCCTTTAGTCCTGCCTCTGGGTAGCCATGCGCTATATAAAAGCTTTTTTCATTTAATTTAATTTCAATCCTGCCCCCTGCCCGTACAGTTTCTTTATTATCTCCACTCTCTGTTTGTACTAAGGGTTTCAAAGGAGATCTGTGTAACTTTGCAGCTCGTATAACATTTTGCCGACCACTGGTAACTATCAGCTACTCAGAGCTAGCCTTAAAATAGACGCTTCCAATGCTGAGCAAGTGCCTTATTTAGAGTTTGGAGGACAGGGGACTCCTTCATAAATGTGGTGGGTCTCCCACCTCCCATGTTTGAAGTTCTATTAACGTTAACAATGTCCAGACTGCATGAGCAGATATGCCCCAGCAATATCCTTGTTGATTCCGGGATATTGCAAGTGACCAGGGAAGCTCTATAGTAAGTACATTGGCTGCACACTTGTCATTACGAGTTCCACAGCTCCATGAAGGTTTCATTGAAATATGGGATATTTGATACCAAACATCTCAGCATATTAAACCTGCATTGATTGCAGTGTCCGATTTATAAAAAAGTGCACACAGAATGCCCCTTAGAGGGGTCCCCTAAGATCTACCAATCCTTAGTGTGGGCACCGACTGGCCTGAGCCAGCCTGCTACCACCAGACAGTATCCTGTCCTCATGGGGAGAGTGCCTGCGCACTTTGAGGTCGATAACAATGCCTTTCCTGGGTGGAGGTATTCACACCTCCCCCTGGTCAGGCAGAGCCATCTGTGGCAGGGATTTTCAAAGGCCTGCCGCCTTGGTAATGCGACCCCAGCCTCTTCTGTTAGAGGGAGCAAGCAATCTTCCTGTCCTCACCCCCTTTTAGGTGCAAGGACAAGTGGGAAACCTTAGATAGAACAGGAGGTGCACCCCCGCTCCCTCTGTCAACTCCACCCCTCAGGTGCTGGAGGCGAGGTGTAGTACACTTTGTAGTGCCCACTATCTTGAAGATGGTGGGACTTATCCAATCAGGGCTAGGACTGTGTCCCCTTCCCACAGGAGGTGGGCATGATAGAGGGTGTAGACACCCCTGGAAAGGGGCCCATTAGCCTCTACCTGTCACTCCCTTGTAACGCCCTTAAATCAAGATTTTAGGTGGCATCCCCAGACCCTGAATTTCAGTTCTTGGCGACCTTAGAAGAGCCGGGCACTGCGGCCTTCTCTGCTGGTGAGGCTCTGTAGAGAACTATGGACTTGGTCCCAGTCCTACTGGCCTGTCAGCATCCCTGGATGATCCTGAATCAAAAGGCAAGCCGTCTTGCAGCCCAGCGATCTCCAGAACCTTGGGAGGACTACCTGCCTTCGATAAAGGGCAATCTAGTTTTATGTAGTGGGATTTGGCTAGGGAGTGTCAGGACAAGCCAAGCTATGTTACTCACTCTATATTTGCAGGCTTTGTGTTTTTGGTCTAATCACTCTAACTAATGTGCACCGTATTTTCGGTGTCAACACTATCGATTGAGCATTCGTTCAATAAAAAGAATTTTGCAAAGTACCTGTGTCTTGGCAAGATAAGCAGTGGGCTGGTGATTTATTCAATCGAGTCTGTTGTTGAGCTCTGAGTTCAAGCTGCCCTTTAATGTAAACAGGGTCATTGATTTGGCAGTATCAGTATCTGTAGTTAAATTAGACAAAAACGAGTTCTAATTGCCAACTCCCTGACACCCTGAATGGCCTCAACCCTATCGCCATCGCCAAGCGTGCCTAGATCCCTCTCCCGCACAGCTCTCCGCGTCCCCAAGGCATCCAGAGAATTGTAGATCAACTTCCTATAGATGGTTGAGATTGCTTTTTCGGTCAGGGGATCAATTAATAGCTGGTCCTCCATTAGGGATGCATCCAGCAACTGCTCCCCTTCCTGGATGTAACTTTGCAGAGCATGGCCACCTGCAAATGTCAGAACCGTTTTTAGTCACCAAATGTATACTTTTGTTGTAGGATCGTGAAGGACACAAGTGCCTGTCCCCCCACGCATCGCCCGGCCGCTCTAAGCTAATCAATCTCCATTTTGTGAAGCCCTGCAATCCTCCCAATGCACTTAAGAGATCACCATTTTACAGTGGAGTATTTTCAGTCAGCTTACCTTCTCAGCCTAAACACTTGGTAGCCTCTCTCCACACCCTTACCACTGTTTAGGTATGAGTAGGTAGGGTGCACTCAAGCTTTCTTCGATAGAGCATCGGGGTGGGGTAACCTCTCTTGCCCATGGCCAATCTATCTACCCGGTAAGAAGGATCCTCACAGTCTGCAAAAACCCAGTTGTTGACTGCCACCAGCTGCGTGGCCCAGTAATACTTGTGAATGCTCCGGACCACCAGCCCATCCTAATAAACTCCCCTCTGCAACTTACTCAGCGTGACGCGCCGCCATCCCACAACAGGAGCCGAAGTTCTCAGACTATCTTTTGAAAAAAAATGTCTGGTGGGATCTTAAAGGACATTTTTTGCACAATGTACAGGAGACCCTGGAGGGTCATCACTTTAAATAGGGCCACCCAGCCCAGTAAGGAGAGCGGGAGCATCCGCAAGTGTGGGGCATCCCAGCGAAGACGGTCTAATTTCGGGAGTATGTTCCTGCCTGTGCTCTCTTGTAATGAACACAACCAAATATTTAAAGCCATGTAGTGCCACTCAAACTGTGTACCTAGACTGCAGCCGCAGGGTCCCTGCCACCATCAGGAATATTAAGGACTTCTTCCAGTTGATCTTATATCCTGAATAATCTCCAAGTATGTGAAAAATGTGTAGGATTCATTCACTCGAGAATGCTGGCTACGTGCCATATACCAAAACGTCTGAGTAGACGGAGATTCTCACATCCCACTCCTGATCAACTGGAATACCCCATATGAGAGGTCCTGGTGAACCCAAACATGTGTGAAGAGCATAGGAGACAAGGAACATCCCTGTCGGATGGCAAAGACTCAGTAGACTGTATTATTGAGGCGCATGCTCGCTAGAGGAGCCACATACAAGAGCTTAACAGCAGCGCCACTGGTTCAGCAAAGGAATCCCCTATTGCATATGGTACTCCATTAAGGTGTCGGAGATTTAAGCGCGTTCCCTGGTGTGGTATAAAGCCCAATTGATCAGGATGAACCACTGTTGCAATTACTGTCCGCAGGCAGATCGCCAGGGCGTTCGCAGGGACCTTAGTCTCAATATGAAGCGGGGAGATAGGCCTATAAGACCCACACTCAGTTGCTGGTTCGTCCTTTTTAGGGCTCGGGCCAACCGTCCCATTGCGTCAGCAGTGTGCGTGGCCTAAGAGTCATTTTCTCAGGGCTTCCGAAAACGTACCTAACAAATTCCTGGCTGCTCGTGGTTTTTCGTGCTTTTTTTTGCTATGCATTGCTATTGGCCTTCGTGTGCGTGTGCTTTAGAAATAGAACACGCAATAGGCCATAGGCGGTCGAGTAGCTCCACCTATGGCCTATTGGTGTCTGTTACGCGCACCAGAAGGCCATATATCTTCAATTATCTCAGCCGTCACGGCAGAGATAATTCAAGACATATGGTGGCAGTGGCTTGCGCGCGTGCACCCCTCGCCGGCGGTTTACGATTATGTTTCTTTCTTTTTTTTTGCGGCTTCTGTTTTTTGTGGCGAGTTGCTCTCGTATCGGGCATACTAATATCTGTTATGAGATCGAGTAGGCAGGGGTGCTGAGAGATAGACTCGTATATTATATTTAAATTATATTTAAAACTTTTAATTGAGAGACTGGATACATTTCATGCCCATGATTTATGTCAGCAAATGGGGCCGCTTAGCTGTCTATGAACTGAATAACAAGAGCATTTGGGGCCGGCGCTTGCTTTCCAGCTGGAGTTGGCAAACTGCAAAAATTCCAAATATGTATTTAGAGCAAGGAGCTCTCTCTGTCAGCCTCTTCTCTGTGTCTACGCTGGGCTTAGACAGGGTCAGTCTGCTCCCAGGGCATGGTTCTTGCGACACAGAGGGGCGCTGGGCTGGGGCAGGGTCAGTCAGCTTCAAGGGCATGGTTCTTGCAGACACAGAGGGGCGCTGGGCTGGGGTAGGGTCAGAGAGTGTTGAGTGCAGAGAGTGTTGAGTGCAGAGAGTGTTGAGGGCAGAGAGTGTTGAGGGCAGAGAGTGTTGAGTGCAGAGAGTGTTGAGTGCAGAGAGTGTTGAGGGCAGAGAGTGTTGAGGGCAGAGAGTGTTGAGGGCAGAGAGTGTTGAGGGCAGAGTGTTGAGGGCAGAGTGTTGAGGGCAGAGCGTTGAGGGCAGAGGGCAGAGTGTTGAGGGCAGAGGGCAGAGTGTTGAGGGCAGAGTGTTGAGGGCAGAGTGTTGAGGGCAGAGTGTTGAGGGCAGAGTGTTGAGGGCAGCGTGTTGAGTGCGTGCAGAGTGTTGAGGGCGTGCAGAGTGTTGAGGGCGGGCAGAGTGTTGAGGGCGGGCAGAGTGTTGAGGGCGGGCAGAGTGTTGAGGGCAGAGTGTTGAGGGCAGAGTGTTGAGGGCAGCGTGTTGAGGGCAGCGTGTTGAGGGCAGCGTGTTGAGGGCGTGCAGAGGGCAGCGTGTTGAGGGCGTGCAGAGGGCAGCGTGTTGAGGGCAGCGTGTTGAGGGCAGCGTGTTGAGGGCAGAGTGTTGAGGGCAGCGTGTTGAGGGCAGCATGTTGAGGGCATACAGAGTGTGTGAGTGCAGAGGGCAGTGTTGAGGACGTGCAGAGAGCAGAGTGTTGAGGGCGTGCAGAGGGCAGCGTGTTGAGGGCAGCGTGCTGAGGGCAGCGTGTTGAGGGCAGAGTGTTGAGGGCAGCATGTTGAGGGCGTGCAGAGTGTGTGCAGAGTGTTGAGGGCGTGCAGAGGGCAGAGTGTTGAGGGCAGTGTTGAGGGCGTGCAGAGGGCAGAGTGTTGAGGGCAGCGTGTTGAGGGCAGCGTGTTGAGGGCAGTCTGTTGAGGGCATGCAGAGGGCAGAGTGTTGAGGGCAGCGTGTTGAGGGCAGCGTATTGAGGGCAGCGTGTTGAGGGCAGCGTGTTGAGTGCAGCATGTGAATGAGTGCGGCAGAGTGTGAGTGAGTGCGGCAGAGTGTGAGTGAGTGCAGCATGCCACCATTGCTACAATTCCAGTCCAACCCACATAATTCCACTACACACCACCTGCATACACTCCATAGCACATGGCTAAAAGACATTGCCATTGACAATGCCATTAGCTCTAACTCAAATAAATCCGAGACCTATTGCATTTCTAATGCTTGTTGGGATGACCACCACCTCAGATGTTCTTTGGTGCTCCGGGAGACACCCTTATTTTCAGGCAGTCTGAAACCTACTCTGGAGGTACTCCCTGATTTTATCCATCATGCTTTTATATAATTCTAAGGGTAGCTCATCAGGCCCCATCGCTTGTCCTGTTTTCAAGGTTCCTATTGTCTTATTTATTTAGTCTACTGTCAGGTCTTGGTCTAGTGCGTCTCGGTCCTCATTCGTTAGCATTGGCAGGGTCAGGTCTTTCAGGAAGTCTCTCCCAGTATTTCCGTCCCCTTGTTGTCAGTGTCCTCAAGAATCCAGTTCCGTCCTTTGTCTTGTCTCTCTAACCATGTAAGCAACTCATTGGCTTTATCACCGACATCATAGAGACAATGCTGGGTAGCCAGCGCATGAGTGCACGCTATTTTCCATTAGTGCTCTTAATGTGTGCTGCTTCAGTTGATGGTGCAATGGGAGAGAAACTGATTCCCCACTTGCCACACGAACCTCCAGGAAAGCACATTCCTTGTCCTGAGCCTCGCACTTCAATTTACGTTCCATACGTACATTCTCCCAATCAAGGCTTGTGTCTGGCCTTGAATCACTGCCTTGAATTCACCCTATAGCACGCATGCTGATTCAACAGGCCGCCCATTCTCCTTAAAATAGAATTCTGCTCTATCTCTCATACGAGCTTTGAACGTCTTGTCTTTTAAATATCACGGATCAACCCTTGGGGGTAGGATAAAGTCCACAACCGGACCATCGAGTTGCACCTCCACCAGCGAATGGTCTGAGATTCCCCCTGCTATGTGCGTAACAGCTCTAAAATCAACTTTATGGACAGTCTGGGTGAAAGGATGGTGCAGGCATGCCAGACTACCATGTGCTGCAGATAGGTGCGTCCGGTTCTGATACCCTCTTCCCCTCTAGGGGAAGAGGAGAAGTGTGGCTCACCGATTAGAGCGGCAGACCCTGAGGTAGAGGTCTGGCCCGGGACCAGGGTTCAGTTCCCGACGCGGCAGGGTCTTGGGCTCAATGTCCACGGACTTGATAATTCTCGCCTAGGTGCCTACTCTAATCATGGGTCCCACTCTGAAACTCTGAGCAATAGCTTGCTTAATCTCCACAACGGCCCCGAAAGCGCTAGGATGCCTGGCCTCACCGTGGAGGTGCCCAGTAAGGGGGCATCTCACAGGGAAAGCCAGGAAGGGTTCCACAGCGGTATACAGCACCATGATACCTTTCAGGTGATAGTGCGCTTTACAAGTATACCCACATTTACATTTACGTTTAGGAGTATCATGAATATAGTATAGGTGCAGTTCTGTCACTCCAGTCACCCCAATGCGTATATGCTCTGTCGTAAGCGTTTTATCCTTCCACAGGATGAGTCAGTCTTTTCTGGGTCTCTTTCCTGTTTCCCGGCACTTGAATGGCACGCCCGAACACTCGAGAGAGCAGTGACCCACCAGCAGGCTTTTGTGGAGCGCTTTTGTCCTGGATGTAGGGCTGCATACAGTAGGGCATCCACTCTGTCTTTTCTTTGCCTTTGCCTGAAGATCAGCAGTCCCAAGGTAGAAGTCACACCTGGCCTGTCGGAGCCCCTCTGGAGGCCCGACTGTCAGCAATTAAGCCCACACTGTGGCCGGCTGGACCACAGGCGTAAGCTCATACAGGGTGTTCAACACTGGCGTAGTTGTAGTCACTCATGGGCCTCTGACACAGAGTAGTCAGAAATTCAGCAGCTAAAAGCCCAACACAGGCTCTCCAGGAAGCCAGTAGATTCAGACCCTTTTGTGTTAGGAATTTGGCAAATGCAACCTTGAACGGGGTGTTGCCAGCACACAATCGTCCAACTGGGCCTCAACAATCACGTTGTGGTAGAGTTTTATTTCCTGCCTTGATCTGTTGGGAGAGTCTTGGCGGGGGAGGAGGGGGTCCCTCAGACTAGCTGGTCCTGCTGTATGGCTTTCCGGCCCGCCCTACAAATAACGAGGATGTGTCGGACCTTGCTTTTTCCAGGACAGCCTTGTCCTCCTGATGGATAGTCAAACTCATTTCCCTTTCTTACCAGAGTATAAAAGAGGGATAGATGGTCCCACTTGTATACACACCTGGCAGGCAGGAGATGCAGTTTACTCTGTTGCACTCTCTCATTGCTTTTATGCTACGCACACCAACACCCTAAACACGCACATGATGTTAGCGCAAAGTCTGGGCACAGGCATAGAAATGGAGCATTACATGGGTGTGTCATCTATTCCAGGTGTAGCAGTTCTGAATAAACCCAGGGCATTTTCTTTTGACCGGAAGCTTCTCCTGGATGACCAGTTTATTGTGTATATGCAGGCTTGGATGGCTGAATTCCTTCGTATTAATCGGGGTAGTACTGATCCTGAGTATGTTTGGGATGCATTCAAGGCTGCTTTTAGGGGAGAAACCCTTAGTTATGGTTTGTATAATCAGACGCAACAGGCATTAAAGGAACATGAGCTATATCAGGGTCTGGTCAGAGCTGAAGAGGCTCTAGTTCAGGGTATTCATATCGGTAGGGACATTGGGGCATTTGTAGTAGAAGTGTCAAAGATCAAGGCGAAAATAAATCTCCAATGGAGCCAAGAGGCTGCTAAAAAATATGTAGTAAGACAGCGACTTAACTATGAATATGGGGAGGCCAGCGGTAGGTGCTTGGCATAAAAATTAAGGATGAAGGAGGCAGCTGAGAGAATCAATTACATTTGGGATAGTAATGGCCAGTGTGTTGAGAATGAGAATGGTATTCTGGAGGTGTTCAGAAGTTTTATATGAAGCATTATACACGGATGATCAATATGATGTCCGGAAAGTCAAGGAATTTGTATCTCAACAGTGTGAGCAAGATATTGGGGAGGAGGACGTAACGAGATTAGAAGCTCCTATTACAATGCTGGAACGCGAACAAGCTATTAAGGAACTTGCAATTGGTAAGGCTGCGGGCCCTGATAAATTACCATTGGAGGTATATAAAGCTTTCTTTGAGTTTATAAAAGATGATATGTTATTAATATTTAAAAGAGCACAAGGTGGATTGGCACCGAAATCACGGGGCGAAGCCAGTATTATTGTGTTTAGAAAAAAGGTAAACCAGCGTAGCTTCCAGCATCGTATCGCCCCATATCTCTTTTAAACGCGGATGGCAAAATGTTTTCAAAAATGTTGGCCCCTCGGCTTGCCACCGTAATATCTCCACTTGTGTCTATTAGACAACATGGCTTTATCCCTAAGCGTGGCACTACAAATCATGTTAGTAGAGTTATTGCATTATTAGATAACGCCAACGCTACTGGGGACCCGCTGAGCCTTATTTTGTTAGATGCCGAGAAGGCGTTTGACCGAGTGTCTTGGTGTTTTTTATGGGAAGTAATGCGGCAGCGGGGTTTTGGGCAGCAATATATAGTAGCAATACAAACGCTATACTGCCAACCTGTCGCTAAGATCTGTACCCTGAGCCTCGAGTCAAAAGCAGTGGTAATAAAGTGGGGTACTAGGCAGGGCTACCCCTGCTCCCCATTATTATTTGCCCTGTATATAGAGCCTTTTTTGAAAATGCTTGACCATAGCCCACAAATACAGCCTGTTATTGTTCAGCAGCAACAATATCGGGTTCTGGCTTACGCAGACGATGTTGCGGTGCTTTCTGTTAAACCTGCAGCAGCAATACAGGCAGCAGAACATCTCGCTGCAGAATATGGGTCTGTCTCGGGATATAAATTAAACACCGCCAAAACGCAAATCTTGTGCCATAATGTTAGGGGTTTTAATGACCCAAGGGTCTCACAGAAAGTAACATATCTAGGAGTGCTATTAAGGACGTCGGCACCAGCATTAGTTGGCGCTAATTGTTGGAAGCTTGTACAAGGGGTGTGTAGACAGCTTGATCGGTGTGAATGCTTGCATCTGTCATTAGTTGGCAGGTGCAATATGCTGAAAATGATGATCCTGCCAAAAATACTGTATTTTTTTAGATGTGTTCCACGTGAAGTCTCACGCACTCACTTGACACAATTACAGTCATTATGTATGAACTTTATATGGGCACGAGGGAAGGCCCGCAGAGCTGCACGGTTTATGGTGTTACCTAGAGCGGTTGGGGTGTGGTCTGTACCGGACTTTACACTCTACTACTATGCATGCATGCTCCAACATATGAATATACTCTTTACTGGAATAGGGCCAAGTGTGGCTGCTGAATCTCCTGCTATATATCATATGTTGCTGGGGTCAGATGCAAAAAACTGTTTGTTCATTCACCTAGACTGGAGCTATTATAAGCGCACAAGATTCAAGACTGTATTAGCAGCTTGGAAGGTTTGGAAAGCTATTAAGAAAATGTTCATGATAGAGAAAGTCTCCTGGTATACCCCATTAACTGTTGCTACTTGCTTTCCGAGTGTATTTTGGGATAGGACAGTGCAGAACTGGCAGAGTAAGGGTATAAAAATAGTGGGGGGTTTGTATACGGAAGGGGGTCTGAAATCATTTAATCAGATCATGGAACAATACCATACACCCGGGCAGATTTTTTAAAATATTTACAAATTAGGAACTATCTCCTCACTGCCCGGTGGAATATTCAGACTAATTCTCTTATTGAAGCTAGCCGAAAAGCAGTAAGAATAGGGGGGTTATATAGTTGTATGTTAGAAACAAGATCCAATGATTTGGAAGAACATAATCGTAAGTGGGAAAGCAGGTTAGGATGTTCTGATATTAGTTTGGAGAGCTCCATTGAATTAGCTAGTCGATTATTTATGACTGCTAACCTGTCTGCCCAACATTATAAAACTATTTTTTATTTATATATGACACCTCATAAGATTGCCAAATGGGGTGGTGGACAGGAGGGGAAATGCTTTCGCTGTGATAACCCTGATGTAGATGTGATGCATATCTTCTGTACGTGTCCACTATTAAAAGAATTATTAGAGCATGTTGATAAATTTCTAACTGCTATTTTGGAAACACCTATTGATTTGTCGCCTACGCAGCTTTTGTTGGGTGTAGAGATGGGGGTAAATGCTGATAGTGTACCAAGGAATGCTATATATTTGAATTTTTTAGCAACAGCAGTATTAAGGCTATGTATAGCTTCAAGCTGATTACAAAGGGATCCCCCATAGTTTGAGGCTTGGAGGGCTAGGTTCTAGGCTAAATTTAATTTAGAGTATAGTTTGTATGCAGTAAAAGGTAGGCGTAAGCGAAAGCTGGTCGTACAAATTTGGGGTCCTGTTTTATCTTATTTGGATTTTTGAATGGCAATTTTTTTTTTGTTGTGTTTAATTCTATGTACTAAAGTTGGGCATACCAGAAGAAGTCGATCTGCTATGGAACTGTCCGAGTTAAATGTATATGCTTAAATGTGGTGTGATGGTTAAGACGCATGTACTCACTATACTTTAATTTGTTTGTACTCTTGTGAGTTGAATACTCATGTATTGCTAATAAAAAACAAAAACCAAAAAAAATAAACATAGGTGTGTCAGCAGGACGCCACTCCACTGACCACGATGCAAAGATCTCATCAGGCTATTGATCCTTACAACAGGGTGCATTGCCACCACCGCTCAAGCTGTTAAACCCATGATAGTCCTCTGGCTTAAATAAGGGAACACTTGGTGTGACCCTCCAGGTCACAGGACCGGTCCAAGACCGCTCATAGTCCCTTGTTAGAAGTTGCACAGTGCTGGAGTGGCAGAAAAATCTCATGTTATTGTTTTTTTAAAAAACTTTGTGGTATATTTATCCCAGTAAAGTGCAGTCACAAGTTTGACGCCATGGACTGGGGAGTTGCCACGAGGAACAGATTCGTCTGCCTGTCAAACCACATGCCATTCACTATTTCATAGTGTTTTTCTGCTTTTATTTACCACTTGTTTTAAGCAGGTGGTAGATAAATGCATGTGGATGGTTGGGCGATGGGTGAAGCAGGGGAGGGGAGGGTAAAGAAATGTCTAACAAAGGGAAGAATTGTGTGTTTCTCCCAGTTTGTATAAAAACAGCATAAGTCTTGGCTGCTTCTGCTGCACCCAGAGTCTTGTGCGTCTTTTCAGTCTTATATTCCTGTCTGGAAAAAAATGGTGTCCTGTTTTTTTGCACCCGGTACATCCAGGTGCAGAAAAACCTAACAACTGATAATCAGGTGGAATAAAATGAGCACATGAAAGTACTCCTCAATTTCATTGCCCTTGATCCATACTCTGGACATAGTTGAGGGATATGTGTAGGCATAGTCCTCGCAGCACACAATAGATATGTGTGCGGCAGAGACCAGAACTCAAAAGTCAGGATACCAGATACAAGTAGGTGGTAACTCAGGGCAGGGGAAACGCCTGTTGTCCATGGAGGGGAAATTCCCGTCCCTGAAATCTACATTAAAAATTAATTAATAGTATCCTTTTTTAAATATCTGTTTGGTGCCAGTGCATATGACTTTAATTTCTGCCTTTGGGATTCAATGTTACAAGTCCATAGGGTGGACTTGTAACATCAAGCGGGCCAAGGCGACTTTTATACAAACGTCCCTGCTGCAGGCGCCTAATAAATCTAAAGCCCTGTTCAAAATTGTCAAGGACTTGTCTCATCCGGTTTGTGCGGCTAATTCGGTCCGGGCGTCACAGGCTCTGTGCGACTCGTTGGCTCTTGCCTTCGAGGAGAAGACGGCTAAGATCCTGGAGGGCTTAACACATCCCCGGAGGCCAGCCTGGGAATGGCCTCTGACCTGCCTAGTCGATCTTGTATTAGTGTTGCCGACCGGGGGCTGGGAGCTCTGGCTAGCTCACCCAGCCGACCGCAGCCGATCGGGGTGGGAGCTCCGGAGGAGCAGCCCAGTCGACCCCAGATGTGCATTGTTGCCTCTGATCTGGGAGCTCCGGGCAGCTCACCCAGTCGACCCCAGCCGATCGGTGTGGGAGCTCCGGTGGAGCAGCCCAGTCGACCCCAGACGTGCACTGCTGCCTCTGATTTGGGAGCTCCGGGCACCTCACCCAGTCGACCCCAGCCGATCGGTGTGGGAGCTCCGGTGGAGCAGCCCAGTCGACCCCAGACGTGCACTGCTGCCTCTGATCTGGGAGCTTCGGGCAGCTCACCCAGTCGACCCCATCCGATCGGTGTGGGAGCTCCGGTGGAGCAGCCCAGTCGACCCCAGACGGCTACCGCTGCCCTTGGGCCGGGAGCCTCGACCATTTTACCCAGGCTATCCCGGCTGAATATTCCCCCCCCCCTTCCTTTGAAGAATTTTGTAAGATTGCTCATTCGGTGTCATCGGGGTCTCCGCTTGATCCGCTGCCCCCCAAGTTTTGGAAGGCCTTTCATGCAGAACTTCTTCGGCCTCTGTTTTCGATCTGCCTCCAATCCTTGGAATCGGCGTCGGTGCCAGAAAGCTGGAAGTTAGCAGTGGTGTCGCCTCTGCTAAAAAAGCCAACTTTGGATCCGGCCTGTTTCTCCAACTACAGGCCGATCTCCTTGCTTCCTTTTCCGATCAAGATCCTGGAAAAGTGGGTAACTCGCTCTCTCTCTGGTTTCCTGGAGAACATCGGGTGGTTTGACGAGGCCCAGTTTGGCTTCCGCCCTGGACATGGGACGGAGACCGCGCTGGTGACCGTATTGGACAATCTGCGTTCGCGTGTCGACAGTGGTCGGGCAGCCTTTTTGGTGCTGCTCGACATGTCGGCCGCGTTCGATACGGTCTGCCATCGGACCCTGGTCCGGAGGCTGGAGGAGTGCGGGGTCACCGAGGGGGCTAGAGACTGGCTGATTTCATATCTTGGTGGTAGGCAACAGTTGGTCTCACTTCCGCCTTTCAGCTCTGAGCCAAGGAAAATAGGACAGGGGGTTCCACAGGGCTCGGCCATCAGCCCGATACTGTTCAACCTGTACCTCCGCCCTTTAGTCCAGCTAATAAAATCTTTCGGTGTCTCGGCATTTAATTATGCCGACGACACCCAGCTGGTCTTCTCCTTGGAAGGGAATAATGCGGTCTCGCTGGGCACCTTCCATCGCTGTATGGCAGCCACAGCGGACTGGCTACGAGCTAACTCTCTGCAATTCAACAGCTCGAAGACGGAGGTGCTCCACTGTTCTACTGATCGTATTCCGCGGGCACTGCCCGAGAACTTCTGGCCCAGTACCTTTTCCGATCCAGTGCTGGCATCGGAGTCAGCACGCAACCTGGGGGTAATGTTTGGCCCTAATTTACAACTTGACATACACGTCAACAAAACCACTGGAACGTTTATGATGCTGCTACGCATGTTACGCAGAGTCCTGCCTTTTCTCCCTGTTCATGCCAGGCCGGAAGTAGTCCGTGGGACCATATTAAGTCGGCTCGACTACTGCAACGGACTTCTTTTGGGGGCCCCAAAAAATTTGATAGGGAAGCTTCAGCGGGTGCAGAACATGGCCGCTAAGCTGGCCCTTTCCCGGCCCAGGTCTAGCTCTTCCACTCTTGCGCTATGAGATCTGCATTGGCTCCCGGTAGATCAACGGGTTCAGTTTAAAGCGGCATGCTTGGTGTTTAGAGCTGTACACCTTTTGGGCCCTATCCCTCTGCAAAATATGTTTGCATGGTACTCGGCCCCACGGCTTTTGCGGTCTTCGTCGGCTCACCTCCTGGTGGTGCCAAGGTTTCAAAGAGTGAGGATGGGTGGTCGCTCTTTTAGCGTGGCTGCAGCTAAATTATGGAACTCCCTCCCACTCTCTCTAAGGAGTCACAAGGACAATCTTCCGTTCAGGAAGGCTTAAAAAACGCACTTATTCCCTAAATAATGGTTGCGCGACTACTTCAGTCAAAGTGCACGGTTCTCTGATCAAAGCGCCAGGATGCCCTTTGGGTGACAGGCTTGCGCTCTACAAATATATTAAATAAATAAATAAATAGGGTGCATGTATCCTTTGTGAGCTTAATAAAATGTTGAAAATTCTATAAATCCTCACTCCTACATCCAAGTACTCTCAGGCTACAATTCTACACTCTGCTCTGTATGAAAACCAGCTCAACATTTTCAAAATTCTGCAACTCTGCATTGATTTGGCTTGTAAATTATATTTTGGGAAATTTTCATGTATTAACTATTTAATTTTAATACTATAGGTGATTGAAATTACTGACGAAGAAAGCAAGATTTAGCACCAGGCAAATGAAGTCTGTGCCTTAAGAAGGATTATTTTGAAAAACTGAAGGACATCCAGCATTCTATGTTTAAACAATTTCCAAAATCTAAGTGTGTCGAGGAAGTGGGAGCTGAGGAAAGTACTATACTGTAAGTGAAGTCTCTAATTTAGCATTTCATTAACCCAGAGCAAAGCCATATCTGTGTACAGAATAACCTTCATCTAAAACATCATGTAATTCTAGAGAGGAAGCACACACTGCATAAAAAGAAAGTTATAACAAAAGGTTTCTTCTGCAGACCATCAAAGAAAAGACGCTGAGAGAAGACTCTGAAGCTGACACGTTAACAACCGAAGGATTGGAAAATCACCTTTCTTCAACAACAGTTTTTAACCAGTTACACAAGTTTGAGACTATCTGACTCTGGGTAGAAAACCACGACCCACTCTACTCACTCTTGCGAAAACCTTAAAAATTCACCACTTTATTGTGTTCATAACCATCTCAGATTGTTTATTTTTTATTGTGTACTGTTCTGTAATTCTATGTAAATTGCCTCAACAGTATCTGCTGTGAATGAGTGATATGTAAAACTGTTAAATATAAAAATGGATTAAATGAGCACAGTTGCGCTATAGGTAATGTAAATAAATCCTCGTCTTCAGAACTACAAACCTTAACCTTACACCAAACATAGAAAGGGTAAAAGGAACTGATGTTCTGAGACTCGTGATCCACAATAGTACTGTGCACGTTCTAACGCCCTCAGTTACTGCCATTACGTCAGTGCAAAAAGGTACTTATCAGTTTAATTAATAAATATCAGACTAACACCTTATCACTGCATTGCTAAGAACCTATACAAATAGATTTGAGAAAATCTTCAGTCACAAAATAAGTTGCTGCCGGATAGGCTATAACCTAAAGACTATTATCTGCTAGAAATATTTCGACAGGTGTTACAGGGCTGCTTCCAGACATAGTTTGCTCAATTCAAGTGTTAAAAAGATTACACACAATTTCTTTTAGAGATAAATGCTGAACATTATCTAAACAAGCCTAACTCTAAAATCGGGTTCACTCTTACTGTGGCATATAAGCAAGAGAAAACTAAACGTAGAGATATTAACTCTAGGAATACACCTTATAAAAACACGGACTGTGAGAACAAATTCAGTGTTCAAAACCGCCTCAATCAAGGCAAAATAACCTAAGTCGGGGGAAAAAGTTACATGTGCCAAAAAAGATACAGCCATAAATCTTATCTCACAGAATTTGACACAATGCACACTGGGGGAAACCACTCTCAGTGCAAAGTATGCCAAAAAAGTTTCAGGCGTAAATCTTATCTCACTGTGCATATGAGAATCCACACTGGAGAAAAACCTTATCAGTGCTCTGAATGCCAGAAAAGGTTTAGTGTCAAAGCGAGTCTATATCTACATGCATTAACCCACTCTGGGGAAAAACCTTACCAGTGCGCTGAATGCCAGAAATGTTTCAGTGACAGAAGAGGACTTACTATACATACAAGGACCCACACTGGGGAAAAACCTTACCAGTGCTCTGAATGCCAGAAATGTTTCAGTGACAAAAGAAGACTTCCTGAACATACAAGGACCCACACTGGGGAAAAACCTTACCAGTGCTCTGAATGCCAGGAAAGGTTTTGTAACAAACAAAGCCTTTCTCAACATGCAATAACCCATTCTGTGGAACAACCTTATCAGTGCTCTGAATGCCAGAAATGTTTCAGTGAAAAAAAGAGTCTCACTCGGCATACAAGAACCCACACTGGGGAAAAACCTTACCAGTGCTCTGAATGCCAGAAATGTTTCAGTGACAAAAGAAGACTTACTGAACATACAAGGACCCACACTGGGGAAAAACCTTACCAGTGCTCTGAATGCCAGGAAAGGTTTTGTAACAAACAACGTCTTTCTCAACATGCAATAACCCATTCTGTGGAACAACCTTATCAATGCTCTGAATGCCAGAAATGTTTCAGTGTAAAAAGTAGACTCAAACGGCACATACGAATCCACACTGGGGAAAAACCTTATCAGTGCTCTGAATGCCAGAAATGTTTCAGTGTACAAAGTAGACTCACACGGCACATAAGAATCCACACTGGGGAAAAACCTTATCAGTGCTCTGAATGCCAGAAATGTTTCAGTTTAAAAAGTAGACTCACACAGCATACAAAGATCCACACTGGGGAAAAACCTTATCAGTGCTCTGAATGCCAGAAATGTTTCACTGACAAAAGAACTCTTTCTCAACATACAATAACCCACACTGGGGAAAAACCTTATCCATGCTCTGAATGTCAGAAATGTTTCAGAGACAAACTCAGTCTCACTCAGCATATAAGAACCCACACTGGGGAAAAACCTTATCAGTGCTCTAAATGCCCAAAAGATTTCACACTTAAATCACTTCTAACTGGGCATGTGAGATTCCACACTGGGGAAAAACCTTATCAGTGCACTGAATGTGACAAATGTTTCAGGGTAAAAAGCAATCTCACTCAGCATATAAGAACCCACACTGGGGAAAAACCTTATCAGTGCTCTGAATGCCAAAAATGTTTTGGGCAAAAAAACAGTCTCATTAATCATATAAGAACCCACACTGGGGAAAAACCTTATCGGTGCTCTGAATGCCACAAATGTTTCAGTGAAAAAACCAGTCTCACTCAGCATATAAGAACACACACTGGGGAAAAACCATATCAGTGCTCTGAATGCCAAAAATATTTCTGCCAAAAAACCAGTCTCATTAATCATATAAGAACCCACACTGGGGAAAAACCATATAGGTGCTCGAATGCCAGATATGTTTCAGTAAAAAAGGCAGTCTCACTTACCATATAAGAACCCACACTGGGGAAATACCTTATCAGTGCTCCAAATGCCAAAAATGTTTCAGCCTTAAATGTAATCTCACTAAACATATGAGAATCCATACTGGAGAAGAAAAGTATCAGTGCTCTAATAGTCAGAAAAGATTCAGAGGTAGAGATAATTTCAAGCGCCATAAGAAAACACACCATCAAAATATTTTAGTGCCAGAAAAGCATCAGTTTTAAACACAATCTCCCTCTACATGAGCAGACGCACACAGGGGAAAAACATTACCAATGCTGTGAATGCCAGAAATTCCTATCTGATAGGCACAGCCTCACTAATCATAAGCGATTCTCCATACTGATGAAAAACTTTATGAGTGTTCTGAATGCCAGAAGAGCTGCAGAGAAAAACGCTATCTCACCATGAGAAACTCCACACTGGAGAAAATCCTTATGCCAAAAAAGCTAGTATCTGAAAGACAGAATCTGAAAGAAACACGTTAGTGTTAGATTCCTTACCTTAGAATTACCCCCAGGCGTCAGACTGGATACGGAAAGTTTTTCGTCAGCAGTACCCCTGCGCGTCGGTAGGCGTCGTCTGCGGCTCCGTGTCCGTCGTCGGTGTCGTGATCGCCGGAATGATGTCGCTGGAGTACTTAGACGCCGCCCTCGTGCGCTGACGTCAGTTCTTCTTTTTTCCGCGCCAGCTAGCGCAGATCCGGGAAGAGCACGTACCTTTAGTCATTTTTTACTAACTTTTTGGACATTTTTGTCTATCTTTGTCGAGTCGACTCGACTCCTGGTGCCAGTAGGGATGCCCGGTTTCAAGCTGTGTGACGCCTATCACCGACTGATGTCTGTTACCGACCCCCTCCGCCGGTGTTCCTACTGTTTGGGGGCGACCACGATGACAAGTCGTACTCCGACTGCCGGGCCTTGACGTCGAAGGCTAGGCGGGAGCGTTCCCGAAAGCTCCTCGAGCTCCGGCAGTCGACTTTGTGCCGCTTGAGGTCCCAGTCGGGGAGGAAGTCGAGGAACTGGTCGCGGAGCCGCAGTCATCACCGATCATCCGGATCCAAGTCCTCGCACTCGGGTAAGCCGAGGCATGTCAAAAAGAAGCAGTGAGGACTCCCCTCGCCACTCACGCGGCTCAGGAGTCGCATCCTGTCCCACACCCTCTGGTCCCTGGACTGAATGCGACTCCGGGCGATATTAGAGACTTCCTCGTAGCCAAGAGGACTCTCTTCCCGCCGTCGACACCTGCCGGCGTGGCTTCGGGCCCGCGGGTCCGACTGGGAGTCCTAACTTGCTGGCGGCTTCGGCCCCGGTGCCGTCAGCAACTTCGGTCTCGGCGTGCAGGACCCCGTGGGATCCAGGCCTGGATCCCGGTCGACGCCAGTTGACCTTATGACTCCTCCGCTGGTGCTGACCCCGGCGCCATCCTCGGACAACACCGTCTCAGGTTTTAGCCCCAGTCCCGGTTCGGCGTCGGAGCAGTGCCGTCCCCGATGTCGATGGGTGTGAGCCCTTCACCTATGACCCGGCTCTGTCATTTATGCAAGTGTGGCTCACTGGTTAGAGGAGGCAGACCCTGAAGCAGAGGTCAGACCCGGGACCAGGGTTCAATTCCCGACGCGGCAGGGTCTTGAGCCCAAATGTCCACGGACTCGACAATTCTCGCTTCGGTGCCTACTCGAATCACGGGTTCACACTCTGCAATAGCTTGCTTAATCTCCACTACGGCCTCCCAGCGGCGGGAGGCCTGGCTTTCACCTTGGGGATGCCCAGTAGGGATAATCTCACAGGGAAAAGCCAGGACGGGTTCCCAAAGCAAGCGCCTTGAGACCTATCGGTGATAAGGCACTATATAAGAACCTTTGACATTTGACATGCCTGTTAATCAGGACACGGATCAAGGGGAGGACTGGGAGGGGTCTGAGGACCCTCTGGCACAGCAGTGCCAGTTAAGTCAGGACTAGGATGATGAGCTGGGGGATGCCAGTGGTCTAGTCACTTCGCCTGACACTGGTTTTCTCTCTCCTCCCTCCGTGACTACGATATACTTCCCAAGTGGTTCCATACTGGAACCACTTGGGAAGTATATCGATTTCTTCATTAAACCTCTCGCAGAGTCTACTCAATCATACCTGCGTGACACCATGCACACTATAAACATTGTCGAGAATCGATCCTTCGACCTACAGTGTCAAGTACTAGCTACATGCGATGTGGTATCGCTCTACACCTGCATCCCTCAACAGGAAGCTTTAGCTGTGATAACCAGGTGTCTAAACCAACGACCTGCTCCAGTGCAAGTTCCAACAGAGTTCGTTGTAGCTCTTCTGACGATTGCAATGACAAAAAACCTTTTAATATTTAAAAATCAATTCTATCTTCAGATCTCTGGCTTAGCGATGGGGGCTCCCTTCGCCCCAGACGGGGCAATTCTATACATGGCGGCATTTGAAGATGATACTGTACTAAACAACTCCAATCCATTCAGAGACCAACTCAGTCTCTGGATGCGATATATTGACGACATACTGTTAATCTGGAGTGGCGACACTGAGGTATTATCATCGTTCTTCATATGGTTGAATCAACAATCACCCCATCTCAAATTCACAAGCCAATTGGACAACAAAACTATCAATTTTCTAGACATTACCATCTACGAGGAGTCTGGAACCTTATTCACTACACTCTATCGCAAACCTGCTGAGAGGAATTCACTGTTACAATATACCAGCCATCATCCTCGCGCACTCCGTGACAACTTGCCATTCGGACAGTTCCTCCGTATCCGGAGGAACTGTTCCAACAAAGATCACTATTTCAAGGAATCTGAGGACCTTGCGAACCGTCTTCAAGAACGGGGCTATCCTAGACGGCTAGTCAAGAAGTCAAGGAAACGTGCCTGGTTTTATCTAAGAGATGAACTACTCACTCCAAAAGACAGGACAGAGGAACAAAATAACAGGATTGTGTGTGTGACAACGTTTTCGACTAAAAGCAATCAAATCAAACGCATTGTAAACCAACATTGGCAATTGATATCCGACGATGTCAATCAAATGGCTACACCATTACATGCTTTCAAAAAAGCCAAAAGTGTGAAGGATTATGTAGTGCGGTCCTTTCTACCAAGTCCTGATGACCCCACCATTACCTCATTATGGAATCTTCCACCAGTTGTTGGCCACTTCAGGTGTGGCCACTGCAAGGCCTGTGACACCACCATACCAACAAAGGAATTCGTACATCTCCAACACAGAATCAAACTCAAATTCCACAGCAATTGCAATACATCTAACATCATCTATGCAATAGTATGTCCATGCAAATTGATTTATATTGGCCAAACCCAACAAAAGGCTAAAGTAAGAATTCTCCAACATATGAGCAGGATCAGATGTATGGTCCAAGGCGCCCCACTTGTAGACCATTTCAAACTCGCGGCACACCCCCCAGATAGTCTCCGGTGGGTGGTACTAGAAAAGGCAGTTTTGGGACCACGAGGTGGTAACATTGCTAGTATTCTAAATGTACGCGAAGTAAAGTGGATGCTTCTTTTTAATTCTATCCATAATGGACTCAACTAACAGGATAGCTCTTTTTCCCAGTTAGCAATATTACCCTAATATGTTCCTATGTAACTGACTACCCTGGGGTGGTAGCATAATCCTGAACTGATCTGACTCAGAACTGGCCTATACCCTCATGTGAGAGGTACGCCAAAAATAGCTAAAATCGGTTAGAATTAGTTAGATCCTTAAAGATGCTCCTCTTTGATTGGTTGTTACACACTGCAATGGCTTCACCAATGTGTCTGGGGAATTCTATATCTAATCCTTTTTGCAACTATTGTCTGTGGTTTTTCTATGTCTGATTAATCATCATTTCATCATGTCAATGACCTTTTCGGCTATTATAGAGCACTTCAAACGAACTCCATTAATTGCCGCTAAAGTATTATAATCGTACTAAACGCGCAGTCTTTTTTCAATGTCTATTCATGACCCATAGTCACGTGACACCGTTCCCTAGTTACTAACCTAACCAGGAAGCTCGTCTTGCGATTGCAGACGCAGACACGAGCGGGAGTACATGCCCGATTAAGTCGGCGTTCGGTGAGTTCCATCCGCCCTGCCACTCCAGCTTTTGAGATCGTGATCTCCGATGAGATCCTCCATTCACGATAATTTTTTTACTTATTGCCTCACAGATACCACGGAGTGATCCCCTTCAGACCACCTCTGGACTTATTGCCGAGCTACCGCATTAGGTAAGCGCCCTTTTCTCCACACGTCTCTGGTGTCGAGTCACTCCCACGGGACGGTGCTCGGTGAGCCTCATCCGCCCTGCCACTGCAGTCTTTGAGATCGTGATCCCCGATGAGATCCTCTATTCACGATCATTTTTTAACTTATTGCTTCACAGATACTACGGAGTGATCCCCTTAAGACCACCTCTGGACTTTTTGCCGAGCTACCGCATTATGTAGGTAAGCGCATGTTTCTCCACTCGTCTCTGGTGCCGAGTCACTCCAACAGGACGTTGCTCTGTAAAGTCTAACTCAATGTCTTGTTCCAGATACGGCCAAATCCACCGCCCGCGGGCCGGTCTCGACCTCCACCGCTCTCTCAATTTCACAAAGTGAGTACACAACGCTTGTGTATATGATGACCGGTAATCCATTTTGAGCCTCTGAAAAGAATAACAGTATGTTTATTCTGCTGCTCTCAGAACCTTCGGTTCCCACAATTCTAATTTAATTTGTCTCCCACCCTTATTGATGAATATGACCCACGGCGATGAAAGCCCCTCACAGGAAGAGCAATAATCATAACGGTATGCTCTTTGTTGATGTGTGCTTTTTGTTACAACTCACAATTAAGTTGTGTCCCACGATTATTTTGAACTATTAATAGAACTTATATATATTCATTAGGTTGCCCGCCCAGTTCCATGTCCTGATGAAGACCCTGCTGCAAGGGCTGCACTAATCCCTGCGTTACATTGAGGGTCGAAACGTCGACAACTGTCCCGATATTTGTCAACTCCATACCTAATTTGACATTATTTGCACTTCTGGAGTATTACATGTATATACTGCTGCATTGAACCATTGGTCCTATTTTTGTATTTGAATTAACATACGAATGTAATTTTGTTACTCAGGTTGATTTTACTGTCACAACTCCCGTACCACACCATCCTCACTCGATCACTTCCTCCTTCCCCCCTTGGGCACTGTACAACCTACGATACTTTGTATATTCGTTATACCCATCCTCATTGTGAATTAAAACAATGTGGATTCATTTGTTGTTTTTGATTTTTTTTTGTTTGAAATGGTAAAATCATTGTTGCTTCCACACTGGGACCCCTTTTTCTCAGTACTCAACCCCCAGGAAATGTAAATGTAAATTGATACTTGTATAGCGCACTACTCACCCGCAAGGGTCTCAAGGCGCTTGTACGAATACCGCTGTGGAACCCATCCTGGCTTTCCCTGTGAGGTGTCCACTCCTGGGCACCCCCAAGGTGGAGGCCAAGCATCCTTAGCGTTGTGGGGGCCGTTGTGGAGATTAAGCAAGCTATTGCCCAGAGTTGCAGAGTGGGACTCCATGATTGGAATAGGCACCGAGACGAGAATTATCAGGTCCGTGGAATTTTTGAGCACAAGACCCGCCAAGCGGGGAATTGAACCCTGGTCCCGGACTAGACCTCTGCATCAGGGTCTGCCGCTCTAACCATTGAGCCACACTTCTCTGAGCCAGTCAGCTCTACGAAGCCTCTGCTGCCGTTTATTGAGGCCCTCACTGACTTTCTGATGGGCACTTGGTCCAAGCCCTCCACAGTTCTCCCTGTGGATCAGTACGTGGACCGACGCCAACGCCCGGCTCCGGGCGACCCCTGCTTTCTGTCCACCCACTCCACCCCCGGGAGTCTGGTTATCCAGGCCTCCACGTCCCAGACCGCATTCCCGACCGCTCTGCCATATCAGGAATCCAAAAGGCTAGATCAGTTTGGCAAGAAACTGTTCTTCTCGGTCAGCCTAGGATTGCTGTCCATTAACACTTCATGCCTTTTGGGCTGTTACACGCTCTCTCTGTGGGATACGGTGGCGGACGTGCTACCCCAGTGTCCGGCGGAGGCCCAGACACAGCTCGCCCAGGCTGTCGCTGACGGCCGAGACGCAGCACGGTATTCCATCCGATGTGGACTTGACACCACGGACTCGCTGGGCAGAGCAAATTCAACGACTCTGGCGATTACTCGTCACGCCTGGCTGAGGTTCGCCAGTTTTTCAGGGGATGTCCAGAACACACTCATGGACATGCCCTTTGATGGCCGTCTCCTCTTTGGCGACAAAGCAGATAGCCAGCTTGAGCACTTTAAGGACTTCAGGGCTATGGCCAAGTCCTTGGGCCTGTCGGGCCAGCGCCAGCAAACTTCTGCTTTTCGTCTCTTTCGTGGCCACGGAAGGGGCACCCCCACACGTTTGTACAGCCTCAACGCGGTCGCGGACGTGCTGCCCGCCGTGGTGGAGCAGGGGGTCAGAGAGCCAGTCAGTCCACATCAGCTCCCGCAGCTTCTGCCTTAAAGCCTTCCTAGTCTGAGCTTTCAGGCTCATTCCACGCCAGTCGGAGGCAGGATTTGCCATTACGTACTCCACTGGCGTTCCATCACTTCGGACAGGTGGGTGCTGCAAATCATCCGAAGGGGCTACTCCCTCCCCTTTGAGGCGACCCCTCCAGCCATGCCACCACAGTACCATGTCGGGGGATCACTTGCAACTTCTGCGAGAGGAAGTTACGGCCCTCTTGGCCAAGGGGGCCATCGAGCGCGTTCCAGGTCCAGAAGTAGGACGTGGTTGTTATTCCCACTACTTTCTGGTTCCAAAGAAGGGCAAAGGGGGCCTGTGCTCTATCTTGGACCTCAGGAGCGTCAACGGCTCCCTCCTGAAGGAGAAGTTCAAGATGCTGACTTTAGCTCATGTTCTGGCTGCCGTAGACCCTAGAGACTGGATGGTAGCGTTGGACTTGCAAGACACCTATTTCCATATTCATGTCCTGCTGGCCCACCGGCGATACACGCGGTTCATGGTAGGCCACGAGCACTTTCAGTTTACCGTGCTCCCCTTCGGCCTTACCAGGCCCCCCCGGGTATTCACTAAAGTGATGGCAGTGGTTGCAGCTCATCTGCGCAGATTAGGGGTTCCAGTCTTCCCCTATCTTGACCACTGGTTGTTGAAGGCGGGCTCGCCCCAGACAGTCATCTTCCACCTCCAGAGTACGGCCGGCCTCCTGCACTCGCTGGGGTTCTCCATCAACGTGCCGAAGTCACACCTGAGTCCCTCTCAGAAGATCCTCTTCATCGGAGCGGTTCTACACTCGGCGCAGTTTTGGGTGTATCCCCCCGAGCAGCCGGTTTGGGATATTCAGGCTCTATTTCCAATCTTTCAGCCTTTATCCAGAGTTTCGGTCAGAATGACCCTGCGGCTCCTGGGGCTGATGGCCTCCTGCATCCTGCTGGTACATCACGCCAGGTGGCGGATGCGGGCTCCCCAGTGGGACCTGAAGTTCCAGTGGGCACAGCATCAGGGCAACCTGACTAACCACGTTCTGATCTTGAAGGGCACTGCGAGACAGCTGCAGTGGTGGCTCATGGACTGCGATTGGGCCAGTGGCAGATCCCTCTCCCTTCCCCAACCGGAGCACACAGTGGTGACGGGTGCATCCCTCCTGGGATGGGGTGGCCACATGGGACAGGCGGAGATCCGAGGCCTCTGGTCTCCGGCTCCATATCAACCTTTTGGAGCTGCCGGCGATCCGACTTGCACTGAAGGTATTCCTTCCCTCTGTCCGGAGAAGTGTAGTGCAGGTGTTCACGGACAACACCACCGCCATGTGGTACTGCAACAAACAAGGCGGGGTGGGGTTGTGGACCCTATGTCAGGAGGCTCTGCGCCTCTGTACATGGCTGGAATATCAGGGCATCACCCTGGTGGTTCAACACCTGGCAGGTTCACCGAACACCAGGGCGGACGAACTCAGCCGCCGGTGCATGATAGATCACGAATGGCGTCTGTACTCGGACGTGGCGCAAGGTCTCTTTCAGCAGTGGAGAGAGCCTTGGTTAGATCTATTCGCCACCGAAGAGAATGCGCAATGTCTTCAGTTCTGCGCGTAGGTATTTGCAAGGTGGCACTCGCTCGGCGACGCTTTTCGTCGCGAGTGGAGTTGCGGTCTGTTGTACGCCTTTCTACCTATCCCACTTCTGCCCAGAGTGCTGAAGAAGATCAGGCGCGACCGGGCCCAAGTCATCCTTGTGGCTCCGGATTGGGCACAAAGATGCTGGTATCTCGAGCTACTCAGAATGTGAATCGATTCCCAGATTCGACTGCCTCTTCAGGAGGACCTTCTGTCGCAGCAGCAGGGAACGTCCACCACCCGAACCTGTCCAGCCTCCACCTTCATGCGTGGAGATTGAGCAGCAAGAGTTGAGGCCATTTGACTTGCCTCCTGAAGTCTGTGATGCTGTTCTGCCAGACAGGCTTCCCCCCACAAAAACGGTATATGCCTGCAGGTGGAACACATTTGTGGCATGATGCACAGCAAAGGCTGTGGATAATCTCTCTGCCCCTCTTTCAGAGGTTTTCCACTTTCTTCTTTCTGTCGCCCAGCAGGGCTCTGTCCTGGGCACTATCAAGGGCTATCTTTCGGCCATTTCAGCCTCCTAGTGGCTTCCTGGTCAGCCTTCTATTTTCAAGTTCCTTGTTGTAAATAGATTCTTGAAAGGCATCACGCACATGTTTCCTCCTGTTCCTTTCGTGATGCCTCAGTGGGACTTGAATCTGGTTATTACCCTTTTGATGTGCGTTCCCTTTGAGCCACTTCATAATTGCCCTCTCCGTCTTCTGACCCTAAAAACTGCTTTCCTGGTTGCCATCACCTCGGCCAGAAGAGTAAGTGAGCTCCAGGCTCTTAGCCTGCTTTCCTCTCTGTCCATCCGCACAAAGTTGTTCTGAGGACTCGTCCTTCATTTCTACCCAAGGTGGTTACTGCCTTTGCTCAAGCCTGAGATTGTGCGAGTTATGTATCATTGGTGAACTGTAGCTGCTCTCACATCTGTGGTCTTTCTATCACACCAAACAGACCGGTTCCCTTCCTGTAGTTAGTAAGGTTACTGCCTTTCACATCGGACAGACCATTACCATGCCCACCATCTTTCCGCCTCCACATCCCTCGAAAGAGGAAGAGAGGCTCCACTGTCTGGACCTAAAACGTGCGCTCTCCTTTTACCTGAACCGCGCACAACAGTTCCAGGTGGACGACCAAGTCTTTGTTGGCTAGGTGGGAGCTAAGAAGGGACAGGCAGTGCACAAGCGGACCATCTCTCGTGGGTCGTTTTGTGCATCAAGATCTGTTATTCCTTGGCTAAAAAGGAACCTCTTGTGGGGCTGCGCGCCCATTCCACTCAGGCTACAGCGGCTACTACTGCTTTGAGACGGGGAGTCCCTTGCAGGACATTTGTCAGGCAGCTACGTGGGCCTTGCTGCACACGTTTGCCAAGCATTACTGTCTGGAGAGCCAAGGCCGGAGAGACTTCTTCTTTGGCCGTTCTGTTCTCCAGGACTTCCTGGTGTGATTTTGGTTCGCAGACCCACCACCGGGGTTGGTATTGCTGGGGTATCTATTCTAAGGTAAGGAATCTAACACTAACGTGTTTCTTTCAGATGCACAATTTACTTACCATCGGTAACGTTATATCTGTAAGAAACATTAGTTAGTGTTAGATTCCTTACCACCCCACCCATCCTCCCCGTTTCTGCAAACCGATATCTAGGGTTCAGGAATTTCCCTGTCAGGGCCCTAGTTTCATGGTACCAGTGTCTGTTTCTTGCATGGCTCTGCGTTCCTGGCGCGGAAAGCTATGTACAGAACTGACGTCAGCGAGGGTGGCGTCTAAGTACTCCAGTGACGTCATTTCGGTGATCACGATGACGGACGCGGAGCCGCAGACGACGCCTACCGACACGCAGGGGTACTGCTCACGAAAGTCAAATTCCACCAAGCAGTTCCAGCGCCTGTTCGTCGTACCAAACAACTGCAGCCAATGAATCCTGGGCTCGCTGTCAAACAAGTTCTAATGTGACTCCTGATGAGCCCATCGCCATTGACTGTCTTGTCTGTGAGAAGCTGCTCTAGCCCTCCTGTGATGGTGGGCCGGAAGACCTTCACCGCCAAGTGAAATGCTCGCAACTCCAACAGCTTGATTTGGAGTTGGGTATCTGCCGCTGACGAGGGTTCCCTAATCTCTGTCTCCCATTCCAGAAGAGATACATGCGTCCCTGTGCCAGAAGTAGGTCGTGGTTGCTATTCCCACTACTTCTTGGTACCCAAGAAGGACAAAGGCCTGCGTATTATCTTAGACCTCAGGGACATCAACCGGTTTCTCCGGAAGGAGAAGTTCAAGATGTTAACCTTGGCTCAGGTCTTGTCTGCCCTCGACCCTGGAGATTTGATGGTAGCGTTGGACTTGCAGGACGCTTACTTTCACATCCGCGTCTTGCCTGCCCACTGGCGCTACCTACGGTTCATGGTAGGCCACAAGCTTTTTCAGTTTACCACGCTCCCCTTTGGCCTTACCAGCGCCCCTAGGGTGTTCACGAAAGTGATGGCGGTGGTTGCAGCTCATGTGCGCAGATCAGGGGTTCCAGTCTTCCCCTATCTCGATGACTGGCTGTTGAAGGCAGGCTCGCCCAGGCTGTCGTCTCCCACCTCCAGACTACAGCGGACTTCCTGCATTTGCTGGGGTTCACAGTTAACGTGCGGAAGTCGCACCTGATTCCCTCCCATAAGTCCTTTGAATCAGAGCCGTTCTGGCACAGCGCAGTTTTGGGTCTATCCTCCGGAGCAGCGAGTCCAGGATATTCAGACTATGATACCAAAGTTTCAGCATCCATCCCGGTTTTCTGTGAGAATGACCCTGAGGCTGCTGGACCTCATGGCCTCCTGCATCCTGCTGGTGGATCATGCCAGATGGCATATACGGGCTCTGCAGTGGGACCTGAAGTTCCAGTGGGCGCAGCACCAGGGGAATCTTTCCGATGACGTTCAGATTTCGGAGGGGACTGCAAGTCAGTTGCAGTGATGGCTCACGAACCAGGATTGGGTCAACGCAGATCCCTCTCCCTTCCTCAACCTGAGTTCACAGTAGTGACGTATGCTTCACTCCTGGGATGGTGCGGCCATATGGGAGAGGCGGAGATCAGAGACCTCTGGTCTCCGGCGGAGTCCAGGCACCACATCAACCTTCTGGAGGTCTGGGCGATTCATCTTGCACTGAAGGCATTCCTTCCTTCTGTTAAAGTAAGAGTTGTGCAGGTGTTCACGTACAACACCACCGCCATGTGGTACTGCAACAAACTGGACAGGGTGGGGTTGTGGACCCTATGTCAAGAGGCTCTTCGCCTTTGGACATGGCTGGAACATCAGGCCATATCTCTGGTGGTTCAACAACTAGCAGGTTCACTGAATGCCAGGATGGACAAACTCAGTGCCTCATGGATCACAAATGGCATCTTCACTCGAAGGTGGTGCAAGGTCTCTTTCAGCAGTGGGGAGAGCCTTGGTTAGATCTATTCGCCACTGAAGAGAGCACGCAATGTCAGCAGTTCTGTGTGTTAGAGTTTCCAAGGCGGATCTCGATCGGCTACCCTTTCCGTCGCGAGTGGAGTTGTGCCTGTACCACTTCTGCCAAGATTGCTGAAGAAGATCAAACTCGACAGGTCCCAAGTCATTCTTGTGGCTCCTGACTGGTCACGAAGAGTCTGGTACCCCGAGCTCTTGAGCATGGCCATCGATCCTATTGTTATCAGATTTCTGAAGTGCCTTACTCCTCTCTTCCCTCCTTCTCCTTTCGTAATTCCCCAGTGAACTTGAATCTTTTCCTCACTTATCTTATGTGTGCTCCCTTTGAGCCCCTACATAATCGTCCACTTTGCCTCATTGGAAGACTGCTTTTTTGCTTGCCATCACCTCTGCTTGCAGGGTGAGTGATCTTCAGGCTCATCTTCCAGACCTCCCTTTCTTGCTGTCCATCCGGACAAAGTAGTCCTCCATATAAGCCCTCTTTTCTGCCCAAAGTGATTGCCTCTTTCCACATAGGTCTCACCATCGCTTTGCCTACCTTCTTCCCGCCTCTGCACCCGTCCAAAGAGGAGGGAAGATTCCACTGTCTGGACCCAAAACGTGCGCTGTCTATCTACCTTGACCGCACTAATGACTTCCGGGTGGACGATCAACTCTTTACGGATTATGTGGGCACCAAGAAAGGTCAGCAGTGCACAAAGATACCATCTCTCGATGGGTCGTCCTATGCATTAAGATCTGTTATTCTTTGGCTAAAATGGAACCTCCAGTAGGACTGCGCACCCACTCTACCAGGCCAACGGCAGCCACTACTGCTTTGGGACGTGGAGTTCTGCTGGTTGACATCTGTCACACAGCCACGTGGGCATCCCTCCACACGTTTACTGTGGATTACTGCCTGGACAGCCAAGTCCGGAGAGAGGGCTTTTTCGGCCATTCTGTTCTCCAGGACTTCTTGGTGTGATCTTAGTTTGCAGACTCTCCTACGGGGTTGGAATAGCTGGGGTATCTATTCTAGGGTAAGTTATCTATAACTAATAGTCTCTTTCAGATTAACTAGTTACTTACCTTCGGTTATGATGTATCTGTAAGAGACATATATTAGTTATAGATGCCTTACCGCCCCACCCACCCTCCCCATTCTGCACACTGACTTATAGGGATAGGGATTCCCTTGCAGGTCCCTAGTTTTGTGTACCAATTGCCAGTGTCTTGCATGGGTCTGCGCTTCTGGCATTGAACGTTGTGTCAACACTGTGGTTAGCGCTCAGGAGTGGTGTCTAAGTCATCCCGGCAACCACAACGCCGATGACGGATGCGGAGTCGACCGATGCCACCTACCGACACGCAGGGGTACTGCTAAGAAAAAATTTCTTCGGATCCAGTCAGACGCCTGGGGGTAATTGTAAGATAAGGAATCTATAACTAATATATGTCTCTTACAGATGCATCGTTACCGAAGTTAAGTAACTTGTTCGTTTTGTGCCTGCCAGGTATGGTGCATCAATTGAGGGCAGATAATGAACAACATTAAGATATAAAGAAAACTGGGTGGGTGCCAGGGCACAGCCTTGGCAAACACCTTAATTGATAGGAAATCGTTCAGTCACCTGGCCCTGGGTTCTCCAGCGAACCTGGGCATAATCGTGGATATCTTCTACCTGAAGCCGGTCTGAAAGGAAGATACGTTGGCCATAGCAGCAGTCCATTCCTCAATCTTTGCACAGTTGATCAAGCTGATCAGCCTGTAATTGGCTGGATGGAATCTATCCCCCTTCTTATATAACGGGACGACGTCCGCTCCCTTCCAAGAGTCTGGTACTGGGGCACCACTGATAATGGCATTAGTTAAGAAAAGGTTATACTAAGACAATTAATCTCTTTCTAGACAAAGGATATATGCTGCAATGCTGTCTAATCCTGGAGCTCTACCTCTGGTTATTGCATCCAGAGCTGCGGATGTCAGCCAGGTCAAGGAAAGGGCCAGGTACAGCTATAAAGTAGTCTGTTTACACAGTCCTCAGCACAGTGTTCGGCTCATTAAATGGAGTTACTGAATAAAGATTGTAGAAATGATCTTCCCAGGTCTGGGGAGAAATTTTATTTTGCAGAGGTGAAGCAGAGACTTTGAGAAGTTGGCCTGATATATGATATGGTATTTATTTTTTTGCCATTTCCGTATGTATTTATCCATATTTATTTTTGGGACATTATTTCTGTATTTATCCACATTTATTTTTGCCACAAGCAAAATACAACGGTACAGCTAGTATTTTTCCACATTTATTTAAAGTGACACTGCACTCTAACTACACAGGGAGAGCATTGAGTAACACCAATATAGTAACAAGCATATGATCATCCTTCAGTGTTAGCAAGTTTTTAGTTTTTTTTAGTTTTTGTGGCATATATATTTGTATTAAAAAATAAAAAAAATCTGTTGCACCAGTTTGCCAGAGTCAGACCTATTGACTTTGCCAGTGCTTGTTTTCCTTCAACGTTATATGTTGCAGTAAATAGCTGGACTGCAAGTGAAGTGACATAATCGTAGTCTGGCCAGGTGTGGTTTTGAACTGTGGATGACAGATGCAGTCAGTAGGACCTAGCCAGGTGTGATCTTGTTCACTTTTTATCCTGCCCAGCCCGTTCTGGGGATTGAGAACGTCGTGGTGAAAAATGGCTGCATTCTTCGGCTGCCATGCAGATATTTGCAGCCAAGGATAATACATTATTAAAATACCCTCTGATTCCCTCACGTCCTTGCTGCTAAAATAGCTCATACGGTTAAGCGCCAGCTGCTGAAATCTATGTTCACACTGCTATTACGGGTTCCTATCCTGGCTGGTCCACTCAGCCTTTCATCTGAGTGAGGTCGATTCAAGCCATTGAATTTGACAACAAAGCATCTATTACAGTGCAGATGCCTGTATGTTATGCTTTCTGCTGCCCCAGCTGGAAGTTGGTCTTATTGCGTGAGGACCAGGTGCTGCGTAGTATGGCACATGCCATGTGTGATCGTGTTGTCTGACTGCCATGTGTAGCCTGGTTGGAGGTTACATCAACAGGGTTTACCTTGTTCCCCGGATAAAATGTGTGGCCAGCTTGAAGGGGGCTTGCCCCGTTGCAATCGTCCTGCCTTCTGCCAATCGTAACTGCATTAAATTGGGCACGCCAGGTGTGATCATGTTTCCAGACTGCCACAGGTTGCTAAGCAGGTCACGTGCCAGGTGTCAGCGTGTTGTCTCTGACTCCTCGTGGTGAGGTAATTCCAGAGAGAGCCCCCCCTCCTCCGCCCCACTCTCCCCCTGCCCCCTCTCTATGTGGTCCCTCGACTTGCTAAGATCAGAGAAGGATGCTAATAATCACACCTCTGCTGCCCTCCCGTTTAATCACACCTCTGCTGCCCTCCCGTTTAATCACACCTCTGCTGCCAGCCACGGGAGTGAAGTGCAGACTAGAGCATTTTAACAGACTTCGTTGTGCAGCCCCAGAGGAGAGAGATCAGAAAAAACTCTAATGGGACACAGGGAGAGTGTAAGAAAATGGTAAGTAAATAGAAAATATTTTTTAGCAGATTATTACAATCCATGATGTCACGCAGTCTTTATCCTCCACCGCAGTGGTCTCAGGCTTTCCACGCGGGTGTTCATGGTGTCCCAGGGTATAACGCACTCCCTCCAAGAGACTTCCTGGAGCGAGCTGCGTTTCTTCAGTCTCGCAACAATGGTGTAAATAGAGGCTCCTAATCTGACTCTGGCTGGGCCTCTTAGAAGGGGTGAAAGAACAACAAGGACTCATCAACAAGTAAACGGTCTTTTGTAGACCTGTGAAGTACTCGGGTGCGGCTGGCAGCTCTGTGTGTGCCCGGAAGCTGTCTCAGCCTGGGCTGACACCTCTTAGCCCACTAGTATTTTCCCGTTTTTATAAATAAATACAGATAAAGGAAAACTTGTTTTCCGTCTGAATTTATATGTAAAAATCTGTAAAAACGGAAAACCGAGAGCCCTATATATGATGTTCTCTAGTTCTAGTGACCACCTTGTATCAGTCCAAACAACCCTTATGGTGATTGGTTGTAAGTCAACCATATAGACCAGCTATCCTATTGGTAGCATGGACAAAGCAGTCTTAGGCTAAACTCTTTTGGCATGTGAAGCCGGCTGTATTACCATATGTAACCCCTTGAACAACAAGTGAAAGGACGCCACACAGGATATATATAGAACATATATATGTATTTATTTACTACAAATAGTCCCCTGAACTCTTTATGAGCACAGAAGCAATCACGTTAAAACAATTCAATTGATAAGTATACAAAGTTGCACAAAATATGGATAGGCCCGGGTGGCCCCTAAAACCTATACTAAAGAAGTGGTATAAGTACCACAAGTCGAAAGGAAGTAAGGCCTAGGGCCTTGGGAATCGCTGGGGCTACGGGGATCTAACTAAGGTTAGGAACTAGGAGGCCCACGGGATCTGGTTTGCAGTGCGCAAAGTTAGAAGCAGTTCACATTGAAATCAATGGATGTGTAAACGTTTTAAAGTTAAAGGTAGGAAGTCTTCCGGTCAGTCTAGAACTTAACCCTTTGGAATCTGGACACTAGGAGAGTGGAACTACTCGGGAGCACCGGAGTGCTTGCGTTACCTCACCCGCAGGAAGCGGGTGTAGTGGTGCCAAAGTGTGTCGGGATTCTGCAGGAGTTCAGATGGAGCCTTGGAGTGTTGATGCTGCAGGCGACCTAATGTGAAGAGTTCCGGTGGATCCAAGGGTGGATCTGAAGAGGTGAAGACCTGAAAGCAGAGGGGACAATGTTCACAGTCACTAGCCAGTGACCGGCGTGGAACCAGGAAGGAACCAGGCGTTGTCGGGTGCAAACAGGTGATGTCGTGAAGCTTTTCTCTTCAGCCACGTGGACCAGGTGACGATGACGACGACCAGGAGTCACTCACGAGCTGTCCCACGAAGGCTCTAGTTGATGGCGGTGTCGGCTTCTTGATCGTAGCAAACAGGCCTTGGCTAATGCAAGCAACACAGGAAACAAAGAAGGCTTCTCTCTCGGACCAGCAAGGTCAGAGGGGTTGCTGCTTTTAGGGGCAGCAAGGGCCAGTCTGGAGCAACCAGACCAGTGGTGGAAAGTTGTCGTTTGGTTGCCAAAATGGCCACTAGCCAGCGGGCTAGCAACCGGGAAGGCGCGTAGAGTGGAACAAAGCAAAAGGGCCCCACGCAGATCTTGTTAGAGCTGGGGGGCTGGTCCTTGGTGCAAATGTAGCTCGGTGGTGGGGCTTCTGAAGACCCCAAGCACAGCGGTGAGGGTGCCTCAAGTGCTGCGCAGTCAGCTTCTCGTGGACTTTCCAAGTGGTCCGGTCCCACGTCTCAGGTCGCCTCCACTCGTCTCAGCTTTGCAGGGACTGTGGATCGGGCTGGTAGATGTCTGTGAGTCTGGTTCTTGTCGGGCTCTGGCTCGAGGCGGCGGCAAAGCAAGTCATTGATCGCTGGATGGTGCCTATGTTCACAGGGTGGTCACTCCTTGGCCACAAGGGAGATTCTTCAGTCTTCTGAGCAGCAGAATGTCGAAGGTCCAGAGTTTCTTCTTCTTCAAGCGTAGTTCAGGATAATCTAAAGTCTGGGGACACAGCTCCTACCTTTAAACCAAATCAAGGGGCTGGATTACCTACTAGGTCCCTCCTATGGGTGGGACCAGGAAGGGGGGTGGTTACACCCCCTTTCCATTGTCCAGTTTCGCGCCAGAGCTGGGGCTGGAGTGCCCCAGCACCGGTTTGAACTGGCATATGCACGGTGACACCTTGTGTGCCCCGGGCATGTCTGATTCTATTCAGCCCTCTCTAACCCACTACACAAAATCCTGTCTGGGGTGGTGCTAGCACCTCCCAAGGCAGGAAACCCTTTGTCCAAGCCTCCCTCGCTGGAAGGACTCCCAGCAGCAGGAGGTCAGACTTGTGTCTGTGGTGGCAGCATGCATTTTGTGATGCTGAGGCTCTGTTTAACTTTAACCGGGGTTCAGGTTCTGTACATGTTGTGTCCCTCTAGAAGGGTGTAATGCTACCCCCGTCACCATAATTGGCGAGGGGGTAGTATTCCAATTCGTATGACACCTTACTCGACATGTTTTGATAATGTCAAACCAGAGTTAGCATTTAACCTCAAGGTTCATAATGCACTTAAGAGTATATGGTATGACGCTATCAGGAAACAGCTAAAGGACATTCTTCCAAAAGCTGCAGACAGGCTCAGCTCATGCTAGAGCACCATCTCACACATAACTAAGCACTCTGCCTCCAGGATTGGTAAGGCCTGCCATAGGAGTGACTTATAGGTTACTGTGTGTCCTTTGTATGTTAGATATAGAGATACTATACCTAAAGCAAAGAGTGATTACACCACCTTGCCACAGCTGAGTGATCAGCCAGTTGTGTCAAATAGTAAGGCCAGGCCAGGGGTGGCACAATACGTGCTGCAGCCCCTGGTAGGCCTTGGATGCACCTATGCCCTGGGTACCTAGGGTACACTGTACAGTGGCTTACAAGGTGATCCATGTTCCAATTGGTAATGCACCTAAAGTGCATTGGCATACATTTAGAGAGAGAACATGGTGAGGAAAATCCTCTTTTTAAAGGGATATTTCATCTTAGCTGGGTCTTAATTTGCAACAGTAATCCTCATAAACCCAAGGGTTTCTTGATTGTGGTAGAAATACATTTTTACCCCTTCATTGTACGTTTAAGCACAGACCATTGCTTGAAATGTTGTGATCAATGTAGGAAAAATACTCTGTGCACTGAGGAAATGTGTTAAAATAACGGAAAGTTGATAATCGCAGTTAATACCTTCTCAAACCTGGATTTATCTAGAAGAGAAGTCTGTTATTTCAAGCAGATTTTTAATACCACAAGGTATAAGAAATTAGGGGATCTTTATCTGATATCTTTATCAGTAAATTATCTGAAATTATTTAATATAAATGTTTGCAAGTATTATTTCTAAAGATAAAGGAAGGTCAATATTTGTCTTTTTACAACGAACCCCAGTGCATATGACTACAATACCCACCTCTCTCAAATCAATATTGTGCTTGTTTTAGTGAGAAAGCTAAATGATCTAGGAGAAACCAGGAACTGGCGTCAGTATTGTTCTTAGGAAGCTTTAAGTTAAAGAGTGAAAACACTTTTTAGAATGCCTCAAAAATTGTGATAAAGATATTTCAATATGTTTGACAAAAAGAATAGGTACATTTCATGACAATATTGAAATGGGAAATAAAATAACAGAAACAAATATTTACACCACATGACAAAAACATTAGAGACTAAATTTCAGCAATATAGGAAATACTGAGGTTCATGTATTAATAATCCATTTGGTAAAAGTGGTTGCTTGTGGAGTCAGCACACTACTGTGTCTGTGATTGCTTTTAAATAAAGGCATTTTTTAATGAACCCCATTTTACTTTCAGATTCACAAATGTCCCCATGGGTTACTACCTCCTGTTACTGTTTTTGAGCCCACGTACGGTTTCAAAGCTTAATACATACCTTAAGGATGTATTACAAAGTCGGAAGGGACACTATTAAGATTCCCCTTCCAAATTCTGAATTGTTAAATGGGCTTAGTACATTTCAAAAATGGGTTTTAGCATTTGCAAACTCTGTGAATTACCGAACTAGTGGATTTTTGAACAATAAAACCCTTGGTACATGAGGCAATTTTTCTCAATTCCCTCCAAATTAAGTTTGCTAATTATGTTAGTTGAATGATAACCTGTGCACATAGCTATTTTGTGATGGTGTTGCTTCAGATCAAATAAAAACCATCACACATGACTCTTACACAATGCTTAAAGACAGAATTTCTGACATCCAGCTTTAATGTTTTGTTAAGTATATTTGCAAATGTTGTCACTTAAACAGGAAAGCATCTAAAGCGGTCTCTGGACATAAATTGGATGTAATCATAATCTTTAGATACATTTTCGGAGTTTTAGGACCAATGTGTGTCTTCTGGGTTTACTCTAAGCCACTATAATAAACATATTCAATCCTTTAAGATTTTATCTGTTTGTACTGGTTTCTATTGCAGACAATAATCTACATTTAGACCAAGGATCAATTCTACCCATGGCTTTTAAAATCTATTTTTCATTGATCTCTTTTAGTGTTATTGCAAATAAAACGGTAATAGAACTGATCTGAGAGATGGACCTTCAAGTATTATGCCTAGTCAATTTATTGAACAAACTATGGAGTTAAAATCTGAATAGATTAGATCCACAAACATTGCCTGACCACTGTATTTTACATCAATAGATTACTAATCCGCACATGTTGTCTAAGTACAATTCACTCATCTTTAATTTTTCGCGGAGCTCGTGCTGGGTCTGTTTTAACTCTTTTAAAATATGACATTTAAATGTCCAAACGTTCAGGAACTCTAATTTCAAGCCTGGTCAAACCTTAATGAATGCTATACCTAAAAATGCCCTTCTGTTCCTACATTTTATTGTGCACCATGATTTAGAAATGGCATGTTTTTCCTTTCGGAGGTAAAATTCTAAACATATTTATTGTTGTTGCCATCTGAAACATTATCACTAATTGGGAAGATAACAACAAGTGGTCCTGTGATGCTTGCGGAATGGGAAGTGTTTAATCAAAAGGTGGATTGAATTCAAGTTTAGGTGACCATTTTACAAAAGTGTATGGATTTTGTATATATTTAAAGTTGCTGATTTCCAAAACGGCCTAAATCAATTAATTGAATTGAAATTCAAGTTTATCATTGTAATCCTATTGTTGGAAAATATGTGATTTTGAACCCCATGAGGTAGTTCCTTTCCAGAAAGCATTCAGTTTGTAATCATGAGTCAAATAATGCTGAGGAGGTTAAACTATTCAAATTGAATTCAAATTTCACATGAAATGTTCATTGTTCAATATATTTCTCTTAGTATTTTAGTGTGCAGACATTATTGCTTAAGGAAAATAATTAATTTTGTTTTTCTATATGTAGGAAGCATTACATTAATGAAATTACTGTATCCCACCTTCTTTCTTTCCTTTCCTGTTCTTTATGAACGTGTCTATCGTTGAACTTTAAAGATTGCCCAAAATTAGGAATTGTGCTCTACATAACTTTGCAGTGTTACAGTATGTTGATTTTTATGTACAATTTTTGTCTCTTTTGAGTATGGCAACTGATGTTCTGTTTTGCTTTAATAATCAGATTATGTTTATTAGGTTTTATTATTCAATAAAATGCTTCAAACACAACAAATGGTAGTTGATATGTATTTACAAATGCAGCATTTTTATTGTATGGGCAGTTTCAAAGAGGCCAAAAATGTGGTCTGTGGGTTGACGGAGGACCACATTGGCATCATCAGGGGAAGGTTTGGGCAGGTGATTAGGGGTATATGTAAGGTTGGAAGTAGGGGGAAATAAGCATGTACATTGTGTGGACTGTGACTCCTGGAGTTATTGTGAGGGATACCATGCTACCCTGTAAATGAATCCCCTAGTGATTATTATCAACAAACTTTATTCGGTTTTACAAAGGAAAACCATAAAAGTCATACAAAAAATGATAAAACATCTTCCAAATTGCAGATTGACAAATAAAATATGTCCAAGTTAATCAAAACATAAAACAAAAATTCATGAATTACAGTACAGAAGTTAATCGCAGCTTGACCGGAGTCTAACAGCGACCCGTAAAAAGTAAAGCGTATGCGAAACAGTGTCAGAGAGGAGTTGTAAAAAGATAAGAGCTGGTCTCACACGCCTTAAACCCGCTTTTTTGAGAATGGGAATAATAAATAACTTTCTAGGGACAGCATAAAAACTACAAAACATTATAAAGTGCATCATGTCTTGAGGAGACTCACTGTTGCAGCCACAGGGCAGGAGGCACTGGCCTCTGTGGAATCCGCGAGGGTGTGCCATGAGGTAATGGATGAGGTTGAGCCGAAACCTGGTCAATAGAAAATGACTATGGATGCTTTTAAGCCCTAGAAGATAAGGTTCGCTGGTTGGTACAGTTTTTAACACGGTGTACTTACACACTCGGCTTACGCGCTTGTTAGCAGTACCAGCTTGCCAGTCACCTCCTGCTCTCCCGGTGTTGCCATGAGGGGTACGGCTCTGGGAGTCCACCCGGCTACTTAGCTGCCCTTGTTTGTTTCCTGCCACGGACCCTGCACTCCTGCGCCCGCAGCCCCCGTGACTACACCTCCCAGGGGGCTGCGTGAGGCGCGCGCTGCTGTCGTCATCAAGAGGGCGCCGGGGGCCTTGAAATTCGTCCCGGCCCTCCCGCAGCGCGGGACGCGCTTGTTAGCAGTACCAGCTTGCCAGTCACCTCCTGCTCTCCCGGTGTTGCCGTGAAGGGAACGGCTCCGGGAGTCCACCCGGCTTCTTTGCTGCCCTTGTTTGTTTCCTGCCACGGACCCTGCACTCCCGCGCCCGCAGCCCCCGTGACTACACCTCCAAGGGGGCTGCGCGAGGTGCGCGCTGCTGTCATCAAGAGGGCGCCGGGGGCCTTGAAATTCGGCCCGACCCTCCCGCAGGGCAGGGCTACCCCCTAACTCTGGATTTTACGGACCCCACTACAAGGTCTATAAGGACTAAAAGGTACTGTGGGGTCATTGAGGGGGTTACTTTAAACAACAAAAGGTGTGTTTATCCTCCGACTACGTCGAACAGTGCGCAAAGAACCATCGTTTGCGTATAAAAGCGATTGAGAGTGCCCGTTCAAATTTATTTGATTAATAATGGGCAAAAGAAAGTCTTTGGAGGGGGGGAGCTCAATTGTCACAACCAAAAAAGGGGAAAAAGGCAAAAAGTGCTTTGCATGCAGCCTCTAATTATACTTTGACAAGAATTGAAACCATTGTCAGTGAATGTGAGGAGGTCTTGGCAGGAAATTCCAGTAATTATCGGGTGGAAACCCCGGATCCCCTCTCTGAGGTGTTAAAACAGCAGCAAGGGAAAGTGATCCCTGCAGTTTTTCCCATAAAACCCTCATACACTATCACGACGTGTGAAGTTCATAATTCATTAGAAGGGCCCTCTACGGTAGACTTAGCAGAGGTACCAAAGGGGGCTAATCCGTCGAGTAAGATGCTGGAAAATTTGAATTATGGTATGCCAAAGGAAAATGCATATGAAATAGGCATCAACTGTTCTAATAGATTTCCAGTCTTAGAAGAAGAAGCTGGGGACCTAAATGATACCACAACACAGGTAACCATCAAGGCTCCTAGGGCCCCAGAGCCATGTGGTGTAGATGCTGGGGGATGTGTGAGTTGCGCACATTCCAACAGGGCACTCCTCAAGAGACTAGGGAACGTGGAGAGGGAAATGATTGCGATTAACAAATTGTTGGAGTCAGCTCTGAAAGGAAATACCTACAGCATCAATTCCCCCCCAAACCCCAAAACCCGCTATAGTACCAGCACTAATTAATGTAAGAGAACCCTTACTCTCGAATCCAGCGATAGAAGGTGGGCCTAAAAAAAAAGGATCCCAGGATCAAAAATCAGATGGTAGAGATCTGTCTACTGGCCAGCATAGCCTTAGGCCTTATGCTGAAATTATGAAAGTACGGGGAATAGCAGGTGGAATTAGGGTTGCTCACACGAGTAATTTAACTTCCAATGGTACTGGTGAGGGCAAAAATGGAAAACACAAGGTTGACCCCTCAAACACTTCATCAAAAGGCACAATTCCTAGAAACCCCACTGCAACAGTTTACATGACCGGAGTCCCAAAACTCAACAGGAACTCCGGCCATGAAGCTAGTGAATCTATTCACAACAAAACAATTCACTGGCTCCGCCATGTAAGGGGGTGCAGATCCATCATCAGGGAGGACATGATTTGCGTCAGGAGATTACCCCTGTTGAGCTCCCACACAGTTTGCATTGAAATCCAACTATGTAATGCAGTTTTCGCAGAAAACCTAGTGGCTTTAGAGTTTCGGACGTGCCTGCCTAAGCACTCCAGCATACAGATTAGACATCTCCCCCTTTGGTCCATAGCAGGGGTAAGGAGGATTCAGATTTAAATCATATAGATTGACTATCCAATGCTAATTGTAGGTCTTACCCGGTAATAACACCTAACGCAGATGACGTTAGGAACACGCCTTGCGTAACCAGCCCAACGGCTAGTTCGTTGGGCAGGGAAATGTCGGGTCTGGAAATTGTAGATCCATACAAAGAGGGTGAAAGAAACCCAGGGATGATTCGATTCCTCTCATGGAACATTGCAGGCCTCGAAAAAGAAACTGGTAATGCCAGAATGGAATGATTTCATCAATAATTTTGAGGTCTGCTTGTTCCAGGAGACTTGGAGCACGATCCCCCTATACAAGTCTCGGTATTCCACCTATTTTGCACCGGCGACAAACTCGGGAAAGGGTCGCCCATCGGGGGGGCTTCACGTTTGGGTCAAGGTGGCCCTGAATTGGGACATCACCGTCCATAATTCAGCTTCAGAGGATATTCTACACCTATCACTTAAAGGTCCCTTGAATGATAGCAGAGTGGAGTTGTTTAATATATATGCTAGAGGAACACCAGGGGCTCAAATTTCGCATACAGTATCACTACTTGAAATAGCCATGGAAGGTATTCCCCCTCTCTCTAATATTATTGTGGGAGGAGACCTGAACTGTACGTATGAACCTTTAAGCGAAGAAGACCTTTTGGGAAATAATGAAGAAGACACAAGACATTCCATCCCCACATTGAGCTTGAGGCCAATTAAAAAATGGTCAGCTAGGGCGATACAAATCAATGCCCTAACAATGGAATTCAATTTACGTGCATTGAATGGTAGAACGATTTCTGACCCACATGGGGCTATGACTTTTAATAGACTTAGTGGCCCCTCGGTAATTGACTATATTTTGTTGGATACACGCCTATGGGGGAATGTAGTCGACATGGAAGTTAAACAAACACAGGATAGTGACCATAATCCCCTCTGCATGAAAATTAGCTGGGAATGTAATAGGAGGACATTAAATGTACCGCTATTATCAACAAAATAAGTAGTGCCATCTAACTCCAATCGCAAACTAAAATGGCATAAGGTGGCATGCCAGGAGAATGTCCGAACTAGCATAGGTGATCTAGTAGAACAAAAAAGTGCGGAACTCTTATTGCTCATTACTTCCCAGGATAACGAGCAGGGTTTTCAATTGAGTGAATCCTATGGGAATTTTATAGTATATCTGGGTACTTATTTTATGGTTAATGATTTTAGTGGACATAAAAGTAGAGCACTTAAATGTGGCAACTTATGGTATACAGCAGCTTGTAGGAAAAAGAGAGGCCATCTCCGTAGCCCTCCGTAAAAAGGACCAGGTAGCCGCTAGATTGGCTAGAAAGGAGTACAATAAAACCTTAGAATCTGCAAAGCGGGATTGGGAGGAAGAACACTGGCAGGAACTCAAAATGGCGCCCTTTCTAAAAGACTCAACCTTATTTTGGGAATTGATCAATAAACTAAACAGAAGGGGAGCAGACCCTCTCCCAAACCACATAACTGAGCAGCAATGGCACTCCCACTTCTCAAGCTTATATTGAGGTGAGGTTGAATCTGACCAAATACAAGGTGGGCACTTGAAACTAGAATCAGACCATGAGAGCCTTGAACCATTAGAGCCCTTTACATTCCAAGAGGTTCAATCTGCCATTAAGAACATAACCCCCGGGAAGGGCGCAGGTCCGGATGGGCTCCCAGGTGATTTATTACTACATGATCTCACGTGGTGGACTAATTTATTTGTCCTCCTGATGAATTTGCTGGTTCAGGGCCATTCAGTCCCTGAATCGTGGAAAGGGGCAGAAGTGGTAACAATATACAAGAAGGGCGCTAGAGAGGACCCTGCCAACTACAGGCCGATTAGTTTAATCGACGTGGTACAGAAGGTAGTTGGCAGGGTCATCATCTCCAGAATTGGGTCATGGCCGGAGGGAAATATCCTGACGCACCTACAGGCGGGATTCAGGCAGAAAGTGAGTACGATGGACCAGGTTTTCAGATTCTTTGCGGTGTAATCTGTGTCCATCGCGAAAGGCGGTTTGTACTTAGCCTTTATTGACCTGAAAACCGCCTTCGATCTGGTCCCTCGCGCCAAACTTTGGCAGGTGCTGCCGGATATGAGTTTTCCACGATATCTCCTGGAGCTTATAAAAGACTACATGAGGGTAACTATGCAAGAATCAGATGAGGATGCCAGGGTCAACTGACCAGGAGGGTACCAGTGAATAGGGGGGGTCCGCCAGGGTTGTGTGATGGCCCCCAACGATGTTCTCTCTCTTTGTAAATGGTGTGGCAGACCATTTGAGAGAGGACCCAGCTGATGCCCCCACCTTGGCGGGCGAGAAAACACCAACCCTCCTCTTCGCAGATGATACCCTCCTGATGTCCAAAATCCCCTCTGGTCTGCAGAAACTACTAGATAGGTTTAGTCAGTTTTGTGAAGAACGAGGTCTAACTATCAATACTACTAAAACAAAACTGATGGTATTGTCCCGGTCTAAAAAATCTAGGAAGATTAATGTTGCCCTCAATGGATCTCCGCTAGTGGTGGTGGATGCTTTTGAGTACCTGGGGGTCGGTGTCAACAGCAGAATGAAATGGGACTCCCATGTGGCAAAAATGCTCCTAAATCATAACAGAGTTTCGGGAGCCATCTTAAGAGATCATCGGGCCTCTATTAGTAGACCTATAGCCCCGGCTCTAGCCGTGTATGAAGGGAAGGCACTGGCTTCTGCAGTCTATGGGTCAGAATTGTGGGGGTTCGATAACACAGCGGAGCTAGTTAAAGCCGAAAATAAGTTCATGAAAGACCTAGTTGGGCTCCCACTCTTAAACCCCCTAAAACCTCTTTTTCATGACCTGGGTCAACGTTCTATTAAAGACATAGTTTGCCTGCGCCCATTACTATACTGGGTACGCTTGAGAAGAACACCGGAATTGGCAATCTATGCAGCAGTGTTTGACGAACTTATTAGTTTGAACAGCTCAAAGAATATCGTGTGGCTGAACAAACTAAAACAGTTGGTCATAAACATAGGGTTGGGTGAATCGTGGTCATCCCATTCCCCTCCCCCAAACCCCCCGAAACAAACAAACAGTTAAGAAAATCTACTGGGAGTGGGTGCAGGCTGAGGAACTAAAAGACACTAAGTGGGGGACCTTAACCAACCATTTTCTGGAGCATAAACCGGCCAGGAAGCTTGAACCTTTTTTAGATTTTATTAAAATACCCAGTGATAGAACTCTCTTTTTTAAAGCTGAGGTATGGGACACTCCCATTGAATGAATTTACTAGGATCTGGAGAAATTCCTTGTCCCATCAAGCGACCTGTCCAGGTTGTGCAAGCCCCACTGAGTCCTTAGCGCACTTCCTGTTCGCCTGTAGCGCCTACAGGGGGGCTAGGAAAAGGTGGTTAACCCATTCGACGCGGATGACAAAGCCAGCTCGTCATGGGCGTTACCTGCGCTGCGCAGATGACGAGCTGGCTTTGTCATGTTACGCGGGATTTTTAAAAATGCCGCGCACAGCGGTAAAAGCCGCCGCCGCGAAGCGGTTAAAACCAGTATGCAGGGAGTTAGGAGTTAGGCAGTATACGATGGCCTTGCGCATCCTAACAGACACAACATCTCTGACAATTGTTTGCGGGCTGCAAAGTATCCGGGGAAGGCATGGCAGATACGCTCGAAATTGTTACAATCTAAAATGAGGTAGAAAATCTGCAGACTAATGAAATTGGTTGAATAAGACATGAATCCCACAGCACATTAGGGCCATTTGCCTTTTTAATTGGTTGTATAAGACATAAGGTCACAGTATTTTATGGCCATTCACCTTTTTATTTTTTATTTTGTATATATTGGTTTTTTATTGCATTGTTTATTGGTTGTATTTGGTACACAAGAATATTATTCCTTTTATGGTGGAAATTGTATCTACTTTTGTGATAAATCTTTTATCGAATAAAGTATTACAACACTAGGCTTACACCGCTCATTTCCCTCTCTATCAAAGTGGCTCATTCTTAAAAAACACTCTTTGACCAGAGAAAGGTCCCTCTTACATCTGCACTCAGGGTTAGCGAATAGTTCCTAAAGCGGTACAAAAGGGGATGGTGATGGACGGAGCATCTGAATCAATCAAACACTCACACCCAGTCAAAAGATCTGGGTTTAATCCGTCACCGTTCTTTAGCCCACTCTGCCACCCCAGTTCAGACATGGCTATATGCAAATCAGTCTGACCCTGTGCCTCATGGGAACAGTCCAGCCCGAACTGCCAAGCCATGGCTTCCCTGGACCGTAAACAAGCTTCCGAGGGCCGGTTTCTGGCATTCAAGCCGTCTTCAGCCCGGCTTGCTTGAATCCAGTGGCAAAGTGAGCAAGGGACTCACGTCTGAGCATACCCTGCCACACTTATGGCGGCCAAAAGCGGTACAAAAGGGGGTGGTGATGGACGGAGCATCTGAATCAATCAAACACTCACACCCAGTCAAAAGATCTGGGTTTAATCCATCACTGTTCTTTAGCCCACTCTGCCACCCCATTTCAGACATGGCTATATGCAAATCAGTCTGACCCTGTGCCTCATGGGAACAGTCCAGCCCGAACGGCCAAGCCAAGTCTTCCCTGGACCGGAAACAAGCTTCCGAGGACCGGTTTCTGGCATTCCAGCCGTCTTCAGCCCGGCTTGCTTGAATCCAGTGGCAAAGTGAGCAAGGGACTCACGTCTGAGCATACCCTGCCACACTTATGGCGCCCAAAAGCGGTACAAAAGGGGGTGGTGATGGACGGAGCATCTAAATCAATCAAACACTCACACCCAGCCAAAAGATCTGGGTTTAATCCATCACCGTTCTTTAGCCCACTCTGCCACCCCAGTTCAGACATGGCTATATGCAAATCAGTCTGACCCTGTGCCTCATGGGAACAGTCCAGCCCGAACTGCCAAACCATGTCTTTCCTGGACCGGAAACAAGCTTCCGAGGACCGGTTTCTGGCATTCCAGCCGTCTTCAGCCCGACTTGCTTGAATCCAGTGGCAAAGTGAGCAAGGGACTCACCCTGCCACACTTATGGCGGCCAAAAGCTACCTACCCTGGAGAGGCCAACTCTTATATACTGGAGCCATCGGATGCGTAAGACACGGTCAAGTGAAAGGCATTCCCGTAGGATGTCTCTGCTAAGTGTTTTTTCTTGCTTAGCCCAAATATTAAGCCACAAAGCCAGGGGAAGGAAAGCCAGTACATCTGAGAGGAAAGGCATTCCGAACTCTTCGTGCATGACATAAAATGAAGTACTTTGTGGGACAGAAAGGGCCATTCGGAGGAAAGAGTTTTCAGCATTTTGCACTGCTCCTACCCCAATGTGGCCCAAAATCTCACTCCCATAACTAACCTTTTTAGATATATTTGTCTTCATTTGTCTTCAAAAGAGCCCCTATTGCCTCCCACTCTGCTGGCAGAGTTAAAAACAGCTGCAAAAGCTTTCACTAGATCCCCTTTCTTCCAAGTAAGCAAAGGGCACCAACTCAAGGAATCGTCAAACACAACTCCCAAATAGGAGAAAACATTGGTCTTCGGTATTGATGAAGTCAGAGTTTAAAAGTGAACTGCTTAGCTTTACGAGGTCCCACCTGCATAATGAACGACTTGGCATGATGAAACAAAAGGTCCAAGTCCTCCATAAAAAGGGCAAAATAATTCAGAGGAAGTTGTAGGCCCCTAGCTGTCTTCGCCAAGAGGCCTGCGTTGTTCGTGTATAGGAGGACTGGCAGGCTAAGCTTGCCTACCTGGGGACAATCCGCATTTGTGGCCAAAAGGGCCTTCTCTAAGGAATTAATATATAGGTTAAAAAGAAAGGGCGGTAAAATGCACCCCTGAAGCACCCCTCTCTTGATGTCAAGCTGACTGGACACTTTCAGGTCCTTTGAATAGCGGACAACCACAGTTGAATCACGGTGAAGATCCCTCAGAAATAAAATGATGTTACTGTCAATGCCAATGGAGGACATCAACTGCCACAGCTTGGACCTATTAACACAGTTTTTTTTTTAATTTATTGCCATTTTGAACACAATTCCGTTACATTCCAACAAGCCATTACGAAATGGATTGAAAAGGAGCGTATACAGTCTGTCATTTCAGTACACAATGCTAATAATAGCTCACATCGTTCCCACCTACAACAAATCTCAGGCATGATAATAATCAAGCTAGGAATATTGCACACATTTCAACAATTATTAACACAAATGTAATGATGTTAAACATATCTTCCCAAAGACGGCCTTTGCTACAGTTGTACATTGTGTCCTCTGGCCGGAGCTATCTCTTCATGTGCTCTAGCATTGAAATTGGGTGTGGGGTGTGGATATATCACGTCTGGGGAGCAGTTTGCGTGCCCTCCGCGTCTGTCACTTCAGTCGTTATTTGTAAGCCAGCATTCCACCTTAAGAACGGCTCCCATATATTGCGGGGTTTGGATGAGGGTGGCATCAATTCCCAAAATGTGCTCAATTGTGCGTGCCCATATGTGACGTCTCTAATCCAATCTTTAAGGGAAGGCACTCGCTGTCTGCCCCAATTAATTACAACCTGTCTCTTAGCAAACAGTAGGAGGAGTGCGTGCAGTTAACGCAACTTTGGCGGAGTGTCCTTTACGTACCCTAATAGGCTAAGGATGGGAGACGGGGCCAGCGACACCCCCAATATGCTGTTCACCGACTCGAAAATCTGCACCCAGAAGTCGGCTATCTTGGAACATTGCCATGCAACATGTAAGAACGTAGCTGAAGCACAGCCACATCTCCAACAGTTATCCTCATCGCGAATGCCCATTCGGTGAAGGCCCACTGGGATCCTGTAGTATCTATGCAAATATTTAAAGTGGATCAGCCTCAATTCATAATTCGTGGAAAGCTCCAACAGCTGCCACAGCAATAGTCCCACTGGGCTTCAGTCAGTGGCGTTTCTAGTTTGTTGTTCCAATGCTTAAAAGAGTTTGGCGTTACTATCAGAGCAGTGTCTTGCATGCGGACATAGAGGTGTGTAATAAGTGTATGGGGAGACGGCAATTTCAGCAGATTTTCTAATGCAGGCAGGGTCGGTGGCGCCCTCAGGAATTCCTCACAAAGGGCACTAGATGCTGTGCGTATTCTATGATACAAAAAGATCTCAGTAAACTGGACCAGTTGACCCTCGGGTGCCACAGGGGAGGTCTGAATTAATCTCCAGGGTATAGGTCTTCGAATGTCTGAAGATTCATTTTCTTAGCTTAAGCCTTACTTATACTGTCCCTTATGCAAGGCATCATTGGGTTCTGAGATAATGGGATGAAAGAGGCAAATAGCAACGGTTCTCTTGTTCTCGTGTCTCTCAGTGACAAACGCGTACCCGGAAGCACCCGCATACCGCGTTTGTGACTGAGAGACACGAGAACAAGAGAACCGGATTCTGATACTTGGCGTTCATCTGTCTAAACCGAACAGATTTCGCCCATGACGAGTGTCCTGTACACAGCAGCCTGGATAACATAAACAAGCCAGGCAGTCCAATGTTAAAGTCCTACAAGCTTAATAACACAAATTGATTTTGCGCCGGGTTGACTGAAAGCAACCTCACAAGTTCTGATTGACAGAGCTTTTTTGTCCTGATGAGAACTCCAAAACACAGGTCGAGTTTGAAACGCGTAGACTGTTAGAGCCATTGAATCATAAGGAGTTATTGTGAATCGCTCAAAAACAATTGTTTGATCAAAAGGATTTTTCTATGGCATTCTGTGAATATTGTAAATTCCAATGTAATTAGATGAATGTTTTGTTGTCTGTGGATGTGTGAGAGGGTATGTTTGAATGAATGATTGGAAAGTGTACATAAGTCAATGTTTGAAAATGTAATTTTTTTATGTGATTATATGAGTTGTGTACAGAAGGTCTTGTAAATTGTGCAACATGGTAAAAAGATAACCAAAATCATGAAGTAAAGAAATTTTACAAAATAATAAAAATAATTCAATCTAACAAAAGTTTGTAAACAAAGCATATTGTTTAACTCGTATGTTTTCAGTTGACTAAAGAGGTAAATCATAGTACAGTATTGGCAATTCTTTTTGTTTAATATTAGCTAGTGGCTAAGCCTTGCTGTTGTGAGCCCAGACCCAGTGGTTGTTTTTTCGTCATTCTTAGAAAGACGCACGCAAATCCCAATAGCCTGTAACTAAAAACAAAACACACGCACAAGCGTGTGATGAGCTTTGGTAAGCTTCTGAAAGCCCCTTACTAAAAGTCGAGCAAGTAGCGCATGCGCTGCTACAGGCTCAACCTAAAAAGAGAAGTTAAAATACATTAGGTCAAACTAGATTATGCAATTAGGAAGATAGGATCGGATTAGAGGGATGGGGGCATTGGATGAACAGTGGTCAAGGATGCACTTGGGAATACGATAGACCGCGCCAGTCTGGAAATCTAAGCAGAATTAGTAAACAACATCATTCTAAGATGGCCGCCACCTTGGAAATACTTAAACGCTATTGAACATGATAGTCCTTCTTTCATGTCCATAAGAAGGACATGCTATGTCCTATGCCAATATCTAGATTTCTAGAGTTTTAGAGGCGCCCCTATTTTAGTTTGGGCAGGGACATTATATGTGGAGAGGGTCGATACATGATGCAGGGCCTACAAGGCCCAGATAGAGCCCCTTTACGCCACAAGGGCCCCAAACACAATCTGCTTACAAAAGGCGTGTGCAGGCTCTCAACCCATCTGTCTAAGACGGCTGAGTTGAGTGGTTTATAATGCCATTTTAGATTAGGCAGGGACCTATTATGGGGTGAGGGTCGATACATGATGCAGGGCCTACAACGCCCAGATAGAGCCCCTTTACTCCACAAGGGCCCCAAACACAATCATCGCATAAAAGGCCCCCATAATCAGGCCTTGAGACAACAGCGAGGGGAATCCTCCTGAAAAAAGAGTTAGTAGTGAATTAAACCAGACACCTCTGTGAACAATAGGATTTGATGTATGGCACAACATCCTACTGTCCACTGTGCTGTCTTGAGCCTGATTCCTCTCTTACTCTAAGAGCTGTTCTTGTTTTGACAAAACCTTGACCATATGCATCTACCTAAAGCTGTAACTAGTAAATGTGAGCTATGCGAGCACCCTTTGATCCCGCACTTGGGCGGGAATATTCAGTGCTTATGACTTTGATGAGGATACCCCTGGAAGAGAACTAGGATTACAGGTAAGTAACTTATCCTTTTAAGGAGGAAGCTATAGATAAATGAGATCATCCCTTTCATGTTAGCAGTCTTGGTGAGAAAGACCTCAAATTTTGTGAGAGGTCGAGTAGCAGCCTCCCGTATCTGAGGTGTGAGGGCCCAGTGCATTAATTGGATATACTGATATCTTTCCGTGTTCTTCAATACAAAGTCCCTTTGACATTGATCAAAAGTAAGGAGATCAAAATTGTGGAACAAATGTATTATAGCTAAGCAGCCTCCCCTTCTCCAGGCATCAAAGGGTCCCTCATGTTGGGCCGGGGGGAAAGCTGGATTGAAATGGATTGGAGTGAATGGGGATGGAAAAGAAGTCCACCTGTCGTCGCCCGAAATTGAGTCCCATACTTTAAGAGTGGTGCGTGTGGGGCAGCTAAGGTCACCTTGGCAGCCGCCTGGAAGAGAAGGGAGGCTCCAGCTATATCCCTATGGCACTCTCGTCTTTGGAGACTGCTTGGCTGATATTTTCAGGGATAATGATAAGAATTTCGAATTTAAATGGGGCCTCCTTTTCTCCTCCCTCTCCCAGGGCCGTCCGTCTGTGGTGTGCCCCTCCACCATCAGAGCCCGCCATCTCTTCCAGTTTTGATCACAATCCCAGTGTCGACCAACCTCTCATTAGTATGAACACGCCGCCTCCATGGGTGGGTTAAGAAGTGTTTTTTTTTTGTTTGTTTTTTTTTTTACATTTTCAAAAACCTTTAGTCTGTCAAGACAGTTTCATACAGGCAGTAAAATCGTACAGCTAATCAATTGATTTTAGCATTGGTGACATAAAGCCCAATAAGCAGAGTACAGTACATAGGTACATGTCATGATTATTTAGGAACTACTTCAGTTACAATAAAGGCTAGCCAGTGGTATCATCACACATCAGCTGTACGTGTGTAACTGTCATGCCGTGCTATTGCATGTCGAGCCCTTTGGTGTACATGGGTAGTTAGGGACTGACTTCTGGGGAGGGGATCTGTAAAGGAAGTTCACATATGTTCCCATGGAATTCGTTCCATTTACCCCATATTCTGGTCCATTTATTGGGACAGCCCCTGTGCGTGTAAACCGCCCTCTCAGCCACCATCGCAATATCCATGTCTCGTTCCCATTGTGTACGTGTAGGTGTTATCGCGGAGCCCCAGTATTTTGCTATGTTTCGCTTCGCGATTGTCGCCCCCAATGTAGCCCAGTTCTGTAAGGCTAGGTTTAAGTCGGTGGGCTACCAGATATTGAGGAGGCAACACCTCGGATCCCAGGGAACTTCTGTCGCAGGGATTCCGTGCTCAGGCAGAACTGTGCATAGAGACTTGGAACCTCAGTGAATTAGGATGTCCCAAAACTCACCTTAGTACCCAAAAATCCCCTACCAGACTAGCTACAGTGTCTCATTGGTCATCATAAACTCCCAATGCTTAAACAAACCAGAACATGAACTTAGTACACCTCAGGTAACGTGGAACACATGAACACTCTTTCGTTAAACAATCATTTCAATCCAGAACAAGGAGTAAAAGAGGACATGTGCATATTTGAAATGTTTATTCACTAATGCAGTGCTCTCAAGCGCAGTATCTTAGCTAATACAAGCAAACATATTATAAGAAACAAAGTAATCGGCATAGTCACTAGTCCATAGAACACAAACGGTGCAAGCATAGTATTATGCTAAAATGAATAGGGTTTAACAAAACCTAATTCTCACTCTCCCTTGCTAGTATATTATATTATATCTAAGAAGGTCTCTTGTGGGTTTTAGCAGAGTGGCCCCATACCTCAAGATCCAAGTGGTAAGGGATCACATCATCAGCAACCAGCTCTCTGCATGCGAAGCACCATCAAGTGTGTGTTATGCTCTTGTGCAAAGCAATATAAAGCGCGCCTAAAGCCAGAACTTGGCTGCAGCTGCATGTATGTTATGTCTAGGGATGTGCGAAGATCAGTGCTCATAACAACTACTGTGTTGAGATATCCTTGAAGGTTTCAGCACTCACTGTACAGACACAGCTCTCCAAGCAAGGCTGATATCAGTGTAACAACATATTATTCTCGTATGAACCGAATTTTTTTTACTAGGCTCAAAGCTAAAGCAGCAGATGTGTGTCGTGTGCAAAAATCAGCAGAAAGGAAAAATGGCGTTTAATCTCACAAAATGTTCATGCTAACTTAACACAGTAATCAGGCTGCATCAATCCATATATCACCCTCCCTTGATCCGAGCACGTATCAGATAAGATAAGATAAGCTAAGATAAGATAAGATAAGAAAAGGGACTCAATTGTTGAAAGCAGAGTTCAATAAAAAGCTCAGTTCAACATCGAGTAGGTGAGGAAAAAAATGTTGTCCGCTTAAAAATCCAAACTCTCACCCGCATGGCATTGTAATGTCCACTGTTAGTAAAGCCAATAGGTCTCTTTAAATAATGTCCATAAAAATTCGCAAACATTTTGAGAAAAGAAAAAAATCATGACATCAATGGCTTCAATAGGAGTCACCCTAAAACTGAGTAAGCGAAATAAGCAGCAACCGCTTCCAAAAGGAAGTCACTGTTATCATCCGAAAACAACTCAGCCATCCAGTTTAATAGAGAGAAAGAACATACATGCTCTTCAATTACCGGAGCCTCTAGTACCATCAGAGGACAACTCAGTGGGTTCTCAATGAAGCTGTGTGCCAAGAAATCTTGCGCCGCTGCGAATATATTCCAACGACCCAGAACTCCATGCATCGCTGCAAAGGCCATAATCCCTCCGTCAGAACAAAGCAAGAGCAACTAAGGGACTCATGAGATGATCACAATCCACTTCAGGAGACACCAAATTGCAGAGACACAAATCCAGGGCCCACATGAAATCACAGCTCAAGCAATGAAATACAGGCTGGACACAGGTGAAATAGGAAAATCGAAATGATAATCCATATGACGCACTCAAAGTGGCAAGTGGCAGCACACCATAGTATTCAAGCATCCTGTTGCGAAACCGTGCTAACTGCTCCTGTGTCAGGACCCAAACCCTGGGTTCTATCCTTAGTGAGGCAAAAATGAGGCGAGCTGGACAAGGAGTCTCTGCCAGACACGCCTGGACAAAGAAGGTGCAGATTTGGAGGAACAAGATGGCCGCTGCAGGGGCCACAGCAGAGGATGAGTAGACGTTCTAGTCCCTCGGGTCACAGCTGCAGTGAACCCAAGGAGCAGCGCAAGTGCATAACGGAATGCGCACTTAACCACAGATTCAGCCCAGAGCAGTTCTTTTTTTGAGGAAGCGCTTAGTTTAGATTCAGAGAAGAAATTCAGTTACGGAAAGCATAGAATAGATTTAATCTATTTCAGGACAAGGATTCAAAGGCACTCGGCGCATCCAGTCAAGCGCGAGTTGCCGAGTACAAGTTTAAATGTTAATTCCTGAACGCCAGACGCCCCTATGAAGTAAACAGGAGAAAGGAGAGTGCGTTTGACATTTCGGAAGACCAGAGCCAAGTCGTTCGAGTAATCTACTCGAATTGAAGCAGTGTCATTTGAATGCTGAGAGGTTTTCACCAGCGAGTGAACAGCTGAAACGCATTAAGCTAAGTAAAATAATAAACGTGTAAATAGACAGTTACAGAGTTGCCAAGACGTAAAAAACAGACTGTTATTAAGCTTGTAATGTAATTAATCACTTACCAGATCTGAAATGTTCACTGAATTCCCACGAACCTGAAAGAGACAGAAAGCAGACAAGATTATAACTTGGACAGAATGTTAAAAACTGAGTGAAGGAATTTTATGAAATGTAAATACGGTGATTACTCACCTGAAGTTGAGAAAAGAGGTTATCCAGTCGACCTGCAAAGACATAATTAACTGGGTTAAATAAGTTGAGAAGGTGCAAGCAGGATACAAGGATAACAGACCCCCGATATAGAAGAACTCCACTAATTAGTGAAGTAAGTGCACTTACTCTTTAGAAAGACAATAAGAATAGCCAAAGTCAAGTTTAGGAAATAACTAAAATGGTTATTCTTTTATCTTTTATACTTAGTGACGACTAACTAGAGGAGAATAGAATCACAATTTAATAACAGAAGAGGAGCTAAGTCCAGAAGCATAAGGGTGGGTAAGAAAGATAACAGCGTAGAACAGAAATAGATTGAAGGGGGCCAAAATTGTGATAATGTGTATTTGTTTCTAGGTTTCTTAGCGCAAGACCGCGACAGAAGGTAGCAGAACAAAGGACCCTTACAGGACCAGTCTCTTCTCTTCTCTTTTGTTATTTTATCCAATTCCCCCTTCCCCTGAGGTAATGTAAGCAGGTTCTGATAAAAGACCTGCTGACATTGCTGAGAGGGATTTGGGTACAAGCATCTCTGTTCCCGTGCAAGAACTGGTAAGCCTAAGTGAAACAGTTCTGACATCCTGCTCATTTGCGAAGACAGGACGGACATCCATTTTGCAATAAACAAAATAGTAACAAAAAACCAGCAGCCAGTGCCAGCAAAACAGGAAGTCCACCAAACAGACCGGAGAATATCGAGTGAAGGAAAGCAGGAATGACTCCAAATATTTTCTGGACAGAAGTCACTAAGCCACCGCTTATTACTTTAAAAAAATGAGCCAGCCCCGAAGTGGAGGATGCGTTAAAGATTGTGTGAATCAGCTCACCAAAATGTAAAGGAAGGTCAGTATTTAATAAGGCATGCACTTCTGTGCGGGTGTTAGCTACGTGAAGGACAAATGTTTCGCGAGCAGATGTCAGGGCAACTTCTTTTTGTGACATTAAGGCTCTTATTCTGCTCATCTTATTGAACTCTGACTTCAAGGCCGGAATTCTCTGCCAGATGGAAACATCCAGGTCCCCATGCGGGGGTGGATAAAGCACATTCTTACAGCAAACGAGACGCTTACTCACTGTTACAACGTAAGCTATGCCTTTTAATAAACCACAACAATCCTCATTTTTTAAAAGTAAATAACTCCTGTTAACTAATAAGGTAAAAGCCGGGACTATATGTACCTTTTAAAACACATGCTAAATTAGGGCGGTTCTGGTTACATGAACCATGCAATTGGATGTGTCTTCACATCAACGAGTGATCTGGTGTTTCTGTACACTCATCTCCATTCAGATAAACCTCTTTTCCGTCCTTAAGGCATCTATAAGTAAAAGGGAGCGACCAGGCTTCATGTAAGTAGGAGGTACCGAGCCGCTCGTATCTGCCTATGGCAAAATACTTCATGCAATTTGAAAACTGGAAAAGCACAAAAGGTAAAGTAATCAATCCGTGGATTAGCCACGTTGCAGCCGTGGCCTCTGCCACCGAAAAGGGTAAAGACTCTAAGCGTTCAATGTGTAATATTGAAAAAGAAGCATCTCTCATGGAAAGCAAACGTTGTTTTTCAGTCAAATTAAAAGGTGCAAACAGAGATGTGACATTAACACAGGTCCAAGTCACTTTACCATTTTTCAGCGTCTGTAAGGTCCACGCAAATTGCATAACAGAAGGCAATTGATTTTGACCATGGTACAAACCAGACACCTCATCATGTACAATTTCAACAACAGAAACAATATTATCTAATGTGTAAATTCGGGAGGAAAGGGTATTAATGCTGTTGTCCGCTACTGCGAGCACTTTTTCTAAATTAGCTTGGTCAATAGCCCTTAGGCGGGTAGCCGCTTCAATCTGTGATGTTTTCCAGAGTTCATTATAAATGGTATAGATCCATCTTTTAGATCGACCGTTCACCGGGCCCATTATGAAATCATTCAAGTCAACCTCGTCGGTCAGTTTAGATAAATGCAATTTAATTGACTCCAATGTAGAGTGCTTGAGCCAATTCTGACATAATTTGCCTACAGAATAAGTGGTAACAGAATGGTCACTCTCAAAACGGGGATCTACACTGACTTGTGTAAAACCCTCAGCTAGGCCCAAAAAACGATGCTGGCATGAGTCTGCACTTCGGTGCCACATTAACCAACCCTTGGGTTCCAAACTGGAAATGTTAAATGATGAATTCAGCAAATGGGCTTGCAATTCTTTAATTGAAAATATATTCGAATTTTCCCAACCTGAATATTCCTCCAAATTCGGGAAGGAAGGAGAATTACATTTTTTTAGAAGTAGCCAATCCAAAGCATGTTGTCTGTGAGATAGTAGAATTAAAAAACAACATATGATTTGGGATGAGACATGCACGGTGCAAAGCCTCAGTGCCTTGTACCTGCCAACTTTTAGAACCCCAAACTGATTTAAGGTCAATAATTTCCTTCCACACCTCGTAGCCACCAACAGCCAGTTGGTCTAGAAAGGACTTCGAATACAGTAACTTAGTATCGGTAAGTCTAACTTTGGAATTGGATTTGTCTGTCATTTTAAAATAAAATGACGCGGGATTAGACTGATTAAAATCAGTAAAATATGTATACTTTTTCAAAAATGTATCTGAGCTGCCTCTCAAAGGAGCTGGGCAATGTTCCCACTGGGTATAATTCACAGTACCCCTCCTAGAATTCGGTTTGTGCAAGTAGTGATTGCCAAAATGTTGGTAACAAAACAAATCACCATAATTAGCAGATTCTAAATATAAATCTACAGCATCAAAGGCAGCATAATATTTCAAATCAGCAAACAAAGCCTCTACGGCCCGAACTTCCCAATCATCAGCACGAATATTTTGTTGAACCACATCCCCCATATTAACTCTAAGTACAATAGGAACATTAACAACTTCAGTCGGGCCATGGATTTGAAATGTAACTGCATCCCAGACTATTCCATCCAGGACAGGCCACGCGGTGATGTTAACAAAGGCCAAGTCTCTCTTCAACCTGTGTGCTGAATGTGATGAGTGGGGAGCTAAAGTTCCATTCAGATGTCTAATGCATGTTCTCTCCTCGACATAATGTCCATTGACAAATCGGAAAAAATAAAACACAAAACCAATTGACATAAAAATATAGAGAGCAAAAAGCCCCAGCCAAATGTAAGTCCAAGGGGGTATCAAAAAATGTTTTTTAAACAAAGTTGCATAGGCTCTCAGCCTTGTGGGCTTCTCTGATGTACGTGAAACAGTGTCAAATGAAAATCTGGATTCTGTGGCTAAACGAGCTTGCAAATCAGGCATCGATAAGTCAGTTGGGTAGGTGTAATCTGTATCATCAAGGTGAGCACCAGGCAAAGCACTCAATAAAGGACTGGAAACTGCAGGCCTCTCTGGGACCACCTCCGGTGCACAATCCGAAGCAGTGGCCAAAACAGAATTTCTCACCATCGAAGGACATGAGACTGCCGGTGTCATGCTAAGAAGAATCGGCCACTCTGTGTAGTTTGACATTATCAATGGAGATATACCTGTTTTCTTTACGACCTGGAAGTGGTGGTAAAATGACTGTTCTTGTGCCCTTCACTCCAAGCACGGGAACCGGAGCACGGGTTGAGGGACCAAATTCCTTTTTGTTATCGATCTTCTCCCGAACTAGTTCTCCAACTTGGGGTAGCCAGCCAACTACCGGGATCTGCAAGGCATCATCCGAGGTGGAGGGCAAGTGTTCTTTTGCGAGACTGTCTCTGGTCTCTTGTAGAGTCTGTAAAACATTGCAATGTTCATCTACGTCAAAGGAGACAGCCGAACCGACCGCGTCTAGACGGTCAAGGTCCGGGACATACATCTTGATAAAAAAGAGCATTTCGTATGGGGTCCGCCCACCCAGAGACCTTCTAGGGAGATTATTAAGGGCACGCTGCACGCTATTAAGATGGGTCAACCAGTTTCTGCCAGTGCCTATAACTCGAGCTGTCAGTGATTGCTTTAAGTCACGGTTCATTCGTTCCACAACACTATTACCCTTAGGCCGGTATAAAGACGAAAACTTGAATTGGACCCCCATCGAAGCCATGGCATCCCTATACGCCTTAGAGGCGAAAGCAGGACCCTGATCCGAATGGAAGGTACCACAGGCAAAAATCCCTACAAAGACACGCAAATCCCTGATGACAGTCCGTGAATCAGCGCTGCGATGATGCCAGACCCAAACAAAGTGTGTGCATGAATCAACTGCTACCAAGATGTACTTGTATGCAGTATCAGAAGAAAAAGGACCGCAGTGATCTAAATAAACACAACCAAACGGTTTATTAGAAATGAACAACTGTGTTTGGGGTGGACGCTTAGCAGTTGAAGGCTTAATCTGCTGGCAAATGTCACATTGAAGGACATAGTCACGCATCTGTTTGTACAGTCCCCGCCACCAAAAACATTGTTGTAACTGAGACACAGTAGCAGAAACGCCCGCATGCGCAGACGCAACCCCTTCATGGCCGCTGTGATCAGTGTATGCCTGCGATCAGAGTTCGGAATCAACCTCTCCCCACTTCCGGAATTTTCACATAAGAAACCTTATCTGGACTTAAGTGGTATATGTACTTCGAAGGGAACCCCGTAGGATATTTGTCCCCCTTCTCAGTGGCAGCAACAGCCGCCAAGATATCATTATCAATCTTACTCTTGGACCGTCTGACTGCTGCAACCAAATATGTCGATACCGCTGATTTCGCTGCTTCATCAGCAAGCGAGTTGCCAGCAGCGTGAACTCCCACGCGCTGGTGACCGAGAGTATGAATTACAAACACGAGTGGCAACTGCTCTTTAAGCTGAGCCACTCGGACCCAGATCATTTTATGTTTTATTGTGCTACCCTTGGAATCACGAAAATCATTCTTAATCCAAAAGAACACATTTTCATTGTAAGACTCGACACAGTAGTAAGAATCACTTACGATTAGTGTTGTCACATTAGGATCAGGGTACTCCAATGCAAGCATCAGAGCACGGAGCTCTGCTAATTGTGCGGTGCAGTCCCCTAGAGTCTGCGTGTGCACGACTCTGGACTTGAACTCATCGTTCACCATGGCACCTACCACAATGGCGCATGCGGAAACGTAGGCTTGTTTATAACCATGCGCAACCTGTGCCCAACCATCAGTGTATATGATGCAATGGAAATCCTCCAAAGGCCACATAGCCAAAGGTGCAGGATGAACAAACTCATATTGCAAAAACTCCTGCGACCGTAAGGAGGCGTTAAAAACGAACGTGACATCCGGAGACGTCCATGACGCAGTCCATTGTATCCACCGAGGGTGCAAAGCTTTAGAATTCGGTACACTGGCTTTCGTAACTGCCTCCAAAGCAGGACACGGGGTAGCTACCAACATGCGTTTTCCCTGTGACAGAGCGCGTTCCTTAAGAATCGCCATCTGCACAGCCGTCAAAACTTTCTCCACAGTGGAAAATCGCATTTCAGCCGAAGTGTACAAATGTGACTTGTAAGCAATAGGTACTGTATCTCCCTCATTAAAAGTAAGGTAAGTGAAACCCACCGTCCCAGGGATGATTCTTATCATAGGTTGGTGTGATTATCACGAGTCAATAATTATTTAGAAGCGAGCAGATCAGCCTGCAAAGATTGCAGTATAGCTGAGTGCTCAGGCAACCAGTTTGATTTTGTAAAATTTGGTTTGTGTCAAAGCATACTAAGGCTTGGTACGCTGAGCATATTCAGGTATGTAAGTCCGCCCGAAATTTAAAAATCCCAGCAAAGACTTTAATTTTTTCAGAGTTGTCGGAGCTCGCAATTGTGCGCATTCCACCAAGAAGTGAGGAGCCAATCCTCGACCTTCATTGTTGAGCTCGTAGCCCAGGAACAACACTGTGTACTCCGCAATGTACGATTTTGCAAAGTTAAATTTGTAACCGAAGTCCGAAAAGCTACAAATTAAGCGGTCAACGCGACACAGATGCTCCCACAGTTCGTCATCCGTGAAATAAATGTCATACACATATGAACAAGCATCTGGGTCAACCCTCTCTAAGAGAGACTATGCGGGCAGCAAACACTCCAGGACTATTCTTGTAGCCCATCGGTAAACGTTTGAAATGTTTTTTGACACTGCCGCAAGTAAAGGAGGTCCATTGGGAACTAAGACCATCCAAATGGTGGGCATAAAAACCGTTGGAAATGTCAAGCGTGGTTTTAAACCGCTTATGCACGAGACTATCCACTAAAGCAGAGACGTGAGTATTCTGTACTGCACAAGTACGGCAATGCGAGTTTAAATGCCGATAATCCAATACCAAACGATATGAACCGTCAGGCTTGGTTACAGTAAAAAGAGAGTTATTCATAGGTGACACACAAGTTTCAATAACACCCTGATATTCTAATTGTTCAAGGATTTCCGCAACGGAAGCCTTTGCTTCACGCTTTATGGGATATTGAGGTTGAGGCTGTGGCATAGACCGTAAAGGAATTTCGTGTTGTGGGGAAAATTTATCTCACCCACAGTGTGTACGATACAGAGCCGGTGCAAGAGCCTTAGCCCACTCTTCCCCAAAATTCAGCGCATGCTCCTTCGAGACTGTGTGCGCGAAACTAGGGAGGATTACCTCCTCCCCTCTCGGAGCTGCGAGCACAAAAGGTGGGGGCCAGTAAGCCTTCGCTAACAAAATGTCATAGGTAGTCGTAAGGTTCTCCCAAAATCCCCCTTCTAAAGTGCGTTGAATGTCGCCCTCAATGAATAAGACAATTTCATAGATCCTGTCAGGGGGAGCTACTCTAGTGTTAGCTGTCTCAACAACAACATAACGGTCAGTCGCTGTCACCTTCAGTAGTGGACGCAGGGCCTCTCGCACTATGGTAATCTCCGCTGCGCCGTCCAGCAAGGTCAGAGCCCATGTCTGATTCCGAAGCTGGGTTCTCACTATACGTGGCATATCTGTGTGCTGTTAAAGCAGCGACTTTCTTCTTCTGAAACTGAGGTCTCTTCGGTGAAGAATCGACCTGTTTGCCCTTGCCGTCTTTTGGGCGGGGCTGGTCACGTCCTTGTTGGCCACCCCGACCCCTGCCGCCTCCTCCACCACCGGTCGAAAGGGCAGATGTTTCCTGAAAAGAACAAGGAGAGCGTTGGTCAGGAACCTGAAAACGATCAGGTGACTTTATCATCGCACAAGTCATAAACACGTTCTGTGAGCGCAGGCATTGGAGACACAGGACGAGACTCCTGTTTCTGCTGTTGCTGTTGTTTTCCCTGTTTCTGTTTTTTAGGCCAATTTTGTTTTTTGGACTTGGGCTGGTCGTCGCTTTCCGACTTCTGCCCTTGGGGTTGTTTTTTCTCTTCAGTAGAAAAAGGCATGAGGCCCCTACTATTGCGGCCCACTGTTTTATAAGCCGCCACAATAATTTTCGCCAACTGTCGGGGTTTATCGTCATCGGGAACCGCCTGCAAAGCATTGGCAACCTGAAAGGTCACCGCATCCCCCTTGACATTAGCAAGTATGAGATCGGAAACCGCATCAAAGGAGCCACAGAGGCGCATACCCAATTCAACCGCAGCCTCCGGTCCGTGGTCATCCTGAACACGTTTAAGAAACGTCGGCAGGACAGTCATAGACGGAGTGCCGTAACACCTCGCGTAGACCGCTGCAAATGTTTTACCCCAGGTCTCACAGTCACCTATTTCGGGGGTCAAATCCTTTGGCAAGCTAATTGTCAGAATCCTGTGTTTCTCACCAGGAGACGTGTTAGGAAATACTGCTTCCAGCTGGTCAAACTTCTCGGCAAGCCAGAAAGGAAAATCATCCTGTTCCTGGGGACGCCTGCCCATCACAGCTTTGACCATAAGGGGACTGAGTTTCATACCGCCCTGTCCGGCAGGAAGCGCCACACCATCCGGGGCCCCGCCCGGGTGATTGCGGGTGATGTATAGCACTAACGAACTAATCACGCTAATTGCGACTACATGTAGCCGTCTGATCTCAGCCACGGGACATGCCCCGTGCTGAGAATGAGGTGTAAATCCAGCCAAGACAGGCCAAGTTGCGCCTGGAATGGACAAAGGACCTACCCTCGGGGCTGATAATGAATGGGGTAGGGCGCCATTAAACCAAACGCGGTGCTGCCAAGTATCAATAGGAATATCTTGTGCCCTATACGGAGTATACTCATTTGGCACAGCAGTGGGAGTGTACGTATGGAACGCACCTGAAGTTCCGTCCACCGCCGGGAAGGTCACCCACGAATAAAAGATTTCGTAAGGGTAAGCCACCTCTGCACTCACCACCATAATTACTGCCATGCCATCCACGGGAACATTATAATTTTGCAAATGATTGCGCATCGCAATACGACTATGCTGCGGAATGTCCACCGCGGCCATAGCAACACAGAAAGAAAAAGGTACAAAGTCAACCCTGTAGCATAACTGGGTAGTAATTCAAGGAAACCGTTTAGAAAGATTCAAGCTTCAAAAGACCTATACTAATACAGGTAGGTTTTTCCGACACCACCGTTAACCGGAAACAATAGTGAAGGTGTTAAGGACTGAAAGATGTACTACTCAAGTATCACGCTATAAGACCACCAACGATTGGGCGCCATGTCGCAGGGATTCCGTGCTCAGACAGAACTGTGCATAGAGGCTTGGCACCTCAGTGAATTAGGATATCCCAAAACTCACCTTAGTACCCAAAAATCCCCTACCAGACTAGCTAAAGTGTCTCATTGGAACACATGAACACTCTTTCGTTATACAATAATTTCAATCCAGAACAAGGAGTAAAAGAGGACACATGCATATTTGAAATGTTTATTCACTAATACAGTGCTATCAAGCGCAGTATTTTAGCTAATACAAGCAAACATATTATAAGAAAAAAAAATAATCAGCATAGTCACTAGTCCATATAACACAAACGGTGCAAGCATAGTATTATGCTAAAATGAATAGGGTTTAACAAAACCTAATTATCACCCTCCCTAGCTAGTATATTATATTATATCTAAGAAGGTCTCTTGTGGGTTTTAGCAGAGCGGCCCCAAACCTCAAGATCCTAGTGGTAAGGGATCACATCATCAGCAACCAGCTCTCTGCATGCGAAGCACCATCAAGTGTGTGTTATGCTCTTGTGCAAAGCAATATAAAACGCGCTTAAAGCCAGAACTTGCCTGCAGCTGCGTGTATGTTATGTCTAGGGACGTGCGAAGATCAGTGCTCATAACAACTACTGTGTTGAGATATCCTTGAAGGTTTCAGCACTCACTATACAGACACAGCTCTCCAAGCAAGGCTGATATCAGTGTAACAACATATTATTCTCGTATGAACCGAAAACATTTTACTAGGCTCAAAGCTAAAGCAGCAGATGTGTGTCTTGTGCAAAAAGCAACAGAAAGGAAAAATGGCGTTTAAACTCACAAAAAGCTCATGCTAACTTAACACAGTAATCAGGCTACATCAATCCATATATCACTTCTGCTCCTCCCACCTCTGAAATTATTGCTAATACTCTTGGTAAAATGTTCCAATACCTCCACACCCTCTGAGGCAAAGGTGATCTGGTGTGTGTCCCAGTTTAAATATCGTGGTGCGAGGATAATATGTTCGGTGTAATATTTTCAGTTGAATGAGTTTAAGTCGGGATGGGATCGCTGCCTCTCGGGCTGATGCTAGGGCGTCCATCCAATCAGTTTCCTCGATATCTCCCAATTCAGTCTCCCATTTTCCCTTTAGTGCTATCATTGGGTCTGGTTGATTATTGATCAGTTTCTTGTATGTGTAGGAGGTTGCCTTTTTTTCCATATAGTCAGTGAGGAGCCTATCCTCCAGAGGGGAGGATTCCACCAATTTGGTCTCTGGGGGAATTGCACTTTGTAATGCGTGTCGTATCTGTATGTAACGGAATCGTTCCGAGTCTGCCATCTTATACCTCGCTTGCAAGTTTTCAAATGATATTATCTCTCCTTTCGCCCATAGGTCGCCTATTTTAGAGATAACAATTAGGTCCCATTCTTTGAATCCCTTTGTGTTCGCCAGTATGACCAGTTTTCTCGTGTCCCAGAGGGAGTGGCTTGTGTCAACACTCCCTCCCATCCCAAGGCCCTCGGTGCGGCGTGCCATATTTTAATTGTGTGTGCCGTTGGTCCTGTAAGTCCTTCCTGTTTTCCGTAGGTGTAAAGCGCCCTCATCAGTCGGTCTGCCGGCAGGAGGCTCCGGTCCAACCTGTATGCTCGTTCGTCCTGTGGGACGTGCAACTATTGATTTATTGTCATCAGTTGTGATGCCCAGTAGTAGAGTTTAACATTCGGTAGAGCAATACCACTGTCATACCAACTCCGGACCAGTTGGTGTTGTGCTATCCGGGGGGGTTTACCGTCCCACAATAGGGTTGTTACTTCTGCTTCAATGGATTTGAAATACTTAGGGGGGGACAGGAAATGGGGTATTTTGTAGGGCATATAAGGAATGTCGGAAGGGCTAGTATTTGAAATAGTGCAGCTTTACCCAGAAGCGTCAGCGGGAGGGATCTCCAGTGTTTTACGTCCGCTCGGAGTCGTTCCAGGGGACTCATTACATTTTCTTCCATGAGTATGGTCTCTGATAGGGTGACATATATTGCTAAGTACTTGAAATCTCTGGTCACGATCTGCAGTTCGCATCCCGCCGGGATTTTGGGTGTAGGCCCGTGCAATACATAGAGTAGCGATTTTGTCCAGTTAATAGTGTAGCCGGATACTTTCCTGTATGCAGTAAAAATGTCTAGTAGGAACACTAAAGATCTCGCCGGGGATGTTAAATATACAAGCACGTCGTCCGCATATAGCGAGATACGATCCTCCCAGTCCTCCTCCCATCTCATTCCATGAATGGATACGTCCTGCCTGATCCATGCAGCGAGCAGTACCAGCACTAGGGCGAATAGCAGCTGCGACAGCGGACATCCCTGCCTGGTACCCCTTCCTACTTTGAATTCTCTTGATATTCTTCCGTTTGCTACTACTTGCGAGAGGGGTTCCGTTTATGAAAGTTGTATCCATGCACAGAATTTCGGGCAAGTCCCAGCTTCCGAAGTACCGCAAAGAGGAACGGCCATTCCACTAAATCGAAGGCCATAGTGGCGTCCAAGGAAAGGATGGCTGCATCTTTCTGTATCTCTGGTGTACGGACCATAACGGCATGCACCCTCCGTAGATTAAGGGAGGTGTTACGTCCCGGCATGAACCCTGATTGGTCCGGGTGAACCAAGTCCTTGAGGTGTGGCTGTAGTCGGAGTGCCAACGCTTTGGCCAGTATTTTGGCTTCCGTATTCATTAGCGATATTGGGTGGTAAGAGGCTGCCATATGCGCAGGTTTGCCCGGTTTTTGCACTGCCACAATTGTGGCTATTCGCTGATCCCGTGGCAGCCTGCCATCCTCCAGGCAGTATTGTACATGTTAAGTAAGTGAGGTGTGATCAGACCCGCCACTTTTTTGTACAGCTCTACTGGTAGCCCATTTGGACCTATTGCTTTCCCTGTGTTGAGTGCCGCCAGTGCCCACCCCAATTCTTCCGACGAGAGGTCAGCATCTAGGTCTTCCCTGGCTTCCGGGGAAAGCGTAGGCATCCTAATGTCTTGCAAGAAATGTGTATTGTCCTCTATTGTGGGTAGCCTCCCGAGGTCCTGAAATGCTTGCCTGTGAAGTGTAGGGGGAACATAAACGGAGAGCACGTGATACAACCTACCTTCCCACTGCCCAGTTAGTACCGCAAATCGTCCCTGTGCATCAGTCCAAGTGTTCTTAATCATGAATGTGGAGCTCTTATGGACCAGGATTCCGACCCCTCTAGAGCCAGATGTGAACTCGGCGTGAGCTACCATTTTAAAGGCCCATCTATCTAGTGCCTTGCATGTTGTTCCTGTCAAATGTGTTTCCTGGAGTAGAACAATCGAGGGCCCCTTGCGCTTCAGGTACTGTAGGACCAGCCCTCGTTTAATCTTATGACCCAACCCATTCACGTTCCATGAAATTATGGACAAGGGGGGCCCGGCTGAAGTGGTAACTGAGTGTTGGTCTCCCGCCCCTCATGTGGTGTCACGTCGTGCTTAATATGTATATCCTATGGTCAGTGACTACTGTTGATACCTGCTGTACATGACCTGCCCTGTGTGCGCATAGATTGTATAGTTGGCACGTAAACTTGTTCCTTGAATTAACGTAACATATTAAACGTAAACATTGTAACAGTTGCTTCAAGAATCCTTGGCCCCTAATCCCAAACCCTGCCCTCCCCCCATCGGATCTGTGACTGTCCCCATCTCCAATTGCTCATTATGGCCCCCGATAAACAATTGTAGTCCCTGAAGAAAGTGGTCATTGTTCACCAGAGACCAAAACAAACCGAAACTTATCGCTATCAAAATCCCAACCCCCCACCCTGCCTCCCTGCCCGGCGGATACAGAACCATCCACCACCCCCAACTGAGCAGAGTGCTTACTTCCCAGAACAAAATGTAGTGTTCATGAGGGTGAGACTACCGTGACTGTTATAGCCTCCTTCCCACCCAACAATGTCCATGCAGCGCTACCAACATCACGGTAGGTCCTACCTGTAGGAGTCTTCATAACTTGCATGTGTATCACGTCCTTAGTCGACCCATTGTAAGGAAGGTCAATGTAACAGCACCCACCACCCTGCGCTCACCGCCCAATATCGGGCCGTGTCCATATCATAGTCTCCTACTGCGGTGTTGTGAAGCGTGGCAGCCTGTGAGGTCCTTAATCCTTAAAAAGCCAAGTCATAGCGTCGCTTCAGTGATGCAGTTTGTTGTGGGCTTCTGTCTTTTCCATTATCGGTTATTTTGTCTTTCTTCCCGGTTCCTGGGTTTCCCTGTCTGCCGACGGCCCTCCAACCAGTCTTGCGCATCTTTGGGCGATTAAAAAAAACACGTTTTTCCCCCCGCTTCAACACGCAGCTTCGCTGGGAAGAGCATTGAGTATTGGAGTTCACTAGAAAGGAGTTCCCTTTTCACTTCCGTGAAATTTTGTCGTTGTTGTGCCACCGCTGCCGTGTAGTCTGGATAGAAGGTGACCTCTGCATTGTCAATTTTGACTGGTGGAGCCATTCGAGCTGTCTGCAGGATGGCATCGCAGTCGTGAAAGTTGAAGATCCTCGCTAAGATTGGATGCAGTGGTGCCCCTGGTTTTGGTTTCCCCCTGACACCCGTTTGGCACGTTCTACTGAGAAATAATTTGACAGGCCCTTCGGTTGCAGCTTAGTTTGGATCAAATCTTCTACGAATAGGTCCAACGCAGGGCTCCCTGTTGTTTCCGGTGCACCCACCAGGCGTACGTTGTTGCGCCGTGAGCGACCTTCCTGTTAGTCAATTTTCGCCTTTAATAGCAGATTGTCATATTCCAGTTTCTGTATTTTGTGTTTTAAGGCCCCCGTGTCGTCAGTTAGCCCCGATGTAGCTTTTTCCACCTCAATCAAACGGTCTGACAACTTGGAGAAGTCCGCCCTTATCAGGGAGATATCGGTGGAGATAGTACCCATTGAAGTTTGCATTGTGTGCAATGCCGCCATAACGTCTTTCAGGGTGACCTGTTCGGCGTCACCAGGCGGGTTGGTCGTCTGGGATGATGTGCGTGGCGCTTCGTTCGGTTGACCATTCTGGGGTTCTTTTACATAGGCATATTTTTCCAAGCGCGGAGGCTGTTGCACCTTGGGCCCCCTGCTCGTCATGGTACTTGATCGCAGTGGACACGCACCCAAAAATTCGTGAGGACAGAAAAAGAGCCCCGTTTGCCAACTGTTCCTCGATGTGTTGTACAGTGTGTTCCTTGGTGACTCCGGGAACGCGTGTGGGCCTGCGTTGTGCTGGGCTGTCCGCTGTGTAGCACCAGCGGCCTGTGGTACCTCCAGCTCCTGTCTTTCAGCCGTGGAACTGCTCCCTATAGCCCCCGCTAAGCTCGTGAGACAGCGCCGGGTGTCTTCGCACAGTGCTATCTAGGGTATGCCCCTTAAAATGCCTGCTGGTGTCACTGATTTGCAGCTAGTGCTGCGTGTGGGGCAGGTGAGCGGGCTGGTGTGCTCAGCGGCGGTAACAGAGAGGCCGGTGGTTCAAGGATTAAGCCGTCTCTACCCGGTAACGTCGGGTTGTCACTCAGAGCCCCCTCGCTGCCTCCTCCAGCAGTCGCCAGTACCTTGTAGTCCAAGGATGTCCTGTGCGCGCAGCCGCGTCCGTTTTGGTTTTTGCCGCCTTTATTCTGTGTCCAGGATCAGTTCTTGTCGGGTCATCTGTATGCCGGGCCGCCGTGAAACTTTAGTCCCCGGCTTCCGTAGTGCTGTTAGGCCCCGGTTGCACTGTCTCGTAGCCGCTTGAGTTTTAGGAGTCTGGAGTAGCCGATTGCTTCACCGGGAACTGGAAGATCTCCCGTTTTTATACAGCCGTAGCAGCGCCTGCTGAAGTCAGGATTATTGTGCGGATTGTCGGGGAAGGTGCCCTGCAGTCACGGCGCTCTGCTAGAACGGTAGCCGCGCCGGGAAGTGTTTTTTTATTAGTTTTTTTTCTTTGTTCCTTGTTAGATTCATAATTACTTATCCCATGTTAGGATGAGTTTGTCCACGCTTTTTGGCTATTCCGCATACAACACCTCGGTGGAGCAACCTGGAGAAATTACCGTTACAGAAGGTCGTTGAGTTTTCTTTAGACCTATCTGCTGGCTTAGCAAAGTTGCATGATCTTCTTTTTTTTCTTTTTTATCTCTCTCTCTAAGCTCCGGGGCACTTAGAAGCTGTATCTTTCATTTGGCTTATCTAATAAGAGGAGGAGCTGATTTATATTGATCAATGCACTTTGTCCACCTGTTATAATTCTGTTGAGGCTTTCTGATCCCCTGCGTGGGACCAAGTGAAGATGTAATTTTTGCCTGTGGAAAAAAAAAATTTAATAAACACATTTTTGACATAAATCAGGTGGCAGGCCAAGGCTCCTCTGTGCTCTGCAGCAGCCGCCGCACGAGCAGCACCAGCAGCGCTTTAGCACAGCGGTGCTGGCAGCGGCCGTTCCTGCCTCCATCGCAGATCCGTAGAACTTAAAGCGCCCGTATAACAGGACGCGGGTGAACCGGGAACCGGTCACAAAACAAACCCTGGCAGTCGTGCCAGGCTCCGCTCCGCTTGCTCATCAACTCCTCCTCGGCTCGGCCCCTCGGCTCTAATCGATATGCTCTGCACTCAACACCGAATCACAGGCCGACAACAACTGTGAACACCAACAGAGAGAAGAATTGTGTGTTTCCCCCTAGTTAGTGAAAAGGGCACGAAAAACGAGGGAAACAGAGGGCAGAAGGGAACGAAAAATGAGGGGAAACAGGGCAGAAGGGCACGAAAAATGAGGGAAACAGAGGGCAGAAGGGCACGAAAAACAAGGGGAAAACGAGTGAAACAGAGGGCAGAAGGGCACGGAAAACAAGGGAAACAGAGGGCAGAAGGGAACGAAAAACGAGGGAAACAGAGGGCAGAAGGGCACGAAAAACAAGGGAAACAGGGCAGAAGGGCACGAAAAACAAGTGGAAAACAAATGAAACAGAGGGCAGAAGGGCACGAAAACGAGGGAAACAGAGGGCAGAAGGGCACAAAAAACAAGTGGAAAACAAGTGAAACAGAGGGCAGAAGGGCACGAAAAACGAGGGAAACAGAGGGCAGAAGGGCACGAAAAACGACGGAAGCAGAGGGTAGAAGGGCTCGAAAAACAAGTGGAAAACAAATGAAACCGAGGGCAAAAGGGCACGAAAAACAAGGGAAACAGAGGGCAGAAGGGCACGAAAAACAAGTGGAAAACTAGGGCAGAAGGGCACGACAAATGAGGGAAACAGAGGGCAGAAGGGCACAAAAAACAAGGGGAAAGCGGGTGAAACAGAGGGCAGAAGGCCACAAAAAACGAGGGAAACAGAGGGCAGAAGCGCACAAAAAACAAGTGGAAAACGAGTGAAACAGGGCAGAAGGACACATAAAAAGAGGGAAACAGAAGACAGAAGGGCACGGAAAACAAGGGGAAAACGAGTGCAACAGAGGACAGAAGGCCACAAAAAACGAGTGAAACAGAGGGCAGAAGGGCACGAAAAACAAGGGAAACAGGGCAGAAGGGCACAAAAAGCGACGGAAACCTCGGGCAGAAGGGCACAAAAAACAAGGGGAAAACGAGTGAAACAGAGGGCAGAAGGCTACAAAAAACGAGGGAAACAGAGGCAGAAGGGCACGAAAAACGAGGGAAACAGAGGGCAGAAGAGCACAAAACAAGGGGAAAACGAGTGAAACAGAGAGCAGAAGGCCACAGAAAACAAGGGAAACAGGGCAGAAGGGCACAAAAAACAAGGGGAAAACGAGTGAAACAGAGGGCAGAAGTGCACAAAACAAGGGGAAAACGGGTGGAACAGAGGGCAGAAAGGCACAAAAACGAGGGAAACAGGGCAGAAGGGCACAAAAAACAAGGGGAAAACAAGTGAAACAGGGCAGAAGGGCACAAAAAAAAGGGAAAAACGGGTGGAACAGAGGGCAGAAAGGCACAAAAAAACGAGGGAAACAGGGCAGAAGGGCACAAAAAACAATGGGAAAACGAGTGAAACAGAGGGCAGAAGGGCACAAAAAACAAGGGGAAAACGAGTGAAACAGAGAGCAGAAGGCCAAAAAAAACAAGTGAAACAGAGAGCAGAAGGCCACAAAAAACAAGGGAAACAGAGGGCAGAAGGGCACCAAAAACAAGGGGAAAACAAGTGAAACAGAGGGCAGAAGGCCACAAAAAACAAGGGAAACAGAGGGCAGAAGGACACGAAAAATGAGGGAAACAGAGGTCAGAAGGGCACAAAACAAGGGGAAAACGAGTGAAACAGAGAGCAGAAGGCCACAGAAAACAAGGGAAACAGGACAGAAGGGCACAAAAAACAAGGGGAAACGAGTGAAACAGAGGGCTGAAGGCCACAAAAACAAGGGGAAAACAAATGGAACAGAGGGCAGAAAGGCACAAAAAACGAGGGAAACAGAGGGCAGAAGGACATGAAACACGAGGGAAACAGAGGGCAGAAGGTCACAAAAAACAAGGGAAACAGAGGGCAGAAAGGCACGAAAAACAAGGGGAAAAGGAGTGAAACAGAGAGCAGAAGGCCACAAAAAACAAGGAAAACAGAGGGCAGAAGGACACGAAAAACGAGGGAAACAGTGGGCAGAAGGGCACGAAAAACAAGTGGAAAACGAGTGAAACAGGGCAGAAGGCCACATAAAAAGAGGGAAACAGAAGGCAGAAGGGCACGGAAAACAAGGGGAAAACGAGTGCAACAGAGAACAGAAGGCCACAAAAAATGAGGGAAACAAGAGGGCAGAAGGGCACAAAAAACGGGGCAAACGGGGCAGAAGGGCACAAAAAACGAGGGAAACAGGGCAGAAGGGCACAAAAACAAGGGGAAAACGAGTGAAACAGAGGGCAGAAGGCCACAAAAAACAAGGGAAACAGAGGCAGAAGGGCACAAAAAACGAGGGAATCAGAGGGCAGAAGGTCACAAAACAAGGGGAAAACGAGTGAAACAGAGAGCAGAGGGCCACAGAAAACAAGAGAAACAGGGCAGAAGGGCACGAAAAACAAGGGGAAAACGAGTGAAACAGAGGGCAGAAGGGCACAAAAACAAGGGGAAAATGGGTGGAACAGAGGGCAGAAAGGCACAAAAAACTAGGGAAACAGAGGGCAGAAGGGCACAAAAAACAAGGGGAAAACGAGTGAAACAGAGGGCAGAAGGGCACAAAAACAAGGGGAAAACAGTTGGAACAGAGGGCAGAAAGGCACAAAAAACGAGTGAAACAGAGGGCAGAAGGGCACAAAAAACAAGGGGAAAATGAGTGAAACAGAGGGCAGTAGGGCACAAAAAACAAAGGGGAAAACGAGTGAAACAGAGAGCAGAAGGCCAAAAAAAACAAGTGAAACAGAGAGCAGAAGGCCACAAAAAACTAGGGAAACAGAGAGCAGAAGGCCACAAAAACTAGGGAAACAGAGGGCAGAAGGCCACAAAAAATGAGGCAAACAGAGGGCAGAAGGGTACAAAACAAGGGGAAACGAGTGAAACAGAGAGCAGGCCACAGAAAACAAGGGAAACAGGGCAGAAGGGCACAAAAAACAAGGGGAAAACGAGTGGAACAGAGGGCAGAAAGGCACAAAAAACGAGGGAAACAGGGCAGAAGGGCACGAAACACGAGGGAAACAGAGGGCAGAAGGGCACGAAAAACGATGGAAACAGAGTGCAGAAGGGCACAAACAAAAAACGAGGGAAACAGAGGGCAGAAGGGCACAAAACAAGGGGAAACGAGTGAACAGAGAGCAGAAGGCCACAAAATACAAGGGAAACAGAGGGCAGAAAGGCACGAAAAACAAGGGGAAAACGAGTGAAACAGTGCTGATGGCCACAAAAAACGAGGGAAACAGAGGGCAGAAGGGCTCAAAAAACAAGGGGAAAACGAGTGAAACAGAGAGCAGAAGGCCACAAAAACAAGGAAAACAGGGCAGAAGGGCACTAAAAACGAGGGATACCTAGGGCAGAAGGGCACGAAAAACAAGTGGAAAACGAGTGAAACAGGGCAGAAAGTCACATAAAAAGAGGGAAACAGAAGGCAGAAGGGCACAGAAAACAAGGGGAAAACGTGTGCAACAGAAGACAGAAGGCCACAAAAAACGAGGGAAACAGAGGGCAGAAGGGCACAAAAAACAAGGGGAAAACGAGTGAAACAGAGGGCAGAAGGCCACAAAAAATGAGGGAAACAGAGACAGAAGGGCAAGAAAAACGAGGGAAACAGGGCAGAAGGGCACAAAACAAGGGGGAAAAGAGTGAAACAGAGAGCAGAAGGCCACAAAAAACGAGGGAAACAGAGGGCAGAAGGGCACAAAAAACAAGGGGAAAACGAGTGAAACAGAGGGCAGAAGGCCACAAAAAATGAGGGAAACAGAGGCAGAAGGGCAAGAAAAACAAAGGAAACAGGGCAGAAGGGCACAAAACAAGGGGGAAAAGAGTGAAACAGAGAACAGAAGGCCACAGAAAACAAGGGAAACAGGGCAGAAGGGCACGAAAAACAAGGGGTAAACGAGTGAAACAGAGGGCAGAAGGGCACAAAAACAAGGGGAAAACAGGTGGAACAGAGGGCAGAAGGGCATAAAAAACAAGGGGAAAACAAGTGAAACAGAGGGCAGAAGGGCACAAAAACAAGGGGAAAACGGGTGGAAGAGAGGGCAGAAAGGCACAAAAAACGAGGGAAACAGGGCAGAAGGGCAAAAAAAACAAGGGGAAAACAAGTGAAACAGAGGGCAGAAGGGCACAAAAACAAGGGGAAAATGGGTGTAGCAGAAAGGCACAAAAAACGAGGGAAACAGGGCAGAAGGGCACAAAAAACAAGGGGAAAACGAGTGAAACAGAGGGCAGAAGGGCACAAAAAACAAGGGGAAAACGAGTGAAACAGAGAGCAGAAGGCCAAAAAAAACAAGTGAAACAGCGAGCAGAAGGCCACAAAAAACGAGGGAAACAGAGGGTAGAAGGGCATGAAAAACGAGGGAAACAAAGGGCAGAAGGGCACAAAACAAGGGGAAAACGAGTGAAACAGAGAGCAGAAGGCCACAGAAAACAAGGGAAACGGGGCAGAAGGGCACAAAAAACAAGGGGAAAACGGGTGAAACAGAGGGCAGAAGGCCACAAAAACAAGGGGAAAATGGGTGAAACATAGGGCAGAAAGGCACAAAAAACGAGGGAAACAGAGGGCAGGGCACAAAAAACAAGGGGAAAACGAGTGAAACAGAGGGCAGAAGGGCACAAAAAACAAGGGGAAAACAAGTGAAACAGAGAGCAGAAGGCCAAAAAAAACAAGTGAAACAGAGAGCAGAAAGCCACAAAAAACGAGGGAACAGAGGGCAGAAGGGTACAAAAAACGAGTGAAACAGGGCAGAAGGGCACAAAAAACGAGTGAAACAGAGGGCAGAAGGGCACAAAAAACAAGGGGAAAACGAGTGAAACAGAGAGCAGAAACCACAAAAAACAAGGGGAAAACGAGTGAAACAGAGGGCAGAAAGGCACAAAAAACGAGTGAAACGGAGGGCAGAAATGCACAGTATGGGCTCTGATGAAATTAGGCTTAAAGTCAATGAAACTGGGCGTGGGGGGGTCTCTCGGAAAAATGCGCGAGTTGCTTTGGGTTCAGTAGCTCACGACGATTTTCACTGGCCAGAAGTAGCTCTGACTACACAAAAGGTTGGAGACCCCTGGTCTAGGCATAGTCCTCGCAGCACACAATAGATTTGCTTGAGGCAGAGGCCAAAACTCAAAAGTCAGGAAACCAGATACAAGTAGGTGGTAACTCAGGGCAGGGGAAAACGCCTGTTGTCCGTGGAGGAGTCATTCCCTTCCCAGAAATCTGCATTACAAATTAATTAATAGTATATAGTTTTTTAATATCTGTTTGGTGCCAGTCCATATGACTTTTAAATCTGCCTTTGGGATTCGATGTTGCAACTCCATAGGGTACATGTATCCTTTGTGAGCTTAATAAAATGTTGAAAATTCTACAAAACCTCACTCCTACATCCAAGTACTCTCATGCTACCATTCTGCACTCTGCTCTGTCTGAAAAACAGCTCAGCATATTCAAAATTCTGCATTGACTTGGCTTGTAAATTATATTTTTGGAAATGTACATGTATTAACTATTTAATTTTAATACTATAGGTGATTGAAATTACGGACGAAGAAAGCAAGATTTAGCACTAAGCAACTGAATGTCAGTGCCATAAGAAGGATTATTTTGAAAAACTGAAGGACATCCAGCATTCTACGTTTAAACAATTTCCAAAAATCTAAGTGTGGCGAGGAAAGTACTATACCTGTAAGTGAAGTCTTTAATTTTGCATTTCATTAACCCAGAGCAAAGCCATATCTGTGCAAACAGCATCAGAAATAATGTAGAAAGACCGCTTCAGCATCCTCATCTGAAATATTATCAGAAAGACAAATTGCCTCAGCATGACAGAATAACGTTCATCTAAAGCATCATGTAATTCTAGAGAGGAAGCACACACTACATAAAAGAAAGTTACAACTAAAGGTTTCTTCTGGATACCATCAAAGAAAAGACGCTGAAAGAAGACTCCAAAGCTGACACGTTAACAACCAAAAGATTGGAAAATCACCTTTGTTCAACAACCGTTTTTAACCAGTTACGCAAGTCTGAGACTATCTGCCTCAGGATATAAAACACCTTCACCCACTCTGCTCTTTCTTGCGAAAAACCTTAAAAATTCACCACTTTATTGTGTTAATGACCATCTCAGATTGTTTCCTTTTTATTGTGTACTGTTCTGTAATTCTATGTAAATCACTTAACATTATCTGTTGTGCAGGAGTGATATGTAAAACTGTTAAATATAAAAATGGATTAAAGGAGCACTGTTGCGCTATATCTAATGTAAATAAATCATCATCCTCAGAACTACAAACCTTAAACTTACCCCAAACATAGAAAGGGTAGAAGGAACTGATGTTCTCCGACTAATGATCCACAATAGTACTCTGCACGTTCTAACGCCCTCAGTTACTGCCATTACACCAGTGAAAAAAGGTACTCATTAAATATCAGACTAACACCTTATTACTGCATTGCTAAGAACCTATAGAAATAGATTTGAGAAAAACTTCAGTCACAAATTAAGTTGCTGCCGGAGAGGCAATTACCTAAAGACTATTATCTGTTAGAAAGATTTCAACAGGTGTTACAGGACTGCTTCCCGACGTTTTTTGCTCAATTCAAGTGTTGAGAAGGTTACACACTATCTAAACAAGCCCGACTCTAAAATCGAGGCAAAATAACCGAAGTTAGGGAAAAAAGTTACCTGTGCCCAAAAAGATACAGCCATCAATCTTATCTCACAGAATTTGACAGAATGCACACAGGGGAAAACCACTCTCAGTGCAAAGTATGCCAAAAAAGTTTCAGGCGTAAATCTTATCTCACTGAACATATGAGAATCCACACTGGGGGAAAACACTCTACGTGCAAAGTATGCCAAAAAAGTTTCAGGCATAAATCTTATCTCACTGAGCATATGAGAATCCACACTGGGGAAAAACCTTTTCAGTGCTCTGAATGCCAGAAAAGCTTTAGAGTCAAAGCGAGTCTATATCAACATGCATTAACCCACTCTGTGGAAAAACATTATCAGTGCTCTGAATGCCCAAAACATTTCAAACTTAAATCACTTCTAACTGCACATGTGAGATTCCACACTGGGGAAAAACCTTATCAGTGCTCTGAATGCCAGAAATGTTTCAGTGACAAAAAAAGACTCACTAAACATTCAAGGACCCACGCTTGGGTAAAACGTTATCAGTGCACTGAATGCGACAAATGTTTCAGTGAAAAAAGCAGTCTCACTCAGCATATAAGAACCCACACTGGGGAAAAACCTTATCAGTGCTCTGAATGCCACAAATGTTTCCGTCAAAAAAGCAATCTCACTGAGCATATAAAAATCCACACTGGGGAAAAACCTTATCAGTGCTCTGAATGCCAGATATGTGTCAGGCAAAAAAGGGATCTCACTCAGCATATTAGAATCCACACTGGGGAAAAGCCTTATCAGTGCTCTGAATGCCACAAATGTTTCAGTCAAAAAAGCAATCTCACTATGCATATAAAAGTCCACACTGGGGAAAAACCTTATCAGTGCTCCGAATGCCAGATATGTTTCAGTCAAAAAAGCAGTCTCACTAAGCATATAAGAATCCACACTGGGGAAAAACCTTATCAGTGCTCCGAATGCCAAAAAATGTTTCATACAAAAATATAATCTCACTGATCATGTGAAAATCCACACTCGAGAAAAAAAATTATCAGTGCTCTAAATGTCAGAAAAGATTCAGAGGTAGAGATGGTTACAAGCGCCATAAGAAAACACACCATCAAAACAGTTCTCCGAATGCCAGAAAAGTATACATTTTAAACTCAATCTCACCCTACATGAGCAGACGCCCACAGGGGAAAAACATTACCAATTTCTGTGAATAACAGAAATTCCTATTTGATAGGCACAGCCTCACTAACCATAAGCGACTCCATACTGATGAAAAACCTCATGAGTGCTCTGAATGCCAGAAAAGCTGCAGAGAAAAACGCTATTTCACCATGAGAAACTCCACACTAGAGAAAATCCTTATGCCATAAAAGGTTGAATCTGAAAGACAGTGTTATGCTTTATGAGCGATCTCACTCTGGGGAAAAACCTTATGAGTGCTTGAAATGCAAGCAATGTTTTGGGTACAAATTGCTTCTCACTTGACATGAGCGAACTCATACGGGGGAAAAAAGCCTTATGTGTATTCTGAATGTCAGATAAGGTTTAGTCTTGAATACAATGTCATTTCACATTAGAGAATTCACACTGGACTAAAGCCATATACAGGAGGGGAAAGCCAGAAACGTTATACTCAGAAAGGAGATATCACTAAACATGAGAAATGCATCCACACCAGGTGAAAAGTAAGGCGTATCTTGAGTTGCAGAAAAGCTTCTAACAACCTGACTTTACATGAGAGAGCACATATTGTAGTTGCAATAGAATTCATCAAGAAACTCTTGCAGGATAACTTAGGCTGCGCGCCTGCAACCTCCAAAGAAATTTCAGGCCTGGAAATATTTTTCATTGCAACAGAATCCACAATTTGAGTATCTGAAAGTTACAAAACTCTCAAGGTCTTTACTTTACACAGAGAAGTGTTAGTGCTTTCAAAAATCAACTAATTGCCCAAAAAATCACAATAATAATGTCTTACATTTTACTCCACCCAAAAGGTTTCTACTCACCCTTGTTTCTTAACATATGACTGATATCTATTTTTTTATGATAAGATTAAGCCTATGCGGAGTTCCTCAGTGAGGAACTCCGCAAAGTGACAAAAAAACTCTGGCGGTCTACGCGGAGTTCCGCAGGCAGCGGAGTACGTAAGGGTCATGCAGTTTGTGGTGATTTCATCCCATGTCGGAGGATCATTTGGCCCTTCTCTTCCAGGAAGTTATGGATGTCTTTGTCAAACGCGTCCCTGTGCCAGAAGTAGGTCGGGGTTGCTACTCCCACTACTTCTTGGTACCCAAGAAGGACAAAGGCCTGCATCCTAGCTTAGTTCTCAGGGACATCAACCGCTTTCTCCGAAAGGAGAAGTTCAAGTTGTTAATCTTGGCTCAGGTCTTATCTGCCTTCGACCCTGGAGATTTGATGGTAGCGTTGGACTTGCAGGACACTTACTTTCACATCCCCGTCTTGCCTGCCCACCGGCATTACCTATGGTTCACGGTAGGCCACCCGCATTTTCAGTTTACCACGCTTCCCTTTGACCTTACCAGCCACCCCCTCCCCCGGGTGTTCACGAAAGTTATGGCGGTGGTCGCAGCTCATCTGCGCAGATCAGGGGTTCCAGTCTTCCCCTATCTCGACGACAGGCTGTTGAAGGCTCCTACCTCCAGACTACGACGGACTTCCTGCATTTGCTGGGGTTCTCAGTTAACGTGCTGAAGTCGCACCTGATTCCATCCGATAAGCTCCTTTTCATCGGAGCGGTTCTGGACACAACACAGTTTTGGGTCTATCCTCCCTAGCAGCAAGTCCAGTATATTGGGGCTATGATACCGATGTTTCAGCCTCCATCCCGGTGTTCGGTGAGAATGACCCTGAGGCTGCTGGGCCTCATGGCCTCCTGCATCCTGCTGGTGCATCATGCCAGATGGCATATACGTGCTCTGCAGTGGGACCTGAAGTTTCAGTGGGCACAGCACCAGGGGAATCTTTCAAATGACATTCAGATTTCGGAGGGGACTGCAAGTCAGTTGCAGTGGTGGTTCACGAACCAGGATTGGGTCAACAGCAGATCCCTCTACCTTCTTCAACCTGAGTTCACAGTAGTGACTGATGCGTCACTCCTGGGTTGTGGCAGCCATATGGGAATGGTGGAGATCAAACCTCTGGTCCCTGACGGAGTCCAGGTACCACATCAACCCTCTGGAGCTCCGGGCGATTCATCTTGCACTGAAGGCATTCCTTCTTTCTGTCAAAAGAAGAGTGGTGCAGGTGTTCACGGACAACACCACCGCCATGTGGTACTGCAACAAACAGGGCAGGGTGGGGTCATGGACCGTATGTCAAGAGGCTCTTCGCCTTTGGACATGGCTGGAACATCGGGGCATATCTCTGGTAGTTCAACACTTAACAGGTTCACTGAACGCAAGGACGGACAAACTCAGCCGCCAGTGCATGATGGATCACAAATGGCATCTTCACTCGAAGGTCGTGCTAGGCCTCTTTCAGTAGTGGGGAGAGCCTTGGTTAGATCTATTCGCCACCGAAGAGAACGCTCAATGTCAGCAGTTCTGCATGTTAGAGTTTCCAAAGCGGCTCTCGCTCGGCGACCCTTTTCGTTGCGAGTGGAGTTGCGGCCTCCTGTACCACTTCTGCCAAGATTGCTGAAGGAGATCAAACGCGATCAGTCCCAAGTCTGGTACCCCGAGCTCTTGAGCATGGCCTTCGATCCTATTGTTAACAGATTTCTGAAGTGCATTACTCATCTCTTTCCTCCTTCTCCTTTCGTAATACCCTAGTGGGAGTTGACCTCACTTATCTTATGTGTGCTCCCTTTGAGCGCCTACATAATTGTCCTCTTCGCCTCCTTAGAAGACTAGTTTTTTGCTTGCCATCACCTCTGCTTGCAGGATGAGTGAGCTTCAGGCTTATCCTCCAGACCTCCCTTTCTTGCTGTCCATCCAAACAAAGTAGTCCTCCGTGTAAGCCCTCTTTTCTGCCCAAAGTGATTGCCTCTTTCCACATAGGTCTGACCATCAGATTACCTACCTTCTTCCCACCTCTGCTGTGTTTTTCTCTGCCAGGTGCACAACATATAGACTGTTCACACCCTTTCTGTAGTATGCTTTGTTCTGGGCAGATAAACTCTAATCCCCACTCTACTTCTATCCTCGTGTTAGTGCAGCATGATGTAAACAGTAATTGTAATGTATTTAGATTTACATAACACTTACTACCCCATACGAACTTTGAAGCGCTTTTTTGACGAGTAGTGCACTACTCTAGGACCCAAAAATGATTAGTGGTGAATTAGTATAGGGAAATATAAAATGTATATGAGAGCTGGACATGTTGGTTTGTTAGTTGGGTTAAAAAAGATTGTGGGGGGATAGAAGAGGGAAGGTTTTGCATTTATATAGCGCTTGCTACCCCTGATGAAGTGTTGAAGTGCTTTTCGGCGAGTTGCATGCTACTCCAGATCCCAACAAGATGAATAGACAGATCAATTATGGTGGGGAGGTTGTTTTATTATATACACAAAACTGTACACAAATTAATAAAATTCCGTTGTAAAGTTGTATCCAAGAGGCAAGTATAGTCTCTGATAATAATGTATACAATACTGATAAGTTTTAAGTTGGCTTGCCATCAAGACTGATGCCCCGTAATGTTGATGCAAAGTCATATGTGCTGGAGTATCTTAGACTCTTTTTGCATTGTACCATCCACCTTGTAGGTACTGCTATTTGTATCATGTCCACGTTGTAGGCAGGCACAAACGCCTAAATTGTGCACTATTTATATTAAGCATAATAAGCATAATGTAAGTGAGCAGATGACAGTAAGCACTGTACAAGCTGTATTAGGTGCTTAGAAGTAGAGTGACATAGAGGGCAATAAACACTCACTAAATCTTTTTTATTATTATTAACAGTCCTCATAAGAACATACAATTCAATACGATATACAAATAGCCCATTGGGGAACAGTTCAGGCATCATCTGGGGATTACACATCCGAGAAACACAAGTGTCTTTCATGAATACAAATTGACTACTCCTCCAAGGACTCCACTGTATTATTGACACAGGCAAAAAGGCAAACAAGCAGTCAGGAGGCGCACTGATTGTATACCCCTACCTGACAGGATAGTGACAGACCCCAACCACCTGCAGGGGAAACTTGCCACCTCACTTAATAGCTGCCAGACGCTTTACTATGTAAGCAGACTGGTGGTTTACAACTGCGCCTACGTTAGGGCACCACATGTTTTTTCCAGCATAATCTGGTGTGCTCCCCCTGTGTGGGATGATAGCACCCACTGAAAACTGCACCGTTGTGTAGTCTGGGACAGTGCACCTTCCATGTAATTCTGAACTGGGCCTTTAAATACGGTACTAGTTTGTGTGCCTATTTAATTCAGGTATACAAAGAATGTGGTACTACTTGTATACTAGGGTAGGACAAGGAAGATTGAATTTCTATGGTGGCAGAAATGTTTTTGTCAAAGTGCTTTATGCCGTAAACACCCTCCCGTACCCTGAACATAATGAGATTACGTAGATTACACCTCTGCGTGCCTAATGCTGCCATTTGTATTTCAAGACCAGTGATTAATGTGGCTTTATCAAGTTTAAAGCCATTAGGCGTTTCCGACCTGTCTGATACTTGCATATGGAAAAGATGGGTCATTTGAACCTAAAGATAGATAAACATATTCATAGGTCACGATTTATGTCTGCGTCTAATATAAAACTGTAAATTAGGAGAGGTGATAAGTGAGAAGTTAAAGGCAGCCGCTAATCGAGCTGCATTTGTACATAGGCCTTCCTATATTGTGATATCTATTCCTGCTTAAGTCTTTAATTGTAATGAATACTTTAATACCCAGGCATGAAGTCATCGTCGAGCTGTTTAGATAATCCACCTGTCTCGCCACTTCTTCCCCACTGCATCCTTAACCAGTGGCCTAGCCAGTGTGCCTTGGGCCCCAAGGCAAGAAAGGAAATGTGACCTCTGCCGTTTATTTGGACTGTGGAAAACAGCAATAATCATTGTTCTGTGGGCCCCTCAGGCCTCTGTTTGAACTGTGACAAACAGCAATTATCAGGGTTCAGTGGGCCTTTAAGGCATCTGGGACCTGGTGCCACTGCACCTGCTGCACCAATGGTAAGCTAAGCCCCTGCCCTTAACAGCTTCTATTCTAGCCCCACTGGAGAACCGAAACAGCCAAGTACTGATCTGGTCATATATGCAGGCATGCAGCCGCCTCTTCCTCTGAAGGGATTTAAGTCGCTTGAAAGCAGCATGCAGGAAACAACCATTTTCTGAGGTAAAGTCAACCAACCCCTCTTCTGTTCCAACCTGAATCCATTTAAAACCAGGGATGAAAAAACGGTTCATCGTCATCCCTTGCTTATCAGAAGGGTAAAACAGATTCATCTAAAATTACAGTGTACCACATAACAAATTGTGATTCTGTTTACAAATAAAACTAGCATGCATATATAAAGGGCAGCCTTTGGCCAAAATAGCCATTTTCCCTACCCATACTTTTAACACATCTTATACAAAAAATGCTAATTACATTGTCATCCGGAAATAGTCATTAGCGCCTACTCATAACCAAATGCCACTTAGAATTGTCTTTCACTTCAAGCTTTCAAAGGTATATTAATATAAAAGCAGTATTGAATTTTTTGACGTTCTGTACTCTTACCAAAATTTAAAGCATCAACTTTATATGACACACCATAGAAAAAAGGAGTTGTTTATATATACTAAACCTCCAGAAATGTTTGATTAACCAGTTATAAAGTCACGTCTAGCTTAGTTAGTTTATAGTCTTCTTTTTTTTAATAGCAATTATTTCACATTGTTACTGAATATGCATGGCTAAACACTTATGATGTCCCAAAGGCGAGACCTATTGGCTATGACAATGCTTGTTATTGATTGAGTACATTGAGCGGCAGAACTTTTGATTAAGTCCTGAAGAATGCCGCAAAAACACCTATTTGGAGGGTTAATATGCTGAAACATGTTGACCTCTTATTGACTCTAACAGTGTATATATATTTCTCCCACAGTGTCCTATTTTTAATCCTGGCCCAGGGGTGTACAAATAATGAAAACCACATACCCTTTAGCAAGTTTTAACTTTCACTCTGCTGCCCCCACTACCCTGAGCTCATTATTGTGGTATTTAGTATACCTTTCTCTATAACATAATATGCCTGAACTCCTCCCTCTCAGTGAGGGGGTTGTTTCATGGTGCAAGGAGATTCCCAATAAGGAAGCATGCCAACTATGGTAGGTGAGGGAAATCGTCCTATTAAAGGGATATTTCATCTTAGCTAGGTCTTCATTTGCAACAGTAATCCTCAGAGACCCAAGGGTTTCTTGATTGTGGTAGGAATGCATTTTTAACCCTTCATTGTACGTTGAAGCACAGACCATTGCATGAAATGTGATCTATGTAGGGAAAATACTCTGTGCACTGACAAACTGTGTTAAAATAACAGAAAGTTGATCATCGCAAATATAACTAGTATGTTAATTCTAGCATATTTTTGATACCACAAGGTATACAAAATTTGTGGATCTTTATCTGATATCTTTATCAGTAAGTTATCTGAAATTATTGAACATAAACTTTTCCAAGTATTATTTCGAAAGATTAAGGAATTGGTCTTTTCTAAACTAACCCCAGTGCGTATGACTACAATAATCACCTCTCTCAAATCAATATTGTGCTTGTTTTAGTGAGAAAGCTAAATGATCTAGGAGAAACCAGGGACTGGCGTCAGTATTTTTCTTAGGAAGATTCAAGTTAGAGAGTGAAAACACTTTTTAGAATGCCCCAAAAATTGGAATGAAGATATTTCAATATGTTTGACAAAAAGAATAGGGACATTCATTGACAATATTGAAATTCTGAACTAACAGGAACAAATATTTACACGACATTACAAAAATATTAGAGACAAAATTTCAGCAATATCGGAAATACTGAGGTTCATGTACTAATAATCCATTTGATAAAAAGTGGTTGCTTGTAGCGTCAGCACACTACTTTGTCTGTGATAGCTTTTAAATAAAGCCATTTTTAATGCATCCCATTTTACTTTCAGATTCACAAATGTCCCCTTGGGTTACTACCTCCTGTTACTGTTTTTCAGTCCACATGTGGTTTCAAAGCTCAATACATACCTTATTAAATATTCAGAAGGGAAACTATTAACATTCCCCTTCCAAATTCTGAATTGTTAAATGGGTTTAGTACATTTCAAAAAGGGGTTTAGCATTTGCAAACTCTGTGAATTACTGAACCAGTAGATTTTTTTAACAATAAAACATGAGGCAATTTTTCTCAATTCCCTCCAAATTAAGTTTGCTAATATTGTTCGTTGAATGATAACCGGTGCATGTATCTATTTAGTGTTAGTGTTGCTTCAGATCAAATAAAACCATCACACATAACTCTTACACAATACTTAAAGACAGAATTCCTGACATCCAGCGTTAATGTTTTGTTACATATATTTGCAAATGTTGTCACTTAAACAGGAAAGCAGCTAAAGCAGTCTCTGGACATAAAATAGGATGTAATCATAATCTTTAGATACATTTTCTGAGTTTCAGGAACAATATGTGTCTTCTGGGTTTACTCTAAACCACTATAATAAACATATTCAATGGTTTTAGATTTGATCTGTTTGTACTGGTTTCCATTGCAGACAATAATCTAGATTTAGACCAAGGATCAATTCCACCCATGGCTTTTAAAATCTATTTATCAATGATCTGTATTAGTGTTATCGCAACTAAAACTGTAAGAGAACTGATCTGAGAGATGGACCTTCAAGTATTATGCTCGGTCAATTTATTGAACAAACTATGGAGTTAAAATCTGAATAGATTAGGTCCTCAAGCATTGCCTGACCACTGTATTTAACATCAATAGATTACTTATCAGAACATTTTCTTTAAGTACAATTCAGTCATCTTCTATTTTTTGTGGAGCTCATGCTGGGTTTGTTAGAACTCTTTCAAAAATATGACATTTAAATGTCCCAAACATCAGGAATTCTAGTTTCAAGCCTGGTCAAACCTTAATGAATGCTACACCAAAATATGCCCTTCTGTTCGTACATTTTATTGTGCACCATGATTCAGAAATGGCATGTTTTTGCTTTCAGAGGTAAAATTCGAAACATATTTATTGTAATTGCCAGCCGAAAAATTATCACTAATTGGGAAGATAACAACAAGTGGTCTTGTGATGCTTGCTGGAATGGGAAGTGTTTAATCAAAAAGTGGATGGAATTCAAGTTTAGGAGACATTTTTTACAAAAGTGTATGGATTTTGTATATATTTCAAATTGTTGATCTCCAAAGTGGCCTAAATAAATAAATTGAATTGAAATTCAAGTTTATCATTTGAATCCTATTGTTGGCAGAAAAACACGCCAACTGTTATGGAATGGTGGAGCTTTGTTAAAGAAATTTATGCTATGGAGACCACTCTTGCTACCTCAAAGGGCCTCCGGGCTAAACAAAAAACTGACAAAATCTGGGGGACATTTATATCTTAATTACAGGCATCTTTCTTTTTTTTTTTTTTTTTTCTTTTTTCTCTTTTCTTTTTATATGACCGTATTTTTGCTTGTGATTAATGTAAAGTTTAAATGTGATTTTTGTATATTATGACTTTTTTTTTGTGTACATTTGATGCAAATAAAAAATATTTAAAACAAAAAAAATGAATCCTATTGTTGGAAAAGATGTGATTTTGAACTCCATGAGGCGGTTCCTTTCCAGAAAGCATTCAGGTTGTAATCATGAGTCAAATAATGCTGAGGAGGTTAAAATATTCAAATTGAATTCTAATTACATATGAAATTTTCATTGTTCAATATATTTCTCTTAGTATTTTAAAGTGAGGACTATTTGCTTAAGCAAAATAATTAGTATTTGTTTTTCTACATGTAGGAAGCATTACATTAATGAAATCACTGTATCCCCACCTTCTTTGTTTCCTTTCCTGTTCTTTATGAACGTTTCTATGGTTGAACTTTAAAGATTGCCCGAAATTAGGAATTGTGCTCTACATAACTTTGCTGTGTTACAGTATGTTGATTTTTATGTACTACTTTTGTCTCTTATGTGTATGGCAACTGATGTTTTGTTTTGTGAGGGCGATAGATAGATAGATAGATAGATAGATAGATAGATAGATAGATAGATAGATAGATAGATAGATAGATAGATAGATAGATAGATAGATAGATAGATAGATAGACAGACAGATAGATACAGTGAGGGCTATAGATAGATAGATAGATAGATAGATAGATAGATAGAGTGAGGGCGATAGATGGATAGATAGAGTGAGATAGATAGATAGATAGATAGATAGATAGATAGATAGATAGATAGATAGATAGATAGATAGATAGATAGATAGATAGATAGATAGATAGATAGATAGATAGATTGAGTGAGGGGGATAAATAGAGTGAGGGTGATAAATAGATAGAGTGAGGGCGATAGATAGATAGATAGATAGATAGACAGATAGATACAGTGAGGGCGATAGATAGAATGAGGGCGATAGATAGATAGATAGATAGATAGATAGATAGATAGATAGATAGATAGATAGATAGATAGATAGATAGATAGAATTATTTAGACCATTTTATCCCTATGAAACGCTCGAGAGCTAGGCGAGATCAGTCCCACCCCTGGTACTCGGAGACTCTCGCTGAAACTAAAAAACATTGCAAGTTGCTAGAGCGTATCTGGAGACGATCTTATGACCCCCTGGCCAAAACTATATAGCTTATAAAGAAAACTAAAGCCATCTACTATACAGACCTGATTACCTCAAGCACAAGTCGCTCTAAAACAATCTTTTCCCTGGTGAAAGATATGACCAATGCCCCGGTAGGCACAGGCAACCTGGTAGTGTCAGATGCACAGTGTGAAGAACTGTCTCGTTTCTTTATTAATAAAGTCAAAGAGATATACGACCTACTACAACTGGATAGTCCATCGGGCCCCCTAATCCTGCTAGAGACAATCTTGATCCTCCCTACTCCCTCCTGACCCTCCCACCTATAGAACAGCCAGGGATGGAACACCTAGCCCTAAGAGTAAAGTCAGGATCCCCGGATGATCCCATCAAACCGGAACTTTTCAGATCACTTCATGACTCTGTCCTGCACGAAGGGCGAGAGCTGATTAATTGTTCTTTACAACAAGCCACCGTTCCCAAATCCTGGAAACAGGCCAAAGTATTACCCCTCTTGAAAAAACCAACACTGGATCCTTCAAGGCCAGACAGCTTCCGACCTATTTCGCTGCTCCCTTATCTTGCGAAAGTGGCGGAAGCACATGTCAATTCCATCTTGACTGCCTACTTGGAGTCCAATGGGATTCTTGATGAGTCCCAGAATGGCTTCCGTGCTAACCACAGTACGGAGTCTGCCCTGTTAACAGTCACAGAACACCTAAGGGCCTCCCTGGACATGGGCACAACCTCTATCCTGGTTCTGTTGGATTTGAGTGCGGCCTTTGACGCGGTCTCCCACAAGATACTACTTGAGAGACTGTGGGAGATCGGAGTCAGGGAAACAGCCCTGGACTGGTTTGCGTCATTTCTATCTGACCGCTCCTTCCAGGTGCACGCCCCGCCGCACTCATCCAGCAAGCTCCCTCTTGAATGTGTGGTGCCTCAGGGGTCTGCGCTCAGTCCCACATTGTTCAATGTGTACGTCCGCCCCCTGGCCTTGATGGCCCTGGAACATAAGATCCAGTTAACATCATATGCGGACGACACACAACTCATTTTCAACTTCTCCAATAACAATGTGGAGGACCAAATTAAATTCCAAGAAGACATTCTGGCGATTTCAAGGTGGCTATCTAACAACTGTCTTCAGTTAAACGCCTCTAAAACAGAGGTACTCCTGATAGGCAATGGCACGCAGACTTGGGACGAGCATTGGTGGCCTCCTGCGCTGGGACCAGCTCCTATACCCAAGGAGTCAGTAAAAAATCTAGGGGTGTTGCTTGACAATTCACTCAACCTGGATTCCCATGCCAAAAAAGTGGCAGGTACTTGTTACGGGCGTCTTCGCTCTCTTAAACCCATCTTGTTTTTTTTTTAGCCCTCTGCCCGCCAGATTATAGTCCAGGCATTAGTTCTATCTCACCTGGACTATTGCAATGCCCTCATGCTAGGCTCCAATATGACTGCAAAAAACAGGTTGCAAAGAGCACAGAACGCCGCCGCCCGCGTTCTATTTGCCCTACCTAAAACTTGCCACACGTCCCCCTTTCTCCGACGACTACATTGGCTTCCAATACAACAACGCATTCAATTCAAGACTCTTTGCCTCACCCACAAAATCCTGTATAATGCTGGCCCCCAAACTCTGCAGGGACTGTGCTCTTTTTATACTCCCACGCGCGCACTCCGTTCAGCGGACCTCTCTCTAGCTTGTACTGTCAGGATTTGGAGGAGCAGAGCCGGCGGCCGCTCCTTCAGGTATTTGGCCCCTAAGCTCTGGAATTCTATCCCCTCTAAAGCTCGGGCCACTTCAAATCACCTGCAATTCCAAAAACGTATAAAAACTTGGCTGTTTGCATCCATCTAGCACTTCCTCTGCCATACTAGCTTCCGGTATGTCCGCAAGCGCTGTGACGCCCCGTTGCTGGTGTAGCCATGCGCTATACAAGATCACATAACATAACATAACAGATAGATAGATAGATAGATAGATAGATAGATAGATAGATAGATAGATAGATAGATAGATAGATAGAGTGAGGAGAGATCAGATAGTGAAAAAGCAAGACTTCTGGTGACCAAACAGGAGCTTGAATGTCATATTTCTGGCTGTAGCACTTAAATTAAAATGCAGTTAATTCAACTAAGATTACCCCTTACTAGAAGGTGAGTGCCCTGCTGTGGCGTTTTACTGGGATCCAAATATAACGTAAGCATGTAAAAACATTGAAGAGCCTTTCAGCGTGGCAAATACTAATTGCAAAGCATGTGGTACTCCTTCAAAAAACATATGATTAATGTGGTTGTAGGTGGCCAAACTTCATCTTGTAAATTACTCTTCTTTTAGAATAGAGCCGTCTCTTTGGCACCAGAAGCCTTGCAGACACCCCTTTGGGGAACTGAACTATAATGTAAGATAAGCTTAAACTATTTCATGCATCACTGAGTGCGATCTCCTGTGTCCCTTCTGTGAGAAGTTGGCCTGATATATGATGCTCACTAGTTCTAGTGATCACCTTGTATCAGTCCAAACATCCCTTATGGTGATTGGTTGTAAGTCAACCTTATAGACCAGCTATCCTAGTAGCGTGGACAAAAGCAGTCTTTAGGCTAAACTCTGAATGGCATGTGAAGCCAGCTGTTTTACCACATATAACCCCTTGAATACCAAGTGAAAGGACACCACACAGGTTGTTATGAAAATAAACAGATATTTATTAACTAACATACACCTCTGAACTCTTTATGAGGTCAGAGGGCTAAGCACATGACAATACTTGAAAGGAAATACGAGTTCGCACAGTATTTACAAGAACGCCTGAGAGGCGCAACAAACCATATACTAATTAAATGGAATGCGAAAGTCAATCAAAGGAATGGAGCTGTCCAGAGGCTGTAGGATCGTTGGGACCACACTATACTAACTGGAGATAAGTAATAGGAGGCCCACAGAACGCGTGTGCAGAGTGTGAACTCACATGCGAGATGCGTACAATCGTCAATGGACAGTACAGTTTAAAGAAAAGGTGAGTATGGACGTCCCTGACTAGGTAGGACTGAAACGAAAATGGAACTGGACACTAGGATAGTGAAGCTACCCCTGAGCACCGAAATGCTCGTGTTACCTCACCCACAGGCTGCGGGTGCATAGGTGCCAAGTTGTGTCGGGTTCCGGCGTTGAAGTCTATGGCGCCTGGAGGAAAAGATGCTGCAGGCGGTCAGGAGGAAGATGTCCGGTGCAATCCAAGGGTGGATTGGTGAAGAGAGGAACCTGAAAGCAGAGGGGACAATGTTCAAAGTCACTAGCCAGTGACTGGAGTGGAACCAGGAGTGGAACCAGATGTCGTCGTCGCGATCAGGTGAAGGTGGACGCTTGTCTCTGCAGCCACGTGGACCAGGTGGTGTCTTCGACGACCAGGATAGAGGCACGAGCTATCCCACGCAGGCTCTCGCTGTCGGCAGTGTCGTCTCCGGATTCGGGTTCAACAGGCCTTGGCAAAGGCAACCCACGCGGTGAGTGGAAACTGCGTCTCGAGTGGACCAGGAGGGTCCGGGGTGTTCCTCTTTTGGAAGGGAGCAAGGGCCAGTCTGGAGCAACCAGACCAGCAGCAAAGTTGTCGGAGTTCGTCGTCTAGGAGGTCACAAGCCAGCCGGCAAGTGACCAGACAACGCGTCGAGCAGCAAACAGGCAGAAGGGCCCCACGCAGATCTCGTGGATGCTGGAGGGCTGATCTTCGATGCAGGAGCTGCTCGGGGTCGGGGCTTTTCAGTCCCCAAAGCACTTGGACGAGGATGCCTCTGAAGTCGTGCTGGAGCGAGGTGCTGCTTCTTCTAAGATGGCCGGTCCCACGTGTCTCGTCGCACCCACGGGTCTCAGCTCTGCTGGAGATGTGGGTAGAGGTCGGAGAGGTCTGGGAGTCCGGGTCTCGTCGGGCTCTGAAGTCTGGATCCTTGCAGGAAGACGACAAAGGGAAGCCGCTGGACGCTGATGGTGCCTGCTTGTGCAGGGTGGACACTCCTTGCCCACAAGGGAGATTTCTTCAGTCTTCTGGGGAGCAGAACGTCGAAGGTCAAGAGTTCTTCGTGGAAGTTGTCAAGAGTAATCTGATTTGGAATGGGACCAGCTCCTACCTTTATCCGGCTAAAGGGGGCTGCACTACGACTAGGTCCCTCCTCTGGGTGGGACCAGGAAGGGGGGTGGTTACACCCCCTTTCCTTTGTCCGGTCTTGCGCCGGCTCTGGGGCTGGAGTGCACAGGGCACCTTGTGTGCCCCAGGCATGTCTCATTCCATTGAGCCCTGTCCTACCTAATACACAAAATCCTGTCTGGGGTGGTGCTAGCACCTCCCAAGGCAGGAAACCCTTTGTCCAAGCCGCCCTCGCTGGAAGGACTCCCAGCAGCAGGAGGTCAGACTTGTGTCTGTGGTGGCAGCATCCATTTTGTGATGCTGAGGCTCGAGTTAACTTTAACCGGGGTTCACAGTTACATACATGTCGTGTCCCTCTAGAAGGGTGGAATGCTAACCCCGTCGCCAGAATTGGCGAGGGGTTAGTATTCCAATTCGTATGACACCTTACTCGACATGTTTTGATAATGCTATGCCAAAGTTAGCATTTGACCGCGAGGTTCATAATGCACTTAAGAGTATATGGTATAGCGTTATCATGGAACAGCTATTAGGACTTGGTTCCGCAAGCTGCAAATGGGCTCAGCTCATGCCAGAGCACCATCTCACATAATTCCAAGCACTCTGCCTTCAGGATTGATAAGGCCTGCCATAGGAGTGACTGATAGGAATATATGTGTCCATTTTTAGGGTTAGATATAGGAATACTATATCTAAAGCAAAGGGTGATTACACCACCTTGCCCCAGCTGTCATGCAGCTAGTTGTGTCAGATTTGGATGGCCAGGGGTGGCATAATACATGCTGCAGCCCCTGGTAGGCCCTGGGAACACCTATGCCCTGGATACCTAAGGTATACTGTACAGGGACTGATAAGGTGGCCCAGTACCAATTGGTAAATGCACCTAAGGTACATGCTTGTCAATTTAGAGAGAGAACAGCTAGGCTGTGGGTCTGATTAGCAGGCCCACAGCCAGGGAAAGTCGTAAACCAGTGAAGCAAAAAGCAAAAATCGGGGGTGACCATAGGATTGCAGACCCCACTCTCCTACACTTTCCATAAAGTCTTGGGGTGTGCTGGAAGCGAACTGTGTGAATCCAACATGTCAATCAACGGCCGCAATGGCTTTACAATAACCACTTATTGTAAATTACGCTGTGGTTACTAAAGAGGTTTGGTAACTCCCTACACCCGTGTGTGTCCACCTCATAAAAATATCACTGGAACACCTAATCCCACTACAGAGAAGAGAGGGGCAAAAGGAAGGACGGCTGCAAGATTGGCGGACAGGGGGCAGGCCTCCATGTGGCTGCAGAGTAGCATACTGAGGGGATGGAAGAGGTAACAAGCACTGTCAAAGTAAACACGAGCAGTAAGGGCACTCACCCAAAAATCCTCCCTGCAGCTCTAGTCTTGGCTGTAAAATAATGGGGTTGCGTGGAAAGTGGGCAGAGTGCCAGGATTTAAATGCCTCAGGAGTGCTCAGCTTGTGAGCATCTGCTGCAGCAACAGACCCACAATCCGGTCCCCTCGGGCTCACCCACCGCAGCGCAGGCAGTTTGCAGATGCACAGAAGACGTTTTCAGCAGAAGTCCTGACAAAGACACGTCCTCTCAAAAAACCCAGATGATTTTAGATATCCCTGTCGTGAAACAAATGAGATGCACTTTTAAAAGTACGGCTTGTAGGTAGAAAGGAGGTTTCTGTTTTATTCAAGTTCAAAAAGAAGCTAAGTGACAAAATGCCAGTTTCATTGAAAACGTGTAAATGTCTGAATGAGGAAATGCAACAGGACACTCGTCTACTCGTACGTAGAGCGGTAGAGGGGAAATCGGAGAGAGGTGGAAGAGTAAGGAGAATGAGAAACGTAAAACCCAGCAGGGCAAGTAATCTCGAGACATTATTTAGAAAGCAGAGAAAGCAGCACTAGCGCGAGTCGGCTAAGGAAAATATAATTGCAATAAGGCTGGAAAACAGCCCAAGTCCTATGCAAGCTCTGGCATTGCGCGGAGGGGGGCGGGGGAGTGGATTCCTGTGAAGTCTTTGAAGGCTGAAGCTCACAGGCTGCCAAATGGTGTGCGATGTGCATGCGCCCAAACACATGCACTGTATAGATATCCCCGTCGTGAAACAAATGAGATGCACTTTTAAAAGTACGGCTTGTAGGCAGAAAGGTAGGTTTCAGTTTTATTCAAGTTCAAAAAGAAGCTAAGTGACAAAATGCCAGTTTCACTGAAAACGTGTCAATGTCTAAATGAGGAAATGCAACAGGACACCCGTCTACTCATACGTGGAGCGGTAGAGGGGATATCGGAGAGAGGTGGAAGAGTAAGGAGAATGAGAAATGTTAAACCCAGCAGGGCAAGTAATCTCGAGACATTATTTGGAAAGCAGAGAAAGCAGCACTAGCGCGAGTTGGCTAAGGAAAATGTAATTGCAATAGGGCCGGAAAACAGCCCAAGTCCTAAACAAGCTCTGGCATTGCGCGGAGGGTGGGGGGTGGGGCGGATTCCTTTAAAGTCTATGAAGTCTGAAGCTCACAGCCTGCCAAATGGTGTGCGATGTGCATGCGCCCAAACACATGCACTGTAGGCAATCCGCCTGAAAAAGCCTCTGGGAGCATTTTTTAAAGTCCCTACTTTATATCTCGCCAAAGCATTGCTACCGCAATGGCTTAGGCGAGACCTAAAAACATGGGTGGCACATCCTTCTCTGTTCAAGCAGCCAAACTATGGAACTCTTTACCCCCCAACATAAGATCCACTGACAACCACCTTTTCTTCAGAAAACTACTCAAGGATTGGCTCTTCCCCACAAAAGCAGCATACTGTATGTAAGCATTTATTTCACCATAGATATGTACCTATCTTTGTGTATTGCTTTGTATAAACATGTACAATAATTATCTTGTTAATAAAAAGTTTTAAAAATCATCTTTGGTCTACATGTACTTGCTTCCATTGTGCATCTATGTACCTTCCATGTACTTGGATCTGTGTGTCAGTTAGTTTTCTCCTGAAAAAGCATATCCAATGCACTACCCTTTTTCTCATCCTGTACCTCTATCAATATCTTTAATCTACATATACTTACCTCCTTTATGCATCTATATACTTTCAATGTACTTATGGATCGATACATTTATCACTTTCTTCTAATTTAGCATTTCCAATGTACTACCATATTTCTCAGCATATACCTCTCTCAATATATCTTCTAGCCCAACTATCTGTCTCATCTCTACTACTCTTTCCAATGCACTACCCTATCTCTCACCTTATGCAGCTATCAATATATGCTCTATATCCACTCTCTCATTTATCCCAAACCCCATACCACTACTATGATCACCAAAATAACCCTTTCTAAACTCTCTCCTACTCTACCCCTCCTTGCATCATCTGACATCTTTTACTATACCGATCCCCAAAGCAAACCTTTCTAAACTCTTCTCTCTGACTCTTCCCCTCCAAAACACCCTTTACTCATCCAAAAGCCTCCTCCTACTGCTATTACCTCACAAAAAAACCTTGACTATCCCACCACTATCAAAATAACAGACTAACATGTTCACTTCTCAAATTCCATATTCCACTATACTAATTCAACACTAATCCTTTATGGGTTCCAGAGTAGCGTGCTACTTGCCAATGAAGCGTTTCAACACCACATCAGGGTTAGAAGCGCTATATAAATACAAACCTCTTTCCCTCTTCTATCCCGCTGCCTACCCTTCTCTATCCAAATAAATGAATTTCATATCCACCACTCAAAGTAATTTCATGTTTCACCATACTAATTCAATGCTAATCCTTATGGGTTCCAGAGTAGCGTGCTACTCGCCAAAAAAGCGCTTTTAAAACCCATTACGGGTAGCAAGCACTATATAAATAACAAACCTCTTTCCCTCTGCTATCCCGCCCCCTACCCTCCTCTATCCAAATAACTGAATAACATATGCACGGATGTACCATGTTACTCCGCATACTTTTACTCTGCATACCGTTACAACGCGGTATTTACAACGCATCCCATTACAACGCATAGCGCTTTGGGGTGCTGGATAGTGGTAAGTATAATTTACTATTCTAACTCCAGTCCCCGTGGACCCTAGGGAAGGTGTTGGATAGTAAATTATACTTATTCCCTATCCTAGAGCGCCCCCCAGCGCAATGCATTGTAATGGTATGCGGAGTAAAAGTCGCGTTGTAATGGTAGTGCGGAGTAAAAGATGCGTTGTAACGGGTGTATACCCATATGCACCACTCAAATGACTTCATATTTCACTATACTAATTTTGAACACTGATGCTTTATGGGTTCCGGAGTAGCGTGCTACTCGCCAGAAAAGCACTTCAACACCCATCAGGGGTAACAGGCGCTATATGAATGCAAACCTTTCTTCCCCTTCTATCCCTCCACTATCCTTCTCACTCCAAATAACTGACTAATATCCACCACTCAAATTACTTTCATATTTCAACATACTAATTCACCACTAATCTTTTATGGGTTTCCGGAGTAGCGTGCTTCAACACCCCATCAGGTGTGACAAGCTCTATATAAATATAAACCTTTATTTCCCTCCTCTATCCTTCTGCTATCCTTCCGAATCCAAATAACTGACTACCCTATCCACTACTTAAAATGTACTTGGGAAGAGGTGTGGCGCCGCAGCTAGGGTGACTGACTCCGGAATCTGGGGATCACGGTTCGATCCCTGGCACCGGCAGCAGGTTAGCCCAGCACCATGTGACTCTGGGCGATAGCTTGCTTAATCTTCCCGACGGCCCCCAGCGCCTAGAGACCCTTACGGCTGATTGTGCGCTTTACAAAATGTGGATTAAAATCTGGATTATTACTTGCATGTTTCACTATACTAATTCAACATTAATCCTCTATAGGTCCTGGAGTAGCGTGCTACTTGCCGAAAAAGCGATTTGACGCCTCGTCGGGGTAGTAAGCGCTATATAAATGCAATTACAATACAATACAATGAAAGTGAACAGGGATCCCATTGCGGCTCTCTTGGACACCGACTGTCATCAGAGTGTCATCGCTGTAGGCGCCCCTTAAGTGGAAACTGCCGCCTATATTGATGACATTGTTATATACAGTCCCTCATGGTAAACACATCTACCACACGTATGCAATGGTAACTGTCTTAACAACGCGGTCTGAGGTAGGCATGTTGTTTACCTGCAAGCGGAACCATGCTTGCCTTAACCACGCATATGCAAGGTTCAGGCGGTGCGCGGTCTGAATGTCGGATAGGCAGGGAGATGAACAGGAAGCGTTAAGAAAGAAAGGTCAACGCGGACAGGTAGAGGGGCTGAGGTCGGGTTTGGGGTGGAGTAGTTGTTTGTTTTTGGTGGGTGGGTTTAAGGCACAGAGCAGGGTTGTCAGGGTAGTTCTTAGGGCTTAGGGTTGGATTGGGCTAGGGATCCTCGAGTTAGGACTCAGGGGCCATTTCAGTTTAGAACATATAGGAGTTAGCAAGGTTTGGCTGAAATTTGGTTTTTGACTTGTTTTGGCTGAATTTCCTTGTTTTTGAATGGCTGCAGGTGGGGTTTTTAGGTCAAAAGTCATACCCATTCCCGTGAATCGATCGGGATACAGCTTGGTAGGTATTTGGGGACAAGTGGGTCTTGTGTTCCTCCAAGTTTGCAAAGGATCGGACAAGTGGAACTAGTAGAAAAGCAATTGTTTCTGAGATGCTGGTGTCCAATTTTATCTAATGGCCCATTTTGGAAGTTCTTGAGAAATATTTTTGGGGTGGTTTCAGTTGCTCCAGGTGAATGTGGCTTCTGATGGTTGGGGATGCCTGCTGTGTGTATGAACATTTTGGGGAAAATCAATCCACAGTAAGGGTGGTTTTGGACCTAGTTTGGAAATAGCAAATCGCCTGCATTGGGGCCTATGGGATTGCACATCTTGTGGTTCTGAGTGGAGCTAGTTGGATGGGCTGGTAGCTGGGATAGTCTAGTTTTGAATTTACCACACATATTCCTTTAGCAGTCATACCTTTGCAACAAAAATCGTTGTAAAGGCATACATAGTAAACAAATGCATGGTTACGTCGCCTTTGAGGTTGGGATCGCGTTGTAGAGGCATGCGTGGTTCAGCCATGACTGCCTCTGTTATACAACCGTATGTAATGTTTTGGACTCATTAGGCTCCGTGGGTCTCAAGGTCAATCTGGTAAAAATCCACTTAGTCACTAGTAAAGGTGTTGCAGGGATTCTGCTCCTACACAGAACTGTGCACAGAGACCCAGGACCTCAGTGAATTGTGGTGTACCAAAAACTCACCTCAGTGCCTAGAACCCCTAACCGACTAGCATCAGTGTCACATTAGCTCTTCATCCTATAGCAAAGGAACCAATGATTAGACAACCCAGAACATGCGACTTAGGTTATACTCAGGAATGGTGGGAAGCAAGACCACTCTTTCGTTATACTCTCATACCAGTCCACAACAGGAGTAAAAAGAGACAGGGGCAAAGTTAAAATATTTATTTCTTTTAACGACGTGCTCTAAGATGCAGTATTTTTGCTAACATAAGCAGACATACAATCGGAAATAATATGGTCAGCATTGTTACAATTCCATAAAACACAAAAGGAGAAATCATATTACAATGATTGTGAAAATTGGTCTTATAGTTCCTAGTATAACACCCTCCCTAGATAGAAACTATGTTTTATAAAATATAGAAGGTCTCTTAGGCTTGTGCGGGGGACCCCATACCTCTAGGATTAGCAGGAATGTATCACATCAGGATCTGCAAAAGCACTCTTTCTCTCTGGAAAAACGGGAGTCTTCCAAGGGCCTGAAATCATGCTTCCATGCATGATTAAAGGCACCAGAATCACGTTGGCTGCAGCTGCATGTATGTTATGGCTAAAACGTGAGCCGATCAGCCCGAACAACAGCTACCTTGTTATGATAACGTTGGCGGCTTTAGAACTCTGTGTGCAGACTAGAGTCTCGATGTAAGTCTCGGGATGCTAAAAACAAGCCATTCTCATGTGCAGCATTTCACGCAGCCTAACTTACAACAACATTTATGTGTAGTGTTGTGTGTAAAAGCAGCGAAAAGGTAAAATGACACTTAAACTTCTAATAAGCCTATGCTAACATAGCAATGCATGCAACAAAGCCCAGCCCTCACTACAAAGGTACAATCCCCAGGGCATTTTAATTGGGAAATCTCAATTTCACCCCAGAGAGAAACAATTGCATCCATTCTCAAGATACCCTTCCCAAAAACAAAAGGAGACCTGAAATTGCAATTGGTAAAACAATCAGGCAACTTATCAGCTGGTCTCTGCGCATTGAACTCAGGTGGGACTGCTTTCCTCAGCGCAGTGCGCCAAAAGGCAACAGAAAATAAGACGAGTCATATTTTTTTCCATTCAGCACTTAGAGGTAAAATTAACTGGATATAAGAGATAAGGACAAATACATATATGACCCCTCATTTTGGACTGGTATTCTAACTCCATTGTTTATGCACGCGTTAGCAACTGGCTCGATCCCTGATTCCTGGCGAGGAAGCATTTTAAATCCCATATACAAAACGAGTTCACGTTAAAACCCTGCGAACTATAGAATGATTGCACTGATTGATGTGGAGGCCAAGATATATGCTTCAAATCTCTTGGCAGATCTAGAGGATTGGGTCAATCGCATAAACCTGATACCAAACACTCAAACTGGATTCGGGGCCGGAATGGGCACCCTTACTAATATTTCTGCTGTGACTCTTCTAGCCAAACAAGCTTACGCGAAATATCGAACCTTGTACGCTTGCTTCATTGACCTTAAAGCAGCCTTCGACAAGTTCCTGAGAAAGAAGTTGTGGGCCAAAATGAAAAGCTGGGGGGCACCACCCAAACTTTTGGAGGCAATAATCAATCTTTACTCAAACACGTGGGTGCAGATAAGGAAAGGAGAGGGCCGCATCATAACAAACAAGATCCCAACATTAAACGGGCTAAAACAGGGGTGTGTGTTGGCCCCCTGTTTATTTAACATCTACACAGCCGATCTTGACAAGTACCTCCAACAAGTGCAAATTGACCCCCCAAAATTGGGCAAAACGTCAATCAGGAGCCTTTAATACGCAGATGCTATTGTGCTCCTAGCACAAACACCAATAGGCCTACAGCGATCGATGACCCAACTAGGATCTTATATCACTTCTGCTCAATTAATAATAAACCTTAAGGAAACTAAGGTATTATGCTTTAGTAGTCATCACAAAATAGGGTCAAAGGGGAAATTCACCTGGAAAATGGAGGAAAAACCCATATCCCAGGTGGACTCATACAAATACCTAGGGTTCCAACTTGACCATACACTTAAATATAAGCAACACTTGGACCAAGGGAATATTAAAGCAAAACAACTCCTTCATGCTTTCAAAATGTTACAGAAGAAGCTAAAAGATTATCCAACATGTCAGTTGCTTAAGATAATACAATATCAATAATTTACATTCACAGTTTATCTTCTATGTGGTGGTTATCGCTAGAAGAGAAATATGTAAAGAATGGAAGTCAGCTGCCCCTCCCAGATTTGCAGAGTGTCTAAAAAATATAATGGAAGTCTGTAAGATGGATATGGTGGGTCGCGATGGAAACACCGAGAATGTATGGTCAAAACTGGAGGTCTGGTCGAACAAGTAAACGGTCCGATGATTATGCCAGAGGTTGTGTCGGTCCTGTCCTCCCCTAGCCTGAAATATACCACCATAAGTCAGGGGAGATGGATAAGGAAACAACCTACCTCTGGGACATCCCTGTCCGCTAGATACTGACCCCGGGGCGGATACAGAATTGTTAGTATAAAAGGCGACAGTGAGACCCATCTAGAGCATATAAAATCTGGTGGCATATATGAGGACAAAAAAAAACCCACTTGGACCAAGGGAATATTAAAGCAAAACAACTCCTTCATGCTTTCAAAATGTTACAGAAGAAGCTAAAAGGTTGTCCAACATGTCAGTTGCTTAAGATAATTGCAGCAAAACTTTTACCCTCAATATCATATGGGTCCGAAATAATGAATACAAAAGATGCAGCCGCCTTAAACCTAGCCCAATCAAGTTTTTTTAAGCGTCTGTTTTTAATTCCTCTGGACATCTCTCAGGCACAAGTTCGACTGGAATACGGGCTGAAAATCCAGAAACCTACCAGACAAGGGGTGATGGTAAAATATTACTGGCGGATGAGGTAAGCGGAAGACAACACAGCCCACTTCTGTTGGGAAGAAATCGAAAAGCAAGGGAGGCAAAAAAACTCTTGTTGCAGTCCTAAAAGAATCATTCGTTGATCTACATCTTGAAGAGGCATGGCATACAACAACATCATATTCCGAATTCAAAAATATGGTAAACGGCGCAATTAAACGAACTTCGCTATTTATTGACAAATCTGCCTTTGCTAAGAAAAATCATGCATGGGCAGTGATTCAATCATATCATTTTCTGAAACTCCAACCGTACTTGTCTGAACACTTCTCGCATTACAAAAAGCACTATTTGACGCTGTTGCGGCTGGGTTCATTCCCCACAAAGGATCTAACCCCGAAATGGAAGTCTACATGGCCCACTAAAGAATGTCGCCTGTGTGAACAAGGAGAAGAGTCGTTATTACACCTTTTATGCATCTGCCCCCTGCTATTAGAACCTAAAAAAATAGACCTCCGTGAGATTTTTAGGAAACATCAATTGAGGTCGTGCAGAGATGGAGTGATACAATGCCTTGGTGGGCTGTCAATTCAGCTGTCATGTTGAGCCATCACCTTTTGGAAAATAGCAGCCAAAGAATTGGACAAAAAGCATAATAGTCCACATGGCAAAGGTATATGTCTGTTTGGTCACTCCCTTTCTGCACTGACATCAAATATCGCTCTTTTCATATTGAACTGCAATGAACTTCTTACGATTTGTATAGATTACAATATGTTTGTTTTACTTGTCGTTGCGACCAAAGCTTATGATAGGATAATGTTTTTACTTGTTTGCATTTTATAGACTTTTATCTTAGATAACTATTGTGTAATATGTGTTTTTTCCATGCTTTTATGATTTTTAACGAAATCAAATAAAAGTAATACTACTTATGTACCATATATGGCATATAAATTGTAAATATCAAAATGTATGGGGACCCAACATATCTCACGAAAACCTTTCATTGATTTAAAATATATATATATGATTTGTAATATAACACACATACTTTTTTCAAAACATGTTGTCCTTTATGAGTAACAATATCTAAATATGTGCAAGAATGAAAAACTTTGAATAAAAACAACAGCACTTATTATTTTATTGAGATGAATGAGGTGAATAGTATGAATACGGCTGGTCAATATTTGGTGGAATATTAGATAAAGACACTCGCATTTCCTACTCGACTCATGGGTTCACACTCTGCGACTCTGGGCAATAGCTTGCTTAATCTCCACTACGGCCCCTCGCGGCGGGATGCCTGGCTTTCACCTTGTGGATACCCTCCTGGGGTTATCTCACAGGGGAATACCAGGACGGGTTCCCAAGGCAAGCGCCTTGATGCCTTCGGGTGATACGTGCGCTATATAAATCGCAATACATTTCGTCATTAAGCATTTTCAAGTTACCACATTTCAGTGTCATGTTTTATTTCAGCTAATTCTTCTTCAGAAAGTGAAAAAGTTCCCAGTTGCAGTTGAAAGAAATGGATTTCTGATGCAATCATAGTCTTTGATTTCAAAATTTGGGAAGTAATGATGAAGGTTCTCTCTGAGCAATGTTAAGTGGTCAGCAATCAGGGGGCTGATATCACATTTCAGCGGTCGCTCAGCAGTTTTGGAAAACATTTCAAATTGTCCTTCTTTCACTTTGCTTTTCCAAATTGCTCTTTTGTCTCTCATAGCACAAAAATTTAATAAAAACAACAGCACTTGTCTTACTATTTTATGGAGATATATGAGGCTGATTGGATGCACACAGCTGGTCAATATTTAGTTGAATATTTGATAAAGACACTCGCATTTCAACATCAAGCATTTTGAAGCGTCCACGTTTCAGTGTCTTTAAGTTTGTCATCGTTGAAAAGGATACTTCACAAATGTATGTAGTAGAAAACTGCAAGAGAATATTTAACGCTTTTTTACCTATGTTTGGAGGCATTTTTGTAACACGAATCCAAAAGCTGTCTAAATCACTCTCTGCATGCATCATGAAAATACTTCGATAATTTTTTATTTCAGCTAATTCTTCTTCAGTTAGTGAAAAGATCCCAGATGCAGTTCAAAGAAATGGATTTCTGATCCAATCATAGTCTTGGATTTCAACATTTGGGAAGTAATGATAAACTTTCTCTTCGAGCCATGTTAAATGGTCAACAATCAGCGGGCTGATCTCATTTTTCAGAAGGCACCCATCAGTTTTGGAAAACATTTAAAAACTGCCTTCTTTCACTTTCCTTTCCCAAATATGTATTTTGTCTCTCAAAGCACAAAATGTATCTACTCCGGTTAAAATATTTTCTCCTATTCCTTGCATACTGGTGTTAATTGTATTCAAATTTTCAAATATGTCAGCAAGATATGCCAATTTTGTTCACCAAAGTTTGTTTAGAATTAGATCGCAGAATTCGTCTTGCTGATTTTCCTCAAAAATTTTAAGTATTATTTCCCGCAATTCGTATACACGACAAAGCACGCAACCTCTTGAGAGCCAACAAACGTCTGTGTGCAGTAGGAGCTTTTTAAATCTTGCCCCCATTTGTTCACAAATATGAATAAATATTCGTGATTCAAGAGGTCTGATTTTAATGTAATTGACCATTTGAATCACTTTGTCCATAACTTTTCTGCGACTAGTGCCTCGCGATGTAAAAAGCAATGAGTAAATATGATATTTTCATTTTCTTTCTTTGCTAAAGCTATAAAACCTTTTGTTGAGCCAACCTTTGAGGGTGCACCATCTGTGCATATCCCGACACAATTTAACCAGAGTAAATTATTGTCCTTCATGAAGCAATCCAAAGTTTTTAATATATCCTCACCTCTAGTTCTCAATGGAAGTTCTAGGCAACACAGGTATTGCTCAATAATTCTGTCACTATGAATGAAACGTATAAAACCTTGTTTGTTTTACCCCTGCAACACAGGTATTGCTCAATAATTCTGTCACTATGAATGAAACGTATAAAACCTTGTTTGTTTTACCCCTGCAACACAGGTATTGCTCAATAATTCTGTCACTATGAATGAAACGTATAAAACCTTGTTTGTTTTACCCCTGCTGACTAAAGGAGGTCCTGCTGAGGCTCATTACCTGCTTGCATTGACGCCGGGCTTTGCTCCGCCAACCCCCTGCTGAAACCGACCGGCCGGGCTTGGCTCCGCCGGCCGGACTCCATCCCCCAGCATCCCTAGGGGGCCAGCGACGACGACGTGAAGAGCCAGCGCGCCAGGAGGCGCTTAAAGCTACGGCAGGTCCCTCGTCCCGCGAGGACGCGCCGGACGAAGCCCGGACTAAGGGCGGACAGTCTAAGACAGTCTGAGACAGGCAGAGACTGGACTGGGCAAGTTACTCTGCTCGTTTTATTCTCAGGTGAGACTGTTTCATTGCTCGAGGAGGATTCTGGACATTATTAGGCATTGCTTTTCAATGCTCTGTGCCTAATCCGATTAGAGAGACTTGGGTATACACTTTCAGCGTATTTGTATTGTGTTTCGGGGAGGGTTCTGTTGTTTGTCTTATTGGTGTATTGTGCCTAGCAAAAAACTTTCCCCGATAAAAAACACCATGGACAATTACTTAGTGCAGGTAGTTGCCAAAATTAATAGTGAGAGGAGATCCTCACTTGGGCTGGGTGCTTCTCCTAAGTCTCCTACATCAACCTTGTCAGTACCTGAATTTGTTCAATCCCCGAACCTAGCTAATAGTAGTCTTCTGGTTGTATTACCTGAATTTGATGACAATGCTCTCTTGGACCAGACTAATTGTGTACTTGAGGTTAGTGATAGTGAAAATGAGGCTGAACCACACCCTCAGGAGGCAAAAGCCCCTACACCAGTACCTGCGCCACGCACTACCAGAGGAGCAAAAAAGGGCCAGCAAAAGCGGGGAGGGCTTCGCTCAAGTCGTAAGAAGCCTGCTTCCCCACCAAGTAATATTGTGGTGGAGGATGAAGGGTTACTTGACGCAGTTGGTGTGTCTTTAACCAATGAGCAGTTTGGGAAGTTGCTGGCTATGATAGACACTAAGATCCAGGGAATTGTAAAGCCACTGGTGGGAAAGATAGATAAGCTCACTAACGAAGTTAAACGATTAGGGGGTCTTTTGAACAAAACTTTGGAGGAAGTAGAAAAACTGCCTGCAGAAATGATAAATAAGATTGAGACAAAGACTGGCACATCAAGCCCTGAGGGAGGGGGTGAGGGATGAGCACTCCCCCTGTCTAATCACCCTGTGGCTTCACAAGTAATGTCAGGGGAGGGTTTACAAAAGGTAGTTGTCCCTCCTGTTGTTTTTCCAGAGCAGGCACATGCGAAAGGCTCAGTTGAGCTTATAGTTGAGGCTTCCCCCTTAGTCCTTGTTCTAGCTAATGTTCCTAAATTGGAACCAGGACAGGATGAAACTACATCTTCATTGCTGTCTAAAGCCTTATATTGGCTAACTAACAACATGGTAATAACCCCTTGGGGTAAGCAACAACTGGCAGAGGAACTAGTTATGGCTAGGAGGGTAGAGTGGATAGGTAGCAGCCCAAAAAGATTCAGGGGTGACTGTGTTGTTTTGAATTTTTCAGACCCTGAGGTGTTAATCAACATCTTGCCCAATCTCCTACCTCCACAGAGAAAGTCCACTGATATTGTCCCGCTTACTCTAGACTTTTTTTACTATCGGAAAGGGGGGGTTTCTAATCGGTGCACACTAAGAACAAAATGGAATGTGGTCTCTACTAAGGGGAAGAATGTTGCTAAATCCTCTGAGTGGGGGATAAATCTTGAGAACAGGTTTTCAGCCCTCTCCGATTTGAATGACTGTGATTGACTTCAAAGGGGTAAATGTACGGTAATATCAGGTGTAAAAGCCCAGAGTATATGCTCCCTGAATGTCCGCAAAGGTAATGAGGTTGTCCATTTGAATTCTACAAGTACTCTAGCACAGGCAAGTTCAATGGTATCAGTCAGGGGAGTGTCCTTGACTCCAATTCCTGATGCTCAACTTGATTGTCCTTCTGGGGTGGGGAATCTTATCTCTTGGAACTTGGCTGGGCTATGCTCCAAATTAGATTGTGGGGACTGGCTTGGCTTTGTTAATTTGTATGATGTGTGTATGTTTCAAGAGACGTGGGCATGTGAACCTGTATTTGCGCTAGGATATTGAAATTTTTCTGTGCCAGCTGTAAAGGGCCCGAAAGGAAGGCCAATGGGGGGTCTAACAATCTGGGTCCGACAAACCCTCAAACTAAAAATAACAAATATTGAGACTAGTCATAACGACATACAGTTAGTTAGGATAACTAGTGATGAAACAGGGTCACTAGATATATATAATATATATGCTAGGAATGTTAAGGGTGTCAGATCTGATGTTTTCATCGCATTGGGAAACCTCCTTGATAAATTTTCCCCAGATAATAAGGTGGTGATAGCAGGCGATTTTAATAGGACGTTTGAGCCCTTGGTCTTAGGTGAGGTCTCTATTGGAGCAGAAGAGGACTCCCAATGGGGCATTCCTGCACTAGATTTGAAGCCAGTTACCCGTTGGACTGAGGAAATTATAGCTCTGAATGCACTGTGTTTAGAAAAAGGTCTGAGAGCTTTGAATGGACGTACAGCTTTGGATAGAAAGGGCTCCATGACTTTTGACAATGGAGGACATAAAAGTAGGATAGATTATGTTATTTGCAGCTTATCGCTGTGGTCATCTGTCCGTGATATGGAGGTCGCTATGAGACCTGAGAGCGACCACAATCCTTTATGTGTGGAGCACAAATGGTGGGCGGTTGGGACAAATCCTACTTCTTTAAATACTCTTGCTCCGCCCTCGCTTATCCCAGAAAATAACATGCGTAGGCTTAAATGGGCCAGTATTGTGACCAATCAACAGGCTATCGATAATATTAATTATGAAACTGACCAAGCCATAGCTGCTTTGGAATCAATTAGTGTTTCCCCCACTGGCCTGAAGGAAGTGGTTAACATACATGATACCCTGTTTGCCAAGATTAAAAAACATTTCTTGAAACCTGTTAGGCGAAATGGGGTTAGAGCTAGTAAAGATGCTAAATGGTACAATGCCGAATGTAGGGCTGCACGTCTGGCTCTAGGGCAGGCAATTAAAATGAGGGTGGCTGAAAACACTCGTCTAGCCAGAAAGAACTATAAAACTTGCATAGTGAAGGCTAAAAGAGACTGGGATGAGCAGCACTGGTGCAAACTGAAAAAAGCAAGTGATAGAAAGGATTTCAGAGCGTTCTGGAATATCGTTAAATGGGGCAGCGAGAGAGTAGATGAATCCCCTAATAATAACGTACCTCAGGAAGCTTGGGTAGAATTTTTTAGCTCGCAGTATGCCCTTAGTACACAGATTAGAGGGGAGGACAGTATTAATATGTCTTTTTCCCATGGTAATCTTTTTAATGATAAAGAGGTTTTGACTGCTATAAACGCTGTGCACAGAGGACGCGCACCAGGATCAGATGGCGTTCCTGCAGATATCTTTTTAAATGATAAAGAGCGGTGATGTAAATACATCTATATGCTTATCAATTTCATTGCCAGGGGTGCTGATGTCCCTGCCTCTTGGAGAGGTGCGGTGATTATCCCTGTGTTTAAAAAGGGAGACCATGCACAGCCGGGTAACTATAGGCCAATAAGCCTTATTGACACTGTACAAAAAGTAGTCGGCCGTGTGGTGGTAAATAGGCTCCTAGATTGGGCAGAGGACAACAATATTCTATTACCGTACCAAGCAGGATTCAGAAGGGCAACTAGCACGGTTGACCAAGTGTTCCGCTTTCAACTGCTTCAGTGGAAGACTGTGGTACTGGGAGGAGGCAGCCTTTATGCAGCATTTGTTGATTTGAGGGCTGCCTTCGACCTGGTCTCACGGGCACAATTGTGGCAAGTTCTACAGAGTTTGGGGGTCCCTGAGGAATTATTGACCTTGGTAATGCGATTACACGAGCTCACTTTTGCCACAATTCAGTGGGGAGGGCATGACATGGTCACAGATGAATTTCCAGTCGAAAGGGGGGTTCGACAGGGGTGTTCAATGGCCCCAACCTTGTTCACTCTGTACATAAATGGCGTTGTCCCCCGTATGGTAACAGCTCCTGTAGACGCTCCATCTCTCTCAGGGTTAAAAATCCCTATATTAATGTTTGCGGACGACACGCTTATTATGTCGAAAACGCCTAGTGGTTTGCAGCGTGCTCTGTGTATTTTTGAGAATTTCTGTGGGGAGCAAGGGTTAGAGGTGAACGCCACTAAAACCAAACTCATGGCTTTTAAACCACATCGTAGCTGTAAGTCCAACATCATCATGAGTGGGCGGCCTCTTGAAGTGGTAAACTCATTTACATATCTAGGAATTCTCATTGCAGATAACAGTCGATGGAGCCAGCATATTAACATCGCCACTCTGCGACATAAGCAGTTGTCGGGTGCCATTAACATGGAACATAGGAAATCTCTGATCAAACCTATTAAGCCAGCTTTATTGGTTTACGAAGCGAAGGCTATAGGGTCGGCACTTTATGGTGCGGAGATATGGGGCTTGGAAAACTTGAACTTACTACAAGGATCTGAGAATAAATTCTTAAGATTACTCACGGGTACCCCGAAAAGCACCCCTCTCCTGCCTTTAAGATATGAGCTTGGTAGGAAGCAAATCAAGGATCTAGCCCGACTAGGTCCAATTTTATACTGGCGAAGATTATGGACTACCCCCGAGCTTGCACATTATGCCGAAGGTTTTATTGATGTCATAAAGGCGGACTGTTTTCATAGAATTAGTTGGCTCAATTCACTGAAGGCAATATTGTACGAGCTTGGGTTAAGTTCTATATGGCTTTATCCAACAGGTGCATCATTTCCTACCAAGTCAGCCCTAAAAATTATATTCTGGGAATATGTTGCTAATAAGAGCTTGAGTAATTTGAGTAACGGGTCTATGTCCGTTGGTTTCCTTGAGGTAAAACTGTACCCGGTCTTGGAGTCGTATTGGGACATTGTTTCTAAACCGGGAGACAGGAAGCTCCTATTCCAACTGATTGCTGGTGCCCTCCCTATAAGATAATTGACAGCCAAATGGGGCTCAGGGGGGAGTGACACCTGCCCAGCCTGTGGAACGGGGAAGGAAACTCTTGGACATTTTCTGTTCGCTTGTAAAGCATATTGTGTCCCTCGACGTGTTTGGTTAGCACCTATGTGTAGGAACCTTGGTAGTACTTGCAGTTCCGTTGCTCTGCGCATTATATGCTCAAGCCCACTATCATGGATATCAATAGCGACAGCTAAATATATTAGCTGGGCTTGGGCGATCAGTCAGAGATTGCTAGTAAATTAACTATTGTCTGTGTGATCAGGCAGAGACTGCTAGTTATTTAACTATTCTCTGCCTGAAAAACTTGTTTTTATAAAATCTTCTTTAGCTTTTAGATAAATAATGAACTTGATAGATACCCAGAGATTGCTAGTTAATTAACTATTCTCTGTATGTGAAATGTTCTACTGAAATTGTCACCGCTCGCTTTTTAAATTGTATATACTCTTTTTAATGTACAAATCAAACCTCTGATGAATTCTTTTAAAAAAAAATTGTAAATACTGCGAGACTTTGTTCTAACCAAATGTATTGTATGTATTTAGTAGTGCTTTGTAAATGTGTCTGATTGTAGATTTAATTCTATTTTAATACTGTCAATATTTTGTGTATGTTTGCTTTTATAAGTATACACTCGAATAAAGCACTTTGAATTGAATTGAATTGTATAAAACCAAGTAATTGAGCTAACCTACTGACATCTGTTGATTCGTCCAATTGCAATGTAAAGACCATATTATCGTCTTGGAAAATATCCTTCATTTGCAGCTTTACGTTAGCAGACATATCTTGAATACGTCTTCCAATTGTGTTATCTGCCAAAGGGATTTTATTAACTTCTATCACAAATTCTGGCCCAAACATTGTTCGAACAATAGCACAGCAAGATTGCTTTTTGGTGGTTTCCGCAACAGTGTGTGGTTCCTTGTTTCTGGCAATTATTTGAGCAACCAAGTAACTTGCCTCTAGAGCTTTCTCTGATGTCTTCATTCTCTTTGTGAATGATGCAGACTGCTTCTTTATAGATTTAGAAAGCTCAAATTATTCTAATGGTTTTTCTGACAAATGGCTGTGTTTTGTGGTAAAATGCCATTTTAATTTATTTGGTACCATACTTTCATTTGCAAGTATTTCCTCACAAACTAAACACCGGGGACAAGGAGGATTTTCATTACCAGAAAATGTGAACCCCAGTTACATATAAGCTTTATTATATAAATGAGGATTTGAGATTTTCCCTGCACATTTCTTACGTACTGAGACAGACCGCTCAATTGATTCTTGGGTACTTTGCTCAATAGCTGCTACATTTTGTTCTTGGCAAACACCATCTTCACCAGCTTTTCGCTTCCTAATTATAAACGTATACATTTTTGAGTTTCTGTTTGCCTTACGGGAAAATGAAGAAATGTGGAAATCTAGACATAGGAAGAACATGAGATACGAAGTTTAACATTCTTACGCCTTGCTTACAGTCCTCATTCTCTCTAGTAACATTTCAGGATTTGAGTAGTAGATAATCATTTGAAATCAGAGCTCTCAGCATAAGGTTGGACAGAAGTAATAACTGCATTGACGCTGGCTCCGACAGACTCAGGATGCCACGTGAGCTGTCCAGAACCCACAATTATATTCCATCCTTTATCAGAAAGCCCTTACATGTCTATGCCATGGTCTTCAACACTAGAAAGTTCCCTCATAACCTATATACTTTATACATTAGAACATTGTTCATATCCTTTTCTTAAACCTTCAAAACACAACAATGACACATATACTTTCCTGATTATACTTTTTCTTATTTACTTATTTTATCATTTTCTTTTTATGTCTTACTTTCAACTTATTATATTCTTTTTTACATTTTTGTTATAAATATAACATGTAAAAATGCAGTACATGGTTTATCTCAATTCCACATGGTACATCAATTTGTCAATATTTCTTTGGGACTATTTTAATACAAAAAATGTTCTCTCATGGCCGGGGTTTTTTACCAAGGGGCCAGTACAGAGGAAGGAATGTTCGCTGGCAACAAGACAGAGGGGGACATCATCAGATGAGCCCACAACCTCAACAGTTGTATGTCAAAACTCGAAACAAGCAATACTGGTGGTAGATAATGTAACTACTACAGACACTGAAAGATGTGAGGATACACTACCAATCTACAATTTATCGTCTACAACTTTTAGTGTAGAAGAGTCTTCCTTATTGAGTTGTGGTTTATCATTTGTTCCATGCACCCCACTCAATAAATTCAAGCTCCATGAAGACTTATTTGCCTTCTTTAGAAAGGTCAGATTGAGGAAATTTTTCATGGATAGACCAGTGGAACAAGAAAGTGACAACTTATCAAATTGTAAACCTCCTTCCACCTTTGCCCCTACACTGGACATGGTAGGACCCGAAGTTCATATTTTTGAGCAAAATGTATTAAAGGATATTGCTCGTCTTTTGAAAGGCTCTAATAAACCGCGGTTTAATTTTCGAAAACTGAGAACATAGCCTTGAAAAAAATTGAAACCGATTCAGACATAGTGATTAAACCCTGTGATAAGGGTGGGGGTATAATTATTTATAATATGGAATATGACAAGAAGATGCTATAGATTTTATCAATAACAGAACATTACAGACCAGCACAGCCTAGAGAGCTTACAAGATTGAATGTATTGATCCGTGACATGACACAAAAATCCCTGAGGGAAGGTTATATCTGCGATGATGAGTATACCTTCCTGAACAAAACATGTCCCATAACACCGGCACTGTATGGTCTCCCTAAATCGCATAAAGATGAAAGACATTCCCCCATGCGACCGATTATTTCAACAATAGGTTCTAGTACAGAGCCACTATCAAAATATGTCGATTCATTTTTATGCCCACTGACTCAGAAGTATGCCTCATTTATCCGAGATACTGGAGACATAATTATCAAAATAGAGGGAATGCCATTTAATCCGGAAACAGACATCTTAGTAACGCTTGACATTGAGGCGTTGTACACCAACATTCCTCAATGTCAAGCGTTACGGGCAGCGGCATCACTCCTACACAGGTATCCTAGCAATAGTCTGGGCGGTTTTATATTGCAATGCCTGGAAGTTGTCCTCTTGAACAACTTTTTTGATTTCAATGGGTCCCTCTATAAACAAATTAAGGGCACGAGCATGGGGGTTTCCTGTGCCCCCAGTGTGGCGAACACATACATGGGAGAGTGGGAACTTAGGAATGTTTTTAATGAGGCGGCTCCATTTTTTGAGAATATTTTTATATGGAGCCGTTTCATTGATGATATTTTTTTTGTATGGAAGGGTGATGAGATGCAATTGCAAGAATACATGCTGTGGTTAAATGCAAGCGACAAGAATATTAAATTCACTGCAAACTATAGTTCCAGTAAGGTAGAATTTCTGGACATCATGATTGATGGTGGGAGTTGCAGCCTACAGGTCAGTCTTTATAGAAAACAGACAGCAAAGAACACCATATTGCAATTTGGGAGTTTTCGCCCCAATTGTCAAAAAGATTCTATCCCCTTTCTGGAATTTCTCCGTATTCGACAGAATTGTACGAATATGGTTGACTTCCATGTGCATGGTGATGCACTTAAGAAAAGGCTTGTAAATCGAGGGTATCCTCATCGATTTGTACGTCAGGCTTACAAAAGAGCCAAATACTATTTATTTTATTTATTTATAAAGTTTTATATAGCGCAAACTTGATCCCGAAGGATATCAGAGCGCTTTACAATTTGAGGCAAAGGTAACAAATCAGAACATTAGTCTAACATGAGGAATCTAATGGGCACTGAATCAACTAGTACAAACATAACAGCTCAATATAACCTGAGTGCACGAGTAGAATATGAATAGAATCTTGTGGCATAGTTTGGGAGCAAGAAGAACAAACGAAGAGAGGCAACATCGGAGAATCGAGCTAGAGAGGGTATAGAGGAGAGGGCAAGAAGAACAAACGAAGAGAGGCAACATCGGAGGATCGAGCTAGAGAGGGTATAGAGGAGAGGGCAAGAAGAACAAACGAAGAGAGGCAACATCGGAGAATCGAGCTAGAGAGGATATAGAGGAGAGGGCAAGAAGAACAAACAAAGAGAGGCAACATCGGAGAATCGAGCTAGAGAGGGTATAGAGGAGAGGGCAAGAAGAACAAACGAAGAGAGGCAACATCGGAGAATCGAGCTAGAGAGGGTATAGAGGAGAGGGCAAGACGAACAAACGAAGAGAGGCAACATCGGAGAATCGAGCTAGAGAGGGTATAGAGGACGTGGTGTGCGTGCTCCTGTCCTGGCTGATGGTAACTCTTCCTGGAATCCGGCCTTGTGGAGCATGACTACTACCGTAACGTAACCGGACATCAACGACAACGAGGAGGTGAGCCACAATGGTGATGGTGTTGATCACAATGGTGATTACCCGTTACCGCCCTTTTGTATTGGATTTCAAACTCCCACCACCACCTGTTAAGCATTACCCATGATCCCCCACAGCTGTACCCGTTTTTTTCAACTATGCCTACGCGTGCCGTGTTTATGTGCCTGTTTTCTTGCGGAGTAAGTAATTCATTTGCCAGTCATAGTTAAGGGATTTTGCAGACTTCCTCTCAAAGGTTCAGGAGGGGAACGTTTAGAGAAATGCACGACAGCTGTCTCTTGGAATGTGAGAAGCATTTATCGCGCTGAGGCAGTACAACATGTACTGAACTTACAATGAAATTCAGGCTATTAGTGCAGAATTTCACAACCACAGTTTGTTCAATTGATAGAGAGGCACTACTGAAAGGAACAAAACGGAAACCACATTGTAAAGTCACCTGTGTGATTAATCACTTTGCTCTGAAATTCAAAATGAAAAATGTGATTAACAGAAATTGAAGAATTTTAAACACAGATGACAAAGATACTCAGCTTCCTCAACCACTGATAGCCTATCGGAGAAACCAGAACCTCAGGGATCTGTTGGTTCACACGAGAAATAAACCCAAGCTATCTGAAAATCCAATGACTATTACCGGTCTTCCGGTGATACTTGGAAACCATAGATGTGGCTCATGCCATGCTTGTGATGCGGCCCTGGTGACAGATTCCTTCTGCTACAATAACATCAATGTGAAGTTGAGGTTTCTCACTAATTTTAAGAGTAGCAACATTGTATATGTACTCCTTTGCCTTTGTGGGCTGGCATATATAGGGGAGACAGGCCGTGAGTTTCAACTTCGTTTTAGCGAACACAAGTCTGCTATAAGTACGAAAAAAATCCCCGCTCCATTGGTACAACACTTTTTAGATACCCACCATCATGAATCTGATCTTAAGTGGTGTATATTAGAGAAAATCTAAACCAGAATGAGTCAACTTGCTGAAACAACTCGCAAGAAACGTGAGACCTTTTAGATATTCCATTTGGATTGCATACGCAAAGGGCTGAATGAGGATATAGCCTGGTATGTGACCAAAACCTGATAACACCATGATGATGTACCAAATTTTGATCCTTCGCACACACGCAGTATTTTAATTGTGTAAAGCACTTTTCTAACCTCTTCATTATTGGATGTTAGCCATTTTTTTAGCGTCTTTGACGATTATTGGTCAAGTAAATTAGAGCGCCTCTAATCCACATTGAAATGCGGTTCTTATATTAGATATCTGTATGTTCTAGTGTGATGTTAGGATCACACACTCTAGAAACACAATTACCTTTTTGTATACATGCAACCTTTTTTGATTGTATTTTTATTACCTCAATATGTATCAACCCTCTTTGTGAAATTATCTTTCTTTGTTCTCAATTGGGTGCAGTATTTTGATTCAGCATATGATTATTGTTGAGTTCTAAGACTGCGTTCCTTATAATGAGGAGACTTGGTAGCCTTTGTCTATGGCTATTAGACATTAAGAACCATCATCATTTCTTGATCATGTGATCTTACATATATGGGCCACCGTACTTACATCGTTTGGTGGCGTTGACTTGAATATATGTTAATTGGTTTTAGTGTTAAATCAAATCATTTTTGTATTATTGCAATCCCCTTTCCCTGATGGTAAAGGGCACAATTGGATTTGAAATACTATCAATGAGGTGTTTTGAGATGGCGTCCTTGTGACCAAACAAGTATGCAATCCTTCATTTAGGTCCATGATTGAATTAGAATTATCGCCATGTGGTATCGCGAGATTGATGTACATGTATGAATCCAATGACTGGATATTATGGTTTTGATCTATACAGGTACTCAACATTGTCTAAGTTAAAACCAATTGATATTCTTTTCTTTTTTGTAATTAAAACTTCATTTATTGTTGTGAGGTATATACACTTCCTCTCCTGATATACGGTCTCTTGGGAGTTTCAAGATGGCGCCTGCTATAACAATGGTTAAGGTAACCTTTCGTTAATGTTTACTATCTACCACTGTTACTGGGGATCACCTGATTTGTCAGGATACAAGACTTTTTCGCGCCACGGCAGGATTTAAAAAGTTTGGAGCCCACAATTTTTTCGTTTCGTGGGACTCATCGGGCAGTGTGGATGCAGGAACTATGCTTTCCGGGAACCAAGGTGAGAACCGAGTGATGCCTAGTGGCATATTGGTCGCTACTTTAATACAGGACCTGCATGGGTGTTTTTAAAAAAAACATCGGAGGGTAACTGTCCCAGCGCGGAATATCGGATTCTCTTGTGTACCTAGGTAAAAAACAATAGTCATTGTCATAACTCGTAACTCGTTTGGCAATAGTGAAGAATCTTTAGTATGCTCAGTGGCCACTTATGATGTATGTTGGCCTAATTTATACGAACTGACAGGGTTAATATACTTTTGCGAGTAAGAAGTTTGGCATAGGCTGGGACGCTTATCAAGAACACTGAAGACAGTGTAATTCACACGCATCACAATGTGAGTCTATGTGTTTTTTTAGGCATAACAGGCAACCTATATATCGGTGCCAGATACTCTGAAGACTGCACTTAATGGCGGAAGAAAAATCGTTTTTGAAAACATATGAGAGATTATGTGAAAGTTAGTATGTGTCATTACTACTCGGATTACATTATAACTGCCGGTCCAATGGATCATATCTAATTATTGGACGCTGTCTTTCTCACAGAATTTCGTGTTTGTTCACCTATCTGCCCTGAATGGCCCAAGAAGATACCTACCAATATAATTAAAGGAACTAGATATTAGGTAATAGTTTCCTTTGTGGTCTTCTCAGTATGGTCCTTATATAGAATGCTCCTCTATTTATAGGATAACAGAGTGACTACTTTTGGATGATATGGTCGGACGACAGTATTTGATCTAAAATTGGAGTTTTAATATGGATTTTATATAAACTATAGTGCTTTGTAAGTAAACTGGTATACATACAGTATAAAAACATTTATTTCTCTTTTCTTATCTTTTTCATTCTTTGATTCTTTATAAAGAGTTTTTCTTTCACATGGGTTTTCTCTTTAAAATTCTTGGTGATGGTTATTCTTACTTGCATGATTGTTACTATGTTTCTAGACACGGGGATAGTCTTTTGAAAAAAAAGTATTTTGTTTTTTTTGTTTTTTGACGTCTTGGTGCATATAATGATAAATTAGTATGAGATTGGTGTATCCCCCCTATTGTGATAGATGTGTGTCCATACTGGTTCCAACCACATCAGTTTGATAGATATAAAATGCCCTATATTTGTGCTGTTTTTTGTACAAACACAACAGTGTTTTCTTCTATGTGTTTTCAGATCCCCTGGTGTTTGAAAGTGAAGAGTGAGTATCTGCACAGGTCCTGAGGAAGGTGGTTGTAATATACCAAATCCACCGAAACGCGCGTCGACCCTGCGTGGAACCCTGTTGAACATTCTGTGGTTCTCGTTATGGCAGTATATGACTGGTGTGAAAGTGAAAGTGTATGAATCTGAGTGATTGTAGTGTGATAGTATTTATGGTATTCTATAACCAGGGGTATATATGTTTCTCTTTTTGAAATCAATTCTGTTTTTGTAATGAAAAACAAATGTATTAAAATAGTAGCAATGAAATATTGACAAATTGATGTATCATGTGGAATTGAGATAAACCATGTACTAAATTTTTACATGTTATATTTATAAAAAATGAAAAAAAGAATATAATAAGTTGAAAGAAAGAGATAAACAGTGATGATAAAATAAATAAATAAGAAAAAGTATAATCAGGAAAATATATGTGTCATTGTTGTGTTTTGAAGGTTTAAGAAAAGGATATGAACAATGTTCAAATGTATAAAGTATATATTGGTTACAAGTAAGAAGAAACTTCCCATGCTCTATGACGGGATAAATCCCATCTTGGAAATTGTGGGGAACTTGGATACCGAGGTGAACAATAAAGACTCCCAGGCTAAATTATATAAGGCTCATGAGGACCTCATAAAAGCTGCGGCCCCTAACCTCTTCAGTAGCACACGGAAACCAAGTAGGGGGCGGCAATGCAAATCATCATGGTACAACTCAGCATGCAGAAGGGCAAAAGGGGAACTCCTTAGATTTATCAAGGAGGGTCTAGGGGGGGACAACCTAAGAGAAAGCAGACGGGCCTATAAGAAACTCGTTGCCCACGCTAAAGCCGAATGGGAGGAAAACCAGTGGGAAGAACTTACTAAGGCCCTAGCGACCAAAGACCACCACCTGTTTTGGAGGATAGTGAGTGGGGGGTCGGGAAATCTCCAATCGGCAATTGAGCCAAACATCGCTCCAGGGGTGTGGCAGGCACATTTCCAGTCCCTATACAGCTCTGAGCCGGGAGAATTTATCGCTGACACCGGGGTTGGTTGGCCAGATTATGAAGGGGATCCAATAACACTGGGCGAGGTTACTGCTGCAATAGCAGGACTCGCCTCGGGAAAGGCACCGGGACTGGATGGCCTACCCCGGGACCTGTTTAAACAGGAGCCCATTGTCTGGGCCCCCTACCTTACCGCTCTTTTCAACGGAGTTCTTAGCGGCATGGAAATCCCTAGTACTTGGCTGGGGGCGGAGGTGGTGCCCATTTTCAAAAGGGGCTCGCCTCTCCTCCCAGCCAACTACAGACCCATCAGTTTAATTGATGTAGCACAGAAACTGTTTGGCAGGGTCTTGCTGAATCGGCTCCAGGACTGGGTGGAAGAGGTGGGTGTCCTTAGTCCCTATCAGGCGGGATTTAGGAAGGGAGTTTCCACAGTAGACCAGGTTTTTAGATTGAACATCATCTATTGGAGGGCAGCAATATTCGAGGGCGGTAGTCTCTACACAATTTTTGTGGACTTACGGGCCGCCTTCGATCTGGTGCCCAGGGGGAAACTTTGGAGCGTCCTGGCAGAGATGGGTGTTCCTCCGGACATCCTATTAATCTTGCAGAGGCTACACCACAATAATTATGCTCGAGTGAGGTGTGGGAGGTCCGGGGAACTTACTGAAAGATTCCCCGTTGACCGAGGGGTAAGACAGGGTTGTGTGTTGGCACCGACCCTGTTTTGCCTCTTCGTTAACGGGGTAATCGCCCACCTGAATGCCATTGACTATACCGACGCCCCCAAACTGAATGGCAGCAGGGTGCCTGCAATTATGTTTGCAGATGACACCCTGCTGCTATCTAAAACCCCTATGGGGATACAGAGGATCCTTGATTCATTTGTGGCCTTCTGCACTGACAGGGGGTTAGAAATTAATGCGGCCAAAACCAAGTTTATAGTTTTGAATCCGAGCCAAAAACTGCGGCCGAACCCGCTATTGGGAGCAGCGCTGCTCGAGAGAGTCTCCACCTTCGAATACCTCGGTGTGACCCTTAATGAAACCATGTCTTGGGGATCCCATCAGAGCAGGGCGAACCTCAAATTGACACAAACTACCGGGGGCATCGCCCGGATGATGATTGGCTCCTTATACCGTCCGCTGGGGTCGCTCATCCAGATATACAAGGTCCAGGCCAGGGGAGCGACCATGTACGGGGCGGAACTGTGGGGACACACACCTTGCCGTAGTTTGTCACTAACGGAGAATAATTTCATCAGACAGATAGCCGCGCTTCCGCCCAGCACCCCGCTCCTCCCCTTGAGGCTTGATCTGGGTCTACGACCAATAGCCGATGAAATAGGTTTGAGACCCATAGCCTTCTGGCGTAGGCTGTGGAGTAGTAACGATCTTGCAGCCTATAGGGTGGAATTGGTGGAACTATTGACCTACCCGAAAGCGCTCCGGATCCCCTGGATTAAACACATCCAATGTATTTGTATGGAAATGGGGCTCCCTGATTTATGGGCTGATCCTGCCAGTGCCGCACTAAACATTTTCAAAAGGTCCCTGGCCAATGCATACCATGAACAAAAACTAGCTAGGGTCCTAGATGGCCAGGCTGAAGGGTCATTATCCTCTGTATTTGCACAAAGTAAGGACTTATACAGGTTTGAGGGGGTTTTGGATGCTATTTCCCCTGTGCTTGCCAGAAAGCTGTTTCTCCAATGGAGATACGGCGCATTGCCCTTTCGATCTTTTACCAGCTCCTGGTCATCACCTCCCACCAGTGTCCGGCCTGTGACGCCACGGAGGAAACTGATTTACACGTGGCCCTCTTTTGCCCAGCTTATAGGGTTGCGAGGAAATATTGGCTTCTTCCATTGATTAGAAACATGGGCTGTGGGGAATATGCCCCAATGTACAGGATTTTAAAATCTGATGTCTCAGGCCCAACTGTGTTTGCACTGACAAAATTTTTTACCAATGTCTGGCACACCCGTAATCGCATTTTAAAGACGCTGGTTTCCTCCTAATTTTAAGATTCATAGTTTTTAAGGTATTTTTAGCAATATGCAATTCCAATGTTTTATATTGTTTACATTTGCTGATCTATTGTGATTGTATATGTGTATTGTTTATCTTTTATGGCCAATGGCCGAAATAAAGATTGGAAAATGAAATATAGGCTATGAGGGAACTTTCTAGTGTTTTGCTCATTTTTTCCCCTCTTTTCCCTGGCCTTAAGTATTTTTAGAGGGGTCCCCTGTTTCATGTTATGCCATGGTCTTCTCCGCCAAACTAGATTGCTTACTTTCCTAAACAACTATTTGCAATGCAATAGGTCTCGCATTCGTGAGAGTTTGAGCTATTGGCATTGTAAATGACAATGCCTTTTATTTGTGTGTTTTGAAATTCTGTAAGTGGTGTGTAAACTTGCACTTTATACTTATAGTCATTGCTTAGGAGAAGCACAGTTGGCAGTAAAAGAGGCAGTTAGTGCCAGCCTTGTTTCTTGTAAGCAACAACTATAAGTACGCACCACTGACAGGTTTTCAAAACATAAATAAAAGGCATTGTCATTTACAAGGCCAATAGCTCAAACTCATGCACATGTGAGATTTATTCCATTGCAAATGCTTGTTGAGCTCTGAGACAGAGGCGGCAGCAGCCATAGGAAGGCAGGGACCGTGACGTCAGGCCGTGCATTTCAAAAGCAGGAAGGGGGAGGAGGCAGCTGCAGCCAAAACAGACCTCGGACTTTGAATGCACAGCAAATGTGGCAAGATAAGAGCAAGATGTACAGCCCTGTTTACATCAGAGCTCTATAAACCAGGAGCACTGGTCTCTCATGCTCCAACTTAAAGAAAGAAATAGTGCTCACAAGCTCTTAGTGACAATACATGTAACAGGGGGCAGTCTTTGAAAATGGGCCGCGTTTTTAAAGCCCATATCCTGAATACAGCATGTCCTGCAGATACAGCGCAAGTGCTGCCTCGGCGAGATCATAAAACGGCATTTACCTCTAGAAAGGTGCTGCGGGCCAAAGCCAGAGAGTGGTCCCTCAGTGCTGCTGCTAAATACTGACTTCTGGCTGCCACCGTGAACGCATGCAAAGACTGCACAAGAGCACACAGCATGACTGCTATTTGCTTTATCTCTTCGATAGTTATGAGACTGCTAGAGGACAGGTAGGTGTGCTCGGAGATAGAAACAAGCTGGACATAAGGAGCGGAATTGAAACAACAGCCAACATGAAAGAGTGACAGAGACGACATGGATAGCGTCATATTGTCAAATGAGTTACTTTTATGCTCTTCTTCCCTAGAGAGGGCGTTGTATTTTATTTTACATACATTTTAGCATTTCATTGCTAACAGAGGCCCAGGAGCATAAAGTGATTTACGCAGAATGACGTTAGGATTTAGTCGAGGGGCCAGTATTATAGTTTCGTTTCACCATACAAAAGTGGCAGCACAGGGCACAGAAGAAGAGAAATATAGAAGAAGAAAAGAGGGACATAAAGAGATGGAAAAAATCAGAGATTTCAAGAGTTGGTGTGGAAAACTAGGGAAACAGTTTGCCATTGAAAGTGACAGAGGAAGGGATGTGGGAGAAAAGAGGCGTGAGGGATGTACTTTGCTTGTAGTGGTTCTGCTGCAGCCTTGCAGCTTCTTTGCAATGGAAATAAAAGAAGGTTCTGTAATGCCATCAAAAAAGCACTCGAAGCAGTGTTTGAAATGGTATTGTAGCTGTAGCGGTATTCTTTGCCCAGGAGTACATGTGTGATCTTGGGAAGCCTGTACTCTCCCATTAAAAGCCCCCACTGAGAAGAGCAAGTACTCTTTCCCGCTCAAACTAAAGAAGTGCAGGTACTCAGTATCTGTGAGCACTGGCTCATTTAAAGCACTGCTCGGAAGAGTTGCACATAAGAAAAATGAGCAGGTGAATTAGGAAAGAGGCTCATGTGAAAAAGAACAGAGACGGGTGCAAAGCAGTGAGGTGTCCGGCTAAACTTGTAGAGAACCGACAGAGAGCGAATGAGTGCCACAGTAAAAACAGACAGAGTGGGAGAAACAGAGGGGCTAGATTCCTTAGGTACGGCACTGTCCCAAAAAGATGAAAGAGGAGAGGAAAAACCCCGTCCTATATATGGCTGCATGCTATTTCCCCAAGAAAAGAACGATGCTACAGTGGAGAAAGAAGCCTTAGCTATTAAATGCACTTCGATACTAATTGGAAGGACAGCCTTTGCTATTAAATGGACTTTGATAATACTTGGAAGGACAAGCTGTGGATCAGTGGATGGGTTGGAGCATCTCAAAATAAATGCTTCCAAAAATGAAAATACTCACATGTGACGATTTGAAACATTATGACACTCTTTCCTCCTGGCCAGATGAACTGGCATCGCAGCCTAAAGTATCGAAGGAAGGTAGAAACCTCGGAATGACCATGGACTTCAAGCTATCAATGAATACCCAAGTGGACAAACTAGCAAAATGAAGCTTTGTCACTATAAAAACACTGCAACAAATTTTCCCTCATTTGGGATTTCCACACAAGGTCCAATCTACCATCTCCCTTGTTTTGTCCAAACTGGATTACGCCAATAGCCTCTACCACGGATCACCTTTAACAACCATCAAAAGACTACAATAGATACAGAACTCGGCTGCCAGACTACTCTTGCATATCAAACCGGGAGACCACATCTCACCTGTCTTGAAAGCCCTGCATTGGTTACCGGTTGCCAGAAGATCCACGCTCAAGCTACTTTGTATCACCCACAAAGCACTATATGGAATGGGACCGCTCTTCATCAGGAATAAAATCATCAAACACATTCAACAAAGGAACCTCTGCTCTAAAGGGGCATTGTGCCTCAAAATCCCAAGATACCAGAAAAAAAACATGGTTGGCACATCCTTCTCTGTTCAAGCAGCCAAACTATGGTACTCTTTACCCCCAACATAAGATCCACTGACAACCACCTTATCTTGAGAAAACTACTCAAGAATTTGCTCTTCCCCACATAAGCACTATACGCAAAGAGAAATTTACAGCATATCCCTCTGTATATAAGCATTTATTTCACTATAGATTTGTACCTATCTTTGTGTATTGCGTTTTATTTGTCGTCAAAGTCAAAGAAACTTTATTTCGATTGATTTTACAATCATAAAAGTGCATAGTAGAAAAACATTTGCATCAAATTTGTAAAAAAGTTATTATATGTACAATGTTAACTAATACATGAACAAAACAGTGAATTCAGTCTTTAAAAAGAGTATCGCCTATGCAATGTGACACGGGTTGACAATTAAATGTAAATTGTGCATATAAAAGTTTACAATGCAGAAACAGCCAATTGGGATCGGGTTTTCAGACATGCCTTTAAAAAGCTAGCTATACACTTAGCAACAAATTGTGTGTCTAGAAACTGTGGTGCCAAGAGAGCAGGTCTGCATCTTCTCAGTCCCGTTTGGCGGAGAAGTGGGACCAACCAGCATTTACGCGGGGTCTCGTAGAAACTACAAAATAAAATTACATGCAAGGTAGACTGAAGAGTTTTACCGTCACAAGGGCATCTAGATAATTCACGTGACCAGTCTGAAACCTCGGGGAACGAGACAAGACGATAAAAGGAATCAAAGCGAAATCTAGTTAAAACATATCCATCATAGTTTGACAAATAAAATGACAGATATGGTTGAATGCCAGGGGTGGATTGAAACGCCATTAGTTGGCTGTTTGAATGTTTACCAATTTCTGAACACATGCGAAGATCTCTTAGGTGGGTGACACATAAATTCTTCAGAGTCTTTCTGGGTATGTCCATAAGTGAGGGAGGGTTAGTAAAAAAAGCTAAACAATTCAGATCATTCAGAAAATTAAACACATAAAGTAGCCAAGGGATCTTTTTCCAGTGGGTTAGGGATAGACAATCGGTTATTAATGACCGAGTGAGATGGCATTGCTCTTTGGTCTATATACGGTGCCAGAGGAGGATCGGTTGGTATCTAATGGTGTCAGTTAGATAGTCCAGACCGAGCTCGATATGACTTCCGTAATTTGGAGCACTTCGAGGGAGGGCTAATACATATTTCAGGAAGTCATTTTCGGTTACTTGGAGCTCTCCGGCAGGAGCATAGCCCCATACGCCCGCTCCATAAATTGCCACACTCAGACATTTAGCTTGATAGATTTTGAGCAACTCATCGGGAGCGGGCTTGCCCAACTTCCTGGAAAAAGAAGTCAGCGCCGCAGTTGTGCGCTGGAACTGCATTTTTTTGCTGGTGATGGCAGGTTTCCATGTGATATGATCATCAATAAGGATCCCCAAGTAAGGGTATTCCCTAGCGTTTTCTAGTCTGACATTATCTATAAAAAGAGGTTTGCGTTTCTGGGCTTTCTTACCTATGTACATCACAAAAGTCTTGGACTTGTTTACTTTTAAACCAAGAGAAAGCATGAATTGACAGTACTTGTCCAGTTGGAGTTGGAGCTGATTTAGGGTTCTCGCCAGTATGACGAAATCGTCAGCATATAATAGTGCTGGGATAGGCCGGGTGTTTATGCAGGGGAGATCCTTGTTGCCTTCTAGCATCGCTTGCTCCAGGCCGTTTGTATAGATATTGAATAAAAACGGAGCGAGGACGCACCCCTGTCTGACACCTTTTGTTATGCTGAATGAATCCGATAGCTCCCCATTAATGCCGTACCTCACACATGCTTTAGCATCCGTATAGAGTTCTCGGAGGAATTTAAGGAGTGGAGGGTCTACTCCCAGGTTGCTCAGAATCTCCCACATCTTGGAGTGTATTACGCAATCAAATGCGGAACTTAGGTCCACATAGACCAAATAGAGGTTTCCGCCTTTGGCCCTAGCAGATTTACCCATTAACAGTGTCAAATTAAGGGCCTGTTCTACAGTACCCAATCCCTCTTGAAACCCAAACTGGAGGTCGGTTATGATCTTCTTCTCTTTGGCCCAGTCCTGGAGACGCTCCAGGATTAGTCTCCCGGCGACCTTACCCAGTGAGTCCAAGAGGGAGATGGGTCTGTAGCAGGCTGGGTTATCGCGGTCACCCTTTTTAAAAATGGGTAAAAGCACAGACGAAGACCAGGAGTCAATTAGGCCGGCCTGGGAAGCTGCGGTCATAACTTGCGTGACAATTGGGGACCATAAGTCTAAGTTACTGTTCTGACCGACTTTTTCGGCCCTCTTTGGAGGGAGAGTGATGGAAGATGACTCCAGCCTATTACCCTTCTAGTACAGGGATTAGAACTATAAACAGGACTTATCCATAAGGCACAGGAGTGCATTTTCGTACCCTTTTCCTTAGATCAGGGCTTATAAACTTAAGCTAGGGAATAGATTCATTAGTATTAGTGATAATCCTTCCTTTTTCAAGAGTGTTAGTATACCTTCTATGGAGTTATGCTTATTTCGGGCCTTGTAGGCCTCAAACGGGAGAGACTCCATCTTGCTTTCTGCCCGGCAGCTTGAGAGGCTTTCTAGGCCAAGTGTAATGTTTTAGTTTCGAAGTGTTGTTCGCTTGGAGAGAACCGGCTCAGGCTAGCCCTTATCGAAAGACTGTATTTTTCTCCACTCCGAAGACACAACTTCAGGCCGGCCGGCTGGGAACGTGTCCTTGGTACGGGGAGGTCCAAGAATTTGGTGGGCGGCAGGTTACTGGCCGTAACTTTCCATGAAGGGACAGGCTTCCATATTAGCGAAAGTGTTAGGCAGTGAGTCAGTCAGTCCGTAGGCGGCAGCTAGCCGTTAGCATCTATGCCATTAATTATTTCCAGGCAGACAGTCGCCATTTTGAAGTCTGAGAAAGATCATGAAACTGAGACTCTCTGAGAAAGATTGAAGGACTAGGAGAAGTAGCGCAGAGCGATCAGAGACAGAGAGAGACAGCAGCTAATAACGAGAAAGGTTCCAGTGACTTGGAGGGAAGCAGAGGAGACTGAGCATAGCGGTGCAGACGTGTACTCGTGACTGCTAAGGTGTGATTCCGAGACGAACCAAGACACAGACGAGAAGGGAACATAGATGACTACCGAACCCCGACTTCACGTTAATAAGGTGACATCCGCCCTTTCCCCTATTGTGTGCACATGCTAACCTTTCACTTTTCTTTGCAGAATATATATATTATCGTATAGTATTGTGTTTATAATCATTGTAATAAAATACCCCAGTTCTTAGTGAACCAACATGTGCCTTGTATTCTTGTTCAATCAGGGTAACCTGGTCTTCTAGTCAGACATTGTTTGCATGAACGGATGTGAATCCCGGTCAGGTAAGAGGTGACTGAACAATGAGGGAGAGAGGGAACGTTTGATGCCAAGAGCAGAAGGTACATATTTCAATTTGGAAAGCCGTGCTAACTTCTATTATTGTAGTATCATCCCAAGTAGACAATGAGAGATTTCTTCCACAGGTGTTCGTAGGAAAGTGATCGTCGTTGGTACGCGGCGTTAATGAGAGCACCGGAGATAGACGGTGTGTAGATCCGCCGGATTGTGGATCGTGTTGTAAGTGAGTGAGCACCGGGGGGATACGGTGTATAGGTCCGCCGGATTGTGGACCATGTTGTAAGTGAGTGAGCACCGGGGGGACACGGTGTGTAGGTCCGCCGGATTGTGGACCGGATAAAAGAAAGAGCACTGGGACTGCAGCCCCGTGTGTAGACACGCCGGATTGCGTGTCGAGTGAGCACTGAGGGAGATCAGTGTGTAAGGGTACATAATAAGACCTGCCCCAGGGTAGATTAGTCTGGGCCTAAGTGGCCGTGAGACTAGTTGGTATGAATAGGATATTGTAGAAAACCTATGCATGTTTATTGCTATTTTCCCCATCCTTAGGTACGAGATGTACATACATATATCTATACCCATTGTAAATAGGTTCTAAGGAGGGAGGTGATTACGTTCCGACTGGGTTAGAGGGGCTCCTAGGAGCTGATTCCATCTGGTCCGAAAATCCGGTCGTTACAGTTACTCACAAAGATATCGAGGGGAACTCCATCAGGGCCAGGAGCTTTCCCAGTCTTCGAGGAAGTCAGTGCAGCTGTGACCTCCGCGAGGTCGAAGTGGAGGTCGATAGGTTAAATATTGTCCATGGTAAGGACTTCCTCTTCGGTTTGGAAAGTTAAGGTTGCAGAGGATGGATCCCCAAAAATCTGTGAGTAATGAGCCACCCATTTTTCAGCAGATACTGCCACGTCTAGGTGACGGACAGCTGTAGCATCCACTAAGAAGGGGGACTTAACTGTTCGCCAGAATAGCGAGCTATCCTTACTTCTTGTACTCTCGTGCAGTTGGGCCCAAAGATTGTTTTTTATTTCCTGTTTTCTGGTTTTTTGGGCCAGTTTGTACTTCCTTCTTAATGTGGCTATTAAAGCCACGTCCCTAACTTGACTATGAAGTGCTCTTTTTAGCGCACAGAGGGCTTTACGGCAATGGGTGTCGAACCACCCCCGGGAGTCCTTGTCATGGGCCTTATGTTGGCGAGTGAGCTCCTGCTGGATAGCTTTTAGGATGTTAACAAATCTAGAGAGGATCATATGAGGAGATGAGGACTCCGCTAGGTAGATGTTTATTAGGGGAAGAGTTTTTTTAATAATCTTTTTAGTAACCTCATTAGGATTTATCTTTGACCATTTTACTGTGTAGCTGTTAATTTTGTCTATAGCCAGAGATTGCTGGGTTAAGAGACTAGTCTTGCTGTGGGCTGGTGAAGCTGAATTAAGAATAATGGTAATACTGTTAGAGTAATGATCGCTTGAAGGATCAGTACCAGTTATGAAGTGATTTAAGCGATTCTTTAGGGTTTGCGAACATAGGATGTAGTCGATGGTGGTGGAAAGGCCTCTGCCGTGAAATGTCGGCTTAAACTCGACAGGGGGATACACTATTTCATTAGCAAACTCAAGTTCTAAAGAAAAAAGACATTCATTCAAAGTGGTACCAATGTTAGAGTGGTTAAAATGTGTAATAGGGGAATCATATTCATCTTGGAGCCCGCAGATACCTTTTTTATAGTTGCTACACAAATAGATATTAAAATCTCCACCCCACACAACATAACATTGTAACTGCGGGTATTTAGCTTTCTGTTCGTGAAGATATAGGGTGATTTCTGACAATGACTTTACACACTCAGCGGGGGGGGGGGGAATTGTTGTACATATTGATGAGGTAGTGGAGACGCTAGAGATACCTCTATAGTCGTGGGCGACATTTTATTAGAGAGATAAATTACTAAGCCACCCTTGGGTCTTCCGTGTGTGGATGGACTGGCGGGGATGTGAAAAGTTTTATAACCCTGGATGTGAATGGGGTCAATAGCCCAGGTTTCCTGGAGGCAAGCTATTTTGTGCTTGTTGATTACGTCGATCCATGACTGGAGGTAAATCTTGGATCTGAGGCCCGCTACATTTCAGTAAATAACTGGGTGATCCCAAGTTAGGGGTAGGGTTGAATTTAAATTCTGTGAGTTAGCAAAGGGTGATGGGTCTCGGGGCGGGGTGTTTGGGAGAAGGGTGGGAGAAGAGAGATGTATTTCACTTAAGGCTGAATTGTTGAGTGGGTGCCTCTTAGGTGGCTCTTCAGGAAGGGATGGATAATCGTGTTTGAGTTCTTGATCCGGAAAGGTTGCCGGATAGGGGATAATTCCATCGGGGGGGTAAAAGGCTCTACAAGAGAGCCTGGAGGAGATGTGGGAGTTGCTCCTGCCATCAGTGTTCCTCTGGAGATATAAGTAGTTTGAATTTGGGTATTGATTCTACCTTTAGCATTTATGGAGGGAGCTGATGGTCAGTCAACCATATCAAGACATTCATATCTGTTGGTTAGGGGTGGGCCTCTCCAATTTGTGAAGGGACCAGGAGCTGGATTGCTGAATCCATAACCTGCCCAATGGCCCCGGTCTCTGTTCCCGTCCCAATTCCCCACTCTTGTCCAGCTCCAAGGGGGACCAGCATTGTGTCGTGGAGCCGGAGGGTAAAAATATGACAATCTATGGGTGACTATCCCTTCAGTGGATGTGTGGTCTCCCCAGGAGCAGATGTGCTCTACTGTATTTGGGTCGGCTAAGTTCACTATAACGCAATCACCCTGGATGTTTTTGGGCTCAGTGCCTAGCCAGGGGACTCTACGCACAGTGGTGACTCTGTTGTCCAGAAAAGTTGGTAATGGTCTATTGTTGGACAGCCAGTAAATTACTTTGTTTTTTAGTGACCAGACCGGTTCATCCTGATTGGGAGAAAGTTACGGAACACCTGTCATAATTACTACGTAGGGGGAAGCTTCAGGGGGAAGATGGATAGGATGGCCCCTCCTCTTTCTATTTCTCGGGATGGTAGTAAATCCAACAGGGTGTTTTGGGAGGGTGGGGGCCGGGGTAGGTAGGGCGGAAGGAGGTTTTGATTGAGTAGAGGTCTGTGTCTTGGAGTGGGCGGGGGTGGGATCGATAAGGGATTGGATGGATTTGGAGGTACTTGGACCTTAGTTGCAACTAATGGTGGCTGTTTTAGTAGCTGTTTCTGTGGTGTCTTTTGGTTCGTATTGGAAGGATTTGATACAGTCGAACCTGTCTTAGATGTTTTTGCATTTTGAATGAGGGGCCTCCCTTGAGCTGGGTTGGTGTCTTTGTTGGTAACTTTGCTTGAGTTCAGAACTAAAGACAGTTGGGTTAGTTGGGCTTCAACCTGATGTAGTGACTTTTCTATAGGTTTTAGGTAGAATCTAATTAGATCACCGATTTTGCTAAGGAGTAAGTTGTCATTGCTACAGGTGTTACTAGTTAGATTACCATTGTTAACCATACCACCTTCGCTGTCATAGCTGCTAGTGCTGAGGTTTATGTTATCAGTAGTGAGGTTTATTGCTTGTGCAAGTGAAGAGGTAGGTAATTGGTGGGGAGTTAGGACAAGATCAATGGGCTGTATAGGGAGGGGGGAGGTGGAAGGGGTGGTGTGGATAGTTTTGGGGGGAGAGTTAACAGAATGATGAGGTTTGTTAGTTTTCCTCTTCTTCTTTTTTTGGGGGATTGCTCCCTCACGTAAACCCCTATCTGCAGATGGAGTGGCAGCCACACTAGTTTGGCTTGCGAAAATGGTTGGAGATTTTTCCAGTGACTGCAGCAGATGTGAATCGGAGAGGTCTAGGGATGCGGACAGATCCACTGTACAAGGAACTGTATGTATCTCCGCATGCTCTATCAGTGGTGGGGGTAACTCTGCAGGACGCTGAGGGGTTTTTGCTGTAGCCAGTAAGCCCATGGAGGAGCGTCTGGCGATGGCCAAGTCCTGTGAAACTCTCCGTTCCAACAGGGTGAAACCCTGCTCAATGGCCTCATTAGCTTTGGTAATAAATTGGTCTATTGGGCCGATAACTTGAGCAGCAGCCTAGGCCTGTTTTTTGACAGTGTTCCTGGTGGTTCTGGGGGACATAATACAATATGATTTGTTACAGGGATAACAGATTAGGGGAGATGACTACAGACTAGGAACAAGTTGTTTTAAATACGTGCAGTAACAGCAGTAATAGAAAGGGGGGAAGCAAAAGTAAATAAGGTGGCCCAGTCCAGTCTTGCCCGGTCTTGAACGGGCTTAAACGGGCCCGCCCTTGGCCCGGGCTTCGCCCCGCGCTTCGCCCCGCGCTTTGTCCCGCGCGCGTCCCGCGACGCGGGAAGGACCAGTTGATTTATGGTGATTCGAACAGGAGGGCATGACCGCCGGGGGAAGAGGCACCAGCTGACAGCAGTGAAGGCTGCTGGGCCTCGCAGTCCCCCGGTGAAGCGGCAGGTAGTTCGTGGTCAAGCGCATGCTGGGAGCGTGCAGGCAGTCCGCCAAATGCGGAAATGCTCCCACCAGCGGCGCGACCCCCAAGGTGAGTTTTTGCCAATAATTATCCCTCCTTTAACAACAGGAATCCTCCTTCTGGCAAACTGGCGAGTGGTAAGAACAAGTGAGCGGCACCTTTTATTTGTATAAACATGTAGAATAATTCTGTTATTAATAAAAAATTGAAAAAAAATAAAAAATCATCTTTGGTCTACATGTACTTTCTTCCATTGTGCATCTATGTACCTTCTATGTACTTGGATCTGTGTGTCAATTACTTTTCTCCTGAAAAATCATATCCATTATTTGTCACGAAATACATGTGATATATACAATGTGAAACTGTTAACTTTACATCGTGCTTGTAATAGTGCATCCATTTGAGTATTCATGCTCGCATTTTATAAGTATTTTCTTGTACTCTCCCTTTTCCCTTATATACTGAATGTTCAAACATGTTGAATTCTTCCCGCTTTCACATTGTATATAGCACATGTATTTTGTGACTAATTAGCTTACAATGTTTTTTATGTGTTTCATCACAATGTATATACTTCTCAGAAATAATGATGTCTCAGGTTTATTATGCCAGCGTTAATGGAAAGGGGCGACCACTCGGTCCCCCGAACGTATGGCTGGGTGCCCCGATCCCCCCCAAGAAACCATTTTGGGCGGGGGGCGTGGCTCGGCTGGTATGCCCGAAGCGGCGTAGCCGGGGCGCGCCTTTTCCCGCCCAAGAGGGGTTGTCCTAGACACCTACACCAAAGACCACGCCCAGTAGGCGTACCGGAGGAGGGTACACGGCCTCCCGCAGAAGGATAAATAGAGCGGGAATCCGAAGAAGCGTCCTCTTGTTACTGTGCTCTGAAGGCTGCACCCTCTCGTTGCTCGTGAGCCCTCGACGGAACAAGCAGCAATTTTGAGAACTTGTAATCTTGTTGTTTTTCTTTCAGTTAATTGGAGTTCGAAGAGTCCAGGACCTCGTTGATCGACTGGGAGCAGAATACTCGAAACCATGGCTGGCAAGAAAGCAGGAAAGGGTTCCGAGATGGATAAGGTGTTACGCCTATTGTCGAACCGGATGGTTTGCATGGACCGAAAACTCGGACAAGTCCAATCGATCGGTAGAGGTTTGGCGGAGGTCAAAAAACAGCTGCCTGCACTGAGGAATCCGGGTCATCCTAAGAAGGTAATAGGCCCGGCCTTGCCGGGAGTCGTCCCCGAGGGTAGAGGGAAATGGGTCAAGAAGAGGGCGGTTTCGGGGGAGGTCCTGGTTCCAGAGGTACCCCCAGTTCCCCCCCCACGCCGGCAGACAACCCGGTACCAAACCCAGATGCGGATCAGCCGATCCCGGTTGTGATTACTCCCGCTAATGATGAGGAAATGCCTCCCAAATTGGCCATCCAGTTGGCAGCATGGCTCAAGAAAAAGGCAGGGGGCGCAGTGGCCCCTGGAGACCCGGCCGAAGAGGCCAGACTACTAATCGAGCAATTGCGGCAGTCGAGAGATGCCGCAAAGACGAATGTTCCTCTTGTTTCCCCACAGGTGGCACCGGTAGGACCTGCAGTTGGTCACGAGAAGACGGCGGGAACAACGGCCGAACCGGGTAAGCTCGCTTTGCCAATGGCGGGGGAGGGTTCATTACCCTCGAGGCGGGAGAAGGTGGCACAGCACATCCCTATGGCCACAAAAGAGTTAATATGGGGAGACAAATATGTTAACATGTTTTCATTATTAACTGACCATCGCGAGATGGAATATGCTAAAACCCAGAAGGATTTGTGGCACCCGAGCGTCTGGCGCGCCAAGATGGCGGAATTCAGGGTGGATCAGACAGTAACGAACTGGGTTAAGGCCTTTTCTATATTTACTGCAGTTATGGGGGAATGTAAACCCGAGGTGTTGACTGAATTGTCTTGCTATCAAAATCGTATTATGGATTTTTATGCAATGTATGAGGGGGAGGAATGGAAAGGTTATGACATGAAATTCCCGAAAGCGAAAGAATATGATGCTACTCTGACGTGGGATTGCCTGGACTCGGTGTCATGGCACAAGCAGCTCCTGCCAGGGGCGGCAGGTACATCCTCGCCAGGCGGGAGTGGGTCAGGGGTCGTCCGCCAAAAGCCCGCGGTGCCCTTTCGAGCGGGCGCCAGTGGGGATTACCAGCCTAAGACCGGCGAGAATGGCGGCAAGCGTGGGGTCTGTTGGGGCTTCAATCGAGGCAACTGTAACAGACCGCAGGGAACATGTAGGTTCAAGCATGTGTGTGCGGGCTGTGGGAATTCCTCACACCCGGAGAGTTCATGTAGATCTAAAAATAGCGGGACGGGAGAAAAAGGAGCGTCCAAGCAGGAGTGAGGTAAAACGTTGTGACCGATTGCCTACACCCGTAGATCTCATGGCTATGACTCCTTGGTTGAACAAATACCCTGATCATGTATCCGCTGGGGTGTTGAGGAAGGGATTCTTACACGGCTTCCGCATCCCGGCGGGGGATTTTCGGGGGGACTCCTTTTGTAAAAACCAGTTATCGGTACAGCACAACCCAAGCGTGGCAGAGAGGAAAATTGCAAAAGAAGTCAGCTTAGGGCGAGTGGCAGGGCCTTTTCATCGCCCGCCGGTGGCGGAGTTCATCTGTTCCCCGTTAGGGGTTGTCCCGAAGAAAGACCCAGGGGAGTTTAGACTTATTCATAACCTGTCTGCTCCAAGGGGTTCCTCGGTGAACGAGGCCATTGACCCGGAAGTTTGTTCAGTGCGGTACGCATCGTTCGATGATGCCGTGGCCATGTTAAATCGCCTGGGCCCCGGGGCGCTGATGGCGAAATCAGATATCGAATCGGCGTTCCGGTTGCTCCCGGTACACCCACAGGATCAGCGCTTGCTAGGTTTTGCATTTTAAGGGAGTTATTACATGGATAAATGCATGCCTATGGGTTGCTCCATTTCTTGTGCCTATTTTGAAATGTTCAGCTGTTTTTTAGAGTGGGCATTCACCGAAGCCAGAGGGCATAGGCATGTTATGCACTATCTTGATGACTTCCTGTTCTTGGGAGCAGCCGGCGATACGAAATGTGCGCAGGCGCTGCAGGACTTCTGCATCCTCATGAGGGAGTTTGGAGTCCCATTGGCACCAGGTAAGACGGTTGGACCATCTACTCTGGGAATTGAGCTCGATTCGGTGGAGGGATGTTTCCGTTTACCGATGGAAAAAGTGGCCAAGTTTAGGGCTTCCTTGACGCAATGCCTGGGCAAGGAGAAAGTGACCCTGCACCAGTTACAACAAACAGTGGGTCAGCTTAACTTTGCCTTGAGGGTGATACCAATGGCCCGACCCTTCTCACGCTCTATTGCACAAGCTATGGTTGGTCTCAAAGAGGGACACCACCGTACGAGACTGTCGGCAGAGCTTCGCCAGGATATGCGCATTTGGTTGGCATTTCTGGCGGACTTCAACGGTCGAGTCGTGTGGAACAAGCCGCCAGCGTCTTCAGATGAACTAGGTCTGTGGACTGACTCAGCGGGGAGCGTGGGATTTGGCGCCATCTTTGGTAATCGATGGTCGGCGCAAACATGGCCGACGTGGTGGCACTCCAGCGGTCTCACAGGTAACATTGGGTTCTTGGAGTTATTCCCCATTTGGGTTGCTCTGATGGCATGGCCAGACGACTTCAGGGACCGCTCAATGGTGTTTTGGTCTGATAATATGACTGTTGTCGAATGCATTAACCAACAGGCAGCACACTGCAAATTGATCTTGAGATTGTTGAAAGAAGTTGTGCTGCTTTGCATGAGACTGAATGTACAGTTCAGGGCGAAACATGTGCCGGGCGTACTGAATCATGCAGCTGATGCACTCTCTCGTTCACATATGCAGGCGTTCAGGGGTTATCTACCTACAGCGGACCTAGTGGCGGCACCATTCCCCGAAGTACTATGGCTAATCGGTGCCCCGGATTATAAGACCTCGTGGCAGCAAGCTTAGCCCCCAGGACAAGGAAGGCATACGAAGGAGCGTTTCGTTCCTATTGCACATTTTTGGGTCCGACAGGGAGTCAGAGCTGGGGTCAGGAGGAATCCTTCCTGGGGTTCCTGGTAGCGCTGCACAGAGAAGGCCGATCAGCGGCAACGGCCAGTAGGCATAGGGCGGCCATTTCATTCATGGCGCAGGTGCATGGCATAAAAGACCCAACGGGTTCCTTTTTGGTTAAGAAGGCCCTTCGCGGCTGGCAGCGCCTCGAGGGTCGCAAGCAAGATGCGAGGCGCCCGATTGGCTTAGACAGGTTGTCTCTACTTGTAGCGAAACTAGACGAGACATGCTCCTCCCACTTCGAAGCAGTTCTGTTCCGGGCAGCTTTCGCATTAGCATTCCATGGGGCTATGCGGGTGAGCGAACTGGTCGCAAGGAATAAGAAAGACGTTGAGGGAGGTTTGTGCAGGGATCACGTCCAAATTAGGGGTGATTCGATGGTTGTCTCGATAGCCAGGTCCAAGACCGACCAGGGGGCTATGGGAAATAGTGTTCACGTGCAGCGCGCGCGAGGGTCCCCCACCTGCCCGATAAAGTGTATAGAGGAATACTTGGCACTAAGGGCGGCTACATGGGGGGGAGTTTGCTGAGGCACAAGGATGGCATCCCACTGACGAGGTTTCAGTTCCAGAGGGTGCTAGCACTGACAATCACTGCTGCGGGCATGGACCCGTGTGATTTTGGGACCCACTCCTTTAGGATAGGGGCTGCTACCGAAGCTACAGCCAGGGGTCAGAGTGCGGAGGAAGTGAAGCAGTTGGGACGATGGTCCTCGAATTGCTTCAAAAGGTATGTGCGATTGCACATGTTGTAAAGTCAATTGACATGCACTCAAGCTTCTTGTCTTTTGTTTGAATTACAATTTCGCGGGCCTGTCACGCGGGGCGGAATTTGCAGTTGACCCAGCACCAGGAGACCAGCGGTCAAGGACCACCGTCTGGAGTGAGAGTGGTATGGGTCGTGGGCCACTCATATGTGAGGCGCGCCGGGGACGTATTCAAAGCAGGTGACGCGACTCACGCAGCTGGGGAATACGGGTACAGAGTGGCCTTCCATGGGAAGGGCGGGCTCTGTTTTGACCAATTCGAATCATTTTTTGAGGGTCTCTTAGGGCGGCAAAGGTCACCGCCATCTGTAGTCATAGTACACCTGGGGGGCAATGACTTGGTGACACTGGGTAGACGAGTGTTGTTTGAACAAATTTTGTCTGCTGTTAGCTGGCTGGCTAAAAGAATACCGGGGTGCACAATTGCCTGGTCCCACATGATTCCCAGGAGGGTATGGCGGGGGGGCCTTTCGGTGTCAGCACTGAACCATTCGGTAAAAAGGGTTAACAATAAAATTGGTAAATTGTTTCGCTCTTCGCAGCTGCATAGCATTCCTCACGGGTGTATTCGGGGTGATCTCATGTATCTGAATGATGGGGTTCACCTGTCCAGGGAGGGGAATGGTTTACTCATAGGAGACTTCATAGCATGGCTAAGGGGTTTGAGGAAGCATGACCTTTAGGAGGAGTAGGGGGGGCCGGATAGTCGGTCAACTATCCGGCCTGTGGCGGTAAGGTCATGATCGGTGAGCAGTAATTTCAAAGTCCCTAGAGGGGGGCTCCACCCAGAATGGATGGGAGCGCCTGGGGGAGGCGGCCTTTGGCCCCTCCCACGGGGAGGCGGCCCCCACTAAGGATGGGTCGCCTAAGGGGAGACGGCCATAGGCCCCTCCCAGGGGGGGGAGGCGGTTAGATGCCGCTCCTACTAATTTCCCGGGGGCCGATATCCGCGACGGCGGATAGAGAGTGTGGGGATGGGGGGGAGTCCACGCTGTCCTTCCTACAGATACCTCACACGGGAACTCGGACGACCTCTAAGATGGCGTCGAGTGGAAAGGGGGCCCCCACCACGACAAGGGAAGTTACAGTTGGCAACGAGGGTAGAGTCCTCTGCGCATGCGCCACTCACACCGTGAGGGCGAGAGTTTTGGTAGTAGGGATCTGACACCGGTTAAGACCTTGCCGTTGGCCCTTAATGCTAGGATGTACAATTTTAATTTAGAATGTATGCATTTGCAGGATGTTAGACTCGGCTAGGAAACCTTTGTATTAGAGATCTGTTAAGGTTAGCCAAAGAACATGTTTTCATCGAAATGTGTTAAATGTAAAATTGTACATGATTATGACACTTTTATTTAATGTTTTAAATTTTGTTTCATATTTTAATAAATACGGCCGGGAGGGTGACTCCCTCCCGCCTTCCAAAAGTTCAACCTGTGTCCGACTTCTCCCATCCTTGGGGATTGTGTTGGGAGGGGGTGGCGGGCATCCCGGCCATATGGAAAGGGGTGACCACTCGGTCCCCCCGAACGTATGGCTGGGTGCCCCGATCCCCCCGGGAAACCATTTTGGGCGGGGGGCGTGGCTCGGCTGGTATGCCCGAAGCGGCGTAGCCGGGGCGTGCCTTTTCCCGCCCAAGAGGGGTTGTCCTAGACACCTACACCGAAGACCACGCCCAGTAGGCGTACCGGAGGAGGGTACACGCCCTCCCGCAGAAGGATAAATAGAGCAGGAATCCGAAGAAGCGTCCTCTTGTTCCTGTGCTCTGAAGGCTGCACCCACTCGTTGCTCGTGAGCCCTCGACGGAACAAGCAGCAATTTGGACCCACCCACCAGCCCCTTATGGCAATGTTTGTTTTTAATAAAGTTTTGCTGAAGATAGGCATTTTTTCCTTTGTAGAAAGTAAAGGAATGTTTAAGTTAAGGATGTGACTTCTGCCTGTAGGATAATGTTTTTTTCCTTTGTAGGAGTGAGCAGTCGATGACACGTCAAGGCAATGTCAGAATTTTTTCTTCCTTAGTAGGTAAACAACTGTCGTATTTATTTTTGGTCGGGCGGTAAGGTCATGATCGGTGAGCAGTAATTTCAAGGTCCCTAGAGGGGGGCGCCACCCAGAATGGATGGGAGCGCCCGGGGGGAGGCGGCCATTGGCCCCTCCGACACGGAGGCGGCACCCACTAAGGATGGGTCGCCTAGGGGGAGACGGCCATAGGCCCCTCCCAGGGGGGAGGCAGCTAGATGCCCCTCCTACTAATTTCCCGGGGGCCGGATATCCACGACGGCGGATAGAGAGTGTGGGGATGGGGGGGGAGTCCACGCTGTCCTTCCTACAGATACCTCACACGGGAACTCGGACGACCTCTAAGATGGCATTGAGTGGAAAGGGGGCCCCCACCACGACAAGGGAAGTTACAGTTGGCAACGAGGGTAGAGTCCTCTGCGCATGCGCCACTCACACCGTGAGGGCGAGAGTTTTGGTAGTAGGGATCTGACACCGGTTAAGACCTTGCCGTTGGCCCTTAATGCTAGGATGTACAATTTTAATTTAGAATGTATGCATTTGCAGGATGTTAGACTTGGCTAGGAAACCTTTGTATTAGAGATCTGTTAAGGTTAGCCAAAGAACATATCTTCATCGAAATGTAATAAATGTAAAATTGTACATGATTATGACACTTTTATTTAATGTTTTAAATTTTGTTTCATATTTTAATAAATACGGCCGGGAGGGTGACTCCCTCCCGCCTTCCAAAAGTTCAACCTGTGTCCGACTTCTCCCATCCTTGGGGATTGTGTTGGGAGGGGGTGGCGGGCATCCCGGCCATATGCACTATCATAACTCAGGCATCTGTCACACGTGACAGGAGCTTTCCTTTCATTCTTCGGTAATCGCCGCATGGCCTTGTGAGTCTTTCAACTCTGGCCCATAGCGCACGTCCTCAGTAACCTTTTCCCGCTGCCTCCGGTATTTAATTATCCTCCGGGAGGGGCCGCGCTTGCAATTCATTTGTTGCTAAGACACCGAACTGTGAGGACCCCTGTCTTCAGATAATTAACCACGCAACTTGTGGCGTAATTGTAATGCTTTTACTGCCTTTCCTTGCCAGCATGACTAAGCTTTCGCACATTTACTTCACAGACCGCTGATCGCCTTGAACTGTGATTAATACACGGACCATGACAGCGCCCCCTCCATTACAACTATGCCCAGGCTTCATTCCTGAATAACACTGAGATACGTCTGATCAGCACTGTAACCGACGTATACACTATCCTCGATGCCGGTCAAGTACTTAAGGCATTTTCTCCCCATTTTTCCTCCTTAGTTAATTAATCTCCTTGATGGTTACCCCAAATGGAATTTACTAGTGAACACGACATGACTTGATGAACTCCTCCCTTGGCTTCTCACCACACGCAGAGGGGTAAGCCTTACCTTTTTCAACCATGCGCACTGCTGCTTGATGCGCACCTTTACATACAGCAACGGACCTGACCCAAGCTTTTATTCCCATTAGGCGACTTATCCACCTTCCTCCAGGTTGCCCCACACAACTCCAGTCCTGAAGAAGATCTGCACGGCCGAGGTTGTGAAATTCCCTTGTGCCCTAAGTCGGATCGAAACGTCGACGCTCTTGGATAGACCTAGACTTACCCTTTTGTGTCCTCTATCATGCAAATTTTGAATTTTATTCTGCAATTTTACATATGACTTAAATTGTGTACAAATACATGTGGAGCTAGGCTGCTTATGACGATGAATGACAACCGATCATAGTGTTTTTAAAATAATACGCATCTCTTATTTTCTCCTATGACATTGATTTCTTTCCTTCTTAACACTGAGCACTCCTCATCCTATTAGCACCTTCCCCCTTTTGGTTGCAGCCTTTACTTAACCGGTAATTCTTGAATATTACCTGTCTCTTGAATATTACTTGAGTGTTCACCAGAAAAACTAGTACATTAAATTACTTTTGTGAACATATATTTTTTGGTCTGTTTTGTCTGTTTATCCTTATGTATAACGGAGTTTTTGAAATGTACAAGCAGATATAAACCAGGCTTTCCTGTAGTACCAGACGTCTATATACCAGGCTGTGTTGGGAGTGCAAGCACCCCAATTAGATGAATATTTGAATAGACTGTCGATCCCCAGACTTAACCCCCTTCAGGGACATACACCAGATGAAACCCTGACCACTGAGGAAATTGGCTTCATGATTGACTAGATCACGTGCAACAAAACTTCTGGGATGCACAGGTTCCCGGTAGACTTTTACTTCACCTACAGAGCAACCCTCACTCCAAACCTACTCCAAATGTACCAACAGGTCCGGCAGGAAGGCACATTGCCGGGATCCCTATGGGAGGCTATGATATTGGTCCTGCCTAAGCCCAACAAGGACCCCCTGGAGCTACGCTCCTACTGGCCACTGTACACCGACCACTAGATTCGCAGGAATGTCCTTGCAAACAGGTTGCTTCCCTGCCTCTCTACATTGGCACCAAGACCAGAATGGTTTCGTACCTGGGAGAAAAATGTGTCTAAACCTATGACCCCTCTGCAGCTGATGGAAAAGAATCTTCAAGAATTTGCCTCCATAAACAGCACTCTCAAAAGATATAGAGAAGGCCTTCGACACCCGGAGTAGTTTTATTTAACGAAAGTGCTGATGTGCATGAAACTAGGTGCAGAAATACTGCACTGGATAAATCGCTGGCCTGCATCCGGACAGGCAGAGATCTCAGTTTCTTTTGAAGCATGTGGCAAAGATCCCCGCTGTCGATTACTTTCGCCCTAGTCATGGACCTGTTCGCTGGCTTGTTTCGTTCACAGCACCCAGCAGTCGGTATACCAAGTGGGCCAAATTGGGAGGTCATTTCACTGTATGCTGATGATGCATTTGTGTACCTCAGGTACGTGTATGCGTATCTACTGCAGGTGATGGAGGTTCTATATGATTTTGGTAGGGATTCTGGACTGAGGCTAATTTGGACCAAATCTAGCTTATATCCCATGCGCAAACTCACAACTTAGAACAGGAAGTGCTGCCCCAATTAGCACTGGGTTGGCACCTTGACATCTTCAGGTATTAAGCGGTGAACTTACCACACTGACGAAGAACTTATACAGGGCAACTTAGATGATGTTCAATGTTTGCATCTCCCTGTCGTTTTGGGGCTCCCTGCCACTATCAACCCATGGGTAGAGTGGAAGTTGCAAAAATGCTGTTAATACATTTATACTGCTTCTCGGCCCCTCTAGTTTACCTGCCCCGACGCTTTTTCAGGAAATTGGACTCTGTTTCTGTTTTTATGGAGTTAATCTGGGGAGCGGACAACAAGAGAGTCGTGCTTCGCAAACTTTACTCTACCTTGGAACATGCTGGGTGGATGTACATTTAAAAGACTGAAGAACTACAAACTACTGTGTGACTTGGAAGATGATTATTTCTCAATACAGCCCTTGTTTGTGATCTCGTTACAGTTCTCACATTTTCACCCGCACTAGAAGAAATGGGAGCCTGGAGTGTCTGATCACAGAAACTCATTTACATACAAAGGGGGGTGAAAGCTTGTTCACAACGCACAGCACAAATTGTTTATGTAAAGGTTTGTACATTGCACACGGATTGTGATACAGGTATCAGTGTGAGTGTTGTATGGCAGCAGCGAGCAGTCTTAGTTGCTGAGATATGAATCTGTGACGGGTGCATCTTTAGCTCTTTCAACTGTTTGAGACTGAGAGGGTGGCAGTCTCAAATTCTTGCAGCACAGATCCCAACAGCTTAACTCATAATCTTTACTTTTTGCATCTACAGTTGGTGCAGATGCCACCCAAGAGAGTAACCTTAGTGTGCTTTCTGGAGTCAGCTTGCTTTGATTTTCCCAAACTTTGGTCAGCAAAGGTAAATGTGTCTTCTACCAAGTGTTCTTAGCACGCTTTTGGTAACGTGGCTTGAGCAGTATGGCCTAAGGCACGCTCAAAGGTAAAGAAAAACAGTGGAAGTCACAAATTTCAATAGTTTATTAAAAAAAGACAAGGAATTTTAAGATTCAAACCAAGTTTAGATCAAAAAGAATATTTAATAATTATTCAGAAGCAAAATCTAAAGGTGGGCTGTGATTTAAGGATTACTAATTAGCAAAACCACTGTCAAAACCAAATAATAAGGTAAATGAATAAAAAAAAAGCAGATCCACTGAATTAATCAGGAAGTCACCTACAAAATTGTAGCTGACTTTGGTAGCTATGCTCGAGAGGACAAAGATACGTTTAGTTTCTGGTGATGATTAACACTGGAATTTGAAGCAAGGTTTTTGGCTGAATCAGTCTCAGACGGTGACGAGCTGCACAGAAGTGGCTTGAAGTGCAAAATTCCCACAGAGTAGAGTTGGGCTAGCAAGTTGAACCTGAATCCATGGCCATCAAAATGCGGGAAACTTCAAGCAGTTACAACAGCTGCAAATTCTTCGGCGCTTCCAAGTTATGGAGATGGTTCAAGGTTGATGATAAGAGCCAAAGCATGGAACGTGGCAGGCCTGAGGCATGGTTAAGGGGATAGCAGGTTCCATTTGAAACAAAAAGAAGATGGAAAGAGGCCACTCGTGTGGATCTTTGTAATACGAGGCTGTGTCCTTTTGGAACAGAAGTCTATTTAGGATGGGGCCAAGAATGGTTTGCATATGGCTGACCTTGTCTGTAGTTACACAAAGACTAGAGAATGATGTGGCGGGATGGTGCCGAGATTAACTACCAGTCCATCCATCACCTTTAGTTTTTCTCAATGATCACCCCTACGTGGCACATGCATGATCAGACGTTGGTCCCTTAGAGACCTACGACAAAGGGAATCCTGCTGCAGCCCCCTGGTGAGGCTCATTAAGGCTGGAAACTGTTTGAGGTTACATGCATTCCAGACCCTTGGGGGCGTGGCCTCAAAGTTCAGGATCCAATGGACTTTGTGGGTCAGTCATTGCTTATAAACACTCAGGGAACAGAACACTCTGAATGGAATGAGGCCACAAATAGTAACAAAGGAATGAGGTTAATTCAAGCATTTCCATCCCTCGCTGTGTTCTTTTCTGAGTAGACAGTTTGTTGGACAATCAATGGAGTGAAGTCTTTGTGGCTGCTTCATGTAAATGTTTTGCGAGGCTGACAGTAAGCACCTTTTATTCTACCACATTGTCTCTCCTATGTGGTAAGGTTACATTTACAACTGAAGTTTTTGTCACATTGAGAGCACAGATCATTTTCTTTCACGTTGTGGGTTCTCTTTTGTTGAATCAACCTGAATCTCCAGCAGACACTTCCCAGGCATTTAGAACAATGACAAGGTTTTCCAGGTAAGTTCTCGCAGGTTGAGTGAGACCAGATTTCCGGCTGAAACTTTTCCAGCATTCAGAGAGCTAAGAAGGTTTTTCCCCAGTGTGAGTTCTCTCATGTGTAGTAAGAGTTGCTTTATGACTGAAGCTTTTCTGGCATTCAGAACACTGATACGGTTTATGCCCAGTGTGGGTTATTTCATGTACAGTAAGGCTGGAATTCCGCCTGAAGCTTTTCGAGCATTTAGAGCACTGATAAGGTTTTTGTCCAGTGTGAGTTCTTTCATGCACAGTAAGGTTGGATTTGCAACTGAATCCTTTCCAGCATTCAGAGCACCGATACGGTTTTTGTCTAGTGTGGGTTCTCTCATGTCTAATGAGACTTTCTTTCAATCTGAAGCTTTTTTGGCATTCAGAGCACTGATACGGTTTGAGCCCCGTGTGGGTTCCTTCATGCACAGTAAGGTTGGATTTCCAACTGAATCCTTTCCGGCATTCAGAGCACCGATATAGTTTTTGTCCAGCGTGGGTTCTCTCATGTCTAGTGAGACTTTCTTTCAATCTGAAGCTTTTTTGGCATTCAGAGCACTGACACGGTTTGAGCCCAGTGTGGGTTCTTTCATGCTTAGTAAGGTTGGATTTCTGACTGAATCCTTTCCGGCATGGAGAGCACTGATAAGGTTTTTGCCAAGTATGAGTTCTCTCAGGGTGAGTGAGAGTTATTTTATGACTGAAGCTTTACTGAAATTCAGAACCCTGATACGGTTTGAGCCTAGTATGGATTCTCTGATGTACATTTAAACCCGATTTCTGATAGAAACGTTTCGGCATTCAGAGCACTGATACGGTTTGAGCCCAGTATGGATTCTCTGATGTTGAGTTAAACCGAATTTGTAATAGAAACCTTTATGGCATTCAGAACACTGATACGGTTTATGCCCAGTGTGGGTCCTTTCATGTTTAGTAAGGTGGCCTTTTTGATTGAAGCTTTTACAGCATTCAGAGCACTGATACGGGTTATGCCCAGGAGGTTCTTTCATGTACTGTAAGGCTGCTTTTCTGACTGAAGCTTTTACAGCATTCAGAGCACTGATGTGGTTTATGCCCAGTGTGGGTTCTTTCATGTACAGTTAGAATGGATTTGCTACTGAAGCTTTTACAGCGCGCACGCGCGCTATGCTGCTGAATTGCAATCCTCAGCGCTGCTGATATTTTAAAAATACCGCTTTTGTATCTTGGTTGCTATAATTTGCATTTCCCCCGTTTTTAATTCAATCTTTGTGTGCCCTCTTACTTGCACCTTAAATTGGGCCCCCCACCGCGCTTTTCGCGGATCTGTGTCACTTTTTCTTCTGCCTTCGTGTTTGGCGCCGGGCGCCATCTTGGGGGTGGTGTGTAGCGAGTGTGCCACTTGTTTGTGCGCTCTAGCGCTCACTTGGACCACAGGTGAGCCCTACTTAAGGTGAGCTTGGCAGTTGCTCGGCCTTGGAGAAGGTAGTAGCACGCACGCGCGCTATGCTGCTGAATTGCAATCCTCAGCGCTGCTGATATTTTAAAAATACCGCTTTTGTATCTTGGTTGCTATAATTTGCATTTCCCCCGTTTTTAATTCAATCTTTGTGTGCCCTCTTACTTGCACCTTAAATTGGGCCCCCCACCGCGCTTTTCGCGGATCTGTGTCACTTTTTCTTCTGCCTTCGTGTTTGGCGCCGGGCGCCATCTTGGGGGTGGTGTGTAGCGAGTGTGCCACTTGTTTGAGCGCTCTAGCGCTCACTTGGACCACAGGTGAGCCCTACTTAATGCTCGCCTCCTGCGCGCAGCGGTGACGCGCAGCGGTAGCGCCGGACTCGCGCCGGAGTCAAGCCAGAGTCCTGCTCGTCTGCGCCCGTCAGCGTCCCGGAGGCGTGCGGAGCGGCGGGTGGGGCTCTACCACCAGGGATGTGTCCCCCTGGGACTCCTGTCCAGCATTATTCCCCTTTGGAACTTCGTTCTCTCAACCCTCGGGTCTCAGGCTGTTGCACTGTCTTTCCCGGACGTCATCATGGGAAATCCTGCTGCCCGGGTTGTGGCTGGCGCCCTAACCGCTCGCTCTTTCCACGGCCGAGCAATAACACCCTTAGTGTGGGCTTCTGTTGCATGCTATTAAACACCAGGTCAGCATGTAAACATGCGCAAGACATTTTTGAGCTCCTAGATACAGTGAAGCCACTATGTCTTATGCTCACTGAGACGTGTTGGGGTGATTTCTCCAACCCTGATGTTGTTACGGCAATTCCGCCGGACTACAACATCTTCAGGAAGGATAGAGCTAAGGGAAGGGGCGGTGGAGTGGCATTGGTGGTCAAGAAAGATACCCCGTGTGCGATCCTGCCAGCAATGGACATCCGAGGCTCGGAGACCCTAGCCTTTTCTATTACTCTGTCGCCACATCAATCCTTTAAGGGACTACTCGTGTATAGGCCACCTGGCGCACCCGGCACTTTCTTTGAAGATCTGGATTCTGTGCTGTTGGGGCTGGCCCTGAAAGCTGAACATTGTATCGTGGCAGGGGATTTCAACTTTCGGATGGATGATCCGTCCGACCCTGCTGCCATCAAACTTTCCGAGGCTTTGACCCAGCTGGGACTGATCCCTTATTTACAGGAGCCTACGCACGAGAAGGGGCACACTCTTGACCAGGTATTCTCGTCCTCCCCTCTTGAGGAGATAGAGATTACTCCTGTCCTATGGTCAGACCACTTTCTTGCCAAATTTGTGATCAAAGGCATAGCTAAACCGGTGCCTATCCTGGCACAGCAACAGGGTCGTGTCCATAGGGCATATCATCGAGTAACCCCAGAGATTCTGGCCCAGGTAGCAGTGGCCCACCCTTGCCCCCTCTCTGGCGATCTGGACAGGGATCTGCAGACCCTGCAGGACTGGCTTTTTGACAGGCTAAATGATCTTGCCCCGGAATTGACATCTCGCCTGACACCGAAACGGGTCTCTGCGCCCTCGTTCACCGCTGCACTGTCGGCTACGCGGCAGCAGTGCAAGGTAGCCGAAAGAGCCTGGCGGGCACAATATGATACTGTTGCCAAGCTGACCTACAAGACGGTGGTTAAGGCCTATCACCGGGACCTTCGCCTGGAAAAAAAGCATATCTAGCCAGGAGAATAGAAGCTGCTTCTAACTCCTGCAAGGAGATTTTCTCCATTGTGAGAGAATTCACTTCCCCATGGTCTAACACCTCGGACGAAAAACCATCAGGTACCTGGGCTACGGACCTTGCTGATTTCTTTACGAGCAAGATCCAACGCATTCAGGATTCATTCCCTTCACCAGGGCCCATGGTCCAGACTGAACCTGAGACCACCATATCGCCGCAGACCTGGCCAGGTGTGACACTGAGCGTGTTTCCACCGATCTCTGCTCCTGACTCCTTAGCTCTAATGGGCAACCTAAAATCGGGTTCACCCCTCGACCCATGCCCTGCTAAATTTCTAGCGAAAGTTGCGGAGGTGATCAATCCACTGGCTAACCCGCTGTTAAATCTCTCGCTGAGTCAGGGAGTGGTCCCACAAGCCTGGAAACAGGCGATGGTGATTCCTTTGCTCAAAAAACCAGGCCTAGATCCGAAGGCTCCGGTTAATTATAGGCCCATCTCTCTGCTGCCGGCTCTCACGAAGATTGTGGAAAAACACGTTCAGGGTGTGCTTTCCAATTTTCTTGAAACCAACGAGATCCTACATGCCACCCAATCGGGTTTTCGTCCCCATCTAAGCACAGAGACTGCGCTCCTTGAGGTCGCAGAAACCATTAAAGGGGTTCTGGACTCTGGGGGCAAAGCCATGCTGGTGATGTTAGACTTGTCGGCGGCGACTGGTTTTCCTCCTTTCTAGCCAGCCGCCGGCAAACGATCTGGGCTCCGCCTGATTCCGCCGTGATGCCGCCTCTGGGAGTCGGGGTCCCACAGGGCTCTATCTTGAGCCCGACCCTGTTTAACATCATTATGACCCCGTTGGCGGCGTTGGTGGAGTCGCATGGCGCCCAGATCGTATCCTACGCTGACGACACCCAGCTCCTCTTCTCATGTAAGAGAGGAGGTGACTTTGATGGGGAGAGTATCCGGGATTGCCTTGGGGCTGTTTTTCAATGGTTCCATCGGAACAGCCTCAAGTGCAATTCCGATAAGTCCGAGGTACTTTTCTTTGGGTGTGACACAGAGCCAGACTGGCAGGCCTGGTGGCCGATGAATATGTTCCCTCCGTCTTGCTCTTCCCAGGTTGCCAAGAATCTGGGGGTCAAGATGGATAATAGGCTAACTTTGAAATACCAGATCCTGGGGGTGTCGGGCACCTGCTTCGGCATCCTCAGGATGCTGCGGAGGTTTCTTCCCCTGCTGTCCGAGGAGCACAGGAAACTGACAGTGCAGGCTCTGATTGGGTCCAGGTTGGATTATTCCAACATTCTCTACCTGGGCCTCCCAGAGTACTTGCTGCAGCGGCTTCAAGTGGTGCAGAACGCCGCTGCAAGGGCAATCTATGGTCTAAATAGACGCTCCAGTGCTTCGGGCCTGTTGAAAACCTTGCACTGGCTTCCCATCCGGAAACGGATCGCCTTTAAGGCTCTGACTCTGGCCTATAAAGCTCTCCACAAGGGGGGAGCAAAGTACCTTCAAAAGAGACTGGTCTTTTATCAACCGACCAGGTCTCTGAGGTCGGAATCCCTGTACTTGGCAGTTGTTCCGCGTGTAAAGAGAGCGCGCCTCGGAGGCCGCTCTTTTGGATTGCTGGCACCACAGTTGTGGAACTCTTTGCCACTTGCTCTGCGGGGAGCTACTAGCCTGTTGGCTTTTAGAAAAGGCCTTAAAACTTGGTTGTTTACTCAGTAGCCTGTTTTGTGTGTGAGTTTTTGTTGGCACTCTGTTCTTTCTTTTATCGGTGTTATGTTATTCTGTCGCAGTTTCCTTTTCCAATAAAGCGCCGGGACACTCTTTTTGAGTAGCCGTGCGCTATACAAAAGAATAAATAACATAACATAACATAACATAACAGCATTCAGAACACTGATAAGGTTTTTGTCCAGTGTGGGTTCTTTCATGTAAAGTGAGATTGTGTTTGCTACTGAAGCTTTTACAGCATTCAGAGCACTGATAAGGTTTTTGTCCAGTGTGAGTTCTCTGATGTTTAATCAGAATACCACTAAAACTGAAGCTTTTTTGGCATGAGGAGCACTGATATGGTTTTTGTCCAGTGTGGGTTCTTGCGTATATAACGACACTAGATTTATGACTGAAGCTTTTCTGGCATTCTGGACACTGATAGGGGTTATGCTCAGTGTGGGTTCTTTCATGTACCGTAAGGTTATATTTGCGAGTGAAGTGGTGTCTACCGCTTTGCCTTCACCATTCTACACAGTTTCATGTCTATTGATTTTGTATCTTTTCTAATGTAATTTTAACTGAATATTGTATAACAAAAAATAATCACCAAAAAACAAATCAAAATAGAAGAAAAAAAGAAAACAAAAGTCTATATATATATATATATATATATATATATATATACACAAAAAGAAGAATCAAATCATATAAGAAATATCTAATGTTCATTGGTTTTGTACACAGTTGGACTTTATATATCATTTATATTTAGTCAACAATATCTTTTGTTTTCACTTTAGAAAACTGTAAAACAATTAGTTTAATTATTTTTGTCACTTGGCTATAGACCTTTCCTAACCCTACTTCTTCCCTATGTATAGCAAGTGCAACAGTACTATATAGGGGTCCCATTTTTCCAAATATATATTTGCAAGTGAAGCCTTTCTGGCATTCAGGACACTGATAGGGTTTTCGTCCAGAGCTAGTTTTCTCATGTTTAGTGAGGTGGGATTGATAACTAAAGCTGTTCTCACATTCATTGCTCTTATTCGGGTTGTTTGTTTCTCCAAGTTGGGTTTGTTCCTGGATACATGCCGTCTTAAGACTGAATCTGATTTCGGATCGTGTACTTGTTTATATTACAACTCAACATTACCTTCCTACCTCTAAAGGCACCGATCTAACTTTCACTGAGGAGCCCCTTGTATTGATTAAGAGGTCTCTCATGGATTCATTTTCTCCAAGTTATGCCCGGGTGAATTCTCTCAAGTTTAATTAGTCTCATTTAGTGATTCTAGTTTATCACATTTGATTTAGGAGTTTTAAAAGCACTGATAAGGTCCTTGGGTTTTAGTTTTTGCCTGTTAGGTATGTTTGTTCATACAAGTAATGATAGATGATTAGGGCATGCCAGGGTGGGTTATGAATTATCAACAGCGTAACACTGGCCCCTTTTATACTTTCTGTCAGTATATGCTTTTTTGCTAAGTGGCTAAGACAGGTACATGATCCACTTTGGAGTTACAGGACACTCTGAAACCACTCGGATCAACCCAAGAGTTGGTGGGGGAAAGCTTTGTATATTGGAAATGATAATCCAGCATCTTTGCTGTAACGACATCTGAGAAAGCGTATTTACATTGACTTCCTTTTAAACAATCTTTTTTCTCCTCTCGTCTCCAGGAGACAGAGACAAAAACTTGCGCTTGTAAACCGAGGATATTAGTCTTTTTGACGGTTCTGTCACATCACATCACATCTACGGATACTGATCTGTTGGGGAGGGTTTAGGTCTCCAAAGCATTTCTCATAAGCCATCAAACAGATTTCACAGCACTGAGTTTTCTCAAGTGCACTGGGTGGGGATCAATTGTGGCCAATGTTCTCCTCAATCTCAGTTACTGACACTTGGTAAACATTTATGATCATTTTACTTTAGGGATTTCACAACTTTCACATTCACCAGTTTCTTCCACTCCAACATTCTCACTATTCCTGCCACATAGAATGTGTTACTTCTCTAGAGCTCGAGAATGTCTTTACTTTCCTTGAAGTATTCCTTTTCGTTGTATTTCAATAAATTTAAACCTTCTTTTTTGTCTTCATGCTTCTGTCACCTGTAGAAATGTGGTCAGAAATTGTAAATGAACACAAGGAAAAAATATTTGTGACCTTATACTTTGCACAAAGAAAGTATTAACAAAAACAAGATAGGAAATCAGTTTGAGTTGCATTTCTGATAGTGGCGAAACAGAGACCTTGGGATCACTGGAAATCAAGGATGTGAGAGCAAAAGAAGTGAATATTTAAGAAAGAAACACAGATTCTCAGAAGCAGACAACACTATCAAATTGCAACTTCTGTGGCAACCGCTGGCGTCATAGTGAGATATTTGTAATACTTTGAATGAATTATTAGATGTTATTTACTCCCCTGCCAACCTAGACTGATAATCAAATCCTTTTTCCAGTGCTCTAGGAAGGGACATTTTATTGAACAGCACAACAGTAAAGGAAACAAAAAAGGGTAAAGAAAAGAAAAACACAAAACAGAGGAAAGAGGAAAGAGAAAAAAGGCTATCTTCCACTTTCACCTCAGGGGTCCGGCCCAGGAAACTCTGCGGCAGATGCTTGTAAACACATACGTTACTTCTAACACAGTGCCCCCAAGGTCAGCACCAGGAGCAGCTTCACCGGTCACACCACCCTAAAGCAAGCCCACATGTACTGTGTCTTTTGCTTGTAGTAGACAAGTCAGAAAAGGGTAGGATGGGAGGACGCAAAGAGATGAAAGTCAGATCCAGAGATGAAAGATGCCGAAAGAACAAACAGAGGGAGCGAACTTAGCCCAGGGGCATCAAGGTGCTCCGGATAGGGATCATGATCAGGGGTGTCCATAGATACAGGGATTACAGATTCCTATTGGTAAAGAGCCAGGTCTTCAAGGCGTTACGGAATGAGGAATAAGTTTGCAGAATCGAAATTGAAAGAGGAAGGGAGTTCAACAGCCAGCGAAAAGGACCTCCCCCCATCAAGATTTCCTGAATCTAGGCACAGTCACCAAATTCTTGCTGGAAGATCTTAACTGCTTACCAGGGACATATCACCAAAACAGTTTTTTAATGCCTTCTGATCACATATTGTAAAAGACTTTAAACTCAATTCTCCGACCCAAAGGAAGCCAATGAAGGTTCTTGATGGTAGCTGCAACAGAGTAAGACTTTAAACTCAATTCTCCGACCCAAAGGAAGCCAATGAAGGTTCTTGATGGTAGCTGCAACAGAGTAGAATTTAGGAAGGCCCATCACCAGCCTGCCAGCAGCATTCTACAGAAGTTGGAGACGGTGTAGGAGACTGTTCTATTTATTTGGGGGCCCAAGGAGAGGGAGGTATCAACTCTGATGCCTTGATTTTTGGCACTGAGGCCAGGGCCAGGGCAAGATCCAAGCGCATCTGGCCACCAGGCCCTGGACCAAATCTCCTGATTGTCTCCGAAAAGTAAAATCTCAGTTTTATCCCCATTGAGTCTTAGATAGTTCTCTACGATCCATGAAGCTACCGCCTGCATACAGCTTTTAAAATTTGCTGCTGAAGCTTCAACACTCTCAGTGATGCTAATCACGATTTGAGTGTCATCAGCATAGGATAATACTTCTAGGCCAAAAGATCTTACAACCCTGGCAAGCGGGGCTACATAAAGGTTAAAAGGGTTGGACTCAATGAGGATCCCTGGGGAACTCCGCAGAATAGCCGTTTAGGAGCAGAAAGGAATTCACCCATTGTAACTCTTTGAGCCTGTTCCGTGAGGAAAGTTGTAAGCAAAATAAGGGCGGAACACTCAATCCCTATTTCCCGGAGCCTCCCAGCCAATCTAAGGGGAGAGATAGTATAGAAGGCTGCCGTTAGGTCCAGAAGGGTCAGTAAGGTGGTGTGACTTGTGTCGACCTGTTGTCGAATGTTGTTAAAAACAACGGTTAACGCCGTATCCCTACTGTGCTCACTTCTGAACCCATGTTGCGAGCCATCGAGCAACTGATGATCCTCCAGATAGGTGCTAAGATGGAGGTTCAGGTAGTTCGCCAAGATTTTAGCTGGCACGGTGTCAGAGCTCCAAGCATACCTGATATGTTGATCGTCTTGACTTGTACTTGCGCGGGAGCAGAGATGATTAGGCCCAGGAACTAGATGCTAGTACCCGAATCCCAAGAGACGATGCCGTTAGGTCATATAGAACCTCCCGACATCATCCTCCGGGAAGGGGGTGTGGATAAAATAACAAACAGAGAAGAGACCGGTCCGGAAAGTTCCCTCAGACTACTTCCTTCTGGGTGTCTGCGTACGGGAAACCTGTAAGAGGAGCACAACATTAGACTTCCCTCCCTGCGCCCTTCTGACTCTAGTGTTCTCGGGTTCCGTCTAAACTCACTTAATAATTTTCCGGACCTCGCTTCTCTTCTAAAATGTGTAGTTATTCTCGTCTAGTAATCGTTGCTGCAGAAAAACACAATGGGGTATGAGTTAGTTCCATACACTTGCTATACTATGGTCACCCCTAATCCTGCCTCCCTCAGGGTCATACTTACTCGACTAATTACTTGAGAACGCTGCTTCTTGGGGTTCTGTACAGTTGTACTAAATTGAGAGGATGAAACGAATCTTGTTTTATGATAGTCTCAGTTTTCTCAAGGACTCAAGGGAAAAGTTCCGACAATCCTTAATTCCGACTTTTGCACAAAGTTCAGGAAAATGAATTCTCTTTTCGCTCACAGTTCAAAAGGAATTTCTCTCGATTCTCTTTTATTCAGTGTTCAAGAAAGTCTGTTCGGATTCTTTTGGTCTCTTGGGTCTTAGGAGTTTTAGGTCATGCACTTGACAATGTTAATTACGACACTCGAATATCTTCAGTTTGGCCAAACACTAGTTATACAACACTTAGCTTTAGTAGTCGATTGATTCTCTCGTTCCGGAATTCTCCTTCTCCACAGGAGTTCACTTGGTCAGGGTACACTTCGACGGTTCTTCAGAGATTCACTAAACGTAGGAAACTTGGACCAAGGAAAGGGGACTGTTATTACGCGATGGAATTAATACGCCGTAATAACGTTTCCTCTACACTCGCGCAAGGCGCAAATGGAGTACTACATCAGGATATTAGACTAGGGTTCAAGGAATTCACTATGGTACGCACACAGGATGTTCTTCGTTGACGGTTCAGGTGAAGTGCGTAGTTTCTAGAACTTGCGCCCCGCTCATACTCTCCACACCAAAACGAGGCTTAAACGACTAGAGCGTCAACCTCACAGCACCACGGCTCCGCGGCCGCCATTTTCTCTCTCCAGACTCGGACTCTCTCGGACCATGATAACTCAGTGTATCTTCGGGCTTCACTTCGGTTCGAGGTTGAACCACACACCAGAGCATCCACATGACGGGTTCTGACAGTACCCCCCAACAAGGCAGGCTCTTTCCATCTGGGCTTGGAAGGGTTGCGTTGGTGGAAAGAACGAATCAATCTGGGAGCATGTACATCTTCTTCCAGTTCCCACGATCGCTCTTCAGGCCCATATCCTTTCCAGTCAATGAGGTAGTACAGCTTCCCTTTGGAGAACTTGGAGTCCAGAATGTCTTTTACCTCAAACTCCGTTCCTGTTTCCAGCTGAATTGGCTTAGGGGGTTCTTGCATTCTCAAGTCCGCAGAAGTTCTTTTTAGCAATGAAACATGGAAGACAGGATGGATCTTTAACCTAGGAGGAAGTGTCAATTGATAGGTGACAGGATTGATTTGTTTCTCCACTGGGTAAGGGCCAATAAAGCGGGGTTGAAATTTTCGATTTCCTTTTAGTCTCAGATGCTTTGTGTTCAACCACACCTTATCCCCCACGGACAGTGAAGGACCTGCACGCCGCTTCTTATCCGCATAAATCTTATACTTCTCCTTCGCCTTTTGCAAATTGTCTGTTGCCTGTTGCTGGATGTGACCCATCTGAGACACCAGGTCCTCGACGGCTGGGACTGCCGTCTCCATTTGTCTGATTGATGCGTTTGGATGCCTTCCATAATTCAAAAAGAAGGGTGAAAATCCTGTGGAACTGTTTCTCGCATTATTATGGGCGAATTCCGCCGACCACAAGTAATCGGCCCACTGAATTTCTTCCTTCAGGAGGAATAGTCGAAGATACTGTTCCAGCTCTTGATTCACTCTCTCTGTTTGCCCATCTGTCTCTGGGTGATAGCTCGTGGAAAACCTAACCTCTGTACCTAGACCTTTCATGAATGCCTTCCAAAAATGGGACACGAACTGAGTACCCCTATCCGAAATGACCACCTTGGGAATGCCATGGATTCTGACTATTTGGGAGTTAAAGTGGTCTGCTACTTGTTTAGCTGATGGGGTACCTTTTAATGCTATGAAGTGGGCCATTTTTGAGAAAGCATCTACTACTACTAAAATGGTGTCATAACCTCTGCTCAAGGGTAAATCGGTAATGGTCGTTCCGATTTTCCCTGAGCGCAGATCTCGCAAGCCTTCACATATCTCTCAATATCTGCTGACATCCCAGGCCACCAATAGTGTCTTTTAATCAGCTCTTCGGTTGTGTTCTCTCCCTTGTGTCCCGCCAGCTTATCATCATGACACTCACGCATCACTTGTTCTTGTAATTCTGTAGTTGGCACATACAAGGCCTCCCCTTGATATGGTAACTGACGAACGATCTTCCTGCCAGGCCCTTCCTTAACCCAATTTAGCTTGTCCTCCGAGCTCATGCTTTCCGCTATGGCCTCTTGGACATTGATCGAAACTGTGGCCCCAATAAACTTGTTTTCAGGGATGATTGGTTGAACCTCTATGGTCGCTCTCTGAGGGTCGATATCCAGTCTGGAAAGTGCGTCGGCCTTCCCGTTTTGTGCTCCTGGACGAAAAGTAATTACAAAGTCATAATCCGCAAAGTACAGGGACCATCTGAGCTGTCTTGGCGTGAGCGTTCTGGCGGACTTCAAGAACTTCAGGTTCCGGTGATCTGTGAATACTGTGACTTGATGCTGTGTTCCCATTAGATAATGCCGCCATTCCTTGAAGGCATCCTTGATAGCCAGTAATTCTTTCTCAGTGATCGTGTAGTTTATTTCCGCCGGGGTCAGCTTCCTAGATCGGTAAGCTACTGGATGCAGTTGACCTGTGCTCTTGTGACGCTGCGACAGGACCCCCCCCAACGCCTGGTCTGAGGCATCAGTCTCGACATAAAACGGTTCTGAGGGATCAGCATGAAGCAGGACTGGTGCTGTAGTAAAGGCTTCTTTTAAAGCTTGAAAAGCCTTTTCGGCCTCGTCCGACCACTCGAATTTCGTTCCTTTCTTTAGCAGCTTGGTGAGGGGTAGAATTCTTCCAGAAAACTCCCTGATGAATCGTCTGTAGAAGTTGGCAAACCCAATGAAACTTTGGACCTCTTTCACACTCGTTGGAGATTTCCAGGTGGTCACTGCCTCTATCTTCCGTGGATCCATTAAGATGCCAGATGGGGAAAGGACAAATCCCAAAAATTCAACCTGGGAAACGTCGAAGGCACACTTCTCCAGTTTTACAAACAGCTTGTTCTCTTGCAATTTCCTCAAAACTCCCTTCACCTGCTCGTGGTGTTTCGTCACATCGGAGGAATAAATCAAGATATCGTCTATGTATACAATGGCACACTGGTCGATGAACTCCTTCAAGACATCATTAATAAAGTACTGGAAGGCAGCGGGGGCATTACATAGCCCGTAGGGCATTACTTGGTACTCGAACAGGCCGAATCTAGTCCGAAAAGCCGTCTTCCACTCGTCTCCTTCTCGCATTCTGACTAGGTGGTAGGCCCCTCGCAGATCTAATTTCGTGTAGACTTGAGCTCCTTTGACTTGATCCAACAACTCCGATATCAAGGGCAGGGGGTATCTGTTCTTCTTTGTTATTCTATTGATTGCTCGGTAATCGATGCATGTTCTCAAGTCTCCTTCCTTTTTTGGCACGAAAAATAGGGGCGACGAGACAGGTGACTGTGAGGGTCGGATGAAACCATTTGCCAGGTATTTATCCAGGTACTCTTTCAGATGTTGGTGTTCTTTCTCGGTTAACGCGTACACTCGACTACATGGCAAATTGGCTCCAGGCTCTAGGTCAATCTTGCAGTCGTAGGCTCTGTGTGGAGGTAACATCTCGGCTTCCACTTCGTTAAACACACCTTCGAACTCCTTGTACACCTCCGGGACTTGGCAGGTGTTTATGGCGCACACAGAATGCTCCACAAGACTCAAGGCATGAGCTGGGTTTACCTCTTCTCCACTATTTCTTGGAACAAAACAGTTCTCACAACAGTAATTTGAGTCCATGTGAACAGCTCTGGAGTTCCAGTCAATCGTGGGGTTGTGCTCTGTGAGCCATGGTAGTCCAAGAATTAACTGAAACTGTGGCGCATCGATCAGGTTGAACTGGATCAATTCACGGTGGCCGTCTGCGGTGATCAGCTCCATCACTTCTGTGTGGCTCACGATGGGTCCCGACGATAGGTTCGTTCCATCCACGGCACGGACTGGCTCGCTTTTCTCCTTTCTTATGGCTCTGATTCCCATCTTGTCCGCAAAATGCAAGTCACAAAAATTCCCCGTCGCTCCAGAGTCCACCATGACAGAGACTTCGGTCAGGACTGTCGATCGGAACGTCACTCTCATAGACAGAATCAGATGTGGGGCCGCCGCTTGTAGGGTATTGGCCACATGGTGTTCTTTTGGAGTCTCTTCAGTAATCGCACCCACCCGTTCAACTCCAGCCACAGGTGGTGCCGCTAGTTTTCCTTCGGCTTGAAGGTTCCTTTGGGTTTCCTCGGACAGTTTCGGACAAAATGTCCACTCGAACCACAATATATGCACAGGTTATTCGTTCTCCTTCTCTCCTTCTCTTCTTTCGTTAGAGGCCCTCTGATGGTTCCGATCTGCATTGGTTCTATTCCAGAGCTTCCTTCTGCGGTTCGTGCTCCTTCTGGACGCGCTCTGTCGTATCTAGGAACGACCCCCCTGAAATCTTTTTTCTTTTCCCCTCGCCGCTCTCCTTGACGAAAATCTATTTCTAGAACTAAATCGATGAGGGCCGATATCTCCGTTGGGCGATTGGGAATTTGAGCCAACACGTCCTTCAACTCGTCTCTCAAGCCACGATAAAACACTGCTGCTCGTTTGTTTTCTGGCCAGTCCGTCTCCACCACCAACTTGTTAAACTGCGCCAGATACGCTATTAGGTCTCGATTGCCCTGTCGCAAATCTAGCAATTCGTTATCCACAACTTGGGAGATTCTCCTGCGATCAAATATTCGAAGAAACTCTTGTTTGAAATTTTCGAAGTTCCTCAACAGCGGGTCTTCTCGGGTAACTAGAGGCATGGACCAGGCCGCTGCGTCTCCGCTCAAATACGAGAGAATGAAGGCTACCTTGGACTGCGCATCAGGGAAAATCGACGGGCGGCACAGGAAATGTAAGGAGCATTGCGAGAGAAATATCTGTGCCTTCTGTGGATCCCCACTAAACCTTTCTGGGGCGGCTAGGGGAATAACTGGGGACAGGGAGTGTATGACTTGTGTAGTTGACCTGTTTGTCGCTTCTAACACTGGATTCATGGCCTCCCGTTCTAAACTACTAGTTCTGTGTAACCTCAAGGCTAACTCAGCTGTTTCCTTGCGGGCATTCACTACCTCTTGTTTTAAATTCTGATTTTCTTCCCTTACTGCCCCTAGTTCTTTGTGGATTGCGTCTAGGATTGTCCCTAACGATTGTACATCTATTCCCTCGGCCATCTCTGCTCAGGTGCAAAAAATACTTGGGCACTTCACTCTGTCAGAGCTCCAAGCATACCTGATATGTTGATCGTCTTGACTTGTACTTGCGCGGGAGCAGAGATGATTAGGCCCAGGAACTAGATGCTAGTACCCGAATCCCAAGAGACGATGCCGTTAGGTCATATAGAACCTCCCGACATCATCCTCCGGGAAGGGGGTGTGGATAAAATAACAAACAGAGAAGAGACCGGTCCGGAAAGTTCCCTCAGACTACTTCCTTCTGGGTGTCTGCGTACGGGAAACCTGTAAGAGGAGCACAACATTAGACTTCCCTCCCTGCGCCCTTCTGACTCTAGTGTTCTCGGGTTCCGTCTAAACTCACTTAATAATTTTCCGGACCTCGCTTCTCTTCTAAAATGTGTAGTTATTCTCGTCTAGTAATCGTTGCTGCAGAAAAACACAATGGGGTATGAGTTAGTTCCATACACTTGCTATACTATGGTCACCCCTAATCCTGCCTCCCTCAGGGTCATACTTACTCGACTAATTACTTGAGAACGCTGCTTCTTGGGGTTCTGTACAGTTGTACTAAATTGAGAGGATGAAACGAATCTTGTTTTATGATAGTCTCAGTTTTCTCAAGGACTCAAGGGAAAAGTTCCGACAATCCTTAATTCCGACTTTTGCACAAAGTTCAGGAAAATGAATTCTCTTTTCGCTCACAGTTCAAAAGGAATTTCTCTCGATTCTCTTTTATTCAGTGTTCAAGAAAGTCTGTTCGGATTCTTTTGGTCTCTTGGGTCTTAGGAGTTTTAGGTCATGCACTTGACAATGTTAATTACGACACTCGAATATCTTCAGTTTGGCCAAACACTAGTTATACAACACTTAGCTTTAGTAGTCGATTGATTCTCTCGTTCCGGAATTCTCCTTCTCCACAGGAGTTCACTTGGCCAGGGTACACTTCGACGGTTCTTCGGAGATTCACTAAACGTAGGAAACTTGGACCAAGGAAAGGGGACTGTTATTACGCGATGGAATTAATACGCCGTAATAACGTTTCCTCTACACTCGCGCAAGGCGCAAATGGAGTACTACATCAGGATATTAGACTAGGGTTCAAGGAATTCACTATGGTACGCACACAGGATGTTCTTCGTTGACGGTTCAGGTGAAGTGCGTAGTTTCTAGAACTTGCGCCCCGCTCATACTCTCCACACCAAAACGAGGCTTAAACGACTAGAGCGTCAACCTCACAGCACCACGGCTCCGCGGCCGCCATTTTCTCTCTCCAGACTCGGACTCTCTCGGACCATGATAACTCAGTGTATCTTCGGGCTTCACTTCGGTTCGAGGTTGAACCACACACCAGAGCATCCACATGACGGGTTCTGACACACGGGCAACAGGGAAATAGGCCGGTAGTTCTTTAGTTCTGCCGGCTCTAGAGAGGGCTTCATTAAGAGAGGTTTAACCATGGCTGTTTTGCAGGCAGTGGGATACTGGCCAGAAGTAATAACTTTGGGCTGGACTGTTCCCATGAGGCACAGGGTCAGACTGATTTGCATATGACCATGTCTGAACTGGGGTGGCAGAGTGGGATAAAGAACGGTGATGGATCAAACCCAGATCTGTTGACTGAGTGTGAGTGTTTGATTGGTTCAGATGCTCCGTCCATCATCACCCCCTTTTGTACCAGAAGTAATAACGGCATTAAGAACTACAGTCAAAGTAGGAACAATAGCCTCCATTCGTAGTTTCAGGATCTTCAGGGGACAGGCCTCCGTGGGGGAGCCAGATCTAATTCCCCTTAACATCCGCTCCATGTCTTCTTGAAGTATGGGGTGAAAGGTGCTCAATCATCAATCCTTTGGAGGAGCTACCAGAGAATCCGAAGGACTATCGGCCTTTGACCCTCCGACATTCGATATCTCCAGGGAGGAATATATGTCCTTGATTTTGTCATACAAAAGCATGCCTTTTTATCACATAGTTCCTGGGAGACCTCGGTGTTCGCAAAAGCCGAGGGGGCTAGGAGGGAATTAATCACAGTGAAGAGTTCCCTCTGGGATTTGATGGATTCCGGCATCTTGGAATAGTAGATAACTTTTTCCTCATTAATAGCTAGCCTGTATTCCTTCAATCTGAGTTTATGCAGGTCCCTTTTGGCTTGGATAAGCTCACAGCGCGATATTTTTTCCTGCTGTTGGCATACCTGCCTAAGGTTTCTCAATCTTTCGGTGAACCAGCGTGCTGAAGGGCGTTTTCTGGCCACATAAAGCTCCTTAAGAGAGGCAAGAGAGTCCAGAGCCGCCAAGAGCCAGTTGGAAAAATCATCAAAGATTGAGTTAACATCCAGGCAGCAATAATTGCTAAACTTAATTAGAAGACCCTCCTTATTTATGCAGCTACGGTTTCTCTTCATCTCCACCCTGTTTTTAAAATTAGGATCTGGGTGGGATTCTGCAATTCGCAGAAAAAATGGAATGGCATAATGATGAGACCAAGGGAGTGGCATAGGATCATTCATCTCTATCCTCGGATCGTAAGAGAAGATCCCGTCCAGAATGTGTCCCGCCGTATGAGAGGGGCTCCTCCCCAGCTGAGGAAGGTCGCAGGAGTCCATAGCTTCCAGGAAAACCTGCATTTCAGAGCAGAGTTTTCTCCAAATGGAAGTTAAAATCACCCAAAAGAGTGACATTGGATCTAGCCAAATAAGGCACAATCCGATTGCTGAAGTCCTGATTAAACATTCCTCTGGGTCCGGGAGGCCGGAAGGTGACCACTCCCACAAAACTATCAGTGGGTAGGATCTTAAAGGAGAAATATAGGGCCTGATAGGGATCTGAGGGAGTGGTGAGGGCCTCTGTGAAGCACGAGAAGGTGTCTTTATAAAGTACTCCCAAACCCCCCCATCCTTCCTGGACAGAGCATACCCTGAGGGGATGGCCTCCACCAGGTCAGGCCCTGAGCAATCTCTAGCCCAGGTTTCAGTAATAAATACCCAATCAGGCCTACGGAAGGAGACAAAATTATTAAATTCTGCCCTATGTTTAATCAGAGATCAGGCGCTCAGGAGAAACCCTGAAAAGGACTGTTTCATGGGTAAGGGTAGGGCTGACACGTCACCTTGGGTTTTTTAGCTACCGCAAATGGAATGACTGTCTTACCTTCATATAGCCCAATGCTCACAGTTCATCGACCTGCAGTGCACATCCTTCTGTCATTGAAGCTCCAAGAGCTGTCCTCTTGCGTAAACAAGGGGTTTATCAGGATCTACAATAAAAAGGCCAGCGTCCCTGATACAAGGCGTAAACTTGGCACGGACGGGCACAGACAGGCGTGTCTTTGGCACGCCTGCTGCGTGCGTTTGCAGCGCGTCCGGCCTGGCATTCAGATTAAATAGCTGGGCCAGTCAGAAACAACTAGAGCACTGCCCATCGATCTGGGACAGGAAGTGGAGTAGAGAAGCAACAATAAAAAAAACACTCACTTCCTTCCACACAATTGGCGAGCCGTGGTGGACCGGCGAAGGAGCAAAAGACCCTCACAAGCCCCCCACCCCCTGAGATGAAGAAAAAAAGCAGGAGTGCATATAACAGTTTTTAAAATATTGCCCCATTAGAACGCACACAATGATTCAATAACATTTTTAAATCACAGTCACTTGCTAAACTCAGTAGCTGCGCAACAGCATGGCACCTCTAATCAGGGTGAACCATCATCACTTGGTGTAGAGGAGGAGACAAATGTGATAATAGTTAAGGAACTGCTAGGTAAAACTGACCTAAAAAGGAACTGGACCTGCACTACACCCCCCCAACATGTTCCAGGCGGAATGTGGCTCCACCAGGTGATTATCAGAAGTTTGATAACAACAAGAATAGTGCACAGAGGGAGTAATAGAGTTATAGGAATCCTTACCTGACAATTATTTTCTTTGTTTCCCAAGGGTGGCAGCCACGCTGCACTGCCTGCCATCCCAGAATACCTTAAAAGGAAGTAAAGAAATAATTTTGCATCAGATGACAATCACACTTCATCACATTTTACAAATAACCGTCCTGGATTTACAAAACAACCAAGCACAGGGAGAACCAGGGGCTGACTTCAGCCTCCTTTCACAGCTACTGCTGTGAATGTTCCACAATTAACCACCATGGTCCTGCATGTGGCTGTTAACTGTTCAACATTTACAGCACCAGCTTTGAAACAAAGGCTTCGGAGTACCGGAGGTGTTTCAACCCCCTCGTCTCTGGGACATCGTTGTTTTATTAATTAACACATTCTGCCCTCATGGGGCAAACAGTGTAAAGACCTTATAGTCAGCCGTAGCAGGTAATACAGCCCCTTAAAGGACCGCTCCCTCGGTAAAGGCCCTTGCCTTTGGAGCTTCAACAAGCTTCAAAGCTATAATAAAGGTTTCAAATAAGTACTGAAGACATAAACATGGTTACTCAGTCAAGGAAATAATTTTCATAATATTTGCAGGAGAATCACATAATGGTAACCTCTAAAGTATATCAAAAGCCAGAATCAGCAATAACTCTAGCTGTAAATCAATTGACAGACCACCTCAACAAATGTGTGCTTAGAAATAAGAAAAAAAATTTCTATAATATCAAATAGCAAACTGACATGAATCTGCTTAGTTAAAAATCAAGGAAAAGTTCTTAAGTACAAAATCAGTAAGAGGACTGACATGTAGTCTGCCTTTAGGAAAAGGGTAAAATAAAACAATTGCAGCAAGTATCCCAAAACAGTAATTTTATACTTTTTTTTAGACAGAGAGAACACATTATTTACATGTTTCATGATGAGGTGAAAATGACAGCAAACAATGAATGTTTATGAAAACATGGCGCAACAAAATGTAATTTCATAAACCACACCTACAAAATGAATGATGAATTGTGACTCTTCCCCTAAAAGCCACAAGTAATTTTGCAAGGTTATTCCCTAACATAATAACTGGATCTTAAGTTTAAGTTTCTGGCCATTCATCATTGACCTAATTTGTACGGGAACATTTGCTGGCAGCTTATTAGTTGTTTATTAGAAATGCCTACAACTTGGAATCCTTTCCCAGGAGGGGTGGGTTGGGCGCTCCCATCAGTCTGACTGTGGAACGGGTAGCACATTTATTGATCAAAAAAGATGCCGGATTCCCATTTACTTCTTCTATTTTTTTTTTTTTAAATATATTTTTATTGCAGAATTATAAACCACAGGATACAATTAATCAACCAGTTCACTCGTGATATCCCCCCGTCCAATAAGAAATCCAAATCTTACACAGCCATTCAGCCCGCATCCCGGAGGCCGGGCGGCACATTACTTCATATAATAGGAAAACATCACGGTGCACGTCCCATTGGGACCATGGTTGAAATGTCGTTTTGCGTATCTGCTTTTACCCCCCCACCCACAACATCATCCCGTCAGCCATCCCAGTGATAATCAGTGGTGCCGCCCTTGTCGGGACCCGCCCTAGGCGCTATGGGTTTGACACTCCTGGCCGCTCTCCCCAGCCATTCCACACTCCACACAGTGCCCACCATCCTAGTAGATCCAAGGTGCCCCAACGGGCTACCATCTAATGGCTTACGGCCCACCCCAAACTCCCATTAACAAGCCCCCGCAAAGCCCCCCCTCCCCTGGCAACTGCTAAGGTGTATGCCTCGTCCTGTCGAATTGGATGGATCCACCACAGTGCGCGGTACCATACTTTTGTGTTCGCCCCGCGGTGTCCACCGGCTCAGTCCTCACCATCCTCATCCTCTACCAAAGAATCACGCAAAGCTTGTACCACTAACTCCCATGCACGCGCCGCATCCAATGCCTTCTCATTCCCCATCTTGACAGCCTGCTTCATCTGGAGCACACTTTCGCAGTCAGACCACCGCAGCAATTCATTCTTCCATCTACGCAGTGAGGGTCCCCCCCTGGACTTCCAATGCCACGATATTTCCCTCTGCGCCAATATCAGGCCCAGGTCAATGAATTTGCTTGTCTACGTTCTGTGTAAGGACCTGCAACTGCGCCGCAAGATAATACAGCTCGAAGTCGGGCACAGCCATGCCCCCTTCTAGCTTGGGGCGAAGCAGCGTGCTCAGGGCCACTCTACGGCGGCCATGACCCCATAGAAAGCCAATAATCATTGACCGTAGGTCTCTAAAGACCCCCTGGGGAATCCAGACAGGCAGCGTTCGGAAGTAATAGAGGAAGCGGGGGAGCGCCACCATTTTCAAAAGTGCAATCCTACCCAGAACCGTCAGCGGGAGGGTCGACCAGAAAGACAAGCTGCCCCTCAGTGCCCGGACACAGCGACCAATGTTGCCCTCCAATAAGTCCGCAGTCGCGTGGTAGATGCGAACACCCAGATAGGTGAAGCAAGAGGGCTCCCACACCACGCCCAAATCGCTGCCAGGGACTGGCGATCCCGCTCGCAGCGGGAACACACAAGTCTTCGCCCAATTGACCTTAAGGCCCGACAGCCGGCCGAACTCAGACAACAGATCCATCGCTCCGACCAATGCCCCCGAGGTGTCAGCTAGGTACAGGAGCAAGTCATCCGCATATAGCGATATATAATGCCACTGCCCGCCGCTGGCTATCCCCGCGTACCTGTCACCTGACCTCGCACGGACCGCCAAGGGTTCCATCGCCAGAGCAAACAACAGGGGGGAGAGAGAACATCCCTGTCGTGTGCCCCTGCCCACCGGGTACGCCGCAGACACCAGGCCGCCCAAACGCACTCTCGCCGTTGCCGAGGTATATAAGACCCTCGTCCACCTGCGGAACCCCTCGCCCATGCCAAACCTCTCTAACACTCCATCCAGGAAAGACCATTCCAAACTATCAAAGGCCTTCTAGATGTCCACGGACAGGACCGCCGGAGCACCTTCCCCGTCCAAGATGGCGTCCATTATTCCCACCAGGCGGCGGATATTCAGCGCCGTGCTCCTCGTGGGTATAAACCCGGCCTGGTCCCTGTGTACCAGGCCCGTCATATGTGGGGCCAGCCTGGTGGCTAGGATTCGGCTCAGAATCTTATAATCTACCGTCAGCATGGATAGCGGGCGATAAGACCTCACATCCGCGGCATCCCGGCCAGGTTTTAGGAGCGGTACAATCAAGGCCTCCCGCATGGACCCAGGCAATGCCCCAGCCTCGAAAGCTTCCGTATACACCACCAGCAGCCTAGGAGCCAAGCTGTCTACATACTGTTGATAAAATTCAATCGGCAGTCCGTCCACCCCGGGCGTCTTGTTGCGGGCCATATGTTTGATGGCCACCCGTATTTCTGTGAGCGTGATCGGGCTACCCAGCCCCTTCGCGTCCTCCTCGTCCAGGACCGGAAGCTGCCTCTCCCGCAGGTATTCCGTAATGTCCTGAACCCCCACTCCTAGCTGACTCTGGTATAATTCCTCATAATACCCCCTAAAACGTTCCAATACCGCTGCCTGGGAGTACACCATGTCACCCTGCGCATTATTAATGCTGAGGATCGGGCAGCCCCTAAGTTCCGGGTTAGCTAGTCTGGCCAAGAGGGTACCCACCTTGTCCCTTTCTGCATGTGCCCTGATGATATACTGCCTGTAGTCATAACACCTTAAACGTTCCGTCTCGGTGGCAACCACTTCCTTCGCTTCCAATAACTGGGCCTGTAAATCTGGCCTAGCCGGCCTGCGGCGCTCCAGGTCCCTCAAAGTTTCTTCCGCTTTCATGAGGTCGTTCAACACAGTCGTGCGAGCATTCGAGAACCTACGCAAACACACCCCTCTCACCACCACTTTCATTGCATCCCATTCAGTGGACCTACTCGTGGCCGTGCCCTCATTCACTCCGAAATAGCCATCAATGCCTTGCCGAACCGCGTCACTGAACACAGAATCCTCAAGCATCTCCGGCCGAAGTCGCCATGTCGGTATCACTGAGCGCTCTCTCTGCCACTGAATGTGTACCAATAGGGGGTTATGATCGGAGATAGTCCTAGCCAGGTACTCCGTGTGGGAAAATAATGGGGCCAGAGATCCACCGCAGAGCACCGAATCAATCCTGACATGCAGATCATGGAGAGCAGAATAAAAGGAATAATCCCTGGCTCCCCTGTGCCGCTCCCTCCAGACATCCAGCAACCCCCATCTATCCTGCCAGTCCTTCCTGTGCGCGGCCAGCCTGCGCACCGGGGAGTCCACCAGAGGGGGATGGGACCTATCCAGAGCCACATCCGTGATCGAATTGAAGTCCCCCCCTACCACTATCGGGCCCGCCAGGAAAGAGGCCAAGGACCCCGAGAGGCTATCAAAGTATCGAGCTTGATCAGTGTTCGGTGCATATACACAGCAGAAAATCACATCCCGTCCATACAACCTCCCCTCCACCGCCACAAACCGGCCATCCGGATCCACTACTTGATTCAGCACTTGAAAGGGTATCCCCGCCCTCACCCAGATCAACACCCCCCTGGTATACGCTGAGTAGGTGGTGCCAAACACCTGGCCCTGCCATCTTTTCTGCAAGGCAGCGCACTCTTTTTTAGTGAGATGAGTCTCCTGGAGCATAGCAATCTGAACCCCCCTGCGCACTAAATATGCATGGACTTTGTGACGTTTCACCATAGTTCGTAGCCCCCGGACATTCCACGTCAGGCATTTCAAATTAGGTAATGTCCCCATTCCAACTTCGTACAGTCCGATTCAAGTAACGAAGGTTCATAGCCCCCCCAATGCAGTTGCCCCCCCCCGAACATACCCGAAACAGAAAAACTTCCCAAACCCCACTCCCCAGGACAGAGCACACGAACCCTATGGCCGCCCCCATCCAAACCTTGAACCAACTTCTCGCACACTTACCCTGTGGTCTCCACCACAGTCGGCCTTAAGGGCCCAAGGGGGGTGAGTCACCGCCGACCCCAGCAAGCGGAGCCCGCGCCCCGCGCCTTCATCCCCACCGAAGCACATTGCTCCCCCTCCCGGCATCCCGTCCTCCATCAACAGGATACCACCCTACCATGAAGTCTCGATCTAGTCCCAATTCAATCTCAGCCGCAGAAGATACCATCCGATGTCTGTAGGGTCACTATCGGCCCCTTCGAGCTTTCCGCCTCTGAGAGTTCCTCTCCCGTCTTGCTGCCTTCCCCTCCCGAGTCTGTTTCTGCCTGTTCACTGTTCTGTTGCGACCCTGTAATGGCCGCCGTCGCTGCGAGCGCATCCCTCTTCTCCGCCGCCATTTGAGCCTCCCGTTTCTCCCGCTGGCGCCTGTTGCGGGATCTGATGCGTTGTGATTGCCTCACCAGGGGCTGCTTGGGTTGGTCTCGCCTGCTTTTATGCGATCTGTCCGTCCCCGCTCTATACGACTCCAGCCATTGCCAAACTTCATCCGGAGTCTGAAAAAAGTGCGTAGAGCCATCCATTATGATCCGCAGCTTAGCCGGGTAGAGCAAGGAGTACTGAATGCCTTCCTCCCTGAGCTCCTTCTTCACCGCGAGGAACGATGCCCTGTTCTTCTGGACCGCCTGAGTGTAGTCCGGGAAGATCGTAACCTTACTGTTCTCCACCTCATACGGGCCCGACATCCTGGCCCGCTGGATGAGGAGATCCCGGTCCTTGTAGTGGAGGAGCCGCACCACCATCGGTCGGGGGGGGGCGGCCAAGCCCCGGCGGGCGAGCAGGTACCCGGTGGGCTCTCTCCAGAGTGAAAAAAGGAGTAAGCCCCTCCGGCGCTACCACAGTGCGGAACCAGTTCTCCATATAGGCCACCGCATCCTCCCCCTCAATCCGTTCCGGGAGGCCTACGACCCGCACGTTATTCCGTCTATTGCGGCCTTCGGCATCCTCCGCCCTCCGCTCCAGCGAGTCCAGTCGGGCCAATATGTCTGTGATCCTGTGCTCCGCGGTCACCACCGATGGCTTCAGGTCCAGCAACAGTTGGTCATGGTCCTTGACCCTGTCCGCCAGCTTCGCGTGATCCGCGCGTAGCAGCCCCAGGCCCGTGGCCACTTGGGCAATGTCGTGGTGCAATGCTTCCTTAGTTGAGGTGATCGCATCAAGTATGGCATCCAAACGCCGGTTCAGCCGCTGTTCTTGGTCAAGCTCCGGGGAGGGACTCTCACTCAGCCGAGTTGGTGTCGCCGAGTCCCCCTCAGCGCGACTCTCGGCCATCGGCCCTCCGATCGCCGCCATTCCAGGGTGCTGCGTCACAGGTCCAGGAGCCCGTTTTGCGTTGGCGCCCTTAGTTCCGTGCCAGTCTCTGGGCACCGGGCAGTGTAATGTCCCCACCGACGCTCTCAGGAGCAATGACCAGTTAGGCGAGCTCCGTTCCGTCGCCCCCCTCAGAGCCCGAGGGGGGAAGGATGAGTCCCAGGGCGGTGGCCAACGAAGGTCCCCAAGCTCCTGGGCGAATCCGGTCAGCGTCCCCTGGTCGCAGGACACAGCACCGCCGATCCTAGTGCCTCGATCGGCCGATTGCAGGATCTCTTGCCAGTCGGCGACAACGTGGCTCAGGGCTGAAGTTCGGGGCCGTCCGACCTCCTCGCCGCCATTTTCTTCGCACCCTCGGCAACACCTCGGCCGCCTCTTCAACTCGGTCTCCTCGGGGCCAGCAGTCCCCCAGCTACTCTCCGATCGTGCCCAGCTGTCCCCTTACACTTCAGAGGGCAGGAGCGTCGTCTTCGGGTCGCCTAGGGTCCCGAAAACAGGAGAATTAGCGGGATTCCGCGCGGAGCTGCGAGCTCACGCCGCCATCCCGATCGGCGTCCAAGCCACGCCCCCCATTTACTTCTTCTACTCCTGTAATACTACTAACAGCATGCGACTCTTCTGATACTACTACCAGCACTCTCACACTCGTGTAATACTACTGAAAGCACACTACTCTTCTAATACTACTGACAGCACTCCTCATTCTAATACTAATAACATCACTCTTACACTCTTAATACTGCTGACAGCAAACCACTCTTCTGATACTACAAACAGCACTCTTCTAATACTACTACCAGCATTCTCACAATCCTGTAATACTACTGAAAGCACACCACTCTTCTAACACTACTGACAACACTCTTCTACACTACTAAGATCACTCTCACACTCTTAATACTACTGAAGGCAAACCACTCTTCTGATACTACAGGCAGCACTCTTCTAATACTACTAACATCACTCTCACACTCTTAGTACTACTAACAGCATACCACTCTTCTGATACTACAGACAGCACTCTCACACTACTGTAATACTACTGAAAGCACAGCACTGTTCTAACACTACTGACAGCACTCTTCTTATACTACTAACATCACCTCACACTCGTAATACTACTGACAACAAACCACTCTTTTAATACTACTGACAGAACTCTTCTAACACTACTAACATCACTCTCACATTCTTAATACTACTGACAGCAAACCACTCTTCTGATACTACAGACAGCACTTTTCTAATACTACTAACATCACTCTCACACTCTTAATACTACTAACAGCATGCCACTCTTCTGAAACTACTACCAGCACTCTCACACTCCTGTAATACAACTGAAAGCATAGCACTCTTCTAACACTACCGACAGCACTCTTCTAATACTACTAACATCACCCTCACACTCTTAATACTACTGACAGCAAACCACTCTTCTGATACTACAGACAGCACTCTTCTAATACTACTAACATCACTCTCACACTCCTAATACTGACAGCATGCCACTCTTCTGATACTACCACCAGCACTCTCACACTCCTGTAATACTACTGAAAGCACAGCACTCTTCTAACACTACTAACAACACTCTTCTAATACCACTAACATCACCCTCACACTCTTAATACTACTGACAGCAAAGCACTCTTCTGATACTACAGACAACACTCTTCTAATACTACTAACATCACTATTACACTCTTAATACTACTGACAGCATGCCACTCTTCTGAAACTACTACTAGCACTCTCACAGTCCTGTAATACTACTGAAAGCACAGCACTCTTCTAATACTACTAACATCACCCTCACACTCTTAATACTACTGACAGCAAAGCACTCTTCTGATACTGCAGACAGCACTCTACTAATACTTCTAACATCACTCTCACACTCTTAATACTACTAACAGCATGCCACTCTTCTGAAACTACTACCAGCACTCTCACACTCCTGTAATACTACTGAAAGCACACCATTCTTCTAACACTACTGACAGCACTATTCTAATACTACTAACATCACTCTCACACTTTTAATACACGCAACAGCAAACCATTCTTCTGATACTACAGACAGCACTCTTCCAATACTACTAACAAGACTCTCACACCTCTTAATACTACTGAAAGCACACCACTCTTCTAACACTTCAGACAGCCCTCTTCTAATACTACTAACATCACTCTCACACTTTTAATACTGCTAACAGCAAAGCACTCTTCTGATACTACTAACATCACCCTCACACTCTTAATACTACTGACAGCAAAGCACTCTTCTGATACTACTAACATCACCCTCACACTCTTAATACTACTGACAGCAAATCACTCTTCTGATACTACTGACATCATTCTCACACTCCTAATACTACTAACAGCATGCTACTTTTCTGATACTACTATCAGCACTCTCACACTACTGTAATACTACTGAAAGCACACCACTCTTCTAACGTTACTGACAGCACTCTTCTAATACTACTAACATCATTCTCACACTCTTAATACTACAGACAGCACACCACTCTTCTGATACTATAGACAGCACTCTTCTAATACTACTAAAATCATTCTCACACTCTTAATACTAACTAAATGCTACTCTTCTGATACTACTATCAGCCCTCTCACACTACTGTAATACTACTGACAGCAAACCACTCTTCTGATACTACAGGCAGCACTCTTCTAATACTACTAACACCACTCTCACACTCTTAATAGTACAGTGGTGTGCTTTCAGTAGTATTACCGTAGTGGGAGAGTGCTGATAGTAGTATCAGAAGAGTAGCATGCTGTTAGTAGTATTAGGAGTGTGAGAATGATGTTAGTAGTATGTTTAATTGATGGAGCGGAAAGAGTGATATAAAATGATGGACTGAGAAAAAAGTAACTGGAAAATTGATGCAATTTAACGTAAATTGAAAACCAAAAACGAACTAGATAACCACAGCTGTGTGACTTGGAAGCCTATTATTTCTTGATACAGTCCTCGTTTTTGATTACGTTACAGTGTTCACATTATCATCTGCACTAGAAGAGATGGGAGCCTCGGGTGTCTGGGCACAGAAGCTCATTTACATACAGAGGGGGATGACACCCTGTTCACAACGCACAACACAACTTGTTTCTGTAAAATGCTTGTACACAGTACACTGTAAAGTGACTCAGGTAACAGTGTGACTGTTGATTGATAGGAGTGGGCAGTCTCAGTTGTTGAGACCTGAATGTCTGCAGGGTGCATCTTTATTTCTATCAGCTGTTTGAGAGAGGGTGACATTCTCACAATCTCGGGACACAGCTGCAAACAGCTCCCTCATGGTTTTTACATTTTTCATCTAGTAAGTGCAGATTTCACCTAAGACAGTAACCTTTCCCGCTCAATGGTCTGCTTCCTGGAATCAGCTTGCTTTCCTGTTCCCATACTTTGGTCAGAAAAGGTAAATGTGTCTTTCACTAAAGTGTCCTTAGCTCGCTTTGGTAACGTGGGTTGAGCAATAAGGCCATGCTCGAAAGTAAAGCAAAACAGTGGAAGTCACAAATTTCAATACAATGTAGTAAAAACTAAAGAGACAAAGAAATTCAACATTCAAACCAAGTTTAGATAAACAGTAATATTTAATAATTACTCTGGAGTAAAATCAAAACCAGGTCAGTGTTTTAAGGATTATTGATTAGCAAAACAGCTGTCCCAAAGAAAATAAAGGACACAGTTAGTTCTGTCTTCGAAACCACAAAAAAAGACAATTAAGAACAAAAAGCAGATCCACTAACTCAATGATGAAGCCACATACAAAATAGTATTTGTTCTCATTAGCCATGCTCAAGGTGGCACCAGTAAGTCCAGTTTCTGGTGATGATTATCACTGGAATTTGATTCAAGGTTTTGGACTGAATCGGTCCCAGAAGCTGACGAGATGCACAGAAGTGGCTTGAAGTTAAAAATGAACACAAAGTAGAGTTGGGTCATCAAGTTGAACCACAATTTACGGCCATCAAAATGCGTGAAACTTCAGGCAGTTACAATAGCTGGAAAGCCTTCAGAGCTCCGTGTTATGGAGATGGTTCAAGATTGATGATCCCAGTGAAAGTACGGATTGTGGTGTGAGAACAAGCAGCGTACTGGAGCTCACGCTGATGGTTCAAACATGAAGCTTGTAACCGTCAAGTTACATCACAACAGGTTCAAAGGTCAATCAACGCTTCAAACTCATATTTCAGTTATCCACGTGTAAAGGTAGAATACCAATGAAGGCAGCTCAAGGTGCAGGGATCTCAGATTTTGAACTCTCGCTGCTTACATTGTAGCCGTACAGCGAGAGTAATAACTGTTCATCGTATAAGAATAAAAGCCCCTCAGAACCAGATAACAGCAGATGAGATTTCAGCACCAATGTGCCGGTAAATACAACAACATCAGGTAATAGGAAGAGGAGAAGGGTACATCAAATCATGATAACATGGTTAACAAAATGGAGAAAGTACCTTATCCTACTACTACAGTATCAAATAGCTGCTACAAGAGTCCATCAGGAGGCCGAGTGAAGTAGCAAGTCCAGGAAAATTACTTCAAGATATTTGTTGCTGCTCCTCAGCCAAACAAACACATCAGACGAGTGCTCTGTTGTTTTCGCAGGATCATCCCATTCACTTTAATAACTGCCCAAGTGCGGCGTCCACTTTAGCATTACCACAAAAATGAAACTCTCAGGTTGAGTTGGACGCCTCGAGGCTATTCACAAATGTATCTTACACCTGTGTGTAATCTATACATGCAAGGATGCTCTTAGAGTAACTTTGCTACTTGTAGCTATTCACCATTACAAGTATAAAGTTACTGAAAAGTGTGGACTTCTACGTCTGCACACACTTAAATAGAGGTGGAGTAAAATTTACAAATGAAACTTACTACATACAAAGTGGAGCAATAGAAGGTGCAGCACCACACATGGCCAACCACTGGTAATGCAAAACCGTCCCTTAGAAAATAATGGAGGGAGAGACCTAAAAATCAAACCCATTAGAAAATAAAGATAAAATAATGTGTTTTGCCTTATAAAACTACATATACATTCAAAAGAATGCTGTATAACAACATATACTTTAAAATTCATTAGTTTGTGATAACATATTTTAATCTTTTAATTTTAAAAATATTGCAACTATAAAAAAAGAATTAATTCTATACATACATTTTTAAGGATGTGTCCCCTCTGAACAGAGGTGAGTAAGGTAATTCAGTAATTCTGAGTACATAATAGAAAATAAGATGATTTTACCTAGTTTGGATTTTTAAACAGATCTTTAAATATTTTTTTTTACATTTAAAATGAATTAAATATCTAATTAAAATACAAATTATTACTGTAGCATTTCTTACTTTGTTCTATATTTAAAGTATATAAGTTGCATTTGTATTTAACATAAAAATATTACATTTTTTTCAAGTGTAATGAACAATTGAAACATTCTTTATATTTTTTACACAGGGAAATTCCACCCAAGTTGAAACTATAGAAGATTATATTGTTTTTAAAGTTCAATTAAAGGTGTCCCACCTAAATTAACATTTATATTATGTATTAATAATTTTGTGAAAAATGTGATGAAGAGCATTAATTATAACAAATGTAATTATACTTTTCTAAAAATGAATGTTATATTAGTGTTTCAATCAAACAGATGTTATTAAAACATTATAAAATAATGAGTTATGTTTTCTTTTTAGATATTTTTTGCCATTTAATTTAATTTATTTAGATTTTTAACTAATTTAAAATATTTAATTTACCATGATTTCCTATGGGGTTTTAATTCATGTCCGTAGATCCATTATTATTTATGGGAGTGTGTTGCAATTCCAGTGGATGGCCGTATGTGTTGTTGCCTTTACTCCGGCTCCGAGCTAGAGTACATTTAGAACTGTTTTAGGTACATTAGGCCTGTAGTGACTTTAGAGCTGTGGTTTATAAATAGCAATGGGTTTACTCGTTTGTGGGTGAGTGCTTGTGATTCCCTAAATCCCTCCTTACTCCTTCCTTAGCCCTCCCCTTTATTCATAAATATTACACATTTTACACCCACTCCCCTCTGTACCTCTCACATTTACCCCACAAAAGTATACATGTGCAGAAACTAAGCAGTCGAGGCAGACAACTCTACAAAGAAAAAGATAGGAGAGGTAGAATGACCGCACGTAGTTTGTGAATAGCATTTTGTTGTATTTTAGTCATATATTAGTTTATGATTAGGCCTGATTATCTGTGAGACTCTCTTGGGTGTATCTGATGTGATTGTAAAGCTGGTGAAACTGTCCTCAGCAGATAGGAAGCAGGTTCCATTTCTAGCAAAAGGGCATGGAAAGAGGTCAATAAAGTGGATCTTTGTAATACGAGGCCGTGTCCCCTCAGAACAGAAGTCATTAGGACTATTTATGGTGGGGCCAAGAATGGTTTGTATGGAGTTGGCCCTGTCTGTAGTGGTACAAAGACTAGAGAATGATCTGGTGGGATGTTACTGAGATCAACTACCAGTCCATCCATCACCTTTAGTTTTTCTCAATGATTGGCCCTAAGTGGCACAGACATGAGCAGATGTTGGTCCCATAGAGACCTACGACAAAGGGACTCCTGCTGCAGCTTCCTGCTGAGGCTCATTAGGGCTGGAAACAGTTTGAGGTTACTTAGATTCTTGATCCTAGGAGCGTGGCCTCAAAGTTTAGGATCGAATGGACTTTGTGGGTCCGAGCCACGGCTTATAAACACACAGGGAGCAAAACACACTGAATGGAATGAGGCCACAAATAGTTACTAAGGAATTAAGTTATTACAAGCATTTCCATGCCTCGATGTGTGCTTTTCTCAGTAGAGTTTGTAGGATAATCAATGGATTGATTTCTTTTTGGCTGCTTCATCTGAAGGTTTTGCGGTTCTGAAACTTCCCCCCAGGGTTTACAGTGAGCAAATTTTATTCTCCCGCATTGTATCTCTTATGTAGAAAGGTTACATTTACAACTGAAGTTTTTGTCACATTGAGGGCACGGACAATTTTCTTTCTCGCTGTTCATTTTCATGTTGAATCAAATTGAATCTCCAGCAGACACTTCCCTGGCATTTAGAACAATTACAAGGTTTTTCCCAGTAAGTTCTTGCAGGTTGAGTAAGGCCAGATTTCTGGCTGAAACTTTTCCAGTATTCAGAGAGCTAAGAAGGTGAGTGCCCAGTGTGAGTTCTCTCATGTCTAGTGAGATTTATTTTCTGACTGAAGCTTTTCTGGCATTCTGAACACTGATACAGTTTATACCCAGTGTGAGTGTTCTCATGTTGAGAGAGCTCAGATTTCTGAATAAAGCTTTTCCAGCATTTAGAGCACTGATAAGGTTTTAGTCCAGTGTGAGTATTCTCATGTCGAGAGAGCTCAGATTTCTGAATAAAACTTTTCCAACATTCAGAGCACTGATAAGGTTTTTGCCCAGTGTGGGTTCTTTCATGTACAGTGAGGTTGGATTTCTGACTGAAGCTTTTCTGGCATTCAGAGCACGGATACGGTTTCTGCCCAGTGTGAGTTCTCTCATGTCGAGAGAGCTCAGATTTCTGAATAAAGTTTTTCCAGCATTCAGAGCACTGATAAGGTTTTAGTCCAGTGTGAGTATTCTCATGTCGAGAGAGCTCAGATTTCTGAATAAAACTTTTCCAACATTCAGAGCACTGATAAGGTTTTTGCCTAGTGTGGGTTTTCTCATGATACATTAAACTGGATTTCAGACCGAATTGTTTATGGCATTCTATGCATCGATAAGGTTTTTTCCCAGTGTGAGTGCTCTCATGGTTCATGAGAGTTATTTTCCGACTGAAGCTTTTCTGGCATTCAGAGCACTGATACAGTTTGAGCCCAGTATGGACTCTCTCATGTACAGTTAAACTGAATTTCTGATGGAACCTTTTTGGGCATTCAGAACACTGATAGGGTTTATGCCCAGTGTGGATTCTTTCATGCACAGTAAGGTTGGATTTCCGACTGAAGCTTTTCCAGCATTCAGAGCACTGATAAGTTTTTTGTCCACTATGAGTTACTTGATGTCGAATCAGACTACGCCAATAACTGAAGCTTTTTTGGCACGTGGAGCACTGAAATGTTTTTTGACCAGTGTGGGTTTTCACATGTTGCATGAGAGAGGATTTATGACTGAAGCTTTTCTGGCATTCAGGGCACTGGTAGGGTTTTTGTCCAGTGTGATTTCTCTTGTGTTTAGTGAGGTGAGATTGAAAACTAAAGCTGCTTTCACATTCTTTGCTCGTATTCAAGTTGTTTGTTTCTCCGATTTGGGTTTGTTCCTGGATACATGCCATCTTAAGAATAAATCTGATTCCAAAGTCTGTACTTGTTTATGTTACACTCAACATTAACTTATAAAATGCACTGCAGATGATCTTCATAACAATTGTATTTAACTAATTATAGTTTTTACCTGGAGATCATGTTCCTACTTTTAAAGACACCTATCTAACTTCTCTTATAAACTTTCACTGAGGAGCCCCTTGTGTTTATTAAGATGCTCCTCGTGGATTCATTTTCTCCAAGTTATGCCTGGTGATTTTGTGACTCCAGTTTATTACATTTGATTTAGGAATTTTAAAAGCACTGACGAGGTCTTTGAGGCGTAGTGTTTGCCTGTTAAGTGTATTTGTTCACACAAGTAATGACAGATGATTAGGGCATGCCAGGGCAGTTTTATGTATTATCAATCATGCAACATTGGCCCCTTTTAAGCTTTCCGTGCCAGTACATGCTTTTAACACCTACCGGCTAAGGCTAAGGCATGTACATGATTGACTTTGAAGGTCTGGGAAACTTGGAAACCACTCGGATCAACCCAAGAGACAGATTTGGTGGGGAAAAATCTTCCTATATTGGAAATGATAATCCAGCGTCTTTGCTGTAACGACATCTGAGAAAGGGCATTTACAATGACTTTCTTTTAAACAATGTTTTCTCTCCTCTGAATCACAGGAGATGGAAACAAAAGCTTGCGCTTGTAAACCAAGGATATTAGTCTTCTTGACAGTTCTGTCACATCACATCTACGGATACTGATCTGTTGGGGAGGGTTTGGGTCTATAAAGCTTTTCTCATAAACCATCAAACAGAATTTACAACACTGAGTATTCCCATGCGCACTGCGTGGGCATCAATTGTGCCCAATGTTCTCCTCAATCTCAGTTACTGACACTCAGTAAACATTTATGGTCAGTCTACTTTAGGGATTTGACAACTTTCACATTCACCAGTTTCTTCTGCTCCAAGTTCCTCACCATTCCGAGCACATGGAAAGTGTTTCTTCTCTAGAGCTCCAGAATGTTTTAACTTTCCTTGAAATAATCCTTTTCGTTGTGTTTCACTAAATTTAAAACTTTTTTCTGTTCATGCTTCAGTCACCTGTAGAAACGGAGTCAGAGATTGTAAATGAACACAAAGAGAAATATTTATGACCTTATACTTTGCACAAAGAAAGTATTGACAAAAACAAGATAGGAAATCAGTTTGAGCTGCATTTCTGATAGTGGTGAAACAGTGTAGATCGGGAGCTTGGGATCACTGGAAATCAAGGATGGGGGAGCAAACATAGTGCATATTTAAGAAAAAAACTCAAGTTGCACATATATTGCGCCACAGATTCACAGATTCTCAGAAGCAGCCAACACTATCAATTTACACTCTCTGTGAAACAGGCTGGTATGTGTAATGGAGTAGGAGAACATACCCCTCGGGAATGGTGGAGCCCGCACCCTTCGGACAGTACATTTTCGACTTCTCCACAGACCAACGAGTGGGAGGACGGAGGAAACGAGACGGATAGCGTGGACGAAGAGAGCGGCTCCTTTAAGTGGGCGTCGACTTCTAAGGAGGAAGGCCCGGCACTACAGGACGTCATGAGAACCAGATTGGTGAAAACCCCGGAAGTACTGTATACGGGGTGTGGAGACACCGCGGAGGAGAAGGCGGGAGCAGAAGAGACAGAGAGCGGAAGCAGAGTCGAGGAAGGAGACCGAGAGGACCGTACAGAACATCGCGGAGGAGCAGACGGAGGGTCCGAGTCAAGAGGCGAGCCAGGAGGCCAACGACCCTGCGAACTGCCGTGCCACACTCCCGAGGGAGGAGTGTGGCTGTCACAGGTACGGCGGCGTTGGGCAGCCTGGGTGGGAAGACGGAGTGCTAGCGAATAGCGTGTATATATCCCTGTTTTTCACTTCCCTTTAAGCAATTCCTACCCTTCCAATACCCTTCTCTTTCCTTGTTTCCCTGCTCAAACCCACCCCTCTCTATGTCTAACACGGAGCACTGTTTGTAGATCGCTTGAATCACCGGGTTTATCCTCACACTCCCTGGGTCCCTTGGTGCAACCCTATTAGAGGACTGTGACCTAACGGCCTCCCTTCTTGTTGGTCTTTCTTTGCATGTGGCGAATCCATCGGTATCTGGAGCGAAGACCCCCTCTTCCTGAGTGAGGAAAACTATAGAAAACCAGCGCCACGGACCCCAGTACCTTTGCCCGGGAAAGACTGACCTTTAGGACCAGAAAGACGTTTATATCAAAGCCCATAAGAACCCTGAAAATAAAACCTTCTTTAAATCCTACACCTGGTGTCACGGTCGTCCCTACTCCCACGCCCACACTGGTGTCAGAAGTGGGACCATCCCCTCCAAAAGCGACCATGGCAATGGAACAGGTGAATCAGACTCTTATAGAAGGGCAACAAAAGCTGGAATGGGCAATAAGCCAACAGATTAACACCGCTGATGCCGACCGGGACTTGTTCCGAACCTCTATGTCCCAGCAACTGGACACCCTGCAAAAGGTTGTACAAACCCCCACCACCTCCTCACCCTTGGACAGATGGCCTGTTGGACCTCATCCGTCAGGGGTAGCTTTGCAAAAGTATGTGACCGGGGAAAATCCCGACGCGTTCCTATTAAACTTCGAGCGCGCAGCAAGAGCCTGTGGGTGGCCTGAGGAAAAATGGCCCTTCTTTTTGGCCCCTCTATTGACCGGAGAAGCCCAAACTGCCTGTCAGGTGGCAAACCATTCAGGAACATCCTCCTATGCCGACATAAAAGCGGTAATTCTCGACCACCTAGGGATGGATGCAGAAGCATACAGACTCCGTTTCAGAAAGGAGAAGGGAATCCCGGGAGAGAACCCCAAAACCATGTATCTACGAGTCAAGATGGCCGCAGAAATATGGCTCAGACCGGACATCAGGAGCAAGGACGAGGTCATGTCCAGCATCATACTGGAACAGTTTATGGAGGTTCTGCCTTATGGCACACAGAGATGGTTAAGGCAACACCTCGGTCTAACGGCGGCTCAAGCCATCGAATTGGCAGCCAACTACAACAGAGCACGGACTTTTCCATGGGATACAGAAAGAAGCAATAAATCCACTCCCACTCAGTCCATGATGGATAAAAAGAAGACGGTCCCCGAACCAATCAAACCGCGCCCGTTTAAACCGGAAGGACCCAGTATGAAGGGGCCACAGTGGGGGCGTGGCTAAGCACGCAATGGCGGAGGACGTGCTTGGGTAGAGCTCCGTGTTAAGCTCCCCTTCCCCGAGCCGATTATCCGCCAAAATTCACCGAGGCCGCCGGAAATTGCAGGCGGACAACCACGGAGGTCATCTCGGCAGTCTGGCCGACTTTCGATCCGAGGCTCCGTCGGGCCGGACCCCGACCTGTCCCACGACCCTCCTGCGGGCCCGGAGGCCTCCCGGCCGGCGGTGGGGCCACGAGAGACCGAGGCTTGGGCCCCACATAGGCCCCGGCCCGCACTTCCCGAGGGCCGCCAGCGGACTGCTGCCGCACTGGGAGCGACCACCGAGGGTTCGACAGATGCCCTGCCCTGCCCTGCCGCTACTGCCCTGACCAGCGGACAACGAAAGCCCAGCACCCACATCGCGGCTCCAGCAGGACTGCTGCCGGCACACCTGAGGCAACCAAGGAGCGCAGACTGCCCGGTGAGGAGTGGGAGAGACGGGAGGCCCCCGGGGCACCGCACAGCACCAGGCGCCACCCAGTGAGTTACAGGCACGCAAGCAGGAGCGGGAGAACCGGGGCGGAGAGGCCGCCCACAGCTTGCCACCGCGGACCAGAGCCCCCGGTCAGACCTGCGCTCCACAGCTGGTGACACAGCGGACAGCCCCCCCCCTGCAGTGAGGGCACCTGGGGAGACACTTGCGGACCCCTCCCCCCCCCCGCAGAGGCACACGTGCAGGGGGGAATAAGCCAGGAAGAAGTGGCCGACCACACACGAGACACCCGGACTCTCGGGACACCCGCTGCGCTTGGGGCTGCGTGGCGGAGCTGGGCCGCGGAAGGGAGGAGACCCGCCGGACCCCCCCCCCCTGCAAAGACGCTGGCCACGGTTGAGGGGGGAACCTCGGACCAACAGACCCCCAACCCAGGCGGGGTGTAATCTCAGAGGTGCCACCAGAGTGGTGGAGACAAAGACTCTGCTGGACGTGCACCCCCGCACATGTCAGGAGGGGTGCGTACCCGCACCGGGACTGGTGGGGCCCCGCCAAAGGGGAAAACGAACAAGCTGCTCGACAAAATGGCTGCCGAGCAATTGGCCACGAGACTAGACAGTGTGCTGGCGGCCGTAGAGCGAATGGAACAGTCGCTCCAGCAGACCAGAACCTCCCTAGAGTCCAAGATAGATGGCGTGGCTGTGGACCTGACCCTCCTGCGGGACGACCACAGGAAGTTGTCCGACCGGACCAAGGTCCTGGAGGGCGCAGTGAAGGAGATCGAGTCCAAAGTCACTCAAACGGACAGGCAAGTGCAGGATCTCCTGAACAGAGTAGAGTTCCTGGAAGACAGGGCTGAAGATGCGGAAGGTAGGGCGAGACGCAACAACATCAGGCTCGTAGGTGTCCCGGAAAAATGGGAAGGGAACCACCCCACGCAGCATGTGGAAGACTGGCTACGGGCCCTGTTGCCTGAGGGCACACTATCGCCCCACTTTGTCGTGGAACGCGCGCACCGAGTGCCGACCAGGCCCTACACAACTGGCGCCAACCCAAGACCACTGCTCTTCAGGATACTGAACTACAGGGACCGGGACACGGTGCTGCGGGAAACGAGGCGAATGGGTGAAATACGCATAGACAATGCGTCGATCATGTTTTTCCCCGACTACACCATCCAGGTGCAACGCCAAAGACACGACTTCCTGGAAGTTAAGAGGAGGTTACGCACTGCAGGCCTCAAATACTCCCTGCTCTTCCCCGCAAAGCTGAGAGTGGTGGAGGGGACAACACTTACTTCTTCGGGACCCCCGGGGAGGTCAGCGAGTGGCTGGACTGAGGCACAGACACGGCACCCAAGCACCATCGTGGGGGCGAGGTGAGGCCCAGGCAGCGCGGCCCACGGCACCGCCGGAGACACAGAACTCAACAGTCCCAGCGGGCGGAGGAAGGGTCGCGACACTCTCCCCCGTTGGATCAGATGCTCCAGGAACAACGCGATGCGCTCCGAAAAGTTTCCCAGCTCAGCAACCCGCCCTCCCAGGAAACGAACCTCGAGGACGGTCAGCAGACAGCGCCCAGTGATGACGACGAAGCCATCTACGGGATCCCAAACTCACAGCTCTCTGTGGAACTGCCGGTGGTCACGCCGCAAACCTCAGACCTGTTCCACTAACCCCACAGGAGAAGTCTGGAAAATAACCGTCAAGGCGGGGGGGAAGCGGCAATGGCCCACAGGACGCTGAGGTGCAGCCGACGCCAGGCGCAGCCGGGGGCGCACTCCTCTCCCCCCTGCCTACCGAATGGACAGTGGACCACATGAACAGTGAGTACTGCCTAAATGGCGCTGGTGGCCAGCGGGGTTGGTGTTGGTGGGGTTGCCTCTTGACCCGTACTCGTCCTTGGCCGTCTGCAGATACGGCCCGGGGGGGAAGGGGTGCCCTTCCTGACTGGGGCCGAGAGCCCGCACAGTACCACAACCCTTCCCCCCCCAATGGCCGGGACTCGCACAAGCGGGGCCCCGCATGAACAGAACGGCGTCGTGTGCCGGACCACAGCCGGTGGCCAGCAACGGCTTGCAACTTGAGGCTCGGGGATGGAACTGGAATCCCTTTAATCGACTTAACATCCTCTTGGCCTCAACTGGGCTTATGTGCACTGCCCCTTAGACTGGAACGGTTGTCCCTCTCAATTGAGATTATGGATGGTGGCCCGTTTCGCCACTGCCCCTTTGGTATTTTAGTGGGACTCACCCACAGTTGGTTACTGTTGTTCATTGTTTTTCCCCTACCTAATGTCTACCTGAACAATGCTAAGTGTACTTCGGGGAGTGGAGACGGGCATGCTGAGAATAGCGATGGGAGAGCCCCTAGTGGAGCTGCTGTTTGTAAGAAAGATGGGGAGGAGTACACACCGCTACTATGACTTCGATTAAGATATGCACTTGGAATATCAGGGGCATGCACACACCCGCGCGCAGATACCAAATATATTCCTACCTGAAAAGGCAGCAAGTACAGATCGCACTCCTGCAGGAGACACACCTATGTGGGGCGGACGTGGCTGCACTACGGCGCAGGTGGAGGGGTCAGTTATACGCCACTGAATACTCCTCGTTTGCCCGTGGGACGCTACTGTGGGTCAGGCCGGGCACCCCCTTCACAATGTCGGAAGTGCTCACGGACCAGAGGGGGAGATATGTACTAGTGAAGGGTCGGATGGACGGGCAGCCAGTAGTCCTGGCGTCCGTTTACTCTCCAAACACAGACCAGGGAAGCTTCCTGACAAACCTTTCGGAAAAACTGGCGCCCTGGCACGGTGTCCCCTGGGTACTGGGAGGTGACTACAACACAGTGCTAGACCCTGTACTGGACCGTTCGACCCCGCCCAGGCCAGATGCCACATCCTTAGGGGCTGCAAAGGCACTCACGAGATGGGCGACGCAGTGGGACCTCAAAGATGCATGGCGCGCGCACAACCCAGACACCAGGGTATACTCATACTACTCGGGGGCACACGCGCTACATGTCCGCCTAGACAGATACATGGTGACAACGGAAATGCTACCGCACATTACTGAGTCACAATACCTCGGCCGGACACATTCAGACCACAACCCACACACGTTGGCAGTAGCTTGGGAACGCCCGCACCCACCCATCCCCACATGGCGGTTACAACCCGCTCTGCTACTCGACGCCCCCTTTAGAGACGCCCTGCAGGCCCGAGTAGCACAATACTTCACCGTCAACTCGGGCACAGCGTCCTCTCCGAGCGTGGAATGGGACGCCTTCAAAGTGGTGATACGGGGTCACTGCCTGGGCACACAAGGGAGCATACAGAAGAAATTAGAGGCGAACCTATGCAGGGTGGAGGCGGACTTACTCCGTTGGGAGCGGGAGGCGGTGGCCGGCGCGGGTGACCGGCTGCGGGAGGCCCGTGAGGAACATGCGGCGCTACTAGAAAGACTGAGGCACGTTAATTTCGCGGCCCACTCCGCGAGGGTGCACCAACACAGCGACAAGCCGGGAGACTACTGGCTTGGCTGGTCAAACAAGAGTCCCGCACGGAACCGGTATCCGCTATCCGGACAGCTGGAGGGGAGATAGTGTACACACAAAGCAAGATACATCAGGCGTTTGTGGGGCACTACCAGGCCCTGTACAAGTCACAACTGAGGGTCTCCGCGGCCACCATTGCGGATTTCCTTGCAGACATTCAACTGCCTTCCCTGACGAACGCGCAACAGGGGGATCTAGGGGGACCATTCACCCAAGAGGAAATGCGAGAGGCAATCTTCGCATTGTCCAATGGCAAGTCTCCCGGCCCTGATGGCCTACCTGCCGAGTTCTTCAAGGCCTGCTCGGACACACTGATCCCGGAGATGCTCAAGCTATATGCACATGCGATCGAGGACTCGGCGCTCCCAGACTCACTAAACGAGGCGAACCTGGTTTCGCTGTTGAAGCCAGGTAGGGATGGCACGTGCATGGGGTCCTACAGGCCTTTAGCCATGTTGAACACGGACTACAAAATCTTCACCTCCCTGCTGGCCCGCCGCCTGACCCTGGAGGTCCCGGCCCTGGTACATACAGACCAAAACGGGTTCATGCCGGCGAGGAGCACTTCCCGTAACTTGCGACGCCTCTTCCGAGTCCAGGAAGCGGCCACAATACACTGGCCGAGATCGGGGTGCCTCGTCTTAGACCTAGAGAAGGCCTTCGACTCGGTGGAGTGGCCGTTCTTAGGAGCGGTGTTGGACAAACTTGGAGTAAGGGATGCCTTCGTGGACATGGTCGGGCTGCTTTACCAGAGACCTAGCGTCCGCGTGCGGACGGGCAGGCTGCTGTCAGAGACGGTGCGGGTACGCAGGGGCACCAGACAAGGCTGCCCCCTGTCACCCCTTCTCTTCTCCCTGGCCATCGAACCCCTGGCAGCTCTACTGCGGGACAAGGGAGTGGAATGGGGGATCCCGCTGGCTGACGGGGTGCACACGGTCTCGCTGTACGCGGATGACCTATTACTCTATGTGCGAGACCTCACCGCGGTGCCCGCAACACTGTCGGACATATTCCGGACCTTCGAGGAGGTGTCGGGCCTCAGGGTCAATTGGACCAAGCCCGGAGTATACGCCTTCAGCCCGGACCTGGAGGAATGTGAGGTGCACCTTGGTGGTGCCCGGCTTACCTGGTACCCGACTACGTTCAAGTACCTCGGGCTACACATTTACAGAGACCCGCAGAACATACTGGAGGGCAACCTGGTGCGCGCCGTGTCCTCGCTGAGGGCCCAGATGAACTTCTGGAAGACCTTGCCATTGAATGTGCCCAGCCGGATCGCGCTGTCTAAAATGATAGCGCTACCCATGCTACTCTACCACTTTGCGAATATCCCACTGTATGTCCCCACGAGGATCTTCCGCGAACTGGAGTCGATGCTCCGCGGCTTAATCTGGAACACGGGGCGCCCACGAGTGGCCCTGGCGAAGTTGTACTCCCCGACAGCGGAGGGAGGGCTGGCGGTCCCCAATATGGAGTTGTACTACCTGGCAGCGCAGCTGCAATGGGTGACGTACTGGCTCAGCGACTCAACCTCGACGACACCGCCAACGCGGACTACCAATGGACACACCCACAGGTGTGCGCCCTGTTTCATCCACTGACCAAGGGACCTCGCCCTCTGCCCCTGCACATGGCCGTAGCCCGAAAATGCTTCATTCGCTGCTTGAAGCTGACAAAGAATGTTAGGCCGTATGCCCCTGCCCTTCCCCTGCTGGGTACCCCCCGGAGGAATGGGATGGTGACACCACGCAACATGAAACCCTGGATTGCCGCCGGAGTGGAGACAATGGACGACCTATACGCGGACGGGGCCCTGCTTCCTTTTGCGGAGCTATCGGAGGGCACAGGCCTGCCGGCAGGGCAATTCCTGCTCCACGCGTCAGTGGTGAGGACATATACGGAGTCCTGGGGGGATATCCAAGAGGAGCCACCGCTCCATCACTTAATCCAATACCTGCATGTTATGGGCAGAGGCTCACATATTACACACTGGCTGGCGCAGGCACTCCTCATACACACCCAGAGGCCCACACAACCGATTAGGGACAAATGGGCAGCCCACCGAGGGAGGGATTGGACAGATAAAGAATGGAAACTGGTCCTGGCCAGCCCTGTGAACGTCCCACGTAACTCCCATTTCCGCACCATTCAGCTGTATATCCTGCACCAGGCGTATCTATCGCCAGACAGAATAAATAAATACTTTACGACTGACACCGCCGCCTGTCCCAGATGCGACTTGCTGGGTGCGGACATCCTGCATATGCTTTGGAGCTGCCCAACTCTGTCCACATACTGGGGGGAGGTGACATCACTCCTGATACACAGCACAGGCCCGGGACTACCTAACACATGGGAGGCATGCGTTCTTGGGTTATACAAAAGGACTAAACAAAATAAAACGCAAGCCCGGTTCTGGGACCTAGGCCTTATCACGGCCAAGCGCCTGCTCACTAGGCACTGGAAAAGAAGAGAACCGCCAACTCCCGCACACTGGTATACATCCTTCACTAATTGGGCCAGAGCAGAGGGCACGGCGCTGCGCGGAGAGGAGATAGCGGGTTTGAGACAGTTCCCGATCGCACACATCTGGGATGACATCCTGGGGTCCCTACAGGAGGAGGGCGAGGCCAGGGGGCTCACGCAGAGACAGCTGAGACGGGCAGGCGCCCCAGGAGCGACGACACCATAGGCAGGGCTGCGCGCCGCGCTCACCCCCCCTCCCTCCTCTGAGAGCAACACTGACCCCCGACACACAAGCTGCGGACACAACCAGCCACACACACGAGGGCTCTCTACCACACACTGACCCAACCCTTGCTCTCAGCACCACAGCCTCGACACAGCCCCCACGAGTACACTCCCCCCCCCCCTATTTCCGTCGCCCCCTCCACACTCCCATGTTTACGGTTTCGCACTCCTGTTCTTCCCAGCTGCAAGTATACCCACCATCACACAGCGACAGACAGGTGCCACTGACTGAACGCTCGGCAACGAACCCGGGAGCGGGCGACACCCACCGAAAATGCAACAGGGGCGACCCATATGATTGCCACACACGCCGCACACTGAGCCGACAGTTGGTGGGACACCACCGCTCACTGAGTCTGTTCCCCACCAGCTTCACAGCTAACTGCACAAGCGCGCCATAGATCCCCCACTCCACTGACGCGCTCCCAGTGCATACCTAACAGATTGAAGGGACATCGGTGCTGTACGTACCGATGGGACATGGCGCAGCACTGTTACCACAGACACACTGGGACATGCCGATGTGAATAGCCCTGTTCTTTGTTGAAGAGTTAATGGTTGAATTATAGAAAAAATGTAAAATGAGACGTCAATTATAGAGATGATTGTGTGCTGAACGCGAAGGTTATGCGTAAATTACCCGTGACATGGCACGCCAGACAACGAACAAAACACTGCACAATGCCTTCCCCTGTAACCCTATGCCCCAACGATACACCGACTTCTTGCAGCCGGCCCACAGGGTTGTAGGCTTTGCTATATGTACTGCACTTTTTGAACAATAATAAACGTCTTCAAAAAATAAAAAAAAATAAAAAAAAATGAAGGGGCCACAGTGCTTTGAATGCGGAGAGTGGGGTCACATAGCCAGAATGTGCCCCCAACAAGACCCCCGGAAGAACCCATGGAGGTCGGATATATTCCCCGGGCCATTATGTACACCGCCGAAATGGGTCCATCCTTTTACGTAAGGGTACGAGTAAATAAGAAACTAGTGAAAGCCTTACTTGATTCAGGATGTCGACAGTCAGTCGTCCAGGAACAGCTGTTACACCCCACCCAGATAGGCCACGAAGGTACCGTCCACATTAGGTGTGTCCATGGCGACGTCAAACCTTACCCTATGACCCAGATAACCCTGCACCCGATGGGTAGAGAACCCTGCTCAGTGAAAGTGGGGGTGGTCCTGTCCTTACCAGAGGAGTTGATTATAGGCGTGGATAACCCAGATTTCCTGTCTTTGTTTAAAAGGGAGTTAAAGGACCGCCCTGCAGGAGCTTACCTGTCCATAGAACCCTGGGTGATAGACAGGGGGTTTAAATTTGCACAGGCCAATGACCCCTCCCTATTAAATGCATGGGAGGCAGCTCATCTCTCTCAAGCCTCTCCAACCCAGGGATACCCCAGGTTCAGGATAGACAATGACCTACTCTATAGAGAAGGGAAGGAAGGAGAGCCAACCCAACTAGTGGTACCAAAGGATTTCAGGGAGCAGATTCTTTTCTACGCCCACACCCACCTAACCGCTGGGCATAGTGGAAGTGAGAAAACGACACAGAATATATTGTGGCTCTTTTATTGGCCAGGTATATATAGAGAGGCAGAAAATTACTGTAGACAATGCGAGGTGTGCCAAAAAAAGAACCTAACCCGACCGCCAGCGGTACCCCTACAGCCGCTACCAATCAAAGGAAACCCGTGGGACAGGGTGGGGATGGACTTAATTGGTCCCTTACCCCGCACATCACGGGGACATACATATGCCCTCGTTGTGGTTGACTACAATACAAGGTTCCCAGAGGCCTTTGCCCTCAGTGCCCCGACTACCAAGAACGTAGCAGACAAACTGGTAGAGCTATTCTCAAGGGTGGGGTTTCCACGAGAAATCCTAACGGACCAGGGGACACCCTTTGTTTCCCCGATGATGAGAGAGGCATGTAAGATGCTTGACCTCCATCACATCCGAACGTCCGCCTACCATCCCCAGACAGATGGCCTCGTTGAGAGGTATAACAGGACATTAAAAACAACCCTTAAAAAGTTGTTAACCGCCGAAAACAAGGACTGGGACAGAATGCTACCCTTAGCACTATATGTGGTGAGAGCAAAGGTACAGAGCAGTTTGGGATTTTCACCGTTTGAGCTACTGTACGGCCGCCAACCGCGTTCTCTTTTAGAGATAACCAGGGAAGCATGGGAAAATGAGGAGGCCGCCGAACAGAGAAACCTGTTGGAATATACCCAGCAGTTAAGATCTTGACTGGGAAAACTAAGGGATTTGGCATACCCTAACTTAGAAAAAGCCCAAACTACTCAAAGATGGTATTATGATAAGGGAAAAAAATGGAGGACCCTAGAAAAAGGGGATTGGGCCTTGGTGCTCCTGCCCTCCTCCACACAAACATTTTGGAGCGAGTGGAAGGGCCCCTATGAAGTGGTAGAGTCCTTTGGGCGTACCACCTACAGCCTACAAATGTCACCTAATAGGAGACAGACCTTCCACATCAATCTCCTTAAGAAATGGATCGGTCAACACCCCCACCCAGCGAATCTAATATTACCAGCCGGTGGTACCGGGTCGACCCTGGAACATCTTCCAGTGAACGAAGAATTGACCGAGTCAGAAAGAAAGGAGTTAACAACGACTTTACTCCCCTTCTCTCCAATCTTCTCAGACACACCGGGTTGTACTCATATGGCTGAACACCAGATACACACAAAAGAAGGACAGGTAGTGAAACAGAGGGCCTATCGCATTCCAGCCGCAAAAAGGGCAGACGTGAGGAAGCAAGTGCAGGAAATGCTCAGGCTAGGGGTGATAAGGCCTTCTAAAAGTAACTGGGCATCTCCCATAGTTATGGTTCCTAAACCCGATGGGTCTACCCGTTTTTGTATTGACTTCCGAGCCCTGAATGCTGTGTCGTCTTTTGATGCATTTCCAATACCCCGGGTGGATGAGCTAATAGAACGGATAGGGGACGCCCGATATATAACCACCCTTGACCTGACCAAGGGGTATTGGCAGGTACCTCTCAGGGAGGAGGACCGACACAAAACAGCCTTTGCGACTGAGGTTGGGCTCTTTGAATTCACTGTTCTCCCTTTTGGGCTGCATGGAGCCCCAGCTACTTTCCAGCGGTTAATGAACAGGGTGCTGGCACCACACACCAAATACAGTTTGGTGTATCTTGATGATATAGTCATCTTTAGCACATCTTGGGAGGACCATTTGAAACATATAACCAACGTCCTAACCGCATTACAAGCAGCCGGACTCCATGTGAATGTAAGAAAGTCAAGAGCAGCATACCCTAAAGTAAAATACCTGGGATTCATGCTAGGGGAAGGAGTCATAGCCCCCCAGGAGGAAAAAATCAAAGCTATAACCAACACTCCTTTTCCATCCACGAAAAGGGAACTGAGAGCCTTCCTAGGTCTCATAGGATATTATAGACGGTTCATCAGGAACTTTGCAGACCTTTCTAGTCCCCTAACCGACCTCCTGCAGAAACACATAAAGAACACCCTTCTGAGCCCTTCCTCAGAGGAGGCCCAGAAAGCGTTCCAGGCCCTAAAGACAGCCCTTACCACAAGCCCGGTTCTCATTCCAACGAACTTTGGTAAACCCTTTTCCCTAGCCACGGAATCCTCAGACACGGGCATTGGGGCCGTGTTATCACAGGAAGGGGAGGACGGAGCCGAACATCCCGTACTCTATATAAGCAGAAAGCTCCACCCAAGGGAACGGAAATATCCCACGGTAGAAAAAGAGTGCCTGGCCATCTGATGGGCAATAGACAAGTTGAGGTACTACCTGGAAGGTAAGGCCTTCGTTCTTCACTCAGATCACGCACCCCTTCAGTGGATGCAGAGAAACCGTTCCCAAAACGCCAGAATACTGCGCTGGTTTTTATTCCTCCAACCTTTTGCCTTCACGGTAGTACATCGGAAGGGGGTGGACAACGGGAATGCCGATTTTCTCTCCAGGATGCCCATTCTCCCCGATCGGGAGAATCCAGGGGGGGAGGAATGTGATGGTGTAGGAGAACATACCCCTCGGGAATGGTGGAGCCCGCACCCTTTTGACAGTACATTTCTGACTTCTCCACACACCAACGAGTGGGAGGACGGAGGAAACGAGACAGATAGCGTGGACGAAGAGAGTGGCTCCTTTAAGTGGGCGTCGACATCTAAGGAGGAAGGCCCGGCACTACAGGACGTCACACGAACCAGATTGGTGAAAACCCCGGAAGTACTGTATACGGGGTGTGGAGACACAGCAGAGGAGAAGGCGGGAGCGGAAGAGACGGAGAGCGGAAGCAGAGTCGAGGAAGGAGACCGAGAAGACCGTACAGAACATCGCGGAGGAGCAGACGGAGGGTCCGAGTCAAGAGGCGAGCCAGGAGGCCAACGACCCTGCGAACCGCTGTGCCACACTCCAGAGGGAGGAGTGTGGCTGTCATAGGTACGGCGGCGTTGGGCAGCCTGGGTGGGAAGACGGAGTGCTAGCGAATAGCGTGTATATATCCCTGTTTGTCACTTCCCTTAAAGCAATTCCTACCTTTCCAATACCCTTCTCCTTCCTTGTTTCCCTGCTCAAACCCACCCTCTCTATGTCTGACACGGAGCACTGTTTGTAGATCGCTTGAATCACCGGGTTTATCCTCACACTCCCTGGGTCCCTTGGTGCAACCCTATTAGAGGACTGTGACCTAACGGCCTACCTTCTTGTTGGTCTTTCTTTGCATGTGGCGAATCCATCGGTATCCGGAGCGAAGGCCCCCTCTTCGTGAGTGAGGAAAACTATAGAAGACCAGCGCCACGGATCCCAGTACCTTTGCCCGGGAAAGACTGACCTTTAGGACCAGAAAGATGTTTATATCAAAGCCCATAAGAACCCTGAAAATAAAACCTTCTTTAAATCCTACACTTGGTGTCACGGTCGTCCCTACTCCCACGCCCACAGTATGATAGTGAGATATTTGTAATTCTTTTAATGAATTATTAGATGTTACTTACTCCCCTACTCCCTTAAATTATTCATCTATTCCTTTTCCAATGATCTAGGAAGGGACATTTTATTGACCAAAGAAATTGGCCTTGTTGCACTCAGTGCTTTAAATGGCACTGTAGACTGACGCTGTGTCCAGTTAGCTCAGTGGAATTCACTATTTCAAATTGTGCGGATGATATGGACTTACTTGGTGGCTCAGAACTCATCACACTCCTCCGACAGGACCCGGGCAATGCAACACCTGAAAAAGAGAAAAAAACAGCACAACAGTAAAGGAAACTAAAAAGGGTCAAGAAAAGAGAAACACAAAATAGAGGAAAGAGAAAAAAAAGTATATTCCACTTTGACCACATGTTCCAGCACAGGAAACTGTGCAGCAGATGCTTGTGAACCCATAAGTTACATCTAAACACTGTGCCCCCAAGGTCCGCACCAGGGGCGGCTCCACCGGTTGCACCACCCTAAAGCAAGCACTGTGTGCATGTGTCCACACATTTGTACTGTGTCTTTTCCCTGTAAGATAGGCCGGCAATCTGCATCTTATTTACCCTCTTCTTGTTGCTGTACTTGGTCAGAAGCGCCTTGAGACCTGTCGGTGATTTGGCGCGATATAAAACCCAGATACAAATACAAATAGACAAGACAGAAAAGGGCAGCATGGGAGTGCGTAAAGAGATGGAAGGCAGATCCAGAGAGAAAATATGCCGAAAGAACGGACAAAGAGAGGATAGTATAACGTGGTGTTGAGGAGGAGACAAATGTGCCAATAGTTAAGGAACTGCTGGGCAAAACTGACCTAAACGGAACTGACCTTGCACTACAACCCAACATGGTAATTACCATAAGTTTGATAACAACAAGAATAGTGCACACAGGGAGTCAAATATTGAAGTGAAGAGACAAAAACAAAACAGAGAGCAAGAAAGGGAATAGAGAAAGAAGAAACAGGGGAAAAGGAAACTTATACTTATCGGAATCCTTACCTGGCAGTTATTTTATTTTGTGTTCCTCCAAGGGTGGCAGCCACAAGCACTGCCTGGTCATTCCAGAATACCTTGAAATGAAGGAAAGAAATAGTTTTGTGTCAGACGGCAATCACACTTCATCCCATCTTCCAAATAACCGTCCTGAACTTACAAAACAAAAGAATTTCTTGTTCTCTGGAGGCCATTGTGAAGCAACTATGGTTAATGAATAAGTAATTTTTTGGTTCACCAAGAACCATGATCCCTTGCTGGAAAAGGTCTCTGTGAATATGGAGTGCACCCACAGCCTCAGAGAACAGACCCTAACAACCCAGTCCCAGTCTTCATAAGCACATCTTTCCATTTACAGATCATAAAACTTGCAAATAAAAAAAAATCTGGTTAGCAAAGGTATGTTAATGTCCTTGTACATAATTCTCCCCACACTTCATAAATCTACCACACTCTTAGATTTATAGAAACCATGCTCTCTCAGTTCAAGTTCAAACTGATGCAGAGTTCGAATGCTGAGCAATGTAAGCAACAAGGCATCAATGTGTTGGCGCTTTTTATTGATAAATTATGTGAAGGGATGATGTGGAGGGTCAGTGTCTTGTGAGCACTATAGGACCGCGACCAAAGGACTAGAACATTGGAATAAATCCTTCACGAGACAAAGCTTGGAACACTGAAATGTTGAGACCTCCATTGGAGACAACGGAGCACCAGCAGCCTATACAACCTGATCTAGGCCCGCTAATCTCAACATTACAATGTCCTTATATACAGCCTCTGCCTCTCTGAAATACATGGAGAGGGCAGGAGAAAGCAAAGGAAAGAGCCTGCAGCAGGGCACACAGGAGCCTCCCCCTTCCTCCTCCCGTAGCTCGCAGTGTCAATGGCGTCTCAAAGGGAAGCGGGGGGGTCCTGCTCATCTCCTGCATCTGTTTTGGCTCACCTGAATGATGAAAATCAGTTTAGACGAGTCCAGGGAGAGCCAGGGGCTGACTTCAGCCTCCTTTCACAGCTATTGCTGGTCCCGCATGCGGCTGTTGACTGTTGAACATTCACAGCAAAATCTGTGAAACAAAGGTTCAGGACTACCGGAGGTGTTTCAACCCCTCGGTCCCAAGGACACTGTTGCATTATTAATTAACATATTCTACCCTCATGGGGCATACAGTGTAATGACCTTATAATCAGCCATTGCAGGCAATACTGCCCATTAAAGGATCGCTCCCATGGTAAAGGCCCTTGCTTTGGAGCTACAACAAACATCAAAGCTATATTAAAGGTTTCAAATAATTACTGAAGGCATAAACATGGTTACTCAGTCAGAGAAATAATTATCATAATATTTGCAGGAGGATCACATTTTGGTAACCTCCAAAGTATATCAAAAGCCAGAATCAGAACTAACTCTATCTGTAAAGTCAATAGACAGACCACCTCAACAAATGTGTGCTACGAAATAAGAAAACATTTTTTTTATAATATCAAATAGCAAACTGACATATAACCTACTTATTTGGAAATCAAGGAAAAGTTCTTAAGTTTTTAGGCAGAGAGAACACATTATGGACATGGTTCATGATGTGGTAAAAATGACAGCAATCAATGAATGTTCATGAAAGCATGGCACAACAAAATGTAATTTAATAAACCACACCTACAAAATGAATAATTAATTGTGACTCTTCCCTAAAAAGCCACAAGTCATTTTACAAGGTGATTCCCTAACATAATAACTGTATCTTAATCACAGTTTAAGTTTCTGGCCAATCATGTATGACCCAATTTGTACGGGAACATTTGCTGACAGATTATTTCTTGTTTATTAGAAATGCCTACAACTTGGACTCCTTTCCCAAGAGGGGTGGGTTGGGAGCTCCCGTCAGTCTGACTGTGGAACGGGAGGCACATTTATGGATTAAAAGAGATGCTGGATTCCCATTTTCTTCTTCCACAAAAGGGCTACTCTGGTTGACCTCTAGGACTGCCCCAAGCATGCAATCCTTCTGCCGTCTCAGGCACCGTCATTGTGTCTGATTCAGTCCAGTAGAAACTCCTAGTGTAGATGCAAGTCGTGGAAAATCCTTATTAATCACTAAAAGATTTTGTTGAAATCCTGAATTTGTTGAGAATTTGGCGTTCTATTCTGCATTGGGCGTGGGACTATCTGGACTGAAGGTATGTTCCAATACATCTGCCTTTGTTTCTGCATGCTCGTAACAAAGGCCAGTTGGGCTGGGACCATTGACTGAGACATCCCTTTCGGTGCCATCTGATTCATGTTCCAGTTTCCCAGGTTCCTGCAAACATCGCACAGATCATGTCTTATTCGGCACATTATTAGTGTTTGAAGAACTTAAATTGCCACTGTTAGTAAACCCTATACCCTAAGCAGGGCCGGATTGGCCGTAACGGGCTTCCGGTTTTTCCCCAGGAAGCTATAAGAGTGGGGACCGATTGTTTAGTGCCGGGAAACATATTGGTCACTCGGGGCTGGTTTTGCTGTGGTGCTGCTATATCGCCCCCCCAGCAACAAAAGAGGCAGGGAGCTAGTCTGTCAAAATTGTCAGGCCTGGTTTGGGTTCCCAGCCCGGCCCTGACCCAGAGGAACAACATTTCCTCCTTCCACATACTGAACATCATTATTCTGTACACCAACGCCGTGCATATCCAAATTCATGCCAGCAACAAACCCAGAATCAAAACAAGAATACAATCCGTGAGAACCACTTTCGTCACCCGTCTGGAAAAATTTTGTCTGAGCGCTCATTATTTTTATTTTGATCTTCTTCTGCTTAGTAATACAATTGTCACTAGAGTACTTTGGTTACAACAAAGTCTCATCCAGAATGTTGGTCTGCAGCGCCTCACATTTTGCTGGACATGTGCACTAACCTCTGGACGCAACACTAAATGATGCGTCCTCTTTCACCCGGTCTTCAACTTTGCAATATTGTCTGTAAATCTGCATTATTCTCTTGTAATACATAATAAAATATTTTGAGGCGCTTCACTCTGTGGCTCTTTAACTGACCAGTTTACAAGCAACTTACACTCATTCCACAAATCTCTTGGGACAACAATGAACAAACTTAAACTCAGCTCTCGACCACCCCGCCTGGACGAACAGGCCTCATCTCCACTGCATCCCTCCTGGACAGGCCCCACCTTCTATGAACCACCCAAACACAGGACAGGCCTCACCTCATCTGCACCCCTGGACAGGCCTCTCCTCCTCTGCACCCCTGGACAGGCCTCACCTCCTCTGACCCGTGGACAGGCCTCATCTCCTCTGCACCCCTTGACAGGCCTCACCTCCTCTGCACCCCTTGACAGGCCTCACCTCCTCTGCACCCCTTGACAGGCCCCACCTCCTCTGCACCCGTGGACAGGCCTCGCCTCCTCTGTACCCCTGGACAGGCCTCACCTCCTCTGCACCCTTGGACAGGCCTCACCTCTTTTGCACCCCTGGACAGGCCTCTCCTCATCTGCTCCCCTGGACAGGCCTCACCTCCTCCGCACCCTGGACAGGCCTCTCCTCCTCTGCACCCCTGGACAGGCCTCACCTCCTCTGCACCCCTGGACAGGCCTCACCTCCAATGCACCCCTTGACAGGCCTCACCTCCTCTGCACCCCTGGACAGGCCTCACCTCATCTGCACCCCTGGACAGGCCTCTCCTCATCTGCACCCCTGGACAGGCCTCACCTCCTCTGCACCCCTGGACAGGCCTCACCTCCTCTGCACCCCTTGACAGGCCTCACCTCATCTGCACCCCTGGAAAGGCCTCTCCTCATCTGCACCCCTGGACAGGGCACTCCTCCTCTGCATTCCTGGACAGGCTCACCTCCTCTTCACCCCTGGACAGGCCTCTCCTCCTCTGCACCCCTGGACAGGCCTCGCCTCCTCTGCACCCCTAGACAGGCCTCACCTCCTCTCCACCTCTGGACAGGCCTCACCTCTTCTGCCCCTCTGGACAGGCCTCACCTCCTCTGCACCTCTGGACAGGCCTCTCCTCCTCTGCACCCCTGGACAGGCCTCACCTCCTCTCCACCTCTGGACAGGCCTCACCTCCTCTCCACCTCTGGACAGGCCTCATCTCTTCTGCACCCCTGGACAGGACTCACCTCCTTGCACCCCTGGACAGGCCTCACCTCCTCTGCACCTCTGGACAGGCCTCTCCTCCTCTGCATCCCTGGACAGGCCTCACCTCCTCTGCACCACTGGATAGGCCTCACCTCCTCTGCACCCCTGGACAGGCCTCTGCTCCTCTGCACCCTCTGGACAGGCCTCACCACCTCTGCACCCCTGCACAGGCCGCCCCTCCTCTGCACCCCCTGGACTGGCCTCACCTCTTCTGCACCCATGGACAGGCCTCACCTCCTCTACACCTCTGGACAGGCCTCACCTCCTCGACACCCCTTGACAGGCCTCACCTCCTCTGCACCCCTGGACAGGCCTCTCCTCCTCTGCACCGCTATACAGGCCACACATCCTCTCCACCTCTGGACAGGCCTCACCTCCTCTCCACCTCTGGACAGGCCTCATCTCTTCTGCACCCCTGGACAGGACTCACCTCCTTGCACCCCTGGACAGGCCTCACCTCCTCTGCACCTCTGGACAGGCCTCTCCTCCTCTGCATCCCTGGACAGGCCTCACCTCCTCTGCACCACTGGATAGGCCTCACCTCCTCTGAACCCCTGGACAGGCCTCTGCTTCTCTGCACCCTCTGGACAGGCCTCACCGCCTCTGCACCCCTGCACAGGCCGCCCCTCCTCTGCACCCCCTGGACTGGCCTCACCTCTTCTGCACCCATGAACAGGCCTCACCTCCTCTACACCTCTGGACAGGCCTCACCTCCTCGACACCCCTTGACAGGCCTCACCTCCTCTGCACCCCTGGACAAGCCTCTCCTCCTCTGCACCGCTATACAGGCCACACATCCTCTGCATCCCTGGACATACCTCACCTCCTATGCCCACCTGGACAGGCCTCACCTTCTCTGCACCCATGGACAGGCCTCACCTCCTTTGCATTCCTGGACAGGCCTCACCTCATCTGCACCCCTGGACAGGCCTCTCCCCCTCTGTACCCCTGGACACAGGCCTCACCTCCTGTGCACCCCTGGACAAGCCTCACCTCCTCTGACCCCTGGACAGGCCTCACCTCCTCCGCACTCTGGACAGGCCTCACCTCCGCTGCACCCCTTGACAGGCCTCACCTACTCCGCTCCCCTGGACAGGCCTCTCCTCCTCTGCACCCCTGGACATGCCTCTCCTCCTCTGCACGGCTAGAAAGGCTTCACCTCCTCTGCTCCCCTGGACAGGCCTCTCCTCCTCCGCACCCATGGACAGGCCTCCGCTCCTCTGCACCCCTGAACAGGCATCACCTCCTCTGCACCCCTGGACAGGCATCACCTCCTCTGCACCCCTGGACAGGCCTCTCCTCCTCTGCCCCCCTGGACAGGCCTCACCTCCTATGCACCCCTGGACGGTCCTCTCCTACTCTGCACCCCTGGACGGGCCTCGCCTCCAATGCACCCTGGACAGGCCACTCCTCCTCTGCATTCTTGGACAGGTCTCACCTCCTCTTCACCCCTGGACAGGCCTCGTCTCCTCTGGGCCTCTGGACAGGCCTCACCTCCTCTTTACCCCCTGGACAGGCCTCTGCACCCCTGGACAGGCCTCTACTCCTCTGCACCCCTGGACAGGCCTCGCCTCCTCTGCACCCCTGGACAGGCCTCTCCTCCTCTGCACCCTTGGACAGGCCTCTCCTCCTCTGCACCCTCCGGACAGGCTTCACCTCCTCTGCACCCCTGGACAGGCCTCACCTCCTCTGCACCCTGGACAGGCCTCTCCTCCTCTGCACCCTTGAACAGGCCTCGCCTCCTCTGCACCCCTGGACAGGCCTCACCTCCTCTTCACCTCCTGGACAGGCCTCTGCACCCCTGGACAGGCCTCTCATCCTCTGTACCCCTGGACAGGCCTCACCTCCTCCGCACCCCTGGACAGGCCTCTCCTCCTCTGCACCCCTGGACAGGCCTCTCCTCCTCTGCACCCCTGGACAGGCCTCACCTCCTGTGCTCTCTCCTCCTCCTGGGTCTGGGGGGAGGTCTGGGGGGAGGGGGTCTTTGAGGGTCTGAAGATGGAGGTAACTGCAAACACAGACAGACAGGGCTCCTCCCTCCTCTGCAACAGGCTGGACAAGGAGGAAGTGATGTCAGCACTTGCTGCTGGTGCTGTCTCTGCCACCACTGACCCTGAAGAGGAAACCCTTCTCACTTTCATCCAATGTACAGCTCAGTTGGTTTCAACATCAGACGAGGTGCACCTTCTGGTGGCCGCTGACAGAACCGCCACCTCCAGGCTCCAGGAGTGAATACATTTCACACAAACAAGCATTGGTGTCTGTAAAGACCTGGGATTTCACATGTCACAGACGGGAATGTTTTTAAGGGTCAGGCAGTTCAAGTACATGGCCTCACACTTGGCTGCTGTAAAAAAGCATTTATAGCTTCACTTCAGATGAGCATCTTCTAAACACTGATGTAAAGGACTTAAGAGTATTTACAGACAGGTGACAACTGGAAGTGACAGTCTGTATTTCAAATCATAATATATCTGTATTTCAATAATATATCTGTATTTCAATTAATATATAGGTATATGGGTCAGTTTTGCAATTAAGCTGGGCAGCTTATTTATTCTTTTAAATAATTTATTTGCAGTTTTTCAAATCCACAACGTACTAGATAGCAAAGTAAACAGAGGTAAATACCATGGAGTTTAAGACACCAGATCAGTGACCATGAGGCATAGGTCATGTGTCTAAGCGACAATTGAAGGAACAGCTTATTTCCTGTGCCTGTGGCTTATTCCTTATATTTAATATGGTTTTATATCCTTGAACAAGACTGAATTGTAGGTTCTAATTAGGTTGTGAGTTTCTGGTTTCAGAGCACAACTGTCTCCTAAAATATTAAGATAGTGGTCTTTTGCAGGCTTTGTTTTTTTCTATCCAGTAACCACCATCCTCTCTCAACAAAGATTCACTGACAAAAATAAAGCAATATATCTTTGAAACAATTAATTCCTAAGATAGGGCAACCGAGTATGAACAAGAAATTTCTCACACAGTTTGCATTGTATCATACAAATGAGTGGGTGTTACTGGTCTGAAGAACAGGGGAGGGGCATTTCATTACTCGAATATATTCTACTCTTTCACATAGGCTTTTATATCACAGTACGCTTGTCATCAATACACCATTGATTACTGAGTGCGCATAGCTGCCAAGGTTTCAGATTGCCTTGTGTGACATTTTCATAACTTCAGTGTAATTATGAGTGACATTTCAAGAACTATGAGTGACACTTTCCCGTGCGGAAAATCAAGTAAGGAAGACTAGGGAAACACATAAATATATGAAATTACATCCTTTTGAGCAAGGTAGCGCTAAGATCTTGCCCTAAGAATACATTGCCCTACATAGAATATGGAAACCTCAGTGTTATAAGCGTGGTCGTCTCTTTTTTTTAGTTCAAAGAAAAATTTATTAAGATAACTGAAGAATGGCAGCATAGTATACAGAGAGAAAACAACAGGAATAGCATAAATATTAACTGAGAGCATTATAAAAAAAAACGTGGTGAAGTAAAATGAGGGGAGGGATAAAAAAGAAAGGGAGGGTAGGGAAGAGAAAAAAGAAAGGGAGATAACAATGAGGCTAAAACTTTAAAAAGTACAATCATTAAAACTACATAACATTAGAGGCAGTGCACAAATATGCAGATAAAGAATCATTAATGAATAAGAAGGAACAAAAGGTTATTCAAGGGGGTTTCGAAACTTCTTGTTGAACTGGGGATAAGTGAAAGGAGCGCTTGGCACATGCATCTAGGTAGAGGGTAACGGGGAGCCATAATGCATGCCTTTTCGGAGCCAGGGAAGTGGGATAAACAAATGCAGTATCTAGTCTGTGGTTGTAACATACATTAAACCACCAAGCCTTAAAAGTAATGCCCTTGGAGTCTTTCCAATTAACAGTAATTTGCTGGAACGCAACAGCCAATAATAAATCAACAATATGAACATTTACATCAGCGTCAATCCAAGAAGAGGAAAGTGAACCAAGGAAAATGTCAGTGATAGAAAAGGGGATGGAGGTATGGAAGATAGAATTGATTTGATTCCAGACTTTAGTCCAGAAAGCATGTTGGACAGGCCACATGAAGGGCCCGCTCCCCCTCTGCACGACCGGGCCCGAGCCCGGCTCCTCAAGTGTTACCAGCCACCACTCCACGCTTTCCGTCCCCTCCGGGACCCCTGCCGCGGAACATCTCGACCTCGTGTGCCCGATCCCCTACCGGCCCTCGCGCCCGACCTGGGCGCCATCTTGGACACTGCCCCACGAGGCCGCGTGGCCTCCGATCGACCCTAACCCTGGGCCTGGCCAGGCCTCCGACATTCCGGCACCACCATCCACCCAGGAGGTGAGCGGACCACTTGGCAGGTCAATGGGAGAAAGAAGTGTCGATGGCTCTCCCCCGCCAGGTGCCGATCGCCCCCAGCCTCCCCGGGCGCTGGCTCCACCCCCCTGCTGGGTGTCTGGACTCCCTCATCCCGGACCTCCCGACCTCCAAGAGCGAGGGTCCGGACATCAAAGGAGGCCAGACCTATAACTGGGGCAGCTCCAGAGCAGGAAGGCAGTTGTATCCTGGAGTCGAGAGACGCCGAGAAGAACTCATCCGTGACGGACTACTGGCGCTGCCGTAGCCCTGCCTCGTGAACTATCGTCCTGCCTGCTGGCGCTGCCGCAACTTTCATCAACCTTCATCCTCATCGGGACCTGCTGGCGTGGCCGCGGACCGTTTGTACTACCATCTTCGTCGGGACCTGCTGGCGTGGCCGCGGACCGTTTGTACTACCATCTTCATCGGGACCTGCTGGCTCCGCCGCGGCCCGTCGCCATCTTCGATCATCTCGGGACCTGCTGGCTCCGCCGCGGCCCGATCATCTAGAACGCCGAGCTCGAGGATTGAGAGCTATTCATCCACCCGTGTGGTAACAAGACTGTCCCGCTACCCCTTTTCCCAACCAGAGACCAGAACCGAGGGGACCCCTGAGTCCAGACCTCCTTGTATCATTTTACCGTACTTGAAGCATTGCTGATAAAGTATCGTTTAACCTTATCCCTGTGTGGTGTCCGTCTGTGGGGGGGAAGTTACTTGTCTGTACGATCGCTGGAGACGGCTCTCCCTGGAGACCTCTCCCCTTGTACTCGGCCGACCCTCCCGGTCCGTCTAACATTGGTGGCCAGCGGCGCGATCCGAATCGACGCATAATCGTACAGAGAGTAGCTCACCCCACGACAAAACCACAATGTCAACTAAAGAAAGCGGATCCACCGAGAAATTTCAGATGGAGAAATTGGAAGAATACAGCCATCGTGAATCAAAACAATTCTGCATCGAACTAGGTATCGCTACCACCGGTCTAAGTACCAAGGACGATTTCAAGCATGCCTTGGAGTCCTGGGCAGAAACCGGGACCGTCGGACCCCCGGGCCAAAATGTCGCAGCAGCAGAGAAAGACACCACGGCTCCCGAGGAGCGAAGAACGGGTCTCTCGCAAGACGAGATCCAGGAACGAGAAAGAACAAGACTACATGAACTAGAAATGGCCCGGCTCAAAATGGATGGTGAACTCAAGTTGGCCGAACAGAAACTGAACTTGGAACACCTGAGGCTCCGAGAAGAAAGAGAGGAGAAACAGAGACAAATAGAGCTCGAGGAAAAAAGACTGGCATATGAACACAAGCGCAAATTAGCTGAAATAGACTTACGCAAGCAGAACAAGGAATCAGGGGTGATCGAGCAACCTCGCACCCCAGGGGCAACAGATAAGAAAGTACACATCCCCAAGGATGTCGTTCGAGAATACTTCCGAGAGGACGACATCCAACAATGGTTCAAGGCCTACGAAATAGCGATGACCTCCCACCGGATCGATCGAAGCGACTGGGGAGCTGGTCTATGGGGGAGATTCCTCAATGAGGGCCGCGATGCCCTGCTACAGCTCCCAGACCATCTGATGACCTCCTACGACCACATGAAAGCAGCCCTCCTCACCCGCTATGGGCTCACACCCGAGATGTACCGCCAGAAGTTCAGAGACTGCACCCGCATCCCGGGTACAACTTGGGTAGAGTACGTGAACTATTTTAGCCGAGCCTTCGAGGGGTGGATTAAAGGAAGCAATGTCACAACTTACGAACAGCTCTTCAATCTCATGGTGTGGAAGCATCTGTCGAACAATTGCTTCATCGAGCTCCGGCAGCACCTCCTCGACAGCAAATTGACTGATCCACGGCAGCTCGCAGCCGAGGCTGACCGGTGGGAGATCACCAGAGTGGGCCGACCGGGGTCCTATGAACAGAGACGGAACCACCACGGTCAGCACCGTCCCCGAGGAGGAGGAGGAGGGGGCCAAGGACGAGGAAGAGACAACGCTCCGGCCGCCCCCGCTGCCAGCACCACCCCCCCGGCCAACCGGGGCAGCCCCCCGGCACGACCGGGATATAGAGCCAATGTCACGTGTCACCGATGCCAGCGAGTCGGCCACTACGCAAACGACCCAAATTGCCCACAGAACCAGAGCCCGAGACCCCGCCAGGTGGCTGCGGCTGCCCTGGGGGAAGAACAGATCTCCGAGGAACAGGAAGAATATGAGCAAGAACATCAAGAATGGGAGCCAGCCGCTATGGCCCTAGCATGCTTAGGGGGGAAAGACATGGTCCCGCGGGTCCCCCTACCCGCTAACACCCGGAAGTACAGTCAATGGGTGAGCATCAATGGACGCCGGGCCGAAGCCCTCCGTGACACCGGGGCCAGCGTAACAGCCGTCCGCTGTCACCTGGTGACCCCGGAACAGATCCTACCAAATATTCTCTGCCCTGTCCGTTCAGCCGATAATTCGGAGAGTCTGTGTCGGATGGCCTGCGTCCCCTTCGAATGGGGAGGAGTCTCCGGCATGTTGAAAGTGACGGTCCGAGATGATGCTCCCGTAGACTGCCTCCTGGGGAATGACCTTGAAAGCTCCCCGTGGGCAGCCATAGAACGAAGAGAACACCTGGGGATGTTAGGCATCCCGGACTGGGCGTGCGTCACCACCCGGTCCATGGCCGCCCGTACCAATCTCCGACCCGAGGAACCTGAATGGCCGGCACCTCCTCCCCCGGTCGCTCCAGTAGAAGACACCGACCATGCCGTCCCCCTAGAACAAGCTCCCGAGGGACTCGCTCAACCTCCGGACCTCTCCAGCCTGGATCAGTGGCATCAAGAGGGGGGGCCCACCCAGGAGCAGTTTCGCCAAGAGCAGAAGACCTGTCCCTCCCTCGAGGGACTCCGCCAACAAACCCTCGCTCAGAGCGCAGGGGATACATCCGGGACACATTGGGTCTATTGGGACAATGATCTGCTATACAGTGAACAGAGAATCGCGGAGTTGGGAGCCAGTCGAGTGCTAGTGGTGCCCCTCCGTTTTAGAGACTTCTTGCTAAACCTGGCCCATGATGTCCCCCTGGCTGGCCACCTGGGTCAGGATAAAACCTACAGCCGCCTGGTGACCCACTTCTTCTGGCCTAAGATGAGGAATGATGTACTCCAGCATTGCCGATCGTGCCCCACGTGCCAAGCCAGTGGGAAGAGCGGCCGCAAACTGAAAGCCCCCTTGCAACCATTCCCAGTGGTCACCACCCCGTTCGAGAGGGTGGGGATCGACATTGTGGGGCCCCTCGACCCCCGTACCGCCCAAGGACATCGGTTCATCCTGGTACTGGTGGACCACGCCACCCGCTACCCTGAGGCTGTTCCCCTGCGAACTGTGACAGCCCCCGTAGTCGGCCGGGCCCTGATGGGGATCTTCTCCCGTGTGGGCTTCCCCCGAGAAGTCGTCAGCGACAGAGGCACGAACTTTATCTCAAAATATATGAAGTCCCTCTGGCAACAGTGTGGGGTCACCTACCGATTCACGACCCCCTATCACCCTCAAGGAAACGGACTTGTTGAGCGGTTCAACCGCACGCTCAAAGGGATGATTGGGGGGTTGGAAGAGCCCCTCCGTCGCCAGTGGGATGTGCTACTGCCGTGCCTCCTCTTCGCATATCGAGAAGTCCCCCAGAAGTCCCTCGGCTTCAGCCCGTTTGAACTGTTGTATGGACACCCCGTACGGGGGCCGCTCAGCCTAGTCAAGGAAGGCTGGGAAATGCCCCCTCTAAAGAACCCTCCGGATGTCTTCAAATACCTCCTAACCCTCCGCAACCAGACCCGACGATTCCGGGAGATGGCGAAAGCAAACCTGGAGGCCAGTCAAGAGGACATGAAAAAGTGGTATGACCAAAATGCCTCCTCCATCGAATTTGAACCCGGCCAGCAAGTATGGGTCATGTCCCCCACCGAACCATGCGCTATGCAAGATAAATGGACGGGGCCCTTCAAAGTGATCGAGCGCAAGGGCCCTGTCACCTATCTCATCGATATGGAATCCTCCCGGAACCCCCTCCGGGTTCTCCACGCTAATAGACTGAAGCCCCATTTCGTGCGTTCAGAACTCAGCCTCCTGATGGCCACAGACAACGGAGCCGAGGAAGACTCCGAACCCCTCCCTGACCTCCTACGGACTCGGGAGAAAGACGGCTCCGTGGACGGGGTCCGACTCTCGGAGGCCCTCACCCTGGAACAACGCCAAGACTGTCGAGACCTCCTGCTGCAGTTCGCCAGCCTGTTCTCCCTCACCCCCGGAGTCACCTCCTGGTGTGTACACAACGTGGACACGGGGGACAGCCCCCCTATCCGCCACCGGGCCTACCGCGTACCAGATCGGGTACGGGCCTGCATCCAAGAAGAAGTGACCAAGATGCTCACGCTCGGGGTCATTGAGCCCTCAGACAGCCCCTGGGCCAGCCCAGTGGTACTGGTCCCCAAAGCGGCCGCCCCCGGCACCACACCGGAACTTCGGTTCTGCGTCGACTACCGGGGCCTGAATGCGGTCACCAGAACAGACGCACATCCCATCCCCCGGGCAGATGAACTGATCGACCGCATGGGAGCTGCCCGCTACCTCAGCATTTTCGATTTGACGGCGGGCTACTGGCAGATCAGCCTCACATCCCGGGCCCAGGAACGATCTGCGTTTTCCACTCCTGACGGCCATTATCATTTCAAGGTCATGCCCTTCGGCATGAAGAATGCCCCAGCAACGTTTCAGCGACTAGTTAACCACGTGTTGGCCGGACTCGAAGGATTCAGTGCCGCCTACCTAGACGACATCGCTGTATACAGCCACCACTGGTCCGACCACCTCCACCACCTCCGAGAGGTGCTACAGGCCCTTCAGCGAGCTGGCCTCACGATCAAGGCCAGCAAATGCCAAATTGGTCAGGGGTCCGTGACCTACCTCGGACACCAGGTGGGAAGCGGCCTGGTGGCCCCTCTGCAGCTCAAGATCGCAGCCATCCAGTCCTGGCAGCCCCCCATCACCCAGACAGAGGTACGCGCCTTTTTGGGACTCACGGGCTACTACCGACGGTTCGTAAAGGACTATGGTAGCATAGTGGGGCCCCTCACGGAACTCACGTCCAAAAATCACCCAAAGAAGGTTAACTGGACCCCAGATTGTCAAGCGGCCTTCGAGCAACTGAAGGCCGCCATGTGTTCCGCTCCTGTACTCCAGGCCCCCGACTACAGCCGGGAATTCATCGTCCAGACGGATGCCTCCGACCATGGTATTGGGGCGGTCCTGTCTCAGTTGAACCCCGAAGGCCGTGATCAGCCAGTGGCTTTCATCAGCCGGCGACTCCTGCCCCGAGAACAACGCTGGAGCACCATCGAGAGGGAGGCCTTCGCTGTAGTATGGGCCCTCAAAAAGCTCCGGCCCTACCTCTTCGGCACACACTTCCGGGTACAGACCGACCATCGACCCCTGCAGTGGCTGATGCAGATGCGGGGGGAAAACCCAAAACTGCTACGTTGGTCTATCTCCCTACAGGGGATGGACTTCACTGTGGAGCATCGACCTGGCCAAGACCACGCCAACGCAGATGGCCTGTCACGCTTTTTCCGCCTCGACGAGGAGAGTCCCCAAGAGGATGGGTGACTCTCCCCGCCTTCAGCTGGGGGGGACGCATGTTGGACAGGCCACATGAAGGGCCCGCTCCCCCTCTGCACGACCGGGCCCGAGCCCGGCTCCTCAAGTGTTACCAGCCACCACTCCACGCTTTCCGTCCCCTCCGGGACCCCTGCCGCGGAACATCTCGACCTCGTGGGCCCGATCCCCTACCGGCCCTCACGCCCGACCTGGGCGCCATCTTGGACACTGCCCCACGAGGCCGCGTGGCCTCCGATCGACCCTAACCCTGGGCCTGGCCAGGCCTCCGACATTCCGGCACCACCATCCACCCAGGAGGTGAGCGGACCACTTGGCAGGTCAATGGGAGAAAGAAGTGTCGATGGCTCTCCCCCGCCAGGTGCCGATCGCCCCCAGCCTCCCCGGGCGCTGGCTCCACCCCCCTGGGTGTCTGGACTCCCTCATCCCGGACCTCCCGACCTCCAAGAGCGAGGGTCCGGACATCAAAGGAGGCCAGACCTATAACTGGGGCAGCTCCAGAGCAGGAAGGCAGTTGTATCCTGGAGTCGAGAGACGCCGAGAAGAACTCATCCGTGACGGACTACTGGCGCTGCCGTAGCCCTGCCTCGTGAACTATCGTCCTGCCTGCTGGCGCTGCCGCAACTTTCATCAACCTTCATCCTCATCGGGACCTGCTGGCGTGGCCGCGGACCGTTTGTACTACCATCTTCGTCGGGACCTGCTGGCGTGGCCGCGGACCGTTTGTACTACCATCTTCATCGGGACCTGCTGGCTCCGCCGCGGCCCGTCGCCATCTTCGATCATCTCGGGACCTGCTGGCTCCGCCGCGGCCCGATCATCTAGAACGCCGAGCTCGAGGATTGAGAGCTATTCATCCACCCGAGTGGTAACAAGACTGTCCCGCTACCCCTTTTCCCAACCAGAGACCAGAACCGAGGGGACCCCTGAGTCCAGACCTCCTTGTATCATTTTACCGTACTTGAAGCATTGCTGATAAAGTATCGTTTACCTTATCCCTGTGTGGTGTCCGTCTGTGGGGGGGAAGTTACTTGTCTGTACGATCGCTGGAGACGGCTCTCCCTGGAGACCTCTCCCCTTGTACTCGGCCGACCCTCCCGGTCCGTCTAACAAAGCATGCGTAGAAGGACATGTGAAAAGCATGTGAAAGAGTGTGGCCTTGGGGTTAGAGCAAGACCAGCAAAGGTCTGAGGTCAGGGGAAAGCGTTTGTGGAGGAGAGATGGCGTGTAAAGAAGGCGGTTGTAGATGAAAAAAAGGGTTTGCGTGAGGGAGGCTGCCCTGGAAGATTTGCGAAGTTTGGTCCATATTTTGTCCCACAGGGATGTGGGCCACGAGACACCGAGATCAGATTCCCATTGCTCCTCAACTTTGGATTTAGGCCGAGGTGACAGAGGATCGTAAAAGGAATGGTAAATGGAGGAAGCTGATGGGTTAGAGCGTAGTTGAGTGTGTAGAGAAGAGACGGGAGTGATAGAGGGCGTAGTCGAATTAGAGGTAGAAAGAGAGTCATAGGCAGACATAACTGCATTTTTGAGTAGGGTGTATTTATGAACAAAAGAGGCAGGGAGAGAGAAGAGTTGACGAAGAGTTGGAAAAGGGGTGAAGGCAGATCCAGTGAAAAGTTGGGAGACCCAGATTAAACCACGCTGCCGCCAAGTTTTCCAGTAAAAGGGTTTCAATTTAATAAGAATGCTATTATTATACCAAATCGTGGTGGCGAGAAGTTCTGTAGTTGAAGACGGAGGTGCTGGAGTAAGGGCTAAGAGTAGTTTCGCGGTATGTTTATGAATTGGACTGGATAGGAATTGGGGCTTACGTGAGAAGGATAAGTATTCAGCAAAAGTAAAAGGAGAAAGAGAAAGGCGTTCAAGTTCAGCCCATAAAGGAAGGGGGTCCGTAGGATCTGTAAGCCATACGGCTGCCTGTTTCAGAAGGAAAGCTTTATGGTAAGCAGGAAAATTTGGAAAGTTAACCCCACCCTCCGATTTGGGGAGGCGGAGACGCGATAAGGACATACGCGGTTTTTTACCAGACCATAAAAATACAGAGAGTATGGAGTTTATTTTAGTGAAAAACTTGGCAGGAATGGAAATCGGTAAGTTAGAAATGGTGTAAAGGACAATTGGGGACAACATCATCTTAATAGTGTCAAGATGACCCCACCAAGATAAGTATAGGGGGTGCCACCTAGAAGTAAGGTCAGACAATTTTTGAGAGCATTTAGTAAGGCACAATGAAATAGTATCTGGGACGGAGGGAGTGATGTATAAACCGAGATATTTGATATGAGCTGGACTCCAAGTGAAAGTAGATGCAGCAAAATCGGGTTTAAAAGTGAATTTGGTGAGAGGCAAGATTTCGCACTTATCACTATTGAGCTTGTAACCAGAGAGGTGGGAGTAAGTGTGGACTTCAGCGAGGAAAGCGGGGATAGAGACAGATGGATCCGAAAGGAAAAGTAAAATGTCATCCGCATAGGCAGCTAGTTTAACTTGCGATTGAGCAAGAGGGAAGCCATGAATGTTCGGATTTTGACGTATTCTGGATAAGAAAGGTTCCAGGGCGAGATTAAAAAGAAATGGGGAGAGAGGACAGCCTTGTCGGACGCCTCTATTGAGATGGAAAAATGAAGAAATGAGACCATTAGCGCACACCGCTGCTCTAGGGTTTGCATAAAGGAGGGATATTAGGGAAATGAAGTTAGGGCCAAATCCAAACCATTTTAACACGGAAAAAAGAAATGACCATTCAACCCTATCAAATGCCTTCTCGGCGTCCAGGGCAATTGCGGCTAAGGAACCATTAAAGCGTGGGGATTTAGATAAGACATTAAAAAGGAGTCTGGTATTGTCGGAAATAAAACGACCTTTAACAAAACCCGATTGTTCAGGACCAAGGAGATCTGGGAGAAAAGGATCAAGTCTAATGGCTAAAGATTTAGCATATATTTTATAGTCAATGTTGACAAGGGAAATCGGTCTATAGTTCTTGCAATGTTGATGATCCTTGCCCTCCTTCGGTATGATGCAGATGTAAGCATCTGAAAAGGTGCCTGAGGAGGCATCGCTGGTTTTGAAGGAATCAAGAAGGTGAAATAATTTGGGTAGAAGAAGGTTTGCAAAGTGTTGGTAAAATTCGACGGTGAAGCCATCTGGACCGGGAGCCTTATCCTTTTTGAGTGAATGAAGTGCAATGCGGAGTTCAGGAATGGTAAGGGGGGTCTCAAGGGAGGTCAAATCAACAGGAAAGGTGGAAGGAGGGTGTATGCTGGTTAAGAAAGTGGAAATAGAGTGAGCAGAGGGTTGAGTGCCAGAAGAATAAAGTGTAGAGTAAAAGTTGGAAAATACCTCTAGGATGTCAGCATCTTTATGTTGCAGTACTGAATTGGTATCAAAAACAGACTCCACATTCAACTTATTTTGTTTGACTTTCAAATAATTGGCGAGAATTTTCCCCGCCTTATTTTTCCCACCATAGAATTTCGAACTGGATTTCAGGAGGTACAGGGAAGCATCATCAGTGGATTGTTTATTATAATTCATTTTTGCAGTGATGAGAGCTGTTAGATTCTCCTGAGTATGAGAGGTATAGTAGGAGTGCTCTAGGAGTTTAATCTGAGATAGAAGATCATTAGTGCGTTGACGAACAATTTTACGTTTTGCCGCAACATGTCTGAGGATAAAATCTCTAGCAGCTGCTTTGAAAGCTTCCCATATAGTGTGGGCAGGCAGGGATGGGGTCTCATTAATAGCAAAAAATTCATTGGTGAATTCAATAAAGGAGGTGGTAAATTTGGGATCAGTGAGGAGGGTGTTGTTGAAGCGCCATCTTTTAGGACCGCTGGATTTGGGTAAAAAATCAATGTTGACCAGGACAGGAGCATGATCAGAAAAAACAATGGGACCAATCTCCGCTTGGGTAAGGGATTGAGAGATATGGTGGGAGAGAAATATATAATCATTACGGGACTGGGAGTGATGAACCGGGGAGTAGAATGTAAATTCTTTGTCGGTTGGGTGACAAAGTCGCCATGCATCAATTAATTTGTGCTGGGAAATGGCGTGGGAAAAAAGTTTATGAGATTTATTAGGAACAAATGAAGATTTGGAGCGTCTATCCAAACAGGGGTCCAATGGTAGGTTACAATCACCTGCTAAAATGAAATTATCATCTATGCAATCAGTGATACGGGAAGCAAACGCTTTCCAAAAAATTGGATCTCCCCCTGTAGGGGCATATACATTAAGCAGAGAAAAAGGGACACCTTTAGAGGAAAGTTTGACATATAACCACCTGCCCTCAGGGTCAGAATCAGAATGTAGCACTGAATGAGTAAAAGATTTGCGAATTAACAAAACAACACCATTTCTTTTGCCATCACCAGGGGCAGAAAAAACCGTACCCACCCAACCTCTTTGGAGTTTAGCAGCCTCACTATCAGTTAAATGGGTTTCCTGTAAAAAGGCAATGTCAACATTGAATTTAGCTAAATGAGAAAGTATCTTTTGCCTCTTAATGGGCGAATGTAAACCTTTAACGTTCCAAGAGACAATACGAACTGACATTAAGGAGATATGAAAGGGGATAGTGCAGAGCAAAAAGGAAGGTAAGCCTCAAAAAATCCGAAAAGGAAAAAATGAAAGAAGGAATGAAAGGAGGAAAATGTAAAGAAGAAAACAGGCAAAGAGGTGCTGAAAGGAGAGAGCATGAAATAGAAAAATGCGGTAAGAAGAGCAGAGAATCGTATTGGGAAAGTAATAGGAAATTGTTGAAGAGAGAAAATAGTAAGGAAAGGAGGAGGTAAAATAGAAGTTAAAGAAAACATGTAGAAGTGACCGAAGAAGGAGCAAGAAAGTGATAAAAATGATGCCTGAAGAGAAATGAGAAGATAGGATACAAAAAGAAGAGGAAAGCAAAGCAAGAACGGTCGAGAGAAAATAAAGCTCTGAAGAACTAGGAAGAACAGGGAGATGATGAAAACAAAAACTAACGGAGATGCAGGGATCATGTCAACAATGGAGAAAGAAAACATGGGGCAATACTTACAAGAAATGATGAGGGATGGTTTTCAAAGGACAGGAGACAAAAGGGAAGTAATGGAGACGTGAGGAGGGGGGAAAGGCCAACCAACGGAGGACAAGCTGACGGGGTCACGGGACGACCCACCGGAGGAACATGACGGAACACACTGAGACGATCTGTGGGAAACAGAAAATCAGGGAGATTAGAACAAGCAAACGATTAAATAACAGGAAAAAGCGTGGGATTGAACAGTTGGAGAGTAAAGATAAACCAGAACGAGCTGGGACCAATAAGGACCCACAGTTACTGAGGAACCTGTGGAAAAAAGAACATAGCATTATAAGAGCAACAGAATATCATCAATTCCAGGAAAGTCAGGATATACTAGCAACAGAGTCACGGTGGAAATGAAGAAGAAGGCCCAGAGAATTCCATATCAGCCGGACCACAGGAATTGAGGAAACTGCGAAGTTGGAGAGGATCTTCAAAAGTCATAGTCTTGTTGTTGTAGGTGACTTTGAATAAACAAGGGTGGAAAAGTCCATATTTGGCTCCAATGGATCGCAGTTCCGCTCTCATGTCAAGAAATGCTTTGCGGCGAGAGGCAGTAGCTTTGGCATAATCCTGGGCTATAAACAAGGTGGAATCCGACCATTTCAAATGAGGTATTGCTTTAGCTGCGAAAAGAACTTTCAGCAGATCTGTATACTCAAGAAAGTACATTATGACCTGACGCCTCTTGGCTTTGTCTCAGGAGAAATAATGGAAGGAGCTCTACCCAGCCTGTGTGCGCGCTGTATGTTAAGAGAGGTGCCTTCAGGAAGATGCAGCAGCTTGGGTAAGAAGGACTTGAAGAAGGCGATGGCGTCAGTCCCCTCGCAACCTTCCTTCAGGCCGTAGAGACGCAGATTATTGCGCCTATTCCTGTTTTCAAGGTCTTCCACCTGCTTCTGGAGGGTAGTGAGTCTCACATCCGTATGCATCGACTTGGTAGCGGCTTCCTGGAGGGTTGACACCGTTTTTTCCACAGCAGAGACTCCGGTGTCCATTAACGACCAGTTATCAGTCATAATTTGAAGTTTTGAATTGGTCTCCTCCATAAAGGGGCGTAATGCTCGTATTTCCTCAAGGAGAAGCTCCATGGAAACAGCAGACGGTGACTTTGGGGGAGACGGAGGATTTTGTTTCAACCTCTTAGTAGTAGTGGTTCTCGTTCCTGGCTGGAGGGGGGCGTCTATATTGAGAGAAGATTCGCAACTGGAGGAGCCCGCAGAGGCTTCTAATTGAGCCAATGCAGTAAATAACTTTGAGTTTTTAACAAAGTTGCGTTTAGGGGTTTTGCCAGGACCCTCCGCCATAGTAACGACAGTGAAGAGGGATCCTCAGGAGCGAATAGAGCAGATATACACCACAGGAGTGAGGAAAGATCAACAAAGTCAATTATAGGAGGAGGTGGAGTGAAATCCAGGATATGCCAAAAGAAAAAATGAAAAAGAAATATGCGCAGTCTGGGCAAAACCAAGTGAATGTCAGAGATGACTGATCAATAAAGTTATTAGATAGCGCAAAATGGCCGCCAAAGCTGAGGAAAGAGCTAAAAGTCAGATAAATACGGAAAAAACAGTTCCATAAGAAAAATAAAGTCACCTTTCAAAGTCTTAGCGAAGCGCCGTCATCTCCTGCAATTTTTGGGCTATTTGGTTGAAGTACGCCCGCTGCAACAGGCGAAATGCGCAATGAGCGCGTTCTTCAGTGAGGCGCCGGCAGAGGCATCAAGATGGCGGCCGCGGCGGTGGCAGAGCCGCGGCCGAAACAGAATTGGAGTTGCCGGGCGAGGACGAGGAGCCGGAGAGCAGCGAGGTATGGGCTGAATGCCTGGAGTGTTCCGCTATCGTTTGCGGTGCAGCATGTTGTTAGGGGAAGGCTAGAACCGCCAAGAGTCCCCGGTGAGATCGGAGCCTCACCCCGATGCGTCCATCCGTCTTGGGCGCTTAGCCACGCCCCCGCGTGGTCGTCTCTTCACTTATGAGTATTGTGTAATCCTTGTCAAATCAGCCGATCTTCATGTACTCCGCTCTGTTACCAACAACTTGTAACTAAAAAACCCTCTATTGCGCACCTGTTTTGGAAGACCATTGCTGGTTTGTACTGGGGTTTCTACATACATTTTTACTGAGCATAAATGCATACAATGTTGGCAACTTTGATATTCTTTATTCTTCAGTGTGGTATTTTAATGTGGATCCTTACTCTGACAATATGCAAATGCTCCACTGCACTGTAGTCCTTTGAATTTTTACTGGTGCTTTGTTACCCTGCAGCTTGAATATTTGTTTGTGTTTTTGAGTGTGCGTGGCACAGCTGTATTTCCTTGATTTAAGGAGTAGTAGAAACACTTCCGATTTTGTTTGTTTTAAAATACCAAACCCATTTGCTTTACATTCTTTATTGTTCTAACACGATTGCAGCAAATACAATGTATTATTGAAGGGTGTGACTGAATTGCACAGCAAGGCCATATTTCTAAAGGAATATCCAGGCATTCTTTCTCATTTTGGCCACATGACCCGCAGATGCTAAGGGTCGCAAGGACAGTGCCAGGGGTCGCAAAAGACACATCAGGGGTCACAGATGCAAACATTTTGCGACCCGTAAATGGCATCCATGCACACACTGCGGTATTTGTTTAATCTGTCTCGGAAGAATGAAAGGGTATTCATTTTAGAGATCTTAGCAGGATGAAATGCGGAGCTGTACACAGCAGAATGTCACGATATGAGGACTGAGGTAGCCTCAAACAAACGCTAACAAATCCATGATCCAGACGACTTCTCAAGACACAATGCTTCCTGTAGGAACAGAATTAGCAGTGAAAACAACAAAAACCCAAGCAAACAAACACCCGCAAACACTATAGAAAGGCTCCTGCTTCTTCACCTCCACACTTTAAAACCGGACGTGCAAAAATGAGAGAGTAGGAGGAAGAGGACGACCACAAAAAATGAAGGATGTTGGAGACGGCTTCAGGAGGACGCTGCATAAGAGGTGGAATACGGAGAAAGAGTTCCGGTAGGAGAGACAGAGGTTACCAGCTGCTCTAAGAGAGCTTTCTGAAGCTCGCCCAGAGGGTGTTGTTAGTGTTTTGCTTCAGTTCAAAAGAGAGTAAAAACAGCCCTAAGTGTGGTAACGGTCTAGTTGTTCCCAACTAGCGCCGGAACCGGAACACCTGAACAGGAACCGGAAGGCGGCCATCTTGTGAGGCGCCGACCGGCTCAATGAGAGTCACGCAAACCCGGCGCTCCGGGAAATAAAGTACATCTCGAATACACGCCTGGCTCCGAGTTTCCTTTACTAGAAGGGTTCCCACAATGGCGACGAGGCGGGACACGAGCCAGTGCTGGGCATAACAAAAAAAAAAAGGAAAGAAACGGAACCAACGAAACGCACATGCACGGAGCATCAGGCTCCAATCCCGGAGCGCTGGCAGAGGGCGAATGACGGCGCAACGCCCAACTGAATTGAAAGTACCCGCTACGCTCAGCGATGCAGGGGAGGTAAAAGGAGGCGCCGCGCCACGGCATAAGGGCACAGAGCGACCAGTGGGCGGCCCATAAGGGAAAGCGCAGGAAGAGAGTGCGCAATGCGCTACGCGACATCAACGTGGCGAGCCCAGTACCACGCATAGTAGGAGAGGGAAGCACAGCTCGACACGCACTCACCCTCTGGCCACGGCAAGCTGGTGGAACAGCAGAGACGAGGTGAGGGGTCAAGCGAAGCGAACAGGGGCAGACCGCGAGCGAACCCAACAACTGAGGGGGCAAAAGGACGTGCAGACAGCAGGGGGAACGGTGATGGAGACGGAGACGAAAGACAAGCGCCAGGCAGCCCGCCCAACCACACAGTTCCCGCACAGGCAGGCCCGAGGGGCAACAGAAGGATGGCTACACCGTCTCCTTCCCTCACCCACATGGTGCCATTCCTCCCAAAAAGAGGAGAACCCACGATGCCCTGGGAAGATTGGAAACAGTACTTCCTAAATTATTTAGAGGCATTAGAAGACGAAGGTGAAGCGGCTTACTCGAGCCCGAGGTGAAGGAAGATACTGTTACACAACCTGGGCCCAGAGGGTCTGAGAGTATTTGACACCATCGTCAAAGGTCCGAGGGAAGCGACGGACACGGATGTGTTTAGACATGCCATAGAGGACTTGTATGCGCACTACAGACCGGTAGTGTGCGTAGCCATAGACAGACACAATTTTTTCCAGAGGAAACAAGAGAGTGGAGAGACGGCCGATGAGTACGTGGCGGCTCTACAGAAGTTGGCACTGACGTGCAAATTCGGGACCCTCCACGACGAGCTGGTGAGAGACCAGATCATAATACACACGTCGAGCACACACATGAAGGAAAAACTATGGGTAAACGGCGATGCTCCCCTGAAGGTGGTGTGGGCCTTAGTGAAAAAGGCAGAGATGTCCAAACGATGTGCCCAGGCAGCCAGGAAAGACACAGGAGGAACACAAACGGTCTGTAGAGTCATGACGCACAACAAGAGTGATAAGACCAGACAAAGGGAACCACCCAGGGGCCAAGACACCAAGAGGGGCCCACAGACACAGGGGGGCAACCCCGAAGACAGGAAGGGGAGGACGACCAAGCTGTTACAGATGTGGAAGTACATCGCACATGGGCAACGACAAGATGTGTCCGGCGTTTAGGGCAAAGTGTGCATTCTGCGGAGTATTTGGCCATTATGAAAAGGTGTACCGCCGGGAACCCAAGAGCGCCGCCGTCAGATACATAGACTAGGGAAACACGGAAGAAGACGATACACAGGTGAAGGAAGAGGACCTCGAGGAAGTCCTCTACATTAATGCCCAAGTCCTGGACGTGGGATGTAAAGAGTCAGACAAACCAAGACTCAACATGCACATCGGAGGAGTACCGATTTAAATATTAGCAGACTCTGGAGCCCCCATCACCATTGTTCAAAGGCAGGTATGGGAAGAAAAGTTGGTGACTAAAATAAAGGATGAACTGCGTCCCATGGACGTTAGACCAGTTACTTACACTGGCCAGAGAATACCCATGCTGGGCTATTCCCCATTGCTTTTCGAATTCAAAGGGCGTCAAGCCAACTGCAAACTGTACATCGCAGAGAAGGGGCCATCTGTGCTCAGCTGGAAGGATCAAGGTGCGCTGGGAATCCAACTTAACCCAGGAGGAATAGAAAAGGTGCTACTGATGAAAACAGAGGAAGGACGCGAAGATGAGGCCTGGCACAGAGAATACCCGAAGGTGTTCAATGGACAGATAAGAGAATTGGCTAAGTACAAGCACCTGATACGGTTGAAGGAAGGAGCTAAACCGGTCATCCACAAGGTGCGAAACATCTCTTTCCGATGCAGAGAGGCAGTGCAAGCGGAACTCGACAGATTGAAGAAAAGCGGGTTGATACAGGCCATAGAGAGCGCGGAGTGGCTCTCACCCTTGGTGGCAGCTCAAAAGCCGAACGGAAAGGTGAGGCTGTGCGTCGACCTCAGGGAACTTAACAAAAACATCTTGATAGATAAGTTTCCTCTCCCGCGCATAAATGAGATGCTGACCAGGACAAAAGGAATTAAATGGTTCTCTACGGTGGACTTGTCATCAGCCTACCATCAGGTAAAACTCCATCAATCCAGCAGTCATCTTACATCCTTCATAACACCTTTCGAGTGTTACAAGTTCCTGAGAATGCCGTTTGGATTGGCATCGGCCGCTGCCATCTTTCAAAAACTGATGCACAGACTCTTTCAGAAGGTGGAAGGAGTTCAGTTCTACCAAGACGACATCCTTGTCATGGGCAAATCCAAACAGGAGCACAATGAGAAACTGCATACCGTGCTACACATATTACAAGAAAACAAACTCACCACAGAGTGGACAAAATGCAAATTTGGTGTACCGTCAGTGACCTACCTCGGTCATGAGGTTAGCGAGAAGGGAATAGAACCAAAGAGAGCCAACATGAAAGCGATAATGGACGCACCAGCCCCAGGAAAGAAAGAAGACGTTAGGTCATTCTTGGGCATGGCCGAATTCTATAGTAAATTCATTCCCAACTTTGCCACCAAGACGCACTACCTACGCCAACTATTAAAGAGAGTAATGGGTTCAAATGGAACAAGGAAGAGCAAGAGGAATTTGAGACCCTAAAGCAGAAAATGGGCGAAGCCATACCGCTGAAAGGATTTGACCCAGACGCACAATCCGTACTCACAACCGATGCCAGTGACAGGGGGCTGGGGGCAGTGTTAATGCAGAAGTCAGACAATGGTGAAACATCTACAGTCAGCTTCGCATCCCGATCCCTGGCGCTCAACGAGGAGAAATTCAGCGTCATCGAAAAGGAAATGTTAGCTGTGGTGTGGGCAATGGAACGCTTCAGACAATACTTGTGGGGAGTCAAGTTCCTTGTCCGCACAGACCATAAGCCCCTGATAAAAGTTTTAACATCAAATGGTCATGCACATGCCACTCCGAGAATTGCAAAAATGACATTAAGGCTGCTAGACTTCGTGTACGAAGTGGAGTACATACCGGGGCCCCAGAACAAAGTAGCAGACTTTCTAAGTAGAGCGGCGGCCAAGGAAGAAGCGGACAAACAAGAGACACCGGGGTGGGAAGGCTACATGGTGGCGACCGTACAAGACATGGAGCAAGTGATCAGTGTGCAAGAGTGGGCAGAGGCCTACAGACTAGATGAGGACCTGGAGGCAGTAAAGGGATATGTTATCCACGGGTGGCCGGAGAAGAGGCACCTGAAAGAGACCTTGAGGAGGTACTGGGAAGTGAGAGAGGAACTGTCGCTCGGGGAAGACCCCCTATTCCTGCTAAGGGGCGACAAGGTCATCCCCCCCAGGGATTCATAGACCACTTGATGGCATTGTTACATGAAGGACACCAGGGGATCACAAAGACTAAAGCCCTAGCTAGACAAGCGTACTGGTGGCCAGCTATTGATGCACAAGTGGAAAGGTATGTGAGACTATGCGACTCCTGCTCCAAGGCGGATAAATCCCAGTCTGTGCTGAGGCCACAGTTAAGGAAGTTCCCTGTGCCTGAAGGACCTTCGGAGATGGTGTCCATCGACATAATTGGACCCATCCTGAACACGGAAGGTATACAGAAGTATGCTATAGTATTGATTGACAGATACTCCAAGTGGCCGGAGGTGGAAGTGAAAGACACAGTGGACACTGAAGCGGTCATAACGTTCCTGAACACCATATTTATAAAGGAAGGAATCCCCAAGGTTATAACATGTGACAATGGGCCACAATTCACCTCGGCCAAATGGGAGGCTTTCATGTCCAGAAATGGGATAGAGGTTAAGCACACCCCCGTATACCACCCAGCGGGAAATTGACAGGTGGAATGTTTTAACAAGGTAATATTGGGGACAGTCCAAGCAGCTATAAACGACGGGCAAGATTGGGAGAAGGAGTTGCCCAAGGTGTTATGGGCCTACCGCATTACGCCAGGCAGCACAGGCTACAGCCCCTTTAAGGTACTGAGGGGAAGAGAGCCATTCACTAAAAACAATGTCGCGTGGAGGCAAATGGTGGTGCAGAGCAAATGGTCACCAGCGACAATAAGAAGTAATCTAGAGAAAGCGCAAGAGACGTAAATTGAACAGTTCAACAGGAGACGCAATGCGCAAGGAGTGTCACTAGATAAGGGTGATTGGGTGAGAGTGAAGGTAGCGACCATGAGAAGGAAAGGTGAGAGCAAATTCATGCCGCCCCTGCAAGTTCTAGAGCCATATGCCAGATCGGCATTACTCAGCGATGGCAAGGTGTGGTCGCAGGACAGAATGGCGAGATGTAGCAAAATCCTGAAGTGGGGAGCGGAAACAGATGAAGAAGCAGGAGAGTACATAGAGATGGCGAGTGAGGAATGTTGAGGAAGGAGACAAGAGCAGGTAGAAGAAGGAACGCAGCAAGTAGAAGAGAGAGAGAAGGCACAGGATGGGAGTAACAGTGAAGGAGAGAATGGATATAACACAAGTAGGAAAGGAAGTGAGAAAGAGAGACCAGAAGGGATAAAGGAAGGAACTGAGACAAAGGGTATGGTAGCAGTACCAGAAGCACAAAGAAGCAAGAAGGATGAACGTGTGCTGAAAACGAGAGCAGGAAGAACTGTAAGAACTCCCAAGAGGTTCAAGGACTTTAATATGGACATTAAGTAAGATGTTTATTCCTGTTTTATGTTGTCAGTTGCATGAAGGGGGGAGATATGTGGTAACGGTCTAGTTGTTCCCAACTAGCGCCGGAACTGGAACACCTGAACAGGAACAGGAAGGCGGCTCAATGAGAGTCACACAAACCCGGCGCTCCGGGAAATAAAGTACATCTCGAATACATGCCTGGCTCCGAGTTTCCTTTACGAGAAGGGTTCCCACACTTGGCAGAAAAACGTCACCTAATTATCCGACCCGCAATGCAGGCAGCAGATAGCGTGCTGCCACTAAAAAGCTAATTTAATTTACACAATCGCCAGCTGCACTCACTAAGTTGCGAGGCTGCAAGCCACAGCAATGGGCCCAGACCTGGCTGCTGCAACGTCACCACAGCAAATTCAAACAGAATATCGTCTCACATGTGCAAATCACGAAAATAATTATGTCAAGTATATAAAATAATTTCAACCACAAATTAATAAAACATTATTTCCTAACATTTTTTGAAGTTTTTGCTCACCTCAGTGTGCAGGAGGACCGCATGAGATCACATCCGATAAGGGGCAGGCCTCGGCGCCGTGTTGAGTGTGGGCTGTGTGTCAGTTTCACAGCCTGCCGCGTGGCGCCGCGGGCGGGACGGGAACATTAATTAAGGCTGCCTGGCAGGCGCGGCTGAGGCCGCAAATTGTAACAAATGTAGCTAGCGCACTTACAGCCAGAGCTGCAATCCTTAACTGTTTATGAGCCAGAGAGTGCTCAGCGGCCTGGCGGCAAGTGACTGTGCTGGAAGCAACAGAGCTGTGGTGTGCTAGTAGTAGCACCTAAGACAGTGGCATTAAAATGCGGGACAAAACATTTCAGTGCGGTGATGCGGAACACCGCACTTAAATGCGTTAGTGTCACACATGATGCATGATACTTGGCAGGACTGAGTGCGTCAACTCTTTGGAGCATTGTCATACAAGCAGCCTTGAGTGCCTCAACAGTGACATTAGTTTGGAGGTGCATACATCAGAGCCCTCAAGTCTCACTCATCACGAGTGACACTAACACATTTGGAGGTCGGTCTGAAGTCTCACTCAAACCTGGCCCATTCTTCAAAACTATGGGGATTAACTAGAACTTCACAAGTGACTACTCGGCACAGAGCAGGCCCTCTGACCCACATTTTGGTGGCAAAACCTTTCTCATATGTGACCATGAGTACTGCACACAGTTCAGTGGAATGTTACATTGAATGTCTATTTTAGTGAGACTTGGTTGTAATTTTATCACTTTACATGTGTTCTGATCATGTCTATAAATTCAGTAAGGTCTCTTCCTTTGGAATTGTCAAAGTCAAATGTTAAGTGACACCATTTCCTGTGTCTTTTTTTATATACATCAATTCTCCATTGATTTTTAATATACAATGAGCATATTACAGGGATGGAAGTTTATCGATTAAGCAAGATACTGTGTAAACTAGAACTTGTGAGAAGACATTGATAACTGGAAAACAATAAATGAAATAACCCCTCTAGATAGAGGTGATGTGGCTCAGAAGATCCCGCAGATGACCAGGGAAGAACGATGAGGGAGAACACGAGGGGACGGGACATGGGAACAGGGAAAAAAATATGTTAGGGTGCCAGGCCCAAAGGTCGCCACCAAAAAAGACAACTCCCACTATGAAGGCCATAGCCAGCTGACTCTTACAGTGGTGGGTAAATCCTGGAATACTGACATTTTGTGAAGCAAGGTCAGACGGGCCATCAATAACGGTGCCACCCCTAAGTTGGTCCTCAAAGTATCCCAAACTGAGCCCAAGTAGCACAAAGTACTGTACAGTCTGCAGGAAATGCAAAATGTCACAGGCGAGTGCGTCACACCTTCAGCACCTCCGGCACTTGGAATCCACCACTATATGTGCTTTATAGTTCCACTCAGGCGTCCAGTGCCAGTGGTGTAGGAAGTTGAAATAACTGAATTTCAACCTGACCTCCTGGAGGAAACTGGCATGGTCTTTCCAAAGGTTGTGCCCGTCCTGCTCAGAGAGTGAGAGGCACAGCCTCTGCTCCCACAAACAGCATAAAGTGTGGGCAGTGGTGCTTGAAAAAAGGCTGTCCATAGTGGTAACATACAATCCCACCATAGTCTCCTTGAACCTTTTCCACATCAGAGTATAACTCAACATTGGGGCAGTCTTCAGATCATAAGGGGGAGCACCCAGCATGTGTCGCAGGCTCTGCATGAGCTGTCGGTACTGTCAGTGATGCGATTGTGGCAGCCCATAATCACGCATGAGAGTAGCAAAGGGGGCCAACTCAACGTCCCCTACTATATCGTCAACAGATCGTATCCCTCTGGCCCTCCACTGTGTAATGGGAGTTCAGATCATACTTGGCCCCAAGCGGCTCCTTGAGAAGAGCAGGGATCAGCATTGCGTTATACGTCTGAGCCAGGTGAAACTCAAGGTCAGTCAACCAACACTATTATGCCTCACAGTGGCACTTATAGGCAGCCAAATCGTTCATCGGCCTTCCTGCACTCTCAGAGCACCTGTGCAGAGGAGATGTACCCAGCGTTCTCTTCCAAGTACTGACTCATATATTGGAACCATCTGTGTTTGTCTTCAGGGGCTTTATACCATGCTGTATACATTCTCCAATGGGCCTAAAGGGTTTACAACAGCCGAAGATTATGGTCGAGTTGCAGAAGATCATGATCAGAGGTACTGTTTGCGAGGATCAAGGTGTAAACGTTTACAATGGACGCAGGAGGTGAAAGTATAGTCCACGTCCCTCAGGTGCGTCAATCACCATGGATCCATCAAGGCATGATCATCAACAATGTCAGAGAGGATGAACCGGTCTCGGGGCTGCCTGGTCGTTTGGTTTCTGGACTTGTCAAGGTGCCATATTCCAGCACCCCCCCTCCCATGAATACACTGGCTGTCCAAAGGATAGCAGGAGTTTGGTCAGCCCCTGGGGCATAGATAGAGCCCACACACAAAGACTCATTGAGAATCTGAACCTTGGCAAAAATATATCTGCCCAGGGTGGTCCCACCATGCCTGCAGTGTGCAAACCCCCAGGGATTTGTGAAAACAGATATCCAACCCACTCTCCCCATGTTCCAAAGGAGTAGATGGGTGTGTAAGGGTAGTCAGGATCCTGCTGGCATGTAGTACCGTACTCATCCAATCCCTTCTGAGTTTATCATGTTCAATAGGTGACAGGTGTGTTTCCTGGAGCAATGCTTCATCAAGGAGGTGCATCCTCTGAAATGAGAGGATTTTCTGTCTCTTGATAAAATAGGTCAGGCTGTTGACATTAAGGGGCATATTTACAAGGAAGTGGTGGAGCACGGCGTTGGCCTCCTTGGTTTAACGCCACACTCTCCACATCTGAAACGCAGGACTACACCGTATTTACAAGAATATGGTGCAGCTTTGCATTTCTCCCTGTGCTGGTGCTGAAGTTAGCTGCCTAGCGCCAATGCAGGCAGCCTTGCACCATACTGCAAGGGTGCCTGCGTTGAGGGGAGCAGGCCTGCCAAGTACCATGCATCAGGGGTTAGACTAACACATTTCAATGTGTTGGTCCGCATCACCGTACTGAAATGCAGAGTCACACATTTTTATGGCTTCATGAGCTGTCAAGTGCTGGAGCAATGCTATAATAATTAGAAGTCAAACTGAGCAAAGCTGGCAGCGCACATTTAGGAGTTCTGGTTTAGCTACATTCAGACATGTTATGTATGTTGTTATGTTAAGTTAATTTCTATAGCGCATGACTCACCCGGGGGCATCTCAGCTCTCGCCTAGAAATTTGGCCCGAGGACTGAAAGTCAGAACAGAGTTAGAACAGGAATGCTTTTAGTTGTTTCCTAAAGGTGCTGTTTATGGAAATTTTGTTTAGGGACAGCAGTAGTTTATTCCAGTATCTTGGGGCCAAATACAAAAAAGCTTTTCCACCAGTCTGAGTCAAACGTATACAAGGAACCTGTAGAAGGCCTAGAGTACTGGATCTGAGATTTCTGTTCGGTGTATGAAAGGTGAGCTGGATGAGTTGGGCCTGTAACTCTTTAGGTGAGTTTAATCATGTCAAGAGTAGAGAGGTGTTTATTAAGCTCAGGGTTCGAATGATTTTCACCATGAAAATTAAAATCCCCCAACAAAAGAAATGTATTTGAGGAGAGCACATGTATAGCAATTAGATCTATCAGTTGGTCCGTGAAATTGGTCTCAGGAGAGCTCTTCCGGGGAACCCTCCCTGCTCCCGGGACCGACGTTACAGAGCCTAACAGCAACCTAGGTCTGCCCTCCTGCTGCTGGGCCATGGCCGAGCAGGGGAAGTAGTACAATAGGTTTCCTGTCACAGGGAGGGCGCTCCCCACACTGCAACAGCACCACCTGTTTGACCGTGTCTCCCAGCTCGCTGCTGTTGCCTTGGACACGAGTTCAAGGCCCTCCTCCACCTGCAGACTACCACCTGTGCCCCATCCCTGGTGGCCAGTGGTAGGTTGCTTTGTGTAATTGTATTGCTTGTTGTATTGTTTATTTTGTTTGCTTCATTCCCCCGGTTGCCTCTTGCGCTACTTCTGTGCCCAGTGCCCTTCTGCCTTCTCGCCGTTCCTCCTGTGGTTTCTCCGTCGCTGCGTCCCCTTCGGCCCGCGCCTCCACTTGCTACACTTCGCCTTAGTGTATTTTGTATTGCATTTTGTTGGATTGTTAGTTGTTTTCCTTCCCATTCCTCCTTTTCCTCTTGTGCCATTTCTGTGCCCTTTCTGCCTTCTGTACCCGCGCCGTTCCCCCCCGTTTTCCCACCGCTGCGCCACCGCCTCCCCGCTCGCCCATTCGTCTGCCCCCACCACCCAGCTGCTCCTCCCTTCCACCTCCCCTTCTTATGGCGTCCGCGCCGGGACCGCGCCCAGAGCCAGAACACCTGGCCCCCGTTAACGCCACGACGCCCGTCTCCGCAACTACTTTAGCTCCCTCCACACACTCAACCCTGGACGATCATGCACCTGCTGCCTCGCTGCCCCTAAACGCACCCAAGGACCCTTCTCCTGCCGGAACTGCAGCTTCACCAGCATCCGGCCCGCCAACCCTCCAACCAGGAAAGAACCCAACTACCTTAGATGCATTCATCTCAACACTCGCAACACTAGAAAGCATGTTAAGACTCACTTACCAGCCGGGATGAGATGAAAACTGTGGATCAATGTTTTGTCCACGGGGCAAAGTAACATAATTTGGAAATTAGCTAAATTAGGATTGCTATATAAGATACAGTGCCAAAGTTCATAATGCCATCTTTGATGTAATCTTTCCTAATTTTTCAGTGCAGGGCAATAGAAAAACGAATTTGCAGGAAGTCACGTTGAGTGTGGCACTTGTCCTAGCTCAAATTTACATTTTGATACAATCAGTCAGGGAACTTAGAGTCAAAGAACTTAAAGTATAAGTAAAAGATTTATATATTCATTTGAAATTTAAATGCTCCACGTTCGATTTCTGAAGAACGAATAAATCATTGTGGCTTCTCTCTGCGCTTCTGGTTAACGAAACACGGCAGAGAAGACCTACAACATAAGCGGGACGCAGTTGGCAGCCGCAGAGTGTACATGCAGGGTTCAAAGGCCTCATGTAAGATGGCCGATCAGTTGAGTGGCGGTTTAGCTGCCGCTTGCTGTATGGTACAAGTGGGATTATACGAAGTATGCATCTAAGACTACTCAAGGTTTCAGTCCTGTTTTTCTATTACAAACTTACTTCAAATGTTTTGTTTGAGATAAGCTATACCTGTAACTGTTCAAAATGAAAAGATTGATCTTGAGAACCCAATTTGTCACAAGGGTAGGCTGAGAATTAAGAAAAACAACAAATCTCCTGGTTTTATAGATGCCATCTTGTTTTTGTAAAGACTCCGAATGTGGTTTCCTCAGGAGTGCCAGGATTCGACGATAGCCCCAACCCTTCCCCCCTACACCACCTCTGCCTATCAAACTCTAGGACACAAGGGTGATATGGAGGGAAAGGAGGGAACAAAACAAGGAAAGTAGGGGGGGACAAAACACTGGACTCTTCGGACACTGATCTCTTCTGCTTCTGTCTGAAGGTGAAGCTACAAGGAATAATGGATTAAAACAACAACAGTCACCCCACAATTCCCCAATATCAATACATAAACCACTCTTTACCTGAGAGCACAAAAGTGTGTCAATCAACGCAAATAGGAACCCGCCTGGAAACTCATATGAGACCATGGAACTATGGACATCCACTATGGCCTAGATTTAAGGGATGTAAGATATTATCTCTGGTAAAGACCTTGGTACATACCAATATAGTGGCCAGAGTATACTTCTTACCTAACTAGAAACATCTCTGGGCGAAAGGTTTTGTAGTGTAAAAAAGGTCAGGATCACATAAGTAGTAGCCTGGAGGGTCAAAATTACATACATCAACACCTACAGACTTTATAGTAAGAACACAATGTAAATAGAGTGCGCTACAAGCGCTTTACCGGTTCTTCTTGTCTCAGTACTGTGATGAATGCCAGAATCCGGGAAGTCCAGAAAACGAACAGATAATACGGATAATAAAGGGGAGTAAGGGATATCGCTTGGCGGACCACTAAGCCCACAATGCCACGCAACACTCCTCACCACTGCATCCACAAAACCGGCCGTTCGGCGGGACCATAGTCCGGCCCAATGACGAGTCCGCAAGAAACAGGGTGAAGAATACCGCAGTGACACCGGGGTATATACAGCCGGCGCAGAGCGAGGGGACAAATAAGAAGTAATGCCCAAGTTAAGCAAAAGGCACTTGGTACTGCTGAAATTGCCTAGAACTCCTTCCGTGACACTTGAGGAGAGTGAGCTGCCTGACGACTCTCGGCGGGTGGATCAGGAAGGGAATGAGCAACACGAAAGAATCAAGAAAACGGAATCGACACACAGAAAATAGTCGCTTGTTAGATCGGGAGAGGTATGACTTGAAATACCGTAAACCCCGAATCAGGACAAAAACAAACAAGGTGCACAGCAATAGGAGGCCGAGCTTAGAATAAAAGGACGAGCACCCAAGATGAGACGAGGGCGAGTAAACGGAAAGGGCCAGTGGAAGCGTCAACTCGTAGGAGAAGAACTAGAGCACGAAGCGCTGAGCGCTTGGGGAAGCGAGCTTAAGTTCCGGCTCGACCCCTCGCACATGCGCAATGCCGCGTGGCCATTTTGGAATGGTCTCAGTATCGGAAGTTCGTCTGTATCGTCCACAGAGGCTAGGCAGGCATGAAAGTTTTTTAGTGGATGTCACTGTCTGTGATGGTGAGCTCGGGACTTTTCTTATCATGGAAATGCCACTAAGTGCAAGCTGCCCAGACCTTGAATAGAGAGTTCTCAACCACAATATTTTGGAAAAGAGTTGAAGCCACAAATCAATGAGTGAGGTTTGTGGCTGCCCAAATCAGTGAACACCTTCTTGGGGGGGGGGAGGGGATTCACAAGGATTTTTTTTAAGCACTCACTACTTTAACAGAGCCAGTTTCCAAGCACTCAAAGTCTTTACCGATAAGAGACTAAGGGCCAGATGCAGGTAGCTAAATACCGGTCGGTAACAGCCAAAAATCGGTGAATTTTCCGTTACAGCCTGGTATTTAGCCCTTTCCAATGTAGGAGGCTGTAAATAAGGATTCGGTAATTTACGGATTTGTTATTTTAAGGAATTAGTAAAATACTGATTCCTTATTTTAAGGAATCAGTAAATTACTGAATCCTTAAAACCTATGTAGGTAGCACTTAAGTTGTAGTGTAGTTCCTATATTCCCAATAGGCTCTGCGCATTGGATTAATATATCCTGTAGTTTAGACGTAGGACTGAGGTCTACTAGGTCTCTACCGGCTATATTAGACTTAATTGTGAGTGCCAGCTAGCTCAGAGGTCACTAGAAACTTTCTTGAATAAACAAGAAGGGATTAGTTTCTGACAACCGCATAAAACATGACAACTTTGTTTCCCAAGAATAAGAAATCAAATCTCTAAAGTCGCGGAAACAATAGATAACTATTTCACTCAGTCAATCGTGCATGCTTAGTTTCACCAGAGGTGCAAGAGAAATAGAGAGACGGGCGTTTTCAATAAAAAGGTATTCATAGAACAGTCTTCTTTCTCAAGCAATGAAAATGAACTGCTACAACAGCAAAGCTTACTATGAAGTACAATGCATATGATACGAACAGTATTATAAAGTAGTACTGTAAAAGCATGATATGGTTTCTAAGCCATAAAGTGAATAAAATGTATAAAATACATAAAATACATACAGTGATAAAAGGATGACTAAAAACTCAACTGGTGCTTCTAGAATACGCCTACCCCGGTGTACCTAACTTAAGTCTGGTAAGAGGGAGGGAGTATTAGAGGAGGAGTTTAAGTCTAGGAGTTCTCTGCCAGGAATCTGATTCAAATAATTCTCTAGGAGGTCTAATAAGCTCCGTACCTTTGTTCTAGAATGAAGGAGGTCTTGTATCTCGTTCTCGGGACGCGATTTCCCAGATACCCGCAAGAGTAGCCCGGAATCACTGGAGCTGGATTTCTCGGCAAGGAAATGACAGAATCTCGCAGTGCGTCTGCTGGAGGGTCGGCTTCCTTCGGCACTTGCTGCTGCAGGGCGTCAGGCAAGTAGATAGTCGATCTGCTCCAAACCACCGTGTGTTTGTTTAGGCAAATATATACTTTGAAGGTGCCGAGTTTGACGCATGTTTGGACTTAATAACATCACTCAAAGGCTCATTTCTTGGAAAACGCTGGGAGTTCTAGGAGAACTTAGTATTCAAGCAGGGGGAAGTCCCGGGCTGCTGAAGGCAGGTTTTTCCAAGAAAACGTTGTTAATTCTTGGAGCTTAGTTGAAGTATCCATGCCGTATTTGGGTTGTATGGTTTGGGCCAACTTTGGTAATGATTTCTATGCCTATATAAGGGAATGATAAAGTATACCTATATAAGGGCATGAATCGGGAAAATTATACTAGGGTCCGAGATTCGTTTACAACACCCACTCCACGGATATTAAGTTCAATAAAGCTAGTATAGCAAGCACTGAACATATCTAAAGCTAGTGTTCACAATCCCACCCCAAAACAAAGAATGCATTTGAACTGGGTAAGTAGAAAAATATTTTTAGCATTTCTACAGTACACAAAATACTTAAGGGAAACATTTCTAAGCATACAGTCTTTTAGTCAAATTTATGCAATTTGAAAAGAATCATGAGATTACATTCATAAAAACGTCTCTTAAATACAGAAGAAAAAGACGAGATCATTCCATAACATAACATCTCATAGCAATCTTTCTATTAATAGGGATGAGGGACTTATACTGTTAAACTGTAGATCAATGAAAAAGCACAAATTGGAGATACATGACCTGGTATTAGATAGGGATCTCGATGTGCTCTTTTTAACTGAGACATGGTTGGATGATGCCTCAACACCAGAAACCTTGGAAGCTGTCCCTGCAAACTACTGCTTGCTTAGAATTGACAGAGAAAAACAGAAAGGGGGGGGGATTGGCAATGATCTATAAAAGCAACCTACAGTGCAGCTTGGAAAAGGCCACACTGCCTAATTGTGAAATTGTTTTTTTCACTATTAAAGCTAACCCTAAATTCATTATCAATGGATTCCTCCTATACCGACCTCCAGGCAAGTCCTCTCAGTTCAGCAATCAACTTGCAGAGCTGATAACTCAGCATGCATTACGCTATAAGAAATTTCTCATTTTGGGAGATCTCAACCTCCATTTTGAGGATTCTAACTGTAAGGAGGCACAGGGAGTAGTAGATGTACTTAAATCCCTGACGCTTAAACTTCAATCAACCTCTCCGTCGCATTCTCAAGGGCATCTCCTTGACCCTGTTTTTGCTAACTGGGAGGGTATCACAGTAGCTACTCCGATTCAAATAACATGGTCAGACCATCTCATCATCCCTATTGAGGTAGTAATTGCCCAACAGAAAGGCAGAATAACCAAGCCCAAGCCCCAAAAATGCAGAGAATGGAGAAGGTTTACGCAGGATGATTTTAAATCCGCCCTACTTATAGACCCTCCTCCGTCTAGTGATACTCTGCTGAAGGCATGGGATAATTATGAATCATGGATATCTAGTGCTCTAGATATAGTAGCACCATGGACATTCAAGTCACCTACCAGAAAAATTAAAACTGCTCCCTGGTTCTCCAAAGAACTTAAAGTGGCCAAAGCCAAATGTAAAAATCTAGAACGTGGCTGGAGGAAAAACTATACTCCGGAAGACAAGCTGAATTACAAAGAAGAACTAAAATTATATCACAAACTCATAAGAACAGCAAAAAGCGCTCATTTTAAGGAACGCATTGAAATTGCAAAAAACCCGACCGAAGAACTTTTCTCTATTTACAAAGAACTCACCGTTCCTACTCGACTAGAGGTCGAAGACACCTGCTCCAATGAGCTATGTGAGGATATTGCCGACTTTTTTGTGAAGAAAGTAGACATAATTCATGCCACTTTTGTAGACAATACTATTACTAAGCATCCGATAGTGAGGAATGATCCTGCCACAAAACCCCATTTGACCGGTTTTAAAGTTCCCGAGAGACAAGATCTGCTTACCATAATAAACAGCATCCAGTCCGGCTCTCCCAATGATGTGATCTCACCTAATCGCTGTAAGGGAGTTTTAGAAGATATGATTGTTCAGATTCAACACCTGATCACCCTATCTTTTCAAGAGTGCTATGTGCCAGATGCCTGGAAAACGGCACAAGTAATTCCCTTGAAGAAAAAAGCCACCATGCATATCTCCCAGCTACAGAATCTACGCCCTATCTCCCTTCTCCCTGTCTGTGGGAAAGTGGTAGAGAAGGTAGTAAACTCACAACTTATGAAATTTGTTGAGGAGAACTATCTTCTCCACTCAACTCAGTCAGGGTTTAGAACGGGCCACTCAACAGAGTCGGCGGTTCTTTTCTCCACAGAATGCCTGAGACAGCTAAGATGAGGGGCAGACAGCAGCGTTGGTCCTAATAGATCTAAGTGCAGCCTTTGACACCGTGCTGCACTCAACGCTGCTGTCTCGCCTCTCAGACATGGGAGTTGAGGGATCCGCACTGAAATGGATAAAATCATTTTTAGAAAATAGGAGCTTCCAGGTGCATTGCCCCCCTTATAAATCCCCCCCTCGAAAGCTCACACATGGGGTTCCTCAAGGCTCCAGTCTGAGCCCCATGTTGTTTAATCTCTATATGGAGCCCTTAGCCCATATCGTGGAAGCTTTTGGAGTGGATATCGTCACATACGCTGACGATACCCAACTAATCATTAGACTCACTGACAACCAGACAGAGGATGCTACTAATTTCTCCAAATGCATGCTTTCTGTGGCAGGGTGGATGAACAACAACTGCCTGCGCCTTAATGGCGACAAAAGAGAATTGCTACTGGTTGGTAAAACTCCCTCTGCCTGGTCGCAGGCCTGGTGGCCAACAGAACTAGGGGCTTTTCCCCGCCCAGTGGAGGCCGTCAAAAATCTAGGAATCATGGTGGATGCGGAGCTTTCCTTTAAGCATCAGATTAATAAAATCACAGGAAAATGCTTCGGAATACTTAAAATACTCCGAAAAGTCCTTGACCTACTCCCCATTAGTGCCAGGAACAAACTCATTCATGCCCTAGTCACGTCTCATTTAGACTATGGCAATGCTCTTTTCCTTGGCCTAAGCAAAAAAGGTATCCACCAGCTGCAATGTGTCCAAAATGCTGCTGCGCGTCTGGTACTCAACCTTCCACGCAGAGCATCGGGGAAAATGGCACTATCTGAACTTCACTGGCTCCCTACTGAGGAGCAAATTAGGTTTAAGGCTCTCTGCTTTGCCCATCGCATTGCCCAGGGAAAAGGCCCAAGGTACCTACGAAACCTTCTCACTATTCATCGTCCCACCCGAAAACTAAGATCTGTCGGAGCAATGTTGTTCCAACTTCCTCGCGTTCGCAAAACCAGGATGGGAGGTGGCTCCTTTAGATTTCTAGCCAGTAAACACTGGAACAAGCTTCCTCTTGATTTACGTATGGAGCCCTCTGAAACAAGATTCAGACAAAAACTGAAAACCCATCTTTTCCCACGTAAATAATAGTCTCTCGCTATCGGGGATCCAGGTGAGCCCCGGACTTCATCCTCTCGGGGAACAGTAGCATCTCTCAGCGCGGGGACACACTGTTGAAGTGTAACCATGCGCTTTAGAAATGGTTTATTATTATTTATTAATATGAGGCCTAAATAATTCTTTTAGTCAGTCTTCAGAAAATGACTTGTTCTCTAGGAATAGTTCTACTTTAAGCAGATTAGTCTGTGCCAAAAAGTTCAATGTTTTGGAAAGAGAAAAAAATTACAACTTTGTTGTAAAAATAGAGTTCCAAATGTTAGAAGTCATTGTTTAAAAAAAAAAAAAACAACGAAGGCCGAATTTCAGAGTTCAGAGAACACTGTGAGCATGACTCAAAAGTTATTCTTGGTGTCAGGAGAAAACATCAAGTCGTCTTGGCTGGCAAAGAAATCGTCTACCACAGTACGTGAAAGTGGAACCATTTGATCCAGCAGATCAAATGTGCATAGATGAGAAGCATTGCCGTCAGTGCTTGTTGCCCCGTTAGTAATGGTCATATCAGATGGTACCTGTGTGCCTGGTGGTTCTCGTACCTCACCCTCAGTTAGACTTACTGGTGAGATCTCAATGAATGTCGTCATCAGGATTTGCAGCCGTTGGGGGCAACACAATGAATGAGCCGTTACAGGACCTAGCAAGGCGTCGACATCCGATGGCAGGACTGATGGAAGTGTAAGACAAATGTCTAACACGCATTCCTCTCCGCAAAGCAAGGATCGTAGAACAGGTAAGATGCAATCTTGCCAGATTGGTCTGAATGATAGAAGCCATGTCGTATTCAGATCTCTTAAACGAGCCAAGCCGAGAATCTGTATTATCCTCTCACGATACCTCTGAGCACGGACAGTCTGTTCCATGAGGTTCTGGGTATCGCCGGTTACTGGACTTGCCATATCAGGGCAGAAGAAATAAAAATAGTATTCCTGCTACGAGTCCTAAGATGAGAGGCAGGCCGCCAAACACAGAGTGCACGAAATTTGGGAAAATGCCGAGGACTGCTTCAAATGGTGCTAACAGTCCGGAAAAAATCGTTTTAAATACATGTGCGATGCCACTGGTATCAGACATGTTTAAGATTTAACTTAAAATTTCTGCGAAATGTACAGGGCAGTTTGTTGATAATAATGCATGTATCCCTGCAGATGTCCTTGCAACTTGCAGATCATACGTTTCTTTTGATGATGTCAGTGGCAAAGATTTTTGCAAAAGAATAGACTTTAGTTTGCTTAAAGTATCAATTCGTATAGAAGAGATATTCAATGAAGGCCATATTGTCGTCTGACTGTCTGACTTGCGAGTTATGTTATGTTATGTTATGTTAAGGTAGGCTTATAAAGCGCTCTGTCACCGTGGGTTTCCTGGCACTGATCTGGTGCTGAGGGGGGCAAGGGAGATTAGCTAGATTGTGGGAAGAGCCATGTTTTTAAAGATTTGCGAAATAGAATGAGTGAATTGGAGGATTTAAGCAGGGGAGGGAGAGAGTTCCAGAATTTAGGGGCCAAATGTGCGAATCTCCGGCCTCCAGATCTGCAGAGTTTGATAGAGGGGACAACCAGGAGGTGAAGGTGGGAAGATCTGAGGTTGCGTGAAGGGCAGTAGGGACTGATAAGGGATTTCAGGAAGGCAGGGCAGGGACCAGTTAAAGATTTGAAGGTGAGGCAGCCGATCTTGAAGGCTACTCTCGAAATGACAGGAAGCCAATGCAATTTGGTAAGAAGAGGTTTAGCGGATTGCCATTTCGGGATCCCGAAGGCCAATCTCCCCGCTTGGTTCTGGACGATCTGTAATCTAAAGAGAAAGGTCTTAGGCAGACCGTGGTAGATAGAGTTCGAGAAATCCAAGCGGGAGAGGATGAGAGCCATGATGACTTGAATCAGGGCTTCGGGAGTCAGAAGATAGGCCACCTTCCTGATCCTGCGCAGCTGATACATGCAGGAAGAGACCACCATCCCTATCTGGGGCTTGAGGGATAGCTCTGAGTCAATGGTGATCCCGAGGCTCTTCACCGAGGCTACAGGGGTGGGGGGAGGGCCAAGTTCTGCCGGCCAGAAGTGCGGACCCCAGTGGGTGGAGCTCTTACCAGGGAGGAGGAGCTCCGTCTTCCCGGGGTTCAATTTAAGTTGATTCTGGCTCATCCACTGGAGAATGTGGGACATAACCGCCTGGAAATTAGACATAGCAGAAGAAGAATTAAGAGGAAAGATGAGTTGCAGGTTGTCAGCGTAGTTAAAGACGGTGACGTCTCACTGCCTTAGAGAGAAGAGAAGAGGTCGGAGATACAGATTGAAGAGAAGAGGGGATAAGGAGGAGCCCTGGGGGACCCCGCAGAGTGAACGCTCCCTAGGTGCCCTGAAGGTGCCCAAACTAACTGTCTGAGACCTCCCGGTCAGAAAGGATTCGACCCATGCCAGCGCCAGGCCCTGGATGCCGGCCTGCTCGACACGGTGGAGAAGGATGTTATGGTCCACCGTGTCGAAGACGGCCGACAGATCTAAAAGTACCAGGGCCTGCGGGGTACCCCTGTCAGCGCCGTCTCTCAGAGCGTCCAACACGGCCAAGATCACTGCCTCCGTGGAGTGGCCGGGTCTGAAACCGGCCTGGTTGGCCTCAAGAAAGTTGGAGCTCTCGATGAACTGTGAGAGACAGGCGGTGACATGGGCTTCTAAGATTTTAGAGAAATAGGTCAGGAGGGAGATAGGCCGGTAGTTCGCCAGGACTGCGGGGTCGGCTCCGGGCTTCTTCAATAGAGGCACCAGGACGGCCTCCTTAAAAGAGCTGGGCACAGTGCCAGAAGAGAGGGAAGAATTCAGCAGAGGGAGAATACAATCAGGTAAAGTAAGGCAGATGTCCCGTAGTATGGATGGTGGACAGCAATCGTCCGGTGAGCCAGACTTGACACGAATGGCCAGTGTGGCCAAGGATTCAGGATCAAGAGAGGGGAAGTGTGTGAGGGAGAGTGCATTATGAGGGGGACAAACAGAATCAGCGCCAGGGAGGGTGACTGGGATAGTGTCCTTAATCATAACAATTTTCTCTAAGAAAAACGTGCTGAGCGCATTACATGATTCCTGCGTAGGAGCCTGGGTCGGGAGTGTCCTGAAGTCAGAAGTAAATTCGTCGAGGACTTTAAAAATCTCCTTCGATTTGCAGGGGGCTGATAGAATTCTTTTGGAGGCATAAGCTGTTTTGGCCGCAATGATGGCTTGTTTGTATTTATTACGAGCGGCCACATAAGTGTCTCTGCTTGAAGGACAGTAATCTCTCCTCCACTGGCGTAGCTCCAAATGTTGGGTTTTTAGTTGGGAGTCGAACCATTTATGGGAGTTACTGTTGCGAGAGCGGGGGAACTTGATTAATGGGGCAAAGATATCGCTAGCTGACGTGAGCCAGTGAGAGATGTTGCCGTCTAGCTCATTGATGCAGGTATCATTAGCGAGGGAGGGACGGGTCTGTGACAGGTGGGAGAGCAATTTAGAAGAGTCAGCGGCCCTCCATTTGCGGGCGGTACCGCCCTCCCGTGGGGGGACCCTAATATGACCATCGACAGAGATTGTAGTCTCAATCAGGGAATGGTCAGACCACACACAAGGTGTGATCAGCGGGCAAGAAGACTTAACCCCATGAACCCAGATATGGTCGAGGATGTGACCACCACTGTGGGTGGGAGATTTAACAAGTTGTGTGAAGTTTAAGCTCGAAAGGGCTTCGAATAGCTCAGTGGCATGAGGCCCGGCATCCTTGTGTTGGAACCAGTAGTTAAAATCGCCAAAAATGCCGAGGCGAGGGGAAGAGGTGATAAGATTGACAAGCTGTTCAGTAAAGGATGAGGGGAAGGAGGGCATAGGGTGAGGGGGGCGGTAGAGTATTATAAAAGTGACTGCACCCACCTCAGTTCCCAGGCTGAGAACCAGGTTGTCCACTTCAGGGAGAATCATGGAAGCGGTGGCTATGATTTTTAAGTTCTTGCGTATTACCGCTGCCCCCCCCTTCCCCCCGGAGAGGCACCCGGGGCGATTGGTATTCAGCAGATAATAATCTGGGGTAAAGCCGCCAGGATGTCAGGGAGGGAGCCATGTTTCTGATAGTAAAAGAACATCTGGACTCTCGGCCATAAGTAAGAGGAAGATGTCGGTTTGGTGTCTAACAAGAGAACGGGTGTTTAGATATAGTATTCGGATGTGTGACTCGATAGGGGCTGGAGGAGTATATGGCGAATCCGACCCCAGATGGAGAGGGATATTCCCCGCAATTCCAAGTGTGGAAATGCGAGCCCTGATAGCAGGCGGTAGGGAACATGGGAGAGGTTGTAGGCTCATAAGGGCAGAGGAGGTATAAGAGATTGCAGAAACAGCATCCCTGGTCCCTGGGCCCGTCCGGCCGCGGACGGGCGCAGACGGGCTGGACTTAGGCGTGACTTCGGCGCGCTGACGGCGCGCCCGCTGCACTCGTCCGCTGCGCGTTCTACAAATGCACATCTTTGTAGAGGGGAAGAGGGGCGTGGCCTCCCGGTAGTGGGCGTGGTCTAATTAGCGAGGCTGAGGTCGACTGTGACTGAACCCCACCCGCGGCAGCGTGGTCGAGAGCTGCGCGAGGAAGTCTCAGCGAATGTTAGATACAATACTTGCATACAACAAGTGACCATGGACGACACACTAACCAGATAAGCTTTTCCTGGCACCATTCCACAGCAGCTGTGATCATTTAACATAACCTAACTGCCATTGGATAGCTGCCTGAAAACAGGTTCTATCAGTGTGGAGGGAGTACTGTGCAGGTGGCATGAAAGGTTATTCGCAGAACCATCGCAGGCTCCGTGTAAATTAATACCCTGGCACAGAAGTGTACCACTTAGTGAATTTTTACAATTTTTCCCACTAAGTAATACTTCTTTTCCCTTATTCCAACAGCTGTGTGTATATGGAAAAGTCCATTTCGACTTAATGTATTCTTTACCCAAGCTTTCATACAGGTCTTCTGGTATATGCTGTAGACAATACTGAAACTGGAAAATCGTCACTGGAATCATGATGGTGCCATGAATTATCCATTCTATTACAGGTTTCTCAGAAACTGTCAATGGTAATCTTTCCAGTTTTTCAAAGCTCAGCACCGTATAGTCTGCTCCTCTTTGTGCCAAAGAGATTTGTTTATCTGTAAGGTTAAACCCAGTAAACAATTACGTTGTGTTGATAAGCCTCCATGGCACGTAGCCTGAACGCAGATTTTGCAATGTCCAGCCTAGCTGCATTATAGAACATAATTGAGACTGGCCATGTTGTAACATTAGCAAGTCTTGTTCCATTAATCCAATCAATCAATCAGGGTACTTGTAAAGCGCGCTACATACCCGTGAGGGTCTCAAGGCGCTGGGGGAGGGAGGGGGGGGAGGTGCCGCTACTGCTCGAAAAGCCAGGTCTTGAGGAGTCTTCTGAAGGCGAGTAGGTCCTGGGTCTGACGTAGGTGGGTTGGGAGGGTGTTCCAGGTTTTGGCGGCGAGGTAAGAGAACGATCTGCCGCCGGTGGTCGTACCTTGGATGCGGGGGACATCTGCTAGAGCGAGGCTGGCGGAGCGGAGCTGGCGGGTGGGGGTGTAGAAGTTGAGTCTGCTGTTCAGGTAGGCTGGTCCGGCATTGTGGAGTGCTTTGTGTGCGTGGGTGAGGAGCTTGAAGGTGATCCTCTTGTCGATGGGGATCCAGTGCAGGTCTCTCAGGAGGGGGGTGATGTGGCTGCGGCGGGGGGCGTTGACGATCAGTCGGGCGGTGGCGTTTTGGAGGCGTTGTAGTCGCCGTTGGTGTTTGGCTGGGATTCCTGTGTAGAGTGCGTTGCCGTAGTCCAGTCTGCTGCTGACGAGGGCCTGTGTCACTGTTCTTCTTGTTTCGGTCGGGATCCATTTGTAGATCCGGCAGAGCAAGCGTAGGGTGTTGTAGCAGGAGGAGGAGACAGCGTTGACTTGTTTGGATATGGAGAGGAAGGAGTTGAGGATGAATCCTAGGTTGCGTGCGTGGTCGGTTGGTGTCGGTGCTGTCCCTAGAGCGGTCGGCCACCAGGAGTCGTCCCAGGCTGAGGGGGTGGGTCCGAGGATGAGGACCTCCATTTTGTCCGAGTTCAGTTTCAGACGGCTGCTCCTCATCCAGTCGGCAATGGCCTTCATGCCCTCGTGAATGTTGATTTTGGTGGTGTGCGGGTCCTTGGTGAGGGAGAGGATGAGCTGGGTGTCATCGGCATAGGAGATGATGTTGAGGTTGTGGTGGCGGGCCACTTGTGCAAGGGGGGCCATGTAGATGTTGAACAGTATCAGGCTGAGGGATGAGCCCTGGGGGACGCCGCAGATGATGTCGGTGGCTTCTGACCAGAAAGGTGGGAGGTGGACGCTCTGGGTTCTGCCGGAGAGGAAGGACGTGGTCCAGTCAAGGGCCTTCTCTTGGATTCCGGCTTCTTGGAGGCGTGTCTTTAGGATGAGGTGGCAGACTGTGTCGAATGCGGCTGACAGGTCCAGGAGGATGAGGGCTGATGTTTCGCCGTTGTCCATTTGGCGTCTAATGTCGTCTGTGGCGGCGATTAGGGCTGTCTCGGTGCTGTGGTTTCGTCTGAATCCGGATTGGGAAGGGTCCAGGATGTTGTTGTCTTCGAGGTGGCAGGTCAGTTGAATGTTGACGATTTTCTCGATGACCTTTGCCAAGAACGGGAGCAGGGAGATGGGTCCGAAGTTCTTGAGGTCCTTGGGGTCTGCTTTGGGCTTTTTGAGGAAGGGGTTGATTTCAGCGTGCTTCCAGCTTTCCGGGAATGTCGCTTTTTCGAAGGAGATGTTGATGACCTTCCGTAGTTGGAGTGCGATGGCTGCATCTGCTTTGTTGAATACATGGTGTGGGCATGGGTCTGACAGAGATCCTGAGTGGATGGATTTCATGATCTTGCGTGTCTCGTCGTCGTTGATGTAGGTCCAGGAGGTCAGGTGGTTGGCCCTGTTGATGATCGTGGGAGTGGTGGAGTCGTGCATCGTTGGTGCGGTCGTGGAGTTGCGGTGGAAGAAGATGGCCAGTGAGTCGCACAGTTCTTGTGAGGGCGGGATGTCAATGGCGCTGGCGTCGGGATTGGAGAGTTCTCTCACGATGCGGAAGAACTCTTTGCTGTCGTGTGCGTTGTTGTCCAGGCGGTCTTTGAAGGAGGATCTCTTGGCTAGTCTGATGAGGTGGGGATGTCTGCTGGTGGTGTCTCTGTGGGCTGCGTGGTTTTCTGGTGTTCGTTTGTGGAGCCATTTCTTCTTCAGCTTACGGCAGGCGCGTTTGGAGGTCAGGAGCTCGTCGGTGAACCAGGTGGCTCTCCTGCTGGCGTGGCTGTTGGATGGTCTCTTGAGTGGGGCGAGGGTGTTGGCGCAGTCGTCGATCCACTGTCTGAGGATGCGGGCTGCGGCGTCAGGGCAGGTGGGGTTGATGGGTGGGTTCTGGGCGAGGGTGATGGTCAGCTGGTCTGCAGTGACTTTGTTCCAGCAGCGGCGCAGCGGCTCTTGGGTGCTATGGTGCGTGGTTGGTTTTTTAAAGGTGAAGTGGATGCAGTAGTGGTCGGTCCAGTGGGGTTGGAGGTGTGGTCGAAGGTGACATGGGTGCTTGTGGAGAAGACTGCATCTAGCGTGTGGCCTGCGGCGTGGGTGGGTGCGGTGACGAGTTGTCTGAGGCCGAAGTTGGCTAGGTTTTCGATCACAGTGGAGGAGTTAATGTCATTGTTGTTCTCGAGGTGGCAATTCAGGTCCCGAGGCGGATGTAGTCTGTGGAGGTGAGTGCGTGGGTGCTGGCGAGGTCGGCGATGGAGTCGCTGAACTGAGACCGGGGTCCGGGGGGTCTGTAGACGAGTGTTCCTCTGAGGGTGGAGTTGGGGTCGGTGTGGATCCGGAAGTGCAGGTGTTCGGCGGTGTTGAGGGTGTCGTCTGCGTGGGTGGTGACCTTGAGGGTGGACTTGTAGACGATGGCTATTCCTCCTCCGACTCCATTGGCGCAGTCCCTGCGGGTGATCTTGTAGCCGTCCGGGGTTGGCTTTGGCGATGTCGGGTGCCGAGGAGTCGTTCCACCAGGTCTCGGTGAGGAAGGCCACGTCTGGGGTGAAGGTGTCGAGCAGGTCCCAGAGCTCGATGGCGTGTTTGCGTGCGGAGCGGGTGTTGAGCAGAATGCAGCGGAGGTGGTTGGGTCTAGTTCTAGGAGGTTTGGTGGGTCTGCCGCAGGTGAAGCTGCAGGTGCGGCAGGAGAAGGGTCCGTGGGTCCATTTTGGGGTGACCTGGAAGCAGGTGTTGTGTCGGCTGGCGGTGAGTGCGTGGAAGGAGTCGGCGTCGTATCTGAATCTGGCTTGTGGTGAGCGTGGGGTCCAGGGGTACTGGCGCTGGGTAGGGTCCAAGCGCGGACCGGCGCAGCGGCCTCCATTAAGAAGGGTGCGAGGGAGGGAGGAGCAGCTGAGAGGGGGAGCGGGTGGCGAATCAGGCGCGGGGGCGGGGCCGCAGGGGAGGCAGCGGCAGGAGCGAGAAAGCTCAGGTTATGTCAATTGTAGAGGATACAATGCTGTCCAATGAATATATTCTGGAGGACAGAGTAGTTAACCCATTGTCCACTACAGAGAGAGCTTTATCCAAGTTAATACGATCAATTTCTCGTATTCTTTCTGCAGTTTCTAATTGTGTCACTTTCCAAGCTTCGTTGTACGCAGCATATATATCGGTGTATATGAAACATTTTTGCAGTGGTTTGCGAGGTCCCAATATGAAATCTCGCAAATCATTGCTTTCTTTAAGTTAAGTCAAGTGTTGTTTAATTTCGGGAAGTGTAGACATTTTCAGCCATTCAAGTCATAGTTTCCCTACACTATATGTTGTTACTATCCCTGGATGTTGTCTCTGGGAGTATCTTGGATCTGGCCTGTTAAGAATTAAACCCTGTGTTTTGTTCAGGAATCTATCTTGACAGTTATTGGTGTCTGTAGGCCAGATTAACCATTTTTTCCAATTAGGACTTGTTCTGTTTAATTTGAAAACATATTGCACGTCTATCTCCACTTCTGTTGTTTTGTTATTTTCAGGTATGGGCTTTGGTATAGACGGTTTATTTAAATCTTTTATTTTTGCTATACCAAGACAAGAGGTTTGTTTCACAGTGTCATTTAAAAACCTTATTTGTTCAGGTATAATGCAGGCTCTGAATAAAGCTTCCAGACCTTGCACCTGCCATTCTTTTGTGCCCCAGACAGTTTTTGTCTCGATGTTGTCTTTCCAGAAGTCGTAACCCAATGTGGACAACTTAGCATAAAAGTTTGCAGAATAAATTTGTTTGGTATTAGTCAACATTGTTTTCAATCCTGTCTTATTTACATTTTTGAAATAAAACGTTTCTGGATCTGTAACATTAAACCCTGAGAAGTAAGGAAACATTTCATTAAATGTTTTAGAACTGCCTTTTGGTAGTGTTGCACGATGTTCCCATTGATTATACCTAAAAACATTTCTCGGGCTTGCTGATTTGTGCAAATAGTGATGACCAAAATGGTTAAAACAATACATTTGTTCATAGTCTGATGACCCTTCTAAATAGACATGTTCAGTATATTTCGCAGACATTTCTAAATCTGACATCATATTATTAATTGTCTCAAAGTCCCAATCATCAGAGGATCTGCTGGGTGTAACAAAGTCATTCATAGAAACCTTGAACTGATGTGGAATCCTCAGCATCTCTACCGGGCCATAGATATCATAATCAGTTCTATCCCATACTATACCTCCTGGTATAGGGATGGCTGTGATGTTTACTGATGACAGTTCTCTTTTTTCAACATGTGATGAGTTGTGCAGTTTTAGGACCAAGTTGATTTTCTGACTTGCTGTGTCCATTGTACTGTATTTTCCATCTATCATTTGCCCCAGGCCTAAAACCAATTTTAGCCAGAGCAGGAGGAAACATGCACCTAAACCAATCCAAAATTCAGTCCATGGTGAAATCAGATATATTTTTTCAAGTTCATGAAAAGTTCTGTCGTTTTTTGTTTGAGAGATTTCTTTGTTGTTGTATCTTCAGGTTCACTTGGATCCTCAGAAAAGTTATCAAAATTGATTAAATATCCAGATGCAGTTCTGTCAATTGTATGAATGGCATTGGGGTTTGTTGAAATTGCTGGAACTGATTTCTCCTTTGTCATGTTAGTGTATTCAGGTGCTACATCATTGTTATGTTATGTTATGTTAATTAAACTTCTATAGCTTGCAGCTGCCCCATCAAAGGGGCGTCCCGGCGCTTTGACCAGCAGAGAGGCCAGCTACCAGCGAAGGTAAAGGGCAGCAAAAACAGTAGCAGGGCCAGTAGCAGAAGTTAGATCCTGGATGGAAAAAGGTGTGTCTTGAGCACCCTCCTAAACAAAAGAAGGTCATTAAGAGCACGGATATGGACTGGTAATGAGTTCCAGAGACTGGTGTTACTGGTCGAACAGATATTTGGGTCTCAAGAGGCACGAGTTCCATTGCTTTGTTGCATAGTCCTTCTTTTCTTACTGCAGGTTTATCAAAGGTGATAAGTCTTTCAGTTTGAACCTCTTGGATTGTAGCAAGATTTGGTCGTCTGCTACATCTTGGGAGTCCAGTTGGCCTACTACTTATTATTGGCCACATGTTGTGGTTTTACCAGGTCGATGAACACGACTCTGTTCTCCTTTTTACCAGCAAGTGGCGGTAGTACTACTGATCTCGTTCCTTGGATTGCTAAGACAGGTACTGCTTTTCTGTAAGAAGGCCCAAATTCCTTCTTCACGCTATCTTTTCCCTGACTAGATCCCCAATCTTTGGAATCCAGACAGGTCTTGCTGGGACAGGTGGTTTATCTTCAGTGGCTGTTGGCTTTTGTGTTGTGTTACTCAGACTTCTTCTTGTTTCATTTAAGTCCTGTAAGACAGCCAAACGATCTTTGACATCAAAGGGTTTCTGTTTTACCACTGAAGTCTGACAATTGAGATCCTTGATTATCATTCTAGTACCAAATAGTAGCTCATAAGGAGAGATTCCCCCCAGAGAATTTCTTGGCAGATTGTTAAGACTACGTTGGACACTTATTAGATGTTTGACCCACCCGTCACCCGAACCTAATACCTTTGCTGTTATGGATTGCTTTATGTCACGGTTTTTTCTTTCCACTACCGCATTACCCTCAGGATGGAAGAGACTAGAATACCGCAATGCAACGCCCAAACTAACCATGGCCTCTTTGTAAGCTCGAGAGCTAAACGCAGGATCCTGATCAGAATGTAGTGTGCCTATTGCGTATGTGCCGATAAAGACTCGCAAATCCTTTATAACAGTTCTGGCGTCAGCCGAGCGCTGGGGCCATAACCAAATAAATCTTGTGCTAGTAGTTGTGGGACCTCATTTGTCTGTAGGGACGCCAGCGGGTAGATAGCCTAATGCTGTCTAACAGAGGTATCTGTATCTGGCTGGCTACTCTGTAGTCAGGTGTCTGGGGCGGTTCATTACTGCGATCTCTGTTGCAGCCTGGGCAATTGATTGCACATTCTTAAACTTGCATGCTCATTCCTGGCCACCAGTACAGCTCTTGTAATTCTATTAAAGATTTCAAGATCCCTTGATGTCTTAGACCCTCTCCCATATGTGCTTCTTGAATCAAGAAAACTATCTGCTTCCTGTTTGGAATTACTCTGTGCGCCACTCCAGTGATTTCAGCAAAAGGAACGGAGTTTGCATCAATTATGTATGTATTTCCGAGTGGATAGTTTAGAGGTAACGCTGCTTGATTGCCGTCCATTGAGGCTTTTACAGCTAATAGCGTTTCACCATCTATCGATCTTTTTGAGCGTTTAATTGTAGCTACAGAAGCCACTTGCACAGCTGACTTCGAGGCTTCATCAGCCAATGAATTCCCTGCAACGTGAACGCCATCACGCTGATGACTCAGTATGTATCACGTGAGTCTTTTGTAGTTCTTTCTGCAAAAGAACTACTTTTTCCCAAAGCAACTTATGCTTGATTGTGCCACCTTTGGCGTCTTTGAATCCGTTTTGAACCCAGTTATGCAGATACTCATTGTCAGATTGGACACAGTAATACGAATCGCACACTATAAGTGTGGGGAATTCGCGATCGGTATTTTCAAGCGCCATCTTGAAAGCCTGTAGTTCAGCTCGCTGAGCTGTACAGTCTCCGAGTGATTGAGTTTTTGTGACCATAGGTCTAAATTTGCCTTTGTACCAGCGACCTTTAACAATCGCGCACACAGCACTATAGGCTTGTTTACCCCCAATTGCGGGCTGTGCTGATCCATCTGTATATATCATACAGCCATAATGTTCAAGAGGAAGAATTTCGGTTGGCAGAGGACATTCGTGTTCATATTGGAGAAATTCTTGTGTCTTTAGACTAGGGTCAAAAAAGTATTGAACGTCTGTTGCAGCAAGAGAGTTAACCGATTGTATCCATCTCGGATGTACAGCTTTTGAATTAGGAATGCTTGCTCTTGTCACCTGCTCTAAGGCAGGTACAGGTGTAACGATCATTATGCGTTTACCCTGCGCGAGAGCTCTCTCTTTTGCTACAGCAGTTTGAACCGCTGTCAGAATTTTCTCTGTAGAACTGAACTTCATTTCTGCTTGTGTGTACAAGTGTGATTTGTAAACTATTGGTACCGTTTCTCCTTCATCAAAGGTTAGGTACGTAAATCCACATCTTCCTGGGATGATTCGGATTACAAGGTTACGCACGCTTTCGCGTGTGTCTAGTTTAGTTTTTACTAACATGTCTATTTGGACTGAAAGCAACATTTCTGTGTGTGTTTGAGTCCAATGTGTTGGTTTAAAATCGGGTTTGATTAATTTGTAGAGAGGTTTAACCCTTTCTGCGTAATTCAGAACGTAAGTTCTTCCGAAATTCAGGAAACCTAGAATTGATTGTAAATTATTCTGCGTTTTTGGGGGTTGGAGCAGCGCACATTTCTCTAGAAAGTTTGCTGCTAGGCTTTTGCCTTCACTTGACAATTCATATCCCAAGAATATGACATTGAGGTGGGCAATTCTTGATTCTTTGATTCTTGAAAAATTGAATTTATACTCCTCAGAAGCGAACCAAAGTATTATGGTGTTCACTCTTCGCAAGTGCTTGTTCAAGTCGTCATCCGTAAGATAGATGTCATCGACATAAGATAATGCCTCATCATTGTACGTTTGCTGAAAATAACCCTGGGCTATTCTTGAATCCTTGGGGGAGACGACAAAATTGTCGCTCTGTCCCCAATATTGAGAAAGCGGTCAAATGCCTGCTTTCTGGTGCAATATTTTGACAGAAAAATCCATTTGAAATATCAAATGTCGTTTTATATTTTTTGCGCACGGTGTTATTCATCAGTGCTGTACTGTGTGAGTTTTGTGCTGCAAATGTTTTGCAACAAGAGTTTAAGTGTCTGTAATCCAATACTAGACAATATGAATTGTCTGGTTTGGATACAGGAGACAAAGGATTGTTCATAGACGAGGTGCATGTTTCAATCACCCCTTGGTATTCAAGTTGATTTAAAATCTCCCTGACCTGTTTTTCAGCTTCTTGCTTAACTGGGTACTGCCTTTGTGCAGTGGGCTGGTTTTTTTAACTGGATTTTATGGTGAGGAGAAACCTCATCTCATCCTGCGTGATTTTTATAAAATTCTGAAGCTTGGGCTACTGCCCATTTTCCGGCATATGTATATTTTTTATGAATTGGAATATGATTGGAGAAGGCTGGCATAATTATCTCTTCGCCATGTGGGCACTCCCTGACAAATTCAGGTGGCCAGTCTAGAAGGATGTCATAGCCCTTAGAGAGCTTCTCCCAAAAGAGTGCTCTTATTTTTCTAGTTATGTCCCCCTCCATCCGGAGTGTTACTTCATATAACTTATGGGGTATACTAACCCTGGTGTCTGCAGTTTCAACCTCAATGCATTCATTCAAGTCCGCTGCCTCCAGATGATCCTTCAGGATCTTGCGAACTATGGTTACTTCTGCTGCGCTGTCTAGCATTGTCTGAGCCCATTCCCCGTTCTTGAGTTGTGTCCTCAAGATCCTCGGCATGTCTGACATTTATGCTTGCTACCTTCTTTTTGGAAAACTGAGCTTTTTTACTTTGGTGAACGGGTTCCTTGTCTTTGGACTTGACGCGTTCTTTCTTGTGTTCTGATCGTCCTCTTCTTTCCGATTTCTGCGAGGAAGTCTAAAAAGATCGAGAGGGACGTTTATCATTATCTTGATATCTATCAGGTTTTTTCAAATTATCCCTATTCCTAAGATTATATCTTTTTTCAGAGGGCTCCCTTCGGGGAGACTTGTCTCTGTTGGGGAGATCTTCCTCTGGGTTGAGAATATTTTTCTCTAGGAAGAGTTTGTTTATTACTCTCCCACTTCTTTTTTGGAGTAATGAGATTATTCTTAATAAATGTTTTTTCAGGATTTTCAGTTAGTTGGGGCGTCAATGGTTTTCCACCCAAACTATCTCTGCCTAATTCTTCATATGATTTTTCAATAATTTTGGCAAGCTCATAAGGTTGGTCTGCTATATCTGTTTCTTTTAACTTCTGGTAGCAGGTTGGACTGTCAATTGTCAGTTGTTAATTGAACTAATTGTCTATATGCTTTTATTTATTGTTTTAGCTGAGCTAAAAAGTTCTCTGTCTGACATTTCTTCTATGTCAGGATGTGGTGTATAGCTGGCTGGAACCGGCCATATAGCTCCTGGTCTACCTAGTGAACCGAGCCTGGTAATGTGATTTTGATGTTTTAGGGCGCCTTTAAACCAGAGCTGATGCTCCTGGTAAGTTAGTGGAATTTCAATGTCCTCAAAAGGAACATTTTCCTCTGGAGGTTCCTCTGCTTTGTAGTAGTGGAACTCTTTTGTTACTGGATTTGCTTGTGGAAAAGTAATCCAAGAGTAGAATACCTCTGTCTGCCGATATTTGTGTGCCTCTATCACAAATATGACTTAACCACCCCTCGATGATACCCCATGTTCTATAAGTGTTATAGTTATGGTTTTTCTTTACATTTGCCGGGATGCCCCTAGCATCCGGGTCTGTTTCTGGGAAGGTTGTGTTGTCTAACACTCCTTGAGCGTCTATTCTAGCTCTCTTCCTTTCGTCGTCACTCATTTTTATTTATTTTGAGTTCAAGGAGACAAAGATTAGGTGCACAATATTTTTGTAACACTGTATCCTTCAACGTTGAATAAACCAAAAACTAAGACATAGGATTCTCGTCCTTCTAAGTTTTGGCGGATATTATGCCCTTTTACCCACTCCAGACGTCTATTGGAGTTTTTACGGGAAAGAGGGGTCTGTGTGAAAAGCACAACTGAGTTACTCTAGTATCTAGCGTTAAATTATCGCCTTACCAAACGTTGGGCGCCATGTAGTGTAGTTCCTATATTCCCAATAGGCTCTGCGCATTGGAATAATATATCCTGTAGTTTAGATGTAGGACTGAGGTCTACTAGGTCTCTACCGGCTATATTAGACTTAATTGTGAGTGCCATTTAGCTCAGAGGTCACTAGAAACGTTCTTGAATAAACAAGAAGGGATTAGTTTCTGACAACCGCATAAAACATGACAACTTTGTTTCCCAAGAATAAGAAATCAAATCTCTAGAGTCGCGGAAACAATAGATAACTGTTTCACTCAGTCAATCGTGCATGCTTAGTTTGACCAGAGGTGCAAGAGAAATAGAGAGACAGACATTTTCAATAAAAAGGTATTTATTGAACAGTCTTCTTTCTCAAGCATTGAAAATGAACTGCTACAATAGCAAAGCTTACTATGAAGTACAATGCATATAATACGAACAGTATTATAAAGTAATACTGTAAAAGCATGATATGGTTTCCAAGCCATAAAGTGAATAAAATGTATAAAATGTATAAAATACATACAGTGATAAAAGGATGACTAAAATACTCAACTGGTGCTTCTAGAATACGCCTACCCGGTGTACCTAACCTAAGTCTGGTAAGAGGGAGAGAGTATTAGAGGAGGAGTTCAAGTCTAGGAGTTCTCTGCCAGGAATATGATTCCAATAATTCTCTAGGAGGTCTAATCAGCTCCGTACCTTTGTTCTAGAATGAAGGAGGTCTTGTATCTCCTTCTCAGGACTCGATTTCCCAGATACCCGCAAGGGTTGCCTGGAAACACTGGAGCTGGATTTCTCGGCAAGAGAAATGACAGAGTCTCGCAGTGTGTCTGCTGGAGGGTCGGCTTCCTTTGGCACTTGCTGCAGGGCGTCGGGCAAGTAGATAGTCGATCTGCTCCAAACCACCGTGTGTTTGTTTAGGCAAATCAAGGCATATTTATACTTTGAAGGTGCCGAGTTTGACGCATGTTTGGACTTAATAACGTCACTCAAAGGCTCATTTTTTGGAAAACGCCGGGAGTTCTAGGAGAACTTAATATTCAAGCAGGGGGAAGTCCCGGGCTGCTGAAGGCGGGTTTTTCCAAGAAAACGTTGTTAATTCTTGGAGCTTAATGGAAGTATCCATGCTGTATTTGGGCTGTATGGTTTAGGCCAAATATGGTAATGATTTCTATGCCTATATATTTTCCCGTGTCAAAATAGCTACAACTTTGCTTCCACATCCTGGGAAAGGTTCCAAATGATGACAGGGCGGTACACTACGATAAACTGATGGACATCTTCTCATCAGGTGCGATACTCTGTTGTGTGCTGTTCATACCTCTGTTTCAACACACATTCACTCAGACACACTCATGAAAAGACACATTCCACTCTTTGACCCATAGTTATTCTGTTGTTTGTACTGTATGGTTTGGGCCAAATATGGTAATGATTTCTATGCCTATATAAGGGAATGATAAAGTATACCTATATAAGGGCATGAATCAGGAAATTTATACTAGGGTCCGAGATTCATTTACAAGAAAGTGAGTTCCTTTTTGCGTTAAGCATTCTCTATTTTCCACCAACTTGTTGTATCAAATACCTTTACAAAAGCAATTATTTGCTTTTTTCAAAGTGCCATGTGGCAGACATACATGCCCTAAAGGGCATGTATGTGCGCCACATGTGCACACATGCACGATTCAGGGGTGTAACATGGTGTCAATGTGACACCCTGTCATCCTTGAATATGCTCCCGCTATTACCGATTCGGTATTTATTGAATCGGTAATAGTGAATGGCTTCCTATTCATTCCAGGCCCATAGGAATGAATGGGAAGGTATTCCTCATTACCGAATCGGTACTACCGATTCGGTAATAAGGAATATTACCGAATCGGTAAATTTTACCTATTTTTTACCTACATCATATTTACCGATTCTTAAATACCGAATCGGTAAAATTCAGTATTTAAGAATCGGAAAATTGAGATTACCTACATCGGGCCCTTAAGGTATAATAAGGTGATAGCGATGCCTAAGATTTTATTCCATACCAATCAAGTTACTTCCTGTGTAGACTTGGCTCACCAAATGTAGCAATAGCAGGCAGAAAAGGCTTACTTTAAGGTCCAGTACTGTCTAATCTATGTTTCTTCTAAACACTAGGGGATTCAACAAACTTTATTCGGTGTTATAAATGGAAAAAAACATAAAAGTCATAGATAGGATGCTTTTTTTGCAGCATGCTGCTGGGGTTCTGTACAAGGAGATTGAACTGGCTATTAGACAACTATCTCGCTCACGTTCCCACCCTTCCCTAGGGGTTTCTTCTGTTGCTCCATATGCTGGTTCCCATACTCAGTCTCCTCAAGTAGGCTTGGTGGACATACCTCAAGATATGCCTCAAGACCAGGCTGGGGGTATCGTCCCCCTCACACCAGTTGTCACACGGGTCGGTGCCCAGTCTCCAATTTTTAGGTCAGCCCCTGACATGACCCCTGGCAAGGGGTGGGGCCCAGGAGGCGCTAAGAGGAAGCGCCCCTCAGTTGTGGGCCCTTGTAAACGCAAAAAGAACATTGTATCACAGTCATCTTCAGCAGTCCACCTAGAAGAGTTGTTGTTGTTGTATGTACTTTATTCGATAAAAATTTTATCATAAAAGTATGTACATCCTCCAATCATAAAAACAATCCATTTATAGATATAACCAATATACAGGACAATAAAATACAATAAAAAGAATATGTACAATAAAAACCTAAAGTGCCGCTACAGTACAATCGAGGAAAAGCAATCGGAGTGGACCCGCTATCTCCAAACTCATGTTTTTCTTTAACAACTTTGTACGGGTATGCCAAGCACTACCCAGGTACTTTGCTACCCCGCAGACAATGACCAAGGACGTAGTATCAGATGCTAAGATACGTTGAGCCATCCTGTGGTGCCTAAAACCCAGCTCTTTGCAGATTGGTTTCAGCCATATTCTTCTTGCCACCGTATATGCTTTACATGCAAAAAGAAAATGGGCTAGTGACTCCGTGGGAGCTGTACACCCTGGGCAGGGAACAGATGTAGAATTACACTTGTTCCAGCCTGCTGTGATTTCATTAATCGGGAGGGTTCCAAACCTCAGCTTTAAATAGAGTGTCCTGTCTCTGGGATTTTGAATGAAGTTGAGAAATGGTTCGAGCTTCCTAACAGGTTTGTGCTCCAGAAACTGCTCAGTAAGGGGCCCCCCATTTGGAACTATGTAACTCCTCCGCCTGCACCCATTCCCAATATACTTTCTTAATTGTTTGTTTGGGTGGCGGGCACTGGCTGGCCCACGTTTCGCTCAACCCTATATTTGAGACAAGCTGCCTAAGTTTGCTTGTCCACTTGATCTTATTACAGGTGTTCAATTTAATGAGTTCGTCGAAGGCTGCTGCATAATTTGCCAGTTCAGGCGTCCTTCTTAAACATACCCGAAATAATAGAGGGCGAAGACGTACTATGTCTTTAATAAAGCGTTTACCCTTTTCCTGACAGAGGGGCTTTAAAGGGGTGGAGGCTGGATGAGAAACCAGAACTCTAAGGAACTTATTCTCAGATCTAACCAGGTCAATGGTGTTCTCAAACCCCCATAATTCAGACCTGTATACTGCCGAAGACAATGCTTTCCATTCGTACACCATAAGGGCCGGAGCTATTGGTTTACTAGAAGATGCTCACTGCTCTCTTAGAATTGCTCCTGACACTCGTGTGTGGTTGAGAAGCATTTTGGCCATGTGGGAGTTCCAATTCATCCTGTTATTAACCCGAACTCCCAAATAGTCAAACGACTCAACCACCTCTAGTGGAATACCATTAAGGGAGATTTTATTCCTAAATCTTTTTGAAGGTGACAGGGTCATTAGCTTGGTCTTGGTGGTGTTGATGGTTAGGCCCCTCTCCACACAAAACGAGCTAAACCTATCCAGCAGTTTTTGAAGGCCTCCTGGGCTTTTAGAGATCAGGAGGGTGTCATCGGCAAAGAGCAGGGTAGGTGTTTTCTCCCCCGCCAGGACTGGGGCATCGGCTGGGTCCTCGCTCAAATTGTCTATCACGCCATTAACGAAGAGAGAGAACAAAGTCGGGGCCAACACACAGCCCTGGCGTACCCCCCCTGTTCACTGCCACCCTCTCTGTCAACTGCCCCGGATCCCCCATCTGATTTTGGCACAGTTCCCCTCGTGAAGTTTCTTAATAAAATCAAGAAGAGAAATGGGGAGGCCCAGGTCTTGCAGCACCTGCCAAAGTTTATCGCGGGGCACCAAGTCGAAGGCGGTCTTTAGGTCTATAAAGGCCAGGTATAGACTGCCTTTACCGATGGTCACGATTTTCCAGTAAACCATAAAAAATCTGAATACCTGGTCCATCGTGCCCACCTTCTGTCTGAAACCTGCCTGGAAGTGTGAGAGAATGATCCCTTCTTCCATCCAAGACCCTATCCTGGAGACAATGACCCTGCCAACTACCTTCTGGATTACATCAATTAAGCTAATCGGCCTGTAGTTGGCAGGGTCCTCTCTAGTACCTTTTTTATATATGGTTACCACCTCAGCTCCCTTCCAAGGATCGGGGATGGCGTGGCCCCTTGCAATAAGATTCATTAGGAGGGAAATAAATGTGGCCCAAAGCACAGGATCATATAAGAGTAGATCTCCAGGAAGACCATCGGGCCGGCAGCCTTTCCCGGGGCTATACCTTTAATGACCACATGTACCTCTTTGATTGAAAAGGGTTCTGCTGGTACAGAGTCCTCTGATCCAGATCTTACAGGAGCGCTTTGTGGGGACTGAGATTCTCCTACGCCACAGTACAGGTTGTACCATTGTTGCTCTGTAATGTGGTTTGGGTTAGGATCAGCTCCCCTTCTATTGGCTTTATTAATTAACTCCCAAAATAAGGTTGGGTCTTTCATCTGGGAGGCAGATTTAAGCTCATGCCAGTGCTGTTCCTCCCAGTCACGCTTCGCTAAAACTGTGGCTCTTGAGTACTCCTTTCTGCCTCCTCTTACTAATGTCAAGTCTTTCTTGCGCAGGGCTACAGTTAAAGCCTTCCTCTTTCCTCTGCATGTGGCCGTATACCAGAGGTTACTCGATTTGACAAGGTTCAGTTTCAGCGTTCTAGGCTCCTTGATAATAACAAACGAGCCCTGCCTCTCTATTGTGTTACTATAAAATGTAGTAAGGGGGAAGACCTGAGTTTTTTTCATGGGCTACGTTAAACAATTCCAGCTCTACAATCTTCTGCTCTATGTGCTTCCTAATACTGGATAATTTGTCCTGACATGCAACCAGAAGTGCCTAACCTGGATGCAATTTCGTTAGACATGCTCAAAGCAGCCTTGCTGTCAGCATTTGGAATTAAATTGGACCCCATCCTACTCCGACTTTCTGCACTGGAAAGCAACCTGTCGGCACTGATAGCTACTTGCAAAGGGACCGTGTCCTTCTCTCCACAAGTATCCCTCTTACAAGGCCTACGATCTCGACCACCATTTCCAGTCCCAGTAGTAGTGGCACAGAAGCAGGAGACAGAGCAGTGTCTATCACGAAGCAGCCTAGTCACATGGTAGGAGATACAACGGCACCTATTGCCCAGGACTGACCCCCAGCACCGTCCAGCCAACCGGAGGGGGGCGGGGGGCACTCAGAACCCAGTATCTTTTCAGTCTCTGCAATCTCAGGGTTTCAAAGTGGGTGGATTGTACAGTTCCGATGATAGGTGGGAAGGGCTGGAAGCGATGCCCCCGGGACTAGAATAACTATTATCCTAGTTTGGGCTCTATTCATCTCCTACCAGAGTCCACGACGCTTGTTGTGGTGTTAGCTAGAGTACCATGCCTCAACCCCGGGACTAAGGAAAACTTTTACCAGCTGAAGAATAAGGCGGTGCACTGGCTCAATTCCAACATTGCCCCTGGGCTTAGGGTGGAAAACCAAATTCTCATGGTGCGCCAGACACAGTGGGTTGATAGCGTCAAGAAATCCTGGCTGGGGGACTGCATTATCATCAATTTTAACAATCCAGTCATGGTAAACCGAATCTTAAGCACGGTTGCCCAGTCTAACCACAGGTGTTGGAACTCAGCAATCTTGACACTCCCGCTGGGATACTTCTACAGACCCAATTATTACCACCTACAGTCCCAGCGCGAGCGGCTCCAAGAGGTGGGCCATAGGGGTTGTGAAGAGGGGATTATAGTGGTAAGCACAGCAAATAGGTTTACTCCTATGAGCTCATAGGAAGATTGCGATTGATGATGAGTGGGTCCCTCGGACCCTGTGGCACCCGCATCCCAGGGAAATGTGTCGCCCCCGGAACAGGTATCGAGTGTGAATGGAGGGTGTACATTTCTTTCTTGGAATATCGTGGGCTGAAGAGTAAGATTGGGAACACCGAATGGTTGGCCCTTGTTAAGAGTTTTGATGTGATATGCCTCCAGGAAACTTGAGCTGGAGACAATAATTAGCACCTGGATGGCTATAAAACCCTCTTTGTTCCAGCTACCCCATCCAGGTCAGGGAGAGCCAAGAGGGGGCTTATCACCTTTGTTTCTCTAGCTGTCCTTGGCATCACGATGCGTAATCATTTCTCTATTGGCGCCGGGAGACCCCTTGTGGGTAGCTGCGCGCCCTATAAATTCAACTACAAATACAAATACAAATCTCTGCTCCCTGTAGGAAGGAAAATGCTACTTACCAGTGTGCATCTGTTCTTGGCATGTAGAGCTGCAGAGATTCACACTCTGTGCATAGATGGCCATCTGGTGTGGGGCTCGGATGCTTGCACCTTGTTGTTGTCTCGGAAGAAGTCTTTTGTAGTCACAAGATATGGGACTTCTCCTTTGGACGATAGTGCGCATGGGCATCAACTCCATCCTCAGATTGTTTTTCGCCATGAAGGCAAATGATGGAGTTTGTAAGAAATAGAGATGTCCATGAGAAAGTATCTAAGATAACACTGGAACAGATACAGGTCCCGAGGAGGTGGGGGGCGTGTGAATCTCTGCAGCTATACATGCCAAGAACAGATGCATACTGGTAAGTAGCATTTTCCGTTCGAGACATATGAGTCGCAGAATTCACACTCTGTGCATAGATTGTACAGCTGTGTCTCCCCTAGCGATGGTTGCCTGTATCTGTTGCAGTGGTTTGAAAAAGTGTTTGCCTGTACATCTACACAATAGTGTTTGGTGAAGGTGTATGTAGTAGAACATGTTGCTGCCTTACAAATGTCTTCTAGGGGAATGTTCCCTAAGAATGCCATGGAAGTCCCTAGCTGGCGTGTTGAGTGCGCTCTAGGGGGAATTGTTAACATGCATTTTGCTTTCTGATAGCATATTTGAATGCATTTTACTATCCACCTGGCAATTCCAGCATTGAAAATTGAGTTGCCTTTATGAGGTGGTGAGAAAGCCACAAACAGTTGTTTTGTTTTCCTAAAGTGTTTAATTCTGTCTATGTAATAAAGTAAAGCTCTTTTGACATCAAGGGTGTGAAGACCTCTTTCCGCTACAGAATCAGGGTTTTGGAAAAATACTGGTAACTCTACTGATTGATTAAGATGGAATGGAGAAATCACCTTTGGAAGAAATGTTCTAAGAACCACTTTGTTGCGATGTATTTGTAAAAATGGTTCTTGTACGGTTAAAGCCGGAATCTCACTTACTCTCCTGAGAGAGGTGATTGCGACAAGGAAAGCTACTTTCCATGTAAGGAATTGTAATTCACATTTGTGTAAAGGCTCAAACGGGGGACCCATGAGCCTAGTAAGAACAATGTTTAGGTTCCACACTGGAGATGGTGGCAGTCTGGTTGGAATTATTGTTTTAAGGCCTTCCATGAAGGCTTTGATAGCAGGTACCGTAAACAATGACAAATGTAACCTGTTTTGTATGTAGGCTGCAAGAGCAGCTAGATGTAATCTGATTGATGAGTATGCAAAATGTCATCTTTGTAGATGCAGTAAATAGCAGATAATGTTCTGAATTGAAGCATCTAATGGGTCAATGTTGTTGTTATTGTAGTAAATGACAAATCTTTTCCATTTAGCTGCATAGCAAGCTCTAGTAGTCAGGCGTTTGGCTTCTTTAATAATATTCATACAGTCCGTGGGAGGTTCAGGTAACCGAACTCTAAGATTTCAGGAGCCAGATTGCTAGATTCAGTTGTGCTGGATCTGGGTGCCTTATCGCTCCATGGTTCTGCGTCAGCAGTTTTGGGGACAGATGTAGTTTTTGGTGTGGAACTATTGAGAGTTCGAGGAGTGTTGTGAACCATGGTTGCCATGCCCATGTGGGAGCAACCAGGATCATTTTGAGAGACGGCTGTTTGAGCTTGCGTACTACTAGTGGGATGAGTGGGAGTGGCGGAAAAGCGTACGCAAATCTCCTTGACCAGTTCATCCATATTGCTTTGCCCTTGGACAATGGGTTTGGGAACCTGGCAGCGAAGGTGTGGCATTTTGCGTTTGAGTGTGTGGTGAACAGATCTATGTCTGGTTGGACCTTCATTTGGAAGAAAGGTTGAAGTACTTGTGGATGAAGTTCCCATTTGTGTATTTGTTGAGTCTGACGACTTAACAGATCAGCTATCTGATTATTTACTCATGGAAGATGTTCTGCAAGGAGATATATGTTTTGTGTAATGGCCCACCTCCATATACTTTGCGCTAGGTGAGACAGCTGCAAAGAATGTGTTCCTCCTTGCTTTTGTATATAGCACATTGCTGTCATATTGTCCATCCGGACTAAGACAGCCATGTTGAGAAGATGAACTTGGAACTAGAAATATTGCCAGTGGTTCTAGGTGATTGATGTGGAGTGCTTTTTGTTGAGTGGTCCACTTGCCCTGAATTGTGTGATTTAGGAGATGGGCTCCCCAGCCGGTGAGTGATGCGTCTGTTGTTAGCACTATTTGTGAAACTGGCTCTAGGAACGGCCGTCCTTTGGAAAGGTTTTGTGTGTTCCACCACTGCAGAGAGCGATGTGTTTGGCTGTCTACCAACACCAGATCTGTAAGTTATCCCTGAGCCTGATTCCACTGACATGCCAAACATTCTTGTAAAGGGCGCAATGGAAGTCTTGCGTGAGGTACGATAAAAATACAAGAGGCCATCATCCCTATTAGCTGCATAAACACTTGTGCTTAGAGAGAGTGTTGACGGTGAAACTTGGTGATGAGGGTTTGCATGCTGGGTATCCTGGCTGGATTGGGGTATGCCAGAGCTTTGCAATTTTCTATTGTAGCTCCTAGATACTGATGTACGTAGGAGGGTTGAAAGTGTGACTTGGTGTAGTTTAGTGTGATCACTAAGTCGTGTAATAGCTGGATCATTTGATAAGTGTGATGAACACACTGACGTATGACTTGGCTTTAAAGAGCCAGTCATCCAGGAATGGAAATGCGTGGATTTGCTGCCTTCTTGAGTGCGCAGCTACTACTGCAAGGCACTTTGTGAACACCCTGAGAGCAGTTGCCACCCCAAATGGAAGGATCTTGAACTGATAATGCTGGCCGTCCACTGTGAATCGTAGGTATTTCCTGTGAGCAGGGTGAATGGGAATTTGGAAGTAGGAGTCCTTGAGATCTAGTGTGGCAAGGAAGTCACCTCTTTGAAGCAGTGGAAGGATCTGCTGAAGAGTGATCATGTGAAAAAGATCGGATTGAACATAGAAATTGAGGGGTCTGAGGTCCAGTATTGGTCTTAGAGTCCCGTCTTTTTTGGGGATTGGGAAATACAGGGAGTAAACCCCTGTTCCTTGATGTTCTATGGGAACTGGTTCTATTGCGTGCTTTTGAAGCAGTGAAAGAACTTCTTGTTTGAGGAGTATTAGATGTTCCCCGGACATTGGACGCTGTTTGGGTGGTAAGTTGAGGGGAGTAGCAGAAAGTTCCAGGCAGTAACCATACTGGATAATATGTCTTACCCACTTGTCCATAGTGATGGAATTCCCGACAGGTAGGAACTGTGATAGTCTCCCTCTGACCGGAGTGGAATGGGCTGGAGGGAAGTCACTGCTTACTAGCGGGGGAGGTGCGACTGTTGTTGTTACCTCGACCTCTCCATTTGTTGTTACTTTCCCTGTATCCACCTCTAAAATATCCCCTACTGGGAAATGTTTGTGTGGTGTTTTTTTGTGAAGAGGAAGTAGTGTGTTTACCAATGTTCTTGGATTATCCTCGGTAGAAAGAGCGGCAAAAGGAACCACATGTAGATGGAGACTGTAATGCTCCCATGGATTTCGCAGTCTCCGTGTCCTTTTTAATTTTTTCCAGAGTGGGGTCTACAGCCGGTCCAAAAAGTTGTTGCTGATTGAACACCTGGTTGCACATTTCTGGCTTCAAACAGGAGGTACAAACAACTATCCTCAACCAAGCATGTTGTCTGAGTAACATGCTAGTGTTAAATGCCCTAGAGGCGGTCTCTGCTGCATCAAGGGCACACTTGATTGATGCATTGGTTATTAATTTACCCTCTTGGATGAGATCATTGGCCTTGGTCTTGAATTAATCTGGTAAATGTTGCAATAGGGTTTCTAGTTGGTCATAGTGAGCCCTATCATACCTAGCAAGTAATGCTTGTGTGCTGGGTATCCGCCAGGGATTAGCTGCTTGAGCAGCAACTCGTTTGCCGGAAGCATCTAACAATTTATACTTCTTGCCGGAGGTGGTGCCTCACCAGAGGTCTGAGAATTAGCCCATTTTCTAGCGTTAGCTACCACCAGGGAATCTTAAGGGAGTTGACTTTTGATGGAGGCGGGATCATTGAGAGGAGGTTTATATTTTTTGTCAATTCTCAGATTGAGAATTCTAGCCCTAACAGGGGCATGTTTAATGACACCTTTTAACATTGGCAGGGTATGTACAGTCTTTAGTGACTGCTCAAAAGTGTCTGAATGCATTGAAACACCATGGTATGTAGCTGCCCTGTTTACCAACTGACTAAAGCCAATATTGTCATCTGGGGGAAATAGCTTTGTTGGGTATGTGTTACATCTTGCTTATTTCTTGCATTTCACTTGCATAGATTTTCCCCTTGCTTAGCCATTGCATCTGGTAGAATGTATGATGACACCTTGGAATGTTTGGTACCTGACTGCTCTGAGTAGAGGCAGTTGATGGCAGGCAGGCTGAGCGAGAGAAGATCTGCTCCTGGTGGGGTTTTTATTATAATATCTATGGATCATTTTATTGTTACTTAACTTGGATTAACCTACAATAAATCATACCTATTTATACTTACTGGATTTAAGAACTTTAATTGCTACAATTTGGCGACGAGTTGGCGAAAAAACCCTGCTTGCTGGCTACCTAAGGTATGAGACTATTTATATTCTGTATAAGGATCTACTAAGAAACTACATAAGCAAACCTCTTACAGAAAATTAAATTTAAAATAGGAGAAGAACGCCCATCTTGCCCCACCAGTGTCCACTACCATCAGGACAGCCTGCCTAAGCGTTCCTCACTCCTTACTTTCATTAATTTAAAGGAAGAGGTTAAAGATTTAAAAGACAAACTGTTCAACAAACTTAAGAAGAGATACATTGTTCAAATGGGACAACTATAAGCTGTTGCACTGAAGTTATATGTGGCTGCTTTTCTTTAAATACTGTGAAGCTGACTGCTCCCTGTCTGACTATTTTGTGAATGGAACTGAGCATACATCAAGCGGATAAAAGTAAATGAGGAAAAAATAATGAAACTGTGACTGAAAATATAAGAGAGAATTTAAGGATGTCTGGAAGTATAAAGCTTTAATTTAATCTAAAACTGGAGGTTTACGTACTTCTCCGGCAGAATTTAATCAGAGGAAGTGTGAAATTAGAGCCAGAGAAATGAGTGTTTAAAATAGCAAAACATCTTATGAAATGTCAGCATGGTACATGAATGGTAAATAAATGAAAGAAAATCTACCTTCTCCAGCGGCTGTGAGCTTGATGGGAAAAGAAATGTTTATTTTCCCCAGCGGCGGAAGAAGTTTTTCATGAGAAGGTCAGGGAAGTCAAGTGGTTTTCAAGGAAAGGAAGTTGACGAAAGATAAAAGGTGCTGAATCATCGTGTCACTGTTTGAATCAGCATTAGTCTGTTAGAAAAACGTTGTTCTGGGAGCTGTGTTCGAGCTGGAATCAAGTTGCAAATGGTGACGTATTAGAATGTGTGCTTGGTTCTGGGGAAGCACTGCAACTCGTCACAAACATTCTTCAAGAAGTCTGCTTCGCGTCATTTACGTTCCAACTGAAGGAGAGAGGGGTTTGCGTGTCAGCGTTATCACGTCAGGGTCACAGTTGTGTCACTTCCTTCTTGCTTCGCTATTTTAGAGACTGAGGTATTTAAAGGCTGTGAGGAAGTTCAACGGAGGAGTTTCTTCGTGGCAGCACCACATGGAAAAGAAGATGAACTTGAAGATAAGAAAGTTTGTCATTGTGTTTGTTTTTTTTACTTCAAGTATATTAATGTGTTCCGTATAGGCAGAAGAGTTTTCACTCCTGTTAGCTTTCTTCACTCAGCTGTAGCTTGTGCGATAGCACGTTCAAAACACTAGAGGGCAGTGTTCAGACGGACTCGAGCGCCCTGGCATTTAGTGCTGGTGTTATCCTCTGTCTGAAAATCATTCGCTTGGTGGCTGAGACTGGAAACATGTTAAGCTAGGTATTTCTATAACAGAGGCCTCGCTATTTAAGAGAGATGTTTGGTAATTATTTACAGCTATTTAAGTAAGACTGCTGCTCACACTTCGGAATGTAAATTGAGTTAAATGTGGAAAAAACTCACTGATGTCTGAACAGATGACATTAACATCTTCATTGATAACGTCTGAGAGCACAAGCCTTCTACCGATGTGTGTGACATTCCTGGACTAATTGATCGGAGTAGAAAGCATTCCACATCTTGGGAACTCGGTGTCATTATCTACAGTCTTAATTCACAGGGATACTTTGATGTCACTTCAACTTTCAGACTACGGTGACTACTTTTGTTGTTTTAATTTCTTATTTTGGAAACTGTTGAATATGCCTTACTATTCATATTTACCATCTTGTTTATTCTATTGTTGATAACATAATTCACAGTGTTGGTGATGTTTATGTTACTTTTACGTTTCTCTATTTCTTATTTATGAATGGTGTTGTGTTGGTTTATTTTTATTGGATTGAGCCACGCCTGTGCTCAACTTTTGTTGGGGTGCTCAATTTGTTTATTTCTCGTGATTATTTGGAGATATTTTTGATTCTGATATGCTGATTTGAACCACAAGTGTGCTCAATTGTTTTTGAGGTGTTCATTTCTATTTTGCAAGTGTGCTCAATTGTTTTTGAGGTGTTCATTTCTATTTTGAATTTTATGAAGATTATTTGTTCAGGTGTTTTGACTTATTAGAGTGTATTTTTGCTGGAGCCACTTCGGTGCTCGTGTTTGAGGCGCTCCATTTTGGATATGTACTTTTGGGGGAGCCACTTCGGTGCTCATTTTTTGAGGCGCTCCATCCTTTTCAATTGTTTAATGTTGTGAAGAGCCGTAGGTCGCTCAATTTTCTGGTTTTGGACTCTGAGGGGTTCAATTGTTTAATGCTGTGAAGAGCCGTAGTTGCTCAATTTTCTTGTTATGGACTCTGAAGGGTTCAATTGCTTGATGTTTAGAAGAGCCGTAGTTGCTCAATTTTCTTGTTATGGACTCTGAGGAGTTCCATTGTTCAATGTTGTTTAGCCGCATGTTACTCTATTGGCTAGTTGCTCAATTTTCTTGAGATGAACTCTGAGGAGTTTAATTGTTTAAGTTTGTTAAGAGCTGCAAGTTACTCTATTGGCTGATATGAACCACGCAAGTGCTCTAATGTTTAGAGTAGTTCATATTTTATTTATTTTGGCTATGGAAGTTGTCGAAGATTATATGAACATCTGTTTAATTTTCCCTAGGAAGGGGGATGGGGTCACTATATTTGTGAATGCAATTATATTTGAGAATGCAATTGTATGTATATGCAAAAACGCAATTGTTATTATTGTTCAGAATGCAATTGTCTTATCTTTTAGAATGCAATGTAATGTGATCTCTTCATTTTGCATTGTGTTCTTTTCTCTGTTTTGTATATATTTTCTTACCTTCACTTATCTTTTAGAATGCAATGTAATGTGATCTCTTCATTTTGCATTGTGTTCTTTTCTCTGTTTTGTATATATTTTCTTACCTTCAGTTTGTTGTTTTATAAGAAAGGGGACACAAGTGTTACATCTTGCTTATTTCTTGCATTTCACTTGCATAGATTTTCACCTTGCTTAGCCACTGCATCTGGTAGAATGTATGATGACACCTTGGAATGTTTGGTACCTGACTGCTCTGAGTAGAGGCAGTTGATGGCAGGCAGGCTGAGCGAGAGAAGATCTGCTCCTGGTGGGGTTTTTATTATAATATCTATGGATCAATTTATTGTTACTTAACTTGGATTAACCTACAATAGATCATACCTATTTATACTTACTGGATTTAAGAACTTTAATTGCTACAGTATGCCTGAGGATCAGGGAGGTGTGGAGGGCCGACCGGGTCGTCATAATCGTTCCAGTCATCCTGTGGTACGTCTGTGTTGGTATCAGGGTCTGTAAAAGGGTCATTGTTGCCTCCCCCATCCCCTAATCATCATCGACCTGTGGTAATGATGAGTTTGGTGGCAGTATAGGAGAGTGTGGAGGAGAGATAGGATTGGTAGGAAGAACAGGAGAAGAGTGTTGTATAGGTTTAGTAGCACAGTTTTATTCTTAACATGCACTGCAGGAATGCCTGTTGTATCCAGTTTCCTCTTCGTGTGGAACAGTAGACACATGTCCGGTTTTAGGGTCTATTTGGAGTGTTTTTTTATTCGGATTGATAGGATCTGGTCGAAAAAGTTATTTCTCTTCGATAGACGCTTTCGATGCCGATCTTTTCGGGTCCAAGCAAGGTTTGGATTTCTGCTCCGGAGCCTTGGAAGGTGTTTTTTGATCCTTCGGCTTCGATGTGGAGGCGGAAATCTGTTTCAGTTCCGAATGTGTTGGTTTCGGATCAGATGCCTTTTCTTTCGATGCCGGGGTGGTCGATGCTGATTTCTTTCTGGGAGTAGGCTGTGCTCCAGACTTCGGTGCCGATGGAGCCTGTGGGACACTTACATGCGGCTTGCTCGGTCCTTGGTCTTTGGAGCCGAGCCTGGGGGCGGGGCTTCTGAACATTGTTTTTGGTCACGACTGGGGCCAACAGGCGAAGTCTTGACCAGGCAAGGGAGGGAAACCTGCCCTATATGGTCTAGTAAGAGGTCCACTATATTAAGCAACGTGCCCTGAACCCACAAAGAACATTTCAAAGATACATTTACTCAAGTTTATCAAAATTTATTTTTATTTTAAAGTTCATTTTTCTCATAAATAGGTTGAAACAATCCAATGAATAAATATGTACAGAAATAGAAAAGAACAACAAGGCAAAATTAACAGTGGTTCTTACTCCACACTAGCATAACCTACACACATACATAAACATTCTTACACCACACAACACAATGCAAGAAACAGCTGTTGCAGCGCGGGATTACTGGCGCGTGAAAGACATCAAAAACGGACCGAATTGACGAAACCTACTAGTGAATAATGGAGCGGCCATATTATTAGGGGAATGAATGGCCCGCAATTCAAGTTTAGAACTTACGTGGGGGGCTACAGAGATTTCACAGACTGGGGAGTTCTTTAGTATATATGAATATATATACAACAACAAAGTGCAAATAAAGATTACAGATAAACAAAGAAAGAATGAAAAATGAAAGAATAAACAAGAATGAAAGCGGATGAAAAAGGACATGTTCGAGCCTCACCGCAAGAGATGGGGAGATGCAGACCCTAACCTCTGTAACGGGTACGCTTAGTCGTGTCATGGATGCAGGTTCTCAAGTAGCATCCTAGAATATCAGCCAGTTCAGAAACAATAAGACCATGGGAAAAATGGACAGACGCAGAGTAAGGAATTACAATAGGGCATTGGCCCATGGGCATTCCTCATTCAAGCCCTTCTCCATACTGTTGAGAAAGAAGATCCAAAAGACCTCACATTTTCTGAAACAATGTTTTTAATATATCGTTTATACAGATTAATCGTCTCCTTTGTGGTTCCATCTCCTCCACTTCACCTTGCCCTGATGAAGGTGTAGCCCCGGACGGGGCCACACACCGAAACGCGCGTTGGCGTCTGTTCCTACCCTGGAACTTACAGAACCAACCAGGACACCCCACCATCGGTCCCCATTCCATCAAAGACCATTCTTGCATTGTGTTGTGTGATGTATGAATGTTTATGTATGTGTGTAGGTGGTATGCTAGTGTGGAGTAAGAACCACTGTTAATTTTGCCTTGTTGTTCTTTTCTATTTCTGTACATATTTATTCATTGGATTGTTTCAACATATTTATGAGAAAAATGAACTTTAAAATAAAAACTAATTTTGATAAACTTGAGTAAATGTATCTTTGAAATGTTCTTTGTGGGTTCATGGCACGTTGCTTAATATAGTGGACCTCTTTGAGGCCTCTTTTTAGACCATATAGGGCAGGTTTCCCTCCCTTGTTTGATCTTTATTGTCCCCGTCTACCTGCCTTTAATTGATGTGGGGTCCCCCTTCGGTTTGAAGTCTTGACCATGGCCTTCTTTTTTGCAGGTGGGGTTGGGGTTGCGGCAGTGGTACTCACTCGTTCTGGAGGGATGGGGTGGCCTGAGTCGGAGTCGTCTGCTTCGGACACGATTTCCAGTTCCTCAGAATCTTCCTCTTGGACATCGGGCCTTCATCAAAGATGTCCACCGGTACCAGAGCTGGTTGCTGCGCCATGATGTGTCGTCGGGCGCGGCGATCACGGATGGTCTTTTTGGATCGAAAGGAGGCGCAGGCCTGGCAATTATTCTCGTTGTGCTATGTTGAGAGACCCAGATTACAGACCTTGTGGTGGTCACTGTGTGGAGTCCTTTCCATGAGCCGTAGGCCTGAATGGCGTCGATAGGTCCAGCGGCCCGTGTCAACGACCGGAATGGGATATTTGAGGAGCGTGTTGAAGGTCAAGCGATCGAGAAACAATACCGTTGAATTTTATGATGGTTTGCGCGTCGAAAAGGTTTGGAGATATGGTGCCGAACTGGACCGCAGAAGTTACATCCGAACCCGATGGCGGAAAAAAAGTATCTGAGGATGGAGTTAATACCCATGCACACTATAGTCCAAGGGAGGAGTCACCTATCTCGTGACTACAAAAGACTTCTTCAAAGACAACAACAAGGTGCAAGCATCCAAACCCAACACCAGATGGCGATCTATGCAGAGTGTGAATTCTGCAGCTCATATGCCTCGAACAGTGTGTTTCTGTTACAGTAACTTGGTGCAGTACAAAGTGAAGAGTCGACATGGCACACATCCTTGTGTGCCATGCCCACAAACCACTGCCCTGACATTCATCAGTCACTCCTCTAGCTGGGTTCCCTATGCCAGTGGTGAGTGTACAGGTGCATGAGCCCTATATTCCTACAGTGCCCAAGTCTATTCCTGGGCATTGTAAGTGCAGTGCTGCCATTAAGACTATATGGTGCTGGGAGCTTGTCATTACGAACTCCACAGCACCATAATGGCTACACTGAAGACTGGGAAGTTTGGTATCAAACTTCTCAGCACATTAAACCCACACTGATGCCAGTGTGGTATTTAATGTAAAATGTACAACAGAGGGCATCTTAGAGATGCCCCCTGAAACTCGACCAACTCCTAGTGACCTGACTGAGTGGCTGCTTAGGCTGCCACCACCAGACATATTTCTGGAAGCCTGGGTCGAGAGCTTGCTGCTCTCGGGGGCCTGAAACAATGCACATCCTGGGAAGAGGTGCCAAGCCTCCTCCCCCAGGATAGGCAGGGTTCACAAAGGGGAAGCTTCAAAGGCATGCCGCCTTTGTGAGACTCTCCAGACCATTTGCCGCTTTTAGCAATGGGTCCCCACTGGTTCTACCCCCCCCCACTTTGGGTGGGAGAAAAAAGTGCGGAAGGGAGGTGTGCCCACCTCTGCCAACTCCACCCCTAAGGTGGGGGAGGCGAGGTGAAGCACAAAATTGGTCCCCACCATCTTGAGGATGGGGGACCCAGCCAGCCAGGGATAGGCTCCTGCCTCCCTCCCACTGGAGAGTGACAGAATAGGGGGTGTACCCACCCCAGGAAAGGGACCCTAAGTTTAGAATTTAGTGGCAGCCTGAACCTTCCTTCCTCAGATCCAGCAACAACAAGAAAAGAAGAGAAGAAGGACGAGAAGCCGTGCAGAGCTAACAAGTGGACGACACCCACTGGCTTGGCCCCAGCCCTACAGGCCTGTCTCCCCTTGAAACTGCTCCTGCGAAACCCCGGCCTTTCCAGCAGCCAGCACCCTCACGGATGTATGACGTTACAACGCATACCATTACAACGCATGCTTTTCCAACACATTTTTTACAACGCAAGTACCTTTACAATGCATGTCTTTAAAACGCATACCTTTACAACGCGAAATAGTAAATGTAATGGAAAAGTACCATTACAACGAAAACACATATAACGCATACCTTTACAACGCATAATAAACAATTTTTCTTTTTTTTAATGTAAAATATATCCTGGCACGGGATGCAAGGAAAATAGGGGTTTTGGGTGGGGAAGTGTATTAAAATGTAGTAAAAAACGAAACGTAAATGTCAATTTTAACCCGAATTTTAAAAAAAATTATACTCGAGTATTACAATTAATACTTGAGTATTAAAAAAAGACTGATTTTATAAAAAGAAATAATGAGCGTAAAAAAATCATAAAAATGTATTTAAACAAATTGATATTAATCTTCTAAAAAAACCTAACTCGCAATAATATAAACGAAACACCAAACACATACCCGCCATTTTAGATACTAAACACAAATATGAGTCCTACAACTCTTTTCATTAAAATACCACCGAGAAACTAAGAAACAAAATGGAGGACAAAATGCTATTTCAAAGACAAAACACACACTTTTCAATAGATAATTTAAATTACATGTTCACACATAAAATGATATTAAGAAAACAACAAAATAAAACGCAGTTTTTTTCAAAAATTAAGAAGTTACTCAGAAAAACCTATAAATACGAGTAAGACACCATTTTCAAATCAGTTGTTTTTCAACTACCAGAGAGAGCAGTCGCTATCAACTGACCCTCTGACCTCTTTTTACAGAGATGACTACGAGCCAAACAAATACAAATCCTTTCAAACAGACAAGTAAGTTTCCATCATATGAAAAGTAACCAAAACATTTTTCTCGTAATAGTTAGTATTAATTTTAAATGTTAAAAATAATTCTATTTCAGATTTCCTGAAAGTTACATCTCTACAAATTACATCGTTTCAACATTAGAACTAATTAATTACGAATGTAAGTGCATTTTAAATTTAAAAATGACTCTGCAATATATTTGATTGTTTAAATAAAACAACTTTTTCCCAAGTCGTGACATACAAATTAATTGTCACATGCAGCAGTGTTTAATAATTCAATAGCTTTAAACATTTTTTTAATTGCTCACATTACACTGTCATCGTTTTACCTACATCTACACAGTATTTTTTTTAAAAAAGTAGCTAAAGTCCATATATCCAAATACAAAAAGTAACTTTATTAAATAATTTCAAACATATGTTTTTTAAAATAAAGGATGCAGTTTATTCTCTTTTTTAAAAGGTAATGTAATTTTTTAATTCAAAACTTATTTATAATTTAAAGCAAAAATAATGAGTATTTTTCCCATTAAATTCAAGGATTATATTATTTAAAAATAACATACAACCTTTTTTTTAACCCATTTACAGAAAAAAAACTTTCAAAAACTAGAAAACTTCATTCAACTCAAAAACAAAAGAAGAAATTAAGCAAGGTAAACATTACTATTAATGTCCTTTTCCACAGTATTGCATTGATTTCTCGTAACCTTTTTTTTAGAAGAACAAGCAACACTCCCATAATTCTAAAATGTACTCTAAATAATGCTTTTCCTCTCTCTTTCAACCAGAATAAAACCAATCAACTCTTCAATGTAAAGCTGAAAATCAAACCACGTAAAAAAGCAAAGAACGCAATACGAAATAACCAAAGGTAAAACACATTTTAAAACATTAAACATGTACATAAAACTGAATTTAAAATGCTAGCAAATTCCAAATAATTTCATAATAATAACTGTTTTCTTTTTTTAACTTCCCAAAAACGTGCATATTTATAAATCAAAATACAATGAAATTTGCGAACAATAAATATAACGTTTTTAATAATGGTTTTCAAACAATCAATGAATTATTTTTTCAAAATAGCAAACTTTGAAATATTATTCTTTTCTATCAGCACAGACAACCATCTCAATATCAAATCACAAGAAAGAAGAGCAAAACGAAAATACATCTTCCTCAAAAACTGAACAACTCCAATCTTAACCCTTTCTATGCTGATGACGAGCTCAGCTCGTCATGGTGCCACTAAAATGGCATTTTCCAGCACAGAGGGGGGGGAAACGCCCAGCAGCCATGTGGTTAAAAGGTAAATCTGTCAAAAGTGCATCAGTATAAAAAATAAGCAAAGTATTAAAAGTTTTATTTACTATTCACACTCCAGAAAGGTGTAGCAGTAGGGAAAGTGATGGTTAGTGTATTGGTATCACTTACTATTCTCAATCCATGAAGGTGTATCAGTAGGGAAAGTGTTGAATAGTGTAGGAGATTCAATTACTATTCTCACTCCAGGAAGGTGTATCAGTAGGGTAAGTGTGGGATAGTGTAGGGGTCTCAATTACTATTCTCACTCCAGGAAGTTGTAGCAGTAGGGAAAGTGTGGGATAGTGTAGGGGTATCAATTACTATTCTAACTCCAGGAAGGTGTATCAGTAGGGAAAGTTTTGGATAGTGTAGGAGATGCAATGACTATTCTCACTCCAGGAAGGTGTATCAGTAGGGTAAGTGTGGGATAGTGTAGGGGTATCAATTACTATTCTCACTCCAGGAAGTTGTAGCAGTAGGGAAAGTGTTGGATAGTGTAGGGGTATCAATTACTATTCTCACTCCAGGAAGGTGTATCAGTAGAGAAAGTGTCGGATAGTGTAGGGGTATCAATTAATATTCTAACACCAGGAAGGTGTGTATCAATTAATATTCTAACACCAGGAAGGTGTAGCAGTAGGGAAAGTGTTGGATAGTGTGGGGGTATCAATTACTATTCTCACGCCAGAAAGGTGTAGCAGTAGGGAAAGTGTGGGATAGTGTAGGGGTATCAATTAATATTCTAACACCTGGAAGGTGTAGCAGTAGGGAAAGTGTGGGATAGTGTATGGGTATCAATTACTATTCTAACTCCAGGAATGTGTTGCAGTAGGGAAAGTATGGGATAGTGTAGGGGTGTCAATTACTTTTCTCACTCCAGGTAGGTGTTTCTGTAGGAAAAGTGATGGATAGTGTAGGGTATTCAATTACTATTCTAACTTAAAGAAGGTGTAGTAGTAGGGAAAGTGAGGGATGGGGAACATCTGATAGTGTAGAGTATTCAATTACTATTCTAACCCCTTAAAGGTTGTTGCATTAAAAAAATTGTGGGCTAGTGTAGGGGTAACGTTTACATTTTTAACTTCAGAAAACAAATTAAAGTAATTGCATTTTTTTATGTTAACAGAAAATGTCTTCAGAACAGACTGCCTCGTACATCAAATCCAAGAAAGGAAACTGCTTGCTAAAACATGCAGGATATATATATATATTGTAAAGAAAGGATAAGTGAACCACGTAGACATTGGAGGTGTGTGCAATATTACTCAAACCATTGCAGTGGCAGAGCGGTTACTCTTGGTGAAACTATCATTAATACAACTGAACATAACCACTCTGCCTCTGCAATGGAGATTGAGGTTTGTGAAACGATCATTGAAATTAATGAAATTGCATGCACCTCCAATGACACTACAGGTTCAATTTTAAGAGAGGTTGCACAGCATGTCCCCAGTCATGTTGCTAGCAGTATGCCTATTATTCCCAATTTGCGAAGAATTATTCAAAGACAAAAGCAGGCAAGTAATACACATACTACAACTCCTCATACCTTTTCTGACATTCAAATTCCTGATGAACTCACTATTTCTTTTTCTAATGAACCTTTCCTCCTGCATGACAACCAAAACCCTCTTAAACAAATTCTTATCTTTAGTACACCCCGCAACCTTGTTAAATTAGAGAACAGTGAAATTTGGATGATGGATGGGACGTTTAAAAGTACACCCCATCCTTTCACCCAAATTTACACTATTCATGCAAAGATTAACCACAATGTAATTCCCTTAGTATATAGTTTGCTGCCTGATAAACAATCTGCAACCTACACTGAATTTTTATCAGTGATTAAAAGCAAAACATCAAATAAAGGTCCTAGGAAGATAATTGTTGATTTTGAATTTGCAATGATTAATGTAATCACCAAAACCTACACGGATACCCAAATTCAGGGATGTTTTTTTAAATTTTTCCCAGGCTTTTTGGCGTAAACTTAAAAAAAATATCCCTGGTTGCAGATTATTCAACAAATAGCAAATTACAGTTTGAATTAAAAAAAACTAACAGCTCTTTGCTTTGTTCCTCCTGAAAGTGTAGACGAGTACTGTACTGCAATTACAGAGACTGATTTTTTTAATGAAAACGAAGGAAAATTGGCACCCTTATTAAATTATTTTGAGGACACATGGATTGGGCATCTAAGCAGGTCGGGTCGCAGGAGGAAGCCATGTTTCCATGTGGAGTGGTGGAACTGCTACACAAGCTGCTTAAAAGGAAAAGCAAAAACAAACAATGCCATAGAGGGATGGCATAACTCCTTCTACCATACAATTGGCAAACCACACCCAAACTTCTATCATTTTTTGGAAACTTTGAAGAAGGAGCAAAGTTTCCACGAAATTAGAATCTCTCAAACATTAACAGGTAGCCTAAACCCACGCATTTCCCAAAAATCTAAACAAATGTCCGAGAGACTATTGGCTATTTTACAACAGTTTTCATTGTGTGTGGCTTTAGACTACCTGGGAAATGTTGCTAACATACCACATTTTTAAATATAATTAACACATTACTTTCCTGCTTTGCCCTAAATTATATTTACATTCATTTCAATTGGCTTTTACTTTTTAATAAATTATTTTGTCAAATTAAAGTCGGGTCACCTTACCTTTAGTTGTCTTCTTTCTTTTTGTTCAACTTTATCACATTGAAAAATCCATTTTGTAGTAAAATCCAAAACCAAAATCAATCCAAGAATGTTAAAATATTTTTCCAGTCTTCTTTCTTCTTATCTGTTCACCATTTATAAAACCCTTTTTTATAAAAATCCATTCTTCATTATTTAAAAATGCAGTCATTTCTGTTAAAAACAGTCTTCTAAGATCTAATACCAAATGTCCCAAAAATAATCTTCTTCCTTTTTTTTCTTTGATGTAATCTTCTTTTTCAAAAAACATAATCCAAAGCCATTTAAAAATCCTTCTCCAAAAAAACGAATTTTCCAAATCTGACATCTTCTTTTTCCCAAAAAGTCGAATCCAAAAATCAATTCCCAGCAAACAAAAAAAACCATTGTTCCTTATCCTTTTTAAAAAAAATATATATTCCCAAAAACCATGTTCTTCCAACGATGTTCTGGTAAAAATCCAAACTTCACGTATTCGATCTTGATGTTGATTTTTTTTAACATTGCATTTTTATATTAGACTTTCTTAGCACTTTAAATTATTTTATCAATCTACTTAATTTTCAATACAACTTTATTATTACACATTAATTATTTAAATTGTAGTGACCCGACAAAGGCATACTCTAGTTACATGATCGGCGACATACTAAAATTATAACATAAACATTACTATTTACATATGCAACCTCTCCTTATCCTTTCTTTACAATATATATACTCGTAAACTTTAAATGTTTAAAAAAAGTTTAGATTTTATCCTACCTGAGCGCAGTTCTGCTTCCTGCTGCTTCCTCATCGACGCTGTTCAAAATGGCCGCTTGCATGCACGTTTACGCGTCAAGGTCATCTGGAGCTAAAAAGATGAAAAAAGGACTATTTATTATTATGTATATATATATCTCCTTAAACTGCATTTCAAATATGTTACATGCATTTTTTTAAATAATAAAAGTTTTCAAAAAATATTAAAAATATTCCTGCTCTAAATATATTTTTTCAAATAAATATCTAAAATAATACTTGTCTCAACAATGTTTTTTACATTCATTTTTTAATTAACTACTGAAATTATGTATTTTATTAAATCTATATTACTATTTTATTGTACTTACCTGTAATCTTCTTTCATTTCCTTCCAATCTATTGTGCTTCTACCTGTAAATAAGCTTGCAAAACTGTTCCTCGGCATACCATTCAGCAACTATAGAAGTAAATGAAGGACATCACTCTCCATTGAAATCAGTTCAAAAGCGTGGGAAAACATTTATATTCTTTTTAACTATACTTTTATTTTTTTAATACATTTCTTAATATTTTCCAATTAGTTATTTTGTTTTATTTTATATTTTTATGCAATTGAACTTCATTTTCCCCTTTTTTTTCTTTTTTAAACTGTTTTGATCTTTTAAAATATTAATTAAATTAATTGTATTACTAATTTATTACTTGAGTATTTATTTAGTATTAATGCTCTATTTTATTAAAAATAATTTTATTATACTAAATTTTTAAATGCATTTCTAATACTAATTTATTAAATATATTTCTTTAAATACTTATATATTATGTTAGTATTAATTTTAATAAAAATATTAATTCAATAAAGTTATGTAAAATATTAAATATATAACTTTCATAACGTATTTATTACTTAAGTATTAATTTAGTATTATTCCTCTATTTTTAAATTAAACGTTTAAATTGGCGTATTTGGTATTTATAATTTACGAACTTATTTGTTCATGTAAAATTTTAAATATATAACTTTCATGACTTATTTATTACTTGCGTATTAATTTAGTATTATCTTAGTATTATTTAAATTAAACTTTATACTAAAGTATTAAATACAATTTTAAAAACTACAATATTAAATATATTACTTAATATACTTATTTATTACTTGAGTACAAATTAAAATTTAAAATAATTGCAATAAACTAATGCAATTTTACAAAAATGACTATATTTTAAACAACTACAAAATTCATAAAAAATAATTATACTTACGTTGTTAAGACTTGCGTTGTAATAACATCTGCGTTATAATAGCATGCGTTGTAATAGCATGCGTTGTAAAAGCACTTGCGTTGTAAAAGTTTCGTTGTAATGGTAGTGCGTTGTTAAAGTTGCGTTGTAAAGGATGTTCCCCCACCCTCACAAACCCCAGAGGACCGGCCTGCCTTCACTTTCAAGACTGTTTCTCCTGTGAATACCAGACGTGTTTAAACTGCCGCTTTTGGTGCCAGCCAGAAACAGAGAATCCAGCCCACTCCACACTCACCGAACCCAGCCCGAGCTCTAATCGAAAAACACCACAAGGACGTCCCCCCGGCGATCCTGACCCGAGATCCGGTGACCCATGACTTGCCTCCAGCCCCCAGAAGACATCTGTAGCCTCAATCCAGAAGACCCCCCTACCGTGAACGGAGCGAGTAAGAAAATCCGACGTCCAAAGGCATCCCTACATCCGACGTCCCATGGCCTTGTGTGCCCAACCCAGTGGTGCCTAACCAACCTTCAAGATCCCAACTTACCACGCGAAGTGGTGGTCGCTCCTGGAAGATCCTCGTCCACAAGCCTGCAGTGTTTCTTTGTCCCGGAGAATCTCCATTGAAATCAACAGGGCACCCGACCTCAAAACAGCCCCTGCTCCCGGCCGCCCTAGTGCCGCTGAGGGTGCACCTTTGGTCCCCAACTTGCCCGAGCTAAACCCTAGGAGCTTTGCTCCCACAATCCTGTGGCCTGCTTGCCAGCCGCCAAACGAAGCCCCCCTATCCTCAATAGGATAACATTGGGCCTCAACACTCTGCACCCGGCCGTCCTAGAGACGCTGAGGGTGCAACAACAGTGCATCACTGACCCTGGGAGACCCCCTGAGTCTAACCCCAGAACCTTAACTCCCACAGTCAATTACTTACCTGAGAACCGTTAACCTGTTTTCCCTCCATAGGATAACATGGACACTTTTTGTCCAAAATGTTTCGAAGTGTGGGGTTTTGAAATCTAAAAATATTTTTTTAAATTGCACAAATAACCAAAACGTGTTTACTTACCTGTTTCAATGGAATGTCCCAGTGCTGATTCTAGGTATCCAAAATGATACAAAAGGGGATGATGGAGATGATGGACAGAGCGTTTGAGCAAATCAAACACTCACCCCTAGTCAACTGATCTGGGTTTAATCCATCACCATTCGTTAGCTCACTCCGCCACCCCAGTTCAGACATGACCATATGCAAATCAGTCTGACCACCCTATCGTTGTGAATTTGTATGTAGGGTTCTTGTAGCGTTAGCGCCCTTAGCTCGCTCACTCTGCGCAGCGAGTTGATTGCTACCAGGAAGGCTGTTTTCATGGTCAGCTTCTCTAGGGATGCTTTATGCATCGGCCCGAAAGGCCCTTTCATGAGCTCCGTTAGGACTAGGTTAAGGTTCCATGCAGGTGGTGGCACCCTCCTGGGTGGTGCAACCCTCTTTGCTCGTTCAAGGAATCTCTTCACTACCTGTGATGTGAAGAAACTCTTACATGTTTCTCCTCTTGTGTAAGCGACTATCGCTGCCAAGTGAACTCTCAATAAGGATGAGCTTAGTTTCTTTTCGAGCAGGTGCGTGAGGTATCTTAGCACCGTCGAGTCCTTGTGCATCTTATGGTGTAGATTTTCTCTCCTGCACCACAGTGTAAATCTCTTCCACTTTGATACATAGCATTTTCGTGTGCTGGGCCTTCGCGCCTCCCGAGGGTGCTCTCCGGCAGTTTCAGGTGCGCAAACTCTATGTCTTCAGGAGCCACGCTACCAGGCTCAGGCTCTCTGGCTCTGGGTGCAGCACCTCTCTGTTTTGCATGGAGTGTAGGTCCTTCCTTCTCCCGAATCTGTGGAGTGCACACTGTGCCATCTCCATGATTTGTGAGTACCATGTCTGTCTGGCCCACTGCAGTGCGACCAGTATCAGTGTCATGTTGCTCGCTCTGCACTTGCTGAGCACTCTTTGCGTCAGAGGTATCAGGGGAAAAGCTCCTCGACCAGTCTATCCATAGGGCATTCCCCAGGGACCCCTCCCCTGGCAGTCTGGATGCGAAGCTTTGGCATTTTGCATTTTGGCGTGTTGCAAAAAGGTCCACCGACGGTGTCCCCCACCTTTGGAACAGCCTCCTCGTCTCTTGTGCATTGAGCTCCCACTTGTGGGATGCCGATGTCTGTCTGCTGAGCCAATCTGCTTCTAAATTGTCCTTCCCTGGCAGATGTATGGCTAGAAGGTCTATGTTGAGCGGGATGGCCCATGTCTATATCTCCTGCGCTAGATTCGAAAGTGGGGCTGACTGTGTTCCTCCTTGCTTGTTGATGTAGAACATCGCTGTTGTGTTGTCTGCTGGATCAGCACTCTCTGGTTGTACAGCCTTGTCTGGAAGGCTTTTATAGCGAGGAAAACAGTTTTCAACTCCAGATAATTGATGTGTCTGACCGCATCTTCTGGTGTCCACAAACCCCTCACTCTGAGTTTCTCCATGTGAGCTCCCCATCCCTTCTGGGATGCATCTGTGGTTATGGTTACGGGTGGCGTCAGGGGCTTTCCCATTGTTATGTTCCTCATGTTCCACCATGCCATTTCTTTCTGCACTGAGTGGGTTACAACCACTAGATCCCCCTGCCTTGTAAGATGTCGATCTGTGCTCCCAGGAAGATTTTTTGTTTGTTTTTGTTTTTGTCCTCATTTGCCTTACCCTCAGTATGGGAGATACCAGCCACCTTGCGAGTTCTTGACTTTGGAGCGGGGCATTTCTATTATGCCAGGACACAAGTTGTTATATTGGTGGCAGAGAGGTCCCAAAACAAGAGGGGCTTGCGCTGACTCCATCTAGGTATATTCCAACCTGCAGGACCAATATCGTAACTAGGCTAGACCCGGTCCAAGGAGTATTTGTGGCATAATCATAGGACCCGGGGGAAAAAAAAAAAACCCTGGAATACTATCTCCATTGGATCATCAGATCCCAAAAAGCCAAGTTACCTTTACTACATGATCTATTGAGGTCAGCTTTAGATGTTTCATATAGAGACGAGAGCCACCCAGAGTGTGATGGGGCTGTTTTCTCTACCCAATGTATACAGATTAGCCTTCTGGCCAGTAAAATTGCATAGAAGAGGAAGGACCTTGCTTTGCCAATAATGTTATCTTCCAACCCAAAGATGATAAGTGGTAGAGTTATTGACAAGGATGCATTTAGAATAGAGTTTAAGGTATTCTTCACTTCCTCCCAAAACCTGGCAATGTCAGGGCAGTCCAAGAACATGTGAATATCACATGCTCTGATAAAGTTACATTTATTGCACTTTTTGGTCGGGGAGAAATTTAGAAAGTTTCAACGGTGTTATATATGGGCGATGAGCTGAAAAGAGATGATTTCGTCTTAGCCATGATGGTTTCACAATTCTATGAAGGAGACTGAAGGAGTTTAGCCACATCTCCTCGCAATGAAGGCCAGTCACCTCCCCCCATAACTCATCTGGAAGGACAAACTCCCCATCAATTTCCTCCAACAACTGCCAGTACCATATGGCTACTTCTGTTCCTCCCATTGGTCGTTCCACTAACCGTTGCTCCAGTATGCTAGCCTTCCCAAGATGGGCGTCTATGCGACGCTGGGATCTCGCCCAGCTTTCCAGTTGAATGTACTTAAATCTAGAAAGCCCAAGGCCAATGTGGTCGTATAACTCATCCCAGGCTATTAGTGATCCTTCCTTCAATAGCTGACCCCATTTTGTGATCCCGGCCTGTTCTATTATGGAAGACAGACTATCTCTCAAACATGGTGGTAGACCAGGCGTGTCCCAGATTGGGGAGAAATTAGAATAGTAAGACAACAATCTTTTTCTAATGATAAACCAGACATTAGTCCATGACTGTAAAATTTTAAGTTTGATTTTTTTTTAAATTTCTGACTCCCAAACTTGAACATGAATCCATCTACTGCTAGATTCGCCCCCTTTAGCATAACTCTATACATTGACCCAATAGGAAGATTAGATGGCATTTTTAAAAGCATCCTAAAGTAAGACATCTGGAAGGCCCATGCATAGTACAATAAATCTGGCAGAGCAAGACCACCCTTCTCTCTTCTTCTCAACTTTTTCCATGCTATTCTGATGGATTTGTAATTCCAAATGAAGGAGTTAATTTCTCGCTGGCATTTTTCAATCGTTTTAAGGTCAAATGCCATGAGGATAGCATTAAAAATGAACGTGAACTTTGGAAGAATACACATTTTGACCAGATTTACCCTGCCCATTATAGAACGTGGCAAGTGAGTCCAAGATTTTAAAAGTCTTTTACTCTCACTGTATATTCTGTCCAAGTTGGTTTGTCCAATGCTGCCCACTTCTTGGGTAACTCTTATCCCAAGGTAACGCATGGAGGTTGAAATGTTTACCCCAAGCTGTATATCTGATAGGTTCCATGCCATTATTTCACTTTTACTCGAGTTAATGTCATAGCCCGAAATATGACCAAACTCTTCTGCCCGCTGAATGACGACTGGAAATGCCTTTACTGGGTCAGATGTAAAAACCAGGATATCATCTGCATAGAGTGCTACCCGCCTTTCCCATTCTCCGAAGCCAAAAGATGGAATGGTAGCCTCCTCCCGCAAAAGCTAGGCAAACGGTTTGATATATAGGTTGAAGAGGAGGGGGGAAAGTGGGCAGCCCTGCCTTGTACCTCTGGTTATATTAGAGGCATCAGTCAAAACCCCATTGACCAACAACCTGGCCGAAGGGGCACCGTAAAGCTGGTTTATAGTTCTGCAAAAACCCTCCCCACAGTTGAATTTTTTAAGTACATCATTTAGATAGAGCAAGTTGACCCTATCAAAAGCCTTAGTTGCATCTAAGGTTAGGGTGGCTAAAGGTAGGGAAAAGGCTGTGGCGATGTCTATGGTCCCTATCAATTCATGTGTTAAGTCTGATAGTTGTCAACCTTTAATAAATCCTTTTTGATCTAGATGAACTATAGTGCCAATAACAGTGGCCAATCTTGGTGAAATAATTGTTGTAAACATTTTATATTCATTATTGAGTAATGATATTGGACGATATGACCCGAAATTAAGGGGAGATTTCCCTGGTTTCGGGATAAGTACGATTGTAGCCTCCCCCCAAGATTATGGCGGTAAATCTCCTTCTATTAGGATACCATTAAATAGAGCCATTAGCACGGGGGCGATGACTTTTTCGAACGATCTATAAATCTCCCCCGGCAGACCATCTGGACCTGCCGCTTTCCCTTTTTTAGATTGACAAATAGCTTTCCTCACCTCAACCTCTGTTATCTCAGTCTCTAGGGACTTACTCTGTGTTGTTGAGAGGGTTGGAAGCGTAATAGCTTCTAGCCATCTATCCCTTGCCGGCTGGTCATTGGGAAGATCTTCCCTATAGATCGCCTCAAAAAATTAAAAAGAGGCTCTACCTATGTCTAGGTTAGTGGATCTTGCCGTGGCCTCCCCCTCTATCCTAATTTGCCTAATATATTTGAGGGCTTGGTCAGATTTTATTTTCCATGCCAACACTTTCTCTGCGGCTTCTCCGAATTCAAATTGAGAAATCTTACTCGCTTCCCACCTTTTATTTACTCTCTCTTGTAGGATATTTTCCAGTTGTGATTTTAACTCGGCCAGTTTTATCTGTTCCTCTGATGTTCCTGAGGTCGGGTCGAGCTTTAACTCTAGAAGCTTCATGTCTTGCTCTAGGCTAGCTACCCTTTCTCTACATATTTTCCGCCTATAAGAGGTTCTGTTGGTAATATGACCTCTTAAAAAGGCCTTGAATGTCTCCCAAACAACAGCCAAGCCTGCAGAGTCCCTATTTATGTCAAAAAATGCTGAGGATTCAGCTACCAGAAATTTAACCTCTTCATCTTCGAGCAAGAGTGTCCGGTCAAACGACCAGGATGGGTGTTTAATGATGTTTTCAGATCTCAAAGTGAATGTTAATGCGGAGTGGTCTGACAAGTGTGATGGTAGATAATCTATCATTGTCAGAGTGTCCTTCAAGCAATAGCTGAAAAGGGCGTAATCAATTCTGGATTTGTGTTTGAAGCGACTATTCCGGAAGGACACCCCTAACTTGTTACCAACTCTTTCTCTCCACAAATCCGCCAAGCCAAGTTGTGTCATAATTGTAATAAGGGTTTGCCTAGACTTGGCGGAGCTACAAGCTCTAGATTTTGTCGATTTATCCAGCCTGGGGTTAAGGACGATGTTAAAGTCCCCCATCCAGATCACCAGATCCTGGACTCATACTAGTTGGTTCCTGACAGCATCCAAGTGCGAAGGATCGTCTGAATTGAGACCATAATAGCCCACTAAGGTACGGATCTGACCATCCAGCGAGACTCTCACTAATAGCCATCTCCCTGTGTGGTCTTCTTTGCAGTCCAGGATTTGCGCTTTTGCGGATTTAAAAAAAATGAATATTACCCCCCTTGATGTTAGCGTTGTGGTCTGTGGAACAGAATTTATCGATCCATTTCTGTTTTTTAAGTAGAGAAGTGGCCTCTGTTTAAAGGAGATGTGTTTCCTGGAGGGCTATGATCTGCGCTTAAGAGTCTCTCAAATATTGTAGAATACGATCTTGTCTACCTCTCAAACGCAGATCATTGACGTTCCAGGACATATAGTGAATGAATGTCATTCTATAGATACTATCCCTAACTCCTTCATTCTTTTATACCCCGTTTGGTGACATCTTGATATTAGCATGTTAAAAGTCTGATTTTGGAAAAAAGGACAGGCTGAAAAAATAAAAAGGGCAGACAGATGAGGATATTTTGCTATATTAACCTTTCTTCCCCCCCGCCTCCCCCTCCCACCCCCTGGGAAACCCACCCCTACTTACTCTGGCCTGGTGTCTGTCCAGATTTACGCCCACCTACAGCCTTACCCTTCGACCCCCCGCTGCTACTATGTTTTGAGGTAAAAAGCTGCTATTGCCGACCAGTATGGACACAAAAAATAAACAAAATCGTTACTAGTATCCGAAAAGGATGTTTTGGACACTCCTCCTTTTCCCACTTTTGTTTATTTTCATATATATATATATATATATATATATATATATATATATATATATATATATATATATATATATATATATATACACATATATATATATATATATATATATACATATATATATATTAGGATTGTTTTTCAATGTTAAATCTCAAAATTCTATTTGGAATAACTTTAGCGCCGGTTGACGAATCTGCCTGAAAATTTCCTCAAAATAGCCTCGCGGCGCTCCGGTCCTTCCCTGAAAGTTTGGGGGGGGATTCATCAAGAGGGGGCTGAGATAAAAGGGGGTCCCAAAACGCGTTTTTCCCATTTCAATGTCAGGGCAGTCCAAGAACATGTGAATATCACATGCTCTGATAAAGTTACATTTATTGCACTTTTTGTCGGGGAGAAATTTAGAAAGTTTCAACGGTGTTATATATGCGCGATGAGCTGAAAAGAGATGATTTCGTCTTAGTCATGATGGTTTCACAATTCTATGAAGAAGACTGAAGGATTTTAGCCACATCTCCTCGCAATGAAGGCCAGTCACCTCCCCCATAACTCATCTGGAAGGACAAACTCCCCATCAATTTCCTCCAACAACTGCCACTACCATATGGCTACTTCTGTTCCTCCCATTGGTCGTTCCACTAACCGTTGCTCCAGTATGCTAGCCTTCCCAAGATGGGCGTCTATGCGGCGCTGGGATCTCGCCCAGCTTTCCAGTTGAATGTACTTAAATCTAGAAAGCCCAAGGCCAACGTGGTCGTATAACTCATCCCAGGCTATTAGTGATCCTTCCTTCAATAGCTGACCCCATTTTGTGATCCCGGCCTGTTCTATTATGGAAGACAGACTATCTCTCAAACATGGTGGTAGACCAGGCGCGTCCCAGATTGGGGAGAAATTAGAATAGTAAGACAACCCCAATCTTTTTCTAATGATAAACCAGGCATTAGTCCATGACTGTAAAATTTTAAGTTTGATTTTTTTTTAAATTTCTGACTCCCAAACTTGAACATGAATCCATCTACTGCTATATTCGCCCCCTTTAGCATAACTCTATACATTGACCCAATAGGAAGATTAGATGGCATTTTTAAAAGCATCGTAGAGTAAGACATCTGGAATGCCCATGCATAGTACAATAAATCTGGCAGAGCAAGACCACCCTTCTCTCTTCTTCTCAACTTTTTCCATGCTATTCTGATGGATTTGTAATTCCAAATGAAGGAGTTAATTTCTCGCTGGCATTTTTCAATCGTTTTAAGGTCAAATGCCATGAGGATAGCATTAAAAATGAACGTGAACTTTGGAAGAATACACATTTTGACCAGATTTACCCTGCCCATTATAGAAAGTGGCAAATGAGTCCAAGATTTTAAAAGTCTTTTACTCTCACTGTATATTCTGTCCAAGTTGGTTTGTCCAATGCTGCCCACTTCTTGGGTAACTCTTATCCCAAGGTAACGCATGGAGGTTGAAATGTTTACCCCAAGCTGTATATCTGATAGGTTCCATGCCATTATTTCACTTTTACTCGAGTTAATGTCATAGCCTGAAATATGACCAAACTCTTCTGCCCGCTGAATGACGACTGGAAATGCCTTTACTGGGTCAGATGTAAAAACCAGGATATCATCTGCATAGAGTGCTACCCGCCTTTCCCATTCTCCGAAGCCAAAAGATGGAATGGTAGCCTCCTCCCGCAAAAGCTAGGCAAACGGTTCGATATATAGGTTGAAGAGGAGGGGGGAAAGCGGGCAGCCCTGCCTTGTACCTCTGGTTATATTAGAGGCATCCGTCAAAACCCCATTGACCAACAACCTGGCCGAAGGGGCACCGTAAAGCTGGTTTATAGTTCTGCAAAAACCCTCCCCACAGTTGAATTTTTTAAGTACATCATTTAGATAGAGCAAGTTGACCCTATCAAAAGCCTTAGTTGCATCTAAGGTTAGGGTGGCTAAAGGTAGGGAAAAGGCTGTGGCGATGTCTATGGTCCCTATCAATTCATGTGTTAAGTCTGATAGTTGTCAACCTTTAATAAATCCTTTTTGATCTAGATGAACTATAGTGCCAATAACAGTGGCCAATCTTGGTGAAATAATTGTTGTAAACATTTTATATTCATTATTGAGTAATGATATTGGACGATATGACCCGAAATTAAGGGGAGATTTCCCTGGTTTCGGGATAAGTACGATTGTAGCCTCCCTCCAAGATTATGGCGGTAAATCTCCTTCTATTAGGATACCATTAAATAGAGCCATCAGCACGGGGGCGATGACTTTTTCGAACGATCTATAAATCTCCCCCGGCAGACCATCTGGACCTGCCGCTTTCCCTTTTTTAGATTGACAAATAGCTTTCCTCACCTCAACCTCTGTTATCTCAGTCTCTAGGGACTTACTCTGTGTTGTTGAGAGGGTTGGAAGCGTAATAGCTTCTAGCCATCTATCCCTTGCCGGCTGGTCATTGGGAAGATCTTCCCTATAGATCGCCTCAAAAAATTAAAAAAAGGCTCTACCTATGTCTAGGTTAGTGGATCTTGCCGTGGCCTCCCCCTGTATCCTAATTTGCCTAATATATTTGAGGGATTGGTCAGATTTTATTTTCCATGCCAACACTTTCTCTGCGGCTTCTCCGAATTCAAATTGAGAAATCTTACTCGCTTCCCACCTTTTATTTACTCTCTCTTGTAGGATATTTTCCAGTTGTGATTTTAACTCGGCCAGTTTTATCTGTTCCTCTGATGTTCCTGAGGTCGGGTCGATCTTTAACTCTAGAAGCTTCATGTCTTGCTCTAGGCTAGCTACCCTTTCTCTACATATTTTCCGCCTGTAAGAGGCTCTGTTGGTAATATGACCTCTTAAAAAGGCCTTGAATGTCTCCCAAACAACAGCCAAGCCTGCAGAGTCCCTATTTATGTCAAAAAATGCTGAGGACTCAGCTACCAGAAATTTAACCTCTTCATCTTCGAGCAAGAGTGTCCGGTCAAACGACCAGGATGGGTGTTTAATGATGTTTTCAGATCTCAAAGTGAATGTTAATGCGGAGTGGTCTGACAAGTGTGATGGTAGATAATCTATCATTGTCAGAGTGTCCTTCAAGCAATAGCTGAAAAGGGCGTAATCAATTCTGGATTTATGTTTGAAGCGACTATTCCGGAAGGACACCCCTAACTTGTTACCAACTCTTTCTCTCCACAAATCCGCCAAGCCAAGTTGTGTCATAATCGTAATAAGGGTTTGCCTAGACTTGGCGGAGCTACAAGCTCTAGATTTTGTCGATTTATCCAGCCTGGGGTTAAGGACGATGTTAAAGTCCCCCATCCAGATCACCGGATCCAGGACTCATACTAGTTAGTTCCTGACAGCATCCAAGTGCGAAGGATCGTCTGAATTGAGACCATAATAGCCCACTAAGGTACGGATCTGACCATACAGCGAGACTCTCACTAATAGCCATCTCCCTGTGTGGTCTTCTTTGCAGTCCAGGATTTGCGCTTTTGCGGATTTAAAAAAAATGAATATTACCCCCCTTGATGTTAGCGTTGTGGTCTGTGGAACAGAATTTATTGATCCACCTCTGTTTTTTAAGTAGAGAAGTGGCCTCTGTTTAAAGGAGATGTGTTTCCTGGAGGGCTATGATCTGCGCTTAAGAGTCTCTCAAATATTGTAGAATACGATCTTGTCTACCTCTCAAACGCAGATCATTGACGTTCCAGGACATATAGTGAATGAATGTCATTCTATAGATACTATCCCTAACTCCTTCATTCTTTTATACCCCGTTTGGTGACATCTTGATATTAGCATGTTAAAAGTCTGATTTTGGAAAAAAGGACAGGCTGAAAAAATAAAAAGGGCAGACAGATGAGGATATTTTGCTATATTAACCTTTCTTCCCCCCCGCCTCCCCCTCCCACCCCCTGGGAAACCCACCCCTACTTACTCTGGCCTGGTGTCTGTCCAGATTTACGCCCACCTACAGCCTTACCCTTCGACCCCCCGCTGCTACTATGTTTTGAGGTAAAAAGCTGCTATTGCCGACCAGTATGGACACAAAAAAAAAACAAAATCGTTACTAGTATCCGAAAAGGATGTTTTGGACACTCCTACTTTTCCCACTTTTGTTTATTTATATATGTATATATATGTATATATATATATATATATATATATATATATATATATGTATATATATATATATATATATATATATATATATACATATATATATATATATATATATATATATATATATATATATATATTAGGATTTTTTTCAATGTTAAATCTCAAAATTCTATTTGGAATAACTTTGGCGCCGGTTGACGAATCTGCCTGAAAATTTCCTCAAAATAGCCTCGCGGTGTTCTGGTCCTTCCCTGAAAGTTTGGGGGGGATTCATCAAGAGGGGGCTGAGATAAAAGGGGGGTCCCAAAACGCGTTTTTCCCATGTTAATTTCCATAGGGCGGTCAATTTCACTTTTAGCCCGAACGGCTGAATGGATTTCCACAAAACTTGGCAAAATTGTAGGGACTGGTAGCCCAATGTGCCTTTGCTATGTCTCAAGATATGTGCTCCAGTGGATTTTGAGTAATTTAGGTTAAAAAAAATATATATATCTATTGGCGCGCCCCGGTGCGCGCACCGGGGAGCGCAACGGGCGCGCCACGCGACTTGCGCACGGAAAGCTGATTGGCTCTCAGTTGTCTGTAAACATTCGAAACAGTCAGTAGCAGCCGCCATCTTGTTTTTCGGTAAAATCGAGTCACAAGAGGTGGCAAAAACAAAAGGTGGAATTGACCATAAGGGGGCAGGGTAGACCCCCCCTGAACCCCTAGGTTTGATATGGGGGCCATTAAAGGGCCCCGCGGGGTCTCAAATTTATTTTATTTTTTTCGATTTTCGAGGGGGGAGCACCCGGCACGCGCACCGGGGAGCGCACCGGGGAGCGTACTATGGGGAAGAAAGAATCACTTTTAAAAATTGTATGTTTAATAATTGTTCTTTTTGTTGTTATTTTTTTTATTTAAGTACCAACATGTAGGTACCAATGCAGAGTCTATGATTTAATATACACCGTTTCCTTTGTAGATATCTTGCATGTTGTTACAGAAGTTATTTGTGGTATATAACAACATGGAGGCAGGAGATGATAAAGAGATGTTAAATACACATTGGAGATAATATAGTGGGAGAAAGGAAGTAACTATGAGCAAACTTTCTATGTAACAAAAAAAAGTTGCACAGTATACTAAAGGCTCACTTTATATTTTAAACATTTTTGATCTACTTGATGAATTACATATAAAAATGAATAATGGCTCGAACAATTTTTGATTATTAAATATACATTTATTCTTCTGATTCTTTTTCATAATTTAATAAAACTTCTAATAAAATATTGTCTGGAATCTCTTCATTTACATTCTGTGTTTCTATTGATTCCACACACTCAAGTAATTCAAGGTCCAGAGACTCATCCATAAAGTCAATGTTATAATTTTCAGCATTTTTTCCATCATGGTTGTTGTCCAAAACAATTTCAAAAGAAATATTCTTTTCTCCTTCCATTTTGTTGCTGTAAATTGCATAAAAAATAATTATATCAGTAGAGATAGGGCACTGTTGGGTTTAAGTTCAGACATATTAATAATAATAATAATAATCTTTATTCGGTTTTTTAGCATTTGCAAAACCATAAAAGATGTCATAGTATACAAACATTCACAGTAAAAAAGTACAATTGAATATACAATTAAAAGGTGAAAATGCCAACAGTTTACGTGGAATATAAATTGGTCCTTTGTTTTACAGATTGTTTCTGTGCCTCATGATGCACTTTAGAAAATTTAGTACATGGTACACAGTGGATTCAGAGTCCAAAGATTGAAGTGCCAACATAGCTGGGCGACATTGTCTGTAGCCCCATTTCTTTAGTAAAGGGATAAGCCATATTTTTCGATGGGTGTGCAAAAACTTGCAAAACAGTATTGTGTGCATGGTGGTCTGTTGGGAAAGATCATCACATGGGCACGGGTCCATCTGAGTTTTCCAGTTATTTTTTTCCGGAAATGTCACTAGTCTGGAGAAAAGGTTCATTCTGAACCTTGTTAGGAGCATCTTTTCATATGCGGTGATCTCTAAGGTCAAATATAACTTAATTTTCGGAGACTGCTGTATCATAATTGCGTGCATGACAGATTTTTTTGCAATCAGCGAAGACAGTCTCAGGGATTCCAGGTGGCTCAGTGCAGTTTGTTTCAGTTCTTTTTTGGATATATCTTTTAGATTTTCTGGTTTATAGTAATATTGTTGTAGGCCCAGGTCGGAAAAGAAATGTCTTACATAGGAGAGCCAAGCTATTTTGTGGGCGTGGTCCAACTCCATGGTATCCTGTAGGATGCTTTTGGTCAGGCTATTTTTTTCCGACAACCAGACTCGCCTCCAAAGCAAAAGAGGTTGAATTTTAATTAAATCTTCGATATATGAGATTCCCAGTTCTATGTGTGAGGCATAAGTGGAGGTGCCTCGAGGAGTTGATAAAAGGAATCTCATGAAGATATTTTCCTCTTTTTGTATAGAGCCAGTGGGTGTATGACCCCAGATCCCTGCACCGTATAGTGCGATGGCTTGGCATTTCGCAGCGTAAATCTGTAGCAGTTCTACTGGAGGTCTTTTTCCGAGTTTGTTTGAGAATTTCATCAACGCCATGATCGCTCGTTTAAATAGATGTCTCCTGGCCTCAACCGCCGCTTTCCAGTTTAGACAGAAAAAACAGGGGTGGCTGGGCCCAATGGGAAGGAGGGTAGGCAGGGCCACAATATTATGAATGAGAAAGAATTGCCTATGCCTCACAACTTAGTTGAAGTACACACTAGTTTAAGTACAAGTAAACCACAATTTATTAGTTTACTCAAAACATTTGATGTTTTTGATTTGATCAAATGTTTTGAGTAAACTAATAAATTGTGGTTTACTTGTACTTAAACTAGTGTGTACTTCAACTAAGTTGTGAGGCATAGGCAATTCTTTCTCATTCGCTTTCCAGTTTAGGGCGTCATCTATCATAATGCCTAAGTAGGGATATTGTGAGGTCTTTTCAATTTTTTGATCTTTCAAAAAGATGGACTTAGTTGCTTTTCTTGGTCCGCCGACTACCATGACAAAAGTTTTTTTGACGTTCATGTGCAAGTCCAAGGCACCCATAAAATCTGCGTATTTAGATAAAGATTTCTGCAGTTCAATGGGGGTTCGAGCTAGAATGACTGTGTCGTCCGCATAAAGTAGCGCGGGGATCAAGCGATCTTTTGCTCTGGGGAGGTCCCTCCCTCCTCTCAACATTGTCTCTTTTAGGCCGTTGGTGTACAGAGAGAAGAGGAAGGGGGCCAGGACGCAGCCTTGCCTCACTCCCCGCTCTACTCTAAATGGTGCCGTCAGTTCCCCTCTTGTCCCATACCTCACTCTCGCCGTGGCTTCACTGTAAAGCTCCCTTAAAAAGTCCAAGAGAGGAGGATCTACCCCCATTGCGCTCAGCAGTGACCAAAGCTTAGCATGCGAAATGCAATTGAATGCGGAGGACAGATCCACATATACCATGTAAATGGCACCAGGTTTAGCGTGGGTGTATTTTGATGTTAACAGGCTTAGATTTAGGGCCTGTTCGACGGTTCCAAAGCCCTCCCTGAACCCGAACTGTAGGTCAGAGAGGATGTTTTTATCTTCTACCCATTGTTGTAGCTTTTCAAGAAGGACTCTGCCAACTACTTTGCCCAAGGAGTCGAGGAGCGAGATTGGTCGGTAACACTTAGGGTCCTGTCGATCCCCCTTCTTGAAGATTCAGACCATGGTGGAAGATGACCATGAGTCTAACAGGCCGAGTTTTGTTGTTGCTATACAAACTCTTGTGATTATTGGTACCAAAAGGTCAGGAAGATGTTTAAATAAGTCGACTGGGACCCCGTCAGGGCCGGGGGCTTTCCCACTCTTGCTTAAGGATAGCGCCATTTCGAAGTCCTGCAGATCAACCTCCATTGATATAGAATAGGCTACTAGATTGATGTTAGACTGGGGTTCTTCGCTAGTAGGTGTCAGTTTGAAAATTTTTGAAAAGTGGTTCACCCACGTATCCTCGTCAATAGCCACGTCGATTTTTGGGCCGTTGGAGTCGGTTAGCGAGGGGGATTTAACTATTTTCCAGAATGCCTGGCTGTCTTTCAGAAGTGCACTCTGGTGCAGAGCATTCCACAAGGATTCTTTTAATTCTTTTTTCCTTGTTTTTCTGGCAGTGTTATACTCCCGTCGAAGAGCTTGGATGTTTGTTTTGTCTCTGTTTGGATTTCCGAGAGCTTTCCTCAGATTGGTCTGCGCTTTGGTACAGTCTCGGTTGAACCAACCTATGGAGCTTTTCTTGTTTTGATTAGGTGTTTTAGTTAGCAGTTTTTTAACTTGTTCTATTATTACATTGAAGTTTTCCAAGATTTGATTCGGCTCCGCGTGAGGGTCGAGACAGATCAAAATGTTATTATAGGCAGATGTTACTAACCGTTTTGTGAGTATATTGGGGTCCACTTTTTCCCATTTTATTGTAAGTCCGTTGCTTTTACCCAGTTCAAGCCTATTCTGAGTTAGCGCGGTTGCTATGGTTGCCATCAATGTTCTTGGTTGGTTTGTTTGAAGGTTTAGGCTTAGGGCGGAGTGATCACTGAGATTGTTTTCCAAGATTTTAATGTTATTGATTTGATCTTTCAAGGCTTCTGCTACTATTACATAGTCCACGGTAGTCTCGTGGCCCCTTCCTCTGTAAGTGGGTTCTAATGTATTGTTTGACTATTGGATGGGGTTTATGATTTGCAAATCCAGATCAGAAAGTATTTTGTTCATGGCTGGCCCCACTCCTGAATGGATAAAGTGGACTAGGGAGTTGTCATGTTCGTCCACCATACCACAGGTGTCGTTGTTGGGGCAGGGATGTAGGTTAAAGTCTCCTCCCCAGATTATATGGGCATTTTCCATTTTCTGTTTGGAGTGGCAATGTTCGATTATTTTTTCTTGAATTAGGGAAAGAACGCTCAAGAAGTTTTCATCCTCTAGGTTGTTATATATGTTGATTATTGTGATGAAGAGTTTTTTCCCAATTATGAAAGTGAGGATCTGGAAGTTCGATAGTAGGTCTACCTTGAAGATCTTCATGTCAGAGATTGTATTTGCCAGGTAGATTACCAGTCCCCCTTTAGGTCTACCTGAAATGCTGGGAAGGGCGGGAGATGTAAATGTCCTGTACCCCGCAAGGTGAAGGGGCGTCGTTGCCCAGGTTTCTTGTAAGCAGATGATTTGAGTGTCCTTCAAGAAACCGGCGGCCGAACCGTCCTCAATTTTGTTTCGGAGGCCAGCCACATTCCAAAAGATCACAGAAAGCTGGGTAGATGTGTTATCTAAGGCTGTGTTTTTCATTTGTGGAGGGGCTGGGATAGAAATGGAAGGTGCCAAGGTTATTTGTGAGGGCTCCGGGGATTTGATTGTTGGTCAATCGACCATTTCCAGGCCGCTAAACCGGTTAGTGGTCGGTATGCCTAGCCAGTTTTGCCCGTTGATGGTATCTCTATAGCTGGGTCCGTATGGTTGGTGGGGTGGTCTCTCCCACTGCTCCCAGTTTCTAAATCTATTTTGAGGACCGATAATCTGCCATGGGACTTCTCTCTGCTGGTGATTCTGGTTTACTGGCCACCAGGAGTTATCGGGGTCGTTAAGTCGCGGTGGTAGTTTTAGACCAGCGACATCTAACTCCCACGGCTGCGGGATTGGTTTCCGCCAGATGTTATCAGTGTCACGTATGTAATTATTGTTATTATACCTTTTTGGGTAGAAGTAAGACAAAGATCTTGTTGCGATCCCCCCTGAGGTGTTATTATACTCCCAGGAGCAGATGTATTCAGCTATGCTGGGGTCCTCAAACGTGATTACTATGCAATCTCCCCGGATAGTTTTTTTCCTATGGCCTACCCACGAGGTCCGGCATACTGATGCTATTCTGCTTTTCCAGGGTGGCGGGACGGGGCGGTTTGTATTCAGCCAGTACTGGACTTTGTTCTTTAATGACCAGTTGGGTTCCGTCCCCTCACCTGTAAGTTCGGGGACCCCCGTCATGACTACCACGTATGGAGATGCCTCAGGAGGCATATTTAAGGTAGGTCTTTGATCAGTAGTCCCTCTCGGGCTCCTTTTGTTTTTGGTGGATTTGTGTTTGTTGTGGCGGGGGTTTTAGGAGCAGGTGTGGTTATGGTTGGGGTATTTACTGTTGATGTCGATTGGGAGTTAGTTTGTGGGGGAATGGTCAGGGGCTTGGGAATTGGTTTTTGTGCAGTGGGAGGGTTTGCTACTGTAGGGAGTTTTACTGTAGTTTGTTTTTTGGTCTGTGGAGGAGGTAGGGTTACAGGTTTCTTAAGTACAGGAAGTGTGGTCGTGGGATTTGGGGCTGGTTTTGGATGGGGTTTTGGGGGTATAGGTTTAAGAGAGCCGGAAATTTTTGTTAATTGACTCTCAATATTGCTAAGTCTGGATTCTAGAGGGCGAATGTAGGAATTTAGGAGGGAGGCTGACTCCTTGATTAGCCTCGCTGATTCTCTTTCTCTACCTGATTGTTGTGGGCTTGGAGGATCTGGGATTGAGGAATCTTGAAGGTCATGGGGTAAGTGATGTATTATTATGACATTATTGGTTGGGGGGGCAGAGTGATGAGGTAGCACTGCCGGGTTTGTATCACCGACCAAAACTATGTGCTCGGTCGCTTTGGTGTTTTCGGTGTGCTCTGGGTTTTTCCTAGCATTCCTTTTCTTTATGGCACCCTCCCGCCTCCCTCTCATTTGCCTTATTTCTTCAGGAGTTGGGTCAGGGAAGATATCAGGGGTTTTTTCTAGGTCGCTTTCTGTAAAAATTACAGAGAGTTGGGAGGCTGAAAGGTCAACGTTATTTGGAAGACTAAGTCTATTTGCGGTCACCGAGGTTTGGGTTGGCGCTGACTGTACTTCTGGGGTTCTTGCGATTGCTAGTAATCCCATTGAGGATCGACGTGCGATTGCAAGTTCGGTTGAAACTCTCCCCTCAATTAGACTTATGCTTTGGTCAATGAATGTGTTTGCTTTGGCCAGAAAGTCATCCATTGGACCTAACAGTTTTTCTCCTATCCCGTTCTTTTTAAGTTTTTTCTGCTTGCTAGATCTCGTATTCATTTTCCAATGATTGATTGTTAAGAGATCTTTCTGTGTTGTCTGTTGGGTCATAGGAGAAGTCAGGGAAATTATAGATACCTGTATTGAGACGACCAGGATGTAGTGCTTAGGGTGGTGGGCCGGACCGGACTCTCATGTTCTCGAACGGCCTCAAACGGCCCGCTCCTTGCCCGGTCTTCGCCCCGGGCTGCGACCCGCGCGCGTCCCGCGATGCGCGTTCCAGATAGCGCTTTTAGGGAGTGGCGGGTTTGAGGGCGTGGCACTGTGAGGGGGCGCGGCTCTCACGGGAAGAGGACCAGCTGGAGCTGTTGTATGCTGGTCCTCGCAGTCCCGGGGCCGGCGCCTCGTCCTCCTCTGCGGCCTCGCGGTGATGGCAGACTCCCAGCAGCGCTGACAAAGGTGTTGTTAGCTACTCCTGTAGCAGGGGCGGTGATTACAGGGCTCAAGATGATCAGAGGCAGCAAAGTCTATACCACGAGTGGCACCCGCGAAGCGGGTGCCTGCGAGAAGTTGTAGGGCTTGGCTGGGGGCGTGGCACTGTGAGGGGGCGCGGCTCTCACGGGAAGAGGACCAGCTGGAGCTGTTGTATGCTGGTCCTCGCAGTCCCGGGGCCGGTGCCTCGTCCTCCTCTGCGGCCTCGCGGTGATGGCAGACTCCCAGCAGCGCTGACAAAGGTGTTGTTAGCTACTCCTGTAGCAGGGGCGGTGATTACAGGGCTCCAGACGATCAGAGGCAGCAAAGTCTATTCCACGAGTGGCACCCGCGACGCGGGTGCCGCGAGAAGTTGTAGGGCTTGACTGGGGGCGTGGCACTGTGAGGGGGCGCGGCTCTCACGGGAAGAGGACCAGCTGGAGCTGTTGTATGCTGGTCCTCGCAGTCCCGGGGCCGGCGCCTCGTCCTCCTCTGTGGCCTCGCAGTGATGGCAGACTCCCAGCAGCGCTGACAAAGGTGTTGTTAGCTACTCCTGTAGCAGGGGCGGTGATTACAGGGCTCCAGACGATCAGAGGCAGCAAAGTCTATTCCACGAGTGGCATGTAGACATGTAGTTTGGATTTTTTAACAGTGAAGTTATCTTTGGGCAGTGTATGGTATCAGGCTGGAATTTGAAATATAAAAAAGAGTATGTGCTGAAGCCTAAGTAAATTTATAATAATACAAGGGAAGCCTAACTCAATCCATAACTATAACAGAGAAGCCTATCTCAATCTATAACTATTACAGAGGGATAGTATAGAACTAACAGAATATTTTTTCTCAAATTAACTTAAAGTACACAACATACTTCACTTTCCAAAATAACAACTTAACTTTGAGAAAGCAGTTGAAGTTGTCAGTGTTATTTCTTTTCAAATGTACTTCAGGAAGTAGTAGTCAAAATGGCTGTGTTTCCTTTTTTTTTTTTTATTTATTCATGTACATAACCAATCAAATGTCAGGAAATAATCGTAGAAAATGAAAGTAACTTTTTAATTGGTTGTAAATTCTAACACTTCATATGTGTTTTGGTCATGTAATTTACCTCAGGATATTTAGACAGGCCTATAGCCTAAATGTTTCAATGGAATTCCACCAAATTTGGGCAAATGGTAGGGACTACTATGTAGTAGGGCCTATTCTATATTTGATGAAAGTGTCTCCAGTGGTTTTTCTGTAAATTACTTTCCCACCTTTTTTTAGGGAGCGCTTACCGGTGCGCGCTCCGGTACGCGCACCGGGAGCGCTACGGGAGTCCTCCATTTTGTGTTTCGGTACAATCGAGACACAAGATGGAGGACAAACAACATTGGGAATGGGTAGAAGGGGGCACTGTAGTCACTTCCTGACCCTCTAGGTTTTCTGAGGGGGGCTTAGGACGCTCATACAGGCAAAAAAAAAAAAAAAAAATTCGCGGGGGAGCACTCGGTACGCGCACCGGTAAGCGTACCGGGGAGCGGACTTTGGTGAAAAATAGTGAAAAAAGTTAGAAAAAGATAAACGTTTTGAATGATCAGAGGTAGGGTAGCTCTGAAAAGAGCTTTTGGGTTCTGTGGCTGATTTAGGTACCTACAAGTAGGTTCCAATGCACAGTCTTAAATTCAGGAGGAATATTCTATTTCCCTCATCTGAGAAGTGCACACCATCTCCTCTGTAGATGTCTTGCATGTTGTAACACAAGTTATTATTGTATATTGAACCCATTCCACAGTCTCTCATGTAAGCAGAAACAGATTTATTCACATGTTTCCGTGCTTTCTCAAATTGTGGACAAAATTGGTTGGACCAGTTCCATTTCTGTCTTTGGCATATATTGGAATATACCAAGGCAGTTTGTGGAAAAAGTGTCATCAATTGATCAAAGGTGTCCTTTAAAAGCATTTCCAGACCAACCCCAGTCATAGTGCCCAAATCATTTCCACCACAGTGCACTATTAAGAGGTCAGGGTTTGGCAGATGCAAAAAGGTTTTCACCAATGGTATCAATTGGTGACATCTCAATCCTCTCTGGCCAATCCACTTGATTTCCATATTTGATAAATCAAGGTTGTGATAATTTCTGCTTACTGCATACCTTTGAGCCCAGTGGATGTAGCTATGTCCAATAATCCATACAGAATACATGGTGAGAGAAGGTTCTGGTGTAGTCAGATGAAGTGTGGGAATGAAATGGCAGTTGGAACAGTAGGAGTTTACAAAAAAATAATTGTGGAGTTTCCCTGCTGTTGAATCACAAGCAATGATTGGTGGATTCAGTTAGTTGAAAACAGAAAGTTAGGGTGCATGGCTGTGTTGTGTGTAAGAAACAATTTGATTGGTTAAGAAAAAGTCTCATATAGATACTTTAAGTGGATCTCAAAGTAAAAAATACTGATATATCTGACACAAATTGGCCGTGAGGAAAGGGTAAGGTATGATGTTCTTAGATCTTTTTTCATAGGAAGTCGATGAAATGGAAGTTATAGAGCACAGCAGACTTTTTTTCCACCAAAAGGACCTTCACTATCTTCTATTTGGCCTCACGGAAAAGTACGTGAATCAAAGATTAGTGTACATATATGAGATGTATGTTTGAATGTTTTTTTTTAAACACAATCTTTTAGATTGTGTTTTTTTTCCCGCTGTTATATGATGAAGAGTTTGAACTCACTAATTTAAGTGAAATTCAATATATTCTGAGAACAGCAAAAATAAACAATGTAACATATTGTATAAGTCATTCTATAGTTTGCATTGTGTAATTTATATTGTATTCACATTGTCTCACACTCATTTTCCTTTTTCACCCTTATTTACCTCTCTTTACTCATTTACACTGCCTTTTTTTAACTTTGTTTCATCGCTGTTCCTTTACTGCACTTCATTCACAACTTCTCAATCCAATTTGAACTGTCTGCATTTCCTCTCTTCCTTCCACCACTTTTTATCTTTTACACATTCTCTCAGTACCACTGCTTTAGTTTTCTTCCCCTCTCTTTCTTTCTTTTTCTCCTTTTTTTTCGCACTCATTGTACTGTAGTTCACTCAGTCTTTCTCTTTGTTTTTCTGTATACTTACACTCTCACTCCTTTTTCATCCATCGTTCTATATTAACCTTCATCCCTTCACTCTGTGACTCCCCTTCACTCACTCTCAGTCATCTTCTATTCCTCTTTTTTATTAATAGTTCCTCATTCAGACTTCTCTCCTTTTCACTCATTTTCCTTTTACTTTCTTATCTTTCCTGATTTCGTTTTGGTATCTCACATTCTTTTAGTATCTTACTTACCTTCAGTAATTTGTTCTCTTTCTATTTCTTTTTACTTCTTTTTTTCTTTCTACATTAGTTTATTTCTGTTTTTGTATCCTTCACTATTGCTTTATTTCTTAGTACACTTTTTTTGATTTTTTACCTCTTGACATGTTTCTTCTATTTTAATATATATTTTTTACTAATTATAACGTGTTTTTTCTTTTGTCTTTCACAGATACAAGTACGTTTTCATCAATTATATGGTAAGTGTGTTTACAAAATGTAGTTTGTTATCACCCTTTGCTTTAACCTCACTACTTTTCTCTCACCCTACCTCACCCTTGTTTCCTTACTTTGCTTCCCTCACTAATTCTTATGCTCCATGTTTACTTCCTACCACATTCAACTTCTTTCAGTACCTCTCCTTCACTTACCTTTTTTACTGGTTCACTTAGTCCCTTTCTGACACTCCTTCCTTTACTCTCTCTCTTCTTTCTCTCTGTCACTCCCTATGTCTTACCCTTATTCACTTATATACACCCTCTTTCACTTCTCTTTACTTACACTCACTGCTATTTTCTTTCCCTCCGTCACTACTGTTTTTTTTCTCTTGTTCCGTCACTATCTGTCATTCCCCATACTTAAGTCTCCTTCCTTTTACTTTCATCACCCATTCACATTTTCCCAGAACCTCTGCTTTAGTCTTCTTCCTCTTTCTTCTCTTCTTTTGCTCCCTTATTCATTTTCTTTTTCTCAGTTATTTCCTCTTACACCTTTTCTCTGTCTTACTATCTATTACACAGTCCCTCTGTGTTCCTCCCTCTAGCTCTCTTTCTCTTAACACCACTCTCTCTGTCCCCTTTCCTCATGCTCACTCCTTCATTTTTTTTCTTTTCTTTTTTTTGGTAGGTGCGCTGACGGTACGTGCACCGGGGCGTTCACGGGTACGCGCACCGGGAGCGCACCAGAGTCAAAAATGAAAAAAAAAAAAACTATATTTAAACAAAAATATTATCATAATATACAATATAGGGTTCATTTTTAGAAAAACATATCTTTCTCAGCTAAAGCTAAAAAATAATCTTAGAAATTCACTAAAAAGTACATAGGTATGAAGCCCTATAAAAAGTTAAAAATTAGCAGTTAAAAAGCCTATGAAATTCACAGAAAAAACCAAAGGTTTCACACCAGTTATAGTTAGGAATTAGCTTTAAAAAAACCTTTGAAATTCACTGAAAAAACCATAGGTTTCACACCAGTTATAGTTAGGAATTAGCATTTAAAAAACCTAAGAAATTCACTGAAAAAACCATAGGTTTCACACCAGTCATAGTTAGCTGGAAATTTTACTGACATAAAACCAATGAAATTCCACGTTATAGTTAGTTGGACTCACTATAACTTGCGCGTGTAATGCACTGCTGATGACCTCTCATATTACATCACTCATGACATGGTCAGTGACATCACTCATGACATCACTGATGACACCATCCTTGTGACAGAGTGACAGACCTTCTTTCACTGTAAAGTAACCCTTGAAACACATATTCAAAAATAGAAACTAACATTTTCAAAAAAGTGGATATACCCATACCAGTTACAACAACCAATTCAGTAATTCCACCATCTATGTACACATTCACATATTCACCAACAGTTTTATATAGTCACTCATACATATACTCACTCATCATATGTAGTGATACCCCTATACATCCTGTTACACACCGACAGTCATCAAAAAGTTACTCACACACACACTCACACATGCAAATAAACTAATAAACATCCATTTATTTGCATATACAGATATACACACACTACCACCTTACTTCTAAGGAAACTTACACGTATTTACTCTCTTAAACAATCACTAATAGAAACACATACTTATTTAAACAGGAACTCTTACAATCTCTCACTCTCACATATACTGACTTATATACATCAATACTCACATATACTAGATTAAAATATATCTTGTTACTGATAAAGACACTAGTGAGACAGTCATTCACTTACTAACACACACATATACAAACTCATCCATCCATACAGTCCTCCACATATGCCATCTTCCAAACATATACAAACAGTGAGTCAGTCATTGATGCATCTATGTGCTAAGTAACACCCCCACCAAATCTTACAGACACTCATACTGATACTAAAAAAATCATCTAATAACCCATATACACACACATGTAGCTACTCACCAACCCATGCAGCCACTTATACACAAAGTGAAACACTGATACAAACATTTAAATATTTAAACAATACTCGCTAATATATGTATTCACTAAAATACACTTCATAAGCCAATTAACCAATCAATTTCTTTAACATCCATTAAGACACTTATTTAAACATTTATTCTTCCATCGACCTTTGCATATACATATATAAAACATGTTTAATTTTCAGAAAGGCACACATTCACTGGATGGTGTCATCAGTGATGTCATGAGTGATGTCACTGACCATGTCATGAGTGATGTAATATGTGACGTCATCAGCAGTGCATTGCAGGCGCGCAAGTAATAGTGATTCCAACTAACTATAACGTGGGAATTTCAATGCTTTTATGTCAGTAAAATTTCCAGCTAACTATAACTGGTGTCAACCTATGGAAAGGGGCGACCACTCGGTCCCCCCGCACGTATGGCGGAGTGCCTCGATCCCCCCGGGAAGCCATTTTTGGGCGGGAGGCGCGTCTCGGCTGGTATGCCCGAAGCGGCGTAGCCGGGGCGCGCTTTTTCCCGCCCTAGAGTGGGCTGGCCTAGACACCGACGTAGCCAGCCACGCCCTCGGGGCAGGCAGGGGCGGGTTTACGCCCGCCCGGAAGACGGATAAAAAGGGACGCAAGACCAGAAGACGTCCTCTTGTTCTTGTGCTCCGAAGCTGCACCTCCTCGCTACACGTGAGCTCGGGACAGAACGAAGAGCCAATTTTGAGCGTTTTGATCTTTTTCTTTGTCTTCTAGATACTTCGTCGGAGAGATGCCCAAGAAAGGCGCAAAGAGAATGACGACCGACCAGATGGTGCGGGCCCTTTTCAAAGAGATGTCCGACATAAAGAAACGGTTGGCGGAGCGAGACGGGGAGGAGGGTTCGGGCCCTGCGCCGGCTGGAGGGAGACCTAAGAGGCCGAAAAGGGTTCCAGCCGGTGGAGACGTCCCGGTTCCCTCTGCCCCGCTCGAGGCGCCGACCCCAGTACCGATGGAGGGGAATCCAATCCCCGTTGTCGTCACACCGACATCCAATGAAGACATGCCCCCCGAGCTGGCAGCACAGCTAGCAGCATGGTTGGGGGATAGTAGTGATGGCGCCACGGCTGCCGAGGCACAGGCGCTGATAAAAGGGCTGCGTGAGAAGAGAGATGCAGCTAAAGTGACTACGCCGTTGGCGGGAATAGACAAGCCGCAAGCGGCAGAAGCAGCGTCCGGTTCAGGTAAGCGGCCATTGCCGATTGCAAGGGACGAGTCAGCACCCTCTCGTAGAGAGAGATTGGGACAACATGTGCCTTTAGCTATAAAGGAAAAGATCTGGGCGGGGGAGTATGTGAATATTTTCTCCTTGCTTGTTGATCATTATGAGGTGGACCATGTTAAGAGTCAGAAGGACCTAATGCATCCGAGTGTTTGGCGCGCAAAAATGGCCGCCTTTAAGGTAAATGAGAATATTGGCAACTGGGGCAATGCGTGGGGTATTTTTACATCGATTTTGGGGGAACGTAGGCCCGAGTTGCTTCCTGAGTTTCCCATTTATCAATCACGAATTATGGGTTACTCGACAGCGTATCAAGGTAACCATTGGTTTTGTTATGACAATCTGTTCAGGAAAGAAAAGGAACATAACAAGAGTTTGACTTGGGATTGTTACGATTCTGTGACATGGGATAGGATGAAAGAATCAGGAATGTTAAAAATGCCATTGGTTGGGAGTAATGTTGTTGATTACTCCCGCCAAAATGTGGGGACGCCCTTTCGACCAAATACGAGCACCGACGACTATTCGAGACCCGCAGGCAATACAGGAAAAAAGGGTTTCTGCTTTAATTTCAACAAAGGGAAATGTACCAGGCCTCCGGGATCGTGTAAATTCAAACATGAATGTAGTACTTGTGGGTCGTCCCATCCTGAGTCATCGTGCAGAGCCAGAACGGGTGAGAATGGGGGTAAGGGAGGCGCCAAACAGGTCTAAGATAGTCCGAGGGGCGCCTTTACCAACCCCGATTGATACCTTGGCAATGATTCCCTGGCTCAGCGAATACCCGGATCGTACTTCTGCTGGGGTGCTGCGGAACGGTTTTACACATGGTTTCCGCATCCCGGTGGGGGACTTTCAGGGTGTAGGGACGTGCAAAAATCAACTTTCCGTTTTTCAACATACCTCTGTAGTGCAAGACAAAATTAAGAAAGAGGTTAGCCGGGGACGGGTCGCCGGCCCGTTTAGTGTACCTCCGGTACCGCATTTTGTCTGTTCTCCGTTAGGGGTGGTCCCCAAGAAGGACCCAGGTGAGTTTCGTTTGATCCATAATCTGTCTGCTCCACATGGTCTTTCGGTGAACGATGCAATTGATCCAGAGCTTTGTTCGGTGCGATACGCATCGTTTGATGAGGCAGTAGCCATCTTGAATCGCCTGGGGCCCGGGACGTTGATGGCGAAATCAGATATCGAGTCAGCGTTCCGGTTGCTCCCGGTACACCCAGACGACCAGCGTCTTCTGGGATTCGGGTTCCAGGGGTCATTTTACATGGATAGGTGTATGCCAATGGGATGCTCTATATCATGTGCTTATTTTGAGAAATTCGGTACTTTCCTGCAATGGGTGTTCACTATGAAAACGGGTTTCCGAAATGTAATGCACTACCTTGACGACTTTCTGTTCCTTGGCCCCGCCGGAAATCCCGAATGTGCCCAGGCCTTAGCTGAATTCTGTGTGTTGATGGGTCATTTTGGCGTGCCATTGGCACCAGGTAAAACTATGGGTCCCACGACTTGCCTCGAGTTTTTGGGGATCGAGTTGGACTCTAGGGAAGGGTGTTTCCGTTTACCAGCTAGCAAAATGTTGAAATTCAGGGCAGCCCTCCAAATATGTTTAACTGCATCTAAGGTTACACTGCATCAGTTGCAACAATTGGTGGGGAAGTTGAACTTTGCCTTGAGAGTGATCCCAATGGCCCGCCCCTTTTCCCGCTCAATCGCCCAAGCGATGGTTGGCCTAAAGGAGGGTCATCATCGCACGAGGTTATCGGCCGAGGTCCGCCAGGACATGCGTATTTGGTTAGCATTTTTGGCGGACTTCAATGGTCGAGTCGTCTGGAACAAACCAGCCGTATCCTCCGAAGAGCTTGGGCTATGGACAGATTCAGCGGGAAGCATAGGCTTTGGCGCCATCTTCGGCACAAAATGGTCTGCACAAAGGTGGCCCCTATGGTGGCATGAGAAGGGGCTGACGAGTAATATTGCTTTCCTTGAACTGTTTCCCATTCTGGTGGCCCTGAGAACCTGGCCTGAAGGGTTCAGAGATCATTCGGTCGTGTTCTGGTCTGACAATATGACCGTTGTAGAATGCATCAATAGTCAGGCAGCCCGTTGTAGACTGATTTTGAGGCTGCTGAAAGAAATTGTCCTACTGTGTATGCAACTGAACGTGATATTCAGAGCAAAACATGTCCCGGGGGTGATGAATCAGGCGGCTGATGCACTGTCTCGTTTTCACATGCAGGCTTTCTCGGGTTTCCTTCCTTCAGCGGACCCAGAGCCGGCACCCTTCCCCGAAGCTCTCTGGTCTCTCGGTGCCCCGAACTTCGTCACCTCGTGGGAGAGAGTCTAGCACCCAGGACAAGGAAGGCATATGAAGGGGCGTTTCAGGCCTATTTAGCCTTTTTGGGGACTGAGAGAGGGGGACTTTGGGGTCAGGAAGAATGGGTTGTACATTTTCTGATGTCCTTACGTAGGGCTGGGAAATCGGTGGCTACGGCCCAAAGGCATCGTGCCGCCATTTCCTTTGTTGCCAGGGCCCATAATATCCAGGACCCGACAGCGTCTTTTGCAGTACAAAAGGCGCTGCGTGGGTGGCAACGCCTTGAGGGTCGCAGAGTAGACGTGAGACGACCGATAGGTCTGGATAGGTTGTCCCAGTTGCTGGCCACACTCCCTACCACATGCTCGTCTCCTTTCGAGACGTGTTTGTTCCGGACTGCATTTACGCTGGCATTTCACGGGGCTATGAGGATAAGTGAGCTGGTTGCAAGAAACAAACAGGATGTGGTGGGGGGGTTGTGCCGGGAACACGTTCAGATCAGGGGCGATGCGATGATTGTCTCCTTTCTCAGGTCCAAGGCCGACCAAGATGGGAGGGGGGACTGCACGATCATTCGCAGGACCCCCGGGTCCTCCATGTGTCCGGTACAGTGTTTAGAAGATTACCTAGCACGAAGGGTGGCATCATGGGGGGGGACATTGTTGAGGCATGCAGACGCCACCCCGCTGACGAGGTTTCAGTTTCAGCGGGTGCTTGCAATGGCCATTGCCGCAGCGGGCTTGGACCCGGGCGAATTCGGGACCCATTCCTTTCGAATAGGGGCTGCCACTGAAGCTACAGCCAGGGGTCTTACTGTAGAGCAAGTGAAACGAGTGGGGCGTTGGTCCTCCAATTGTTATAAGAGATATGTGCGATTGCACATGTTGTGAAGCTGTAATCATGTACTCACGCTTCTTGTCCTTTGTTTGTTTTCAGTTACGCAAGCCTACGCGGCAGGGCGGACTATGCAGTCGACCCAACACCAGGCCAGCGGTCAGACATCACCGGCTGTGAGAAAGGAGGTGTGGGTCGTGGGCCACTCATACGTGAGACGGGCTGCAGACGTATTCAAAGCAGGTGACATGATTCACGTACCTGGGGAATACGGGTACAGAGTGTCCTTCTACGGAAAGGGCGGTCTCTGTATTGACCAGTTTCAAACATTCTTTGAGGGTTTGTTAGGGCGGATGAGGTCACCGCCGTCCATAGTCATAGTGCATTTAGGGGGCAATGATTTGGTCACCACCGGTAGACGACTTCTCCTGGAGGCTATGCTTTCCACGGTAAGTTGGTTAGCGAGGAGAGTTCCGGGGTGCATAATTGCGTGGTCTCATATGATCCCACGAAAAGTGTGGCGGGGGGCTAACTCGATCCCTGCTTTGAATCATTCTGTTAGAAAACTGAATAACAAAGTGAGTAGGTTGTTCCGTTCCAAAACATTGCATTCTATCTCGCATAAGTGTAGTAACGATGACAGTATGTATTTGGGGGATGGTGTGCATTTGTCGAAGGTGGGAAATGAGTTACTCATAGGAGACTTCTTGGCTTGGTTAAAAACGTTAAAGCATGACCTTTAGGTAGGAGTTTTGTGGGGGGTCCGGATAGCCGGTCAACTATCCGGACCTGTGGCGGTAAGGTCATGATCGGTGAGCACTAATTGGAAGATCCCTATGAGTGGGCGTCACCCAACACGGATGGGAGCGCTCGGGAGAGGTGGCCATTGGCCCCTCAATGGGGAGGCGGTCCCGTCTAAGGATGGGTCGCCGGAAGTAAGGGAAAGGCGGTCAAGGCCCCTTCCTTTGTAGGAGGGGTTACAGCCCCCTCCTGGTGAATTTCCCGGGGCCAGTGTCATCTGCGACGGCAGATGCTGTAAGTTGTGTGGGGTGGGGGGAGGTCCACGATACCTTCTAGATACCTCACACGAGTCTTCGAACGACCTTTAAATGGCGTCGAGTCTTAAGTGCCCCCGTCAAGTCAAGGGAAATTGTTAGTAGTTGCACTTGAGGTAAGCCTCTGTGCTGTCGCCCCTCCCAAGTGGGAGGGGTAAGTCTGGTTAGGGATCTTGACACCGGTTATGACCTTGCCGTTGGCCCTTAAACGTTAGGATGTACAATTTCAGTATTTCTAGAGAATGTCTTGTAGGATGCTAGTTCGGCTAGGAGAACCTCTGTATTAGAGAATATGTTAAGGTTAGCCAAACATCGCAATGTGGTAATGAAATTGTACATAACATGAAACGTTTAATGTTTTAACTTTGTTTTAATAAATACGGCCGCGGGAGGGTCACTCCCTCCCACTTCCAAAAACTTCAAGAACTGTTTCCGGTTTCCCTCCTTTTGGGGATTGTGTTGAGAGGGGGTGGCAGGTATCTCAGCCATATGGAAAGGGGCGACCACTTGGTCCCCCCGCACGTATGGCGGAGTGCCTCGATCCCCCCGGGAAGCCATTTTTGGGCGGGAGGCGCGTCTCGGCTGGTATGCCCGAAGCGGCGTAGCCGGGGCGCGCTTTTTCCCGCCCTAGAGTGGGCTGGCCTAGACACCGACGTAGCCAGCCACGCCCTCGGGGCAGGCAGGGGCGGGTTTACGCCCGCCCGGAAGACGGATAAAAAGGGACTAAAGACCAGAAGACGTCCTCTTGTTCTTGTGCTCCGAAGCTGCACCTCCTCGCTACACGTGAGCTCGGGACAGAACGAAGAGCCAATTTTGACCCACCCACCATGCCCCTGAGGACAGCCAGTTGTTTTATAATAAAGTAGATTTATAAGTATGTTTTTCCGTTCGTTTACAGGTTGAGATGGTATCAGTTTTATGTTGATCACAATAAAGAATGGTGTCTGTTGTCTAGGTTTTACGATTAAAATGATGTGATACAGTGTTGCATTTTTTAAACATGCTCTTTCGGTCGTAGCGACCAATGTTTTCATAGGTTTGAGTAGAATTGTCGTATTTATTTTGGTAGGCGGTAAGGTCATGATCGGTGAGCACTAATTGGAAGATCCCTATGAGTGGGCGTCACCCAACACGGATGGGAGCGCTCGGGAGAGGTGGCCATTGGCCCCTCAATGGGGAGGCGGTCCCGTCTAAGGATGGGTCGCCGGAAGTAAGGGAAAGGCGGTCAAGGCCCCTTCCTTTGTAGGAGGGGTTACAGCCCCCTCCTGGTGAATTTCCCGGGGCCAGTGTCATCTGCGACGGCAGATGCTGTAAGTTGTGTGGGGTGGGGGGAGGTCCACGATACCTTCTAGATACCTCACACGAGTCTTCGAACGACCTTTAAATGGCGTCGAGTCTTAAGTGCCCCCGTCAAGTCAAGGGAAATTGTTAGTAGTTGCACTTGAGGTAAGCCTCTGTGCTGTCGCCCCTCCCAAGTGGGAGGGGTAAGTCTGGTTAGGGATCTTGACACCGGTTATGACCTTGCCGTTGGCCCTTAAACGTTAGGATGTACAATTTCAGTATTTCTAGAGAATGTCTTGTAGGATGCTAGTTCGGCTAGGAGAACCTCTGTATTAGAGAATATGTTAAGGTTAGCCAAACATCGCAATGTGGTAATGAAATTGTACATAACATGAAACGTTTAATGTTTTAACTTTGTTTTAATAAATACGGCCGCGGGAGGGTCACTCCCTCCCACTTCCAAAAACTTCAAGAACTGTTTCCGGTTTCCCTCCTTTTGGGGATTGTGTTGAGAGGGGGTGGCAGGTATCTCAGCCATATGGTTTTTTCAGTGAATATATATATATATATATATATATATATTACCTATTGGCGGTCGCCAGTAGGTATATATAGTTAGGATTTTTTCTCTATGGAACTTTTGAAAATTCTATGTCTAATAACTTTGGCGTTTGTGAACGGAATCGGCTGAAATTTTCAGGAAAATGGCACATTTTGTTTCTGAGCAGCCCCTGAATATTTGGGGGGGTTTTGTCAAGGGGGGGCCGAGAAAAAAGGGGGGTCCCAAAACGCGTTTTTCCCATTCATTTTTCCATAGGGCCTTTGGCCTCACTTTTAGCTCGAACGGCTGAATGGATTTACACGAAACTTGGCAAAATTATAGGGACTGTTAGCCCGATGTGCCTTTGCTGGGTCTCAATATATGTGCTCCAGTGGATTTTGAGAAATTAACGTTTAAAAAAACAGATATATCTGTGACAGCGTCCCAGATAGCGCACCAGATCGCGTACTTTTCGCGTAACGGAGCTTTGCGTAGCGAAGCTGATGGCTCTCCGGTGTCTGTCAACATTCTAAACAGTCCGGTGCGGCCGCCATCTTGTCTCTCGGTAGGATCGAGAGACAAGAGGGGGAGAAAAACGAAGGGGGAATTTAATGAAAGGGGGCAAGGTAGATCCTTCTTGACCCCCTAGGAATGATGTTGGGGTTAATAAAGGGTCCCGTGGGCCAAATAATAAAAATTTGATTTTTCGCGGTAGAAGCGCTTCTCGGTTCGCGAACCAGGTCGCAAACTGGTAGCGAAACGTGAATTTGCCATACTGTGTTTCGATTTAATTAAATTACTAGGTATAAGGGGGTACGGGAGACGTATCCTGACCCCTTATGTTTTCTGAGGGTGGCTGAGGAGGCTCATATATGTTGATACATGTCTTCCAGCGGCTGTGCGTGAGCTTTTTTTTTTTTTGCTATAAATTAATCCTTATTGATAAACATTGTCTGCGCCATCTTGCCTTTTTTCCAATGCCACACTTTTGTCGTGCACGGCAGCCATTTTAGATGCCTTGACCAGACCTACTCTCTGCACGCCGCCGATCCTCAGCATGGCTCCCCACCCTCGCAAGCATCTCCCCCACGCACTGGTCACCCCCGCTCTCTCTCTCATGCATGGGCCAGAAACCTCCTCCCATCTGCGCTGTTCTTCTCTGAGAATCACACCCTGTGCCCGCCCGACACCTCCCTTTCACCCTATTCACTACCACACCCTCTGACACTCCTCTTCCTCTGTGTCCGATTGTCCAGGCCGGTCCCAGGCTATCACCTAGTCCTGCAGGTGTAGTTTATGGCCCCAGCTGTAGAGAATCACCCCTCTTTAAAGGAGTTACAGTAGATAGAGGCCCCCACCCGATGAGATCCGTCACACCACACGCGTTACTACTATCTGATAACCATCCTGTATTGTGCTTGGGGAGGGGATTCTCACTGTGAGGGTGTGTGGGTCCGAGCCTGAAGCGGAAGATTCCAGGGATGCCTCTTTGTACATCAAAGTTTTTACAATTATGTGTCACATTAAAAATATATAGCACTCCAACAATGTAGTAGGATTATAACATTTTAATAACTTATAAATATATACAACGCAACAAAAACAGTAAATACATTTAAACATTTTTTTAAAAAAGAAGCAACAATGGTCAGTAGCTGTGTTTTGTGCGAATAGTCCCAAGGCAGCACAACGTGCTGAGTTCTGGCCGGCACCCAGGTGATGTTACCTGGGTGCCGCACTGGTTTTTGGTATCGTACAATGCAGCTCCGAAAAACGGCGTGGGGCGTCCCGGGTGGTGCGGGGGGAGGCCTCGTCAGTAGCGGTCTGTTGTGCGAATAGTCCCAAGGCAGCAGAACGTGCTGAGATGTGGATGGCAACCAGGTGATGTCCAGTAAGTTGCCGCACTGGTTTTGGCATCCTACAATGCTGCTCCGAAAAACGGCGTGGGGTGCCCCGGGGCTGGGGGGAGGCGGCGTGAACGGGCCTCCCCAGGTGGAGGCTCGTCTGCTGTACTGGGGCGCCCCTTTACCGTTTCAGTTACCATTCCGCCCGCTTTTGCTACACTGTGCCTCATCCTCCATTCAGCTGGTTATCGCCCGCTCTTGTGGCTACAGCGTCTCGCTCACCATGTAGTTGAGTTGCGCCCACTCTTGCGGTGCAGCGTTAGGCGGCTGCTACAGGACTCTTAAAATGGCGGACGGCTCTTCGGATTTGGGCCCTGGTCCACTAAAATGGCCCTGGGACACCTTGGAACTCTGATGTCCCCTGAGCCTTGAAGATTTTACAAAAGTCTTGAGGGCCCCCAACTCCTGCAGGCTTCCGGTGGGGAGCGGCTGCCATGATTGCTTGCGGAATGACCACGACGGAGCCACGAGATGGTGGTGCTCTCATGCTGACGCCAGCTTCAGTCTGAAACATCCAGAAACAAGGTGGGGCTTTCATTGTTTGGGGAAAAAAAATGTTTTAATCCAATGAAGTGTTATTTTTAGCCTTCTATCATTAGGAAACCAAAAGTAAAATGAACCAATGAAAAGTTTTATAATCAAGTCACATGACCTGTTATGCTTACGTTACACGCTGGTATAAAAAGCGTAGAAAATCCGTTGGCACGTGAGGCGGCGTCAGTAGCGGACCGATGTGCGAATAGGCCGAAGGCAGCACAACGCGCCAAGATCCGGATGGCACCGAGGTGGTGTTCAGCAAGTTGCCGCACTGGTGTGGCCATCCTACAATGCTGCGCCGAAAGTCGGCGTGGGGCGCCCCGTTGGCCTGTGAGGTCGCGTCAGTCAGTGGGAAAGCAATGTGATGCTGTGCGTCGCCCCCAAGATGGAGGCTCCTTGGCTGCAGTGGGACGCCCCTTGGTGTTTCACTCGCTATCCAGCTGAGTTGCGTCCGCACTTGCGGCTACAGTAGGCCGAAGGCAGCACAACGCGCCGAGATCCGGATGGCACCGAGGTGGTGTCCAGCAAGTTGCCGCACTGGTGTGGCCATCCTACAATGCTGTGCCGAAAGTCGGCGTGGGGTGCCCCATTGGCTTATGAGGTGGTGTCAGTAGCGGACCGATGTGTGAATAGGTCGGAACCAGCACAAGGCGCCAAGATCCGGATGGCAAGTCCTGGATGTTGGGTGCCATAGTTGAGAGTTCTGAGCAGTGCTTGTAACACTGTCTGGAGCTTATTTGCACCTGCTGCAGCTTCACTATTGCCCTGGTGTGGCCAAAGATCGCCCATGACATAGGCGGCCGGCTCACGAGGTCCGGCGGAACTTTTTTCCTTTTCCTTTCTGCATCTTGTCCCACAATCCGTTTGACCTGAAGACACGACCAGGTGCCTGAATGTGTGCAGGGGGACGCTATTGATTGAATCAAAATGGCGGCTTCACACAAAGCTGACTCAAGCGTTGCTGGTGATGCTATACAGACAAAAAATGGTTTTCAGTTTGTACTTTCTTCAGGATTTTTCCATCCAAGGCTGGTTGAGAGTTTGTGGAACAATGGCTTTAGATCTTGCCCTCCCCTCTTTTGACTGTTGGTTCTTGTTACCTATCTCTTCTGTTGTCATTTAACTGAACCTTTTTTGACTGCCGAAAGGGGTTCTGGTCCGACCGCTGGTTGGTGGAGACATTTTGACTATATCCTGGACCTGCCCGGCCTCGCCCAAAATGGCGCCGGTATAAATGGGACTCGTAACTCCTTGTTGTGTACTGGTTGAACAACCTTGATATCACGAGATATGTATGCAGTTTTGAAGCACATGGCGGGGGGGGGACGAGAATTGATTGAATATTTCGACATCCTTATTGATATTAAGTTCTGATGTGTTACTGATTACTGTACTATTGTAAGGTCGAATTAACGTCACCCATGGTACTTGCCCGCAAATGTATATCTAGAAAATTTTATTGTAAGTGGCCCTGTTGTATTTTAATTACAAAATGTACGTCCACCGATTCCGCAACTGTTAGACACCTTAGTTCTTGCAACCTAATGGCCCGCTCGTTACGTTCCTCTACAGTGTAAATGTTTCCTCATCATATACGATTCCAGTTTGCTCCGTGGCCGGCCCACGTGGTTATAGGCCCGTATTTGTATACTGACATTTTCACAATAAAGGTTTTTAAAACAAAACATGGTAGTAGTTTTTAATTTTAGTCACTGTTTTCGAATCAGTAAAAGGCAAGTGAAATAAAGCAGTCCAATTACATGACGGATAGGGTATAATACGCAGGAACGCAGTTAAGATAAATGGTCAAGGGCTGTTGTGTTTTTTACTCCTGCAACAAAAAGTGATCGATAAGAATCTGATATTCAGGCGTATCGGCGACTAAGACAGCCGGCCGAGCATCTTTTGCTCAACGGCTCCGTCATGGGACGAAGAAACGCCCTTTTGCTAGAAAAAGGAATATATTTTACTTGCAGGACAGTTGTAAATTTTCCGGGAAAGTACATTAGCCTGGAACATTATAACATATATGTTTAAGAAAAAATAATGTTCGAAAGCAATAAAAAGCGTAATTTTTAGGTCATATGACCAAGCCTTTCATCATTAGAATAACAAAAGTAAAATGAACCAATGAAACGTTTTATAAACAAGTCACATGACCTGTTATGCTTACGTTACGCGCCGCGCCCCGGATCGCTTCCGGGAAGCTGCGCTTCGCGCACCGGAGCACTTCCGGGTGCGCTAACGCGGCGTGTCATATAACGCATTACGCGACAACGTAGGTCCAGAATATAGTCAAACTGTCTCCACCAACCAGCGGTCGGAACACAACCCCTTTCAGTAGTCTAAAAAGTTCTGCTAAATGAAAACAGAAGGGACAGGCAACAAGAACCATCAGTCAAAGAGGGGAGGGCAAGTTCTTCCCTACCGGGTCACGTTGGGGCGCTACCGGAACTGATCGAATTGGTAGTCTACAGTGTTTCTGGATGTTTCAGACTGAAGCTGGCGTCAGCATGAGAGCACCACCATCTCGTAGCTCAGTCGTGGCCATTCCACGAGCAATCATGGCAGCCGCTCCCCACCAGAAGCCTGCGGGAGTCGGGGCCCCCAAGACTTTTGTAGAATTTTCAAGGCTCAGGGGACGCTTTCGAGAATGGGGCCCAAGTCCTAGCAGACAAGCGTCCGAGTTCCAAGGTGTCCCAGGGCCATTTTAGTGGATCACGCCCAAATCTGAAGAGCCGGCCGCCATTTTGAGAGTCTTGTGGCAGCCGCCTATCGCTGCATCGCAAGAGCGGGAGCAACTCAACTACATGGTGAGCGAGACGCTGTAGTCGCAAGAGCGGGCGGTAAACATCTGAATGGCGGAAGAGGCACAGTGTAGCAAAAGCGGGCGGAATGGCAACTGAAACGGTAAAAGGGCGCCCCACTACAGCGTGTCTTCAGGTCAAACGGATTGTGGGACAAGGTCCAGAATGGAAGAGTCATCAAAAGGCAAAAAGTTCCGCCGGACCCCGGGAGCCGGCCGCCTATGTCGGGGGCGATCTTAGGCCACACCAGGGCAACACGACTTGGGGAGGGGGCAGGAGCCAAGCGCCCCCTCCCAGTCCGCGCCACCACACCGTATGTTGAAAATCTGAAGCCATCGTTCTATAAACTCTCAACCAGCCTTGGATGGAAAAATCTTGATGAATGTACAAACTGAAAACCAGTTTTTGTCTGCATAGCATCAGCAGCAACGCTTGCTATCAGAGTTTATGAGTTTCATGCTCGATCGATTGAGCTAGCCGGATCAGGCAACAAAAAGTATAAATTAGTTATGTAAATAGTTATTTAATAAAATGTTTAACCCTGTTACTTTGCTGGTGTGTTGTATATATTTATAATATTTGCATAGAGTTTATCGTTATTTTGGGCGGGGTGGGTGGCGGAGCTGAGCTGTCTTGCAGCCCTCATGGTGTGGAGCTCAGTTAATCTCACTATTTTCGTATTTCTCATGAAGTGTTGTTCCTAATGTTTCTATTTTAGCGAGGTCAAAAAGAGATCCCATTAGTGGCCTACTGATTTTGCTCGATGACTTTTGTTTTTTTTACACGATTTTTCACTATCTGCAAAGACTAAACAGAGTATTGCGACTTTGTGCTTGTTTGTAAATAGAGAATGAAACAAAGAGAATCAATTGTAAAATAGTAAATGCTTGGATAACAATCAATCAAATGGAGAGACAAGCAGGCACAACAGATTACAACGGGGGCAAAGGCCTGCGTTAACTACCCTTCACTATCTGCAAAGAGAGAGTACTACTAAGAGAAAAGAGGGGGGGGGGCAGCGTTCAAAGCACATCAGCGTGCATAAACACGAAAAAGTTTTTACCTATCACGTACTTGACATTTGACAGCTTTTGATATTTGCTATTAAAAAACCATTGAAATTCACTGAAAAAACCATAGGTTTTAGCCCATATATAGTTAGGGATTAGCATTTACAAAACCTTAATTTACTCGCACAAAACCATAGAAATTCGCATATATAGTTAGATGCAATAACTATATATCGCGTACTCGCAACCCACTGCTGATGATGTCACATATTACATCATTCATGACATGGTCAGTGACATCACTGATGACATCACTGATGACATCTCAAATGACATCATTCATGACATGGTCAGTGACATCACTGATGACATCACTGATGATATTTCAAATGACATCACTTGTAAAATCACTGATAACATCTCATTTGTCATTACTGATCACATCACTGATGATATCATTCATGTGATAATACGATCAACCTCTTCAGACTCTAATATAACCTTAGATACAATCAGTGTAAACAGACTCTCACAGACTGTCACTCATCCATGGAGTTACTCACACACCTAGTCAGTCATGCAAAGAATCAATCACACCTTCATTTCCTCAACTATACAGTTATACACACCTTACTTAATCAAACATATACTAACACATATTTACTCTCTTATACAATCCCTGATACAAGTTCACAATGATCCATACAGCCACTCACACATTCACTGGCTCTTATGCACAGTTATTTATATATGTCAACTCTTACATGTACTGTGTTTTACATATGTAGTTACTTTGACATTTAGCACTGAGATATCCATTCACTCACCAATACACTCATGCACACAGTCAACCACCCATACAGCTGTTTTCACATGCATTTTTGAACCCATGCATCTACTGAATCAACTGCTGACACATCTATGCACAGAGTCACACACCTCTCAGCCACTCCCACACACAAACTCAGTCTTCCATACAAATATTTGGGCAACCAATCAATAACCCATATAGTTACTCATATAGCTACTGATCAACATATGCAGCAGTTTACAGAACTACAGTAATAATGATGCACAAATTAAGACAGTTTAGTCACTAACCCATGCACTCAGTGAGACACATTTAATCATTCTCTCATACAGTCAGTCATGCACCTACTAAATCCTTCATCCAAACACTTATACATCCACTCATTCTTCAATATGTAAGACATATTTTAACTTTACAGAAACATACAGTCACTGGATGTTGTCATTTGAGATGTCATCAGTGATGTCATTTGAGATGTCATCAGTGATGTCATCAGTGATGTCCCTGACCATGTCATGAATGATGTAATATGTGACATCATCAGCAGTGGGTTGCGGGTGCGCAATATATAGTTATTGCATCTAACTATATATGCGAATTTCTATGGTTTTGTGCGAGTAAATTAATGTTTTGTAAATGCTAATCCCTAACTATATATGGGCTAAAACCTATGGTTTTTTCAGTGAATATATATATATATAGATGGCTGAAGACTCCCACTAGGGAAAATGAAAACGCATTCTCTTGTCTCTATTCAGTGAAAGCGGTTTATTTAGTAACCAGTACCCAAGGCGTTTCGCTTCTTACAAAGCTTGCTCACGGGATGTTGAGCCAGTTTCTAAGTCCTCCTTTTAAACACCAGGTCATGTGACTTCCTGTGTTGTTGTTACATGCATGCTGGTTAATGTAGTTCCATTACACTTTCGTCACCAGTGTGCATTTATCTGTATCTTGTTACAGTCTATACCAACAAGGAAGAAGGGGAGGGAAAAGTGCATCTATATATTTTTACAGACATTGTTTTCTAACTCTTTAGTGAGTTTTTGTCATATCCATTCTGTTCTCTCCAATGAGCCCATTGGATTCCAATTTCAGGGCTACTGCTTACAACACACAAGTTCATTTAGACAGTTCTGTTTCTGCATTCAGATCTGTTTATAGATATATATATTTTTTTTAAGATAGCATTATTTTTTGTTGGTTTAGATTTAATTGTGTTATTTATTTGTTATATTTTTTTGTTTTTTTTCCTTATATTGTATCATTCCATTCGGATTAGTGCAGGAGGTTGGGATGACTTACATATAGAGACATATAGGGACCTATAGGAACCCATAGGGACCTCTGTACTACTAGTCACGCCTACGTTATTTTGTACTCTGGGCCTGGGCATGTTCTCGGATGGCTTCTAATAAGTCATCAGCATCCTGTATAGAACGGATGTTGTGCATCTTGTTGTTGCACATGATCCGTAGGAATGCTGGGAACCTCATCTGTTCTGTGGCTCTTAATGACCTAAATTTGTCCAGTTGCTGCCCCAACTCCCACTGTCTATCCAGAGTGGTTTTGGAAAGGTCTGACCGTATCTCAAAGGAGAAGTCTGGGCCCTTCATTGTTCTAGCTTTCAGAGCAAGATTTAGGATCTTTTCTTTAAGTGCGTAAGTCAAGAAGTTGATTTACACCTTTCTAGGTTTAGTTCTTGCCGGGTTCATGCGAAACGGGTCTCTATGTATTCGCTGAATATCCTTGTCTAATTCTTCGACTGTTTCGTCAAGGTTAAGGGAGTCCTTTAATAGCTTAATTATAAAGCCTTTAAGGTCAGCACCTTCCTTGCCTTCTGGAATATTCAGAAGGCGAATGTTGTTACATCTTGAGTAATTGTCCAACACTTCGACCCTCTCTCGCATGCTCTCTCCATCTCCTTGGAGGATGTGTATTTTAGATCTAGCAGTCCCTAAATTTGTAGTCAAAAGACCTACTGAGCTTTCCAGTATTTCAGTTCTTTCACATAGGCCATCCACCTTTTGACCTAATACCTCACATGTTGGTCTTATTTCATTCTGATTAGTTTTAGAGACTGCAAAATCACGTCTTATCTCCTCCCTCATTGCAGCAATAGAGCTGACTAGGGCCTCAAGTGCATTACCTACTCCCGGATCTTCCTGACCCCGGTCTACTACATCCTGCTTCGTCTCCTTTCCTGCTGTTGTTGCATTAGTTGTGTCCCATCACCTAGCATTTTGTCTTGTTGAATAGATGCTTTACTGACAGTGGCAGTCTCTATGTCCATTAACGAGTCAGGTGGGATAAGGACTAAGGGAGCCTCGGGCGCTACCACTTCAGAGGACGGGGTAGAGGAGGAGACTTTTAGTCTTTTTTTGCCTAGTGTTTTTATTTCCCTCCTTCGCAGTCTCTCCCTTGGTCTCAGCTAACCTTATTTTAGGCTCCTGACCTATCTTTGGAGCCAACCCCAAGGTGCACTCTGGGAACTGTAGTTTGCTCTCTTCCAACCTGAGCCCCTTACCTCGATTCCTGGTCTTACTCCTTGTGATCCTTACTTGCAGGTCTTTACTTTTATTACTACCTGTCTTGAGCCCGTCCCAGGTCAAATCAAACACCTTACTTTTGGGTGAAGAGAAATCTCCCCGACCTTCTGGCTCCTCCAAGTCAGTGCTGCACCGACTGTTTCTGGCGCCGATGTTTCTCCAGTAAGGGGAGAGCTTTGCAAGGCTGTGTCCCTCGGCGTTGTTCCCCCTCCTCCTCTGCAGATCGAAACCGCAGTGTGGAACCCCGAGCAGCGGCCGCCCGGCTGCGCCTAAACTCCAAGGCTGCCCGTCTCCAACACGGGAGAACGGTGGAGGCAGGTGAGGGAGGTACCGCCGGCACACACATTCACCGAATCCTGCCGTTCAACGGTATCAATTTCCTTCGGAAACAAGCAAGCTCTGTCATAAGATCTCTCCGCGGGTCAAATCCTTCAGCATAGCTCTGTAATCTGCAGCGCAGCGGTGCCGGGTCTCGGGAGGCTGCTCGGAGCGCGCGGACCGCTCTAGCTAATGGCCGCCGTGTTTCCCCAAGGTCCTAGCCGCTCCCAGGAAGATTTTTATCTGTTCTGGCTCCATAGAGGATTTCCCCCAGTGGATGGAGAATCCGAGGTCCATCAGTGTGCTTGTCACTCTCCGTGCGTGTTCCTTGCACGTTTTGTATGAGCTTGCTTTTATTAGCCAGTCGTCCAGTTAAGGGTATACGTGTATTCCCTCCCTTCGCAGGTGTGCTGCAACTGTTGCCAGGCACTTTGTGAAGACCCTTGGTGCTGATTTGAGTCCGAACGCCAGGGTCGTGAACTGGTAATGGTTTTCTCCGATGGTGAATCTGAGCAGATGCTTGTGCCTTCTGTTCATTGGGATGTGCAGGTAGGCGTCTTTTAGGTCTATGGTGACCATGAAGTCCCCGCTTTGTAACTGAGGAAGTACCTCTTGTAGGGAGGTCATTTTGAACTTTTGCGTTCTTATGAATTTGTTTAACAACCTTAGGTCCAGGATGGGTCTCATCGTTTCGTTTACCTTTGGTACCAGGAAGTATGTTGAGTACATGCCCCTGTTCCTTTCCTCGACCAGGTTTTCAGCTCTCTCCTTGAATGCCTGAGGCATGTTCTTAATTAACTGGCCCAGTTCTTCCAGGATCTGATACTGGTGTCTGTTGAGCAGCGTGTTGGAATTTGCCATGCACCAGTGCATTGCGGCATTCCGTTCAATTCTCCTCCCCACGAGGTCCATTCTCTTGCTCTCCTAGTCTGGAGGTGGCCCTGAAGTAGTAGGCACATTGGCCCTCTTTCTTGCTGTGGCTGCAATGATGGAGTCTGCTGAGACCGAGCACTGGATGTAGGGTGGGTCCTTTGATGAATGTTTATACTTTTTCTCCATCCTGGGAGTGACTGCTTTGCAGGTTGCAGGCTCCTTGAAAGCCTCCGTCCCTGGTGCCATGATGCTTTCGAGCATGGGCAGTACTGGCTCCTGGTTTGCGTGGGGAGCATTGTCTCTAGAAGGAAGTCTGTCTTCTGCTTGTCTTCATCGAGTTTTACCCTTGAAAACTGCAGCTGCATTCCTGATGACTGTGTTGTAAGCCCCAATGTCATCGGGCGGTGAAGGCCTCGAGGGATACGTGTCGACGCTTTCCTCAGGGCTCTCGGTGTCGACGTCTTGCCATTCTATCTCCTGAGTCACCGAGGATGCAGACCAGAGGAGCGTCCTGTGGTCGTTGTCCCCTTCATAGTCGTAGTAGGAGGCCTCTTCATCTTCTGCATCGTCGAAAATCTCGACGTTTTCCGACTGTCCTTCGACGTCGTACTCCTCCTCCTCCGTTATCTCGAACACCTGTTGCTTGGGCTTCACATGGATTAGGAAGTCTTTCATCCTGGCGTCGAACTCCTTCTTCCGCTGCAGGATATTTTCCATCTCGGCCTCGAGCCGTCTCTTCTTTTTCTCCATTTCGGCAGCGTGATCTGCGTCAAATGGTTCGGCCGGTCTTTTCGGCGGACAGGTCGGCACCGAGCCGACTTTCGACGTCGAAGGTTTCGGTGCCGAGCTGGCTTTCGGTTCCTTCGTGGGGGCAGAAGATCTCTTCAGGTCTTTTTCCCTCGGCGTCAAACGCTCCTTTTCGGGGACGTTTTTCAACATCTTTTGCTGTTCTTCAGCTCTCGGCGCCGGGGACTCCTGCTCAGAGGATCCGCTGGGCCTCGGTTTAGCAGCGGGTGCCGAAGTCTTTCGAGGCTTTGCCCTCATTTTTCCGAGACTCAGGGTCTCTCGGGGGTCTAGGTGCCGTAGAGTCTCCTACATTCTTTGGAGTCTTCGTTTTATCGGTCTCTACAACCGTGTAGCTGTCGTTTTCTGCGGCGGCGTTATCTTCTTCATCTGAAGATAGCCCCAGGTCTCTAAGGGACGGAGGCTGGCCCTTGCCCTGCATGGTGGCGTTGGCTACCCTCTGCCTCGCTCTGACTCGAACAGTCTTCGGTGTGAAGGCGGAGCAGGCGTTGCAGTGCTCGCTCTCGTGGTCGACCGGTAGGCAAAGTTGCAAACCGGGTGCTGGTCCTTCTGCGCGTATTTGTGGTGGCAGTTACGGCAGAATTTGAAAGGAGTGTTGTCTATCTCATGCGTTTAGGGGTCCCCCTGAGTGTGCATTCCCCGATGGATATCTAAGTTCTCAAAGTTTTTTCTTCCTTCGTCGTCCTCCTCGATGATTTAGTCTTGTCAATTTCTTCTCGTCCAAAACTTGCGTGTTTTTCTTCTTCTTTCTCCAAAAAAGTCTGGAGCCCTTTCGGGAACGATCCAGACCCAACCGCGGAAAAGAGAATCTAAAGATGGCGCCCAAGAGTGGGTGCTTCCGCAGGAAGCGTGCCGACGTCACCGTAAATACACCAAAAGGTGGAACGTCAACGCCCACCTAGGCTACAAAAAAAAAAAAACAAAGAAAGGACTACGATTCGGGACCCAACCACAAGACCGCGGAATAATGCACAGCATAGTGAATCCAGAACAATTCACGCTGCAAAACAACTTTTTATCCGATATCCAAAACGGCATTCGCCCAGGTCGTTCCACTGTGGAAGTATTTAAACGTGTACAAATACACTGTGGCTCGTTCCAGCCCCATATACCTAACCTTCATGGACCTGTCCTCAGCATTCAACTGTGTTAATAGGCCAAGCTGTGGCAGTTGATGTCCTCCATTGGCATTGACAGTAACATCATTTTATTCACCGTGATTAAACTGCGGTAGTCCGCTATTTAAAGGACCTGAAAGTGTCCTGTCAGCTTGACATCAAGAGAGGGGTGCATTTTAGCACCCTTTCTTTTTAACATTTATATATAAAAACCTTAGAGAAGGCCCTTTTGGCCACAAATGCGGATTCTCCCCAGGGAGGCAAGCATAGCCTGCCAGTCCTCCTATACGCTGACGACGCAGTCCTCTTGGTGAGGACAGCTATGGGCCTACAACTTCTTCTGAATTCTTTTGCCCTTTTAATGGAGGACTTGGACCTGTTGTTTCATCATTCCAAGTCGTTCATTATGCAGGTGGAACCTCATAAAGCTAAGCAGTTCACTTTTAAATTCTGACTTTCATCAATACCAAAGACCAATGTTTTCTCCTATTTGGGAGTTTTGTTTGACGATTCCTTGAGTTGCTTACTTGGAAGAAAGGGGATCTAGTGAAAGCTTTTGCAGCTGTTTTTAACTTTGCCGGCAGAGGGGGAGGGAAGCCAATAGGGGCTCTTTTGAAGACATATGAAGACAAATATATCTCGAAGGTTAGTTATGGGAGTGAGATTTTGGGCCACATTGGGGTAGGAGCAGTACAAAGTACTGAAAACTCTTTCCGGTGAAGGGCCCTTTCTGTCCCACAAAGCACTTCGTTTCATGTCGTGCACAAAGAGTTGGGAATGCCTTTCCTCTCAAATGTACTGGCTTTCCGTCCCCTGGCTTTGTGGCTTAATATTTGGGCTAAGCAAGAAAATACACTTAGCAAAGACATCCTACGGGAATGCCTTTCATTTGACAGTGTCTTACGCATCCAATGGCTCCAGTATATAAGAGTTGGCCTCTCCAGGGTTGGTAGGAACTATTCGCTAACCCTGAGCGCAGATGTAAGAGTGAATTTTCACTGGTCAAAGAATGTTTTTTAGGAATGAGCCACTGTGATAGAGAGGGAAATGAGCTGTGTAAGCCTTGTGTGCGTATGTACATCGTGTTAAAAACCGTACCAACCAGCAAACCTTATCTTCTAGTGCTTAAAAGCATCCATGATCATTTTCAATGACCCGGTTTCAGCTCAACTTCATACGCTTTACGATTTACGGTTCGCTGTTAGACTCAGGTCAAGCTGCGATTAACCTCTGTACTGTAATTCATGAATTTTTATCTTGTGTTTTGATTAACTTGTACATATTATATTTGTCAATCTGTACCTTGGAAAATGTTTTATCATTTTATGTATGACTTTTATGGTTTTCTTTTATAAAACCGAATAAAGTTTGTTGATAATAATCACTAGGAGATTCATTTACAGGGTAGCACGGTATCCCTCACAATAACTCCAGGAGTCACAGTCCACACAATGTACTTGTGTTGTTCCCCCTACTTCCAACTTTACATGTATCTCCAATCACCTGCCCAAACCTCTCCCTCCTTATGCCAATGTGGTACTCCGTCAACCCGCAGACCATATTTTTGGCCCCTTTGAAAGTGCCCATGCAATACAAATGCTGCAGTTGTAAATACATATCAACTACCATTTGTTGTGTTTGAAACATTTTATTGAATAATAAAACCTAATAAACATAAGCTGGTTATTAAAGCAAAACAGAACATCAGTTACCATACACATAAGCGACGAAAGCTGTACATAAAAATCAACATACTGTAACACAGCAAAGTTATGTAGAGCACAATTCTTAATTTCGGGCAGTCTTTAAAGTTCAACAATCAAAACGATCATAAAGAACAGGAAAGGAAAGAAGGAAGGTGGGATATAGTGGTTTCATTAATGTAATGCTTCCTACATATAGAAAAACAAATACTAATTATTTTCCTTAAGCAATAAAGCCCTCACATTAAAATACTAAGAGAAATATATTGAACAATGAACATTTCATGTGTAATTAGAATTCAATTTGAATATTTTAACCTTCTCAGCATTATTTGACTCATGATTGCAACCTGAATGCTATCTGGAAAGGAACCGCCTCATGGGGTTCAAAATCACATCTTTTCCAACAATAGGATTAAAATGATAAACTTGAATTTCAATTCAATTTATTGATTTAGGTCTTTTTGGAGATCAACAATTTTAAATATATACAAAATCCATGTAAAATTGTCACCTAAACTTGAATTCAATCCAGCTTTTGATTAAGCACTTCCCATTCCAGCAAGCATCACAAGACCACTTGTTGTTATCTTCCCAATTAGTGATAATGTGTCAGATGGCAACAACAATAAACATGTTTAGAATTTTACCTTGGAAAGCAAAAACATGCCATTTCTGAATCATGGTGCACAATAAAATGTAGGAACAGAAGGGCATCTTTAGGTATAGCATTCATTAAGGATTGAGAGAGGCGGTTGTTGTAGTCATACGCACTGGGGTTAGTTTAGAAAAGACAAATATAGAACTTCCTTTATCTTTAGAAATAATACTTGCAAAAGTGTATGTCCAATAATTTCAGATAATTTACTGATAAAGATATCAGATAAAGATCCCCTAATTTCTTATACCTAGTGGTATCAAAAATCTGCTAGAATTAACAGACGTCTCTTCTAGATAAATCCAGGTATGAGAAGGTATTAAATTCAATTATCAACTTTCCGTTATTTTAACATATTTTCTCAGTGCACAGAGTATTTTTCCTACATTGATCACAATATTTCAAGCAATGGTCTGTGCTTAAACGTACAATGAATGGGTAAAAATGTATTTCTACCACAATCAAGAAACCCTTGTGTCTATGAGGATTACTGCTGCAAATGAAGACCTAGCTAAGATGAAATATCCCTTTAAAGGGAAGATTTCCCTCACCCACCATAGTTGGCATGTTTCCTCATTCGGAATCTCCTCCCACCATTATACCTAGTTACAGTACAGGGTACAGCCCCCTCACTGAGAGGGAGGAGTTCAGGCATGCTTTGTTATAGAGAATGGTATACGAAATACCACAAAAATGAGCTCAGGGTAGAGGGGGCAGCAGAGTGAAAGTTAATAAGAGGTCAATATGTTTCAGCCTATGAACCCTCCAAAGAGGTGTTTGCGGCTTTCTTCAGGACCTAATCAAAAGTGTTGCTGCTCATTGTACTCAATCAATAACTAGCATTGGCATAGCCAATAGGTCTCGCCTTTGGGACCTTATAAGTGTTTAGCCATGCAGGTCCAGTAACAATGTGAAATAATTTCTCTTAAAAAAGAAGACTATAAACTAACTAAGCTAGACGTGACTTTATTACTGGTTAATCAAATGTTTCTGGAGGTTTAGTATATATAAAGAAATCCTTTTTTCTGTGGCGTGTCATATACAATTGATGCTCTAAATTATGGTAAGAGTACACAATGTCAAAAAATTCAATACTGCTTTTATATTAATATACCTTTGAAAGCTTGAAGTGAAAGAGCATTCTAAATGTCATTTGCTTATGAGTAGGCGCTAATGACTATTTCCGGATGACAATGTAGTTAGCATTTTTTGGTAAAAGATGCGTTAGAAGTATGGGTAGGGAAAATGGCTATTTTGGCCAAAGGCTCCTCTTTCTTTATGCATGCTAGTTTTAATTTGTACACAGAATCACAATTTTTTTATGTGGTACACTGTAATGTTAGATGAATCTGTTTTACCCTTTTGATAAGCAAGAGATGACAATGAACCATTTTTTCGTCCCTGGTTTTAAATGGATGCAGGTTGGAACAGACAAGGTGTTGGTTGACTGCCTCAGAAAATAGTTGTTTCCCGCATGCTGCTTTCATGCGACTTAAATCCCTTCAGTCGAAGAGGCGGCTGCATGCCTGCAGATATGGACAGATCAGTACTTGGCTGGTTCAGTTCACCAGTGGAGCTAGAATAGAAGCTGTTTAGGGCATGGGTTTAGCTTCCTATTGGTGCAGCAGGTGCTGTGGCACCAGGTCCCAGACGCCTTAAAGGTCCACTGAACCCTGATAACTGCAGTTTGTCACAGTTCAAACAAAGGCATGAGGGGCCCACAGAACAGTTATTGCTGTTTTCCACAGTCCAAACAGAGGGCAGGTGTCACATTTCCTTTCTTGCCTTAGGGCCCAGGGCACACTGGCTAGGCCACTGGTTAAGGATGCATTGGGGAAGAGGTGGGGAGACAGGTGGATATTAAAACAGCTCGACAATGACTTCATGCCTGGGTATTAAAGTATTCATTGCAAATAAGGACTGAAGCAGGAATAGATCTCATAATATCGGGAGGCCTACTTACAAATGCAACTCGATAAGTGGCTGCCTTTTAACATCTCACTTATCACCTCTCCTAATTTTCAGTTTTATTTTAGATGCAGACTTAAATTGTGACCTATGAATATGTTTATCTATCTTTAGGTTCCAAATGGCCCATCTTTTCCATATGCAAGTATCAAACAGGTCGGGAACACCCAATGGCTTTGAACTTGATAAAGCCACATTAATCACTGGTCTTGAAATGCAAATGGCAGCATTAGGCACGCAGAGGTGTAATCTACGTAATCTCATTATGTACCTTAGTATACAAGTAGTACCACATTCATTGTATACCTGAATTAAATAGGCACACAAAATAGTACCGTATTTAAAGGCCCAGTTCAGAATTCCAGGGAAGGTGCACTGTCCCAGACTACACAACGGTGCAGTCTTCAGTGGGTGCTGTCATGTCACACAGGGGAAGTACACCAGATTATGCTGGAAAAAGCATGTGGTGCCCCAACGTAGGTACAGTTGTAAACCACCAGTCTGCTTACAAAGTAAAGCGTCTAGCAGCTATTAAACAAGGTGGCACGTTTCCCCTGCAGGTGGTTGGGGTCTGTCACCATCCTGTCAGGTGGTGGTATAGAATCAGTGCGCCTCCTAACTGCTTGTTTGCCCTTTCGCCCATGTCAATAATACAGTGCAGTCGCAAGACAAAAGGTATTCCCACACTTGAATGTGGCCATGCCCAATACAAAGGAAAGCATGCCCGCTGAGAATCTCTCCTATGTGATCCAAGCTACATAAAGGGCTATGTAAGTGTCTGCAGCCTCTTCTGTATAACAAAAGCCAAAATGCCCATGGGATGCAGAAAGAGGGTGCACTCTGATGCTTCATCATGTACGAAGACTTTGGCGTTCGTCTGTACTAAGCTAGTGACAGAGTAAGTGGAGTGTTTATTGCCCTCTATGTCACTCTACTTCTAAGCACCTACTACAGCTTGTACATTGGTTACTGTAATCTGTTCACCTACATTATGCTTAATATAAATAGTGCACTATTTCGGCGTTTGTGTCTGCCTACAATGTGGACATGATACAAACAACAGTACCTACAGTAGTGTAGTTCCTATATTCCCAATAGGCTCTGCGCATTGGAATAACATAAACAATAGTTTAGACGTAGGACTGAAGTCGACTAGGTCTCTATTGAATATGTTAAAACTTAATTGTGAATGCCAGCTAGCTCAGAGGTCACTAGAAACGTTCTCGAATTCACAAGAAGGGATTAGTTTCCGACAACCGCATAAACATGACAACTTTGTTCCCCAAGAATAAGAAATATATCTCTAGAGTCGCGGAAACAATAGATTGCTGTTTCACTCAGTCAATTGTGCATGCTTCGTTTCACCAGGATTTGCAGAGAAATAGAGAGACAGTGTTTTCAATAAAAAAGGTTATTTATTGAGCAGTCTTCTTTCTCATGCAAGAGAAGTGAATTGCTACAATGGCAATACTTGTTATAAAGTAAAGTGCGTACAGTAAAAAAAGTATTATGAAATAATACTGTAAAAGCATGATATCGTTTCTAAGCCATAAGATACATAAAATGGATAAAATAGATACAATGATAAATAACGTCCGCTTGTGGGCTATCTCAGCTTTTGAGAGGTGCCACCCATCAAGCCGGCCATACGCTTGATGGGGTCTTCTCCAATGACGACAGGTTGACTGTAAAGGACCCTCTTCCCCTCTCTTGGTCGGATCACCTTGCTGTACCGATTGAAATGGTTTTCTGATTGATGACAGGAATGAAAAGGTCCCGAGCAAAATGGAATTACGGAGGAATTTTAAAAATATTTCTAATACTTCCCTTGCCCCCTGTATCTCTAGTATGTCTACCTCCCAGGAGGCAGACATCCATCGGGCGGTCTCGAAGTTTGAAAATGCCGTTACCAAGGCATTTGACGAACTGGCCCCTGCCCGGTTACGTTATTCCGCGAGGAAAAAACCGTCGGCTCCGTGGTTCTCTGAACACCTAAGACTCCTTAGGCAGGGAGTCAGGAGACAGGAGCGTCTTTGGCATACCAGCTGGGATCTAAGGGACAAAGATGCTCATAAGATCTTATTGAGAAGCTACAAGGTGGAGGTCATAAGGGTGAAACAGGAATATTTCACTGATCTTACCATCTCACTCTCCTCCCCGAAAGAGCTCTTCAAGATTGTTGACTCTCTGACATCCCTGCAGACCCCGGATCCTGTTATTGCCTCTCAGCAACTCTGTAACAACATAGCGCTCTTCTTTCAGACCAAGATCGCGGATATTTACTCAGCCTTAGAGCTACAGAGGTCCATAACCTCAGAGCCCTCGGCCCCCTCTGTTTCCCATCAGTTTTCACTGAAAACTCTTCTCTGGGGCGCCTGGCCTCTTTTCCTCCTCTTTCTCTCCAGGAAGTAGAGAACCTCCTGGACAAAACTAGGTCTGGCTCCCCTTTAGAATCCTGTCCGCTAAAGATCCTCAAGCAGTGCAGGGAATCTCTCCTGCCCCCTCTTGTTGAACAGGGCCATGAGGGACGGCATCTTTCCTCAGCAATGGAAAAGGGCAGTGGTAAAGCTGCTGCTCAAGAAACCATCTCTCGATCCTGGGGTATTAAAAAACTTTCGCCCTATTTCACTGCTCCCTGCTCCTGCGAAGATGCTGGAAATCCATCTGAACAAGCATCTTCGGGGCTTCGTGGAAAGCTCAGGTCAGCTGGATTACTCGCAGCATGGTTTCAGGAGGGAACACAGCACCAAGTCTGCCCTCACCCTAGTGCTGGATAATATCCGCACCCGAGTTGATGGGTCCCAGACCACCCTTCTGATCCTGCTAGACCTCACAGCCGCCTTCGACACCCTTTCTCCCTCAGTTTTAACATCTTGCCTGAGGGAGATTGGGGTTGAGGGGGCTGCCCTGTCCTTGCTGACCTCCTTCCTCGACCAGAGAGAGCAGAGGGTGAAGTTGGGAGACTTTCTATCTCCATTCCTGTCTGTGCAGTGTGGGGTTCCCCAGGGGTCGGCATTAAGTCCGACCCTATTTAACATCTATGTGACCCCACTTGCCAGACTGATTAGATCTTTCGGGATGGAGGTAGTCTCCTACGCCGATGACACCCAGATCCTCGTCTCTCTCTCCCAATCGGTCAGCTCGGCTGCCTCCAACTTTAGATCTTGCATGGAGGCAGTCGCTCAATGGATGATTCACAATTCATTGAAATTAAATGGGGAGAAGACGGAGGTCATGGTGTTCGGAGCAAAGGAAGAAATATGGTCGTCGGATTGGTGGCCGGACTCACTGGGAGCTTGTCCTGTCCCTGCTTTATCAGCTAAAAACCTAGGAGTCTTGATTGACCCTACCCTCAGCATGCGTCAACAGGTCAATAGGACAGTCTCAACCTGTTGGGGAATTATCCATGTACTGAGGAAGATCAGACACTATCTTTCTCAGCCGGCCAGAAAACAGGTAGTGGTTGCACTCATTGGCTCCCGTCTGGACTATTGTAATGCACTGTATGCGGGACTAAACAAGGGTCTGCTGCAGCGCCTGCAAATGGTCCAGAATGCGGCGGCCAAATTTGTTTTAGACCTGCCCAGACGTGCCTCCGCCACTTCCGCCAGAAAATCGCTATACTGGCTCCCCATCGAAGATCGGATCCTTTTTAAAACAATATGCATGACCTACGGGGCCTTGGCCAGACGAAGTGCTACTGGGATTGGATCCATCTTGTCTCCGTATAGCCCCTCGAGGAATTTACGCTCTACTAACAAATCTCTATTACTGGTCCCCCGCACCCGTAGAGCTAAATGGGGTGGCAAAGCCTTCTCCACTCTGGTACCTAAGTGGTGGAATATCCTTCCGCTGGATCTTAAATCCCTTCCCACCATGCAGTCATTTAAAAAGGCTCTGAAAACTCGGCTCTTTGCGAAGTCATACTCGTAGTTGTGTTCTGCCTTCTGTGTCCTGATCGGTTTTTGTTAGGCGCCTTGATGCCTCCGGGTTTTAGTTGCGCATTATAAATTTATTTCATTCATTCAACGACTAAAAGTACTCAACTGGTGCTTCTAAAATACGCCTACTCCGGTGTACCTAACCTAAGTCTAGTATGAGGGAAGAAGTAAGTGAGGTATAGCTTAAGTTCAGTATTTTTTGCCAAGAATCTATCCAAGATTTCTCTAAGGGTCTAATGAGCTCCATACCTTGCTTTTAGAATGAAGGAGGTCTTGTATCTCTCTCTCAGGACTCGATCTCCCAGTAACCCGGAAGGGTAGCAGGGAAACACTGGAGCTGGATTTCTCGGCTGAAGAAAAGACAGCGTCTTTCTCAGTGCGTCAGCTGGAGAGTCAGCTTCCTTCGGCACTCCTACAGCAGGGCATCGGGCAAGTAGTTAATCGATCTGCTCCAAACCACCGTGTGTTTGCTAGGGCAGATGTGGGTATATTTATACCTGGAAGGTGCAGAGTTTGACGTAAGACTGGACATAATAACCTCACTAAGAGCTCGCAGTTCTTTGAAAACTCCATGAGTTCTTGGACAAATCAATACTTAAGCAGGGGGAAGTCCCGGACTGCTGAAGTTTAGTTTCTCCAAGAATTCGTTGTGGATTCTAGGAACTTGTGGAAGTAGCCATGCCGTATTTGGACTGCATTGGCTATGTCTAAATATGGTTATGACTCTTATGCCTATATAAGGATATAATAAGTTATACCTATATAAGGGCATGAATCGGGAAAATTACACTAGGGTCCTAGATTCGCCTACAACACTACTAGGTGGATGTTACAATTCAACAAGAGTCTAAAATACTTCAGCACAACTGACTTTGCATCAATATTACAGGGCATCAGTCTTGATGGCAAGCCAACTTTGTACACATTATTATCAGAGACTATACTTGCCACTTGGAAACAACTTTACAAGAAAATTTTATAAATTTTCATACAGTTGTATTTATATAATAAAACAACCTACCCACAATAATTGATCTATCTATTCATCTTTTTGGGTTCTGGAGTAGCATGCTACTCGCTGAAAAGCACTTCAACACTTCATCAGGGGTAGCAAGGCCTATATAAATGCAAAACCATCCCTTTTCTATCCTACCAGTCTCTTTTTCAACCCAACTAACAGACCAACATGTCCAGCTCTCAAATACATTTTATATTTCCCTACACTAATTCACCACTAATCATTTTGGGATCCTAGAGTAGCGAGCTACTCGCCGATAAAGTGCTTCAAATTGACCCTAACGCACTCCGCTGCTCGCAGAACTCTGCGTTGAGCAGTTGAGTTTTTTTGACACTTTGCCGAGTTCTTCATTGAGGAACACCGCCTAGGACTAATCTTAGCAGGAAAATCTAAATTTCAGTCATATGTTAAGAAACAAGTGTGAGTAGAAACCTTTTGGGTGGAGAAAATTTAAGACATTAATATTGTGAATTTTTTGATGTTTGCAAGTACTAACACTTCTCTGTGTCAAGTAAAGACCTTGAGAGTTTTGTAACTTTCAGATACTCAAATTGTGGATTTTGTTGCAATTAAAACATTTTCAAGGCCTGAAATTTCTTTGGAGGTTGCATGCGGGCAGCCTAAGTTATCCTGCGAGAATTTCTTGATAATCCTATTGCAACTACAATATGTGTTCTCTCATGTAAAGTCAGGTTGTTAGAAGCTTTTCTGCAACTCAAGCTACGCCTTACTTTTTACCTGGTGCGGATGCATTTCTCATGTTTAGTGAGATCTCCTTTCTGAGTATAACGTTTCTAGCTTTCCCCTCCTGTATAAGGCTTTAGTCCAGTGTGAATTCTCTCATGTGAAGTGACATTATATTTGTGATTAAACCTTATCTGACATTCAGAACACACATAAGGCTTTTTTCTCCCATGTGAGTTTGCTCATGACAAGTGAGACGTAATTTGTGACCAAAACTTTGCTTGCATTTCGAGCACTCATAAGGTTTTTCCCCAGAGTGGGATCTCTCATGAAGTATAACTCTGTCTTTCAGATTCAAGCTTTTATGGCATAAGGATTTTCTTCAGTGTGGAGTTTCTCATGGTGAGATAGCGTTTTTCTCTGCAGCTTTTCTGGCATTCGCGCCCCAGGAAGTGACGCGGCCTTTAGATCGGCGCTTCCAGATGCTATTAGTGAGTTGGCTGCAGGTTGTTCCAACTTCTCCATTATTGGTGATCTGAACCTGCACTTTGACAATCTAGCTAATTCTACTGTGTCCAGTTTAGTGGCAGATCTTGAAGCACTACAGCTGGCTCAGCTGGTGTCGCAGCCTACCCATATAGGGGGACATATTCTTGACCCTTTTTTTCCAACATTGCCGAAGCCAGCATTTCTAGTCCTACACCGTTGGCCTGGACCGACCATTATTTGGTACGGACCCGGTGCCCTATGCCTGTTTCGCAACCCAAACCAATGGTGCGCTCTATCCCTAGGCGGCGTTGGAACAAGTTGAAACTTGACGATTTTTTTCATCTCTTGTCGTCCGACCCTCTAGGTGAAATTGAGTCAGCAGATCAAGGCTATGATAGCTACTGCGACTGGGTAACTAGGGCACTAGACTCCCTTATTCCGTTAGTTTTGTGTAAATCTGGGGCTAGGAATACCAGCCCTTGGTATGATGATTCGTTGCGTGCACTCAAGACCATCTGTAGGCGTGCAGAGCGGGTTTGGCGCAAAACGTATAACAACGAGGAAAAAGTTTTGTATTTGGCCACTGTGAAACAGTACCGTCGGGCAGTTTGTAGAACCCGCGCTGCCTTTTACGCCCTACAATTTCGGACTAGCACGAACCCCTCCAAAACTATTTTTAAGGTGTTGAAAGATCTTACCGCCAAAAGGGTGACGGCGACTTACCAGAGCTCCTTGGAGCACTGTGAAACTTTAGCGGCTTTCTTTTTGGAAAAGGTCAATGCCATCTATCGTGCCTTTCCATTGGCTACGCCGGCCGCTGACATACCTGTTGAGCCTCTGGTTTCGGAGGAGCTACACTCCTTTCCGAGCCTAACACCTGAAAGCCTCAGTAAGCTGGCTCAACAAGTGAAGTCGGGGTCCCCGGCTGATCCGCTGTGCCCGGCTCTATTTAAAGATCTAGCCGCACATGACACCTCGCCGCTTTGCTTATTGATTAATACGTCACTTACTTCTGGCGTAGTTCCACGGAGGTGGAAACAGGCTGTGGTTAGGCCTATTCTTAAGAAGCCTAACTTGGATGGCAGCAAGCCCGAGAATTATCGGCCTATTTCACTCTTGCCGTGGCCTGCCAAGGTGACCGAGGCGTACGTCAACTCTGTCCTCTCGGAACATCTACTTCAAGCTGACGTTCTTGATATGACGCAGAATGGGTTTCGGGCTGGGCACAGCACGGAAACGGCACTACTGTATATGGTGGGGCACTTACGTTCCGTGCTGGATGCGGGTCAAACGGCGGCGCTGGTGCTATTAGATCTGAGCGCCGCGTTTGACACCGTATCGCACCCTATCCTTCTGCGGCGTCTGGAGGAAGTTGGCGTCACTGGCCCTGCTCTCCAGTGGTTCCGGTCCTTTTTAGCCAATCGTGCCTTTAGCGTGAACGTCTCGCCGTATCAGTCCAAATTCCACCCTTTGGACCTGGGAGTCCCCCAAGGCTCCTCGCTGAGTCCTACGTTGTTTAATCTATACGTAAGGCCGCTGGCTGAGGTAGTCAGGCAATGGGGTATGACCATGGTGTCGTACGCCGATGACACCCAGCTAGCGGTCACGATCAGCGGGGATGCCGAGGTGGATGCCCCCAGATTCCAACAAGGACTGCGGGCGGTCGCAGACTGGATGACGTCCAACTGTCTCCAGCTGAACGCTAGTAAGACCGAGGTCATGATTTTTGGCAAACAACCGGAACTCTGGGGAGAGAGATGGTGGCCTGCGGATCTGGGCCCTACACCTACTCCAGTCTCTGAGCTTAAAAACCTCGGGGTCTGGCTGGATCCTTCCCTTGCGTTTGTCTGTCACACCAAACGTACGGCAGCCTGTTTTGGCATCTTGCGGGGACTTCGCCCCGTGCTTAAGTTCTTTGATGCCCCCACCCGGCAACTCGTGATCCAAGCCACAGTCATCTCTAGGCTGGATTACGCGAGTTCCCTCCTAGTGGGTCTCAATCAAGCAGAAGTCGGTCGCCTTCAGCGCATTCAGAATGCCGCAGCAAGAGCGGTGGTAGGATTACCTAGATCATGTTCCACCACCACTACATTGCGATCGCTGCACTGGCTTCCCGTGGCACAGCGGATCCGGTTTAAGGTCCTCTGTGTTGCCTATAAAATTCTTAAGGGATCCCCGGCTGCAATTCTCTCCAACCTCTTGGTCCGTTACACCCCGGCCCGAACATTAAGATCCTCCGATTTAGAATTGGCTGTTGTCCCCCGCTTTAAGCTTAGCAGGGCTGGTGGACGCTCCTTCCAAGTCCGTGCTGCGGTGCTTTGGAATTCCCTTCACCCTGCAATTCGTGCCCTTAGGGATTTGTTTTCCTTTCGTCGTGCGGGGAAAACTTTTTTATTTATTTAGTACTCTGATCCTCTGGTTTTGTGTTCAGTTGTGTTGTGCTGCTGCCTTGTCGGGCGCCAGGACGCTCCTTCGCTGGAGCAGCTGTGCGCCTAATAAAAACGCATAACATAACATAACATTCAGAGCACTCATAAGGTTTTCATCAGTATGGAGTGGATTATGGTTAGTGAGGCTGTGCCTATCAAATAGGAATTTCTAGCATTCACAGCATAGGTAATGTTTTTTCCCTGTGTGCGTCTGCTCATGTAGGTGAGATTGCATTTAAAATGGATGCTTTTCTGGCACTTGGAGCACTGAAGTATTTTTGATGGTGTGTTTTCTTATGGTGCATGTAACCATCACTACCTCTGAATCTTTTCTGACATTTAGAGCACTGATGTTTTTCCCCCAGTGTGGATTTTCAAATGTACAGTGAGATCAGATTTACGGCTGAAACATTTTTGGCATTCAGAGCACTGATAAGGTTTTTCCCCAGTGTGGGTTCTTTTATGGTGAGTGAGATTGATTTTTTCACTGAAACATTTGTGGCATTCAATGCAATAAGGTTTTTCCCCAATGTGGGTTCTTGTATGCCGAGTGTGTATTCTTTTTTCACTGAAACATTTCTGACATTCAGAGCATGGATAAGGTTTTTCCCCAGTGTGGGACCTTATATGTGTAGTAAGTATTCTTTTTTCACTGAAACATTTCTGGCATTCAGAGCACTGATAAGGTTTTTTCCCCAGTGTGGAATCTCACATTTCAGTCAGGTCAGTATAGCTCTAAGCTGGCCCTGTACGCGGACAACTTGATTTTATATACGGGTGATCCAGGTACATCTATTCCTCGGATCGAGGAACTGACAGCAGAGTTTGGGGCATTATCAGGATACAAGGTGAACAGATCTAAGACTGAGGTCATGTGTTGGAAAGTAGATCAATGGTGTGGCACTGAGAGTCGGGAGTTTAGATATCTGGGAATATATATTGTGAGGGAATTGGATCGAATTCCTAAGTTAAAACTGGACAGAACAACTAGGGAAATGGACCGTTTGTTTAGCAGATGGAAGAACCTCCCATTGTCAATATATGGGAAAGTGAATCTAGTGAAAATGGTCATTCTCCCCAAGCTCTCCTACCTGTTTTCCACAATACCGCTAACATTCCCTAAGAAAGACATAAATAAGATACAGAGCAAAATAGGTAGTTTTGTGTGGGGGGACAAAGGGGTGTGCCTGACCTGGAAGAAACTCAGAAGAAGGTTATTAAAAGGTGGGTTAGCTCTCCCCGATATTAGTCTATATGTAGTGGCATTCCAGTTTAAGAGCCTACGCATGCTACTTACTAAGCCAGACGACTCATCCTGGGAAAGATTGCTGGGAGAGATGGTGAGAGCAGAAGGGGGAAGCGATGCCTTTATGTATAAATTTGGATCTCCTAGATTATTCAAGCGGGTTCGTTTGAAGATACTAAAAACCGCCCTAGGGGCGTGGCCAAGATGGCGGGGTGAGCGGACGCTTCCTCCCGTAGCTCCTCCGGCCCAGCTCAGCTCGAGCCCCGATTCCTGCGCTTCTCTCCCCCCGCGGCTGCACTGCGGGCGAGAGAACTGTGCCGGAGTTCCTGGGGCACATTTTAATATCACTCTGACTCCTGTTGCCCCGGAGGAAGTGCCCGAAAAGTTTGTTCAACGATCGGCCCATGGAGAAGAGCCTGAACGGCCCGAGGAGAAGAGCCTGGAGGCGGAGCGTCTTGCGGCGCTGTCCGCGCGCCTCGGCTGGGCCGAGTGCTGAAAGCTAGCAATCCCGAGGGAACGGACCCGGCGGGCTCCGCGGAGTACGGAGGCTTCCTGGCCGGAGCCTTCGTGACCAGAATCATCGCTGGACAACGGACCCCGGACCCGCGCTGGCGATCTGCCCCCTTGCCATGGATGTCGGTGTATGATGCCATGCGGACCTCGAGCCTGGAGGCAGGAGACGGAGGGGTTTGAGCGGTGGCCGATCTGGGTGTACCAGCCGGTACAACTGTGGGACACTGGTTGTGCACTTTCCCGACCCATTGCTGCCCGAGGGTCGCCCGCGGACTTGCTGGCCTAGACCGCCCTCCCGCGTTCCGCCCTTCCGCCATCTTGTCGCCGAGGAGCTGGAGCTGGCGACCCTCGCCCGCGCCCTTGTCAAACGGGTGCCTCCTTTCATCCTGGCTCCTGCACCATCCTCCCTGGGAGTACACTGCTGAAGGACTCTGGCTTTGGCCCTGTTCACCGCCCTGGTTGGCTCGATGATCGTCTCGCCCCGGCCTGTACCGCCATTTTGTCGCCTGTGACGCATCACCCTTGTCTTCGGCGGGGCCTTCGCATCTGGTGCCCACGAGCGACTGGGCGCATCTACAGCGGCCAGCTCTGAGCTTTACCCACTGCGGAGGCCAAGATGACTGGGAGAGGAGGCGCGAAAAGGGGGGACCGCACTCTACCAGACATGCTCAGCAGGGCCCAGCAACTGCGGGACAGGACACAGCCGTCCCCGGGGTCCTCCCGGGCCTCGGCAGACGCCACCGGAGGCGAACCACCGGTCACGAGGTCCTTCATGGAGGACTTATTCAGCTCCCTCAAAGAGGAATTCCAGATGCTTAAAACCGAGGTGGCCAGCGAGGTCCGTGAAGTGCGCAGAGAGGTCGAGGGCCTAGGCGAGCGTGTCGACACGGTGGAAACGGCGGCCCAGCGTCGCGATGAGGAGATAGTCCATCTCCAGCAGGACGTTCTCCGCCTACGGGAGCAGTGTGTCGAGCTCCAGGCCCATTCTGAGGACCTCGAGAACAGGTCCAGGCGGAACAATATCCGGGTGCGGGGCGTCCCGTCCGCGGATGAGGGAACGGACCTGGTGGCCTATCTGCAGGACCTGTTCCGGAACATTTTGGGAGAAGGAGCGGACTTCCCGATCCGCATCGACAGAGCGCACAGAGTGGGCCGCCAGCGCCAGTCATCGGCACCCCCACCTGATATCCTGGCGTTCCTGCCGGATTTCCCCCTGAAGGAGCGCATTATGACGGAGGCCCGCAGGAAGCAGCCAGTAACCTTCAGAGACCGGCCCGTGGCGCTCTACCAGGACCTGTCCGCCATCACGCTGCAGAAGCGCAGGTCCTTCCGTATCGCTACGGACTTTCTGCGGGAGCATGAGACGGCCTACTCTTGGGGTCACCCCTTCCGTCTCATCTTTCAATGGAATGGGGTGCTGCACCAGCTGCGCTCCCTCCAGGATGTCTGTGGGGTGCTGGGACTCACGGCTACAGAAGAAGAAGGGGCGACGCCCGCGTGGAGGCGCCCCGAGCGACGAGGCCGACGGAGATCGAGGAGGCGCCAATCGTCGGCGACTGCGAGTCGCCCTGACTCCCCTACCATCAGGGCGGATATGGCGGAGGCCCTGAGAACTGCGGCCAGGAACTTGCCTGACTCTAACCGCGTGGCCATGACGGCCTAACTTCACTCCGGGGGGAGAGATTCTTAGCCTCTACGATGCTGGGTTGGGGCTGGGGGTTGGGGGGGAATGGTTGGAGGTGAGTGGCTGGACGTCCACTTGATTGTTTTCTACAGACTCGCCCGTTTGGGCTGGACTGAGACAATGGGGTGTTTTTTCTTGTTTATGGTTTTGGCTAGTTGCCATGGGTTGGTTTTGGGGGGGTTTAGGAGTTGGTTCGATGTGGGTGGGGTCCCGTCCGATGTTGTCCATGCACACGCGAGGCCGGCTCTGGCCTTCCCTGCGCCCCTGCCCCGCGCGCCCCCTCCACTGATCCCTCACTTACTACATAGCGCTTTGACTCCCTGGGAGCGATGCCGTCTTTGAAAGTGGTGACCCTTAATGTTAAGGGTCTGAATAACCCTGTGAAGCGTAGGGCGATCCTTTCCCTGCTAGAGGGGTCGCAGGCGGACATTTGCCTCCTGCAGGAAACTCATTTACTCCCCAAAGATTGCCATAGGCTGCGCTCTGCCAAGTTCCCCACGCAATTCTTCTCCTCGGCAGCGACCAAGACTGCGGGTGTAGCCATTCTTCTGGCCAGCTCCTTTAGGGGCGAGGTATTGTATAAATATGCCGAGCAGAAGGGGAGGCTTCTAGTGTATCGCATGCGGCTTGGGGGCATCGCCTTCACAGTTGGCTCCGTGTACAGCCCGAATGACCACCAGGATCGTTTCCTGGAATCTGTGTTGGTAGACGTCACTGCCTCGCCCGATCGCCATGTTGTCTTGGGGGGAGACCAAAATATGGTCTTTGACTCAACCTTGGATAGGTCTGCCCAGCGCTTCCCGCAGACGGGGGAGCTTTCTCGAGCAGTACAGGACCAGATTGCAGAGATGGATCTGCATGACCTCTGGCGCACTATGCACCCCACCGATAGGGACTATTCATATTTTTCTCACGCGCACTGCACTTATTCGCGGTTGGACTATCTTTTGGTGAGCGGGCCGCTTCGCTCGGCCGCCACGGCGGCAGACATCGGGGTCTTGTCCCTGTCCGACCATGCACCGGTTTCCGGAGTTTTTGCTTGGCCGGCAGCCCCCCCCTCCAGAGGGATGTGGCGGCTTCGGGACACGCTTCTCCATAAGAAGTCGGTGGTGAAGCGAGTGGGGGAGGTCATTCAGGAGTACCTGGTCCACAATAGCAACTCCGACACGTCTTTAGCGACGCAGTGGGCAGCCCTGAAAGCGGTCCTCAGAGGGGAATTTATTTCCATTTCATCGGCGGAGAACAGAGAACGGCAATGTAAGAGGGATGAACTGATGGCGCAAGTCAGGGAACTTGAACAGGTTCACCGCCGGACGGGGGCTCCTCGAGTTTGGAGGCAGCTGAAGGCAGCGAGGAAACTCCTCTCTGCGCTGGACCTGGACCGGGCAGAATATGCGGCGTTGCGCCTGAGGCATGCCTTTTATACCGGCGGAGACAGATGCGGTAAGCTCTTGGCCCACCGGCTCAGGGCTGCGCAGCAACGCAACGTAGTAAAAGAGCTAGTGGGCGCAGATGGGGTCCCGGTTTCCGGTGACGCGGAGGTGGCGGATTCTTTCCGTGGCTTTTACGAGGCGCTGTACGCCGCAGAACCCTCCCCACCGGGAGAGGCTGAGGCCTATCTGGAGTCAGTGACCCTCCCAGCCCTGGAACCCGCCCAGGCGGACCACCTGGAGAGGGACCTCCATGTGGAGGAAGTCATCTCCGCTATTGCACGGTTGAAGCACGGTAAGGCCCCGGGCCCGGATGGCTATACGGCCTTGTTCTACAAGACCTTCTGCTCCACTATGGCGCCTATCCTGGCTCGCTTGTTCAACTCCTTCTCTGAGCCGGGGGCCATCCCACCGGACCTTCTCTCGGCGACGGTGTCGGTTATTCCGAAACCTGGGAAGGATCGGACCCTGTGCGGCTCGTATCGGCCCATTTCGCTTCTGAATGTGGACCTCAAGCTCTACACGGGGATCTTGGCGGCCAGACTGGGACTGCACCTGCCGGGCCTGGTGGAGGCGGACCAGGCTGGTTTTGTACCTGGTAGACAGACGGTCGACAACACCAAGAGGGTGACGCACGTGCTAGAAAAGGCCTCACGCGTCCCGGGGGAGCGGATGCTACTGTCGGTCGATGCGGAGAAGGCCTTTGATAGGGTTCATTGGCCGTACCTTGAGCTGGTTCTCGGGAAACTGGGGATCGGCGAGAAGTTCCGCACCATGGTCTTTAATTGTTATAAGAGACCGTCGGCATCGGTGCGCGTCAACGGACACAGCTCTAGTAGCTTTGCCATTGAGCGTGGCACGAGACAGGGATGCCCCCTCTCACCGCTCTTGTTCACCCTCTACATGGAGCCGTTTGCCCAGAGGATTCGCGACAATCCGGACGCTATTGGGGTGAAGATGGGTCCAAACCCCAGTGCGCGACGTTGCTGCCCGTCCAATCACGCCCTACGAGCGGTGGCTGGTAACCCGGACCTCGGATGCCAAGCTTATCACCGATTTATATAAATTTCTCCAACCCCCGCCGTTTCATTACCATAACCCGGGGAGAGAGCGCTGGCACAGGGAGTTGGGCAGAACCCTGAGCCACAAAGAGTGGGACAAGATCGCATATCGGGCGAGGCACTCTGCGTACCACACTGGGCTGACGGAGACCTTTACCAAGGTGTCTACCTACTGGTATTACACCCCGGAGAGGCTCTACGAAATGCACAAACTCACAGATAAGGGTTGCTGGCGCGGCTGCGGACAGGAGGGTACTCTCTCGCACATTCTCTGGGCGTGCCCGGTACTGTCTGCCTATTGGAAAGAGGTCTTAGATGAGGTGGACAGGCACTTCGAGATCGAACTCCCGCGCTTCCCGGCATATGTCCTGCTAGGCCTCCCCAATGACTTGATGTACCCGCTGAAGTCCCGCAGGGGCAGGCAGATTGCGATTGCGCTAGGCTCGGCGGTTCAAAATATCCTTGTACACTGGCGCACCCCCGCTGCCCCCTCTATCACTGGCTGGTTACACAGGCTTTGGCAGGTACTGGGTATGGAGAAAATGTCGCTTACAGTGGCTGGAAATGTAGACCAGTTTGAAGAGCTCTGGCACCCCTTTTTGGCACTGCTGTCCACGGAATTCCGCGAGCTCACATGTCCGCGGTACCTACGCCTTCTTCGGCTGACGCCGCCGGCGGCTCCAGCAGAATGAGAGAGGTGGGATCGGGGGATTGGGGGTTGGGTGTAGGGGACGGGGGTACATGCTTCTAACACGGACTTTTGGACGGGGATGTTGGGGTGTTGTTTTCTTCCTTTTTTTCTCTTTGTATTTTTTCCTCCTAACTTCTCTGGGGGCGGGGGGCTGGGAGGGACTGTGTTATTTTCACTGTGTTGCGGGACGCTACTCAGGCTTAGCTTTGATTGGGAGGTTGGGGACTACTGGAGGGTTATTCGCACTGACTTATTGCTTTATGACATATGCCTTGTTCCCCTCCGGGACTGCCGACCTCCCTACTTTCCTCCAGAATCGGTGCAACATTCAGCCTTTTGTACTGTATGTAAACTTACCCTCCTGTTTCCCTTCCCCATGTCTTTTTGTGCTTTAATAAAATGCTTTAAACCTAAAAACCGCCCTAGAGACATAGTACAGGGTAAGGGTAAGCAGTGGGATTGGGTACTATTCAGACTCAGCTCCAGTTTGGGATTCACCTGGTACCCCGGACTGCTTGAACGATGCCTTGGCAGTACCTATAAAATGGGCTGGGATTACGAAATGGAAAGAGTTAATGGATGAGGAAGGGATATACCCATGGGAGTACTGGAGGGCAAAGGTAGGGACAGATTTATCAAGATTTCAATGTCTTCAATTGGTGTCTTGGCATACAGCGGAACGTGAGGAGATAAAAAGTAATGAGGAAATAGAAAGGTTAAGTCAATCCTTCACACCCATTATAAAAGAAATCTCGGTATGGTATCAACATCTACTGAAGGGTGAAGACACTGGGATAGCTTCGGCAGAGGGGGTTTGGAACAATTCCTCCATGGCACCACAGGCAGAGGGCATGCTTGAACCATCTTTGAAGACACTCTACAAACATATAAAGCCTGCCTGTCTGAAAAAGAACCATTTTTTCGTGGTCAATAGGCTTTACTACACTCCTTATAAAATCGGGAAATTTGCCCCCTCACCGCCACCAAAATGCCCGAGATGTCAAGAATTGCTGGCACATGACATCCACATGTTTTTCGAATGTTTTTCTTGCTCGTAAGCCACTATGGTCAAATTCAAACTTTATCGAGTTTGCTAAACCGGCCCTATTAGATGGTTTTTGTTGATAAGAATCGTGCGCTATTGAACCGCGAGGTATGCCACAACGGGTTTCGCGACCGTGTGTGCATTAAGCTCATTATATTGTCCGGCGCAACAGAGATAGTCGCGCATAAAAAAATTGGATATAAGCGCGGGGTAATAACTTAGCCCTGTGATATTGTTTTATCTAAATTAAAGAGACATAATGTCTAGAGATAATAATCGTAGGATCCGATTTTAGAGGGTCTTTAAGTACGTATACGAGACATCAGTATTAATATTAACATGAGGTAACCTTTTCCTCTAAGACTAATGCCTTAACGCGAAGATACATATAGCTGCAGAGGTAACAAGCATCAAGGTGTTCCCTCTACTAAACTGTCCAGCAGTTTGATGATTTCCCAACTGCGTGACTCCATGATGGGATCGTATTTATTAATCCGATAAGAGGTATTGATTTATCATTTGCCCTTTAACTTTATCTAAAGACTCCAGGACATGCCTAAAAACTTTTTTACTAAAAATATATGTGTATTTCTGTCTATTTAGTACGATCGTGTTGATCCGACTTCCATTTATTCATATCGCGGTCACCCTTGGTACAGCATTTATCTACACCAATGAAACTCTTATCCACAGGTATGATTATACTTGGCCCCTCAATATAGGAGTTAATAATGTGACAATGACAGGTATGAACATGTGTCCAAATAAGTGCCTCGACATATTTTATGCCCTAGGTGGATGTTAAAAAAACTCTCACCAACTGCAAGATACGACGCTAAATGATCAAGTAGCCGTATCGTTTCGTCACCATGTGTACATTTTCATACTAATCTCTCAAAATTTGAGGTATGTTTCTCTATGGGGGAATTGTAACGATTGCATACACAATGTACGGTAAATTTGTTGTTTAAGGTATATTGTGTGGTACCGAAAAACACATAAGTGTGACATATGTGCAAGTATGCTTATAATAGCTACCCCTTTTTCTCTCAAATCTAAAGGTATGCTCTTTATGTGGGAATTGTAAGGATTACATATCCAATATACGGTAAAATTGCTGTGCAAGGGATGCTATGGGGTATTGAAAAACACATAGGAGTTCCATGTGTACAAATATGTTTAGAATTGTTACCCCCCTTTTTCTAATAATTGATCAAAGACAATGTCTTTTTAGTTTTAATAACACAAACTAAGGGATTCTGTTGTATGCGTCCACATAGGACTATGTATTAAAAGTAAGAAGGTAATCAATAACGTCAGGAAATATTAGGACTCTGTGTAATGTGGATTTTAATTGTTGTATTTCTTTTTAGAGATAAAAACCGTCTTGAAGAAGGTGTTCTCATCCTCACTAAGCACCGAAACGCCGCGTCGACTTTTGGTTTTTTAATGTGTATTTTGTATAAATATTTGTATGAAATGATTGGATCATGTATTGACTCCAAGGCTAAGTCTGTCGGGATCTAGCCCAACGCGCCTGCTCAAGGAACTGCAATCACCGGCGGTCCTGGGGCGCGGAACTACATTTCCCAGAATTCCCGGCGGGGATCCAGGGATATCTGCCGGTAGACCAGGAGGTCCGGTGTCAGTAATTCTTTCCGGATCCTAGGCAGCGGCTGCTCCTCGGAACGGCGCCTTTCCAAAGGCTCCGTGTGTTCCAGTCTGACCGGTACTGGTGAGAGCGCTTTTGTGGGTCTCTGTTAGCGCGCTGGTTAGCGTGTGGAACAAGGTGAACCTTTACATGATTTCTGATATCGAAATCACAAAGACTATTGTTGGCTGGAGATTTGCCTCGCGGCTGCGAGGAACTGTTGGTTTCTTATTTGGCATTGAGCTCGCTGCTGCGAGAAAACATTTGGGCATTACGAGCGTTCGCTCTTTGAGTATATTCTCATGAGGAATGAGCATACTGGTGTGAGTTCAACCTTCGAGTGGCGGAGTGCAGGGGGGGATTGTTGGACCTCCACACTGCCGTCACGAACCTAAGGCTAAGGGTTCATGAACAATTGTGATTTTGTGGCAAGGCAATTACCAAAGCGGAGTGTGGTAGTGAGTGAACTACACACTGCCGTGTTTGGGTATTTTTTGGCATCAGCAAGGAAAGAAAGATTTAATCTGTTTCTGTTCGAATCAGATAACAGTGCTAAAGTTTCAAATATGGTTTAAGCACGGGAAGTGCCATTTCATTATACTTTCGGGATCCTTTTACCACTCAAACGTTTTCACAGTGGGGTAGGTTTAAGTCAGTCATTTCTAGACTTTACGCTTCCCCAACCAGGCTTGATAGTAACCCTTTTCTTTTTGTATTAATCAGGAAGGAAGACGGGAGATACAGCACAGGGTGGTTAGAGTCAATTGATTTCAGGTGAATACATGTTGGTATGGTGTTAGAAAGAACTAATGAGAGTAGGATGTAGCCATGTATTAACCTGTATATTTTTGTCTTTCAGTTTCTTTATCCCTGCTGCCCCTTTCCTTCTCCTCTTTATTCTTTCTGGGTTTTTTCCCCTTTATGGGGTTTTTTCCCTCGCCGTATCGTCTGAGCACCCTGTGTTTATACTTCAGGGTGTTCGGTCGGTCCGGAGGTGGAGCATTGTTGCTGCACGTGAATCCTGCGGAGTGCAAAGCCTAACAGAATTACTGACCCAAGAAATACACTCTGCCTGATTCATATGCAGCAGCAATGGGGACCATGGAGGATGTGTTACAAGCTTTGCTTTTGGTACAGCAGGAGCTGGCCTCTTCCAAGGCTGAGACAGCAGCTTTGCGGGAGAAGGTGGAGCGTTTGAGTGGTAACCCGTTCAACGCTTCCGCATCGTCTTCTAATGTTCAGGTTACTGTACCCCCACCTATTCCATTGGCTACTCCTGAACGGTTTTCAGGGGATCCACGTAAGGTGCATGTGTTTATGACACAGGTGCTCATGCATTTTTCCTGTAAACCATCCTCGTTCCCCACAAATCATTCAAGGGTGGCATTTTTGATTTCTTATTTAATTGGGGATGCAGCTGATTGGGTGGTACCCTTGGTGAAACGTGATGATGCTCTTTTGTCTAATTGGGCAGAGTTCAAAAAGGAATTTGAGAGGGTTTTTGACCGAAGAGCCACCACTTTCTGTGTTGATCGTGAGCTATTGACATTAAGACAAGGTAGAGGAGAGTTGATAACATACCTAACGGCCTTCAATAGGCTGGTGGTAGAAGCATCATGGCCAGAGGAAAAAAAATTATCTTTGTTTTATCAGGGGTTACATGATGATTTAAAAGATGTAGTAGCACAGGTAGATCCTCAGCCCACTACTTTTGAGGACATGGTAAACCTGGTGTTAAGGTTAGACAGTAGACTAACGGATAGAGGTAGCAATAGGAGACGGTGGGAAAGAGGAGCGTACTTTGTTGACAGAAACCCTAGGAAAGTATCTGGGGGTACGGAAGCTACGTCTGAACCAATGGAGATAGGGGCTCTTAGAGCACCATTGTCTAGAGAAGAGAGAGAAGCCAGAAGGGTACAGGGCCTGTGCATGTACTGTGGTAAGAAGGGACATTACGTCCGGGAATGTCCTTCTAAACCAAAAGCATCAGGGACTTTTAGTAGATTTAAGAAAGTCGCTGTGTCTAAAACTGTAACAGAGAACGAACAGAAGGAAGACCACACAGCGGGAGTAGACGGTGAACAAGCATGGAAGCTTACCTCCCTGTCCTCATCGGGTGATGAGGAAACAGAGCCTCACCTGGTGGTGGTGATGACGTTAGAATATGAGTTAGAAAGATGTCCAGTAATGGTGATGGTGGACTCAGGGGCGACTGGTAATTTTGTAGACGAGGGACTGGTAAGACGTCTAGAATTGCCTCGAGTTCTTAGGGAGACACCGGAAGATGTTTTGGCAGTGGATGGGCAGCCTTTAACCTCAGGTCAGATAACGGAGAGGACTGGTGATTTGGGGCTATCAATGGTGACGCAAGGGTGTGTGCATTCTGAGGTGTTAACATTGAACATCATAGATGCTCCGCAGTACGAGATTATTTTGGGCATGCCTTGGCTGCATAAACATAACCCTGTGGTGAATTGGCAGTCAAAATCTATACGATTCGACCCAGAGACCTGTAAGGACCATTTCACTCCTTGTATGTCTGCTAATGTCTCCGTGTTAGCTACACCATTTTTTGCAGCCACTGCTGCGGAAAAGGATGTCAAGCTACCAGTAGTATACGCTTCTTACAGTGATGTGTTTAGTGAGGTGAAGGCAGAAACTCTGCCCCCTCATAGGGAATACGACTGTCGAATTGATTTAGTGGAGGGGGCATCGTTACCATCTTGTAGAGTGTATGCTTTGTCTGTGCCCGAAACCTCCCATCTGAAGCAGTACATTGACCATTATACTCGATTGGGTTTTATACGCCCCTCTCGTTCTCCCGCAGCTTCCCCTCTTTTCTTTATATCAAAAGCCAATGGGGACTTGAGAGCATGTGTGGACTACAGGGCATTGAACAAGAACACCATTCGTAATCGATACCCTCTTCCACTCATTTCAGTCTTGCTCGACCAGGTGAGAGAGGCCAGGATTTACACCCGTTTAGATTTACGTGGGGCATATCACCTGGTTAGAGTAAGGGAAGGGGATGAGTGGAAGACGGCGTTCAAAACACGGTTTGGTTTATATGAATACCTAGTGATGCCTTTTGGGCTTTGTAACGCCCCAGCAGCATTTCAGTTTTTCATAAACGATGTGCTAAAAGAATACGTAGATCAATTTGTGGTGATGTACATAGACGACATCTTGATATATTCTCAAGATGTTTCATGCCACACGAACCATGTCTGCAAGGTCCTGGATAAATTGAGAGAACACCATCTCTATGTAAAGCTGAGTAAATGTGAGTTTGGGGTGCATGAGGTGGAATTTTGGGGTGTGAATCTTAGTCCTGAAGGATTACAAATGTCAGAAAGGAAGGTACAGGCAGTAAGGGATTGGCCAGCCCCCAAGAATGTGAAAGAGGTACAGAGCTTTTTGGGGTTCGCCAACTATTATCGCAGGTTCATTGTACACTTCTCCCAAACCGCTGTCCCTATCACTAGGCTGTTAAGGAAAGGGAGGTTATTTGAGTGGACAGGGGAGGCTGAGCAGGCTTTTCAGGCGCTAAAAAAGGCCTTTACTACAGCTCCAGTGTTGGCGCATCCTGTTCTGGAACATCCATTTATCGTGGAAGCTGACGCTTCAGATGAAGCCATAGGTGCGATCCTGTCTCAGAGAGACGTACATACTGGTCAGCTTCATCCTGTTGCCTACTTGTCGAAAAAACTGAGTTCGGCTGAGGTCAACTATTCAATCGCCAAAAAAGAACTCTTGGCAATTAAAAAGGCTTTCCAGGAGTGGAGACCGTATCTGTGGGGAGCAAGTCATGCAGTCACGGTGTACACAGATCACCGGAATCTCCAGTATATGTCCGCTGCTAGACACCTCACGCAAAGGCAGATGCGGTGGATGTTATTCTTTTCAGAGTACAACTTTGTTGTAACCTTTCGTCCCGGCTCAGAGAACAGAAAAGCGGATGCCCTTTCTAGACAGGGAATCCCCGCTGGAAAAAATGCCGAAGAACAGTCAATAATACCTTCCACGAAGGTGGTTTGTGTTGTGAGAGCTGAGAAGTTTCTGGAGGACATAAAAGACTCTAGGTCCACGGACTATTGGGTTCGTTGGGCTTCTGCCAAACCAGACAGGAAGATTAGGCAGGGCTTACCCTTCTATGGAGAGTGTTTGTTTCTGCCTAATATGGAGATTAGAAAGAAGGCATTCAGTTGGTGTCATGAAGCTCCTGCGGCGGGACATCCAGGGATCACAAAGACTGTGAATTTGCTTAGAAGGCATTTCTGGTGGAAGACTCTTGTGAAGGACACCACTCAATGGGTGGGCAGCTGTGAAGTCTGTGCGAGAAGCAAGGGGGAAACATCAAAAAAGAAAGGGTTGTTAATGCCAATGCCCACGCCTGATCGCCCATGGTCAAACATTAGTTTGGATTTCATCACAGGCCTCCCAAAAGATCAAGGGAACACCGCAGCTCTGGTGGTAGTGGACAATTTAACGAAAATGGGTCATTTCGTACCTTGTGTGAACCTCCCCACAGCTAGTCAAACAGCACAGCTAATGGCATCACAAGTTTTTCGTTTGCATGGCATTCCAAGAGTCATTGTGTCTGATAGGGGGCCACAATTCATTGCTCGATTTTGGAGAGTATGGTGTCGTGCACTGGGCATAGAAACAGCATTATCTACTAGCTTCCATCCTCAAACTGATGGACAGACAGAACGTCTGAATCAGACTCTAAAGAAGTACTTGCGATGTTACTCAAAGGAGGCTCATGGGTCTTGGGTGGAGTTGTTGTGGATGGCGGAGATGGCCTACAACAACGCCTGGCATAGCTCCATAGGAATGTCCCCATTCAAAGCGAATTATGGGTATGATGTACGGACTCTACCGATACATATACCGGAAGAGGTAAACGATCAACCCTCGGTAAAAGAGCGGGTGCTATTGATAAAAAAAATACACAGCACAGTGCAAAAACATTTGCTAAGGGCAAAAGAAACATACAAACGGTGGGAGGACAGACATAGGATACCTGGTCCTCAGTTCGAGGTAGGAGATAAGGTTTGGCTCTCGACCAAATATATCCGTTTCAAGCTCCGGAGCGTGTTTCATCCGCGCTTCATTGGGCCATATCCTGTGGTGCGCCGCATCAATCCTGTGGCATACAAATTGAAGTTGCCCAACACATTGCGAATCCACCCCGTTTTTCATGTTCAGTTGCTGAAAAAAGCTCTTACCTCACGCAGAACTGCACCTCCGGTGTTGGCGAAGGATGGGAATCTGGAGTATGAGGTGAGATCCATAAAAGACTCCAAGTTACGCAGGGGCGTTCTATGGTACTTGGTTTCGTGGAAAGGCTATGGGGCGGAGGAGGACTCCTGGGAACCTGTTCGTAATGTCCATGCTCCTCGTGCTGTGCGAACATTCCACGACAGATATCCCACAAAGCCTGGGCCTAGGAGGCGCTTGGGAGGAGGGCGTACTGTCGGGATCTAGCCCAACGCGCCTGCTCAAGGAACTGCAATCACCGGCGGTCCTGGGGCGCGGAACTACATTTCCCAGAATTCCCGGCGGGGATCCAGGGATATCTGCCGGTAGACCAGGAAGTCCGGTGTCAGTAATTCTTTCCGGATCCTAGGCAGCGGCTGCTCCTCGGAACGGCGCCTTTCCAAAGGCTCCGTGTGTTCCAGTCTGACCGGTACTGGTGAGAGCGCTTTTGTGGGTCTCTGTTAGCGCGCTGGTTAGCGTGTGGAACAAGGTGAACCTTTACATGATTTCTGATATCGAAATCACAAAGACTATTGTTGGCTGGAGATTTGCCTCGCGGCTGCGAGGAACTGTTGGTTTCTTATTTGGCATTGAGCTCGCTGCTGTGAGAAAACATTTGGGCATTACGAGCGTTCGCTCTTTGAGTATATTCTCATGAGGAATGAGCATACTGGTGTGAGTTCAACCTTCGAGTGGCGGAGTGCAGGGGGGGATTGTTGGACCTCCACACTGCCGTCACGAACCTAAGGCTAAGGGTTCATGAACAATTGTGATTTTGTGGCAAGGCAATTACCAAAGCGGAGTGTGGTAGTGAGTGAACTACACACTGCCGTGTTTGGGTATTTTTTGGCATCAGCAAGGAAAGAAAGATTTAATCTGTTTCTGTTCGAATCAGATAACAGTGCTAAAGTTTCAAATATGGTTTAAGCACGGGAAGTGCCATTTCATTATACTTTTGGGATCCTTTTACCACTCAAACGTTTTCACAGTGGGGTAGGTTTAAGTCAGTCATTTCTAGACTTTACGCTTCCCCAACCAGGCTTGATAGTAACCCTTTTCTTTTTGTATTAATCAGGAAGGAAGACGGGAGATACAGCACAGGGTGGTTAGAGTCAATTGATTTCAGGTGAATACATGTTGGTATGGTGTTAGAAAGAACTAATGAGAGTAGGATGTAGCCATGTATTAACCTGTATATTTTTGTCTTTCAGTTTCTTTATCCCTGCTGCCCCTTTCCTTCTCCTCTTTATTCTTTCTGGGTTTTTTCCCCTTTATGGGGTTTTTTCCCTCGCCATATGGTCTGAGCACCCTGTGTTTATACTTCAGGGTGTTCGGTCGGTCCGGAGGTGGAGCATTGTTGCTGCACGTGAATCCTGCGGAGTGCAAAGCCTAACAAAGTCTTGGTTTGTTAAAAACTTTAAAAAAATAAATAAACTGATGGTTTTAACTGTTCCATATAGTATATTGTTTTTAACTGTTTTTTTAGTTTATTGTGACTTACACAGAGCTTCAAACTGATGTTACTTATACCCCTTATATATTTACAGTAAGGGTAGTCCGAATTGGTTTCGAGGTTACTTGTAGGTCGACTACTGCCTCCTATAGTATTACTGTGGCAGGCGGTATTACGACTTAGAAAGCATCCTCTTCTGTTTAGGGACTTTATTTCTTTTGAAATTTGAAACATTTCTGAGATTCAGAGCATGGATAAGGTTTTTCCCCAGTGTGGGTTATTGTATGTCGAGAAAGACTTCTTTTGTCACTGAAACATTTCTGGCATTGAGAGCACTGATAAGGTTTTTCCCCAAAGTGGAATCTCACATGTGCAGTTAGAAGTGATTTACGGTTGAAATGTTTTGGGCATTCAGAGCACTCCTAAGGTTTTTCCCCAGTGTGGGTTTTTATATGCAGTGTGAGATGTCTTTTTTCACTGAAACATTTCTGGCATTCAGAGCACTGATAAGGTTTTTCTCCAGTGTGGGTTCTTATATGGTGAGTGAGATTGACTTTTTGGCTGAAACATTTGTGGCATTCAATGCACTGATAAGATTTTTCCCCAGTGTGTATTCTTATGTGCCGTGTGAGTCTACTTTTTATACTGAAACATTTCTGGCATTCAGAGCACTGATAAGGATGTTCCACAGAATGGGTTATTGAATGTTGAGAAAGACTTTGTTGGTTACAAAATCTTTTCTGGCATTCAGAGCACTGATAAGGTTTTTCCCCAGTGTGGAATCTCACATGTGCAGTTAAAAGTGATTTTCTGTTGAAATGTTTTGGGCATTCAGAGCACTGATAAAGGTTTTCCCCAGTGTGGATTCTTATGTGCTGTGTGAGTCTACTTTTTAAACTGAAACATTTCTGGCATTCAGAGCACTGATAAGGTTTTTCCCCAGTGTGGGTTCTTATATGCGCCGTGAGATTGCGTTTTTCATTGAAACATTTCTGGCATTCAGAGCACTGATAAGGTTGTTCCACAGAATGGGTCACTGCATGATTAGAAAGACTTTGTTTGTTACAAAACCTTTTCTGGCATTCAGAGCACTGATATGGTTTTTCCCCAGTGTGGATTCTTGTATGTTGAGTGAGTCTGATTTTTAAACTGAAACATTGTTGGCATTCAGAGCACTGAAAAGGTTTCTCCCCAGTGTGGGTTCTTATATGATGAGTGAGACTGTTTTTGTCGATGAAACATTTCTGGCATTCCGGGCACTGAAAAGGTTTCTCTCCGGTGTGGGTTCTTCTATGCCGAGTCAGCTCGGTTTGGGAAATGAAACATTTCTGGCAATCCGTGCACTGATAAGGTTTTTCCCCAGTGTGGGTCCTTGTATGTATAATAAGTCCTATTTTTTGACTGAAATATTTCTGACATTCAGAGCACTGGTAAGGTTTTTCCCCAGTGTGGGTTAATACATGTAGAGAAAGACTTTGTTTTTTACAAAACCTTTTTTGGCATTCAGAGCACTGATAAGGTTTTTCCCCAGTGTGGGTCCTTGTATGTACAGTAAGGTCTCTTTTTTCAATGAAATATTTCTGGCATTCAGAGCATTGGTAAGGTTTTTCCCCAGTGTGGATTCTTATATGTTCAGTGAGATAAGATTTACTGCTGAAACTTTTTTGGCATTCAGAGCACTGATAAGGGTTTTCCCCAGTGTGGATTCTTATGTGCCGTGTGAGTCTACATTTTAAACTGAAACATTTCTGGCATTCAGAGCACTGATAAGAGTTTTCCCCAGTGTGGATTCTTATGTGCCGTGTGAGGCTTCTTTTTAAACTGAAACATTTCTGGCATTCAGAGCACTGATAAGGTTTGTCCCCAGTGTGTAGTCTTATATGTTCAGTGAGATAGGTTTTACTGCTGAAACTTTTTTGGCATTCAGAACACTGATAAGGGTTTTCCTCAGTGTGGATTCTTATATGTTCAGTGAGATAAGATTTACTGCTGAAACTTTTTTGGCATTCAGAGCACTGGTAAGGTTTGTCCCCAGTGTGGATTCTTATATGTTCAGTGAGATTAGATTTACGGCTGAAACTTTTTTGGCATTCAGAGCACTGATAAGGGTTTTCCACAGAGTGGGTTAATGCATGTCGATAAAGTTGCGTTATGAAACTAAACCTTTTCTGGCATTCAGAGCATTGATAAGGTTTTTCCTCAGTGTGGATTCTCATATGCGAAGTGAGATAAGATTTACGGCTGAAACTTTTTTGGCATTCAGAGCACTGATAAGGTTTTTCCCCAGTGTGGATTCTCATATGGGCAGTGAGACAAGATTTACGGCTGAAACTTTTTTTGCATTCAGAGCACTGAGAGAGGATTTTCCCAGTGTGCATTCTCTCAAATTAAGTGAGATGAGATTTATGGCTGAATCATTTTTGGCACAGGTAACTTTTTCCCCAACTTGGGTTATTTTGCTTTGATTGAGGCGGGTTTGAACACTGAAATTGTTCTCACCGCCTGTGTTTTTCAAAGGTATATTCCTAGAGTTAATATATCTACATTTAGTTTTCTCTTGCTTATATGCCACGGTAAGAGTGAACCCGATTTTAGAGTCGGGCTTGTTTAGATAATGTTCAGCATTTATCTCTAAAAGATATTGTGTGTAATCTTCTTAACACTTGAATTGAGCAAAATATGTCTGGATGCAGCCCTGTAACACCGGTCGAAATGTTTGTAGCAGATAATACTCTTTTGGTTATAGCCTCTCCGGCAGCAACTTATTTTGTGACTGAAGTTTTTCTCAAATCTATTTGTATAGGTTCTTAGCAATGCAGTGATAAGGTGTTAGTCTGATATTTAATGACTAAACTGAGAAGTACATTTTTGCACTGGCGTAATGGCAGTAACTGAGAACATTAGAACATGCACAGTAATATTGTGGCTCACCAGTCGCAGAACATCAGTTCCTTTTACCCTTTCTATGTTTGGTGTAAGGTTAAGGATTGTAGTTCTGAAGACGAGGATTTATTTACATTAGCTAGCGCAATGTGCTCATTTAATCCATTTTGATATTTAACAGTTTTAAATATCACTCCTGCACAACAGATAAGGTTGAGGCAATTTACATAGAATTACAGAACAGTACACAATAAAAAGGAAACAATCGGAGATGGTCATGAACAATACAATAAAGTGGTGAATTTTTAAGGTTTTCGCCAGAGTGAGCAGAGTGGGTCGAGGTGTTATATCCCGAGGCAGATAGTCTCAAACTTGCGTAACTGGTTAAAAACGGTTGTTAAACAAAGGTGATTTTCCAATCTTTTGGTTGTTAGCGTGTCAGCTTCGGAGTCTTCTTTCAGTGTCTTTTCTTTGATGGTTTGCAGAAGAAACCTTTTGTTACAAATCTTTCTTTTATGCAGTGTGTGCTTCCTCTCTGGAATCACATAGATCATGCATGCTTTAGATGAACGTTATTCTGTAATGCTGAGGCAATTTGTCTTTCTGATAATATTTCAGATGAGGATGTTGTGATTGGTCTTTCTGGCACTATTTGGATGCTGTGTGGACAGATATGACTTTGCTCTTGGTTAATGAAATGCAACATTAGAGACTTCACTTACAGGTATAGTACTTTCCTCAGCTCCCACTTCCTTGCCACACATAGATTTTGGAAATTGTTTAAACTTAGAATGCTGGATGTCCTTCAGGTATCCAAAATAATCCTCTTATGGCACTAACATTCAGTTGGCTGGTGCTAAATCTTGTTTTCTTCGTCCATAATTTCAATCACCTATAGTATTAAAATTAAATAGTTAATACATGTAAATATCCCCAAAAATAATTTACAAGCCATATCAAAGCAGAATTGCAGAATTTTGAAAGTGTTGAGCTGTTCTTCAGACAGAGCAGAGTGTAGAGTGGTAGCCTGGGAGTACCTGGATCTAGGAGTGAGGATTTGTAGAATTTCCAACATTTTATTAAGCTCAGAAAGGATACATGTACCCTATGGACTTGTAACATAGAATCCCAAAAGCAGAAATTAAAGTCATATGGACTGGCACCAAACAGATATTTAAAATAGAATACTATTAATTCATTTTTAATGTAGATTTCTAGGATGGGAATTTCCCCTCCACGGACAACAGGCGTTTCCCCCTGCCCTGAGTTACCACCTACTTGTATCTGGTAACCTGACTTTTGAGCTCTGGCCTCTGCCACACGCAAATCTATTGTGTGTTGCGAGGACTATGCCTAGACCTATCCCTCAACTATGGTCCAGAGTATGAATCAAGGGCAATGAAATTAAGGAGTACTTTCATGTGTTCATTTTATTCCACCTGATTATCAGTCGTTCGGCTTTTCTGAGCTTGGATTTACCAGGTGCAGAAAAACTAACTGGGGGAAACACACAATTCTTCCCTCTGTTAGAAATATCTTTCCCCTTCCCTCTCCTGCTTCGCCCATCACCCTCCCCCCAACCAACCACATGCATATATCTACCACCTGCTTAAAACAAGTGGTAAATAAAAGCAGAAAAACACTATGAAATAGTGAATGGCATGTGGTTTGACAGGCAGAAGAATCTGTTCCTCGTGGCAACTCCCCAGTACATGGCGTCAAACCTGTAACTGCACGTTACTGGGATAAATCTACCACAAAACAATTACATGAGATTTTTCTGCCACCGCAGTACTGTGCAACTTCTAACAAGGAACTATGAGAGATCTTGGACCGGTCCTGTGACCTGGAGGGTCACACCAAGTGTGCCCTCATTTAAGGCAGAGGACTGTCATGGGTTTAACAGCTAGAGCGGTGATGGCAATGCACCCTGTTGTAAGGATCAATAGCCTGATTAGATCTTTGCATCATGGTCAGTGGAGTGGCTTTCTACTGACACACCCATGTAATGCTCCATTTCTATACTTGTGCCCAGACTTTGCGATAACATCAAGTGCATGTTTAGGGAGTTGGTGTGCGTAGCATATATGCAATGTGAGAGTGCGACAGAGTAAACTGCATCTCATGCCTGCCAGTTCTGTATACAAGTGGGACCATCTATCCCTCATTTATACCAGAGTTCAAAGTCCTCTGTTACCAAGGAATAATGTGCTCTGGCGCCAGGGATGGTGTCAGCCTGACAGTTTATCTAAGTTGAAGGGACATCACCTGCAGGCTGAATTACTTAATGGAGCAGCTGTGTACCTGTACTGAAGAGCCTAGAAGTCTGCCTAGAAGCCTGCCTGTCTGGTAAGAAAGGGAAGGGAGTTTCACTATCCAGCAGGAGGACAAGGCTGTCCTGGAAAAAGCAAGGTCCGACACATCCTCGTTATCTGTAGGGCGAGCCGGAAAGCCATCCAGCAGGACCAGCTAGTCTGAGGGATGCCAAGACTCTCCCAACAGTTCAAGGCAGAAAATAAAACTGTACGACAACATGATTGTTGAAGCCCAGTAGGACGATTGTGTGCTGCCAACAGGCCCATTCAAGGTTGCATTTGCCAAATTCCTAACATAACAGTCTGAATCTACTGACTTCCTGGAGAGCCTGTGTTGGGCTTTTAGATGCTGAATTTCCGACTACTCTGTGTCAGAGGTCCATGAGGGACTACAACTACTCCAGTGTCTGAGCTTACGCCTGTGGTCCAGCCCGCCACAGTGTGGGCTCAATTGCTGATGGTCAGGTCCAGAGGGGGCTGCACTTACAGACAGGCTAGGTGTGACTGCTACCTTGGGAGTGCTGATCTTCAGGCAACTGCAAAGAAAAGAGAGTGGGTTCCCTACTGAATGCAGCACTATATCCAGGACAAAAGCGGTACACAAAAGCCTGCTGGTGGGTCACTGCTATCTCGAGTCTTCGGGCGTGCCAATCAAATGTCGGGAAACAGGAAAGAGACCCAGACAAGACTGACTCATCCTGTGAAAGGGTAAGACACTTACGACAGAGCATACACGCATTGGGGTGACTAGAGTGACAGAACTGACCCTATACTATATTCATGATACTCCTAAATGCCCCTAGAGGGGAAGAGGGTATAAGAACTGGACGCACCTGTCTGCAGCAAATGGTAGTCTGGCATGCCTGCACTATCTTTTCACCCGGACTGTCCATAAAGATGATTTTAGGGCCGCTACGCACATAGCAGGGGGAATCGCAGATCATTCGCCAATGGAGGTGCAACTCGATGGTCCGGTTGGTATGAATAAGGCGACTAAAAACGGTTCTGACATTTGCAGGTGGGTCACGCTCTGCAAGGTAACATCTGGGAAGGGGGGGAAGTTGCCTGATGCATCCCCACTGGAGGACCAGCTGCTAACTAATCCCCTGACCGAAAAATCAATCTCAACCATCTATAGGAAGTTGATCCACAATTCTCGGGATCCCTCGGGGATGTTTCAGGCGGCCAATCACCAACTTTTGTATTTTTCAAAAACAAGCTTCCAAAGCTGGAGTTTGTTTTTAAAAACCAATAACTAATCACCCTCACACCCTTGAAACTTTCTCCCTGATTAATCTACTCCCAGGAAGTGGGAGTCATTTAAAAACAAATTCTCATCACGACTGCCAGGTATTCCCTGGTGTTTTTGAATAAGAGAAAAATACATCAGACTGCTTGATCTAAAAAGGAATGGTCGTTCGATGTATTTACAGGCAGACCATCCGTTTGTTGGACAGAGTACTCCACCACGCTTGTGAAGGAGTACCCTGCTCACCAAACTCTAAATCAAGACCTTTATCTTGTCTGTGCTATGCATGTAACTCTAGGTCGGCTTCATTATGTCCATCAGTCTTTCTATGATGTACCTGTTATTGAGGCTTGTGTGTTTAGTACAGGTTTAATCTTACGGTGTGTGTGGGGGTTTATTTGAACCCTGTGGTTTAATCTGCACTTGTTGCTTATGCAGTGTTATGTGGTGTTATCACACCCTTGTAATTATAACAAGCATTTGCAATGCAATAGGTCTTGAATTAGGAAAGTTTGAGCTATTGGTATTGTAAATTACACATTTTTTATTTATGTGTTGGTTTTGAAAATAGCGAAATTAATAGCTTTGTCATTTACAATGCCAATAGTTTTAACTTTCGCTATAGCATTTGTAATGCAATATGTGTTGTATTTACGTGACATAGATTATTGATACTACAAATAACAAGGGCTTTTAATTTTTTTAAATAATTAATACTTAAGTAAAAGTTATGTTAATTTATAATGGCAATTGCTTAAACTTTTGTGACGAAAATCCAAGAACAGAAGTGAAATATTAACATCTTTTTGTGACATTTGTAATGAAGCTTGAAACATTGAGAGAACATATTTGAACTAGTTGTTGTTGAATTGTTGCACAGATTGCTGCTGTGGTGGCGCTCAGTGATGTTTTGGTGGCGCTGAGTGATGCTGTAGCGTTCAGTGAAGCTGTGGTAGCGCATAGTGATGTTGTGGTGCCCCTGAGTAATGCTGTGGTATGGCGACAGACAGAGTGATGGTGACAGACAGACAGACAGACAGAGTGAGGGCGACAGACAGAGTGAGGGCAACAGACAGAGTGAGGGCGACAGACAGAGTGAGGGCGACAGACAGAGTGAGGGCGACAGACAGAGTGAGGGCAACAGACAGAGTGAGGGCGACAGACAGAGTGAGGGCGACAGACAGAGTGAGGGCGACAGACAGAGTGAGGGCGACAGTCATGTCCAAGTCATTATATATGGTCCAAACTCCAGCCAATCAGGCAACAGCACCCTCTGGAACCTTCTCCTCAGAGGCTCAGGCTCTCCAATTCTTTAGAACAAGTGTGGCATAAGAGCCAAGGAGAAGAGGGGAGCCTCTGAGGGGAGGTGGGTGAGTCACATGTGAATCTATGAAAGATATCAATACTGGAGAAGCACAGTTTTCAGATAAGTAACGTATGTTCTTCTCCAGTATTGGGGTATCTTTCATAGATTCACATGCTTGAATCAGAGTAGATAGCAGTAATTCGAGAACTGTGCATAGTATGCCATAAGTACATTCTAAACAGAGTACGAGAGAATACATATACGTATATTACAGTATAGCAGTAAACATGGGCACATCTGCAAAAGCAGAAATATATACATATATACAATGTGTGCAGGAGGAGGTAAGAAACAGAGGCTCACCTTACTTAAAAAGATTACGTAGCACCGCTTGCCCAACAGCTGTGTCAGTATTGTTGGCAGCTTCCAGACAGTAGTGCTTGGTCGCAGCTCTGCAAATCTGATGAAGAGGCACACCAGCAAAGAGAGAAGTAGAAGAGGAGACTGCTCTAGTAGAGTGCGCTTTAATCGTTTCTTGAAGTGTCTTGCCTGCTTGCTGATTGCAAAAGGAAATTGCTCTAGATATCCAACGTGCAATAGTCTGTTTAGCAACTGGAGGTTCTTTACGCATCCTGCCGTGGGCTATGAAGAGCTGATCAGTTTAACGGATACTGGTTGTTCTTTGCAAATAAAATGTCAAACAACTCTTAACATCTAGAGAATGTAAAGTCTTTTCTGCTGGCAACTGTGTATTAGGGGAAAAAGTCTTTAAGATGACATGCTCATTCAGGTGGAAATCAGATGGAACTTTAGGAATTAAGGCCGGATTAGTGCGGAGCACCACAGCGTCTTTGGTGAATTGAAGAAAAGGTGGTTTGATAGTAAAAGCTTGTATCTCTCTGATTTGAAGTAAGAGCTAAAAGCAATGATGTCTGCCAGGAGATGAATTTAAGATCAGCCCTACGAATGGGCTCAAATGGGGACTTCATGAGTTGTGCCAACACAATGTTCAGATGCCAAGGAGGAGGTGGGTGTCGAATTGGAGGGAACATCTAAAGTAAGCCATTGAACAATTGTTGAATAATTCTTGAAGAATAAAGAGAATTGGAGCCATTGTGCTGGAATCTGGAAACTGCATCCAGAAAAACCTTCAGGGTAGAGTGAGAGAGGCTGGATTTTGCTAATTGGCGTAGAGTGAACAGGGTGAACATTTATTTATTTAAGTTAGCAACTGACACCGTACGGGTAACCTGGCGCTGTGATACAGGCGACTAGCTTAGGGCCGAGAGACTGTGTCCCCTGCCAGGAAGGAGTTAGCAGGATGCCAAGGAGCATACTCGAGGGTAGAGCCAGGTTTTTAACCTTTTTCTAAACTGCAGGATGTTATCCATTTGTCTCCTATCAAATGGAAGAGTATTCCAAAGGCGGGACGCTGCCGCACTGAAGGCCCTACCTCTTGATTTGACTTTCCTAACTTTAGGCAACCTCACCAGATTAGCCATTGAGGAGCGCAGTGCTCGTGAAGGGACATATGATGTCAGTTTCTCCTGCAGGGATTTGGGCCAGTGACCATGTGGAGCCTTAAATACTATGCATAGTGCCTTAAATCGTACCATCTGCGAGACTGGCAGCCAGTGTAAATCTGAGAGTGCCCAGGAGGCGGAGGAGTGGCGTAGTTGCACTAGTACCATTTTGGCCACCATGGTCTGTACTCTCTGCAATCTCTCAATCAGATATTGCGGGGATTCTAGTAACAGGGCATTACAATAGTCCAGCTTACTGAGGATGGTGCTCGGGGGGCGTGGCCTGGAGCCGTCGATGGTGGACGTGTAGTTTGCTAGCTCCGTCCTATGCCCTGAATATAAGCTGATTATCCTGCACTCCCCTGCCTGCAGCCCACCTGATCCCTACACAGATTGCCCCCGGGGACAAGCGGCGTGAAGCGGTGCAACGTGGCCCCGCTGGGACCGCTCCTTGGGCAAATTCTGTCGACGGAGCATGTTGCGGCCTGCGGACCTAAACGGAGCCCCGGCCTAAAGTGATCGGCCTGGCCGGCCTACCACCCACCTCCTTCGCGGTCCAGCCGGGACCCGGGATCGGACTTCCGACAATCTGCACGCCGGACCCACGGATCGAGGTACAGAGCCCCTACCCTAACTGTGGCCCCGTAGCCTCCCCCATTTGGGCACATCGTCACGGGCCAGCCACACCGCAACGCGGCCCCTACGGAACGCGAGGCCACTTCAGTGCCATCCCCACGCTAGCCCACGAGGTCCATGGGACTCCGGCGTTCCGCCGGTGGGGAGAAGACCAGTGGAACAGTAGAGCAGGCGATGCGTGCAATCTGCTACAAGCGCCGAGGGTCCAGCTCCACTCTGCTCAGGTTACCAGCGCCATAACACAGAGCGGCCAGACCCTGTCACTGTCGAGGCGCCATCTAATCACCACTTCGGGGCCTAGTGGAGACCTCGGACCCTAGCAATCTCACCTTGCTAACCACGGAGCTGCCTGCTTGGAGGCCAGGGTCAGACACACAACATAAAGCGGCACGCATTACAGACACGCGGACCACAGTGGAGTAGGGTAGTACGCCGCGCGCTGTGGCGCCTATTTACACCGCTGCGACCCGGACCTTTTCCACTCTTTCGCCAGCCACTACGCACTAGCTCTGTGGTGGCCTGGACCCGTCACCTCTCCCCCCTCGCCACCTCTGCGGACCTGGGGGTATACCTACGGGTGGGGACACTGGTGGCGCACCGACCCACCCCCGCATTGATACCTCGCCAGGATAATCCAAGCTACCCCTACCGGCCCTGGGGTCTTCACTACCACTACCCCTGCTCAGTGAACATTGGCCCGTCCACATCCACTACAGACCACTCGGAGGGACAGCGGCGGGCTGCTGCGTCCGCTGCAGCGCCACCCTGCTAACACGAACCATGGGCAGGAACAGGGGCAAACCACAGGATCAAGGCGCCCGATCAGACGTGCAGCCCACGGGCTCTGAAGACCCGCTGGCCTCCTCCAGCATGGACATCGTCCCGCCGACCGGTAAGGGATCGCAAGACGCCAAACTAGATCTCATCCTGAATGAAATACGCGCGACGCGCGAAGCGCTAGTATTGCGCATAGACAATATGGCGACTGGCCTGTCCCTACTTAAGGCTGACCACAACAAGTTAGCGGATCGAGTGGCAGAACAGAAAATAGCGCTGGACGACCTAATACCGCAGCAGACGGAACACTCAACGAAATTAGAAAACGTGGAGAAGCAACTGAAACTTCTGTGGGGTAGAGTGGACGACGCGGAAGGACGTGCCCGCCGCAACAACGTCCGCATCCTGGGTATTCCGGAGAGAAGCGAGGGGAGGGATCCCACGCAGTTTGTGGAGGATTGGCTAAGGAAATTGGTGGGCCAGAGAGACCTCACCGCCCTCTACAGTGTGGAAAGAGCTCACAGGATGCCATCACGGCCCCCACAACCTGGGGCGCCCCCTCGCCCCCTGATCGCTCGTCTTCTCCACTTCAGGGACCGTGACACTGTCCTACGGGCGGCCAGAGAGGAAGCGCCAATACGCTTCGAGGACAAGAATATATCGGTATACCCAGATTTCACACCACTGTGCAGAGGGCCAGGTCCAACTTCATGGGGGTGAAACGCAAATTACGGGACAGAAACATGAAATATGCACTTTTATTCCCTGCCTGGCTCAAAATCCTACATGGCAACAGGTCCCATTTTTTCTATTTGCCCGAGGAAGCGGCGGAGTGGATGGAGGTCACTCTGACCCCACCGGCATCGCAGGACCCGTTCGCGGACCACCGAAGTGACACCCGCAGGGGCTCGCAAGACCGAGGGAGCGACACTCACAGCCCCGGACATCATTCATCACACGGAGCACCGACGACAACGCAGCCATCCGGACACCAGGTGACAAGCAGAACGTCATCATCCCCGCATCATCGTCTAACTGAAGAGGCACTGGCCGCCCACGACGCGGAAGCAACCGGAGACAGACTCTCCGTCACCACCGACACCCACACTGAGGTGTCTGGTTCGGTTACCAGCTTGCAGCTCTTCCCAAAGATCACAGCCCAGATGGCAGAGGAGTTCTGAGCCACGACACGATTGATCCTCTCCAGGTGGTAACGTATGACTAATCCCCTCCTTCACATATGGTGGGTTGTATGTGCAGGGGCCCATTGTATTGTGGGCTATCATGTCCACGCAGACAGTTCAGTGCCAATCGACGGAGGCCTACCACCCCCGGTATGCACAAGAACTTGACTGACTTGTGCCCAGGTTGGGCACCATGGTTTGGCTCCTGGGTACGTTGGCTCAGGGACCTTTTTGTTCAGGGGTTATTTGTTTGCGAGACACTCTCACTTCTTAGCACAACGGGACATGTGGGGTCACCCAGTTGTATCACATTGTTGAGCCACACAGTTGGAGATGGGACCTCTTAATAACTATCAATTGTGCACCTGGAATGTGCGTGGCATGGGATCTGTGCATAAACGACATAGAATCTTTGCACAACTCAACAGAAGGGGGACACAGATTGCTTGCCTGCAAGAGACACATTTGAACGCTGCTGAAGCGGTGAAATTGCGCAAAAAATGGAGAGGGCAGCTCTTTGCGACCTCATATTCTGCGTTCTCTAGGGGGGCGGCAATTTGGCTCCGTGGCTCTCTTCCCTTCCAGCTGCTAGAGCAACGAATTGACCAGGAGGGTCGCTATGTATTTATACGGGGACTGTTGGATGGGGAGGCGGTAGTCATTGGCTGTGTGTACTCACCTAACACAAATCAATCGGAATTTTTGTTCAGGGTCAACGGGGTACTTGCAGATTGGGCTGACCATCGCTGGATCATCGGGGGTGATTTCAATGCTGTACTTGATGTTATGCTAGATAGATCACATCCCCCCTTACAGGCTACCGAGAGCAGAAAACAGGCTGCTGCGCTTGCAAGTTGGGCTGAGGGCTGGGATATGACGGATATGTGGCGCAGCATACACCCTCTGGATAGGGAATACACCTTTTTCTCCCCTCACCACCGGCTTCACACCAGAATTGATCATGTTTTCTGCTCCCGTTCCCTTACAGCACAGATTGTCCAACCCCAACACATGGGGAAAACACTATCGGACCACAACCCCGTGGAGATTACATGGCAGTGGGGTAGAAAGCTGGCTCCCATCCCGACTTGGCGGCTGTCTCCTGATCTCCTCGAGGACTCGGTCTTCCGGTCCTTCCTGTCCGACACTATAGATACCTACTTCTCCACAAATGCACACACGGCCAGCTCCCGGCAGATAGAATGGGACACTTTCAAGGTCTGTATTAGGGGGGCTGCTATGGCTATCAGGGTGGGAAGGAAACGGGAGGTGATCAGCGGGCTGAAGGAGGTGGAGGGCTCACTTGCATCCCTGGAGAATGAGGCAGCGGGCACCAATGTTCCCTTCACACCACTGCAAGAGGCACATATTAGACACGCGGAGCTCCTGGAAGAACTGCGGATTATAGACTATAGGGAGTACACGAACAGGCAGCATACGCAAGCTGACCGGGCCGGACCACTACTCGGCCGCCTCCTACGGGACTCCCCGGTCAGCCAACCCATTCTGAGGGTTTTTGACCAATCTGGCCGCTCAGCTACCACCCAAATAGGGATCAACCCGGCGTTTAAAGACTACTACACCACGTTGTATAGTCCCCCGCAGCCCCTATCAGAACCCGCACTTGTGGCCTTCATGGAGGGTCTGGTTCTCCCACGACTTACTGCCAGCCAGAACAAAGACTTGAAACGTCCTATCTCGGTGGCGGAAATCAGACAGGAAATCAGAGCCCTTCCGAAGGGCAAGGCACCTGGAACAGATGGCCTGCCAACTGAGTTCTACGCCACATACATAGACCTTCTAGCCCCACAGTTACATACTGTTTATCTGGAAGCCCTACGTACAACCTCCCTACCGCAATCACCAATGCAAGCCCTGATCACGTCCCTCTTGAAACCGGCCAAAGATGGTCTGCATTTGGCCGATTACAGGCCCCTGTCCCTTCTCAATACTGATTCTAAAATACTGAGCAAGGTACTGACGTCGAGGCTCATGCAATATGTGCCTCATCTGGTCCACCCGGATCAATGCGGTTTTGTTAGGCGCTTGGCTCAGCTCATGCTCGGAGACAATATGGACACAGGCTCCGAAGGGTGCATTTCTCTAGACTTAAAACAAGCTTTCGATTCCTTGAGATGGGACTATATGTTCGCCACCCTGTTAAAATTCAGGATACCGCCCGAATTCCTCGCTTGGGTCAGATTGCTATACACCATCCCCACTGCCAGAGTGCGCACCTCCAATCAAATCTCAGGTCCTATGGCTATTGCCAGAGGCACCAGACAGGGCTGCCCGCTCTCCCCTCTCCTCTTTGTCCTTGCCCTCGAACCGTTACTCTGTAGACTCAGACTGATGGCCCCCCTCTATGGCATACGTTGACATGGTATGGACCACATTGTATCTGCTTATGCGGATGATATCATTTTATATTTCCGCGACCTGAGAGGTGATCTGAGTCCGGTTTCTCGGGTTTTCGAGGATTTCAGAGAGATCTCTGGCCTCACCATCAGCGAGTCTAAGTCCTACGGGTTCACCTTTGCAATCACAGATGGATCAGCCCCCCTACCTTTTGCCCCTCACGAATTCCAAATGGCTGACACCACCTTCCGATACCTGGGGATCCAGATATACAGAGAGGCGAGCATGATGATAGACGGCAACCTAGGGAAGGCATTAGGGCGCTGAAGACACAAATTCAGTTTTGGCTTACACTACCACTCTCAATACCCGGAAGGGTGGCAATCTCCAAGATGGTGATGCTCCCCCGGCTTATCTACTACTTCACCAACCTGCCATTCCAGATCCCAGCGGCGACATTTAAGACCCTCGACTCGCTACTGACCGAGCTTGTGTGGGGACATGGCCGCAGGCGCATAGGTCTGGCCAAGTTGCAACTCCCCTCCGATTCTGGAGGCATGGGCTTACCGGACCTCAGGGCTTATAATTATGCATGTCAGCTGCAATGGCTAGCTTATTGGGTAGCGGGCCGTAATCTTCATGAGATTAATATATCAAGAGACGACCATACTAAGGGGAGAGTGCACATCTTGCTCCTTCCTGGCTCGGATCTACCTAGAAACGCCCCGCCACTTCTCAAGCTGGCGATCACATACTGGCGGAAGGCGCTGAAGTACACGTCCCCCGGGACGCCATATGCCCCCACGATTCCACTACTGGGCATACCACTAGGTTTGGGCACACTCACGGAGACACTGCTGGAACCCTGGCATGACGTAGGGGTGGCACACGTGGGTGACCTGTTTGCGGAGGGACACCTACTATCTTTCGAAGACTTCAGAACGTCACAGGGCGTCCCCGGCGGCTCCTTTCTCCTATACGCCGGACTCCGACACTATATCTCACGCAAATGGTCGCCTGACGGGCGGGAGCCTACTGTGAACCCTCTTGTCACAATGCTCTACCTCATGGGAACGGGCGGCCACCTGACCAAGTGGCTCACATCTAGCATTAAATCGGGGAAGGCACTTACACTGTCACCACTACGAGCGACATGGGAGGTAGATATTGGAAGGCCGCTGTGAGACAAGGAGTGGGAGCGCATACTTCAGTTCCCCAGGAAGGTAGCTAGGAACCCCAAGTACAAGTTCATCCAGCTGATGTTACTACATAGAGCCTACCTGACACCACACCGACTACATGTGATGTTCCCTGCGACCAGGAACAACTGCCCCCGATGCGATGAGGATGACGCATCACTAATACATATGCTATGGCAATGCCCCAAGTTAGGGTATTTCTGGAACACTGTCCATGACTTACTCGCGAAAGCTGATACACTGCCCAGAATACCCACACTGGACATACACTACTAGGACTGGGGCCTTCGACCCGCACCAGAACCGTGGCGACGCGCTTCTCCGATCTGGCCTTGTTGCTGGCGAAGCGTGCCATCACGATGCGATGGAAATCGTCTAGACCACCCAACCCAGACATGTGGCGGGCGGAAGTAGTGCGATGGGGGAAAGCGGAGGGCGAAGCACTACAAAGAGAGGAGAACAGGGGCCTCCGGAAAACACCGATCTCACTGGAATGGTTTGACACCTTGGGGGTCTTTGAGGCTGGCAATGACGAAGGTGAAGAGGAGGCTAGCGAATAGCCGCTTAGGGTATTACTGTGCCCCGACTCAACCCCCCACCCCCTCCACCCCTCCCATGCGCGACCACCACTGCCTACGGTGCACTGCGATAGGGTACGGGTATCCCCGACCCATCGCTCACACTACCCCACCTTACCTGTGTGTAAGCCTTGCACTTTGTATCAATACGTTGAGTGTGACCCACATGTAGATACTTCATTTATGTGCCTAATTAGAGAGTGACGGGTGGGACTCCATAGGGGTGGAGGGTGGGACCAGAAATGAACGGGGATTGTTAGTTGTTCTAGTTCATCGACAAAATGAAAAATCAAAATCACTTTGTTTCTATATATGCTTGGAGCAGCCGCATACATGTACCAGCGGAATTTACACTATGATTATATGTATGAAGTTGTATGCTATCACTGCTTTCAAAACTATTCTAATAAACAGATTTAAAAAAAAAATACTGAGGATGGTGCTCCGGACTATCAGCGCTCCGTTCTGTTAAGAGAACATCGGAAGGATTTTCCGAAACGCTCCGATCAGAGTAAAACCAATTCCAGCTGTTTTGTTGACAGGTTTCTAATGTCAATTTGTTGTCAACCATGACTCCCAGATTATGTACCACGCTACTGGGAGCCAATGGAGTAGCAGGGGATGTTGGCCAAAACTCAAGCGGAAGTTTAGGAGGGATTCTATCTACTGCACAGTGTGGAATCTCTGTCTTCTCAGAGTTAAACTGAAGAATTTGAATTTGAAGCTTCACACCAAAGATAGAACCGTTTCCACTTGAGTTTGTAGGTTTTGATAGTGGAGGGTGCTCCAGCGTTAGGGAGAACCTCCCTGCAGTCCGGAGGAATAATCAAATTAGCAAACTCATAGTGCTCAGGCACCAGTTGGATTTGGATGGAAGATCAGGCCATGGTTCATAGTAAGAAGATTCGAAATTGGGCGCAGCCAAATTGGATTGCACTCCGACAGAAGGAGGAGCTCCGTAAACAAGAACTGGCGAGGCCATCTGGGGGCTATGAGAAGAATGCCGCAGGGTTCTTTCTGCATTTTCCAAAGTACCCTTGCAACTAGAGGAATCAGTGGAAAAGCATAAGCATATATTTTTAACCAGTTCATCAAAAACGCATTTCTGCACGATTCTGAGTGGGGAAGCCAACTTGCATAGAATGGGCATTTGCGGTTCAGGTTGGTCACCAATAAATCCAGATTGGGGTGTCCGCAAAGCTGAAAGATGCGGTCCAGCGTCGGCTGATGAAGTTCCCACTAGTGGTTTGACGAGACCGACCTGCTCAGGGAGTCCGCTAGAAGGTTGGACCCCCCCGGAACATGGACTGCTGTGATCTGATGTTCAATCGCCCAATCCCAAATTTGCTGAGCTTGTAGGGATAGCAAAGAGTATCTCGTGCCCCCTTGTTTGGTCACATAATGCATGCTTGTTCAATCAATCAATCAACAGATTTGTAAAGCGCGCTACTCACCCGTAAGGGTCTCAAGATGCTGGGAGGAGGGGGGGGTCGCTACTGGTCGACGAGCCAGGTCTTGAGTTGTTTCCTGAAGGAGAGATGGTCCTGGGTCAGCCGTAGGTGGGTGGGGAGGGTGTTCCAGGTCTTGGCCCCCAGGTAAGAGAATGATCTTCCTCCAGCGGTGGCTTTGCGAATGCGTGGGATGGTGGCGAGGGCGAGGTTGGCGGATCGGAGTTGGCGGGTGGGTGTGTAGAATGTGAGGCGGCTGTTGAGGTATTTGGGGCCCATGTCGTGGAGAGCCTTGTGTGCGTGGGTGAGGAGTCTAAACGTGATCCTCTTGCTGACAGGGAGCCAGTGCAGGTCTTTCAGATGGGGAGAGATGTGGCTGTGACGGGGGATGTCCAGAATGAGTCGTGCAGAGGCGTTCTGTATGCGCTGGAGTCTTTTCTGGAGTTTGGCTGTGGTTCCAGCGTAGAGGGTGTTCCCGTAGTCGGGTCGGCTGGTGACGAGGGCCTGGGTGACGGTCTTCCTGGTTTCGATGGGGATCCACCGGAAGATTTTTCGAAGCATGCGCAGGGTGTTGAAACAGGATGACTAGACAGCGTTGACTTGCTTGGTCATTCTGAGGGAGGAGTCCAAGAAGAAGCCTAGGTTGCGAGCATGGTCCGTTGGCTTGGGGGCAGTGCTATGGGCAAGGGGCAACCAGGAATCGTCCCAGGCAGAGGGGGATGGTCCCAGGATGAGGACTTCCGTCTTGTCTGTGTTCAGTTTCAGATGGCTGAGCTTCATCCATTCCGCAACATCTTTCATTCCTTCCTGGAGGCTGGCTCTGGCGGTGGCGGGGTTGTTGGTGAGGGAGAGGATCAGCAGGGTGTCGTCAGCATTGGAGATGATGTTTAGGTTGTGTTGGCGTGCAATGGCTGCGAGGGGGCTCATTTAGACGTTGAAGAGGGTGGGGCTGAGCGAGGATCCTTGCGGTACGCCGCAGATGACTTTGGTGGCTGCGGATCGGAACGGGGGGAGCCGGACTCTCTGGGTTCTTCCGGCGAATAACAAGATGATCCACTCCAAGGCCTTTCCTTGGATTCCGGTGTTGCTGAGGCGCTGTATTAGGGTGCGGTGGCACACGGTGTCGAAGGCTGCTGAGAGGTCCAGGAGGATGAGGGCAGCTGTTTCCCCGTTGTCGAGCAAGGACCTGATGTCATCGGTAGCTGCGATGAGGGCGGTCTCGGTGCTGTGGTTTGCACGGAAACCGGACTGTGAGGGGTCGAGGGATCCGTTTGTCTCGAGAAAGGCGGAGAGTTGTTTGTTGACTGTCTTCTCGATGACTTTGGCCGGAAACGGGAGGAGCGAGATGGGGCGGAAGTTCTTGAGGTCCGTGAGCTCCACGGTGGGTTTCTTCAGGAGGGCGCTGAGCTCGGTATGTTTCCGGTTCTCCGGTAAGGTGGCGGATGCGAAGGAGCTGTTGATGATGTCCCGGAGTTGGGGTAAGATGATGGAGTCGGCTTTGTTGAAGATGTTGTGTGGCCAGGGGCCGGTTGGGGAGCCGGAGTGGATGGTGTTCATCGTTCGGGGTGTGTCTTCGGTGCTGACAGAGGTCCAGGTGCATAGGGTGGTGGTGGGGGGCAATGGTTTGGTGGTAGGGTGCGTGGTCTGTGCGCTGAAGCTGTTGTGTATGTCGGCGATCTTGCGGTGAAAGAACGAGGCGAGTGAGTCGCAGAGGTCTTGCGATGGTTTGATGTCGTTGTTGCAGGTGCTGGGGTTGGAGAGCTCTTTAACGAAGCTGAAGAGTTCCTTGCTGTTGTGGGTGTTGTTGTCCAGTCGTTCTTTGAATGTTGTCCTTTTGGTGGTGCGGATCAGCTGGTGGTGATTGCGGGTGGCGTTCTTGAGGGCTGTCATGTTTTCTGTTGTCTGGTCGTGGCGCCAGGCTTTCTCGAGGGTGCGGCAGGTTTTCGTGGAGTTTTTGAGGTCGTTGGTAAACCACGAGGCTTTCTTGCTGCCGGGTCTGCTGGGAGTGTTCTTCAGTGGTGCGAGGTCATCGGCGCAGTTGGTGAGCCACTGTGTGAGGTTGCGGGCTGCTTCGTTAGGGTCCGTCGTGTTGGTGGGAGGGTTCTGGCGGAGGGAGGTGGTGAGCTGGTCAGTGGTGATCTTGCGCCAGCTTCTGCGGGGAACCTGTTGCGGGTGGTGGTGGGTTGTGGTTCTCCTGAAGTTGAAGTGGACGCAGCTGTAATCTGTCCAGTGTAGTCCGGTGGAGTGGCTGAAGGAGATGTGCTTGCTGGAGAAGATGGGGTCAAGTGTGTGGCCAGCGTAGTGGGTAGGGGTGTTCACCAGTTGCTTGAGTCCGAGGTTGGCGAGGTTGTCCAGCAGGGCGGCGGTGTTGCTGTCATTGTTGTTCTCCAGGTGGAAGTTGAGGTCCCCTAGGAGGATGTAGTCTGAGGAGGTTATGGCGTGCGGGCTAACGAAGTCTGCGATGGCTTCGCTGAATTGTGTGCGTGGTCCCCGGGGTCTGTAGATGAGAATGCCCCTGAAGGTGGTCTTGGGGTCGGTATGTATCTGGAAGTGAAGGTGCTCGGCGGCGGTGAGGGTGTCGTCAGAGTTGGTCGTGATTTGGATGGTGTTTCTGTGGACAATGGTGATGCCTCCTCCGGTTTGGTTGACGCGGTCCCTCCGGGTGATCGTGTAGCCATCCGGGATGGCTATGGCGATGTCGGGGGCAGAGGAGGCGTTCATCCAGTTTTCTGTGAGGAAGGTGACGTCTGGTGATATTGTGTCCAGGAGGTTCCATCGTTCGCCGGCGTGCCTGTGGACGGAGCGGGTGTTGAGCAGGATGCACTCAAGGTGATTGTTGCTGGTAGCTGACTTGGCGGGTGCGGTGCAGGTTTGGAGGCAGGTGAATTTGCAAGCTTGGCAGGTGAAGGGTCCGTGGGTGCATTTCGGGATGGCTCGGTAGCAGGCGAGGTTCCGGCCGGCGTTGAGTGCATGGATGGTTGCAGCGCCGTAAGTCCGTAGGTGGGCAGTCATCGTCGAGAGCCAGGGGTCCTGGCGCTGGGCGCGGTCCAGGCGCGGACGGGCGCAGACGGGCTTACCTTTGGCGCACCCGCTGCACGGTCGCCGTGCGGCCTCCATATGAGACGAAGTGGGAGGGAGGAGCAGCTGGGAGGCGGGAGCGGGCGGCCAGTGGGCAGGGGGTACAAAAGAAAAAGGGGCGGGCCGCGAGGGAGCAGCGGCGGGAAGCGGGGGGGGGCACACACAGAGGACAGGATACAACAGCAACTACAAAAAATACAGAAAAATGCAGAAGTCCAGAAAAAAAAGCACAAGTCACAAGTGTGGGCAGCAGCAGAAAGAAGGAGAAGGTAGCAGCAGGGGGACACCGAGGTCAGGGGCGAACCTGCGGCGCCGGGGGCAGAGATGCGGTCCCAGCAGAGGAGCCGTGCGGCGTGGGGGGTGGCCTGGGGTCAGGTGAGGTTCTCTAAATTCGACTTCATCTTACATTCATCCGCCATTTTGTGTTGCCTTTACACAGGCCGCTCGACGAACAAATTGTCTCTGCCATTTTGACTGCAACGTGTCGCAAGACCCCCTCCGTCATTGTCCGAAACCAAGCCCACACAACGCCCGGCCTAACTAATCCTTGTACCAACTATATGTTAAGCCTTTAGCATTCTTCTCTTGCCTATCTTATCTATCGGCCTTTTACTATTCTCTCCTCTTGTTTTCCTATTTTACAACCTTTCCTTTGAAGCATACAAGACATGTCTTTTCATTCCAGACTGATTAACTTGAGGGGCCGAATAACACACAAGCACGTAAGCAGAGAACATTGAGGTTGCACAACACTTTGCTTTCTAACTCTTCTGACTGGCTGTAACTTCGTGGATTGGGTATATGTTTGTACAACTGCATTTTTACTATAAAAGCTTGTGAGCTACGGAGTAAAGTGGCAGTCTCCTGAGAACATACTTGGTATACTTCTAGGACAACTGTGCCTAGCTGCAGGTAATAAATTCGGTTTCCTAAGACAACAGATTGTTCTGTGTCTCTGTGCAACAAGACAGGTGAACTCGTAGATTAAGGCGTGCTTTGCGCCGCCAGGTCCATAAGGCCCAGTTCTTCAATTGGCGCCCAACGTCAGGCGGCTTCAGAGGTAGTGGTTGAGCCCGAGGATCGAGAGGAGCCCTGCAGGAAAGTTCCGGAGGAGGCGCCCCACATCAGCGACCCCTGTATGTCGAACGTGGACCGATGGTCTTTTGAAGCGCAGCTTCTCTGTTCCAACGGCTGCTGGCAACTGCTGCCCTGACTGGTCCCTTGGTGACAACTGGTATCTCGAGACGTTAGAACGGACCTCTGTTGGCGTAAGGAGACATTTGGTTAAGTACTAGTGGGTAGCTCCCACTTCTTTTGTTTTTGGGTTTTGATTCGACTATTGCAATAGCCGAAGCCAATGGGTGAGTACGTTCGTGCTGTGTTGCTTGATTAACCCCTTGATGTTTTGAAAAGAGGCCAGTGAAATAACGATGCCTGGTTTCAGTAAGTTGAGACATTGGTGCTGTTGTGATTGTGATAGGAATTCCCAACTGGAGGACTCTTTTCCCATTCCTCCGGCTGGAACTCCCACCTATGAGCTCTATTCTAAACATGGTGTGGGCTCCATCACCTTTAATGAAGTGTGGGTCCGCTATACTAGGAAAGATGGTGTTCTGCAGTAGCCCCAAAATGGTAGTTTTGAACCTGACATCCTAGATAATTTGAAGCTACATTGTTTAAAAGAAAAGCCCGGCCGGCTATGTTTGACTCTTTTCGCCTCTGGCGCAAGGAATCCAAACAAAAAGAAATTAAACAGGCAAAGAGAGATAGAAAGGAAAAGGGCATGACTGTCTTACAGGCTGCCCAGCATTTTACTGACAATGAGACTGATCATGTGATTTAGGCTTTAGAAAGACAACATCGTATGGCTGTGGATAAGAGTTATCCGGTGTTGCCAACTTCCCCTCCGGACAAAGATATTGACTGCGAAAAGGATCCTGTAATGTCCCATTTGTTGAGATTACCCCCGCCCTATGCACAAGGTGCTAATGCACCCTTGTTAATACCACCCGCTCCGCCACCTGTTGCTCAGCCACCTGTTGTTCCTCAGCCAGTCCCTGCACCTCCACCACAGCCCCTTCAGGTTATGCCTATCCTGCCGCCTCCTTTGCCACTGGCTCCTTTGCCTTCGACCCCCTTTATACCTGTTACCCCTTCTTCTGCCCCCTCTTGTGCTCCGCCTAATACCTTGTCCCCTGTCCTTATGTCCTGCTCCCACTCAGTTCGTAAACGGATGGTTGATACCGATTCTGATTTCTTGTCACCTTTCTTTGGGTCATTGAGCACAACTCCTGTTCCTCCTCGGAGGCAGGCCCGTAGTCAACTCCCGGGTCCTGACGAACAAAATGTGTTAGATGTTCTTGCTCGTAGGTGGATCATGAATAGGGCTCCCGGTTTTATGGTATTTATTTTTTTGCCATTTCCGTCTGTATTTATCCATATTTATTTTTGGGGCATTTTATCTGTATTTATCCACATTTATTTTTGCAGCAATCAAAAGGCAGCGCTGCAGCTAGTATTTTTCCACATTTAAGTGGACAATGTACACCGTCCTGCTTCAGGTGTGTGCTTTTGTCTTCTACTGGGAGCTCCTGCCCTCTGGAATAATGATAAACTTGAGTTATCATTGAACCACAGTTACTTGAAGCCAGGGTTCATTTTTTATGTGTTACTATATTAGGTACTGAACATGCAAACTGCAGACCAGCATTGCTGAGTCAATTAATTCATTCTCTCAGTGCATCCTGAAGAAAGAAATGCTTCTAGGTGCTCTCAGTTTTGTGATGCACAATAGGCCATCAGCCTGTACCATCCGCATACCAACTACTAATGCAGGTTAGCATCCCCTCTAGGCCAACAGGTCCTAACATCTTGGCAAAAGCTATAAAGGAATACGTAAATACACACTTCCTTAGTGATGTTCACTTGGTCATCAGTCTAGTAATTGCCATCCATGAAACGCTAGCACACCCCAGTCAGGGCACCCCATATATATCATGTCACCTAGCAGAAATCAGCACTTCCTATAGAATGCCAGAAACTACAGGTCTTCACCAACAGACTGTCAGACCATGTAACGTGCATTTTTCCTTCGTTCGCCCTCTCCCTTTCCAGACGGTGCAGAATCAGGATGAATATCCGATATTTATAAGCTTGGCTTTCACCAGGCCAGGGGAATCTTCGAAAGGCGCACTTCTGGATCATTTCATATTGAGTTAAGAGGTTCTGTTGGCTGGATATGAGAAAGCCCATCTAATCCTGTGGAACTTGTGTCATTGACAATAGACTGCAGCGTTGTGTATGAAGGGACCAAAGCGAACACAGGAGCAGCAGGGCAAGGATGCAGACACACTGCTGGCCACTCGGGTAAGGATCCTCATTGCATTTTGGTGGCTGCAGTTCATGATAAACTCAGTAACTCAAAAGTAATGCGGTGTTGTGAACACTTAATGACACCCAGCTCCAGAATTAATCATGAACTGCACCTGGCAGATTGGAACGTTTGCTGAGTTAGGAGCAGAGTGCTTCCTCTCCCCACACACACACCTTCGTGTACCTGCCTAATTCATCCAGAGGGATATTGAGCTATTGACAAACAACTGATGCTTTTTGTTACCCAACTCAACAATAATGATCAACCTTGGAAGGAAGACACGTCATGTGAATCTGTTGCAATTTCAACCCATGACCATGGGGTCAACACGGCTCCGCACACATTTCATATTAGGGCACATTCATTTTTGCCAGTCACGGGGAGATTACGTGACAGTACACAGTGCACTGCACTGCAAGAGCAACCCGGCCACAAACACATAAAGATTCCAGCCCCAACCACGATTGGCTCAGGGGCACAGCAGCAGGTCAAAAAATACCCTTATTAGAAGGAATCTCCAGCAAATCACAAGCCCTGTAGCCAGCGGCGCAAATAGAGCCAAATTTAGTGGGGGGTGGGGGGTCTAGGAAAACATTTCGGGGGGGGAGGGGAGCCGACTCTCCAAGCAACAGTTAGATTGGCGATTCAGAGGCTCTAGAAGTGGTGACAAAACAACAAAGCCTCATTAACAAGTTAGAGGTATTTTAAAGACCTGTGAAGTACTCGTTTGCGGCTGTGCCCAGGCAACCACACACGAGGGGGGCCTGTCTGCAGCTGAGGGACTTTGCAAGGCACCTCGGCTGGAGCACGGCAGCAGGCACAATATACTAGTATTTAACTGCATCTACATATAAATACAGACAAAGGAAAAATAGTTTTCCGTCTGTATTTATGTGTAAATATCCGTTTAAACGGAAAACCGGGAGCCCTAATCATGAATGATCCCGAGTATAGTGTGCAAGATATCATGGACACTTTTTCACAGTGGAATGCGCCAACACAAAGACAAGTTTTTGATGCCAAGTGCGTCATTCTTAGCCAAAAGTGGGAGGATACGAGATTGGGATTAGCTCCTCAGAATCTGCTAGATATTCAGGCTGACTTCGATAAAGGAATAATTGTGGGTCCTGGTGTTGAGAATGCTGTAAAGACACTTGTCGCCCTTAGGTCCATGCTCACTTCTCGGTCTTTACCTGAACCCGATCTTTCCGTTAGACGGAAACTGAAACACTATCCTATGAGAGAGGTTCCCCCAGTTTGGAGGGACGAGGTTGCACCTGCGGGAGGAAATCCTGCTATTCCCACTCATTTTCAACGTGTATGGGTACATGCACCTTGGAAGAGATCTGAGGTGCTGGCCCTTAAACAGTCCTTACCTGACCCCCGTAAGTACCCTGCTGGTTATTACAAAGAACTGTCTCAGACTGTTGATGCGTGTGTTATGAATTTGGCCGACATAGATATGCTGATGGGAAATGTTGTTCCGCAACCATTGTGGGCTAGAATTCGGAAAGAGGACCATGTCCAGGAATTAGGAGGAGATTGGCCTGCTATAGTTGCCGCCGATAGACTCCAAGTGGGTGGTTCCAAACCTGATAATCTAATTACAGAACTTCCTGGTAGGATAATCACCTTAATGAAAACTATGATGCCCGCTCTGCACGTTAATTGGGATAAGTTAGCTGCTTGTAAACAGAAGAGAGAGTGTCTCCGACTTCTTTACTCGGTTTGAGGAAACGTTTCTTGATCACAGTGGTCAAAATATGAACACAGAAGGTGGGCAGCGACTATTTGTGGATAAATTTGTATTTCATTTCCTTCCCGAACTCTCTAATAAATTAAAGGATTCTGAAAGTTTGTGGGCCGTTTCTTCTTCAGCCCAGATATTGGCTACTGCTCAATATTACGAGAATAGGGATAAGGAGGAAAAGAATAAACTGGATAAAAAGACTAAAGAATTGAAAACGAAAGTACTCTTGCAACAGGCTTATCCCCCTCGCCCTGCTCAGCATCAGTTTCAGCCGACTCCCCAGTTTCTGAAGGTGTTTCAGAAACCTGAGCCCTTTGTTCCACAACCTTCACTAGGCACTAATCAATGTGACTATTGTAAAGAAGAAGGTCACTTTAAGAATAATTGCCCAGTTTTATTGCAGCGTGCTGGTGGTACGCCTGGGCCACGAGGCCGAGGTGGTTTTCAGTCGACCCCAAGGGGGAGGGGGCAAGGTACAATGTCCCAGGAGCAACGTTCCTTTCCGCCCCAAAATTCCATGAATTGTTTTGATCAGCAAAATACTCAGTCTGCACACTATTATAATGACGATTATTGTATGGAGAATGAGACTCAGTGTCTCTTGTGGAAATCAAGCCTGAAACGCTACTGCCATTACACGCTGCAACAGGGGCTCTCTTACCAGCGTTTCTGCCCGCCCGCCCGCCTCCTGCTCACCGGACCTGCTCTGTGAAGCCTTCAACACCGAGCGGAGCGCGGAGCAGGGCTAATAGAACTACAAACCCCAGCTGCCCTAGCGGCATTTGCCGCGTCAGTTTCGCGCCAGGAGGCGTAGAAATACGGCGACATCCCCGTCTCGCGGGACGCCCGGAGCGAAGCCCGGGCAAAGGGCGGGCCGTCTGAGGCCGTCCAAGGTTGGGTTGGGCCTGGTCTCTTGGTTTGCTGTCCTGAAACCGACGCTTCTGCGTATCTCCTCATCCCTGCTGATTGCTACGTAAGTTTTATCAACTTTGGTTGTGTGTAAGGAGTATTATGCCTCCTAAAAAGTTAACTACTCCTAGCAACTCTATTGAGAACTATCTGGTACAAGTTGTTGAAAAAAATTAACAGTGACAGAAGAGCGTCTTTGGGAATAGACTCATCTACCCAATCACCCTTTATTGATATCGAGGCAGATGATCCCTTTGGCCTCATTTCCGGATACTATCATCATACAGCCTAGTGGTACTGTTGCTGGTCCTGAAGACCTTAGCGTCAGCGAAGTACTGACTGATATAACTACTAGTCACGATCCCTCCACCTCCCCTCCAGCACCCGTTCCAGGGAAACGGGAGTGTCTCAGGTCAGCTAAGAACAAAGTTGCAAACCTCCCGAGGAAACATTCAGAGGAAGAGGAGCCTGATCTGACTAATGAGGCTTATGTCACACTTTCAAATGTCCAATTTAATAAACTACTGGCTCTGATGGACACTAAAATCAAAGGTGTGGTTAAACCCTTGGTCAGCAAAATAGATAAATTAACCTCTGAGGTTAACCGACTGGAAGGTCTACTGCAAAAAACCATGGGTGAGATAGGGAAACTTCCGGAAAATGTCTCTGCCAAGATAGAGGAATCTCTAAACAAATCAGTAACTACAGCTATCAGTGGACTCATCCCTACCCCTGCATTAAACCCCCTAATGGCAACTAATAGTACTCTCCCTGGTGATTCTCATATTGACCCGATCCCTGTTCCTGTGGTTGAAGACCCATTTACTGAAAAAGGGACTTTCGAGCTTGAGGTTGAAGCCTCCCCACTGGTACTTGTTCTCGCTAATGTTCCTCCCTTGGCTCAAGGTGAGCGTGAAACAACATCTTCTCTAATAAACAAATCCTTATCATGGCTAACCAACAACATGGTAATCACTCCCTGGGGAAAGCAGCAACTCTCTGAAGAGCTCGTTAATGCAAGAAGGGTCCAGTGGATTGGGGACAGGGTGAAAAAGTTCAAAGGGGAGTGCGTCGTCCTACACTTCTCTGACCCTGGGGTCTTGCCTAACATCTTACCCAACATTCTACCACCACAAAGGCGATCAACCTCAATAGTTCCATTGACTTTGGACTTCTTCTATCCTAGAAAGGGAAGCGGCCCAAACTCAAGTATTTTGAGAACCAAATGGAACATTGTGACTAAGAGGGGGAGGAAGGACGTCGCTTCAGTGGACTGGGGTTTGGGGTTGGAAAATCGTTTGTCTGCATTGTCTAACTTAAATGATTGCGATTGACAACCATCCATTTGTAACTCTATCCCCTTGCCCCTCTGTGGCAAAAGAACTCCTGATTTAGACAGTAATTTAATAACAAATAGTATTCAGGGGTTTCCGACCGATGATTTACCAGGGCTATCCAACATCATATCCATTAATCAGGTCACTGGGGGTAGGATGTCACACAAGCCTATTACAAACCCCTGTTCTCTTACGACACCTAATTCAGGGAACCTTTTGTCCTGGAATGTGGCTGGAATATCTTCCGAAATGGATTGCGCTGATTGGTTTGAATTTATTAATAAGTACGACCTTTGCATTTTTCAAGAGACTTGGGCGTGCGAACCTATTTTTGCACTGGGGTATGTAAATTTTCATGTTCCTGCTATTAAGGGACCAAAAGGGCGGCCGATGGGGGGCCTTATCATATGGATTAGGCAGTCTTTAAAAATTGCTGTAAAATGTGTGGAGCTTGACCAAAAAGATATTCAGCTCATCAGATTGACTAGTGATCTATCCATCTCCATAGATATTTATAATATCTATGTTAGAGGTGGTAGCAAAGGCAAATCTGAGGTTCTTTTGAGTCTTTTTAATCTTCTTGAGACACAATCTGCAGGGAAAAACATTCTAATTGCAGGTGATTTAAACCGTACCTTCGAACCTCTCATCACTGGCGATTCTCCTCTGGGAGCAGAGGAAGACAAGCTTTGGGACATCCCCACACTAGATTCCCCACCGATAACTCGGTGGACGGCTGACATCCTAGGCCTAAACGCTATGTGTCTGGAGCACGGGCTACGAGCCCTGAATGGCCGAACCCAATCAGATCGTGTTCCCGCCATGACGTTTAACAACGGGCGAAGTAAAAGTCGCATTGACTATGTCATTTGTAGTATATCGATATGGTCATCTCTCAGTGACATGGTAGTAACAGCTAGGCCAGAAAGCGACCATGACCCGCTATGTGTCTCACATAATTGGTGGACATCTAACGTAAATGCTCCAAACCCTTGTGACCAACTTGTGCTCCCGACGATCACTCCATCTAATAACATGCGTAGGTTAAGGTGGTCTGGTGTCAAGACAGATCAGCAGGCCCTGGAAAAGATAGGAGCAGCGGCAGACCAGGCCATTTTGGCACTGGAGAATATTGCTGGGTCTTCACAGGGACATGAAGAAATCACTATAGTTCATACGACTCTTTTTAATGAAGTCAAAAATTTCTTCTTAAAACCCGCACATAATACTAGGGCCCGTCCGCATAAATTAGCAAAGTGGTACAATCAAGATTGCAGGGCAGCAAGATTTAAATTAGGAGCCGCAATCAAAAGCAACAATTTGAGTGAGATTCGGTCTGCCAGGAAGCACTATAAAAACTGCATTGCCAGGGCAAAAAGAGAATGGGACGAAGACCACTGGCAGAAACTGAGATGTGCAAGTGAATGTAAACACTCTAGACTATTTTGGCATATTGTCAAATGGGGCCACGATAAATCTCCAGAGACTCCCAATAATAATGTCTCTCATGATGCTTGGGTTAAATTTTTCAGCGAGCAGTACTCCTCCAGGGATCAGTACGTTAATAGCTCTAGCCCAACATATCTGTTCGCAGACGAAGACATCTTTGTGCAGAGCGAAGTCCTGACTGCCCTGAAATCTGTGCATAGGGGCCGAGCACCGGGTATAGATGGAGTCCCGGCGGATGTCTTTTTAAATGACACTGACAGGTGGAGCAAGTACATCTGCCTTCTACTAAACCATATTGCTAGGTGCGCTGAAATCCCGGTATCCTGGCGGGGTGCTGTCATTATCCCAGTATATAAAAAGGGGGATCGTGCCCAACCTTGCAATTACCGCCCAATCAGCCTAATTGACACGGTACAAAAAGTGGTAGGACGTGTAATCATTAACAACTTGCTTGATTGGGCTGAGGAGCAGAACGTCTTATCTCCTTTTCAGGCGGGGTTTCGCAAAGCAACCAGTACTGTGGACCAGGTCTTCCGTTTCCAATTGATACAATGGCGGACCGTGGTCCTGGGCGGATGCAGTCTCTACGCAGCTTTTGTTGACCTACGGGCTGCATTCGACCTGGTGCCGAGGGCAAAATTGTGGGAGGTGCTGGCAGCTCTGGGGGTCCCGATGACCATTTTAACTTTGATCATGAGACTCCATGAGGGCACTTATGCTAAGATCCAATGGGGTGGTTACGGCAACGACACTATTGACTTCCCTGTCGAGCGTGGGGTTCGACAGGGCTGTTCAATGGCACCGACATTGTTTACTCTTTTCATAAATGGAATTGTTCCCCGCATGCAAGCTGAGCCCGTAGATGCTCCCTCACTCGCAGGTGCAAAAGTTCCTATTTTAATGTTCGCAGACGACACCTTAATTTTATCAAAATCCCCTAGCGGTCTGCAAAGGGCATTGGTAATTTTTGACAAATTTTGTAGTGACCATGGCCTGGAGGTAAACGCAGCTAAAACAAAACTCATGGTTTTTAATCCTTGTAGGAATTTTAAATCCAAAATATCCATGAGTGGGCGTTGCCTCGAAGTAGTGAATTCTTTTACTTACTTGGGGATCCACATTTCAAACGATAATAGATGGAACCACCATTTAAATCTTGCAGTATTAAGACATAAACAACTGGCTGGTACCATCATTAAGGAGCACAGCAAATCCTTAACCAAACCAATTAAACCTCCATTAATCATATATGAGGCTAAGGCAATAGGGTCAGCATTGTATGGGGCAGAGATGTGGGGGCAAGAAAACCTTCAGGAGTTACAGATGTCAGAGAATAACTTCCTCCGAAAACTAACAGGCACCCCACAGAGCAGCCCCCTTTTGCCTCTCAGATATGACCTTGGTAGGAAGGAAATCTCTGCAATGTGCAAACTTCGACCGATATTATATTGGCGTAGAATCTGGACCACCCCTGAGTTGTCACAATATGCAGAAGGATTTGCTTATGTCATCAAAGCAGACCGATTCCATAAAATCAGATGGTTTAGATCATTAAAAATAGCACTAAGTGAACTAGGGTTAAGTGAACTGTGGTCCGATCCAACCGGGTCATCCTTCCCATCCAAGTTGTTCATAAAAAACCTTTTCTGGGAACAGGCTGAAAACAAGAGTCTCCTTAGTAATAATAACGGGTCTATGACGACTGCTTTCCTTGAAGCTAAACTGTTTCCGATGTTTGAAATGTATTGGGACCTTATAACTAAACCCATGGACAGGAAACTGTTTTTTCAAATGAGGGCTGGCTCTCTACCGCTGAGTAATTTAACATCAAAATGGAGAAATGGAGGACCAGCTATTTGCCCAGTTTGTGGGGAAGGCAAGGAAACGTTGGGTCACTTCTTGTTTGCCTGTCATGCATATTCTGCTCCCAGACGTGTTTGGTTGGCTCCCATGTGTAGAAATCTGGGTACTAAAAGCAGCATGGTAGCTCTACGCATTGTTAAATCTACCTCCTTAAACTGGATTATTATTACAAACAACCGCAAAGGTGCACCACATATATTGTTACAGAAATGTAATAATAATGATATATCTTGGAGATGTTGTAGTTCTTCTTCAAATCCTTTATTTTCAAAGACATTTAGTCAAACATAAACAGCCGACGCGTTTCGTCCCAACCTGGGACTTCTTCAGGGCTTTAAGTGAGTCGGACGTCGCATGCGTGGAAAAAGTGCCGAAGCGTGGACTTGGGATCTCCTTGCCAGCTACAGTATACCTTAATATTTTGGTTTTTCCAGACGTTAATATTTTGTTTTATGAGTGCTAGCGAATGGCAGCAATGCAGGTTTCTTAGTAATTCTTCAGAGGTATGGTGGAGGGATACCACCTTGCTGTGACAACTATTTCAATCCATGTGCTGAATTGCATGTATCAATGGTGTTGGACTGGAGGTCCTATGGAGTAGGGTCGTGGGCACTGTATCCCAGCTGGCCGTTATGGTCAAAAACGGCCGGCGCCCATCCACAACCCTCTTCCTGACCAACACCCGCAGCGACGTCGTGTCTGGATTATTATAGCGACTGCCAAGTACTTGGGGTGGGCGTGGGTAATAAGGCAGAGATTGCTAGTAGGGTGACTGCTAGAATATCTATTCTCTGTTCCCATGCGAGGTGTCTACCTGCCGAACAATTTTTACATTGATTTTTAATTGTGATACAGGATCGTTTCTAAATACGACTTTTTACCATATGAACTTTGCACCTTTGATTGTATATAACAGGATGAAATGTAATTTTAAACTGTCTTTTTAACGTGTATCGTGCTTAAGTCATGTCTGACTTTGTAATTTAATTGTATTTTATTATGTGTTTGTTTGTCTGCTTTTATGAGTAATACTCGAATAAAGCACTTTTTGAATTGACTCAGTATTTTAATTTTAGCTAGGACAGCCATAGACAAAGTGAGGGAGTCATTTCAGTTCCAGTGGACCTAAATGGGCCTTATGTTGAAGTTGTTGTTGCGCTTGGTGTGTCAGAGCCATTTCTATTGGACACTGGTGCAACAAAGAATTCTATCATCCACTCCAAACTCCCTGGCGCACCTTTAAAAAAAAACCAAAAAAACTGAATATGAATACTTACAGCCTATCGGGCGCTCCACACTACATATCAAGGAATAGTGTACTTCAATATAAATCAAAAATTGGTGCCTCTATAGGGAGGGTGTGTATCCAACACCCAAAACGTCTGTAGTTACAGAAACCAAGATTTGTTACCACCCCCTGAGCACACAGATACAATAGCCTGTATTTATCTCAACTGTATCTATAGTTGCACAAAAGATTAACTGGCAAGCCACAGTGTATCAAAATGATTCAAGTCCATTCATCAAGTGATTGTGGTCACTTTAAATCTTCAAAAGTTTATTCCGGTCAGATTTGTCTGTATATTCGGTACATCAGTCTCTGTGTATAGATGGTACATCAGCCAACACGTGTTTCGTCGTGCATTAATACAACACATAGACTTCCTCAGGGCTGCAACCAAATAAACAATGCCCATAATTAAAATAAATTCTCTATATGGCAAGAAAGGAAGAGAAATTATAGTACCCTTCACCTATAAAAGATATTGTGCAGAACATATTATCGTGTAGGCACTTCCTGTGAGAAAGAAAGTAAATTTATAACCCAATTAGGGTTTAAAGGTTGCACTCAAAGTATATGTGGATACCTTATAACCCAGTAGAAATCAACGTAGAATTAGTACCTGTACCTGTCATTAACTCATGACAACAATATCTCAGTCAACATTATGTAAATAAATTCCCTCGTTTTTGCCAAACCAAGTTGGTGCGCACGCTTGCAACTGTTATCCATAGTATAGTGTGTGAAATAGCATCCACCCAAATTATCAAAAACACACAAATTCAATATTCTTCACAAATAATCCAATCCCTTCTTGGTCCTTCCTAAAAAGACAGAGCAACGTATATATCCTATTCCTTATTTATAGCTATAGTCAATTTAGCCAATAATACATTCAAATACTTGCTCACCTTATTACAATAGTAAACCAGCTCCTCATCCACCAACACCAATCAGAGACCTGACACCAACCACCTAAAATGCATCCTGCTCAACACCCGCTCGGTCCACAGACACGCCATCGACCTCCGGAATCTACTCGACACCATCTCACCGGACGTCGCCTTCCTAACAGAAACATGGATGAATGCCTCCTCAGCCCCAGACATCGCCATTGCCATCCCGGAAGGCTACAAGATCATCTGTAAGGACCGCATCGAGCAAACAGGAGGAGGCATGGCTATCGTCCATAAGAACTCCATCGGCATCTCAACCAGCTCAGACGTCAACCTTGCCAGCGCCGAACACCTCCACTTCCAGATCCACACCGACCCCAAGACCACACTCAGAGGCACCCTCCTCTACCGGCCTCCAGGACCCCGTGCACAATTCAGTGACGACATCACTGACTTTATCACCCCACACGCCCTCCCCTCCGAGGACTACATTCTATTGGGAGACCTCAATTTTCACCTGGAAAAGAGCAACGACAGCAACGCCACCACCCTTCTGGACAATCTTGCCAACCTCGGACTCAAACAACTGGTCACTACCCCCACCCACATTGCAGGTCACACACTCGACCCTATCTTCACTTCCAGCAAACATGTCTCCTTCAATCACACCACAGCTCTTCACTGGACGGACCACAGCTGCGTTCACTTCACCTACAATAAGACCACAATCCACAACCATCCTCAACCCACCATGCGAAGAAACTGGAACAAAATCACCATCGACCAGATCTCCTCATCGCTTCTTCTAAACCCCCCCGCCCACTCCTCAAACCCCGACCAAGCAGCCATTAACCTCACCCAATGGATATCCAACAGCGCCGACATCCTAGCACCGTTGAAAAAACGTCAAAGCAAACCAGGCAGCAAAAACGCCTCCTGGTTCAACGATGATCTTAAGAAATCGAAGAAACACTGTCGCTCCCTCGAGAAGGCCTGGAAAAAAGACCCAAACACCAGCACCAGGGACGCCTTCAAAAACGCCACCCGCATACACCACCAACTAATCCGGTCTGCCAAGAAAGCCGCATTCAAAGACCGTCTAGATAACAACGCCCACAACAGCAAGGAATTATTCAACATCGTCAAAGAATTTACCAACCCATCAGCCAACTCCAACGACATCACCCCCTCCCAAGCCCTCTGCGACTCCCTAGCTTCCTTCTTCCACAACAAAATTGCAGACATCCACAACAGCTTCGACAACCGACCCGAAGACCAACCCACCCAACCTTCTGCAGGACCTTCACCCCCCTTGAACATCCTTAATGACTGGAACCCAATCTCCACTGAGGACACCATCCGCCTGATGAACTCCATCCACTCAGGATCCCCAACTGACCCATGCCCTCACCACATCTTCAACAAAGCAGACTCCATCATAGCACCATACCTCCGAGATGTCATCAACTGCTCCCTCAACTCCGCCACCTTCCCGGAAAGCTGGAAACACGCAGAACTCAGCGCCCTTCTGATAAAACCCACAGCTGACCCCACCGAAATCAAAAACTACCGCCCCATCTCGCTTCTTCCATTCCCGGCCAAAGTCATTGAGAAAGCTGTCAACAACCAGCTCGCCTCCTTCCTCGAAACCAACAAATCCCTCGACCCCTCACAGTCCGGCTTCCGAGCCAAACACAGCACTGAGACCGCACTTATCGCAGCAACAGACGACATTCGAACTCTACTGGACAATGGAGACTCAGTCGCCCTCATCCTCCTCGACCTCTCCGCTGCCTTCGACACAGTCTGTCATAGGACCCTTCTACAGCACCTCAGAAATGTAGGAATCCAAGGAAAAGCACTGGAATGGATCCCCTCGTTCCTCACCGGAAGAACCCAGAGAGTCCGCCTCACACCATTCAAGTCAGAGGCCTCTGAAGTCATCTGCGGCGTGCCACAAGGATCGTCACTCAGCCCCACCCTCTTCAACGTATACATGAGCCCCCTTGCGGCCATCGCTCGCCAACACAATTTCAACATCATCTCCTACGCGGATGACACTCAACTGATCCTATCACTCACCAAAGACCCTAACACCGCCAAAACCAACTTACACGAAGGAATGAAAGAAGTAGCCGAGTGGATGAAGCACAGCCGTCTGAAACTGAACTCAGTCAAAACAGAAGTCCTCATCTTAGGCACCTCCCCCTCCGCCTGGGATGACTCTTGGTGGCCAGAAGCCCTTGGAAAAGCACCCATCCCGACGGACCACGCACGGAAACTGGGCGTCATCCTGGACTCCTCACTCTCGATGACCAGACAAGTCAACGCCGTTTCATCATCTTGCTTCAACATTCTTTGCATGCTCAAAAAAACATTTCACTGGATCCCCACCGAAACTAGAAAAACGGTCACCCACGCACTGGTTACGAGCCGCCTGGAATACGGAAACACTCTAAACGCCGGTACCACCGCAAAACTCCAGAAAAAACTCCAACGCATCCAGAACGCTTCAGCCAGGCTCATACTAGACATCCCGCGTAAAGAACACATCTCTGGTCACCTGAAAAACCTCCACTGGCTCCCCGTAAATAAGAGGATTACTTTCCGCCTCCTAACCCACGCACACAAAGCACTTTACGAACTTGGACCCGAATGCCTCAACACACGACTGTCCTTCTACACCCCCTCCCGTCAGCTACGATCCTCCAACCAAGCCCTTGCCACTGTACCTCGCATCAACAAAACCACCATGGGAGGTAGATCCTTCTCCTACCTGGCAGCTAAAACCTGGAACTCACTTCCCACTCACCTTCGCCACCTAGCATTCAGAAAACAACTTAAAACCTGGATATTCGACAAGTAATTCCCCACCCTTCCTCTAGCGCCTTGAGACCCTATGGGTATGTAGCGCGTAAGTATGGGCGGAAAATCCGTTACGCTCGCGGATTTTGCGGATTTTGGGGAAATTCGCAATCCGCGAGATTTGCGAATTTCCCGCAAAATCCGCAAATTCGCACGCAGCGGATTTTTTTGGCGGCTCGCGTCGTTGGTGATACAATTTTTGCGGCGCGCGGCGTTTATCATCGTTTGCCGAGTTGTTTTTCTCGATATTTTGCGAGAGCTGCGCCATTTTGGATCTTGCTGTGTGATCCAGCGGGAATTTGGCGAGCGCGATTACGTCATCGCGGCTTGCCAACTTGCACAGCGAGAGTTTGTCAACGCGAGTACGGCGAGATCACATCTCGCGGTACTTCGCAATTGCGAGATTCGAGATGCGGCGAGCAGCAACAATCTCGCACAAGCAAAAATATAAAATTTGGAATTCTGCACAAGAAATCCACCAGCAAGCAGCATAAACCTTCTTGAAATGATGATTTTTATCTGAATAACTCCTTAGGTTGACATTTGCCTGCACTTTTTTAGCGAGGAGTCCATTTTGGGGAGGGGAGGAAGGAAGTGCCCCACAGTCTTCAACTTCCTGTTCCTGTCCAGCAGGCTCCTCCCAGTGCTTTGTCCATCTCCTGGTCACTTTTCATTTGGATCTGGAGCTGGAAGGATTACTTTTTGTGGATGCTGCTGGATATTTGGATTTGAGGCCTTTTTGACTTTCCTTGGATCACTGTTGGATTAGAAATTTTACAAGTAAGTTTGTTTAGGGCATTACAGTTGCTGCAACAAAAATTTTGGAATTTTCGATTTTTGGGCTGTTTTGGGGCCTTTTGCCCAGGGGTACTCAGTGGTGGGGGGACTGAGTCTTTCTGTGGGTTGTCTTGAACTTAAACATCATGGAGGGCATGGATGGATTGGGATTGTGCTGATTTTTCAGTGATTTTCGTTTTTTGGGGCTGTACTTGTGGCCTTTTCACCAGGGGTATTTGAGTCTAGCATGGGCCTAGTCTTTCTGTGGGCTGTCTTGAACTTAAACATCATGGAGGGCATAGATGGAATGGGATTGTGCTGATTTTTCAGTGATTTTCGTTTTTTGGGGCTGTACTTGTGGCCTTTTCACCAGGGGTATTTGAGTCTAGCATGGGCCTAGTCTTTCTGTGGGCTGTCTTGAACTTAAACATCATGGAGGGCATGTATGGAATGGGATTGTGCTGATTTTGCAGTGTTTTTCGATTTTTGGGGGTGTTCATGGGGAGGGACAGGCCATGTGGCTGGTGGCCATTTTGAGTGCTGCTACAGGCACTGGCCATGTGCTGGGAGGCAAGTGGCCATTTTGAATGCAGGCTTTGTTGTTAGGCCTGCAACCATTTTGCCTACTTTTCAACCTTTATGCCCAGGGGTAGTGACTCTTGCATGGGCCTAGTCTTTCCGTGGGCTGTCTTGAACTTAAACATCATGGAGGGCATGGATGGAATGGGATTGTGCTGATTTTGCAGTGTTTTTCGATTTTTGGGGGTGTTCATGGGGAGGGACAGGCCATGTGGCTGGTGGCCATTTTGAGTGCTGCTACAGGGACTGGCCATGTGCTGGGAGGCAAGTGGCCATTTTGAATGCAGGCTTTGTTGTTAGGCCTGCAACCATTTTGCCTACTTTTCAACCTTTATGCCCAGGGGTAGTGAGTCTTGCATGGGCCTAGTCTTTCCGTGGGCTGTCTTGAACTTAAACATCATGGAGGGCATGGATGGAATGGGATTGTGCTGATTTTGCAGTGTTTTTCGATTTTTGGGGGTGTTCATGGGGAGGGACAGGCCATGTGGCTGGTGGCCATTTTGAGTGCTGCTACAGGGACTGGCCATGTGCTGGGAGGCAAGTGGCCATTTTGAATGCAGGCTTTGTTGTTAGGCCTGCAACCATTTTGCCTACTTTTCAACCTTTATGCCCAGGGGTAGTGAGTCTTGCATGGGCCTAGTCTTTCTGTGGGTTGTCTTGAATTTAAACATCATGGAGGGCATGGATGGATTGGGATTGTGCTGATTTTTCAGTGATTTTCGTTTTTTGGGGCTGTACTTGTGGCCTTTTCACCAGGGGTATTTGAGTCTAGCATGGGCCTAGTCTTTCTGTGGGCTGTCTTGAACTTAAACATCATGGAGGGCATGGATGGAATGGGATTGTGCTGATTTTTCAGTGATTTTCGTTTTTTGGGGCTGTACTTGTGGCCTTTTCACCAGGGGTATTTGAGTCTAGCATGGGCCTAGTCTTTCTGTGGGCTGTCTTGAACTTAAACATCATGGAGGGCATGGATGGAATGGGATTGTGCTGATTTTTCAGTGATTTTCGTTTTTTGGGGCTTTACTCGTGGCCTTTTCACCAGGGGTATTTGAGTCTAGCATGGGCCTAGTCTTTCTGTGGGCTGTCTTGAACTTAAACATCATGGAGGGCATGGATGGAATGGGATTGTGCTGATTTTGCAGTGTTTTTCGATTTTTGGGGGTTTTCATGGGGAGGGACAGGCCATGTGGCTGGTGGCCATTTTGAGTGCTGCTATAGGCACTGGCCATGTGCTGGGAGGCAAGTGGCCATTTTGAATGCAGGCTTTGTTGTTAGGCCTGCAACCATTTTGCCTACTTTTCAACCTTTATGCCCAGGGGTAGTGAGTCTTGCATGGGCCTAGTCTTTCCGTGGGCTGTCTTGAACTTAAACATCATGGAGGGCATGGATGGAATGGGATTGTGCTGATTTTGCAGTGTTTTTCGATTTTTGGGGGTGTTCATGGGGAGGGACAGGCCATGTGGCTGGTGGCCATTTTGAGTGCTGCTACAGGCACTGGCCATGTGCTGGGAGGCAAGTGGCCATTTTGAATGCAGGCTTTGTTGTTAGGCCTGCAACCATTTTGCCTACTTTTCAACCTTTATGCCCAGGGGTAGTGAGTCTTGCATGGGCCTAGTCTTTCTGTGGGTTGTCTTGAATTTAAACATCATGGAGGGCATGGATGGATTGGGATTGTGCTGATTTTTCAGTGATTTTCGTTTTTTGGGGCTGTACTTGTGGCCTTTTCACCAGGGGTATTTGAGTCTAGCATGGGCCTAGTCTTTCTGTGGGCTGTCTTGAACTTAAACATCATGGAGGGCATGGATGGAATGGGATTGTGCTGATTTTTCAGTGATTTTCGTTTTTTGGGGCTGTACTTGTGGCCTTTTCACCAGGGGTATTTGAGTCTAGCATGGGCCTAGTCTTTCTGTGGGCTGTCTTGAACTTAAACATCATGGAGGGCATGGATGGAATGGGATTGTGCTGATTTTGCAGTGTTTTTCGATTTTTGGGGGTGTTCATGGGGAGGGACAGGCCATGTGGCTGGTGGCCATTTTGAGTGCTGCTACAGGCACTGGCCATGTGCTGGGAGGCAAGTGGCCATTTTGAATGCAGGCTTTGTTGTTAGGCCTGCAACCATTTTGCCTACTTTTCAACCTTTATGCTCAGGGGTAGTGAGTCTTGCATGGGCCTAGTCTTTCTGTGGGTTGTCTTGAATTTAAACATCATGGAGGGCATGGATGGATTGGGATTGTGCTGATTGTTCAGTGATTTTCGTTTTTTGGGGCTGTACTTGTGGCCTTTTCACCAGGGGTATTTGAGTCTAGCATGGGCCTAGTCTTTCTGTGGGTTGTCTTGAATTTAAACATCATGGAGGGCATGTATGGATTGGGATTGTGCTGATTTTTCAGTGATTTTCGTTTTTTGGGGCTGTACTTGTGGCCTTTTCACCAGGGCTATTTGAGTCTAGCATGGGCCTAGTCTTTCTGTGGGCTGTCTTGAACTTAAACATCATGGAGGGCATGTATGGAATGGGATTGTGCTGATTTTGCAGTGTTTTTCGATTTTTGGGGGTGTTCATGGGGAGGGACAGGCCATGTGGCTGGTGGCCATTTTGAGTGCTGCTACAGGCACTGGTCATGTGCTGGGAGGCAAGTGGCCATTTTGAATGCAGGCTTTGTTGTTAGGCCTGCAACCATTTTGCCTACTTTTCAACCTTTATGCCCAGGGGTAGTGAGTCTTGCATGGGCCTAGTCTTTCCGTGGGCTGTCTTGAACTTAAACATCATGGAGGGCATGGATGGAATGGGATTGTGCTGATTTTGCAGTGTTTTTCGATTTTTGGGGGTGTTCATGGGGAGGGACAGGCCATGTGGCTGGTGGCCATTTTGAGTGCTGCTACAGGGACTGGCCATGTGCTGGGAGGCAAGTGGCCATTTTGAATGCAGGCTTTGTTGTTAGGCCTGCAACCATTTTGCCTACTTTTCAACCTTTATGCCCAGGGGAAGTGAGTCTTGCATGGGCCTAGTCTTTCTGTGGGTTGTCTTGAATTTAAACATCATGGAGGGCATGGATGGATTGGGATTGTGCTGATTTTTCAGTGATTTTCGTTTTTTGGGGCTGTACTTGTGGCCTTTTCACCAGGGGTATTTGAGTCTAGCATGGGCCTAGTCTTTCTGTGGGCTGTCTTGAACTTAAACATCATGGAGGGCATGGATGGAATGGGATTGTGCTGATTTTTCAGTGATTTTCGTTTTTTGGGGCTGTACTTGTGGCCTTTTCACCAGGGGTATTTGAGTCTAGCATGGGCCTAGTCTTTCTGTGGGCTGTCTTGAACTTAAACATCATGGAGGGCATGGATGGAATGGGATTGTGCTGATTTTTCAGTGATTTTCGTTTTTTGGGGCTTTACTCGTGGCCTTTTCACCAGGGGTATTTGAGTCTAGCATGGGCCTAGTCTTTCTGTGGGCTGTCTTGAACTTAAACATCATGGAGGGCATGGATGGAATGGGATTGTGCTGATTTTGCAGTGTTTTTCGATTTTTGGGGGTGTTCATGGGGAGGGACAGGCCATGTGGCTGGTGGCCATTTTGAGTGCTGCTATAGGCACTGGCCATGTGCTGGGAGGCAAGTGGCCATTTTGAATGCAGGCTTTGTTGTTAGGCCTGCAACCATTTTGCCTACTTTTCAACCTTTATGCCCAGGGGTAGTGAGTCTTGCATGGGCCTAGTCTTTCCGTGGGCTGTCTTGAACTTAAACATCATGGAGGGCATGGATGGAATGGGATTGTGCTGATTTTGCAGTGTTTTTCGATTTTTGGGGGTGTTCATGGGGAGGGACAGGCCATGTGGCTGGTGGCCATTTTGAGGGCTGCTACAGGCACTGGCCATGTGCTGGGAGGCAAGTGGCCATTTTGAATGCAGGCTTTGTTGTTAGGCCTGCAACCATTTTGCCTACTTTTCAACCTTTATGCCCAGGGGTAGTGAGTCTTGCATGGGCCTAGTCCTTCTGTGGGTTGTCTTGAATTTAAACATCATGGAGGGCATGGATGGATTGGGATTGTGCTGATTTTTCAGTGATTTTCGTTTTTTGGGGCTGTACTTGTGGCCTTTTCACCAGGGGTATTTGAGTCTAGCATGGGCCTAGTCTTTCTGTGGGCTGTCTTGAACTTAAACATCATGGAGGGCATGGATGGAATGGGATTGTGCTGATTTTTCAGTGATTTTCGTTTTTTGGGGCTGTACTTGTGGCCTTTTCACCAGGGGTATTTGAGTCTAGCATGGGCCTAGTCTTTCTGTGGGCTGTCTTGAACTTAAACATCATGGAGGGCATGGATGGAATGGGATTGTGCTGATTTTGCAGTGTTTTTCGATTTTTGGGGGTGTTCATGGGGAGGGACAGGCCATGTGGCTGGTGGCCATTTTGAGTGCTGCTACAGGCACTGGCCATGTGCTGGGAGGCAAGTGGCCATTTTGAATGCAGGCTTTGTTGTTAGGCCTGCAACCATTTTGCCTACTTTTCAACCTTTATGCTCAGGGGTAGTGAGTCTTGCATGGGCCTAGTCTTTCTGTGGGTTGTCTTGAATTTAAACATCATGGAGGGCATGGATGGATTGGGATTGTGCTGATTGTTCAGTGATTTTCGTTTTTTGGGGCTGTACTTGTGGCCTTTTCACCAGGGGTATTTGAGTCTAGCATGGGCCTAGTCTTTCTGTGGGTTGTCTTGAATTTAAACATCATGGAGGGCATGTATGGATTGGGATTGTGCTGATTTTTCAGTGATTTTCGTTTTTTGGGGCTGTACTTGTGGCCTTTTCACCAGGGCTATTTGAGTCTAGCATGGGCCTAGTCTTTCTGTGGGCTGTCTTGAACTTAAACATCATGGAGGGCATGGATGGAATGGGATTGTGCTGATTTTGCAGTGTTTTTCGATTTTTGGGGGTGTTCATGGGGAGGGACAGGCCATGTGGCTGGGGGCCATTTTGAGTGCTGCTACAGGCACTGGCCATGTGCTGGAAGGCAAGTGGCCATTTTGAATGCAGGCATTGTTGTTAGGCCTGCAACCATTTTGCCTACTTTTCAACCTTTATGCCCAGGGGTAGTGAGTCTTGCATGGGCCTAGTCTTTCTGTGGGTTGTCTTGAATTTAAACATCATGGAGGGCATGGATGGATTGGGATTGTGCTGATTTTTCAGTGATTTTCGTTTTTTGGGGCTGTACTTGTGGCCTTTTCACCAGGGGTATTTGAGTCTAGCATGGGCCTAGTCTTTCTGTGGGTTGTCTTGAATTTAAACATCATGGAGGGCATGGATGGATTGGGATTGTGCTGATTTTTCAGTGATTTTCATTTTTTGGGGCTGTACTTGTGGCCTTTTTACCAGGGGTATTTGAGTCTAGCATGGGCCTAGTCTTTCTGTGGGGTGTCTTGAACTTAAACATCATGGAGGGCATGGATGGAATGGGATTGTGCTGATTTTTCTGTTTTTTTTTCAGATTTTTTTGGGGTGTATAACTGAACTGATGTTCCTCTGTCTTCCATTGTTTTTTGGTGCACAAGACTCAAGAGAACCACCAGTGCCAGGAAGAAGTCCTGCAGCGGTGTGTGTGTGCAGCATAACGTCACGCGACGTCACGTCTGGCCTCAGACAACTCTACAATTCATGCAACTGCAGCCTGCTGTCTGACCTGCTCTGAAGAAGATGGCCCCAAAAAAAGTTCTCCGTAGCTCCTCTAGCAAGAAAGTTGCTAGTAAGGAGCAGAAGAAGCAAGTTACCAAGGAGGCTGGTGTGCCAACCGCCACGTTTTTTGGGAGCAAAAAAAAAAGTACGCCTGCAGCAGCAGCAGGATCTGCTGAGGACCAAGCTGGGAGCAGCACCCCTGCTCCATTGGGTTCAGTGCCTCCACCACCACGCCAACTTAAGTCAAAGCCCTTGAGTGCTTCAGAGGCAGTCAGTGTACTTCTCCAATCACCATCGACCAGTGATGTTGGCTCATCGCAAGAAAGTAGCAGCAATGTCCCTGAATCAACACAGGTTGTTGTAACTAATCTGATAACTGTTGAACAACCACAGCCGCAACAACAACACCATGTGCAAGTACACGCCCAAGTACATGTGGAAGGAGAGGCAGCAAAAGGAGATGCGCAAGCAGAGGTGCATGGAGGGTCACAAGTGCTCACAATAGTTGTTCCTCCCGAAGTAGGGGCACATCAGGAAATCGACAATGAAGCCGAGGTATCATTGGAAGCCACTCCTCCTGATGATCATTCATTGTCTTCCACATCCCTAGCAAGGAAAAGATCAAGGGGGGTGTCTACATCTTCTTCAAGCCCACCTCCTTCTGATGATACGGATCAAGCTTGGGAACCACCACTGCGGTCTAAGAGTGAGGCACACCATGATCTGACAAAGGTACCTAAGCGTAAAAGGAAGGTCGTCGAAAAACTCATAGCTATGGAGTGTGATGAGGCTCAACAAGAAGTGACAGATAATGCTGGTGATGAAGCCTCTCACGATGACGACGAGCCAGTCATCACAAAGGTCACTGCAGCCCCAGCGGGCATGCAGCAAAGAGACATTTTGACCCTATCCCGAGAAGCTGCTGAGCGTGATGATGATGTCGACGAGGAGGCAATGGAAATGGAAACACACAATCATTAGATTTGGAGTTAACTAGTACACCAACACCTACCACTTCCATATTTCTTCCTCGCAAGAAGGTACCCACCTCCACCTCAATTCGTTATGTTATGTTATGTTATCCTGATTTATTGAGCGCACAGATGCCCCAGCAAAGGGGCGTCCTGGCGCTAGTGCAGAACAAAAAACCGGACAGGAGGTGGAAAACACAACACAACGGCAACAGAACTAAGGGGCTACGGGGAAAAGAAAAGTTTTAACCGCCTTCCTAAAAGCAAGGAGCTCATCAATGGCATGGATGTGGACGGGCAAGGAATTCCACAGTTTGGCGGCAAGGACTCGAAAGGAGCGGCCGCCAATCCTGGATCTCTTGAAACGGGGAACAGTGGCAAGGTGGAGAACAGAAGACCGCAGAGAGCGAGCTGGAACATAAGGAGAAATGAGTTGCTGCAGAATCTGAGGAGAAGAAAGCTTAAGGATTTTAAATGTCAAAATCAAAGATTTAAACTTTATTCTCTGTGCCACCGGGAGCCAATGGAGATTAAAGATAGTTCTCCTAGCTGAACAGAATTTAGGCAAACCAACCAGAGCCCTGGCGGCAGCGTTCTGGACGCGTTGGAAACGAGAGAGCTCAGCCTGATTGACTCCAAGAAAAAGAGAGCTGGCATAGTCTAATTTAGACAGAATCAAAGCTTGCACAATGAGTTGACGTGTAGGAGCGTCAAAGTATTTAAAGGTGGACCGAAGCTGACGCAAAATTCCAAAGCAAGATGCAGCGGTCTTTTTAGTGTGAGTGGAAAAGCTCAGTTGGGAGTCAAACCACACCCCGAGGTTTTTGACTTCAGTAACAGGGGTAGGGGTAGGACCGAGCTCACGTGGCCACCAGCTGTCGCCCCACAGATGAATTTGTTTCCCCACAATGAGCACCTCGGTTTTTTTAGCATTCAATGTAGGAAATTATCATTCATCCAGTGGGCCACAGATATGAGTCCCTCACGGAACTTGGCTGCCTCGAGATCAGAAGCCCCACTAATCGCAACCGCAAGCTGCGTGTCGTCTGCGTAGGACACGATGGAGAGGTTCCCACGCATGGCGACATCAGCCAGCGGCTGGACATAAAGGTTAAAAAGAGTGGGGCTTAAGGCCGATCCCTGGGGGACGCCCTGGGCAATCGCATGAGGGTTGGATTCAAAGGGGGGAGTGATGACCCTGAAGGAGCGATCAGATAGAAAAGATCTGAACCATTCAAGGGCCAGCTTATCCACCCCTGCCTCAACCAGACGTTGGAGTAGAATGTCATGGGAGACAGTGTCGAAGGCGGCACTTAGATCGAGGAGCACAAGTGCCGCCGTGTGACCTGAATCCTTCAACAAGCGGAGATGTTCAGCCATATACAGGAGCGCCGTCTCGGTGCTATGGCCGGGCCTGAACCCATTCTGCGAGGGATCTAAAATATTCGCAGAATGGAGATGTTTTGCTAGAATAGTATTAACATGGGCCTCAGTCAGCTTAGCAGCCCACGGGAGGAGAGAAATGGGGCGATAGTTTTCAGCTTTTTTAGGGTCCAAAGCAGGTTTTTTCAAGATAGGAATTACCTGCGCCTGTTTCCAGGCAGCTGGTACAGAGCCCGAGGACAGTGATAGATTGATAAGTTTACAGAGCGGGGGAAGGCAAACGGAGGATTCTCTAAATTGTGAGGGCCGCAGGGGATCTTTCGGGGAACCTGATTTCACCCTAATCGCGAGTTTGTCAAACTCCTCCGTAGAAAGCTCCGGAAGATAGGATAGCGAAAAAGTAGTTTTAGAAGTGGCTGTGATAAGCTGCCGGGAACCTGTAGAGCTGGGAAAGGCTCGATAAATTCCTTCCACTTTATTGATAAAAAAAGCGGCCAAGTCCTCACAGTGGGAGGCAGAGCAGATCTCAGCAGTAGAGGCTCTACAGGCAGTAAGATCTTTCAGTGCTTTAAAGATAAGTTTACTAGGGTTGGAACTAGCACTGAATTCACGTGAGAAGTAAGATGCCCTGGCCCTGCAGATGGCTCTATGATATGTCTTGATGGTGGCGAGGCACAAAGCTTTCCTGGCTGGGTCATAAGACTTGCGCCAGGCTCTTTCGGCTTGTTTGCAAGATTTTTTTAAAAGTCGAAGAGCATCATCATACCAGGGACTGGAATGGCTGCGCTGTTGTTTAGTCAGGGCATGTGGAATAAGCTTGTCCAACGCATTAATGAGCCAGCGACAGTATAGATTATAGCTGGACTCCACATCGGTGAAAGGGGCCAGAGGGGCTTCGGCTAAAAGATGGAAATCATTGAGTTTCAACTTTTTCCACGGGCGCCTGGAAATAATAGGAGTAGGGGCAGCTGCAGGAGGATCTTCAAGTGAGAGATGACATTCAATTAGGTGGTGGTCAGTCCAAGCCATAGGTCTGGGAAGCAGGACTTTGACCGATGTAAGAGAAGTAAAAAAAGGGTCTAGGATATGACCACCAATATTTGTGGTGGTGAAAGTGCAAAACGTACTGAAGTTCGGCAATCCACATCCTCCACTTCATCTGGCATTAGCAGCAGGACCACCACCACCAGTATCGCCGCCTCCTCCGGCCCCCAAAGACATTTCAAGTCTCCAGTTTGGGACTTCTTTAGTGTTTGCCCAAAAATGGAAAACGTAGCCATTTGTAGCATTTGTAAGCTTCGAGTTAGTCGTGGTAAGCTTGGTTCTAACTATGGTACCAGAGGCCAGAGAGGTCATCTTAAGAGAGTGCACCCTGTCCAATGGTTTCCGCACCTAGAGGCGTTCAAGGAAGCCGGAATTGCACGTAATGAAAACGTTGATTTTTCATCTGATGATGACGAGGAGGAAGAAGACGATTCAAACACTTCACTTACACCCAGTACCCCTGTCAGCAGCACACCCCATGTGAGGCACACTAAGAGTGTGGGAGAGAGTGAGACATCAATGCGGAAAAGTTCATCAGCGAGCGTAACTGGGTCGAAGATATCATCATCATCCCGTAAATCCTTGGTCCAGGGCAACATTAAAAAGATGTTGTTTACAGAAGCGCAATATGAACGCAACCACCCACTGACGCGTCTGTATAACACTAAGCTGGCTAAAATGCTAGCTCTGGACCTTCTCCCTTTTTCTTTTGTAGAAGGGGTTGGTTTTCTAGAATTAGTGGCAGCGCTCTGCCCTAAATGGAAGGTTCCTAGCCGGTTCTATTTTGCCCGAGTTGCGGTTCCAGCACTACATGAAGATGTTCTGAAGGTGATTGGGGCAGCTTTGCAGAAGAGTGCTGTTCACACTATACATATGACAACAGACATGTGGACCAGTGGCGCAGGCGCTGATTACATGTGCATCACTGCACACTGGGTCTCTTTTTCAGGGGCTAAAGCAAAGCTAAACACAGGTGTTGACACGGACATTGTTTTTAAAGCTGCTCGGAAACATGCAACACTAGCCATGTTTGGTTTGGAGAAACGTCACACAGCAGAAAACATTTTGGATGTCTTTAACACAAAGGTCCTTAACTGGCTGTCCCCACTAAAACGCCAGGTTGGTTATGTTTCCACGGACAATGGCGCCAATATAGTTAAGGCCATGAGGGACGGTAACTATTTCAGAGTGCCGTGTTTGGCGCACTGTATAAACCTGGTTGTCCAAAAATTCTTGGGTAATAAAGGCAGTGCAGCGTACAGCATATTGGACACCTGCCGAAAAATGTGCAAGCATTTCAGCCATTCTTTTAAGGCCCGGAAGCAGCTGAGGAGCCTGCTATATCAACGTAAAATGCCAGTGAAAGCACTCATCCAGGAGGTGGTAACACGTTGGAACTCAACCTTCTACATGCTTGAGCGTCTGTATGAGTATGAACTCGATCAATATTTCCTTACAGAGGGTACAGAGGAGCTGAGGATGGGTGCGGCGCAATGGAACATAGTTCAAAGCCTGACACGCATGCTTCGTCCTTTTGAGTTCTTCACGCGTGCAGTCAGCAAGGAGGACTGTAATTTGGGAAAAGCTATCCCATTGTTGTACATGCTGGAGGACCAACTGAAGGAGGTGTGTTCTGTGTTTGAAAAAGATGTAAAAAACCAAGACTCTTTTCTTCTGGCTGAGAATTTATTAGAGCTCCTGCAAGGTGATGAACGTCTTAAAATGATCCACTCAGAACAGCATTACATTTGTGCTACTATTCTGGATCCACGCTACAAAAAGGCGCTGGCAGGCCAAGCATTCTTTCCTTTTGATGATGAACATGTTCCAAAGTACAAACATTGGCTAGCCTTGTCAGCCAAGAGGTTTGAAAGAGAACGGCTGGAAATTGAAGGAAATGGCAGTACATCAGCAGGCCATCCCCAGTCAAAACAATCCACTTCTGCACCTGTGGCTGTGGCACAAGTGACCTCTCAGCCGTTAAAGACACCGGCAACCGGATCATCTGCACCAGACACAACAGAAACATTGGAGGCTGAAGAGGATTGGCTAGCTCTGCGTGGGTTTGGTTCTCAAAAGGTCAGAGGCACAGCAAGAGCTAAGCAAAGTGGAGGAACCTTGGATGAGGACCTTGAGTCGATGGTAAAGGACTATCTGAATGACTCAACAGAGGTCTATGTTAATTCTGACCCATTGGCGTATTGGCATGGGAAAAAAGAATTGTGGCCACAGCTCACCAACCTGGCTTTAAACTACTTGCCTTGCCCACTCGCAAGCGTGTCTTCTGAACGGGTTTTCAGTGCTGCTGGTGGCATTGTAACTCCCAAACGAAGCCGCCTCTCGCCCAAAAATGTGGAGAGGTTAACAATGATCAAGATGAATCAGCACCTCATACCACCAGATTTCAGAGTACGAGAAAGCGCGCCGGATGAAGACGAGGTGGCCAGCAACATAGATGAGGGAATTTCTACTCTGTCAGGTGACACTGAGCTCACCCTGCCTGAATTCGCAGAGTATGATGACGAAGCCTTATTCTCATTCCTGGACCGTGATACCGAGCCCTGAAAATGAGACAACGAATCAATAACTTTCTTTTTCGTCCTTATTCACTTTTATTCCTGTGTGTCTGTCTTTCTTTGTTGTGCACAGTTAATATATTTCAAACTTTAATCACAAAAACAAGCCCATCAGCAGAACTGTCTTCACTGGTTTGCTAATTGGTTTGAAGTTGCCGCAGTCTGCATTCCTCAGGTTCACAAGTTCAGAAGAACATGCTCCTCTATCCTCCTCTTCAAGACTCCTATTTCCATCAAACCAGAGGGCTGGTTTACGCCCAATGAAGAAAGACTCAGCACTTGTGGGGGTGTTGTTCTACCTCTTTGCAGGTGAGTTGACGGCTCTGGGACCAATGTTGGGAAGCTCTAATACCGGATAAAAGTGGTTTGGACCAAATCCCAGGCGCAAATTTTTTAGTGTTTTTGCTGACTTGCTTGCCTTTGAGGTGCTCTTAGGGGGTATTCCGTCTGTTTGTGGGTGAGTTTCAGGATCTGGGAGCACTGCTGGGACACTCTAATCTTGATTGCATTTGCTTTTCAGGAAATCCGTGGTGGCAACCCCGACTTATGGCCTAGCTATGCAGCGCGTTTGGACCGAAGGCCGAGAAATATTGCAAGTATGAGATTATGCTTTTGGCCTGTTTGGGGGTGTTATGCTTCTTGGCGGGTGGGTTGGCGGGTCTTGGGGCATTCCTGGGAAGGTCTAATACCCGGTAGAAGTGGTTGGGACAAAATCCAGGCCGATTTTTTTTGGGGCTATTTCTGACATTTTGCTCAATGTAGCGTTTTCGGGGGCCGTTTGGGAGGCTTCCTGGTGTTTGTGGGTGGGTTTCGGGGTCTGGGCGCACCTGCTGGCTATATATACTTTACTTTGCAAGAGGTTTGAAGCAAATCCATGGTGGCAGAGGGGAGTTAGGGCCTAGCTGCAGAGCGTGCGCGGAGTGATTTGGGAAATTTGGGAAAAACTGACAAAGTCCCCATTTTTGTACTTTTGCTCTTTGGCTGTTTGGGGGTCTTCTACTCGTTTTCTCCTGGGTTTACGGCTCAGGGGCCATTGCTGGGAAGCTCTAATACCGGATAAAAGTGGTTTGGACCAAATCCCAGGCGGAATTTTTTTTGTGTTTTTGATGACTTGCTTGCCTTTGAGGTGCTTTTAGGGGGGGTTCCGTCTGTTTGTGGGTGAGTTTCGGGGTCTGGGAGCACTGCTGGGACACTCTAATCTTGATTGCATTTGCTTTTCAGGAAATCCGTGGTGGCAACCCCGACTTATGGCCTAGCTACGCAGCGCGTTTGGACCGAAGGCCGAGAAATATTGCAAGTATGAGATTATGCTTTTGGCCTGTTTGGGGGTGTTATGCTTCTTGGCGGGTGGGTTGGCGGGTCTTGGGGCATTCCTGGGAAGGTCTAATACCGGGTAGAAGTGGTTGGGACAAAATCCAGGCCGATTATTTTTTGGCTATTTCTGACATTTTGCTCAATATAGCGTTTTCGGGGGCCTGTTTGGGGGGCTTCCTGGTGTTTGTGGGTGGGTTTCGGGGTCTGGGCGCACTGCTGGCTATATATACTTTACTTTGCAAGAGGTTTGAAACAAATCCATGGTGGCAGAGGGGAGTTAGGGCCTAGCTGCAGAGCGCGCGCGGAGTGATTTGGGAAATTTGGGAAAAACTGACTAAGTCCCCATTTTTGTACTTTTGCTCTTTGGCTGTTTGGGGGTCTTCTACTCGTTTTCTCCTGGGTTGACGGCTCTGGGGCCATTGCTGGGAAGCTCTAATACCGGATAAAAGTGGTTTGGACCAAATCCCAGGCGGAATTTTTTTTGTGTTTTTGATGACTTGCTTGCCTTTGAGGTGCTTTTAGGGGGGTTCCGTCTGTTTGTGGGTGAGTTTCGGGGTCTGGGAGCACTGCTGGGACACTCTAATCTTGATTGCATTTGCTTTTCAGGAAATCCGTGGTGGCAACCCCGACTTATGGCCTAGCTACGCAGCGCGTTTGGACCGAAGGCCGAGAAATATTGCAAGTATGAGATTTTGCTTTTGGCCTGTTTGGGGGTGTTATGCTTCTTGGCGGGTGGGTTGGCGGGTCTTGGGGCATTCCTGGGAAGGTCTAATACCGGGTAGAAGTGGTTGGGACAAAATCCAGGCCGATTTTTGTTTGGCTATTTCTGACATTTTGCTCAATGTAGCGTTTTCGGGGGCCTGTTTGGGGGGCTTCCTGGTGTTTGTGGGTGGGTTTCGGGGTCTGGGCGCACTGCTGGCTATATATACTTTACTTTGCAAGAGGTTTGAAGCAAATCCATGGTGGCAGAGGGGAGTTAGGGCCTAGCTGCAGAGCGCGCGCGGAGTGATTTGGGAAATTTGGGAAAAACTGACAAAGTCCCCATTTTTGTACTTTTGCTCTTTGGCTGTTTGGGGGTCTTCTACTCGTTTTCTCCTGGGTTGACGGCTCTGGGGCCATTGCTGGGAAGCTCTAATACCGGATAAAAGTGGTTTGGACCAAATCCCAGGCAGAAATTTGTTTGTGTTTTTGATGACTTGCTTGCCTTTGAGGTGCTTTTAAGGGGGGTTCCGTCTGTTTGTGGGTGAGTTTCGGGGTCTGGGAGCACTGCTGGGACACTCTAATCTTGATTGCATTTGCTTTTCAGGAAATCCGTGGTGGCAACCCCGACTTATGGCCAAGCTACGCAGCGCGTTTGGACCTACTTATTTATCCTTCAAAAGGTGACTCAGACAGAGTACGCACTTTCAAAAATATTGTACTGTCTACTAGGAAAATCAAATTGTGACTTTTTGCACTCCACAGCCTACATACCTTATATTTATTTATCAGTGGTGTTGTAATATTATATCACTTCCTGTTTTTCGTTGAATAATTACAGGCCGGGTTTCAGTCTCTGCAATCGGGAAAAAAGGATGGAGTCAGGCTTCACATTAGCGAGCCACAATTCAGCATCAGGCAGGCAGTGGACAGGGTGTCTTCTGGTGACCAACATCGATGGACGAAGCGTCGGCTGCAATGGAGGAGTGCCGCTAATAAGAGGATTTTTTTTCTGCAGGCAACTTACTTACCACTTCCAACAGGACAACTACAACAACATAGATACAGTATCCCTTGCCTTTTTCTCTGACTGTGACTGCATTTCTTGGATCTCTCTCTGCTTCTAAATTGATCCCTTAACACATCACTTAGTCCACTCCACTATCACATCTGCACCACACATAGTCATTTGTAAGTGCTCCTACGTAATTCGCAAGTCGCAGCACGCCCCAGCCCGTAGAGGACTGGGATGGCCCCAATGATGAAGTATGTCACCAAGGGGCAACCCTGGTGAGTGAGGGGACACCTAGAAAAAAAGCAATTTCTCCTTTTCTATCTACTATACCTTCCAGACCAACCCCATTGAGTGTTGTGAATGGATTTAGAGTGACCAGCAAGGCTCTCAGGTATCTGGCTACAGAGACCTTATGTTGCATATAGTTATCAATATTTGCACCCACGCCCTGTACTGTCGCATTCTTTCTTCCACAGTTGTCGAAAGTACTACTTACTTTCCACTGACATGCATGCAGTAGTGCATGCACTTTCAAAGATTGATGGATAGGTTTGTACCCAAAGATTTGTTTATGTTCACAATTATTTGTCCATGCTGTGCTATTTTTTCTTGTCTCCCAAAACCTTTCCCAAAAACCCCCGTACCCATCCATTTTTCAAACTCTAACCCTCTTCCCCCGGGCTGTGTGGTTTTGATTGATGTGTGACTAAATTACAGCAATAAATCCACACACTTGCTGGGAAGGATAAGGTGATAGCAACAGGCTGGTGAAGAAATCCGAGGATGGAATATGCTACTTACCAGTATGCATCTGTTCTTGGCATAGAGGGCTGCAGAGTGGTACATTATGAATAGATCGCCATCTGGTGTTGGGCTCGGATGATTGCACTTTGTTTTTCTCTTGGAGAGTCTTTTGTATCTTGGTGACTCCTCCCTTGGTTGGTAGTGCACATGGGCATCGGCTCCATCCTTAGATTGTTTTGCCATAGTAGGGTTAGATGGAGTAGTATAGTAGAATACAGATAAGAGTGCCCATGTAAGTGTATCTAAATAAGATAATGTTGGAACAGACACAGGTTTCCGGGGAGGCTGGGAGGGCATGTACCACTCTGCAGCCCTCTATGCCAAGAACAGATGCATACTGGTAAGTAGCATATTCCGTTCGAGGCATATGGGCTGCAGATGGTACATTATGAATAGACTATACAGCAGTTCTCTCCCTAGCGGTGGTCGCCCGTGTCTGTTGCAACTGTCTGAAACAATGTTTTTAATACTGCTTGTCCCACTCTAGCTTGTTGTGTTGTGTGCACATCTACACAATAGTGTTTTGTGAAGGTGTGCGGTGTAACCCAGGTAGCCGCTTTGCATATGTCATCTAGTGGAATGTTTCCCAGAAATGCCATAGATGCTCCTAGTTTACGTGTAGAGTGAGCTCTAGGAGGAACAGTTAATGTTCTCTTTGCCTTTAAGTAGCATATTTGAATGCATTTTACAATCCATCTGGCAATGCCCGCTTTGGAGATGGGATTGCCTTTATGTGTAGGAGAAAACGCAACAAATAGCTGTTTTGTCTTTCTGAAAGTTTGTGTTCTTTCTATATAGTACAATATGGCCCTTTTAACATCCACTGTATGTAGGGCTCTTTCAGCTACTGTTTGTGGTTTTGGAAAGAAAACCGGTAATTCCACTGACTGATTGATGTGGAATGCTGAAATAACCTTCGGTAAGAATTTTGGGTTTGTTCTAAGAACCACTTTATTTTGGTGTAGCTGCATAAATGGTTCTTGAATCGTAAAAGCCTGCAGTTCACTTACTCTTCTAAGTGACATGATAGCTATGAGGAAGGCCACCTTCCATGTGAGGAATTGTATTTCACACCTATGCATAGGTTCAAAGGGTGGCCCCATTAGTCTGGTAAGCACTATGTTGAGATTCCAGACTGGGGAAGGTGGTCTTCTTGGTGGAATGACTCTTTTGAGTCCTTCCATGAAAGCTTTAATTGCTGGTACTTTAAACAGTGACAGATGTTGCCTGTTTTGTAGCTACGCCGCTATGGCTGCGAGATGAACTCTGATAGAGGTATATGCTAGGTTACATTGCTGTAAGTGTAATAAATAGCAAATGATTTGTTTAGTGGATGCGTCCAGAGGGTTGATGTGCTTACTGTTACAGTGTATAGCAAACCTCTTCCATTTTGCTGCATAGCATGCTCTGGTGGTAGGACGTCTTGCTTGTTTAATGATTTCCATGCATTCTGGTGGTAAATCTAAATACCCAAACTCTATGACCCCAGGAGCCAGATCGCTAGGTTCAGTTGTTTGGGATCTGGGTGCATTATTTCTCCATGGTTCTGTGTAAGATGCATGGGTAATAACCTTAGCCTTTGATGTGGTACTTGTGAGAGTTGTAGCAGCGTGGTGAACCACGGCTGTCTTGCCCACGTGGGTGCCACTAGTATCATTGTCATTGAGTGTTGCTGCAGTTTCCGAACCAGTAATGGAATTAGTGGTAGAGGAGGGAACGCGTAAGCAAATTTGTTGGACCAATTTATCCACAGTGCATTGCCCTGGGACCGTTGGTGTGGGTACCTGGATGCGAATTCTTTGCATTTTGCGTTCTGATGATTGGCAAACAGATCTATCTCTGGTTGCCCTCATTTTTTGAAGAATGGCTGTAGTATTTGGTCGTGCAGCTCCCATTCGTGTATTTGTTCTGACTGTCTGCTTAGGATGTCTGCTATTTGATTTTGAACTCCTGGTAGGTGTTCCGCTAACAGGTAGATCTTTTGAGGAATGGCCCATCTCCATATGTCCTGTGCTAGTCTGGACAGTTGGAGAGAGTGTGTCCCCCCCTGTTTTTGAATATAATACATTGCAGTCATGTTGTCTGTTCTGATCAGGACTGCTTTGCCTGTTATTTGCATTTGGAAAGCTTTTAGTGCTAGAAATATTGCTAATAGCTCTAGGTAGTTGATGTGCAGTTTCTTTTGCTGCACACTCCACTTCCCCTGCACTGTGTATCTGTCCATATGCGCTCCCCATCCGGAGAGCGATGCGTCCGCTGTTATTATCACTTGTGGAATTGGCTCTAGGAACGACCGTCCCTTGGAAATGTTTTCTGTGTTCCACCACTTCAGAGAGCGATACGTCCGGTCGTTTACCAACACCAGATCTGTAATCTGACCTTGAGCCTGATTCCACTGTGTCGGTAGACACTCTTGTAGTGGGCGCATTTGTAGTCTGGCATGTGGTATTAGCAGTATGCAGGAGGACATCATGCCTAATAGTTGCATAAACACTCGTGCTGGTAGTGAGTGTTGTGGTTGAAATCTTTGTATTAATCCGACCATTGTCTGTACTCTGATTGGGTTGGGGTATGCTATTGCCTTTTCTGTGTCTACTGTAGCCCCCAGGTATTGCTGAATCTGGTTTGGTTGCAGGTGTGATTTTTTGTAGTTCACCGTGAACCCTAGGTGGTGCAGCAATTGAATTGTCTTCTGTGTGTTGTGAAGACATTCTTCCTTTGACTTGGCCTTTATTAGCCAATCGTCCAAGTATGGGAAGACATGTATTTGTTGTCTTCTTAGGTGTGCTGCCACCACAGCTAGACATTTTGTGAAAACTCTTGGTGCTGTTGTGACACCGAACGGAAGGACTTTGAACTGATAGTGTTGTCCTTCTAACACAAACCTTAGGTATTTCCTGTGGGCTTTGTGAATTGGGATATGAAAGTAAGCGTCTTTTAGATCCAGTGTAGAAAGAAAGTCCCCTTTCTTCAGTAAAGGGAGTACTTGTTGGAGCGTGACTATGTGGAAATGCTCCGAATTTATGTAAGCATTGAGAGGTCTGAGGTCTAATATTGGTCTTAGGGACCCGTCCTTTTTGGGGATCAGGAAGTATAGAGAGTATACTCCTGTTCCTTGTTGATCTTTTGGAACCTTCTCTATTGCATGCTTTTGTAGAAGTGCTAGAACTTCTTCTCTTAACAATGTCAGATGATCTTGACTCATTGGACGCTGTTTGGGGGGGATGTTTGGTGGGGTAGCTGTGAGTTCTAGGCAATAACCATGTTGGATAATTTGTCTCACCCACCTGTCTGACGTGATGTTTTCCCAGACAGGTAGGAACTGTGATAGACGTCCCCCGACCGGTGTTATGTGGTCTGGGGGGAGCTCTATGAAGTCACTGTTTTGGTGTTGAGGCGTTGCGGTTGTTATTATTTCCGCGGCCTCTACCCTTATTGTTGTTACCTCTGTAACTGCCTCTTGAATTACCTCTGGGTGATGTTGGTGTGAAAGATGTGGATTGCTGATTCGTTCCTGTGTTCTTTGAGCCCCCTCTATAGGTGGATCTACGAAAGGAACCTCTGTGTGTTGGCTGTTGCAATGCTCCCATTGACTTAGCCGTTTCCGTATCTTTCTTCATTTTTTCTAATGTCTCGTCTGTGCTTGAACCAAACAATGTCTTCTGATCAAATGGTTTGTTCAGTAGGGCTGTTTGTACTTCTTGTTTGAATCCTGAGATTCTAAGCCATGCATGCCTTCTTAGCATGACACTGGTGTTAATAGACCTTGCTGCAGTGTCTGCTGCGTCTAATGCACACTTAATGGAAGTATTGGTTATTATTTTACCTTCCTGTATTAATTGATCTGCCTTTTTCTGATGTTCTTTTGGGAGATGTGTGAGAAGTTTTTCTAACTCATCATAATGTGCCCTGTCGTAACGTGCGAGTAGTGCTTGTGTATTGGCTATACGCCAGCTATTCGCTGCCTGTGATGCTACTCTTTTGCCTGATGCATCTATTAACTTCGACTCTTTATCTGGTGGAGGAGCCTCTCCTGTAGATAATGAGTTTGCTCTTTTACGAGCGTTTGAGACCACCAGCGAGTCTAGAGGTACATGCCCTCTAATAAATATTGGGTCCTTTGGAGCCGCTTTGTATTTTTTATCAATTCTTGGGTTTAACACCCTGGCTCTCACTGGGTTTTCGAATATTTCCTCTGTGTGACTAAGAAGACCCTTCAACATAGGAAGAGTACCTGATGTTCTCTGTGCATTAGGTAGAGTCTCTAACAAGAAATCCTCTATTTGAGGTTCTGTATGCATATCTAGTTTGTGATATTTTGCTGCCCTATTAATGAGCTGCACAAAACCTGTGTTATCATCAGGTGGTGAAGGCTTTGAGGGATATAGCTCTGGGTCGTTGTCCTCATCTGACCCTACATCATAATTTTCCCATGGGTCCTCCTCATCTGGGATAGTTTCGTCATCCTCTTGAGGTTCTCCCTCCCCTAGATCACTGTCTACATCTGACTGAGGTGTAGCTGGTCTTGGTGTGGAAGGTGTAGGAATATTTGGCCTATTGTGAGGAATAGGAGAAGAGGGTGTGACTCTAGGACGAGGAGAAGCAGGAGGAGTTATATTCGTCCCCATTGTTCTCTTTTTTGAAGGAAGAGGTTTATCTTCTGACTGTTCACTCTTTCTCTTCTTCGTGACCACTTTCCCAGTTTGTGGATCAATAAACAAGATCTTTTGTTTGGGATCTGTCTGTTGCTCCTGAATCGGTACCGAAGGTCCTGGTTCCGAGAGGTGCTTTTGTTTTCGATCGTCAGATCTTGTTGTTTTCGACACCGAATGTCTGCTCGATTCCGACTTTCTGGGTATCGAGTGTATCTTGGGCGATAAGTCATATTTATGTTTCGGCATGGAATGTTTCGATACCGAGCTCTCCTTTGTATGTAGCCTCGGTGCCGAAGTCGATGTCGCCCTTTTCTCGGATCCGACATGGTGGGAGTCCGAGTGTTTCGGTTTCAGTTTCGGTTTCGTTGCCGGGCCCGAGGGCGGGGCGTCGGAAACTTTTTTCAGCGGTTTGACCGGGCCCGAGGGCGGGGTCGTTACCGCACGGGGTCGGTTTTTCGGTAAGGGGACATCGTCACTCACGGTTTGTTGCTCGATGAGTTCTTCAACCTCCGACTGGTCCCCTTCCAACCCCGACTGGTCCTCTTCCTCCTCGATTTGTTCGTCTCCGAACAGCTCCGGGATCGCTTCCGCCTGCATTCTGGAAACCTCGTGTCTTCGAGCTCGACGATTTCTAATCGTTAGCTTGGAGGAGAATGCTGCACAGGCTTCGCAGTCCCTGGATTCGTGTTCAGGCGATAGACAGAGGTTGCACACCTCGTGTAGGTCCTTGTGTGGGAACTTAGCACCACACGTTGGACATTTTTTGAATGGAGTCCTTTCCATGGACTCCGGGATTGACTGCGTCGAGAAAGGCCTCCTGTTCTTCGACGTAGATCCAAGTTTTTCTCTTCGATTTTGAATTTGCAACGCGTCGGAATGGAAATGAACGCGTTCGATAACAATACCGTCGAATTGGAAAGGGAATACGCGCCGATAAATCACTTTCTTCTGAAGTTTATCTGGAGCGTCTCGATCCTCATCCGAACCCGATGGCGGAAAAAAAACAATCTAAGGATGGAGCCGATGCCCATGCGCACTACCAACCAAGGGAGGAGTCACCAAGATACAAAAGACTCTCCAAGAGAAAAACAAAGTGCAATCATCCGAGCCCAACACCAGATGGCGATCTATTCATAATGTACCATCTGCAGCCCATATGCCTCGAACATATTCTTACTCTGCTTGACGAAGACCCATGGCTAATGTCAAAGAACTTCAACCGAATTAGTTATACTTTAACATTTGTCAGGCTACAATGTGGCACTGTTCTAGTGTACTTCTGTCACCTGCTATATTCTCTATTGTACCGTTGTATTGCTCAGGAGGACAAACCAGATTTCATTTTCTTTTTTTTCATAGGCATGCAACTGCCACTGTGTCACACCACTAGTACCACCGCTATGAGGAAATTTTATCCGCCCAGGATTGCCAACCTTATTTGCTGTTTCCCGTGGAGCCAGCCCTGGGCCTAGCCCTACTTGCAAACAGAAATTACAGGTAAGATAGGCGTTTGGTTGGAGGTAGTATAATGCCCCGGTTACTTACCGGTAATCTTCATTACTCCGAGAATAGTCTTCCTCGCCACATGACTTACAAAGTGAGCATCAGCTCCACGACAGAACCCTCCAAAGCAAAAAAAGCCTCCCACCCCCTCCCAACATGGCCGACCAGTCACACCTGACCTCTATAAGAGGCGGGCCGGCCCAACCAACAGCCTGAACTACCAAGCAAACAATGAAGCCGATAGCCAGACAGGGAGGGGGGGAGGGAACTCATGTGGCGATGAAGACTATACTCGGAGTAATGAAGATTACCGGTAAGTAACCGGGGCATTACCTCCTCGTTAGTCTTCCTCGCCACATGACTTACAAAGTGAGCAAATACCCAAGCCAACAAGGCTTCATTGACCACCAGAAGAACAACACCACACGGTGATGCAGAGAAACCAACACAAGGTTGAATTAGAATAAATGAAAAGAAAACAGGGATCACAGGAAACCTGAAATCAAGACATAAAGGAAAAGTAGGCCAACCAGGAGCCGCAGCTCCTGCACTGCGAACGGCCCTAGCGAAGTCCCCAGGGACAGCACCCCTTGCGATAGTGTTCCATGAACAAGGTGGGGGACGACCACGTCGGCGCCCGACAAATTTCCACAGAGGAGACACCCATGAAGGGGGCCCAGGACACAGAGCCACTCCCCGTGGACCGACCCTGGACCCCCGCCGGAACCACAGAACCCAGCGAAGCATAGGAAAGGATGAAAGCCTGTGTAAGCCAGCGACTCAAGGCGGAAAGAGAGGGCATGTGGCCCGATTGAACTGGACCGAAAAAACACAAACAGGCAATCCCACCGGGAAAGGGAAGACGTGCGCTCAAGAGAAGCCAAAACAGCACGCCGGACAACCAGCAAGGACACGGAAGGATCCGTGACGGGAGGAAAAGACGGTAATGACACCTCCCGAGACCCGAACATCAGGGAAGGAACCCCGGGAAGCAAACGGGGTACATGCCGGAGAAACCACTGGTCCGGCAAAACCCGCAAGAAGGGAGGGGAGCGGAGGAACGACCCCCGCACGCCCAATCGCCCAGCAGACACCACTGCCACCAGGAAAACCACCATAAAGGCGAGGAACCGCAAAGCCACCGAGGCCAGGGGTTCAAAGGGAGGAACCTGAAGAGCTCGTAGAGCGAGAGGGAGAACCCAAGAGGGACCGAGGGCGAGGGAGAAAACAACCCCGGAGCAAACGAGCCACCAGGGAATCCAGCCCGTCGAAATCCGGACTGTGGAAGGCCCGCAAGGCTGCCCACAGGGCCCTCAGGGAAGAAGGGGCTAAGCCCAAGGAAAACCCCTCAGCCAGGAAATCCAAGACCCGCAAGGGATCCACGGAGGTGGGGTCAGCACCCAGCCGACCGCACCAATGCGAGAAAGAAGCCCAGTGCCGGGCATAGGAAGATAAGGCGGAAGACCTGCGGAAGCCTTGCAGCCAATCCACAACCCCAGAAGAACAATCCAGAGCAAGCAGGGACACCCGCTCAAGAGCCAGGCCTGCAGATGGAGCCGGCGCAACACCGACTCCGGGAGCGGGGGGCCCCTCAACGGAAAGGGCCGATCCGGGATCGGCCAGTAGTCCTGGACCGCCAGCCCGCAAAGGAGAGGGTACCAGGGGCGGCGGACCCAGCCACCAGAAGCACCCCGGCCCAGCCCAAGCGAAGTCAGCAGAGGACCCGTGGTATCAGTGGGAACAGGGGAAACGCGTACAGCAGACCGAAAAGGTCAAGCGAATGACAGGGCATCCACCCGGACCCGGGAGGAGAGAATAGAACCTGGGCAGGAGGGCCGAGTCCCCGTCCGCGAACAGATCCACCGGAGGCAGACCGAGTCGAGGCACCAGGCGCCGAAACACCACCGGGGTCAGGGCGAGACAAGGCAACGAAGGAAAGATCCGACTCAGTCGATCCGCCTCCACCTAGTCGGACCCTGTGGAAAAGACAGCCCGAAGGGCCAGGACCGGCGACTCCCCACCAGGTCGACTGACCCGACCAAGACCTTGAAGGACAGGTGCAAAAGACGGCAGGCCAGGAGGACCGCCAGCAACTCCCGACGCACGAGGAGCTGCGCGACTGCAGGAGATCCCAACGACCCCCAAACAACCCGGCGCCAAAGGACGCCCCCCCCTGAACGAACCAGAGGGGAGGACCGGGTCCAGGCACACGACCCCCGAAGGAGGACAAGCCCGAGACGGGAACCGAAGGGACCACCGCACATAGAGCAGGGAGCCGACGGGGGGGAGACACCGCCTGACGTGAAGCCTCACCCATGAACAAGACGAGGCCAAGATGTATCACACGTCCCGACGGGGAACACCAAGAACCCCGCCCGGCGAAGAAGATCCACCAGGCGGGCCAGGTGCACAGTACCCATAGCCTGCAGCACCTGGTATCCCCAGGCAGTCTCCCATCCAGGTACTAACCAGGCCCGACCCTGCATATTAACTGAAATCAGACGAGATCAGGTGCTGGCAGGGTGGTATTGCCCTAGGCCCCACGGGCCAGAAGGCAAACCCAACGGAAGTACCCGCAACCGAGAGTGGGAACCCCCACTCGCAGGCCGGCCTCACAGGCCAACCCCTGGTCCCAGAAAACCCTTCAGTGTAGACAAGGGAAGGAGTAGGTACCCAAACCCGTCGAGAAGGAGGGACTTCGCGGAAAGTCCGCAAGACCAGCAAGACCAGACACCGGCCAGCAAGCCCGAAGAGCCCAAGAACCGTGACAGCCACGGCCCAAGACGGGACGTAATGGAGGCGACAGCCCCCCCCCCCCCAGGGAACCCCCTGGAGCGAGATGGCCGAAGCCAGGAGCACGGGTCGAAAAGGGAGCGGCAGCACCAGTACCAGACTGGGAATAGCCGAAACAGGGGCCCGGAAGCCAAACCTGAACGCACCTTGTGAAGACCGACACCCTGTATCAGGGAGGAATGGCCGCAGGACCCCACCCATGCAAGGGCGGGACGCCCACACTCACAGGCGGATGAGGAGACCGAAGGTAGACCGCTCCCAGGGGAGCGGGCCCCAAATGAAAAAGAACAGGCCGACAAGGACGCAGCCAGACCTGACGGCCGAGCCAGCCTCGCGGCCACCAGAGCGGGAAATGGTGACCAACCCACCTCCACAACGTCCATCACAACCGACGCAGGGAGGGAGTCCGGAGACATGCGTAGAGTACGCCCCCGTGAAAAATAACATGGAACGGAACACGCATTTGCGTGACCACCCAGTGCTAAACCACTCCCTAGCGTAAATTGATACCAGAATAGCGCACCACACACCCGCAAGGGTCTCAAGGCGCTCGTACGAATGCCGCCGTGGAACCCATCCCGGCATTCCCCCCGAGGCGACCACTCCTGGACACCCCCAAGGTGGAGGCCAAGCATCCTATGGAGAAAAAGCAGGCTAACGCCCAGAGCAGCCGAATGGGACTCCATGAACGGAATAGGCACCGAGGCGGGAATCACCAGGACCGTGGACTATTATGCATCGGGCCACACACCCCCCCTGGGGCCACCGAGAGGGTGACGAGGCGAGGAGTGGGCAGGGCAGTAAAACCAGGAGACCCCGCAGACGGTGACAGAAGAGGGGACTGAACCCCCGCCACCCTGAGGAGACCAGAAGGCTCCGCAGCACAGAAGAGCACACTGCACTCGAGTCCGGCGCCCAAGAACCTCGCCAACCTGACGGGTCAGGGCGAGCCCAGTACCGACAACACAGCACAGAAGCATCAGAGCCGAGGGAACTGATCCCAACACCCGCCGAGGCGGGGAAGTGCACCCTGGACTCGGGCTAGATCGCAGCATAAGGTCCGCCGCTCAAACCATTGGGCCACATGGAACCCGGAAAGGAAAGTCAGAAGCGGGAACAGACTTTCCGCGCACCAACAGACAACCAAGACATTTTTAAAATATATGTCATCAGTCATCACGCGAAGTGCGACTAAACCCCAGGATGACCACACAAATCAAGCCGTACGGAGAGTTTCCATGTAAAGAAATGCCCACACTGAGGATCGAACACAGGACCCTCAGACTACGAGCCTGACGCATTGTCCGCTGCCCTAAGAAGGCAGTACAAGCCGCTGTGCCCGCAGGGGAACCCTGGTGTGCACGGCTGACCAAGGCAATCACCGGCCGCACCTGTCGGAAAACCCAACCCCGCCCACAAGAGGCGGGAGCCAGCCGGAGCCAACCCCAGCGCGGCAAGCAGCCGCGGGCCGTTGGGGGAGGAAAAAAAAAAAAACCTCACCAACGCCGGCGCCGTGCTACCGAGACCCAGGCCGGTCTGAGGGGAGCACCCGGACCCGGTCAGCAGAGCCCCCGAGGACCCGCGGACAATCGAGGGAGGACCGAGCCTGCCCTCGCCGAGTAAGTGCCGACTACAAACACACGGCCAGGCACCGCGCCAGCGCTTCATATAATGCCGCTTGTCTACGCAGTGGTCACCACAGACCTTCTGTGTCACTTTAAACTGCTTGAGAGCAGAAACAACATAGACACACGCAGCAACAAAGACGTTACTGCAAATCAGATCAACGTCGTGCAGAAGCGCCGCGGACCTGAAAAAAGTAAAACGCTGCCCCACGTAAGGGCACAATGTGAAGCCAGAGCACCTGATTACAATCCGAGGTGCATGAATTCAAAGCGGAATGTCAGGCAGAAACAACCTGAAAGCTGATCCAGCGGCCCAAACACTCCAGCAACAGAACCTGAAGTGTGAGCCCCACGCAGTGCTAAAGCCTACAGCCCTGGCATTCCCAGGCGGTCAACCCGGGAAAACACGATTCCCATCGGGCAGCCCAGCCACACGATGGGCGTAACATTCAAACTGCTTCACCTCAGAGTCATGCAAGCACACGCATAGGCGCATAAAAGCAAAACGGAGCGCTGGACCCCAAAAGCCCACACAGCGGCCAGGGCCCTTCAGTAACGACCTGGGGATACACGGGGATGTCCAAACACCCTATATCCCCTGCCGCCCCCCCCCCCCTGTAAACCTCTGGCACGCTATAGCAGCACCTAACCGGCCCCACAGGACCGGGGGAAGGAAGAGGGGGGGGGGGTTCGTAGTTTAAAGGCACCAGGGACCGCTAAAGCAGGATCCTCAACCCAAAAACCCAAGGGCCAGCTAACGCCGGCCCATCTTATCTGCACAGCGCCTCTGGAGAGAATCGCGCAGAACAAAAAAAACAGGCTGTTGGTTGGGCCGGCCCGCCTCTTATAGAGGTCAGGTGTGACTGGTCGGCCATGTTGGGAGGGGGTGGGAGGCTTTTTTTACTTTGGAGGGTTCTGTCGTGGAGCTGATGCTCACTTTGTAAGTCATGTGGCGAGGAAGACTAACGAGGAGGTAATGGAGTATTAGGAGAGACGAGAGATTGGATTGACTTTAGTACTACTAAAGTCCTAGGACTATTCCGGAAAACAAACTTACTGTTAAACCCCCACCCACCAGACTCAAAAGCAGTAAAAAACAGGTAAGGTCAGATAAAGTTTCAAAAAGTATATTTTTATAGCCCTAACAAAAGAATCTCCCGCAAGACCCTCCCTAACCCCAACGATTGTCCTTCAAAAGTCCCCAAAAATCCCAACTCCCAATTCCCACCCCCCAAAAGTCTCTAAAAAAGGGGCAAGGGACACTATGGCAGGGTGCTGTTGGAATTAGCAGCCAGGGCATCATGCTCCTTGCGGAGGGTGGCAAGTTCGAAGCGGAGGCCCTCCACCACGTTCTTATAGTTATGGACCTCCTGCTCCAGGTAGGACAGTCTGAGGGATAAGCGGCGCCGGTGTGCCTTGCAAATCCTGTGAGGGGCAGCTGCTTTCTTTGCTGCTGGGCGGTGGCGTTTGACTTTGGTAGCCCGGCTCCGTACCGCTGGAGCACTGCACTGGCTGGCAGCCCGCACGGAGGAGGATGCAGCTGTCCCAGTGGACCTTGTTGTTGTACCAGACTGCGTCTCCTCCTCCTCCAGGGCCACCAGCTGCCGATATTCAGCGACAGTGGCATCCAGCCTCCGTTGCCGGGCCATTCGAGCCAGCTCCTTCCTCCTTGATGGTGTCTTGGATTTGGAAGGAGCAACTACATGAAAAAAGAAAGACATAGTCTGTAACCAATGCTCCTTAAGATTAACACAAAATGATTGAGCAGAAAGTTGTCACAGTACAAGTAGCAAATTGAAAGCACAGTACATAACTATTGAGGACAGTATCTATGTAACCTCCGACTTCTTCATCCTTGCTCTAACATTAGTGGGAGTTTCAGGAACAAATTCTACGAGCACTATGGACTTCCATTACAGTCGACTATGACAGTACACCACTCTTATTCTTCTTCTTCTCTCTTGTTTAGGAAAATTGGTACGTTATCTTATGCAAGCCGGCATAATGCCAGCGCAGTGAACTTGCACCCGAGAAAAACAGACGCACACCATGGGGAGTGAGACAGACTTGCGTTACTGTACCGGTCCAGTACATGCAGGTGGTGAAGCTCTTACTTTTCTATTACGGGTGGCACTGAGAATACTCTGTTAAAAGGGCTACTGCTTAATTAATTTAGCTTTCACCCTACAGTGCAAATGAGTATTAGAAAAGGAAAATGAAGAAGCTAAATTATCTGATTATCTATCACTTCACATGGGATGTATTTGATGACATATGGGATGACTTTAGGTGCTTTGCTTAATATTGAGTGAACAGTGATACCCCCACACATGAATGACGTACTACTACTAAACTAAAGTTATTAAGGGAGGTAGGGAGTGTCCACCGTAATAACCGGATATATGCTGTGCTTGCAGTTGCAATACAAACTACTGCTACTATTCATGGTAGTATTTGGACAACGTTACAACTTCTTTTCCTTGCCTTTCCTACACTGGAACGGACGTGCGGGTGCGGTGTTACATGCTCTTCAAAGTAACACTTAGTTCATCCAGTGACCGTCTACTCTCTCTAGATACACATATGCTATCTAAGAGTCAGATAGTACCATGAATGATCCAGGCATCCATCCATTCAAAGTATATTGCACACATACAGTTTCTGTCTCACCCACCCAGGCTGTTCTCCTTCCACCCATCCTTGCTTCATCATTCACCCAGCCATGCACCATACCATTTTCTTACCTTCCCAGCCACCTCGGGGACCAAGCAAACACATATCATTCTTCTTTGCCAGTCATCACATTTCTCGTGCTTTCACACTTACTTACACCCTTCTTTCGCTTTTCGTTCATCCCATCCATCAAGTTCACCTCAGATCTGATTGGGATTCTTCTCGCCAAAAACTTCACAGCTAAGTCAAAGTACATTTAGAGGAGGCTACTACCTGCTTTTTTTATAATACACCCGTGCAGAAAGCACTCTCTGCAGTCTTCAATCTCAATGACTAAGGAATGTATAGCTTACCTCTGCCCGCCACCACCGTGTGAACCCTCACAGGCATGTCCTTGTCCGGCACTTGCACCACCTCCTCCCCAGAGTTGTCCTCCTCGTCCAATGCCACCACCACCTCCGCGCTGGCCCCGTCTCCAGATGTTCCACCTACAAAGTACATTTAATAATGTTAGAATACACCACTCACTACTATATAATATTTGGTCTAGGAGGAAGAAAGAAATGTGAAAAAAACAGTGTACAATTTAATAATTTATGACTGTGTACTCTAGAGTAAAAATGTCCCTTTTTCCAGGGAAGGCTGTTGTCTTGCTGCACTTTTTGGCACAACTGATGAATGTTTGCTTTTTACTTTTTAACACGCACCACTTTTTCTCCTAACAGACAGAACCTTGACTTCTAAGAACACAAGGAGGATCAAGTTCAAACCAGGTGAGAGCTCGGCTCGACCACAAGAAATGTGTCCAATTAATCGTCAGCACTAAGCACTTTTCCATTTTCAGTTACACGTTCACTTTTATGACAAACTTGAATTTAATAAATGTGTTTACTTTTAATAAAGCTTTTAAACTTAAATAGACTCTGTGGTTTTTGGTCCTCCAGACTAGAGTGGATGAGCTAAAGGTTTTCGAATTTTTGCAAGCATGAGTCCGTGCCTCTGCCATCGGTGACTTTGGGAGCTAAATGACTCTGCCACACTATCTAGTCAGTAAGGAGATTGGGGGTTCAACTACAAAGTCTGTTATCACTGAGGTATGTGGAAAGTCTAACAGTTACAGCACCTATTATAATTGATAAGCTAAGCGATGCATTATTTAGTGTCCATAGTTCTGTTTGTGCAGATTTGTCCCTGCAACAGTAGTAGAATGGATTGTCCTCCTATCCAAACCAAAAGTAAAGTAGTATCTTATTCTTTCTTGGTGGTGGTCATTCACCTTTTTATTGTTGGCAATGGTCAAAGCATAAACATTTTGAATACTTGAAAAGACATTATGGACAATCCCAGAGGACTGCACTCAGTGCATAGAGCTATTGCTGACTAGAAAGGCAGTCCAATGGAAATGCCAAATGTGCAATCTTAGTTAGCTACACAGACAGACTAATAAGAATAATCTAGTAATACCACACGGAGTCATAGTCGAGGCAGGATAAGAATTTAGATCCAGTCTACAAGAAGATCAAAGACGATTTAGAAAAAATCGAATGAGGAACGCTAGGAAAAAATAAGTACTCTATATTAAAATTAAAACTTACTGGGGCCAGCAAAGGAGCCCTCGCCTGCCCGGTCCTGGCCTGCATCCTGAACAGCACCCTCCTCCTCCTCCTCCTCCTGTGTCCTCCTCTTGCCCCTGGGGGAAGCTGATGTACAACATGAAAGAAAGAAAAACAGAAAACATGGATGATATTTCTCAACCAAATCAAACATTTCAAAAGAACTAACAAAGTAACAAAATATTTTTGCGAAATAGCAAATAGGGAATGACTCCACAGGATATATTATTGACCAATCTCATGTGGTCGACTACGTCATTACTTTAGTATTGCTTGATTTGCGGACCGTCGAATTGGAAACTACCCTATGTAACTCACTAAACAAAGTACTAAAAAGGTTTGCCTAGGATTGGCAGGCAGCAGTCCGCAGCACGCAAAGTGACAGCCAAAGTCCATCGTGATTGAAGATCAGCGACAACACTAAAGTTTCCTACTACATTAACCAGTCATTAAAATACTCAAACTATTAATCCACCACCACTATTTCTTCTTATCGTCATGTGTACAAAGGAAGGACTGGACTTGAGTCTGTAGGGGCTGATTTAGAAGGCCCTTGCGGCTCTTTTGCTCCATTGTTGTGTGACTTTTGTGACGCAGCGACAGCACAAAAGAGGCGCAATGGTGCGGCGTATATTAACAACGTGACGCATATGGGAGATGCATCACGTTGTAAAGCCCTGCGCCAATAGGGGGCGTTCCGGCGCAAGGGAGGGCGTTCCTGCGCAGGAACGCATCCTAAAAGTGGCTGAGGTAAATCTACAAGATTTCAATCAGTCACTTTGAGGACAATGATGCGTGACTCAAACCCTGCGCCTGCTTGAAGCAGACATATGGCTTGACGCAGCATTGGGGAGATAGGGCACCCCAGAGCATTGATGGAGCTGCACCATCGTTGCGACGCAACTCCAGCAATGCGCCGCCTTTACGGCACAGATGCGTAACGCTTTGGTGACGTTTTGGGCCCATGGCGCGCCGCATTGTAAATACGGCGCACCATGGGTGATGGTGGGGTGACGCACAATTACTGGCGCATCCCTGCAACTTTGCAGGGATGCGCCGGTAATTAAAAATCTGAACCTTAGTGTGTAGCATTACGCAGTTCTTTCAACTACACTCATACATAATTTCACAGGCCAATGAAATGAACACAAAATCTAAAACAAATAAGCATAGTAGCAACACTACTGAGAAGAAGGAGAGCAGTGTACCTGAAATGCACAGAAGATTTTGAAATAAAATTTACCTACAATGTAATGAGCAGCATTATTGCTCTTGGTAAAAAACAAAAATTTGCAATATAATAACACAGCAGGAGAAAACATAGTAGTAAAGACATAGCTACTACTACTCACCAAGCCCGGGGATCTCAAGGCCAAGGAGGTCGAGCAGATCTCGCTCACGGGTCAGGACATCCGTCCAGCGGTGGGTGGCCTGGTTGTAGGTGCGTCAGACCCGAGAGTGGTGGTAAATGGCCTGGCACACCTTCTCCCACCGCTTCCGGCGCTCCCGGGCCCCGTACCCAGCACTGATCTTGCCGCCTCCCATGATGGTCCTGGGGAGGCGGCGCTGAACATAAAAAACGAGTTGGGCCACCTCCTCCGGGGTAAAGATCTCCCGTGGCATCACTAGCTCTCCCCTCAAACGTCCGCACGGGAGCCGGACACGAGGTGCGGGACCCTTCCCCTTCTCGGGATGCTTCCCGGCTCCCTTCATCATGGTCTGGGCGGAAAGGAATAAAGAAAATAGAATAGGGAAGTGAAGAAAAGAAAAGAGTTTACAAAAGTAGTTTAAAATTAACCAAAAGTAGCAGTAAACACAAAAATATAGGGCTAGAAAAATAGAGGGATAGATAATAAATAAAATAGATAAAAAAAAACTTCAAACAAGCAAAGGATGGCAGAGATTGACAGAGGATACAAAGACCATGCCCAGAACCATAGCAATGAATGAGAAACAAGATGGCCGCGCCCGTTCACGACCGCGCGGGTAAGTTCGCGCGAGATTTTCCTTGCGAACACGCGCGAAACTGTACTGGCAAGCCGCGGACTTTGCGAGATTACACTTCGCGCCCGGAAACGGAAATACGTCAGGCAAACAAGATGGCTGCGCCCTTGAACGACCGCGAGGGTAACTTCGCGCCTTGCGCTACGAGCGGCTCGCAAAAACGCAAAAAACCTTGCCAACTAACACGCCACAAAAAAACAAATTGCATATTCGCACGAATTTGCGGCTTCCGAATCCGATCTCGCGCGTGTTCGCGCCCCGCGAACCCCGCGAAATTGCAGAAAAACGAGTTTTTCAAAACTGAAAGCACTCGGCAGGGGCAAGAGTTCAAACTCATCATTAGTAACAATTCCCGGTAGTGCTTCCTGACTGGGGCCCCTCCAGAATTCAGTTGCTAGTTGCAACAATTGTATGACCCTGCTCTGACCCTCACAGCAGGCTCATAGAATAGCTACAAGTAGGCCACAAAGGTCCTGGGGAAAAAAAATGCACTGCAACAGAAAGCAAAATTACAGATAAGGAAGCAGGTGCCAGACTGGAATTTTAAAACAGTGACACATTAATAAACTAACCCCAAATTAATTCATCTCAGTTGAAGCAGGGCTGGTGTGCTTGCTTTTCCCCCCCATAATCTACAGTAATGATGAACCAGAGGGTGGCATTGATGTAACAGAGGGTTGCAGTGGTGAAACAGAGGGTGCTGGGAACCTGTGATGATGAACCAGACGTAGAAACAACATAATTCGCGACCGTTGCGCGCCGAAATGTAACTCCGCAATTGCGAACTGGTACGAAACCCTCGCGAACTGGCAGAAATCCTTGCGAACACATATATAGGGTAAGCCAGGGGAAGGTAACAAGTTTATAAGATTTAGGATGAAGAAGCATGACAGTGATTATATGTTTTGGTTGTTACAGTGACTCTTGGCGATTATAGTCCTCCGACTTTGTTTTGATCTATTACGATTAAACAGGGACACACAACGCCTTATTGTGAGCAGACGAGTTGATTGAGGACGAAAGGAGAGTGCTATACAGACAGGGTAAGATACAGGATAGTAGATTAGATAGGCGAACACGTGATTTACTGTTTAGATGGTGACTTTACTTCTTTATTTTACCGCGCACGTCCTCAAATCGTATTTGATGTTAGTTAGTGTGGGTGAGTTATGGCACGCATCGATTTTCGTAATATTGCTGTGTATAAGAGATAAGATGTTAATGTATATAATGCGTTTTTAGAAATTACAGGAATTGGGATCTTACTTGACCAAAGGAAACTATACTTTATGTGACTATTATAATAAGATGAGCAAGTATTTGAATGTATTATTGGCTAAATGGACTACAGCTATAAATAAGGTATAGGATATATACGTTGCTCTGGTCTTTTTAGGAAGGACCAAGAAGGGATTGGATTATTTGTGAAGAATATTGAATTTGTCTGTTTTTGATAATTTGGGTGAGTGCTATTCCATACACTATACTATGGATAACAGTTGCAAGCGTGCGCACCAACTTGGTTTGGCAAAAACGAGGGTATTTATTTACATAATATTGACAGAGATATTGTTGTCATGAGTTAATGACAGGTACAGGATAATCTTTTCAAAGAAGATAGAATCACGCAATTTTATAAAAGGGTTTTACTATAGTTGTACTAGACTTCTGATAAGAATCTTGGAGGCTATTGTGATATTGTGGTGATTGATACACAGAAGCCGTGTTTGGTGACAATTGTTTGCACTCATTTTGTTATTTAGACGAATTACCTGGTAACAAGACGTGGAAGTTAATATCCAGGATAAATTATATATTCCGAGGTGAATATACCTTACTAATTCTACGTTGATTTATACTGGGTTATAAGGTATCCACATATACTTTGAGTGCAACCTTTAAACCCTAATTGGGTTATAAATTTACTTTCTTTCTCACAGGAAGTGCCTCCACGATAATATGTTCTGCACGATATCTTTTATAGGTGAAGGGTACTATAATTTCTCTTCCTTTCTTGCCATATAGAGAATTTATTTTAATTATGGGCATTGTTTATTTGGTTGCAGCCCGGAGGAAGTCTATGTGTTGTATTAATGCACGACGAAACACGTGTTGGCTGATGTACCATCTATACACAGAGACTGATGTACCGAATATACAGATAAATCTGACCGGAATAAACTTTTGAAGATTTAAAGTGACCACAATCACTTGATGAATGGACTTGAATCATTTTGATACACTGTGGCTTGCCAGTTAATCTTTTGTGCAACTATAGATACAGTTGAGATAAATACTGGCTATTGTATCTTTGTGCTCAGGGGGTGGTAACAAATCCCTGGCGCACCTTTGTCTGGCTTAACAAATGTTTCTGTAGGATTTTCTGGCGCCCCAGTTCGCAACCCAGTTTCTTGTCCTTTGCCCATTTTGATAGGTCCTTATGACTTAGAGGCTCCACTTATTTTGACGACTGGTTGTGGTGAGAATCTTTTGGGTTTGGACTTGTTGAAAAGACTGTATGCGACACTACATTGTTCCCCTTCTGGCGTGCATCTTACTTTAGGTAAGAGATTGATCTCCCCGACATATTTGTCTAGAGACCAACTCCCTTCTGAATTATGTTCCTTGCCCGCTGATCTTTGGGCTACAGGTCCCAATGATGTTGGTCTCTTGCAGATCCCACCCTACATTGTCACCCTCAAGTCTAATGTTAAGCTGCCTCGCATTCCCAAGTATAAGATTTCGAGTGATGGTGAGAGAGCATTGTTGGCTATTATTTATGATCTAGTTGAGAAAGGTGTGGTTGAAAAGACTAGGGGAAATGTATGCAATAGTCCTGGTCTTGCCTGTTCTTAAACATACTGACTCTTCCCAGCCACCTGTTTATCGTTTTATGGTCAATAAGATTGTTGTACCACAGTTTCCTGTCGTCCCAGATATCACTGCTTTATTGATGATGATACCTGCTTCGTCTGCCTGGTTTTCGGTCATTGACCTTAAGAAAGCTTTCTTTAGCATTCCCATTGCTAAGGAAAGTATGGATATTTTTGGTTTCTCTTTAGGAGGTCGAAGCTTTCGATTCAAGCCAGCACCTCAAGGCTATTGTGAAAGTCCATCCATTTATAGTCAGCCTTTGAAAACTCAGCTTGACGCTTTTACTTTGCCTCCAGGTGCCACCCTTATTCAATACTTACATGATCTATTAGTTGCTGCTGATTCTGAAGAAATTTGTAAACAAGTTACTATTTCTCTGTTATGTCACTTGTCTGACTTTCATCACAAGGTTTCGCCCTCTAAATTACAATATTGTCGCCAAGAGGTTACCTATTTAGGTCATCTCTTGTCGAAGGAGGGACGGCGATTGACCCCAGAACGAATCCAAGCAATTGCGCAAATGTCTGTACCATGTACACAGAGAGAGGTGCGTGCCTTTTTGGGCATTACCTCTTATTGCAGACAGTGGATTCCTAATTTTTCTTTATTAGTGAAACCTTTGTTAGCACTTACCCTTAAAGATACATACCAACCTCTCCCTTGGACTGAGGAATGCCAGGAATGTTTTTCTGATTTGCGCACTTCCTTATGTTCTGCTCCTGTGTTGGGTACTCGGGATTACAGTAAACCTTTCACACTTTATGTACATGAGAGAGAAGGTTGCGCGTTGTCAGTCTTGACACAGCAATTTGGGGACAAGCAACGTCCATGTGCTTATTTTTCAGCTACGTTAGATCCCGTGGCTAAAGCATTACCTAGTTGTCTGAGAGCTACAGCAGCAGCAGCAGTTTCCATTCGCCAATCTGCTGGATTGGTGCTAGACAATACACTTATTGGCATGGTACCACATGCAGTGGATACTCTCCTAAGTAGGACAAAAACTCAGCACCTTACGAGCGCGAGCCTATCTAGGTATGAGCGGACGCTCCTGGCTAGTCATGTACACATCAAACGATGTAATACCCTGAATCCGGCTACACTGTTGCCGATTCCAGTAGAGAAAGGCATTCCAGAACAACATGATTGTATTCTGCGTACGGTGAAGAGACGAAAGGTAGAATCGAATTTGAAGGATCCGCCACTCCTGGACCCGGATGGGATCCTATGGGTGAATGGTTCTTGTTTTAAGCTTCCCAATGGTGAAACGACTGCAGACTATGCTGTTACCACCTTGCATACAATTGTAGAAACAGCACGCATTAGGCAGAATTCAGCCCAAGCAGCTGAATTGATAGTTCTGACTAGAGCTTGTGTATTGGCTAAAGGAAAAAGAGTGAATGTGTTCACCGAAAGCCAATACGCATTTGGGGTGGCCCATAGTTTTGGCCACCTCTGGAAGGAAAGAGGATTCTTTACGTCACACAGTACTAAAATACAGCATGGCCAGCTAGTAAATGACCTCTTAGAATCACTTGCCTTGCCCACTCAGATAGCGATTGTGAAGTGTAGTGCACATAAGAGGATCACTGATGACATAGGTGAAGGAAATGCTTTCGCGGATCAGATAGCAAAAGAGACATCTAGAGATGTGACAAGTTGTATGTATGTTGCTGGACCTGCCAGATGGGTCAGTCAAGGAGGAATGTGTGAGGACACAATAGAAAGTGTGAAAATGATTCAGGAAGAGGCTACAGAGAAAGAATTGAGTAAGTGGAAAGATGGTACAGGAATGTTAGATGTTACGGGGTGTTGGATAGAATTGTCAGATCATCAGCGTTGGCTGCTACCAGACACCTATGTACTTCCACTAGTGACTATGGCGCATGGTCCAGCCCACATCAGTGCGAAAGGAATATGCAAGCTTTTGGCTGTATGGCAGAATGCGGGAATCCCTAAATGTGCAGATTATCTAGTTAAGCATTGCATTGTTTGTTTAATGCATAACCCAGGAAGAGGGACACCAACTCCAGCAGGCCATTTTGCTCCCCCAACGTATCCTTTTGAGGTGTTGCAGATAGACTACATTCATATGGAGAGATGCAATAACCTAAAGTATGTCCTTGTGGTGGTGTGTGCCTTTTCTAGATGGATAGAGACCTACCCCCTAAAGGATAATACTGCTTTGTCTACAGCCAAGGTCCTTCTGAAGGAATACTTCCCGAGGTTTGGTTTACCTCGAATAGTCTGGAGTGACAATGGAAGTGAATTTGTGGGCCAAATCATGCAGAAAGTATGTACAGGTCTTGGTATTAAGCAGAAATTCCATGAGGCAAATCACCCTCAGTCAGCGGGTTTGGCAGAGTGCTATAATGGCACTCTCAAGCTTAAACTTGCAAAGATACAGGCCAGCACGGGTCTTGCCTGGGCCGATGCTTTACTTTTCATTCTCGTGTGGGACTTAGCCCATATGAAATTGTGTTCGGACGCCTGGCTAATGTCTGGGGTGTCCCTAGGCCCAAAAAGTACTCGGATATAGAGTATCCAATGTTGGTTGATTATTTGCATGACCTCACCACTAAATTGCGTGTTCTCCATCAGCAGCTACAAGACGCTTTTGCCTCAGGCCTCTTCGGATCCCGGGCACACAATCCAATCTGAAGAATTTCCAAAGAAAAAAGAATCTGGAGCCCCGCTGGGGACCGCCAAGACAGGTCCTGCTGACGACACGTACAGCTGTGAAGGTTGTTGGGAAAAAGAACTGGATTCATGGTGTGCACTACAAAAAGGTACCCTTGCATTTGCCGTTTGACCAGTGGGTCCGCAAAGGTATAGGTGATTTTGAAGGAGAAAGGGTCCCCAGGTTTGTACCTTTTGGCGATGCACACCTAGAATGGACTCGGACTGAGAAGGAAGACGATGATGTTTTGCAAGAAGCTGTACCATTGTATCTCAGAATAGATACAACTGATTCAGAGACACTTTTTCAGGACCAGACTGTGCTGAACAAAAACAAATACAATCTAATGCCTAGAAAGACAAGAGACATTTGAAAACTTTTCCTTTTTCTGAACATACATTTCAAATTTTGAATTGCATATATATTTTTTTCTCTCCTTTCCTGTGTGATACTGGAGTCATCCAATTTAAGTTGCAGGGTCGTGGTAGGAGACTTGGTTTGTGATCTGAGTAGTGGCAATAGGCCTGCAGGACCTGCAGTGTCATAGGACGGCTAATAACCACAACTGAGTGAAATAGGAAGATTGCCACGAGCAACACTTTAGAGGATGAATCCTGGTGAATCAGAAAATGATAAAAGAGCAGAAATGAAAAAGAAATATTGTAAATTATTGTTTAGTAGATGTGGCATAGTATTATGTGTTTTGATTTTTCTATGTGTTTTATTAGTTGTGTGGGTTGGGTTACTCACACTTTGAAGCCAATATCTGTACCTACACCCACCTCTCACCCTATATCTGTTCACACTACTGTCTCCCCGCACCAGCTACATACCCTCTCTGAACATAAACAGACCAGGAAAACGGAATACTTTAACAATTCATTCATACAGTTGTTGCATCAGCATCAACTGGTCACGAACACCACCGATTGTTGGGTCTGTGGGCTCATGCCTCACAGCACGGATAAGGGGATGCCATATATAGTCTTGCCGTTTTCTTATGATGGATCCTCCTGGGCGTTTCAAGCCATGTTTTCCAATGCAAATGAGCACCAACCTTGATACCCTGTTAATACTGATGTTGGTCACGATCCCTTGATGAAGGGAATAGTAGCCATGACAAGGAATACTGGTGAAGGTGGGAAGATCCCACCTGACGAGAAACAAGCATATGATGGTTGGAACTTGACCAGATACAAAAATAGCCTTACAGATAGGGCTGGACGAAAAAGATCTCCGCCCGTTTGGACTCTACCCCGTTGAGGCCATTACTGTTTGCAAGGGAATGGTCTGAATGCCAAAGTCCAATTAGGAAAGCGCACTTGTACCCATACTTATACTTTTTCATCTCAGACGTATCCTCTGTTAATACCAGCTCAAGGTACATATTTTGTCTGTCATGATAGAGCCTACACTTGGTTGCTGACCAAATTTTTCGGGATCGTGTTATGTGGCTTTCCTCCTTCCTCCAACATATACTGCCCCTTCGGGACATCATAAGACTAGGTACGGGAGAGGGGTTATCGCTTCAGGTGATACGGCAGGACAAGAGGGACGGGACTTTATCAAAGGACTCCTCCAATTTTGGGACCCTATGGCCAATAGCAGAGACATCAGACACCTTATTCGCGTTGTCGAGGCTACAGTAAACAATACGGTGGGGGCATTGAGTAACCTCACCGCTGAGCTTCAGGCGGAACATCTCGCAACTTTACTGAACAGAATGGTGTTGGATGTTATTCTTGCAGATAGAGGCGGAGTATGCAAATTGATTGGGTCTAGCTGTTGTATTTACATACCAGACAACGCCCCTACAGTATACCAGGCGATCTCCAGATTACACCTAATCTCTAAATCTATTCACCAGGATGAAAGGGTCTGGTCATTAACGGGATGGTTATGGGGACTGCTGTCCACATGGGGATGGAAGGTATTAACTTTCATTGGAATAGTTTTGGCTATCATCTTTTCATGCTGCCTTTGTTTGCAATGTGGTCCCGCAATTTGTGGTCTTTGTGCCACTATGTGTGTTCCCAAACGTATGTCACAAAGGACAGAGAACATGAAGATGATGTTGCAACAACAGCTTGACGACCTCATGATCATCAACATCGACCCAGACTAACGTGAATCATTGTGTATTGCCTGTGTAATGGCAAAAGGAGGGTCTGAGGTTCTCTAAATTCAACTCCATCTTACATTCATCTGCCATTTTGTGTTGCCTCTACACAGGCCGCTCGACAAACGAATTGTCTCTGCCCTTTTCACTGCAACGTGTCGCAAGACCCCCTCTGTCCTTGTCCGAAACCAAGCCCAGACAACGCTCGGCCTAACTAATCCTTGTACCAACTATCTGTTAAGCCTTTAGCATTCTCCTCTTGCCGTATCTTATCTATCGGCCTTTCGCTATTCTCGCCTCTTGTTTTCCTATTTTACAACCTTTCCTTTGAAGCATACAAGACATGTCTTTTCATTCCAGACTGATTAACTTGAGGGGCCGAATAACACACAAACACGTAAGCAGAGAACATTCCGGTTGCACAACACTTTGTTTTTAAACTCTTCTGACTGGCTGTAACTTCGTGCATTGCGTAGATGTTTGTACAACTGCATTTTTACTATAAAAGCTTGTGAGCCACGGAGTAAAGTGGCAGTCTCCTGAGAACATACTTGGTGTACTTCTAGGACAACTGTGCATAGCTGCAGCTAATAAATTTGGTTTCCTACGACAACAGAGTGTTCCGTGTCTCTGTGCAACAAGACAGGTGAACTCGGAGAATAAGGCGTGCCCTGCGCCGCCAGGCCCATAAGGCCCGGTTCTTCACAGGTCACACTCACCTGCGCCGTGCAGCCTCCATATGAGGCCAAGTGGGAAGGAGGAGCAGCTGGGAGGCGGGAGCGGGGCGGCCAATGGGCAGGGGGTACAAAAGAAAAGGGGCAAGGCCGCGAGGGAGCAGCGGCGGGAAGCGGGGAGCACACACAGAGGGCAGGAATAACAGCAACTACGAAAAATACAGAAAAATGCAGAAGTCCAGAAAAAAAAGTGCAATTCACAAGTCACAAGTGAGGGCAGGAGCAGAAAGAAGGAAAGGTAGCAGCAGGGGGACACCGAGGTCAGGGGCGAACCTGCGGCGCCGGGGCTAGAGACGCGGTCACAGCGGAGGAGCCGTGCGGCGTGAGGGGTGGCCTGGGGTCAGGTTGTTGTGTTGTCCATTCGGATCAACACTGAAGCTCCTTGAATGAGGGTGCAAAAGGACTTCAGAGCCGGGAATATCGCCAGTAACTCCAAAAGGTTTATGTGCCAAGTTCATAGGTGGGTGTCCCATTTCCCCTTGACTGTGAGGGCTTGAAGATGACCTTCCCACCATTCGAGGGAGGCATCTGTCGTGAGGATGAAACTTGGAGTGTCCACTCCAAACGAACTGCAGAGATGTTTGGTATGCGAGTCCACCATAGCAATGCTCTTCATATCTGAGACGTGATGTTGATGACATCGTCGAAGGACCCTGAGACTTGTTGCAATTGATTGTCGAGTTCTCCAGTCGAGTCCTATTTTCAGGCGACAGTTGGGAATTAGGGGAATACTGGAAAACAGCATCCCGAGAAGCGATTTGAACTGTCGAACAGAAACATACTTTTATGTGCACAGGAGTTGCCAGTTTGGAATTCTGCTGTTGTCTTTCATTGGAGACAAAAGCCCTTGTTTGCTGTGTGTCTATGATGGCCCCCAAGAAGGTCCTCACTTGAGAGGGGGTGAACTGAGACCTCTCCAGAGTGATGGAAAGACACAGAGACAGGCATGATTGAGTGTGCCTGCTTGCGACTGCGAACGACTGTGATTTTATAAGGCAGTCGTCGAGGTAGCAAAATATTTGGACATCAGCTTGACCAAGATATGCTGCCACCGGTGCCAAGACTTTGGTGAGCATTCGGGTGCAGAGCGAAAGCCAGATGGAAGGACTTGGAATGGGAAATCTCTGCCAGCCACTCTAAAGCGCAGGAGGTTTCTCTTTCTGGGTAGGATAGGGACATGAAAATAGGCATCTTGAAGGTCCAGCGTTGGCTTGTAATCCCCTTGAGGCAGTAATTGAAGCACTTCTAGGAGAGACACCTGGAAAGTTTGCTTCTTGAGAATCTTTTTGAGAGAACGAAGGTCCAGAATGAGGTGCCACTTCCCTGATTTTTCCTTGATTTGGAAGAATCTTGACTAGAAGCCTGCATCCCTTTGACGATTCGGTACACTTTGATCGCTCCTTTCCTTAACATGAGATTAATTTGGCATAAAAGTTCCAGCAGACGGGCAGGAGGAGGACCCCTGGGGGGAGATTTTTGAGGAAATTTCACAAATTCCAGAGTGTAGTCTCTGGACACTATGTCCAAAACCCATTGATCTGTAGTTATTACGGACCAATTGGAGAAGAAATGGGAGATCCGCCCTCCAACTTTGGTCGGATTGATGGGAAGAGCGGTTGACAGTTGGCAGTTGTCAGTGCTTTTTTGAGGAATCTCTACCTCAGCAGGAGGATTTCCCTCTGTACTGCTTGTAAGAGGGAGCATGCGGCTGTCGAAACGACTGCTGTTGCAGGGAGGAGGAGTAACGCGGTTGGCCTGGATAGGGATGGTACTGCTGATATTGGTTGTAACATCCTCAAAAGGAAGAGGAGGAGGCATGACCCCTCACACCCCCAAATGGCCGCATTTTTAACTGTACAGTAGACACTTCACACTACACACGGACCAAAGAGGCCTGGAATTTAGACTTTGACATTCCAAAGACTGGCAGCGGTCCTGTGAACTAACATACATGGTTTCTAGTAATGCCCATTTTCGAATGATACATTATAATTTTCTGTGATGAACCTACTTAACGCCACAAGACCTTTATCAAATAGTCATGTCTTGCCCAGAAATATGCCTGCGCTGCAACACTGTGGGGGCTGATATCTTACATCAACGATGGCCCTGCGATGCAATACACTCCTTCTGGCAACAAGCTGTCGAAGAAATAGTACATGCCACACAACTAAGTGTTGATCCGACACCGAAATGCTGATTATTAAGCCTCATTAGATGCCAGAAGGCCGCAAGATAACCTTTCAATTTGGTCAGTCGCCTATGGTACTGGCATGACGTACTAATGCAATCACATGGCTCTCCCAGCATGCCCAATTGATTGCACTCTGGCGTAGAGATGCGCTCGACTGGGCCCTAGCTGAGGAGACACATATGCGCCTTAGCAGAAAGGATGACATATTTGAGGATACACTAAACACTTGCCGTGCTCATACAGATAACTCCTAGCTCCTGCTTCCTGAGTGACAACAGACACAGACTCTGGCTCTGAAACTGACGAGGCAAAACACTACGACACTGGGGATGAGCAAGGAGGTGTCTCCACATGATAATTATAAGGTACATTCCCAATTAGGGGAATGGGACACTTATTGATCACCTGGAGAATCGGAAAGCAGATTAGTGCATGTGCAATTATTGATTGCTTCTTGATTAACCTACTTACGTAGAACATATTGGTATGATATGCCTATGTATACTCTGACTGCCAGGATGTATGTTGACAAAATTAAAATAAAGGTCTAAAAAAAAAAAACAAAGCCATTACATGGTGGGTGGTAGAGGGTAGTGAACCGGTAATTCACGCCACACTCCTTCGACATGTGTTTCAAGTAGCCAGACATGAAGTTGGTACCTCTGTATGACACCACTTCCTTAGGGAAGCCCGCCCTGGTAAAGATGCTAATGAGGGCCCTAGCCACTGCAGGGGCAGTGGTAGTCCAGAGGGGAATAGCTTCAGAATACCTGGAGGCATGATCTACTACCAGCAGAACTGTTCCCTGATGCTGTAGGAGGTTCAAGGGTACCAACAATGTCAATCATTGCCTTTTCAAATGGAACGCCAACAACTGGGAGCGGGATTAAGAGGGCCTTTGGGTGCCCACCTGTTGTGCCACTGGCTTGACAGATGGGCCAGGAGTTACAAATATCCTTCACCTTCTGGTGCATCCCTGGCCTTTAGTTCTGGTCTGGTCATGGTGTCCAGCTACGGGGATGCCGCAACCAGGTCCTCTAGGAAAGATACAAACAAGTTTGCCCCACTGAAGGGAAGATTGCTTAACAGGAGCTTCTGAGAGTTACTTACCTTCAAGACTCTCATCCAGATATGCTTCGTGGCTGCTTTCACTGATCTTAAAGAAGATGTGGATGCACAGACGCCAAACAATACGTCATTTACAACTCTGACCCGAAGTTCTATCATGGAAAGCAGAGAAGAACAGTCCGTTCTTTGATAATCTCAAAGAGTCTGGACAGAATAAGTCGTATATGTGGCTGCTTATAATGCACAAATGGAGGCGCAGGAACTCCCCCAAATGCCAGAGGCTCTACCACTCTCCTAGTGGCACAAGGTTTGGGGTCTTTGGCCTCAGTGTAAAGGATTTCCTCCTCCCAATATGTCCTGTGGGCACCACTGTCATCACCTCCTTCCTGTGTTGCAGCTTGCAGTCACAGGTTTTCAAGAGTGTGACAGGTTTTCTGTCCCTGGCACAGATCTTCCCTAGAGGGTCGCCCCAGGGCAAAAAGCTCATCCTGGTAAAACTTCAGCTCCTGAGGCTCAGTTGTCTCTGGGGCTGACCCTTCTTCCTCCTGAGGAGAACGGTCTGGTGTCTGACTAGAAGCAGCTGGTTCTCCAGTTTTCCTGCCTTTTCTCTTGGAGGACTGGGCATTATTCCAGACTTCAGCACCTCTTTTACACCCGAGCTCTGCTCTGTGCTATGGTTTTCACACACACACCCAGTGTGAGATTCCAAGCATTTCTGCATGGATCCTCAGTTCTGCCTCAACCCAGGCTAAGGGTTCCAAATCATTGCCAAGAAAACAATCAACTAGTATGTATGAAGACACTGCTACCTCTTGGTTGCCAGCAACTCCTCCCAAATCAAAAGACACCCTCGCCTGCGGGATGGGTTTTTGTCACATTTTCAACATTGACGACTGGAAAGTTCCTTCCAGGCAGATGCTGTTCTAAGGAAACTATCTGCTCAGTCACCATGGCGATGCTGGCGCCAGTGTCTCTCAAAGCCTCCACCCTAACCCCATGTGCATGTTAGTGGGCCAGGCAGCTAAGGTGGCTAAGGCCACTTCCCCTACTCGAGTCGCCTAAGAGAGCTCATTGGCCTGGCCATTGCTCTCCTGAGATCCCATCTGGAGATTGGCAGCTGCAGGTACTGCAGGTGGACCAGGGGTATATTTCTTGTTTTTACAGCTAGAGTCTCAAGGAAAGGGCCCAAGTGACCTACAGCCATGGCACCAAGCCCATCTTAGGATCCCAGTTCTTACCCAGGTACCCACCCTTTGGCTGTCAAGAGTCTCTGGGCCCACTCTCTTGAACAGGTTTTTCGGGTTACCCCATTTCCCTAGGGTCGCTTTCTGACCTCTTTCTTTTGGTCTCCCCCACCAGCAGGAGTCTTGCTCACCCTTGTTTTGACCCAGTGGTCTGCCTTCTTCCCCAACTCTTGAGGAGAAAGTGGACCAAGGTCCACCAGGAATTGATGTAGCTTCCCTTGGTAACAATTACTTAACAGATGCTCCTTCATTACCAAATGATAAAGCCCTTCAAAGGCATGCACATTCTTACCTACAAACCAACCTCCTACTGATTTCAGTGAGTAGTCTACAAAACCTACCCAGGCCTGGCTTTGGGTTTTTCAAGCCTCCCTGAAACTGGCGCTATACTCCGTACTGAATCCAAAGCCCTCACTTAGGGTACCCTTCATGAGGTCATAGGATTCAGCCTCTTTCTCACCGAGTGTCAGGAGTCTATCCCTGCACTTTTCTGAGAACATTTCCCACAGGATAGCACTCCACGGCTTCCTGTGGACCTGCCTGCTAAGACAGGCCCGCTCAAAAGCAATGAACCACTTGGTGATATCATCACATAAATAATCCTTTTGGGTTTTTTAGGGTCAAAGGAATCTACTTTCTCCTTAATTATGATTGTGAGGCCACCAAAGATGGGTCTTAGGCCAATCTCCTTTCTCTCTCTTCTGTAGCTAGGAGTTGGGCTTCTAAAGCAGCTCCCTCCTGGCTAGTCTTAGCAGAGCAAGCTCTTCGTCTGAAGAGGCTTCTTTATTTATTTATTTATTTATTTGCGGGTTTATATCGCGCTTGAATCGACTCCCGGAGGAGTATCTCTGCGCCCAAAAACACCAGAAGCACAATAAGGAGAAAGTCATCATTTGAAAGAACGTTTGATTTTGAAACAAAAAGGTTTTCAACCTTTTCCTGAATGTTAAATGTTCTGGACATTGTCTGAGTGTCAACGGGAGCATGTTCCATAAAGTGGGGCCGACCACTGACAGAGCTTTACCTCCCTGCCTGACCTTCTTTATAGATGGAACTCCCAAAAGAAGCTGATTGCTAGACCTAAGGGAGCGAACAGGATTATATGGTGTGAATTTGTCAGTCAGATATAAGGGTCCGAATCCATTTAGGCTCTTATGAATCAGACAACAGGTCTTGAACTTTACCCTTAGGCGGACTGAGAGCCAGTGTAAATTGTCCAAAAGGGGTTTAGACGGGGATCTTAGGGGGGTGGGGGGTTCAGAACCAACCTGGCAGCAGTATTTTGCACAACTTGGAGTTTAGCTAATACTCCACCATTGGCTGATAACAGTAGCCCATTACAATAGTCTAAACGACTAAGTACAAGAGCCTGCACCAAGGTCTTTCTCGTGGAATCGGGAAGCAGGGGAAACACTTTACGTAGGAGGCCAAAGGGGCAATGAGGGGCTCTACAAACCTCTCATTGAAGGCTTCTTGGGTCACTTTATGCCATTGTCTCCGACTACTAGGCAGAACCAATGGTTGGGAGGGTACTTTATACATATCAGGTGTATAGAATTCCAGAATATAATGGTCTGCCCAGTTGACCTGTGTAGGAGGTAAACAGTTAATGGTGGGGGAGGTAGAAAAAATCAAGTCCAGGGTATGCCCTGCCTGATGTGTGGGGCCAATGTTAGCCTGCGTTAAGCCCAATAATGAAAGAACAGACAATAAAGACTGCGCCTCCCCGCACTCTTTTAGTTCAGTATGCACATTAAAATCCCCAAGAAGTATGAAATCACTGTCTGAATTAACATACGGGGCCAATGCTCCCACAAGCGAGATAGAAAAATTTGCACAAGGGCCAGTGGGACGATAAACCAGTGCCCCTTTTCGGCAGACCTTAGGGGAAATATTGATCTTAAAGATCAGCAATTCCAGATCCGGGGTACAGCATTCATCCAGTATGGAGATAGCTATATCCCTCCTATAGACAATAGCTATACCACCCCCTGTTTTAACGGGACGGTCTAATCTGGCTATTTTATAACCAATCAGGATCCCTAGGGTGATAGATTGGACCGAGTGAGGTTTCAACTAGGTTTCTGTTAAGAAACATAATTCTGGTTTCCGCGATCCAATTAAGTCCCAAACCTCTATGTGATGCTTGGGCAATGATCTAATATTGCACAGCAAGTTCTTGATTGTATATTAGGGCTCACCTCCCTTATTGGTGCCTGCTGATAACAGGCTTGCTTGTCAGATAAAGCCTGGAAATGACAATATCAACAAGAAAAAGGCCCCTCCGTGAGAGATTCCACCTCCCTAATGCAGCCCAACGGAGAGGGTGTCCTCAAACCTAAAAGTGCATGTGAAGAGTAACTCACCCACGGGATAAAAGGACAGCCTGGGTCAGCAGATGTATAAGCCATAGCCCCTGGCCCCGTCTGGTCGCGGACGGGCACAGACGGGCCTCTTTGGCTTGTCTTAGGCGCGTCCTTAGGCGCTCCCCTGCACGCGACCGCTGCGCGCTCAGAGCGACGAGAGGGCTAAATAGCCCCTCCTGGTGTAGAGCTAGAGCGCTAACCGCTTTGTCTTGGGGTGTCACACTGTAACTCCTAGTGTCAGTATTTTGATCTGTAAGATCAGAGTCATCCTCTGGATGCTCTTTGTCATATTCTGCCAAAAGATCCTGGAGCTTTGCTTTGGTAGGGTTTGACCCAGTCCTGAGCCTATAGGTTTTACCCAAGCCTCTGAGCTATTTTATATTTAAAGACATAAGGTGTGAGGTTGATTTCCTCCACCTGTATCAGCTCTTCTGAGTGACTACTTCTATCACTCATTGTCTTTACAAAGATGCGAACCTTTTTGGAAAGGAAAAATCCCTAATACTGGTTTCCTAACTACAGCAAGAGTTTGACTTTTGAAACAGCTGTACTCAAGGGGACCGAACCAGGGCCCTGACATATTTAAAAATTTGGATATATAGTCAATTTGTAAAACTACAACTTAATGAAAGGCAATTTCTGGATTGAATCTTGTTGTCACTTATTGTCAGAGTGGTCCAGCAAACGCAAAGTCGTGTACCCTACCGCTGCGCCACCAGTGTAGGAAGCTGGCTCTCTATATACTATACCAAAAAGAGGTAGAGTGTGTCGTGTACCCCACCGCTGCGCCACCAGTGTAGGAAGCTGGCTCTCTAAATACTATACCAAAAAGAGGTAGAGTGTGTCGTGTACCCTACCGCTGCACCACCAGTGTAGGAAGCTGGCTCTCTGTATACTATACCAAAAAGAGGTAGAGTGTGTCGTGTACCCCACCGCTGTGCCACCAGTGTAGGAAGCTGGCTCTCTATAAACTATACCAAAAAGAGGTAGAGTGTGTCGTGTACCCCACCGCTGCACCACCAGTGTAGGAAGCTGGCTCTCTATATACTATACCAAAAAGAGGTAGAGTGTGTCGTGTACCCCACCGCTGCGCCACCAGTGTAGGAAGCTGGCTCTCTATATACTATACCAAAAAGAGGTAGAGTGTGTAGAGAGTCCAGTGGATCCCCAAAGGCTTTACAGAGACTCAAGTAGATAATACTAATGCTCCCTTTTGTAGTAGTGTGAAAGAGCAGTTAGGCTTATCCGAGGGTAGTCGTAAGCATTTGTTGTACACACACATTTTGTTGTGTGTTTACTTGTGTGAGCCCGTGTCTCCTCCCAGCTCCCGCCTCCCAGCTGCCCCTCCCACGCTCCGCCCCCCTCCACTCTCCATTTAAGGCAGATGAACCAACGCGCAGCGTCCACGCGCTGCGGCCGCGCCGAAGGTGCGCCAAAGGTAAGCCCGTCTACGCCCGTCAGGCGCCTGGACCGTGCCTAGCGCCAGACCCCCTGGTCCCCGCATCACCCACCCCCCCGCATTACATACGACGCCTCCACCCTCTTAGCACTTAACCCTGGCCGACTCCCTAACTGCGCCCAAGCAGCACCAGGACACACCCATGGACCCTTCACCTGCCACTCCTGCAAATTCACCTGCATCAAGACCCACACCAAACCCACAAACACCAAACAGAGTTCCAACACCAACCACCTTAAATGCATCCTTCTCAACACCCGCTCGATCCACAAACATGCCATCGACCTTTGGAATCTACTCTACACCATTTCTCCGGACATCGCCTTCCTAACAGAAACCTGGATGAATGCCTCTTCAGCTCCAGACATCACCATAGCCATCCCGGACGGCTACAAGATCATCCATAAGGACCGCACCATCCAAACAGGAGGAGGCATCGCCATCGTCCACAAGAACACCATCCGCGTCTCAACCAGCTCAGAAGTCAACCTCGCTATCGCCGAACACCTTCACTTCCAGATCCACACCGACCCCAAGACCACACTCAGAGTCACCCTCCTCTACAGGCCACCAGGACCCAGTACAAAATTCAGCAAAGACATCACGGACTTCATCACCCCATACGCCCTCCCCTCGGAAGAATACATTCTACTGGGAGACCTCAATTTCCATCTGGAAAAGAGCAACAACAGTAACACTACCACCCTTCTGGATAATCTCGCCAATCTCGGACTCAAACAACTTGTTAACACCCCCACACACTATGCAGGACACACACTCGACCCTATCTTCACTTCCAGCAAGCATATCTCCTTCACTCACACCACAGCCCTCCACTGGACGGACCACAGTTGCATCCACTTCATTTACAATAAGACCACGATCCACAACCACCCTCAACCAACTCTGCGAAGAAATTGGAACAAAATCACCATCGACCAGATCTCCACATCGCTTCTTCATAAACCCCCTGCCTACTCAACGAACCCTAACCAAGCCGCCATCAACCTCACACAATGGTTAACCCAAACCGCCGACAAACTAGCACCCTTGAAAAATCATCAAATCAAGTAAGGAAGCAAGAACGCCCCCTGGTTCAACGATGACCTTAAGAAATCCAAGAAGTTCTGTCGTTCCCTTGAGAAAACTTGGAAAAAAGACGCAAACACTATCACCCACGCCGCCTTCAAAAACGCCACCCGCAAACACCATCAACTAATCCAGACAGCCAAGAAATCAGCACTCAAAGACTGACTAGACAACAATGCCCACAACAGCAAGGAACTTTTCAACATCATCAAAGAATTCACCAACCCCACCGCCAGCTCAAACGACATCACCCCCTCTCAAGCCCTCTGCGACTCCCTCGCCTCATTTTTCCATGACAAAATTGCCAACATTCATAACAGCTTTGACAACCAACCCGCAAACCAGTCCACCCCACTCATCTCCGAACCTGTACCTCCTCCGAATAACCTTTTCCACTGGAACCCAATCACTACAGAAGACACCATTCTCCTGATGAACTCCATCCACTCAGGATCCCCTACAGACCCTTGCCCCCATCACATCTTCAACAAAGCAGACTCCATCATCGCACCCCATCTCCGAGACGTCATCAACTGCTCCCTCAACTCCGCCACTTTCCCAGAAAGCTGGAAACACGCCGAACTCAGCGCCCTTCTGAAGAAACCCACAACTGACCCCACCGAACTCAAAAACTACCGCCCCATCTCGCTCCTCCCATTCCCGGCCAAAGTCATTGAGAAAACCATCAACAATCAGCTCGCCGCCTTCCTCGAAACAAACAAATCACTCGACTTCTCACAGTCTGGCTTCCGAGCCAAACACAGCACCGAAACCGCCCTCATCGCAGCAACAGACGACATTCGAACACTACTGGACAACGGAGACACAGTCGCCCTCATCCTCCTTGACCTCTCTGCAGCCTTCGACACAGTCTGCCATAGCACCCTGATACAACGCCTCAGAAACATCGGAATTCAAGGAAAAGCATTGGACTGGATCATCTCGTTCCTCGCTGGAAGAACTCAGAGAGTCCGCCTCCCCCCTCTTAAGTCAGATGCCACCGAAGTCATCTGCGGCGTCCCGCAAGGATCATCACTCATCCCCACCCTCTTCAACGTCTACATGAGCCCCCTCGCAACCATCGCACGCCAACACAGCCTCAACATCATCTCCTACGCTGATGACACTCAGCTGATCCTCTCACTCACCAAAGACCCAATCACCGCCAAAACCAACCTACATGAAGGGATGAAAGAAGTAGCCGAGTGGATGAAGCACAGCCGTCTGAAACTGAACTCGGACAAAACGGAAGTCCTCATCTTAGGTGCATCCCCTTCCGCCTGGGACGAATCTTGGTGGCCAACGGCCCTAGGAAAAGCCCCCATACCTACGGACCATGCACGGAACCTGGGCATCATCCTGGACTCCTCACTCTCGATGACCAGACAAGTCAACGCCGTCTCATCATCATGCTTCAACATCCTACGCATGCTCAAAAAAACATTTCGCTGGATCCCCACCGAAACAAGAAAAACGGTCACCCACGCACTGGTTACAAGCCGTCTGGGCTACGGAAACACCCTTTACGCCGGTACCTCCGCAAAACTGCAGAAAAAACTCCAACGCATCCAAAATGCTTCAGCCAGACTCATACTTGACATCCCCCGCACAGACCACATTTCCGTTCACTTGAAAGACCTTCACTGGCTCCCCGTCAACAAGAGGATAACGTTCCGTCTCCTCACCCACGCACACAAAGCCCTATACAAACTTGGACCTGACTGCCTCAACACGCGCCTTTCCTTTTACACCCCCACCCGCCAGCTGCGCTCGTCCAACCAAGCCCTCGCCGCTGTTCCGCGTATCCACAAAGCCACCATGGGAGGAAGATCCTTCTCCTACTTAGCGGCCAAAACCTGGAATTCCCTTCCCCCATCCACCTCCGCATTACTCAAAACCACCTAGCCTTCAGAAAACAGCTTAAAACCTGGATATTCGATAAGTAAACCCCCCCCCCCCTTCCTCAAGCGCCTTGAGACCCTCTGGGTATGTAGTGCGCTATATAAATTCTGACTTGACTTGACTTGACTTGACTTGACTTGACTTGACACTCAATGATTAAATCTGGGACCAATTCATAAAAATGACACTTGGTTGGATTTATTTTGCAGAACTTTTCTTAGGTAAATACTTTTCGCAATAGAAATACATTTTCAATATAAAAAGTGGACACACTGCAATTTTCAGACTTTACAATGTTAAGCAATGGGAGGAAAAAAACATTAAACATACGTATACGGAACATTCACTTAAAAGTCCAGTCTTCGGAAGTAAAGGTCAGTACAGGGCAAGGTTCAGTTCAGCACCAACAGTGCACCACAAGCGACAAAGGGGTGGGCGGGTACATGGTGAAAGTTCAAGGTCAGTCACTGAATACAAATTAAAGGGGACTGGGGCAATCGGACAGAGGCTGCTTACAGCTAAGAAGCAGTAGCTTGGAGGAACAGTCTCCATGGCTGAGGCTAACACTGAGCAGGGGCCAAGGCAGCACCAATACTACAACACTAGTGTAGAAGCCATCTTTTTCTTGATACCAAATGTATTAGCTTCAGGCCCTGTTAGCTTAGCCTATATCTAATATTTTCTATCTTAGGTAGCTCTGCCCTTTCACAGATCATCAGAGAAATGCTGCTCTTGCATTTCTCTAGGCCCAGACGAGATACATGACACACCGCTTGCACAATAGTCTTTTAGCAATAACAGATTTCGCAATAACATTCGTCACCTTGCTTAAATTGCATTTTAGGATGGAGATTTACCAAGCCATGGCAGCCTACATTTGATTGACTGACCCCAATACTGCCCATTTAGATCACATGGTTAGCTACAGTATGCATGTATCAGACCTTACAAGGAGATTTCTTGATAGAGATCTTTGTCTATTGGCCATAAGAATCATGGTGGACTGTGCTAAGTGTAATACTTCTTGCTACGTGTCATATGGGTGGTTTTGTGGTTTATGCCTATAAAGGATGCCAAACTCATCAACTCTTTGGACATTCAGGCTTCTATGCTGATTGTCTCCTTCTCACACGTATTTGGGTTTTTTATTGTTGTAATAAATCTACCATCTTCTGAGCTGACAAAGAGCTGGGGTCGTGTTATCTTTCTATAATTTATTGTTCCTTATATTACAGATTTCACTTCTACATTTTGGTGGAGAATGCAGCCCCGGACTTCGTGGTGACATCGCTAGCCTCGGCTGCTGGCGCCGAGTTTCCTTTGGAGTGCGGATCTGAGGTTTGTTCTGTCCTTGTCTCTGCTTTGCTCCATTGGATGCCAGTGGTCTGCTTGGCCGTGAGCTGCCTTGTCTCCATATTTCTGGTTCCTGCTCTGTTTGTCTGATCTCTTTCTCAGCTCAGTTCTGTGGTTATTGCGTCCTTGATTGTTTTTGTCCTCCTCTGCTTGGACTTTCTCTTCTTCTGCCTCTCTGACTACCTGGTGGAATGTCTTGGTTGACGGTGTTCTTTATTACCATCCTCTGCGCCTTTCTCGTGGCTCTTGTTATTAATTTTCTCCTTTTTCACCATTCAGTTGAGGATTGTATCTCTGTTCCTTCTGTTTAGTCTTGGCTCTTTCCGTTTTCCCTCCTCCCCGGTTCGTGGCCTCTGGCGTTGTTTTCATGCCTCTGTGCTCCTTTCTGATATGCTGTTTTTGCGTTACCTCCTAGTGTTGGCTCTCCACCCCCACCAGTGACGGCATACTTCACGCACGTCCCATCCACGCAGTGACTCCCTGACGCCCATGCGAGTTGGCTGGTCGCGGTCCGAGGGAAGGAGAACTACTGCAGTCCCCTGTCTTGCCGGTGAGGGTCCAGGTTGGGGGTGGACAGCCTCCACTACTGCCGCGGATTGTCTGGAGCAGAGGTCAGTGGGTTTGGCGGACTTCGTGTGCAGGAGGTGAGTGTTTGTTTGAGGATTTTTGTCCTCTGATCTTGGTTGAGCGGGGGCGGGGGCCCTTCTTCTTTGGTGGGGTTTCCTGTAATTGCTCCCATAGTGGGTTGTAGCCGATTGCTCCCCGGATTATGATGGCGCCTGGCATTGCTGCACGGGTGCGTTGATATAGTTCTGTTGTTTTGATCATATTTCCTTCCCTTCTTTTCCGGTGCTCTAGTTGTGATCTGGGTCTCTTTTCCCTCAGCCGCAGCTGTTCTGTGTCTGTGCCTTGGGGGTGGCCCTCGGCACATACTGGGGGGTATCCTTGATTGTCTGTGCTTTTTGAGTTCATTACATTTCTGTGTATGAATTGATACGTGCCTTACTTAGGATTCTGGTGCAATACGCTTAGTGATTGACTTAACTGTGGCTGTTCCTGGCACTCCGACTTAACCACATGTGCTGGCTGGCTGCCTTAGTACAAATAGCATGACAATGTATTAACCGCTTGCCTGCTCTGTTATCGTCAGGTGGCGGAGAGATTACTTACCCGGTACACGTATTTGGTGCCGTCCCCACCCCACTTTTAGGGCCCTACAGGTGCTACACACACTCACCACACATGCACATTTTGCGGCGCTGCTGTGGAGGACCCTAAATTGTTATCTGTTTATCTGTTCTTTGTGAATATCTGGACGGCGAAAGAGAGTTCACCATCTCTATCTTCTTTGTATGATTGACATGTGCATGAAAATTCGCATATGTTCTGAGTGTTTTCAAAATCTCTCTGTTCAGCCGTCCTCTTCTCCCAGTTTTTGGGGTCAAGGAGAAACGCAAGGGAACAGAGAGTAACTGTTCTTCCTTCACCACCCTTTTCTGTCTCCTTCTTTTCAGGCAATGGGACGCCAGATATCATAGCACCCAAGACTTGATATACTCTTTTCAGAACTCAGTGAAGGTTGTGGTGGACTCGGCTGATTTGTCTGTGTGCATGGCGAACGGCTTCCTTTGGCTTCCTCTGTGAATTAGTATAGCTGACAGGCTGGCTGAATAAGCACGTGCAATTGTCTGTGACCATCTTGTGTGTGTCCACTGTGTAACGCGCACCCTACCCCTTCCTTTGTCTGGTACGAATGCATTGTTTACTTTTGTGGTAATAAATTGTTCACGGGCCAGGCATTGCGCTGCGTCCACAGTACATATCACACACACCATACACACTCCCTGCTCATTTTAATAATGGGAAATCCTTTAACTAAATATAGCTTGGATAGTTGCCAGCCAGCACCACCGAAAGGATCACCAGCACACGTGGTGGCTGTACGCCTAGGACTGAGTTCCATTTTGTTTATTAACAAATGGCATGACTTGACAGAAAAAAGACCGGACTTACAGTTCCCATGTCAGGGGACATATGACTTGAATAAACTGGCGTATTTGAAGCAGATGCTGAGGTTAAAGGGTAAGAAGATTCGACCTGCTGAATGGGAGGTATACTATAGTTGGCATGGATTTGTAAAGGATTTACGTGCTACTAATGACATCAAATCCAAAGTACATAGAGAACTGATCCATGTTAGGAATAAAGTACTGCATGACATAGCTACGAATAAAATTAATGAGGATTGGAGGCGGACACAATTAGAGACAGTGGGAGTGTATCCAAGCCTTGCTGTGGAGTTAGAACAGGATGCGGGACTGGAAGATCCACTTTTGGAGGACATTTTAATGGGTAGATTGGGTATCTCAGCTGTAGCAGACCAGCCCGCTGAGCTGCCTAGCGAAGAACAGAAGAAGGAAGCCGTATGTTTAACGCGTGGCCTTTTGGATGAGACATCAAAGCGTGTAGATTTGGAAGGAATCCAAGACATCGCAGTGCTTCAGCTAATAAGAAAGGAAGCAGTTGCAGTTGCAGATAAGCAGTGTAAGAGGAAGGACCTATTATTAGCTTGCTGCACACAGAATAATATACTACCTCCCAACCTGCTTAACAGCCTGTGGATGCAGTGTTTCACTGACAAATCACTAGATGACAATTTTGCAGACACCACATCTAAATGACACAACCTGATATGGACTGTATGTACATATGTATTAAAAACGAACCACGATATTTCTATTCTGGCAAGGGCAATTAGTGAGACTGACAAGCAGGTACATTTTCAGAGGCGGACCAGCTTGCCTATGGACTCTACTCTGTCCCGCCCTGACTACTGTGTCTCGACAGGGCTCCCCAGCAGCGCCGAAAACAATGCTGCTTAGAACTGATACAGAGAAGTGTCAGGAAGGTCTGCGCTAAATGATGGATGAGAAGCTAACAATAGACAAGTTCACGGCAGGGAAGGGGAGAGCATACCTAGAAAAAACATTATCCATAGCACGAGCAAAGCTCTTAGAAGAAGGTGCCGAGGCACATAATGCATACATACAACAGGCAAAGGCAGGTGGGTCAGGTGCAACAGAACCGCCACCACCTCTGCCTCTGCAATATGAATAGGACATAAAGTTTAGCTTTGTAGACGCAGACCTGCAATCATGGCCCGAGGCAGAGTTGAAGGATAGATTACAATATGCAATTGACAAGCGTCGGCAATGGAAGCAGCTGGTGCACACATTTGCAGTATTTGATGTGGTGGAGATCCTTCACCCCCAGGCACCGCAAGCACTGATTATGCCCTTGCGGGAAATACCCCCTCCACCAGGAAGCAGGGATAATGCATATGTATTTGTACCATGGTCCAGGCAAGATATCATGAGTTTCACTAAGGACTTCCCGAAGCTCAGGGAAGAACCACAGAAATGGTACACAGAAGTGGATAAGATGGCTGTGTTAGGGGGACTTTTATGGCGTGACTTTGATACCCTGTTTAACATCATAGTACCGAAGGACCTGTGGGAGGAATGCAAGGGGAAAGTGAACTGGCCAAAAGCAGAGCCACAGAGAGAAAAGGGCGGAGCTCCAGGGGATGAAGTACAGGAGAGATATGACGCAGTAATTAAATATTTAAGGGAAAATGTACCGGAAGACAAGGTAGATTGGAATAAAATTACCCATACAAGGCAAGAAAAAGATGAGTGGAAACACATTATTTGACCGTCTGTTACAGGTATATCAGCAGAATAGTGGGTTAAAGAACCATATGGGAGATGCAATGCCAGCATTTGTAAAAACATTTGTTCAGGGGTGAAGCCCACCAATAAAAGAGCATCTACAGCGCTCATTTGTTTGCTGGCAGCAGGAATCGATTGAGAAAGTTCTGTCTGCGGCTAAGTACTGTTATGATTACTAGGCAAATGCACAGACAATGGAAGCTGAGAAACTGAAAAAAAGAGAAGGTTAGGTTGATGGTGGCGCAGGAAAGATTTTACACTGGGCAGCAAGGGAGAGGAAGAGATCGGCTAAGAGGTAGGGGGGGGTGGACGCCACAAAGGTTCAGCTTCTCTACCCCCACCAGGCACAGCTTGTTTTAATTGCAAGGACCCTAGTCATTGGAGGTCTGATTGCCCACTGCTTAAAAAGAGATACGGGGATGACACAGCCTCACAGAACAGGGGACAGGGTCAGAAAAGTTATCAGCAAAACTTCCAGTGCCAAGAGCATAGGGACAGTGACCAGCACAGACAGGTGCAATCAGATCACCAAGGTCACCAGGACTGGACAGGGGCAGATGGGTGGGTACAGAGAGAGACTGATTTCCCACCACCGCCACGGCCAAGGAGTTCATACTAGGGGTGCCTGAAAGTGGAAGACTGCCTGATAGCTCCAGCAATTGCAGTGGATCAATCCGGCCCATATGTAGAGGGATCGATTCTGGGCCAAACTATACCATTTTTGATTGATACAGGAGCTCAAAGATCAATGCTAAAGGCATCTGGGATGTCTATGGCACCACTTTCTGGGACAGTAACCACTGCAGTCGAGATGTCGGGACAACCAATAGAGGAGTATCTGACTCAGCCACTAAAATTAGTAGTGGGCAACATAACTGTTACCAATCAGTTCATCTTCAGCAGATTCTGTCCGGTTAATTTACTAGGTAGGGATTTGCTCTGCAAACTCCAATGCAGCACACACTGTTCACCAAATGGTCTGATGTTACAAGCTTACATGACATGCCCAAACTCTGCTATACCCTCTAAGCTGCGTGGCACTGTGCCACTTAAGGTATGGGCCACAAGTGCTAAAGATGTAGGACAAGTGTTAGACTACCCACCGGTACAAATAAAATAGAAGCCCGGAGCCCGTCTCCCAAGAGTACCACAGTACAAGATTTTCAAAGAAGGGGAGGAGGGTGTAGCACCTGTCATTCAAGATCTCCTGAAGCAGGCTATAATCAGGGAAATACGTTCCAGTCCATGTAACATACCCATACCTCCGGTGAAGAAGGCATCCAAGGGCCCAGATGGGGCCCCTGTGTACCGCTTTACTCAGGACCTGAGCGAATGAAACAAGATAGTGGAGCCCTCCTTCCCAGTGGTTCCAAATCCTGCAACCATACTATCTAATATACCTGTAACGGCTACACACTTTGCAGTGATGGATCTTAGCTCCGCTTTCTTTACAATACCACTGCACCAAGACAGCCAGTACCTATTCAGTTTTGTGTTCCATTCCAGGAGGTTTACATGGTGCAGGTTAGTGCAAGGGTATACCGAGTCCCCCTCCATTTTCACAAATGTATTGAAAACAGACTTAGACTCCCTGGTACTTAAGGGAGGCTCCACTCTCATCCAATACATTGATGATTTGCTTTTGGCCTCTCCATCACAGGAGGCCTGCGAGGAGGACACTATTGCAGTCCTCTGTCATCTGGCACTGAAAGGATACATGGAGTCCCCAAAGAAATTACAGTTCTGCCTCACTGCAGTGAAGTATATTGGGCATGAATTGTCAGAGGGGGCGAGAAAACTGTTGCCTGATAGAATTTCCACCATCACTGGTTTTCCCCGTCCACGTACACAGAAAGAGGTCAGGGCATTCCTGGGGGTGGCGGGATACTGTAGGCACTGGATACCAAACTTTTCCCTGATTGCCAATCCACTGCAAGCATTGACACACAAAGAGGTTCCTGAAAAGGTGTCATGGTCCCCAGACTGTGAATTAGCATTCACAACACTGAAAAGTGAATTAAGTGGTGCCCCAGCACTTGGCTTGCCAGATTACAGTAAGGAATTCCATTTGTTCTGCCATGAAAAGGGAGGATGCTCATTAGGGGTGTTAAGCCAGAAACATGGTTCCTACTACCGTCCTGTGGCTTACTACTCTGCCACGCTTGACCCAGTAGCTTCTGGGTTACCACTGTGCCTCCGAGCGGTGGCCGCTGCAGCACTAGCGGTGGAACAGTCAGAGAACATTGTATTGGCCCATACCCTTGTTTTACACGTCCCCCATGCTGTAGACATTCTGCTTACCTCCACCAGGACACAGCACTTAACAAAGTTAAGCTAGTATTGTTGTGCCCCACACATTGCTATCAAAAGGTGCACCACCTTGAATCCTCCATGCCTCTTACCAACGGAGCATGCTTTGGAGGATTTTTGCTCAGATGATGCCTTTCATGACTGCACCCTAGCTATAGACATGCATACTAAGATACACCCAGACCTAATGGACACCCCATTATTAGATGCTCAAGGGGACCTGTTTGTAGATGGGTCATGCCTGAGAGATGTAAGAGGGGATTTACAGACATCTTATGCGGTGGGCACCGCGAAAAGACTACTGGAGGGAGGGAGACTGACAGCTGCCAGGAGTGCACAGGCGGCTGAACTTGTGGAATTGACAAGAGCATGCATTCTGGCTGAGGGCAAAAAGGTGAACATATATACCGACAGCCAGTATGCATTTGGTGTAGTGCACGACTTCGGTCAGTTGTGGTCGATGAGGGGGTTCCTCACATCAGCGGGGCAACAGATACAGCATGCGCAGTTGATCTGCGACCTCCTCCAGGCGATGCTGCTCCCATCCAAGGTAGCCATCATAAAATGTGCTGCACACACATCATCTAGAGACTATGTGTCAAAGGGCAATGCATTCATTGATGGAGAAGCAAAGAGGATAGCACTGACAGGCTGCCAGCTAGCGATGGTACAGATAGAGAGCAGCAGCAAAATGGTGGACGCTAAACAAGACTCATTGCACTTTGACCCAATCCACATCCAGAAACAAGTTGACATTGAGGAGATAGCCGAGTGGGCAAAAGGAGGGTGTGTGAAAACAGAGGAGGGATTATGGACTGGGCCCAATGGGAAAATCTGCCTGCCTTCATCAATGCTTCCTTCAATGGCACGTCTCTTCCATGGCCCCTCACATGTGGGGAGAGACGGCATGATTCGTTTATTTTCACAGTGCTGGTATCATGGCAAGTTTAATCAAACAGCTGAGAGACTTTGCAGGCAGTGCACTATCTGTGCATAGTATAACACTGGAAAGGGTACCCACACTGCACCCGGTCACTTCCCTCCACACCATGGACCGTTTCAAAGCCTACAAATGGATTTCAATGACATGCCCCCTACCCACAAGTTCAGGCATGTCTTGGTGCTAGTGTGTATGTTCAGTAAATGGACAGAGACATACCCCACAAAGAACTGTGATGCATCAACAGTTGCTAAGTGTCTCCTGCAAGAACTGATACCAAGATTTGGGATCCCAACCCTTCTGGCCTCAGACAATGGGCCTGCGTTCATTTCCCAGGTAATAAGGAGCCTATGCAAAGGTCTGGGGGTCACACAGAAACTACATTGTGCTTACCACCCACCAGCAGCAGGTGCAGTCGAGAGGAAAATGGGGTCTTGAAGAATAAGATAGGGAAAATCTGCGCTTCTACAGAGCTGTCATGGGTGGATGCACTGCCAATAGCCCTGCTGGCAATGAGAAGTACGCCTGACAGGGTAACAAAATTGAGTGCGCATGAAATTTTGTTTGGGCCACCCTTGAACATTGCGGGTCACATGTCCACTGCGCCTCTGCCAATAGTAGATGATCTACTTTTGTGTTACTGTAAAAAACTAACAGAGACGAAAACGAGTTACTTACCTGTAACTACGGTTATCCAGTATTGGTATCTTTCATAGATTCACATGCCTGAATCATTCCCCATCGTCGAGGCGGGAGTCCCACGGTAAATTATATACAATAGCAGTGCCTAAAAATTTCTTGTAGTAGGCTGGAAAAGCCCAAAGGCCTAACTAGGCCTCAAAGCTTAGCAGCCTATCTACATCATTATGTAAAAAGACCTGAAATAGTAGCCTTAGCCAATCAGCTGTCCTCACCCTCTAGAACCTTCCCAGCTCAGGCAGTTCTCCTCAGATTTTCCCAGCACAAGTGAGAATGAGTATCCATAGAAAGAACTGCCCTACCGGGGAGGAGGGTGGGTGCATGTGAATCTATGAAAGATACCAATACTGGATAACCGTAGTTACAGGTAAGTAACTTGTTTTCTTATCCAGTATTAGGGTATCTTTCATAGATTCACATGCCTGAATCAGAATAGCAAGCAGTAACATCATGTCTGTCGATAGAGGAAGTTGGGAGACAAAGAAAACATATATCTATCCCCACTCAACCAGGAAGGTAATAGAGTACAAACTTGTTAACATAACACATGCATCAAAACCTTCATAAAACATCACTGATAGGACAGCATTATAAATACTTAAACTTTAAAAGAAGAATAAAAAAGAGCATAAGCTATCCAACCTTAGTGAAGAAGATGCTGCAGCACCGCATCACCAACAGCTGTGTCATCATGAACCGCCGACTGCAGACAGTAATGTTCGGTAAAAGTGTGTACACTTTTCCAAGTAGCAGCTCGGCAAATGTTCTCCAGCGTCACACCAGCGAAAAGGGCCGTAGACGCCGACATTGTTCTTGTGGAATGCGCTTTGACCTTCCTTGGTAAAGGTCTGTTGGCCTTGTCATGACAGAAAGTAATTGTAGAAGTCAACCACCTGGCAATAGTTGCTTTTGTGACAGCTTGACCCAAGGTGGCTTTGCCATAAGCAACAAAAAGTTGTTTAGATTTGCGGATGTCCTTTGTCTTCTGAAGATAAAACTTCAGACACCTTTTCACATCCAGAGAATGTAAGACCTTCTCCGCAGGAGTTTTCGGATCCGGGAAAAAGGTTCTGAGTTTGACCGGTTGATTAATGTGGAACTGAGTTGGTACTTTAGGAATGAATTTTGGATTGGTTCTAAGCGTAACAAAGTCTTTAGAGAATTGCAGAAAAGGGTGAGTAATAGTGAAGGCCTGTATTTCACTAACTCTGCGAGCGGAAGTAAGAGCCAACAAGATTGCCACTTTCCAAGTCAGAAACTTTAGTTCTGTTTTATGAATCGGTTCAAAAGGCCTTTTTAGAAGCTGAGAAAGAACAATATTAAGATCCCACTCAGGAGGAGGAGGGCGAACTCGCGGAAAAGCTCGGAATAGCCCCTTAAGGAATTGTTTGATCAAAGAGGATGAACATAAGGATGGTTTGTTGGAACTCTTCCTGAATCTGGATATTGCTGCCAGATGCACTTTAATAGAAGAAAAAGCTAGACCAGCCTTAGCCAACGACAGTAGGTATGGAAGGATGGCTTCAGGAGGAGCCTGAAGTGGATGAACCTCATTGTCTCCACACCATGAGCAGAATCTCTTCCATTTGAAACAATATGTTTTGATGGTACTCTGCGCACGTGCTTGCGACAATATCGCCCTGCAGTCCGAGGAGATGTTTAGGTCCTTGAACTCCAGGAAGTCAGGAGCCAAGCGTGCAAGTGCAGCGATTGAGGATCCGGATGATGGATTTGACCTCCCTCCCTTGTCAACATTTGCCGAGCTGCTACTTGGAAAAGTGTACACACTTTTACCGAACATTACTGTCTCCAAGACAGCTGGGATCTATGTCTCGGGCATTTCATAAGGTGACTCCAGAAATGTTATCTCAGGCACTGTGTGATCATCCTTGCCTTTTGACGGGGGTTTTGGAGAGAGACTTGGAGTCTCTACAGTCCTGGTTTGTAGACAGGCTGAACGATCTGGCCCCTGCGAGGGCTCTTCGGGCTGCTCCAAGGCGGGTGTCTGCTCCTTGGTTTACTGGAGCGCTGCTTGCTTCTCGCAGGCAGTGCAAGGTGGCGGAAAGGGCCTGGCGCGCTAAGTATGACCCTGCTGCTAGACTTGAATACAAAGCCTTGGTTAAAACCTATCATCGAGATATTCTCCTTGAGAAGAAAAACTACTTTGCGAGGAGGATCGACGATGCTTTCAACTCCAGCAAAGAGATCTTCACAATTGTCAGGGAATTTACTGTCCCTCGGTCCAATGTAAGCCAAGCTCCCCCTACTAAGACCTGGGCATCGGATCTGGCACTTTTCTTTACTACAAAGATCAAGTTAATTCAGGACTCTTTTCCTCCTCGGCTGACCCGCGCCTCTCTGGGTTCTGAGGATAGTCCTGCCTCATCGGTGCTTTCAGGTCCAGTCCTTTCTGACTTTCCGCCTCTTTCAACTGCCTCGTCACTGTCGCTTCTGGCCAGTCTGAAATCTGGTTCGCCACCAGATCCATTTCCGGCTAAATTCTTGGCAAAAATGGCGGAAGTGGTAAATCCGTTGGTTAATCCCCTCCTTAATCTCTCCCTGAGTCAGGGTGAGGTCCCATCGGTATGGAAACAGGCCATGGTGATTCCTCTTATTAAGAAGCCTGGTCTGGCCCCCGAGGTCTTGGCCAACTACAGACCTATTTCTTTGCTTCCTGCGTTGGCTAAGACCCTGGAGAAGCATGTGCACAGTGTTCTCTCCAATTTTCTGGAATCACATGACCTGTTACATCCTAGCCAGTCGGGGTTTCGCCCCAATCTTAGCACGGAGACGGCGCTCCTGGAGGTCTCCGAGGTTATCAAGGAGACACTGGACGCGGGTGGCAGAGCTATGCTCATCATGCTGGACTTGTCGGCGGCTTTCGACACCGTCCCCCATGAAGATCTATTGGTCAGACTTTATGAGATCGGTCTGAGGGGGACGGTGCTTAGCTGGTTTACATCCTTCCTGGCTGGCCATCGACAAACGGTCTGGGCCTCCTCCAGCTCTGCTGAGATGCCGCCATTGGGAGTCGGAGTCCCTCAGGGCTCGGTACTGAGTCCGACTCTTTTTAACATCTTTATGACCCCTCTGGCGGCTCTGGCCGAGTCTTTCGGGGCCCAGATCGCATCCTACGCAGATGACACTCAGCTGCTTTTTACCTGCCGGAAAGGAGAGGTGTTTGACGGAGAGAGCATTCGTGAGTGCCTGAGTGCTGTTTTTAACTGGCTCCAACGGAACAGCCTCAGGTGCAACTCTGAGAAATCAGAGGTGCTTTTCTTCGGCTGTCAATCCGATCCTGACTGGCGGGTATGGTGGCCAGCTGATATGTCGCCTCCCGGGCGATCGTCTCAACTTGCCAAGAACCTGGGGATTAAGATAGACAACGGTTTGACCCTCAGATCACAGGTCATGGCCCTCACTGGCACCTGTTGTGGTCTGCGCCGCATGCTTCGGAAGTTTTTCCCTCTGCTATCCGAGGATCACAGGAAGGTGACGGTACAGGCCTTGATTGGGTCACGTCTGGATTATTCAAACGTCTTATATCTTGGCCTGCCAGAATATCTCCTGCAACGTATGCAGGCGGTACAGAATGCGGCAGCAAGTGCCATTTTTGGCCTGCCTAGGCGAACTAGAGTCTCTGGCCTATTACAATCACTCCACTGGCTGCCTATTCGCCAGAGGATAGTTTTTAAAGCCTTAACGCTCGCCCACAAGGCCTTCTATGCAACAGGGGCGAAATATCTGCAGAAGAGGTTTTTTGCTTACTGCCCTCTCCGATCACTGAGGTCGGAATCTTTGTTCTTGGCCACTGTTCCCCGTGTGAGGAAGACACGCATGGGAGGGCGCTCTTTTAAGCTTCGGGCTCCTCAACTCTGGAACTCTCTGCCCCTAACTCTTCGAAGTACCTCTAATCTGCTCACTTTTAGGAAGGGCCTGAAAACCTGGCTCTTTGCCTCTTAGATCTCTGCCCTCCGGACCTGTTTTTAGCTGTTTGTTGTGTTAGTGCTGTCAGACTGTCAAATAAAGCGCCGGGACACTCATCTGAGTAGCCGAGCGCTATAAAAGTCACAAATTAACATTAACATAACACTGTCGGTTTGAGACGAAACGGAGGTTGTTGAGAGAGCAGAAGGAGCTCCTGAAACCAAAATTGCCTTGGCCAACGGGGAGCAATGAGGATGAGAGTGCAGTATTCCCTCTTCATCTTTTGCAGCACCTTCGGAATGAGCGGAATCGGAGGATAGGCGTACGCAAACATTCCGGTCCATCTCATCAGGAGGGCATTTCCTCTTGACCCCCGTTCTGGGAACCTGCTGGCATAAAACAGGCATTTGCTGTTTTGTTGCGTGGCAAACAACTCCAGCGTCTGCGTCGCCCAAAGCCGAAAGATCATCTCTACTTGATGTTGTTCGAGCTCCCATTCGTGACAGCCTGTGAACGTTCTGCTGAGACTGTCTGCTAGAGAGTTCCGAACTCCTTGTACATGCTCTGCTCTGAGGGATATGCCGTGACGCAGGGCCCATTCCCACATCTCCTGAGCTTCCAGTGACAGGGTGAGAGATTTCGTTTCTCCCTGTTTGTTTATGTAGAACATGCTGGTGGCATTGTCCATACGCACCAGCACGGACGAATTCACAATCCTTGGCAGGAAGGCTTGTAGGGAGAGAAAAATGGCCCTTAGTTCCAAACTGTTGATGTGCTTCTGTTGGTACTGACGAGACCATCTTCCCTGGATCTGAAGGTCCTGAAGGTGACCTCCCCAACCTTCCATGGATGCGTCCGTAGTCAGGGTGAACTCCGGAATTTCTTGGAGAAAGGTGAGGCCCGGCGACAAGTTGTGTGCCTTTGACCACCAAAGAAGAGCGTGTTTCATTTTGGCAGTTACTTTGATGCGGTCGTCGAATGATCCCTCGACTTGCTTCCACTGACGAAGTAACTCTTCTTGCAACGGTCTCATTCTGAGTCTCGCCATAGGAATGAGGCTGATCGCAGATGAACACATCCCTAGTAGGGAAGCGTATATCCGAACTGAAAGTGACCTTCTTGCGAATATCTGTCTTGCTAGTTTTACGAGTTTGTTTTGTCGCTCTTGTGTCAGGTATGCTTTGCACTGGCATGTGTTCAAGATTGCACCCAGAAATGTCAATTCTTGACGAGGTTGGAGTTGAGATTTCCTCGAATTGAGGGTCAGTCCTAGATTCGAGAAGAGAGAAAGCGTACTCCTGACCGCTTCCATTGTTGAGTTTCTGGTTGGACCTTTTAACAGCCAGTCGTCGAGGTATGGGAAAACTTGCATTCCCTGGGACCTCAACATTGCTGCCACTGGAGCCAGGCATTTGGTAAAGATTCTGGGGGCCGATTTTAGGCCGAATGGAAGCACTTTGAACTGGAAATGGACGCCAGCCACTTGAAACCTTAGGAATTTGCGGTGGTTCGGGTGAATAGGGATGTGGAAGTAGGCGTCTTGTAGATCCAGAGAAGCCATAAAGTCCCTTTCGTTGAGACAATTCAGAATGTCCTTCAACGTTACCATGCGGAAACTCTGTTTCTTTAGATATTTGTTGAATTTTTCTCCACGAGGAAGAAGTGAGAATAAAACCCCCTCCCTTTCTGAGAAGGAGGGACTCGTTCTATCGCATTCTTGTGTTGCATCTTTAAGGCTTCTTTGAAGAGTAAGTGAAGACGAGGGGGAGGGGGACCCCTGGGCGGCGTTGTTGGTGGCTTCTGCAAAAACTCCAGAGTGTGTCCCTTGCTGACCAAATCCAGGACCCACTGACCTGAAGTTATCTTCCGCCATTGGTGGTAAAAGGTGGAGATTTTGGCGCCCACGGGAAGGGAAAGGTGAGTGGCTGACATCCGGCAAAGCTCACTGGCGCTTGTTGGAATCTCGCTCTTGATTGCCTGAGCGTCGTTTCCCTCCTTGCCGAGAGAAAGAACCAGAGGCAGGCTGCCTGTAAGAAGATTGATAGTAAGGCTTGTTGGTTGGAATAATTGCCTCTGGAGGAGTAACCACGGCCTCTTGCTCCTCTAAAGGATCCCCTCTTGTATTGCAGGGTACCAAGATATTTAGCTGTATCAGTATCAGTTTTAATAGCCAGTAAAGCGTCATCAATGTGCTTTCTAAACAATGATTCGCCATCGAATGCCATGTCCAAGATTTTGGTTTGGACCTCAGGCCTGAAGGTGGTAGCCCTGAGCCAACCTTGACGCCGAAGCACAGCTGCTCCAGCCAATTGTCTAAAATTGGTGTTTGAAATGTCTAGGGCGCAATCAATAATTTCTGAGGCCGCCCTTTCACCCTCTTGTACAATTCTGCGCACCTCCATCTGATGATCCTCAGGGATCAACTCAAGATATTCCGTGAGCTCGGACCACATTTGTCTATCATAACGAGCCAGGATAGCTAATGAATTAGCAGCTTTAATGAAGGCTGCTGCATTTGCTGAAAACTTCTTTCCAATTGCATCAAGTCTTCTGCCCTCCTTGTCAGGTGGTGCTGAAATGGGAGCAGAAGGATTTTTGGATTTTTGCTGCGCAGCCTGGGATATGACAGAATCGGGTCGAGGGTGACCTATTAAACAAGCTGGAGTATCAGATGGTGCTCGATACTTTTTCTCTATCCTTGGAAGGACTGCAGGAATGGAAGCGGGAGTTTTCATTATGTTGAGGCCTTCCTTCCATATATAATCAATAATAGGAATAGCCCTGGTCACTCTGCGATATCCCTCTTTAAAGTCATGTAAAAAGCAGTCCGACTGCTCAACTGTGACAGCCAATTCAAATCTATTAGCAGCTCTCTGCATAATATTGTGGAAACCGCCAATATCTTCAGGTGGAGAATCTGAAGGACGGGGCGCAGGTGGAGAAGGCATAGGAATGACATAATCCTCCCAAGGATCCACAGGTGTTTTATCCGGCAACTCTCCCTCTTCCCTGCTTTCTTCATCATCATTGGAAGAAGTGTCCGTATCATTTTGAGGAACTGGAGCAGTATTTTGCTGTGGCGACAATGAAGCCCTTGGTGACGGAGGTCTTGGCACGTCAACTGGAACAGGTGACCCAACGGGTGCAACCTGATTTGATGGAAATCTCTGGCGATAATCCGCCAACATAGCCTGCAAATCCTGTATTAAGGAAGTTGGTAAATGTTCAGTGTCCTCAGACCGAGAAGGTCTAGTATGAGGTGACTGATATGGCGTGGAATAAACGTCATGTGTATAATGATCATGGACTTCCTCCTCATCATCCTCCTGATATTTAATATTTAATTGAGAAGGGTGACGGGCAATCCCAAAAGGACCGTCATCCTCTTCCCCTTCATCTGACTCCTCTTCCATGTATGTCTCCAAAATGTGCGATGGCAAGAGTGGAGAAATATGTGAATAATCCTGCCTTTGATACGTTTTCATCTGAAAATGAGTGTATTGTATCTTTGCTGGAGGTGAACCGTGCAACAGATGAGCAGATGTCAGTGCGGAAGCCACTGTTACAGGGATCTCCGTCGACGGTCCTGTCAATGACAAAGATCTTGCCGTCGACGAGGTCGTCAATGGTGTCTTCGTCGACGAACCTTTCGTCGTCGGGACTGTCGATAGCATCTTCGTCGACGAGTCCCTCGTCGTCGGGACCGTCGATGGTGTCTTCGTCGACGAGCCCTTCGTCGACGGGTCCGTCGTTGTGTCTTCGTCGACGAGTTCTTCGTCGACGAGACCGTCGATGATGTCTTCGTCGACGAGTCTTTAGTCGACGAGACCGTCGATCTTCGTCGACAAGTCTTTAGTCGACGATGTCTTTGTCGACGATGAAGTCGGCTTCGTTGTCGTCGACGGAGCAGAAGATTTAGTCGACGGAGACTTTGTCGACGGAGACGTCGACGATGGCAACTTGGTTTTAGTCAGCAATGGTTTAACAGACATCAACGGTGAGGTAATAGCTGAAGTGGTAACCGTAGAAGTAGATGAGGAGGCAGAAGTCAAAGTAGTAGTAGGTACAGACACCAGAGAAACAGTCTTAGCCTGGGTTGTACTCACAGTTGAAGAAGCCGATGCACTCTTAGAGGGTTCTGAAGCTTTCTGAGAGGTTTTAAGTTTTTTCTTTCTCTCAGGAGAAGCACTTTCTTTGGATCTAGCTCTCTTGCTGGAGGTAGAGGCTTTGTCCTCATCATCAGTGGAAGAAGACTTCAACCACAAAAGAACCCTTGCCTCCCTATCCCTGATAGTTTTCTGAGGGAAGGTACGACAAATTCTACAGTCCTTCACAATATGTGAAGGGTGCAGGCAATAAATACATTCAGAGTGCTGGTCATCCACATGGACTCTCTTCTTGTAGCAGGTCCCACAAGCTTTGAAAAGAGCCTTCTTTTCAGACATTTTAAGGAATAAAGATCAAAAAACTGAGTAGGCACTCAGGGAGACTCCCTTACACACGAAGTGCGGTGAAAATCTGAGGAGAACTGCCTAAGCTGGGAAGGTTCTAGAAGGTGAGGACAGCTGATTGGCTAAGGCTACTATTTCAGGTCTTTTTACATAATGATGTAGATAGGCTGCTAAGTTTTGAGGCCTAGTTAGGCCTTTGGGCTTTTCCAGCCTACTACAAGAAATTTTTAGGCACTGCTATTGTATATAATTTACCGTGGGACTCCCGCCTCGACGACGGGGAATGATTCAGGCATGTGAATCTATGAAAGATACCCTAATACTGGATAAATTACGTTATCTTCACCGCCAGGTCCTGCAGGCTCTTCCAGAAGCAGCAACTCCGCCACCACATGACCTGCAGCCTGGGGACCGGATCTGGATCAAGGCCCACACCTGACGGTACTGCCTCCAGCCTAGGTGGAACGGCCCCTACACCGTCCTCCTGACGACAGCGACCGCCGTGAAGTGCAAGGGATTGACTTCGTGGATCCACAGTTCTCAGTCAAGCTGACAGTGGACCAGGACGATGGGCGGCAAGCTCCAGCAGCATCACCAGCAGCACCTGAGGCGGACCATAGGTACAGCCTCCGATCCACCAAGAAGGACTAGCCCAACCAGCACGACAGGGGATAAGGAAGAAGAGATCTCCTGCTGGCTGCAGACCATCCCTCCAACAGACAGATAGACGCCCCACAGGCAACCCTCAGCTGGGCCCAGCAGACACGGCCTCCTGATGTCATCATAGAGACACCTGTCTCCTTTAAGTGCGTAAACGTCTGTCATGTGCTAGTAACCTCTGACAGACCCAGCAAAGGCGCCAACGTGTTTTTATTGCAAATGGTGCTGGTGTCCGTATCAAATATAGAGATACAAGACCCTGCTAGTTAGACATCTAAAGCTGAAAGCATAACACGGAATAGTGAAGCACCAAAAGTACATTGAACTGTGAAAACTTCTTCAGCTACATGACTGCCACAGCATCTGGATCACACCGAGGAGTGGAAGACTGAGGCGAATGACAATAGAAGTGCAAGAGTCAGAATTGGTGATAATTATAAAATTATTGTGGCCAGGAGTGGAGAGGAAGGGAAATTTACAACTGATTGTACCAAAACCACCACTGCTGAGCAAGGTAGTGGACTTGATATTGCAACAGCTCTCCTTCCCCACATTTGGAAGCCTAGCACCGGCCCATGAACTGGCAAACACACGCCTTGCCATCTTGGACAGCGTGATATCTGGCCTACAACATATTGGCTGGGGGGCAATAATGGATATTGTATGGACACTTTATTAATTGTTAATAAAGATAAGAAATGCAGGTTGCACCACATGCAGTACACAGGTGTATAACAATACGGGTGGTGGGTGAAAGGGTGTTGTACATAACGATAAGGTCAACAGGAGTAGAGGTAACAACTGTCCAGATAGTAGCAGTGCCATATCCCCCAATATTGAGCGGGCTGCAGACACTTATACTGAATGACCTTTCATTCCCAGTAGTTGGCTTCCTGCCATCAGCCCAGGAGATAACAGCAGCACGTACTGAGGTTTTACAGAGTATTATAGCTGCCATAGAAAACAGTGGGTTGCATATTGTCACAGATGTCAATTGGGGCGAGAACAACGGCTTACTACTAGTCCCATAAACACATAATAATGCCTAGGCCAAGGACAAGTGAGCGAAGATGGCCATATGTACTGGCGGCCGCACGATCACCAGTACCTGGGATAATTGTGACCATTATATTTTTAGTGTTTGCAGACCATTTTGACATCCCATTTCTTCATGGCAGAATGGGGTACGAGAATAGTACAGATATACAAAATGGGGAGACCAACATAGTTGTGCCAGACCAAATTCTGTTGGAGAAGAAGGAGGAGAAAGAGAATTGTGGGAAGAATATAACAATAAATATGTTGAAATGCTGAAATTATATGTACAGATCATGAACATTTCAGGATGCTATGTTTGCACACACCTACCAACAGATACACAGCACAGCATGAGCTACATTGTACTACCAGTTTCTAAATACACGGGTTGTATTCTGATGCACGAGTTACTCTCCACTGAACACAATATGTCAGTATTAGTGGCACCACCAAGCACTGGCATCACAGCAGCACCAACACTGCATGTTTTCAATATAGCAGGTATCAGACAGGGTGCCAGGGAGCCTAAGAAAAAATGGGCACCATGCAGAAATATGCACCCTACTGGGTCAGACACTGAGATGCTTAGCACATTTGACGGGAGATCCAGAAACAGGGCTGAGGAGGATGACGATAAGCAGAGCAGAAACAAGGAAGGTGATATACCAAGGTTTAGAGTGCAATAGCTGTCCTTAGCTTTAACCTGTATCCTATATGATGAGAGGATACAGCGGGACAGAGAACCTGATTTACCTTCAGACATAGCTACAGTACAAAACTGCTCCACACAGCAGTCATGCATACCGCACACTTGTGTGTTACAGGAATTACTACAGGGAAAACAAGGACTGTTGGCATGTGAGGACAGGATAAACAAAATAAGGAGAATAATGGGACCAAGGAAAGTGAACCAAATATTTGTGGGCAAAAGTAACTGCACACACGTCACGAGGCTGTCACTTTAGGATGGAGATTACCAAGCCATGGCAGCCTACATTTGATTGATTGACCCCAATACTGCCCATTTAGATCACATGGTTAGCAACAGTATGTATGTATCAGACCTTACAAGGACATTTCTTGTTAGAGATCTTTGTCCATTGGCCATAAGAATCATGGTGGACTGTGCTACGTGTAATACTTCATGCTACGTGTCATATGGGTGGTTTTGTGGTTTATGTCTATAAAGGATGCCGGACACATCAACTCTTTGGACATTCAGGCTTCTATGCTGATTGTCTCCGTGTCACACGTGTTTTGGTGTTTTATTGTTGTAATAAATCTACCATCTTCTGAGCTGACAAAGAGCTGTGGTCGTGTTATCTTTCTATCATTTATTGTTCCTTATATTACAGATTTCACTTCTACGCCAGCGGCACAGGGGCGGCTGGATGCAGGGTGCCAACGCAGCATCGGGTGCCCAATGAAAAGCAATGGAGGCAGGCCAAATCTAAAAAGGGCTGCAGGCTCCAGCCAGGAGGCCGATCGAAGGAAACCAACAGCCATTGAGGTAAGTTATGATGCTCAGGGACGTAGGAACACCTTTTGTCCTCTTCACCAAGGCCCAGGATGGACGGGTGAAGGGGTGCCTTTTGGTGTCAGAAATGGCTAACCAGTGCACGTCGCGGTTGAGGGGTCTTCTTGCAGAAGCTGCAGGCAACTTCTAGGAGTCCAGGAGAGGTCAGCTCATGGTGGAAGTGGGCTCTTGAGAGCAGGGAAACTTGGCCTTGGGCTGGTGACATCGGGAGCAGAGGTAAAACCGGGGGGCAGGCTGCGCAGTTCTTCAGGTCACAGAGTCTTTACTTTGAAGAGGGTTGCTTTGTGAATAGGTCTGCTTTTCTCTGGAGACCTTGGTCTTGATCGAAGGCAGGCAGTCCTCCCAAGGTTCTGGAGGTCGCTGGGCTGCAAGCCGAGTTGACTTTTGGTTCAGGATCATCCAGGGATGCAGACAGGCCAGTAGAGCTGGGACCGTGTCTGGCTTTCGAGCTGGGTACTCGACAGAATCCGCGCTGCTTCTTGCCACTGAACCCATCAGGCAATTTGTGGATGCAGGTCAAACGGCGGCCTTGATCCTGTTGGAACATCCTGGAACGTGCTGATTTCGTCCACCGGAGACACCCTTGTCCCTGGGGATTCCGACAAGGTCGGTGAATAGGTCCTGGTCCTGGACCTGGAGGAGTCCGTGCGGGACCTAGATCTCCGCCTCCTATGACGACGTCTTGACCTGGTGGAGGATCTACGTCGACTCCTCGATTTCCCTCTCGGAGCGTGATCGCGACTTACTTGGCTTCGGTTGATCGGCCGGTTCCACCAGAGCGGGCGCCTTTGGTTTGGCCCGGGCCTTCGGCTTAGGAGTCCCCCTGGGAGGGGTCGGAAGCCTGGGCAGCGAGATCGACCTCGGAGGGATCGGAGGTGGCTTTTCTGGCAACTGAGTTTGAGGTACAGGTTGCAGAAGTGGTGGTAAAGGAGGAGGAGTAGGGGCCCTCGAAGGGAGACCCCTCGGCAATGGAGGCGGGGGTGTAACCGGTCTCTGTGACGGGGTATACACCTCGGAGTACACAGAGCCCGGTGATCCGCCTTCTTTTCCAGCCTGGGACGTTGGCGAACCTCCCATGACGGCAGACCTTCTTCCACGTCTCTTCGGCGTCGAAGAACGGCGACCGTCGGTCCCTCGACGTCGAGCGTCTTTTCCTCGGCGTCGACCGTCTCTCCCTCGACGGCGAGTGCCTTCGCCTCGACGACGACCTCTTGCGCCTCGACGGCGACCATCTGCGCCTCGACAGTGACCGTCTGCGCCTTGACGGTGACCGTCTGCGCCTCGACGGCGACCGTCTGCGCCTCGACGGCGACCTTCTGCGCCTCGACGGCGATCTGCGCCTCGACGACGAGGATCTCCTAGATGACGATCTTCTCCTTTTCACCGACGGCGAACAGCGGTGTCGCCTCGACGGCGACCGCCGACGCCGGGCCTTTCGACGTCGATCACTCGACGATGACTTCGACGAGGACGACGACGAAATCTTCACAGGAGACTTTGACGGCGGTCTGTTCAGTTCCTTCGACGCCGAGCGTCGACGTCGCTTTGCTCCAGACGACGAGGAACAGACTGTAGTCATCCCTCTCGACGCCGTAGTCTGTGCAAAAGACCCAGACGGAGCATGGGAACACTTGCTGGTCTTCCTGCCCCTGGGGAGCCCCCCAGAGGCCCCCGGAAACGGGCAGAGGAAGCCCCTCCAGACCCACCTTGCGCCTTCAGCCTTCTTTCCTCAAGGCCCTGAAGCCTGATCTTCTTTCTGTCCTTCAGGGTCCTGCCAGAGAAGCCCTGACAAATCACACACTCCTCTGGGACATGGGAAGAGGGAAAGCAGAGGATACACACCTCATGGGGATCCGATTTGACCTTCTTCCTGGAGCACTCCGGACGTTTGTCAAATAATGCAGGCATATTTGACATCAAAAGGTTGCAAAAACCAAGAAGAAAAGCACAAAAGTACTTTAGAAAGCACTCACTTGAAACAAAATTGAAAAATCACCAATAAACCCTTGAAAAGGGAGAGCTCAATGCTCCAGGGTCCTGCTTGCAGGAGCCGGAAAAAAGAACTGAAAGTAAAAGGGACCTGCAGTGCATTTTGGGATACTGTGAAGTTCTGGAAAGTTCTCTTAAAGGCACAGTATCCTGTTTTGAGCCACATAATCGCAGCCTATGGGGCTTGTCTGTCCATGTCTTCGTCTCTATCATTCCAGAGGGTTTTTGCTGCTGAAGCAAGGGAGATCTGGACAGACTTTGCTGTTTGTGGATTTTTGGTGGAAATTCTAGTTGAAGTACTGGACAGTGTAGCCTGTTATAAGGGCTGCATTATCTGTCTTTAAATTCTCTCTTAAGTGTCTCTGCAGTTCTGCATTTTTTCGACACCCTAAGAGATTATTTTTGATTGCTCCGGGGTCCACGCACATGAGCGGGACTATTCACTAGATTATGACTATACACAGAGATCCCCTACTACAGCAGGCTTTTTCCTTAGGAGCTCGGTTAGAAGACCTTATGCGGGTGGCAGATTGGTCTTCTGACTCCACCTTTAAGAGGTTTAAGCCAGTGGTGGAGGTTGCTCAGTTAGTGGTAAGTAAGCTTTGAACTAGCATAATCAGGGCCTCCGGTCCGGACATAGAATCCAAATTTGCCTAGCATTGTGACAGTAATGTTCAATTCTATTAAGGACATGGAGGCGAGGACTATCCCCCCGTTGCACACTAGGTGCGAACCCTCCCGTACTTATGTAAGTAAACTATTTTTATCTTTGCGAGGAAAGGCTTGTTGCGTGCATTTTGATGTTCTTCACAGTTGTGGTGTTGACTCTGTGAGGATGGTTTCAAGTACGCTCACGGGCTGTCGTTATGTTTCATGACATGATGGAGCCAAGCGAGATCAATGCAGACGTGACTCGCGCAAAGAAAGAGGAGGTCTGCGTAAGATGGTGGAGCTTTCTAGGAGTTGGAGACAGTGAGGAAGGACTACGTGGCAGGCTGAGTTTTACTTTTTCCTATAAGAGCAAATGACGTTTTTTCTCTGTATGTTACAAGAAAAATCATTTTATTGCTTTTCTGGCTGCTGTGTTTATGATGTTGGATTAAAGCGGAGAAAGAAAAACATAATCCTCGCCTCCGTGTCCTTAATAGAATTGAAACTTACCATCACAATGCTAGGCAAATTTCGATTCTTATGTCACTATTTTCCACACACAACATACAACATAGATTCCTCACATGCATCCCCTGATGAAGGGAGTACCCCCAAAATGAATTTGAATTCACTTGAGGAACAGTGGATTTTGAAAGTGATTCTATGAGAATAAATATGCTTAAACTGGAATACAAGTGGATTTGCTTCCAAGGGAAGGAGACATTGATGCACTTTTACGGGTACAAGCTGTGGAGCAGGAGACACAGACCAGATCTAATCTGGGCTATATAAACAAATGTAGCCAAATACTTCTACTTTCTGGCACGCAATGAGTGGATTTCATAAATACGACAATAATGAATGAAAAATACACGGCATGCATAGACAAGGTCTGCTATGTAACATCTGGACTCCTGTAAACCTAAACAAACACCAGTAATCAGACCCTAGGGACATCACCTGAAGCTCCTAAGATTTTCCTTTTGTTTGGTATCTTGTTTTTGGGAGGGGGGTTTTTAGGATAAGCTTTTTTTGGGTGTGTCTGGGGGAGGGGTGTGTCAGGTAGCCCCTGTGGTAGACGATGGGATAGAGGATAAGGAGTGCCATGCCATCGCTTCATATATTTCTCCCCTCATATATTTACAGTACCCTTTTACCAGTTGTCCACTTTGCTGTTATCAAGAAGCGGAGAGAGGGGAATCGGCAGGCGGCCCCTTTAAGCCGGAGCTAAGGATGGACATCAGAGGATACACACTTGAAGAAGGCGGGGGCGGCGAGCATGTCAGGTTGGTCAGTATTTGGTCCAGCTACACGTGGCATGGGAACGCGAGGCGGAGAAACCAGCGGGGAAAGACCGGAAAGACAGAGAAGGACTAACAGCCTTACGAGAGAGAGAACCGGAGCCCAGGGGAGGTCACAGCTTGTTGCCGAGCAGAACACCCTAACCTAGCGGAGGAGGGAAAACCGAAGCAGAAGACCAGTCCTCACTGAAGGACGCGGAGTCACCACGCCACGGCCCCGGAGTGATGTGGCTCTTACAGGTGCGTGGGCGTCTACGGGACTTTTGGAAAGGGGATGAGTCAGAGAGGGACGGGAGGGGAGGCTGAGGGGTAAAAGGGACCCAGGGAAAAGGAAATAAGTGAGACGGAAACAAAGACAAGAGCAGAAATCATCGGCTACTCTTTCTTTAGGTTGCTCCAACCTCTACACCCTCCCTCCACATTTATGCATAGCTATTATTTATCCCTCACATCCTCCCTTGACTAAACCATAAAGCAAAAACACTTACTTGAGTCTTTTCCTTCTGTCTGAGGGACGACGGCGACCGAGGCACACCAAAGGGACTGAAGAGAAAGACCCTGTGGGAAAGAAGAATATAACAGAGACAATCAATCATTGTGATTTCCTGCAATACTAATAAAAAGTGCATACCAAGAAATTATTCAATGCAGTGTGCTCCTTCTTAACCGACTCTTCTACATGAGGAGCTACATACTTTCCCTACAGGGAATGGGAGACAGACACACAGAGACCAACAGACACGCACACACACACACACGGGAAAGCATAGTAGGAAAATGCTATATACAGTTTTTATATGCTTGCACATGTACATTGTTTTAGAAAGATGGTGGAACTATTTATTCTGTTCAATGTGCCTATTTTGCTAACTACTTTTATCTGCTTCTATTACCATTGCAGTTCTGAAGAGATAAAATCCGACTTATATATGATATTGGCGTAATATATCCAATATACGCAATATTACTTTGCAACGAAACCCCTTGTAAATACGCTCATACTAGAGACATGGGAAAATCGGGCATTGGCCGAATAGGCGCCATCTTGGTTTCGTTCCCCGTCCTCACTTAGTTTAGTTCCGAAAGCATGTGACACCCTTTAGGATAGAAACTGAGCAGTTAGCCTAGGCTAAGAATGAACCATTACTTCTGTTCCTGGGAACTCAAGGTCGCATCTGCCTTTTAAGTCAGATAGGCACATTCCTATAGGCGCCGTGCGCCAGAACGAAAGGGAGTCACCTTCTCTGACCTGCCCCCATAATAGCTTAGCTGAGTTTTTAACTAATCAACTGTGCCTTATATGGGCTTTCCTTTTTGGCTTCACGAGAAGTGGTACTTTTCCATGTAAGGGGTTTCATGTGTTATGCTGAAAGAATATATGCACTGTTTTGAATGTGATCCAGAAGTCTCCTCTACAGCACCTTTGAGGGTGATGTTGTAATTTGGCAGCGGCATTAGCAGAAGATATGCTGTATTCACCAACTATTGTAACATCGTGCAGACTCCATTTTGTATTTGTGGCAGCCATTTTGTCTGCCACATGTTGCCATGTGCTTACCATGTGCTTTGTCCTACCTTCTTGTTAACTGCGCCTGAAATCTGCCCAGCAACAGGCTATATTTAGCATCCCCCACTTTCACGCATGCCCAGGCATGCCCAGTAGGGTCTGCAGCTGTTAGTAATTACTTCCAGATAGGAATGTGTTTCCTAGTTTCTGAAAACTGTTAACTCCGCCCACTCATCGATTGTGCCTTCCAATATGCCCTTATATGTACATAAAACTTGCTCTTGTGTTTTGTACCGCCTCCTTTTGAAACCCCTGCGTGGGTATAAAAGGACCATGCTTTCTTTGTTCGGGGTGCTACTTCATACAATACTGGAGGGTGTTGTTTGGACCGTAGTACCGCCTCATGAGGTGTAATAAATATTGTTTTTCTATTTCCAGTTTCTGTGCCAACTTCTTTTTATGGTCTGAGGACTTTGTGCAGAGAAGGGCAAACCCCTTGCAGTGGGAGGCCTTGCTGAGGCTCATCACTAAAGTGAGGACGAGAGAGAGGCTCCTCTATATAGAGTACTTTGCATTATAATAATAATAATAATAATAATAATAATAAAACCACTTTTAGAGCGCCTGGTTACACTCAAGACAGTGTGTCCCCGCGCATAGAAATGCTACTGCTCCCTGAAGAGGCCGAGGTCCGGAACCGGTCTGCGTCCTAGGCTACAAAGAGACACTTATTGGCTTGGGAAAAGGTAAGTTTTTAATTTTAGTCTGAATCTCATTTCTGAGGGCTCCATGCGCAAGTCAAGAGGGAGATTGTTCCAGTGCTTACTCACAAGAAAGCGGAAGGAGCTACCTCCCATCCTAGTCTTGCGTACGCGAGGAAGCTGAAACAGCATCGCTCCAGCAGATCTAAGGTTCCGGGTGGGGCGATGGATAGTGAGAAGGTTTCTCAGGTAACCTGGACCTTTTCCCTGGGCAATGCGATGGGCAAAACAAAGAGCTTTGAACTTGATGCGCTCCTCAATAGGGAGCCAGTGAAGTTTTCGTAATGCCGTCTTTCCCGATGCCCTGCGTGGAAGGTTGAGTACCAAGCGGGCAGCAGCATTTTGGACGCACTGCAATTCAAGTCAAGTCAAGTCAAATAATTTGTATAGCGCACTACATACCCAGAGGGTTTCAAGGCGCTTAGGAAGGGGAGGAGGATTATTTGTCAAATATCCACGTTTTAAGCTGCTTTCTGAACGCTAGGTGGTTCTGGGTGAGGCGAAGGTAAGCGGGGAGTGAGTTCCATGTTTTAGCAGCCAGGTATGAAAAGGATCTGCCTCCCATGGTGGTCTTGTTGATGCGAGGTACAGTGGCGAAGGCTTGGCTGGAAGAACGTAGTTGGCGGGAGGGGGTGTAGAAGGACAGTCGAGAGTTGAGGCAATCTGGTCCGATGTCGTAGAGTGATTTGTGTGCGTGGGTAAGCAGTCGGAAAGTGATCCTCTTATTGACGGGTAGCCAGTGGAGGTCTTTAAGGTGACCAGAGATGTGTTCGTTACGTGGGATGTCTAATATGAGCCTGGCTGAGGCGTTTTGGATTCGTTGGAGTTTCTTCTGGAGTTTAGCGGTGGCGCCTGCGTATAGGGTGTTTCCGTAGTCCAGTCGGCTCGTGACCAGAGCGTGGGTGACTGTTTTCCTTGTTTCGGAGGGGATCCAGCGGAATGTTTTTCTGAGCATGCGAAGAATGTTGAAGCAGGAAGAGGATACGGCGCTGACTTGTCTGTTCATTGAGAGTGAAGAATCCAGGATGACGCCAAGGTTCCGTGCGTGGTCTGTCGGGATGGGTGCTTTTCCGAGGGCTTCCGGCCACCAGGAGTCGTCCCAGGCAGAGGGGGATGTACCTAAGATGAGGACTTCTGTTTTGTCTGAGTTCAGTTTCAGACGGCTTTGTTTCATCCATTCGGCGACTTTTTTCATTCCTTCGTGTAGGTTAGTTTTGGCGGTGCAGGGGTCCTTGGTGAGAGAAAGGATCAGTTGAGTGTCATCCGCGTAAGAGATGATGTTGAGGTTGTGTTGGCGGGCGATGGCCGCGAGGGGGCTCATGTATACGTTGAAGAGGGTGGGACTGAGTGAGGATCCTTGAGGTACGCCGCAGATGACTTCAGAGGCCTCGGACTTGAACGGAGGAAGGCGGACTCTTTGGGTTCTTCCGGTGAGGAACGAGGTGATCCATTCAAGTGCTTTTCCTTGGATTCCGATGTTATTGAGGCGTTGTAGAAGGGTGCTGTGGCAGACTGTGTCGAATGCTGCGGAGAGGTCGAGGAGGATGAGGGCGACTGTGTCTCCATTGTCCAGCAGAGTTCGAATGTCGTCTGTTGCTGCGATGAGGGCGGTCTCAGTGCTGTGTTTTGCTCGGAAGCCAGATTGTGAGGGGTCGAGGGATTTGTTGGCTTCGAGGAAGGCGGCGAGCTGGTTGTTGACGGCTTTCTCGATGACTTTTGCCGGGAATGGGAGAAGCGAGATGGGGCGGTAATTTTTGAGTTCGGTGGGGTCCGCTGTTGGTTTTTTCAGAAGGGCGGTGAGTTCAGCGTGTTTCCAGTCTTCTGGGAAGGTAGCGGAGTTGAAGGAGCAGTTGATGACGTTTCGGAGGTGAGGTGCTATGACGGAGTCTGCTTTGTTGAAGATGTGGTGAGGGCATGGGTCTGTGGGGGATCCAGAGTGGATGGAATTCATCAGGCGGATGGTGTCTTCAGTGGAGATTGGGTTCCAGGCGTTAAGGGTGTTTACGGGGGGAAGATGGTCAGCAGCTGGTAGGGTGGGTTGGTTTCCGGGTTGGTTGTCAAAGCTGTTGTGGATGTCTGCAATCTTGTTGTGGAAAAAAGAGGCTAGGGAGTCGCAGAGGGTTTGAGAGGGGGTGATGTCGTTGGAGTTGGCCGAGGGGTTGGAAAATACCTTGACGATGTTGAAAAGTTCCTTGCTGTTGTGGGCGTTGTTGTCAAGTCGATCTTTGAATGCTGTTTTCTTGGCTTTACGGATCAGTTGGTGGTGAGTGCGGGTGGCGCTTTTGAAGGCGTCCTTGGTGCTGGTGGTTGGGTCTTTTTTCCAGGCTTTTTCAAGGGAGCGGCAGAGTTTCTTGGATTTCTTAAGATCATCGTTGAACCATGAGGCCTTCTTGCTGCCAGGTTTGCTTTGACGTTTTTTCAGTGGTGCTAAGGTGTCGGCGGTGTTGGATAACCATAGGGTGAGGTTGGCGGCGGCTTCGTTGGCGTTAGAGGAGAGGGCTGGGGGTTTCGAAGGAGTGAAGCGGAGATTTGGTCCGTGGTGATTTTGTTCCAGTTTCTTTGCAGGGTAGGTTGGGAGTGGTTGATGGGTTTCGGCTTGTTGTAGGTGAAGTGGACGCAGCTGTGGTCGGTCCATAGGAGATCCGTAGTGTGGCTGAAGGAGACATGATTGCTGGAAGTGAAGATGGGGTCGAGTGTGTGACCTGCGTTGTGGGTGGGGGAAGTGACTAGTTGTTTAAGTCCGAGGTTGGCGAGGTTGTCCACGAGGGTGGCGGTGTTGCGGTCGTTGATCTTCTCAAGGTGAAAGTTGAGGTCTCCCAGAAGGATGTAGTCTTTGGAGGGGAGCGCAAGTGGAGTGATGAAGTCCGTGATGTCTTCACTGAATTTAGCGCGGGATCCTGGTGGTCTGTAGAGGAGGGTGCCTCTGAGTGTGGTCTTGGGGTCGATGTGGATCTGGAAGTGAAGGTGTTCGGAGTTGGCGAGGTTGGTGTCAGAGCTGGTTGAGATGCGGATTGATTTCTTATGGACGATAGCGATTCCTCCTCCTGTGTGGTCGGTGCGGTCTTTGCGAGTGATCTTGTAGTCTTCAGGGATGGCAATGGTGATGTCTGGAGCGGAGGAAGCATTCATCCATGTTTCCGTGAGGAAGGCGACGTCTGGAGAGAAGGTGTCTAGTAGGTTCCATAGGTCAATGGCGTGCCTGTGCACCGATCGGGTGTTGAGAAGGATGCATTGTAGGTGGTTGGGGTCGGGAATCTGTGGTGTGGTCGTGGCGGAGATGTTGTCGGTGCCGCTGAATTTGCAGGAGTAGCAGGAGAAAGGTCCATGGGTGTGTCCAGGGGCGGCTAGGACGCAGTTGGGGGCGCGACCGGTGTTAAGGGCCAGGAGGGTGGCGGCATCGTAGGTAATGCGGGGGGGCTGGGCAGCGCGAGGGGCAGGGGGTCTGGCGCTGGGCGCGGTCCAGGCGCGGACGGGCGTAGACGGGCTTACCTTTGGCGCACCTTCGGCGCGGATTGGGCGCGGTCGCTGCGCGTGAACGCTGCTCGCGCGAACTACTGTCATATATGGATAGTGGAGGGGGAGGGGCGAGGGTTGCTCAGCTGGGAGGCGGGGCGGGCTCCAGGGATCAACAACAACAACAACAAAATGGAGGCGGAGGGGGGAGCACAGCGTCGCGCTAGTCAGAGCGCGCAAATATAGTGAAAAGCGGCACTATTAATTATTTAAATAGCTAAGAGAGCAACTCGGCAGGCAGGCACACAGCAGGCTAATGCAATTAGGCAGAAAACAATGGCAAAAGCGGTACAGCGCTACCGGGTGCGGTGAAAGCGGCACGATTAATTAATTAATTAACTAGTACAGCAGCTCGGCAGGCAGGCACACAGCAGGCAAATGCAATTAGGTAGAGATCACGGTAACAGCAGCACAACGATACCGAGTGTCACGAGGGGACACTGGGGAGCGACCACTCAGCCTGAGGGACAGGAGCGAGTCACGGCGCTCTAAGGTTCTGCAGCGCTAATCAGGTCTGTGGGAGGGTTGCTCAGCTGGGAGGCGGGGCGGGCTCCAGGGATCAACAACAACAACAACAAAATGGAGGCGGAGGGGGGAGCACAGCGTCGCGCTAGTCAGAGCGCGCAAATATAGTGAAAAGCGGCACTATTAATTATTTAAATAGCTAAGAGAGCAACTCGGCAGGCAGGCACACAGCAGGCTAATGCAATTAGGCAGAAAACAATGGCAAAAGCGGTACAGCGCTACCGGGTGCGGTGAAAGCGGCACGATTAATTAATTAATTAACTAGTACAGCAGCTCGGCAGGCAGGCACACAGCTGGCAAATGCAATTAGGTAGAGATCACGGTAACAGCAGCACAACGATACCGAGTGTCACGAGGGGACACTGGGGAGCGACCACTCAGCCTGAGGGACAGGAGCAATTGGTGTAAGCCTTTTCTGCTTAGGCCTAGGAGAAGGGCGTTGCCGTAGTCCAAATGAGGAGTGACTAGGGCATGAATAAGAGTTTTCCTGGCACTGATGGGGAGCAGATCTAGGACTTTACGGAGTGTTTTTAATATTCCGAAACATTTTCCCGTAATTTTGCTAATCTGTTGTTTGAAAGAAAGCTCCGCATCCAGCCAAATTCCTGATTTTTGACGGAGTCCGCCGGAAGGGGGATTGCACCTAATTCTGTTGGCCACCAGGCCTGCAACCAGGCAGAGGGGGGCTTTCCAACCACCAACAGTTCTGTTTTATCGCCATTAAGGCGAAGGCAATTGTTGTTCATCCACCCTGCCACAGACCGCATGCAGTTGGAAAAGTTAGTGGCATCCTCTGCCTGATTGGGGGTAAGTTTAATTATTAGTTTGATGTAAATATATAATTTACTGTCGGAATTTCTATGCAAGTAAGTACTTAATCAATAATAACTCAATCGGAAAGAAGGAAACAGAGTCCGTGGTGTTAGAGTTCTAAGGGGTTTTATTCCTATAAAAGGAATGGTCAAGACCTGGATATCATGTTCCTGCAACCACAGGGGTTCAGGAAGGGGATAGAGCAATATTTTATTGACAATACATAGCTTATATACTTAAAACTTATACAGTAAACCAATACAGTAGGCGTAACAGCTGAGAGAAACAAGATAACAGTATACACGTGGTAGGAATACGTAAGCAGAAGGCGTAAACTAGGCGTGAACATAGGCGTGAGTATTTGAAAACGTCACAGATAGGTGTAACAAGTAGGTGGGTACTTGGCAGAATTGTGCAATGTCAGCAGAAATCGGAGACTTGGATGCGCGCGCAGCTGCATGACGTGTAACTGAGAGTGACAGGGAACTTTGACATTTACACAAACGGAAAGAGACAGAAGTCTGGCATGTCGAATCAACTCGTACCTAGATCATATCTGATATCTGATGTTTGGGAACCATACTATCTAGAGAGGAAAGGGTCTCTGGGACAGAGGCTATTCTATACTGACTATGAGTGTGTGTGTAGGCGTCTTTGTGTCTGCATGAGATGCGAGGGGCATGGGCCTTCCATGGTAACAGAGTCTATGAATTACTTGAACATGACAGTGCGGCCGGGCCCTTTGCTCTGCAGCTGGGAGAATGTTTACTTAAACTAGTAGGCAGGAATGCATTTTCGAGGAGCGGACCAGATAATTCGAAGGTTGAATACAGTCTTGGCAGGCAGCAGGCTGGCCTACGCGTTGTTAGCCGCGCAGGGAGTAAGGCAGAGTTCAGAGATACAGGTGGGGGCTATAGCTTCGGAGCGTTTCAGGAGGCTTGAGGCCTGGACTTGCATCTGGGCCTTGTGGAGCCTTCGAGATGGGTGCAATTTGATCATACATGCACCATAAAAGACGTTGGCAAGACATACTTAGGAACTGAATTATTGATCCATTCATGGCGGATCTGAAAGAGGACATGTTAACGTTGGACGCAAATGTATTTGCGTCTTCGGAACTGGCACAGGAGGGAAGTTACATGCACTTTTAGGCTGATACATGGAGACGGTGGGGTACACGCTAGGGAACATTTCTTGACCATAAAATTATATTTCCTCATTCCCTCCTTGTTCCCTGCGGACCCTTCATGATATATCGATTCTCATAAACCGATCGGTCTGTTCTTGTAACATCATTTGCTCTTCTTTCTTCTTTTTATGTTTTGAGAGAATACTGGAATGTTCAATGCACGATGTGGCACACAGTCCACAAATCGCTGGCCCACACTGTAGGCACAGGCAGCAACTGAATACTATGACAAGGGCAATACCTAGGAAGGATAGGATCTTCCATCCCCAGGCCGATAACACGCTCCAGAACCAACCGGACCAAGTCCAGGTGCCTGGATTCTGGTGTATCAGACTTGCAATCTTGTGAAGACGAGTAATAGCTTTATATACTGAAGGCGCGTTTTCTGGAATGAAAACACAGCAACTTGACCCGATGACCTTACAGGCTCCACCTCTATCTGCCAAGATGACGTCAATAACAAGACGATTCTGTAGAACAACAACCCGCATGGAGGCCTGCTCCTCTGTTAAGTTACCTAAAGCGGCAGTAGCTTCATTAACGACTGCTTCGAGAGTTCTAGTTAATTTACGTATCAGCTTACTATTGGAGACGGTACCTAAGAAGGGGAAGAAACCTTTATTGAAATCTGTGTATTGCTCCCATGTCGTTTCAGTATAGTCGACAATCGGGAGATCTCTTCGGAGTCTATTCTTTACTAGGTTTGTATTTCTGTGATAATCAGGGGGAGCTAGGAAAACAGGTGGCAGAAGGAATGCAATGTAACAGGTACCATCCCAATCCGGGGGCAGACTTATGTATGCGGTAGAACCACAAACAAAATAAGAATGACGAGTTGCTCTGAAGGAAGATTTACCTTGATCACTGAATTCGATCACAGTAGTGCACTTGCTATGACCTAAGTGTACTGAACCTTTCTTTCTGATACATAAATCACCTGTGACTGGTAATACTGACATAGCAGAAAGGACTGGTGTAGCTTCAGATTCAACAGTAAGAATCATAAGGTTAACTGTGTAATTACCTAATCCATAAACTTCATTTTCTAGATCAGTTCCTATTCTTATGGGAAGTCCCTTCTTGTCAGGATAACAGACGTTAAGTAAAACTAAGTTCAGGTTTCCCCAAACCCAATTTCCTCGGAAAACAGCAATATCAGAATATAGGGAGTTAATTATTCTAAACCATGCTCCACAGGAGCCATTGTGAGTGAACGGGTACGGAAAGAGAGGCAGAACTCCCTTGGACTTCTGATAGGGAGGGAGTCGGCCACATATCCAACAGTTTGTAGCATTGCTGGTCTGATGGGAATGATGTAACATGTTAATGAATGTATTGTTGCGCAGCGCCAGTCTGTAAGATAACTCATGAGGGGGTAACTCACTAAAAGTATGTTCAGCAGTAACATTGTAAACAGATTGTTCACGTTTGAAGATAGGGTAGTATATGGAAAGCAGTACACTTGCAACAATAATCAAAAGACTTAGAAAAAACATAATCAGTAGTGTCACAATACAGTGACTACGCAGTGATTTACAATATGTACTTTTCCTCAGTTGTCTCTCTCTCTCTCTATCTCGATCTAGGGGATACATATCAGAAACTATTTAACCGATTCACCTAGGGAAGGACTTAAACAATTAAACTGTCTGACTTGCTAGATCGAAGTTTCATGCGATACTCTTCTTGGGGAGTTATTTCTTGTTTTGGAATGTTAGAGTCACTTGTATCAAGGCAGTCTTTGGAGGGGGTAAGCGAGTCAGTCTTTAATAACAGTTCGGAACATTTTTTAATGTGGCTCGAGTGAACCCATCCTTTGCGGCCTTCTAACTTGACTGCTGTCCTCGTCGTGAGTAGGACGATCTTGGGTTCTTTCCAGCGGGGCTCCAGCCGACTTTTCCTGTCGAAGTTCCTCACCAGGACTATGTCTCCAGGACGGACATCATGCGGCTTTACATCAGTGTTGTCAGGGAAAGCGGCAGCAACCTGTGAACGACATGATTGGAGTGCAGACATCAAGGAGGCAAGGTAATCGGTCAGCATATTACTATCAACATCAGTTATTTTTCTCGGCATAGGGGTTCCCCACATATTTGGTGGCCTGCCAAAGACCACTTCATACGGGGACAGTCCTGATCTCGAATGGGGGACCATCCGCATATAGAATAATGCAACTGGCAGAGCGACTATCCAGTCGACCCCTTTCTCTTTACAAACTTTAGCAAGGCGTGTTTTCAGTGTCTGGTTATGCCTCTCTACAAGGCCAGCGGCTTCAGGGTGTCTGACACAGTGGAATTTCCACTGATATCCTAGCAGAAGTGAAACCTGCTTCATTAGCTCGGACGAGAATGGCTGTCCGTTATCTGAGTACACGATACGAGGCAAGCCGTACCGTGGGAAGAATTCACGAACCAGCTGCTTGGCAGTGGTCGGAGCAGTGTAATCTGAGACTGGGTATGCTTCGGTCCAACGGGAAAGTGCACAAACAACTACGAGGACATACTTGAATCCTCGACAACGGTCCATCTGGATATAATCCATCTGGAGGACTTCAAAAGGGTGATCAGGGGGGTGGAATCCACCTTGCTCTACGGGGACGCTTTTTCCTGGATTGAACTGACAACAGATCATGCAAGTACGCACTTTCTGTTTTGCGGCTGCTCGTAAGTGTTTGTTGTACCAGAGATTCTGTAAACTGTCTAACATCGCTTTTTCTCCTAGATGTGCTGGACTATGTGCTGTATTTATTATGACTTGAACCATAGAGTCGGGGAGAAACCATATAGATTTTCCCTTCGTCATCCAACCTTGATCTGTCTGGATCCCTCCTAGTTCGTTCCATTTCTTGATTTCCTCTGGAGTAGCATGTGTCTGAATATCAATCACGTCCAGTGTGGGATCCCTAACTGTCATACAATGTGTCAGTACTGTTGTCTTTGTCATGTCTGTTGTTTGAGTATGGGTTAATGCCGTATGTTTTGCTGTTTGGTCTGCCAGGTCGTTACCCTGGGAAACGGAATCGGTAACCTTGGTATGAGCTTTACATTTCATGATGGATATGCCGGAAGGCAAATGTATTGCGTCTAACAGTGCTTGAATGAGGGGACCATGCTGAATCTTGGCCCCGTGAGAGGTCAGGAAACCTCGTTCCTGCCATAACATTCCGAAGTCGTGTACGACTCCGAAGGCATAACGTGAATCTGTGTATATGTTAACATTTCTGTTCTTGGCTAGTACGCAGGCTCGGGTCAAAGCGACGAGCTCTGCTGCTTGAGCGGACAGTATATCAATACGGTATGTTTCCTTTACTTCGGTTTCAGTGGTCACTGCATAGGCGGCCACTAACTCTCCTGTATCTGTTCTCATACATGAACCATCCACATAAAGTGTCAGGTCTGGGTTTGTCAATGGAACATCAGTTAAATCTTGTCTGGGTTTTGTTACTGCATTAACTATTTCTATACAATCATGCGGGGCTGGATCTGTCAAAATTGAAGGTAACAATGTTGCGGGATTCAGGGTACTACAGCGTCTGATTTTTATGTGTGGCTGGAATAGTGTTAATTCATAACCTGTCAATCGTGCTATAGTCAAATGTTGAGTTTGGGTTCGATTTAAAAGAACCTCTACAGAATGTGGAACTTGTACTGTTAATTGATGTCCTAAAACAATTGAATCACTCTGTCTGATTGCTAGGGCTGTCGCAGCTACTGACTTCAAGCACGCAGGGAGTGCCTGAGCTACTGAATCCAATGTACTTGAAAAATAAGCGCAAGGCTTATGTGAACCTGCTTGATCTTGAGTGAGGACAGACAGTGCTGTACCGTCACGTTCTGTAACAAAAAGTGTAAAAGGTTTGCTGTAACATGGTGTCGCTAGAACTGGTGCTTGACATAAAGCTTTCTTTAATTCTTCAAAGGCTTGTGTATGTTCCTGAGTCCAAGGAAGGACGGTTGAAGTCGCTGCTTCCTGTGTTGTTAACTGAATGAGTGGTTTAGCTAGAAATGCATACTGAGGAATCCATTGTCTGCAGTACGAGGTGAGGCCTATAAAGGCCCGCACTTCCTTTTGTGTCTGAGGTTGTGACATATTTACAATTAACTGGATGCGATCAGGAGTGAGCTGTCTCCCCACTTTGGACAGCAAGTGACCCAAGTACACAACTTGCTGAACACAGAATTGTAGCTTCGAAGGGGACACCTTGTGCCCCTTGTCGGCCAGAAAATGCAGAACTGTCAGTGATGCTTGTTCACATTCGGGCTCACTTCGTGCGGTGATCAGTAGATCATCGACGTACTGTAACAGGGCAGTATCAACTGGCATTTGAATACAATCGAGCTGTCTTTTCAGCGCTTGACTATAGATGCTGGGGCTTTCTGTGAATCCTTGAGGTGCGCGTGAAAATTTGAAACTTCGGCCATTTAAACTGAATCCGAAGAGGTATTGGCTCTCTGGGTCAATGGGGACACTGAAAAAGGCGTTCTTGAGATCAATTACAGTAAAGAACGTAGCTTCTGAATCAATAGCAGTCAATAAGGATGAGATATCGGGAACCACAGGAAACTGCGGAACTATGCATTTATTCAGTTCTCGCAAATCAATCACCAGCCGATATACTGGCGGTGCATTGGGATCAGTACGTTTAAGAATCGGAATGATAGGGGAATTACAGATGTTGGAGTCGGTCTCTACGACCACTCCTTGGGCAATGAGCTCTTCAATGATTTCCAGTAAAGCCACTACAGCATCAGGTGGTAACTTGTATTGTCTGATTCGTGGTAAAACAACTCCTTGTCTGAGCGTAACACGGTATGGTGTAATATGCATGCAGCCTACATCGGTTGGGCCTTGTGCCCACAGGTGGTTCGGTACATTTTTCAATCTGACATCTAATTCACGTAAAACATAGTGACCTTTAAAATCTCGCAAAAAGAGTCTAACTCCTTCTGGAGAACAGCATATCACTGCACCTAGTGCCTTTAATGTCTTTATTCCCAACAAATTTTCTGGACATGATTTCGTAAGCAACAAGTCTGTAACACGTGACAATGGACCTACTGCTAGCGGGACTGGTGCTGATACTTCATTTACAATAGGCTGTCCTGAAAAACCAAGGGAAACATTCTGTGAGCCGGAGAGGGGTGCCCCTGGGACTTCGTCATGGCTAATTGTTGTGCGGCTTGCCCCTGTGTCAATTAAAAATTTTCTGTCTTTTCCCAATACTTGACTGTGTACATAAGGACCTTCTTGATCTACAGGAATCTCAATAAGAGGCAAACCAACTTCCCTCTCTAGGCTGTTTCATGCGTATCGCTGATAATCGGGATAATCGGGTTGAGCATACTGGCTCATCTGTCGTGAAACCTGCTGTGTTGCGGCTATGGGCTGTGGCTGTGATGCCGCTACGGTCTGGGCTGTATGTAGCGCATGCGCAGGCTGGGAATTCTGTGACATAGTTCGGGGATGCTGTGAAGTCTGTTGTTGAACCTGATCTTGTCTAGGTGGATGCGGTCTTTCCTTAGTTTTACCAGTTGCTATATTATACTGTAGGACTGGGCATTCATGTACGTAGTGACCTGGTTTCTTGCAATAATTGCATGTCCCTTTAACGGGAGCTGCTGAATTTCCTGTCTGTGTCGTACCTTTTCTCTGGCCCTCGGTTGGAACCGACTGGGCCACTAACATTTTCAGTTTCGTGTCTTTCATGCGTTTCTGTTCGTGATCCTGTTCTTCTCTAATTCTGTTCTGATGATACTGTAACATTTGTAGCATCTGGGATGGCGTATTTGCTTGCCATGTACTTTCAACTTTATATACCCGGTTCTTGACTGCAGTCAGGGAATTTTCAACTAACTTAGATACAAAAAGGTGCGGGTATGACTCGCTACCCGGTTTCAGGCCACTATTAATAATAAAACATTTCTCAAATCTCGAATAGAAGTCACTAGTATCTTCATCATGTTTCTGTTTACAGGCTGAGATCGCGTCCCAGTCTTCCTTTTTCGTTGTTAGTAATCTTGGTAAAACTTGTACTATTAAACCTGGTAATGCTTTTTCTTTGACCCCAAGGCCTAGCCCTGGTGTACGACCTTTCTCCTCATCTTCTATTTCAGTCCATATAATCTTTTTATCTCCCACCTCCCACTCTTTTTCCTTTAATTTCTCATAGATGCCAGTAGGCAGCAGTACCTTTAACAGTTTCATAATATCAGTGTACGTATAATCTCCCATCAGTAACATGTCTTTTAGTTCACGGTGAAAACCTGTAGGGTCTTTATCATGACAAGGTAACAGTTTCTTCATTTCTAGTAATTCCAACTTCGTTAAAGGTGTGTAAACATACACACGTTCCAAGGTATTATTGGTACCCATGACTGGGTGTACTTCCCGTAAGGGGTTCTGACTTTCGATGCCATGTTGATACTCCATATGATACATTTTCCTTTCTGGGAGCGGAGCAGAAACAGAATGGGGAACATATTCGGTATTCAAGAAAGTGTTATATCTGTGTCGCTGTTCTAGAATTATTTGTATTAACTTGGTATTTAGACCTCTCCATCTGTCCATAAGTAATGCTTCTAATGTATCGTGTAAGGGACCTGGATCAGAATGTTGGTATCTGAATAACGTGAGGAGGTGCTGGATCATGTATACACCTGCTAATTTCTGTTCCTCTGGGGACAGATTCAGAAAAGTCTGTGCTACGATATCATCTTTATATACATTGGGATTGTCAGCCCATAAGACTGCTGACCGGGCTAGTTCTTGTTCATCCATGGAATTGAGTACATGGTACCCCATTCGTTCTCGAAGTCTTCTATCAGTCTCCTGGAACTGGTGTTCCGGAGAGTTCGGTTTAGTTATGCCAGAGAGAAAAACTCTCTTGCTTTCTGGACGGATGCCTTTCCTAAGGTAGGCTCCCTTACCTACATACGCTATTGTTTCTGTAGCTGTTTCTGGTTCTTCGCGTTCTTCTTCCTCCTCAGAGGATGCTTGTTCTTTGTCTTTTTCGTGCATGTCTATCACGGCTCTCCTGATTTTCTTGTACATACTGGTTATACAACCCCCTTTATCATGCTTTCCATCGGATATATTTTGACCCCACTTGCTTAGTGCTTCCATTTCTTCCTTATCTGTTCCGGGCCTGTCTCGTTCTCTTATTAAACAATTTATGAAAAAACGTAATATGTGTGCTTGAGTGTCAACCTTCTGATATGCCTCCTTAATACTTTCGGGATCTTTACCTGTCTGGATAAAACGATATATTCTGTCTAAATGGTCTTTCATTCCTGGGAATGTCAGCAAGTAATCTGTAGCATTGCGCAAACGTAATGATGCTATCAACATCCTATCATCTTTGCCGGGCACTGGATCATATCTGCAAACTGTAAGTGGTTCTTTGAGTACATCGAAATGGGGGGATTGGAGCGTAATAGAGTTCTGCCTATCCCTAAACTGTAATCTATGTGTTGGTGGCGGGGTCCGGAAACCCCCTACCGCCCCTTCAGAAACGGATGCTTGAGCATTACTTCTTTGTGGAGTCTGCATGTGTACTTGAATTTGTCTTTTAGCAGGGTCAGGTAAAAGCGGTTTCGGCATGTCTCTTTTCGGTACAGGAAGTGGTGGAGGTGGAGGAACGGCGGACTTTTGAGTGAGGAGATCTAATTGCGGCAATAGCGGGGTAGGGTCTGGAGGCAGGTTGCCACCTCCAGCACCGTCAGTGGGCAGGACACGGACACGTGGATTTGTGTAAGCAGGAGCTTCACCTTCTAGATAGGAATTCAGGAATATGTCTTTAGTAGTCCTGTGATTTATTTTAGTCGGAACTAATGGTGACGGCAGATTCTTCGGTATTTCGGATGTGGCTTTAGACGAACCCTCGGCCACAAAATACATACCATTTACAAGATTGTTTCGCGCACGGTCTACTTGTTCTGCTTTTACTCGAATTCCTTCGTTAACTAATTCATTTTCTCGGGCTCTATCTGACTCTTTAAGTCTGTCTTCTTTACGGAGTGCTTTCTCAGCACGCTTATGTGATTCTTTACGCCAGAATTCTATGGCGTCTTTCTGGGATTGTCTGGCTTTCTTTTTCCATAATACTTCTTCTACCTTCATGATGCACTCGGCATCCCATGTTCCAGTAGCTGGCCATCTGTATTTTTCATCTAAATGTTTCGTATAGTCGGCCCATAAATCTAGATACAATATGGCGTCTATGCCATGCTTGTGGTACATAAAATTTCCAGGCGTGTCCCTAGGGGGGATAGGAATTTCTTCCTCTAGTATCCCTTTCCTAGTTCCTATCTGCTTTAGCTTATCGAAGAACGGCATCTTGTTGCTTAATACTGAATACTTGATACGGAACACAATTTGCTACAACAAAGCACAATAGAACACAATAACGTACTTTAAACAATCATTCATACCACAACATTAATCCCATAACAACATTTAGAACATATCTCTACCCTTGCTAACTGATATGCTGCTAAACAGCACAGATACACTGTCTAAAACAATGCAGACCGCATTTGTGTACCCAAACACGTCTTTACCGGATACATAATAATGCACCCGTCTAGATACGACCCAGCAATGGTACTCACCGGGAAGCACGGAAAACGGAAGGCCTCGGAAAACTCGGACCGGACTGGACTCGGATTCGGACTGGACTCGGCACGCGATACTTCGGAAAACTGGTGGGCCTCTTGACACCTCGGACCTTGCTTCCTTCGGCTAGGCTCTGGTCGGGATCCTCCGCACTCCTTACCGCCTCGTCTGGGTGCTGATCGCAGTCTTCGTCACCTCCGTGGGCCAGAGGGAGATACTGGAAATCCTGCCAGTACGCGTAGGTTCCTTCTAACTGATGGCAGGGGACAGAGTATGCAACGCACCAACCGGCGCGTAAGGTGGGGGAGGGTCCCTATTCGGGCGCCAAAATGATGTAAATATATAATTTACTGTCGGAATTTCTATGCAAGTAAGTACTTAATCAATAATAACTCAATCGGAAAGAAGGAAACAGAGTCCGTGGTGTTAGAGTTCTAAGGGGTTTTATTCCTATAAAAGGAATGGTCAAGACCTGGATATCATGTTCCTGCAACCACAGGGGTTCAGGAAGGGGATAGAGCAATATTTTATTGACAATACATAGCTTATATACTTAAAACTTATACAGTAAACCAATACAGTAGGCGTAACAGCTGAGAGAAACAAGATAACAGTATACACGTGGTAGGAATACGTAAGCAGAAGGCGTAAACTAGGCGTGAACATAGGCGTGAGTATTTGAAAACGTCACAGATAGGTGTAACAAGTAGGTGGGTACTTGGCAGAATTGTGCAATGTCAGCAGAAATCGGAGACTTGGATGCGCGCGCAGCTGCATGACGTGTAACTGAGAGTGACAGGGAACTTTGACATTTACACAAACGGAAAGAGACATTAGTCTGGCATGTCGGATCAACTCGTACCTAGATCATATCTGATATCTGATGTTTGGGAACCATACTATCTAGAGAGGAAAGGGTCTCTGGGACAGAGGCTATTCTATACTGACTATGAGTGTGTGTGTAGGCGTCTTTGTGTCTGCATGAGATGCGAGGGGCATGGGCCTTCCATGGTAACAGAGTCTATGAATTACTTGAACATGACAGTGCGGCCGGGCCCTTTGCTCTGCAGCTGGGAGAATGTTTACTTAAACTAGTAGGCAGGAATGCATTTTCGAGGAGCGGACCAGATAATTCGAAGGTTGAATACAGTCTTGGCAGGCAGCAGGCTGGCCTACGCGTTGTTAGCCGCGCAGGGAGTAAGGCAGAGTTCAGAGATACAGGTGGGGGCTATAGCTTCGGAGCGTTTCAGGAGGCTTGAGGCCTGGACTTGCATCTAGGCCTTGTGGAGCCTTCGAGATGGGTGCAATTTGATCATACATGCACCATAAAAGACGTTGGCAAGACATACTTAGGAACTGAATTATTGATCCATTCATGGCGGATCTGAAAGAGGACATGTTAACGTTGGACGCAAATGTATTTGCGTCTTCGGAACTGGCACAGGAGGGAAGTTACATGCACTTTTAGGCTGATACATGGAGACGGTGGGGTACACGCTAGGGAACATTTCTTGACCATAAAATTATATTTCCTCAAGTTGGGTATCGTCAGCATATGTGACAATATCCACACCAAAAGCTTCCACAATATGGGCTAGGGGCTCCATGTAAAGATTAAACAGCGTGGGGCTCAAACTTGAGCCATGTGGAACCCCATGTCTCAGTTTGCGAAGAGACGATTTGTGAGGAGGGCAGTGTACCTGAAAACTCCTGTTTTCTAGAAAGGATTCTATCCATTCCAGGGCTGGTCCTTCTACTCCCAGGTCTGAGAGGCGAGACAGCAGCGTTGAGTGCAGCACGGTGTCAAAAGCTGCACTGAGATCTAATAAAACCAACGCTGCCGTCTGCCCCTCATCTGCAAGTTGTCTCAGACATTCTGTGAAGAAGAGGACCGCCGACTCTGTAGAGTGACCTGCTCTAAAACCGGATTGTGTGGAATGGAGAAGAGAGTTCTCCTCAACAAATTTCATGATTGGCTGTTTACTATCTTCTCCACTACTTTCCCACAGAAGGGGAGGAGAGAGATAGGGTGGAGATTTTGTATCTGGGAAATATGTATATTGGCTTTTCAGGGGTATAACTTGTGCCATTTTCCATACGTCAGGCACGTGGCATTCCTGAAAAGATAAGGTGATCAGGTGTTCAATCTGCTCAATCATACAGTCAAAGACTCCTTTACAACGATAGGGGGAGATCACATCAAGGGGAGAGCCGGACTGGATACCGTTCACGATGGTAAGGAGGTCTGATCTCTCAGGAACTGTAAAGCGAGTCAGATGGGACTTGGTAGCAGTGTCACTTCTCACTACCGAGTGTTTAGTCAGCATGCTACCTGTAAAGGTGGCATGTATTAAATCCACTTTTTTTACGAAAAAGTCTGCGATGTCATCGCATAGTTCATCAGAGTAGGTATCTTGGGCCTCAAGCCTGGTTGGAACCGTGAGCTCTTTATAAATCGAAAAGAGTTCCTTGGTAGGGTTTTAGCAAATTCTATACATTCTTTAAAATGAGCGCCTTTGGCTGCTCTTACAAGTTTGTGATACATTTTTAATTCTCTTATATAGTTCAGCTTATCCTCTGGATTATAATTTTTCCTCCAGCCCCGTTCAGTCTTTTTACATTTAGCTTTAGCTTCTTTAAGTTCTTTGTAGAACCAGGGAGCAGTTTTAGTTTTCCTGGCAGGGGGCTTGAGTGTCCATGGTGCAACTGTGTCCAAGGCCCTAGACACCCATTTTTCGTAGCCATCCCATGCCTTAAGCAGGGTTCGTTGGGAGGAGGGGATTCTTTAAATAGGGCGGATCTGAAGTTTTCCTGCGTGAACCTCTTCCTGTCTCTACGTTTCAGAGGCCTAGCTTTGGTCACACTGCAATCATGGGGGCCAATTTCAACTTCGAATGGAATAACGAAATGATCTGACCATATAATTTGTAATGGTGTGGCAATTTTAATACCTTCCCAGTTGGCAAAAACGGGGTCTAAGAGGTGGCCCAGTTGATGCGACGGGGAAGTGGATTGTAGTTTGAGTGACCGGGATTTCAGAGCATCTACCACAGCCTGTGCCTCCATACAATTAAGATTCTCAAAGTGGAGATTGAGGTCTCCTAAAACGAGAAATTTCTTATACAGCAGTGCATGCTCAGTTATCAGCTCTGTCAGTTGATTGCAGAACTGTGAAGTCTTGCCTGGAGGCCGGTATAAGAGGAGTCCATTAATAATATTTTTGGGGTTGGCTTTTATCATAAAAAAACCACCTTCACAATTGGGCAACCTAGTCTTCTCTAAGGTACAATGTAGGTCGCTTTTATAGATCATTGCCAATCCCCCACCTTTCTACCTTTCTCTGTCAATTCTGAGCAGGCTGTATCCTGCGGGGACAGCTTCCAGAGTTTCGGGAGTTGAGGCTTCATCTAACCATGTCTCTGTGAGGAAGAGCACATCGAGATCACCCTCTACCACCAAATCATATATCTCTAATTTGTGCTTTTTGAGGGATCTACAATTTAATAATGTCAGCTTCATATTTATCAGCATGAACTCATCCTTCCTTCCCCCACCAGTGGAATAGCGGCAGGTCTCACAATGTGGCCTTGGGGAGTCCATTAACATGGTTTGTCGACAGCTATCATCAACATCGGGGCGGAGGGCAAGTAGGTCACTGGTCGTATACCTAATATGTGTTTTATTATTTCTATCATTGGAGATAAAAGGGGCAGGGGTTCTGGCAGGAGAAGTCAAGGGTCGCCTTTTGGCACACACTTTTCAGACAGGCGACAGAAATCTGACAATAGGCTCCATTTACGCCCCGAACACAGGACAGGAGGCTTTTCTGAAAAGCGCAGTTTCGGAGACCCTTCAGGCATCTAACACACTCTTGCTCATCAGAGGGGACCTCAACTTGGTCATGGATACGAACATAGATAGGTCAGGGCATCGTTATGGGGATACAGGCACTATTACGGCGGCTGGAATAGAATGGCTGCGGGAGAGGGGCTTGGTGGACCTATGGAGAGTCACACACCCTACTGCAACGCACTTTACCTTCTACTCTCATGTACACCATACCTATGCCAGGCTAGATCACTACTTAGGTTCCTCCGAATTACTGACTACCCTTAAAGAAGTCAGTATAGTGCCTGCAGCGCTTTCAGACCATGATGCAGTCGAGCTATCGCTCGGCATTCCTGCGTCTTCCTGTCCCCGCGGTTCCTGGCGCCTCCGTGAAACCCTCTTGCAGAGACCGGAGGTCACCTAGCTCCACAAATGTATTGTCGACTACTTGACTATCAATGACACGCCAAAGATATCACTGTCAGCTATATGGGGGGCCCTGAAATCAGTGGCCCGCGGCAAACTCATAGCAATCGCCGCTGCAGAGGCCAAAGACCGAAGAACAAAAAGACGATCTCACTGCTCAAGTTGCTGAATTGGAGAGGGTACATAGCCGCTCTTCTGCTCCACGGGTCTGGAAACAGTTGAAAGCGGCCAGGGCCCAACTGGTAAGCCTGGACACGGACAGGGCGGAATTCGCTGCGCTCCGTCTCCAACACACGTACTATGTTGGGGGTAACAGGACAGGCCGCTTGATTGCCAGCGCTTTGAAGTCAAAAACCCAACGCTCAAAAATCTCAGGCCTCGCCGACGAATCTGGCACCGTCCTCGCTGAGGAAACTCAGAATGCGGAAGCCTTCAGATCGTACTATGCTTCACTATATAGGGCCGAGGAGGTACCTCTCAGAGGGGTCGATACCTATTTGAATTCGGCGGCGATCACCAAGCTGTCTCGGGCTAGTGCAGAGGCTCTAGATGCCCCCATCCGCCTGGAGGAGGTGATGGCGGCTATTTCCCGCCTACGCCCGCTTCAATCGCCGGGACCGGACGGCTTCTCGGCCGGCTTTTACAAAACCTTCAGTCAACTGCTGGCTCCTGTCCTCACCCAGCTCTTCAATTCCTTGGAGGGCCCGGGCTCCATCCCCCCCGATATACTGGCGGCCGAAGTGGTGGTGCTACCTTATCCGGGCAAGAAGCCCACACATTGCTCGGAATTCCGTCCAATCTCTCTGCTGAATTTAGACCTGAAACTCTTCACCGGAATCTTAGCCGCGCGCCTGGGCCCATGCCTACCTGGGATTCTGGAGCCTGATCAGTCGGGCTTTGTGCCTAATCAGCAATGCAGTGATAACACCAAGAGAGTGCTCCACCTGATAGATAAGGCCCATTTCCAGGACTCAGATGCCGCACTGGTGGCCATTGACGCCGAGAAGGCGCTCAACCGTGTCGATTGGTCCTACCTCCAGCAAGTCCTGTCACGGTTTGGAATAGGAAGCCGCTTCCAGTCCTGGATTGCCGGCTGTTACCATCCCCCCCAAGCTCGCGTTCGTTTGGGTGGTCTTCGGTCTGACCCGTTTGAAATCCAACGGGGCACGCGACAAGGGTGTCCCCTGTCCCCCCTTCTATTTGCTCTTTACATAGAGCCCTTGGCGCAAAAGATCCGGGATAACCCTGACATCCAAGGTATCACCTTCGGCCGAGAACCACACACAATCAGCCTCTATGCTGACGACATCATAGTCGCTCTCGACCGCCCGGACCTATCGGTGCCCGCCTTTTTGGAGGAGCTGGCTGTTTTGGGCTTCCGAATTAACGGGGGGAATCCTTGATATTACCCCTGGGCGAAAACGCCCACCCCAGCAGACCTGCCTCTACCTTTGGGAGTGATCTCCAGTTGGCTGCACAACTCCAGTACTTGGGGATCCCCCTTACCTCGTCGACGGAGTCGACGATAGCTCTTAACTACAAGACCCTTACAGCCCAAATCCGGGCGGACCTGGCGCGCTGGTCTAAGCAACCCCTCTCCCTTTTAGGAAGAGTTGCTGCAATAAAAATGTTGATCCTACCAGAAATGTTATATCTTTTTCAGACCCTCCCAGTTACACCTCCTGCAGGCACCATATCGGACTTACAGGTTGCCCTCCATCATTTCATCTGGGAAGGGAAACGAGCACGCTTACATAAACAGCTGTCGCACAGGAGCATGGATGAGGGGGGCCTCGGAGTCCCCAATCTACTGCAATACTTTCAGGCTGCTCAACTCCGCTATCTGGTGGAATGGTATCGGCCAGAATCCGAAAAAAGATCGCTCTTCCAAGATAGGGCTATGGCTCAGACATCCCTCTGGAGAAATCCTTTCCTCTCCCGAAAGCACCGGCCACGATACATGTCCAACTCACCTATCACCCGCACCGTTACGAAGGTATGGGACATGGTCGCCGTCAAAAAAGGCCTGACCACCTTCCCTTCCCCATTCACCCCAATCTTGGACAACCCGGACTTCCCGCCGGGAAATGACCCTCATGCCTTCTTGCAGTTGCGAGGCTCCGACTGCCGATGTGCCGGTGACCTCTTTGACACACAGGGCTTTCTTCCCATCTCGGACATTAGACAGGGCTACGAGATCACTGACCCACACCTTTTCCAATATTTCCAACTCCGACACTGGCTCACCGACCCAGCCATCAACGCCCTAGTGGGCCGCCCATTGACAACCTTCGAGAAATGGCTGCTGACAAAAGAGACGGATGGGCGTCTCATCTCAGATACATACAAAATGCTTACGCCCCCACCCTCCACAGGTAAAACAGCGGGTCAGAAACGTTGGGAGGCTGAACTCGGTAGAACACTAACATCTACAGCACAGCTTTCCAAACTGTGTGGCGCGACACATTACTGTGTCGCGCCCCATGCGTAGGTGTGTCGCGCTATCAGATTTATGAGGGCAGATTTATGAGGAGAATGAGCGATATTTGCACTGCAGACAGCCTCCCACATTCCTAGTCACCAACAGACACCTCTCTGCCCCTCCCCGCTGCATTCGTAAAGAGATTCATTAGACAGATAAGGGAAGCATTGCTCACCTCCCGAGAAGAGATTGCACAGACCTAATCGCAACTCAAGCCCATTGGCTCTGCTGGTGAGCCGGAGTGGAATGTGTGTCTGCCAGACAAGGCGCCGCTTCGCAGCCCTGATCTGAGCCCCAGCTGAGCCATTCAGCCGGGCTCATTGGAATAATTGCCGGGTGCTCACACCACGCTGTGCTTGACAGAGCAGGGTCCGGCCAGGCCCTGTGGTATCATCACATTCACACTATCCTGCGCATTTGTGCCAACAAGTGTCAGATGATAGAGGTTTCCGAGGGAGTAGTCAAAAAAAGGGCATGATACAAGTCACAACTTTCATGTAGAACCTGATGAGGCAGTGAAAGTTGTATTGATAGTGTAAATGTTATGGATGGATGAGTGAACAAGGGTGTATGGATGGGTGGATGAATGAATAGATGGATGGATGAGTGAAAGCATGGATGGCTGGGCGAAAGGGGGTGGATGATTGGATAAAAGGGCGGATGGTGGGTGGATAAGTGAAACATTGAATGGATGAATGAAAGGGAGGGTGGGTGGATGAAAGGGTGGATGATGGATGAGTGAAAGGGTGGATGGAATGAAAGGGTGGATGGAATAAAGGAGTGAAAGGGTTGATGGATAGATGAGCAAAAGAGTGGATAAAGAGATGGATGAGTGAAAGGATGAATGGATAGGTTTGGAGATGGATGGATGGTTTGGATATGAAGGATAGACAGACAGAATGGTGAAAACTGAAAGATGGATGAAAGACTGAGCAGACGACACAATGTAAAGGTTAAATGGTGGCCATCAGCAGGTAAATGGTAGGATGAAAGAATGAATGGGTAGAACTATGGAAGAGACAAGCTATCTTCTGGGTAGGGTCCTGATGATTTGCTTAATTTACATTGTGCAATAAGAGCTTTGGGTCGAAGTGGGGGTATTTTCAGTGGGTGAGTGTGTGGATGGATGAGTGAGCAAGGGTGGATGTATAGATGGATGGATGGGTGAAAGTATGGATTGCTGGGTGAAAGAGGGTGGATGATTGGATAAAAGGGCGGATGATGGGTGGATACATGAAAGATTGGATGGATGAATAAGAGGGAGGATGAATGAAAGGGATGGAGGATGAATGAGTGAAATGAGGGATTGAGTGAAAGGGTGATGTAATGAAAGGGCGGATGGAATAAAGGAGTGAAAGGGTTGATGAACAGATGAGCGAAAGGATTGATGAATGAGCCAAAGGGTGGATAAAGAGATGGATGAGTGAAAGGATAAATGAATAGGTTTTGAGTTGGATGGATAGGTCTGTATATGAAAGGTGGACAGACGGAATGGTGAAAAACGGAATGATGGATGAAAGACAGAATAGACAACAAAATGTAAAGATTAAAGGGTGGACATCAGCAGGTAAATGGTAGGATGAATGGATAGATCTGTAGAAGAGACAAGAGATATCTTCTAAGGAGGGTCATGATGATTTGCTTCATTTGCTTGGTGCCATAAGAGTTTTTGGTGCGACGTGGGGGTATTTTCAGTTTCTTCCTACTCATGTGCTGAAAAATAAATGGTTTTGTGCCAAACAACAGCAATCTATCTTGATTGAAAGCATTGACAAACTCAGTAGGCTCGGCCTTGGCAAGCGCCTTTGGTGGTTCGGGCTCGCTCGCTCGCGTTACCGTGTCCCAAAATTTTATTTTCCAGACTGGCGTGTCACCAACATGAAAAGTTTGGAAAGCTGTGATCTACAGAATGGAGACACATATACTACAGGGCCTCACATACGTTCATATTAGCTGAAGGCACTGAGGAGCGATAGGCGATAAAAACGGCCAGTGGGACTTACTGTCCGAAGTGCGAGAACGGTTAAAAAAGCTGGTGGTGGGAAGGATTGTTACCTGTAGAAGTATTACAAACGCTCGGGAGAGCGGGCGCCAGGATATGCGGGAGATGCAATTTTGGAGTCCATTCTTTTCCTTTCTTAGATCTTGACATAAAACACACTGAAGGCCGTCTCACAACTTGCTTACACCGCAAACCCACCGAGAGAAAAACTTTGCTTACCTACAGTAGCCACCACCCACGGGCATTAAGAGACTCCCTTCCCTTCTCGCAGTTTTTACGCATTAGGAGAAACTGCTACTTTAAAGAAGACTATTTTACCGAGGCCAAAATCCTAAGCCATAAACTCAGAAGTAGGGGATACCCGCGCAAACCGGTGTGACGCTCCTTAAAACGGGCGTGGTATTGCCCCAGAGAAACTCTCTTGGAACCAAAACCCAAAATAGACCAGGATAAACTAATCTGTGTCACGACGTTCTTTCCAGCTTCCAACGCCATTAGGAAAAGTGTGCTAAGACATTGGCCTGTACTCAACGCTGTCCTACTGAACCTCGAACGCCCTTTATTTGCTTTTAAAAGAGCTAAAAATATAAAGGACCATCTTGTGCGTGCATCCCTCCCCCAACAATCACCTAAAAATTGAGTTGGAAGTACTTGCAAGGGCTGAGTGGTAATATTATCGACACTTGTGTCCCCTGAGGAGGACTGCATCTGGGAGACAAGAGGCTCCAGTGATAAACACTGCTCAGTTAATTCAGTTTCGTGCACGAGTACACTTGCTGTCCTAGTTAAGAATGCATCAAGCATGGCTACAGTCCCTCCACCCAGCCTCTTCCAGGCGTGGTCAGGTCTGCTTTGACCTAAGCTTCACCCGGGCGCCGACCATGCAGTGGAAACACGTTGCGCATAAATGCACGACCCCGGCAGCAGAGTGGTCGGGAGTCTAATGTTCCTGCGGAGAGGTTGGAGTTTTGTTGTCTAGTGGCACTTTTGACTGACCAGCATGGCTAGTAGCTCTGAGGGTTAATTATCCTGCTCCAAAGAATGCGTACCAGGCTTTTATCACAAATATGACTGTATTTTAGGATTATAGCAATGAGTTACTGGTTTTGTCATATATATCCTTTTGGTACTTGTGCAACGTCTGGTGCACTACAACACCTAGCACTAATCGGGGGAGTGGAGGCTCAGGTGCTGTGTGTTCAGAAATAACATGGGTTTAACCCCTTCGATGCTTATGACGGAACCGTTCCGTCATGACCACGCCCGTTTTTCGAACCTTCAGCACAGCGTGAAAATTCCCGCCGCGCTGAAGGTGTTAAAACCACCTGCTGCCAAATTCCTTGTGTGTCCAAGAGTTCTCAGGCAACAATAAAAATGTAAAGACGCCTCCTGTGAATAAGATTTCTGCTGGAGCGAGATCAGCGTTTTGTCTAGAGGCAGTTTTCCCTCATCATGAAGTAGCAGAGAAGGGTAATGTGACTGTCAGTCAGTCAAACCACTTTATTCTTCAGTTCATTAAAACCACACAAGTAAAGTTCTAATAAAGTTCTAATAACCCAGTGCACAATAAAATCATTTAAAATACAATTTGTGAGCAAAAGAAAAAAGAATCAATGTTACAAAATCAATTTCATAGGCACATAAAAACCCCGATAGCCAATAGCACATATATAGACAAAGGGACTACTACATTAGGGGTATTTTCAAGACAGGCAGCAAAAAAGGAAAACAATGATCATATGTATACAGTCGATGCTTATGCAGCATTTATCATAGGGTACCTTTTTTGTCTGAGACGAACGGCTGCTACTAAGAAGCTTGCAATATTAGAAATCTCCCATGGGTCAATCAACATTTGGAGATAAATTAAACCAGGTTGAACCTGTACAAAACCTTTTTCTCTTAAAATAGTGTGGGCCTCCTCGGTGAAAGATGCTGGGTTCCTGCGCGTAAAGACCGCGCTGACGAACTATTTCAAAGAGGCCGCGCGCAATAGTGAGAGAGCGAGGGGTGGTGGCGCTTTATCCAGGCAGGGGACAAAAGCCAGCCCAAGCAGCAAAGAATCCAGCTGAGAGCTCTGGATTCAGGACAGGAGGTGGCCAAAGACTTCACATTTGGAATTTGCACTTTATGCATGTATTCTACCCACATTTTTTTGTTTATTTTTTGGTTATCTGGTATTCCAGCTCCTTTTATTTCTGTGGTGGAAGGTGGAGGACATGATGTGGATAATGATGTAGTCACACCTTAGGTCTATCTGATCTTGCTAACAACCGAGGATCAGCCCTCTCCCCCAGTCAACGGAACCGCCAAACGATTCGAAATACTTGTCACAGATAATGGTGAGGTTGTTTCTTCCGCTATCGTCTTAGAGAGTGTACATTAACTTGCGGAAGCACCATACGTGATCGTGTAGGAGTTCCAGGTGCAGTACAAAGATTAGAAGGTGGGGCCACGCCAGAAGTAGGGTGTGGGAAGAGTTGGTTGAGTTCCACGGCTGGTCTGGCAGGCCCAGGGCATGGACGCTCTGTGGGACACTGTCAGGCTGTCAGCAGCACAAGAATATAAAGAACGCCACTAACCTTTCTCTTGTGACCAGCAGAGACGATGATAGTCGATGATTCCCCTAATTCCCTTGAACGCAACCCCCAGCAGAGGAAAAGAATCCTGCTGCGTGTGATCGTTTCCAGGGGAAAAATATAACAAACTTGCTGCAACCGTTCTGGTCTCTTCGGGGTCTGGTCTAGGAGATTGTATAGTACCCGTATGGATTTGACCCTGCAGGACAGGAGAAAGAAAAACACAACAGATATATGGGAGCTCTCGCTAATGTTCGACAATTGTAATTAATAACCTCTATACCCACTCACAAGAAACTCAGGCAGCTAGGATATAAAACAAACCACCACTGTAAAGGAACCAGGAACAAGAAGGATGTCCTTCTCCAATCAATGTGGTGAAACTACCAATACTTTAGTTAGGGGAAAGCGGTGTTACCGCTTTCAAAGGTGGTGTGCACTATAATACATAGACCCTGGAGGTCTTACTCCATTTTGTTCTTTTTCAATAAAGATTTCTCCAAATTGAAGTAGTTTCAAACCATAGTATTTATTTATTGATTTTATCTCTTTTCATTCTTCGAAACATTTGTTTTCTGATTCTCACATCATGATTAACATTTTATATCCACCCAATGCATTTCGGGTCATAATGGACCCTTCCTCAGGGGTCTAAATGAAAACAAACAAGGAAATATTATGAGCCGTCCGGTCTGGTAATATACCACAAGGTGCGTTGCATTTAAATTATTAACATACTCAACCCAATACTACTGCTGATACAAAACTGATGTAACTATAAACGTGATATCTCACATTCATGGCCAACTGAGATCTCTACCCAATGATTAAAACATGAATCAAACATGACCAGTGCTATAAAACTCATGGTTGAGCGAAAAACTTAAATGTAAAAGATCATTCGTTTTTGCATGACGCTATGTTAAGTTGCTGAGGTTACAAATGACTGTCCAGTACGAATCACTCTGACACTTGTGAATACCAACTCTAGTGTCTACACTCTGTTGCTTAATTCAAAAAAAGCTAACATTTTGCTCATGTAAAGAAGCATGATTGCAGCGCGCTGGGTTTTTGGCACATAACACTAACAATCAAGTTAACGCGAGTACATTTTACTTACGAAAATGCAAAATTCCAACGTGTCGGGTTCGTTAACCAATAGATGCTCAGCTTACTGGCCCTAGAGCCCTGGAACTTAAATACGCGCTCTGATTGGCTTAGATTGCGATCACATGTTCGCGGTGAAAAATAAAAATACGAACAGCATTGAATGTATTAAATGTGCATATTGTCCCTTCACAAGTGTATTTCTTCATTCATGGCATGAGAGTGTCAAGTAACACTATACGTTTTAACCACAACTACACAGCTACACACTGCTCTTCTGTGATGAAATAGAATGTTCGTTATCAAAAATAAGGGCTAATCAAAGTGTACAATAATTTGCACCACCAGCCGGTAATGCGTGCATGAAATATTGTTCTGCCCTCTGCTCTTTAATAATTAGGAAGTCAGGGGCAGGCAAAAGCACAAACGAACAAGTACAGCCAAATGTTGCGGAGCTGCGAAAAGCACGCTCCGGTGTGTCCTCTGTACGAGCAGGGTAAGGCAGCCATGAATGAACCGTGAGCCGTGGCAGCCATGAATGAACCGGAAGCCGTGGCAGCCAAGAATGAACCGTGAGCCGCGGCAGCAAGGAATGAACCGTGAGCCGCGGCAGCAAGGAATGAACCGTGAGCCACGGCAGCAAGGAATGAACCGGGAGCCGTGGCAGCCAAGAATGAACCATGAGCCGCAGCAGCAATGAATGAACCAGGAGCTGCGCCAGCCATGAATGAACTGTGAGCCGCGGCAGCAAGGAATGAACCGTGAGCCGCGGCAGCAAGGAATGAACCGTGAGCCACGGCAGCAAGGAATGAACCGGGAGCTGCGGCAGCCATGAATGAACCGTGAGCCGCGGCAGCAAGGAATGAACCGTGAGCCGCGGCAGCAAGGAATGAACCGGGAGCCGCGGCAGCAAGGAATGAACCGTGAGCCACGGCAGCAAGGAATGAACCGGGAGCCGCGGCAGCAAGGAATGAACCGTGAGCCACGGCAGCAAGGAATGAACCGGGAGCTGCGGCAGCCATGAATGAACCGTGAGCCGCGGCAGCAAGGAATGAACCGTGAGCCGCGGCAGCAAGGAATGAACCGGGAGCCGCGGCAGCCAAGAATGAACCATGAGCCGCAGCAGCAATGAATGAACCAGGAGCTGCGCCAGCCATGAATGAACCGTGAGCCGCGGCAGCAAGGAATGAACCGTGAGCCGCGGCAGCAAGGAATGAACCGTGAGCCACGGCAGCAAGGAATGAACCGGGAGCTGCGGCAGCCATGAATGAACCGTGAGCCGCGGCAGCAAGGAATGAACCGTGAGCCGCGGCAGCAAGGAATGAACCGGGAGCCGCGGCAGCAAGGAATGAACCGTGAGCCGCGGCAGCAAGGAATGAACCGGGAGCCGCGGCAGCAAGGAATGAACCGTGAGCCACAGCAGCAAGGAATGAACCGGGAGCTGCGGCAGCCATGAATGAACCGTGAGCCGCGGCAGCAAGGAATGAACCGTGAGCCGCGGCAGCAAGGAATGAACCGGGAGCTGCGGCAGCCATGAATGAACCATGAGCCGCGGCAGCCATGAATGAACCGTGAGCCGCAGCAGCAAGGAATGAACCGTGAGCCGCGGCAGCAAGGAATGAACCGTGAGCCGCGGCAGCAAGGAATGAACCGTGAGCCGCGGCAGCAAGGAATGAACCGTGAGCCGCGGCAGCAAGGAATGAACCGTGAGCCGCGGCAGCAAGTAATGAACCATGAGCCGCGGCAGCCATGAATGAACCGTGAGCCGCAGCAGCAAGGAATGAACCGTGAGCCGTGGCAGCAAGGAATGAGCCATGAGCCGCCGCAGCAAGGAATGAACCGTGAGCCGCGGCAGCAAGGAATGAACCGGGAGCCGCGGCAGCAAGGAATGAACCGTGAGCCGCGGCAGCAAGGAATGAACCGTGAGCCGCGGCAGCAAGGAATGCTCCGGCGTTTCCTTTGCTTGAAAAGCGGCTCTGGTGCACAGAAAACAAGGAATGGACAACACAGAAAGGAAGCGCACTGGCTTCTTCCCGGAGTTACCTGTACCGCCAATAACCCTCTGCGGGGAAATCCGGAGAGCGGGCACTGCAAACGGGATGAAAAGCGGTCCTCAGCTGATTCAGGACCGACGCTGAAAAGGCTTCACGCCGGAGTCCGGCGGGGACCACCATCCGCCATCTAGACTCAAAATCCAAACGAGTCAAGCACCCGCCTCAGGCGGAGGAGGAAACTATAAACGGCCTGCCCTCGGCCTCCCTCGACCTCGCCTACTGCCTGCTGGGAACTGTAGTCCCTGTCGCCTTTTCTTAATCTAAGCCCGGGAGCTGGCTTATATAGCCTGTTTCATTGTTCTCAGGTGGGGGATCACTACAGTCACTCAGTTATTTCACCCTGAGCCTCTAGACGAGAGAGCCTCTCTTCAATCTGTGTTCATTTTTGTAGAATAGGGTCCAGTAAGGTAGCCATAATTTTTTCTACACTTTTCCCCAAGAAGTCATCAGTTAACCCTGGCACAGGAGTTGTGGTCAAAGTGGGGAAAGTCAAGTGTTGAATGAGGTGTACTAATTCCTTTGACTTTGACTTCTGAACCCCTCCACCCCTTCACCTCTTAACTGCGGTTCATTATTAAGATCAGGGTGGGTACAAAGGTCGAGCTCCCTAATAGGTGTTTCGTTGAGGGCAAGTTTAACGGGAAGAATTTCAAGAGGCTTGGTACCAGGTTCTCAGTTGGAAGTACTTGCAAGGGCTGAGTGGTAATATTATCGACACTTGTGTCCCCTGAGGAGGACTGCATCTGGGAGACAAGAGGCTCCAGTGATAAACACTGCTCAGTTAATTCAGTTTCGTGCACGAGTGCACTCGTTGCCCTAGTTAAGAATGCATCAAGCGTGGCTACAGTCCCTCCACCCAGCCTCTTCCAGGCGTGGTCAGGTCTGCTTTGACCTAAGCTTCACCCGGGCGCCGACCATGCAGTGGGAACACGTTGCGCATAAATGCACGACCCCGGCAGCAGAGTGGTCGGGAGTCTAATGTTCCTGCGGAGAGGTTGGAGTTTTGTTGTCTAGTGGCACTTTTGACTGACCAGCATGGCTAGTAGCTCTGAGGGTTAATTATCCTGCTCCAAAGAATGCGTATCAGGCTTTTATCACAAATATGACTGTATTTTAGGATTATAGCAATGAGTTACTGGTTTTGTCATATATATCCTTTTGGTACTTGTGCAACGTCTGGTGCACTACAACACCTAGCACTAATCGAGGGAGTGGAGGCTCAGGTGCTGTGTGTTCAGAAATAACATGGGTTTAACCCCTTCGATGCTTATGACCGAACCGTTCCGTCACGACCACGCCCGTTTTTCGAACCTTCAGCACAGCGCGAAAATTCGCGCCGCGCTGAAGGTGTTAAAACCACCTGCTGCCAAATTCCTTGTGTGTCCAAGAGTTCTCAGGCAACAATAAAAATGTAAAGACGCCTCCTGTGAATAAGATTTCTGCTGGAGCGAGATCAGCGTTTTGTCTAGTGGCAGTTTTCCCTCATCATGAAGTAGCAGAGAAGGGTAATGTGACTGTCAGTCAGTCAAACCACTTTATTCTTCAGTTCATTAAAACCACACAAGTAAAGTTCTAATAAAGTTCTAATAACCCAGTACACAATAAAATCATGTAAAATACAATTTGTGAGCAAAAAAAAAAAAAGAATCGATGTTACAAAATCAATTTCATAGGCACATAAAAACCCCGATAGCCAATAGCACATATATAGACAAAGGACTACCACATTAGGGGTATTTTCAAGACAGGCAGCAAAAAAGGAAAACAATGATCATATGTATACAGTCGATGCTTATGTAGCGTTTATCATAGGGTACCTTTTTTGTCTGAGACGAACGGCTCGTACTAAGAAGCTTGCAATATTAAAAATCTCCCATGGATCAATCAACATTTGGAGATAAATTAAACCAGGTTGAACCTGTACAAAACCTTTTTCTCTTAAAATAGTGTGGGCCTCCCCAGTGAAAGATGCTGGGTTCATGCGCGTAAAGACCGCGCTGACGAACTATTTCAAAGAGGCCGCGCGCAATAGTGAGAGAGCGAGGGGTGGTGGCGCTTCATCCAGGCAGGGGACAAAAGCCAGCCCAAGCAGCAAAGAATCCAGCTGAGAGCTCTGGATTCAGGACAGGAGGTGGCCAAAGACTTCACATTTGGAATTTGCACTTTATGCATGCATTCTACCCACATTTCTTTGTTTATTTGGTGGTTATCTGGTATTCCAGCTCCTTTTATTTCTGTTTTACAGGTAGTTTAATTTCGCCAATAGATTCTTGACAATCAACCAGATTTATGGTAACTTTAGTTAAAGAGGGTAATCTGGTTCAGCTGTATAATACGATTTGTGTTGAGTGGAAGTCACAACGTTGCTTTGCATTTGCAGCAGAACCCTAGCATTGGCAAAGCCGATAGGCCTGGCTTGCATTTTGAGTCTTGGGTAAAATATAAAAAAAAGCCTGCTGCAGTGAAAAAAAAATGTCATGCACGCACTCAGTAGGGGGAAGACTAGGCACAAGTCGGGGTGGACATAGCTGCACCAGGCTTCCCCACACTATTTTTAGAAAGGGGACTCCACTCGCCTTAGTCCTAGACTAAAGGAGGTGGATGCAATGTGTCACCCTGTGCCCCAGCAATGCAACCACTTATTTGCAAACACTTTGTGCATATAACCTGGCCTCAAGGTGTTATTTAATCTCCATAACACCCCGTTCATTTGTGAGAATAGCTCATTCGGGAACTGTATATTTCTTCCCTTTGTCTCTTCCGCCTTCTTTTTCCTCCCTCCCCCTGTCACACTCCTAATTCCTATATTTATTTCGCTCTTGGAACAAATGTAACTTATAACCTGTAACTTTGATCCTCATGTAAATACTGCTTCTACCTGCCTAAAACGACGGCCGCAACAATCCCTCCTGAGTCTCTTCTGACCTTATCTCCCTCTACCCCCTACCCCTCCCCGCTCTACTCTTCTCCACTTTCCTGCGTTTTACCTTTTGCCCTCACCTGACCTGGCCCTTTAGTCCCCTCCAGTTCTATCTGTGAATATTTCCCTCGTCATTTGAGATCTAGCTATTTTGTCCGATGCCCCATAGAGCTACCTGGTTTAGCTATAGGGGAGACATGCCTGGGATTCTCTCCGTGGACGTTACCTACCCAGTCGGTCTTTTGACAGACTTCCCTTCATCTCTCTTGTCGTCTCCTCCCGCTTCCTCCCTCTTTTTATTGATCTCCTTCCCTCCTCTCTCAATGTATTGAGACTGACCTATTCTGTCTGATGCCCAGTGGAGCTACCTGGTTTAGCTATAGGGGATATGGGCCGTGGATTACCTCCTTTGGTCGTCACCTACCCAGTTGGTCCTTAGACAGACTTCCTTTCGTCTCTACTATAGTCTCTTCCCTTATCCTCACTTTCTCACCTCCCCTACACCCCCCCCCCACTACTTCTCTCTCTCCTTTCTCTCCTCTCCTATTGTTTTGCTGATTGTTTGATATAATGTGTAATTTTCGATCTTTTTCTGTTATATTGCTGAACCACATTGTTGCACTTCCTTTTGTCTCTCCTGTCATCTCCTCCCGCATCCTCCCTCTATTTATGTCTCTCCTTCTCTTCTCTCTCAATGTATCGAGACTGAACTATTCTGTCTGATGCCCGATGGAGCTACCTGGTTTAGCTATAGTGGAGATGGGCCGTGGATTCCCTCCTTTGGTCGTCACCTACCCAGTCGGGCCTTAGACAGACTTCCTCTCGTCTCTCCTTGTTGTCTCTTCCCTTATCCTCCCTCTCTCACCTTCCTCTATTCATGTCTCCCCTTCTCTTTTCTCTCAATGTATCGAGACTGAACTATTCTGTCTGATTTTAAAACTACAATTTTAAACTGTAACTACCTCAGGCAAAGACAGTTAAAGACATTTTAAAAGAAATAGATGAGATGATGCAATAATAGGTAGGGAAAATCGTTGTTTAACTTTTTTAGGAAAGAAACATCACACGTCTGCCTCCTTACCACTTCCTGGACTCTTCTCACTGCAATATGGGGCACAGGTAGGCTGAAACTCACAAGATGGAGAAGAATGATGTGGGGTGTACCCTGCAAAGCCTTAATAGACATGGTTTGCTTGGAGCTTAGGAACCAATCACCAGTCCTAAGTCTGCTGGCCTGGCTGTGGGGCTGGGAATTACATTGAGGTGCTGGTGTAATATGAACATGGCACCAGGCTGATGTTCCATCCCACTGCAATAGAAACCCTGAGGTCCATGCTGTGGTTTCTGGTTTTCAGGGACCTTGGGGTTTGCTAAGTGTGACGGGGTGAGGCAGGTCACGACAGAGGAGGAAGACAGGAGTTCAACCCTTTCCTATCTTCCAATACAGCCCCGAGTATTGGGACAAGACAAAGACAAGCGTGTTCGTGCCGGAGGAGGAAAACGAGCACTGTTTCTTTAACTGGGCGGAATTTGGATCCTTGAACACTGTAAATATAGAACACCTCAACTGATACTGCCCTGTCTTCTTTTCCTTCGCTGACGATACCGAAAATAATCGAGGAAACCGGTCAAGCTGGAGTGGAGAAGAAAGAGCCCCGAGAGACGCAAAAGTAGTACCCCGGAGAAGAAGGACCACGAAAGCCCTCTCCCTTACTATAGGAGCACCCTAAGACAAAGACGAGTGTTGAAATCAATAAAACCGTCTTTAAATCCAATCCGGGTTCCCGTGAGTTTCTCTGACCGGTCACACTAAGCTTCACAGGTCCTGGTTGTAGGAGAGTAGGGTCTGCAATCCTATGATCACACAGATTTTTTTGCTTTTGTTTCACTGGTTTACGACTTTCTCTGGCTGTGGGCCTGCCAATCAGACCCACAGCCTAGCTGTTCTCTCACTAAATTACGACATGTACCTTAGGTGCATTTACCAATTGGTACTGGGCCACCTTATCAGACCCTGTAACTCAGGGCATAGGTGTACCCAGGGCCTACCAGGGGCTGAAGCATGTATTATGCCACCCCTGGCTGGCCTCCTAAATTTAACACAACTGGCTGCATGACAGCTGGGGTAAAGTCGTGTAATCCCCCTTTGCTGTAGATATAGATACCTATATCTAACCCTAAAAATGGACACACAGATTCCTATCAGTCACTCCTATGGCAGGCCTTGACAATCCTGAAGGCAGAGTGCATGGAATCGTGTGAGATGGTGCTCTGGCATGAGCTGAGCCCGTTTGCAGCTTGCGGAACCAAGTCCTAATAGCTGTTCCATGATAACGCATACCATATATTCTTAAGTGCATTATAATCCTCGCGGTTATATGCTATCTCTGGTATTGCTTTATCAAAACATGTCGAGTAAGGTGTCATACGAATTGGAATACTAACCCCTCGCCAATTCTGGCGACGGAGTTAGCATTCCACCCTTCTAGAGGAACACGACATGTATGTAACTGTGAACCCCGGTTAAAGTTAACTGAAGCCTCAGCTCCACAAAATGGATGCTGCCACCACAGACACGAGTCTGACCTCCTGCTGCTGGGAGTCCTTCCAGCGAGGAGAGCCTGGACAAAGGGTTTCCTGTCAGGGGCGGTGCTAGCACCATCCCAGACAGGGTTTTGTGTATCCTGGGTAGGCAGGGCTTTACAGGAAGGTGACAGCTGAGTGGCACCCCGGTGCTCACTACGCATAGGCCGGCCAGAACCAGTTTCAGGGGCACACCAGCCCCTGGCCTGGGGAAAGTCCAGCATGGGAGAGGGGTGTGACCACCCCCCTCCTAGTCCCACCCATAGGCAGGACCTAATCACCGGGTCAGCCCCTTTTCCTAGTATAAAGTTAGGCGCGGGTCCCCTTCCAAATTAGATCATCTTTGGAATCAAGACACGACTTTCTACGAAAGGACTTCAAGATTTCTTCTTCAAGATTCTCCCTTGTGACTAAGGAGTAGTCACCCTGCATCTGCAGGCACCATCTTAAGAACACTGCGGTCTGCTGCAAGTCCTTCCTCCGGAATCCGACTGCCCAGCTCGACGAGAACCGGCTTCCCTGGCACCTCTGACCTCTACCCACCTCTACAGCTAAGCTGAGACCCGTGGGTGCGACGAGACCTCGAGGGACCGGCCATCTTCAAGACTGCACGACTTCTTTCCAGCACGACCGCCGAGGGATCCTCTGGTGAGTGCTTTGGGGTCCGAGAAGCCCCGACCCTGAGCAGCTCCAGCACCGAAGTACAGCCTACCAGCATCTCCACGATCTGCGTGGGGCCCTTCTGCTTTTTGCTGCTCACCGCGTTGTTTGGCTACTAGCCCGCTGGCTTGTGGCCTTCTTAACGACGCCCGACGACATCACTGCTGCTGGTCTGGTTGCTCCAGACTGGCCCTTGCTCCCTTCCAAAAGAGGAGCACCCCGGACCCTCCTGGTCCACTCCAGACGCCATTTTGAGTCCACCGCGTGGGCTTGAATTTGCCAAGGCTTTGTTGCCCAATCCTGGGTCCAGTGACGCCGACAGCTTCATCCATCGTGGGACAGCTCGCACCTCCATCCTGGTCGCCGACAACGCCTCCTGGTCCGTGAGATCTGTAGAGCACAGCGTCGCCCACTCACCTAGTCGAGGTGACTACCATCCGGTGCCCTCCTGGTGCCACCTGACTACTGGCTAGTAGTCACGAACTTGGTCCCCTCTGCTTTCAGGTGTCATCCATCTTCGATCCAGGCTTGGATCAACTCGAACTATCTTCACTGGTCGCCTGCCAGCAACTTCTTTCTTCAGGCTCCTGGTCCGGCAACGAGGATTCCCGACGTCTTTTGAGACCTATGCAGCTGCAGCCCCTGGGCTAGGTAACTTCGGCATTTTGGTGCCCCAGCATAGCCTCACTATCCAAGGGTCAGGATCCACTGTCGTTTTCTCCCTACCAGGTCGGGTTCGCCCGAGAACACTAACTTTGCTTTTACTAGCTACCATAGACTTTGTCCCGCATCACGCGTGAGAGTGCACCCTCTGCACCCGAGTCCCCTAGGCCTCCTATTCGTAATCTAACGATTCTATAGTCAAGTCCTAGCGATTCCAAAGCCTATTAGTCCAGTACTTACCTGCTAGTAATTTCGCATTCCACTTCCATAGTATATGGTTTTCCGTGCCCCTCGGGCATTTGTGTATATTGTGCTAACTTAAGTATTTTCGTAAGAGTTTTGTTTTGTGCTTAGTACCCTGTCCTCATAAAGAGTACAGGGCTGTTGTGATTCTAATAAATACACTGTTTATTGTCATAACACTTGTGTGGTGTCCTTTCACTTGGTGTTCAATGGGTATATGTGTGGTAAACAGCTGGCTTAACACGCCCTCTAGAGTCTTAGCCTTAGACTGCTCATATCCATGCTACTAGGATAGCTGGTCTATAAGGTTGACTTACAACCAATCATCAATAAGGGTTGTTGGACTGATACATAGTGATCACTAGAATATTGAGCACTGCATATCAGGCCACCTTCTCACATTGGTGGCAGCGGTGGGATTTGAGCTTGCTGTTGTTTTACCACACGTATCCTAAGAATATCTGGTTGAAAGATCACATAAGTACTTCAGGTACATATAACTTAGCTTAGAATACTCTGAGTTCTACTGAACCAGCTGTTGTAGCTCCGCAAGGCTTAGCACACCTTGGCTACAACTCTTAGCAAGGGATCAGTAGGCAAACATATAGTGTAGGTAGGTGCATCACTTACACCACACTAGAATCAGCATGTCAGACAAAGGAGGAAACACTGAGTCTCCCCTTGTGTCAGTTGACCTTCCACTGGTCACTTCCAGATATGCTGCTCTTAGCTTCCAGGAGATGAGACAACTGTGTACCTCCAGGAAGCTAAGACAAGGGTCTAACCCTACAACTCCCTTTCTGATTGGTCTCTTAGAGACTTATGATGCCAGGAGGGCTGGTAACCCAGACCCTTCTAATCCAGATGGGAGCATGCCCCCCCTAGAGGGAACACAAGGTGATCCTGACCTAATCCACCTCTCAGCTGAGACTGAAGAGGGGGATGAGGATGAGGATGTATCTGGGGATGAGGCAGACAAGGGACAGGTAGAGGTCGTTAGACTGAGCAGGTCCAACTTAAGTAGGCATGAGAATGGATTTGGGGGACCCCTAGGCCCACTCTCAGGCCAGCTTAACATTGGGAGTGGACGAGTTAGGTCTCTATCCAGAGGCTCTAACAGATCCATTCGAACCAATGGCTCTCAAACTTCTGCTCACAGAGGGATGACATCCCCTCAGAGGAGAGTGTATGAAGCTAAAGTGAGGGAGGTCAATCTGAGGATTGAAAGGGAAGAACTTGCCCTGGCCAAAGAGAGACTTGCCTTTGCAAGAGAGCAAGAATTGAGTGGGTCAAAACCCACTGGTGGCAGCATTATACCTAGTAATAGGGACAGGAGTTTTGATACAAGACACCTGAGTAAGATAGTGCCCCCCTTTAAAGAAGGGGATGACATCCACAAATGGATAACTGCTTTGGAGAGGGCCTGCATTGTGCAGGGTGTTCCCCAAAGTCAGTGGTCAGCTATCTTGTGGCTCTCCTTTGAAGGTAAAGGTAGAGACAAGCTCCTCACTACAAGAGCTGAGGATGCAAACAATTACCAAGTCCTGAAAAATACACTGATAGATGGGTTTGGCCTAACCACTGAGCAGTACAGGTTGCTGTTCAGGGATACCCAGAAAATTCAGTCTCAGGATTGGTCTGATTTTGTAGATTGTGCCACTAAGGCTTTGGAGGGCTGGTTGCTGGGCAGTAAGGTTACTGATTATACAGGATTGTACAATTTGATCATGAGAGAACAGATTTTAAACAATTGTCAGAACCAGTTGTTGCATCAGCATCTTGTTGACTCAGATCTGACCTCTCCCCAAGAATTGGGAAAGAAGGCAGACAGATGGGTCAGAACAAGAGTTAAGCAGAACCAGGGCCAGAACCAGGGTGGTCAGAAGAAAGCAGACCAGAAGGGTAAAGATACTAAAGGTGAAAATGACCAGAAGTCTTCGACAGGTCCCCAACAATCCAAAGAGGGTGGGGGTCAGGCTTCCCAGAAGAAGAAGACTCAAGAAGGCCCGTCAAAAAGGTGGTGCCAGTACTGTAAGAGTAAAACTCACTGGTTTAGTGAGTGCACCAAGAAAGGAGGAGGGCAGACTCCTGCCACTGCAGCCCCTAAGCCACCTGTGCCCCCTCGTACAGTCAGCAGTGGTAGTGCACCTCCCAAGGGTTTAGTTGGGTTAACCTTGGGTTCTGAGGGGTATGACAACTTAGTTGGCACACTCACTCAGGCTGTCCTTGTCTGTACAGGGGATGTGGATATATCCCCTGATATAAGTCCCAATACTTTGGGCAAATACAGGCAGACACCTTTGATAAATGGAAAAATGGCTCAGGCCTATAGGGACACTTGTGCCAGTGTCACCACGGTGACACCTAACTTTGTGGACCCTGGACAGATCATGCCAGGTACAGATTTCCTGGTGACCAATGCAAGCAATGTCACTACCAGTCATAGTATGGCAATTGTTGCTTTCTCCTGGGGAGGGGTAAATGGCCAAAAGAAGGTTGTTGTTAGTTCAGACCTCCCAGTGGATTGTTTGTTGGGCAATGATTTGGAGTCATCACAATGGTCAGAAGTGGAGCATAGGACTCACATGGAGATGTTAGGCTTGCCAGCACATGTGCTTGCTGTGACTAGGTCACAGGCCAGAAGATGCCCCACTGAACAGGTGCTGGATCCTGGAACAATGGACCAGCCACCTTCCAAGAAGAAGAGCAGTAGGGTTAAGGCATTGCCTTCCCCCTTGCCCCAGGTTGTGGATCAAGTCTCAGAGGAGGCTGACCTACAGGAATTGAGGGAAACTGAGCCTAAAGAGTTCGAACTTGATCAAGTTGAATTTCTGGGTTCAGGTGGCCCCTCAAGGGAAGACCTGGGGAAGGACCAGTTAGACTGCCCTTCCCTTGAACCCCTCAGACAGCAGGCTGCTGCTGAGGCTGCTGGGACGCCACAGGTACCCACAAGGTATACTGGGAAGATGGACTCCTGTACACTGAGGCAAGAGACCCCAAGCCTGGCATGGCCAGGAGGCTGGTTATCCCCTTGTCTCAGAGAGGTTTCCTCCTTACCTTGGCCCATGAGATTCCCTTAGCAGGTCACTTAGGCCAGACAAAGACTTAGGACAGGCTTGTCTCACACTTTCACTGGCCTCACATGAATGAGGATACCAAGGAGTTTTGTCGCTCCTGTGTCACTTGCCAAGCCAGTGGTAAGTCAGGTGGCACAACAAAGGCCCCCCTTATACCAATGCCTATGGTGGGGGTGCCCTTTGAAAGAGTGGGGATTGACATTGTTGGTCCAATGGAACCCCAGACAGCATTAGGGCACAAGTTTATACTGGTGGTAGTGGATTATGCCACCAGGTATCCTGAAGCTATTCCACTTAGGACCACTACAGCACCTGTAGTGGCAAGGGCCCTAGTTGGAGTGTTCTCCAGAGTGGGCTTCCCTAAGGAGGTTGTCTCTGACAGAGGTGCAAACTTCATGTCAAGCTACTTAACTGCTATGTGGAAGGAATGTGGTGTCAACTACAAGTTCACCACACCCTATCACCCACAGCGCAATGGGCTTGTTGAAAGGTTCAACAGGACCCTAAAAGGGATGATTCATGGACTACCTGAAAAGCTCAGGCGTAGATGGGATGTCCTGATTCCCTGCCTTCTGTTTGCTTACAGAGAGGTCCCACAGAAGGGGGTTGGCTTCAGCCCTTTTGAACTTTTGTATGGGCATCCTGTAAGAGGACCCCTGTGCTTGGTGAAGGAAGGATGGGAGAGACCTCTCAAAAAGCCTGCAACCAGCATAGTGGACTATGTACTTGGTCTCCGCTCCAGGATGGCTGAGTATATGGAGAAGGCATCTGAAAACCTTAAGGCCAGTCAAGAACTCCAAAAAGCTTGGCATGACCAAAAGGCTGTCCTGACTGTTTATCAGCCTGGACAGAAGGTGTGGGTGTTGGAGCCAGTGGCCCCAGCAGCACTCAAAGACAAATGGTCTGGGCCCCACACAATTCTTGAGCAGAAGGGAGAGGTCACCTACCTGGTGGACCCTGGAACTCCCAGGAGCCCCCACAGGGTGCTCCACGTCAACAGGCTCAAAGCATATGTCGACAGGAAGGACATGAGCTTGCTCATGGCCATAGATGAGGGACAGGAGGAAGAGAGTGGCCCTCTCCCAGACCTGCTCACTCAGAATCCTGATGATGGGTCAGTAGATGGTGTTGTCTTTTGTGGCAGCCTCTCTGGGCATCAACAGAAAGACTGTAAACAGGTTCTTCAGTCTTTCAGACATATGTTTTCTCTAACACCCAGCCAAACCAATTGGTGTACCCATGAGGTTGACACTGGGGACAGCTTGCCAGTTAAGAGTAAAATCTACAGGCAGCCTGATCATGTTAGAGACTGCATCAAAACTGAAGTGCAGAAAATGTTGGAGTTGGGAGTCATTGAACCCTCAGATAGCCCTTGGGCTAGCCCAGTAGTTCTAGTGCCAAAACCTCACACCCAGGGTGGTAAGAAAGAGATGAGGTTCTGCGTAGACTACAGGGGTCTCAATGCAGTCACTAAGACTGATGCCCACCCAATACCAAGGGCAGATGAGCTTATAGATAGATTGGCTTCTGCCAACTACTTAAGCACATTTGACCTGACAGCTGGGTATTGGCAAATCAGGTTAGCTGAGGATGCCAAGCCCAAGACAGCATTTTCAACCCCTGGTGGGCATTATCAATTTGTGGTAATGCCCTTTGGTCTGAAAAATGCACCTGCCACCTTCCAAAGGTTGGTGAATCATGTTCTCACTGGGCTGGATGACTTCTGTGCAGCATATCTAGATGATATAGCTGTCTTTAGCTCCAACTGGGAGGATCACCTGGTCCACCTGAGGAAAGTGTTAGAGGCACTGCAAGCAGCAGGTCTCACTATCAAGGCCACAAAGTGCAAGATAGGGCAGACACAGGTTGTGTACTTGGGCCACCTTGTAGGTGGAGGCCAAGTTCAACCACTGGAGAGCAAAATACAGTCAATCAGGGACTGGGCTCCTCCAACCACCCAGACTCAGGTTCGAGCTTTCTTGGGCCTGACTGGTTACTACAGAAAGTTTGTCAGGAACTATGGATCAATTGTGACTCCATTAAATGAACTGACGAGTAAGAAAATGCCAAAAAAGGTTCAGTGGACAGCAGGCTGTCAAAAAGCATTCGATGACCTAAAGCAGGCCATGTGCACAGCACCTATCCTCAAGAGTCCAGACTACTCCAAACCATTCATTGTCCAAACAGATGCTTCTGAGTTGGGTGTGGGAGCTGTTCTATCTCAACTGAATTTTGATGGTCAAGACCAGCCCATTGCTTTTATAAGCAGAAGGCTGACCCCCAGAGAGAAAAAATGGTCAGCTATTGAGAGGGAGGCCTTTGCTGTAGTTTGGGCCCTGAAGAAGCTGAGGCCATACTTGTTTGGCACTCACTTCAAGATTCAGACCGACCATAAGCCCCTCTTGTGGCTAAATCAGATGAAGGGTGAAAACCCCAAACTGCTTAGGTGGTCCATTTCCTTACAGGGGATGGACTTTACAGTGGAACATAGACCTGGTACTGATCATGGCAATGCCGATGGGCTCTCCAGACATTTCCACTTAGAACAAGAAGACTCACCTGGTCAAGGTTAGCTTATTGTCCAAAGTTTGGGGGGGGGGGGTCATGTAGGAGAGTAGGGTCTGCAATCCTATGATCACCCAGATTTTTTGCTTTTGTTTCACTGGTTTACGACTTTCTCTGGCTGTGGGCCTGCCAATCAGACCCACAGCCTAGCTGTTCTCTCACTAAATTACGACATGTACCTTAGGTGCATTTACCAATTGGTACTGGGCCACCTTATCAGACCCTGTAACTCAGGGCATAGGTGTACCCAGGGCCTACCAGGGGCTGAAGCATGTATTATGCCACCCCTGGCTGGCCTCCTAAATTTGACACAACTGGCTGCATGACAGCTGGGGCAAAGTCGTGTAATCACCCTTTGCTGTAGATATAGATACCTATATCTAACCCTAAAAATGGACACACAGATTCCTATCAGTCACTCCTATGGCAGGCCTTGACAATCCTGAAGGCAGAGTGCATGGAATCGTGTGAGATGGTGCTCTGGCATGAGCTGAGCCCGTTTGCAGCTTGCGGAACCAAGTCCTAATAGCTGTTCCATGATAACGCATACCATATACTCTTAAGTGCATTATAATCCTCGCTATCTCTGGTATTGCTTTATCAAAACATGTCGAGTAAGGTGTCATACGAATTGGAATACTAACCCCTCGCCAATTCTGGCGACGGGGTTAGCATTCCACCCTTCTAGAGGAACACGACATGTATGTAACTGTGAACCCCGGTTAAAGTTAACTGAAGCCTCAGCTCCACAAAATGGATGCTGCCACCACAGACACGAGTCTGACCTCCTGCTGCTGGGAGTCCTTCCAGCGAGGAGAGCCTGGACAAAGGGTTTCCTGTCAGGGGCGGTGCTAGCACCATCCCAGACAGGGTTTTGTGTATCCTGGGTAGGCAGGGCTTTACAGGAAGGTGACTGCTGAGTGGCACCCCGGTGCTCACTACGCATAGGCCGGCCAGAACCAGTTTCAGGGGCACACCAGCCCCTGGCCTGGGGAAAGTCCGGCATGGGAGAGGGGTGTGACCACCCCCCTCCTAGTCCCACCCATAGGCAGGACCTAGTCACCGGGTCAGCCCCTTTTCCTAGTATAAAGTTAGGAGCGGGCCCCCTTCCAAATTAGATCATCTTTGGAATCAAGACACGACTTTCTACGAAAGGACTTCAAGATTTCTTCTTCAAGATTCTCCCTTGTGACTAAGGAGTAGTCCCCCTGCATCCGCAGGCACCATCTTAAGAACACTGCGGTCTGCTGCAAGTCCTTCCTCCGGAATCCGACTGCCCAGCTCGACGAGAACCGGCTTCCCTGGCACCTCTGACCTCTACCCACCTCTACAGCTAAGCTGAGACCCGTGGGTGCGACAAGACCTCGAGGGACCGGCCATCTTCAAGACTGCACAACTTCTTTCCAGCACGACCGCCGAGGGATCCTCTGGTGAGTGCTTTGGGGTCCGAGAAGCCCCGACCCTGAGCAGCTCCAGCACCGAAGTACAGCCTCCCAGCATCTCCACGATCTGCGTGGGGCCCTTCTGCTTTTTGCTGCTCACCGCGTTGTTTGGCTACTAGCCCGCTGGCTTGTGGCCTTCTTAACGATGCCCGACGACATCACTGCTGCTGGTCTGGTTGCTCCAGACTGGCCCTTGCTCCCTTCCAAAAGAGGAGCACCCCGGACCCTCCTGGTCCACTCCAGACGCCATTTTGAGTCCACCGCGTGGGCTTGAATTTGCCAAGGCTTTGTTGCCCAATCCTGGGTCCAGCGACGCCGACAGCTTCATCCATCGTGGGACAGCTCGCACCTCCATCCTGGTCGCCGACAACGCCTCCTGGTCCGTGAGATCTGCAGAGCACAGCGTCGCCCACTCACCTAGTCGAGGTGACTACCATCCGGTGCCCTCCTGGTGCCACCTGACTACTGGCTAGTAGTCACAAACTTGGTCCCCTCTGCTTTCAGGTGTCATCCATCTTCGATCCAGGCTTGGATCAACTCGAACTATCTTCACTGGTCGCCTGCCAGCAACTTCTTTCTTCAGGCTCCTGGTCCGGCAACGAGGATTCCCGACGTCTTTTGAGACCTATGCAGCTGCAGCCCCTGGGCTAGGTAACTTCGGCATTTCGGTGCCCCAGCATAGCCTCACTATCCAAGGGTCAGGATCCACTGTCATTTTTCTCCCTACCAGGCCGGGTTCGCCCGAGAACACTAACTTTGCTTTTACTAGCTACCATAGACTTTGTCCCGCATCACGCGTGAGAGTGCACCCTCTGCACCCGAGTCCCCTAGGCCTCCTATTCGTAATCTAATGATTCTATAGTCAAGTCCTAGCGATTCCAAAGCCTATTAGTCCAGTACTTACCTGCTAGTAATTTCGCATTCCACTTCCATAGTATATGGTTTTCCGTGCCCCTCGGGCATTTGTGTATATTGTGCTAACTTAAGTATTTTCGTAAGAGTTTTGTTTTGTACTTAGTACCCGGTCCTCATAAAGAGTACAGGGCTGTTGTGATTCTAATAAATACACTGTTTATTTTCATAACACTTGTGTGGTGTCCTTTCACTTGGTGTTCAAGGGGTATATGTGTGGTAAACAGCTGGCTTAACACGCCCTCTAGAGTCTTAGCCTTAGACTGCTCGTATCCATGCTACTAGGATAGCTGGTCTATAAGGTTGACTTACAACCAATCATCAATAAGGGTTGTTGGACTGATACATAGTGATCACTAGAATAGTGAGCACTGCATATCAGGCCACCTTCTCACATGGTGTCTTGCCCCTCCTGCCACTCGCTTCTTTCCCTTTGGGGAGGTCTTGAGCACGACTATAGGCACTAACGATTACTACTGCTGTTGAAAGGGTAACGCTGCTATGTTGTCTTACCCACTACTGTATGGGAGGATGGAAAGATAACAAGAACTGCTCTAAGTATATCTTTTTCATGATTTCTTTTTTTGTGGACAACTCCAGACAGAGCCATCTGTTGGTCATGCCTTTAGCCCTATAGTATAGGGCCCGAGGAGGTTCGTGGAGCCCTCCTTTCATTTGTCGTAGCCGAACTCTATATGTTTCGCTGTCGATCCCCAACCTTTCCAGCATGCTTCTGGGGATTGGTTGTTTGGTCAATTTTGCATTTTTTTTGGGTGTTTGGATATCCTTAAGGTTATAGAAGTCAATAATATAGATAAACACAATTCCAAAAGGCTGTCAGAAAAAGGATACACACTAATGCGGCCCCCTCAGATACATATGATCTTACCCCAGCTTCCACCAACCAAGGTCAGAGACTACCCAGAATTCACTGTCTCTGCACTTAGTTTGGGGGAAGGGGAAGTGGAAGACAAAACAAGAGAGACACGCTTCTGGACACTGGCTCCTACTTCAGGAATTCTTTTGGAAACTCTGGAAGATAAAGCATAAGAATTATTCTCCCTAGTCTTAAGAATACCTTCTACACTCTACTACACTCAGACTCCAGAATGGGTCTTACCAGTGTTAAGGTCGAAGCTAGCTACTCTCCATACAGTTTTGCCTATTTCAGAGTTAAGTATATCTAATTCACTGGAAGAACTGTTGGCGCAATAAATTCTGATAGCTGAGCGAAAGAAAATGACTGTGCCTGAAATCACTCTTCTGAAGTTGAAATTACAGTCTTTTAGTAGCCAGTCTCTTGTTAATTATCACAAACTCTACAGAAAGTTCTTTTGAATTAGCATGTATTGTCAGTTCGAGTTTTCCTATAAATATGGATCTGGCAGTTGCGTGCACAGCCTTGACCGCTGCACATCTTCCGGACCCGACGGAGGACCCGTATCTATGGGAGAGGACCGCCGTCCTTCTCCGCGAAATGCAGGAGCTCTGGGTGTCTGGAGCTCCCGATCCACAATACCCAGTACCCTGTGCGGGTGAAGACAAGCACACACAGGAAGTGACGCGTCAAGGAGCTTCCGGCCGGCTACGTAAGCCGGAGCCGGAGGAAGGAAACTCGCCGATTTTTCCGGCTTTGCTGCGAGGCGCATACTGAAGAAGTTTGAGGCTACTTTCCTATCCCGGTGGGGTAAGGGTGTCAGTGACACCGCCAAGAGTCAATTTTGGTTCTAACTTTGTTCGCGCTAGCGAGTGCTAGCATTTTCATGAACCTGCATGTTCTGAAAAAACTTTATTTAAACTCACGCAGTGACAATTGGAGTTCACCCGTTTTTGAGGTCTAACAATCCTTGGACAAACCTGAACATTTTGTCTGGTATTTTATACCAGGTAGTATATTCCTTTATATCAACTACATGGTGCAGTCCTTGGGGTGGTTGCAGTATGTACTACGTGTCAACACTGTTTAAAGGCTTTTATTTTTAATGGCAAAGAAGTTCCATGTGAAATAAGTGTGTGTGTGTTTGTTCTTGCCTTCTAGCAGAGGACATAGAGCGGTAGCTGCCAGTAAGCTTATCCTTCCTCCCTTGTGAGGCCCACACCCATACACTGACTGGTGGGTGTAGACATCCCTAGGATATTTGGGTGCACTGTTTATGTTTTCTTGTTCGTTTACTCACAGTGTTCAGCCTGCCATCACATGTATATACCATAGGCCTTGATGCTAAATTCTTCTTTCAACATTTCCAGTTCGGATCCTGAGGATTGGTTATTGTGGCACAAAAGTGCAGATTCTTGCCAACATCGTGTTCTGGGTTTGGCCCGTGGCTATAAACAGGTTAGGGTGGATCCCCGTTTTGAGAGTGATCATTCTGTCACTACCTATTCAGTAGGCAAGTTATGTCAGAGTTGGCTCAAACACTCCACCTTTGCGTCAGTTAAGCTTCATTTATCTAAATTGACTGATGATGTTGACCTGAATGATTTTGTTAAAGGGCCCACTGGCAGATCTAAAGGTTGGATATATGCTGTCTACAATGAGGTTTGGAAACTGTCCCAGATTGAGGCTGCTTCACGGCTGAGGGCTATAGATCAAGCTAATTTAGAAAAGGTGATTGCAGTAGTAGACAATAGCATTAACACGCTTTGTTCCCGCATTTATACCTTAGACAATATTGTTTAATCTTTTGCTGATATTGTACAAGAAGATGTTTCTGTCAGGCGAGGCAAGATGGCGGCCGTGGCGTGGGCTGTGTGAGCAGCTCAGTCCTAACTCCGGGTAGTAGGGGGCGAGATTATACCGGCAGATCCTGAATATGGCAGCGATACGGGAGCGAATCCAACGAGGAGCGAGCAAAGGCGAGAAAAAAGAGTATAAGCCTGATACCGTTTGTCAATAACTGTGAACATTGCGCATACAAAACTTTTTGCATGTCGCTTAATTCACTTGCGCTTAAAACCCGTGTGAATCACTCGTCGCTCCGCTTGCACACACCTGGTGATTACGGCTCTGACTGTCCTGTCCGGATGACGGCCGGCTTTCTCCTATTTCGGCGTGGAGCTCGATTTTGGCAGCTTCCCGCACTTTTTTCGTGCGTTCCAGCTCGGCGTGGTTCGAGGGCGTGGAGGCTCACAGGTGGCTGTACAGAGGAAAATGCCGCCGAAGATTGGAACGCGTAGTGGCAAATCAAAGGAGCAACCACCGGCTGAGAAGTCAGTAAAGTCTGCCGGAGGCACGGAGGAACCGAAGCTAGGAGGTGAGCAAACAAAAAATTTAACTGTGACCCCGAAGTCGAAAAAAGGAGGTGACCCTGTGGATAAGGTGGCAGGTCGTATGTCAAAACAGGGAGTGAACACTTTACCAGCATTATTTGAAAGGCAAATTTTAAAAGGTGCGGTTGTACAGCTCACAGGCCTACATGAATTGGGGTGTGAACCTGCCTTACATAATGCTGTCTCAGGTGGTGCTCAAAATGGCCTGAATTCGCCTGCCCAAATAAATGAAGAAGTAGAAATAGAGGTGGACTCTACGGGTGGAATTGCTGTTGTTAGTAATCAGCGATTGTCAATACAGGAGAGTACAGCTTCAAAGGTTTCAGGAGTGGAGAGAGGCATTGTGGGAGATGGAGTTCAGCCCTGTACCTCCAAGGAAGTAATGACTGGCAGTTTGAGCAACCTTGCATTGGAGATAGACTCTTTAGTATTAACTGATGGTGTTTCCTTGCAGGATTTGACTGGGTCGCAGGAAGCCGTTGATAACTTTTACTCACTTTCTGATCCCTCCTCGGATGAGAGTACGAATTTAAGCAAAGATTGGATTGATTATGCTGAAGGTAGCAGTTCAGAGAACAAAATGACATCTGACCTGGCTTCCCCTAATGTTAGTGCTTCTACTGTTAAAAGGGTGAAGAAGAAAGGGGCTCAACGTAAGAAATCTAAAAGAGTAGAGCTAACTCTGGGGAATACTGAGGGGGTAATTATGGTGGAGACTACACCATTGGAAGAAACAAGGCAAAGTCAAGAGAAAAACTCAATCGAGGTGAATCTGCCCCTAGAGATTACATTATCCACCATCTATAACACTATGATGGATCATAGATCTGAAAGTAAGGCTGAGAATAAGCGTACACAGGCAACATGCAGCAAAGTTAAGAACGCTGTCCGGCGTGTGATCAAAATCTGTTCTGACACTACTGTAAGAGTCACGGAAGCAGAGACTAGAATTGCGACTCTTGAGGATGAATTAGCGACTCAGAAAGTGGAGCTGGACGCTATAAAAGCGCATCGGGATGATATTAGCTATAAATTATCTGAGCTCAAGAATCAGGCACGGAGGAGCAACTTGCGCCTCCTGGGTATCCCGGAGAAGAAAGAGGGGTCTGATGTCCGTAATTTTGTGATCTAACTTCTTACGGATGCTTTTCCAGAATTAACTTTGTGGGATTGGTCTAGGGAAGTGCAAAGAGCACATAGGTTCCCGTTTACAGTGAGGAAGCAGAGACAAGGGGAGGAAAGTTACCCAAGAGCAATTCTAGTCTCCTTTAATAATTTCTTAGCAAGAGAAGCTATATTTTTACTTGCTCTGCCTGATCAAAAGGGGGTGGCCAAAGGTTGTAATTTTTTTGTTAGGCCAGATTTTTGCCAGGCAACAGTATCGAAGCACTGGCATCTTCATCAACTCATACCTGGCTTCCAGAATAAAGGGGCCACTGTCTTTTTGCAGAATCCTGCAAAGCTTAAAGTCACCATTAAGGGTCAGAGCAGATTTTTTTTCTCAGAGATAGAGGCTAAAGAATTTTTGGGGACATTATAGAACACCATAGAAAGGAGTCGTTACAGTGTTGCTAAAAGTAATAAGGAAAAGGGTCACCTTCCCCGTATATTACAGTTATTACCTTTTTAATTTGGGGTCTGCCTATGTTAAATAATAGTATTCTGTTCTATTCTCCTACCCTTGGAGGGGGGCACAGCACTCCATATATCACAGGGACTGAAAGACCCTGGGCCTCATATGTTGGGACGGGAGGGTTGGGTGGGTAGGGAGGGAAGGGTTAAGGGTGAAGGGTGGGGAACAAAGGGTAAGGTGGCGGGAGTAGGGTGTAGGTGTGTGGGGGGTGAAAAATCAGCTGCAGTTAAGACACAGCTCAAATTGACTGTTTATGTTCGAAAGATGTTTTTTAATGATCTGAAATATGAAACGCAATATGTTAATGCCTTCTGGTATCAATTTATCTGCAATTTTCTTTATGTAATGGTGTATGTAACTTCTGTTTGGGATAATGGATTGGAAAATTAAGATTTGCTCTTTAAATATATGTGGACTTAACAATCCTAAGAAGAGGCAGGTTTTGGCTAAAATTTTGCAGGTGCTACGCATTGACCTACTTTGCTTGCAGGAAATGCATATACCTTGGGCTGATAGGGGACATCTGAAAAATCTAGGGTTGGAAGTAATAGTATGCTCTAAACAAACTGGGGTTAAGAGAGGGGTGGCAATACTCATGAAACGAGGGCTTGGTGTTTGTATAAAATCTGCAGCAGATAAATGGGGACGTTGGGCAATTGCTGAAATTTTGATTAACCAAAGCAGATTTACTTTTTGCACTGTTTATGGGTCCAACTTGGATGATGATGAACTTCTGAATTATTTGAATATGGAACTTGCTCAGTGGACGCAACCTGTTGTTATGTGCGTTGATTTTAATATACATTTGGAAGCTCAGATGAATATAAGAGGGGGAAATGTATAAACAGGTAGAATAAAGCAGGTATTTACATCATTGAGGCGCTTGGTTTTAGAGCATGGGCTTCACGACGTTTGGAACAGGCTATACCCTGATGATCCTGGCTTCACTTTCTTTTCTTCCCCTCATTCCAAATGTGTTCAATTAGATTATTTTGTTGTTTCTTTTATACTGTTAGGAAAAATTAGTATTGAGTTACAGCCCAAATTTTTATCGGATCATAACCCGGTAATATTAGAGCTTGTTGTAGGTCCTGAGTTAAGAGAAGTGAAATCGGCCTGGTCGTTCGAGAGAAAATTAATGTTGGACGAGGAGTACTGCAACTATATGAATAAAGTAACTCTGGAATTTTTCGAAATTAATAAAGGAATGGCTTAACAGAAAGTAGTATGGGATACTTTCAAATCTATAGTCAGAGGAGAGACTCGTAGTTTTGCAAATTACAAACATAGAAAAACCCTGGCTAAACATAAAAAGAATGCTGATTTAGTTATAATGGCAGAACGGAAGTTAGCTGATATGATTAGGTTGGGTTTAGATTCCTCTGATGCTCAAAAATATCTTAGTATTAAAAGAGCCAATGCATATGCTAACCTAGCCGATCAAATAGTGGGAAAATGTACACAATATAGGGAGGAAGCCTATGAATTTAGTGAGAAAACCGGTAGATTCTTGGCTAAGAGGTTAAGGGAGAAAGCTGCTTATAATGAGATCACTAAAGTCATTGATATAAATGGTGCTCCGCAAGAAACAAAGGATGGCACCCTCGGAGCATTTCAAGGGTTTTATCAATCTTTGTATAGTGCATTGGAGGCAGAATCACAGGAAGGCCATGAAGAAGCATATTTGCAAGAGTTGGTATCTGAGGTACTGTCAGATATGCAAAAAACAATACTATCTGCTCCCTTGTCATGGGAGGAAGTAGAGGAGGCTTTACTAGGTTTAGCACAGGGTAAGGCTATGGGCCCTGATAATTTACCGCTTGAGTTTTATCGAACTTTTCAGAATATCTTGAAAAAGGAGCTGATAGAAGCCTGTCAACAGGCCTTTCTAGGCAATGTGCCTGATTCCTGGTCCAAAGCAATAATTGTGGTTTTTAAAAAGAAAGGAAAAAAAGACACAGAAATGGGGTCTTAAAGGCCCATCTCGTTACTAAACTTAAATAGCATAGTGTACTCAAATTTGATAGCTAACAGGCTGAGTGATCTGATGCCAGGGTTGGTGTCTCAAAGACAACATGGATTTATTCAAAGGAGAGACACTACAGATCACGTCAAAAGGATCATTTCCATGCTGGACTGGGCACATGGTACTAACTTCCCTGTTGGGGTGGCTCTGTTGGATGCTGAAAAAGCATCCCACAGGGTCTCATGGAGGTTCCTGTGGTCAGTCCTAGCATGGAAGGGGTTTCTGAAAGAAATCATTGTAGCCATCCGGGCATTTTTATTATTATTATTATTTTTCGATTTGTTAAGCGCGGTTGCTGCCCAGGGGCGTCCAAGCGCTAAGATTAGACAGAGCTGAGACGGAGCACAGGAGGAACTAAGAGGGCTTCCTAAATAGTATGGTTTTCAGTTTCCTGCGAAAAGGGAGTAGGTCGGGCCATCCAACAGCGGCTATAAGTCTGGGGATATAGCAATAGCAAGGGGGACAAGGGAAGGGTGTCCTTGTTCCCCCCTGGTATTCGCTTTGTATATAGATCCATTTATATCTACCCTGGAGACTAATGTCGCGATAAAACCTGTTTTTATGAATAATGTGTCTTATAAAGTTTTCGCTTACGCGGATGATATTGCCGTGGCTACGTCTGATGTAAGTAATGCCTCACCGATGATTATTGAAGCAGCTGAAGTATTTGAAGAGTCTTCGGGTTTCAAACTAAATGTCTCTAAGACGCAATTGATTCACTCAACTGCGGGTCGGCAACCTGATATTAATTTCGAGTCTGAGGCAACTTACTTAGGCATTAAGATCTCTCCAAAAGTTGAGGATATTATCCCCTTGAACTTGGATCCAGTAGTTACTTCTTCAAATAAAACACTTGAGAGGATTAATAAGCTACATCTGTCTCTTTATGGACGTAGAAATGTCCTAAAGATGCTTATTTTTCCCAAATGGTTGTATATATTTCGGACTATGCCTTTACTTATATCAGCTAGGCTTTTTTCCGGTATTGAAAGAATGTGTGGGAGGTTTTTGTGGAGCTATTGCTGCTCCAGGAGAGTTATTAAATGGTGCATGCTACCCAGAGCGAGACGAGGCTGGGGTGTTCCCAACTTCCGTTTATATCACTGGATCACTATATTACAACACATGGGGGTGCTAATTTTGCAGGACGATCCTACGGAAGATTTCGCTGCACCGTCCATTTATGAGATGTTATTGGGAGCTGAGGCGAGGCAATGCTTAAATCGTATAATTGAACCGAGCTATTATAAAAAAAACAAATTCAAAGTGGTCGTGACTGCATTTGAAATTTGGAGAAAAGCTAAAAAGAAACTTCGTATAGTCCCTAACCTGAATTTGGAAACCCCACTTAAAAATTGTTTCTTACTTCCGGATATATTTAGAGATCAGGTTATGGGTAGGTGGTATGTTGCTGGTATTTGTAAAATTGAAGATTTGTTTCAGAGAGAACAGTTTGTTTCTTTTGAATATTTGCAGATGAATTATAAGCTAGCCCGGATAGATTTTTTCAAATATCTCCAGATGCGTAGTTTTTTTTAACAAAAAATTGTTCAAAACCAGATTTTACTAAAAAGAATAGAAATTATGGAAGCAATTAAAGGAAGATCCAAAATGTTCAAATTTTGTTTCTTTTAGATGTGTAATGTTGTAAGATTTTAAATAATCATCACAATAAATTACTTTGTACTTTGGAAGATCCAAAATGGGGCCTTTATATCAGATTCTTATTGAAATGGAGGAGGACGACCTTGAGGGTTTGGAGGTAAAATGGCAAAACAAATTAGGGATTGAGGGTATTACATTTGAGAGAATTATTGAGTCAGCCATGAAGGTTTTCTTTAATGGCCCTTTACAGATTCACTGGTTATGATGGGATCAACTCTCATCTAGTTGCGCACTGTGCACATGGTGTTGTCCTACACCTTCATTAAATAAACTCTTTCAACTTTGTTTGCAATTGTCATTCAGTTATTTAATATCATAATCTGATTATCATCAATCAATCAACTAATGTTACATTCCATAATTTTTATACAATTGTAATCATTAAATTTCCACAGTATTGTTCAATACATTATACAATGTTCACTGTAATAACATTTTATAACCAATCATGATTTTTGACATTTCACATTTTATCAATTCCTGCCCAATGCATTTCAGCACTAAATAGTGCCTTCATCAGGGGCAAATCTCTCTATGTAATTTGCGTAATCAGTCAGCCAATGATTTCTGGGACTTGATGTTCTTATCTTGATTGATTATAACGACCTGTTGAGTGAATATTCTCTTCCTGTAGTTACTGCCGTCGCTGTTCTAAATTGGGTGCTCGCGTTCAGTTCTACTGGTGTGATTACACCTGTCAAAAATCATGATTGGTTATAAAATGCCGATTGATTGATGATAATCAGATTATGATATTAAATAACTGATTGACAATTGCAAACAAAGTTGAAAGAGTTTAATTAATGAAGGTGTAGGACAACACCATGTGCACAGTGCGCAACTAGATGAGAGTTGATCCCATCATAACCAGTGATTTTACCACAGGCGTGACAAACCTGAATAGTTGCTGCACAATTAGATTAGAGTGAAAATATTTGTTTAAATTGGAGTGCTCCTCACACACACCCCTAACTGTTTCCTTTACAGATTCAGCACTTTTATTTTAATTAATATTTGACTTATATTTTACACCGGGAAAATGAGCTAAATGGAATTCTACAAGGGGGAATAAATGTAACCGGTGTGGGTTAATAGCTGCGGATGCATCTCATGTTTTTTTTTTGCCTAAAGCTTTCCCAGTTTATTAAGGAAATAGTCAAGTAAAAAAAAAAGTCAAAAAGGCTTTATTTCGATAAAAAAGTTATCATAAAAGCTACACACTAAAATACATAGGTTCATTTGAATAAAAAGGGAGAAAAGGGGGAAGGGGAGTACATCCATTTAAATACAATTAGTTTAAAAAGTTTCAGTTTTCATATAAAAGAAGCATTTCATTAATAGTTAGTTAAAAAGGAATTAAACAATTGCTTTAAGCCTTTTAGTTCTAATAATCCAAGCTCATGAACGGAACTTAGCAAGAGTGCAAACATACAAGGTGCGACAGTCTGACATTAGAATGCGTAAAGCCTCCTCGTGGCGCCTGGTCCCCAGCTGGCGGCACAAGTGCTTGAGCCATTTCCTTCTTGGTAGGGCATACTCCCGGCATTCAAACAAAAAGTGTGCCACTGACTCTGGTCTGGATATGCACACTGGGCAGAACTCTGTGGTTTGAGCTGGTGGTTTCCACCGGGATGTAAAGGCACTCAGAGGAAGAGTTCATGTTCTAAATTTAAAGTACAGGACCCTATCAAATGGTTTCTCAATGATGTCTAAATAGAGTTCCCGAATTGGTAGGTCCTTGAATTTCAGGAAATCCTCCGTGAGTCTGCCCAATGAGCAGTTGGTACTCCGTTGGGTCAGTATCCAGTTCCAGTAAAGGTTCTTAAGCGTAGCCTTTGGGGGAGAAGATCTATTTGTCCAGGCTTCACTTAGGCCCAAGTTAAACAAAAGAGCTTTCATGTCTCTTAGCCAGTTGATTCTATGCCACCCTGGTAATGCCATAATTTCAGAAAGCCCTTGTGCGTATTTGGCGAGCTCAGGAACTCGCCACAAGCGCGCCCATAACAGAAGGGGCCGAAATTTGGCTAGATCTTCAATGGGGCGGCATCCTAAATCGAGCATTAATAGGACAATGGGAGTGCCTTGAGAAAGTGACATAATAGCCCTGCAGAACTTCCTCTCAGATCTTGGCAGTTCATTGGTGATACATGGGCCCCACAATTCTGCCCCATAAAGAGCCGAGCTAACCCCCTTTGCTGTGTAGATCTCAATGACAGGGGCTATAGGTCTAATTACACAGGAGCGCTGTTCTTTCAGAAGAGCTCCTGTTACCCTCTTGTGGGTTAGCAGCATTTTGTCTAAATGAGGGGCCCATTGCATGTTATGTGACAGACGAAACCCTAAATAGTCGAATACTTCTACCCTCCCCAAAGGTATGGGGGGCATACAGCTTTTTTGGGGGGATTCATCACAAGGTATTTCATCTTGTCGGTATTAATTACCAGGCCCCGATCTGCACAAAAGGACTGAAAGTTATTAAGAAGTTTTTGGAGGCCCATTGGGGTTTTGGATATCAAAAGCGTATCATCGGCAAAGAGAAGGGTGGGTATACGCTCTCCCGCCAGGGATGGTTCATCTGAAGGGTCTTTCCGAAGGTGCTCAACCACTCCGTTGATATATATAGAGAGAAAAGGGTGGGAGCTAAAACACAATCCTGGCGGACCCCTCTCTCGACCGGGATACTGCTGTTTTTTTCGCCTTCTGTGCCCCATCTTATCTGTGCAAAGCTGTTTTCATGGAGCCTTATGAGTAGCGAAAGGATGTAGTTTGGCATCTCCATGTCAGCAAGGACCCTCCAAAGGCTCTCCCTAGGTACAAGGTCAAAGGCAGTCTTTAAATCGATAAAAGCGAGATAAAGACTGCCCTTGCCTATGACCACTACCTTCCAGTACACCAGCATCAATCTGAAGGCTTGTTCGATTGTGCCAGTGCCTGCTCTAAACCCTGCCTGATAATCAGAGAGGATATTATTATCGCTAATCCAGTCCAATATTCTTACCAGTAAGACCTTGCCGACTACGTTTTGGCTGATGTCCAGCAAACTTATGGGTCTGTAATTGGACGGGTCATCCCTAACACCTTTTTTAAAAATAGGGACGACCTCCGCCCCTTTCCAAGATGCCGGAATCGAAGCACCCCTGCAGATGGCAATAAGCAGGCAGTGAATGAATTTCCCCCATTTTGGAATGTCTGACCGCAGTAGATCCCCGGGAATGCCGTCCGGGCCAGTCGCTTTTTGGGGCATGATGGTACTTATGGCATACTCCACTTCTTTTATTGTAAAATCAGACTCTTCAGAAAGGACCTCCCAATCCATTTGGATCGAAGTTAGGGCCGACTCCTAACCCTGATCAGCATTAGATGCATCGGTGGTATTGGGGCCTAGTTGGCGAGTATATAACTTTGAGAAATGATTAACCCACGCCTGACTGGAGATGTTACATGTGATAAGGTCACTTCTCTGGTCTATGTCTGGCTCTAATTGTGTCCCAGAAGCACTTTGGGTCTTTTTTTTAAGCTAGCCTCTTTTAAAGTACGCCGGTACTCTTATTCCCATTCTTTTTTTGCACATGCTAATATTCGCTTATGCTCTTTCCTGGCTGTCTGGATCTGAGTTTGGGATTTACCTTTGACAGCCTTTATCAAGAGCGACTTTGCCTGTCTGCAAGTAGGTGTATACCAATCGTGCTTACCCTTGGGGTTCTGTGGTGCCGTATTCCTCCCTGCACACCCCTTTTTCAAAAATACATCCCCTATAGTCCTAAGTGTTGCCTCAAAAATGGGTGTTGCCTTTTCAATTAATGAAGCCAAATTGGAACTATCCAGTTCCGTTTGTGAGGCCGTAAGTAGTTAATTAATAATATTAAGTTTTGCGACATCTGTGGAAATTTTATTCCACTTCAGGCGCCTTCCACAGGAGGAAACAGAAATTTTGTGAGCTTGTTTGAGGGGTGCTACTACCATATCCTGCACTAGTCCCCATAGATTAAAATCCAACAGAATATAATCAATCCTTGAAGTATGATTAACTATGTTGAAAGTGGCAGCACCCAGGCGATCTGAGGGTGTACGGCCATTTGTGGCTCTTAAGCCAAACTCCAGTGTCAAGGCGTTTACTTGAATTGCACTACGAGTCCATCTTTTTATCGGTGGAATGATTAAAGCTGGAATACCCCATCTAGCATCATCCTCACCTAGGTCTGAGATGTCATCCATAGGGAGCGGCTCGTAAGTGCAATTAAAATCACCCGCTACCAAAATTTGAACTCCTTCAGCATTTTCTCTAAGTTCTGCTTCTAAGGTGGTTACTACCTGGGACACTTGGTACCTCTGACGTAGATGTTATACAAGACAAGGGTTAGCCCCCTGCTGGGACCTCTCAAGGATATTCCTAGAATATCTAGGCTATCAACCTGCTTCGGTGTTATACAGCAGTTAAGGGAGATGCTTACCTAGATAAGCAGGCCCCCCGAGGGGCATCCCTTCCCATTTTTAGCTTTTACAGCAGGCACAATGTATGTAACATATCCCACCCGGTGGAGAGGTTCAAGGCTCCAGGTTTCCTGGAACAGACAGATTTTGTGCGCCTCCACTAGATCATTCCACTCAGGTGAGCCCAATTTCCTAAGGATACCTGCAAGGTTCCAGCTAAGGATCTTGAGTGAACCCTTAGTGTCCTGTCCATTATTATTATTATTATTAATGATATTTAGGGGGCCCAAACACTCAGCTAGTGGCATATTAATGGTTGAGAATGTTGACAGGGTTAATGTGGGCTCTACAACGGAGGCAGAGTGAGGGCGCAAAAATGGGGTTTCCTTCAGCATGCGTTCCTCCTCCCCCCGTCTCGGATCCAAAGGCGGGATGATGGACTCTCAGGTAAGAGTCAATCAACCTCCTCCAGAGCACAAAACCTATTCCAGTGTGCAAACTGCGATACAAAGGGATCAATCTCAAGGGTGCCTTGCCAGGGTGATTGTCATTGGTGGAAACTCTGCTGGGGTACTTGTTGGTAAGCCCTGCTAATGGGTATTCTGTTTCTCAGGGTTTGTCGTTGAGGTATAGGCGGGTAGAAATATGAAAGATGAAAAGGGTGGATTTGTGTATTGACTCCACTGGGCGGTGCATTGCATATATAATTCACTACCGCTGGGTCTCTAAAGTTGATGGTTATAATATCCCCTGCTATTGTTTTTATGTTTCTACCTATCCACTCCCCTCTTCTAACCGCAAAGATTTCCCCAGAGATGTTAGGGGGTAGAGGTCTATTTAACTGAAGCCATTGAGCACATTTATTTCTTAATTCAACTTGGGTTTCCCTTTTACCCTCCTTCAAGGGAGGCACTCCTGTCAATATAACCACAAAGGGCGAGGCTTCAGGCGGTAAATTAATTGACTTAAATCGTGTCGGTCTTACCATTGCCCCTTGTATTTTTATTTGGGAAGCGGCTGTACTTGTGCTTTTTCTAGTGCTTTGGCCGTCCTTATCTGCTGGGTTAGGGGGATTTCCATTTCCTGAAACCTGTTGGGCCTGCAGAATGGTACTGGCAGTATTAGGGGTCGGGACTTCGGCAGCTTTCTTCCCTATTTCGGGCGGATGTTGCATAGATTTATTAGATTTATTAGCTAGGGGCGGGTTAGAGTGAGTGGGGTTGACTTTTGGTGGGTTACTGGTGATTCCCCCCTTTGGCCCCCCTTTGGAACCCCCTTGAGATAATATGCCCTCATTACCCCCATGCTTGTTGGGACCTATCCCTTTGGTATTTATGAGGGATGTCAATCTGTCAATTTTAGACATGAGTGGCTTTATGTGGGCAATGATCGTATCCTCAAGGTCTGCCTTGAGGTCAGCCACCGTATTTACTACCCAGCAAGGTATACCTGATGACGAATTGGTGGTTGGGGCCACTAAGTTATGATTTAGTTTATTACGTTTGGCCTTTTTCTTCTTAGGTTCACTACTTGGACTGCCATTATCTAGCCCTAAATTGTTGTTGTAAGCTTTTTTATTCGATATACAAATATCTTGAAAGCAAATTACATACAATAAAAACCTTTCAAGACATGCAGCTAGTCAGGACATACATCATTAAAAAGTTAAGAACCGGGTATGCTCCCGAATAAATTAATTAAGAGTACAATTAAACAGAAATTGACAGCCTCTTGGAACGAATCAGCCAGAATTGTTTAAAAAATGTGGAGACACCACAAACAATAACGGGGGAGGTATCTGACATTAAAATGCGAAGGGCAACCAGGTGACTACGTGTTCCCATGTTGGAAAAAAGGGACTTGAGCCAGTACTTCCTTGGTCTTAGGTTGTCCGGGCACTCAAACATAATGTGAGCCACCGTTTCAGGTCTAGTGGGACAATGGGCACAAAACGGAGACAGGGGAGCACCAGATTTCCATTTCGATATAAAAGCTCCGATTGGGAGAATGCCCACTCTAAATTTAAAATACAGTGCCCTGTCGGCTGGGAAGGTGATAAAATCAAAATAGGATTCGTATCTTGTCATGTCCTTTAGGAGCAAAAAAGATCTCGTGGAATTACAATGGGAAGAGTTCATGATTAGCTGACCCGCAGCCCAATCCCAGTAGAGTTTCTTCAAGACATCTTTTGGGGGTGACGTTTTTGCGCTCCAATGTTCACCAAGGCTAAGGTCATATAACAGTTTCTTGGTGTCCCTCAGCCATTTGATTTTGGCCCAGCCGGCCATATTCATTATCTCAGTTAAACCGTTTGCATAGGATTTCAGTTCCTCCACCCTTCAGATCCGGGACCACAATAAGAGCGGGCGTAAACGTGCTTGGTTTTTAATGCTCTTACAGCCCGTATCTAATAGTACAGGAACTGTTGGTGTACTTAAGGGGAGACAAAGGAGGTCCTTCAGAAACCTATTCTCAGCTTTTTCCAAAGAGTCCAGGTTTTCATGTCCCCATATCTCCGCCCTGTATAGGGCCGACGAAACACCTTTTGCCTTGTATATTTCGAGAACTGGCGCTATTCTATGTCTGGGTGACTCCCGAAATTCTCTCAACAGGGCGCCACCCACTCTCTTGTGACTTAGAAGCATTTTATCTATGTGCGTGGACCAGCTCATGCTATCTGTTAAACGAAGGCCCAGATAATCAAATTGGGAAACTCTCTCCAGGTGTATAGAGTTGAGAACAGGAGGGCTTCCGAGCTTCCTCGGGGGATGTAGAATTAGGTACTATGTTTTGTCTACATTAATGACAAGACCTCGAGCGTCACAAAAGTTCTGGAAGCGGTTGAGTAGTTTCTGCAATCCTTGGGGTTTTTTCGAAATTAGAAGAGTGACGTCCGCAAAAAGCAGAGTCGGCACTCGTACACCCCCCAAACAAGGGGCGTCAGCCGGTTCCTTCTGGAGATGATCAACCACCCCATTAACATACAACGAAAACAGGGTGGGGGCCAACACACACCCTTGTCTCACACCCCTTAACACTGGGATCTTCTCCGTGGTCTCGCCGTTGCTCCCCCACCGTACCTGGGCAAAGTTACCTTCATGCAGCTTGATAAGCAGGGATAACATATAGGGAGGCATCCCCAAGTTGTGTAAAACCTCCCACAACCGCCTCCGTGGTACTAGGTCAAAGGCAGTCTTCAAGTCAATAAAGGCTAGGTAAAGACTGCCCTTGCCCAGTTCCACCACCTTCCAGTTAATAAGGGCCAACCTAAACGCCTGCTCCACGGTTCCTGTTCCTGTACGAAACCCAGCTTGATAATCGGAGAGTATTCTATTTTCATAGACCCAATGCAGAATACGCCCCAGGAGCACCTTTCCCGCTACTTTCTGCGAAGAGTCAATAAGACTAATGGGCCTGTAGTTCCCAGGGCAATTCCTGCAACCTTTTTTAAAGATGGGGGCTACCACTGCCCCTTTCCAGGAATCGGGGACCGGCCCACCCTTCATAATATCGTTAAGTACTGCCGATATTCTTTTCCCCCACTCCGTTGGGTAAGCCTTCAACAAGTCTCCAGGCAGGCCGTCCGGTCCTGCCGCCTTCCGGGGTGCCACCCACTGAATGACATTCTCAACCTCCTGAGGGGTAAACAGGTCTAGGATAGCTGGCTCAGGGGAGGGTGCTAGAGGAACAATTTCAAAGGGAGCCCCTTCTCCAAGGGCATAAAGTGCCCCAAAATGATTGGCCCAACTCTGGGAGGTGATATTACAAGTCCTTAGGGTGTCATCGGGCTTGCTACGCTTCCCCACAAGTAGCCAGAACCCTCTTGAGTCTTTGTTTCTACTAGCTACTAGCAGGTCCTCCCAAAATTTTTTCTCCCATTCCCTCTTTGCAAGAGAGATTGACCTAGAGTACATTCTCCTTGCCTCTTTCACTCTGGATGGGGAATTGGATTTTAGCGCTTCTACCAGCCTTGTTTTTAACACTCTACATGTGTGGGTATACAATCCCTTTGCTTGGGTTTGCTTTGATTTTCCCTCCCAGCTACTTGATGGGACAGTAAATAAATTTGTTAGAGTCTCTGTCAAGATTCGAAACTCCCCACAAGCTGCTCCCACTCCCCCCAGGGATGAATCTAAACTTTGTTGGGCTTTAGATAGGACAAGCATTACCTGTTCAACTCTCTCCTTGGAAAGTGAAATTTTTTCCCACTTTAGTCGCCTCCCGCAGGGGGCAACTTGCGATTCGCCGAGACCTACCAGACGAGAGGTGGATGCACCCTCCCTTCCTGATGCCCACCAGCACCCCAATGTGAGAGAGAGTAGATTATGGTCACTCTCTATGGTGGGGACCACGACCATATCTTTTAACTCACTCCATAAGCCCACATCGAGCATGATATAATCAATCCGCGATGTGTGGTTTGGTCTATTATATGTGTGAGCCCCCCCCTTGTCTGATTTGGTCCTGCCATTCACCGCCCGTAGCTCGAACTCAATAGAAAGGGAGTATACTTGGAGGGCCACCTGCGACCACCCTCTGATTGGTTGTATCTCTAAGGCCGGAATCCCTCTAACACTATCCAGCTCTTCCTGGTGCAAGGAAACATCCGAGCCCAAGGGCTCGAATGTACAGTTAATGTCACCTGCGACCATAGTGCAAGATTTGTGGGGAGTTGCTTTTAGAAGACCCTCCAGTATTTTAATAGTTGGTGACTGGCTACCCCCTTTGGTGCTACGTGCATAAATATTGAAAATATTCAGCACGGCTCGATTCCGGGAGTCTTTCAAGATGATGTTTTGAATGTCAGGGCAACCCGTTTGACACTCCACTATCCTACAGTTGAAAGACGCTGACACCCAGATTAACAGACCACCCGAAGGGCGTCCTTTCTTAGAAGACGAGCATATAGCCGGGACAGAGCTGGTTGCGTAACCTGCTCTGTTCACAGGATCCATGCTCCAGGTCTCCTGGAAGATGCATATGGCATAATCCTCTACCAAAGCATTCCAATCTGGCAATTGTAGCTTCCTAGTAATTCCAGCCACATTCCAGCTGGAGACCCTGAAATCGGGGTCCACTACAACCGCAGCACAGCTGCTCGCAGGAACAGGACAGGGGGGCAAGCCCGCCAGAGGGCCATCAGATCCCAGATAAAGGCTGGAGGTTTGGGGCCTACTAGCTCCCGCTATGTCATTTGATATTAGCGGTAATTCCTCCAAGGAAGAGGAATTGGGCGTCAGTTTCGGGTCGATAGTTACACTGTTCAGTTCCTCCCCTAACAATCCATCAGCTCCCTCAGGTCAACACCCCCCAAGATTCCAATGGGGAACAATCCAGCCGACCTGGGGGTAAGACAGAGGTTCCGCTGGCCAACATACGCCCATGCTTTGACAAAGAGGATTAACACTCACACCCAATTTTTGTGATTTAGACACGGGCCTGGGGTAAAAATAGGACAAATCTACTGCTTGTATACCCTCGCTAGCTCCCTCTTGGACCGAGGCACAAATTAATCCTGCCACCCTAGGGTCCTGAAAGTTGACAATAATGCAGTCCCCCTCCAGATGCTTCTTACCTTGACCCACCCAATCCACTCTACGGACGGCTAATATCAGCCCGTCCACACCGGGGGGTAAGGGTTTTTTGACATTAGCCAGTGAATACACTTGTTTTTTAACATCTGGTGTGTTTCTGTTTGATTTTCCTTCAATGGGGGAACTTTTACCAAAACAGCCACATAAGGGTGACAGTCCGGGGGAAGGTTTGCCGACTGCCTCCTTTGTGGCGGCCTCTGGGGACCGACTACAAGTGGCGCAAGAGTTGTCTTGTTCTTGTCGGGGATAGGTGCAGGGCTAGGGCTAATGCCCTTTACTTTCTCTGCCCCCTCCACGGCTTGGTTGGCCTTAGACGGATCCACTTTGTCTACTGCCTTGGGCTGGGATGGCTTTTGGGGTTGGGTTTTAGAAAGGTCAGGGGATTTTTGTTTAGATTTTGGATGGCATCCTACTGAGGGCACAGAAGGAACTGCAGTTAAGGATGCAGCTGTTTTCCCCCCCTCTGAGAGTGCAATGGATGGAGCCAACGTCTGGACCCGGGCTACAGGGAGTGATTTCCCTACCTCCCCCACCATATTATTCTCGCTCACTCTAGTCTGCAATTTAATCAGTTTTTTGAGCAAGCAAAAATTATCAAGTGTTGTTTGCTCTAGCTTATCCAATCTTGTGCCCAATCCTTCGACTATATTTAACAGGGGGGCTAAAAGGCTAGTGAGCTTATTAATAATAATGTTGGAGTAGTCAGGGACTGCCATGCTCGGTGTATTACTATTAAGGTTTGGGAAGCAGCACCCCTCTTCTGATGTTGGCCTTGGGGGATTCCCCTCTGTTGGTACTTCCTCTATGGCGGTGGTTGGAAGGGAATGTGATCTTGGCCCCAGCCCTCTGCGTTCTTGCTTCTTGGAGCGTTTAGAAAGAGTGACGTACTTCCCCTTCCGACAGCAGCCACCCCTCTTCCCCTTATCGTGTGCGGGCAGGACCAAAGGTCTAGCGGGCTCAACTACTTCTTCCACGATATCCTGGTTAATTGGAGAGGGTACAAAGCTGGTCGTCGGAGGCTGCGTTTCATTTGGGGGCTAGGCCCCGGACTCCTCGAAAACCTCCTCAGCCTCATAGACCTCCGGCCCCAGCAGTAACACTGCCAGTTTCTCAAGCCTATCAACACTGTCCCCTATTGTTGAGATCCGAGACTTCTGAAGATTACCCGCTGTTGGGGGAGATGGAACGTTATTAGGAGACCGAGACATTGCTAGGGCCACGGCCCCTAGGGAAGAGCGCCTAATGGGGAGATATACATCAGAAAGGCGTTTTTCTTTCATCACTATTTCTTTTTCAATTACCGCCGCTACTCTGGTAATGAAACGGTCCATGGTGCCGATCATGGTAGGCGCGGTAGGACCAGCACCACCTCCCTCACTCCTCAGAGACTTCCCTGACCTGGTAGACATCACAGGGTTGTTTACCTCAAGTATGGTCTCAATAGTCACACTATCAGCACGCTGGCGGAAAGGGACGCGGCCCGGCCCAGCCTTGACAGCCCCCGACTGCCCGCCCTTTGCTCGGGCTTCGCTCGGCGTCCCGCTAGCGTCCTGCTTGGCGTCCTGCGCGTTGTTAATAAGGGGCGTTGCAGGCGGGTGGGCGTGTCAGTCAGGGGGCACGGCCGTGCACACCTGTGCAGAGCAGGGACTCCTGGTCTTACGAGTTCCTGCTGGCGCGCTCCCTCTGACGACTCGAAGTACCTCCTCCTCCTCCTCCGGGCCTCCGACTGGAAGTCAGCTGGCAGCCGCCCCTCACCGTGAGCTGCGCAGCGGCACCCGCAGAGCGGGTGCTGCAAGTCGTAATTTCAGCAGCAACAGCACGGTGGATCCCGATCCGGGCAAGGGCAGGCTCCTCCAACTCACAGGTCAGGTCAGTGGCGGCGTTTGTAGGGACCCGCTGGCAGCACCTCCCTCGGCAGCAGTTAGGTAGTTCAAGGTGTCCCACACTCTGTAACAGGAGGCCGGCTTTTGAGAATGGCCAGGCGGGTGGGCGTGTCTGTCAGGGGGCACGGCCGTGCACACCTGTGCAGAGCAGGGACTCCTGGTCTTACGAGTCCCTGCTGGCGCGCTCCCTCTGACGACTCGAAGTACCTCCTCCTCCTCCTCCGGGCCTCCGACTGGAAGTCAGCTGGCAGCCGCCCCTCACCGTGAGCTGCGCAGCGGCACCCGCGGAGCGGGTGCTGCAAGTCGTAATTTCAGCAGCAACAGCACGGTGGATCCCGATCCGGGCAAGGGCAGGCTCCTCCAACTCACAGGTCAGGTCAGTGGCGGCGTTTGTAGGGACCCGCTGGCAGCACCTCCCTCGGCAGCAGTTAGGCAGTTCAAGGTGTCCCACACTCTGTAACAGGAGGCCGGCTTTTGAGAATGGCCAGGCGGGTGGGCGTGTCTGTCAGGGGGCACGGCCGTGCACACCTGTGCAGAGCAGGGACTCCTGGTCTTACGAGTCCCTGCTGGCGCGCTCCCTCTGACGACTCGAAGTATCTCCTCCTCCTCCTCCGGGCGTCCGACTGGAAGTCAGCTGGCAGCCGCCCCTCACCGTGAGCTGCGCAGCGGCACCCGCAGAGCGGGTGCTGCAAGTCGTACTTTCAGCAGCAACAGCACGGTGGATCCCGATCCGGGCAAGGGCAGGCTCCTCCAACTCACAGGTCAGGTCAGTGGCGGCGTTTGTAGGGACCCGCTGGCAGCACCTCCCTCGGCAGCAGTTAGGCAGTTCAAGGTGTCCCACACTCTGTAACAGGAGGCCAGCATTTGAGAATGGCCAGGCGGGTGGGCGTGTCTGTCAGGGGGCACGGCCGTGCACACCTGTGCAGAGCAGGGACTCCTGGTCTTAAGAGTCCCTGCTGGCACGCTCCCTCTGACGACTCGAAGTACCTCCTCCTCCTCCTCCGGGCGTCCGACTGGAAGTCAGCTGGCAGCCGCCCCTCACCGTGAGCTGTGCAGCGGCACCCGCGGAGCGGGTGCTGCAAGTCGTAATTTCAGCAGCAACAGCACGGTGGATCCCGATCCGGGCAAGGGCAGGCTCCTCCAACTCACAGGTCAGGTCAGTGGCGGCGTTTGTAGGGACCCGCTGGCAGCCCCTCCCTCGGCAGCAGTTAGGCAGTTCAAGGTGTCCCTAAATTAATTTGGTTCTCCGTCCCGCCATCCCTTGCAGGATTTAAGTCAGACTCAGAATTTACTGAATGCACTGTAGCCTCAATAGAACGCTGGGCACACGGGAGCTCAGCAAAGGAGGCAGTGACTCCAAGACTTAGATCTAGCTCATCAGTGGCATCTAAAGTAGTAACCAAGGGATCAACTGCAGCATCCTGAGAAACATGCGCAAATGTTGTCGGAGGTAGAGAAAGCCTCCTTTCTGTATTGGCTATGGCAGTGGATACCACCCCTATGGCCTGTTGCAGCATGATGTCAATTGCTGTAAGGGTGGGAACAGGTTGGGACTCGGGCTCCTTTTGTTTGGAGTTCGAACGTAAAGTAGGCATTCTGACAGTTTTAGGAACCTTCTTCATTGTATGACGCATCTTGGAAGATATACAGCACTAAGTAAGAAAAGCGCAGTAGAATCCAAAAGTAGCCCACTCACGTGGAGAAAGGGAAGTGAGGAGCAAATGAAAAAAGAGTACCTGCTCGGTTGTAAGTAAGTAAACGTCAGGGGGGTGGCCCAGCCCAGCCTCTTCTGGCCTTTGAGGGCCATGGAGGGCCCACCCTTTGCCCAGGCTTCGCCCGGCGTCCCGCGAAGCGGGCCTCTGCGCCAGTTTTATGCACCTCCTGGTGCGTCGTCAGCGGTGCGCGCCGCCGCGAAGCCTGCCGGGAGTTGTGGTCCCGGAGCGGCGGCGCGGAGATTGGAACAGCTGACTCTCGGCGGTGGCGGCATGGGTTCTGCTCTCTATGGCCCCCAGTGACTCTCGGCGGTGGCGGCGTCCCGAAGCTGCTCACAGGTAAGTTTGCACCCTCTCCGCCGGCCTCTGCGCCGGTTTTGTGCACCTCCTGGTGCGTCGTCAGCAGTGCGCGCCGCCGCAAAGCCTGCCGGGAGTTGTGGTCCCGGAGCGGCGGCGCGGAGATTGGAACAGCTGACTCTCGGTGGTGGCGGCGTGGGTTCTGCTCTCTATGGCCCCCAGTGACTCTCGGCGGTGGCGGCGTCCCGAAGCTGCTCACAGGTAAGTTTAAGGAAATAGAGTTTTTTTATTTAAATTCTTTGGGCATTCAACAACAATTATCGGCCGAGTTGGTTATTTTTGTCCTTCAAGCAAACAAAACTAACGTTTTAACATCAGCGGAGGAAGGATTTATTTTTATTTGTATGGTCATTTTTCGCTTATGTATTACCTCTCAATGGCTCGACGCTGAATCCCCAACTTTTCTGAATTGGCAATCCAGAGTATTATCCATCTATCATCTGGAGATTGCAGTTTATAAATCTAAGGGTAGGAGAAGAAAAGCTTTGGGGTTGAAATTATGGTCTCCAATTGCTAATTGGTTATAACTCATTAGGCTCTGGTAGGCCCAAATGCTAAATGGCTTTCTTTTTTTCTTTTTTTAATTGTATTCTGTGCTAATTTTTTTTTCTCATTCTGGCTATTTGTAAAGCGTAACTAATTATGATGTATTTTTGATTGCTTATATTTTCTCTGTGCTGTGTTTTTCTTTCTGTATGCTGATTAAATAAAAAAAATTTTTAAAAAAAAAATGTTTCTGTACTGTTTCATGGTCAAAATCAGCTGCGTTCCATCATGCAGTTTGAGTGGACTTTGCAAACGCTTAAGGCTGGTCGCGTGCTTTGGGATTACATGAATACGTCCTCCTTGTTTGCACCATTTAATTTGACTGAAAAACAGCAATTTATGTCAATGAAGGATGCAACATTTTCTATGTTACATATTGAAAAGTTAGAACCTTTACCTTTTTCAGTGGCCGAACTTAATTCAGCTGTGTGGCTTATCCATGGATTGATAACGCTCCCCTTCCCGCTTTTCAAATTTGAAAATTGCATGAAGTATTATGCTAAAGGCAGGTATGAACCTTTGGACAGTGTTTATCTTCATGAAGCTCGGTCCCTACCGTTTACATATAGATGTTTGAGGGAGGGTAAAGAGAAGACTGCACTACTACACCTGATCACCTAACACCTAAAGTTGCCAGTGGTGGCCTTGTGACTTCTTTCCACACTATATTTGGTGTGTTCCCAGCCTTTTTTCACTCGATTTTTTGTAGCCTCTTTGGTGGCTTTCCATTATTGCTCGCATTAGTCGGCAGTGTGCTTCTCATTATTTGATTGTTTAAAAATGGATGCACATCCTGCGCCACACGACAACCCGTCCCGATTGTTGTTGCTTCGCAACCGGATGCTTAGTTATTATGGAGCTCTGCCTCTGGCTACCTTGAGCGCAGCTTATGGATTATCCTTTTGGGTTTTACTTCTTCACATGCGTCCATATCGCTGGGAAATATGTAAACCACATCCTGTCCGAGTTCCTGGAAACCTCCAACCTGTTACATCCTTCACAAACAGGCTTTCGCCATGGATACAGCACGGAGACTGCTCTGCTGGCAGTTGTGGAGGAAAGCAGGAGACTTTTAGACCCGCACATGGCTGTAAACTCCCATCCAACCAAGACAACCTGAACTGCCTTCTGCTGAATGCAAGATCTCTAGTCAAACACTGTGTCGAATGCTCAGTACTCATAGAGCAATACAACATCGACATAGCCTTCATAACAGAATCTTGGACGGATGCGGCATCTGGCCCAGACCTTGCTAGAGCGATGCCAATGGGTTACATTTCTTACACCCTGAACCGCCCTCTCAAAAGGGTAAGAGGCCTAGCGGTGATCTACTGAGACTCTTTGAAAATTACTTTCACTGATGCCTCTACGATAGAACATGATGCACTCGATTTCTTAGTTCTCATTACACACAAATTCTCGTTCAAAGGTACATTACTTTACAGACCCCCCGGGCCGAGGACCAAGTTCCTACCTGGGAGACTTTAACTTCCATATAGAATCTACTACGGACCCTGACACTGTCCATCTCGTAAACCTCATGGGTTGCGCAGAACTCGCCCAATTAGTTAGTGGACCAACGCATACCGCTGACCACACATTGGATGGCATCTTTTTCAACAATACCAATCTTACTTTCTCACAACTCCTGCCAGTGATATGGTCAGATCACCAGGCGGTCTGCTTTAAACTTCTAATCCCCACTTCCTCTTCACCTAAGAATGTCCCGAAACACTCCACCATCAGAAGATGGAATAAAATCAATAAAGTAGAAGCTTCTTCGCTCCTCTCCTCCTATACCCATGGATCCTAATCTTGCTACTGACACCTACAACTCATGGATCATGAAGACTGGTGAAAAACTTGCCCCTCCAACTAGGGTTCAAAGCAACAGAAGAACCCCTTTGGCCCCCTGGTACAATAATGAACTCAAAAAACAAAAAACTTGAATGTAAAAACTTTGAACGTACATGGAGGAAACGTTACAGAGCAGAGGATAAGACTAGTTACAAACTTATCATCGCTCAATACAAACTGCTTCTGATATCTACTAAACAACAATATTTTGCTAACAAAATCATGCTTGCCAGTAATTCATCCAAGGAACTCTTCAAAATAGTCACATCACTTTCCGCCCGCCCCCTGCTCCCATTGCTCATAGTCAGGACCTATGTGATAAGATCACAGATTTCTTTTTTAAAAAGGTTGATAATATCTGTGCATCCTTTACACACCCCAACAGCATATCTACTCCCCCAGACACCTTCCTTCCGACTTTAACCCCCCCAGTTGCCAAATCTCAGCAGCTTTCGCACTTCACTTCCCTTACAACTTTTAAATGAATCTCTGCTTTGAGATCTGGCTCTACCCTAGACCCCTGTCCCATTTCCTTCATTGCCCACGTTCTTACCATCATCTTTAACAACATCCTGCAGACAGGTGTCTTTCCCATATCCTGGAAGAAGGCGTCTATCGTCCCTCTTCTTAAGAAACCCTCACTTGATCCAAATGACACTAACAACTTCCATCCAATATCGAGACTTCCGCTTCCAGCCAAGATCCAAGAGAAGGTTTTAAACACTCAGCTGAGCTTATTCCTGGTCAATAACAATCTGCTAGATCCCACTCAATATGGCTTCCGGAGCTCTCACACACGGAAACAGCCCTGTAATTGGACGGGTCATCCCTAACACCTTTTTTAAAAATAGGGACGACCTCCGCCCCTTTCCAAGATGCCGGAATCGAAGCACCCCTGCAGATGGCAATAAGCAGGCAGTGAATGAATTTCCCCCATTTTGGAATGTCTGACCGCAGTAGATCCCCGGGAATGCCGTCCGGGCCAGTCGCTTTTTGGGGCATGATGGTACTTATGGCATACTCCACTTCTTTTATTGTAAAATCAGACTCTTCAGAAAGGACCTCCCAATCCATTTGGATCGAAGTTAGGGCCGACTCCTAACCCTGATCAGCATTAGATGCATCGGTGGTATTGGGGCCTAGTTGGCGAGTATATAACTTTGAGAAATGATTAACCCACGCCTGACTGGAGATGTTACATGTGATAAGGTCACTTCTCTGGTCTATGTCTGGCTCTAATTGTGTCCCAGAAGCACTTTGGGTCTTTTTTTTAAGCTAGCCTCTTTTAAAGTACGCCGGTACTCTTATTCCCATTCTTTTTTTGCACATGCTAATATTCGCTTATGCTCTTTCCTGGCTGTCTGGATCTGAGTTTGGGATTTACCTTTGACAGCCTTTATCAAGAGCGACTTTGCCTGTCTGCAAGTAGGTGTATACCAATCGTGCTTACCCTTGGGGTTCTGTGGTGCCGTATTCCTCCCTGCACACCCCTTTTTCAAAAATACATCCCCTATAGTCCTAAGTGTTGCCTCAAAAATGGGTGTTGCCTTTTCAATTAATGAAGCCAAATTGGAACTATCCAGTTCCGTTTGTGAGGCCGTAAGTAGTTAATTAATAATATTAAGTTTTGCGACATCTGTGGAAATTTTATTCCACTTCAGGCGCCTTCCACAGGAGGAAACAGAAATTTTGTGAGCTTGTTTGAGGGGTGCTACTACCATATCCTGCACTAGTCCCCATAGATTAAAATCCAACAGAATATAATCAATCCTTGAAGTATGATTAACTATGTTGAAAGTGGCAGCACCCAGGCGATCTGAGGGTGTACGGCCATTTGTGGCTCTTAAGCCAAACTCCAGTGTCAAGGCGTTTACTTGAATTGCACTACGAGTCCATCTTTTTATCGGTGGAATGATTAAAGCTGGAATACCCCATCTAGCATCATCCTCACCTAGGTCTGAGATGTCATCCATAGGGAGCGGCTCGTAAGTGCAATTAAAATCACCCGCTACCAAAATTTGAACTCCTTCAGCATTTTCTCTAAGTTCTGCTTCTAAGGTGGTTACTACCTGGGACACTTGGTACCTCTGACGTAGATGTTATACAAGACAAGGGTTAGCCCCCTGCTGGGACCTCTCAAGGATATTCCTAGAATATCTAGGCTATCAACCTGCTTCGGTGTTATACAGCAGTTAAGGGAGATGCTTACCTAGATAAGCAGGCCCCCCGAGGGGCATCCCTTCCCATTTTTAGCTTTTACAGCAGGCACAATGTATGTAACATATCCCACCCGGTGGAGAGGTTCAAGGCTCCAGGTTTCCTGGAACAGACAGATTTTGTGCGCCTCCACTAGATCATTCCACTCAGGTGAGCCCAATTTCCTAAGGATACCTGCAAGGTTCCAGCTAAGGATCTTGAGTGAACCCTTAGTGTCCTGTCCATTATTATTATTATTATTAATGATATTTAGGGGGCCCAAACACTCAGCTAGTGGCATATTAATGGTTGAGAATGTTGACAGGGTTAATGTGGGCTCTACAACGGAGGCAGAGTGAGGGCGCAAAAATGGGGTTTCCTTCAGCATGCGTTCCTCCTCCCCCCGTCTCGGATCCAAAGGCGGGATGATGGACTCTCAGGTAAGAGTCAATCAACCTCCTCCAGAGCACAAAACCTATTCCAGTGTGCAAACTGCGATACAAAGGGATCAATCTCAAGGGTGCCTTGCCAGGGTGATTGTCATTGGTGGAAACTCTGCTGGGGTACTTGTTGGTAAGCCCTGCTAATGGGTATTCTGTTTCTCAGGGTTTGTCGTTGAGGTATAGGCGGGTAGAAATATGAAAGATGAAAAGGGTGGATTTGTGTATTGACTCCACTGGGCGGTGCATTGCATATATAATTCACTACCGCTGGATCTCTAAAGTTGATGGTTATAATATCCCCTGCTATTGTTTTTATGTTTCTACCTATCCACTCCCCTCTTCTAACCGCAAAGATTTCCCCAGAGATGTTAGGGGGTAGAGGTCTATTTAACTGAAGCCATTGAGCACATTTATTTCTTAATTCAACTTGGGTTTCCCTTTTACCCTCCTTCAAGGGAGGCACTCCTGTCAATATAACCACAAAGGGCGAGGCTTCAGGCGGTAAATTAATTGACTTAAATCGTGTCGGTCTTACCATTGCCCCTTGTATTTTTATTTGGGAAGCGGCTGTACTTGTGCTTTTTCTAGTGCTTTGGCCGTCCTTATCTGCTGGGTTAGGGGGATTTCCATTTCCTGAAACCTGTTGGGCCTGCAGAATGGTACTGGCAGTATTAGGGGTCGGGACTTCGGCAGCTTTCTTCCCTATTTCGGGCGGATGTTGCATAGATTTATTAGATTTATTAGCTAGGGGCGGGTTAGAGTGAGTGGGGTTGACTTTTGGTGGGTTACTGGTGATTCCCCCCTTTGGCCCCCCTTTGGAACCCCCTTGAGATAATATGCCCTCATTACCCCCATGCTTGTTGGGACCTATCCCTTTGGTATTTATGAGGGATGTCAATCTGTCAATTTTAGACATGAGTGGCTTTATGTGGGCAATGATCGTATCCTCAAGGTCTGCCTTGAGGTCAGCCACCGTATTTACTACCCAGCAAGGTATACCTGATGACGAATTGGTGGTTGGGGCCACTAAGTTATGATTTAGTTTATTACGTTTGGCCTTTTTCTTCTTAGGTTCACTACTTGGACTGCCATTATCTAGCCCTAAATTGTTGTTGTAAGCTTTTTTATTCGATATACAAATATCTTGAAAGCAAATTACATACAATAAAAACCTTTCAAGACATGCAGCTAGTCAGGACATACATCATTAAAAAGTTAAGAACCGGGTATGCTCCCGAATAAATTAATTAAGAGTACAATTAAACAGAAATTGACAGCCTCTTGGAACGAATCAGCCAGAATTGTTTAAAAAATGTGGAGACACCACAAACAATAACGGGGGAGGTATCTGACATTAAAATGCGAAGGGCAACCAGGTGACTACGTGTTCCCATGTTGGAAAAAAGGGACTTGAGCCAGTACTTCCTTGGTCTTAGGTTGTCCGGGCACTCAAACATAATGTGAGCCACCGTTTCAGGTCTAGTGGGACAATGGGCACAAAACGGAGACAGGGGAGCACCAGATTTCCATTTCGATATAAAAGCTCCGATTGGGAGAATGCCCACTCTAAATTTAAAATACAGTGCCCTGTCGGCTGGGAAGGTGATAAAATCAAAATAGGATTCGTATCTTGTCATGTCCTTTAGGAGCAAAAAAGATCTCGTGGAATTACAATGGGAAGAGTTCATGATTAGCTGACCCGCAGCCCAATCCCAGTAGAGTTTCTTCAAGACATCTTTTGGGGGTGACGTTTTTGCGCTCCAATGTTCACCAAGGCTAAGGTCATATAACAGTTTCTTGGTGTCCCTCAGCCATTTGATTTTGGCCCAGCCGGCCATATTCATTATCTCAGTTAAACCGTTTGCATAGGATTTCAGTTCCTCCACCCTTCAGATCCGGGACCACAATAAGAGCGGGCGTAAACGTGCTTGGTTTTTAATGCTCTTACAGCCCGTATCTAATAGTACAGGAACTGTTGGTGTACTTAAGGGGAGACAAAGGAGGTCCTTCAGAAACCTATTCTCAGCTTTTTCCAAAGAGTCCAGGTTTTCATGTCCCCATATCTCCGCCCTGTATAGGGCCGACGAAACACCTTTTGCCTTGTATATTTCGAGAACTGGCGCTATTCTATGTCTGGGTGACTCCCGAAATTCTCTCAACAGGGCGCCACCCACTCTCTTGTGACTTAGAAGCATTTTATCTATGTGCGTGGACCAGCTCATGCTATCTGTTAAACGAAGGCCCAGATAATCAAATTGGGAAACTCTCTCCAGGTGTATAGAGTTGAGAACAGGAGGGCTTCCGAGCTTCCTCGGGGGATGTAGAATTAGGTACTATGTTTTGTCTACATTAATGACAAGACCTCGAGCGTCACAAAAGTTCTGGAAGCGGTTGAGTAGTTTCTGCAATCCTTGGGGTTTTTTCGAAATTAGAAGAGTGACGTCCGCAAAAAGCAGAGTCGGCACTCGTACACCCCCCAAACAAGGGGCGTCAGCCGGTTCCTTCTGGAGATGATCAACCACCCCATTAACATACAACGAAAACAGGGTGGGGGCCAACACACACCCTTGTCTCACACCCCTTAACACTGGGATCTTCTCCGTGGTCTCGCCGTTGCTCCCCCACCGTACCTGGGCAAAGTTACCTTCATGCAGCTTGATAAGCAGGGATAACATATAGGGAGGCATCCCCAAGTTGTGTAAAACCTCCCACAACCGCCTCCGTGGTACTAGGTCAAAGGCAGTCTTCAAGTCAATAAAGGCTAGGTAAAGACTGCCCTTGCCCAGTTCCACCACCTTCCAGTTAATAAGGGCCAACCTAAACGCCTGCTCCACGGTTCCTGTTCCTGTACGAAACCCAGCTTGATAATCGGAGAGTATTCTATTTTCATAGACCCAATGCAGAATACGCCCCAGGAGCACCTTTCCCGCTACTTTCTGCGAAGAGTCAATAAGACTAATGGGCCTGTAGTTCCCAGGGCAATTCCTGCAACCTTTTTTAAAGATGGGGGCTACCACTGCCCCTTTCCAGGAATCGGGGACCGGCCCACCCTTCATAATATCGTTAAGTACTGCCGATATTCTTTTCCCCCACTCCGTTGGGTAAGCCTTCAACAAGTCTCCAGGCAGGCCGTCCGGTCCTGCCGCCTTCCGGGGTGCCACCCACTGAATGACATTCTCAACCTCCTGAGGGGTAAACAGGTCTAGGATAGCTGGCTCAGGGGAGGGTGCTAGAGGAACAATTTCAAAGGGAGCCCCTTCTCCAAGGGCATAAAGTGCCCCAAAATGATTGGCCCAACTCTGGGAGGTGATATTACAAGTCCTTAGGGTGTCATCGGGCTTGCTACGCTTCCCCACAAGTAGCCAGAACCCTCTTGAGTCTTTGTTTCTACTAGCTACTAGCAGGTCCTCCCAAAATTTTTTCTCCCATTCCCTCTTTGCAAGAGAGATTGACCTAGAGTACATTCTCCTTGCCTCTTTCACTCTGGATGGGGAATTGGATTTTAGCGCTTCTACCAGCCTTGTTTTTAACACTCTACATGTGTGGGTATACAATCCCTTTGCTTGGGTTTGCTTTGATTTTCCCTCCCAGCTACTTGATGGGACAGTAAATAAATTTGTTAGAGTCTCTGTCAAGATTCGAAACTCCCCACAAGCTGCTCCCACTCCCCCCAGGGATGAATCTAAACTTTGTTGGGCTTTAGATAGGACAAGCATTACCTGTTCAACTCTCTCCTTGGAAAGTGAAATTTTTTCCCACTTTAGTCGCCTCCCGCAGGGGGCAACTTGCGATTCGCCGAGACCTACCAGACGAGAGGTGGATGCACCCTCCCTTCCTGATGCCCACCAGCACCCCAATGTGAGAGAGAGTAGATTATGGTCACTCTCTATGGTGGGGACCACGACCATATCTTTTAACTCACTCCATAAGCCCACATCGAGCATGATATAATCAATCCGCGATGTGTGGTTTGGTCTATTATATGTGTGAGCCCCCCCCTTGTCTGATTTGGTCCTGCCATTCACCGCCCGTAGCTCGAACTCAATAGAAAGGGAGTATACTTGGAGGGCCACCTGCGACCACCCTCTGATTGGTTGTATCTCTAAGGCCGGAATCCCTCTAACACTATCCAGCTCTTCCTGGTGCAAGGAAACATCCGAGCCCAAGGGCTCGAATGTACAGTTAATGTCACCTGCGACCATAGTGCAAGATTTGTGGGGAGTTGCTTTTAGAAGACCCTCCAGTATTTTAATAGTTGGTGACTGGCTACCCCCTTTGGTGCTACGTGCATAAATATTGAAAATATTCAGCACGGCTCGATTCCGGGAGTCTTTCAAGATGATGTTTTGAATGTCAGGGCAACCCGTTTGACACTCCACTATCCTACAGTTGAAAGACGCTGACACCCAGATTAACAGACCACCCGAAGGGCGTCCTTTCTTAGAAGACGAGCATATAGCCGGGACAGAGCTGGTTGCGTAACCTGCTCTGTTCACAGGATCCATGCTCCAGGTCTCCTGGAAGATGCATATGGCATAATCCTCTACCAAAGCATTCCAATCTGGCAATTGTAGCTTCCTAGTAATTCCAGCCACATTCCAGCTGGAGACCCTGAAATCGGGGTCCACTACAACCGCAGCACAGCTGCTCGCAGGAACAGGACAGGGGGGCAAGCCCGCCAGAGGGCCATCAGATCCCAGATAAAGGCTGGAGGTTTGGGGCCTACTAGCTCCCGCTATGTCATTTGATATTAGCGGTAATTCCTCCAAGGAAGAGGAATTGGGCGTCAGTTTCGGGTCGATAGTTACACTGTTCAGTTCCTCCCCTAACAATCCATCAGCTCCCTCAGGTCAACACCCCCCAAGATTCCAATGGGGAACAATCCAGCCGACCTGGGGGTAAGACAGAGGTTCCGCTGGCCAACATACGCCCATGCTTTGACAAAGAGGATTAACACTCACACCCAATTTTTGTGATTTAGACACGGCCCTGGGGTAAAAATAGGACAAATCTACTGCTTGTATACCCTCGCTAGCTCCCTCTTGGACCGAGGCACAAATTAATCCTGCCACCCTAGGGTCCTGAAAGTTGACAATAATGCAGTCCCCCTCCAGATGCTTCTTACCTTGACCCACCCAATCCACTCTACGGACGGCTAATATCAGCCCGTCCACACCGGGGGGTAAGGGTTTTTTGACATTAGCCAGTGAATACACTTGTTTTTTAACATCTGGTGTGTTTCTGTTTGATTTTCCTTCAATGGGGGAACTTTTACCAAAACAGCCACATAAGGGTGACAGTCCGGGGGAAGGTTTGCCGACTGCCTCCTTTGTGGCGGCCTCTGGGGACCGACTACAAGTGGCGCAAGAGTTGTCTTGTTCTTGTCGGGGATAGGTGCAGGGCTAGGGCTAATGCCCTTTACTTTCTCTGCCCCCTCCACGGCTTGGTTGGCCTTAGACGGATCCACTTTGTCTACTGCCTTGGGCTGGGATGGCTTTTGGGGTTGGGTTTTAGAAAGGTCAGGGGATTTTTGTTTAGATTTTGGATGGCATCCTACTGAGGGCACAGAAGGAACTGCAGTTAAGGATGCAGCTGTTTTCCCCCCCTCTGAGAGTGCAATGGATGGAGCCAACGTCTGGACCTGGGCTACAGGGAGTGATTTCCCTACCTCCCCCACCATATTATTCTCGCTCACTCTAGTCTGCAATTTAATCAGTTTTTTGAGCAAGCAAAAATTATCAAGTGTTGTTTGCTCTAGCTTATCCAATCTTGTGCCCAATCCTTCGACTATATTTAACAGGGGGGCTAAAAGGCTAGTGAGCTTATTAATAATAATGTTGGAGTAGTCAGGGACTGCCATGCTCGGTGTATTACTATTAAGGTTTGGGAAGCAGCACCCCTCTTCTGATGTTGGCCTTGGGGGATTCCCCTCTGTTGGTACTTCCTCTATGGCGGTGGTTGGAAGGGAATGTGATCTTGGCCCCAGCCCTCTGCGTTCTTGCTTCTTGGAGCGTTTAGAAAGAGTGACGTACTTCCCCTTCCGACAGCAGCCACCCCTCTTCCCCTTATCGTGTGCGGGCAGGACCAAAGGTCTAGCGGGCTCAACTACTTCTTCCACGATATCCTGGTTAATTGGAGAGGGTACAAAGCTGGTCGTCGGAGGCTGCGTTTCATTTGGGGGCTAGGCCCCGGACTCCTCGAAAACCTCCTCAGCCTCATAGACCTCCGGCCCCAGCAGTAACACTGCCAGTTTCTCAAGCCTATCAACACTGTCCCCTATTGTTGAGATCCGAGACTTCTGAAGATTACCCGCTGTTGGGGGAGATGGAACGTTATTAGGAGACCGAGACATTGCTAGGGCCACGGCCCCTAGGGAAGAGCGCCTAATGGGGAGATATACATCAGAAAGGCGTTTTTCTTTCATCACTATTTCTTTTTCAATTACCGCCGCTACTCTGGTAATGAAACGGTCCATGGTGCCGATCATGGTAGGCGCGGTAGGACCAGCACCACCTCCCTCACTCCTCAGAGACTTCCCTGACCTGGTAGACATCACAGGGTTGTTTACCTCAAGTATGGTCTCAATAGTCACACTATCAGCACGCTGGCGGAAAGGGACGCGGCCCGGCCCAGCCTTGACAGCCCCCGACTGCCCGCCCTTTGCTCGGGCTTCGCTCGGCGTCCCGCTAGCGTCCTGCTTGGCGTCCTGCGCGTTGTTAATAAGGGGCGTTGCAGGCGGGTGGGCGTGTCAGTCAGGGGGCACGGCCGTGCACACCTGTGCAGAGCAGGGACTCCTGGTCTTACGAGTTCCTGCTGGCGCGCTCCCTCTGACGACTCGAAGTACCTCCTCCTCCTCCTCCGGGCCTCCGACTGGAAGTCAGCTGGCAGCCGCCCCTCACCGTGAGCTGCGCAGCGGCACCCGCAGAGCGGGTGCTGCAAGTCGTAATTTCAGCAGCAACAGCACGGTGGATCCCGATCCGGGCAAGGGCAGGCTCCTCCAACTCACAGGTCAGGTCAGTGGCGGCGTTTGTAGGGACCCGCTGGCAGCACCTCCCTCGGCAGCAGTTAGGTAGTTCAAGGTGTCCCACACTCTGTAACAGGAGGCCGGCTTTTGAGAATGGCCAGGCGGGTGGGCGTGTCTGTCAGGGGGCACGGCCGTGCACACCTGTGCAGAGCAGGGACTCCTGGTCTTACGAGTCCCTGCTGGCGCGCTCCCTCTGACGACTCGAAGTACCTCCTCCTCCTCCTCCGGGCCTCCGACTGGAAGTCAGCTGGCAGCCGCCCCTCACCGTGAGCTGCGCAGCGGCACCCGCGGAGCGGGTGCTGCAAGTCGTAATTTCAGCAGCAACAGCACGGTGGATCCCGATCCGGGCAAGGGCAGGCTCCTCCAACTCACAGGTCAGGTCAGTGGCGGCGTTTGTAGGGACCCGCTGGCAGCACCTCCCTCGGCAGCAGTTAGGCAGTTCAAGGTGTCCCACACTCTGTAACAGGAGGCCGGCTTTTGAGAATGGCCAGGCGGGTGGGCGTGTCTGTCAGGGGGCACGGCCGTGCACACCTGTGCAGAGCAGGGACTCCTGGTCTTACGAGTCCCTGCTGGCGCGCTCCCTCTGACGACTCGAAGTATCTCCTCCTCCTCCTCCGGGCGTCCGACTGGAAGTCAGCTGGCAGCCGCCCCTCACCGTGAGCTGCGCAGCGGCACCCGCAGAGCGGGTGCTGCAAGTCGTACTTTCAGCAGCAACAGCACGGTGGATCCCGATCCGGGCAAGGGCAGGCTCCTCCAACTCACAGGTCAGGTCAGTGGCGGCGTTTGTAGGGACCCGCTGGCAGCACCTCCCTCGGCAGCAGTTAGGCAGTTCAAGGTGTCCCACACTCTGTAACAGGAGGCCAGCATTTGAGAATGGCCAGGCGGGTGGGCGTGTCTGTCAGGGGGCACGGCCGTGCACACCTGTGCAGAGCAGGGACTCCTGGTCTTAAGAGTCCCTGCTGGCACGCTCCCTCTGACGACTCGAAGTACCTCCTCCTCCTCCTCCGGGCGTCCGACTGGAAGTCAGCTGGCAGCCGCCCCTCACCGTGAGCTGTGCAGCGGCACCCGCGGAGCGGGTGCTGCAAGTCGTAATTTCAGCAGCAACAGCACGGTGGATCCCGATCCGGGCAAGGGCAGGCTCCTCCAACTCACAGGTCAGGTCAGTGGCGGCGTTTGTAGGGACCCGCTGGCAGCCCCTCCCTCGGCAGCAGTTAGGCAGTTCAAGGTGTCCCTAAATTAATTTGGTTCTCCGTCCCGCCATCCCTTGCAGGATTTAAGTCAGACTCAGAATTTACTGAATGCACTGTAGCCTCAATAGAACGCTGGGCACACGGGAGCTCAGCAAAGGAGGCAGTGACTCCAAGACTTAGATCTAGCTCATCAGTGGCATCTAAAGTAGTAACCAAGGGATCAACTGCAGCATCCTGAGAAACATGCGCAAATGTTGTCGGAGGTAGAGAAAGCCTCCTTTCTGTATTGGCTATGGCAGTGGATACCACCCCTATGGCCTGTTGCAGCATGATGTCAATTGCTGTAAGGGTGGGAACAGGTTGGGACTCGGGCTCCTTTTGTTTGGAGTTCGAACGTAAAGTAGGCATTCTGACAGTTTTAGGAACCTTCTTCATTGTATGACGCATCTTGGAAGATATACAGCACTAAGTAAGAAAAGCGCAGTAGAATCCAAAAGTAGCCCACTCACGTGGAGAAAGGGAAGTGAGGAGCAAATGAAAAAAGAGTACCTGCTCGGTTGTAAGTAAGTAAACGTCAGGGGGGTGGCCCAGCCCAGCCTCTTCTGGCCTTTGAGGGCCATGGAGGGCCCACCCTTTGCCCAGGCTTCGCCCGGCGTCCCGCGAAGCGGGCCTCTGCGCCAGTTTTATGCACCTCCTGGTGCGTCGTCAGCGGTGCGCGCCGCCGCGAAGCCTGCCGGGAGTTGTGGTCCCGGAGCGGCGGCGCGGAGATTGGAACAGCTGACTCTCGGCGGTGGCGGCATGGGTTCTGCTCTCTATGGCCCCCAGTGACTCTCGGCGGTGGCGGCGTCCCGAAGCTGCTCACAGGTAAGTTTGCACCCTCTCCGCCGGCCTCTGCGCCGGTTTTGTGCACCTCCTGGTGCGTCGTCAGCAGTGCGCGCCGCCGCAAAGCCTGCCGGGAGTTGTGGTCCCGGAGCGGCGGCGCGGAGATTGGAACAGCTGACTCTCGGTGGTGGCGGCGTGGGTTCTGCTCTCTATGGCCCCCAGTGACTCTCGGCGGTGGCGGCGTCCCGAAGCTGCTCACAGGTAAGTTTAAGGAAATAGAGTTTTTTTATTTAAATTCTTTGGGCATTCAACAACAATTATCGGCCGAGTTGGTTATTTTTGTCCTTCAAGCAAACAAAACTAACGTTTTAACATCAGCGGAGGAAGGATTTATTTTTATTTGTATGGTCATTTTTCGCTTATGTATTACCTCTCAATGGCTCGACGCTGAATCCCCAACTTTTCTGAATTGGCAATCCAGAGTATTATCCATCTATCATCTGGAGATTGCAGTTTATAAATCTAAGGGTAGGAGAAGAAAAGCTTTGGGGTTGAAATTATGGTCTCCAATTGCTAATTGGTTATAACTCATTAGGCTCTGGTAGGCCCAAATGCTAAATGGCTTTCTTTTTTTCTTTTTTTAATTGTATTCTGTGCTAATTTTTTTTTCTCATTCTGGCTATTTGTAAAGCGTAACTAATTATGATGTATTTTTGATTGCTTATATTTTCTCTGTGCTGTGTTTTTCTTTCTGTATGCTGATTAAATAAAAAAATTTTTTAAAAAAAAAATGTTTCTGTACTGTTTCATGGTCAAAATCAGCTGCGTTCCATCATGCAGTTTGAGTGGACTTTGCAAACGCTTAAGGCTGGTCGCGTGCTTTGGGATTACATGAATACGTCCTCCTTGTTTGCACCATTTAATTTGACTGAAAAACAGCAATTTATGTCAATGAAGGATGCAACATTTTCTATGTTACATATTGAAAAGTTAGAACCTTTACCTTTTTCAGTGGCCGAACTTAATTCAGCTGTGTGGCTTATCCATGGATTGATAACGCTCCCCTTCCCGCTTTTCAAATTTGAAAATTGCATGAAGTATTATGCTAAAGGCAGGTATGAACCTTTGGACAGTGTTTATCTTCATGAAGCTCGGTCCCTACCGTTTACATATAGATGTTTGAGGGAGGGTAAAGAGAAGACTGCACTACTACACCTGATCACCTAACACCTAAAGTTGCCAGTGGTGGCCTTGTGACTTCTTTCCACACTATATTTGGTGTGTTCCCAGCCTTTTTTCACTCGATTTTTTGTAGCCTCTTTGGTGGCTTTCCATTATTGCTCGCATTAGTCGGCAGTGTGCTTCTCATTATTTGATTGTTTAAAAATGGATGCACATCCTGCGCCACACGACAACCCGTCCCGATTGTTGTTGCTTCGCAACCGGATGCTTAGTTATTATGGAGCTCTGCCTCTGGCTACCTTGAGCGCAGCTTATGGATTATCCTTTTGGGTTTTACTTCTTCACATGCGTCCATATCGCTGGGAAATATGTAAACCACATCCTGTCCGAGTTCCTGGAAACCTCCAACCTGTTACATCCTTCACAAACAGGCTTTCGCCATGGATACAGCACGGAGACTGCTCTGCTGGCAGTTGTGGAGGAAAGCAGGAGACTTTTAGACCCGCACATGGCTGTAAACTCCCATCCAACCAAGACAACCTGAACTGCCTTCTGCTGAATGCAAGATCTCTAGTCAAACACTGTGTCGAATGCTCAGTACTCATAGAGCAATACAACATCGACATAGCCTTCATAACAGAATCTTGGACGGATGCGGCATCTGGCCCAGACCTTGCTAGAGCGATGCCAATGGGTTACATTTCTTACACCCTGAACCGCCCTCTCAAAAGGGTAAGAGGCCTAGCGGTGATCTACTGAGACTCTTTGAAAATTACTTTCACTGATGCCTCTACGATAGAACATGATGCACTCGATTTCTTAGTTCTCATTACACACAAATTCTCGTTCAAAGGTACATTACTTTACAGACCCCCCGGGCCGAGGACCAAGTTCCTACCTGGGAGACTTTAACTTCCATATAGAATCTACTACGGACCCTGACACTGTCCATCTCGTAAACCTCATGGGTTGCGCAGAAATCGCCCAATTAGTCAGTGGACCAACGCATACCGCTGACCACACATTGGATGGCATCTTTTCCAACAATACCAATCTTACTTTCTCACAACTCCTGCCAGTGATATGGTCAGATCACCAGGCGGTCTGCTTTAAACTTCTAATCCCCACTTCCTCTTCACCTAAGAATGTCCCGAAACACTCCACCATCAGAAGATGGAATAAAATCAATAAAGTAGAAGCTTCTTCGCTCCTCTCCTCCTATACCCATGGATCCTAATATTGCTACTGACACCTACAACTCATGGATCATGAAGACTGGTGAAAAACTTGCCCCTCCAACTAGGGTTCAAAGCAACAGAAGAACCCCTTTGGCCCCCTGGTACAATAATGAACTCAAAAAACAAAAAACTTGAATGTAAAAACTTTGAACGTACATGGAGGAAACGTTACAGAGCAGAGGATAAGACTAGTTACAAACTTATCATCGCTCAATACAAACTGCTTCTGATATCTACTAAACAACAATATTTTGCTAACAAAATCATGCTTGCCAGTAATTCATCCAAGGAACTCTTCAAAATAGTCACATCACTTTCCGCCCGCCCCCTGCTCCCATTGCTCATAGTCAGGACCTATGTGATAAGATCACAGATTTCTTTTTTAAAAAGGTTGATAATATCTGTGCATCCTTTACACACCCCAACAGCATATCTACTCCCCCAGACACCTTCCTTCCGACTTTAACCCCCCCAGTTGCCAAATCTCAGCAGCTTTCGCACTTCACTTCCCTTACAACTTTTAAATGAATCTCTGCTTTGAGATCTGGCTCTACCCTAGACCCCTGTCCCATTTCCTTCATTGCCCACGTTCTTACCATCATCTTTAACAACATCCTGCAGACAGGTGTCTTTCCCATATCCTGGAAGAAGGCGTCTATCGTCCCTCTTCTTAAGAAACCCTCACTTGATCCAAATGACACTAACAACTTCCATCCAATATCGAGACTTCCGCTTCCAGCCAAGATCCAAGAGAAGGTTTTAAACACTCAGCTGAGCTTATTCCTGGTCAATAACAATCTGCTAGATCCCACTCAATATGGCTTCCGGAGCTCTCACACACGGAAACAGCCCTCATTAAGTCCAGGGAAGAAATAAAAATTACCCTGGATCAAGGAGGGCATGCTTGATCTCTCCGCTGCCTTCGACACCGTCCACCACTCCCTTCTTATCACAAGGTTGCATAAAATAGGCGTCGAAGGCACAGCCCTTAAGCTGTTAGCGTCTTTCCTCTCTGAGAGAGTCAACTCTGTCGCCCTAGGGAACTTTGATTCAAAACCTTTTCGACTTCCCTGTGGAGTTCCTCTGGGTTCCTCTATTAGTCCAACCCTATTCAACATTTATGTTTCTAGCCTGGCCCCCCTCATTGAATCCTTTGGGTTTAACCTAACATCTTATGTGGACGACACGCAAGTCGTCGTCTCGTTGGCCCCTCAGGACTCCAAAACTGCACCTACCCGTTTCAGGGACTGTATCACGGCTGTTAGCTCCTGGATGGGGCAAAACAGTCTAAAACGTAACACAAACAAGACTAAAGTCATCCTGTTTGGCAATAACCCTGTGTTTTGGAATCCCGCGTGGTGGCCAGATAACATGGGTTCTCTCCCCATTCCTACCACCAAGGTTAAAAACCTAGGAGTACTTATAGACAGCAAACTGACGTTCAAAGACCAGGTGAACGCGGTTGTTTCTTCGGCCTCCTACACCTTAAGATCCTGTAAAAAACTGCTTGCATATCTTCCCAAACCTTGCTATCTAACTGTGATTACCTCCCTTGTCATGGCCAAGCTGGACGATTGTAATGGGCTGTACCTTAATATGCAGGAAGGACCCCTCAGGAAGCTACAGCTGCTTCAGAATGCAGCGGCTAGACTTCTCACGGGCACACCAAAATTCTCTCCCATTTCGGAGAAAATCAGAGAGCTACATTGGCTTCCCATCAGAAAAAAGGTCCACTTCAAAGCGTTATGCATGCTGCATAAATGATTACACAAATCGGGTCCTCTCTTCAAAACAACATTAGCTGGTATATTCCATCCCGATTGCTACGATCCTCGGACGCCAAACTGGCTTTCTTTCCCTTTACCAGGAAGGCTACATGGGGTGACAAACGTTTTACTGTCTCGGCCACCAGTCTCTGGAATGATCTCCCCATTGGGCTCAGATCTACTCCGGACCACCTCAAATTCAGGAAGGCTCTGAAAACCTTGCGTTTCAGTCAATAATCCACCAACCAACATCCTAACTGCTCAACTCAGGCTCCACACATCGATAGCGCCAGGATATCTTAGGGTAACAGTAGTGCTCTACAAATCTATATAACATAACATAACATGCAGGGGGAGTGGCAGCCATCATTCTTTTAGACCTGAGTGCAGCCTTCGATACGGTGAATCATCAAGTTCTGATTCACCGCCTGAGTGAGCTGGGAGTTGCCGGTACCGCCCTGAGTTGGCTGCGCTCCTTCTTGGAAGGTTGTACGTTTCAGGTCTTTGAAGGTGGCATGAGCTCTAAACCCCAGCCTCTCCAGTGCGGTGTTGCACAGGGTTCATCGCTCAGCCCGACGCTCTTCAACAGGTATATGGTCCCACTGGCATCCATTGTGGCCCCTTTTGGGATCCACATGGTTACCTTCGCCGATGACACCCAAATGGTCGTAGCCCTAAACCAATCCTCCCCTCACTCCACAACCTTGAAAGCCTGTCTCACGGAAGTTGTAAATTAAATGGAGGAAAGACTGAGGTCATGACCCTGGGCAATTTTGATAATACGGCACTTAGAACCATCTGACCAGTATGTATGGGTCCAGTCCGAATTCCTAAGCCAGCAATAAAGAGCCTGGGCGCGTGGCTAGACAATAAACTGGCGTTCCAAGTGCAAGCCAACAAGACAGTGGCAACCTGCTTCGGCCTGATCAGAACAGCAAGGAAAGTCCTCCCCTGGCTCCCCCCAAGCCAAGAAAACCATGGTCCAGTCCATCCTGCTCTCCAGACTGGACTATGGAAACGCGCTCTCTCTGGGAGCCCCCACTTCGGTCTTCAACCGATTACAGGTCATCCAGAACTACGCAGCCAGACTGCTGACAGGAACCCCCAAACTGTTTTCTGCAAACCCCGCCCTGCGCCTCCTTCACTGGCTGCCTGTGAAAGAGAGAATCAGTTCCAAGTCACTCTGCATCTTCCATAAAGCTCTTCAGGGTAAAGGTCCGCCCCTGCTCTCAGCCATAATACAACCATACAAAGCCAGGAGAAAACTGCGCTCGGATGAACTTCACCTCATCGCTTCTCCTAAAATCAAACGATCTGGAAGCGGCGGCAGACTGTTTTCCCTGAACGCAGGCAGACTGTGGAACGCCCTTCCTCTCCATCTCCAAAACTAACTTAGTCACTGCGCCTTCAGGAAACAGCTGAAAACCCTTTGATTCCCGTAATATATCATCCTGCTCTGTTCACTAACTTAGTAGTTTTGCCTAGCGCTGGGAGGTTTCCGGCTAGTTTTGCCACGCGCTGTACAAATGCCCCTTCATAGCATAAACCTAACGGAAGACACCGAGTACTGCAATGAATGGATCAGCACTTGCACCAACTCCCTGGACCCCCTCAATCACAGCAGCAACCTAATGGAAGACATCAAGAACTGCAATGAATAGATCACCACCTGCACCGACACCCTGGACCCCCTCAATCACAGCAGCAACCTAATGGAAGACATCAAGAACTGTAATGAATGGATCACCACCTGCACCGACACCCTGGACCCCCTCACGCACAGCAGAAACCTAACGTAAGACATCAAGAACTGCAATGAATGTATCACGACCTGCAGCATCTCTCTGGACCCCCCCAAGCACAGCAGCAACCTAACGGAAGACATCAAGAACTGAAATTAATGGATCACCACCTGCACCGACACCCTGGAGCCAATCAAGTACAGCAGCAACCTATCGGAAACCATCAAGAACTGAAATGATTGGATCACCACCTGCACCAACACCCTCGACCCCCTCAACCACAGCAGCAACCTAACGGAAGACATCAAGAACTGCAATGAATGTATCACGACCTGCAGCATCTCTCTGGACCCCCCCAAGCACAGCAGCAACCTAACGGAAGACATCAAGAACTGAAATTAATGGATCACCACCTGCACCGACACCCTGGACCCAATCAAGTACAGCAGCAACCTATCGGAAACCATCAAGAACTGAAATGATTGGATCACCACCTGCACCAACACCCTCGACCCCCTCAACCACAGCAGCAACCTAACAGAAGACATCAAGAACTGCAATGAATGTATCACCACCTGCAGCATCTCTCTGGACCCCCCCAAGCACAGCAGCAACCTAACGGAAGACATCAAGAACTGCAATGATTGGATCACCACCTGCACCGACACCTTGGACCCCATCAAGCACAGCAGCAACCTAATGGAAGACATCAAGAACTGCAATGATTGGATCACCACCTGCACCGACACCCTGGACCCCCTCAACCACAGCAGCAACCGATCGGAAGACATCAAGAACTGAAATGAATGGATCACCACCTGCACCGACACCATAGCCCCCCTGAAGCACAGCAGCAACCTAACGGAAGACATCAAGAACTACAATGACTGGACCACCACATGTACCAACACCCTGGACCCCCTCAAGCACAGCAGCAGCAACCTAACGGAAGACATCAAGAACTTCAATGAATGGATCACCACCTGCACCGACACCATAGCCCCCCTGAAGCACAGCAGCAACCTAACGGAAGACATCAAGAACTACAATGAATGGATCACCGCCTGCACCGACACCCTGGACCCTCTCAAGCATAGAAAAACTATTCAAAATCACAAACACAAGTCATAAGGAGAAGTGTGGCTCACCGGTTAGAGGAGGCAGACCCGGACGCAGAGGTCAGACCTGGGACCAGGGTTCAATCCCCAATGCGGCAGGGTCTTGAGCTCAAAATGTCCACGGACTCGACAATTCTCGCCTCGGTGCCTACTCGAATCATGGGTTCACACTCTGCAACTCTGGGCAATAGCTTGCTTAATCTCCACTACGGCCCCACCGCGATGGGATGCCTGGCTTTCAGCTTGGGGATGCCCAGTAGGGGTTATCCCGCAGGGAAAAGCCAGGACGGGTTCCCAAAGCAAGCGCCTTGAGACCTTACGGTGAAAGGCGCTATATAAGAACGTATGATTTACGATTTATAAGGCACACAGAAGAAGTCATGATGGCGATTCAGCACGGTAAGCAACTGGAAAGCAAGTGGTGAATGAACCAAGACATCGCAAACAAGCAAGCCTTCAAATCTGCATTGAGATGCTTCCGACACACAATTGATGGACGGAATGCAGAGCATTCACCCCCAGTCAAGAGATCTGGGTTAAATCCATCATTATTTTTCTCACAATGCCACCCCAGTTTAGACCTGGCCATATGCAAATCAGTCTTGACCCTGTGCCTCATGGGAACAGTCCAGCCCGAACTGCCAAGCCAGGTCCTCCCTGGACCGGAAACAAGCATCCTAGGACTGGTTTCAGGGTTTTACCCCTCTTCAGCCCGGATAGCTTGATTCCAGTGGCCATGTCTGAACTGGGGTGGTGTGGAGTGCAAAAAAACGATGGATTTAGGCCCAGATCTCTGTACTGGAGTGAATGTATGACATTGTTCTGCATTCTGTCCATCAACTGTTGTTTTTGAATTTGTCACCCTGAGTGGGATGGGTATGCTCAGACGTGAGTCCCATGCTCTCCACACCACTGGAGTCAAGCTATCCTGGCTGAAGACGGCTGAAATGCCAGAAACCGGTCCTAGGATGCTTGATTCCGGTCCAGGAAAGTCATGGCTCGGCAGTTCGGGCTGGACTGTTCTCATGAGGCACTGGGTCAAGGCTGATTTGCATATGGCCATGTCTGAACTGGGGTGGTGTGGAGTGCAAAAAAAGATGGATTTAGGCCCAGATCTCTGTACTGGGGTGAATATATGACATTGTTCTGCATTCTGTCCATCAATTGTTCTTTTTGCATTTGTCACCCCGAGTTGGACGGGTATGTTCAGACGTGAGTTCCATGCTCTCCATGCCACTGGAGTCAAGCTATCCTAAATGATAAGGGCTGAAACCCCGAAACCGGTCCTAGGATGCTTGTTTCCAGTCCAGGGAGGACCTGGCCTGGCAGTTCAGGCTGGACTGATCCCATTGGGCGCAGGGTCAAGACTGATTTGCATATGGATGGGTCCAAACTGGAATGGCATGGTGAGCAATAAAAAGATGGATTTAGGCCCAGATCTCTGTACTGGGGTCAATGTATGACATTGTTCTGCATTCTGTCCATCAATTGTTCTTTTTGCAGATGCTTCCAACAGCAAGTCTGAAATGCCAAATGAACACCCCATGCCGACTGCATCTAAGCCAACAACAACAGCAACAAAATCTTCACAATTAGAGAATTCATGGTGCCCGCAGCCACTACCAGCAACATCCCCCCATTACAAGACCCCTGCAACAATCTATGTAACTTCTTTTGGTACAAGATCACATCCATATACGACAACTTCAACCCTCCACCTGACCTCATCAACCTCACAGCCAGTCTTCCAATTTCAGCCAAAGAATCGACCTTGGCTATGTTAAACGTCATTACCACAAACCACAACCATGAAGACCATCCATGCCGGTGCCCCATCAGACCCACCCACCACACTTTAAAAAAGGCCTAAACACTATTAGTGAAGTCCTCCCACCCCTCCTGATCGATTCCATCAATGCAGCCCTCTTCCCAGGAGCCTTGAAAGAGGCAGCTGGTACAGCCCTGCCGAATAAACCCTCCATGGAACTCACCAAACTTTACAACTACTGACAGATCTCTTTCCTACCATACACGGCCAAAGTCTTAGAGAAAACCATCAACAGGCGTCTGACTAACTACCTCATCAACCACCAGCTCCTCAAGCCCACCAAGTCCGGATCCATGCCCAAGCACAGCATGGAAACAGCACTCATCACAACCACCTATGCTACACACATGATCATAGACAGAGCGAGAAAAATGAAGCAATGAATAAGGGGAAACATATAAATATCAGAAATTACAGCCATTTGAGCAACGAGAAACTATAAGAAGATCCTAAAAGTGCTGTAAAGCAGCAGAAACAGCAGGGCACTTAAGCAGTAAAGTGGTGGCAAGGGGCATGCACAGTGGAAAAGAAGCATTCGACCTCCCTGGTGGAAAGACTGAGCAGCATGGACAATGCACATGACCTGGAGTGCCTGCTTCTAAGCACTACCATCAGACACAAAAGAAAGACCAGAGTCTGGGGGGGAGAGCAGAGTTTGAGGAATTATGACAGCGCTATGATCACTGCAGAACATCCATGGACTGAGAGGGAAGTAAAGAGTGTGGCTGTGGGGGGAAAGCCTGGGTTCTTGGAACCCCTGTTAGCATGGCGTGGAGATCTAGCTGGCAAATTACGGAGGTTTTGTGGCCCTTTCCACTGACAGATTAGATCTGTCTTAGATCCTTTACAACTTGATATTTTTTACTCCATTAAAAAGGCATTTTAGGTTGCAAAATACCAATATTTCCATTCTTAAACACTACATCCCGCTAGCAGAAATAATATGCTAAACATTATAGGGGGGGCATGAGCGGGAGCAGCTCACCTTGGGGTGAAAGGGAGACGCTGAGTCAGCGCTAACACCTGACCGTCCATGATGCAAGTTAGATGTGGCACAGCGCACAACCAGGCATTGAATTTGGGCAGGACAGCCTGACAGGCAGCTGAGGCACACGCTTAAAAGTCACAGCTGCCTTGCCAAGTACCACGCATCATGTGTCAGACTATTGGACTAATTTACTAAAAGAGGAAACAAAATATGCAGCACCTCAGATGATAACAGATTAGGACTTCCAAAATGTACTACATCAGTGGGCAGGGCTTGGACATAATGCTTTCAGAACAGAGCACTGACGTCTTTCATTCTGCACCTCTGATCAGCTTAACTTTGACTAATTATGCATGTTGTCTACATGGACATGCGCACCAGTTCTGTGTCTAAATAATCAGCGTTTGAGGGGATAATGACAGTAAAGAGGAGGTTTGATCCAGTAGAGCAGGCATAGCTCCTAGTGACGAGAGGAGGTAAGCTTTGAGACGTGAGCTTTGAAATTAAGCTCATTATTCAAATAAACTCAAAAGAACGAAGAATGGAGACCAAAGATAAAAAAAATCTAAGAAAAAACGACAAAGCATAACTTGTCAGAAACTAAAATCAGAATTTTAGATGCTCAGTTTTAGAAACTAGAGTCCTTACACAGCAAGCTGGGTGTCATGCTTCATCATATGGACCTGCTCCTCGTCGAGTTGGTGCTGCAATACCAGACGGGCACCCGTAAAGGGGCTCTTTAGCTGAGGTATTTTGTTCCTTGCCGTATGGTGCTGAGGGTGTGAGGGGTCTAGGTGGTGTAGATGCGGTGAAAATGAATGGTATTTAAAAAGGTTGGATAGTCCAAATAAGATTTTTATTCAGTTTGGCTATCCACCTTTTTAAAAACAGTTAGAGTGGCCGCTCTCTGACTTTATGGTCCAGTTGAGCTAGGCTCTACTCTCGTGGTCGACATGTTTCATGCACAATGATCGGAGGTGATCCATGGCATTTCTTCAGGACCTAGTGGGTGTACTATCTACACGAAGTGGTTGGTAAAAATTCCTACTTACCAAGTATCATGAATGCGAGCAAAGTGTCCAGCTGTTTCAAGTAGTGACCTATGGAAGTGATAGTAAGAGGGAGAAAGTGTGGTGTCACACGGTTAAGGAATAAGACCACAACATCATTGTAAAAGTCTTATTTGGACTATCCAACCTTTTTTAATACCATTCATTTTCACCGCAACTACACCACCTAGACCCCCTAACAACCATAGTACAATACAGCAAGGAACAAAAGATCTCCGCTAAAGAGCCCCTTTACGGGTGCCCGTCTGGTATTGCAGCACCAACTCGACGAGGAGCAGGTCCATATGATGAAGCATGACACCTAGCTTGCTGTGTAAGGACTCTAGTTCCGTCAAGGAGGATCCCCTTTTTCGCACATCTTGATTGGTTTGTCCGCCCTGAGGAAATGCACACCTATGCCCCGAGAAGTGCCATCAAGCATGGGGAGGGCGGTTTTAGCAAAGCAGTGCCATTTAACTGCACTAGAGATCTGTTGGCAGGATATAAGAGAAGAACTGCAGCGCCGAAGCCAGGCCTGTGTGCTCAAGGACAAGAGCAAAACTGCACTAAGCAGCAATAGTGACCGCGCTGAGCACGTATTGAAAAGCAAATGAGATGAACATTTCAGTGCAGAGTCTGTCACTGTCTCACTGACACTTCTGGTTTACTGGCTGCCCGCTTCCTGAGTCCCGGCCTGCACTCCCTCGGTACATGCCCTCAGCCGCCGGCCATCACTCACTCACTCAGGCTCAGCAGCAGGAAGAGCAGAGCTGCACAGGGCAGGCTCCTGAGTCCCGGCCCTGCACTCCCTCGGTAAACGTCCCACTGCCGCCCGCCCATCACTCACGCACTCAGGCTCAGCAACAGGAAGAGCTGAGCTGCACAGGGCAGGCTCCTGAGTCCCGGCCTGCACTCCCTCGGCACACGCCTTCAGCCGCCAGCCATCACTCACTCACCCAGCAGGAGGAGGAGCAGAGCTGCACAGGGCAGGCTCCTGAGTCCCGGCCTGCACTCCCTCGGTAAACGTCCCACTGCCACCCGCCCATCACTCACGCACTCAGGCTCAGCAACAGGAAGAGCTGAGCTGCACAGGGCAGGCTCCTGAGTCCCGGCCTGCACTCCCTCGGCACATGCCTTCAGCCGCCAGCCATCACTCACTCACCCAGCAGGAGGAGGAGCAGAGCTGCACAGGGCAGGCTCCTGAGTCCCGGCCTGCACTCCCTCGGCACACGCCTTCAGCCGCCAGCCATCACTCACTCACCCAGCAGGAGGAGGAGCAGAGCTGCACAGGGCAGGCTCCTGAGTCCCGGCCCTGCACTCCCTCGGTAAACGTCCCACTGCCGCCCGCCCATCACTCACGCACTCAGGCTCAGCAACAGGAAGAGCTGAGCTGCACAGGGCAGGCTCCTGAGTCCCGGCCTGCACTCCCTCGGCACACGCCTTCAGCCGCCAGCCATCACTCACTCACCCAGCAGGAGGAGGAGCAGAGCTGCACAGGGCAGGCTCCTGAGTCCCGGCCTGCACTCCCTCGGTAAACGTCCCACTGCCGCCCGCCCATCACTCACGCACTCAGGCTCAGCAACAGGAAGAGCTGAGCTGCACAGGGCAGGCTCCTGAGTCCCGGCCTGCACTCCCTCGGCACACGCCTTCAGCCGCCAGCCATCACTCACTCACCCAGCAGGAGGAGGAGCAGAGCTGCACAGGGCAGGCTCCTGAGTCCCGGCCTGCACTCCCTCGGTAAACGTCCCACTGCCGCCCGCCCATCACTCACGCACTCAGGCTCAGCAACAGGAAGAGCTGAGCTGCACAGGGCAGGCTCCTGAGTCCCGGCCTGCACTCCCTCGGCACACGCCTTCAGCCGCCAGCCATCACTCACTCACCCAGCAGGAGGAGGAGCAGAGCTGCACAGGGCGGGCTCCTGAGTCCCGGCCAGCACTCCCTCAGTACACGCCTTCAGCCACCAGCCATCACTCACTCACCCAGCAGGAGGAGGAGCAGAGCTGCACAGGGCGGGCTCCTGAGTCCCGGCCAGCACTCCCTCAGTACACGCCCTCAGCCGCCGGCCATCACTCACTCACCCAGCAGGAGGAGGAGCAGAGCTGCACAGGGCAGGCTCCTGAGTCCCGGCCTGCACTCCCTCAGTACATGCCCTCAGCCGCCGGCCATCACTCACTCACTCAGGCTCAGCAGCAGGAAGAGCTGAGCTGCACAGGGCAGGCTCCTGACTCCTGGCCTGCACTCCCTCGGCACACGCCCTCAGCCGCCAGCCATCACTCACTCACTCACTCAGGCTCAGTAGTAGGAAGAGCTGAGCTGCACAGGGCAGGCCCCCGAGTCCCGGCCTACACTCCCTCGGCACACGCCTTCAGCCGCCAGCCGTCACTCACTCACCCAGCAGGAGGAGGAGCAGAGCTGCACAGGGCGGGCTCCTGAGTCCCGGCCAGCACTCCCTCAGTACACGCCCTCAGCCCCCGGCCATCACTCACTCACTCAGGCTCAGCAGGAGGGAGAGCTGAGCTGCACAGGGCAGGATCCTGAGTCCCGGCCTGCACTCCCTCGGCATACGCCCTCAGCCGCCAGCCATCACTCACTCACTCACTCGCTCAGGCTCAGTAGCAGGAAGAGCTGAGCTGCACAAGGCAAGTCCCTGAGTCCCGGCCTACACTCCCTCGGTACATGCCCTCAGCCACCAGCCATCACCCACTCACTCAGGCTCAGCAGGAGAAAGAGAAGAGTTGCACAGGGCGGGCTCCTGAGTACCAGCCTGCACTCCCTCTGTGAACGTCCACCCGCCGCTGGCCAGCACTGACTCATTCAACCTCAGCTGGAGGAAAAGCAGAGCTGCACAAGGTGAGCTCCTGAGTCTCAGCCTGCACTCCCTCGGTATACGCCCTCAGCCGCCGGCCATCACTCACTCACTCACTCAGCAGGAGGAAGAGCAGAGCTGCACAAGGCGGGCTCCTGAGTCCCGGCCTGCACTCCCTCAGTACATGCCCTCATCCTCCTGGCCATCAGACTCACTCACTCAGGCTCAGCAAAAGGAAGAGCTGAACTGCACAGTGCAGGCTCCTGAGTCCCGGCCTGCACTCACTCAGTACACGCCCCCAGCCGCCGGCCATCAATTGCTCACTCACTCAGGCTCAGCAGCAGCAAGAGTTGAGCTGCATAGGGCGGGCTCCTGAGTCCCAGCCTGCACTCCCTCGGTACACGCCCTCAGCCGCCTGTCCATCAGACTCACTCATCAGCTGTGTGAGCCGCTTACTGGTACCCCAGACACAGTAGCCGAATAGGTGGTGAAGACCCGGGTGAAGGGGACTCTGCGGCCCACATCTACAAAACTCCCGGGAAAGGGATGCACACTGCGGGACCGGATCCGCTGAGGACGGCGCACCTGAGCCTGTGGGTCACTGATAGACACACACCATTGACCCTCCTAACAAAAGTGATGGGCCTGGTGACTCGGGGACCCCGCTGCCGCAACTGCTAATCCGGCGCAGGGAGAGTTGATGCCCTTGGCGCAGCAACTCGCAATGGGCAGGCTGAGAGAAAAATCACAGCTGAAGCAGCCGGGACCGGGTGGCCCATGCACGTCGCAAGATCAGAGGAGGACTCATATGGACTCTGCATCAACCCTAGTGGCCAAAATGGACACTGTCTTGGCGGCTGTGGAGCGTATTGGGACTGCCTTAGCACAAACCAAGACTTGACAAAGTCACCTCCGACTTTACGCTGTTACATGCGGATCATCGCAAATTATCAGAATCGGTCGCTGCGCAGCGCCAGACAGTGCAGGAACTGCAGCCGGTGGTACATAGTCACGCCTCTGCTTTGCAGGACCTAATTGACAGGGTACACGCACTAGAGGATCACGCGGAGGATGCGGAAGGGAGCTCCCGGAGCAGCAACGTCCGGTTAGTGGGCCTGCCCGAAGGAGAAGAAGGGAGGAACCCCGAGCAATACATGGAGGACTGGCTGCGGACGCTCCTACCAGTTGGAACATTGTTGCCACACTTCGTGGTAGAGAGGGCTGGAACTCGACCCCGCCCATTCCTCTTCAAACTTCTCAACTATAGGGACCGGGATGCGGTACTCCGCGAAACTCCGAGTGGGCAATAACCAGGTCATGTTCTTCCCGGACTATACAGCGACGTGGCTCGTACCTGGCAGACAGTGAAGAAACAACTGAGAGAACTGGAGCTGCCCTATTCCCTACTCTTCCCCTCACGTTTGAGAGTTGCCACCAAAGAAGGCGCACACTTCTTCGAGGCCCCGACGGAAGTCTGGGGCTGGCTGAAGGAAACAGGGAGATGGTCGGGCCGAGACCAACGAGCCCGGAAGACGGCGGATGGCAGGAGCAACGCTCCAGGAGGCGAAGGAGGAAGAGGGGGACCCGGCAGAACACAGGTCCAGGACAAGCCGCTCCGGGCCTGGAGAGAATGCGGCAGGAAAGACAGGAGGCCCTGGAGGCGGTTGCAACGATAGGCGCGGCAAATATTAGTGAAGACCTGGGACACAGCCAGCGGGGCGAAGCACAAGCCAGCGGACCATCATCTCCATTCACGGAGCTGTCAGATGACATTGTCATGCCGGTGGTTACACCCCAAACAGCGGACTTCATAATGTAACAAGAGGCAGACTTGGAACATTCTGATAGACTATCTGAACTGAATATGCTGCATACTGTATCCTTTCCTTGGTTACCACTGTATTACTGTTGCGGGTGGCGGGCTCTGGCGCCTCGCGCATAACACATTGCAGACACATAACCGTGCCCGGTGTGGTGGGGTGATCAATAAGCGCGTCACCTTGGTGACTCACACATGTTAATCTGGCGAGCATCAATGATTGGATGCTCCATAAACACCTCCACAACCTTAAGGGCCCTGACAGAGGGTAAACCACGATACGCTACTGACTGCGCGCTTCCCCACGCACACTCAAATTGTGAACACGTTAACTTGAGGAATAACTGCCTCACTAAGTTTGGACGCTTCCCCCGTTGGGAAATCACCCACCAAGTTGCAATGTTACTGTTAATTTACGCCTTACAAAAGCGACATCCAGCAAGCATTCTGTGACAGCCCGGCCACCGGCCTAGAGGGGCACCCCCCCTAGGCCCCAGGTACTATACTACAACACACAATATGGCGACCACCACTATCATGACATGGAACATCCACTGCATGCACACCCCGTCGCGTAGATACTCGGTCTTCACCTATACTCAGATACACAAGGTGGGGATCGCGTTTCTCCAGGAAACGCACATGTCCCAGGTAGAGCTGGAACGGCTTCGTAGGCGCTGGAGAGGGCAGATACATGGCACAACTTACTCTACGCACGTGCGCGGCGCCCTGAAATGGGTGAGAGCTGGCGTCCCCTTTACCTGCACAGACGTTCAAATATACACTGAAGGGAGGTACTCCTTTGTTAGGGGAAGGCTTAATGGGCAGGAGATACTATTGGGTTCCATCTATGCCCCCAACACCGACCAGCCTGCTTTCCTGGCGTCCTTAAACCCCACACTCCAGCGGCACGCGGGCCTCCCCTGGCTGCTAGGCGGCGACTTTAATATGGACCTGGACAAGCGCCTGGACCGCTCCTTCCCACCTCTGCGCGTAGTGGCAGCGACATCAGCAGCGCAGGCCTTTAGTAATTGGTTACAACACTGGGACATACACGATCTCTGGCGCATGCAACTTCCTGCGGATAAGATATACTCGTACTACTCAGCTGTGCACGACCTCCACGTCCGCTTAGACCGTATACTAGGCTCCCAATCACTACTTTTCGGTCTTCTTTGGGCACAGCCATCCTCTCATACTTTGAAGAAAACGAGGGCACGGTGAGCGACTCAAGAGCGAAATGGGACGCCCACAAGGTGACAATCCGTGGGCACTGCATAGGTGCCACGTGGAATATCCGCGCACAGGTGTCCGGCTCTCTGGCTCGCATAGAGTCTGCGCTACTGCAATATGAGAGAGAAGGGGAAGGCATGGGAGTACACGCATGTAAACTGGGGGAACTCAGTGACGAACATGGAGTCCTACTTGAACGCCTACGGTGCCATAACTATGTGGCAAACATGTCCAGGACACACTCAAAGGCAGATAGGGCTGGCCGCTTACTAGCCTGGTTAATCCGCAGGACAGAGCGCATGACCCCGATCGGCGCCATCCGTTCCCAAGATGGGACGGTGGTGTACACGCAGCGTGAAATCCACAGGACACTGACAGACCACTTCCGGGAACTTTACAGGTCGCGAGGCGCTGGCCACCCGCACCTGCTGACAGTGTTTCTTGAATGGGTTATGCTACCTACAGTCACGGAAAATCAGAACGGGGAGCTCAGTGCTCCTCTGACACTGGAGGAAGTGGGGGACGCAATTCGAGCACTAGCATCTGGGAAGGCGCCGGGACAAGATGGTCTGCTGGCTGAATATTATAAGGCGAACAGCTACATCCTGCCGCATGAGCTCCTCCGGATGTACGAGGCATCGGTGGACGCTGGCCGGCTCCCGCCCTCTCTGAGGTAAGCTTTTCTAGTGTCCCTACCCAAACCCGACAGAGACCCCATATCCTTGGGCTCCTACCGCCCGTTGGCAATGCTGAACACCGACTATAAGATCTTTGCCAAGTTCCTAGCGGAGCGGCTGGCGCCAGTGGTTCCACACCTAGTGCATTCAGATCAAAATGGCTTCGTGCCGGCGAGGTCCACATCCCTGATTCTCAGGAGGTTCTTCCGAGTAGCACCGGAGGCAACGTCGGTCTGGCCCAGGGCGGGATGCCTGGTGCTTGATCTAGAAAAGGCTTTTGATTGCCTGGAGTGGGGATACCTGTTGGCAGTGCTGGAGGAGTATGGGATAGACGACGACTTCATACAGATGGTGGGACTCCTATACAATAATCCAGTGGTCCGAGTCCGGCTGGGACCATATGTTTCGGAGGCAGTGGCGATCGGTAGAGGCACTCGGCAAGGTTGCTCCTTGTCACCGTTGTTTTTTACGTTGGCCATGGAGCCCTTGGCAGCGGCTCTGAGACAACACCTGGCAGACGGTATACTGCTGGGCGACGGGGTTCATCAGGTGTCACTGTACGCTGATGACTTACTGGTCTTCGTCCGAGACGTGAGTCATATGTCGGAGCGTCTGGCCCCACTGCTGAGCCGCTTTGCTGGTCTCTCGGGGCTCTGTGTCAACGCAGGCAAGTCGTACCTCTATGCGTTTGGAGGTGGAGTTACGGATCCAGAGTACAGTCTTCATGGCACGAGGGTCACCTGGCAGGCGGACACCTTCAAATATCTGGGGATCTAGATATATCGCCAACAAACGGACTTATTGGAAGGGGAACCTGGGAAGAACGGTGTCGGCACTCAGGGCCCAAATAAGTTTCTGGTCCACGCTTTGTTAAGACCTCTGTCTCCATTGTGAGCTCAGTCAGGAAATCAAACAAGAGAGATCGACATTTCAGAATCAAGTCCAAATATCCGCAGTGGCGGAGAAACCATCGAGTCACTTTGTTGTTTGTCAAAAGATGTATGACTGAGATGAGTGGTCTGACATTGAATAATGGCTGTCAAAGATGGTCCAGAAACGAAAAGCCGGTCTAGTCTTTTTGCCCAAGCTCACAGTGGCAGAAACAAAGCGTACGTTCAATTAACGAACTGCGTACTTCAACTGTCAAGTTCCAGCGAGCGCCACGTTTTTCCTGACGACTTCAGTCAAGCTGAAAATTCTTGTTCTAGACTCTTGCCGTGAAGAATAAACGCATGCGCAACGAGGGAGAAGCAAGTGAGGTATTCCGGTGTTCAGTTTAGCGGCTGCTAAACGCACCGGTTGTGAAATTTGTGTGACTTTTGGTGCGTCTCGCACTCTTGTTCAGAGACTAAATAATTGTTCTTGGAGAACTCTGTGGTGGAGTAACTTTCCGTGTTCAGTCAAGCCTCTTTAGTTTACACATAGTTAGGTGTACAGAAATCTGGAGTCCAAGAGAAATATTTCCCAACAGTTGAATTTCATTCCAGCTATCGCCTGTCAGTCAAAAGGTAACAAGAGATACATATTGTGCTTAAGAGTCCATTATAAGCTGTTGGATGGTGTCTTAATGATATAGTATTACACAGGTTCAGACAAATTAATTTACAAACAATACAACGAGGGAGAAGCTATAGCCCAGGTTCAAAGGGTAAGAGATTTCTAAAATTAAGGTTAAAGTAACAGAGTATATGGTGGAACTGTGGTTACATGTTCTGTTTGTCTGAAGGTGTTAACTACCATGCCCGCAAGAACCAAGGTGACGACGACGAAGCACAGAAGGTTGTCACCCGCTGTCTAGGGCGGGCTCTCTCTCTTATCCACTTCCCCTTTCCCCCCTGCTTCAGGGGTTACCTTGAATATCTTTCGGGTGGCCCTTGAGGTGGTGGGGCGTTGGGACCAACGTCGACTTCTGTGGTTCCTGGCCTTCGTGACACGCTTCTGCTCTCGCCCACAGGCAGAGTGGCCCTTGCTAAGATGGTGATGCTCCCACGACTCCTTTATTATTTTGCGAACCTACCGCTCTTCCTGCCCGCGTCCTTCTTCACCAGTCTCAACAAGATCCTGCGCGATTTTATCTGGGGCGCGTCTAGACACCGCCTGGCACGTGGGAAGCTGTTTCTGCCCACAGACAGGGGCAGGCTAGCCGCCCTCTGCTTCGAGCACTACTACTTGGCGGCGCAACTCCAATGGGTCGCCCGCTGGCTGGCAGACAGAGGGCGAGAGGACACTGCCACGGCGGCACCTGAGTACACGCTGGAGCGGATCACCACATTATTCCGCCCACTAGCAGTGCCGGCGCGCCCCACTCCATTACTGCTGGCGGTGGCTTTTAAATGCTTCCGCAGAGCATTGTACCTCACGAGAAGAGTGCACCCTTATGCACCTGCGGTACCCTTGGAGGGCTCGCCAGGGGTTGGGGGGACACTCACACGTTCCATGCTAGAGCAGTGGCACGAGATGGATGTCCACACGTTGGGCGACCTGTATCAAGATGGAGCATTGATACCCTATGAGACGCTGGTTGCGGATGCTGGTCTTTCCCCAGGGGCCTTCCTAATGCACAGGTCCCTAACGGCACACATGGTGGCTAAATGGGGCGAAATGGCGGAAGAACCAACACAGCATCTGACGGTGCAATACCTACACATTATGCGCAGGGGCAGACACTTAATCAAGTGGTTCGCCACATCCCTACGGACACATACGGAGCTGGACTTAACCCCGCTGCGGGCGAAATGGGAGAGGGACATGGGGCGAGAGTTGGCAGACAAAGAGTGGGAAAAGGTCCTAAAAAGCCCGGTACGCATCCCTAGAAACATGAGGTTCTGGCAAATCCAAGTATACATAGTACACAGAGCCTATCTAACCCCAGACCTCATAAATAAATATTTTCACAGAACGGACGCATCTTGCCTCCGATGTGGGGAAGGAAACGCGGACCTCCTTCATACCCTGTGGCGATGCCCAGGCCTTGGCACCTATTGGAGTGATATTCATGCGTTACTCACACGAAGCACCGGTCGAGTCATCCCCTGTAACTGGCCCGAGTATATTCTACACCACTACAAGCGGCCACCCAAGGACAAAGTGTCGTCCCGATTCCTCGACCTGGGGATGGTGACGGCAGTACGACTTCTGAATAGGAAATGGAAGGCAAGGGACTCGCCCAGCACTGGGGCGTGGGTCCTCTCGTTCTCGTCCTGGGCGCGCACAGAGTGAACAGCCATCCAACGGGAGGAAACTATGGGGATTCGCAAGGAGCCTATGGCAGAAAGGTGGAAACTCATGCTAAACACTCTACTGGAGATGGGGGACACCACAGTAGCGGGGGCGGCGGGACACTAGGCTGACGACACTGATGGCAGGGACGAGGGCGCAGAAACTGCCATACCAAATGCATGCCTCGGTGCACTGAGTGACACAGCGGTGGGGCACTGCCTGATGTGGAGCCGCACGAGTTAAATGAGCGGGGGTGGGGGGGGGCCTCCGGGCCGATGGGGTCGGGAACTGGGGCAACCGGTAATGCATATTGATGATAATGTTGCAGTTAACTGTTCTGTTTCTTGTTCCATAGCACATGGTTATTATTGGGGGTTGGGATGCATACACAACGCCTGTCCCCTCTCTTGTAGCGGGGTGGAGCGTGTTAGGTGTTGTACACTTTTGGAGTGTCTTTTTGTTCTTGATGAGAAAGAACCTGTTTGTTGTGGCACATTTCGGGTCTTTTTTTAACTTATGTTTCTATTACCTGACTAGTGAACGCATTGGTACACCTTGTAGTTGTTTCTAGGAAATTCACTGTGCAAAAACCATAGATAAAATTAATAGATGATAATGTCAGTTATAATGTTACATTTGAAACTTAGAAATCACCGAAAATCACCAGGTATAGTTTACTGAGCTATCTCTAACTGTTGCTCCCACCATTCACTGCTGAAGACCGCCCATATTATATCACTTATGACACGTTAAATTACATCATTGATGACATCTACAATAACGGACCCACATTTCTTTTTTATGAACTTTGCGTCAGGCGGGGGAATTAGATTAGGGTATTCCTACCCTGCCCCCTTCTTTACTATTTATTTGGTGACATGCAGGCCACATGAACCGAGTCTCTATGTCCTGTAAGGGCAGCCGCAACATTTGTCTTGATGTTGCAGCCAGCCAGTCACATCACTCACTTCCACGGGACCAGTCTCAAGTTGACCAACAAGAAAAAAAAGTTATCTCAGCCAATTAGAATACTTTTGTAAAATTCCCAGTAGATCAGGATTCCCACCAAAATCAAATGTCCCGATATCAAAATTACCCAACAAATTTACACCAAATCACAACAGGCTTTGGCAACGCTGACCGGTCATGCTTGCATTTTGTGTCCTGGCTCACAAATTAAAGAAAAGCCTGCTGGAGTGAAAAAAAACTAAATAAAAATGATTGCTTTCAGTACACAATGTATTTATGAGATTTTAAAAAAATAGTTTAATAATTAAATATACTTTTCAGATCGTGAAATAATCCGCCATCCATTGCAAAGGAAATATTACATAAGAGGAGGAATAATAAAACTAAAGAGTCAATAGCATGAGGTGAGTAGGATATTCTCCTTTGGTTGGAGACAAAGCTCACTCAATGCACAACTTGATAACAACAGGTGCAGACGCGGACCGTGCAGGTAACAACGGTGGGGCGGTGAGGCCAGGTTGGGGGGGGATTTCGAGGAATGATGCTGAGGGAAACTTAAATAAATAACTAATTTTCCCTCAGCATTGTCCCTCCAAACCCCCCTCAACCAAGCCCCACCTCCCCACCGCTGTTACCGGCACAGCCCGCGGCTGAACAGGTGTGCACAAACCAGAGCCATCCAGCTAGACCTAAAAAGCATAAGACACCGTCATGGTTAGTTGAGCAGGGGACTTATATCTGGGTAAAACTAACCTTAATTAAAGAACTTTATTATAAACACAATTAACAAATTATTATAACTCATGCACCTCCACACAGAGTGTATTCAGTAGCCAAACTACACTAACTATAACTTGGAACTCTACCATGCACTCTGTTCTCACAAAATTTTGATTTGATCTGCGATGTTATTACTGTTCTTGTAAATATTATTATTTTAGACAGTATAAGGGAGATAATATAAAACAGTAGAAGTAGTTTATGGAGAAGGCATGAGTTATAGTTAATGTAGTGTTTCGACCAAGGGGCCAGATTCACAAAGGTAATCTGAGACAAAAGTCTAACTTTACGACTTTTGGTATTCACAGAGGTAATTTACAAGTAGTATCTTTTCATCTGCAGTTGGGCCGGAATCTCTGACTTTGGCCATACTATCTGCACCCAAGGCTCTACTCTCCGGCTAAAGCTGTACTCTCTGGCTCGGGCCGAATGAAGTGTAATCAGTGGGCTGGAATGCAAGTTTTACAACAAGGAACATTAGGAACGTGGGGTAAATGATAATGGAGAAACAACAGAACCTGTTGGTCGGGACGCACTGTTCACAAAGTGCCCATAAAGCTTATTCAAAATTGTAATCACGTATTCATATGTTGTAACACAGTTTATACATAGTGAAAACACAAATCTTTTTGAAAAAATATATATCAATTCATGTAATACACAAAATGACAACGCATTAATAAGTCTTCATTTTCTTGATTTTACTTCTTCTCAATCCATATAATTTTGTTGTACTGGTCAATAATTTCAGGCAACAAAAATCCATTCAATTGCCATAAAGTGGAATTCACCCAACACCCAATGCATTTCGGCATAAACCTTCATCAGGGGAAATGCTATAAATTTACAAAAACAATTGCTAGTAATTACAATTCTACAGTATGTAAACTGAAACTGAATTAACATAAATCAAGGAATAGACCACACCAGTCCACCTTATAGTGCTGTCATGCAATTGACATGCTCATAAAACATGAACCTGATTTACCCTGTGTATTTATATAACGTGTTGTGCTTGACTAAGCGAATCAAAAAGCCATATTTCTTGATTTTGTGTTTCAAAAGAACCATCAAAGGTCCCCTACTGTGTAAGAAACACCTATGCTAAAGGACAACTGAAAGACCCGTGATGTAACAGACACCCATACTACACAAATACCTCACCTCTCGTCATCCAATGTCGCCAGATAAATTATTACGCGTGCTAAAACCAAAAGCAAACAAGTTGCTACCAATCTTCACACATATTAAATCAATGCCATCAATTTACCTCAGAGCTGACCTTATCTGTATACTGACTGTGTGAGCCCCTTACTTCAAAATACTAATCCAACTTCTCTGTCCTTTCTTACTCCAAAACCAGAATCTGTCAAAAAAGTGTGCAACTTTAATCTCTACTGTCTACGCCGTACGTGACTCTCTTTAAAAACAACTAGCGTTTTGAGAAAACTCCAGCGACTACACTCTAATACCTGTGCTCGTAAACACAAAGTCGTCCAATTCCTCAAACGCTGCCTCCTCTCATCCACCGGAAGCGTATAATACGCCCGCACGTTCTCGATTCCTCTTGATCTCCTACGCTAAACACTGAAGAAGGACTGTGTTGCTGATCTGACCCACTCACTTCAATATGGCCGCCAACTTAAGCTTTATTGTAACGAAGCCGATGTACATTGTGCTCGAACCTCTCAGCTAAATGTTACTCTACCTCAGCCGGCAATAAACAACGAAATCCCATGTTAACGAACCCCATCCAAATACGCCCCTGTTAATGTGTAGGACGGAAAAATCTCTCCTATCCAGAAAAAAAACATTGTATCAGAAAATAACAAAAATAAGGAATCAGGTGCTACCTTTATGCGTTAAAAACAGCGAATCCTCTGTGTGCAACTTGCTACTGTGTTTACTACCTAAATCATATTGTCAGTGTTCATGTTGTATGAGCCTGAAAACCCATGAGAGCCTATCAAACCAGCAACCTCAAGATAAAATGTATCACACAGACAGCATTTGAGTATGTGGAAAAGGTACATCGACGATGTCCTACTCATTTGGAAAGGTTCAGAGACAGAGGCACTAGATTTTCTAGTATGGCTCAACCAACAGGATCCTTTCCTCAAATTTACACATACTATGAGCAGGTCACACTTAGTGTTCTTAGATTTGAACATCATGGCAACAGGCGATTCCTTAAGTACCACTACCCATTTTAAACCCACTGCAAGGAACTGCCTCTTAATCTTTGATAGTTTTCACCCCAGACAACTAAAAGAGAACTTACAGTTTAGACAGTTTTTAAGATTAAGGCGCAACTGCAGCACAAAGGAAGCATTCTACCAACCAACGAATGATCTCACAAAAAAACTCATTGATAGACAGTACCCAGAGAACCTGGTCAAAAAAAGCAAAACAAGAGAGCGGCTAATAACAACAGAGAGGCACTACTTGAACCGAAAGTGATCAAAGACACATCAGGAGAGAAAAGACCCATCTGCATTACCACATATAACATTGCATCCGACAGAGTGACCAAAATCATTAAAAAACATTGGCGCACTCTGAACTGTGGGAATCTTGTTATTCCAACACCCATGTTCAGTCACAAGAAAGGCAAAAATCTAAGAGACTACCTAGTCCATACACGTCCAAAAATGGAGAAAAGGAACAACAAACAAAGAACAATCACTACGGTACCCTCAGGACACTACCCATGCAGTAATTGCAGTGTCTGTCACCTGACAAGTGCGACAAAGAAAATTGAATTTAACAACAAAATGACGTGGGAAATCAGAAATTTCACTAATTGTAATACTACAGGCGTAGTATACATGATAACGTGCATCTGTAATCTACATTATATTGGCATGACCACAAGAAAGGCCAGCACGAGGATAGTAGAGCACTGAAGCAATATAAGGTGCAAAAAGAACACTACCAAGATGACATCACATTTCATTGAAAAACACCACACACCAAATGATATGAAGTGGGTGATCCTGGAACACCTCAGTGGACAGGACAACCTAGAACAACGCCTACTGGAAAAAGAACAACGCTGGGTGTATAAACTCAAGACTGATACCAATGGATTAAATGATACAATTCTATGGGCACTATTGGCTAAACAATCATGATTTACCAGTAGCAGTAATAACCTAATCATGAATTACCATCAGCAAAAACCTCTCACATCTCAATTAATAATTATTCCCTGGAAGATCTCCCCGGGAAGTTATTGCCAATACTACTTCCCTTTTACATTAGATCAACATTGAAAACTAATACCATAACAGTGTAAAAACCTTCGCCCCCCCCTTTCTTGTAATTAATTAATAGGATGTACTAATCATCTAGCATATTGCCAATAAATCTATATTTGTCCCACTGTGTTCATGGTGTGTTGTTTTATGGGGTCTTGTTATTAGTTTGTGTTCACCAAGTGTAGAACATATCAGCGATGTAGTACACATTGAGTTTTCCAAGATGACCACCACGTTGTCCCGAACAGGGCGGCCATCTTTGAACATAGCCGCGGTCTAGGCTTCCCAAGTAAGCAGGGCAGCAACTCCGAAACCTTCTTATCCGGCGCTCGAGACTGAGATGGCACCCGCCGGTCTCGAGGGACTCCGAGTAGGTTTACAAGCTAGGAAGAGCTCCGTAACAAGTAAGACCCTTCCGTTTTTCTGCAGGCACCATGGATCCAAGTGGTGACTGCGTTTGATACACCCGGTGCGCCCGTGCTGGACCGATAATAACCGCGACGACTAACAATTCACCATTTAACATTACAGATGGTTCCAGCGGACTTCCTTTATCCCTTGTAGAACCCAGAGGCTTACTAGAGCCTTAAAAATGTATGTTGAACCCCTGTTGTATGTCTGTCTTACGTGTGTGTATTACCACTTGGCACTGCACTGATTCCGGGTCTGTGTGTATATATTTCTTAGGATTTCTTAGGATTTTAAGTTTCCGCACTCGAGTTCCTCATTCTACGAAGCACGATGGTTATGCTGTGCAAGAGGATATCCATGTAAATACAGTGTTTTTAACTACATTCTTTTCAGGGACATCACGCTCATGCTTAAGAACGCCATATGAAGGAGCGAGTAGGCTCATTTACCGCTCATTTATCTGTCATTTCCACTACTACTTTGTATAAATGAGAGGAGACCTGGCAGATGGCAAGGGTCTGCACTTTAACACTGTTCTTTTTCCCAACAGATACACCACTGAATTACAGAAGAGTCGTATGTATACGTATATTTATATGTATATGCTTATTGTTAGGCATACTATCCATTTTTTGGACTGGTAATCACAGGGCTGGACCCTGTGAAGTCCTAAAGTCGCAGAACCAGTTCAACTAGAGAACCACCCCACTTTTAATATATCTACTTGGAGCACGAATAAAGTTATTTCCGCCCACTAGTAAGATATTTTTAAGTCACACCACTCTACTCACTTCCCTTTTCACACTGCACCACAAATAGTTCTCTATAAAAGTGCTCCTACGTAGTTCGCAAGTCGCAGCACGCCTCAACCCACAGCGGGTTGGGATGCCCCTATGATGAAGCATGTCACCGTGAGGAAACTCCAGTGAGTGAGGGGACTTAAGAAAAAGGTTATTCTCCCCTTTGTCTTTTTTCCTTCCCTTTTTTATGAGCCACATCCAGTGTAGACAGTGAAAACTCTCAATCGCACCCTTGACCTGCTACCCATCAACTCCAGGCGTACCATGACGCAAGCACTGATAACGTCCCGTATTGATTACGGAAATGTGCTGCTCATGGGGACATCAGAGAAAAACATTAAAAAGCTACAGGTTCTACAAAATTCGGCAGCTCGCCTGGTGTTAAGGCTTACCCGCCGAGCCCCTTCACGCCCCTCTCTAGCAGCCCTCCACTGGCTACCGATCAGCAAGAGGATTGTCTTTAAAGCTATGCTCTGGTGCCATAAGATAATTCATCACAGAGCACCGGCTTATATGTCGGATTTGGCATCTGTGTATGAACCTAACAGATCTCTTAGATCCAAAGGAATGGGTTTGCTTAGAACTACCTGCCCCAAAAAAGCTAGAATGGGTGGCAGATCATTCCGCACCTTAGCTGCCAAGCAATGGAACCTCCTGCCTTTGGATATCAGGATGGAGAGTAATGAAATCATGTTTAGGAAGAAATTGAAAACCTGCCTCTTTACTGTGTGATGGGTTATTTCTCTACTGTTGCACTCTTTCTCCACAGAGCGGGGACACGCCGGGAGGCGTTTACCAGGCGCTCTACAAACTCCTTTAAACTAAACTAAAACTAAACTCATCATTAGGGCTAGGTTCTTTATCCGATATTTCGGATTTTGTTGACTTATACTTTAGCTGTGGAGAGCGAACGTAGCTGTCATTCCTCTACCTACACCCTTATATTTGAATTTCGTGATTTACAGCGTGAAGCTGATGGAGTATTTTTTTCTATTTTTTTCCATTTTTTCCTACACAGACCCCGTTTTTATTGCCAAGTGTCATAAACATCATGGCAGAGATCACAGGCATCACTTTTTCAGAAGAAGAAGTAGAGAGAATTATAGCATCCATGATCCCGTTAACGGACACCACACACAAGGACTCAGATGGTTTTAACCAGTGTTGGGATGAACTATCTGAACTGAAAAAGAATCAAGTGAAGACCCTGATACATGGTGTCATGATGGCACAATATCTAGAAGCAAATGCAGCCCCACGAGGGCTAATAGTAAAAAACTGAACCCTTCATTTTCCAACATGATAAACAATTCAAAACTGATTGGTCGCTAATATCTTGGCATTTTACCAGAGACTGGCTCGTGCTGATCATCAAAACAGCAGGGAGACTATGTAAAGAAATGAAAGTAGAGGCAATGTGCAGGGGGTGTCTAGTTTAACTCCTAGCCTCGTATTAGAAATTTAGGGTATATTTTGTACCTTTGCCTTTCCCGCCTACTTTAGGGCTTGCTGTTTTTTGGATAAGTAATCCTAACTGAGTAAATGACTCCTCGCAATTGGACATCTTAGATTTGTCCATTTCTAGTGGGGACATTTTCACGTCTTTCAAAATACTTTCTTCCCCCCAGTCCCCTATAAGTCTGTGCGGGGTCCTCCTTCAATTTTATGACGTTAAACTCGGCTTTTTAGCTGAGGAGGCCTTTTCTGAATATATACCTGCATATGAGCAGTAGGGTAACATTTCAAAATACCCAAATAACAATTGAGAATATAACAAATAACATACAACAATGGAAGGTATAAAAACATATCCCTTCTCTGAAGATCAATTCAACAAATTAATTAATGGTAGATCACGTAATACCAGTACAGTAAGACTAGACAAAACTGATGAGGAACAATGGGAGAAGCTCTGGAACCTAAAGAAAAAGGTTGTAAGAGCGGAACTGCATGCAGAGTTCCTGGTGGAATACTGTAAAAACTGTGTTATTCCTAAAGGCCTACAGGTGACTAATGAGCTGGGCATTTTTATAACAGACAAAAGATTCTTAGACAAATGGACACTTGTGGCAAACAGGTGTAGTAGAGATTGGATCTTGCTCATTATTGAGTCATTGAGAAAAAAGAGATAGAGGAACTAGAAAGTCAACTTAGGGATAGCACAGCACTGGATGATGCTATAGCAAAGCTAAAAGAAATTCAAAATGATGTGGAAGGATATAATGAATACCTTATAAAAAAGAAAAGCAATACATTTTAAAAAAAGATATAGATAATTATAACCCTGAAATTGTTTATCCCTACCTACAGAAAGACTTTTACGAACGCCCAAAGGAACACTTCCAACCCCGTAGACAGTGGCAAAACCAACCCAGAAATCAATCGAAGAGAAGAGTGAGGTTTTTTGACTCCTCGTATAGTAGCACACACTCAGAGGGAGAACTAGCAAATGATAAACAACAACATAAAAATGGGGAGACCAATAAACAACATCAAACAACATCAAAAGAGGGCTTTGCTTTTTTAGACAAACGCAATCAGATGTTCAGCCCACCCCGAGGGAGAGGGAGAGGTCGAAACAACTACAACCATCAGACACAGTATGCACAAGCCCAAAACCCTCAACGTCCTCGTACCAGGAGCCAGAAACAGTGGGATTAACTAGAACTAAAAAAGCAGCAGTTATCAGCCTTTCAAGCCACCAATTAAACCCAATAGAAATCAAACTCTTTGAAAGGGGGTTAGGGTACGCGATTAGCTCTCCAGTAGATTGATATGCTCTAGAGAGAGACTTGCAAAATTTCTTTAGAAAAGTTAGGCTTCAAATTTTCTTTGATGGGAAAGAAAAACACCAGAGACAAAATAAATCAGGGTTAAAGAACAAATCAACATGGACTCCCTCTTTAAATATGATACACAAGGATGTAGAAGCCTTTGAAAGATCTGTGGACAAAAGTGTGGATAACCTTTTAAAACAAAAAAACTGGACTCCCTTTAACCTGACAAGAGAAGAGAAAAAAGCATTAGAACTCCTGGAACATGATAATACTCTAATAGTAAAGCCAGCAGACAAGGGCGGTAGTGTAGTGTTAATGGATAGCCAAGACTATAACAACAGAATGCTAAAACTCTTGAACAACACTGAACATTATAAATAATCCAACAGGGAAGAGTGGCACACCCTGAAGAACAATATAGAAAGAATGTTAACATTAGCAAAGGATGAGGATATCATATGCGATGAGGAACTCGATTTCATGCAGAACACAGATCCCCTAATTCCAGCACCATATGGTTTGCCAAAAGTGCATAAAGATATCTCTGACCCCCCTATGAGGCCCATAGTGTCGTGCATTGGTTCCCTGACTGAACCATTAAGTAAGTACGTGGAAGTTTTTTTACAGCCATTAGTACAACAACAAAAAGCATACGTAAAGGACACTGCATTTATGATTAACAAAATAGAGGGTTTAAGCTTTGATCCAGAGACACAGGTATTAGTGACTCTGGATATTGAAGCACTATATACCAACATTCCCCAGGACAACACCATCGAGATCATGAGGAGATCCTGAGAGGTAATGAATTAGAACTTACTGACCATCAGACCTTCCTCATAGACTGTATTACTGTGATCCTCAAAAATAATATTTTTCTGTACAACAACAACTTCTATAGACAGATCAAGGGGACCAGTATGGGGGCCACATGTGCCCCCAGCCTGGCATGTTTGTATGTGTCCAGATTCGAGGACAGACATATTTACAATATAGCGGCCCCATTTCACGAAAACATCTCGGAATGGGGTCGCTATATAGACGATATTTTCTTCATATGGACAGGCGGAGTTGAGACTCTCAATGACTTTCTACTCTGGCTTAACCTGGGTGATGTGAATTTGAAATTCACATCGCACACGAGCAAACACTCAGTAGAATTTTTAGATATCACCATTAAGCACACAGATGGTTATCTATCAGTAGAACTGTACACTAAACCATCCGAAAGGAACAGTATGTTACACTATGAGAGCAACCATCCGGCCTCACAGAAAAATAATATCCCTTTCGGCAATTTCTTCGACTCAGAAGAAATTGCACGTCAATGCAGGACTGTGAAATACATGCCTCTAATCTAAAAACTAAATTTGCAGAAAGGGGATACCCGAAAAGGATGATAAAACATGCCTATAAACGGGCCAAATATTTTAACAGAGAGTGTATTTTCAACCCTGAACGCCATAATCAGAATAGTCCCCAGCCTATCATGTTCGTAACTAATTTTTCTCAAGTAAGCTATAAAGTAAAGAATATCATTAATAGAAATTGGAACCTTATTTCTGACAAAACCTTAGTCCCAATCCCAAAACCTATGTTCTCATTTAGGAGGAATAGGACAATACGAAATTCCTTGGTACATACTTACCGAGAGCCCCCAAAAAACCTCCAGACAACTATTGACGGCAATCCCTTACCAACAGGGACCCACCCATGCATGGGATGTGCCAACTGCGCCAGTATAATCAAAGGCGATAAAATTACAGTCAACGAGAGAACCATACATATTAAGAATTTCATGAATTGCAGAACAAAGAACGGTATAGTAACTGCATTTTATTTATTTACTGAAAGCGCCGCTTCTCCTGTCTGCCTGCTAGACGCTGTATTGTATCTGCATTTTATTTATTTACTGAAAGCGCCGCTTCTCCTGTCTGCCTGCTAGGCGCTGTATAGTAACTGCATTTTATTTATTTACTGAAAGCGCCGCTTCTCCTGTCTGCCTGCTAGGCGCTGTATAGTAACTGCATTTTATTTATTTACTGAAAGCGCCGCTTCTCCTGTCTGCCTGCTAGACGCTGTATTGTATCTGCATTTTATTTATTTACTGAAAGCGCCCCTTCTCCTGTCTGCCTGCTAGACGCTGTATTGTATCTGCATTTTGGTCATTTATTGAACGCGCCGCTTTTCCTGTCTACGCGCATTTACACTGGGCTCCCCCCTCCGCCTCTATTTTGTCGGATTGTTGTTGTTTTTTGGTCATCCCGAGCCCGCCCCGCCTCCCAGCTGAGACGCCCTCGCCCCTCCCCCTCCTCCATCCATATATGACAGGAGTTCCCGCGCGCAGCGTCCACGCGCAGCGACCACGCCCAACCCGCGCCGAAGGTGCGCCAAAGGTAAGCCCGTCTACGCCCGTCCGCGCCTGGACCGCGCCCAGCGCCAGACCCCCTGCCCCTCGCGCTACCCAGCCCCCCCGCGTTACCTACGATGCCGCCACCCTCCTAGCCCTTAACCCCGGTCGCGCCCCCAACTGCGTCCAAGCCGCTCCTGGACACACCCACGGACCTTTCTCATGCCACTCCTGCAAATTCATCGGCACTGTCAACATCCCCGCTACGACCACACCACAGATTCCCGACCCCAACCACCTAGAATGCATCCTTCTCAACACCCGCTCGGTCCACAAACACGCCATTGACCTTTGGAACCTACTAGACACCATCTCTCCTGACGTTGCCTTCCTAACGGAAACATGGATGAACGCTTCCTCTGCTCCTGACATCGCCATCGCTATCCCCGATGACTATAAGATCACACGCAAGGACCGCACCGACCATACAGGAGGCGGAATCGCTATCGTCCATAAGAAAACAATCCGCATCTCAACCAGCTCTGATGCCAACCTCGCCAACTCCGAACACCTTCACTTCCAGATCCACATCGACCCCAAGACCACACTCAGAGGCACCCTCCTCTACAGACCACCAGGACCCCGCGCAAAATTCAGTGAAGACATCACGGACTTCATCACTCCACACGCGCTCCCCTCCAAAGACTACATCCTTCTGGGAGACCTCAACTTCCACCTTGAAAAGATCAACGACCGCAACACCGCCACCCTCTTAGACAACCTCGCCAACCTCGGACTTAAACAACTGGTCACTTCCCCCACCCACATCGCAGGTCACACTCTCGACCCCATCTTCACCTCCAGCAACCATGTCTCCTACAGCCACACTACAGGTCTCCTCTGGACTGACCACAGCTGCGTTCACTTCACCTACAACAAGCCGAAACCCATCATCCACCTCCAACCAACTCTACAAAGAAACTGGAACAAAATCACCACGGAGCAGATCTCCACATCACTCCTTCAAACCTCCCCAACCCTTTCTTCTAACGCCAACGAAGCCGCCTCCAGCCTCACCCTTTGGTTATCCAACACCGCCGACACCTTAGCACCACTGAAAAAACGTCAACACAAACTTGGCATCAAGAAGGCCTCATGGTTCAACGACGACCTCAAGAAATCCAAGAAACTGTGCCGCTCCCTTGAAAAGACCTGGAAAAAAGACCCATCCACCAGCAACAAGGACGCCTTCAAAAGCGCCATCCGTACTCACCACCAACTGATCCGAAAAGCCAAGAAAACAGCATTCAAAGATCGACTTGACAACAACGCCCACAACAGCAAAGAACTTTTCATCATCGTCAAGGAATTTTCCAACCCCCCGGCCAACTCCAACGACATCACCCCCTCTCAAACCCTCTGCGATTCTCTAGCCTCTTTTTTCCACAATAAGATTGCTGACATCCACAACAGCTTTGACAACCAACCCGGAGACCAACTCACCCTACCATCAACTGACCATCTTCCCCCCGTTAACACCCTTAACGCCTGGAACCCAATATCCACGGAGGACACCATCCGCCTGATGAATTCCATCCACTCTGGATCCCCCACAGACCCATGCCCCCACCACATCTTCAACAAAGCTGACTCCGTCATAGCTCCACACCTCCGAGACGTCATCAACTGCTCCCTCAACTCCGCTACCTTCCCAGAAGATTGGAAACACGCTGAACTCACCGCCCTTCTGAAAAAACCAACAGCAGACCCCACCGAACTCAAAAACTACCGCCCTATCTCGCTTCTTCCATTCCCGGCCAAAGTCATCGAGAAAGCTGTCAACAACCAGCTCGCCGCCTTCCTCGAAGCCAACAAATCACTCGACCCCTCACAATCTGGCTTCCGAGCCAAACACAGCACTGAGACCGCCCTCATCGCAGCAACAGACGACATTCGAACTCTACTGGACAATGGAGACACTGTCGCCCTCATCCTCCTCGACCTCTCTGCAGCCTTCGACACAGTCTGCCACAGCACCCTTTTACAACGCCTCAAAAACATCGGAATCCAAGGAAAGACACTGGAATGGATCACCTCGTTCCTCACCGGAAGAACCCAGAGAGTCCGTCTCCCACCATTCAAGTCCGAGGCCTCTGAAATCATCTGCGGCGTACCACAAGGATCCTCACTCAGTCCCACCCTCTTCAACGTATACATGAGCCCCCTCGCGGCCATCGCCCGCCAACACAACCTCAACATCATCTCCTACGCAGATGACACTCAACTGATCCTATCTCTCACCAAGGACCCCAGCACCGCTAAAACTAACCTGCACGAAGGAATGAAAGAAGTCGCCGATTGGATGAAACAAAGCCGTCTGAAACTGAACTCAGACAAAACAGAAGTCCTCATCTTAGGTAAATCCCCCTCTGCATGGGACGACTCCTGGTGGCCGGAAGCCCTCGGAAATGCACCCACCCCGACAGACCACGCACGGAACCTTGGCGTCATCCTGGATTCTTCACTCTCAATGAACAGACAAGTCAGCGCTGTATCCTCTTCCTGCTTTAACATCCTTCGCATGCTCAGAAAAACATTTCGCTGGATCCCCTCCGAAACAAGGAAAACAGTCACCCACGCTCTAGTCACGAGCCGACTGGACTACGGAAACACCCTCTACGCAGGTACCACCGCTAAACTCCAGAAGAAACTACAACGAATCCAAAACGCCTCAGCCAGGCTCATATTAGACATCCCACGCAACGAACACATCTCTGGTCACCTCAAAGACCTCCACTGGCTACCCGTCAATAAGAGGATCACTTTCCGACTGCTTACCCACGCACACAAATCACTCTACGACATCGGACCAGATTGCCTCAACTCTCGACTGTCCTTCTACATCCCCTCCCGCCAACTTCGCTCTTCCAGCCAAGCCTTCGCCACTGTACCTCGCATCAACAAGACCACCATGGGAGGCAGATCCTTCTCATACCTGGCTGCCAAAACATGGAACTCACTCCCCGCTTACCTTCGCCTCACCCAGAATCACCTAGCGTTCAGAAAGCAGCTTAAAACGTGGATATTTGACAAATAATCCACCTCCCCTTCCTAAGCGCCTTGAAACCCTCTGGGTATGTAGTGCGCTATATAAATGCTTTGACTTGACTTGACTTGACTTACCGAACATTGGAGGGCAGCCAACCATACGATTAATGATCTAAAATGGTGTGGTCTGGAGAAAATAACAGGTAGCATAAGAGGTGGTAATCAGGCAACAAAAGGAAACGTAGGGAGCAATATTATATGTCTACTCTGAATAGTGTGAGGTGTGGCCTAAACTCTAGAGAGGATTGGGAAAAAATTATTAGATGAAGCACACCCAACCTAGAGTCCAAAAACACCCACAACTATAGACACTCAAAGATGAAACAAGAACAGAGTGTCACAGGTGGGGGTAATTTAACATTAATTGGTGATGAATAAACTGATTCATTCCACAAATAACAAGCTGGGGACCCATTTAATATTTAAATTTTACAGTGTAGATAGACATTCACTCAGTTGGAAAAAGTAAATTGTAGCCCAACAAATTAATTGGCATACCCAACACATAGTGTGTAGTATGAGGAGTAGGACCAGTGGATTGATGTAAGCCGCTACCGTTTTATTGGTGGGTCCCAGCAATAACAGATTTAAATAAGATTGAAATAAGATTTAAATAATATCTGAATATCCATGACAACACGGGAGAGTGAGACACCATTACTGAATAGGTGGCGATGATACTATTCTATGTCCATGTCCCGTTATGGTAGTGGTCCCAAGGAATAAGGATTCAAAATAACTAAAAATGCGCAAAAATATGCGGAACTTGGAACACCATAAATAATAAATAACCACGGTTTCCCCGTTTATGTACTAGTTTCCGCACACTAATGTTAGAACAGTAATTAAATCTCCTTTACAACTCACCACAAAGTACAATAAAATGCGCAATTCGGAACATTATAAACAACAAATAGCTACGGTGGCCCCGTTTATGCACTCGTTCCCGCACAGTATGGTAACAATGACTAAATTAGATCTCCATGGCAACGCGTGTTAGCAAGCACCAATAATAAACAAGGGTCAGTAGCGAAAGAACGAATGGTAAAACATCGCGGAAGTAAAGAAAAACGCGTTCTATCACCATAGGAACACGCAAGCGATTGGCCATATCTTAACCAATGAATGACCAGAACACGAGGAGCCAATCAGAGAGGGGTTGGCTTAAAAACGCAAACAATCGGATAGTCAGTGTTTCCTTCCAGTTCGAGATAACCCGATGACTGGAGACACTGACTAACCACCAGGAGAAATAGGAGCAGGGAGGCCGACAGAAAGATTAAGGGTAAGCGAAATGACATTTTGAAATCGGCTCGTTACTATAGGCAGCGTGTCGATGTAATGACTGGCCCAGGACCGTTTTCCCTCAATAGTGAGGCAAAAGAGAGGGTGGGGAATGTAATACTCTAACTCTCTAAAACGGTGCTTTTTGAATAAATAAGGGGATAATTACTATCACTATGTAGAAAACCAATAATCAGAAAAAAACAAAATACTCGTTTTTTTCTTTCACCACCAACAATACAGAACGGACCGAATTTAAAAAAAGGACCAGTTTTTGGCAACCATATCCGACACCCCAATTAAACAGGGAAAGAGACGGCAGCCAGAAAAATCTAAAAAACGGTGGCTCCTCCTGGTGGTCAAATATACTGCAAACCTATGCAACATAAACAGGTATTTTTATAGATTACTATATAAAACATCAAACATTAAGTGAATTGAAAGCAGTACAAACTACTCTCTATATATTTTGCCCCACACAACAGAAAGAAAGGTGATATGCAGAAGAATGAACAAATAAATCCCGACAACCCAATGAACTATTGAAAATATCACTTCAACCAATAAGGTATATCGATCAGGTTATAAATACCGAATATATTAAATAAAATAAGGCATAGAATTGCAAATAAGCAACTTTATTAATAAATATTTATCCTATACAGTGACATCGCAATTTGAATAATTCTTGACCGGTCCATCATTCCGAAGCCCATAGTGCAAACATGGGAAGAGAACTTTATTTTTAACTGGAGAAACAACAACTACTATAAATAAGGTACATAAGATCCTGACACATTACAAGTTGCAACTTGTGAACAGACAGGCTTGCATAATAGCCAGATAAGTTGGTTACAGCAATGGACAAAAAGTCCAAGGGAAAGGTAAACCTTATTAGTTTTGTGACGAGTGTAGGAATGTGGGAACAGAGAGATATATAGATTTAACTAACACCATGTGGAATAGAGACTAGAAGAAGTAGACACATAATGTACAGTAGCATGTTTTATTAAGACAGAACACATGACACAACTATAAAAGGCAGAAACATAGTATGAAATGTGATGTGAGACAAGAAGCTAGCCTGCAAACAGAAGAGAGATGTATATTGCATTTGTACTAAAAAAAGAATGGTAACTCTGTGTTTTTTAAATTCATTTAGAATCAGTCCTGAAGAAGGTCTACTATCAAAAAATACCGAAACGCCGCGTCGACTGTTTGATTCTTTGTTTTTTAATCTTTTTTTATAATAAAATGTATAGCATGTGCTTTTAAAACTATTGTGATAACGAGAAACTAGTGTAATATAATAAAGTGTAACAGAGTTTTTTACAAAACGCAAAGCGTGAATACATCTCTCTTCTTTGAACTCATGTATGGTTTTCTGTGAAAGGTTTTTAATTTCAAAATGTTATGTTTTAATGTAATGTCATACCACAGTAAGAACTATGAACACAATGTGCAAGGGGTGTCTAATTTAACTCCTAGCCTCGTATTAGAAATGTAGGGTATATTTTGTACCTTTGCCTTTCCCGCCTAATTTAGGGCTTGCTGTTTTTTGGATAAGTAATCCTAACTGAGTAAATGACTCCTCGCAATTGGACATCTTAGATTTGTCCTTTTTTTAGTGGAGACATTTTCACGTCTTTCAAAATACTTTCTTCCCCCCAGTCCCCTATAAGTCTGTGCGGGGTCCTCCTTCAATTTTATGACTCAAAATTGAAGTACAGCTAAAAAGCTTCCAGAATACAACGGACCTTAAAAAATGCTTGGATGAGCTTAACAAACAGATGACAGACTACGAAATAAGTCTCAAGGAAACTAAGTTCACAAAATTCAAAAAAGATCTGAAAAACTTTTCACACGAAAAAGTTTACCTGTACACTAAAGCAGACTATATCCCCTCTAACAGGAATCCGGGATACAATACAGACTCAGACAACTCTGACACAGGTTCAGGCAATTCAAACAGCGGTGAAAATTACACCCGTAACAGAACCAGACGCCCTAGAGGAGGACGCTTTAGGAACAGAGGTGGACACAACCCCAACTGGCCAGGTTATTACGGACCAACAACTTACGGGGTCCCACCCACACCCCCTCATTTTTTCTATGGACCCCTGGTTTTCAACAAGCATACCAACAACAACCCAATAGTTTCTGGGATCCAGCACAAGCATAGGAACAACAAACCCAACCTTTTTTAGGGAGAGGCAGAGGACCACAGAGGGGAAAAATAAGAAGAGTACAACAAGTCCAGTGTGCGCAACCACTAGAAGCATCCAGGAGCAATACCAGGAGCATGGGCCAAGTCGATCAGCCGACAACCAGCAAACCACCCGCCTAGTGGTAAACCTTTCAGATTCCCCCCCTCTGTCGTCACACATTTTAGAATGGCCCCAGTTCCAGCAAAACTCGCTTCGTGATTGTATGGCCAAGGTCAATTCTGGCTCTCCTCTTGACCCAATCCCCATCCATACTCTCCGTCAGCTTTCCCCAGACCTACTTCTAGTTGTTCAAGATCTCCTTAACTCTTCCTTACGAGAATCCATAGTCCCGGAGGAATGGAAAAGAGCAATGGTGATTCCTCTCTTAAAAAAACCTGGCGCTGACCCTGAGACTTACTCTAACTACCGCCCCATTTCCCTGCTGCCTATATTTTCAAAAAATTTAGAAAGACATGTCAATACTCACCTTACCTCCCATATTGAGGCAACAGGCTTCCTACATCCATCCCAATCGGGGTTTCGTACCCACTTTTCTACAGAGACCACTCTTCTAGGAGTCACTGAGAACTTACGTCTCCGCCTCGATCAGGGCGAAACCTCGGCTCTTATTCTTTTAGATTTAAGCGCCGCATTTGACACAGTCTCGCACCCTGTCCTTCTGAAGGCATTGGAGGCGGCTGGAGTCACCGGACCTGCACTGGCCTGGCTCTCCTCCTACCTCAGTGATCGTTCTTTCCAAGTCTTTTCCTCCAATTCTGCTTCTTCTGTGCGCTCGTCTGAGCATGGGGTGCCCCAGGGGTCCTCACTTAGCCCAATGCTATTTAACATCTACGTGAGACCCCTGGCCACCATCGTGGAAGACTCTGGCCTTTCCCTTTACTCATACGCAGACGATACTCGAATCATTTTTTCTCTTTCCTCTGCCAAAACTTGCGCCCCATCTGCTCTCAAACAAGGGCTTGTGAGAAGTTGGACTGATATATGATGCTCACTAGTTCTAGTGATCACCTTGTATCAGTCCAAACAACCCTTATGGTGATTGGTTGTAAGTCAACTTTATAGACCAGCTATCCTAGTAGCGTAGACAAAAGCAGTCTTTAAGGCTAAACTCTGAATGGCATGTGAAGCCAGCTGTTTTACCACATATAACCCCTTGAATACCAAGTGAAAGGACACCACACATGTTGTTATGAAAATAAACAGATATTTATTAACTAACATACACCTCTGAACTCTTTATGAGGTCAGAGGGCTAAGCACATGACAAAACTTGGAAGGAAATACGAGTTCGCACAGTATTTACAAGAACGCCTGAGGGGCGTAACAAACCATATACTAGATAAATGGAATGCGAAAGTCAATTAAAGGAATGGAGCTGTCCAGAGGTTGTAGGATCGCAGGGACCACCCTATACTAACTGGAGGTAAGTAATAGGAGGCCCACGGAACGCGTGTGCAGAGTGAGAACTCACACGCGAGATGCGTACAATCGTCTATGGACAGTACAGTTTAAAGAAAAGGTGAGTAGGGACGTCCCTGACTAGGTAGAACTGAAACGACAATTGAACTGGACACTAGGATAGTGAAGCTACCCCTGAGCACCGAAATGCTCGTGTTACCTCACCCACAGGCTGCGGGTGCATAGGTGCCAAGTCGTGTCGGGTTCCGGCGTTGGAGTCTATGGAGCCTGGAGGAAAAGATGCTGCAGGCGGTCAGGAGGAAGATGTCCGGTGCAATCCAAGGGTGGATTGGTGAAGAGAGGAACCTGAAAGCAGAGGGGACAATGTTCAAAGTCACTAGCCCATGGCTGGAGTGGAACCAGGAGTGGAACTAGATGTCGTCGTCGCGATCAGGTGAAGGTGTACGCTTGTCTCTGCAACCACGTGGACCAGGTAGTGTCTTCGACGACCAGGATGGAGGCACGAGCTGTCCCACGCAGGCTCTCGCTGTCGGCGGTGTCGTCTCCGGATTCGGGTTCAACAGGCCTTGGCAAAGGCAACCCACGCGGTGAGTGGAAACGGCGTCTGGAGTGGACCAGGAGGGTCCGGGGTGCTCCTCTTTTGGAAGGGAGCAAGGGCCAGTCTGGAGCAACCAGACCAGCAGCAAAGTTGTCGGTGTTCGTCGTCTAGGAGGTCACAAGCCAGCCGGCAAGTGACCAGACAACGTGTCGAGCAGCAAACAGGCAGAAGGGCCCCACGCAGATCTCGTGGATGCTGGAGGGCTGATCTTCGATGCAGGAGCTGCTCAGGGTCGGGGCTTCTCAGTCCCCAAAGCACTTGGACGAGGATACCTCTGAAGTCGTGCTGGAGCGAAGTGCTGCTTCTTTCAAGATGGCCAGTCCCATGTGTCTCGTCGCACCCACGGGTCTCAGCTCTGCTGGAGATGTGGGTAGAGGTCGGAGAGGTCTGGGAGTCCTGGTCTCGTCGGGCTCTGAAGTCTGGATCCTTGCAGGAAGACGACAGAGGGAAGCCGCTGGACGCTGATGGTGCCTGCTTGTGCAGGGTGGACACTCCTTGCCTGCAAGGGAGATTTCTTCAGTCTTCTGGGGAGCAGAACGTCGAAGGTCAAGAGTTCTTCGTGGAAGTTGTCAAGAGTAATCTGATTTGGAATGGGACCAGCTCCTACCTTTATCCGGCTAAAGGGGGCTGCACTACGACTAGGTCCCTCCTCTGGGTGGGACCAGGAAGGGGGGTGGTTACACCCGCTTTCCTTTGTCCGGTCTTGCGCCAGCTCTGGGGCTGGAGTGCCCCAGGAACCCAGGAACTGGTTCTGACCGGTGTATGCACAGGGCACCTTGTGTGCCCCAGGCATGTCTCATTCCTTTGAGCCCTGTCCTACCTAATACACAAAATCTTGTCTGGGGTGGTGCTCGCAGCTCCCAAAGCAGGAAACCCTTTGTCTAAACCTCCCTCGCTGGAAGGACTCCCAGCACCAGGAGGTCAGGCTTGTGTCTGTGGTGGCAGCATCCATTTTGTGATGCTGAGGCTTGAGTTAACTTTAACTGGGGTTCACAGTCACTACCATGTCGTGTCCCTCTAGAAGGGTGGAATGCTAACCCCGTCGCCAGAATTGGCGAGGGGTTAGTATTCCAATTTGTATGACACCTTACTCAACATGTTTTGATAATGCTATGCCAAAGTTAGCATTTGACCGCAAGGTTCATAATGCACTTAAGAGTATATGGTATAGCGTTATCATGGAACAGCTATTAGGACTTGGTTCCGCAAGCTGCAAACGGGCTCAGCTCATGCCAGAGCACCATCTCACATAATTCCAAGCACTCTGCCTTCAGGATTGAAAAGGCCTGCCATAGGAGTGACTGATAGGAATATACATGTCCATTTTAGGGTTAGATATAGGAATACTATATCTAAAGCAAAGGGTGATTACACCACCTTGCCCCAGCTGTCGTGCAGCCAGTTGTGTCAGATTTGGGTGGCCAGCCAGGGGTGGCATAATACATGCTGCAGCCCCTGGTAGGCCCTGGGTACACCTATGCCCTGGATACCTAAGGTATGCTGTACAGGGACTGATAAGGTGGCCCAGTATCAATTGGTAAATGCACCTAAGGTACATGGAATCCATTTTACAGAGAGAGCAGTGGGCCTGGGGTCCTGAATAGCAGGGCCCCAGGTCAACTAAGTCAAAAAACCAGCAAAACACCAGGCAAAACATTGGGGGCAACCATAGTCAGATATCCACCTTCCTACAGGCTCAGCAGAGTTGCGGAATGGATGAGATCTAATCTCCTGTAATTGAACGGGGACAAGACGGAGGTAGTCATCCTAGGCAAACAGAAACATCTCTGGGGCCCCCAACAGCCCGGGATTCCTGTGGGCACTGCCTTCATCACCGCTGCGGCCTCGCGCCGCCCGGAAGCCTTCTGGGCGCCCGCCGCGGACTGTCGCCTGCATACCGAGGAATCCGCTGTTCGTGCCCTCGTTGCGGCGGCCCCCGGAGCCAAGGGAGGGCCGCGCTAGGCCCAAGAAGCCCTCCCATCCAGCTCACGTGACGGGGGTGCCCGGCCGCGTCATTGGCCGCGCCCCGCCCATGCCTCGCAACGATTGGCCTGCCCACCACCCCCCCGGAAAGCGGTCCCTGATTGGCCCTAAAGGCCGAGAAGCAGGAAGAGGCCCGGGAACAGGAAGCAACGCTGCTGGAGGGCTCGGAGGAGCTTACGGCTGGGCCTACTTTCATCACAAAATCATCTCCCCCATGGAAAAGGCCCCAAGCAACAATGAACTGGCGAATATGTGGGAACGCAAAAGAAGATTGTGAGAAGGTGGCCTGATATGCAGTGCTCACTATTCTAGTGAACACTATGTATCAGTCCAGCAACCCTTATTGATGATTGGTTGTAAGTCAACCTTATAGACCAGCTATCCTAGTAGCGTGGATACGAGCAGTCTAAGGCTAAAGACTCGAGAGGGCGCGTTAAGCCAGCTGTTTACCACACATATACCCCTTGAATACCAAGTGAAAGGACACCACACAAGTGTTATGAAAATAAACAGGTATTTATTTAAAGATCACAACAGCCCTGTACTCTTTATGAGGACAGGGTACTAAGCACAAACCGAAACTCTTACAAAAATACTTAAGTTAGCACAGTATATACAAATGCCCGAGGGGCACGGAAAACCATATACTCTGAAAGTGGAATGCGAAATTCCTAGCAGGTGAGTACAGTACTAATAGCTTTTGGAATCGCTAGGACTTGACTAGGGAATCGTTAGATTACTTCTAGGAGGCCTAGGGGACTCGGGTGCAGTGTGTGCACTCTCACGCGAGATGCGGGACAAAAGTCTATGGTAGCTAGGAATTAGAAAGTTAGTGTTCTCGGGCGAACCCGACCTGGTAGGGAGAAAACGAAAGTAGATTCTGACCCTTGGATAGTGAGGCTATGCTGGGGCACCGAAATGCCGAAGTTACCTAGCCCAGGGGCTGCAGCTGCATAGGTCTGAAAAGACGTCGGGAATCCTCGTAGACGGACCAGGAGCCGGAAGAAAAGATGCTGGCCGGTGACCAGTGAAGAAAGTTCAGTCGGATCCAAGCCTGGATCTTGAAGATAGATGACACCTGAAAGCAGAGGGGACCAAGTTCGAGACTACTAGCCAGTAGTCAGTGGGCACCAGGAGGGCACCGGATGGTAGCCACCTCGACTAGGTGAGTGGGTGACGCTTGACTCGAAGATCTCACGGACCAGGAGGCGTTGTCGGCGACCAGGATGGAGGATCGAGCTGTCCCACGAAGATAGAAGCTGTCGGCGTCGCTGGACCCAGGATTGGGCAACAAAGCCTTGGCAAATTCAAGCCCACGCGGTGGACCTAAAATGGCGTCTGGAGTGGACCAGGAGGGTCCGGGGTGCCTCTCTTGAAGAAGGAAGCAAGGGCCAGCCTGGAGCAACCAGACCAGCAGAAGAGTTGTCGTCGGGCGTCGTTCAGAAGGCCACAAGCCAGCCGGCTAGTAGCCAAACAACGCGGTGCACAGCAAACAGCAGAAGGGCCCCACGCCGATCGTGGAGATGCAGGGAGGCTGATCTTGGGTGCTGGAGCTGCGCAGGGTTGGGGCTTCTCGGACCCCAAAGCACTCACCAGTGGAAGACTCGGTGGGCTTGCAATAAAGATGTCGTGCAGTCTTGGCGATCGTCGGTCCCTTGAGGTCTCGTCGCACTCACGGTTCTCAGCTTTGCTGTAGAGGTGAGTAGAGGTCAGAGGTGCCAGGGAAGCCGGGTCTCGTCGTGCTGGGTCGTCGGATTCGTGATGAAGGACTTGCAGCGGGCCGCAGTGTTCGTTAGGATGGTGCCTGCGGATGCAGGGTGACTACTCCTTAGCCACAAGGGAGAATCTTGAAGAAGAAATCGTGAAGTCCTTTCGAAGAAAGTGGTATCTTGATTCCAAAGATGATCTAATTTTAACAGGGGGCCCGCTCCCATCTTTATACTAAAAAAGGGGGCTGACCCGGTGACTAGGTCCTGCCTATGGGTGGGACTAGGTGGGGGGTGGTTACACCCCTCAGCCATGCTGGACTTCCCCAGGCCAGGGGCTGGTGTGCCCCTGGAACTGGTTCAGACCGGCCTATGCGTAGTGAGCACCGGGGTGCCACTCAGCAGTCACCTTCCTGTAAAGCCCTGCCTACCCAGGATACACAAAACCATGTCTGGGACGGTGCTAGCACCGCCCCTGACAGGAAACCCTTTGTCCAGGCTCCCCTCGCTGGAAGGGCTCCCAGCTGCAGGGGGTCAGACTCGTGTCTGTGGTGGCAGCATCCATTTTGTGGAGCTGAGGCTTCAGTTAACTTTAACCGGGGTTCACAGTTACATACATGTCGTGTCCCTCTAGAAGGGTGGAATGCTAACCCCGTCGCCAGAATTGGCGAGGGGTTAGTATTCCAATTCGTATGACACCTTACTCGACATGTTTTGATAAAGCAATACCAAAGATAGCATTTAACCGCGAGGATTATAATGCACTTAAGAGTATATGGTATGCGATATCATGGAACAGCTATTAGGACTTGATTCCGCAAGCTGCAGACAGGCTCAGCTCATGCCAGAGCACCATCTCACACGATTCCAAGCACTCTGCCTTCAGGATTGTCAAGGCCTGCCATAGGAGTGACTGATAGGAATCTGTGTGTCCATTTTAGGGTTAGGTATAGGTATACTACACCTACAGCAAAGGGTGATTACACGACTTTGCCCCAGCTGTCATGCAGCCAGTTGTGTCAAATTTAGGAGGCCAGCCAGGGGTGGCATAATACATGCTGCAGCCCCTGGTAGCCCTGGGTACACCTATGCCCTGAGTTACAGGGTCTGATAAGGTGGCCCAGTACCAATTGGTAGATGCACCTAGGGTACATGAAGTAATTTAGAAAGAGAACAGCCAGGCTGTGGGTCTGATTGGCAGGCCCACAGCCAGAGAAAGTCGTAAACCAGTGAAACAAAAGCAAAAAAATCTGGGTGATCATAGGATTGCAGACCCTACTCTCCTACATGACCCCCCCCCAAACTTTGGGACAATAAGCTAACCTTGACCAGGTGAGTCTTCTTGTTCTAAGTGGAAATATCTGGAGAGCCCATCGGCATTGCCATGATCAGTACCAGGTCTATGTTCCACTGTAAAGTCCATCCCCTGTAGGGAAATGGACCACCTAAGCAGTTTGGGGTTTTCACCCTTCATCTGATTTAGCCACAAGAGGGGCTTATGGTCGGTCTGAATCTTGAAGTGAGTGCCAAACAAGTATGGCCTCAGCTTCTTCAGGGCCCAAACCACAGCAAAGGCCTCCCTCTCAATAGCTGACCAATTCTTCTCTCTGGGGGTCAGCCTTCTGCTTATAAAAGCAATGGGCTGATCCTGACCATCAAAATTCAGTTGAGAAAGAACAGCTCCCACACCCAACTCAGAAGCATCTGTTTGGACAATGAATGGTTTGGAGTAGTCTGGACTCTTAAGGATAGGTGCTGTGCACATGGCCTGCTTTAGGTCATCGAATGCTTTTTGACAGCCTGCTGTCCACTGAACCTTTTTTGGCATTTTTTTACTTGTCAGTTCATTTAATGGTGTCACAATGGAACCATAGTTCCTGACAAATTTTCTGTAGTATCCAGTCAGGCCCAAGAAAGCTCGAACCTGAGTCTGGGTGGTTGGAGGAGCCCAGTCCCTGATTGACTGTATTTTGCTCTCCAGTGGCTGAACCTGGCCTCCACCTACAAGGTGGCCCAGGTATACAACCTGTGTCTGCCCTATCTGGCACTTGGTGGCCTTGATAGTGAGGCCTGCTGCTTGCAGAGCCTCTAACACTTTCCTCAGGTGGACCAGGTGATCCTCCCAGGTGGAGCTAAAGACAGCAATATCATCTAGATATGCTGCACAGTAGTCATCCAGCCCAGTAAGGACTTGATTCACCAACCTTTGGAAGGTGGCAGGTGCATTTTTCAGACCAAAGGGCATTACCACAAATTGATAATGCCCACCAGGGGTTGAAAATGCTGTTTTGGGTTTGGCATCCTCAGCTAGCCTGATCTGCCAATACCCAGCTGTTAAGTCAAATGTACTTAAGTAGTTGGCAGAAGCCAATCTATCTATAAGTTCATCTGCCCTTGGTATTGGATGGGCATCAGTCTTAGTGACTGCATTGAGACCCCTGTAGTCTACGCAAAACCTCATCTCTCTCTTACCATCTTGGGTGTGAGGCTTTGGCACTAGAACTACTGGACTAGCCCAAGGGCTATCTGAGGGTTCAATGACTCCCAATTCCAACATTTTCTGCACTTCAGTTTTTATGCAGTCTCTAACATGATCAGGCTGCCTGTAGATTTTACTCTTGACTGGCAGGCTGTCACCAGTGTCAACCTCATGGGTACACCAATTGGTCTGACTGGGTGTCAGAGAGAACATATGTCTGAAAGACTGAAGAACCTGTTTACAGTCTTTCTGCTGATGTTCAGAGAGGCTGCCACAAAAGACAACACCATCTACTGACCCATCATCAGGATTCTGAGTGAGCAGGTCTGGGAGAGGGTCACTCTCTTCCTCCTGTCCCTCATCTATGGCCATGAGCAAGCTCATGTCCTTCCTGTCGACATATGCTTTGAGCCTGTTGACATGGAGTACCCTGTGGGGACTCCTGGGAGTTCCAAGGTCCACCAGGTAGGTGACCTCTCCCTTTTGCTCAAGAATTGTGTGGGGCCCAGACCATTTGTCTTTGAGTGCTGCTGGGGCCACTGGCTCCAACACCCACACCTTCTGTCCAGGCTGATAAACAGTCAGGACAGCCTTTTGGTCATGCCAAGCTTTTTGAAGTTCTTGACTGGCCTTAAGGTTTTCTGATGCCTTCTCCATATACTCAGCCATCCTGGAGCGGAGACCAAGTACATAGTCCATTATGTTGGTTGCAGGCTTTTTGAGAGGTCTCTCCCATCCTTCCTTCACCAAACACAAGGGGCCTCTCACAGGATGCCCATACAAAAGTTCAAAAGGGCTGTAGCCAACCCCCTTTTGTGGGACCTCTCTGTAAGCAAACAGAAGGCAGGGCATCAGGACATCCCATCTACGCCTGAGTGTTTCAGGTAGTCCATGAATCATCCCTTTTAGGGTCCTGTTGAACCTTTCAACAAGCCCATTGCATTGTGGGTGATAGGGTGTAGTGAATTTGTAATTGACACCACACTCCTTCCACATAGCAGTTAAATAGCTTGACATGAAGTTTGCACCTCTGTCAGAGACAACCTCCTTAGGGAAGCCCACTCTGGAGAACACTCCAACTAGGGCCCTTGCCACCACAGGGGCTGTGGTGGTCCTAAGTGGAATAGCTTCAGGATACCTGGTGGCATGATCCACTACCACCAGTATAAACTTGTGCCCTGATGCTGTCTGGGGTTCCATTGGACCAACAATGTCAATCCCCACTCTTTCAAAGGGCACCCCCACCACAGGCATTGGTATAAGGGGGGCCTTTGTTGTGCCACCTGACTTACCACTGGCTTGGCAAGTGACACAGGAGCGACAAAACTCCTTGGTATCCTCATTCATGTGAGGCCAGTGAAAGTGTGAGACAAGCCTGTCCCAAGTCTTTGTCTGGCCTAAGTGTCCTGCTAAGGGAATCTCATGGGCCAAGGTAAGTAGGAAACCTCTCTGAGACAAGGGTACAACCAGCCTCCTGGTCATGCCAGGCTTGGGGTCTCTTGACTCAGTGTACAGGAGTCCATCTTCCCAGTATACCTTGTGGGTACCTGTGGCGTTCCCAGCAGCCTCAGCAGCAGCCTGCTGTCTGAGGGGTTCAAGAGAAGGGCAGCCTAACTGGTCCTTCCCCAGGTCTTCCCTTGAGGGTCCCCCTGAACCCAAGAATTCAACTTGATCAAGTTCAAACTCTCTAGGCTCAGTTTCCCTCAATTCCTGCAGGTCAGCCTCCTCTGAGACTTGATCCACAACCTGGGGCAAGGGGGAAGGCACAGCCTTAACCCTACTGCTCTTTTTCTTGGAAGGTGTCTGGTCCATTGTTCCAGGATCCAGCACCTGTTCAGTGGGGCATCTTCTGGCCTGTGACCTAGTCACAGCAAACACATGTGCTGGCAAACCTAACATTTCCAGATGAGTCCTCTGCTCCACTTCTGACCATTGTGATGACTCCAAATCATTGCCCAACAAACAATCCACTGGGAGGTCTGAACTAACTACAACCTTCTTTTGGCCAGTTACCCCTCCCCAGGAGAAAGCTACAATTGCCATACTATGATTGGTAGTGACATTGCTTGCATTGGTCACCAGGAATTCTGTACCTGGCATGATCTGTCCAGGGTCCACAAAGCTAGGTGTCACCATTGTGACACTGGCACAAGTGTCCCTATAGGCCTGAGCCATTTTTCCATTAATAAAAGGTGTCTGTCTGTATTTGCCCAAAGTATTGGGACTTATGTCAGGGGACATATCCACATCCCCTGTACAAACAAGGACAGCCTGAGTGAGTGTACCAACTAAGTTGTCACACCCCTCAGAACCCAGGGTTAACCCTACTAAACCCTTGGGAGGTGCACTACCACTGCTGGCTGTACTAGGGGGCACAGGTGCCTTAGGGGCTGCAGTGGCAGGAGTCTGCCCTCCTCCTTTCTTGGTGCACTCACTAAACCAGTGAGTTTTACTTTTGCAGTATTGGCACCACCTTTTAGATTGGCCTTCTTTCTTCTTTTGGGGAGCCTGACCCCCACCCTCTTTGGGTTGTTGGGGACCTGTCGAAGACTTCTGGTCATTTTGTTCCCCCTTAGAATCTTTACCCTTCTGGTCTGCTTTCTTCTGACCACCTTGATTCTGGCCCTGGTTCTGTTTAACTCTTGTTCTAACCCATCTGTCTGCCTTCTTTCCCAATTCTTGGGGAGAGGTCAGATCTGAGTCAACAAGATGCTGATGCAACAACTGGTTCTGACAATTGTTTAAAATTTGCTCTCTCATCATCAAATTGTACAATCCTTTATAATCAGTAACCTTACTGCCCAGCAACCAGCCCTCAAAAGCCTTAGTGGCACAATCTACAAAGTCAGCCCAATCTTGAGACTGAGTTTTCTGGGTATCCCTGAACAGCACCCTGTACTGCTCAGTGGTTAGGCCAAACCCATCAACCAGTGCATTTTTCAAGACTTGGTAATCATTAGCATCCTCCACCCTTGTGGTGAGGAGCTTGTCTCTTCCTTTACCCTCAAAGGAGAGCCACAAGATAGCTGCCCACTGACTTGGGGGAACACCTTGCACAGTGCAGGCCCTCTCCAAAGCAGTAATCCATTTGTGGATGTCATCCCCTTGTTTAAAGGGGGGCACTATCTTACCAAGGTGTTTTGTATCAAAACTCCTTTCCCTATTGCTAGGTACAATGCTGCCACCAGTGGGGACTGTCCCACTCAATTGTTGCTCTCTAGCAAAGGCAAGCCTCTCTTTGGCCAGGGCAAGTTCTTCCCTTTCAATCCTCAGGTTGGCTGCCTTTTCCTTAGCTTCATACATTCTCCTCTGGGGAGATGTCATTCCCCTTTGAGAGGAACGTTGAGAGCCATTGGTATGAAGGGATCTGATAGAGCCTCTTGATAGAGATCTATCTCGTCCATTCCCAATGTTAAGCTGACCTGAGAGTGGCCCCAAGGGTCCCCTAGTGCCCATCTCATGTCTGCTTAAGTTGGACCTGGTTAGTCTGTTGACTTCTACCTGTTCCTTTTCTGCCTCATCCCCTGATACCAAATCATCATCCTCATCATCAGCATCATCTGCTTCCTGAAGAGGATGGTCCTGGGCATCAAAGGGACCCTGTAAGGAGGGCATGTTGCCATCTGAATTAGAAGGGTCTGGGTTACCAGCCCTCCTTGCATCATGAGTCTCTAAGAGACCAATCAGAAAGGCAGTTGTGGGGTTAGACCCCTGCTTAATCTTCCTAGAGGTACACACTTGTCGTAACTCATGGAAGCTAAGCGCAGTATATCTTGAAGAGATGACCTGTGGAGGGTCAACTGACACAAGGGGAACCTCAGTGTTTCCTCCTTTGTCCGACATACTGTTTCTAGTGTGGTGTAAGTGATGCACCTACCTACACTATGTGTTTACCTACTGATCCCTTGCTAAGAGTTGCAGCCAAGGTGTGCTAAGCCTTGAGGAGCTACAACAGCTGGTTCAGTAGAACTCAGAGTATTCTAAGCTTTAGTTATGTGTACCTAACAGTACTTATGTGATCTTTCAACAAGATATTCTTAGGATACGTGTGGTAAAACAACAGCAAGCTCAAATCCCAACCGCTGCTCACCAATGTGAGAAGGTGGCCTGATATGCAGTGCTCACTATTCTAGTGAACACTATGTATCAGTCCAGCAACCCTTATTGATGATTGGTTGTAAGTCAACCTTATAGACCAGCTATCCTAGTAGCGTGGATACGAGCAGTCTAAGGCTAAAGACTCGAGAGGGCGCGTTAAGCCAGCTGTTTACCACACATATACCCCTTGAATACCAAGTGAAAGGACACCACACAAGTGTTATGAAAATAAACAGGTATTTATTTAAAGATCACAACAGCCCTGTACTCTTTATGAGGACAGGGTACTAAGCACAAACCGAAACTCTTACAAAAATACTTAAGTTAGCACAGTATATACAAATGCCCGAGGGGCACGGAAAACCATATACTCTGAAAGTGGAATGCGAAATTCCTAGCAGGTGAGTACAGTACTAATAGCTTTTGGAATCGCTAGGACTTGACTAGGGAATCGTTAGATTACTTCTAGGAGGCCTAGGGGACTCGGGTGCAGTGTGTGCACTCTCACGCGAGATGCGGGACAAAAGTCTATGGTAGCTAGGAATTAGAAAGTTAGTGTTCTCGGGCGAACCCGACCTGGTAGGGAGAAAACGAAAGTAGATTCTGACCCTTGGATAGTGAGGCTATGCTGGGGCACCGAAATGCCGAAGTTACCTAGCCCAGGGGCTGCAGCTGCATAGGTCTGAAAAGACGTCGGGAATCCTCGTAGACGGACCAGGAGCCGGAAGAAAAGATGCTGGCCGGTGACCAGTGAAGAAAGTTCAGTCGGATCCAAGCCTGGATCTTGAAGATAGATGACACCTGAAAGCAGAGGGGACCAAGTTCGAGACTACTAGCCAGTAGTCAGTGGGCACCAGGAGGGCACCGGATGGTAGCCACCTCGACTAGGTGAGTGGGTGACGCTTGACTCGAAGATCTCACGGACCAGGAGGCGTTGTCGGCGACCAGGATGGAGGATCGAGCTGTCCCACGAAGATAGAAGCTGTCGGCGTCGCTGGACCCAGGATTGGGCAACAAAGCCTTGGCAAATTCAAGCCCACGCGGTGGACCTAAAATGGCGTCTGGAGTGGACCAGGAGGGTCCGGGGTGCCTCTCTTGAAGAAGGAAGCAAGGGCCAGCCTGGAGCAACCAGACCAGCAGAAGAGTTGTCGTCGGGCGTCGTTCAGAAGGCCACAAGCCAGCCGGCTAGTAGCCAAACAACGCGGTGCACAGCAAACAGCAGAAGGGCCCCACGCCGATCGTGGAGATGCAGGGAGGCTGATCTTGGGTGCTGGAGCTGCGCAGGGTTGGGGCTTCTCGGACCCCAAAGCACTCACCAGTGGAAGACTCGGTGGGCTTGCAATAAAGATGTCGTGCAGTCTTGGCGATCGTCGGTCCCTTGAGGTCTCGTCGCACTCACGGTTCTCAGCTTTGCTGTAGAGGTGAGTAGAGGTCAGAGGTGCCAGGGAAGCCGGGTCTCGTCGTGCTGGGTCGTCGGATTCGTGATGAAGGACTTGCAGCGGGCCGCAGTGTTCGTTAGGATGGTGCCTGCGGATGCAGGGTGACTACTCCTTAGCCACAAGGGAGAATCTTGAAGAAGAAATCGTGAAGTCCTTTCGAAGAAAGTGGTATCTTGATTCCAAAGATGATCTAATTTTAACAGGGGGCCCGCTCCCATCTTTATACTAAAAAAGGGGGCTGACCCGGTGACTAGGTCCTGCCTATGGGTGGGACTAGGTGGGGGGTGGTTACACCCCTCAGCCATGCTGGACTTCCCCAGGCCAGGGGCTGGTGTGCCCCTGGAACTGGTTCAGACCGGCCTATGCGTAGTGAGCACCGGGGTGCCACTCAGCAGTCACCTTCCTGTAAAGCCCTGCCTACCCAGGATACACAAAACCATGTCTGGGACGGTGCTAGCACCGCCCCTGACAGGAAACCCTTTGTCCAGGCTCCCCTCGCTGGAAGGGCTCCCAGCTGCAGGGGGTCAGACTCGTGTCTGTGGTGGCAGCATCCATTTTGTGGAGCTGAGGCTTCAGTTAACTTTAACCGGGGTTCACAGTTACATACATGTCGTGTCCCTCTAGAAGGGTGGAATGCTAACCCCGTCGCCAGAATTGGCGAGGGGTTAGTATTCCAATTCGTATGACACCTTACTCGACATGTTTTGATAAAGCAATACCAAAGATAGCATTTAACCGCGAGGATTATAATGCACTTAAGAGTATATGGTATGCGATATCATGGAACAGCTATTAGGACTTGATTCCGCAAGCTGCAGACAGGCTCAGCTCATGCCAGAGCACCATCTCACACGATTCCAAGCACTCTGCCTTCAGGATTGTCAAGGCCTGCCATAGGAGTGACTGATAGGAATCTGTGTGTCCATTTTAGGGTTAGGTATAGGTATACTACACCTACAGCAAAGGGTGATTACACGACTTTGCCCCAGCTGTCATGCAGCCAGTTGTGTCAAATTTAGGAGGCCAGCCAGGGGTGGCATAATACATGCTGCAGCCCCTGGTAGCCCTGGGTACACCTATGCCCTGAGTTACAGGGTCTGATAAGGTGGCCCAGTACCAATTGGTAGATGCACCTAGGGTACATGAAGTAATTTAGAAAGAGAACAGCCAGGCTGTGGGTCTGATTGGCAGGCCCACAGCCAGAGAAAGTCGTAAACCAGTGAAACAAAAGCAAAAAAATCTGGGTGATCATAGGATTGCAGACCCTACTCTCCTACAAAGATATCCTGCACCTAATATGCACCTGTAAAGGTCTGGACAAAGAGCGCAGATCTCACTTAAAATTGCCCCTTAATAAGCTGGGTATAAGAACATGCCGGCAAGCGGTCAAGGCTTGCTTCGATGGAAAAATCATTCATTTAGCAAGCCACCTTGTCAAATTCTTAGAGAAAGCAGAAAATAAACATCCATCCATCCACCCACCCATCCATCCATCCATCCGTTCAAAGAACATCAAACATCAAAGAACATGTTGTTGTGTTAATGCTTTGCTGCGCCCGTTTGATTTACAATGTGCTTTCTCTTTCCACAAACTCGACGTTTGTGTTCCTTTATTTTGAGATGTTTTTAGTATTACTGTCACACACACAACCACACACACGACACACACACAGCCACACACACAACCACACACACACAACCACACACACACAACCACACAAACAACCACACTCACAACCACACACCCAAACACACAACCCCACACAACCACACACATAACCACAACCACGCCCACATACAACCCCACACCCACATACAACCCCCCCACACACACACACAACCACACCACACATAACCACAACCACACACACAACCGCACACACACATACCACACAAACACAGCCACACACACAACCACACACACAACCACACACACAACCACACACACACCCACACACACACAACCACACACACACACACAACCACACACACACAACCACACACACACAACCACACACACACAACCACACACACAAGCACAACCACACACACAACCACAAAAACACACAACCACAAACACACATACAACCACACACACAACCACACACACACACAACCACACACACAACCACACACACAGCCACACCATCAGTGCACACTTTTAACAGGCACAGACACCATCAGTCGTCAGTGCACGCTTTTACCAGGCAGACACACTCCACCAGCCGTCAGTGCACGCCTTCACCAGGCAGACACACACCACCAGTCATCAGTGCATGTTTTCACCAGGCACACACACACCACTAGCCGTCAGTGCACACTTTCACCAGGCACACACACCACCAGCCGTCAGTGCACGCTTCCACCAAGCACACACACCACCAGCCGTCAGTGCACGCTTCCACCAGGCACACACACCTCCAGCCGGCAGTGCACGCTTCCACCAAGCACACACTCCACCAGCCGTCAGTGCACGCTTTCACCAGGCACACACACCACCAGCCGTCAGTGCACGCTTTCACCAGGCAGACACACCACCAGCTGGCTGTGCACGCTTTCACCAGGCACACACAGCACCAGCCGGCAGTGCACACTTGCAACAGGCACACACACCACCAGCTTTGAGAAGTGGTAAGTGTGATCTCCACATAGAATTACATCAGTTTTCCAAGATTAATATCCATTCTTTCCAGATCGTGATATGGAGGACAGAGACATTTTTGTTTGCAGTGAAGTTTCTTTATTTTTATTCATAGAACAAGGACAGCCGACACGTGTTTCGCCCTCTCTTGGCGATTTGCGCCGGGGCTTTCTCAAGGCTAAGTAGGTTAAATCACGTAGACAGTTGTCGTTTCCAAATATTTATATAATTCTTCAAAGGTAAAACAATTTCATCATAGTAGTAGCAGACCTTCTTCTTGGTGCCCCCTTGACTGTACGCCATGAAGCCCCGTGCTGCTGGTGCGGCTGCTGTGAGCTGGTACCGACCCCTCCTCCTTCGGCCGCCGGTACCAGCTCACAGCAGCCGCACCAGCAGCACGGGGCTTCATGGCGTACAGTCAAGGGGGCACCAAGATGAAGGTCTGCTACTACTATGATGAAAATGTTTTACCTTTGAAGAATTATATTTCCGTATTTGGGACACTGTAAACAAAAATGTCTCTGTCCTCCATATCACGATCTGGAAAGAATGGATATTAATCTTGGAAAACTGATGTAATTCTATGTGGAGATCACACTTACCACTTCTCAAAACTGTCTCCTTATTTTGAAGCCCAAGAGGTCCAGAGCTTCGAGTGTGTCTCCACCCACCTATCAATACTACTTATTCAAGTGTTGTTCAAAGCCTTAAAATCCCTGGACCTTTGCTACCCCATCCACACACACCACCAGCTATCAGTGCACGCTTTCACCAGGCACACACACCACCAGCCGTCAGTGCACGCTTTCACCAGGCACACACACTAGCAGCCGTCAGTGCGCGCTTTCACCAGGCACACACACCACCAGCCGGCAGTGCACGCTTTCACCAGGCACACACATCACCAGCTGGCAGTGCACACTTCCAACAGGCACACACACCACCAGCCGTCAGTGCACGCTTTCACCAAGCACACCCACCACCAGCCGTCAGTGCATGCTTCCACCAGGCACACACACCTCCAGGCGGCAGTGCACACTTCCACCAAGCACACACTCCACCAGCCATCAGTGCACGCTTTCACCAGGCACACACACCACCAGCCGTCAGTGCACGCTTTCACCAGGCACACACACCACCAGCCGGCAGTGCACACTTTCACCAGGCACACACACCACCAGCCATCAGTGCACGCTTCCACCAAGCACACACACCACCAGCCGGCAGTGCACGCTTTCACCAGGCACACACACCACCAGCCATCAGTGCACGCTTCCACCAAGCACACACACCACCAGCCGTCAGTGCAGGCTTTCACCAGGCACACACACCACCAGCCATCAGTGCAAGCTTCCACCAAGCACACACACCACCAGCCGGCAGGGCACGCTTTCACCAGGCACACACACCACCAGCCGTCAGTGCACACTTCCACCGGGCATACACACCACCAGCCGTCAGTGCACGCTTTCACCAGGCACACACACCACCAGCCGTCAGTGCACGCTTCCACCAGGCACACACACCACCAGCAGGCAGTGCACACTTCCAACAGGCACACACACCACCAGCCATCAGTGCACGCTTCCACCAAGCACACACACCACCAGCCGGCAGTGCACGCTTTCACCAGGCACACACACCACCAGCCGTCAGTGCACGCTTCCACGAAGCACACACTCCACCAGCCGTCAGTGCACGCTTTCACCAGGCACACACACCACCAGCCGCCAGTGCACGCTTCCACGAAGGACACACTCCACCAGCTGTCAGTGCACGCTTTCACCAGGCACACACACCACCAGCTGGCAGTGCACACTTCCAACAGGCACACACACCACCAGCCGTCAGTGCACGCTTTCACCAAGCACACACACCACCAGCCGTCAGTGCATGCTTCCACCAGGCACACACACCTCCAGCCGGCAGTGCACACTTCCACCAAGCACACACTCCACCAGCCGTCAGTGCACGCTTTCACCAGGCACACACACCACCAGCCGTCAGTGCACGCTTTCACCAGGCACACACACCACCAGCCGGCAGTGCACGCTTTCACCAGGCACACAAACCACCAGCCATCAGTGCACGCTTCCACCAAGCACACACACCACCAGCCGGCAGTGCACGCTTTCACCAGGCACACACACCACCAGCCATCAGTGCACGCTTCTACCAAGCACACACACCACCAGCCGTCAGTGCACGCTTTCACCAGGCACACACACCACCAGCCATCAGTGCACGCTTCCACCAAGCACACACACCACCAGCCGTCAGTGCACGCTTTCACCAGGCACACACACCACCAGCCGTCAGTGCACGCTTCGACCGGGCATACACACCACCAGCCGTCAGTGCACGCTTTCACCAGGCACACACACCACCAGCCATCAGTGCACGCTTCCACCAGGCACACACACCACCAGCCGGCAGTGCACACTTCCAACAGGCACACACACCACCAGCCATCAGTGCACGCTTCCACCAAGCACACACACCACCAGCCGGCAGTGCACGCTTTCACCAGGCACACACACCACCAGCCGTCAGTGCACGCTTCCACGAAGCACACACTCCACCAGCCATCAGTGCACGCTTTCACCAGGCACACACACCACCAGCCGTCAGTGTACGCTTCCACGAAGCACACACTCCACCAGCCGTCAGTGCACGCTTTCACCAGGCACACACACCACCAGCTGGCAGTGCACACTTCCAACAGGCACACACACCACCAGCCGTCAGTGCACGCTTTCACCAAGCACACACACCACCAGCCGTCAGTGCATGCTTCCACCAGGCTCACACACCTCCAGCCGGCAGTGCACACTTCCACCAAGCACACACTCCACCAGCCGTCAGTGTACGCTTTCACCAGGCACACACACCACCAGCCGTCAGTGCACGCTTTCACCAGGCACACACACCACCAGCCGGCAGTGCACGCTTTCACCAGGCACACACACCACCAGCCATCAGTGCACGCTTCCACCAAGCACACACACCACCAGCCGTCAGTGCACGCTTTCACCAGGCACACACACCACCAGCCATCAGTGCACGCTTCCACCAAGCACACACACCACCAGCCGTCAGTGCACGCTTTCACCAGGCACACACACCACCAGCCGTAGGTGCACGCTTCCACCGGGCATACACATCACCAGCCGTCAGTGCACGCTTTCACCAGGCACACACACCACCAGCCGTCAGTGCACGCTTCCACCAGGCACACACACCACCAGCCGGCAGTGCACGTTTCCACCAAGCACACACACCACCAGCCGGCAGTGCACGCTTTCACCAGGCACACACACCACCAGCCGTCAGTACACGCTTCCACGAAGCACACACTCCACCAGCCGTCAGTGCACGCTTTCACCAGGCACACACACCACCAGCCGGCAGTGCACACTTCCAACAGGCACACACACCGCCAGCCATCCGTGCACACATCATTTGTTAACACATCCACAATTAACTATTGTAGCAATCGCAGTATGGCGCACTTTACTTTTAAACATATTCATCTAAAGCGCAGCATGCCACCGTTGCTACAAAAATAAATACACATTTTTTTGGCCTACAATTTATAGACTTTTGTTGCAACTGGTGTTGCAATATTTAGCAATGCCAATAGCTCAAACTTAATTAACCCGAGACGTATTGCATTGCAAATGCTTGTTTTCCTTTGGGTGAGGGCTTGCTTAATGTAAACGTGCGATCCTTCACTACAGGTAAAGTGTCAGTCACCAACATTTGAAGCAGGGGGGGCAGGCTGGGGCAGGAGCGCCCCCTTGAAGTCCCCCCTACCCCCTCCAGCCCTGCAGCTTCAGAAAGGATGCAGCAGAGCCGTATCTGTCACCCCCTCCTCAGGGCCGACCATGCTCAGGACGCAGGCGGTCCCCCCAGGTCCCCCCCCCGCTCCAAACACCTCATCCTGTGGGCCGTCCATGCTCAGGACTGACGGACGCAGGCGGCCCCCCCAGGTCCCCCCAGGTCTTATCCCCCCCCCGCTCCAAACGCCTCATCCTCGGGGCCGTCCATGCTCAGGACTGACGGACGCAGGCGGCCCCCCCAGGTCCCCCCAGGTCCCCCCAGCTCCAAACGCCTCATCCTTCGGGCCGTCCATGCTCAGGACTGACGGACGCAGGGGGTCCACCCAGGCCCCCCCCCAGCTCCAAACGCCTCATCCTTCGGGCCGTCCATGCTCAGGACTGACGGACGCAGGCGGTCCCCCCAGGTCCCCCCAGCTTCAAACGCCTCATCCTCAGGACCGTCCATGCTCAGGACTGACGGACGCAGGCGGTCCCCCCAGGTCCCCCCAGCTTCAAACGCCTCATCCTCAGGACCGTCCATGCTCAGGACTGACGGACGCAGGCGGTCCACCCAGGTCCCCCCAGCTCCAAACGCCTCATCCTCAGGGCCGTCCATGCTCAGGACTGACGGACACAGGCGGTCCCCCCAGGTCCCCCCAGCTTCAAACGCCTCATCCTCAGGACCGTCCATGCTCAGGACTGACGGACGCAGGCGGTCCCCCCAGCTTCAAACGCCTCATCCTCAGGACCGTCCATGCTCAGGACTGACGGACGCAGGCGGTCCACCCAGGTCCCCCCAGCTCCAAACGCCTCATCCTCAGGGCCGTCCATGCTCAGGACTGACGGACGCAGGCGGTCCCCCCAGGTCCCCCCAGCTCCAAACGCCTCATCCTCAGGGCCGTCCATGCTCAGGACTGACGGACGCAGGCGGTCCACCCAGGTCCCCCCAGCTCCAAACGCCTCATCCTCAGGGCCGTCCATGCTCAGGACTGAAGGACGCAGGCGGTCCACCCAGGTCCCCCCAGCTCCAAACGCCTCATCCTCAGGACCGTCCATGCTCAGGACTGACGGACGCAGGCGGTCCCCCCAGGTCCCCCCAGCTTCAAACGCCTCATCCTCAGGACCGTCCATGCTCAGGACTGACGGACGCAGGCGGTCCCCCCAGGTCCCCCCAGCTTCAAACGCCTCATCCTCAGGACCGTCCATGCTCAGGACTGACGGACGCAGGCGGTCCACCCAGGTCCCCCCAGCTCCAAACGCCTCATCCTCAGGGCCGTCCATGCTCAGGACTGACGGACGCAGGCGGTCCCCCCAGGTCCCCCCAGCTCCAAACGCCTCATCCTCAGGGCCGTCCATGCTCAGGACTGACGGACGCAGGCGGTCCCCCCAGGTCCCCCCAGCTTCAAACGCCTCATCCTCAGGACCGTCCATGCTCAGGACTGACGGACGCAGGCGGTCCCCCCAGGTCCCCCCAGCTTCAAACGCCTCATCCTCAGGACCGTCCATGCTCAGGACTGACGGACGCAGGCGGTCCACCCAGGTCCCCCCAGCTCCAAACGCCTCATCCTCAGGGCCGTCCATGCTCAGGACTGAAGGACGCAGGCGGCCCTCCCAGGTCCCCCCAGCTCCAAACGCCTCATCCTCAGGGCCGTCCATGCTCAGGACTGACGGACGCAGGCGGCCCTCCCAGGTCCCCCCAGCTCCAAACGCCTCATCCTCAGGGCCGTCCATGCTCAGGACTGACGGACGCAGGCGGTCCCCCCATTTCCCCCCCCCCCCCCCCCCCCCCCCGCTCCAAACGCCTCCTCCTTCGGGCACTCCCTGAGCCTCCTCTGGAACCATCCTGAGCCCCAGACTGGCCTCTCCTTCAGACTAAAGATGCGGATTATTGAAGGTGAGACCAGAATGAAACAGAAGCCAAAATAAGACAAGACAGGGACCCCAAGCCACAGCACCGGTTGCCACAGCTCACGCAGGAAAGAAGCCATGGAAATGTAAACTGAGAAGGGGGTGTTTGGGTGTCTGTTGTAACGATTGCACCAGAGAAGTCTCGAGTCTGCCACGAGCAGGAGAACAGTCAAGGGGGGAGGGGGGTAAGAAGGGAGGGGGTGCCCTCCGAGGGGCATGGTCGTGGGGTTCATGCCCCCGGGGCCACCGATGATAGCCCCGCGCCGCTCTCGGAGAGGAGCCTGCGGCAGAGATGGATGGGAAGGAACAGATCCGAAAAGATAGACCCTTCGGAGGTCAAAGGTCCCAGTCTGCGCCACATTTGATTGCAGAAAGCTTCGGACCCGACACATTGTCCTTCAGAATCAGGTGTGGCCTGGCCTCGCGCGGACACATGGGTGGTCATATCACAGAGGCTCTGTCATGTGTGTTTCATGGGGTTTGGTCTGTTCTTCCCCAATCACCCAGAAATGGAGGCAGAGATTTCGCCAATCGATATATTTGCTTTATTATCCCGAATTAATAATGGAACCCGAAGAGAGATTGAGTCTCGGGAAAGGGAACCCTGGCAGGTAATCATGACAATATTACGTGTATCGATCCAGCACTCACTTCAACCGGTCCCGCCCTGCGCCACCGCACACGGGGGGGGGGGGGGGGGGGGGGGTGCTCTACTTACGAGCAGGTCCGATGTCTGTCGGTCTCGAGCAGCAACTGTGGAACCTCCCGGTGCCGAGAACTGCTCAGAGCACTGAAAAGACCCCCCTTCCATCAGCGCCAGGCCTCACGTCCGAACCGCAGAGAGGCCTCGAAGAGGGAGGGGTGTGGAGCAAACACCTGCTGGCCTGACCAAAGTGCAGAGTGCAGACCGGAAGCAACACCTGCTCAGAGCTTTGAAGAAACAACAAGCACTGGAAAGACAACACCCTCCATCAGTGCATGCTGCGCCAGCCTCACGTCCGAACCGCAGAGAGGCCTCGAAGAGGGAGGGGTGTGGAGCAAACAACTGCAAGCCTGACCAAAGTGCAGAGTGCAGACCGGAAGCAACACCTGCTCAGAGCTTTGAAGAAACAACAAGCACTGGAAAGACAACACCCTCCATCAGTGCATGCTGCGCCAGCCTCACGTCCGAACCGCAGAGAGGCCTCGAAGAGGGAGGGGTGTGGAGCAAACAACTGCTGGCCTGACCAAAGTGCAGAGTGCAGACCGGAAGCAACAACTGCTCCCAGGACTGATACAGGCAGAGTGTTGTGTGGGAGAGCAGCAAGCTCAACAAGCATTGGCATAGCCAATAGGTCTCGCCTCTGGGACCTTATACGTGTTTAGTTATGCAGCACAATATCCATGGCGCAACAACATCAACTGTTGCATGAGTAAACACTTATAAGGTCCCAAAGGCAAGACCTATTGGCTATGCCAATGCTTGTTTCTATGCTCATTTATTCTAGTTTTGTTTTCAGTGTGTAAAAGCGAACCAGCGCTTCACACAGCAAAGCAGAGGAAACACAACCAGGGGCTACCTCCAGCAGGATGAGACCCCCCTGTATCGAGGCCTCACCCCCGGGCACTTGTCTCCTATAAAGGACCATGTGTAGCGCTGAGAAAGAAGAGTCATTATAGCTCTCAGCTCCTGGCGCTAAAGAACCCGCACTAGGCGCTTTAGTGCAGGCTGGAGGAGCAGAAAGCGCGGGTTTGTTGCGGCCCTGACAGCAAGATTTAAAAATACTTATCTCTTTGGTAGTATATTTTCCAATTGTTGCCCACGGCGAACAGGGTATTATTCTATTTGTAGACGATATCTTTCTGATGCCGGGTATGGCTCAGATGTGTATGGCGCTTCTATCTTGGTAAAGCATAGAAGCGGCCTGTAGCGCGTCCGGACCCAAAGGCAGTGTTCCTGTTTGTTCCCGTGGGCAACAATTGGAAAATATAACACATTATGATCTTCAAGCCTGAAACTATGAAAACAAACCAGTAAATAATTGACTTCTCATCGTAGACTCATACGAAGTATCTGCGGTCAAGGGCCCGGCTGGGTTGGAATTATCACCAGCTGAGCGACCTTCCTGACCTGAACACAGCCATCTAGCCCTGAGGAATCGCGAGTGCGATGAAACACGTGTCGGCTGGCTGTTTGCTACATTAAAGACTCCAAGATTTACTCTTCATGAGAGTTTTTGTTTTGATACTGCTGTCATTTTGTTACTATCTTTGTTTGTATATTGTTACTTAACAGTGTATACACCGTCTTGAGTGCATCGGCAACCGAGTTTGTACTTATGACAGTGTGTGCACGTGCAGACCAGAGGTCGTATTTCAGACAGTGTCTGCACGTGCCAACCAGAGGTCGTACTTATGACAGTGTGTGCACGTGCGGACCAGAGGTCATACTTATGACAGTGTGTGCACGTGTGAACCAGAGGTCGTACTTATGACAGTGTGTGCACGTGCGGACCAGAGGTCGTATTTCAGACAGTGCTGTGAGAAGTTGGCCTGGAATATGCTGTTCACTATTCTAGTGGGCACGTGCGGACCAGAGGTCACACTTATGACAGTGTGTGCACGTGTGTACCAGAGGTCGTACATAAGACAGTGTGTGCACGTGCAGACCAGAGGTCGTACTTTTGACAGTGTTTGCACGTGCCGACCAGAGGTCATACTTATAACAGTGTGTGCATGTTGGACCAGAGGTCGTACTTATGACAGTGTGTGCACGTGCGGACCAGAGGTCGTACTTATGACAGTGTGTGCACGTGCGGACCAGAGGTCGTACTTATGACAGTGTGTGCACGTGCAGACCAGAGGTCGTATTTCAGACAGTGTCTGCACGTGCCAACCAGAGGTCGTACTTATGACAGTGTGTGCACGTGCGGACCAGAGGTCATACTTATGACAGTGTGTGCACGTGTGAACCAGAGGTCGTACTTATGACAGTGTGTGCACGTGCGGACCAGAGGTCGTATTTCAGACAGTGCTGTGAGAAGTTGGCCTGGAATATGCTGTTCACTATTCTAGTGGGCACGTGCGGACCAGAGGTCACACTTATGACAGTGTGTGCACGTGTGTACCAGAGGTCGTACATAAGACAGTGTGTGCACGTGCAGACCAGAGGTCGTACTTTTGACAGTGTTTGCACGTGCCGACCAGAGGTCATACTTATAACAGTGTGTGCATGTTGGACCAGAGGTCGTACTTATGACAGTGTGTGCACGTGCGGACCAGAGGTCGTACTTATGGCAGTGTGTGCACGTGCGGGCCAGAGGTCGTACTTATGACAGTGTGTGCACATGTGGACCAGAGGTCGTACTTATGACAGTGTCCGCATGTGCGGACCAGAGATCGTACTTATGATAGTGTGTGCACGTGTGGACCAGAGGTCGTACTTATGACAGTGTGTTCACGTGAACCAGAGGTCGTACTTATGACAGTGTTTGAACGTGTGGACCAGAGGACGTACTTATGACAGTGTGTGCACGTGCAGACCAGAGGTCGTACTTATGAGAGTGTGTGTACGTGCAGACCAGAGGTCGTACTTATGACAGTGTTTGCACGTGCGGACCAGAGGTCGTACTTATGACAGTGTGGGCACGTGCAGACCAGAGGTCGCACTTATGACAGTGTGTGCACGTGCGGACCAGAGGTCGTACTTATGACAGTGTGTGCATGTATGAACCAGAGGGCTTACTAATGGCAGTGTGTGCGCATGCGGACCAGAGGTCGTACTTATGACAGTGTGTGTACGTGAACCAGAGGTCGTACTTATGACAGTGTGTGCACGTGAACCAGAGGTCGTACTTATGACAGTGTGTGCACGTGCGGACCAGAGGTCGTACTTATGACAGTGTGTGCGCATGTGCGAACCAGAGGTCGTACTTATGACAGTGTGTGCGCGTGCCGACCAGAGTTCACACTTATGACAGTGTGTGCACGTGCAGACCAGAGGTCGTACTTATGACAGTGTTTGCATGTGCGGACCAGAGGTCGTACTTATGACAGTGTGTGCGCGTGCGGACCAGAGTTCATACTTATGACAGTGTGGGCACGTGCAGACCAGAGGTCGTACTTATAACAGTGTGTTCACGTGCGGACCAGAGGTCGTACTTATGACAGTGTGTGCATGTATGCACCAGAGGGCTTACTAATGACAGTGTGTGCGCGTGCGGACCAGAGGTCGTACTTATGACAGTGTGTGTACGTGAACCAGAGGTCGTACTTATGACAGTGTGTGCACGTGAACCAGAGGTCGTACTTATGACAGTGTGTGCACGTGCGGACCAGAGGTCGTACTTATGACAGTGTGTGCGCATGTGCGAACCAGAGGTCGTACTTATGACAGTGTGTGCGCGTGCCGACCAGAGTTCACACTTATGACAGTGTGTGCACGTGCAGACCAGAGGTCGTACTTATGACAGTGTTTGCATGTGCGGACCAGAGGTCGTACTTATGACAGTGTGTGTACGTGAACCAGAGGTCGTACTTATGACAGTGTGTGCACGTGAACCAGAGGTCGTACTTATGACAGTGTGTGCGCATGTGCGAACCAGAGGTCGTACTTATGACAGTGTGTGCGCGTGCCGACCAGAGTTCACACTTATGACAGTGTGTGCATGTGCAGACCAGAGGTCGTACTTATGACAGTGTTTGCATGTGCGGAACAGAGGTCGTACTTATGACAGTGTGTGCGCGTGCGGACCAGAGTTCATACTTATGACAGTGTGGGCACGTGCAGACCAGAGGTCGTACTTATAACAGTGTGTTCACGTGCGGACCAGAGGTCGTACTTATGACAGTGTGTGCATGTATGCACCAGAGGGCTTACTAATGACAGTGTGTGCGCGTGCGGACCAGAGGTCGTACTTATGACAGTGTGTGTACGTGAACCAGAGGTCGTACTTATGACAGTGTGTGCACGTGAACCAGAGGTCGTACTTATGACAGTGTGTGCACGTGCGGACCAGAGGTCATACTTATGACAGTGTGTGCGCGTGTGCGAACCAGAGGTCGTACTTATGACAGTGTGTGCGCGTGTGTACCAGAGGTCGTACATAAGACAGTGTGTGCACGTGCAGACCAGAGGTCGTACTTTTGACAGTGTGTGCATGTGAACCAGAGGTCATACTTATAACAGTGTGTGCATGTGTGGACCAGAGGTCGTACTTATGACAGTGTGTGCACGTGCGGACCAGAGGTCATACCTATGACAGTGTGTGCATGTGTGAACCAGAGGTCGTACTTATGACAGTGTGTGCACATGCAGACCAGAGGTCTTACTTATGACAGTGTGTGCACGTGCAGACCAAAGGTCGTACTTATGACAGTGTTTGCACGTGCCGACCAGAGGTCATACTTATGACAGTGTGTGCATGTGTGGACCAGAGGTCGTACTTATGACAGTGTCCGCATGTGCGGACCAGAGGTCGTACTTATGATAGTGTGTGCACGTGCGGACCAGAGGTCGTACTTATGACAGTGTGGTCACGTGAACCAGAGGTCTTACTTATGATAGTGTGTGCACAATGGGACCAGAGGTCGTACTTATGGCAGTGTTTGCACGTGCAGACCAGAGGTCGTACTTTTGACAGTGTGTGCATGTGAACCAGAGGTCATACTTATAACAGTGTGTGCACGTGCGGACCAGAGGTCATACCTATGACAGTGTGTGCATGTGTGAACCAGAGGTCGTACTTATGACAGTGTGTGCACATGCAGACCAGAGGTCTTACTTATGACAGTGTGTGCACGTGCAGACCAAAGGTCGTACTTATGACAGTGTTTGCACGTGCCGACCAGAGGTCATACTTATGACAGTGTGTGCATGTGTGGACCAGAGGTCGTACTTATGACAGTGTCCGCATGTGCGGACCAGAGGTCGTACTTATGATAGTGTGTGCACGTGCGGACCAGAGGTCGTACTTATGACAGTGTGGTCACGTGAACCAGAGGTCTTACTTATGATAGTGTGTGCACAATGGGACCAGAGGTCGTACTTATGGCAGTGTTTGCACGTGTGGACCAGAGGTCGTACTTATGACAGTGTGTGCACGTGCGGACCAGAGGTCGTACTTATGACAGTGTGTGCAGGTGCAGACCAGAGGTCGTACTTATGACAGTGTGTGCACGTGCGACCAGAGGTCACACTTATGACAGTGTGTGCACGTGTGTATCAGAGGACGTACATAAGGCAGTGTGTGCACGTGCAGACCAGAGGTCGTACTTTTGACAGTGTGTGCACGTGAACCAGAGGTCATACTTATAACAGTGTGTGCATGTGTGGACCAGAGGTCGTACTTATGACAGTGTGTGCACGTGCGGACCAGAGGTCATACCTATGACAGTGTGTGCATGTGTGAACCAGAGGTCGTACTTATGACAGTGTGTGCACGTGCGGACCAGAGGTCTTACTTATGACAGTGTGTGCACATGCCGACCAGAGGTCATACTTATGACAGTGTGTGCATGTGTGGACCAGAGGTCGTACTTATGACAGTGTCCGCATGTGCGGACCAGAGGTCGTACTTATGATAGTGTGTGCACGTGCGGACCAGAGGTCGTACTTATGACAGTGTGGTCACGTGAACCAGAGGTCGTACTTATGATAGTGTGTGCACAATGGGACCAGAGGTCGTACTTATGGCAGTGTTTGCACGTGCGGACCAGAGGTCGTACTTATGACAGTGTGTGCACGTGCAGACCAGAGGTCGTACTTATGACATTGTGTGCACCTGCAGACCAGAGGTCGTACTTATGACAGTGTTTGCACGTGCGGACCAGAGGTCGTACTTATGACAGTGTGTGCACGTGCAGACCAGAGGTCGTACTTATGACAGTGTGTGCACGTGCGGGCCAGAGGTCGTACTTATGACAGTGTGGTCACGTGAACCAGAGGTCGTACTTATGATAGTGTGTGCACAATGGGACCAGAGGTCGTACTTATGGCAGTGTTTGCACGTGCGGACTAGAGCTCGTACTTATGACAGTGTGTGCACGTGCAGACCAGAGGTCGTACTTATGACATTGTGTGCACGTGCAGACCAGAGGTCGTACTTATGACAGTGTTGGCACGTGCGGACCAGAGGTCGTACTTATGACAGTGTGTGCACGTGCAGACCAGAGGTCGTACTTATGACAGTGTGTGCACGTGCGATCAGAGGTCATTCTTATGACAGTGTGTGCACGTGCGGTCCAGAGGTCGTATTTCAGACAGTGCTGTGAGAAGTAAGCCTGGTATATGCTGTCCACTATTCTAGTGGGCACCTTGCACCAGTCCAAACAACCCTTATTGATGGTAGGTTTAAAGACAACCTTTATAGAAAGCTATCCTTGTGGTAGCTGTGGAGAGCAGCCTTCAGGCTAAGTCTTGGAGGAATGTAAAGCAGCTTGGTTTACCAGTCTATAATCTCGTGAATGACCCAATGAGAGAACCACACCAGGAATATATATAAAATATATTTATTTATTCTAAACACATCCCTCTAGTCTCTTTATGAGGCTAGAGGTCAAAGCACATAAGTTACACTTAACACACAGTAAATTAGCACAATATACGTTGAGCCCAGGGGCGTACCAAACCATATACTAGGAAAGTGGTATAGAAACCATGACTTGCATAGATACAAGGCCTAGAGCCTTTAGAGCCGCTGGGGCCACCAGGAACCACCCAAGGCAGTGACACAGGCGACCCACGGGGGACGCATGCAGTGTCTAAACACAGCCGCAAATCACCATTAACTTCTATGGGGAAAGTCGCGGTTGGAAAATTACAGATTAAGGACACTTGGAAGAGGACTTGGAGCAAACCCCTTTAGAACTAGGGGGTTCTAGAGCTAACACCCACGGTAGCACCACAGTACTCGAGTTACCTCACCCAGGGAAGCCGGGTGCATAGATGTCTTTCCCTCTAGAAGGGTGGAATCTACCCCCCCGGCCAGGACTGGTGGGGTAGGGGAGTAGGATTCCAAAGTGTTTCACACCAAACACAACATGTTTCCATGCAGCCATTCCAAAGTTAGAATTTACTGCAAGGTTATAATTCACTTAAGAGTATATGGTCTGGCTGCATCACAGAACAGCCTCAGAGAATAGATTCTGAAAGCTGCAGAGGGGTCCTGCTCCTGCAAGGGCACCCTTTCACACAAAACCAAGCACTCTGCCCTCAGGATTGATGAGGACTGCCATAGGAGTGACTGATAGGTTTATATGGGTCAGTGATTAAAGGTAGATATAGGTAACCTATATCTTAGTTAGGGGTGCATGCATCACCTTACCCAAGCTGCAGCAGCAGTCCTGTAGTGCCATTTTGGAAGGCTTCCTAGGGGTGGCATAATACATGCTTCAGCCCCTGATAGGCCTCTGGAGTACCTATGCCCATAGTACATAAGGTACCATATACTAGGGACTCACAAGGGTAACCCAGTTACCAATCTGGAGTGTACCTAAAGTACATGCAATAATTTTAGAGAGGAAAGCCTATAGGCTGGGGCCCTGAATAGCAGGATCCCAGCCAAACTAAGTAAAAAACCATCAAAACACCAGAAAAAAAGTGGCGTCAACCATGCAGTCAGATTCCGCCTTCCTACATAACCTCCCCAAACGAAAGGAGATGAGGCTAACCTTGCCCAGTTGAGCCTTTATTGACTAAGTGGCAATATAAGGAAGTACCTGCACTAGCATGGTTACCCCCTGTCTTATGGTCCACTAAGCAATTCCTCACGAAAGGGTATGAGAGGGTCTTCACCATGGGGCATTACTACCCGAGATGTGTTTTGGTAAAGTAAAAGGCTGGTGAGGTGTCTGAGTGGGGAAGTGAAGTCCTAAAAGGGTTGGTCTCAGCTTCCTCAGATCTCTGGTCACCATGGATGCCTTTCTTTCCATGGCTGAGTTATACTTCGCTCTAAGGGTCAACCTTTGGCTGCCTACAGCTTGGGTTTGGATCCCTTTGGTTGGGACACTGGAGGGGCATGGTAGGTTTGGGACCACTGGGTCCCAGGTTTGCCTTTGCCCAACAGAATCCATCTGGGGGTGGTCCCTATTCAATGTCAAAAGGGTTCCCTCAGGGGGTTGAGGATTTTTTACCTGGCTAGGGCTACTAGACTGGATGCCCCTAATCTGCTGATGAGGGGGTCCTCTGGACAGGGAGCCCTGTGGGGTCCACTGACCACCCTCACCTCTGCAGCCCTGGGCTGAATGAGGCAGGGTAGAGAGGGGCAGGTTACCTGCTCCAGACTGGGTACCACCTTGGAAGGGTCCACTGACATCAGAGGGGTTGCCAGGACAGGCCTGTCTACCTTTGGGGTAATTCCTTCTCTAGGGGTAGGGTCAGTTCCCTGAGGAGGCTGACCTTTACCTATAGTCGGGGGAAAAAAGACTGTTCTTCATCCCTTGTGCTCTCTTGTGGAGGAGAGTGGGCCATTCTTTCAGGCTCCATCACTCCAAAATGTCCCTGGGGTTGGGCTGTTGCCCTCACAGCCCCACTAACTCTCTCAGGGACGCCCAGCATTCTCAGATGAGCTTGGTGTTCAACTTCAGTCCAGGCTGAAATCTCCAGATCATTGCCCAGTAGGTAGTCTACAGGCAAGTTTGGGAACAATGTCACTCTTTTTGGGCCTGTGACCCCTCCCCAGCTGAGATTGACTATGGCCATGGGGTGATCTGTTCTGACACCATCAATATTGGTCACCTATAATTAAAACTCAGGTTAAAAGCTGTTGAGGGTGGACTAGTTTCCCTGTTACCACGGTGACAACAGCCCCTGTGGCCATGAATGCCACAGCTTTCTGACCATTGATTAGGGGCTCCAGTCTGTACCTGCCCAAAGCATTGGGACCCATGGTATAAGTGGCAAATCTCATGCCACCATCATAGACTAAGGAGGCTTGTGAGGCGGACCTGTCTAAACAGGGCTCACCTCTGTTCCCTATGACAATGCACCTAACTTTTTGGGTGCAACACTACCGCCTGGGGGATTACTACTAGTAGTACCAGGAGGAGTGTTAGTGTTAGTTGGAAGAACATTTTCTTTATTGCCAATCCTGGGGCAGCTGGGATCAGTTTTCCAGGGGCCAGGCTTTTTACAAACATGGCAATATGAGAGAGAGAGAGAAACTCTGTTTATTTAGACCGTAGTCTTTAAACAATGAGATCGAAAGTAGAGTTGCGTCACATCAATAAACAAACAAAACTGTACACAATTTTAAAGTTTATAAAATCGTTAAAAAAGAATTAAAACACATGCTATACATAATAAAATTGGAGATTATTACATTTAAAATAGACGATTTTGATATGTTGCTCATTACAGTACTATCTGATGTCTTATGGGCTTGCAATCGCTCATACTTTAATTTTTAGCTTCCTGCGCTAAGCGATTTATCTCTTTCAGGTAGTTACCAAGAGCAATTGCTATTTCCAGATTTTCCATTCCTATCAACAAGTTCGTTGCTTGTACACGTTGTCTTATGCCACGTTTTATAAATAAAGGACGTAGGAACCGTTGTCTCACTTTTAGACATGTCAAGCAATCAAGAAGTATATGTAACATTTCACACTTGGCACCCAAGCCACATTTACATATACCATCTGGGTATAACATTTCTGCCTTAGCTTTCCCCTCCATTTGCCAAGGGATGATGCCAATTCGAATTTTTAGTATCTCCCACCTAAAAGCGTAATTTGGCAAGGTTTCGAGATATGGGTACCCCGTCTCGTATTCCCATGCTTCTATCATATTTACCACAGATTTTTTGTTTCTTAGAAATCCTATATCCTGGCTTCTGGAGTACTCCCTTCCTTGTGCTCTAAATGCACTCTTCGTGAACTCCACATCTAGGGAATTTTGGTTTACTCCCACTTTTAGGTTCCCAATTATTTCCTTTATTTTTCTTTTAGCATCTAATGCCTATCTTAGGTTACTGTGGCGGATTTCCACACTACATCAAAGTGAGACCTTTTCCCCTAGCCCCTGTGATTGGCGTTTCCAGAATCTTATCATTGCCATTTTGGCCAAGGTATTCCATCCAATCATATCTGTTTCCAGTCTAACAGCCTGTATCATTGATGACTTTGGCAGTGACAATAATTTTTTCAGGGCCCTACATTCCTCCCGATCCCAGCCTCTCTTTCCGCTTAGAAGGAGCACTTCTGCACCATACAGTACTTGGGGTGGTATTGTAGCGTTCTAATCTAGGATCCTGATCGATACTGTGACCTTATGCCCCTATTCGGCTATAAATCCATTTATTCCCTATATTGGCATAACCGTTCAAATGTAATATTCAGAAACTCGTCTCTGGCCTCACACGAACAGAGACACATTTAAGAATAGTTTTTCTGCCACTTCCTTTGCAGCCAATTAGTGCAATGACATAGCAGAAGTTACTATCTGAGATTCCTAGATTAATACTCTGAGTTCTTCAACAAGCTAAAAACTCAGCAACCAGGGAAATCCCCGCTTGCTATGTTTTGATTAGTAATAGAACTCTAATGAGCACTGATAGACGATCACTTCCTAGTGACATCTTTATTGACGTCTTATGTCCAGCAACTTACGTCAAACAAGGCACCTTTCAGGTATAAATACTACCAACGTTGCCTTAAGCAAACGCTGTCTTCTGTTGTATGCTGTCGTATGCCGTTGTTAGCTGCAAGCTGCCAGCTATCTCGCTGCTGCTGAATAAGCTATCATGCTGATGATACCATAGCTGCTATCGCTACTGCTATCGCTGCTAACTAGCGAACAATGGTGTGGTGAACCTAGGAGCTGCACAGCCGTCCCCTGCAAAGAAGCCCAGCAGATGCAAGCTGCCCGTGGACGCTGCCCCTCCTCCTCCTCCTTGACGCGCTGAGAAGAGACGCTGTCTTTCTCCTGCAGAGAAATTCAGCTCCGGCGTTTCCAAGCCACTCTTGCGAGTGACTGGGATATCGAGTTTCCCTGAAGGAGATACCAGACCTCCATCATTCTATTCCAGAGGTATGGTGTTGACTAAACCCTTAGAGAGAATTCTTGAGCAAACCTTGGCAAAACCAACTTAACTTAAAATACTTACTTACCTCCCTTCCACGTGTTAGGCTTAGGTCAGGCACACTGGGGTAGGCGTAGTTAGAAACACCAGTTGAGTATTTTAGCCTAATGTATATATGACTGTATATATGTTTTATTCATTTTAAACCATTGTATGGCTAAGAAACCATATCAATGCTTTTACAGTATTATTTCGCAATACTTATCTTACTGTACGTACTTTTTATAATAACAAGTCTTGCAATTGTGGCAATTCATTTCTCTTGTACGAGAAGAAAGACTGTTCAATAAATGTTACCCTTTATTGACAAACGCCCGTCTCTCTATTCTCTACATATTGTGAAAGTAATCTGCACCAACCTGACTAAGTAAAATAACTGTCTATTGTTTCACACGACCCTAGAGATCGACTCTTGATCTGAGGAGCAAAGTTGTCATGTTGCACGGTTGTTGGAAAACTGAATCCCTTCTTGTCTGTGCCAGGGAAGCTGATCACTTCCTATTCAGTCAAGAAAGTTTCCAGTGACCTCTGAGCTAGTTGGTAACAAACCCAATTAAGTTTAGCATAGTCAGTAGAGGCCTGGAAGACCCGCACTTCTACGTCGATACTACTGTTTATGTTATTAAAATGCGCAGGGCCTATTGGGAAAATAGGAACTACACTACATGGCGCCCAAACGTTTGGTAAGGCGATAAACTAACGCAAGACGTTAGAGTAACTCAGTCGTGCATATTTCACACAGACTCCTTTCTCCCGTAAATACTCCAATCCAATCCAAAAATCTTTATTTCGGCCTTTTAGGCCATAAAAGAAGCATACAGATACATACAACAGTATAAAAACATCATTGGAATGTACAAAAATACAAATAACGAGACATTCTTATCCGTCTTTAAAATCGAATAGATAAAATACATAAAAAAAGGGGAACAGCTCAATTCATTACATGGGAGTAAAATTGACATAATGGTAAGGACGTTAGCAACGGAAGCCGTAAAAACAATAAGACAGTGGCAGGAAATTCAATCTATGTTAGATTATCCTTAATCAGCTTGGACCTCTTACGCCACATGGCAAGGAGAAATTTGGAAACTGCAAATACAATATGGGGGGAAGAGTCAGATTTCAGTATTCTGTAAGATGACAGACAGTTCCTTATAGCCATGTTTCTGCATAAGGGCACCAACCAATATTTCCTTGAGGATTTATATGTGGGGCAGAAAAACAGAACATGGATTTCGTCCTCATCGCACAGTTGACAACCAGGGCATAACTTATCCCCCCCATTGGTCCATTTACTAGTAAAGGATTTGATTGGCAGGGAGCCATACCGCCACTGTAAAAACAACTTCCTTGCCAAGGTTGGGTATATAAAATCCAAGAAGGTTTCAAACTTATATGAATTTTTGGATTGAGTAAAACAGTGAGTAAGGGTGCCGGTACTAAGTGCAGTCATGTGAGATGTGAGTTTTTGTTCCTTGTACACTTCCACAAGTCTTTTCCGGGGTACCTTGCTACATCCTAATTCTGGAGTCACCCAAAGCTCGCTAAAACCAAGCCTATACAATTCTTTTTTTACGAAGGCTAGCCAGGGTATCTTGCCATTGTGGTTCAGGTTCATGACATTTACCAGATCTTGCCTGTAATGGCTAAGCTCCTTCGTTGACCACAGTCTATGCCAAAATCTAATGGGTTTGGAATTGAGATCCTCTCTGATGGAAGGTAGACCCAGATCCAGACGTATGGGAAGTAGGGGAGTTGCAGTTGGGAGGGCCAGGAGACGCCTCATAAAGTTATTTTCTACCCCAACCAGCTCTATTGCCGCTTGGTGCCCCCATAGCTCGCTTCCATAGAGTGCGGCTGGTTTCGCTTGCACTTTATACATCTCAACTGCAGGAGCTATAGGTTTATAGGTTGAGGTGTTGGTAACCTTTAAGATAGCCCCAGACAGTTGGGATAGCCTCAATCGCGAGCTTGCAATCTGTGGGTGCCATGAGAGGTTCTCCTGCAGGGTTACACCCAAATACTGAAAGGTTTTGACCCTCTCTAAGACCGTAGAATTTAAGGTTGGGTTGGGTCTAGTTGTAGAGGAGGGGTTAAAAATCATGTATTTGGTCTTCCCTGCATTTATTTCAAGGCCATGCTGCCTACAGAAAAGATCAAAGCCATCAAGGATTCTCTGAATTCCCATGGGCGATTTGGAAAGCAGGAGGGTATCATCAGCAAACATAATCGCTGGTACCCTCCTGCCTGCCAAGACTGGGGCGTCATTATCCTCAACATTAGCTAAATGTGAGATGACGCTGTTCACATATAAACAGAAAAGAGTAGGGGCAAGGACACAGCCCTGCCTAACCCCCCTGGAGACAGGAAACCTATTTGTCAGTGCTCCGCCCCGTCCGCAGCGTACCTGAGCAAAGTTGCCCTGGTGCAATCTAATTATAGCCTGGAGTAAGTTAGTGGGCACTCCTAACTCCTTCAGGACCTCCCAGAGTTTTCCTCGCGGTACCAGATCGAACGCTGACTTCAGGTCCACGAACACCATGTACAATCTCCCGCCCTCGATGGTCACCGTTTTCCAAAAGAGGAGAACTAGGCGGAAGATTTGGTCCATGGTGGACGTATTTTTCCTGAAGCCAGCCTGGAGAGGACTTAGGATTTCATTATCCTCCATCCAGACCAACAGATGGTCTAGTAGGATTCGCGAGTAGATCTTCTGGGGGACATCTATCAGGCTGATCGGCCTGTAGTTGGATGGGAGCAGAGGACAGCCCTTCTTGAAGATAGGGACTATCTCTGCCCCCAGCCAAGTACAGGGGATCGCCATACCACGTGCAAGCGAGTTAAAGAGGATGTGAAGGTAAGGCGCCCAGATCTCTGAATGGGACCTAAAAAGGTCACCCGGCAATTTATCAAGGCCAGGTGCCTTACCCAGTGCTAAGCCATCAATTCCACTGGCCACTTCCCCTAACGTAAACTCCAGAGTGTCACCAGGAAGGGAGAGGAGTGTTGCAACAGTGGCATCAGTATTTTCATGGACGTCTGCATAGAGTTTCCCGAAGTGATCTTCCCATATGTGTGCTGCTATATTGGGTTCTACTGCGGCTTTTGGTTCCCCTGAGCCAGTAGTAACCAAGGACCAAAATCTTCTTGAGTCCTTGGCTATTAGAGCTGCAGACAGATCCTGCCATCTATCCCAGTCCCAGTCTGACCTCACACGAGCCATTATATCTTTGTACTGTCGCCGCAAAGCGGACACCCTGGTCCGGGATTCCCCCTCTTTGACTGCAGTGATAAGGTCAGCTTTAACCTTTCTACACTCAGAGTTATACCAAGTAGATGTTCTGGTCTTGGGCTTGGACTTCGGCACCTCTGGGTAGAGGACCTCTCCCAATGCAGCCACTAACTCTTCGTGAATAGAAGGTAAGGATTCCTGCAGGGCCTGGGTGCTGGATAGACTAATTAGTTCTTCCAAGGCCTCAAATTTGGGCAGGACCAAATTATAAATTTTCCCCATATTTTCTTCCGATTTGGAGAAATTCTGCCACCTCACCCTACGCCTATTTGAAGTTAATACCAAATTTCCCCTTTCATCTCTTTCCTCTGGGCGAGAGGGTCCTATAGGTTCGGGGAGGTAGGCCAGGGAGAGGAGGAGGGCATTATGGTCACTATCAGTGCGATGAATTACATAGAAGTCCTCCACCTTGGGCCAGAGGCTGATGTCAACAAAAACATAGTCCAGTCGTGACTCATGATTAAGTCTATTGAAAGTGCACTTTGAAGGGGTATCTGAGGGAGTCCGTCCATTACAAGCTCTTAAGGCGAAATTAAGAGTTAAAGACATAATTTGGACCGCAAGTGGGGACCAGGATTTAGGATGCGGCGAGTGGCACACTGGTATGCCCCAGAAATCGTCTTCTGCAGTAAGGGCCCCTTCCCTCAAGCCCTCTAGGGGCTCGAAGTGGCAATTAAAGTCACCGCCCATTACCACCTTGAAGTCTGCCGGCAGCTGGCCCATAAAGGACACAAGATCTTCAAGTGTGGTGGACTCTGCCGTTGGTCCTACTGGGCGGGAATAAACATTTATAATTGCTAACGTTGGAGCCCCCTTCCATTTTAGAAGGACACACTGGATGTCTTGGGAAGACGTAGGTAAGGATTCCGCTTTGCAGCCAATATGCGAAGCTATCCACACCGCCAAACCACCCGAGGGCCTCCCCTTGCCGTTCCAGGTGGCATGGATCTCAAATATGGCATAGCCAGTTTTGAGAACCGGCACCCTCGCCCATGTCTCTTGAAAGAGGCAGATATCACTATTTGTTATGAGGGAATCCCATTCATCCGTGTGAATTTTATTGGAAATACCTGCAACATTCCAAGATAGTACCCGCAGGACACTAGAGGGAGTGTGCAGGATTGGTCCAAGCCCCCCTGAAGTGTTTCTACCACTGCAGACTTTTGGGATGGGAACCCCTTGTAAGGAGGGTAGACTATAGTTAGATGTGACTGGAAGGCTAGGGATCGTACCATGAGGGTCTACTGACAATTGGCAGAGGGAATTGGCACCGGGGGCGTGGGAATTTTCATTCAGTCCATTTGACACTCTTTCATCGGCTGAGCATCCAAGAGGGCACCCCAGGCGTCAATCACAAGAGTTCAAGCCTGAAAGAGCTTCAAATCTGTTGTTAACTTCCAAAGGTGTAAATGGAAGCAAATGGTCCATCCCCCCCGAATGAGAAAAATGTTCCATACTCCTGTAATGAGTTCCATAGCCCCTTGGTGGAACATGTTCCCACCCAAGAACATTCTTTGGGATCATGGAACCTGGGTGTGAGGGGAGGTAATGGTTAGTTTGTTTTGGGCCATTAATCCCTATCGGGGGCATGGGGGGCCATGGGCATGAGAGAGGAGCTACTAGGGCTCTGGGATAGAAATAAGTGAGGTCACACGGCATAATTGATTTGCCTAGGTTCCCCGGCATCCAACTCAGAATGTGCCTAACAGCTTCAGGGTCCCTGAAGTTAATCACAATCAAATCGCCCTCAATATCTTTCTCCCGTCCCCCTAACCAGGAGAGTCGGCGCACATGCACTATGTCTCCATTAACATTCACCGGGAGAGGTCTATTTTTGGACAACCAGTACATAGTTTTGTTTTTAAGTTGCTCTGGGCCTTCTCGCTTGTCTGGGTCTAGAATGGGCACGCCCGTAAGGACCACTACATAGGGTAGTGATTCTGGAGGAAGTTCAACCTGGGGAATCCTGCGTTTAGGTGCGTTGGTAGATGGTGCCCTCTCTCCCACCAGTTGGCTTGATCTTGCGGCAATACTGCTTCCACCCTGTGGGTTGGTACCATTCTTATTAATGGCAACTATAGAAGGAGTGGCGGAGGTTACAATGCCTTGAGGAATGTGGGACAATGTTTTAATAGGAGGGTTAGGCAAGGGGAATGAGGCTGTTGTGGTGGCAGTAACAATCGTATTGGCCTCCTTGGCTAGGTTGTTAGATGTTGAATAGAGCATCTTGGAAGTGCAAGGTTTTGAACTGTTAAGTGAACTGCCTACAGTCTGAACTATGCTAGGTGTTATGGGGACCTTCTGATTGGTCGGTCTATTTAAAATAGCCTGTTCCAAGTTCCCTAACCGTTGTTCTATGACCATAGCTGCTATCGCTACTGCTATCGCTGCTAACTAGCGAACAATGGTGTGGTGAACCTAGGAGCTGCACAGCCGTCCCCTGCAAAGAAGCCCAGCAGATGCAAGCTGCCCGTGGACGCTGCCCCTCCTCCTCCTCCTTGACGCGCTGAGAAGAGACGCTGTCTTTCTCCTGCAGAGAAATTCAGCTCCGGCGTTTCCAAGCCACTCTTGCGAGTGACTGGGATATCGAGTTTCCCTGAAGGAGATACCAGACCTCCATCATTCTATTCCAGAGGTATGGTGTTGACTAAACCCTTAGAGAGAATTCTTGAGCAAACCTTGGCAAAACCAACTTAACTTAAAATACTTACTTACCTCCCTTCCACGTGTTAGGCTTAGGTCAGGCACACTGGGGTAGGCGTAGTTAGAAACACCAGTTGAGTATTTTAGCCTAATGTATATATGACTGTATATATGTTTTATTCATTTTAAACCATTGTATGGCTAAGAAACCATATCAATGCTTTTACAGTATTATTTCGCAATACTTATCTTACTGTACGTACTTTTTATAATAACAAGTCTTGCAATTGTGGCAATTCATTTCTCTTGTACGAGAAGAAAGACTGTTCAATAAATGTTACCCTTTATTGACAAACGCCCGTCTCTCTATTCTCTACATATTGTGAAAGTAATCTGCACCAACCTGACTAAGTAAAATAACTGTCTATTGTTTCACACGACCCTAGAGATCGACTCTTGATCTGAGGAGCAAAGTTGTCATGTTGCACGGTTGTTGGAAAACTGAATCCCTTCTTGTCTGTGCCAGGGAAGCTGATCACTTCCTATTCAGTCAAGAAAGTTTCCAGTGACCTCTGAGCTAGTTGGTAACAAACCCAATTAAGTTTAGCATAGTCAGTAGAGGCCTGGAAGACCCGCACTTCTACGTCGATACTACTGTTTATGTTATTAAAATGCGCAGGGCCTATTGGGAAAATAGGAACTACACTACATGGCGCCCAAACGTTTGGTAAGGCGATAAACTAACGCAAGACGTTAGAGTAACTCAGTCGTGCATATTTCACACAGACTCCTTTCTCCCGTAAATACTCCAATAGACGTCTGGAGTGGGTGAAAGGTTAAAATCCGCCCAAACTCAGTAGGAAGAGATTCCTATGTTAAGCTCTGGTGTATTCAACGAGGATACAGTGTTCCAAAATATTGTGCACCTAATCTTTGTCTCCTTGGAGACCTGCTCTGCAAAACCTTGCATTTTATACAATGCCAGGAGAAAACGGTACCGCTGATGCCTCAGTAAATGCGACTCAGCAGGGTCCCGACACTAATATTGAACCGGGTGCAATAATCATCCCGGCACATTTGAGAAAATCTATAACGTTAAAACTTATAGAAAACGGACTGACACCACAAGGTGGTACAGTCATCTTCGTGATAGATGCACACGAATATCGGCAGACAGAGGTATTCTATTCATGGATAAACTTTCCAGCGGCAAACGCTAGAACAAAAGAGTTTCACTATTACAAAATAGAGAAACCACCGGAAGAGTACGTTCCTTTCGAGGAGATCGAAATCCCATTAAAATACCACAAACATTTACTTTGGTTTAAAGGCGCCTTAAAACACAATGATCATATTACCAGGCTCGGTCCACTAGGTAGACCAGGAGCAACGTGGCCGGTCCTAGCCAGCTACACACCACATCCGGACATTGTAAAAATGTCTAGAGAAGAGCTGTTAGTACAGCTAAAAACACTTATTAAAATACATAGGCAATTAGTCCAATATGTAATGCGGACTGCAACAGTCCAACCAGCTTTTAATGTACCACAGCTGACCCCTCATCAGGGGAACACTAATAAAATCACACCACAGAACATACAATCATGTCTTGGTAAAACACCCGTAAAACAGGAACAAATTCCTTTCTGGTTAGCACTGAAAATCACTCAAATAGAGGCAGTATTTCCGGATACTACCCCTATTGAGAAACACAGAATTTTGACAATCTGCCTTCCTATGGGAATCGCACCACACGTGGAGGACTGTGACACTTGGGGTACAGTCTTTGCTTCCATTTACACAAAAACACATGGTGTTCCGTCTATGGCGGTAATACCAGAAGTGCTAAAACAGATTCAGAATGAATACGGTCCAGAACCTGCTTTAACTCTTGGTATGAAATTACTGAAAGACTTCAAGCAGGTCTCGGCTATATTATTAGCCAATATAAAAGGAGAAGCAGCATCTGTGGCGATCCGCCAGAAGTTGAAGGAAACAGATATAACAGATCAGCCAATTGAGCTTGCCAGAATCATAGAGAAATGCTATGAAGAACTAGGTAGAGACAGCTTGGGTGGAAAACCAGTTAAGCCCCAACTGCTCGAAAATCCTGAAAAATTATTTATTAAAAATAATTTAAATACTCCTAAAAAGAGCTGGGATGGAAATAAACAATCCACTCCCAAGGAAAAAGTTTTCCAGTCCAGAGGAAGGTCTCCTCGACAGAGAGAAAGAACTCCGACTCGAGAACACCAGTTTCCCCAGAGGGAGCCCTCTGAGAAAAGATATAACCTTAGAAATAGGGATAATTTGAAAAAACCTGATAGATATCAAAGTATTGATACACGTCACTCTCGATCTTTTTCGCAGAAATCGGAAAGAAGAGGACGGTCAGACCCAGGAGAGCACACCAAGTCCAAAGACAAGGAACCTGCTCAAAGTAAAAAGTTAAAATTTCCAAAAAAGAAGGTAGCCAGTATTAGAGTAATCGAACATGCCGAGAATACTGAGGACACAGTTGAAAAACGGGGAGTGGGCACAGACAATGTTAGACAGTGCAGCAGAAATCAGTATAGCCTGCAAGATCCTGATGAGTCATCTGGAGACAGTGGACACAAATGAATACATTCAGGTTGAAACTGCCGACACCAGACTTAGCGAACCCCATAAAATATACGAAATAACATTGCGTATAGAGGGTGATAAGACTAGGAAAATAAAGGGTCTATTTTGGGATAAACTCTCAAAAGGCTATGATATTCTGTTAGCTGAAAAATATTGGCCCCCAGAGTTTGTCAGGGAGTGCCCTCGTGGTGAAGAAATGATTATGCCTGCCTTCTCGAATCACATTCCGATTCACAAAAAATATACTTATGCAAGGAAATGGGCAGTAGCCCAGGCACCGGCATTATATAAAAATCATGTAGGATGGGATGAGGACTCACCTCCTCACAAAATCCAGTTAAAAAGTGAACCAACTGCCCAACGGCAGTATCCCATTAAGCAAGAAGCTAAAAAACAAGTCAGGGAGATCTTAGATCAACTTGAATACCAGGGGGTGAATGAAACATGCACCTCTCAAATGAACAATCCTTTGTTTCCTGTCTCCAAACCAGACAATTCATATCGTCTAGTTTTGGACTACAGACATCTAAACTCATGTTGCAAAACATTTGAAGTACAAAATTCGCATAGTGCAGCCCTAATGAATAATATAGTTAGGAAAAAATATAAAACGACATTAGACATTTCTAATGGTTTCTTTTGTCAAAACATTGCACCAGAAAGCAGGTATTTGACCGCTTTCTCAGTAATGGGGTCACAGAAAAATTTCTGTAGGCTTCCACAGGGGTTCAAGAACAGCCCAGGATTATTCTCAGCTAGAGTAACAGAGTTACTACAAATATATGATGATGAGGCATTATCTTACGTAGATGATATCTATCTCATAGACGACGACTTGGATACTCACTTGAAAAGAGTGAACACCATAATACTTGGGTTCGCAGCAGAGGGTTCCAAATTCAACTTTAAAAAGTCTCGAATTGCCCATCTGACAGTACTATTCTTAGGGTACGAATTATCAAGTGAAGGAAAAAGCCTAGCGGACAACTTCTTAGAGAAGTGCGCTGTACTCCAAGCTCCAAAAACGCTGAAAAATCTACAATCCATACTAGGTTTTCTGAATTTCGGAAGAACTTACATTATAAATTACGCAGAGAGGGTTAAACCTCTCTACGAACTAATTAAACCTGATTTTAAACAAATCACCTGGACTCAAAAACACACAGAAATTTTGAGATCACTGCAAACAGACATGTTAGCAAAAACAAAATTAGATACACGTGACAACACACGCGATCTTGTAATCCGAGTCATCCCAGGAAGATGCGGATTCACGTACCTGACCTGTAATGAGGGAGAAAAGGTACCAATTTCAATTAAATCTCACTTGTACACACAACCAGAAAAATCATTCGGTCACACAGAAAGAACTGTGAAAGCAGTGCAAATTGCATTAGCAAATGAACGAGAATTAGCACATGGTAAAAGGATTAATATCCTCACAGCGGAATCCGCCTTCGAGGCGCTATTCAGCCCAGTAAACCTGCCTACAGTGTCACTGGATCCGAAATGGATACAGTATGTAGATTCTCTTGGAGCGGAAGATGTGAAATACTATTTCGCCCCGCAATTCGAAGAACTGAATGATTTAGAATATGAAGAAGAATATCCTCTGCCAATCGAACTTCTGCCTCTCCCACAGTACGCTTGTATAATCTATACAGATAGTTTTGAACAGCATTTTAACGTAGAGAGCAAATCCTACAATGCAGCATGTGCGATCATTAAAGGTCGTTGGCTGTGCGGTAAATTCAGACCGAAAGTAACAAAAACTGAATCAGTAAGAAACTGTTTGGTTCAGAGAACTGAAATCAGATCTTTAAAGATGGCGCTTGAAAATGCAGAACGTGAATTCCCGACACTAATCGTGTGCGATTCTCATTTTTGCGTCAACTCTTACAATAATAAATTGCAGAGCTGGATGGAAAACGATTACAAAGATGACACAGGTGCCACAATAAAGCATAAATTGCTCTGGAACCAGGTAGCTCTTTTACAGAAAGAACTACAAAAGACTCACGTGATACACGCACAGAGTCTTCAACGTGATGGCGTTCACGTTGCAGGGAATTCATTGGCTAATACAGCCATAGCGGAAGCAACTAAACCGGCTTTCGTAGCCACAAAAAAGCGTTCAGTAAAATACATTGACGGGGAAACCATGCTGGCAGTAAAAACGTCCGTAAAAGGCGACTGTGCAGCATTACCCGTGAACTATCCAATCAATTATGCATACGTAATCGATGCAAACTCCGTTCCTTTTGCTCGAATCCCTGGAGTGGCGGATAGGGTAATTCCAAACACGAATCGGAGAAAGTTATTAATAGCAGACGCACACATGGGTGAAGGTCCAAGGCACATACAGATGAAAGAATCTCTGAATGAATTGCAATCAGAGTACTGGTGGCCAGGAATGAGCCTGCACCACTATAAATATATAAAGAACTGCCCGGACTGCGACAGAGATCGCAGCAATGAGTCAAGCGCATTAATGCCATGGTAGGCATAATGCTGTCTAAATGCCATCCAGCGTCCTATTAATTGATTTTAAGACTACATTCACTTAAAAGATGTGGCCCCAGCGCTCGGCTGATGCCAGAACGGTTATAAAAGATCTGCGAGTCTTTATCGGCACATACGCAATTGCCATGTTCCATTCTGACCAAGGTCCTGCTTTTAGCTCTCGAGCTTATAAGGAGGCCATGGCCAGCTTGGGAGTTGGGTTGCGGTATTCTTGTCCGTCACACCCCGAAGGGAATAGTGTGGTAGAAAGAAAAAACCGGGACATAAAGCGATCTATAACAGCGAAGGTATTAGGTTCAGGTGCTGGGTGGGTCAAACATTTAATAAGTGTCCAGATCAGTCTTAATAACTTGCCAAGAAATTCTCTAAAAGGTTTCAGCCCATACGAACTATTGTTCGGAATTAGAATAAAAATTCAGGACCTCGATAGTCAGGTATCAGTGGTACAAGATAATAAAACAGACTTTGATATCAAAGATCGTTTGGCTGTTTTACAGGAACTGAATGAAACAAGAAAATCCTTAAGCAACATAAAGTTAAAGCAACAGCCAACTACCACTGACGAGGGACCACAAGCAACAGCCCCAGCAAGGCCTGTCTGGATTCCAAAGATTGGGGATCTAGTCAGAGAAAAAATCGCGGTGAAGAAGGAATTTGGGCCTTCTTACAGAAAAGCAGTACCTGTCTTGGCAGCCACCGGAACAAGATCAGTAGTACTACCGCCCCTTGCTGGTAAAAAGGAGAACAGAGTTGTATCAATCGACCTGGTAAAACCACAAGCATGTGGCCTATCATCAACAGTAGGCCCAGTGGACTCCCAAGAAACAACAGAATACCCAAATTTGCAACAATCCAAGAGGTTCAAACTGAAAGACTAATCACATTCGATCAACCTGCAGTGCACAAAGAAGGACTATGCAATAATGCCATGGAACTCGTGCCTCTTGAAACACAGATTGAAACAGTTCGTCAAGAAACACCTGTCTACAATGATGTGGCATCAGAATCTGCTACCGAAAGACCAATGGAGAAAACAATTCCAACAATTGACAGAACTGCCTCTGGTTATTTCATCAACTTCGACAACTTCTCTGAAGATCAAAGCGACCCCGAAGTGATGCCAGAAACAAAAAAGACTTTTAAAGAAAAAGCAACGGAACTCTTTCATCAACTGAAGGAAATCTACCTTGTTTCCCCATGGTTAGAGTTCTGGTTCGGTCTAGGTGTATTTTTCCTCCTGCTTTGGCTCATCATGGTACTTTGTTTGGGAAAATTCATTGAGGGAAAATATAGTACAATGGACACAGCAAGTCAGAACATCAACTTAGTCCTCAAACCACACAGATCATCCCACGTGAAGAAAAGAGAACTGTCAACAGTAAATGTCACAGCCATTCCGATACCCGGTGGGGTAGTATGGGAGAAAACTGACTATGAGATCTATGGTCCGGTTGAGATCCTGAAGTATCCTCATCAACTGAAGGTTTCCTTAAGTGACTTTGTAAAACCTAGTACATTCTCTGATGATTGGGACTTTGAAAGTATTAATAATATGATGTCTGATTTAGTAATGTCAGCTAGATTCACAGATCATGATTATTTACAAGGTTCGTCTAGTTATGAACAAATGTTCTGTTTTACACATTATGGCGATCATTATTTGCATAAGTCTGCACAGCCTAGAAATGTTTTTAAGTATAATCAATGGGAACATTGTGCTACACCACCTAAAAGCAGTTCTAAAACATTCTTTGAGAAATTCAAGTACTTCTCAGGGTTTAACACCAGTGATGCAGAAACGTTTTATTACAAACTGTTAGATAAAACAGGAATGAAAACAATGCTGACAAACACTGAATTGATATATTCAGAAGCATTTTATGAAAAAATGATGACATTTAGTATTGGTTATTGGAAAAATAACATTGAAACAAAAACGATTTGGGGTACAAAAGATTGGCAGGTACAAGGCCTAGAAGCACTGTTTCGAGCCTGCATAATCCCAGAACAAATGATGTTTTTAAATGACACAATTCACCAAACATCCTGTCTTGGCCTAGCTAAGATCAAAGACCTTAACAAACCGTCTATTCCGAAGCCAATACCTGAAAATGCAACAACAGATATTGAGATAGACGTAACTAAAATTTTACATTTTAACAGAACACATCCTGATTGGAAAAAGTGGTTAATCTGGCCTACTGACACAAACAACTGTCAAGATAGATTCCTGAATAAAACACAGGGGTTAACAATGACCAGACAAGACCCTAGATACTCCCAGAGACAACATCCAGGGATAGTAACAACATACAGTGTAGGGAAACTCTGCCTTGAATGGCTAACATCATCCACACTGGCTGAAATTAAGCAACACTTGTCTTTACTAAAAGATGGTGCTGATTTGCGCGATTTCATTCTTGGACCACGTAAACAGCGTCAAAAGCGTTTCATAGCGACCAGTATATATGCTGCATACAGTGAGGCTTGGAAAGTCACACAAATTGAAACAGCTGAAAAAATACGAGAAATTGATCGTATTAATTTGTAAAAATCACTTTCTGTAGTGGACAATGGGTTAATGACTCTGTCCTCCAGAATATATTCGTTGGACAATATTGTATCTTCTGCGTTTGACATAATAGACAAAGACTTGCTAATGTTACAGCATGGCCAGTCGCAATTACGTTCTATTGTACAATTAGGCTGGACGCTGCAAAATCTTCGTTCAGGCTATGTGCCTTGGCGTTTAATCAACACAACGTCATTATTTTCATTTTTAACCTTACTGATAAACAAATCAGCTTGGCACAGAAAGGAGCAGACTATACAATCCTGAGCATCGAAAAACTTGAGAGATTACCATTGACAATGTCAGAGAGTCCTGTCATTGAATGGATAATACACGGGATTATCACAATTCCGATAACAACTTTCCGATTTAAAAATTGCCTTGAATACATACCTACTGGCCAGTATGAACAATTGGGTAAAGGTTATGTTAAGTTAGCATGGAAATTACCATACACACATTCATGCTATAGTGACAGCGACAAAAATGTATTTCTTAGTGGTGAAAACTGTAAACGTTCACTAAGCGGTATACTTTTGTGCCAGGGTATTAATTTACATGGAGCCTGTGAAGGTAATACTAACAACCTTTCATGCCACCAGCTTGTCACACCTGCAACACAGATAGAGCCTTTCTTTATGCAACTCGCAAATGGGAGTTACATTCTAAGAACGGATCACAGATGTTGTGGCCTTTTGCCAGGGAAAAGTTATCTCCTAAGAGTCACTTCCATGGTCAAATGCTGTATGCAAGCATTGTTCCCGAGCGGCCCTGGAGACACTGACTCCCATATGGCCTCGTTTGAATTTCTCTTCTATACGAATTGATACTTTAAGCAAAATGAAATCTGTGCTTTTACAGACAACAGTGCCCATCACGTCATCAAAAGAGAAGTATGATCTCCTAGTTGCAAGGACAACTACGGAGGTACATGACCTTTTATCAACAAATTGCCCCGTGCATTTCGTAGAAATGTTGAGCCAACTCCTTAACATGTCTAGTGCCACAGGCATCCCAGGCATATTTAAGACGATTTTTACGGGACGGCTAACACCATTTCAAGCAATTCTGGGAATCGTTCCAAATTTTGTCCACTCTGTTTTTGGCGGCATACCCCTATTTTTGGGACTCGTAGCAGGGATTTTGTTTTTGACCCTCCTGCTTCGTTATGGCAAGCCACAGCTCAGACATGACTCCTATGGGGATGGAAGAAACAATCCTAGCACTTCGCTACCGGGACAGAATAACTAGAGTCCTTGGATTGGCCAGGCTGAGAGATCTAAACATGACCTGGTTCCTTTCATTCAGACCTATATGGCAATCCTGCATCTTACCTGTGCTACGATGTATGCTATGCGATGATGAATGCGTGTTGGACATCTGTCTTGCACTCCCATCAGCAGTACCAATGGATGTCGATACTTTGCTCAGTCCAATAACGGCTCACGCATTGTGTTGTTCCCAGCGGCTACCAATCCTGATGACGGCATTCGTTGAGAATCCTGCACTACGACTAGGTGGTAACAGTGGAGCGAGTGGCAAAAGCAACATCATCCAGGTACGACCATCTGTGAGCATTGCTGACCCAGAACTTGATGACAGCAATCACTCTCACACCTGCCAAGTTACAGCACTATCGGACTTGGTCGAACTGTCACCTGATTTTGTAGACCAATTCTTTGAGAGCCTGTCTGATATGATGTTCTCACCCAAACAGAAACAATAACTTTAGAGAAGCATTCCGACACACAGCGTTCCCATGAACTCTGAATTCGGCCTTCAGTTTTGAACAACAAAAACTGCTAAAAGCGTTGGAAACTCTATTTTCCCCGTTCAAGCAATAATTCTTTTGAATTGAACACTTTTTAATATTCACCCCTTTTTGGCACGAAAAATTCTTTGCTTAAAGTAAAACTATTCATGGAGAACAGAAGCTTCAACTTCTATTTCTATATACATCTAGAGACATAATAACTTTACACCAGCCTCTAGCACATTTTTTGCAATACATTTATATGTGATGAAATTATCTCGCCCTTCTTCTGTTTCAGAGATATTTCATGTGTAATTCTTTTGCATAATCGTTCATTGATTTCATATGCTATAATTTTTGAATGATTTCTATGCTTTAAAAACGTACAGTACCTAAATTTTCACGTATTTTAAATACGCCTATTTCAAATGCATATATGTATTTTGGGGTGGGCAATATTACACATGCATCTTATTGCTCTAGTTTTAGTAATTTGATGGACATGAATTCGTGGAGTGGGTGTAGCGTTCTAATCTAGGATCCTGATTGATACTGTGACCTTATGCCCCTATTCGGCTATAAATCCATTTATTCCCTATATTGGCATAACCGTTCAAATGTAATATTCAGAAACTCGTCTCTGGCCTCACACGAACAGAGCCACATTTCAGAATAGTTTTCTCTGCCACTTCCTTTGCAGCCAATTAGTGCAATGACATAGCAGAAGTTACTATCTGAGATTCCTAGATTAACACTCTGAGTTCTTCAACAAGATAAAAACTCAGCAACCAGGGAAATCCCCGCTTGCTATGTTTTGATTAGTAATAGAACTCTAATGAGCACTGATAGACGATCACTTCCTAGTGACATCTTTATTGACGTCTTATGTCCAGCAACTTACGTCAAACAAGGCACCTTTCAGGTATAAATACTACCAACATTGCGTTAAGCAAACGCTGTCTGCTGTTGTATGCTGTCGTATGCCGTTGTTAGCTGCAAGCTGCCAGCTATCTCGCTGCTGCTGAAGAAGCTATCATGCTGATGATACCATAGCTGCTATCGCTACTGCTATTGCTGCTTACTAGCGAACAATGGTGTGGTGAACCTAGGAGCTGCACAGCCGTCCCCTGCAAAGAAGCCCAGCAGATGCAAGCTGCCCGTGGACGCTGCCCCTCCTCCTCCTCCTCGACGCGCTGAGAAGAGACGCTGGCTTTCTCCTGCAGAGAAATCCAGCTCCGGCGTTTCCAAGCCACTCTTGCGAGTGACTGGGATATCGAGTTTCCCTGAAGGAGATACCAGACCTCCATCATTCTATTCCAGAGAGGTATGGTGTTGAATAAACCCTTAGAGAGAATTCTTGAAGCAAACCTTTGCAAAACCAACTTAACTTAAACTACTTACTTACCTCCCTTCCACGTGTTAGGCTTAGGTCAGGCACACTGGGGTAGGTGTAGTTAGAAATACCAGTTGAGTATTTTAGCCTAATGTATATATGACTGTATATATGTTTTATTCATTTTAAACCATTGTTTGGCTAAGAAACCATATCAATGCTTTTACAGTATTATTTCGCAATACTTATCTTACTGTACGTACTTTTTATAATAACAAGTCTTGCAATTGTGGCAATTCATTTCTCTTGTACGAGAAGAAAGACTGTTCAATAAATGTTACCCTTTATTGACAAACGCCCGTCTCTCTATTCTCTACATATTGTGAAAGTAATCTGCACCAACCTGACTGAGTAAAATAACTGTCTATTGTTTCACACGACCCTGGAGATCGACTCTTGATCTGAGGAGCAAAGTTGTCATGTTGCACGGTTGTTGGAAAACTGAATCCCTTCTTGTCTGTGCCAGGGAAGCTGATCACTTCCTATTCAGTTAAGAAAGTTTCCAGTGACCTCTGAGCTAGTTGGTAACAAACCCAATTAAGTTTAGCATAGTCAGTAGAGGCCTGGAAGACCCGCACTTCTACGTCGATACAACTGTTTATGTTATTCCAATGCGCAGGGCCTATTGGGAAAATAGGAACTACACTACAGTATCATGGCCTCATATGCTTTTAATAGCGGTTTGTGTGACATGTCCCCATAGTTTTTATTGAACTTTTTCAGGCCACAGATAGAGGAAGATGCTTTTGCGTTTTGGTGTCCCAGATGTACGTCCCATTTTAAGGAGGATTCAAACCAAAGGCCTAGATATTTATATTCTTTTACCGTTTCTAGTTTTGTTCTATCTAGGTACCAACTAAAATTCTTGGTCCTTTTGCCGAAGCACATGATTTTTGTTTTTTCCATGTTCATTGGAAGCAATTTATCCTTACAGTAATCATGGAATGCATTTAGTTTTCTTTGTAGCCCGAGTTCTGTCAAGTCAGTAATCACAAGGTCGTCTGCGTATAGCAAACATGAGACCTTTCTACTATTTATTCTTGGGCTCGAGCTTCTTTCCACCTCCAGCGCTGCTGGCAGATCCGCTAGAAATATTGAAAAAAGGAGCGGAGCTAGGACGCAGCCCTGTCTCAGCCCGTTTCCTATTCCAATTCTTTTTGTCAGCGCCCCTTGTGTGTCTTTAATGACTTGGGCCCAGTTCCCTTTATGTAATTCTTTCAAGATTTCTAGTAAGCACACCGGGATTTCATATTTGATCAGGCACTCCCATAGTTTTGCCCTGTCCACCAAATCAAAGGCTGCCCGGAAGTCGACGAAACAACAAAACAGGTTCCCCTTTTGTTCTATCGACTTCCGGGCAAGAGCCCACAAGGCATAGCAGTGATCCATGGTGGAGTGCCCTTCTTTAAAGCCCCCCTGTTCCACTGGGATAATTAATTTCTCTTCCACCCAGTCCTTTAGTTTGCCAAGCACTATCTTTGCAAATATTTTCTCCCCGATGTCCAATAGATTGATTAATCTATAGTTTTTCGGGTTGCTCATTTCCCCTTTCTTGTGAATTGGCCTAATTATAGCCCCATTCCAGTTATCGGGGAATTTCCCAGTATCTAAAATGACTTCAAACATATTTGCAAAGAATTCCGTCCACCAATCTACATGGGTTTCAATTATTTGAGCCGGGAGGTTATCTGGGCATGCCGCTCTTGTGAGGTTCAAACTCTTTATCGTTTTTTTAACCTCTTGAGCGGAAAAAGCAGGTTTTATATCTGCTACCAGACCACTCCAGTCTGTGTACAGAATTTCTTCCCGGTCTTTCCGAGGACAATACAGGTCCTGTAAATACTCCTCCCATTCAGACTCTTCTACTATGCAGTTCATTTTCCCTGTCTGGTGGTCTGCTGCTGCGTGTACTAACTTCCAAAAATTGCGTATATTCTTAGTTTCGATTGCCTCGAGTAATTTTTGACAGCATCCCTCTTTAAATTCCCTTTTTGCCCTTCTGATAAGCATGCTATATTCTCTTTTTATGCCCTCTAGGGTGTTTACACTATCTTGGTCTCTCTTTTTCTGAATGTGGCGGGTCATTCTCCTAACTTTCCTTTTTTTCTCCTGGCATTCCCTTGTGAACCAGCCGGTGGATTTCTCTATTTTCTGTTTTTTTACCTTATTTTTATATTTGCCTCTATTTATATTTTTTAGACCTATACTAAGGGTTTGGACCACCTCTTCTATTTTTTGTACATACCAATCGAGGTTTCGACCCTTTGCTGTCTTTAGGTCTAGGTTCTGTTGTAATTTTATTAATCTGGCAACATATTCTTCCGTAAGCCTAGTTGTCCGGCGTCTAGGGTAATCCACCTCTTGTTCCATTACCTTTTGGCTAGATTCAAAGTGCGTATCCGGGATCTCCATGGTTACCATGTTATGGTCACTTCCCTCTCTATTCACAATTCTGAATTCCGAGATTAGTCTAAAGTTCCAAGGTGTGGTAAAGGCATAGTCTATGGGACAGAATTGGGAGCCTGGTTTAAATGTTTTTTTGGTGGGGCAGTCTAACTCGCATCTTCCTTTCAAACAAAACAGGTTTTGAGTTCCCAGGAGATTTCCCAACTGTATATCTTTAGCACCAAATATACATTCGGGGAAGCTCGCTTGAGGTATTTCATAGGCCTCCAGTATATCTAGAAACCAATAATCTACCTTCTCGGGGTGAAGTTTGTGATTAAAGTCGCCCATGAGAATAAGCATATCCCCACCGTATTTTTCACCAAGGTAGTCTATGTCCTCCTTGAAGAGAGCCATTTCCTTTTCATTTTTTTTTTTAAATATATCTTTTATTCAGTGCAAAGGAGAAAAAAAAAAAGAATACAAGCATATTCCATACAGAGTCTCAATGTATGGAGATTCAATAGTCAAGGTAATGCATACATAGATCATGGAGTAGTCCGCAGAGTATACTACAACATTTCGCCGAGAATGTCAGCGTTCTAACAGTGTGCGATCATGCTGTCTTAGTCATTGTATCCTGCCATTCAAGCAACTTCAAGAAAAGCGTAACGGGTTAGGGGTGTCAAACTTGGGGTCGTGGGGCGTGCGGTGTAACAGCTAGTGGGGCCTACGGTTGGGGGGGGCGAGGAGAGAGGGGGGGGAGGGTCCGGTAGTAGTGTTTCAGCAGGTTCGTGTCTGATCTCGTATGTGTGGGAAGTATGTTGGCGACGCAGGAGGGCGTCGGCCGTCCTGGCGTGTCAGCTGAGCCGGGGGGGGGGGGAGAGAAGAGGGGGGGGGTACCTAGGGGTCCGGTGTATGGGCGTTGTGTCTGTCGTCTGCGGCACCTGGAGTGTGTTGGTCATCGCTATGTTCCTCATCCGGGGGGGTCTGTCTCTCAGGGGTGTCTGGTGCCTGGGGTCCATTGTGGAAGGAGCGGATCATATCGTCCCAGAGCGCCGCTATGGGGTACTTACGCAATCCCGCCGTCTCCTCATTATGTAGTGATATGCCTTCCGCTTTCGCCCAGTTATCTAGTGAAGCGCGCCAGTGTTCCGCCGCTGGTGGTGCCGCCCGTTTCCAATGCTTCGTAATGAGTCTTTTGGCTGTGATGAGGCCAAGGTCCCAGAATCGGGAAGGCACCCTGTTCAGTTTGGTCCTATGGAAGAGGCCCAGGAGGCATGCCTCCCACGAGAACGGGATCGGCATTGCCGTGCATCGTTTCAGTAGCGTGTGTAACGATTGCCAGTATGCCTGAAGCTGGGGACAGTGCCACAGCATGTGGAGGAGATCCGCTCCCTCCGTGCCGCACCTCGGGCATTTGGCTCCCGTGCCCGGGAAGTACAAGTTTATCTTGTCCGGGGATAGATATGCGCGGTGTAGAACATAGAATTGGATCTGTTTGAAACGTGCATTACGGGGAACGTTGCGGGGGCCTGAGAGTATCGCCGCCCACTCCTTGTCCGTCCATGCCTTCCCTCTGTCCACCGCCCATTTGTCCCGGAGAGGTTGCAATGTGTGTTGGGTGTGCGAGAGTAGCGCCTGTGTCAGCCAGTGCACCACATGCGTCCCGTTGCCCATCACGTGAATGCACTGTACTAGCTGGTGTGTGGGCGGTTCGTCAGCGATGTTCCCCCATTTCCGCGTGAGTGTCCGCAGTATTGTGGCATGTTGCAGGAATTGCCCCGCGGGCAGTCCCGTGTCAGCAGTCAGTGCCTCGAAGGAAAGTAAAGCGCCATCTGCGTACAGATCTGCCATGGTTTCTATGCCTGCGTGGGTCCACTGTGCCAGTGCCGCCTCTGTCACGACCGACGTGGCCTTGGGAGTGCCCAGGAGCGGTAACGCTGGCGCATACGGTATGGTGGTTCTAGTGAGGCGTAAGCATCTGTCGTAACATTTCGTGGCCACAGCCACATGTAGTTGCGGGTGCTTCCTAGGGCTCGTCAGCGGGTGAAATAGGGTGAGTGCCTGCAGTTGGGAGAGGACGTCTGTGGCTGTAGCCGTGTCCTCGAGATTCCTGCCCGAAATCCAGGCTACCACCCATTGCACTTGTGCTGCAAGGTAATAGAGCTCTAGGTTCGGGACCGCTGCGCCGCCCTCAGTGACTGGGTTGTAGAGTTTTGTCAGTGCAACTCTTGGCCTGCCTGTGTTCCAGATCAGATCTCTGAGCATGGATTCCAGTTCCCTGAATATGCGGACCGGGATATAGAGTGGGAGGTTGGCAAAGTAGTACAGGAGCCTGGGGAGTATTATCATTTTCGTTAAGGTTACCCTGCTTGGTACATTGATGGGGAGAGTTTTCCAGAAGGCGACCTGTGTTCGTACAGACGTTATGGCCCGTGTCAGGTTGCCGTCTAAAATGTCTGGGGGCGTCCTGTATATATGAATGCCCAGGTACTTAAACGTGGTTTGGTACCACGGCAGTCGTTCATTATTAACGTGGAGTGCCGGGTCCGGAACGTCGGGGGTGAACGAATATGCCCCCGACTTGGCCCAGTGAACTTTGAGGCCGGACATCAATTCGAACGTGCGGAAAATGTCCGACAGTTCCGACGGCACGTTCTCAAGGTCTTTGATATATAAGAGTAAGTCGTCTGCGTATAGTGACACTGTATGCGTGCCATCTGCTAGCGGGATACCCCATCGTACTCCGCAGGTGTGCAGCCGTTCGGCCAGTGGTTCAATCGCCAGGGCGAATAGTAATGGGGAAAGTGGGCAACCTTGTCTGGTGCCTCTTCTAACCTTTATGGACTCTGAGACCAGCTTGCCAGTGCGTACCCTCACCTCAGGTTTCCCATATAGCAGGCCGACCAGTTCCAGAAAGTCATCACCCAGGTCAAACTTACGTAGCACTGCCGATAAATAGGGCCACTCGACAGAGTCGAACGCCTTCTCCAGGTCTAACACCAGGCAACCCGATCTTGGCCACGTCCGGGCTGCGTATTCCTGCACTCGGAACAGTCTCCGGATGTTCTGGGAGGTGCATCTCGTTGGGACAAACCCGTTCTGGTCCTTGTGTACCAGGGCCGGTACCAAGGCGGCTAGTCTACGAGCCAGTGCTGATGCCAGGATTTTGTAGTCCGTATTGAGCAGGGCTAACGGCCTATATGACCCGAGGAGCATCCCGTCCCTGTTTGGTTTGAGAAGCGATACCAGTGTGGCTTCATTCATGGATGTTGGTAGGGATGAGTCGTCTAGAGCTGCCGAGTATGTTCTGAGCAGCTCGGGAATCAGGATGTCATAATATGCTTTGTAGTATTCTGCAGGCAGTCCGTCCGGACCGGGGGTCTTCCCATTAGAGAGGGCGAATATGGCCTCACGTAATTCCTCTGCTACCAACGGGGCTCCGAGCTCATCTCGTTGGTCATCAGTCGGGGCGGGAAGTGTGAGTTCCTCCAGGTATGCCTGGATGTCCGGCTGCGGATTAGCCATTTGCGACTGGTATAGCATCTTGTAATGCGCCACGAAGGCTGCATGTATGCCCGCCTGGGTGTATACCACGGTGTCCAAAGTAGGGCTTATGGCCGTTACTGGGGTGGAGCGGTCTTCTCGCCTTATCAGCCAGGCCAGTAATTTGCCCGGTTTGTCGCCGTAGCGGTGTGTGCGTGCTGAGTGTGCAGTGAAATTGACTTGTTTTAGCCTGCCTATCAGTCTGTCGTGTTCCGACCTAGCCTCAAGTAGTTCTGTGTCATCCCCTCCCGTCGCCTCTTGTTCTTTGTGCAGCAGTACCCTTTCTAGCCGTTTCAGGTCTGCTTCCAGCTGTCGGCGGGTGTGTGCCTGGGTTCCGAGGCATAGCCCCCTCAGGACCACTTTGAACGTGTCCCACTCTATCTGGGGTGTGGAGGCAGTGTTATTGTTATCTTCGAAGTGTTGTGCCGTTTGTGCCCCTATCGAGGTTCTGAACGTGCCGTCAAGCAAAAGGTCTGGCTGTAGTCGCCAGGTGGGGATTGGTGGTTGCGGCTGTTCCCAGGTGAGCGTCAGGAAGTGTGGATTATGGTCCGAGTGCGTGCGGCCCATGTATTGCGTGTCTCGTATCATCGGTAGCAGGTCTCTAGATACCATGTACCTATCTAGGCGTACATGCAGATTGTGTGCCCCTGAGTGGAAAGAGTAGGCCCTAGTGTCTGGGTTATGGCTGCGCCATGCGTCTAGCAGGTCCCATTGCACGGACCAATCTATGAGGGCTCGCGCTGCGTGAAGAGCTGGGGAATTAGGGAGTGGGGGACGGGAGCGGTCTAGGGAAGGGTCCAGTGTGCAGTTATAGTCCCCGCCCAGTATCCACTGTATGCCATGCCATGGCGCCAGGGTGTTGGACAGTTGCGTTAAGAAATCCTGTGTCCCTGTGTTGGGTGCATATATTGAGGCTAGTACCATCGGGTTCCCGTCTATCCTGCCCCTGACCGCTACATGCCTCCCCCCGGGGTCCACCAAGGCGTCCTGCATTATCCATGGGGTGCCCGGACGTATCCATACCAGCGCCCCCTTAGCGTAGGAAGAGTGATGCGTGGCATATAGGTGGCCGCGCCATCTACGGCGTAAGGTGGTGACTTCCCTTGCACAGAGGTGCGTCTCCTGTAAGAGAGCAATATGTACATTATGGCGTTTGAGGTATGAGAATATTTGATACCGTCTAGACGGTGTGTGCATCCCTCTCACATTCCATGTGCATACATTGATCACAGACATTGCTTTGTATTAACGGTCTCCCCAGAGTGGCCTCCCCGTCCCACCCCCCGCCCGCCCGCAGTTCGTAAGGTATGTTGTTCGGCCCGCACGCCATTGCAGTATTGTGAAGGGGGAAAACAGGCAGTTAACGTGGCCAATAGAACAGATAGCCAATGAACATCGCAAACATGCGAAATACCAAAAGGTCGGTGGGCAAACGTGCTCCCGTCCATGCTCTCAAGGAGAGTAACAAAGTCTAGTTCAGTTCTGGGGGGGGGCCGTGCTGTGCTAGCAGTTGCAGCTGGCCAAGTGTTGGTAGAGTCATCATATAGGGGTTGTTCCCCTTCCCGGGGGGTATGTGAGGGCCCGAGTCAGCCTCAACTGTGAAAGTCATAGGTGCAAACCAACATTTAATGCCATACATTACGTGTCTTGATTAGTGTGCAGCAGGATGGCTGGCCACAGGAGTGGGGGGGCCGGCCGCTCAGCGTCCGCTGGGTCATCACCAGGGCAAAAACGTGGTTCTCAGCTTTCCGGAGGTCTCGCCGGGCCAGGCATACTCTGTCCATGTCCGCGATCTCCACGTGGATGGCCCTTCGAGTGTTCTCGTGGGGGACTTGGTGGATATGCTCTGAGAGACAGTTAGCCGATATATTCCGAGGTTTGGGGGGTAACATCTGGTCCAGGATCTGTCACAGGGGAGTCCGACATTCCGTAGATTGCTTCGTCGTCGCTTGGGGGGTCCTGTGTGCCGCTGCCAGTTGGGCCGCTAGGCGTTGGGGAGTTGCTGAGTTCCCGCACAAGGCGGAGGGCTTCTTGTTTTTCCTGCTGTGTAGCGTCGGCAGGGGGAGATATCTTCCTTGGCCCGTTCGTGCGTCCCTGCGCCCGCTGCCTCGGGCGCCGTCGTCTCCTGTTCCCGCCGGGTTGGTGTCCATTCGCGTGGGCTGCCGGGGTCCTGGGGGCTGTGTCCGTGCCGCTGTCCAGCCATGCTTCCACTTCATCTGGGTCTGTGAAGAAATGGGTTTTCTCCCCGGCTATCACTCTGAGTTTCGCGGGGAATAGTAAGGAGTACTGTAGGCCCTGCTGGCGCAGGCGTTTCTTCGCCGCTAGGAAGGATTGTCTCTGCCTCTGTACATGTATGGTGTAGTCCGGGAAGAACATTACTTTGGTGTTTTCGATTCTCACCTCCTCAAGTTTGCGCGTTTCTCTCAGTATGGAGTCCCGGTCCCTATAATTCAAGATGCGGAGGAGCATGGGTCTTGGGTTGGAGCCCGTAGCCAGGGGCGCAGTCGGGACTCTATGAGCGCGCTCCACCACAAATTGAGGCGAGAGGGAGCCCTCAGGCAGGATGGATGTCAGCCATTTTTCCATGTGTTCCTCCGGTTTTCTCCCTTCCCATTTCTCCGGAACGCCGACCAAGCGTACGTTGTTCCTCCGCGCCCTGCCTTCTGCATCCTCGGCCCGGTCTTCAAGGAACTCCACTCGGTTCAGCAAGTCCTGCATTTGGGTATGCGTCTGGCTGGCTTGGGGTTGGAGTTCTTTCACGGTTCCCTCCAGCATCGAGGTGCGGTCGGCAAGCTTTTTGTGGTCTTCACGGAGATGCGTGAGGTCTATGGCCACACTGTCGATCTTAGTGGCTAGGGATGTGCGTGTGAGCTGGATTGATTCTTCTAGCCGCTCCATGGCTGCTAGCATGACGTCGAGCTTCGCTGCCGTCTGGTCCTGGTCCGTGGTTTTGCCAGTTTTGTTCATTTCGCCTTTAGGCCTCGCGTCCCCAGTGCCGGTCCGCGCCCTGGTCCCGCCAGACATCGGCGTCCGATGGGGGGTCCGCTTTCTTTGTCCCGGTTCGGTTCAGTCTGGCCTGGCTAATGGCGGGTAGGCGGATGAAGGCTGTCGGCTGCCGGTTGGGGCTCGACTGCTGGTATCGGCAGGCTCTGGCTGCGCGGTGTTTGCGTGGCACCTGTTCGCTCCTAGGAGGGTGGGCAACTGCTGGGCGCCTCGCACCTCGGCGCTGCGTGGGGTATCTGGGCGTCGCCGGATGTATGGCGCGGTTCCGCGATGTATCCCCTGTGAGTCGCGAGCCTGCTTGTGGAAAGGGGCTCAGGGTCTGTGTGGATCCATACGGGCTGTGTGCTGTGCAGGCGTGGTGACTGGTTCCACCCGTGTGGCAGCCACTCGGGTCGTGAGTGGTGTAAGCCTTCGTCCCCACAGGCCGTCACTGCTCCCTCAGTGTGTGTCTGGGGTAGCGCCAGTGGGTCGCAGGCCGCGCTGCGTTGTGGAGCCAGTGGGTGCTGCCTGTGACCGGGGTCCCGTGGGTCGTAGTGCGCGTGGTTGCTGGCGGGTGCCGAGTTGCGTGCTCCAGCCTCCCCTGCCCTCCAGCTCCCCGGGCGTCCGAGGCCCAGCCGCTCACCTCTCCGCACCGCTATGCTGTTGGGCCCGCGTGGCTCCCGATGCGGGGGAGACGCGTCCAGGCCCGGTGGCCTAGTGCGTGCGCGGGATGCCCAGCTAGGTGTATGCGGTCATCTCACCCCAGTTCCTCACCGTCGTGGGGGGTAGGCGGCCTCCGGTGCTGTAGTGCGTGGTCCGCTGGCGTTTGGTGTCGGCCTCGTTTTCGGGCCTACCGTGACTGCTGGATCCCCGGGGTGTCCTGGGTCCGTGCCCGGGCTGGTGGCAGCTTTCGCGGCCGCGGGCGGCCGGTGCCTCCCGGTGCGGGTCCGTGAAACCGATCCGCGCCAAAGTTGGACAGGCGCCGCATCGGGTCTAGTGGGGCACTCGCCGGTGGTTTTCGGCAGTCTCAGGGCAGAACTGTCCCGGAGAACAGCGCCGGGAAGGGGAACTCGGCACGGAGCTCTACCCGCAGGCGACCATTTGCTTCGCGTGCTAAGCCACGCCCCCCGAGCCATTTCCTTTTCATATTGCGCTAAGGTATTCCATTGCATGTACACATTTATCATTAAAATTGTATCCGTTTTTATACATCCTGAAAGTATTATTCTACATGCCAACAACCATTTGCATTTCACATTTATTTCAGTTACTTTCTTCATGATCTTAGTCGATACCAGAGTCATGATTCCACCAGCAGGGTGCCCGAATCTACATTTCTTTGCAGGTCGGTTTAGCTAGTAGAAGCCATAAAAAATCGGGGTCTTGCCACATAGCCAAGTCTCCTGGATACACATAATTTCTGTATTTTCCCCCAGTTCCCTTATATTATTTTGTTTCAGGTTATTTCCTAGGCCATTTATATTCCAGGAGATTACCCTTATGCTATGTGGCCTACCTTTTCCCTATTCGGTATCATCTAACCAGCCTTCCTCCCTGTAATCGTTAGTATGTTTCGATGAGGGTCCTGCCTGGTCGGACACCTTACTCCAGTTTCCCCATTCATGTGCCATCTCCGAGTTGTTTACAACTATTTTTATGTTTCCTAGCGGCATTTCCTCTTCATCCTCCTGATCGCAAATCCTAACCTGTCTCTTTCCTAGCCTTGCGTGGCATTTTAGATAGTTGTTTCCCCGTCGTCCCTTTCCTTCTACTTCTACTAAGACTTCATTCTCATTTAGTAGGCGGATTCCTTCTTTCTGTAGCTCGTTTACTGCCTTTTCAATCGTGTCTTTTACCAGGTTTGAGTATAGTGTGATTCTAGTAATCTCTTTTCCTTCTCTATTTTGTATAAAGCCCACTCCCCTAATGTCGCTCGTTCCTATCACTTTCAGCTTCTGGCATTTGGAGAAGCCTTGCAGGAGTTGAGACCTATTTAGGGGCCGCCTTTTTCCTACCTTTTTTCCCCCTAGCCTTAGCGGGATCTGTTCAAGGTAAAGATTCATATTTTCTTTTTCAACTTTCCTTGCCCTGCTGGGAACAGAGGGTTCATTCGATTCTGCCTTTTCTGGCTGGATTTTGGGTCTGTTTACTCTCACCTCCCGTGTTACCCATGCTTCTAGATTTCCTCCCAGTTTCTTCTCCCCCCCCCCTTAGGCTGGCCTATGGGTTTGTTATCAACTGTGTTCTTCTGGGGTTTGGGAGTGTTGTGTGGGCCTACACTTTTCCCCTGGAACTTTGTTTTATTCCATTTTGGGATACTCATCTGACGGTGAGGACCCTTTATTTCCTTTCCTGTAATCCTTTCTGCCTCTTCCGTCATCACTACTTCCTCAAAGGCGGGACACACCATCCTTGCTGGTTTAGTTCCTGCGCCTCTTACTCTATTTCTTGGCCCACGTCTTGTCTTGTGAGCCCTTCTTATTATCCTCATTGGCCACTTTGAGATATATATCTGGTGCCCTCATTGGGTTGCATATCAGTTTGGGGTTGCATATCAGTTTGGGGCGGGACCTCACTCCTTGGCGCAGGATCATGGTTAGGGATTTTACCTGCCATAGAAGGTGTGTGCCCAATTCCCTTGGGATTTTTTATGGTTTCACTCTGTGCCTGTTCTAGGGGTTCCGGATCAGGGGTTTGTCTTATTATGTTTGGCATATGTGATTTAATCCCCCGCAGCTCCCCTTCTATACTAGCTAGATATGTTTTCTGAGTTTTTAGTATAGAGTTATTTGACAAAGTGACCTCTAAGAGGCCTTGCAAGGTTCTTTGCAGCATTAACATTAAGTCCAGCATTGAAGTAGCTGTCAAAGATGACAGATCACGGTTAGGTTCATGGTTTAGTTCAGATGTTTTATCCAATTCGGCACAGTGTCTTGAACTGATGTTTCCAGTTTCCACTGGGCGTTAATTTTGACTCCTATTCTGACTTGACTTTTTACTCTGGGGTGTTTCTGTTCCTTTCTTCGTTCCGACCCCAGGGTTTGGACTCTTTAATGGGACCGGGCTGTCCAAAGATCCTCCCTCTACTTCATAGGAGAAGGATAGACGTGGTGATGATGACAGTAGAGGCGAGGTTAGGCCCCCCTGATCTAGTAGAAGCTGTAGCGATTGATTAGCCAAATTGAAAGAGTTGGACACATGTCTCTCCAAGGGAAGGGAGGCACCTGCACTCTTCTTCCCCTCTAGGCTAGCATTCAGGGATGCCACTTTACTTGTTGTAGTGTCTTTGTCTTTTACCGGTGTAAACACCTTTTTAAAGTGCTTCCCCATAAACTCCTTTATTGAGTTTGACGCTGCACTGCCCGGGGTTTTGGCCGTCGCCTTTGGTTTTTTGGCTCCTTTCTTTTTAGCTTTCGGAGTTCAGTCAGTCAGTCAAATTAACTTTATTCGATTAGGTAAAATCATACAAAGTACATAAAAACAGTATTATTTACAATTAAAAAAGAATTAAACAATTTCATTTGTAAACAAGTTAATTTGGCAAAATGGATGCATTAAAATATTTAAAAAACGCGTTATGTACATCAGTTTTCCAAATTCATGCTCCTTCTGGCTCTAGTTGCTGCCACAAGGAAATTGGCCATTGTGAAAGTGATACAAATGTTGCCCAATGATTTTAAATATAGCATGGCTGGTCTCACCTGGGAGAAGCCCGCTTCTCTTAGGACAGGTAGCAGGTATTTTTTCCTTTGGGCGGAGAAGAAATCACAAAACATAACAAAATGTAAACTGTCTTGAACAGAAAAATTGTCACAGGTGCAAGGGGGTGCTAACTCAGGTTTCGTCCAGGTATTAAAATTGCCCAAATAAAAATGAATAATGTTAAATCTGAACCTTGTTAACAAAAATCTGTGGAAGGGATTTGTGACAAAACATAAATAAGGCTCAATTGCAAGTGACTGGAGTGACAAGTAATGCATTCGGACAGATGGTTTTGATAATTCAACTTCTTCTCGCAACATGTATGCCCTAGACATAAACTGTTTTTTTATGAAACTCACATCCTGCTTTGTGATACACGAGGGAGAGGTGAATAAATCTGGGCGTCCTAGTTCATTAAAATATTTGTGCAAATACGCCAGCCATGGTATCGTGTGACTGTACTCCAAACTCATCACATCCCTCATGATCATGTGGTTTAACGATAATTCAGGGTTTAACCAGGTGTTATGGCAGAGTTTTTGGCTTTATTTAGCAGTGATATAGATCATTAATCTTGCTCGCATCTAGTATAGGTATTCTTAGCCTGTGTTGGCCCTTTTAAGCCCTTTTTCCAGACCTAGAAGAGGATAGCTGCTTAATATGCCTTTATTCTTGACTTTAACCTGTCTATTGCCTATTGGCTTTGACATATTAGACACATTGGTATGGTTTATGTAGGTATTCTGACAGAGCTAAGGAGCATTTCACCCCTTTCAGGCCTACAGGCCTAGAGCTAGAGGGACTCCATCTTGATGAAGCTGAGAGGCTTTTCAGGGCAAAGGCAAAGTTTATAGTTAAGGCTGTTGTTCGCTTGGAGAGAACCGGTTCAGGCTGGCCCTTATCGAAGGAATGTATTTTTCTCCACTCCGAAGACACAACTTCAGGCTGGCCAGCTGGGAACGTGTCCTTGGTATGGGGAGGTACAAGAATTTGGTGGGCGGCAGGTTACTGGCCGTAACTTTCCATGAAAGGACAAGCTTCCATATTAGCGAGCTACAGGAGAGGAGGAGTGTTCATTCCAGCTTGTGTGCAGTTCAGTTCAGTTTGGAGTGCAGTTCAGCGTGGTGCTCAGAACAGCTGGGAGCTCAGTTCAGCTTGGAGCTCAGAACAGCTTGCAGAGAGAGAGAGGATGTCTGCTGGAGCTGCAGAATAGAGTGCAGTTCTTAAATGGAGAAAGAAGGCAGACGATTGCTGAAGATGAGGAGAGAGAAAGCAGTGCAGAGAGCATCAAAGAAGGCTGTCAGCTGGAGCAACTGAACCAGAGGCGTGGTGATGTGGTGAAGGAGGGAGAGACAGAGAGAGCCCTAATCCCACCAGAGGCAGAGAGAGAGCCCTGATCCCACCAGAGGCAGAGAGAGAGAAATCTTCCTTCTAATAGGTGAGGTAGTCTGAACCAATCACACTTACATCTTAATCTTATCTTTATTCCCTAGGCTTTTGCATTGTTAATCTTTTCCCTTTCAGCGGAGTGTTCCTGTTATGTTTAATCTTTTCTTTCAGCGGTGTGTTCTACCTATAGTCTTTGTCAGTTATATTGTACTAATAATAAATGACCCCATTAATTAGTGAATTAGTGTGCATGAGTTCTTTTATGATAAAGTTATCCTGGTTTCTAGCCAGTTGCTGTTGAGCCACTGATGGATCAAAGGGGAGTAGGAGCGCTTAAATCAAGAAATAACTCAATCACATAGTGTGTATATCTTTGTCCCCATACAGTGAGGGTAATCTTTCCTGGTAGGTATTGCTGTTTGAACAGATGCTACCCCTGATCAGGTAAGTAATAGTGAGGGAGAGAGGAGACTTGCAGTTAAGGGACTAAGTTAGTACACCCTCCCATAATATTATTGTAGTAGCAAGCCCTTAGTGAATAGATAGAGAGACTTCCCAATATATATATATATATATAGGTGTTCATAGGAATGTGGTCGTCGTTGATATGCGGCGTTAGTGAGAACGTTGGGTAGGAGACCAGCGTGTATACCCACAGGATTGTGGCTTGAATAAGTGAGAGCGTCAGGGAGGAGACTGGCGTGGAGGTCGACAGGATTGTTGATCGTTTGGAAAGGGGAGCATTGGGTTCTGCAGGCCCATGTGTAGTCGCACCGGATTGTGCGCAATATCTGCCCTAGGGTAGATCAGTCTGGGTCTGAGTGGCCGCGAGACTAACTGATGTATGAGTGTGGTGTAGGGCATAGATGTCCTTAGTAATCAGTGAGTATTCTTAGTATCCCTATAGATTTAGTGGTGTTTCTAATAATATGAGCTTGTATATTGCGAGTTCCCCATCCTCAGGTAGGTACCCAGGTGCCTGGATAGTTGGTCCTGAGGAGGGATGTGATTACGTTCTGGCTGGGTTGGAGGGGCCCTTAGGGGCTGATCCCACCTACTCAGAAAATCCAGCCATAACACCAGGTCTTAAGCCAATATGTTAATGGAGCCAGTCTAAGTTTGTCCTGTATATGATCCATGCCAAGTTCTGTATGAATGGAAAAAACCGAGGCGGATTGGGGGAGGGACAGGACTGAACGTAAAAAACTGTTCTCGGCTACCTGGATTTTGTCTAGGCGTACATAACCCCATAGGGAGGCACCATACAAAGCCACGGGAAGGGACTTGCTATTATAAACCTGGATGATGGCCTTCATAGGTCTATGGCCCAGCCTTTTAGCGAAACCTAAGATGGCCATAGATGTTCTTGTGACCGCTAGGCTTTTTGAGTTATTTCAACGCACTCACTGCTCTCTTCCAAATAGCCTGCACTAGTTGCATTTGTGGTATTTGCAGCATTAAGTCTTGATCTCAAATTGTGTTCCATCTGTTTTTTCATTTTTTTCGTAGCTATTTTTAGCTTTATCCCAACACTATTGTGGTTTGCTGAGGCTAGGTCTCTGATTGGGGTGAAGTCTGCAGGATATTTACAAGTGCCTGCTGGGCCAGAAGATCTGCCCTGTAGAATGTCTTTACTGGAGGGTTTGCAACAGTCCAATCACCCTATATTATTCATTTATTCAAACTGCTCTCCAGGTCAGGGTAAGCCAAAGTCAGGGTAAACAGGGTACAATGTGGTGTTAAGTTCCACGCTTTCACTGCCTCGCCGTTTCCACACTTAACTCTGTGTGCCTGTGGGATTTAAACTTTAAGCCATGCCGTGCCCCGCGTCCGGTGATTATGTTGGGAACCAGGAGGCCCCCTACAGGCTGTCAGTAGGCTTCTTTCCTCCTTTCGGTGAGCACAGGGCGTGCTTCTGCTTCTCCTGCTTCCTTCCTGATTGACTCGGGAGTCTGCTCGCGGCACTTCCCGGTAATTCCGGGTAATTCCCGGTATTTCGCGGCACTCACGGCGGCCACGGCAGTGACTTGTTCCCTCTCCCTCACCCTCCGCTCTGTTTCCTGCGTCTGACGTCAGGCGGGGGGAGGGCGGTACTACGGGACGATCGGCTCAACGCAGGCAGGGCAGGCAGGCAGCGTAATCCGTCACCGGGCACAACAGAGAGCATTGAGCATGGCAATATGGTTTCTTTTCAGGAGAGGAAGGAGTTTGGGACCCACCCCCAGAAGGGGATTTTTGGGGCCCTGTAGGGGACTTTTCTTTTGGTTTATCCCCACCTTTCTGTTGGGACTTGGTAGAATCTTTCTTCTGGTCACCACCTTGATTCTTAGGCCTTACCCTGCTTCTGACCCATTTGTCTGCCTTCTTTCCCAATTCTTGGGAGAGGTCAGATCAGAGTCTGCCAGGTACTGGTGTAAAAGCTGGTTTTTACAATTATTAAGGATCTGTCCCTCATAATTAAGTTGTACAATCCTTTTAAATAACACACCTTACTGCCAAGTCACTAGCCCTCCAGAGCCTTAGTAGCACAATCAACAAAGTCAACCCCGTCCTGAGTCTGTGCCTTTTGGGTGTCTCTGAACTTTAACCTGTATTGTTCAGTTGTTAGAACAAGCCCTTCAATCTGAGCACTCTCCAGGACTTTGTAATTATCAGCATCCTCTTCTCTTACAGTGAGGAGCTAGTCTCTTCCTTTGTCTGCAAAGGAGAGCCACAAGATTGCTGCCCACTGCTCCTGAGGGACCCTCTGTACTTTACAGGCCCTCTCCAGTGCAGTTCTCCATTTGTGGATGTCATCCCCACTCTGGTAGGGAGGGACAATCCTGTTCATGTTCCTATGGTCATGAGTATGTTCTCTAACTCTAGGGACACTGATGCTGCCACCATGGGGCTCTAGTCCCAACTTTCTAGAAGCTCTCTGGAGCTCCAGGGATTCCCTGTCTAGAGCCAACTGTGCTCTTCTGCTCCTGCGTTTCTTATTCTCCAAAGCAAGCAGTCTGCCCTCTCTCTCTCAGAGGAGGACTCTCACCGTTGGAGGTTGAGGTCCTATGAGATACAGAGGTCCCTACAGTTCAACCAGAATGGTGGGATACCACTGAGGGAGTTCTAGACCTTCTAGCTACACTGTGAGTCCCGCTGGAATGGGGGATAGGGGACCCCTGGGGACCCCTTCTTCATCCACAGGTAGAACTTGGTTGTCCAGGTTAGAATCATCTTGATCCCCCTGGTCAGCATCAAGGTCCAGCTCCTGGAGGTTTTCACCTCCTAGGCTTTCCTCTTCTGCTGCCCCACCCAACCTGCCTGTCTCATCAGACCTAGGAGTCTTTCTGAGATCATCGAATAGCAATACCTCTATGAGGCATTGGGTGCCTGCATGTCTCCCTGTCTTCAATTTGCTAGATGTACACATGGTCCTCAATTCTGTAAATGGGACATGGTCATAATTAGTTACTCTGGGGCCACTGGCCTCAGCCCTTGAAGACATACTAGTGTGGTGTGGTGTCTGCACCTACCTACTCTAGTGGGACTACTAAACTCTCTCTTGAGTTGTAGAAAGGGTGTGCTAGACCCTTGACACACAACTCTAAGTTCAGTACAACTTACTTAATTCTAAACTTGATGTATATGTACCTATGTATGTGGCATCACGAGGGTCAATGCTAGCAATTTTATTCCTGGACTGATCGGTCTTGGTTTTCCATGCCAGCATCTTTCCACAACCTTCCCCATACTCGTAATGGGCAAGCTTACTAGCTTCCCATTTCTCCCTAACTCTTTCTTCCAATATTTCTGTTATTTTTCTTTGTACTTCAGTCTATCGACCTCCAAACTTTCTCTGCTGGAGGAGGATGTTTCCGCAGCTATCTGTAGATGGAGAGACTTGATATTATTTTCCAGATCGTAAATCATTTGTTTAATTCCTTTTGTTTTATATGCTGTCAGACTAAGGATTTTCCCCCTAATTACTGCTTTATACGTGTCCCAGGTGGTCTGCACTGAGGCGCCTTCCTTATTATCCTCGAAGTAGAACCCTGTCTCTTCTTTGAGCTGATCGTCAATCTGAGGGTCAGAGAGGATTGTGCGATCTATAGTCCATCTTGAACCTTCGATACTATCTTTTAGTTGAAAAGTGATCTGGACTGCGGAGTGGTCCGAGAGGTGATTCGGAATATGTACTATCTGTCATCAGCAGAGATTAGGCATTATTTGGGGTTGCTGAGCAGGCTGCCGTATCCTTGGAACGTAGTATTTTTCCAGGCGCGCAGGTGCCTCTGCGCGAGCTCGTCAGCCCACAGCAGCTCGAGGGAGTCTTCAAGTAGAAAATTGGTGTGGGAGCACACTGCTTCACCTCCCAGCAGGGTCACCCCTAAGCATCATGGTAGATGCAGTCCGACTAGCGAGTACACTTGCAAACTCTTTAGAGTGGTCCAAATAATGCCTAATCTCTGCTGATGACAGATAATAATCTAGAAACACGTGTCCAGAGATGGCCAGCACTAATCTGCACCCACCTGGTGAAACACTCCACAACAATTTTTTTAAGTTGTCAATGAGTTGTAAAGATTTTGAGTGGCAGCTATAGAGATGGAAGGACCTTGTCCAGATAACCGAGTAACCACCTGATAAACATGTTTCACTGAGTCTTGTGCTGATTCTATTTGATTACAAGAGAATTTACTTTTTTCTATAATCAGAAGTTGTTTATATTTGGACAGAGCCTGTTTGTAATATGATTTTTGAGCGGGATCGTAATCTAATCGCCATCTACGCTCTTGGCGTCTACAAATTTGTTTTTCAAGCCTGAGGGTTGTATTGAACCAAGGGGCAGACAGCATAGCCCTATTGGTGGACCTTCCGCCGTATTGAAAGCATCCAAAATCCACTTCGTATAGATGGTAGCTGCCTTCTCAGGATCAGAAGGAGCAACTGACAGATCAAATATAGGTAATGGCTAAGAAGGCTTAAAGATCTTGAATTAAAGACATCTAAAAATATAAAGACAAGGATCATTGTGATATTTAATGTACCTTTATGGACTTACTTTTGAACATGTGCAGATGATTTGTATATATAGCCTTAAATAGTGGTCTGCTCGGCACAAACGAAGGGATCTGGTGTTTTTTTTCCCTACGTTATGCACCGTGCCAGATTACCTGCTTTAACTGATTTGTACTCGTGATAGACATTAGAGCACCATCTTTGCCTATTGCCAACCACCGACTGTTTAACTAATATCACTGCTGCTTGCGTTCGCAGACGATGGTCCCTGTAACACCTCACAGATCAGGTCGATTCAGCAAAGATGATTTTCTTCAGTTCCGACAACCAATGCAAGAGAAGTATTCGAAACATCCAAAGCCTGTGTGCCTGTAGTAGAGCCGGTATCCAATCCAACTGGAGCTAAAGCATCCCGTGCCGACATCAACATGGGAATAGGCTGAGGACACTGCACTACGTAGGCCTTTAACGGGTCCAGCAATACATCCGCGTCCCCGAAGGCCACGTCAGAAACGCTTATTATACGCTATCTATAATGAAATTTGGAAAATCTCTCAACAAGAAGCTGCAGAGCGATTGCGTGAAATTGACAGAGTTAACTTAGGAAAGGCTTAGTCTGTGGTTGTCAATGGTTTGACCACACCGACATCCAGGATTTATTCCCTGGGCAGCATTGTATCTTCTGCTATAGATATAATGGAACAGGATCTGTCCATCTTACAACAAGGACAGTTATGATCCATTCTATTATTAAACTGGACGCTGCAATCTTTGCGTTCTGGTCATGTGCCCTGGCAATATATTAACAGTACGTCTTTAATCTCCGCATATAATCTATCACAGAGACAAATGAGAATGGCACAAAGAGATGCAAAATATACAATGCTGCACATTGAGAAATTAGACCAATTACCTTTCACTGTGGCAGAGTCACCGTCCACAGAATGGTTAATTCATGGCCATATAACATTGGCAATTACAAATGTATGTAAAATCTTAAGAGCAGGATGTTTGGTTAATGGGGGATAAGGGTGGGGGTAATTTAAAAATATTTATTCCATTTTTTTTACATTTTTGAATTTTATGTAAAAAATTAGGAGCAGAATGTTCGTTAAAAATACAGTTTAATAAAACAATTATAGAAACAAATATTTTTTTCAAAAATAAAATTTGAATTCTAACATGTTTTAAACTTTGGAAGGTCTATTTTTGGGTGCTAATATTTTGATGTAAATTGTATAAAATATTTTATAAATATTTTTTTACATTGATAAAATATTTTATATAAAAACACAATGTACAAAATATGGCGGTGCCATACCAAAAGAACCAGCGGAAGGTTGGTTGGTTTCCTAGCGTCAGCTCTAACTGCAGTGGTTTAGGGAACGTGACTCTTCCCCCTTCAAGAGTTTGACACCAGCCGCTGTACTAGTGATACGTGTACTATCAATAAATAACTGTAAGAGGGCCAAGGGTCATAAGCACTCAACACACATGCTCTTCCAGAACAAGGGCTGCCTGTCTCCTATGAACACTAATCATTTCTGGACAAAAAACTGTGAAGTTTCTGCCCACACATGGGATCGAACTAGCCTTTGTGGATCAGCCGCTCTGGGCCTGCAATCGGGGTCAATCAGCAGCCCTAGTTTTGTTGCATTTGCATGAAGTGTTCACCCACCCGTCTTCTCCAGGTGTTGTTGAAAAGGGTTGGAATAGGGTGGAGATGACAGAGGGAGTGTCTGTTGTTCGCTTACACGTCTTCTACAGGTACTGCTGTAGAGTCTAGAATAGGTTGGGTTTGTGAAGGGAGTGCTTAGTGTTCACTCGCTAGCCGTGTGCAACTCCTGCTGGAGAGAGTCTACAATAGGTTTGGGTTTGTGAGAGAGTGCTTAGTGTTCACTCGCTAGCCGTGTGCAAGTCCTGCTGGAGAGAGTCTAGAATAGGTTGGGGATTGTGAGAGAGTGCTTAGTGTTCACTCACCAGCCATCTGCAGGTCCTGCGGGAGAGAGTTAAGAATAGGTTGGGTTTGTGGGAGAGTGCTTAGTGTTCACTCGCCAGCCGTCTGCAGGTCCTGCTGGAGAGAGTCTAGAATAGGTTGGGTTTGTGAAGGGAGTGCTTAGTGTTTACTCGTCAGCCGTCTGCAGGTCCTGCTGGAGAGAGTCTAGAATAGGTTGGGTTTGTGAAGGGAGTGCTTAGTATTCACTCGCCAGCCGTCTGCAGGTCCTGCTGGAGAGAGTTAAGAATAGGTTGGGTTTGTGGGAGAGTACTTAGTGTTCACTCGCTAGCCGTCTGCAGGGCCTGCTGGAGAGAGTCTACAATAGGTTTGGGTTTGTGAGAGAGTGCCTAGTGTTCACTCACCAGCCGTCTGCAGGTCCTGCTGGGGAGAGTCTAGAATAGTTTGGGTTTGTGAGAGAGTGCTTAGTGTTCACTCGCCAGCAGTCTGCAGGTTTCTGCTGTAGAGACTAGAATAGGTTGGGTTTGTGAGAGAGTGCTTGGTGTTCACTCACCAGCCGTCTGCAGGTCCTGCTGGAGAGAGTTTAGAACAGGTTGGGTTTGTGAGAGAGTGCTTAGTGTTCACTCGCCAGCCGTCTGCAGGTCCTGCTGGAGAGAGTCTAGAATAGGTTGGGTTTGTGAGAGAGTGCTCAGTTTTCACTCGCCAGCCGTATGCAGGTCCTGATGGAGAGAGTTTAGAACAGCATCCAAACCTCTTTTACAAAAACTCCATTGGCTCTCCATACGACAGCGAGTAAAATTTAAAATCTGTTGTATAATACATAAAAACATAAATGGACAGGGCCCTACCTACCTGCAACAGAAATGTATTCCCTACATCCCGTCTGGGTCACTTAGATCCAGCACAAGCCACCAACTGGTAGTCCCTCATGTCAAAAAGACCAGACACGGAGGCAGAGCACTGTCCGTAGCAGGACCCATTCTATGGAATCGACTCCCCTTAAATCTCAGGCTCTGCACCTCTCACATACAGTTTAGAAAACTCCTCAAAACTGTCTTATTTAAAAATGAGATCTAATCCCGATTGGTGTTCTTTTCTGTATTTGTTGACTGGCCCAAAAGCCCAGAGATACTCCTGATGGAGTCGATTCCAGCGCTATATAAGCTTGTAAATAAATAAATAAATAAATAAATCTCTACTCACCTCTCAACCCCTCATCCTAGGCTACTGTTCACCCCATCGCCCCTATCCCTCTAATCTGGATTCTACCTTTCTAATTGCATAATCTAGTTTGACCTAATATATTTCAACTTTCATTTTTTATATTCGAAGCTGGGCCCTCCCTTCAAGATTTGCTGATTTCCACATAGTAATCGCATGCATATAAGCCACAAAAGCAGAAAGAGTACCGTCTTCTCTCTGGACATCTGCTGTCATGATTCTGCTGTTTAATGGGCTGCCTTTGTAGAAAGGAGTCATGAAATTTTCCTCCAGCCACCCCGTGATTTACCCCATCCCTTCCTTCCTTCATCTGACCATACCCCCTTCTCCCCAACTCCCATCAGCTTCCCTCCACGTGAGCATTCAGTACCCTGGTCCCTCCCCTCTTTCCACTCGTCCCTCCCCTCTTTCCACTCTGGAAATTTGGTGCTCTTAGCCATGGAATCCCTTTCTCGAAGATCACTAGACTCTAAACTTCATACACTCTACAATCTAAGATTGAGTGAATGGTCATGGAGATTCTCCCCCTCTTTCGAACACCTCCAACACCTGAGATCTCTAAGAATCATTTACAACAAACACATACACAGCTCAAAAGGAAACGTCTTTAGGAAACAGCTAAACAATGCCAGGACTCGACCTAAAAAACAGTTTGAACTCGTTAAATTGCAATCTAACAGGAAAGACAACCTACTTTCTGGGTCTAATCTGCAGCCTAACCGCAAAGAACTTGCCGCCTTCTTCCTGGGAAAGACGAAAACATTGAAAGTGACTTAAAGACTGCATTGGATCTCGTCCTGACGCCTTCACACAACAGCACTCACCCGCCCGTGTGGCCTGAGCATCCTGCACCCTCCCAAAAATATTGCCCCGTCGTGTTCATTCAAATCCTTTGATGAAATGACCATACCACAAATCCTGTCAACACTTAAACCTTCAAACCCCTTCAGCGATCCGCTTCCTTCAAATCTCTTCATTGAGATTAAACCCCTCTTCTCCCACTCTGGACCTTAAATAGTAAATGATTCATTAATTCAAGGCAGCATACCAGACTGCCTCAAGTCTGGACAGATAACCTCCATTCTTAAAAAACCCACAGCAGAACACACTGATCTAAATAACGTCTGCCCTATCTCTAGCATCCCAACTCTTTCAAAGCTCCTCTAGAAATTAGCACATTTCTATGCTTTAGAAATGTGTCCATACCCAGTTATGCAATTATAGTGACCTGCTGGTCACTGTTTTAGTCTTTCAACTGTACCAGCCACTCCCCGAGGGCTGGCTCACGACCCACCCCACACCCCACCCACGGAGTCAGTTTTACCATATAGTGGTTCACATCTGAAGCATGAGAGTGTCAATTGTCCCTGCCAGCTCATAGACATGGCTGTGCTAGAACTGTCCACACTGCCTTGAGCGTCTACAGAGGCAGTGGGCCGCATGCCCTCCTGTGACCTCAGATGTATTTCTCCTATGATGGTCAATAACCTCAGCTCAGTGCCTTCGAGCCCCTTTCCTCCGTGTGTGCATCAAGAAGTTGTAGCAATAACAGGATGCATCTGTCATCATGAAGAACAAGATGGGCTAAGAGTAGGGGTGCGGCCAACTGGTACTTTCCGCAGCTTTGGAAATTAAAATAGCGACAGGGCTTAAAATAAACAATAGCCAAGGAGCTCCCGCCTTAAAGCTTACGAGAGGTGACACAAAGTGTTTTTGATAAAATAGTTCAAACTTTTGTTATATTCTGTGGTCAAGCACCTGCCAAAATTAGATTGTGTGGTCAACGGTTCCTGATTTCAAATTTATAAAAGGACTACTTATCTGCCCATTCGTTGACTGTAGGAGAGAAGGGTCTGCTTCCAATGGTTACCCCCACTTTTTGCTGTGCTTCACTGGTTTTTCGACTTTAGACTGGCTGTGGCCCTGCTAATTAGGTCCACAGCCAAGTTATCCTCTCTCAAAATTGATACCATGCACTTTAGGTACATACCAGATTGGTTACTGGGTCACCCTTGTGAGCCCCTGTACAGTGTACCATAGGTACCCAGGGCATAGGTGCACCCTAGGCCTACCAGGGACTGCAGCATGTATTATGCCACCACTGGACAGCCTTCCAAACTGACATCACAGGTCTGTTCACACAGCCTGGGTAAGGTGGTGTAATCACCCCTTACTTAGATATAGTATACCTATATCTATATCTATATCTATCTATCTATATATATATTCACTGAAAAAACCATAGGTTATAGACCATATATAGTTAGGAATTAGCATTTACAAAACCTTATTTTACTCGCATAAAACCATTGAAATTCCATATATAGTTAGTTGCACTAACTATATATCGCGCACCCGCAATCCACTGCTGATGATGTCACACATTACATCATTCATGACATGGTCAGTGACATCACTGATGACATCACTGATGACATCTCAAATGACATCACTGATGACATCACTGATGACATCTCATTTGACATTACTGAACACATCACTGATGATATCATTCATGTGATAATACGATGAACCTCTTTAGACTCTAATATAACCTTAGATACAATCAGTGTAAACAGACACTCACAGACTGTCACACATCCATGGAGTTACTCACACACCTAGTCAGTCATGCAAAGAATCAATCACACCTCCATTTCCTCAACTATACAGTTATACAAACTTTACTTATTCAAACATGTACTAACACATATTTACTCTCTTATACCATTTCTGATCTAAGTTCACAATGATCCATACAGCCACTCACACATTCACTGGCTCTTATGTTCAGTTATTTATATATGTGAACTCTCACATGGACTGTGTTTTACATATGTACTTACTTTGACATGTAGCACTGAGATATCCATTCACTCACCAATACACTCATGCACACAGTCAACCGCCCATACAGCTGTTTCCACATGCACTCTTGAACCCATACACCAAGTGAATCAACTGCTCACACATCTATGCACAGAGTCATACACCTCCCAGCCACCCACACACACACTCAGTCTCCCATACAAATACTTCGACAATCAATCAATAACCCATATAGTTACTCATATAGCTACTGATCAACACATGCAGCAGTTTACAGAACAGACATAATGATGCAGAAATTAAGACAGTTTAGTCACTAACCCATGCACTCAGTGAGACACATTTAATCACTCACTCATACAGTCAGTCACGCACCTACTAAATCCTTCATCCAGACACTTCTACATCCACTCATTCTTCAATATGTAAGACATATTTTAACTTTACAGAAACATACAGTCACTGGATGTTGTCATCAGTGATGTCATCAGTGATGTCATTTGAGATGTCATCAGTGATGTCACTGACCATGTCATGAATGATGTAATATGTGACATGATCAGCAGTGGATTGCGGGTGCGCCATATATAGTTAGTGCAACTAACTATATATGCAAATTTCAATGGTTTTTTGTGAGTAAAATAAGGTTTTGTAAATGCTAATTCCTAACTATATATGGTGTATAACCTATGGTTTTTTCAGTGAATTTTCAAGGTTTTGTAAATGCTAATTCCTAACTATATAAGGTCTACCTCCTATGGTTTTTTCAGTGAATTTCAATGGTTTTTTAATAGCAAATATCAAAAGCTGTAAAATGTATTCTTCTTTTAAAGGAAAAATATATTTTATATGTATTTAATATATTTTTTTATGTATATACATTTTTTGAGGGAACAAATGTATCAACTATCATGCTGAAGAAGAGTGTGGGGGAAAAAAAACAAAGAGGAGGACTAAGAGGAAAGAACAATCAGTTCAAAAATACAATTGCTTTAAAGCATGAAGTGCTTTTCCACACATTTACATTTAAATAACCCATATTAGAACATACAAAATATCTACAGAGGAGACGGTGTACATTGAATTTTAGACTCTTCATTGGTACCTACATGTTGGTACTTACATCACCCACACAACACAACAGCTCTATACAGAGCTACCCTACCTCAAAGCACTCCAAAATATTATTTTGCTATTTCCCTTGGTTTTCCCCTTGTTACGCTTTCCGGAACGCTACCCGGTGCGCGGACCGGGCGCTAACCGTGCGAAAATTTGAAAAAAAGGGTTGTTTTTTTTACATATATGGGCCTCCTCAGCCACCCTCAGAAAACCTAGGGGGTCAGGATATGTCTCCCGTGCCCCCTTATACCCATTCCCAACATTGTTTATCCTCCATCTTGTGACTAAATTCATCCGAAACACAAGATGGCGGACTCCCGTTACGCTACCGGTGAGCTACCTGGTTCGCGTACCGGGTAGCGCTTCCACCGCGAAAAATCGAATTTATTTTTTTTGCCCCGCGGGGCCCTTTAATAGCCCCCACATCAATCCTAGGGGGTCAGGAGGGGTCTACCTTGCCCCTTTCATTCATTTCCCCCTTCGTTTATTTCCACCTCTTGTCTCTCGATCCTACCGAGAGACAAGATGGCGGCCGCTCCGGACTGTTTAGAATGTTGAGAGTCACCGGAGAGCCAATCCGCTTCTCCTCGCGAAGTTCCGTTACGCGTCTGGTACGCGAACCGGGGCGCTAACCGGGACGCTGTCACAGATATATATATTTTTTTTAGCGTTAATTTCTCAAAATCCACTGGAGCACATATCTTGAGACCTAGCAAAGGCACATCGGGCTACCAGTCCCTACAATTTTGCCAAGTTTTGTAGAAATCCATTCCAGCCGTTCGAGCTAAAAGTGAGTCCAACCGCCCTATGGAAAACTCAATGTTAAAAACACGTTTTGGGACCCCCTTTTTTCTCGGCCCCCGCTTGACGAAACCCCCCAAACTTTCAGGGGACGCTCAGAAACAAAATGTGCCATTTTCCTGAACATTTCAGCCAATTCCGTCCATCAACGCCAAAGTTATTCAACATAGAATTTTCAGAAATCCCTATTCAAAAAAATCTTAACTATATATACCTACTGGCGACCGCCAGTAGGTAATATATATATACGCCAGTAGGTAATATATATATATATATATATATATATATATATAAATATATATATATATATATATATATATATATATATATATATATATATATATATATATATATAACATTTCTATGGCAAAATGAAACCCCTCATTTTGTTCCTTTGCAAATTAAATGTTTTAAGTGTTAACACTTTATTCCAATCAAGATGACTTCAGGTGTGCCATACTTTTGTCATAAGTAAGACTGTTAGCGCTCTAGTTGTATATTTTTTTTAGCGTTAATTTCTCAAAATCCACTGGAGCACATATCTTGAGACCTAGCAAAGGCACATCGGGCTACCAGTCCCTACAATTTTGCCAAGTTTTGTGGAAATCCATTTCAGCCGTTCGAGCTAAAAGTGAGTCCAACCGCCCTATGGAAAACTCAATGTTAAAAACACGTTTTGGGACCCCCCTTTTTTCTCGGCCCCCGCTTAACGAAACCCCCCCAAACTTTCAGGGGACGCTCAGAAACAAAATATGCCATTTTCCTGACAATCGTAGCCAATTCCGTCCATCAACGCCAAAGTTATTCAACATAGAATTTTCAGAAATCCCTATTAAAAGAAATCCTAACTATATATACCTACTGGCGACCGCCAGTAGGTAATATATAACATTTCTATGGCAAAATGAAACCCCTCATTTTGTTCCTTTTCAAATTAAATGTATTAAGTGTTACCACTTTATTCCAATCAAGATGACTTCAGGTGTGCCATACTTTTGTCATAAGTAAGACTGTTAGCGTTCTAGTTGTTCTTTAGAACACTCAGGGACATTCTGTCATTGGGCTATAGTTGGGCTACATCTGGCTGATATTTGGGCTACATTTGGGCTCTTTTGTCTCTGGTGGCCATCTTGGGAGACTGCATATCAGAATTTTTTTAATGAAATATAGGAGGATTTGAGAAGTCACTCAAAATGTGCCCTAATTTTTCTTTCTTCAGCACTAATCATAATTTCTATGGCAAAATGAACCCCCTCATTTTGTTCCTTTGCAAATTAAATGTTTTAAGTGTTAACACTTTATTCCAATCAAGATGACTTCAGGTGTGCCATACTTTTGTCATAAGTAAGACTGTTAGCGCTCTAGTTGTTCTTTAGAACACTCTGGGACATTCTGTCACTGGGCTATAGTTGGGCTACATCTGGCTGATATTTGGGCTACATTTGTTTTTTTTGTCTCTGGTGGCCATCTTTGGGCTACATTGGGCTACATTGGGCTACATTTGGGCTCTAACATATATATAGCCCAATGTAGCCCAATATATATTTTTCAAAGTTAATTTTCGTAAAAACCACTGGAGCATATATCTTGAGACATAGCAAAGGCACATCGGGCTACCAGTCCCTACAATTTTGCAAAGTTTTGTGGAAATCCATTCAGCCGTTTGAGCTAAAAGTGAGTCCAACCGCCCTATGGAAAACTCAATGTTAAAAACACGTTTTGGGACCCCCCTTTTTTCTCGGCCCCCGCTTGACGAAACCCCCCCAAACTTTCAGGGGACGCTCGGAAACAAAATGTGCCATTTTCCTGAAAATTTCAGCCAATTCCATCCATCAACGCCAAAGTTATTCAACATAGAATTTTCAGAAATCCCTATTCAAAAAAATCCTAACTATATATACCTACTGGCGACCGCCACCGTGATCGTCATGTGATCAAGCCTCGTTTGGAAGGTGAAACGCGTTATGGCGGATGGCTGGTGTGATTACTAAATAAATCACCGATAATTTAGCACAAAATCTGGGCTCACTCTCGTTATTTCTGGTCAACTTACCGAAATGAATGGCGTTTTCTTCATTCATATATATATATATATATATATATATATATATATATATATATATATATATATATATATATATATATATATATATATATATATATATATATATATATTACCTACTGGCGGTCGCCAGTAGGTATATATAGTTAGGATTTTTTCTCTATGGGATTTTTGAAAATTCTATGTCTAATAACTTTGGCGTTTGTGGACGCAATTGGCTGAAATTTTCAGGAAAATGGAACATTTTGTTTCTGAGCAGCCCCTGAGAATTTGGGGGGGTTTCATCAAGGGGGGGCCGAGAAAAAAGGGGGGTCCCAAAACGCATTTTTCCCATGTTAATTTCCATAGGGCGGTTGGCCTCACTTTTAGCTCGAACGGCTGAATGGATTTGCACGAAACTTGGCAAAATTGTAGGGACTGTTAGCCTGATGTGCCTTTGCTAGGTCTCAATATATGTGCTCCAGTGGATTTTGAGTAATTTAGGTTCAAAAAAATATATATATCTGGGCGGAGCCTAACCACACATCTGATCTGATTGGCTGTCAGCACTTCATCCAAGAAGTGTTGGCAGCCATCTTGGGACCAATATACATGATAGCACCTCATTAAAAAGCATTGTAGTTAATAGAGGGTTTTAGGACTTTAGTTACATTATAAATCATTTGTTGATGGTACCATACTCGCTTTAGGAATTGTGGTGGGTTCTAAGGTGATTTTACCATGTGAAAAAACCTTCTGCTGTGATATCATGAATATTGTTTGAAAGAAAACTAATATCTCATGATTTTCCCACAGTGGTTTGGAAGGGGATCTATAAGCTAAACTGAAAGCATATTTTCTGTAAATTCACATTATCTTTCTCAGTCATGTGAAAATGAAGTCTGACATTCTCAGTAAAACATGTACATCCAACAAGGACAGAGACTGTCAGTTGATTCCTTTGTGTTCTACTGCAGCCTCCTAGAGTGTTCTAAAGAACAACTAGAGCGCTAACAGTCCTACTTATTACAAAGGTATGGCACACCTGAAGCCATCTTGATTGGAATAAAGTGGTAACTCTTAAAACATTTAATTTAAAAAGAAACAACATGAGGGGGTATATTTTGCCATAGAAAGTATGATTAGTGCTGCAGAAAGAAAAATTAGGGCACATTTTGAGTGACTTCTCAAATCCTTTTCTATTTCATTAAAACATTCTGACATGCAGTCTCCCAAAATGGCCACCAGAGACAAAAGAGCCCAAATGTAGCCCAAATATCACCCAGATGTAGCCCAAGTATAGCCCAATGACAGAATGTCCCAGAGTGTTCTAAAGAACAACTAGAGCGCTAACAGTCCTACTTATTACAAAGGTATGGCACACCTGAAGCCATCTTGATTGGAATAAAGTGGTAACTCTTAAAACATTTAATTTAAAAAGAAACAACATGAGGGGGTATATTTTGCCATAGAAAGTATGATTAGTGCTGCAGAATGAAAAATTAGGGCACATTTTGAGTGACTTCTCAAATCCTTTTCTATTTCATTAAAACATTCTGACATGCAGTCTCCCAAAATGGCCACCAGAGACAAAAGAGCCCAAATGTAGCCCAAATATCACCCAGATGTAGCCCAAGTATAGCCCAATGACAGAATGTCCCAGAGTGTTCTAAAGAACAACTAGAGCGCTAACAGTCCTACTTATTACAAAGGTATAGCACACCTGGAGCCATCGTGATGGGAATAAAGTGGTAACTCTTAAGACATTTAATTTAAAAAGGAACAAAATGAGGGGGTATATTATGCAATAAAAGGTATTATTAGTGCTGCAGAAAGAAAAATTAGGGCACATTTTGAGTGACTTTTCAAATCCTCTTCTATTTCATTAAAAAATTCTGACATGCAGTCTCCCAAAATGGCCACCAGAGACAAAAGAGCCCAAATGTAGCCCAAATATCACCCAGATGTAGCCCAAGTATAGCCCAATGACAGAATGTCCCAGAGTGTTCTAAAGAACAACTAGAGCGCTAACAGTCCTACTTATTACAAAGGTATGGCACACCTGAAGCCATCTTGATTGGAATAAAGTGGTAACTCTTAAAACATTTAATTTAAAAAGGAACAAAATGAGGGGGTATATTTTGCCATATGAATTATGATTAGTGCTGCAGAAAGAAAAATTAGGGCACATTTTGAGTGACTTCTCAAACCCTCTTCAATTTCATTAAAAAATTCTGACATAGTCTCGCAAGATGGCCACCAGAGACAAAAGAGCCTAAATGTAGCCCAAATATCACCCAGATGTACCCCAAGTATAGCCCAATGACAGAATGTCCCAGAGTGTTCTAAAGAACAACTAGAGCGCTAACAGTCTTACTTATGACAAAAGTATGGCACACCAGAAGCCATCTTGATTGGAATGAAGTGGTAAGTCTGAAAACACTCAATTTAAAAAGGAACAACATGAGGGGGTTAATTTTGCCATAGAAAGTATGATTAGTGCTTCAGAAAGAAAAATTAGGGATCATTTTGAGTGACTTCTCAAATCCTCTTCTATTTCATTAAAAAAATTCTGACATGCAGACTGAAACATGCACTTTGAATACCAGCAGCAGACGTCCCTGGTGAGCAGTAGCTTTACTACAGTGATCTAATGTGCAACTAGAGTGCTAACATTCAGAATTTATGGCAAATGTGTGACACATCTGAATGCCTTCTTGATGGAACCAAAGTAAACAAGCATTGAAAATGCAATAGATCTCGCCCTCGTTTAAGTTAAAGCCATTCTGTTTGTAATGAGGTGGCTTTTTAGCTTTGCTTTTATTAGTGTTTTTTCAACTTTCATGTAAATAACGCACCGTTTTCACCAAATCGACTTTGCCCAAGCACACCCTTCCCTTCGGCCAACAAATCCCAAAAATTCGGCACACCTGCCGATCCACTCTCCCTACAGCTCACCCAAGCCCCGTCCCTCTAGCGCAACTGGAACACCCCAAATTCACCTTCTCCATGCGCACCAAAAACTCCCATTGAATAACATGACAATTCGCTACTCCGCACAAAAATTGCTCTTTAAAGCACTTCCACTGCTCCGATCCGCTTCAAACTTGGCTGGACACTAGATCCAGCGATTCCCTAACATCTCACCAAAAATCAGCCCAATCCATCCACTGGAACGGGGACGAATTTCAACCCGAATACGCGCCCCCCGCAAACACAAAAAAAGCCATAAAACGGCCAAATCTCGACCAAAAACCGCCAAAATCCCTCAAAACCTTGCCAACACCAATACGCACGAAACTGAACCGGCCCCTCAGCCCTAGGCTCCGAGAACCCTACTTAATTGACCCAAAAGCCCTAAAAAAGCAACATAATACACACGAAAACGCCCTAACAACCCTAAAATGCATATAAGTATATGTATGCATGCATTTATGTTTGTATTTATATAGATATACAGATGATATATGTTTATATATGTATGTATATATATATATTCACTGAAAAAACCATAGGCTATAGACCATATATAGTTAGGAATTAGCATTTACAAAACCTTGAAAATTCACTGAAAAAACCATAGGTTATAGACCATATATAGTTACGAATTAGCATTTACAAAACCTTGAAAATTCACTGAAAAAAACATAGGTTATAGACCATATATAGTTAGGAATTCGCATTTACAAAACCTTATTTTACTCACACAAAACCATTGAAATTCCATATATAGTTAGTTGCACTAACTATATATCGCGCACCCGCAATCCACTGCTGATGATGTCACATATTACATCATTCATGACATGGTCAGTGACATCACTGATGACATCACTGATGACATCTCAAATGACATCACTGATGACATCACTGATGACAACATCCAGTGACTGTATGTTTCTGTAAAGTTAAAATATGTCTTACATATTGAAGAATGAGTGGATGTATAAGTGTCTGGATGAAGGATTTAGTAGGTGCATGACTGACTGTATGAGTGAGTGATTAAATGTGTCTCACTGAGTGCATGGGTTAGTGACTAAACTGTCTTAATTTGTGCATCATTATGTCTGTTGTTCTGTAAACTGTTGCATGTGTTGATAAGTAGCTATATGAGTAACTATATGGGTTATTGATTGGTTGCCCAAGTATTTGTATGGGAGACTGAGTGTGTGTGTGGGTGGCTGGGAGGTGTATGACTCTGTGCATAGATGTGTGAGCAGTTGATTCACTAGATGTATGGTTTCAAAAGTGCATGTGGAAACAGCTGTATGGGCGGTTGACTGTGTGCATGAGTGTATTGGTGAGTGAATGGATATCTCAGTGCTACATGTCAAAGTAAGTACATATGTAAAACACAGTACATGTGAGAGTTGACATATATAAATAACTGTGCATAAGAGCCAGTGAATGTGTGAGTGGCTGTATGGATCATTGTGAACTTGTATCAGGGATTGTATAAGAGAGTTAATATGTGTTAGTATATGTTTGAATAAGTAAAGTTTGTATAACTGTATAGTTGAGGAAATGGAGGTGTGATTGATTTTTTGATTGACTGACTAGGTGTGTGAGTAACTCCATGGATGAGTGACAGTCTGTGAGTGTCTGTTTACACTGATTGTATCTAAGGTTATATTAGAGTCTGAAGAGGTTCATCGTATTATCACATGAATGATATCATCAGTGATGTGATCAGTAATGTCAAATGAGATGTCATCAGTGATGTCATCAGTGATGTCATTTGAGATGTCATCAGTGATGTCATTTGAGATGTCATCAGTGATGTCATCAGTGATGTCACTGACCATGTCATGAATGATGTAATATGTGACATCATCAGCAGTGGATTGCGGGTGCGCGATATATAGTTAGTGCAACTAACTATATATGGAATTTCAATGGTTTTGTGTGAGTAAAATAAGGTTTTGTAAATGCGAATTCCTAACTATATATGGTCTATAACCTATGTTTTTTTCAGTGAATATATATATACATATATATACATATATATATACATATATATATATATATATATATTCACAGAAAAAACCATAGGTTATAGTCCATATATAGTTAGGAATTTGCATTTACAAAACCTTGAAAATTCACTGAAAAAACCATAGGTTATAGACCATATATAGTTAGGAATTTGCATTTACAAAACCTTATTTTACTCGCATAAAACCATTGAAATTCCATATATAGTTAGATGCGCTAACTATATATCGCGCACCCGCAATCCACTGCTGATGATGTCACATATTACATCATTCATGACATGGTTAGTGACATCACTGATGACATCACTGATGACATCTCAAATGACATCACTGATGACAACATCCAGTGACTGTATGTTTCTGTAAAGTTAAAATGTGACTTACATATTGAAGAATGAGTGGATGTATAAGTGTCTGGAAAAAGGATTTAGTAGGTGCATAACTGACTGTATGAGAGAATGATTAAATGTGTCTTAATGAGTGCATGGGTTAGTGACTAAACTATCTTAATTTGTGCATCATTATATCTGTTGTTCTACAAACTGCTGCATGTGTTGATCAGTAGCTATATGAATAACTGTATGGGTTATTGATTGGTTGTCCAAGTATTTGTATGGGACACTGAGTGAGTGTGTATGGGTAGCTGGGAGGTGTGTGACTCTGTACATAGATGTGTGAGTAGTTGATTCACTAGATGTATGGGTTCAAAAGTGCATGTGGAAACAGCTGTATGGGCGATTGACTGTGTGCATTAGTGTATTAGTGAGTGAATGGATATCTCAGTGCTACATGTCAAAGTAAGTACATATGTAAAACACAGTACATGTGAGAGTTGACATATATAAATAAGTGTGCATAAGAGCCAGTGAATGTGTGAGTGTCTGTATGGATCATTGTGAACTTGTATCAGGGACTGTATAACAGAGTAAATATGTGTTAGTATATGTTTGAATAAATAAGGTGTGTATAACTGTATAGTTGAGGAAATGGAAGTCTGATTGATTGTTTGCATGACTGACTAGGTGTGTGAGTAACTCTATGGATGAGTGACAGTCTGTGACTGTCTGTTTACACTGATTGTATCTAAGGTTATATTAGAGTCTGAAGAGGTTCATGGTATTATCACATGAATGATATCATCAGTGATGTGATCAGTAATGTCAAATGAGATGTTATCAGTGATGTCATCAGTGATGTCATTTGAGATGTCATCAGTGATGTCATCAGTGATGTCACTAACCATGTCATGAATGATGTAATATGTGACATCATCAGCAGTGGATTGCGGGTGCGCGATATATAGTTAGCGCATCTAACTATATATGGAATTTCAATGGTTTTATGCGAGTAAAATAAGGTTTTGTAAATGCAAATTCCTAACTATATATGGTCTATAACCTATGGTTTTTTCAGTGAATTTTCAAGGTTTTGTAAATGCAAATTCCTAACTATATATGGACTATAACCTATGGTTTTTTCTGTGAATTTCAATGGTTTTTTAATAGCAAATATCAAAAGCTGTCAAATGTCAAGTACGTGATAGGTAAAAACGTTTTCGTGTTTATGCACGCTGATGTGCTTTGAACGCTGCCCCCCCTCCCCTCTTTTCTCTTAGTAATACTCTCTCTTTGCAGATAGTGAAGGGTAGTTAACGCAGACCTATACCCCCGTTGTAATCCGTCGTACCTGCTTGTCTCTCCATTTCATTGATTGTTATCCAAGCATTTACTGTTTTAGAATTGGTTCTCTTTGGATCATTCTCTATTTACAAACAAGCACAAAGTCGCAATACTCTGTTTAGTTTTTGCAGATAGTGAAAAATCGTGTAAAAAAATAAAAGTAATCGAGCAAAATCAGTAGACCACTAATTGGATCTCTTTTTGACCTCGCTAAAATACAAACATTAGGAACAACCCTTCATGAGAAATACGAAAATAGTGAGATGAACTAAGCTCCACACCATGATGGCTGCAAGACAGATCGACTCCGCCACCCACCCCGCCCAAAATAACAACAAACCCTATGCAAATATTATAAATAGATACAACACACCAGCAAAGTAAAAGGGTAAAACATTTTATTAAATAACTATTTACATAACTATTTTATACTTTTTATTGCCCGACCCGGCTAGCTCAATCGATCGAGCATGAAACTCATGCACTGATAGCAAGCGTTGCTGCTGATGCTATGCAGACAAAAACTGTTTTTCAGTTTGTACATTCTTTAAGATTTTTCCATCCAAGGCTGGTTGAGAGTTTGTAGAACGATGGCTTCAGATTTTCTACATACTGTGTGGTGGCGCGGACTGGGAGGGGGCGCTTCGCTCCTGCCCCCTCCCCAAGTAAGATTTTCATACGTGAGTGTTCGTTCATGCTTTTGGTCCCTGAGTTGCTTCGATGTCACTGCCTTACACAAATGGCATAAGTCCTGGACGTTGAGTGCCATACTTCAGAGTTCTAAGTAGCGCTTGTAACACTGTCTAAACCTTATTTGCACCTGCTGCAGCTTCACTATTCAAAGTAAGTGGGGTCCGTTTGTGGACCTGCCTGCATTAGAAAACAATGTGATACGGTGCCTCCCTAAACCGCGTCACGGAGGCCCCCGAGGGGCGGTGAAATGGCGCGGACTGGGAGGGGGCGCTTGGCTCCTGCCCCCTCCCCAAGTCGTGTTGCCCTGGTGTGGCCTGAGATCGCCCCCGACATAGGCGGCCGGCTCCCGGGGTCCGGCGGATTTTTTTGCCTTTTGATGACTCTTCCATTCTGGACCTTGTCCCACAATCCGTTTAACCTGAAGACACGCTGTAGTGGGGCCCCCCTTTACCGTTTTAGTTGCCATTTCTCCCGCTTTTGCTACTCTGTGCCTCTTCCGCCATTTAGCTGTTTACCGCCCGCTCTTGCGACTACAGCGTCTCGCTCACCATGTAGTTGAGTTGCTCCCGCTCTTGCGATTTAACAGAACTTTTTGGACTGCTGAAAACGGTTGTACTCCGACCGCTGGTTGTTGGAGATATTTTGACTATATTCTGGACCTGCGTTGTCGCGTAATGCGTCATATGACGCGCCGCGTTAGCGCACCCGGAAGTGCTCCGGTGCGCAAGGCGCAGCTTCCCGGAAACGATCCAGAGCGCGCCGCGCAGCGCGTAACGTAAGCATAACAGGTCATGTGACTTGTTAATAAAACTTTTCATTGGTTCATTTTACTTTTGTTTTCCTAATGATGTAAGACTAGGTCATGTGACCTAAAAATAACACTTTTCATTGGATTAAAACATTTTTTTTCCCAAACGATGAAAGCCCCACCTTGTTTCTGGATGTTTCATACTGAAGCTGGCGTCACCATGAGAGCACCACCATCTCGTAGCTCCGTCGTGGCCATTCCGCAAGCAATCATGGCAGCCGCTCCCCACCGGAAGCCTGCGGGAGTCGAGATCCCCAAGACTTTTGTAGAATCTTCAAGGCTGAGGGGACGCTTTCAAGAATAGGACCCAAGCCCTGGCAGACAAGCGTCCGAGTTCCAAGGTGTCCCAGGGCCACTTTACTGGACCAGGCCCAAATCCGAAGAGCCGGCCGCCATTTTAAGAGTCCTGTGGCAGCCGCCTATCGCTGCACCGCAAGAGTGGGAGCAACTCAACTACATGGTGAGCGAGACGCTGTAGCCGTAAGAGCGGGCGGTAAACAGCTGAATGGCGGAAAAGGCACAGTGTAGCAAAAGCGGGCGGAATGGCAACTGAAACGATAAAGGGGTGCCCCACTACAGCAGACGAGCCTCCGCCATGTGCTTCAAAACTGCATACGTATCTCGTGATATCAAGGTTGGGCAACCAGTACACAACAAGCAGTTACGAGTCCCATTTACACCGGAGCCATTTTGGGTGCGGCCGGGCAGGTCCAGGATCTACTGAAACATAACAAATGAGGCTGACGTCTCTGAAGCAGTTGCGCACAGCAGGACATAGCAAATAAACATGAAGTCTCTAAAGCTGTTAACTCACTGCAGGACAAAACAAGTGAACCTGAAACCTCTGGAATAATTGTCGCTCAAAAGAACAACACACAAAACTCTGTAGAACCTGAAGAAAGAAAAACAGAAGAGCACTGTAGTTTCAGACACACTTAACACTAATGACTAAACAAAGATATCGTCTGTTTATGAAGCAGTTTTCATGTTCACAGAATTGACAAAGAAGTGTGCAGACACCAATGCTATTAAGAAACACATGGAAATCCCTAACGCATCAGCATTCTCGGAAAAGGTTGACACAGATAACATCTTAAGGAACAAAGAAAGACAAAATAAGGATGAGAAAGTTATCACTTTAGTTTTTTCATCAGCTAGCGACAGCAAAAAACACATTGTAATGGAGATTAGAGAGACTACGGATGGATAAATAAATTATCAAAAGAAATAGCGACTCCCCCCTTTAGCAGATTAGCTAAATCTTTGCGTAATTTGGACATTAAAGTTAAATTATTGTTGTTGTTGTTGTTATGGTTATAGTTCTGGTTAATTTCAGCAAGAAACACATTGTAATGGAGAATAGAGAGGCTACGGATGGGTGAATAAATTATCAAAAGAAATGGCGACTCCCCCCTTTAGCAGATTAGCTAAATGTTTGCGTAATTTAGGCATAAAACTTATATTATTGTTGTTGTTGTTGTTATCGTTATATTTCTGGTTAATTTCCATTCAGACTGTCCTACACAGCACCACTCTAGGTAAACACTACTTTATGTAAAACCTGCACTTAGTTGGTCACCATGGGGTTTAAAAAAGGGATGGTTCTTCACCTGGGTGCCGTCCACAACTCAGCACGTTGTGCTGCCTTGGGACTATTCACACAAAAGACAGCTTCGGACCATTGTTGTTTTTTTTTGTCAAAAAATGTTTAAATATATTTACAGTTTTTGTTGCGTTCGTTATATTTAAAAGTTAATAAAGTTTTATAATCCTACTTTTTTGGAGTACTATATATTATTAAAAAATCGAGTGAATGGGGCCTTGAATCGGGTTATTGTCATGTGTGTGCTTTGCAAGTGTACTGCTACAGGATCGGACATTTCAAACTCAAATGCACGTTCTTTTTCTTACCTTTCCGAAGCATGGAGCGCAATAGCAGGCAGAGAAAGGGTGATGCAAGTGTTGAACACTGCCTGGCCTGGCAAGTTACTGGCAGTGCCCCCCCCCCCCCGCCCGCTCCTGAAAGAGGGCACACACACACCGCCGCCCCGAGTACTTCACAGATCTTTAAAAGACCATGCGCTTGTTCATGAGGCTTAAATGGTTTATCACCCCTTCTAGAACCCCTGCATCGACCCTCTGACGTTTCCTGGAAGAATTAGCACGTAACACAATACCAAGCCCTGTCAGCTGAAACCCCCGAGGAATCGTGGAGCATATTATCAAGGGGGTTTATTTCCGCTTTTTTGGCTTTAAAAGCCAAGAAAGCGGAGATAAAATTATCTCCCTATTACCAAGCTGTCGCTAACTCCAGTTAGTGACAGCTAAAAGGAGATAGCGACCATCTTGGGCCCCGCTTTGCATGTCAGTGATATCTATCACTAATGACATGCAAAGTGGGCGTGCCAAGATGTTAGCGACTGGAAACAGTGGAGGAGTGTGGCTCAATGGTTAGAGCGGCAGACCCTGATGCAGAGTTCTGGTCTGGGACCAGGGTTCAATTCCCGCCTCGGCGGGTCTTGGGCTCATAATTCCTCGGACCTGATTTCTCGCCTCGGTGCCTATTCTAATCATGGGTCCCACGCTGCAACTCTGGGCAATAGCTTGCTTAACCTCCACACCGGCCCCAACAGCGCTGTGGATGCCTGGCTTCACCCCGGGGGTGCCCAGGAGTGGACACTTCACAGGGAAAGCCAGGAGGGGTTCCACAGCGGTATGAGTAATAGCGCCAGGAAACCGCTTGGTGACAGTGCGCTCTACAAATACCTTGACATTTACAAACAGTCCCTAACATCGCTATCTCCTATTACCAAATTTTGGAGATATTCGCGCTAAGCGCGAATATCTCCAAAAGCTAACACCTGCCCTGAGCAGTTTTTAGCCATGTTATCCAATGGGAGGTGGATAACATGGCTAAGAGCATTTGCTGGATAATGCATGAATATCGCTGACTTTTCAGAGATATTCATGCATTGCGGCCGTTTTTTATCGCATTTGCGATAAACCTTGCTAATAGCAAGGTTTATCTGCGATAAAAATCGCCGATGTGCGGCGATAATTTTTCTCTCTAAACAAGTTAGAGACAAAAATTATCGCTAGTTGTTGGTAATATGCCCCTGGGTTTTTGCTTGCAGGAATCGAGAGGCGGGAGACTAGCACTGAAATCAGTAGTCTCACGCCTGAATCGGGAGGGTTGGCATGTCTGGATTCTCTACAGCTGGGGCCATAAACTACATCCGCAGGGCTAGGTGATAGCCTGGGACCGCCCTGACATCTAAAATGGCTGCCGTGCACGACAAAATTGTGGCATTGGAAAAAAGGCAAGATGGCGCAGACAATGTTTATCAATAAGGATTCATTTATAACAAAATATTTTATCGCACTGACAAATTGGTGGTCAACACTTCCTGATTTCCATCGAATTGAACGTTAACAGACGTCACGCAGCAAAAAAAAAAAAGCTCACGCACAGCCGCTGGAAGACATGTATCAACCTATATGAGCCTCCTCAGCCACCCTCAGAAAACATAAGGGATTAGGATACGTCTCCCGCACCCCCTTATACCTAGTAATTTTATTAAAACGAAGCACAAAATGGTCTCCCGCACCCCCTTATACCTAGTAATTTAATTAAAACGAAGCACAAAATGGCGAATTCCCGTTTCGCTACCAGTTTGCGGCCCAGTTCGCGGCCCGGGAAGCGCTTCTACCGTGAAAAATAATTTTTTTTTTATTTTCCCCACGGGACCCTTTAATAACCCCAACAACATTCCTAGGGGGTCAAGAGCGGTATACCTTGCCCCCTTTCATTAAATTCCCCCTTCGTTTTTCACCTCTTCTTCTCTCTCAATCCTACCGAGAGATAAGATGGCGGCCGCTCCGGACTGTTTAGAATGTTGACAGACACCGGGGAGCCAATCAGCTTCGCATCGCAAAGTTCCGTTTCGCGAAAAGTAAGCGGACCGGAGCGCAGCCCGGAGCGCTGTTACAGATATATATCTTGTTTTGAACGTTAATTTCTCAAAATCCACTGGAGCACATATATTGAGACCTAGCAAAGGCACATCGGGCTAACAGTCCCTACAATTTTGCCAAGTTTCGTGCAAATCCATTCAGCCGTTCGAGCTAAAAGTGAGGCCAACTGCCCTATGGAAATTAACATGGGAAAAACGCGTTTTGGGACCCCCCTTTTTTCTCGGCCCCCCCTTGACGAAACCCCCCCAAATTTTCGGGGGCTGCTCAGAAACAAAATGTGCCATTTTCCTGGAAATTTCAGCCGATTCCGTCCACAAACACCAAAGTTATTAGACATAGAATTTTCAAAAGTTCCATAGACAAAAAATCCTAACTATATATACCTACTGGCGACACGCCAGTAGGTAATATATATATATATATATATATAGACACATATACACCTATAAGTCACTCCTATGGTAGGCCTTGACAATCCTGGAGGCAGAGTGCTTGGTTTTGTGTGAGAGGGTACCCCAGCATGAGCTGAGCCCCTCTGCAGCTTTCGGAACCATCTCCTTATAGCTGTTCTATGATATAGCCATACCATATACTCTTAAGTGCATTATAATCCTTGCGGTTAATGCTAACTTTGGTTTGGCTTATCAAAACATGTTGTGTAAGGTGTCAAACCCTTTGGAATACTACCCCCCCCACCAGTCCTGGCGGCGGGGGTAGCATTCCACCCTTCTAGAGGGAGAAGACATGTAATTACTGGTAAACCCGGTTAAAGTTAAACAGAGCCTCAGCATCACAAAATGGATGCTGCTGCCACAGACATGAGTCTGACCTCCTGCTGCGAGATGAAACTCCGGCAGGGGAGGCCTGGACAATAGGTTTCCTGTCAGGGGAGGTGCAAGCACCTCTCCAGACACACTTTAGTGTATTGGGGCAGGGAGGGCTGCATTCAGTGAATGCTTTTCAGACACTGCCGGGGGCACACAAGGTGCTCCATGCATAGCCCGGTTCAAACCAGTTGCTGGGGCACTCAGCCCCAGCTCTGGCGCTAAACTGGACAAAGGGAAGGGGGTGTAACCACCTCCTCCCCAGGTCCACCCATAGGAGGGACCTTTTCAGGTAGTCCAGCTCCATACTTAATATAAGTATAGGAGCTGTGTCCCTAGGACTTTAGATTACCCTGGACGAATCTTTGCAAGACATATCCTGGACCTTCGACGTTCCATTTCGACTGGAAGGCATCTTCCTTGTGGTCAGGGAGTGAGCACCCTGTTCAAACAGGAACCGAAAGCAACTTGCCGGTTTGCAGTTTCAAGGCTCCCGTCGGATCCCGAAGACTCTGCCACACAGTACATGGACTTCCAGACATCTCTGACCCGACCTTCGATCCCAGCAAAGCTGAAACCCGTGGCGGACATGAGAGACGTGGGACCGGAACTCCTGGACATCCTGCATTTTGCAAGCTGCACTCCTTTCTTGAGGTATCTTGAAGTTGTGCATTGGGGTGCTTGAAGCCCCAGCCCGAGCACCATTTGCACCGAAGCTCAGGCCCGCACACTCCACGAGTGTCCCGTGGGGCCCGCTCTTGCATTTCAGCACGATGCGTCTTCCCGGTTCCTAGTCCATTGGCTAGTGAGTTCCTGGAAGGCTTTCTTTTGACTTTGACTTGCTTTCCTGGTTGCTCCAGGCTTACTCCAGCTTTCCTACAAAGGAGAAGCACCACAGACCTTGCTGGTCTGCAACGAAGCCAATCTCAACATCCTGCATGGGTTGCATTTGCCAAGGCTTGTTGGGTCCCCTCCGGACACCGACACCGCAGTCAACTAGATCCTTCATGGGACAGTTATCGTGGACACCTCCTGGACCACGTGGTTGAAGAGACAAGCTTCACTCCTTCACCTGAAATCTCCCGGCATCTCCTGGTTCCTTCCTGGTTCCTTTCTGGTCACTGGCAAGAGACCCAGACTCTGTCCCTTCTGCTTTCAGGTTCTTCAGATCTTTGATCCACCCTTGGATCCACCCGGACACTTTTCCTCTGGTCGCCTGCAGCACTTTCTTGCAGCTCTCCATTGAAAACGATGACGTAAGCCGACACGAAAAGGCACCTATGCACCCGGGTGAGGTAACACGAGTACTCTGGTGCTCCCGGGGGCCTTGACTCTCGAAGTGTCTTAGTTTAAAAGGGTTCCATCATAGTCCATCCGGAAGTGTCCTTAAATTGTACTTTTGTAACTTCTTTGTTTCCCATAGAAAGACAATGGTGACCCGCGGCTGTGTTTAGACACTGCACGCGTCTCCCGTGGGCCTCCTACTTCCTAACCCTTGGTTGTTTAGAGTAGCCCCAGTGATTCCACAGGCCCCAGGCCTGCTTTCTATTTCTCACGTGGTTCTTATACCACTATTTTAGTATATGGTTAGTGAGGCCCCTGGGCAGACTGTATATTGTGTAACTTATCGTATGCTAATTGAGATTCTTGTAATGTACTTTGACCTCTGACCTCATAAAGAGTGCAGAGGGGTTGTGTTTAGAATAAATACATATATATTTGATATATACCTTGTGTGGTGTACTTTCATTTGGCACTCAAGAGATTATAAATGGTAAAACAACTCGCTTAACACGCCCACAGAAGTCTTAGCCTGATGACTGCTGGCCTATGATACCACTAGGATAGCTTTCTATAGGGTTGACTTTACAACACAAATCAATAAGGGTCGATTAGACTGGTGCAAGGTGCCCACTAGAACTAGTGGACATCATATATGCCAGGCCAACTTCTCACATTGACTACCTTGTACAGTGTACTTTTTTCATGATGATGGTGCTCCCGGTTAACCATTTTATTTAGCATTTTGATTGAGGTTGTAATTCTTCATTGTTCTTTAATATTCGTTTTCTCTCTTTTTCCTTCCATTGCTGTGATTTTAAACTTACTAGATTGCATATTTTTGCTCATGATCTCCGATGTGTCTTTGACACTTGTTACTTGCTAGATTGCAGGGTGTTGTTTTTGATTAATGATGGGTATTTGACATGTGTGTCTAAATTGTTTGAATAGTGTCACACCTGACTCAATTCCTGCATTTTCAGAAGTGTGTCTTGTTATTTCAGATAGCACATTTCCGTGCTAAATTATGAGGCTGCTGCAGAGAGGTGGAGCAAGGAAGAGACAGTGTGCGGTCTACGGCCACTCAGGAGCAGACAGAAAAGGAGGAAAAGGGGGAAGAAGTACCCGCCCGAGACACAGTTGATGCATGCTGTGCCCTCCCGCATGGCCCGAGAGGAAAATACTTACTGTGCAAGGGAGGAGGTGCCGTTGTTCTGCGGAGGGTCCTCCGCCGAGCGTGTGGACCGGTGGCAGCATTCAGCAAACACAGCCTGTTGGCCATGTGGAGGAAGCGTGGCAGCGCCACCTAGTGACTGTTTTGAAATAGCGGCAGATGGGCAGTACTAGAGTTCCAAGTGGAGCAAGAGGCTCTGCAGCATCTGCACTGTGGGAGCCCCGGTGTACTGGCAAAGATGCCTTGGATACGCGGCAGCCCCGCAGAGACCAAGTCACCCTGCTGGCAGAGAGATGCGGTGTTGTGACCCAGCACCTCAGAGCCTCAATTGAAGTGGATAAAAGTTAGGGTGACCAGATTCTCAAAACAAAAAACGGGGACGGGCCATAGACATAGAAGTAGGACTACGGTTTGCAGTAACCATCGACATAAAAGTAGGATAGTTGACAGCTGTCATCGACATAGAAGTAGGACTACGGTTTGCACTAACCATAGACATAAAAGTACGACTATTCGACAGCTGTCAGACATAGAAATCTGAGAGACAATGGTTATAGAGACTTGAGGGGCACTGTTAAAGGGTACTAGTGAGGGAATCAGTGGCGGAGGTGGCCTTTCCCTTCATCTGTCTCCCTCAGACTGTCTCCCTCCCTCCCTCTCTGTCTCATTCCTTCTCTGTCTCCCTCCCTCTGTCTTCCTGCCTCTGTCTCACTCCCTCTCCCTCCGACTGTCTCCCTCCGTCTGCCTCCCTCCCTCCCTCTCTGTCTCCCTCCCTCTGTCTGACTCCCTCTCCCTCCGACTGTCTCCCCCCCACTGTCTCCCTCCCTCCCTCTCTCCCTCCCTCTGTGTCTCACTCACTCTCCCTTTGACTGTCTCCCTCTGTCTCCTTCGGTCTCCCTCTCTCTCCCTCCGTCTCCCTCTGTCTCACTCTCTCTGTTTCACTCTCTGTCTCTCTCCCTGTCTGTCTCCCTCTGTCTCACTCTCTCTCTCTGTCTTCCTCCCTCTCTGTCTCACTCCCTCCCTGTATGTCTCACTCCCTCTCTCTCCCCCGACCAACATATTATGTGGGTTCCATAAGGGTCTGTGACAAAGAGGAAAAAATGTTGCTTTCATTCTTAAATCGTTTTAATATTTTCCTGTATTGGTGATGCCCAGGTGCGCAGCGCCCCTCCCCACTCCCTCCCCCGCACTCCTCTATGCCCATGGCTCACAAGGGCATTATCCATTGAACTGAATTGTTTATGTTTTTGTTTTCGTAAGGTTACAAGCCGCAGCGTGCAGAATGATGTAAATGTGAAAGCTTCTATAGAGCTTTTCTTTCCAATGCACCGCGATCCCGGGGCTGCCTCAAACCCCAGGCCAACCCCCTGGAGCCAATAACCCACCGTATTCACCCATTGAAGGGCCCTTTGCCAAATGGACTATCCACAAATGAACCCCCCCCCCCCAGCCCGCCTCCGTCGTGTGTGTCGGCCCGGGCTGAGACAGCTTCCGGGGGCACACACACACACACACAGCTGCACCCAAGCACTTCACAGGTCTTTAAAAGACCATTTAACGTGCTAATAAGGCTTTGTTGTTATTCATATTAGAACCCTTGCAGCGCCACTCTGCCTGTTGCTGGAAGGCCCGTGGGGGTGATCTAAACAGCATGCTGAAACCGGGAAATTTGGATGTTTTACCCGGACACTGTTGTAAAACCCGGACATTTCTCTACTTTGGAGAAAAGTGTCAGGACACTGGGACACTTTGCTAAAAACGGGGACCGTCCGGGCAAAACCCAGACGTCTGGTCACCCTAATAAAAGAGGCAAGCAGCATCAGCTAAGCTGGAGGGCCTAGGAAGATGGCATCACTGCCACCTAGTGGATGTTTTGATGGTACTGCCCAGGAGAGAAGTTATGGTGAGGGCCAGCGTCCCTGCAACTGGGCACTGCAGCTAGAAGTGAAAAGAGACATTGAGACAAGGGGCTGAACCACTGAGCAGCATGCATGACGGCGTGTTGAGCCTTAACTGCCTGTTTTGGTGTCCAGGAAGGGAGATTCCACCTTAACAGTGCAGGCCCTGGAGACCTGTGTGGAAGAAGAGCAGTTGTGCTTCTCGCTGGTACTGCGGTACGGCCTAATGGCCATAGGCGGTAGCTGCACCCTTAAGAGTGAACAGTGCACATTAGAAACGCCCTGAGTGAAGATAAGAGCAGAACCCACAGCCACGGTGTCCAGGAATAAGGACTGGACACGTCCACCAAGCACCACAGAAAGAGGCTGACCTCAACAGAGCCACAAGCCTCATGTGAACTACTCATCATTTGCAAGGGGGAAGTACGTACCTCCCAGCAGTTGCGTACAGCCATCGCTGTTGTGAAGAGGGCTGACTGCGCACCTAGGGGAGAAAGGACACTCCCGCAAAAGGAGGAACCGAGAGCGCTATGCGGCAGAAGCTGGAGCACCATAAGATGAAGATAGGAGAGCGCAAGGATAGAAGTGCGCCAAAGATTGGCCCCTAGACACTGACGGCAGCGAGAAGTCAGTGAGGTTGACCAGCGAGGTCAGAGAGAGAAAATGACCTGCGAGAGGTCAGCGAAGATGACCTGCGAGAAAGAAGAGATGACCTGTGGGAGGTCAGCGCAGATGACCTGTGAGAGAGAAGAGATGACCTGCGAGAGAGAAGAGATGACCTGTGAGAGAGAAGAGATGATCTGCGAGAGAGAAGAGATGACCTGTGAGAGAGAAGAGATGACCTGTGAGAGAGAAGAGATGACCTGCAAGAGAGAAGAGATGACCTGTGAGAGAGAAGAGATGACCTGCAAGAGAGAAGAGATGACCTGTGAGAGAGAAGAGATGACCTGCGAGAGAGAAGAGATGACCTGTGAGAGGTCAGCGCAGATGACCTGTGAGAAGTCAGTGAAGAGGACCGAGGAGAGGTCAGAGAAGAGGACCAAGGTGCTTTTATGGTCATATTGGCCAAAATAAAGAATTCTTGAAGGTGAAAAATAAAATGATAGTGAAGTTAATTCATTACCATTTAATTTTACGTCAACCCGGCCTGACTCAGGGAGGGACGGGCCTGGCGAGTGGCGGCAGTGGTGGGCTTCCTGTGCACTAGTTTATAGTGCGCATGTCTCTTTGAATGGCCGTCTTCCGACGGGTAGCCTGAAACTCGTACTATAAACCTCTCAACTCAGCCTTCTTAGACAGATGGATTGAGAGCCTGCACATGCCTCACTGTCCTCGAAAACTCCAAGAGCCGCTACTCCCTCCAATCCTGGAGCTTCTCTCATGCTGAAAGCAGTGCCTGGATTGGTTAGCTGGGGCCCTGGATGTGACGTTGGAAAAGAAGAGGACCGTTGTGAGGAGGACCTGCCTGCGCAAGCAGTTTTTTTTTTCTCACAAATGTATTTCATATATTGTTTTGTATTTATTTTATTCCCTCACTCATTTGCCCGTCCCTCCAATCGGTGAACTTGCCAGCCACCACTGGTTTCTCTCACCCTAATCATTCATGTAGCGCTATTGTAGACTAATAGGAGTTCTTCACTCCTGCCTGTATTGTTACTGTGATTGTTACTGTTGTTTATTATTGTCGGCCTTGCCTCTTTCTCTCACCCTGATAATTTGTACAGTGCTCTGATACCCTTGTGTCATGTTCGTGCTATGTAAAACTTTAAATAAATACATTAATCTCACAATACACTGTAGAGCAGCAGTTTTTTTGATTTTTATTTACTTTGTGGTTTTATTTTTCTTAAATATTTTTTTAAGCTATTTTTAGTTTGCCAGTATTCTCCACCGGGGTGGGAGTTCTCCGGCTGCACTAGGAGATTGAGCTGGGCTAGTCTGTGTAGTTGTCCCGTCTGTAACTTTAGAGCTGGTAGAGAGAGCACACCAGCCTGGCTGCCTACTAGTCGAAAGCTGTGCTGTATCTGTGTAGCGAGTGCACAGATGGTTCCCCAAAGCCTGTTAGCACCCTTTCACTCCTGGACCATGCCCAGCACCCGGAACCCTCTCTTAAAAACCTCTCTTAAGTCAAATGGCTCTGTCCTTACCTCCTACACCTCGGCTGCCCTCTATGCTTTCAACCATAAAGTTAGGTCCGGTTCTTACATTTATTCATCTGCTCCTCACATGCGTAGCCCTGCTGTCAACATTCCTTTTCAAGCACAAAACCTGCAAGCAAGATTTTTGAACCACGTAATTCCCTTGACTTTCCATAGGTCTCTCCTCCTACTCACACTTTGTAACGTCACCTGTACAAACCAGCATGGCCACATGTAATAGAAAGTACTGAGGTGCGCTCATTGGTTACACAAGATGGAGAATGCACCACAACAGTGCACGCTGCACATAACACAAAGATAAAGGGCCTTCTGCGACTCTCACACATGCCCGGCAAGTACACAGTCTCTACACAGCTTTTACAAAGGCCCACATGCTTAGCACTGCTTTTCCAATACACACAAAGTCCCATAGGCACAGCTCAACAATGTAAGATCAAATTAATTCATGGTGTGAAACGCACCAGCAAATGATCCAAAGCGTGCCGCAGGCCCCAAGGGTCTTTACTATCTCAGCTGCTTCATACAGCAGCACAGCTTGCTGTCACCAAAGTGTTCTTCCTTTGAAAAAGGTGCGATGCATGTGGAATTTGTACAGCACAAAACTAAACAAAAAGCAGCCGAGCTCCCTATCGGGTCCAAGGGAGGGACTGAGTCAACGAGTGAGAGGTGAGGCAGCAGGATAGTGGATTGTTACTGCATTGTGACTGAAGAACCTTGTTTTCAATGTGCATTATTATCAGTGAAGAGGACTTGTTACATGCACGTGAGGATTAACTAAGAGATCTAGTGTGCCATGACGGTGCACCAGGCGCAGTTGTCTGTAGTCATGCATTCCAATGAGCTCTGGGAGGGCAGTCATTTTGTAACAGTGTTTAACTTGGATGCTGATAAAGCTAGAGATGAAATGCATAATAGTCTAGACTTTCTGAATCTTTACACTTAGGATAATCTAAATTCTGAGTGTGCATACAACACATAATGTGAAGTGCGCACTTTGATGAGAACAAACAGATGACAGACAAGAAAAGAAGTGGAGAAGAGGAAAAGGGAAAGGAAGAAAAGGAAGCTCATTGGACATGGCATGAGGAATTGATGTCCCCTTTCGTCCCTCACACTTACCCTATACCGCTCAGAAGACATTTGGGGAACTGAAACCAAAGCCGGCAACCTGAAAGTTATGTTGTAAGTGGACGACAAACTCATCCCTTTAGCCTCCCAGAACGTTTGCTGCCAGCACTCATGTCCACCATATCAGACTTTACAGCCGAACAACAGAAGAGGCGGAGGAGTCCAGACCACACACGGGCATGGGAATTGATTCTTCAAGATTGTCTCCATATAGATGATACATGTGATTACTCCTGCTATTGGACGATGACTCCACTGAGGAGGAATAGATCCTCTCACCCCTGGCCTTCCAGACGTAGCAGCTAGGTCCTTCCTGAGGGGGCCTCAAAACCTTTGAAACTATATGACACTGTGATCCTTCACTCCACTCTACGACACTGGACTTCAACAAATCTTCTCTACGGCACTGCACTCTACGACACTGTGATCCTTCACTCCACTCTACGACACTGGACTTCAACAAATCTTCTCTACGGCACTGCACTCTACGACACTGTGATCCTTCACTCCACTCTACGACACTGGACTTCAACAAATCTTCTCTACGGCACTGCACTCTACGACACTGTGATCCTTCACTCCACTCTACGACACTGGACTTCAACAAATCTTCTCTACGGCACTGCACTCTACGACACTGTGATCCTTCACTCCACTCTACGACACTGGACTTCAACAAATCTTCTCTACGGCACTGCACTCTACGACACTGTGATCCTTCACTCCACTCTACGACACTGGACTTCAACAAATCTTCTCTACGGCACTGCACTCTACGACACTGTGATCCTTCACTCCACTCTACGACACTGGACTTCAACAAATCTTCTCTACGGCACTGCACTCTACGACACTGTGATCCTTCACTCCACTCTACGACACTGGACTTCAACAAATCTTCTCTACGGCACTGCACTCTACGACACTGTGATCCTTCACTCCACTCTACGACACTGGACTTCAACAAATCTTCTCTACGGCACTGCACTCTACGACACTGTGATCCTTCACTCCACTCTACGACACTGGACTTCAACAAATCTTCTCTACGGCACTGCACTCTATGACACTGTGATCCTTCACTCCACTCTACGACACTGGACTTCAACAAATCTTCTCTACGGCACTGCACTCTACGACACTGTGATCCTTCACTCCACTCTACGACACTGGACTTCAACAAATCTTCTCTACGGCACTGCACTCTACGACACTGTGATCCTTCACTCCACTCTACGACACTGGACTTCAACAAATCTTCTCTACGGCACTGCACTCTACGACACTGTGATCCTTCACTCCACTCTACGACACTGGACTTCAACAAATCTTCTCTACGGCACTGCACTCTACGACACTGTGATCCTTCACTCCACTCTACGACACTGGACTTCAACAAATCTTCTCTACGGCACTGCACTCTACGACACTGTGATCCTTCACTCCACTCTACGACACTGGACTTCAACAAATCTTCTCTACTGCACTCAGGGGTGGGTAATTCGTTTCGCCCAATGCCCGAGACATTAAGATTTATTGCAGGGGCAAGACGTTTTAATTTCTGTAGACAGTAAATATACTAAACTGAGACCTCTTCAAATTGGCAGTGTGTGTCGTCCACGGTGTAATCATGTAAGCCACGCACACATGGCACAATTTACAGCAGGATGCAGAGAGTCTTATTTCGATTATGGAGTCCGCCTCGGAAGTCGAACGAAGCCGGGTGAAATGAGTGATAGATGGCTCTGCTCACCAAAGGTACCGACTGCAGTAAATTGTGAGGTGTGATGCAGTCAGTGATTCTTAACAGCTTATAGTACCTTGGACACAGCTTTCGGATCTAAAACTCAGGAAATCACAGTGACGAGAGTGTGCACATGGAGTTTTAAAAATCCAGCTCTGTCTCTTGTGCGTGCGGGGCAAACCACGCAACTACACAAAAGATCTGAGACCTTTTTCAATTAAGTGCAATGTGTTCACAATGTAAAAGCACAGCATGAGCTTTGAGTAGCTCGGAATTTTCCAAACCAGCACATTCAAGAGAGAATGGTCTGTCGTATTTCCTTCGATCACGGGGCGAACATAGAGCTTTTGCAGCTCGAGAACACTCCCAGCTTTGGCAGGTAGGAGTCTGGATTTCTGCTTCTTGCTTTTACCAGACTTTAACTTTATTCACCCTTCTGATCCTGCCCTTTCTTGTCTCCACCCATAGGCCTCTCAGGCTGAACCCAGGACGCTCTCCTCCCCTCGCATTCGCTTGCAGTAAAGTACTTTGATTTCTTTTATCATGCAATTCTTGGGCCCCTCCCTTCACACATTGCTTGCCATCTGTGCTTGGTGCCTCCGTCTCTACTGTCTCAACCAAGTCTACATCAAAGCCCTTACTTTCCCTGTGGGACCGTCATGCATCCCACAGGCCCACCCCTGTTGCTTCAATTTTCATGAGCCTCTAATTTCTAAACCAGTGCCTGCACTATGCTCTTTTCTCCCCCCATGTCTCTGCATTTATTCCTTCACAAGCACCCAGGAATCGGAGGCCAGAATAAGGAAACAGAAGGGGCAAAGGAGAGTTTGACAGAAGGCAGGATTAACTAATAAGTTGCAACCAATGCCCACAGGGTTTTACTAAGTTTAAAAATGATGAAATAATTAACGAATACTATTACAAAATGTGCTGCATTATGTTACATAAATTAGCTTTTTCTTGCTGCATAATTTACTTAACCCTGCCACATAATGTTGTCCTCTCTTGCCACATAAATCAATTGTCCCTGGCTAAAGCTGTGGTCTGACTGACAACAGGCGTGCCCGCAGCCATTTCGATAACCCACATTTTACCTAATTTATAACAATAACAGGGATGTCTCTGAAAGCACTTCTTGTCCCTACTACCCCCTGCAAACACTATTAAAGTTAGGGTTAATAACAGTACTCCTGTGCTGTTTAGCAACTTACTGTTGTTTTAGGTAGCTCTTATTAAAAAGAGTTAACCTTTAAGTGAGCACTACTAATCTTGCAAGATTAGGAAATGGAGGACCAGTAAAATAAAACACTTGTCAGGATCACACAATGTGGGTAAGTTGTGGTGAGTCTAGATTAGAGAATCTGAACCCTCATCTGGAAGCTGATAAGCCACATTCCTACAAGAGCCGGTTGTACTGCACGCTAAGATAAGGCAGGTATGTGGAATGGTTACCTCAAATGTACCGGGAGGGGTAAATAAATAATGGTGCACGTATGGCTGGAGAGAGTGTGTTTATGCGGTGCATTGAAGTGGGCTTTTTAAAAGCGTACAGAGTAAAGTGAACATAGTAATGTAAATGTGTCCAAATACATCCCGCTTACAGTAGATAGGTTGGTGAGGCCCTCTGTTGCTTCACAACAGCAAGACTTGTGGCTTTCAGGCTGTAAATTTCTCTCTGGGCCTAAAAGTCTGTCCTTTGTGTTGTGCTGGTCTTCTCTACCCTCTCCCTGGTTTCTATATTACAGCTACATCTTGCAAGGGAGCAGAGCCTGAAATGGCATCACAGGGATCACTGAAATAATATCGATGACATAAATATCCAAGTAGCAAAATATCGAGTAAAAAATATAGAATACAAAAATATCGAACTCCTATCTCCAAACAGGTAAGTACAAAAATATTGAATCAAAAATATCGTTGGAAAAAATATAGATAGTCAAAATATCGAATTTTTTAAATGTCTTAAAAGTAATTAAAAAATAATGAAATAATAAATATAATTAACTTAAACATACTTAAAATACTTAAATAATCTTAAAATTAATAAATAATTAATGTAGGTTAAAAACAACAGTAGGGAAAGCGCTGGATAGCGTAGGGGTAAAATTACTATTCCCACTCCAAAGAGGGCAACAGTAGGGAAAGCGCTGGATAGCGTAGGGGTAAAATTACTATTCCCACTCCAAAGAGGGCAACAGTAGGGAAAGCGCTGGATAGCGTAGGGGTAAAATTACTATTCCCACTCCAAAGAGGGCAACAGTAGGGAAAGCGCTGGATAGCGTAGGGGTAAAATTACTATTCCCACTCCAAGGAGGGCAACAGTAAAGAAAGCGATGGATAGCGTAGGGGTAAAAATTACTATTCCCACTCCAGGGAGTGCAACAGTAGGGAAAGCGCTGGATAGCGTAGGGGTAAAATTACTATTCCCACTCCAAGGAGGGCAACAGTAAAGAAAGCGATGGATAGCGTAGGGGTAAAAATTACTATTCCCACTCCAGTGAGTGCAACAATAGGGAAAGCGTTGGATAGCGTAGGGGTAAAAATTACTATTCCCACTCCAGTGAGTGCAACAGTAGGGAAAGTAAATACTTCATATATGAATAAAAATAAATTAAATATTAATACCAATTACAAATTAATAAAAGTATTTACCAATTTAATATAATATAATAATTAATCAATTAAAAAAAAATTTAATTACTAAAAGATAATTACCTAATAATACAGATTAATTACCAATTAACAATTAATTAATTAACAATTGAAAAATAATTAACAATTAATTCAAAATAAATACCAATTAATACATTTACATTTTTTATTAATTACAATTAAATTACTCCCCACCCAATTCCCCTATAAACCCACAACTCGCTACAGTAAATAAATTAATAAAATTAACATAATTATCAATTAATCAATAATTACAAATTAATTACCAATTATATTTTAATTAATTACCAATTAAAAATTAATTAACAGTTAATTCAAAATAAATACCAATAAATAATTTAAAATATTTAATTAATTATAAATAAATTACTTCCCACCCTATTCCCCTATAAACCCACAACCCGCTACAGAAAATAAATTAATAAAATTAACATAATTATCAATTAATCAATTAATAAAAATAAATTGACAATTATATTTTAATTAATTACCAATTAAAAATAAATTAACAATTAATTCAAAATAAATACCAATAAATAAATACAAATATTTAATTAATTATAATTAAATTACTTCCCACCCTATTCCCCTATAAACGCACAACCCGCTACAGAATTATATTACGCAAAAATTAAATACCATAAAATTAATTACTTAAAATAAATTATAAAATAAATGTACACTTTTAACACATACACTAACATAAAAAACACTTAAAAAAATTAGATAATATTAAAAAATCGATATTAACTTACCTAAAATTCGATATTTTTGTCTATATTCTGTCCATTCAATATTTTGTCCATTCTATATTTTGAATTCGATATTACTGCTATTCAATTCGATATTTTTGTGGTCTATATTCTGTCCATTCGATATTTTGCCCATTCTATATTTTTAACTCGATATTTTGCCCATTCTATAGTTTTTACTCGATATTTTGACCGTATACTGCACCACAGAGATAAGGTCTGTACCCCGAGGCAGTGAGGAAGGATTGTTTTTTTTGCAGTAATCACATGTAAAAGGAATGAATACACAACATGTAGAAAGTCCTATAGAAGCTGAGAAAGTCAAAAAGAGCCAAAGTTACAAACCTCTCCGGAGATGCAGCAGAACAAGTGCAATTGTTCTTATGCTGTGTGCTTTATATCAGAAATCACAAAATGCAAACTACAGGGTGTTCCTTTCAAGCTGCTGGAGACTATTTCTTTAGGTTGCTTAGATAGAAGTCTCTGGTGCAGAAAGGATTCAGGCTTAGTGATTTTTCCACATGCTCCAAAGGACACTTCATTCCCTAATAATGCTTCTAGGACTGCCTGTGTAATGTTGGCAAGACTTCTACAGGATAGGCCTAAGGGTGACCCCCACCCACCCCAATCTTGCCGTTATGTATCATGTCACAGATTGAGTCATCCAAATGAAAACCTTACACGCTTTCAGAGACGATGCTTTGATCTAAGTGGGACTGAAATCTGAAGACCTGTCCCTTAGGAAAAAGGGAATTGTCTCCTACCCTTCCCAGGACAGCTAGAACAGCCATTACCTGAGCAGGACACTCTAATCTAGACATAATCACAGATCGCATTCATATCCACCCCAGACTATTGCCTGAATCTCAAATGCTTGCGGGTAGCAGCTGGGTTCTAGCCGATATGTGACTGCGTTTTATATTCTTTGTAAATACCTCATGCAAAAACGTTATACTGTAAATATGTAATACTGACTTACACATTACCACAGTGTACATTATACTGATAATTTCTGATTTGAATATGCAACCTCTTTGATGACACTGTTCTTCCAAATGGCAGTTTCAATGAATCAAGTGCTTGTATGTCTAAAATGCATGGTCTAAAACCGAATATACACTTTTGCCTATTTATCTAATTGATTTAGTGAAGAGGTAAGACAAGTAGATTTCTGTAAAATGTTGTCACTTAGACAAGTAGATTTTTTAAACAATTCCACACACCCGGGCACTCTACTGCCACAATCCACTCTACGACACTGCAATCCTTTGCTCCACACTACAACACTGTACTCCAACAAATCATCTCTACGGCACTCTACTCCCCCAATCCACTCTACGACACTGTGATCCTTCACTCCACACTACGACACTTTACTCCAAAAAATTCTCTCTACGGCACTCTACTCCCCCACTCCACTCTACGACACTGTGATCCTTCACTCCACTCTACTACACTCCACAGCACTAACTTTTAGACATCCTGAACAGCTGCCACACTGGTGCACGACATCACGAAGATGCATTGCCAAAGCCAATAGCTCTTATTCAGGCCAGACCTTTTGGCTTTGCCAATGCTTGCTACAAAGAGCAGTCTTAGCCATCTTTGTTGCTAATGTACGAGCACAATGCAAATACAAACAATATGCAGCAGAGATTTGAGTTTGCAGTTGCACAAACTACATTGCTTTGAGCGATCTTTAAGAGCCGGCCATGATGGTTTAAACTCCATTAAGGGAGAACACAGAAAGCGAATTTCAATAAATCGTAGTCTCACTGATCCAGCCAGGGGACAAGAAAGGTGGGGAATTTCTCACCACAGAAGCTCTCTGTCATGTAATCTGCGTAGTTACTGCTTGACAATGTTTCCGTACGCTTCATGGATGAAAGGACTTTAACCTGTTATTTGTTTAAATAGTGACCAGAGCTATCTCTGGCCCATAGCAAGAAAGGTGTTTTTAAGATAAGATTGCCTGGGTCGATGGCGTAGGTTAGAAGCTGTAAGAGCACGCCAAAGTAGTCTAGGTGGGTTTGTTTGTTGGAGTTAGACTAGTCAAGCCATGGAATTCTGATGTTTGGAAAAGGGGGCAAGGTGCGGTACCCCTACAGTCCGATGCACTGGACATATTATTGTGGGGTCAAGGGCAACAGGTTTTCATGTTTATTTTCTCGACTGAAGAAGTAGGTCTGACCCACAGCACCACAAACCTTTTTGAGGCCTGTTTACAGATCTGTTAAAGAATGTCTGCCACCAGAGGCTGAGTTTATATGAATAAGTTCTTTAAATGTGCATATATGAATAATTAAAACCAAAGCCAAAGCCTTCCAGTGTAAGCGCTCAAAAAAGTACAGTGGGTCCAGTATTAAAACGTGTACGCTTGTTGCTATTCTTTTTAGGTCTCGGCTAGCGTAGGCTGCGTACATGCGCAGTATCGCTGGCGAGATTTAATGACTCTGAGTAGCGAGGGTAAACCCTGCCCCTCTTCTCCATTGGCTGGCCTCCTAAACGGCGGCCAGCCATTGGAAAACCGGTCTCAGTGACGTCATTCTCTCGCTCTAAGCCCCGTCTTTTTCGGATTGGGGCGTGTTTTTTAGTTTCTTTCTATCCTCTTCTCCATTGGCTGGAATGGTAAACAACAGTCAAACACGCCCGTTGTTTGCATTCCAGCCAATGGAAAAGAGGGAAGAAAAAAAACACGCCCCCCCCAGTCTGAAAAGGACGGGGCTTAGTTCCTTCGTGTTTACCTCAATCTCGTCGCCTCCTCTCCCCCCACTCCTCTTCTCACCTTTCTCCTCCTCTCCTTTCTCCTAGGCTCTCCCGTCCCAGCGATGAGCTCTCTGGCTGCTGCTGCTGCTGGGCTCTGTGTGTGCCTGCCTTCCGCCGGCTCCTCCTCCATCCCTTCCCTGGGTCAGAATACGTACCAACATTACATACTTGGGCCAATAGGCGGAGGGGGGTGCAGTCCCCATCAGTCAGAGGCATTTATTAAACAGGCAAGTGAGAGCAAAATATAACTAGTGCACCCGGTAATACTGCTCCCTGGCTCCAACGTTCCCTCTAGGGGACACCTGGTCCTCTGTCCAGCTCCTCCGGACCTCACGCCCACTCACCTTCTTGACCTCACGGGGGCCCCCAGCCATGACCGCCGGTTCCTCGGAGTTGGGCATAATGCTTCCTGTAAGGTTCCGTTGTCTCTGCCGCTCGGTTGCCCCAGGGTACCTCCTCTATGTCTACTTCCCGATACCCCGCAGTCCTCCTGGTGATTCTCCTCAGCCGCCTATCGTATTTGGCGGGATTGTGTTAGGGAACAGCGGCGGACACTGCTGTTAGGCTGAACCACGGTCACGTGTCACCGACTTCACTCAAGCTGTAACTTTGTCTGGGCCACAGGATAGAACCCCCGTCTACTGAACCCACCCAATCACCGAGAAAGGTTGTGATTGGCTTACGCTAGTGTAAACTAAAAGTGCATTGGACAATTCTTGAAAGCGTCACTGTCTGTGCAAGTTTTGATTCTGCTCCCAGATTCATGAAATGTTGGCGTGTGTGTGTACAAGCCTACCTAGAATGTAATCTTTTCTGTTATCTTACAGCGTACGATTTTTGAAGACTTTTATATTACTCAAGGATATAACTGTATTACAAATATATCGACATTAAGTATATGTCCGAAATAATTATCAAACCAAAGCCTTTCTAGAAAAGAAATTAAAAGCATATTACTAAATAAAATAGTAGCAATGGAAGTTTAAACAATATCTTTTAAATAAATATTTTCGTGAAGAGCGCTAAATTATATTACCGATTAGAGGCGAAAGAGTAGCTCTGTCAGCGCCCTGTCCCAAGCATGATAACATCGAAGAACCATCTTCAAATTGGTGTGTTTCGTATCTATAATTCAGCGGGACCTTAATTATATCAACCAGGCGTTTAATTTTTCAACCTAGTGGAATTAAGAAATTCACAGTCACTCACTTTGCTTGTAACGATATGTACATTGGTATAAAATAATTTCTGTGTGTGTGGGTCTGTGTGTTTGTGTGTGGCATTTGCGAGAGATTGAGCTATTTGCATTGTAAATGAAAATGCCATTTATTTATATGTTTTCAAAACCAACACATAAATAAAAATTTTGGCATTTACAATGCCAATAACTCTAACTTTTGCGAAGGCGAGACCGTTGCATTGTAAATACTTCTAATTCTTCGACAAGTTCCCTGATTATATGGAAATACATCCATAAGCATAAAAGGAGGGTTTGTAATTGTTCACTTCAAAAATAAAACATACACAAAAAAGTTGCACTTTGAGAGAAAATGTTTCCTAAACTGCTGTGCAACTTTAAATACAATTCTGTGAGTAATCAATCAATCAATCAGTAAAATATATGCATGTCAGTATAGAACAAGCATTGGCAAAGTCAATAGGTTTCGCCTATGCAAGAGCGATCAGCATATTCCACGTTTTTTAAAGATGTTGCACAAGAATGTGGGCTGCTGTGCAATATGGCTCAAAGCAAATGAAAATAAAGTGCTATGGTGCGGCAGCATTGGCCCCCGTCATGACGCTTACTTTGTTTTGTTTTTAGCCATGTTGTACAGCATCCCTTTCTATTGTGCATCTTCTTTAAAAAACACTTAACAAATCTAAATAGCTCAGCGGAAGCTTTGGTTTTGTTATTGTTTTTAAAGATGTTGCACAGCAGAGCAGGATGCTGTGCAATATGCCTTACAGCAGTGCTGGGTGGTAGGGGGAGGGGGTGGGAAGCAACCCTCTCCTTTGGGGAGAGGAGGTGACATTGGAAATTCACTTTACCTACACTCCATTTATGCCCACCCTGTAAAAAGTCTTACTCATGCACTTGTTAAGACATAACATAATCAGAGAGCCTATTATCGGAGTCCTGACATAAGAGTACTGTCACAGCTTGTCACCTTACTGCATAAATCCAAAAGGGACACGTGAATTTATAAATGAGACAAGTAGATTTCTAAAGCATCACATCCCAAGGACAAATAGATATTTTATAACATTCCACCCCCTTGACTAAATTTAGGGAACCTTGCTCCTGCAATGGAAAGGATGTGGATGCGTCTCACCACCAACAGGGTAAGTTAATCCTCAGGTGGGAAGCCCTAAACAAGAGGACAGACAGGCTTTGGGGTCTGCAATAGACAAATCACAATCTACAGGAAATTCACCATCTTGTGCAGTCATGCTCAGAGACTCCTGAATGGGCACACACCATCCTTCCTCCAGCCTTAAGAAGACAAGTGGAGCATGCTGCCACTCATGCATGCACACACCATCCTTCCTACAGCCTTAAGAAGACAAGTGGAGCATGCAGACACTCGTGCATGCACACACCACCCTTCCAACAGTCTGAAGAAGAGAAGTGGAGCATGCTGCCACTCATGCATGCACACACCATCCTTCCTACAGTCTGAAGAAGACAAGTGTAGTATGCAGACACTCATGCATGCACACACCATCCTTCCTACAGTCTTAAGAAGACAAGTGGAGCATGCACACTCATGCATGCACACACCATCCTTCCTACAGTCTGAAGACAAGTGGAGCATGCACACTCATGCGTGCACACACCATCCTTCCTACAGTCTGAAGACAAGTGGAGCATGCTGCCACTCATGCATACACACACCATCCTTCCTACAGCCTTAAGAAGACAAGTGGAGCATGCAGACACTTGTGCATGCACACACCACCCTTCCAACAGTCTGAAGAAGAGAGGTGGAGCATGCTGCCACTCATGCATGCACACACCATCCTTCCTACAGTCTGAAGAAGACAAGTTGAGCATGCAGACACTCATGCATGCACACACACTTGGACATGTGTACTTAATAAACGTGTATAGATGGACGGGGCAGCAGACTTTGTTCCAGTACTGTGGTAAAAAGTAGTGCAGTATGATTTAATTTTCTCTTTAGGCTGTAAATACTCTTTGTAGTCTACTCAAAAGCAGTACAGTCTGCACACCTTTCTCACTGTAGTAAGAAGCATTGCAGTTACCACAGATCTGTGCAGTAAAAAGCACTGCAGTGTGCACAGATTTCCTGCAGTGCAGCACCCAGCACTACAGTGTGTACAGATTTCCTGCAGTGCAGTGTTCACAGATTTCCTGCAGTGCAGCTCCCAGCAGTGCAGTGTGCACAGATTTCAGCAAAAACCATTGCAGTTCACACAGATTTCTCAAGATTCATCATCCTCGTCTGCATTAAAAAACACTGCACTGATTACCGGTGTCCAAAGAATCCCTTTTAAATCTCTATATTGGGCACATGGCCTTTATAACGTATGTCACTCAATCAATCAATCAGGATTTTGTGAGAGTGCACTTCTCACCCGTGAGGGTCTCAAGGCGCGGGGGAGGGTTGTGAGCAGTGGGTTGGTCATTGTCATTGGCGGTAAGGGCAGTGCCCTAACGGTGGAGCTGCGCGGGGAAGAGCAGTGACTACAACCAGGAGGTCCAGAGTATTTGCGCAAAAAGTCCTCTGGTGCCACGCCGGTGGTCTGCCGCGGTCTGCAGAAGCTAGTCTTCAGACTCTCCTCGGGTGGGGGAAGGGCATTCTCCGTACAAGGGCTGCATGTCTGGGACAGTTTGCCTGTCCGCGGACCTTGGACAGTTTAGGAGGTTGCTATAAACCTGCTTGCTTACTCTGGAAGTGTTGGCAGGAGGAATGACCTTCTGTTACGTTCAGCGCCCTGCGCCTTTTTCAGGTAATAGAGAGTTTTAGAAATGAATAATAATAATAACAATTAGTGTAGTAAATACCAGTGAAGTATACACTGATTTTTCAGAGTGTAGTAAAAATCCCTGGAGTGTGCACAGACTTCTCGTAGTATAGTGAACAGAAATGCAGTTCACACAGTTATTATGTTGTAAACTGCCGTGCAGTGTGCAAAGATTCCACACAGTGCAGTAATATGCAGTGCACAGACCCCTCATAGTGCAGTAAAGAGTACTGCAGGGTGCATAGATTTCTCAGTGCAGTAAAACGCAGAATAGTATGCATAAATTCCTCATAGTGCAGTAAGATGCAGCGCACAGACCTCTCATTGTGTAGTAAGATGCAATGCACAGATGCAGACTTTTCACAGTGCAGTAAGATGAAGGGCAGTGTGCTCAGACTCCTCAGAGTGCAGTAAGATGCAGCGCACAGACCTCTCATTGTGTAGTAAGATGCAATGCACAGATGCAGACTTTTCACAGTGCAGTAAGATGAAGGGCAGTGTGCTCAGACTCCTCAGAGTGCAGTAAGATGCAGCGCACAGACCTCTCATTGTGTAGTAAGATGCAATGCACAGATGCAGACTTTTCACAGTGCAGTAAGATGAAGGGCAGTGTGCTCAGACTCCTCAGAGTGCAGTAAGATGCAGCGCACAGACCTCTCATTGTGTAGTAAGATGCAATGCACAGATGCAGACTTTTCACAGTGCAGTAAGATGAAGGGCAGTGTGCCCAGATTCCTCACAGTCAAGTCAAGTCAAGTCATAAAATTTGTATAGCGCACTACATACCCAGAGGGTTTCAAGGCGCTTAGGAAGAGGAGGAGGATTAATTGTCAAATATCCACGTTTTAAGCTGCTTTCTGAACGCTAGGTGGTTCTGGGTGAGGCGGAGGTAAGCGGGGAGTGAGTTCCATGTTTTAGCAGCCAGGTAAGAAAAGGATCTGCCTCCCATGGTGGTCTTGTTGATGCGAGGTACAGTGGCGAGGGCTTGGTCGGAAGAGCGTAGTTGGCGGGAGGGGGTGTAGAAGGACAGTCGAGAGTTGAGGCAGTCTGGTCCGATGTCGTAAAGTGATTTGTGTGCGTGGGTGAGCAGTCGGAAAGTGATCCTCTTATTGACGGGTAGCCAGTGGAGGTCTTTAAGGTGACCAGAGATGTGTTCGTTGCGTGGGATGTCTAATATGAGCCTGGCTGAGGCGTTTTGGATTCGTTGGAGTTTCTTCTGGAGTTTAGCGGTAGTGCCTGCGTAGAGGGTGTTTCCGTAGTCCAGTCGGCTCGTGACCAGGGCGTGGGTGACTGTTTTCCTAGTTTCGGAGGGGATCCAGCGAAATGTTTTTCTGAGCATGCGAAGAATGTTGAAGCAGGAAGAGGATACGGCGCTGACTTGTTTGTTCATTGAGAGTGAAGAGTCCAGAATGACGCCAAGGTTCCGTGCGTGGTCTGTCGGGATGGGTGCTTTTCCGAGGGCTTCCGGCCACCAGGAGTCGTCCCAAGCAGAGGGGGATGTGCCTAGGATGAGGACTTCTGTTTTGTCTGAGTTCAGTTTCAGACGGCTTTGTTTCATCCATTCGGCGACTTCTTTCATTCCTTCGTGCAGGTTAGCTTTGGCGGCGCCGGGGTCATTGGTGAGAGAAAGGATCAGTTGAGTGTCGTCCGCGTAAGAGATGATGTTGAGGTTGTGTTGGCGTGCGATGGCCGCGAGGGGGCTCATGTATACGTTGAAGAGGGTGGGACTGAGTGAGGATCCTTGAGGTACGCCGCAGATGACTTCAGAGGCCTCGGACTTGAATGGAGGAAGGCGGACTCTCTGGGTTCTACCGGTGAGGAACGAGGTGATCCATTCCAGTGCTTTTCCTTGGATTCCGATGTTATTGAGGCGTTGTAGAAGGGTGCTGTGGCAGACTGTATCGAATGCTGCAGAGAGGTCGAGGAGGATGAGGGCGACTGTGTCTCCATTGTCCAGTAGAGTTCGAATGTCATCTGTTGCTGCGATGAGGGCGGTCTCAGTACTATGTTTTGCTCGGAAGCCAGATTGTGAGGGGTCGAGGGATTTGTTGGCTTCGAGGAAAGCGGCGAGCTGGCAGTTGACGGCTTTCTCGATGACTTTGGCCGGGAATGGAAGAAGCGAGATGGGGCGGTAATTTTTGAGTTCGGTGGGGTCCGCTGTTGGTTTTTTCAGAAGGGCGGTGAGTTCAGCGTGTTTCCAGTCTTCAGGGAAGGTAGCGGAGTTGAAGGAGCAGTTGATGACGTCTCGGAGGTGCGGCGCTATGACGGAGTCTGCTTTGTTGAAGATGTGGTGAGGACATGGGTCTGTGGGGGATCCTGAGTGGATGGAGTTCATCAGGCGGATGGTGTCCTCAGTGGAGATTGGCTTCCAGTCGTTAAGGGTGTTCACGGGGGGAGGATGGACAGCAGACGGCAGGGTGGGTTGGTTTCCGGGTTGGTTGTCAAAGCTGTTGTGGATGTCTGCAATCTTGTTGTGGAAAAAAGAGGCTAGGGAGTCGCAGAGGGTTTGAGAGGGGGTGATGTCGTTGGAGTTGGCCGAGGGATTGGAAAATTCCTTGACGATGTTGAAAAGTTCCTTGCTGTTGTGAGCGTTGTTGTCGAGTCGATCCTTGTATGCTGCTTTCTTGGCTTTTCGGATTAGTTGGTGGTGAGTGCGGGTGGCGTTTTTGAAGGCGTCCTTGGTGCTGGTGGTTGGGTCTTTTTTCCAGGCCTTTTCAAGGGAGCGGCAGAGTTTCTTGGACTTCTTGAGATCATCGTTGAACCATGAGGCCTTCTTGCTGCCAGGTTTGTTTTGACGTTTTTTCAGAGGTGCTAAGGTGTCAGCGGTGTTGGATAACCATAGGGTGAGATTAGCGGCGGCTTCGTTAGCGTTGGAGGAGGGGGCTGGGGTGTGTTGAAGGAGCGATGCGGAGATTTGGTCCGTGGTGATTTTGTTCCAGTTCCTTTTCAAGGTAGGTTGGAGGTGGATGTTGGCTTTTGGTTTGTTGTAGGTGAAGTGAACGCATCTGTGGTCAGTCCAGATGAGGTCCGTAGTGTGGCTGAAGGAGACATGGTTGCTGGAGGTGAAGATGGGGTCGAGTGTGTGACCTGCGATGTGGGTGGGGGAAGTGACCAGTTGTTTAAGTCCGAGGTTGGTGAGGTTGTCCACGAGGGTGGCGGTGTTGCGGTCGTTGATCTTATCGAGGTGAAAGTTGAGGTCTCCCAGAAGGATGTATTCTTTGGAGGGGAGCGCGTGTGGAGTGATGAAGTCCGTGATGTCTTCACTGAATTTTGCGCGGGGTCCTGGTGGCCTGTAAAGGAGGGTGCCTCTGAGTGTGGTCTTGGGGTCGATGTGGATCTGGAAGTGAAGGTGTTCGGAATTGGCGAGGTTGGCGTCAGAGCTGGTTGAGATGCGGATTGATTTCTTATGGACTATAGCGATTCCTCCTCCTGTGTGGCTGGTGCGGTCCTTGCGTGTGATCTTATATTCATCAGGGATGGCAATGGTGATGTCTGGTGCTGAGGAAGCATTCATCCATGTTTCCGTAAGGAAGGCGATATCCGGAGAGATGGTGTCTAGTAGGTTCCATAGGTCGATGGCGTGCCTGTGGACTGATCGGGTGTTGAGAAGGATACAATGTAGGTGGTTGGGGTCGGGTATCTGTGGTGGGGTTGTAGCGGAGATGTTGTCGGTGCCGATGAATTTGCAGGAGTAGCAGGAGAAAGGTCCATGGGTGCGACCAGGAGCGGCTTGGACGCAGTTGGGAGCGCGACCGGGGTTAAGGGCTAGGAGGGTGGCGGCATCGTAGGTAATGCGGGAGGGCTGGGTAGCGCGAGGGGCAGGGGGTATGGCGCTGGGCGCGGTCCAGGCGCGGACGGGCGTAGACGGGCTTACCTTTGGCGCACCTTCGGCGCGGGTTGGGCGCGGTGGCTGCGCGTGAACGCTGCGCGCAAAAGCTTCTGTCATAAGAGGATATTGGGAGGGGAGGGGCGAGGCAGGCTCAGCTGGGAGGCGGGAGCGTGATTGGAGGGCCGGGCTTGGACGTCACAGCCAGCAAATGGCTGCAACAATAACAACAACTGTAAGCAGGGAGAGGTTGGGGCGAGCAGTGGAGCGCTATTACAGAAATAATAAATCTACAAATGAAATGGCTGAGTGGTGGACGCAGTGAGGGGTCACAGATCAGCGCAATGAACACAGCACTTGAGAGTACAAGTCGGCGCTATGAAATTAAGCACAGTGCAATCGGTAAACAAAGCAGCAAAGCAGCGCTAATGTCAGAGCCAGGATAAGAGACAATGCGGCGCAGTGATGAAATATTAGGAGCAAAGCACAGAGCACAGGCAGCTTAGGAGTAGCGCTACGATACCCAGGAGGACAGAGGGGAGCAACATACTCCTCAGAGTGCAGTAAGATGCAGTGCACAGATCCCCTCTTTAACACAAATGATGCCCACAAACACCCCCAGGGCGGAAGGAAAGGCCCCCAGAGCCCCCGGATAGAAGAGCCCAGCTCAGCCCCAGGGGCCCCCGATAGAAGAGCCCAGCTCAGCCCCAGGGGCCCCCGATAGAAGAGCCCAGCTCAGCCCCAGAGCCCCCGGATAGAAGAGCCCAGCTCAGCCCCAGGGGCCCCTGATAGAAGAGCCCAGCTCATCCCCAGGGGCCCCGATAGAAGAGCCCAGCTCAGCCCCAGAGCCCCCGGATAGAAGAGCCCAGCTCAGCCCCAGGGGCCCCCGATAGAAGAGCCCAGCTCAGGCCCATGGGCCCTGGATAGAAGAGCCCAGCTCAGCCCCAGGGCCCCGGGATAGAAGAGTCCAGCTCAGCCCGGTCCTGCCAAGTATCACGCATCAGGCGTTAGACTAACACATTTCATTGTGGTGGTCCGCATCACTGCACTGAAATGCATTGTCGCTCATAATAGCGCCTCCTGAGTTGTCACGCAGGAGCCCTAGTAATCATACACCACTGAGCAGTATTGAAACTAAAGATGAAGGGAGGAGTAGCAGCGCGCCCTGCACTCTGCTCCCGGGGCCGGCTCAGAGTCTACAGCTATAGCTGCTACTCTGTTACCGTATAACATGAATGATGTACACGAAGATTTGCCACCGGCAGCGCAATTTGTTACATTCATGCTTCCATGACTCAAAGTCAGGAGGTTAGGAAAAGCATTGTTGTAGCACACACCTCCTGCTGCCGCCAGTGGCTGGAGTGAAAGTTTCAGCATGCTGGCACCACGGTTAATTTAAATCAATTAATCACACACCGGAGAGAGCCGACTCACCGCACCAGGGCGCGCCAGCAGTTGAGTGACCTGTCCTCCTGTGGCAGGGCGTAGCGCAGGAATTGAGTGACCTGTCCACCCGTGGCAGGGCGTAGCGCAGGAGTGAGTGGCCTATCCGCCCGTGGCAGGGCGTAGCGCAGGAGTTGAGTGACCTGTCCGCCCGTGGCAGGGGGTAGCGCAGGAGTTGTTCAGCACATAGGAGCACACCGGTCTCTCCACACAGCTGCTGAACCTCCGAGGGCGGAGTCGTTGAAGCCATGGTGAGGGCAAAGTGAGTGTAGCCTGGAGAGTGAACTCTCTTTACTCTGCTTCATTATAAATATGCTTTCACTGTTACAAAGCGCTTGCCGCAACCTGCCTCCCTCGTTCAACTGATCTGGGTTTTTATGATCCCTGTCTTCCTCCTTCACCCCCTGTGTTGATCCCCATGTCCGTGCACGTCACGCTTAAGTATTGTGCTTAACAGATGACACAGGCCATCTCAAGGCTCCTTGCTAAGCCACGGTGCAGTGGTCAGTGGATACCGGCGCTCGTACAATGGTGCTTCCCCATGCCTGGCCTCTGCTCTGCCCCGCATTCACGGTGATTAATAGCAGGACCGACCCAGCGACCAGCCTTGAGAGCCGCACCCTGAACCAAGACATCTGGGGACTGAGTCCTTGCATCTTGGAAATGCTGGGCTCAGCTACAAGTAGAGTGGGGACAGGGGGAGCAGGGTTTGGGGAGAGCAGGGTGTGAGTCCTTGCATCTTGGAAATGCTGGGCTCGGCTACAGGTAGAGTGGGGACAGGTGAAGCAGGGTTTGGGGGGAGAGCAGGGTGTGAGTCCTTGCATCTTGGAAATGCTGGGCTCAGCCACAGGTAGAGTGGGGACAGGGGGAGCTGGGTTTGGGGGAGAGCAGGGTGTGAGTCCTTGCATCTTGGAAATGCTGGGCTCAGCTACAGGTAGAGTGGGGACAGGGGGAGCAGGGTTTGGGGGAGAGCAGGGTGTGAGTCCTTGCATCTTGGAAATGCTGGGCTCAGCTACAGGTAGAGTGGGGACAGGGGGAGCAGGATTTGGGGGAGAGCAGGGTGTGAGTCCTTGCATCTTGGAAATGCTGGGCTCGGCTACAGTTAGAGTGGGGACAGGGGGAGCAGGGTTTGGTGGAGAGCAGGGTGTGAGTCCTTGCATTTTGGAAATGCTGGGCTCAGCTACAGGTAGAGTGGGGACAGGGGGAGCAGGGTTTGGGGGAAGAGCAGGGTGTGAGTCCTTGCATCTTGGAAATGCTGGGCTCAGTTACAGGTAGAGTGGGGACAGGGGGGCAGGGTTTGGGGAGATCAGGGTGAGAGTCCTTGCATCTTGGAAATGCTGGGCTCGGCTACAGGTAGAGTGGGGACAGGGGGAGCAGGGTTTGGAGGAGAGCAGGGTGTGATTCCTTGAATCTTGGAAATGCTGGGCTCAGCTACAGGTAGAGTGGGGACAGGGGGAGCAGGGTTTGGGGGAGAGCAGGGTGTGAGTCCTTGCATCTTGGAAATGCTGGGCTCGGCTACAAGTAGAGTGGGGACAGGGGGAGCAGGGTTTGGGGGAGAGCAGGGTGTGAGTCCTTGCATCTTGGAAATGCTGGGCTCGGCTACAGGTAGAGTGGGGACAGGTGAAGCAGGGTTTGGGGGGAGAGCAGGGTGTGAGTCCTTGCATCTTTGAAATGCTGGGCTCAGCCACAGCTAGAGTGGGGACAGGGGGAGCAGGGTTTGGGGGGAGAGCAGGGTGTGAGTCCTTGCATCTTGGAAATGCTGGGCTCGGCCACAGGTAGAGTGGGGACAGGGGGAGCAGGGTTTGGGGGAGAGCAGGGTGTGAGTCCTTGCATCTTGGAAATGCTGGGCTCGGCTACAGGTAGAGTAGGGACAGGGGGAGCAGGGTTTGGGGGGAGAGCAGGGTGTGAGTCCTTGCATCTTGGAAATGCTGGGCTCAGCTACAGGTAGAGTGGGGACAGGGGGAGCAGGGTTTGGGGGAGAGCAGGGTGTGAGTCCTTGCATCTTGGAAATGCTGGGCTCGGCTACAGGTAGAGTGGGGACAGGGGGGGCAGGGTTTAGGGGGAGAGCAGGGTGTGAGTCCTTGCATCTTGGAAATGCTGGGCTCGGCTACAGGTAGAGTGGGGACAGGGGGAGCAGGGTTTGGGGGAGAGCAGGGTGTGAGTCCTTGCATCTTGGAAATGCTGGGCTCGGCTACAGGTAGAGTGGGGACAGGGGGAGCAGGGTTTGGGGGAGAGCAGAGTGTGAGTCCTTGCATCTTGGAAATGCTGGGCTCGGCTACAGGTAGAGTGGGGACAGGGGGAGCAGGGTTTGGGGGAGAGCAGGGTGTGAGTCCTTGAATCTTGGAAATGCTGGGCTCGGCTACAGGTAGAGTGGGGACAGGGGGAGCAGGGTTTGGGGGAGAGCAGGGTGTGAGTCCTTGCATTTTGGAAATGCTGGGCTCAGCTACAGGTAGAGTGGGGACAGGGGGAGCAGGGTTTGGGGGAGAGCAGGGTGTGAGTCCTTGCATCTTGGAAATGCTGGGCTCAGCTACAGGTAGAGTGGGGACAGGGGGAGCAGGGTTTGGGGGAGAGCAGGGTGTGAGTCCTTGCATTTTGGAAATGCTGGGCTCAGCTACAGGTAGAGTGGGGACAGGGGGAGCAGGGTTTGGGGGAAGAGCAGGGTGTGAGTCCTTGCATCTTGGAAATGCTGGGCTCAGCTACAGGTAGAGTGGGGACAGGGGGGGCAGGGTTTGGGGAGAGCAAGGTGAGAGTCCTTGCATCTTGGAAATGCTGGGCTCGGCTACAGGTAGAGTGGGGACAGGGGGAGCAGGGTTTGGGGGAGAGCAGGGTGTGATTCCTTGAATCTTGGAAATGCTGGGCTCAGCTACAGGTAGAGTGGGGACAGGGGGAGCAGGGTTTGGGGGAGAGCAAGGTGTGAGTCCTTGCATCTTGGAAATGCTGGGCTCAGCTACAAGTAGAGTGGGGACAGGGGGAGCAGGGTTTGGGGGAGAGCAGGGTGTGAGTCCTTGCATCTTGGAAATGCTGGGCTCGGCTACAGGTAGAGTGGGGACAGGTGAAGCAGGGTTTGGGGGGAGAGCAGGGTGTGAGTCCTTGCATCTTGGGAATGCTGGGCTCAGCCACAGGTAGAGTGGGGACAGGGGGAGCAGGGTTTGGGGGGAGAGCAGGGTGTGAGTCCTTGCATCTTGGAAATGCTGGGCTCAGCCACAGGTAGAGTGGGGACAGGGGGAGCAGGGTTTGGGGGAGAGCAGGGTGTGAGTCCTTGCATCTTGGAAATGCTGGGCTCGGCTACAGGTAGAGTGGGGACAGGGGGAGCAGGGTTTTCGGGGGAGAGCAGGGTGTGAGTCCTTGCATCTTGGAAATGCTGGGCTCGGCTACAGGTAGAGTGGGGACAGGGGGAGCAGGGTTTGGGGGAGAGCAGGGTGTGAGTCCTTGCATCTTGGAAATGCTGGGCTCAGCTACAGGTAGAGTGGGGACAGGGGGAGCAGGGTTTAGGGGGAGAGCAGGGTGTGAGTCCTTGCATCTTGGAAATGCTGGGCTCGGCTACAGGTAGAGTGGGGACAGGGGGAGCAGGGTTTGGGGGAGAGCAGGGTGTGAGTCCTTGCATCTTGGAAATGCTGGGCTCGGCTACAGGTAGAGTGGGGACAGGGGGAGCAGGGTTTGGAGGAGAGCAGGGTGTGAGTCCTTGCATCTTGGAAATGCTGGGCTCGGCTACAGGTAGAGTGGGGACAGGGGGAGCAGGGTTTGGGGGAGAGCAGGGTGTGAGTCCTTGCATTTTGGAAATGCTGGGCTCAGCTACAGGTAGAGTGGGGACAGGGGGAGCAGGGTTTGGGGGAAGAGCAGGGTGTGAGTCCTTGCATCTTGGAAATGTTGGGCTCAGCTACAGGTAGAGTGGGGACAGGGGGCAGGGTTTGGGGAGAGCAGGGTGTGAGTCCTTGCATCTTGGAAATGCTGGGCTCAGCCACAGGTAGAGTGGGGACAGGGGGAGCTGGGTTTAGGGGAGAGCAGGGTGTGAGTCCTTGCATCTTGGAAATGCTGGGCTCAGCTACAGGTAGAGTGGGGACAGGGGGAGCAGGGTTTGGGGGAGAGCAGGGTGTGAGTCCTTGCATCTTGGAAATGCTGGGCTCAGCTACAGGTAGAGTGGGGACAGGGGGAGCAGGGTTTGGGGGAGAGCAGGGTGTGAGTCCTTGCATCTTGGAAATGCTGGGCTCGGCTACAGTTAGAGTGGGGACAGGGGGAGCAGGGTTTGGTGGAGAGCAGGGTGTGAGTCCTTGCATTTTGGAAATGCTGGGCTCAGCTACAGGTAGAGTGGGGACAGGGGGAGCAGGGTTTGGGGGAAGAGCAGGGTGTGAGTCCTTGCATCTTGGAAATGCTGGGCTCAGTTACAGGTAGAGTGGGGACAGGGGGGCAGGGTTTGGGGAGATCAGGGTGAGAGTCCTTGCATCTTGGAAATGCTGGGCTCGGCTACAGGTAGAGTGGGGACAGGGGGAGCAGGGTTTGGAGGAGAGCAGGGTGTGATTCCTTGAATCTTGGAAATGCTGGGCTCAGCTACAGGTAGAGTGGGGACAGGGGGAGCAGGGTTTGGGGGAGAGCAGGGTGTGAGTCCTTGCATCTTGGAAATGCTGGGCTCGGCTACAAGTAGAGTGGGGACAGGGGGAGCAGGGTTTGGGGGAGAGCAGGGTGTGAGTCCTTGCATCTTGGAAATGCTGGGCTCGGCTACAGGTAGAGTGGGGACAGGTGAAGCAGGGTTTGGGGGGAGAGCAGGGTGTGAGTCCTTGCATCTTTGAAATGCTGGGCTCAGCCACAGCTAGAGTGGGGACAGGGGGAGCAGGGTTTGGGGGGAGAGCAGGGTGTGAGTCCTTGCATCTTGGAAATGCTGGGCTCGGCCACAGGTAGAGTGGGGACAGGGGGAGCAGGGTTTGGGGGAGAGCAGGGTGTGAGTCCTTGCATCTTGGAAATGCTGGGCTCGGCTACAGGTAGAGTAGGGACAGGGGGAGCAGGGTTTGGGGGGAGAGCAGGGTGTGAGTCCTTGCATCTTGGAAATGCTGGGCTCAGCTACAGGTAGAGTGGGGACAGGGGGAGCAGGGTTTGGGGGAGAGCAGGGTGTGAGTCCTTGCATCTTGGAAATGCTGGGCTCGGCTACAGGTAGAGTGGGGACAGGGGGGGCAGGGTTTAGGGGGAGAGCAGGGTGTGAGTCCTTGCATCTTGGAAATGCTGGGCTCGGCTACAGGTAGAGTGGGGACAGGGGGAGCAGGGTTTGGGGGAGAGCAGGGTGTGAGTCCTTGCATCTTGGAAATGCTGGGCTCGGCTACAGGTAGAGTGGGGACAGGGGGAGCAGGGTTTGGGGGAGAGCAGAGTGTGAGTCCTTGCATCTTGGAAATGCTGGGCTCGGCTACAGGTAGAGTGGGGACAGGGGGAGCAGGGTTTGGGGGAGAGCAGGGTGTGAGTCCTTGAATCTTGGAAATGCTGGGCTCGGCTACAGGTAGAGTGGGGACAGGGGGAGCAGGGTTTGGGGGAGAGCAGGGTGTGAGTCCTTGCATTTTGGAAATGCTGGGCTCAGCTACAGGTAGAGTGGGGACAGGGGGAGCAGGGTTTGGGGAGAGCAGGGTGTGAGTCCTTGCATCTTGGAAATGCTGGGCTCAGCTACAGGTAGAGTGGGGACAGGGGGAGCAGGGTTTGGGGGAGAGCAGGGTGTGAGTCCTTGCATTTTGGAAATGCTGGGCTCAGCTACAGGTAGAGTGGGGACAGGGGGAGCAGGGTTTGGGGGAAGAGCAGGGTGTGAGTCCTTGCATCTTGGAAATGCTGGGCTCAGCTACAAGTAGAGTGGGGACAGGGGGGGGCAGGGTTTGGGGAGAGCAAGGTGAGAGTCCTTGCATCTTGGAAATGCTGGGCTCGGCTACAGGTAGAGTGGGGACAGGGGGAGCAGGGTTTGGGGGAGAGCAGGGTGTGATTCCTTGAATCTTGGAAATGCTGGGCTCAGCTACAGGTAGAGTGGGGACAGGGGGAGCAGGGTTTGGGGGAGAGCAAGGTGTGAGTCCTTGCATCTTGGAAATGCTGGGCTCAGCTACAAGTAGAGTGGGGACAGGGGGAGCAGGGTTTGGGGGAGAGCAGGGTGTGAGTCCTTGCATCTTGGAAATGCTGGGCTCGGCTACAGGTAGAGTGGGGACAGGTGAAGCAGGGTTTGGGGGGAGAGCAGGGTGTGAGTCCTTGCATCTTGGGAATGCTGGGCTCAGCCACAGGTAGAGTGGGGACAGGGGGAGCAGGGTTTGGGGGGAGAGCAGGGTGTGAGTCCTTGCATCTTGGAAATGCTGGGCTCAGCCACAGGTAGAGTGGGGACAGGGGGAGCAGGGTTTGGGGGAGAGCAGGGTGTGAGTCCTTGCATCTTGGAAATGCTGGGCTCGGCTACAGGTAGAGTGGGGACAGGGGGAGCAGGGTTTTCGGGGGAGAGCAGGGTGTGAGTCCTTGCATCTTGGAAATGCTGGGCTCGGCTACAGGTAGAGTGGGGACAGGGGGAGCAGGGTTTGGGGGAGAGCAGGGTGTGAGTCCTTGCATCTTGGAAATGCTGGGCTCAGCTACAGGTAGAGTGGGGACAGGGGGAGCAGGGTTTAGGGGGAGAGCAGGGTGTGAGTCCTTGCATCTTGGAAATGCTAGGCTCGGCTACAGGTAGAGTGGGGACAGGGGGAGCAGGGTTTGGGGGAGAGCAGGGTGTGAGTCCTTGCATCTTGGAAATGCTGGGCTCGGCTACAGGTAGAGTGGGGACAGGGGGAGCAGGGTTTGGAGGAGAGCAGGGTGTGAGTCCTTGCATCTTGGAAATGCTGGGCTCGGCTACAGGTAGAGTGGGGACAGGGGGAGCAGGGTTTGGGGGAGAGCAGGGTGTGAGTCCTTGCATTTTGGAAATGCTGGGCTCAGCTACAGGTAGAGTGGGGACAGGGGGAGCAGGGTTTGGGGGAAGAGCAGGGTGTGAGTCCTTGCATCTTGGAAATGCTGGGCTCGGCTACAGGTAGAGTGGGGACAGGGGGAGCAGGGTTTGGGGGGAGAGCAGGGTGTGAGTCCTTGCATCTTGGGAATGCTGGGCTCAGCCACAGGTAGAGTGGGGACAGGGGGAGCAGGGTTTGGGGGGAGAGCAGGGTGTGAGTCCTTGCATCTTGGAAATGCTGGGCTCAGCCACAGGTAGAGTGGGGACAGGGGGAGCAGGGTTTGGGGGAGAGCAGGGTGTGAGTCCTTGCATCTTGGAAATGCTGGGCTCGGCTACAGGTAGAGTGGGGACAGGGGGAGCAGGGTTTTCGGGGGAGAGCAGGGTGTGAGTCCTTGCATCTTGGAAATGCTGGGCTCGGCTACAGGTAGAGTGGGGACAGGGGGAGCAGGGTTTGGGGGAGAGCAGGGTGTGAGTCCTTGCATCTTGGAAATGCTGGGCTCAGCTACAGGTAGAGTGGGGACAGGGGGAGCAGGGTTTAGGGGGAGAGCAGGGTGTGAGTCCTTGCATCTTGGAAATGCTGGGCTCGGCTACAGGTAGAGTGGGGACAGGGGGAGCAGGGTTTGGGGGAGAGCAGGGTGTGAGTCCTTGCATCTTGGAAATGCTGGGCTCGGCTACAGGTAGAGTGGGGACAGGGGGAGCAGGGTTTGGAGGAGAGCAGGGTGTGAGTCCTTGCATCTTGGAAATGCTGGGCTCGGCTACAGGTAGAGTGGGGACAGGGGGAGCAGGGTTTGGGGGAGAGCAGGGTGTGAGTCCTTGCATTTTGGAAATGCTGGGCTCAGCTACAGGTAGAGTGGGGACAGGGGGAGCAGGGTTTGGGGGAAGAGCAGGGTGTGAGTCCTTGCATCTTGGAAATGTTGGGCTCAGCTACAGGTAGAGTGGGGACAGGGGGCAGGGTTTGGGGAGAGCAGGGTGTGAGTCCTTGCATCTTGGAAATGCTGGGCTCAGCCACAGGTAGAGTGGGGACAGGGGGAGCTGGGTTTGGGGGAGAGCAGGGTGTGAGTCCTTGCATCTTGGAAATGCTGGGCTCAGCTACAGGTAGAGTGGGGACAGGGGGAGCAGGGTTTGGGGGAGAGCAGGGTGTGAGTCCTTGCATCTTGGAAATGCTGGGCTCAGCTACAGGTAGAGTGGGGACAGGGGGAGCAGGGTTTGGGGGAGAGCAGGGTGTGAGTCCTTGCATCTTGGAAATGCTGGGCTCGGCTACAGTTAGAGTGGGGACAGGGGGAGCAGGGTTTGGTGGAGAGCAGGGTGTGAGTCCTTGCATTTTGGAAATGCTGGGCTCAGCTACAGGTAGAGTGGGGACAGGGGGAGCAGGGTTTGGGGGAAGAGCAGGGTGTGAGTCCTTGCATCTTGGAAATGCTGGGCTCAGTTACAGGTAGAGTGGGGACAGGGGGGCAGGGTTTGGGGAGATCAGGGTGAGAGTCCTTGCATCTTGGAAATGCTGGGCTCGGCTACAGGTAGAGTGGGGACAGGGGGAGCAGGGTTTGGAGGAGAGCAGGGTGTGATTCCTTGAATCTTGGAAATGCTGGGCTCAGCTACAGGTAGAGTGGGGACAGGGGGAGCAGGGTTTGGGGGAGAGCAGGGTGTGAGTCCTTGCATCTTGGAAATGCTGGGCTCGGCTACAAGTAGAGTGGGGACAGGGGGAGCAGGGTTTGGGGGAGAGCAGGGTGTGAGTCCTTGCATCTTGGAAATGCTGGGCTCGGCTACAGGTAGAGTGGGGACAGGTGAAGCAGGGTTTGGGGGGAGAGCAGGGTGTGAGTCCTTGCATCTTTGAAATGCTGGGCTCAGCCACAGCTAGAGTGGGGACAGGGGGAGCAGGGTTTGGGGGGAGAGCAGGGTGTGAGTCCTTGCATCTTGGAAATGCTGGGCTCGGCCACAGGTAGAGTGGGGACAGGGGGAGCAGGGTTTGGGGGAGAGCAGGGTGTGAGTCCTTGCATCTTGGAAATGCTGGGCTCGGCTACAGGTAGAGTAGGGACAGGGGGAGCAGGGTTTGGGGGGAGAGCAGGGTGTGAGTCCTTGCATCTTGGAAATGCTGGGCTCAGCTACAGGTAGAGTGGGGACAGGGGGAGCAGGGTTTGGGGGAGAGCAGGGTGTGAGTCCTTGCATCTTGGAAATGCTGGGCTCGGCTACAGGTAGAGTGGGGACAGGGGGGGCAGGGTTTAGGGGGAGAGCAGGGTGTGAGTCCTTGCATCTTGGAAATGCTGGGCTCGGCTACAGGTAGAGTGGGGACAGGGGGAGCAGGGTTTGGGGGAGAGCAGGGTGTGAGTCCTTGCATCTTGGAAATGCTGGGCTCGGCTACAGGTAGAGTGGGGACAGGGGGAGCAGGGTTTGGGGGAGAGCAGAGTGTGAGTCCTTGCATCTTGGAAATGCTGGGCTCGGCTACAGGTAGAGTGGGGACAGGGGGAGCAGGGTTTGGGGGAGAGCAGGGTGTGAGTCCTTGAATCTTGGAAATGCTGGGCTCGGCTACAGGTAGAGTGGGGACAGGGGGAGCAGGGTTTGGGGGAGAGCAGGGTGTGAGTCCTTGCATTTTGGAAATGCTGGGCTCAGCTACAGGTAGAGTGGGGACAGGGGGAGCAGGGTTTGGGGGAGAGCAGGGTGTGAGTCCTTGCATCTTGGAAATGCTGGGCTCAGCTACAGGTAGAGTGGGGACAGGGGGAGCAGGGTTTGGGGGAGAGCAGGGTGTGAGTCCTTGCATTTTGGAAATGCTGGGCTCAGCTACAGGTAGAGTGGGGACAGGGGGAGCAGGGTTTGGGGGAAGAGCAGGGTGTGAGTCCTTGCATCTTGGAAATGCTGGGCTCAGCTACAGGTAGAGTGGGGACAGGGGGGGGCAGGGTTTGGGGAGAGCAAGGTGAGAGTCCTTGCATCTTGGAAATGCTGGGCTCGGCTACAGGTAGAGTGGGGACAGGGGGAGCAGGGTTTGGGGGAGAGCAGGGTGTGATTCCTTGAATCTTGGAAATGCTGGGCTCAGCTACAGGTAGAGTGGGGACAGGGGGAGCAGGGTTTGGGGGAGAGCAAGGTGTGAGTCCTTGCATCTTGGAAATGCTGGGCTCAGCTACAAGTAGAGTGGGGACAGGGGGAGCAGGGTTTGGGGGAGAGCAGGGTGTGAGTCCTTGCATCTTGGAAATGCTGGGCTCGGCTACAGGTAGAGTGGGGACAGGTGAAGCAGGGTTTGGGGGGAGAGCAGGGTGTGAGTCCTTGCATCTTGGGAATGCTGGGCTCAGCCACAGGTAGAGTGGGGACAGGGGGAGCAGGGTTTGGGGGGAGAGCAGGGTGTGAGTCCTTGCATCTTGGAAATGCTGGGCTCAGCCACAGGTAGAGTGGGGACAGGGGGAGCAGGGTTTGGGGGAGAGCAGGGTGTGAGTCCTTGCATCTTGGAAATGCTGGGCTCGGCTACAGGTAGAGTGGGGACAGGGGGAGCAGGGTTTTCGGGGGAGAGCAGGGTGTGAGTCCTTGCATCTTGGAAATGCTGGGCTCGGCTACAGGTAGAGTGGGGACAGGGGGAGCAGGGTTTGGGGGAGAGCAGGGTGTGAGTCCTTGCATCTTGGAAATGCTGGGCTCAGCTACAGGTAGAGTGGGGACAGGGGGAGCAGGGTTTAGGGGGAGAGCAGGGTGTGAGTCCTTGCATCTTGGAAATGCTGGGCTCGGCTACAGGTAGAGTGGGGACAGGGGGAGCAGGGTTTGGGGGAGAGCAGGGTGTGAGTCCTTGCATCTTGGAAATGCTGGGCTCGGCTACAGGTAGAGTGGGGACAGGGGGAGCAGGGTTTGGAGGAGAGCAGGGTGTGAGTCCTTGCATCTTGGAAATGCTGGGCTCGGCTACAGGTAGAGTGGGGACAGGGGGAGCAGGGTTTGGGGGAGAGCAGGGTGTGAGTCCTTGCATTTTGGAAATGCTGGGCTCAGCTACAGGTAGAGTGGGGACAGGGGGAGCAGGGTTTGGGGGAAGAGCAGGGTGTGAGTCCTTGCATCTTGGAAATGTTGGGCTCAGCTACAGGTAGAGTGGGGACAGGGGGCAGGGTTTGGGGAGAGCAGGGTGAGAGTCCTTGCATCTTGGAAATGCTGGGCTCGGCTACAGGTAGAGTGGGGACAGGGGGAGCAGGGTTTGGGGGAGAGCAGGGTGTGAGTCCTTGCATCTTGGAAATGCTGGGCTCAGCTACAGGTAGAGTGGGGACAGGGGGAGCAGGGTTTAGGGGGAGAGCAGGGTGTGAGTCCTTGCATCTTGGAAATGCTGGGCTCGGCTACAGGTAGAGTGGGGACAGGGGGAGCAGGGTTTGGGGGAGAGCAGGGTGTGAGTCCTTGCATTTTGGAAATGCTGGGCTCGGCTACAGGTAGAGTGGGGACAGGGGGAGCAGGGTTTGGAGGAGAGCAGGGTGTGAGTCCTTGCATCTTGGAAATGCTGGGCTCGGCTACAGGTAGAGTGGGGACAGGGGGAGCAGGGTTTGGGGGAGAGCAGGGTGTGAGTCCTTGCATTTTGGAAATGCTGGGCTCAGCTACAGGTAGAGTGGGGACAGGGGGAGAAGGGTTTGGGGGAAGAGCAGGGTGTGAGTCCTTGCATCTTGGAAATGTTGGGCTCAGCTACAGGTAGAGTGGGGACAGGGGGCAGGGTTTGGGGAGAGCAGGGTGAGAGTCCTTGCATCTTGGAAATGCTGGGCTCGGCTACAGGTAGAGTGGGGACAGGGGGAGCAGGGTTTGGGGGAGAGCAGGGTGTGATTCCTTGAATCTTGGAAATGCTGGGCTCAGCTACAGGTAGAGTGGGGACAGGGGGAGCAGGGTTTGGGGGAGAGCAGGGTGTGAGTCCTTGCATTTTGGAAATGCTGGGCTCAGCTACAGGTAGAGTGGGGACAGGGGGAGCAGGGTTTGGGGGAGAGCAGGGTGTGAGTCCTTGCATCTTGGAAGTGCTGGGCTCGGCTACAGGTAGAGTGGGGACAGGGGGGGCAGGGTTTGGGGGAGAGCAGGGTGTGAGTCCTTGCATTTTGGAAATGCTGGGCTCAGCTACAGGTAGAGTGGGGACAGGGGGAGCAGGGTTTGGGGGGAGAGCAGGGTGTGAGTCCTTGCATCTTGGAAATGCTGGGCTCGGCCACAGGTAGAGTGGGGACAGGGGGAGCAGGGTTTGGGGGAGAGCAGGGTGTGAGTCCTTGCATCTTGGAAATGCTGGGCTCGGCTACAGGTAGAGTGGGGACAGGGGGAGCAGGGTTTCGGGGGAGAGCAGGGTGTGAGTCCTTGCATCTTGGAAATGCTGGGCTCGGCTACAGGTAGAGTGGGGACAGGGGGAGCAGGGTTTGGGGGAGAGCAGGGTGTGAGTCCTTGCATCTTGGAAATGCTGGGCTCAGCTACAGGTAGAGTGGGGACAGGGGGAGCAGGGTTTAGGGGGAGAGCAGGGTGTGAGTCCTTGCATCTTGGAAATGCTGGGCTCAGCTACAGGTAGAGTGGGGACAGGGGGAGCATGGTTTAGGGGGAGAGCAGGGTGTGATTCCTTGCATCTTGGAAATGCTGGGCTTGGCTACAGGTAGAGTGGGGACAGGGGGAGCAGGGTTTGGGGGAGAGCAGGGTGTGAGTCCTTGAATCTTGGAAATGCTGGGCTCGGCTACAGGTAGAGTGAGGACAGGGGGAGCAGGGTTTGGGGGAGAGCAGGGTGTGAGTCCTTGCATCTTGGAAATGCTGGGCTCAGCTACAGGTAGAGTGGGGAAAGGGGGAGCAGGGTTTGGGGGAGAGCAGGGTGTGAGTCCTTGCATCTTGGAAATGCTGGGCTCGGCTACAGGTAGAGTGGGGACAGGGGGAGCAGGGTTTGGGGGAGAGCAGGGTGTGTCTTGGAAATGTTGGGCTCAGCCACAGGTAGAGTGGGGACAGGGGGAGCAGGGTTTGGGAGAGAGCAGGGTGTGAGTCCTTGCATCTTGGAAATGCTGGGCTCGGCTACAGGTAGAGTGGGGACAGGGGGAGCAGGGTTTGGGGGAGAGCAGGGTGTGAGTCCTTGCATCTTGGAAATGCTGGGCTCGGCTACAGGTAGAGTGGGGACAGGGGGAGCAGGGTTTGGGGGAGAGCAGGGTGTGAGTCCTTGCATCTTGGAAATGCTGGGCTCAGCTACAGGTAGAGTGGGGACAGGGGGAGCAGGGTTTGGGGGAGAGCAGGGTGTGAGTCCTTGCATCTTGGAAATGCTGGGCTCGGCTACAGGTAGAGTGGGGACAGGGGGAGCAGGGTTTGGGGGAGAGCAGGGTGTGTCTTGGAAATGTTGGGCTCAGCCACAGGTAGAGTGGGGACAGGGGGAGCAGGGTTTGGGAGAGAGCAGGGTGTGAGTCCTTGCATCTTGGAAATGCTGGGCTCGGCTACAGGTAGAGTGGGGACAGGGGGAGCAGGGTTTGGGGGAGAGCAGGGTGTGAGTCCTTGCATCTTGGAAATGCTGGGCTCGGCTACAGGTAGAGTGGGGACAGGGGGAGCAGGGTTTGGGGGAGAGCAGGGTGTGAGTCCTTGCATCTTGGAAATGCTGGGCTCAGCTACAGGTAGAGTGGGGACAGGGGGAGCAGGGTTTGGGGGAGAGCAGGGTGTGAGTCCTTGCATCTTGGAAATGCTGGGCTTGGCTACAGGTAGAGTGGGGACAGGGGGAGCAGGGTTTGGGGGAGAGCAGGGTGTGAGTCCTTGCATCTTGGAAATGCTGGGCTCGGCTACAGGTAGAGTGGGGACAGGGGGAGCAGGGTTTGGGGGAGAGCAGGGTGTGTCTTGGAAATGCTGGGCTCAGCCACAGGTAGAGTGGGGACAGGGGGAGCAGGGTTTGGGGGAGAGCAGGGTGTGAGTCCTTGCATCTTGGAAATGCTGGGCTCGGCTACAGGTAGAGTGGGGACAGGGGGAGCAGGGTTTGGGGGAGAGCAGGGTGTGAGTCCTTGCATCTTGGAATTGCTGGGCTCGGCAACAGGTAGAGTGGGGACAGGGGGAGCAGGGTTTGGGGGAGAGCAGGGTGTGAGTCCTTGCATCTTGGAAATGCTGGGCTCAGCTACAGGTAGAGTGGGGGCAGGGGGAGCAGGGTTTGGGGGAGAGCAGGGTGTGTCTTGGAAATGCTGGGCTCGGCCACAGGTAGAGTGGGGACAGGGGGAGCAGGGTTTGGGGGAGAGCAGGGTGTGTCTTGGAAATGCTGGGCTCGGCTACAGGTAGAGTGGGGACAGGGGGAGCAGGTTTTGGGGGAGAGCAGGGTGTGAGTCCTTGCATTTTGGAAATGCTGGGCTCGGCTACAGGTAGAGTGGGGACAGGGGGAGCAGGGTTTGGAGGAGAGCAGGGTGTGAGTCCTTGCATCTTGGAAATGCTGGGCTCAGCCACAGGTAGAGTGGGGACAGGGGGAGCAGGGTTTGGGGGAGAGCAGGGTGTGAGTCCTTGCATTTTGGAAATGCTGGGCTCAGCTACAGGTAGAGTGGGGACAGGGGGAGCAGGGTTTGGGGGAAGAGCAGGGTGTGAGTCCTTGCATCTTGGAAATGTTGGGCTCAGCTACAGGTAGAGTGAGGACAGGGGGGGCAGGGTTTGGGGAGAGCAGGGTGAGAGTCCTTGCATCTTGGAAATGCTGGGCTCGGCTACAGGTAGAGTGGGGACAGGGGGAGCAGGGTTTGGGGGAGAGCAGGGTGTGAGTCCTTGCATCTTGGAAATGCTGGGCTCAGCTACAGGTAGAGTGGGGGCAGGGGGAGCAGGGTTTGGGGGAGAGCAGGGTGTGTCTTGGAAATGCTGGGCTCGGCTACAGGTAGAGTGGGGACAGGGGGAGCAGGTTTTGGGGGAGAGCAGGGTGTGAGTCCTTGCATTTTGGAAATGCTGGGCTCGGCTACAGGTAGAGTGGGGACAGGGGGAGCAGGGTTTGGAGGAGAGCAGGGTGTGAGTCCTTGCATCTTGGAAATGCTGGGCTCAGCCACAGGTAGAGTGGGGACAGGGGGAGCAGGGTTTGGGGGAGAGCAGGGTGTGAGTCCTTGCATTTTGGAAATGCTGGGCTCAGCTACAGGTAGAGTGGGGACAGGGGGAGCAGGGTTTGGGGGAAGAGCAGGGTGTGAGTCCTTGCATCTTGGAAATGTTGGGCTCAGCTACAGGTAGAGTGGGGACAGGGGGGGCAGGGTTTGGGGAGAGCAGGGTGAGAGTCCTTGCATCTTGGAAATGCTGGGCTCGGCTACAGGTAGAGTGGGGACAGGGGGAGCAGGGTTTGGGGGAGAGCAGGGTGTGAGTCCTTGCATCTTGGAAATGCTGGGCTCAGCTACAGGTAGAGTGGGGGCAGGGGGAGCAGGATTTGTGGGAGAGCAGGGTGTGTCTTGGAAATGCTAGGCTCGGCCACAGGTAGAGTGACACAGGGGGAGCAGGGTTTGGGGGAGAGCAGGGTGTGTCTTGGAAATTCTGGGCTCGGCTACAGGTAGAGTGAGGACAGGGGGAGCAGGGTTTGGGGGAGAGCAGGGTGTGAGTCCTTGCATTTTGGAAATGCTGGGCTCGGCTACAGGTAGAGTGGGGACAGGGGGAGCAGGGTTTGGAGGAGAGCAGGGTGTGAGTCCTTGCATCTTGGAAATGCTGGGCTCAGCCACAGGTAGAGTGGGGACAGGGGGAGCAGGGTTTGGGGGAGAGCAGGGTGTGAGTCCTTGCATTTTGGAAATGCTGGGCTCAGCTACAGGTAGAGTGGGGACAGGGGGAGCAGGGTTTGGGGTAAGAGCAGGGTGTGAGTCCTTGCATCTTGGAAATGTTGGGCTCAGCTACAGGTAGAGTGGGGACAGGGGGGACAGGGTTTGGGGAGAGCAGGGTGAGAGTCCTTGCATCTTGGAAATGCTGGGCTCGGCTACAGGTAGAGTGGGGACAGGGGGAGCAGGGTTTAGGGGAGAGCAGGGTGTGATTCCTTGAATCTTGGAAATGCTGGGCTCAGCTACAGGTAGAGTGGGGACAGGGGGAGCAGGGTTTGGGGGAGAGCAGGGTGTGAGTCCTTGCATTTTGGAAATGCTGGGCTCAGCTACAGGTAGAGTGGGGACAGGGGGAGCAGGGTTTGGGGGAGAGCAGGGTGTGAGTCCTTGCATCTTGGAAGTGCTGGGCTCAGCTACAGGTAGAGTGGGGACAGGGGGAGCAGGGTTTGGGGGAGAGCAGAGTGTGAGTCCTTGCATTTTGGAAATGCTGGGCTCAGCTACAGGTAGAGTGAGACAGGGGGAGCAGGGATTGGGGGGAGAGCAGGGTGTGAGTCCTTGCATCTTGGAAATGCTGGGCTCGGCCACAGGTAGAGTGGGGACAGGGGGAGCATGGTTTAGGGGGAGAGCAGGGTGTGATTCCTTGCATCTTGGAAATGCTGGGCTCGGCTACAGGTAGAGTGGAGACAGGGGGAGCAGGGTTTGGGCGAGAGCAGGGTGTGAGTCCTTGAATCTTGGAAATGCTGGGCTCGGCTACAGGTAGAGTGAGGACAGGGAGAGCAGGGTTTGGGGGAGAGCAGGGTGTGAGTCCTTGCATCTTGGAAATGCTGGGCTCAGCTACAGGTAGAGTGGGGACAGGGGGAGCAGGGTTTGGGGGGGGCAGGGTGTGAGTCCTTGCATCTTGGAAATGCTGGGCTCAGCTACAGGTAGAGTGGGGACAGGGGGAGCAGGGTTTGGGGGAGAGCAGGGTGTGAGTCCTTGCATCTTGGAAATGCTGGGCTCAGCTACAGGTAGAGTGGGGACAGGGGGTGCAGGGTTTGGGGGAGAGCAGGGTGTGAGTCCTTGCATCTTGGAAATGCTGGGCTTGGCTACAGGTAGAGTGGGGACAGGGGGAGCAGGGTTTGGGGGAGAGCAGGGTGTGAGTCCTTGCATCTTGGAAATGCTGGGCTCGGCTACAGGTAGAGTGGGGACAGGGGGAGCAGGGTTTGGGGGAGAGCAGGGTGTGTCTTGGAAATGTTGGGCTCAGCCACAGGTAGAGTGGGGACAGGGGGAGCAGGGTTTGGGGGAGAGCAGGGTGTGAGTCCTTGCATCTTGGAAGTGCTGGGCTCGGCTACAGGTAGAGTGGGGACAGGGGGAGCAGGGTTTGGGGGAGAGCAGGGTGTGAGTCCTTGCATTTTGGAAATGCTGGGCTCGGCTACAGGTAGAGTGGGGACAGGGGGAGCAGGGTTTGGGGGAGAGCAGGGTGTGAGTCCTTGCATCTTGGAAATGCTGGGCTCAGCTACAGGTAGAGTGGGGACAGGGGGAGCAGGGTTTGGGGGAGAGCAGGGTGTGAGTCCTTGCATCTTGGAAATGCTGGGCTTGGCTACAGGTAGAGTGGGGACAGGGGGAGCAGGGTTTGGGGGAGAGCAGGGTGTGTCTTGGAAATGCTGGGCTCAGCCACAGGTAGAGTGGGGACAGGGGGAGCAGGGTTTGGGGGAGAGCAGGGTGTGAGTCCTTTTATCTTGGAAATGCTGGGCTCGGCTACAGGTAGAGTGGGGACAGGGGGAGCAGGGTTTGGGGGAGAGCAGGGTGTGAGTCCTTGCATCTTGGAAATGCTGGGCTCGGCAACAGGTAGAGTGGGGACAGGGGGAGCAGGGTTTGGGGGAGAGCAGGGTGTGAGTCCTTGCATCTCGGAAATGCTGGGCTCAGCTACAGGTAGAGTGGGGGCAGGGGGAGCAGGGTTTGGGGGAGAGCAGGGTGTGTCTTGGAAATGCTGGGCTCGGCCACAGGTAGAGTGGGGACAGGGGGAGCAGGGTTTGGGGGAGAGCAGGGTGTGTCTTGGAAATGCTGGGCTCGGCTACAGGTAGAGTGGGGACAGGGGGAGCAGGTTTTGGGGGAGAGCAGGGTGTGAGTCCTTGCATTTTGGAAATGCTGGGCTCGGCTACAGGTAGAGTGGGGACAGGGGGAGCAGGGTTTGGAGGAGAGCAGGGTGTGAGTCCTTGCATCTTGGAAATGCTGGGCTCAGCCACAGGTAGAGTGGGGACAGGGGGAACAGGGTTTGGGGGAGAGCAGGGTGTGAGTACTTGCATTTTGGAAATGCTGGGCTCAGCTACAGGTAGAGTGGGGACAGGGGGAGCAGGGTTTGGGGGAAGAGCAGGGTGTGAGTCCTTGCATCTTGGAAATGTTGGGCTCAGCTACAGGTAGAGTGGGGACAGGGGGGGCAGGGTTTGGGGAGAGCAGGGTGAGAGTCCTTGCATCTTGGAAATGCTGGGCTCGGCTACAGGTAGAGTGGGGACAGGGGGAGCAGGGTTTGGGGGAGAGCAGGGTGTGAGTCCTTGCATCTTGGAAATGCTGGGCTCAGCTACAGGTAGAGTGGGGGCAGGGGGAGCAGGGTTTGGGGGAGAGCAGGGTGTGTCTTGGAAATGCTGGGCTCGGCCACAGGTAGAGTGACACAGGGGGAGCAGGGTTTGGGGGAGAGCAGGGTGTGTCTTGGAAATGCTGGGCTCGGCTACAGGTAGAGTGAGGACAGGGGGAGCAGGGTTTGGGGGAGAGCAGGGTGTGAGTCCTTGCATTTTGGAAATGCTGGGCTCGGTTACAGGTAGAGTGGGGACAGGGGGAGCAGGGTTTGGAGGAGAGCAGGGTGTGAGTCCTTGCATTTTGGAAATGCTGGGCTCAGCTACAGGTAGAGTGGGGACAGGGGGAGCAGGGTTTGGGGGAGAGCAGGGTGTGAGTCCTTGCATCTTGGAAGTGCTGGGCTCAGCTACAGGTAGAGTGGGGACAGGGGGAGCAGGGTTTGGGGGAGAGCAGAGTGTGAGTCCTTGCATTTTGGAAATGCTGGGCTCAGCTACAGGTAGAGTGGGGACAGGGGGAGCAGGGTTTGGGGGGAGAGCAGGGTGTGAGTCCTTGCATCTTGGAAATGCTGGGCTCGGCCACAGGTAGAGTGGGGACAGGGGGAGCATGGTTTAGGGGGAGAGCAGGGTGTGATTCCTTGCATCTTGGAAATGCTGGGCTCGGCTACAGGTAGAGTGGGTACAGGGGGAGCAGGGTTTGGGGGAGAGCAGGGTGTGAGTCCTTGAATCTTGGAAATGCTGGGCTCGGCTACAGGTAGAGTGAGGACAGGGGGAGCAGGGTTTGGGGGAGAGCAGGGTGTGAGTCCTTGCATCTTGGAAATGCTGGGCTCAGCTCCAGGTAGAGTGGGGACAGGGGGAGCAGGGTTTGGGGGGGAGCAGGGTGTGAGTCCTTGCATCTTGGAAATGCTGGGCTCAGCTACAGGTAGAGTGGGGACAGGGAGAGCAGGGTTTGGGGGAGAGCAGGGTGTGAGTCCTTGCATCTTGGAAATGCTGGGCTCAGCTACAGGTAGAGTGGGGACAGGGGGAGCAGGGTTTGGGGGAGAGCAGGGTGTGAGTCCTTGCATCTTGGAAATGCTGGGCTTGGCTACAGGTAGAGTGGGGACAGGGGGAGCAGGGTTTGGGGGAGAGCAGGGTGTGAGTCCTTGCATCTTGGAAATGCTGGGCTCGGCTACAGGTAGAGTGGGGACAGGGGGAGCAGGGTTTGGGGGAGAGCAGGGTGTGTCTTGGAAATGCTGGGCTCAGCCACAGGTAGAGTGGGGACAGGGGCAGCAGGGTTTGGGGGAGAGCAGGGTGTGAGTCCTTGCATCTTGGAAATGCTGGGCTCGGCTACAGGTAGAGTGGGGACAGGGGGAGCAGGGTTTTGGGGGAGAGCAGGGTGTGAGTCCTTGCATCTTGGAAATGCTGGGCTCGGCTACAGGTAGAGTGGGGACAGGGGGAGCAGGGTTTGGGGGAGAGCAGGGTGTGAGTCCTTGCATCTTGGAAATGCTGGGCTCGGCTACAGGTAGAGTGGGGACAGGGGGAGCAGGGTTTGGGGGAGAGCAGGGTGTGAGTCCTTGCATCTTGGAAATGCTGGGCTCAGCTACAGGTAGAGTGGGGGCAGGGGGAGCAGGGTTTGGGGGAGAGCAGGGTGTGTCTTGGAAATGCTGGGCTCGGCCACAGGTAGAGTGGGGACAGGGGGAGCAGGGTTTGGGGGAGAGCAGGGTGTGTCTTGGAAATGCTGGGCTCGGCTACAGGTAGAGTGGGGACAGGGGGAGCAGGGTTTGGGGGAGAGCAGGGTGTGAGTCCTTGCATTTTTGAAATGCTGGGCTCGGCTACAGGTAGAGTGGGGACAGGGGGAGCAGGGTTTGGGGGGAGAGCAGGGTGTGAGTCCTTGCATCTTGGAAATGCTGGGCTCGGCCACAGGTAGAGTGGGGACAGGGGGAGCAGGGTTTGGGGGAGAGCAGGGTGTGAGTCCTTGCATCTTGGAAATGCTGGGCTCGGCTACAGGTAGAGTGGGGACAGGGGGAGCAGGGTTTGGGGGGAGAGCAGGGTGTGAGTCCTTGCATCTTGGAAATGCTGGGCTCGGCTACAGGTAGAGTGGGGACAGGGGGAGCAGGGTTTGGGGGAGAGCAGGGTGTGAGTCCTTGCATCTTGGAAATGCTGGGCTCAGCTACAGGTAGAGTGGGGACAGGGGGAGCAGGGTTTAGGGGGAGAGCAGGGTGTGAGTCCTTGCATCTTGGAAATGCTGGGCTCAGCTACAGGTAGAGTGGGGACAGGGGGAGCATGGTTTAGGGGGAGAGCAGGGTGTGATTCCTTGCATCTTGGAAATGCTGGGCTCGGCTACAGGTAGAGTGGGGACAGGGGGAGCAGGGTTTGGGGGAGAGCAGGGTGTGAGTCCTTGAATCTTGGAAATGCTGGGCTCGGCTACAGGTAGAGTGAGGACAGGGGGAGCAGGGTTTGGGGGAGAGCAGGGTGTGAGTCCTTGCATCTTGGAAATGCTGGGCTCAGCTACAGGTAGAGTGGGGACAGGGGGAGCAGGGTTTGGGGGGGAGCAGGGTGTGAGTCCTTGCATCTTGGAAATGCTGGGCTCAGCTACAGGTAAAGTGGGAACAGGGGGAGCAGGGTTTGGGGGAGAGCAGGGTGTGAGTCCTTGCATCTTGGAAATGCTGGGCTCAGCTACAGGTAGAGTGGGGACAGGGGGAGCAGGGTTTGGGGGAGAGCAGGGTGTGAGTCCTTGCATCTTGGAAATGCTGGGCTTGGCTACAGGTAGAGTGGGGGCAGGGGGAGCAGGGTTTGGGGGAGAGCAGGGTGTGAGTCCTTGCATCTTGGAAATGCTGGGCTCGGCTACAGGTAGAGTGGGGACAGGGGGAGCAGGGTTTGGGGGAGAGCAGGGTGTGTCTTGGAAATGCTGGGCTCAGCCACAGGTAGAGTGGGGACAGGGGGAGCAGGGTTTGGGGGAGAGCAGGGTGTGAGTCCTTGCATCTTGGAAATGCTGGGCTCGGCTACAGGTAGAGTGGGGACAGGGGGAGCATGGTTTGGGGGAGAGCAGGGTGTGATTCCTTGCATCTTGGAAATGCTGGGCTCGGCTACAGGTAGAGTGGGGACAGAGGGAGGCGGGTTTGGGGGAGAGCAGGGTGTGAGTCCTTGCATCTTGGAAATGCTGGGCTCGGCTACAGGTAGAGTGGGGACAGGGGGAGCAGGGTTTGGGGGAGAGCAGGGTGTGAGTCCTTGCATCTTGGAAATGCTGGGCTCAGCCACAGGTAGAGTGGGGACAGGGGGAGCAGGGTTTGGGGGAGAGCAGGGTGTGGGAGAACAGCGGCCAGGGGTGATGCCGTTAGGTGTGGGTCAGGTGTGCGGGTTGAGAGGGAAGACTCGGCTGTGTAATTTAAGCAATGAGCCGTCCAACACGTCTTGTAATACCAATTACAGCGCCTGTTGCAGCGCCTCAGCATTAGGCTTGCCTAATCAATCCCCGGAGGTGCTGCTGTCGAGTTAGCGTGTTTGGTACTGACTTTTGGATGTTGATTCAATGCTATAAGATACGTTGCTGAGACCCAAGCACATCTGTGCTGCTGGTTGCATTGCGTGCGGGCCTAGGAAAGTATTCCCTTTGGGCTAATGATTTATTTTGTTTTGGCCCGAGAGAGTAGTCATAGTTTTTTAAATAACTACACTTCCTTGCTGCCGACTCAGCTGTGACCCACCAATGTCACTAGTATGTATGACTAAGCCTTGCTTAGTCATGCATACTAGTGACATGCAAATAGATGTGATGCAACATGTTTAGGTGCCATTCAAATAGAACAGGAAGTATCACAATTTTGCAGCGTGCATTGATAATCCTTCTATATCATGGGAGCCGCTCCATGTCGCTCTTTCTCACCCAGGCTCCCTCTTGCTGTCGTTCGTTTGAATGCTCCTCCCGATCCCACAGTATTCCTCTCCCTTGAGTGCTGCTCCCCCCTCCGCCCCCACCTCAGTCCTATGTATTTTAATTACTGATTTTTAATTTTATACTTCAAATAAAAAATTCGGGGAAAGCGCTTTAAAAACAAGTGATTTACCTATTCCTCTCGTAACAAAATGTCAAAAAGAGGCTCTTGAGTCAATTTGGAAACATGGTCATGCACAAGGCCCTTGCATGATGACACATATAAAGGATCACGTATGCTCTATCACGCCTTTATTTCCTCTTTGTGCTTATGCTGTAAAGAGTACAGCATGATGGATTGGTAGAGCCAATAGGCCTCATAGACAAGACCGATTGCATTTGATTGATTCCCTGAGGGGGTCCAGTGGGGCCCAGTGGGCAAAGGCGGGCTGAGGGAGGAATCTAGTTGTTTTTCTTCTGCCCATCCTGCAACACTACTGAGGGCTGAGATGAGAATTTTGTTGGGGCCTTGCATCCTGTTTGGGCCGGGTCTCACGTGGGACAGAGAGGCCCTGGAGTCCACACTGTGATGATCTGCAACTGCGCACCATTAATATTTAGCAAATTTTAGATAAATTTAGCAAAATTTAGCCGTTGTTCCATGTTTCAAGTGAAGCAGAGCAGGTGGTCGTTCTTTTAGAGTTCTCGCACCTAAACTGTAGAACTTTCTCCCTGCCCATATTCGTGCCATGGATGAGCTACTAGCATTTAGGAGAGCCGTGAAGACTTTCATTTTTCCCACTGGATCTTAGGGTTTCACTGCTTGAACTCTTTTCTCGCCCTGAGTGAGTTGTGTTTCTTCCCCAGATATAGCGCCGGGACACCCCTTTGCTGGGGCAGCTGTGCACTCTAGAAACGGAAATAACATAACATAACATAATAGCAAGGGAGGAGTCAGGGGCCTAGTCTGCAAAGCCTGGCTATTGCAATATGTTGGTTATTGGCTTTTCTGTCGATCTGTCTGCTAACACATCAATCATTCCAACCAGGCTCTAGCAGCCCAGCTTAGATGTTTTCCTGCCTCAGCCTGTTCTCCTGCCCAACCTTGGTGTATGTCAACCGTATGCGCACAGAACTTTAATACATAACTGCTTCTGAAAAACGTGTTTCATATCATGGTTACTCATTCGTTTAACATTATGATCAGGTGGTTACAAGGGCACACACGTTTTTCAATTTCTGGTGCTTTGCAGTAGGTTTCAAACCTTGCAAGGGTTTCTTGTTGGTCAAATGGGTGTAATTTCAAATATTTATGTTTCCCTATGTTTAATTTCTTGATTTTTGCACGCGAGAAAGTGTCACTCTTAGTCCTTGAAATGTTACCCACAATTACTCTAAAATTATGAAAATGTCACACATAGCAAACCTGCAGAGATTCCCTCCAGGATTATGCAGTCTATTTCTACAAACACAGCAGAAGGTGCGAACAATCTCCTACCTGAGCAGAGACCTGAGCAGGAAGTGCCACCCTGAGTGTCACACATTTGGCAGCTGAATGGGACTCCTATTCATAAGTCCATTGAAATGTCACCCATGAGTGATCTGAACCCTGGCCGCTGTCAGAATGATGGGGGGGGGGCGCGAGCGCTCCCGCGTGCTGTGCTGTCTGCTGTAGTGTGATCCGTGTGAGCGCGGGACGCTGGTGATAAACGGCTGCGCGCGTGCGTGCGCTCTACGTCAGAGCGGACCGGAGCCACGCGCTGAGTGTCGTCGTCGCGTGGCTACCCCCGAGCAGACCGTTGGTCCAGGGCGGGCAGAACGGCCCCCTCGGAGCCGCTTCACTTGTGGCCGGTGGTGACCCGGAGCCGGGGCCACTGATCGGGGCCCTCCCGCTGCGCCCCGCCGGGCAGAGCCGACAGCCTTAGGAGAAGCCCCAGCAGGACCCAGGCTGAGGTGGGCACCGGGTTGCAGGGAGGGAGGGGTAGGGGAGGGCTCAGGTCAGGTGCCGCTGGGGGGTCGGAGAGTGGCGGGCGGAGCCTCAGGAGCCGCTGCAGGAGGGGGGTCGGAGGGGGCCCCAGCCCTATCCGTGCTGGGGGCCGCGGCTGGAGGTTCTTCTGCTTCCCCGGGGGTCGGAGGGGCTCGGCCCGGGTATGCGAAGTGCATACTCTCCCTCTGGTGGCGGCTCGTGCTCTGCCTCACCATGACCATGGCCTGTCAGCTCGCCTCACCGTTTCACTGCAAACGATCTATGAGGAGGGTTTATAAAAGGCAGCGGGGGCTCCGTGTCCCGCCAGCGGTCAGTGTGGGGGAGCGGAGTACTCGAGAGCTGCCGTCCCAGGCCCTCCCCGCCGCTGCCGTCCCAGGCCCCGCCGTTGCTCTTCGATGGACACAGAATGCAAAGCTCGGCTCATCGGATCCGGAGAGACCTCGAGCGAAGCGTCGGGGGCTTTAGCCCAATATAGAAACAGACGAAAATGCTGCAGCCAACGGGGTCTTATTGTTATTATTATTTTAAAGCAGTTGTACAGTTTTGAGGGTTAAAAACCAGAGATGAAACGTAACCAAAGGCAGTAAGTTTAATAAGAATTAAAGTATCAATCGCTGGACTCGGTTCTGTGCGCTAAACTGACTGACCACAGGATGTTCAAATACAAGACTTCTAGATGCGTGCACCCCACCCTCGCCCTGCCCACCCTACGCCACCTCCCCACCCTCGCCCTCCCCACCCCACCCTCGCCCTCCCCCACCCTCTCCACATTTTCATTTCCATCATTGCTACGGTCCATCATTGCTATGGTGCAGGCTACGGTTTCCAGTATCTTAAAAAGCATGCCCTGGCAGTAAGGGTTGGAGCCCAAGTCTGGCATGTGACACGTGTCGCTCTGTCATGTGGCATATGCCACATCTGATGTGACATATGCCATAGATTTTCTACTTGGTCTTTCATTATTATCAGTTGAGCATTTCCAAAGGACCATGTTTCACTCTGCTAAAATAAATAAATTGTTTAAAAAAATAAAAATAATATTAAAAAATAATTTTCCGAGGTGGGGTTTGAACCCTGGTCAAAACTCACTCAAAGCCCCTGCACATACACACTGAGCCACCTACTCTGCTGAAAGTACCCCAGCCAAAGGCATTTATGTCATAGAATAAGGATGTCAGTCCTTCCTCTATTTCTATTGTCTTTGGACAGTAGATACCAGAAATCTTCTCTCGATTTACATTCTTTAAATACAAATAGCCCTTCCTTTCATACAGTCTGCCACTAGCCCAATGCATTTCCAATTCTTACACAATCATCCACAAATTCTCATTCCACTAAATAAGTGATTTCTTTCATAGCAAACCTGTCCCCCCTATCCACGTGCCACCCAGCATGCCATTATCAATGCCTGACATGCACTATGAGTAAGGAGGCCATAGTTCTCCCAGATACTGCCAGGGGGTCATTTACAAAGGCACAGCTTTCATTTGTGGAATTTAGAAATAAAAAAATAAAAAAAATAAAAAACTGAATTCCCCCACCTGGGGTTTGAACCCTGGTCAAAACTCACTCGGAGCCCCTGCACATACACAGTGAGCCACCTAGTCTGCTGAAAGTTCCCTAGCCAAAGGCATTTATGTCATAGAATAAGGATGTCAGTCCTTCCTCTATTTCTATTGTCTTTGGACTGTAGATGCCAGAAATCTTCTCTCGATTTACATTCTTTAAATACAAATAGCCCTTCCTTTCATACAGTCTGCCACTAGCCCCATGCATTTCCAATTCTTACACAATCATCCCCAAATTCTCATTCACTAAATAAGTGATTTCTTTCATAGCAAACCTGTCCCCCCTATCCACGTGCCACCCAGCATGCCATTATCAATGCCTGACATGCACTATGAGTAAGGAGGCCATAGTTCTCCCAGATACTGCTAGGGGGTCATTTACAAAGGCACAGCTTTCATTTGTGGAATTTAGAAATAAAATTAAAAAAAAAAATAAAAAAACCGATTTCCCCCACCTGGGGTTTGAACCCTGGTCAAAACTCACTCAAAGCCCCTGCACATACACAGTGAGCCAACTACTCTGTTGAAAGTTCCCCAGCCAAAGGCATTCATGTCATAGAATAAGGATGTCAGTCCTTCCTCTATTTCTATTGTCTTTGGACTGTAGATACCAGAAATCTTCTCTCGATTTACATTCTTTAAATACAAATAGCCCTTTCTTTCATACAGTCTGCCACTAGCCCCATGCATTTCCAATTCTTACACAATCATCCACAAATTCTCATTCCACTAAATAAGTGATTTCTTTCATAGCAAACCTGTCCCCCCTATCCACGTGCCACCCAGCATGCCATTATCAATGCCTGACATGCACTATGAGTAAGGAGGCCATAGTTCTCCCAGATACTGCTAGGGGGTCATTTACAAAGGCACAGCTTTCATTTGTGGAATTTAGAAATAAAATTTAAAAAAAAAAAAAAAAAACCGATTTCCCCCACCTGGGGTTTGAACCCTGGTCAAAACTCACTCAAAGCCCCTGCACATACACAGTGAGCCAACTACTCTGTTGAAAGTTCCCCAGCCAAAGGCATTCATGTCATAGAATAAGGATGTCAGTCCTTCCTCTATTTCTATTGTCTTTGGACTGTAGATACCAGAAATCTTCTCTCGATTTACATTCTTTAAATACAAATAGCCCTTCCTTTCATACAGTCTGCCACTAGCCCCATGTATTTCCAATTCTTACACAATCATCCACAAATTCTCATTCCACTAAATAAGTGATTTCTTTCATAGCAAACCTGTCCCCCCTATCCACGTGCCACCCAACATGCCATTATCAATGCCTGACATGCACTATGAGTAAGGAGGCCATAGTTCTCCCAGATACTGCTAGGGGGTCATTTACAAAGGCACAGCTTTCATTTGTGGAATTTAAAAATAAAAAAATAAAAAAAAATAAAAACTGATTTCCCCCACCTGGGGTTTGAACCCTGGTCAAAACTCACTCAGAGCCCCTGCACATACACAGTGAGCCACCTACTCAGCTGAAAGCTCACCAGCCAAAGGCTTTTATGTCATAGGATAAGGATGTCAGTCCTTCCTCTATTTCTATTGTCTTTGGACTGTAGATACCAGAAATCTTCTCTCGATTTACATTCTTTAAATACAAATAGCCCTTCCTTTCATACAGTCTGCCACTAGCCCCATGCATTTCCAATTCTTACACAATCATCCACAAATTCTCATTCCACTAAATAAGTGATTTCTTTCATAGCAAACCTGTCCCCCCTATCCACGTGCCACCCAGCATGCCATTATCAATGCCTGACATGCATTATGAGTAAGGAGGCCATAGTTCTCCCAGATACTGCTAGGGGGTCATTTACAAAGGCACAGCTTTCATTTGTGGAATTTAGAAATAAAAAAATAAAAAAAATAAAAAACTGAATTCCCCCACCTGGGGTTTGAACCCTGGTCAAATCTCACTCAGATACCCTGCACATACACAGTGAGCCATCTACTCTGCTGAAAGCTCCCCAGCCAAAGGCATTTATGTCATAGAATAAGGATGTCAGTCCTTCCTCTATTTCTATTGTCTTTGGACTGTAGATACCAGAAATCTTCTCTCGATTTACATTCTTTAAATACAAATAGCCCTTCCTTTCATACAGTCTGCCACTAGCCCCATGCATTTCCAATTCTTACACAATCATCCCCAAATTCTCATTCCACTAAATAAGTGATTTCTTTCATAGCAAACCTGTCCCCCCTATCCACGTGCCACCCAGCATGCCATTATCAATGCCTGACATGCACTATGAGTAAGGAGGCCATAGTTCTCCCAGATACTGCTAGGGGGTCATTTACAAAGGCACAGCTTTCATTTGTGGAATTTAGAAATAATTTTTTTTTTTTTTTTAAAACCGATTTCCCCCACCTGGGGTTTGAACCCTGGTCAAAACTAACTCAAAGCCCCTGCACATACACAGTGAGCCACCTACCTTGCTGAAACTTCCCCAGCCAAAGGCATTTATTTCATAGAATAAGGATGTCAGTCCTTCCTCTATTTCTATTGTCTTTGGACTGTAGATACCCGAAATCTTCTCTCGATTTACATTCTTTAAATACAAATAGCCCTTCCTTTCATACAGTCTGCCACTAGCCCCATGCATTTCCAATTCTTACACAATCATCCACAAATTCTCATTCCACTAAATAAGTGATTTCTTTCATAGCAAACCTGTCCCCCCTATCCACATGCCACACAGCATGGCATCATCAATGCCTCACATGCACTATGACTAAGGAGGCCATAGTTCTCCCAGACACTGCTAGGGGGTGATTTACAAAGATATAAAAGGATGTCGTCAGCTTAGAGCGAAATGCAATCCTCAAACTCCGGGGTCCAGCTGATACCACTCATCGAGGGCTGCCAACGCAGCCAGGCAGCGAGCGGTTCCAAGGCCAGAGCAAAGAGGAGAGGGGACAAAGGGCATCCCTGTCGCGTGCCTCTCCCCAGTACAAAGGGGCCAGAGACTTTGCCATTCACCACTACCTGGGCCAGCGGCTCCTTGTATAACAGTTTTACCCATCTGATAAATCCCAGGCCGAAACTAAACTTTGCCAGCGCGGCCCAAAGGTATGGCCACTCCACCGTATCGAAGGCCATCATTGCATCCAGGGATGCCAAGATGGCCGGCTCACGTATGGACGCCACTCTCGCGAGGACTCCATGGAGACGCCGCAGGTTCAGTGTGGTATTGCGATGTGGAATAAAGCCGGACTCATCAGGATGGACTAAATCACCAATGACTGTTATCAGGCGATTCGCCAGAACCTTAGCCAGAATCTTAGGCTCGGCGTTCAAAAGTGAAATGGGCCTATAGGATGTACAATGTTCTCGCGGCTTTCCCTCTTTGTGGATAACTGCAATGGTTGCGAGCCTTTGATCACGGGGGCGGAGGCCCGCATCATGCGATTCAAGAAACATAGCCCGGCGTTATGGCGCTATCTTGTCGGGTCTTAGTTTGTACAGTTCAATAGGGAGCCCGTTTGGTCCCATCGCTTTGACTGAACGCACTGAACGGATCGCCAGCGCAATCTCATCAGCAGTCAGTACAGCATCGATCAATTCCCTGTCTTCGTCAGCTAGGCGGGGTAAAGCTATGTCTCGCAACAACAAGTGTGAGTCAGTCAAAAGTAACTTTATTTCGATTGAATTTACAATCATAAAAAGTGCATTTAAAAACGAATATTTACAACAGTATAAAAAATTCCATTTGCTCATTAATTACTAAAGAAAGCGGAGCGCTATTGCTTCAAAACAATAGGAAATCGTTCAAGTTCAACTAAACACTGACACTCTATGCACAAATATATTATCACAGTAGTCATTTGCGCGGAAATGAAGTCTTAAGGAGCAGTGGTCAGTAATTGGGAATGGATTTTCAAGCAGGCTTTGAGGTAGCAGGCTACAGTTTTGGCAACATACGGGGTGTCTAAGTATTGAAGTGCCAAAAGAGCCGGTCTGCATCTTCTCAATCCTAAGTGCCGGAGAAGTGGGACCAGCCAACGTTTCCGCGGGGTCTCATAAAGACTGCAGAAGAAGGTTACATGCAGGGTTGACTGGCGAGTATGACCATCACATGGACAGTTAGCTATTTCACGTGACCAATCAGAGGGCACAGGCAGTGAGACAAGGCGATAAAATACATCAAACCGAAATCTGGTGAAAACATATCTCTCATAATTAGACAAAAAAAAAGACAGATAAGGTTGAATGCCATAGGAGGATTGAATCATCGTTAAATGAACATTTGACTTTTTACCAAGTTCTGAACACAAACGTAAATCGCTTAAATGGACAACACATAGTTTTTTCAAAGTTTTTCTAGGTATAGCCAATAGAGATTCAGGGTCAGTGAAATATGCAGGGCAATTCAGATCATTCAAAAATTTAAAAACATATAACAGCCAGGGAATCTTTTTCCAATAGGTCAGTGTGAGACAGTCAGATATTAGTGACCTAGTAAGATGACATTGCTCCTGAGTCCATATACGATGCCATAGGAGAATCGGCTGGTACCTAATGATGTCAGTTAGATACTCCCAGCCGAGCTCCATATGGGTGCCGTAAGTAGGAGCACTTCGGGGAAGGGCTAATATATATTTCAAAAAGTCATTTTCGATAATTTGAAGCTCATCTGCGGGCGTATAGCCCCATACACCAGCCCCGTACGTGGCCACGCTCATGCATTTAGCTTGGTAGATCTTCAAAATCACAGCTGGGGCGGGCTTGCCCAGTTTCCTTGAGAATGAAGTCAACGCCGATGTTGTGCGTTGAAACTGCAATTTCTTGCTGGAAATGGCAGGTTTCCAGGACAGATGCTTATCAATGAGAATACCTAGATAAGGGTAGGTGTTAGCAGTTTCTAACCTGGTCTTCTCAATAAAAGGAGATTTGCATTTTTGGGCTTTCTTGCCAATATTCATAACAAAAGTCTTGGACTTATTAACTTTAAGTCCAAGAGAAAGCATGAATTGGCAGTATTTATCTAGTTGAATCTGTAGTTGGTTAGGTGTCCTTGCTAGGATGACAGAATCGTCTGCATATAATAATGCAGGGATTGGGCGGGTGTTTATGCAGGGGAGATCTTTACTATCAACTAGCACCGCTTGCTCCAGTCCATTAGTGTAGATGTTAAATAAGAATGGAGCAAGGACGCAACCCTGCCTAACGCCTTTTGCAATGTTAAAGGATTCAGAAAGCTCCCCTTTGATGCCGTATCTCACACAAGCTTTTGCATCCGAGTATAACTCTCGGAGGAAATTCAGCAGTGCAAGATCTATGCCCAGATTACTCAAGATCGCCCATAGCTTGGAATGAATTACGCAGTCGAATGCGGAACTCAAGTCCACATAGACTAGGTAAAGATTACCGCCTTTGGCCCAGGCGTATTTACCCATAAGCAGAGTCAGGTTTAAGGCCTGTTCTACAGTGCCCAGACCCTCCTGGAAACCAAACTGTAAGTCGGTTAAGATCTTATTCTCTGTGGCCCAGTCCCGTAGTCGCTCCAGAATTAATCTGCCAGCGACCTTGCCCAGAGAATCCAAGAGGGAGATGGGCTTGTAGCAGGCTGGGTTGTCCCGTTCTCCCTTTTTAAATATGGGTAGGAGCACAGAAGTGGACCAAGAATCAATAAGGCCGATCTGAGTCACTGCGGACATGACCTGCGTAACAATTGGGGACCATAGGTCTATGTTGCTAACAAAGATGTCTAAGGGGACACCATCAGGACCGGGCGCTTTACCGGTCTTTGAGGAGGTCAGCGACGCGCTCACCTCCACTATATCGAAGTGGAGGTCAATAGGGTAGATATTGTTACTAGTGACAGCTGCGGCCTCTAGTCTAGGAGCCTCAGTTGTCAAGGTGGGGTCCCCGAAGATCTGCGAGTAGTGTGCTACCCATTTATCAGCGGGTACTGCCACGTCAAGATGCCGTACAGCAGTTGCATCAGCTAGGAAAGGGGCCTTAACTGTTCTCCAAAACAGGGTACAGTCCTTGCTTAGTGTGCTCTGGTGTAGTTGGGCCCAGAGATTATTTTTTATTTCCAGTTTACGGGATTTTTGTGCCATCTTATAGTTTTTTCTTAAAGACGCAATTAGGGGCTGGTCCCTGACTTGATTGTGTAGAGCGTTTTATAGTGCACGCTGGGCTTTACGGCAATGGGAATCAAACCACCCACTGGAATCCTTATCATTATCGTGAGTCTTATGTTGGCGAGTCAGCTCTTGTCTGATGGCTTCTAAGATTTTAACGAAGCTAGAGAGGATCAGCTGAGGGGATGATGACATCTCCAAACAGTGATAGATTAAGGGAAGGGTTTTTTGGATGATCTTGCTAGTGGCCTCTGAGGGATTGATCATCGACCATTTGAGAGTATAGCCATTAATTTTACTCATCTCCAGGGAATGCTGCGTTAAGAGGCTTGTTTTTGGACAGGCTGAGGATGGGGTATTTAATACTATAGTGGTGCTGTTTGAGTAGTGATCGCTTGAGGGATCGGTACCAGTTGTAAAGTGTTTCAATCGGTTGTTTAAAGATTGGGAACATAAGATAAAATCAATAATTGTGCTAAATCCTCTACCGTGAAAAGTCGTCTTGAACTCAACAGCAGGACTCACTAAAATGTTCGCGAATTCAAGTTCTAGAGCAAAAATACAGTTATTTAAAGCGTCACCAACACCACTGTGGGCGAAGTGGGCCAGGGGGGCGTCGTGCTCGTCTTGGAGCCCACAAATACCTTTGTTATAGTTGTTACACAAATAAACATTGAAATCCCCACCCCACACAACATGGCATTGTAGCTGTTGGTTCTTGGCTTTCTGATCTTGTAAATATAAAGTGATTTCCAACAAAGATTTTACACAGTCACCAGGCGTGGAATTATTGTACATATTGATGAAATAATAACAAGAACTATTGTCTGGAACTAATTTGAGAATTTGAAAGATTGGAAAGACTAACGGGACTTCCTTGGTCGTAAAAGGAATTATAATTTTTTTTTTTTAATATTTTTATTGACGATTTTTACAGCAATTTTTTACCCCCCCCCCGCACCAGTCAATATCTTTCAACAGCAGGTAAATTTCTGAATAATCACATAAAACAATTCCATTGCGTACTTGCATACTTCCATAATATATACTTCCTATAGCAAAACAAAACGAATTGGGGAAGAAAAAGAAGAACACAGTAGATAAGAAAACATTAATAAAACGCAGTTAAAGGGAAATATAAAGGGGACAAAAGATACCCCAAAGAGGCATATGTAAGGCGTATATATATTTTATCACATCCAGCTCTACACCCCCCTAGACACTTGCCATCCTACTTTTCCATTCTAAAATGGGCTTCCACAGCTGTAGTCCCAGGGCTCTACCCTTTTTCCCCCTTCTGGCATAGATAGCTTTCTCCAGATTATACATATGCAGTAATCTAGCCAACCAGTGCTGGAACGGGGGTGGTATCTTATCTTTCCAAGCAGCTGCTATACATAGGCACAAAACAGCCATGGCCATAAACAAAAACCCCCCATTTTGATTTTGCTGTGAGTTACTCCCCTCTAGTCCTAGTAGTATTACTTCTGGTGTCAGCTTCAAGTTATATGCCAAGGAGTTATCAAAAAATGTTTCAATACTTTTTATTAGCGGAGAAAGGTTTGGGCACCCCGCAAACATATGCACTATATCTGCCTCCGTACTGTCGCACCTAGGGCACCTAACCCCCTGTGTTCCTCCCCACTGGGCAATTCTAGCTGGTGTGTAGTAGAGTTTGTATAGCATCTTGTAGTGTTGTGCCTGCAGTGCCGCTGAACACAAGGTTTCCCGTCCTAATCTTAGTGACCTTAAAAATACGCCCTCTGTTACTCCTATTGCTTCCCTCCATTTAGTCTCATATTTTTCAAGGTCATCCCCTCGATGTTCTATTAGTTCAGCATACAGCCTTTTGATTGAGCAAGATTGGCCCCCCTCAACCATCTGTATTATCGGATTTGCTTTAAAACCCATCGGTCCACCTCGTTTATTACCTAGAAAGCTTCTTAGTTGTAAATATTTAAAAAAGGTCCTATTGCTGACACCAAATTCCTGCTGGATTTCTGTGAATTGCCTTACCCCTGCCTCCCCTATTAGATCCCCCAAGTTCTTAATTCCCAAACGAACCCATTCCTTAAATATAGCATCCGCAAATATTTCTGTGGGCAGCATTGGATCCTCCATTAATCTAGTGTGTGCATGAAGTCTTCCCAAGCCAAAACTTTTCTTGAATGCTTTCCATATTTTACCAGCAGCTTCTAGTGTCTTGAACCTGGTCCGCTTAAAATAGCTTGGCTCCGAGTATCTAAGAAAAGCATTGTTTGTCTCCCCGCCAAGTATTATCCCGTACACCTCTGTTGATCCCGCAGGAATCTCAATTTCCCCCTCAGCACCTCCCAATAAACCCGTCATCTGCTGTAATGCTGCCGCCCAGTAATACATTTTGAAATCTGGCAACGCCCATCCCCCCCTGTCTCGTGGTAATGACATGTACTTCAATGCTCTTCTCGTCTTCCCCTGGGACCAAACAAATCGATTTACCATATTCTCCAACTTATTGAACCAACTCATACTAAAAAACAGCGGAATTGTTCTAAATAAATACAGAAATTTCGGCAACAAGTTCATTTTTACGTAGTTTACTCTACCTACTATGGACATATGTAAATTATTTACCCTATCCAGATCTTTCTTTGCTTTTGTAATAATGGGATTAATGTTAATTTCCACCAATTTTTCCAGTTCAGCCGTGATCGTAACACCTAAATACATCCCCTCCTCAACCACCCTTGCATCTGTACATATTGTGTAGACATTCTTTATAATTTGTGACTTGCTTTTGTTCAGAGCATACCCTGCTATTCTTCCGAACCGATCTGCCTCTAATTCTATTTCCCTTATTGCATCTATTGGGCTAGGTGTAATGACCGCAATGTCATCTGCATATGCTAGGACCTTAATATCTCCCCTGCTAGTGTTTATTGGATTAATTCGATCGTTCTGCTCTAACCTCAATATCAAGGGGTCGATGTACATAGCAAATAATAGGGGCGAGCAAGGGCATCCTTGCCGAGTGCCCCTTGTAATATCCAGGGGTCTAGTGCGGCCAGAGTTCACCCTAACACAGGCAGTAGGGTTCGTATAGAGTGATTGAATGACTTTGACAAAAACCTCACCTACCCCTCCCCTTCTTAAAACCGCCCACAAATACTCCCATGCCACCCTGTCAAAGGCTTTTTCTGCGTCCAATAACATGGCCGCTATAGGTTTCCCTTCTACTTCCTGAACATCAAAGAGTGTTATCATTTTCCTGATATGAAGTGTAGTGCCCCTTTGTGGTATAAAGCCATGTTGATTAGTGCTGACTAATTGGGTTATTATCTTAGAGAATCTATCTGCCTGTATTTTCGAGAATATTTTGGTGTCTGCGTTAATTAATGTTATGGGGCGGTACGACCCTGGTTCTGTTGCATCCTTTCCTTTTTTCAATATTATTACGATGTCCGCCCCGGCCCAACTTACCGGTATTGCCTGGCCATGTTGCACCCCCCTAAATGTTCTTGCTAAATCTTTAAATATAGAGTGCAGGAATACCTTATAAAACTCTCCTGGTATCAAGTCTGGACCTGCTGCTTTCCCCTTTGGCAAACCCAATATAGCCTCATTAATCTCCTCATCTCTCAGGTCAGCATCAAGAAACTCTCTATCCTCCCTATTTAAAACCTTGCACGGGATATTCTGTAGGTAGTCCGATATTTCCCCCCTGTCCCGTACTTGTTCTTCTTTGTATAGCTTGCTGTAAAACTCCCTAAATACCTCTGCTATACCCTTCTCATCCGTGATTAAACGCCCAGTGTTGTCTTTTATTTCTTTAATCTCTCCCTTAGCCACCCTTTGTCTTGTACGTGCTGCTAAGGTATGTCCTATCTTTTCACTAAATTCATAGCACCTTTCTCTCTGTGTATCATATAATCTAGCAGCCTTAATTGCCACCCCTTCTACAGCCTCTGCTCTTGCTATCGTTACTTCCAAAACCCGCTCATTGTATTCGCTCTGATCTAATGTGGCTTGTTCCAATCTTGCTTCCGCTATTCTCAGGGCATTATTTACCCGTTCACCCTCTATTTTTTCCTTCCTTCGTTTGGCGATAGAGTAGCTCAAAGTTTCGCCTCTTACCCCTGCCTTAAATGTGTCCCAGTCATTCCCAATGGTGGTGCTCCCCCTATTAATGTCCCAAAAATCCCTAATCCACAAGTGCATATGTGTAATGTAGTCGTCATCTTTCAATAATCCCCTTTCAAATGTCCATGATCCTGTCACTCTCTTGAACCCGCTTCCTTCTATTGTTAACTTTAGGGGATTATGATCTGACAATATCCTTGGCATCCTATCTATCGCTGAAGTACCTAATAGTGTCCTAGATACAAAAAAATAATCTAATCTAACGCATTTCCGATGCGGAGCCGAAAAAAATGTATAGCCAGGATCAGAAGGTTTCTTGGCCCCCCACACATCCGTCAATGCGTTATTTCTGGCTAGATTCTGAATTGCCCTACATACCCTCTTTTTCCTCCCCTGGTATTGTCCCATAGAGTCTAGCCCCAATCCCCTAGCCCCATCAATATTAAAATCTCCTGCCAAGATAGCTCTTGGTGCCCACGCGGGTAGTTCGATGTCTAGAAATTCAAACAACTCTGGATCATCCTCTGTCGACCCATAGATAGAGCCTATAGTGACCCATTCTTCCCCTATGAAGCACTCGATCAAGGCACATCTCCCCCACTGGTCCTCGAATTTCTTCCTCGTTCTTATATTTGAGTGTTTTGTCAGGATAGCAACCCCTCTAATTCTGGCCCCCTGTTTGGAGTTAGCTAGTAACCTAAATCCCATTTGCTCCAACAAAAATGACCTATTCCCTTCGACATGTGTTTCCTGTAAGCAAAAAAAATCCGCCCGGTGTTTTTCAGTAATAGAGATACCCGCTGCCTTTTTGTTCTATCGTTCAGCCCGCATACATTCATCGTCACGATTTTAATGTTTGTGCTCATAGGAAAATTTTCAGATCTTCCATCATTCTGAACTGCCCATCTCTTACCCCTACTCCTATACCCCAGTGACCTGCGCAGCTCTTATTTTTGTTACTTCTCCTTGTTTTCATCAATTTCTTTCTTTTCCCCCACTGTGAATTGAAATCTTGTTTCCCTTCTTTGCCCACAACCTGCCCGTACCCCCCTGTCTCTCTCTTTCTGGTGCTTCCCCCCACTATCCCTCCCCCCCGACCCCCCTTTCCACAGGCAACTAGGTCAATCCTGACCTACGTATGACTGGTTCCCAATCCCCTTGAGTGATGCTGTACCCGCCCCTCTCCCTACATTTATGCTCCTTTATTAGCCACAAACACAAAAGAAAATAGTACAACTTTTAAATATGTCCACACAAGCCCCTTCTAAGTGTTCCTTGCCCCCTGCATTGTGTCTCCCCAGAGCAATTCCCTCTGTGTATATACAGAATACTATGGTCCATCACCGCATTGTGTCCTTTCCAATCTGGTCAGTTAGTATCTCTTCCTTTGTTATCTAATTCTGTTTTCTTCTATTTTCTATTTTCTCTTTTTTCACTTAGTTCAGTCAAAAAGCTCTTTGCTTTAATTTCCGAGAAGAGCATTCTAGTACGCCCCTCTAGTATTACTTTCAGCCTTGCAGGGAACAGGAGGTAGGCCTCACATCCAGCTTTTTGAAACGGATCTATCATTTGTCGTAATCTCCATCTCCTCTCCACCGTAGCGTGACAAAAGTCCGGTCGAGCGAAGAAGGAATTTCCTTTAAAGGCCCGGCGATCTTGTGGCCTAGCCTTGTCCATAATCTCCTGTCTGGCCAGAAAATTCCCAATGTATATGAGCATAGCTCTTGGTCTCTCATTCTGAGGAGCGCCATATGATTTCTTCATTGTCAGAGGAAATCTGTGGGCCCGTTGTACCTCAACGTCCCAGTTCCAGGCTGTGATCTCCGGAAATGATTCTCTTAACAAGGTGACCACAAAGGCCCTAGGGTTCTGTTCCTCGACCCCCTCTGGAATCCCCAGTAACCTAATATTATTCCTCCTCTGCCTGTTTTCCGCATCTTCTGCCTTCCATTGTAGATCCTCGTTGAATTTTTCCTGCGCCGACTTGAACTCCTTCCACTGAGAGACTTCGTCCTCCAATTGGCCTGTTCTTTCCTCCACTTCTGCCATACGGCCAGCCATCTCCGCATACATCTTGTTCACTTTGCTCAGTGACCTCTCAATTTTCTTGCTTGCTCTCTTCGCCCTCTTGGCTTCAGCTCTACCTTCTCCCTGCATTTGCCTAAGAGTATTGTAAAGCATCTCTATTGTAGGGCCCTGTCCTTGTGTCTGCGGGCCTGAAGAGCCATTATTATGCTGGGACCTACTCCCTCCTTCGTCGTGGTACAGCTTAGAGGTTGCTGAGTAATCCCAGACCAGTTTACTAGGCCTCTCCCTATGCCTAGGGCTAGACCTTCTTTGCTGTTTCCTAGTGGTTTGTTGTTTCTTTCTTACAACCGTTTGCCTCTGTGTACTGTCATCCAGGGAAGATTGGGTCAGGCCCGTCTCGGACTCAGGGTCCGACTCAGTGTCCAGTTCCGAAGTAGATACTTCCGTTTCTTCAAGACTCGCATCCGAATCATCTGTTTCGGTCTCAGGGGGTATTCCCTTGTTTTTGTGTACACCCGAGGTCTCATCTGTTTCGTCGGTCTCATCATTCACTGAGTAAAAAATTTCTTCCCCTGGGGTCCCTAGTAGCGGGCCTGGCAATAGACCTGCTGCTCCTGCTAGAACTGGAGCATTGAGCCCCCCTGACAGCGCAGACGCATCTCTTGAATGTGCCTTACTTTTGTTCAAGTTTGAGCCTCTTGCAATGGTATTGACGTTGGCACTCTTCCCCATAGTCTTATCAGCACTATTGTCTACCCCGCCCCTCTTATCCACTGCTGGTATGCCTTGAGGTCCTGGACGTAAAGGGTCGACCAGTGTGAGTGCTTCTGTCACGCTTTGACTGGCGGTGTTTTCCGAGACACTATTACCCTCATTGTGGGGCGGACGGTTAGTAGTAGCCTTTTCTACTGGTGCCCCTGCCCCTGCCCCTATCACACTCACTTCGGGGCAGATCGCAGGGCAGCTATTACTCTGGTTGCTGCTGCTGCCTTGGTTGTTAGCTCCACTAACATTGCTGTTACCATTCTCCTTGGCACTGTCCTTTCCCCACCCCCCCTCAAATGCTCCAAATGTATCGCCTGCTTTGTTTCCCTCAGGTGTTGACATATTTTCTAGTAATAATGATGTAGGTCTTCCCCCCCCCCCCCAGTCCTGCACTTCCTGCATTTCCGCTTGCTGCACCTACATTGTCCTCAGCACTGTCCTTTATTTCCCCCTCCATTGCTCCAGATGTATCGCCAGAGTTATTCCCCTCGAGTGCTGCCATGTTCTCCATGTTCTCCAGTCCTGCTTCCCCGCTTACTGCACATACCTCCAATACGGCGCTGGTCACAGTTAACAGCTCTCCCGGGCCCAGCTCTGTAACTCCTGCCGGCCTTTGTTCCTCTGTACGGGTCTCGTCTTCCACCGGTGCTCCCACTCCTTCGACTTGTTCTGACTCTGCCACTGCTTTCACTGCGTCCCCTGAAACTGGAGCTGAAGCTGGTTCTCGTGGCGGCGGCGTCATGGTGTCCTCAGCATCAGCCTGTACTCGCCCTCTGCTACGATCCATCGAAGCCTCTCTGCTGTTATTCCCCCCACCGAAGGATTCCGCCAAGGTAGGCTGTCTTAGCCCCCCTCTGCTGACTCTGGGGGTGATTTCTTTCGCTGCCATCTCTGCTCTTAACGCTTTCTTCTCCGCTCTTCCAATGCTTGCTGCCGCTGCCATTGCCCGGCGCTCAGCCTTCTGCTCTGCTTTAAGTTCGGCCTCGCGCTCCTTCTCCTTTCGCCTCAGCTCTCTCTTTTTTGCGGCTGAATCCATGTCTGCTTCCAAGTCCGGTTTCTTGGACCTGGCAACCTGATTCCTCGTTGCAATCTGTGAGGGCATCCTTTCCAGATTGCTCTGCTCTCGTGCTCCATATATCGACCTTTTTATGTTTTTCACCGCCTCTTCAAGCCCCAGGAGTAAAGCTATGCCCTTTACCAGCCGGGTCACTAACTCTGCGCGATGAAGAATCCTTTGCTTCAGCATTAACAATTTTAGTGTAATGCCTCAGTGATTCCTCTCCTTTAGCTGCATGGACGTATGTAACTACGTCTTTTCTGCTCGCATTTATTTTCTTAAACTGGAGATAGGAGAGAGGAGAGATATCAGCCTCTCACTCAGCGGATCGGTCCGCGGCCATCTTGCCCCCCCCCTCTGAATTCTACCGGTCGTAAAAGGAATTAAGTTGGAAATGGAAATGGCTAAGCCACCCTTGGGTCTTCCATGAGTGGACGGTATGGCCGGAAGATGGAATATTTTGAAGCCCTGGATGTGAATAGGATCAATTGCCCAGGTTTCTTGAAGGCAGATTAGCTTATATTTATTGGTCACTTCTAGCCAGGACTGGAGATGGATTTTGGATCTAAGGCCAGCTGCGTTCCAGTATATGACTGGAAGATCCTGGGTTTATGAAAAAATAGGGTTTGAAAACTGAGGTTCAGCAGAGGAGTGTGGGGGTTGGGACAAGGACTGAGTGGTTGGGACGGAAAGGGAGAGGGTAGGTTTTGGATCACTGAGTTGAAGAATAATAGGTTGTTGGCTCAGAGGTGAGTCAACTGGGGTAGCTGACAAAGTGTGACACAAATCCTGGTGAGTAGAAGTTGACGGCTGTTGGGTCAAGGGTTGCTGGGGAGGACAAGACTCGGGCTGGGTACCAGACAGGGCTGGCAAAATAGAGCCGACCGTCCGAGTGCTCTTACAGGAGTGTTTGGAGTTGGGCGGAACATTGTTGGGGCCACTGTCTGAGATGGGTAGAGTTGGTGGTCAGTCCACCATATCCAAACAGTCATATCTATTGGATAATGGTGGGCCTCTCCAGTTGTTAAAGTTGTTAAAGTGGCCTGGTGGTGGATTGCTAAAACCGTACCCCGACCACTGGTCTCGATCTCTAATCCCACCCCAGTTCCCTACCCTCGTCCAGGACCACGGAGGACCAGCGTTACGTCGTGTAGTCGGGGGATAGAAGTACGACAGAATGTGAGTGGCTATCCCTTCAGTAGAGGTATGATCACCCCAGGAGCAGATATGCTCGACTGTATTGGGATCTGCAAAATTTACTATAACGCAGTCGCCCTGGATGTTTTTCGGTTCGTTGCCTAGCCAAGGCACTCTGCGCACTGTAGTAACTCTGTTGTCCATAAAGATTGGAAGAGGTATGTTGCTGGACAACCAGTATATTACTTTGTTTTTTAAAGACCATACCGGTTCGTCTTGGTTTGGGGAGAGTTCCGGAACACCAGTCATTATTACTACATATGGAGAAGCCTCGGGTGGGAGATGAATAGGGGGAGTCCTTCTCTTATGGTTTTTCAGAATGGTATTGAATCCAGTAGAGTTTTTGGGATGGGTGGGGGCAGGAGTGGGGACTGCGGTGGTAGAAAGGGAAGAAAGAGGATTTAAATGGGTAGATGATGTTGGGTTGGGATTGTTTGCAGAATGTGACGGTAAGGGATTAGTGGATTTGGGAGGTGGTTGCGGCTTGTTTGTAGGTGCTAAAGAATGTTTTTGAGTAGGCTTCTCTGGGGCTTTTTGTTTGTTGGTGTTGGGATTCTGCGCAGAGGTTACAGGCTTTGATGTTTTTACGTTTAAAGTAGTGGGCCTACCTTGCGCCAAGTTGGAATCCTTCTTGTTTCCCTTACTTTGGTTTAGTCCTAGAGACAGTTGAGTTAGTTGGGACTGAACCAAGTGTAGAGCCTTTTCCATTGGTTCCAAGTGGGATTTAAATAAATCTCCAATTCTGGTAAGCAGTAAGCTATCGTTGCTACATGTGTTAGTTGTAAGGTTACCATTTTCCATGTCTCCTCCACTGTCATAGCTACTGGAGCTAGTACAGCTGATATTCGGGTTAACAGACATAGGATCCACTGCTTGTGCACTTGACAGTGAAGGAGAATGGTGGGGGGTTGAAGGGTTAAAGATTTGCGGGGGAGGATCAGAGACAGAAGGAGTTGCAAGGATAGTTGTAGAAGAAGGAATGGTGGAGTGGTGGGACTTAGTAGTTGCCTTCTTCTTCAATTTTTTGGGAATTGCTCCTTCTCGTATACCCCTGGCTATTGGGGAGGAGGGGGGATAATCTGGTTGGGTAACAAAAATAACTGGAGATTTTTCAAGAGAGAAATGGGATTCGGAAAGATCTAGGGATGCAGATAGGTCCACTGTGCGGGGGACGGTGTGCATTTCTGCATGTGCTGTCACTGGAGGGGGCAGATCAACAGGATGAAGGTTTTTTTTTGCAGTGGCCAGTAAGCCCATTGAAGAGCGTCTGTCAATCATCAGGTCCTGTGAGATCCTCCGGTACAATAGAATGATACCCTGCTCAATGGCATCGTTAGCTTTCGTTATAAATTGGTCTATTGGCCCAATGACCTCAGCTGCAGATTGAGCCTGCTTTTTAACAGTATTCCTGGTGGTTCTCGGACACATTGTACCATAAGGATCGTAACAGTAGCAAGGTACAATGAAACTTCTAAGGCCAAATAGCAAAAACTGGCGGGACCTAAATAGATGTTTTGTCAGTGGCAAAATATAAAAGCAAACTGAAAATAGGGTGGCCCAGTCCAGTCCTGCCCGGTCTTGAACGGGCTTAAACGGGCCCGCCCTTGGCCCGGGCTTCGCCCGCGATTCGCCCAGCGCGCGTCCCGCGGTGCATTTGGGTCTGTTCAATTTATGGTGAGCTAGTTAGGGGGCGTGGCCACCGGGGGAAGAGGCACCAGCTGTTAGGTGTAGAGGCTGCTGGTCCTCGCAGTCCCCCGGTGGAGCCAACAGGTAGCCTCAAGGTCTAGTGCACGCTGGGAGCGTGCAGGCTGTCCGCCGATTGCGGAGAAGCTCCACCAGCGGCGCGACCTTTCCTGTGCAGATTAGGTGTTGCAAAGCGCCCTCCCAGTTCAGCGTTCAGGTATCCTCCTTGTTGGCAAGTAGAGTTTAAGCAAATGAGCGGCACCCGCGATGCGGGTGTCGCGAAAAGTAAATAGGCAAATGGGAGGGCGTGGCCGCCGGGGGAAGAGGCACCAGCTGTTAGGTGTAGAGGCTGCTGGTCCTCGCAGTCCCCCGGTGGAGCCAACAGGTAGCCTCAAGGTCTAGTGCACGCTGGGAGCGTGCAGGCTGTCCGCCGATTGCGGAGAAGCTCCCACCAGCGGCGCGACCTTTCCTGTGCAGATTAGGTGTTGCAAAGCGCCCTCCCAGTTCAGCGTTCAGGTATCCTCCTTGTTGGCAAGTAGAGTTTAAGCAAATGAGCGGCAAATGCGAGTCCTCTTCGGGTCTGTCCGATACGGGAGAATAAACCCCCTGAAAATATTCTGCGAAGCGTTCCACTATTTCCACTGGGTCAGTAACTCTCATACCACTCTGACTTTCAATCACCGGAACCACCCAACTCGCTCTCTCCTTCTTGTCCAGCCATGCAATCAATTTACCTGCCTTATCCCCAACATCATACAAACGCCCCTGCTGCTCTCTACTCATGGATCTGGCAGTGTCAGTGACCAGTGCTTTATAATCACTCTGTTTGAGACTAAGAGCATGAAATTTCTCCTGAGTAACATCATGTTCCAAATCTTCTTCCAACTCGTCTATTTCGGATTCAAGTCGGATTACTTCTTCATGTTTACTCCTCTTGGCACAGGAAATCAACGACAAAGCCTGCCCACGGATAACTGTTTTGAAAGCCTCCCAAAGTGAAACAGCAGAAGACACTGACCCCAAGTTTTCAAGTAAATAGTGCTCTATAGACTTAACCAATGCTGCACGGGTCCTAGGGTTGCGGAGGTACCATGGGTTTATGGGAGCTAACCTCCCTTCTGCTCCAACACCAGTATCCAACACCATGAGTAGCGGGTAGTGATCTGAAATGCCACGAGGCAGATGTCTAACCTCCTTAACCATCATGGCCTGCACCGCTGGCATCAGTACATAATCAAGCCTAGAGAGGCTGCCATGTGCCCGGAGTGGAAGGTGTATTGTGTCTGCCCAGGGTGTAGCAAGCGCCGACAATCTACTAATCCCAAAGTGTCCATAAGCCTACTCAGCCAAGCCTTTGATCCCGGCAGGTCCCTAGGTGGATAACGATCTTCCCTCCCACAAACAACCGAAATAAAGTCACCACCCACTATCAGGAATCCTTCCGGGAGATTCAGAAATACTTTACCGATGTCTTCAAATGTGGACTATTGCAGACTAGGTGGGACATAAACAGACATTAGAAGTATGGTCTTTACCTCCCATCTGCCCACTATTACTGCATAACGTCCCCTGTCATCATAAATCACCTCGTCAATTTCCATGGGGAGGGAGGCTCTGATCATTACCCCCACCCCGAGACCCGGAGGTGAAGCCCGAATGAGCGACAAGACGATAACCTTGTCTGCTCATGGATGAGCAGGAATTTTCTATAAGGTGTGTCTCTTGTAGCAGGACCACATCTGGTGACATTCTCTTGAGTAGTTGGAGAACCACCCCTCTTTTAATTCTGTCCCCGAGACCATTGACATTCCATGACATTAGTCTCAACCCCCTATCCCCCATCGCAATAGTGACCACCACCCCATCCCAGAGAAAGACGCATCACCAGCGGACAATAAGCAAACGATACGGCACCTTGTGTTAAACCAAATCAAACCCCAAAACCCAACCCCCGCCCCCCAACCAGAAAACCAAGCATCTACCCCCCTCCCTGCATTCTGCGTCTGACCCATCAGCCACCCCAACTTGCAGTGTGCCTGTCGCCCCATTCACTAACTAGTCTACAGAAAGAAACCCCAGAGGAGGACGAGTCCCTGTCCCTCCCGCCACCTCGTAGAAGCTGCAAAACATATTTATACATACGATATGCGACCCCCAGCAGTACACTATGCAATAGTTCAGTGAACCTAGTCAATATTCCTTATTCTTGCGCCGATCCGCCGTCTTCCGTACCCCCAGAGCGGTCTGCCGGATCTCTTCCCACGGGCAGAGTGTCAAGCCAGTCACTAACCACATCTGGGCGGTCAAAGAAAAAGGCCTTGTCCTCATATTCGACCCGCAACCGTGCAGGGAAGAGCATAGCGTACTTCAAATCCATGTCTCGCATCCGCCTTTTTACTCCTTGAAAGGCCAATCGTTGTTTTTGGACAGATTGAGTGACGTCCGGGTAGAAGCTCACTGTAGTATTTTCAAACTTGACGGGTGCACCCACTCTCGAGGCCTGCAAAATAGCGTCTCTATCGCAGAAGTTGAAAATCCTAGCGATAATAGGACTTGGTGGGGCACCCGGCTTCGGCCTCCCGCCCGGCACTCTGTGCGCCCGTTCCACCGCGAAGAATTTACTCAAGCCTTTGGGGGCAAGATGATTGAGGGCCAGATCTTCCACAAAAAGATCCGTTGCGGTTTCTTCTGATTTTTCAGGAATACCAATAATGCGTATGTTATTCCGCCTTGCACGCCTTTCGGAATCCTCCAATCGGCGGGCAAACTGTTCGTTGGCAGTTTGCTAATTACGGACCTCCGTTTGCAAGTCAGAAACGTCGGTAGTGAGACTGGCTGTGGCCAAATCTAGGGATTTTACCTTCTCGTTCGTTTTGTAGAGGTCCGCCCTGATTAAGGTGACATTCACAGCCACTGTATACAACTTTAAAGCCAGAGCCTCGTATTGTTGTCCGATTGAAGTTTTCATGCCAGCAATGGCGCCCATGACGACTTGGAGGCTCAATTCCTCTGGGTCTTCAAAAGTGACATTCGCCCCTCCGGTAGTTTAAGGGATGGTACCGGGTGATCCCCTCGGCTGGGTGAATCGTTCGATACTATCCGCCTGCGTCACACTGCCCCTGCCGGTGATCTTGGTCTTCCGCCGGTCTCCGTCTTGCTTGCCCGCCATATTGGGTTCTGTGCCCCGGAGGGCCCTGTGCGACCTGGTGTCAATATCCGCACTTCGTAGCCCACTAGAATTCAAATGTTCAGGTTGAGAAAGGGTTTCTCCCGGTCCACACCAAGTACTTGTGGTAGATACACTGCAGAGTGAAGCGCCCAGCGGAGGCGGATGATCAATCTGTCGATAACACCCTCGCTCACCAGTGAGGTCTCAAAAACGAAACCGAAAGTTGACCAGGGGCATCGATCCCACTGCAGCTAGCCGTTGTTCTTCAACTACTGCCTGGGTATTGGTGCCACTTGAGCTCCATGCCCTTCCACCCCTGTGGGCCAGAAAGTTGCGATCGGTGTAATTCATTTTCCCAATGTCCAAATCGATTTTGGAAAGCAGCTAGTGCCTCTGCCGGGTCTGCACTTCAATATTCCATCCGAATAATCCGGATTCGTTTCAGTATACATGTAGGAGGCAGCGAGGGTCTTGGGAGCTCTTAGCTCACGCGGCCATCTCGGATGCTCGCGAAGCTTTTCCCCATGTACCAATCTTAACTGAAGACATTAACCCTCCAACGCATTCAGGTGAAATTGTGTACGTGGCAGCCCAACAGCTGTGTTAATTAAACACAGCTCATCATTACATACCCCTCTTTGCTCGCTGACTCGCAGCATGGTACACTGTATGAATCTACTCTTAACAGTTGACGTCTCACAAAAAGATATATGCTTTAATAATTCCAAAAATCCGATAATGTAACCAGCAATCCTCCAAACTCCCAATCTGAGATAACATTCAAAACAATCCTGGGTGGTGCGCTGCAAACTGCTATACTTTAGAGTACAGTCCTCGTTTCTAGCGTCTCAGGGGCTGCCCATGCGCAGGCAACATACAATATAGTTGGGGCAAACTTCAAATGTTAACTCAGCAATATTTCACAAATCAGCAATAAAATATACGTTTCAGTCGTACCGGTTCCCTCATGTATTTCAGTGTTCAACACAGTATTGAGAAAATACTGTGGATTAGTAACAGCGTGCATCCCAGGTGTCTACGCGTCTAGCAACAGCATTCCCCCACAAATACACCCCAATACCTCAATTTATAGTCCATACAAATACAGGAGCTTGCAGCGTTTATGCAATCAAGTACGCCGTCTGCTGGTTGACATCCACTTTTCCTACTGAATCCTGCGAATTCTGTAGGCCATATATCTGTTCGTCATCACTAGACATGTCTCATTGGCTGGATTTAGATGCATTCTCTTCATCGGGGAACCCCTGATCTCTGCAACTGCCTGCATGGTGTCTTGCTGTCAGCTCAGGATCAGCTCCGAGCGTGGACCCACAAGTGGCAAAGGCGGTGTCATTATTCTCGTATAACGTTACTCTCTCCACCAGTTGCGAAAAGGGCCTTTAATTTTCGGTAGCCTTGTTGTTGTGGCCATGTCCCGAGGCCCGCACATTGGTGAAGGTTTCCAGCCAGTCCTCCGCCTGATGCTGATAAGGCTGGCCCGCTATTAGCACATATTCTCAGAGATTACCCCCCACATCCCCTGATCCATGAGATAACCACTAGCGCTGGGGATACCCTGAATATACAATGGGATATAAATGCAGCATTTTGTGAATATTGCCAAGACTTGTAACAGTTCCCCCCCCCCACCATTGGTGGAAGACCCCTTGATGCCATTTTGAACAGGCGCACAGTTCCCACAATTTGAAAAAACAGCGCAAGACGCTCTATCTGGCACTATCACAAGGTCTGAAATCAAGGCAGCCATCAGGAGCCTCCCTCAAAACAAGGACCCAGGTCTGGACGGCCTCCCGTCCGAATTCAATGCCACGTTTGCGGATACTCTTGTGCCACAACTAGAGAAACTGTGTAATGCTGCGCTGTTCTCGGGGTCATTGCCACCCACCATGAGACAGGCACTCTTAATGTCTCTCTCCAAACCAGCACGCCAGGCAATGTATCTTTCAGAGTTCCCCCCAACTATCTCTAATCACTACAGACTACAATCTATTCAGTAAAGTACTGGCTGGCTGCCTACTTCCATATTTACACAACCTAATCCAACCAGATCAATGTGGGTTTGTACCAGTGCAGTGCACTTCACTTAACATCAGCAGGTTTTACCATGTTATGACTGCAACCCCCAAGGAGAGAGCCCACGCAGGTTGTATCACCTTGGATCTGAGACAGGCATTCAATATGCTCATATTGGACTACATATTCCCTGCACTTGACCTATTTGGCATCCCGCCGGGTTATTTAATGTGGGTCAGGCTCCTGTACAAGGACCCCACGGCAAGGGCCCGTACAGGGCGACATATCTCGGAGGAGTACCCGGTTTGAAAAGGCACACGGCAGGGTTGCACACTGTCTCCTCTGTTGTTTGTGCTGGCCCTGGAGCCTTAGCCCTTAGGGTACGGTTATCGGCTGTACAACCGGCCATACGTATCGGCCAAACAACACACATTATCTCCGCATACACGGATGACATCATTCTGTCTGCTTAAGACCTCACCTCTCTATCACTGGCCACAGGCATTTTTTATGCTTTTGCGTTGCTTTCAGGCATCAGAATTAATGTCAGTATGCATTATGCCTTTTTTCCCGGCAAGGGGATTGCCCAGAGACGGTTCAGTTTGGCCTTCATTCTTTAAAAGTCGCAGCACATACTTTAAAATATCTGGGTATACAGATTTATCGCTCAACACCAAACCTCATTGACGTTAACCTAGGTAAGGCTATGCGCTTGCTACACTCACATGTAACCTTCTGGTCCTCCCTACTGCTATCATAGATGGGCCGAGTGGCAATTTCGAAAATGCTAGCCCTCCCCTTGCTACTGTATTTCTTAACCAATTTGCCGGTTGTGATCCCGACCCTGCTGCTTAACTATGAACATCACTCTTTCCTTTTTGATTTGGGGAAGTGGCCACCGCAGAGTAGGACTGAATAAGCTGCAGCTGGACACTGATAAAGGGGACTAGGTTACAGTGGCTCTCAGATTGGCTGTCAGGGCGTAACTTACATTAAATTAAATTATTCACCTGCCGATGTGGATCGCGGACGGGTTCATACTCTGATCCTACCAGAGGCTAAGATTCCGACCGATGCTCGCTGCTTTTACGCACAGCTCTCATTTATTATAAATAATCCACACACTACACACGTGGCTGCCTCCCTTACTCTGACACCATACCACTACTTGGGATCCTGACCCCAAATGGCCTCCTCACTAAACTGAGACTGCTCCCCTGGGCGGAAGGCGGTTTAGCTAGAGTGGGAGACCTATTTCACAACAGCACATTTATGGAACACGACAATTTTGTCTGGAGCAAAGGAGTCACGGATGCATTAGATTTACTACATGCCACACTTCTGCAATATGTAAAGAAACATTCGTCCCCCCACAGGGAGAAACCTCCCCACCATGAAATGGTCTTCATAACCTACCTGATAGTGAATGGCCGACACCACACCAACTGGATTTGCAGAGGCATAACTAACCAAACTAGAATTTCACAGAATGTTTTAAGCAACAAATGCACCGAAGACTTGGGTACAGACATGATGTATGGGGACTGGAGCAGGTCCTTGGCATACCCTTTGAGAATCCCACGGAATGCCAAATTCAACTTCATTCAATACATTTTTTTGCAGAGGGCATATCTCACCCTGCACCTTCTGCAGCGTATCTTCCCAGCCACACAGCACTGCTGTCCTAGATGTAAAATATAAGATGCTAACCTGCTATGTATGTTATGTCAATGCACCGTGATTATGTCTTACTGGTTAGAATTGTTATCACTGATATCAGCTATGGTTGGTGTCCCCATTCCGCGTACTCCTGCAGTATTCCTTTTGGGATTGATGCGGCTCCATAAGGCGCAGAAAGAACAACTTCGGTTTATAGACTTGCCTCTACTCCTGACTAAGCAATCCATTACGATGAGGTGGAGGTCGGCTGGTCCCCCACAGCTTCATGGCTGCCATGGGGTAGTGGTGTAATGAAGCGGGTCAGAGAGTGCTGCTATCCGCCTGGAGGAAGACCTGGGTTTGTGAACAAAAAATATCTCTTTAGACTGTGTCAGTATCCTGGAGTCGTTGAAGGCTCTGGCCCCGCTGCCATTGCATGTAGCTTGAAATTAGCACCTGTCTTATTATATACAGCATCGCCGTACAATCCCCTCCCCACTCGCCACCCCGCTCCCGCCTCCCAGCTGCTCCTCCCTCGCTACGCCCTCGCCACTATCTACTTATGACAGATGCATTTACGCGCAGCGGGCGCGCCCTAAGCGCGCCGAAGGCGCGCCAAAGGTAAGCCCGTCTACGTCCATCCGCGCCTTGACCGCGCCTAGTGGAAGACCCCCTGGCCCCCGCAAAAACCACTCCACCCGCCTAACGTACGATGTCGCAACCCTCTCTGCACTTAACACCGGCCGACTACCCGACTGCCACCGAGCCGCCCCAGGACGCACCCATGGACCCTTCACCTGCCAATCCTGCAAGTTCTGCTGCATCAGGACCCACACTGCAACCACTACCGCCAAACAGAGCCCAAACAACAACCACCTAAAGTGGATCCTGCTCAACACGCGCTCGGTCCCCAAACACGCCATTGAACTATGGAACCTACTCAACACCACATCACCGGACGTTGCCTTTCTTACAGAAACCTGGATGAACGCCTCATCAGCGCCCGACATCTCCGTAGCCATCCCGGACGGATACAAGATCATCCGAAAGGACCGCATCAACCAAACAGGAGGAGGTATCGCCATCGTTCACAAGAACTCCATCCGCATCACGACCAGCTCCGACGACACCCTCACAGCTGCCGAACACCTTCACTTCCAGATACACACCGACCCCAAGACCACACTTAGAGGCACCCTCATCTACAGACCACCAGGACCCCGCACACAATTCAGCGAAGACATCACCGACTTTATCAGCCCACACGCCCTCCCCTCCGAGGACTACATTCTCCTAGGGGACCTCAACTTCCACCTGTAGAAGAACAACGACAGCAACACCACCACCCTTCTGGACAACCTCGCTAATCTCGGACTCAAACAATTGGTAAACACCCCCACCACCACGCTGGACACACGCTGGACCCAATCGTCTCCTCCAGCAAGCACGTTTCCTTCAACCACGCCACAGGACTCCACTGGACAGACCACAGCTGCGTCCACTTCAACTTTAGAAAGACCACGACCCACCACCACCCACAACAAGTCCCCCGCAGAAACTGGAACATAATTACCACCGACCAACTCACCACATCGCTAAACCAAAACCCTCCCGCCAAATCATCGGACCCAAATCAAGCAGCCGTCAATCTCGCACAATGGATCACCCACTGCGCTGACGAATTAGCACCCCTTAAAAACCATCACAACAACAAAGGTAGCAAAAAAGCCTCCTTGTTCAATGACGACCTCAAGAACTCCAAAAAGAACTGCTGCACCCTCGAGAAAACCTGGCGAAAAAACCCAACCACAGACAACATGACCGCCCTCAAGGACGCCACCCGCAAAGACCACCAGCTGATCCGATCCTCCAAGAAATCAGCATTCCAGGATCGAATCCACAACAACGCCCACAACAGAAGGAACTCTTCAGCATCGTCAAATAGTTTACCAATCCCAGCGCCGTCTCCAGCGACATCACTCCCTCTCAAGACCTCTGCGACTCACAAGTATCATTCTTCCACAGCAAAATTGCTGACATACATAACATCTTCGGCGACCAGTCCACCCCCCTTACTACCGAACTGAAGCCCCCCACTCCACCCTTTGCACCTGGAACCCGATCAGCACCGAAGACACCATCCGCTTGATGAACTCCATACACTCCGGATCACCAACCGACCCATGCCCCCACCACATCTTCAACAAGGCTGACTCCATCATAGCACCCCATCTCGGGGATATCATCAACTGCTCCCTCAACACCGCCACCTTCCAGGAAAGCTGGAAACATGCCGAACTCAGTGCCCTACTAAAGAAACCTACAGCAGACCCCACTGAACTTAAGAACTACCGCACCATCTCGCTCCTCTCTTTCCCTGCCAAATTCATAGAGAAGACCGTCAACAGTCAGCTCGCCGCCTTCCTCGAGTCCAATGGCTCCCTCGACCCCTCTCAGTCTGGCTTCCGAGCCAAACACAGCACCGAGACCGCCCTCATCGCAGCCACAGACGACATCAGAACACTACTCGACAACGGGGAAACAGCTGCCCTCATCCTCCTGGACCTCTCTGCAGCGTTTGACACGGTCTGTCATAGCACCCTAGTACAACGCCTCAGTAACGCCGCGATACAAGGAAAAGCATTGGATTGGATCATCTCTTTCCTCGCCGGAAGAACCCAAAGAGTCCGCCTCCCCCTTTCAGGTCAGAGGCCACCGAAGTCATCTGCGGCGTACCACAAGGATCATCGCTCAGCCCCACCCTCTCCAACGTCTACATGAGCCCCCTCACATCCATCGCACGCCAACACAACCTCAACATCATCTCCTACGCTGACGACACACAGCTGATCCTCTCCCTCACCAAAGACCCAAACGTCGCCAAAACCAACCTACACGAAGGGATTAAAGACGTAGCCGAATGGATGAAGAACAGCCGATTGAAACTGAATTCTGACAAGACGGAAGTCCTCATCCTAGGATCATCCCCCTCCGCATGGGACAACTCATGGTGGCCACCGACACTGGGCAGCGCACCCAAAGCAACGGACCATGCTCGCGACCTGGGATTCATTCTAGACTCCTCCCTCTCGATGACCAGACAAGTCAATGCCGTCTCATCATCATGCTTTAACATATTACGTATGCTCAAAAAGATCTTCCTTTGGATCCCCACCGAAACAAGAAAGACAGTCACCCAAGCACTTGTCACAAGCCGACTGGACTACGGAAACACCCTCTACGCCGGAACCACTGCCAAATTACAGTAAAGAATTCCAACGCATTCAGAATGCCTCCGCCCGACTCATCCAAAACATACCCCGCCACAAGCACATATCCGGTCACCTGAGAGACCTCCACTGGCTCCCCGTAAACAAGAGAATAACGTTCCGTCTCCTCAGCCACGCACACAAGGATCTCTACGACCTAGGACCTAAATACCTCAACTCGCGCCTGACCTTCTACACCCCCACCCACCAACTCCGATCTTCCAATCAAGCCCTCGCCGCGATTCCACGCTTCTGAAGAACTACCATGGGAGGAAGGATCTTTCACCTACTTAGCGGCCAAAACCTGGCATTCTCTCCCCACCCACCTCCGCCTCACACAGAAACAACTCTCCTTCAGAAAACAACTCAAAACTTGGCTGTTTGATAAGTAGCGAACACCCCCTCCTCAAGCGCCTTGAGACCCTCTGGGTCAGGAGAGCGCTATACAAATTTTAACTTGACTTAACTTGACTTGGATCGGCCATCGATGTGTCTCAAACCCTGCAATGCCATGAAACACACAGCCTTATTGGATCTTAGATCCAGCAACAGAAATCCATGCAAAGTAACTCTGCATATAACTTGCCTTAATGGCGTAAGTTACAACCCTACCATGTCAAACCCAGGGGCGGCTGGTGTACACGGGCAAGATGGGCGTCGCCCTCCCACCCTGTGGGGGACTGTGGGGGACTAACAAAATGCATGATGGAACACTGAGCAGTTAGCAATGCATTTTGCTGGCTGCTTGTGCTCGGTAAACAAACATGTTCAAATGTTGTTTTTTTAAGGGGGTGGTGGAGGATTGCCTTTGTTCTGCACATGCTTTTGGCTGGGCGAAGATTTCTTCGACCTGGAGCCATAAAGCAGGGCAGTGACGACACACTGGAGCGTGCAGCCTGTGTCTCACTGCCAGAATAGCATTTATATTTGGGCGTTATTCCTTTGGCCCAGGGAGGAGTTGGAGGCCCTCCATTAGTTTCAATGGCTGAGGGCGGGACAGTCCGGGCGGCTTTGATTTTGTGGGGGTGTGGCAGTGGCCATTGCCTCTTCCACCAGACCTAGCAACAGTTTGTTGTTTTGCATGTGATTGGTTTGCTGGAGTCTGGGGGAGGAGTCCAAAGACCACCAAATTCCAGTATTTCCCAGTTTTACTTTTGGCTTGCTTCGTCGTGGCTGGCTTGTGCGTGCTATCATTGCTATTGCCATGCTGTGTACTGCAGTCAGGGCACAAGTCCTAAAAAAAGAAGTGGGGGGACGCACCAAGTTAGGTGGTGTCACCGGAAGTGACGTCACAACAGGAAGTGACGCCACGAAATTTACTGTCTCCGTCTGAAATGCGTGAATACACACAAGATACATGTAGAAGTATAATACTGCAGTAAGTGGCAGTCACTCAAAACACAAGAACACACTATACACAAGACCCATTCCTCAGATTACACGGTTATTACAGACGGCACTACGGGCATCTGTCGGTGTCCCTGGAAGTGACATGCTCGGCGTGTTGACGGCGCAGCTCCTTGAAGCCTTGGCGCCTCGTCTGTGCTCTGAGAAATGCTGGCAAGGGGAGGGCGTGAGGTGGAAGGGGAGATTAGTCTGAGGCTTGGGTGCATTTAGAAGGCTCTCATTCGCGAGCAGGTGCAGACTCAGGCACCCGTTCCATCTTTTGGGCAGGGGGGACGGCGTCCACCCGGTAAAAACACAGTAAAATAAGTGGTGAGACGCCGTCCACCCGCGTGGTACCCTGACTCGAGCCCTGACTGCAGTCCTCCTGGTATTGAGTCGAGACGAGGAGCCTGACGAGGAGCCTTGAGAAGTGAACGTCGAGGTCAGGGCAGGTCACGGTAACTACAACACACGGGTAAGTGAAAGCGATCCCTTCACCACCCACAACAACCTCCTAATTATATTTATAGGGGCTGTTGTGTTTTTAATTTTGTCGCTGCAGCCTGCGTTAATTATGTACTTGTGTGTTACACTTAACTTTAGTAGTACTCTACTGACTGCGCGACACCTGGGGGATGGGCCACTGCCGGTAGGGGGTGACTTTGATTCAATCCATAGAGCCCGAGGCGGCGAGGCCTTGCCCTGGTGGCGTACGTTGTTTTTGGTTGGCTACTGGGCTTTTTGTTTCGTTTGTGGCACTGGGACTCCGGCAGCAGACAGTTTAAGCAGGGCTTTAAGTAGGATGAAAAAACTAGGGGGTCTCTCAAAGGGGCGTGGCCAGTGTACTTAGGGGCGTGGCTTTAAAACACTTACTCTAAAAATCTGTGCTTAGCATAATGTGATACCCGACTTGTATTTTGCGGTTCCTGTCATTGCATCCAGATATGTGATACAACAAGTAACATCATACCTACAATAAGTCAGGACTATTGGCTTTGTCAATGGTTATTAGTTGCATAGGATAAATAAGCTGTAACTATGGCTTGTTACATATAATATTGAAAAAGTTTCCAATTAAAGCATTGTTGACCCTACCACAATGTTGCTGCTCTTGCGTTTCAGAAAGAGAAGGGAAATCCAGAAAGAAAATGACTCTTTGACCGCATCGCTGCTGCGGTTATTTTTGCGCTGTGCGGCTGTTTTCTAAAAACCGCGTTACATGACGAGCTCAGCTCGTCATCAGCATCGAAGTGGTTAAAGGATTTCCCTTCCCCCACAACGCTCACCTGACATGATGTCATGCCGTCACTTCTCCACTAGTGAGTAGTGAGAAGTGAGCAGTGTGGGAAGTGCACAACCACGTGCTTACTGTCTCCAAAAGGGTCTTTATCAGGCTGTTTTGCGCCCTGCACTTTTTTCCAGACTGCAGTGACAGCAAACTGCTGTCACTGCAGTCCGGAAAAAACGGACCGCCTGTACCAGGGCTCAAAACAGAGCCCGATAGAGACCCGTTTCGAGGTCCCCTGAAAAAAGCTGCCGGTGCTCAGACCCCTTGAGACCCGGCCCACTTAAACTCCTGAGTTTAAGCCTCTGTGGGCCTTTGTGTGCAGTGCAGAGTGCACACCCCCACTTGGTAGGTGGGGGTGGTGGCACTTAGTTTACTAGTGTATGTTACAGACACGCAGGTTCAGGTTTATTTTATTTAATTTTTATTTAATGCATTTTTATGCAGCGCAAACTTTACCCGAAGGTGTCAGAGCGCTGTACAATAGAAGAAGTCGTCGTTCGTGCAGACGCAAGGCTGGTCCCAGGCACTTGCGGAAACACGCAATCCCTGGCTCCCGGTGCTGTTTTCAGACTAAATGCATGCCCGAAAGAGTATGTGCAATCAATGGCCATGACAGCAAGAATAGCGCCCTGAAGACCAGTATCTGGCATGTAAGGGCTGTGACACTGAACCGCTTAAATACGGGGGTGCTTCCAGGAGACTAAAGGACTAACCCTGGGTTGGTTGATGACTGACGTGCTCATCTGGGGCAGGCAATGTCAGTTACCTCTCAGACAAGTGCTTTTGAAAGGGGCACTTGTCTGAGAGGGTTGTTGTTCATGCCAGGCATGCCTGACCCCCGGCTCCCCTGAGCGCAGAACCCACTTCACTTGGCTTCAATTGCTTTACTGACAGCAAACACCCAAAAATCCAGGGGAAAAGAAATTATACATGAAGGACAAAGCAATTCTTTAAATCAATAAAATCGGAAATCAACGCAATAGGCGCTCCTGTATTTGACCGTACAGGCCCAGTTTTTGGACGTATGTCCCGGTGTTCTGACACCTTTCTCCCAGGGGTGTTACACAGGCCCACGCAGCCCCCGCAGTGCGGGGGGCCCTGGGCTTCAGGGGCCCACGGGGCCCCCTCACTCAGCAAAGGTAGCAACCAAGCGTCTTCGTTGCGCGCATGCCATGGCCTCTTCTTTAATGAAATGGTGCTGTGCGCACGCACTGCCAGCCGGCCTCTTAATTATTGAAATAGTTGGTGCCCATGCGCACACCCGGGCTCTGGCGTAACAGATGCCACTGCTAACCCAGGACTGGGGCCCACCTCGTGCCGCCCAGATCAGACAGGGGATGAATTTATTGAGGGGCCCCACGCCCCCACATCCAAGGAGTGTGGCTTAGGAGAGGGGGAGGGAGGCTGCCTAGGTTAAGGCAGGCCCAGCCAGGAGCAGCAGGAGCGGTGGCACGTGATCCAAAGGACGCAGTGGGAGTGAGGTATTAAGTTAAGTTTATTTTTAATTTTATTGACATTACTGTGTCGCTCCCCCCTTGCGCCGCGCCACCCCCCAAACCCCCCACCCCCTCTTGCCAGCCGCGACGGGACCCCTGGAACGGAAGGACTCTGAGGCCCAGAGAACTGAAGGGTGTAAGGAGAGAAAAAGAGAGACCCCATTTATTTATTATTAACTAAAAACAGGGAGGCAGAAAAAGAATGATGTCACCGGTCACCGCCATGGTCCAAGTCTAGTGCTACGGAGCTCAAGTCAAGTGTAGGTAGCTCTGCGCAGCCCGCATCCGATGCTGACTGCGCGGCTCACATCCGAGTCTGAAGGTGAAGCACCTGCTGTGGCTCTCAGGGCCGGGCCGATGCTGCACGCACAGTGGCGGCTCCGGCGCTGTGAGGCTCAGGTACGGCTCTGCGGCGGGATTCGGGCATGAGCTGTCTGTGTGATATACAGGCCCAGGGCTAGAAGAGGAAGAGAAGGCGCGCTAGGAATAGACACAAAAAATGCCTGGATTAAAAGTTTAAACACTTCAATTCAGCACAGCAACTTCCCCACCCATTCCTTCCTTCTCATTCTTGGGATTGTATTTAGATGTTGTTACAAGATATAAAAGTTGTGTTAAGTGTGCGTATAGTGGACTTCGACAAGTTTATCACACACATTCTATTTTTCTAACCAATTTTCCTAATGCAAACTTTTAAGAAAATTCTTGCAAAATGTGCGTGGTGAAAAGTAAAACAATTCAAGAGTTTGGGAACTCCACAAAACGTGTAGTCCGACTCCCGCTTCTGGAGGAAACCCCTTTTGCACAGGAATTGGGAATACAACGGGACACGGAATATGCCCTAAAGTCGACTCTCAAAATCCTGATAACTGAAAGTGCAACCACAATTACTGAATTAGTAAGACGCTGTAACGCCCTAGGAATACATGTGTACACAGCTGGTGCTACAGGGGATTTACATACCACCTGATAGTTAAGTGGCATAGCAGGGTGCCTTTGGCCCTATTGTGTGAATGCTAATGGGCCCCCAGACCACTGCAGATAGGTGGGAATATCCTTCATTATTCAGGATGCAGTGGGCGCCACCGGCCAATGGCCCTGGTGCCACCGCACCTGCTGCGCCATTGGCAGAATGCTAGCTCATGTGAGAGGCTTATGTCAATCCTGCTCAGACAACCAGCCTCTTTATTCGTGTGGGATAATTCATGTGACATTACATTGCTCACTAGTGCCTGTTTAATTGAAGTGTGTAGTGTAATATCACATGCAACAGTACAGTAAAGTATCACACCTTGGAGAGCAATAGGCCCTACTTATTATCCATGGGGGATATATTTACTCTTACTCTGCCAACTGCTGCTGCCTATACGTAACGAGTAGTTAACAGGTGCAATATACCACACCTAATCTCGCTGCCGAGTGAAGTAGAAACAGCGGGCCCGATTCACAGAACTAACTTAAGACAAAATCCTAACTTAAGTCTGTCTTAAGTCAAACTTAGGACAAAATCCTAACTTCTGTGAATACCAAAAGTAGTAAGTTTGTGATTTTGTCTTAAGTTAGTTCTGTGAATCGGCCCCACCTTCATTACTTAGGCACTCTCAACACACAAACATCACAAAGAACACAGGTGACAACACACGAGTGCTATTTCATTCAAAATAAGCATTTACATCTATGTATTGCCTTTGTTAATGTTTATTCTTTATTTTAGTGTCCCCTCCCACGAGTTCTGTCACCTGCTGCACTGGTGCAGCAGGAGCATTGACACCGATGCTCAGTGTGTGATAGTTCACCCTTATTTATTTATTTTCCAACAAAACAGGAGGTGGGTGTGGTAATTTCAGTTCTTACATTAGGGCACCCAGTGTCCTTGGGAGCTGCATCTCTGTTGTAAGAAGAAGGTACTCTGGGAAAACTGATTACAACTTTCTCCTAACAGAATACACATTAGTGCTGCTGACCTCACGGGAAAGAAATCTTCAGAAACATGCATTTTATAACTGAATGTTTTTTATGGGAAAAAGCCGATTTCAAGGCGGTGAAGACAGTGATCGTAAAACGTGCCGCAGACTCTGAATGGCAGCTTCTTCCACTGAACCCCCTGTGCCAATTAAGGAACCAGAGTCTCCGTAGGGAGTAGGGGGGCATTTAACAGGAATTGAGCCTGACAGCTGTGCACGAATCTAAAAACTGCCACTGATAAAACACAGCTCAACAATGGGCGTTTTCTCCTCCGCGAAGTGCAATCATTGGCACTGGCGGACTCGAAGGAGGTCCATCATAGATTCATGGATTCGGGATAAGTCGTGAGGGGGTGACAGAGGCTGCAGCTAGTTCAAAACCAGGCGACCAGGCTGGTCTGTGGGCTTCCTAAATGGCAGTCCATCAGACCAGGCCTGGCAGATCTGCATTGGCTGCCGATAGCCCAGAAGGCGGCCTTTAAAACCGGCTGCATCATCTTCAGGGCACTACAAGGAAAGGGCCCCAAATTTATCATCAACTTGCTTGCTAAATATGTCCCCTCTCGCAACCTCCGGTCCAGTTACAAAAGCCTGCTCACGGTGCCTGTTGTTAGGAAACAGCGTCAGGGCGGCAGCTCCTTTCACTTTCTTGCTGCCTCCCTCTGGAACTCCCTGCCAGCTTCCTTAAGGTCACACGAGGATATTCTGGCCTTTAGACAAGCCTTTAAGACCTGGCTCCTTAGTTGTTTCAGTCTGTCCTTCTGTTGTTGTGTTGTGTCTCTAGAAAACTTCCTACAGCGCCATGAAGCCTACGGGCGTACGCGCGCTTTATAAATCAAATTTAACATAACATAAGTCGTGAGGGGGTGACACCACGAGTTACCCGCACTGGGTGACACCAACGCTAGTGACACCGCTGATAGGAGGGAAATAGTGAACTGTAGGGTACAGGAGGGCCACACAACCATAGGGTGCAAGAAGGGAGACAGGGCCGAGGGGAGCACAGATAGATAGACAGCCATAACAGGTCCCAGGACCGATCGGTGCAGGACAACAAGAGAACTGAAAGATCCAGAGGCCCACAGAAGCTCATGGTGCTGGGAGAGAGAGAGAGAACCGAAAGTCGCAAGGGCCCCGAGAACCAAAGAGTGCAGGGGCCAAGAGAACTGAAGGGCCCAGTGGTGAGTAGAACCGATGGGTGGAGGGGCCCAGAGAACCGAAGGGTGCACGGGTCGGGGAACTGAAGGGTAGAGGGGTTTAGAAAACTTCAAAGAGAGCAAATGGAACCAAAAGTTGTAGAGGGGGAAAGGTGAAAGCTGCATAGGCCCACTGTACTAAAGGGAGTGGGGCGACAGAGAAAGAGAGGGACTGAAGATCCGAAGGCTCAAGTAAGAGAACTGCAAGATGCAGAGGGAGGGGGTGAGAGAACCCAAGGGCAAGGGTGGAGGGGCCTTGCGTACCAGAGGATGCAAGGAAAGAGAGAGTGAGACGAATGGGCCGTGGGCACAGAGAAACAGAGAGTGCAGGAGGGAGACTGGAATGGAGGCCCCAGGGAGAGAGGCCCAAAGGGTCCCAAGAAGGAAGGCGAAGGGCCCAGGGCTAGGAGAACTGAACGGCCCAGAGACCCAGAGCATCCCATGGTGCAGGAAGAGGTACAAGGACGCTGAGAATAGAAGGTTACAGAGGCCAGGAGAATCCAAGGGTGTAGAGGGGCACAGAGAACTGAAGCATAAAGGGCGAAGAGAAGCGAATAGCGCAGAGAAAAGCACAGGGAGGAAACAGTACAAAAGAGGGCAGAGGGTAAGGACAAGGGAACAAAGGGTGTGCGGAACAAGAGTTCTGAATCATGAAAGGGCACAGAGACTGTTGGTTTGTTTCCAGTTCAAACATGTCTGACTGCCATCCACTTTTCCTCGTCATGACAGACTCAAATGGATTCAGTTATCAGCCAGGGGGTAATGCCGAAAACACTCACGCACCTCTGGCGTGGACAGATGCAGATTGTTCAGCATAGGCTAGTGAACTCCGAGCACGAACGAGTGCGCTCTTAACAGCTGCTTGCACACAAGGATCTGAAATGAACCCATTTTTCTGACACTATACTGAGCGGAATGTGTGGAACACAAAATGAAGAAAGGCTGAGATAAATCACCTCCATGACATCTTCAGACCCTGAGAATAAATCCAGATTCGAGCTCAGCTAACCGGTTTTACTGCAGAACAGAGGCGAGCTGCAACTCCAAACACTTGTACACGTTTGCAACTTAAGTAATGTTCTCGCTGCCGGGCTTTGAATGTGCTGTGTAGAGGTTGAGTGCTGTTGGATGGGAACACTGAAAGAAATTGAAATGTACTACAACGAGTTAATCTGCAATTGTAAAGGTTGGTTGGGAGCTCGGTATTGGGAAATTGGCATTTATTGATCAAATCACTGCAAGGTTTGTGGCAAATATTTATTGCTTTTGAGCATCAGTAAAAAGAGTTTACAACTGAGCTGTAAAGTTAGGGTGTGCTTTTAATTGTAAGTGTGTGTATATATATAGCCTTTACTACCCCTGACCAGGTATGGAAGGGACTGTTATCTTAAACAAAATATGCATTAATAGTACACTGTTAGCTCGGAATCTTGCGTACCCCAAACACATGATGCATATAACTTATAAGGGAACGATTTTCAGTATGTGTAGCTGACTTCCTTATGTATTTATATCTGTATTGCTGCACTAAGCACAATACATAGATAGTTCAGCATGACACCTAGCTTCTGGATGTGTCAGAGCCCTAGTTACGATAAGGGAATCCCCCCTCCCTTGTCCCTGCACACACGGAGTGGACCCGTTGGACTCACTATGCTTTGCCCCCTCTTGGTCCTCTACCAACCATACATCTCTTTAATAATGTAATAACTGCACTTTCACATTTGCTTTCTTAACCTTCCTGCTTTCTCAAATGTGCTTGAAAATGCACCATTTGTCCACTCTTTTTTCACAATTTTCTCGGGTGACAACCCCCGAACCCCATGTAGGTTGCTCGGACTCACTCACTCGCCACAGTGCAGTACAACATTAATTTAACGCCCCATGACTTTCAAATGTCACCAGCGCCACTGGTTACTACTTAAATTTCCCTTGCCAGTTTCAGACTACCTTTAAATGTAGAGAGTTGATGATGCATTCATTGTTCATAAACCACTTGGACACCTGCACCCCGCGAGTGCCACTTTTTGCACACTCTTATGCTCAGGCGGGTCTCAGCATAGGGGCACAATGCACAAAGGCGCAGCCAGAGCTGCGTGGGTGGGTTTTCTATAGTCCTAAATTTACTGTTTAAGGCATACAAAGGCTCCTCCACAGAGAGGTAGCAGGTACCACCGGAGGGGCTGGAGTTATGCCGAGTGTGACACATAAACTTTGCCAGTGGCGTGTCCGACCATGAGTGTGCAGATAACAAAGTGTATTTGAAAAGCACACTTTCACCCAATTGTATCTTTGCACTGAATAAAAGATGTTTTTCATTACCCAACTCAATGGGACTCATTTTATCAACCTCAGAAGGATAAAAGGCCCGCTGGAATTTGAACCTGTGAACACAAGAACACAGGCCCCAACAGTGGATGTATTAATCCACTAAGCCACTCGGCTTCAGTTAGTTAAGGGGGCACAGGCATGGACTAGGGTGTAAACAAGGAACCAACAGGGCCATGCACATTTGCGTAGTGGGTCGAAAAGGGGTGGGAAAGGACCAACGCACAATGCACAAAGCCTTACCACTGACACTGCGCATGTGTAGGGTCTTGGGCAGGCGGGCAACTAGAGACAAATTTTGGGGGGCTGATTCTTCCAGCCATATGCAGAATGGCTCCAAGAAGGAGTGAAAACACAACAAAAGCCTCATTAACTAGCAAATGGTCTTTTAAAGACCTGTGAAGTACTCGGGTGCGGCTGCAGTTCAAGGGTTGCCAGCCGGCGAAGCTGTCTCAGCCGGGCTGACACACACACCAGGGGCAGGGGGTGACTGAAGCAAGGTGAGCCCAATTGGTGCTGCACGCCTGGTCTGGGGACTCACTCAGCCGGGAGCCTGCCAATCTACTCATTCTGGAGATTTTTTGGGCATAGTCCGGAATATTTCTGTGAAAACAAAAAAAACAAATACATCGGTTCAATCTCACCAGTGAAATGTAAACCTCGCAGACGTAATCTATACCTTGTTAATGGAGACCTTCGGGAATATATTGTGGGCGGACATTGTCCGTTCATTGCCGGGGGGGCTGTGTGGGCGTCCAAAGAGGTAGGGGGGAAGTGATTTGATGATGTTGATAATTTTGGAATTAAAAAATTCAGCAAGTTCGTTGCAGCGGGTGGCTGAGGGTTCAACCAGGGGGGGGGGGGGGGGGCTCCGGTATTTTGAGAAGTTTCCTGGCTATTTGAAGCGTTTCTCGAGAGGAGTTGGTGGATGTTTTTATTTTGTCCTCGAAGTAGTTGATTTGTGCGGTTTTGATTGCTTTTTTGTAGGTGAGAAGAGTAGTTTTGTATTCAGTTTTTCTAGTAAGGTCAAAGTTTTTTCTCCAGTCTCTTTCTGATTTCTTGCAAGCTTTTTTTAGAAGCCGTAATTCGTCAGTGAACCAGGGGGATGTGGCTTTACTCCGTGGATTGCAGGAGATTTTTTTGGGGAGAGTTTTGTCCAGAGTGTCGCCTATCCAAGCTGAGAATCCTGCATCAGCACTGATGGGGTTGGTGTCAAGAGTAGGCGGGGATCTCTCAAGATGTTGTTTCCAGATTTCGACATCTAGTTTTGACCATGATCGTGAGGGCTTGCTAGGAGGGGCCGTGGGGCGAGGAGCTCGAGTAATCTGCCAGTTTAAAGGAATTAGGAGATGGTCGGTCCAGGGGACTGGGATGGGGTCGAGGACAGTGAGATCGTTGATGTTGGAGAAAACCGGGTCCAACAGATGTCCTAGAGTGTGGGTGGGAAGATGGCCTAGTAATTTTAATTGAAGAATTTCGAGGTCTGCGATCAGGTCGGCGGTAGGTTTGGCTTTCTTTTTATCGAAATGGATATTCAGATCGCCCAGGATCAAACATGAAGAGTTGGTAGCGGCCAGAGTGTAAGCTTGCTCCATAAGGGATTTGCAAAATTGACCGAGTGGTCCAGGGGGGCGGTAGATGAGAAAGCCTGACATAGTTTGGCAAGGGGAGATCTGGATGGAGAACATGACGTTTTAACAGTCAAGGAGGGGACTGCCTTGAAAACGGCATGAGAACTGGTCTTTATGAATTATGGCAATGCCTCCACCTTTTCCCTTAGGGCGGTCCAGACGATGAATGAGGAAGCCTGAGGGAAGGGAGTTGACAATGTCAGGGTCTGAGTCTGAGCCTAGCCAAGTCCATCCGATGCACACACCTCTTTTGAGGTTTACAAAAATGAACTCAGACCCCCTACTATTCCAGCAATATCTCCTAGGATTCCAAGTCTAAAACGCTTTTGTCCGATTCCATCACATATTTGTCCTTTCTTTATATAAAGCGCTTGCCTTGGTCACAACAGGGTCTGGTAGGCAGTAAATGAAACTACAAATAAAAATAGTAAGAAACGGTATCTGGCCTGGGCCCTTTCTCGTTCTGCATTAGCGACTCCGAGTGCGAGAGAACCTGTTTTTTACTTTGCATCTGCTGCTTTCAGTTTGGTTTTCCTATTTGAATCAGATAATGTTTATTGAAAGCACTGACAACAATAAACAGGTACACTACGTGGTGTACTGGTGAACATGATAGAAAACGTGGCCATGTCATGCTGAAGTCAAATCAAAATATACTAGAGTTCTGGGTGGTAGCGCAAAGTGGTAGGTGGTGAGTCGGGCCGCCATGTGAGGGGCCCCTTCCATGTGCCTCGCAGGGGGGCCCCCTCAAGTTTCATTACGCCACTGCTTTCTCTATCCAAAGTAAGCATATGTTCCGGTTTTGCACTAGAAATGCTGCAAATAAACCAGACACTCTATTATGTCGTTAATCTTATAGCGCCTTCGAAAGGTAAGTATCTCTTTTCCCGAAACAAGCTCTCCATTCTGCCAACGTCATTCGAAAAGAAGGGTTTACCGTTTGCTGCCACATGTATTTAACATGTCACATGCCACACCACATGCCTGAGTTTTGTGGCATGTACTATTTTAAAAGCGGCCTGTAGTGACCTGCAAATTGGGTGTGACTAAAAAACAAACAGCACTAAACCATACCTGACATTCCGTAGTCACAGCCATGTTTTTATGTCCTAAATGGACCTTTACCACGGATCATAACATTTGCATTGAATGAATGTTATCTGTGAGTGCCTGTGTAATGAGTCTCACTAATAGTATATTCGCCAATTCGTCATATTTATGAACAAACATCTCTGCTTCTGTGTTATTGTAGAAATAGGCCTGATTATACAAGTTGCATACATAGTACTGGGTTAAGGATAAAATCACATGTGAAGCGGCCATGTTGCAGTAGCAGTAGCCATTACTAGTAAACTCCTGTGCGGTTTTATTGCATACACATACCCTCTGCTCTAAGCGAGGGGTGAAGACATGTGGGGGCCTGGTGTGTAGTTGATAGAAGTCTGGGAGAGAAAGGGAAGCTTCCTTCTAGCAGTAACAAGTTTAGTGAAGCTTGGCTGCTGCCGCCAAAGTGTCATGCATGAATCTCCATCTGGTTTACCAACGAAAAATCTCATATTTGGCTCTTCCCTACCCATTAACACTGGCTTGGGAATGAATGTGTGACTCCTGGGTGCCATCAGAAGCTCTGCCGCTGTACCAGCAGCCAGTGCTTAATTTGTAAAATATGAAGTGCAGGTGCTCCAATCTTTGTCGGAGTCCACACCTACTTTTTTTCTGGCTCCACCCACTTCCTCCACTGGCTCCACCCACTTCCTCTATTAGCTCCACCAACATCCTCAAATGGAACTGCAAAAAAGTCAAACTAATTTCAGCAAGTGAGCCTTCCTTCCTCATAGGAAGGTTTTGATAGGAGGTTCCCCTGCCCTGTGAACATTTTGAAAAAGATGAAAACAAAATTGCATTTAAAGCACAATTTTTGGAAACAAATTTGCTAAAATCACTAATGCATTGAAAAGGGACAATTCCAGTGCTCTGTGTGAAATGTCTGATACTCCTATGTTTCTCTCGTCTTCATTGCTTGATTTTGCTCTCCAGAAAGTTTCATTCATAGTTGTTCAAATGCCACTCATAATTACACTAAATTGACTGAAATTATGAAAATGGCACTCATAGGAATCTGAAACATTGGCTGCTATGCAGCAGGGGTAATTGTTACTGGGCGAAGGGTGTGCACTGAAACGAGAGCAGGACTTCACTACCTGGCAAATGAAACACAGGCCTATAAGAGAGAGGGGTGGCCTTTTAATAAGTAGCATTGGCATACACAGAAGTATAATAAAGCTGTTAGAGCAGTATTTCCGCCCAATGATAATATGATGTTCTAAAATAAACAATTGGAGGAAGGAACAATAGGCAAACACCTGAATAGTGTAAACATTGGAATATTGTAGATCTATACAAGTTGTTACTAGTCATCAGCATTCAATTGTCCTAAAAGGAGCTCCCCGTATTCCAGTACATGGAGTTTCATTGTATTAAGTGCAAGCTGGGTCAGGATTGGAAGAAAAACATTGAACCACATATACAGAAGATTTTAAATGCCACAGTGTAAAAAAAAGGGCTCTATGGAAATTTGAGGCAGCAGAACCGCTGGGCTTGTGGGAATTTGATATACGTTTTAGTAGATTTACCTTAGATTTACCTTATGCCCTCTTTCAACTTTCAGCTTCAAAGTGCCTGAGCCAGACACAAAGCAATACACACAGACAACATTCACACAGCCATCTGTACACACTGCTGTGTGTGCGGGAGAGAAACCTACCCATATTTGTACACGTGTTCCTCCTCATTGCATCCCCGCCCCGGCGCACCTCTCGGCCCTTTCCCTCATGGAGACTGAGTCAATCATTTTGGCTTCGGCAGCATATAACTCAGGTATAGATTTGACAACAAGAGCGCAAGCTTCCCTAATGCAAAGAACAGTTACACAACAAGACTCAGAGAACGCAGTGACAGCAGTGCAAGATTCCCAAAATTCAATTACAACCAGCTGTGGCCTGCCCCAACTGCCATATGCTGCCATCACCTTATGTCCCTACCAATACACCACTCAAGCCCATACTCTCTGACATGGGCAGACACACTTTTAGCGAGGTGGATATACTTTGCCCTATTCTATACTTGATTAGACTAAGACGCACCCCAGAACTCCATAGCTATGCGACGGTCCTTTCCGAGCTAATTACCCTTGATAACAACAAAGGTGTTAAGTGGCTTAAAGATCTAAAGGAATTACTGACCAAGCTGGGCTTAGCCAAAGCTTGGGCCAAGCAGGTCACTCCGACTAAGAGAGAGTTAAAAAAGAATTACTGGAACTGGGTAAATCACCAGGTCTTACATAAACCAATGCTTGTCTGACTATTTGAAGAGTTCATCCAGCATAAATCAGTTTGATCCCTGGAACGTTATCTAGATTTTATCAGGAAACACAGAGACAGGGCACTATATATGCAGTTTACATTAGGGTCAGTAAGGCTAAATACCAAACTGGCAAAATGGGACCCAACAACATCCAACCTATATAACTGCCCCTGCTGTGATGCACAACAAGAAACTGTAGACCATGTAGTCTTTGCTTGCCCAGCCTACAAGCAAGCAAGGGCCAAATGGATCAAGCCTATATGTATTATATTTGGGCACTAGAAACCTCCTTGATGCTCTACGAATCATGAGAAGTGACTCAAGTAGGTCCTCGCTAGTATGTGGTGTTACAAAGTACCTGTGCTGTGCGTGGATTATCCGTATAAGGGCACAATTAAGGAGTAATGTGCAAATAAATACCATCTAATCTGTGGATCTGAGAGATAATTTACACATAGGAATTATTTGCAAAGTACTGAAGATTAACTGTTTTGTATGGGACATGTGTTTTAGCTAATCTGTAATTTTAAACATAATGAGCAAATGCCAATTAAGATATTAAGCGTAAATTTAGAGTGGACGGTATAGCCAGGTTTTAAAAACTTGATTTTACTATTTGAAATATTCATTTTATATACTTTTATGTGACTGTGAAATGCCTTTATGATAATTGCTATCGAATAAAGCTTATGCAAAATGAATGGGGAGCATGGAAGAGTTCCTGACTAATAGTTGTTGTCCTATTATTTTGTTGTAGAAAGGGCACACAGGGCCATGATGCAGAAGTCGCCCCGGGAAGCCAGACCAAGTCCTTTCATTGCAAAGATTTTGAATAAGCACAACAGCGGAGACATGATTTGAAATCAATCCAGACAAAGAACACCTGATGTTCCAAAACACTTGCATCCTCAAATGTCATGAGTACACAAGACTAGTCCAGCAGAAGCAACAGTAATTTATGGCAGACAAGGCCCAACTAGGTGAGCAGAAACTTCCCTATGCATTGCTGTATCTAGCCAAGCTGAGGGTGGTGTACCAATCCCGTATGCTATTCTTTGAGGCACCAGAAGTATACGTACACATGACAGGATTGCCCCGTACTTTGGAGTACAATGGCATTTTAAACAAGCATTTGCAATTCAATAGGTCTGGCATTTACGCAAGTTTAAGCAATTGACATTGCAAATAACTGGCTTTTATTTATGTTTTCTTTTTTAAAACATAAATAAAATGCATTGTCATTTACAATGCCACTAGCTTAAACTCGTGTAAATGTGAGACCTATTGCATTGCAAATGCTTTGACTGGTATGGCTCCCACGGTTCCCCGCTGTGTGCCAAGCATACGTTGTATAAATTGATGTGAATACTGTAAGTGCTGGACTGGCTCACTCTGGAAGAGAACTGGGCCTTGTCATGAGAAATGAGGCTTTAGACTGGAGGAGAGCGGTCCACGGGACACCCGAGGGGGTGCTGACCTCACTGATGAAGGCCGCCTGCGTGTACGTGTGTCGGCTGAAGGTGTCAGCTCAACACAGCTGGACACTGTGAGAAGGTGGCCTGATATGCAGTGCTCACTATTCTAGTGAACACTATGTATCAGTCCAGCAACCCTTATTGATGATTGGTTGTAAGTCAACCTTATAGACCAGCTATCCTAGTAGCGTGGATACGAGCAGTCTAAGGCTAAAGACTCGAGAGGGCGTGTTAAGCCAGCTGTTTACCACACATATACCCCTTGAATACCAAGTGAAAGGACACCACACAAGTGTTATGAAAATAAACAGTTATTTATTAAGAATCACAACAGCCCTGTACTCTTTATGAGGATAGGGTACTAAGCACAAACCAAAACTCTTACAAAAATACTTAAGTTAGCACAGTATATACAAATGCCCGAGGGGCACGGAAAACCATATACTTGAAAAGTGGAATGCGAAATTACTAGCAGGTAAGTACAGTAATAATAGGCTTTGGAATCGCTAGGACTTGACTATAGAATCGTTAGATTACTTCTAGGAGACCCAGGGGACTCGGGTGCAGTGTGTGCACTCTCACGCGAGATGCGGGACAAAGTCTATGGTAGCTAGGAATTGCAAAGTTAGTGTTCTCGGGCGAACCCGACCTGGTAGGAAGAAAACGAAAGTGGATTCTGACCCTTGGATAGTGAGGCTATGCTGGGGCACCGAAATGCCGAAGTTACCTAGCCCAGGGGCTGCAGCTGCATAGGACTCAAAGGACGTCGGGAATCCTCGTTGACGGACCAGGAGCCTGGAAGAAAGAAGTTGCTGGCAGGCAACCAGTGAAGAAAGTTCGGTGGATCCAAGCCTGGATCGATGGAAGATGACACCTGAAAGCAGAGGGGACCAGGTTCGTGACTACTAGCCAGTAGTCAGTGGGCACCAGGAGGGCATAGGATGGTAGCCACCTCGACAAGGTGAGTGGGTGACGCTGTGCTCGGAGATCTCACGGACCAGGAGGCGTTGTCGGCGACCAGGATGGAGGATCGAGCTGTCCCACGAAGATAGAATCTGTCGGCGTCGCTGGACCCAGGATTGGGCAACAAAGCCTTGGCAAATTCAAGCCCACGCGGTGGACCTACAATGGCGTCTGGAGTGGACCAGGAGGGTCCGGGGTGCCTCTCTTGAAGAAGGAAGCAAGGGCCAGTCTGGAGCAACCAGACTAGCAGCAGTGTTGTCGTCGGGCGTCGTTCAGAAGGCCACAAGCCAGCCGGCTAGTAGCCAAACAACGCGGGGCACAGCAAACAGCAGAAGGGCCCCACGCAGATCGTGGAGATGCAGGGAGGCTGGTCTTGGGTGCTGGAGCTGCGCAGGGTTGGGGCTTCTCGGACCCCAAAGCACTCACCAGTGGAAGACTCGGTGGGCTTGTTATGCAGAAGTCGGGCAGTCTTGGCGATCGTCGGTCCCTCGAGGTCTCGTCGCACTCACGGTTCTCAGCTTTGCTGTAGAGGTGAGTAGAGGTCAGAGGTACCAGGGAAGCCGGGTCTCGTCGAGCTGGGTCATCGGATTCGTGAAGAAGGACTTGCAGCAGACCGCAGTGTTCTTAGGATGGTGCCCGCTTGATGCAGGGTGACTACTCCTTAGCCACAAGGGAGAATCTTGAAGAAGAAATCTTGATGTCCTTTCGAAGAAAGTCGTGTCTTGATTCCAAAGATGATCTAATTTGAACAGGGGGCCCGCTCCCATCTTTATACTAAAAAAGGGGGCTGACCCGGTGACTAGGTCCTGCCTATGGGTGGGACTAGGAGGGGGGTGGTTACACCCCTCTGCCATGCCGGACTTTCCCCAGGCCAGGGGCTGGTGTGCCCCTGGAACTGGTTCTGACCGGCCTATGCGTAGTGAGCACCGGGGTGCCACTCAGCAGTCACCTTCCTGAAAAGCCCTGCCTACCCAGGATACACAAAACCATGTCTGGGACGGTGCTAGCACCGCCCCGAACAGGAAACCCTTTGTCCAGGCCTCCCTCGCTGGAAGGACTCCCAGCAGCAGGAGGTCAGACTCGTGTCTGTGGTGGCAGCATCCATTTTGTGGAGCTGAGGCTTCAGTTAACTTTAACCGGGGTTCACAGTTACATACATGTCGTGTCCCTCTAGAAGGGTGGAATGCTAACCCCGTCGCCAGAATTGGCGAGGGGTTAGTATTCCAATTCGTATGACACCTTACTCGACATGTTTTGATAAAGCAATACCAAAGTTAGCATTTAACCGCGAGGATTATAATGCACTTAAGAGTATATGGTATGCGATATCATGAAACAGCTATTAGGACTTGGTTCCGCAAGCTGCAGACAGGCTCAGCTCATGCCAGAGCACCATCTCACACGATTCCAAGCACTCTGCCTTCAGGATTGTCAAGGCCTGCCATAGGAGTGACTGATAGGAATCTGTGTGTCCATTTTAGGGTTAGGTATAGGTATTCTACACCTACAGCAAAGGGTGATTACACGACTTTGCCCCAGCTGTCATGCAGCCAGTTGTGTCAAATTTAGGAGGCCAGCCAGGGGTGGCATAATACATGCTGCAGCCCCTGGCAGCCCTGGGTACACCTATGCCCTGAGTTACAGGGTCTGATAAGGTGGCCCAGTACCAATTGGTAAATGCACCTAGGGTACATGTCGTAATTTAGAAAGAGAACAGCCAGGCTGTGGGTCTGATTGGCAGGCCCACAGCCAGAGAAAGTCGTAAACCAGTGAAACAAAAGCAAAAAATCTGGGTGATCATAGGATTGCAGACCCTACTCTCCTACAGACACTCTGAGGCAAGAAAAGCTGATAAGTCAACAAAAGAGTGATTTCGAAACAAAGGTAGCTCTGAAAATGCGTTTTCATTTTGGAGGCGGCCTGACAGGAGTCATTAATGAACTTGGTGCGTGCAGGAATCGCTTAGGAGCAACTGCTAGAAAGAGCAGGGGGATTTTCCGCTCTGCAACGAAAATGCAATTGCATCTGCCCAATGATCCTGTAGACAACTAGTAAGGGCCAGTCTCCAACGCCGTCCTCTCCAAGCTGCCTCGTCAAACCCGCAGCTCTCACCTAATTAATGCAGCACTTGGACCCAGTGTCTCGCCGCTATGCTTTTCCTTGGCTTGTCGTAGGTCTCTATTGCATAGCTCGTCTTCAGGGCCGGACGTCCAGCTGTAACTCATAATCGGGTATAGGCTTGGTAGGCTTCTTCCTCAGCTGCTCATCAAGGGGTATGCCACGTACCCTCTTCTACTACGTTTGCTTTCCCTGGTTCCGGAAAGGACTCCGCACTGTAGTCTCAGCGTTGAGCTCCACGATTGAAAACCAAGGGAAAGGGAAAGAGCAGTGCACGCTGGAGGCAAGCCGTGACTGTGCACATCGGCGTGGCCTGCAACTCGTGCCCAGTGGCGAGGCGTAGAACTCGGTGAAGAAGGAGAGATCGGTTGTCGGTGTCCAAGATGACCAGTGGGTCTTTTTGTGAGTACATGCTGGCCCAGCCGAGGACCCAGAGGAGCCACAGCACACGCATCATTCTACCAGTAACAGCGCTGCAGGGACCGAAGAAGACCAGCCATAGAGAAGGAGGAGGGAGGGAAAGAAAAAGCACGCAATGTTTGTTGGAGAGGGGGGGTGAGTGGGGGTGGAGGGTGTGTGTGAGTGTGTGTGTATGTGTGGGTGTGCGTGTGTGAGTATGGGCACGCACATTCTACCATCAATGAGGGTCATTTGGACTGGTGCTAGGTGCCCACTAGAATAGTGGACAGCATATGCCAGGCCAACGTCTCACAGCAGCTACAGGAGTGCTGTGTGTTTTCTGCTTGGAGCAGCTGTAGCCGCACTGTGCTCTAGCAATGGCTGTGAGGGCACTGTCCTTTACGGGATGGGGCAGCTGTGAGGGTGCCATTCCTCCCATTCCGTGAAGTAACAGTAGATGCTGTAGCACCCAGGATAATGTGCTGCATGGCCAAATAATTATAAGGTCCCAAAGGCACGACATATTGGCTATGCCAATGCTTTTTCACGGAGTGTTGGCGTGACGGGCAACACACAAAGATAAGAACAGAAAGAAGCATTTGACAAAGCCAACACAAGTGGTTTGCCTCTGATACCTAAGGTAACAATACCATTATTTCATGCATTGCAAGTTATGAAGTAGAAGATGGCAGTCACTTCACATTTGATATAATGGTTTTCAACAGCAAAATGTAAAAAAATGAATATGCAGTGACCCTGATAGTGTGGAGCTCTTTTGTAGGCCTGAGCATGAAATTCCACTTTGCTCATTGATTTTGCGGAGTTTTTCCCACTCCACGCTCCGCGTAGCACGCGGATTTCTGAAAAACTCCGCAGAGCAGAGTTTTTACTTACTTGCGCTCACCAACATTAAGTTTGCAAGCGGGGAGAATTTTACCCCAGACCACCTCCCGCCGATATCTTTCAATGCTGGCAGTGTGGATGGTCGCTACCGCTTGCGTTGAGAAACCTTCCATTCGCGCTGAGGAAGCTGCTGCTCTAGTAGAACATCAACTTGAGCAGCAGAAAGAAGCTGCACCCTCTTGCGCTGTGCGTGCACCTTTTGCACTGATTTTATAACACGGGTCAAACTCCAAGTTCTAAAAATCAGTGCGAATGGTGCAACGTAACGCACTCTGCTGCTTGCCAAAGTCCGCGCAGCACAGCAGAGTTTTTCAGTCATGCGGAACTCCACGAACTCCGCCAAGGCCTACTCATTAGCAGTTGCTAACAGACAGCTGCAGCTGTCTGTAGCCAAACACTATGAATAGTGCACTGCTTGACCTGCTGCTTTTGCTCAGTTGGTGGCTCTGGGGACTCACACATTTAACTGCAGAGATCTGTGTTTGACTTCAGGGTCACGGGTTCAAAGGCTGGTAAGTTGACTCAGCCTTTCATCTTTCTGTGGTTAATAAAAGGAGCACTATTGAGTTAGAGAACAATGAACATCTGTTTTTCAGTACCAATGTACTTTTCAGGGTGAAAATGTGCTTTACAATTCCTACTGCTCCAACTGGGGAAAGTAGGGAATGTGACCTGAGCTCACCATGTAAATCACCAGCCCCCCCAGCAATACTGTAATAAGAGAGGAGTATTTTGAAAGATACATGGTTATTATGAAAGATGTGCTGGAGACTCACCCACAGTAACCTGAGTCCTACTTCATGTTAGCATTATATTTCAATGTACAGATTGTGTCCACCTTAGAAGAGTGAGAGGCTGAGTAGCTCCTATGTGAATTCAAAAGTGCAATCTGCAGTTTATTTACATTATTCTGCAGTAAACTGAGCCTTTGAGTAACCGTAACTGGACTGGGATGTGTAACCTGGAGATCACAAGCAGACCTGTGCAGCTGGCTCAGTCACCTTTAACTATACTTTAGGGATTAGAGCCTGCAGCTTGTAGGTTGCAGTGTATTATGTAGTAGGCACAGTAACAAGTTCAACAACCTTAATGTAATGGGGACATGAACTCACAGGAAGAGTAAACTTGACTCTGTGCATCAAGCAAATCAAGCCCTTATGTGTCTGATTACGTGCCAGGCATGAATGTGGCATCCCCAGCAGGGGGACTGGCCTAGTTAGTGAGATTCAGGGGAGGCTCAAATTTCCCAATTAAAAAAGCAGTCAGCTGCAGGGTGGACAGGTAAGATGATCAAGGCCCAGATCAGTTGACTGGGGGTGAGTGCTTGCAACGTTCAACACTCGGTCCATCATCCCCTTTGGTTTTGCTTTGTTCACCCTAAGTTGGCAGGGTGTGCCCAGACTTGGGTCCCTTGCTCACTTTGCCACTGGATTCAAGCTAGGCTGGCTGATGATGGCTGATTATCCAGAAACCAGTTCCAGGATGTTTTTTTCCGGTACAGGGAAGACATGGCTTGGCAGTTTGGGCTGGACTGTTCCCATGAGGCACAGGGTCAGACTGATTTGCATATGGCCATGTCTGAACTGGGGTGGGAGAGTGGGCTAAAGAATGGTGATGGATTAAACCCAGATCAGCTGACTGGGGGTGAGTGTTTGATTCGCTCAAACGCTCCGTCCATCATCCCCTTTTGTATCGCAATTGTTAAAGTAGTCATTTAAATGCTAAACGTGTCCTAGATTCTTATTATAGAAGGCACAACATTATAGATTATTAAATCAAGCATAAGAGGTGGTTTTACAGCGCACAACTTGAAGTAGTTAGAATTGTGCCTATGTAGGATAATAAAGAAAAAGGAGGCTCCAAAATAAAAGATTTGTTTAGGATCACACAATTTGAAGAAGCAGGGAAGCAGGTATTGATTTAAATTTATCTGGTTTCACATTTTGAAATTCAGTCTCCAGTTGCATATCTCTGGCACTAATTCACATAAAAGGTTAATCTTTTGTCTTTTATTCTCGGGTCAAAACCAGAAAAACACATCGATAGCAGACCCGACACAGGGCTCTGAGCCCAAATGCCAAGTAATGAATGCAATAATTTGGGAGGGTGTCACACCCCCAAACAACCCTCTTGAAGCTATGCCCTGATCTCCAGGCAGCAACTTCAGAACACTTTCTGGACCTGCTGTCTTTGACCTGAGAGGAGCCATGAAGGACTGGGCTGCTCTTCTTGTACTCAGGAGAAAGAAGTAGTGGGTGCATAATCCCACTCTATGTTCATGGGATAGGGGAGTGCAACCTAGAATACACCCTCACACACTTTTAATCACTCATTCTTTTACGTCTAGTTACTGGTGAACGTGGGAGTGATGAGTAGGGGCGTGGAGTAAATCTGATGACGGAGCTTGTACGTGTGTCCACTAATTTTATCATATATATGGTTTTATTTGCTATTTATGGCATTGGGCATTGCTTTAAATGGGCAAGTACTCTGTCCGGTACTGAGTACCTGCACTTCTTCTATTTGAAAGGGTGAGTAAGTGCACTTCTCCGCAGTGCTGCCAGTGCACTTCTCAGGAGCAAGCAGAATAACAGATACTGTAAATAGCGAGCACCTTCACTTCTATAGTGCCATTTAATGCACTGGCGTAGAAGCATATTCGAGTATATTGGTCAGAATTACTGAGAGATGAAAATGGCCCTTAAAATGACTGCACAAAATAGGTTTATCAAAGTATAAATAACACACGTCCTGATACAGAGCTCTCTGTGCATGTGGGGCCCCTGCTCTATTGCCGGGTGAGTCTCACAGACGTGGGAGGTAAGAAGTGTTCTTATGGGTCCTTCTGGTTCTGCTGTTAATTCCTTCTCTGCTGTTCAGTGAGTGGGTTTTAATAGAGCGGTCCCTTTAAAAGTGTACTTGAAAGCCCTATGCTGCTCTGGTGGCAGCTCTGAGCACTAAGAATTGGAATATGAGAAAGATGCAATAACATACAAAGTGGCTTGTTGGTCTAGGGGAATGATTCTTGCTTAGGGTGTGAGAGGTCCCGGGTTCAAAGCCTGGATGTGCCCATTTTACTTCTTATTTATCTCATATTCAAATTTTTTAATTTTTATTTAATGCGTTTGAAATAAGGAAAAAAGATTTTTTTTCATCTTTCTGAAGTGTTTTTCAGTGCCCCTATTTTAAACAAAAAAATCTTAAAATCAAAAGATAGCTCGTCTGGGATTTGACCCAGGACCTCTCACACTCAAAGCAAGAATCATACCCCTAGACCAACATGCCACTGGGAAGTTCATTTACCAATAGGGTTTAGATGTCTGTACACGTAGAGCTCGTGCTCTATATTTTCGCACCAGTTCTGCACATTGCACTGGAAGTGGCAAAAATTAGATCTTGTTGAGGGAAGATGGTTTAAGGCACAAACAGTGACTTCTTTTAGAAAATGTTCACGTCCTTTTATTTCAAAAGATTTACAACAAGAAGACATTAATTTAAAAAAAAAATGGATTACACTCATTTCCCTTGCACGAGGTTGTTTCAAATTTGTGAATAGAATATAGTAAGTTTGTTACATTTATAAGATGCAAAACAGAAGTATCTGATAATGAGCAGAGATGTCAACGAGCGGAAGCCCGAGTGGGATCCGGCTGCACACCGACTGCACTTCCGATTATCACTCGTTGAAACCGGTGCACAGTGACAGACAGACAGGAGGTGGCGCTACGGAGACAACATTGAATATCGAAAAGGAGAGCAATTAGCGAATTCCAAGCTTAAAGAGCTTGCAAAGATTATTGCTACTAGGAGCGTTGGCCTTTAAGAACAAAACTAGAAATCATAGATGTAAAAAAAAGTAAAATAAACTAACCGCCTGTAAAGGGACTTGAACCCTGGTCCCTCAGATTAAAAGCCTGATGCTCTACCGACTGAGCTATCCAGGCTCATTTGAAAATTGGCAGGCTTGTGTTTATATATAGAAAAAAAAAATGGCGTCCCCACACTGCTGTTTTCTTTGTTTCATAGTTTTCCTCTGTTTCCTGAGCCCTTCAGATCAATCCAGACAGGATCCATCAGAGAGTTTCACACTCTGAGTGTCTCCCCCGCACTGTGCTCACCACGCATTCTGCCTGCAGAATGAAGGAGCTGTTTGCATGCCATCACATTCACATAACATTAGTGGAAGAGCTTGAGTGCTCCTATGTGCGACTGCTTGTGAGTAGAGTGTGCACATGCATAAGTGTGACTGCTCGTGAGTGGAGTGTGCGACTGCTCGTGAGTGGAGTTTGCGCTTGAATTTGTGTAACTGCTTGTGAGTGGAGTGTGTGCGACTGCTCGTGAGTCGAGTGTGCATGTGTGTGACTGCTATTGAGTGGAGTTTGTGCTTGCATGTGTGTGACTGCTTGTTGGAAATGGCCCTGTTTGCAGGGTTATCCCCAAATATTTAGATTTTTCCTCCTATTATTTCCTGACCTGTGTGCATTAGTTTTAGGACTATGGGCACTTAACCACTCCAAATCAGTGATAAAGTATGCTCTCTGTGTAAACTGAGTTATGGATTGGTTTTTTCATGATTGGCTATTTGATTCATGTGTCAGTCCCTAGTAAAGTACACTGCGAGTGCCAGGGCATATAAATCAAATGCTGTTGGTGGGCTGCAGCACTGGATTGTGCCACCCACGCAAACAGCCTGTAAAGTGTAACTCTGGCCTGCCATTGCATAGCCTGTCCACAGCCTAGGGCTGCCATGTCGAATTGGCAAGTGCACACACTTGCAAGTCCCTAAACCTTCCCTTTTCTACATGTAAGTCGCCTCGAGGTAGGTCCAATGTACCCCCATGGGCAGGGTGCACTGTATGTGAAAGGTAGGACATGCGCTGGTGTGTGTGGCATGTCCTGATAGTGAATTTGATTTATTTTTATTTATTTTAAACGTTTTATAGAGCGCGAACAAGATCCTTACGGATATCAGAGCTCTTTACATACAGAATGGGATAAAAAGGCAAGGAGTAATAATTAAACAAAACATTTTGTGCAAAGATGAGCAAATTGTTACAAAAAAAGAAACAAGGTAAGGTAGCAACGGTGCATAGGTGGTCAATATACATAGTCACAGGAGGAAGAGTACTGAGTTACGAGATTACATTAGTCAAAGTTCAGGTAACTTTAGCTAATAGGAGAGATTTTACTTCTTTTTTCAAGGATGCCAAGGATGAGATAAGTCTGATTTCTGGAAGGAGGGCATTCCAGATCCTGGGCGCCATCCCTGAGAAGGAGCATTTATAAGTTTTTTCTTGTGAAATCTCTGAGGTTTCAAAAGAAGATTGTCTGCACTTCTTGTTACTCTTGAGCCACCCGAGATTGTCAGTTTCTGAGCGAGGTAGCTGGGGGAGTTATGGTGTATAACCTTGTGGGTCATGCAGGCGATTTTCAGATGTATTCTAGCTTCGTAAGGCAGCCAGTTCAAAGCTTTTAGATCAGGAGAAATGTGTGAAAGTTTTTTTGAGCCCGTGATTAGACTGTCTGCAGCATTAATAGAGGCTTTTAATGGTGCGGTTGTTGATATGGGGAGACCACAGAGGGCAACACTTCCATAATCCACTCGAGGGATGACTAGGGCTTGGACTGCAGTTCTGAAGTCATTGAGAGGAAGGAAAGTTTTCAATTTCCGCAATGTGTTGATTTTGAAATTAGCTCCCTTCGTTGCATTGCTGATGTGATGATGCATATTGAGATTGCAGTCAAGGGTTATGCCTAAAGATTTCGCTGAGTCCACAATAGTAGGTTGAACGTTGAGTGCAATGAGATGGTTAAGCCAGGACTGAGTGAGGGGGACTTTGGTGGGAGGCGCTATTAGGAGGAATTCCGTTTTTTGAAGGTTAAGTTTGAGGTGATTCTCTGGCAGCCAAGTCCGTGTGTTCCTAAGCGTTGTGTTGAGTATTTTGATGTCATCAAGGGTGTGTATTTTAAGGTAGAGCTGGGTATTGTCTGCGTACATGTGAAATTGAACATTAGATGCTTGAAGTAGTGCGGTAAGTGGTTCCATGAGTAGATTGAACAGAGTAGGGGAGAGGGAGGATCCTTGAGGGACACCCAGTGTTACAGGAACTGGTGTGGACATAGTATTGTTAATCTTGAATTTCGCTGGGGACGCACTGAGGTAGTGCTTGATCCTTGTGTGCGCCACCCCATTGCTACAGCCTGGTCCTGCAGGATGGCAGATCGGGAGCGGAATGGCAGTGACCTGAAGAGCGACCAGAAGGCGCGCTACTGAGCGGAGGTACCCGTATACGATCCTTGGTGCTCCCCTGCGGTGGTCGCTGAGTGCCTGGTCTGCTGGCTCTGCGTAAGGACAGGATGTCGAAATCCACTCAGCCTAATAGTATCACACAGTATACAACCCAGCGTCTGCCGTCGCAACGGATTACGGGGCAGAGAGCTCAAGAGGAGTGCGCGGATGTGCCGGCGGAGCCTTCCCGGGCGGAGTTGCTGAAGGCCATACAGGGCTCCCATTCTGCGCTGGAGCGGCAGATAGAGACTGTATCGCTTGATGTCAACCTTCTGCGAACGGATCTTTGCAAAGTGGCGGATAAGGTATCGGTGGCTTCCCTCCAGAAGACAGTCATGCAACTCACCTCTATGAAGCACGCATTGGAACGAAAAGCTGAGGACGCGGAGGGTAGGGCGCGCCGCAGCAACATTAGAGTCCTGGGTGTGCCGGAGCGATTGGAGGCGGGGAATGCCGAGCGCTTCCTGGAGGACTGGATTCAGACTCAACTGTGCCCGCATGGGCTATCAAATGTATTTGGCATCGAACGGGCGCATAGGGCCATGGTACCCCCCGCACCCGGGGGAGCCTCCGAGGGCATTGATTGCGAAGATCCTGAACTATATAGTCCGGGATTGCATTCTGAAGGCGGCGAGGTAGACGGATTCTCTCACCATTGAGAACAGCCACATATGCATCTATCCTGATTACACCCAACACGTGCAAGAGCAGCGGAAGTCCTACCTGGGAGTCAAGCAGAAGCTCCAGGAGATGAAGCTACAATATATGCTGTTATATCCGGCCAAGGTCAAGGTGATATCTCAGGGCCGGGCGCATTTCTTCGAATAGCCCGCTGAGGTGTGGGAGTGGCAGGAGATACAGGGGTGACGACATGCCCTCGGGAGAGTGAGGGGGGCCCCGTGAGACCTGGGGGAACCATCCCCAGAGACGACGATGCGGAAGGCGGAGCCGTTGGGACCTTCCTTGGCAAGGGATGGTCCAGAGTCCTCGGGCGCATCCGCCCCTGGGGACGTGTTGGTTCCAGATACCCTGCAGGACATTGTGCCAGGTACAGACTCTACGGCTCCGGTGATCCCAGAGACTGGAATGTCTGAACTGCTGCAGGGGACGGCTCTGTCGTAAGGTACTGTTGGAGTGAAGAGTGTTGTGCTCTGCTTTGGGGGCTTTAATGCTGGGCCTTGAGTTTGTATGAGGTACCTGGGAGCCGTGCTGTTCGAGCTTGAATGACGGAGAGGAGCGTAGGACCTGTATCCCGTTGGAACGACCTTATGTGGCGGTGTCTGTCTTTATTTTGGCTGGGGAGGGCCCTGCTTTGGGACTGATGCCGGCGGCCAAGCCCAGGTTCATTCCTGTACGTCTGGGTCCCATGGGGAGCTAGAAGGGGGGTGGGTGGTGTTTGGTTGGGTGTGTGTGTGTGTGTGTATTGGATGGGACGAATAGGGTGGCTGTGTACATCCTGGCACCAGCAGGGGGAGGGCAGGATAGCGTGTTTTGTTGTTGCTGTCATCTTGCTCGTGGGCCGGGGTGGGGGTAGATGTTATGGGGGGGTTGTGGGGTTGGGGGGGCTTGGGGGGCTGGTGGGGTTGGGAGGGGAAATTGTTGCTGGCATCGAGAGTACTGTGTTTCTGTTTTTTGAATGGCTGATCAGATGGGCTAGGTCCCCCGGCCTGGATGCTGGTTGGGCCCGTGGGTGGCGGAACACGCCGTTTGTAATATATGTCCAGGTTGGGCGTGATCTCCTGTCATGGGGTTTAAATTCTTAACTTGGAACGTGCGTGGATTGGGCACTTGCACTAAAAGATACAGGGTCCTTTCATTCCTCCGACGCCATGGCGTCTCCATTGCGTGCCTCCAGGAGACCCACTTGAACGAAGAGGGTGCCCAGAAGCTGTCCTAAAAATGGCGGGCCAGATGTTTCATTCATCCTATTCTACCTATGCCAGGGGGGTCCTAATCTGGGTGGCACCTGGGGTTCCCTGTGCCGTGATTGTGTAACAATAATAAATGCATGGGGCTAGTGGCAGACTGTATGAAAGGAAGGGCTATTTGTATTTAAAGAATGTAAATTGAGAGAAGATTTCTGGTATCTACAGTCCAAAGACAATAGAAATAGAGGAAGGGCTGACATCCTTATTCTATGACATAGATGCCTTTGGCTGGGGTAGTTTCAGCAGAGTAGGTGGCTCACTGTCTATGTGCAGGGGCTTTGAGTGAGTTTTGACCAGGGTTCAAACCCCAGGTGAGGAAAATCATTTTTTTTTTTTTCAATTTTATTTCTAAATTCCACAAATGAAAGCTGTGCCTTTGTAAATGACCCCCTAGCAGTATCTGGGAGAACTATGGCCTCCTTACTCATAGTGCACGTCAGGCATTGATAATGGCATCCTGTGTGGCACGTGGATAGGGGGGACAGGTTTGCTATGAAAGAAATCACTTATTTAGTGGAATGAGAATTTTGGGATGATTGTGTAAGAATTGGAAATGCATGGGGCTAGTGGCAGACTGTATGAAAGGAAGGGCTATTTGTATTTAAAGAATGTAAATCGAGAGAAGATTTCTGGTATCTATAGTACAAAGACAATAGAAATAGAGGAAGGACTGACATCCTTATTCTATGACATAGATGCCTTTGGCTGGGGAACTTTCAGCAGAGTAAATGGCTCACTGTGTATGTGCAGGGGCTTTGAGTGAGTTTTGACCCGGGTTCAAACCCCAGGTGGGGAAAATCGTTTTTTTTTTTTTTTTAATTTTATTTCTAAATTCCACAAATGAAAGCTGTGCCTTTGTAAATGACCCCCTAGCAGTATCTGGGAGAACTATGGCCTCCTTACTCATAGTGCATGTCAGGCATTGATAATGGCATCCTGTGTGGCACGTGGATAGGGGGGACAGGTTTGCTATGAAAGAAATCACTTATTTAGTGGAATGAGAATTTTGGGATGATTGTGTAAGAATTGGAAATGCATGGGGCTAGTGGCAGACTGTATGAAAGGAAGGGCTATTTGTATTTAAAGAATGTAAATCGAGAGAAGATTTCTGGTATCTACAGTCCAAAGACAATAGAAATAGAGGAAGGACTGACAAACTTATTCCATGACATAGATACCTTTGGCTGGGGAAGTTTCAGCAGAGTAGGTAGCTCACTGTTATTGTACAGGGGCTTTGAGTGAGTTTTGACCAGGGTTCAAACCCCACCTCGTGAAATTATTTTTTAATATTATTTTTATTTTTTTAAACAATTTATTTATTTTAGCAGAGTGAAACATAGTCCTTTGGAAATGCTCAACTGATAATAATGAAAGACCAAATAGAAAATCTATGGCATATGTCACATCAGATGTGGCATATGCCACATGACAGAGTGACACGTGTCACATGCCAGACTTGGGCTCCAACCCTTACTGGACGAGGGGCGCGCGAGGCCAGCTGACCCCAGAGACGAGGGGCGCGCGAGGCCAGCTGACCCCAGAGACGAGGGGCGCGCGAGGCCAGCTGACCCCAGTGACGAGGGGCGCGCGAGGCCAGCTGACCCCAGAGACGAGGGGGGCGCGAGGCCAGCTGACCCCAGAGACGAGGGGGGCACGAGGCCAGCTGACCCCAGAGACGAGGGGGGCACGAGGCCGACGTCAACAGCTGACCCCAGAGAGTAGGGGCGCGCGAGGCCCACGCCACCACGTTCATGCAGGCGTGCAGCTGACGCGGGTACGTGCGGAGCTGTGGGGGGGAGGGGGGGGGTCAGACTCCATCACCCTGGGGGTTTTTCTTTTTAAAAAAAAATGTATATAATGTGATTTTCTATAGCGCGAACTTTACCCGCTTTACAAAAGAACCAGTTTCAAAACATAAGGATTTAGGAATGCATAAGTTACATAAAGGATACAAACAGGAAAAAATTGCCAATGTACAAGTTGTAAAGTTACTCAAGGAAGGGACACAAATGGATAAACTCTAAGAGACACATAGGAATGGTAGAGAGTACTAAGGTCTACAGCGTATACTAGTGATTGGAGTTATCTCTGTATACATATATATACACATAGCAGATTTTCTCAGGTCAAGACCCCCCAAAAAAACGAAAACCAAGAGAGTAGAGTGCCATTAAGTGGGGTCGGAGGGGGGGGACACAGTCGCAGCACCAAGAGAGGGCGGGATACAAGGGTATGGAGAAAAGGCAAATCAGAGGATCATCAAGGGGAAAATGAGGGAAAAGGGTAAAGGGCGAGTGAATGGACAAGATGGCGGGTCAGGGTCCAGAGAAAAGTGGCCGAGAACAGCAGCAAAATGGCGGCCAGGACAAACGAAAAAGTAAAGAAGTCCATTAGAGTCCTTCCTGGTTTGTTGACTGATGGCTGGCGGTCACCGACGCTTTTCGTTGGGCCGCTTTATAAATCAAGAGTTGGGTGTCCCACGGTTCCCTGCCTCAAGCTGCAGCTTGAAGAAGGCTGTCCCGCTGTTGGCACGCCGCGCTCTCTACTGTAGCAGGAGAGCTCACTGGTCTGCCGGCTTCCATCCTTGCCATTAGTTATAATGGGGTTGCCCAGTGACCCTCAAAACCTGGGTCCTAATGTTTAAACAAAAACAATAGTTCTTGACAGGACTGGTATCTATAAAAAGAGATATTCTGAAGAGAATTGCTGACGCTGGTAGAACCTTGGAGATTGCGAGGAGTGTGAGGCCAACCGGTCTGTTTGCCACTTGCGTTTTTGCCCACCCGCCTCCCGCCGCCGGACTCCAATTTCATCTCGGAGTCGGGCCGCCGAGCGGAGCGCGGTGAAGGGTAAAAACTACTGTTCCCAGCAGCCTCTGCGGCGCTAGCCGCGTCATTCACGCGCCAGGAGGCGCTTAAATCTCCAGTCACCCCCGTCTCGCGGGACGCCGGGCGAAGCCCGGGCAAAGGGCGGGCCGTCTGAGGCCGTCCGAGGTTGGACTAGGTTGGGTTGGGCCAGGGACTCTGCCCTACATTTCCTTTGCCCACTACTGGATACAGTTCATCGGGATTACTGAGCATCAGGTAAAAAAACATCTTTTTGTTTCTTGTGAGCTAACATCTTGCACCAAGTTCACAATTCATCCTTACAAATGCCCGGAAAAAAGCTAACCCCAGTTACTAACACCATGGAGAACTATCTTGTCCAAGTTGTGGCGAAAATAAATAGTGACAGAAGGTCCTCACTGGGACTAGATTCACCTAAACAATCCCCACTGGCAGATAAAGAGTCAGAGGTTTCATTTGCATTACTAAATAGTAGCTTCTCTGGTGTGGTACAAGATTCTCTTCAGGACACAATTACCATCCAGCCCAGTGGCATAGTAGCTAGTACTGAAGAAAATAGCGACAGCGAAGTAGTGGCTGTGTCACCTACAAATAATGAGTCCACTATTCCTACTGCCGCCCCCATTCCTGCACCGAGGGTTACAGGGGGCAAAAGAAAGGTCATACAAAAACGAGGGGGTTTAAGGTCAGCTAAAAACAAAGTTGCTACGCCACCAAGGAAATCACCTGAAGAAGAGGAGGATGATTTGACTGGGGAAACTTATGTGACCCTTTCCAACGCCCAATTTCAGAAACTTTGGAGCTTGATGGACATAAAAATCAAAGGCATAGTCAAACCTTTGATAAGTAAAATAGACAAATTAACCGCAGAGGTAAACAAACTGGAAGGCTTACTTGGAAAAACCCTGGGGGAGGTGGGAAACCTCCCTGAAGTTATCATGTCCAGTGTTCAGCCTTTGGTGACCGAAATACAATCTTTCAAAACCAATGGATCGACTCCTGCTGTCGTGCCAAACTTTCCAATAGCTCCACTGATTAATCCACCTGACGGTACCTCAGGAGTTGTACCCTCTGCTCCTCTTAATGGTGAATCTAATACTTCGAAAGGATCCTTCGAGCTTGTAGTGGAAGCCTCACCACTAGTTCTCGTACTCGCAAATGTACCCCCATTGGCTTCTGGCGAAGTTGAATCAACATCATCACTACTAAATAAATCCCTATCATGGCTAACTAACAATATGGCCATATCTCCTTGGGGCAAGCAGCAATTATCCGAAGAACTTGTAAATGCCAGAAGGGTTGAGTGGATTGGGAACAGGGTAAAAAAATTCAAGGGGGATTGTGTCGTGCTTAACTTTTCTGACCCCGAGGTTTTGCCAAACATCTTGCCCAATATCTTCCCTCCACAGAGAAGATCTACTTCCATTGTTCCATTGACATTAGACTTTTTCTATCCCCGGAAAGGCAGAGGCCCCAATTCAAGCACCTTAAGAACAAAATGGAATGTTGTAACCAAAAGGGGCTGTAAGAATTCTGGCCTTACTGAGTGGGGTCTAGGTCTGGAAAACAGATTTTCTGCCCTCTCAAACCTAGATGCATGTGACTGACAACCATTCAACCCCACGCCTCTGTTGCAAAATCCTTCGGTTGCATGTATAACTGGAGAGCCCAGACGTTCAATAGGTACTCTAAACGAGACACACAACCTTGATGCCATAGCAGGACTAATTACTGCAAATATAAATGATAATGGTACTGATGATGCAATGTTGAATGGGTCTGTTCCCAGTTCCAAACCAATTGGGATACATGCCACCGGGAGCCTATTTTCTTGGAATGTTGCTGGGCTTTGTTCCAAATTGGATTGTGGTGAATGGTTTGGGTTTGTCAGTCAGTACGACGTCTGCATTTTGCAAGAGACATGGGCCTGTGATCCTGTTTTTGCTCTGGGGTACTTGAATTTTTATGTTCCGGCCACTAAGGGCCCCAAAGGGTGTCCGATGGGGGGGACTCACCATATGGGTCCGCCAGTCCCTAAAGGTCGTAATGAAAAACCTGGAGCTCCACCAAAAGGACATTCAGCTCATTAGACTCACGAGCGACTTATCCACCTCTATTGACATCTATAATATATATGCCAGAGGTGGAAGTGCAGGAAAATCAGAGATCCTTTTGTCTTTGTATAATCTTCTAGAAATTTATTCTTCTGGGAATAACATAATAATAGCAGGCGACCTAAACCGTACTTTCGAACCACTAGATACAGGCGAAGCTTTCTTGGGTGCCGAGGAAGACAAGAATTGGGACATCCCCGCACTTGATACAACCCCAATAACTCGCTGGACGGAGGATATTTTGGGTTTAAATGCTATGTGCAAGGGCTAAGGGCTTTGAATGGTCGGACAAAGTCAGATAGAGTACCAGCCATGACTTTTAACAACGGTAGAAGTAAGAGCCGTATTGATTATGTCATATGTAGTATGTCCCTATGGTCATCTGTTACTGATATGGTTGTTGTGGAAAGGCTCGAGAGTGATCACAACCCTTTATGCGTTCTTCACAAATGGTGGCTGTCTGATGTTATTGCTCCTAGTATATGTGTTGAATCCTTACCCCCGTTGATTGTACCAACTAATGACATGCGCAGGTTGAGGTGGACAAGCGTCAGGACAGATCCGCTGGTTTTAGAAAAAATAGGCGTGGCAACTGACAAGGCTATAATGGCCCTTGAGGGAGTGACTGGGTATTCTTCGAGCCAAAATAATACTACCAAGGTTCATGATGATCTCTTTAATGAAATCAAATGTCACTTCTTAAAACCGGTAAATAGAAAGAGGGTCTGTGCCTATAGAGCTGCTAAATGGTATAATCACGACTGTAAGGTGGCAAGAACCTCCTTGGGTGATGCAATTAAGAATAAAAACCTGGAGGTCATTAGATCCGCCAGGAAACAATACAAACATTGCATAGTCAAAGCGAAAAAAGACTGGGATGAAGCCCACTGGAACAAGTTAAAATGTGCAAGTGACCAAAATCATGCTAGGTTATTTTGGCACATAGTCAAATGGGGGCATGATAGGCTTGAAGAGGCTAGTACTAACAATGTCCCCCAGGACGCCTGGGCCAAATTCTTTAGTGAACAGTATGCTTCCAGGGATCAGTCTGTAAATAGTAGATGCTTGCCCTTTTTATTGGCAGAAGATGACATTTTCACGCAGTGCGAAATACTGACTGCCCTTAAAACTGTTCAAAGTGGTCGCGCTCCTGGCATTGACGGGGTTCCAGCAGATGTTTTTTTGAATGACACTGAAAGATGGAGCAAATATATCCACCTGCTAATAAACAATATTGCGAGAGGTGCAGATATCCCAGTAACCTGGCGGGGTGCTGTAATCATCCCGGTATATAAAAAAGGTGATCGCGTACAGCCCTGTAATTACCGCCCTATTAGTTTAATAGATATTTATTTTTTATTTTATTTTAACGACTTATAAAGCGCCTGGTGACCCGAGGGCATCCCCGCGCTATGGAGATTTGTTTATCCCGATGAGGAGGAGGAAGGCGGAAGGGAATGGCCTTATTTAGGGAATAGAAGTGTTTTCAACTTTTTTCTAAAAATCAAGTAATTGGGTTCCAGTCTAAGGGTACGTGGGAGGGAATTCCATCCAGTGGAAGCTTTCACAGAGAAGCGTCGACCTCCAGTGCGTGTCTTTTTAAATTTGGGTACGTTGGCTAGATGTTCACTCTCTGATCGTAGGGATCTGGGTGCCTTATAAGGAGTAACCAGGTCGCTGAGGATCGAAGGGCCACCTCCATTGATCAGTTTATATTCCGTGCACATGGCTTTGAATTCCACCCTTTGGCGAACAGGGAGCCAGTGCAGGGCTTTGATAGCTGGTTTCGCTGATACTCTGGATGGAAGGTTCATGAGTACACGGGCTGCTGCATTCTGTGTACGTTGCAGCTTCGCCAGGGTGGCCTCAGGAGCTCCGAGGTAGACCATGTTACTATAGTCTAAACGTGACAATATGAGCCCTTGGACTAGAAGTTTCCTGGATGCGAGGGGGAGTAGGGGGAGAATCCTGCGGGTGGTACGCATGAGCCCAAAACAGATTCCTGCAGTTTTGGCCGCTTGAGTTTTCATTGAGAGCTCGGGTTCTAGCCATACTCCTAGGGTCTTAATTTCGTGTTTCGGGGTAGGAATTTCACCGAACACGTCTGGCCAGACCGCTGGGGGGATGGTCACCCATTGCTTTCCCATGAGCATCACCTCGGTCTTTGACCCGTTTAGTTTTAGTGATGACTCACACATCCAACCGTGAATTTCCGTAAGGCAGTTTGCCAGGTTGTCTGGGTGGTCGTCTAGTTGGGATAGGGAGACGACCAGCTGTGTGTCATCAGCGTAACTCACAATTTTTATACCGAATGGTATCACCACGTCTTCAAGGGGGGCCATGTAGGCATTAAAGAGCGTTGGGCTCAGGGATGATCCCTGCGGAACCCCGCTCATGAGGGGAAGGGTGGATGAGCGATGATTGCCATCCCATACCTGGAACGTGCGCCCAGCAAGGAAGGACTCTATCCATCTGAGTGCCATTCCGGTAAGCCCTGCTGCTGCCAGCCGATGGAGGAGGACACGATGGTTGACTGTGTCGAAGGCTGCACTAAGATCCAGGAGGATCACTGCCACTGACCCTCCTGAATCTAGAATGCGCCTTGCCTCCTCGATGACGGCAAGAAGGGCCGTATCTGTGCTGTGGCCCGGGCGGAACCCTGTTTGGGATTGGCGTAAGATGTTATTTGCCTCGAGAAATTGAGACAACTGTCAGTTGACCAGTTTCTCGGCTACCTTGCTAATGCCAGGGAGGAGTGAGATTGGCCGGTAGTTAACCATATCTGCTGGGTCCAGCTGGGTTTTTTTTAGGAGTGCCTTCACCACTGCACTCTTCCAGCTGGCGGGAACAGATCCCTGGGCAAGTGAGCTGTTAATAAGCTCCGTGATCGTGGGAATGATGACGGGAATTACAGTTTTGAGGAATCTAATGGGTGCAGGGTCCAAAGGTGATCCGCTTTTCATTTTGGACAAGGTTACTTCTACCTCGTTGCAGGTCACTGGCCTAAATGTCACAAGTTGGGGGCGTAAGCTGCTTCCAGATAGGTCGGGGAGTGAGTCATTGTCCATATGGCTAGAGGGACAGGGAGGGGGGAGGGATGTTAAGATGCGGGCAATTTTGTCATTAAAATAGGTGGCTAATTTGTTGCTTCGGTCCACAGGGGGGGTGTTGGAGGAAGGAATGGATGGTACTTTCAGAAGCTCTTTTACGATAAGGAAGGATTCCCTAGCTGAGTTAGCGGATTCTTTTATCCGAGTATCGTAATGAGCAGATTTCGAGCGCCTAACAGCAGTTTTGTACAATCTGACTGCGTTTTGGTAGGCTTCCTTGCTGGCGTGCTGCCAGTCTTTCCTCCAAAGTCGTTCGGCTCTCTTACAGTTTTTGCGCAGTAGTCGAAGTTCAGGGGTATACCACGGGGCGGAACCTGGTTTCCCATTTTTGTCTTCCCGAGTTCTAAATGGGAGTATAGAGTCCAGGGAGGTGGTAATCCACTCTCTATGTTTACTATCGGCGACCGCCGGATCTTCTGCATAGGCCGGGGTAGTTGACTTTAGGGTCCTGGTCCATTCTTCGATGGGGAGTTTGGCCCAGGCCCTGTCCCTGATGTAAGTGGGCGGTTTTTGAGGTTTCCTGAAGGTTCCTGGTAGTTGGAAGGAGACTAGAAAGTGGTCCGTCCAGGGGAGGGGAGTGGGCTCACTAGCTTGCATAGTGAGGGAACTCGTGAACACAGGATCCAACAGGTGACCTTTGTTGTGGGTAGCTCCAGAGTTTAGAAGGTGGATGTCGAGGGCTGCCAGATTGATAATCAGGTCGACAGCCCCAGAATCTAAAGGGTCATCGAAATGGATATTCAGGTCTCCTAGTATCATGAAATTAGTGACGGAGTAGGCCTGTGTGGCTACTGTGTCCAGGAGAGTACTGACAAAAAGACCTGGATGACCGGGGGGGCGTTACACTAGGATCCCTGTGAGTGAGTTGTTCGGTTCGGATACTATCCAAAAAATAGTGGGGCGAGTGATCGTCAATAGGTTGCTCGATTGGGCTGACGATAACAACATTCTATCTCCCTTTCAGGCTGGATTTCGCAGGGCAACCAGCACTGTGGATCAAGTCTTTCGTTTTCAACTGATCCAGTGGAGGACCGTGGTGCTTGGCGGAGGCAGCCTGTACGCAGCATTTGTTGATTTGCGGGCTGCCTTCGACCTGGTACCAAGGGCAAAACTGTGGGAAGTGCTTGCGGCTTTAGGGGTCCCAGGGATAATGTTGACCTTAATTATGCGATTGCACGTAGGCAACTATGCCAAAATCCGATGGGGTGGGTACGGTAACGATACCGCCGAATTTCCTGTTGAGCGTGGGGTTCGGCAAGGGTGCTCAATGGCCCCAACCCTGTTCACCCTTTTTATTAATGGTATTGTTTCCCGCATGCAATCTCAGGTAGTGGATGCTCCTTTTCTCGCAGGTGTAAAAGTTCCCATTTTAATGTTCGCCGATGATACGTAATTTTATCCAAAACCCCAAGTGGTCTGCAAAAAGCATTGGCAATATTTGACGAGCTCTGTGTAGATCACGGCCTGGAGGTGAATGCTTCCAAAACAAAACTCATGGTTTTTAATCCACATAGAAATTTTAAACCCAAAATTTCCATGAGTGGACGCATTCTGGAGGTAGTAAAATCATTTACTTACCTGGGGATCCTTATTTCAAATGATAATAGGTGGCACCAACATCTTAATATTGCTACATTAAGGCACAAGCAACTAGCTGGCACTATTATCAAGGAACACAAGAAATCATTGACTAAACCCATTAAACCACCATTGATAATATACGAGGCGAAAGCAATTGGGTCTGCTTTGTATGGCGCAGAGCTATGGGGGCACGAAAATCTGCAGGAACTCCAAATATCAGAGAACAAATTCTTTAGGTCTCTGACAGGCACCCCTCAGAGCAGTCCGCTTTTGCCCCTGCGATATGAGCTTGGTAGGAGAGAAATTTCGGAAATGGCCAAACTGCGCCCGATTTTATACTGGCGTAGGCTCTGGACCACGCCGGAGCTCTCCCACTACGCGGATGGGTTCATTGACGTTATCAAAGCTGATCGTTACAATAAAATTAGATGGTTCAAAACATTAAAGAATGCATTGTTCGAATTAGGACTAAATGCTTTATGGACCGATCCAGCTGGGGCTTCATTTCCCACCAAGTCTATTCTAAAAAACATTTTTGGGGAATATGTTGCTAAAAAGAGTATGCTCAGTACTAACAGTGGGTCCATGACCACCAGTTTCCTAGAAGTTAAGTTGTACCCTATTTATGAAATGTACTGGGACTACATATCGAACCCCATGGACAGGAAACTGCTTTTTCAATTGAGGGTTGGTTCCCTCCCCCTCCGTAATTTAACATCTAAGTGGAAATCAGGAGGTGTAGCTATTTGTCCAGTCTGTGGGGTAGGAAACAAAACTCTTGGTCACTTTTTGTTTTCTTGCCCAGTATATTCTGCACCAAGGCGAGCGTGGTTGGCTCCTATGTGCAGGAACTTAGGCACTAAAAGTAGCATGGTAGCGCTGCGTATTGTAAGATCTACTTCTGTAAACGGGATCATAATTGCCACCGCAAAGTACCTGGGGTGGGCGTGGGTTATAAGGCAGAGATTGCTAGTAGGTTAACTACTCACTGCCTAGCCGTCCAGAGACTGCTAGACTATTGTCTATTCTCTGTAACAGCTTATTAATAGTTCAGAGACTGCTAGACTATTGTTTATTCTCTGTAAATGTTTATTTAGTTGTTCAGAGATTGCTAGACTATTGTCTATTCTCTGTACTGGGTTATCTAATGTACCATCGGTATGAAATTTTAATGATTTTTAACATACTGTCCCTGTGATCATCATTTTGGTATATTTTGAATAGTAATGAACTTTGCACCTGTGTTTATGATGAGTAATAGTTTTTTAAAACTGTGTTATGTGCTTATGTCTAAATGACCTTGTAAATTTATTTGATTTTTATTATATGTTTGTATGTCTGCTTTTATGAGTAATACTCGAATAAAGCACTTTTGAAATTTGAAATTTGAAAAAGAGATATCATTCAAACCAAGATTGTAGTTGTGTGTCATTGTATACTGCATATTCAATGTGTATGTATGATTTATTCTAGGTATAGGAAAACACAGAAATTGGTGTACTCCCAACAGAACCACTGTTTTTGTTCCATCCTTGCGGCCCCTGCAGAACATAGAATACCCCGGGATGTCCAGGCTCTCTGCGATCTTGTTCCCGTGCCCCTTGCAGCTGGGCCGGATCGGGTGCTGCCTTCCCCACCATCCCTGTGTTAGTCCCTATTACTTTCAAAGGTCCCTGTCCTCCCCTATTACCAATACCGCTTCAGTTTCTGGCTGCCGGAGCCAGCAGCGAGAGCCTTCAAATACAGCCTTCCATCCAGAGTTAAGAGAGTCATGGGTCGGTATGAGGCCCAGGATCCGTGCCCTGCTTTGGTATAACAACTGAAATAAGAGCTCCACTCGGAGATGCAGTGACCCCCCTCCTCCCAGAAACAGCCATATGTTTAAAATATACACTAAATGTGCAGTGAGTTCAGATTAAGAGAATCATGGATCGCTGTGAGCCACAGGATCCGTGCCCTGCTTTGGTATAATAACTGAAACAAGAGCTTCACTCTGAGATGCAGTGACCATCCCCCAGAGACAGCCATATGTTTAAAATAGACACAAAATGTGTAGTGAGTTCAGAATAAGAGAGTCCTGGGTCCGACAACTACATCAGCCTCACCTCCCCCTCCCCCATTATCACCAACTACATTTTTTACTCCAAACGCCCCTCCAAATGGAAGAGCACCTTCCTTCAACACCTCCCACTCTCTAAAATAACCAAAATTCCACATGCATCCAAACTATCCACCACTCCCTCCCCAGCTTTTCTTGGTAATGTTAATATCTCCATATACAAAACAAGTAACGTCCTCATACAAGCCATGCCATCCCATCTTGCCATCTTCGAACTCCACTTCTGCACTATGTCCCTCCTCCTCAAGCACTCGGCACCTAACACTCCACCTCCCCATACGAATAGCACCCCTAACACCACCCCCCCTGCTCCACCTCCACTCTTTACTACCCAAGTAACACTGACACCCAACAATGGACCTCACTATCTCCCTCCTGGGACCTTTCTACTGAAAATGACATCATCCATCCCCAATCACTTACCTCACATCGCCCTCCTATCTCCCTCTCTCTTATCTCCCTCTCCCCCATCCCCTTGAACTCCCTCACTTCGAACTCCTCCTTGAGAAATGATTGCCCCCACTCCCAATCACCCACCTACCTCTCCGCTCCCATGACCCCACCTACCCTCGACCCGCCAAAAGCCCTCATCCCTGGCCCAACCTCTCGTGTACTCCTCTGCACCCTCCCCTCAATCACCTCCTTCACCGGAAACTCTATGCCCCCAAACAACCCAACCCCTCCACTGACACTAAACAGCTCCGAATCCCATCACTCCTCATCTACCCACTCTCAATCACCCATTCACCACTCCCCTCCCACGACCCCACCTCCCCTTGACCCGCCAAACGCCCTCCCCCTGGCCCAACTACTCACGTACTCCACCACCCTCTCCCCTCAATCTCCCGTTTCACCTGAAACTCTTTGCCCCCCCCAACAACATAACCCTTCTACTGACACTTAACAACTCCATCTCCCCTCGCTCTTCACCTACCACCCAATCTCACCACCCACTCAACTCGCTGCCTTCTGGAAATATTCAAGACCACCCCCTTTACCCAGGATATATTCCTTTCTTCTCCTACGCCCCCTCCATCCCTCCCCTGAACTACATGTCTCAGAACCCACACAACTCCAAACCTGACCGATCTAACGTGACCACCGAACCCCACAAAACTCCCAGCCACATTGCCTCCACCACACGTCTATTACCCCATCTCCCCACTCACACACAAATCTACCCTCCACAAATAACTCAGACCGCGCCTCCTCGACATCTCACCTCTCCTTAATTGCCCAAAGCCTACAAAACATTGAACGTGACCTTGTTAACGTAACTACCGAACTGACCTGACTCAGGAAAGATTTCATCTTCCTCCGTGCCAAAACCCTCCCCCACCATAAATCCCCACCCCACCATCCCTCAAAAATCCGTCACACCACACACATTTGGAGATCAATCCCTCTCCACCGTGATGCACACAGACCTCGCCGCTCCTCTAACCATCTCTCCCCATCTGACACTGCCGACCTATGCAACTCCTACCCCCTAATGTACCAACCACAAATCCCCCACATTCCCACCCCTACATCCCGGTTATTATAGGTACAAATAGAACCCCTTCCTCCCCCTCTTCCCCCAGACTACTGCCCCAACTCACGTTGATCCCCTCATGCCCTTCCCTCTTATGCAACCACACACCTTTGAAGTGCATGCTTGTCAACTGCCGATCCGCTGTCGTACACGCCACGGAAATCTCGGAAACAATCTTGAGTGAATCCATTGATATCGCATTCCTCACAGGAACCTGGCTAAATGACCACTCAACGAGCATACTTGACCTACTCTCCACTCCTGGATACTCTATTCTTAGAAAAGACAGACCAATCAGAGTGGGGGGTGGTCTCGCCATTATCTTCAAAAATAATTTCCATTTATCCCTTGTTACTAACCCAGGCTTCTCCTCCTGCGAATACCTAGAAGCAGAACTATCAACCCTAAACTCCCTCCCAATTCGCCTACACAGCTTTTATCGCCCCCAGGTGCACCACAACCCTTTATTGAGGACCTATCTGAGCTCCTAACAAAATCTGCTTTATCCAAATCAAAAAATATCTTTCTTGAGAATTTTAACCTCCATTGGAATGATACCAATGACCCCACTATCTCCCTCCTCACTACTCTCCTTGAGATCAGCGAACTCAAACAACTTTGCTCGTCCCCAACACACTCCAAAGGTTCCATACTTGACGTCATTCTGTCCAATGACGATCTGACATCCGTGACCAATATCATCCCCACTGACTGGTCTGACCACCACCTTATACTGTTCACCTCATACCTAGATACATCGGCAAGCCTCCCCACCTCTAAAGTTAACAGACCTAAAAGGTATCCCCCCAGACGAACTGGCTCCACCTAAACTCAAAACCCAAAGAAACATCCCCTCTAACTCTTGGTTTAATACTGAGTTAAATAATGAAAGACGGGCACTCAGACTAGCTGAAAGAACCTGGAGACACCAACCCTCTCCCGTCCATCTGGCTCAACTTAGACGTTCTAGATCCACGTACAAAAAGCACATCTTCAAGCAAAAGGCATCCTTCTTCCACACTCAACTAGATCGTGCCAAAAACAGACCCAGGGAACTCTTCAATATAATACCTAAGCGAACATCCCCAGCTCCTCCTAATATGACATCCTCCTCGACCAGATGCAACGAAATTGTCCATTTCTTCTCCGAAAAAATTGCCAAAATTAATCAATCCTTACCTCTCACAAAACTACCCTCCAACCCACCCCCATACGACCCCTCTCACCCTCCCTCTTCTCTATACCCCCCAATCACTCCACTGACTTCCCTCATACCACTGCTCCGGCTACCAACTCCCCTGACTCACAACTAAAAAACAATGCATCCTTGCTCAACTTCCTCCCTGTCACAGAGCTAGAAGTCCTCAAAATAATTGGCAATCCTCAACCGTCCTCTCACACAAATGATCTTGTACCCTCCAACCTTGTCCCCTCCCTTAAACACATCATCGCCCCATTCTGGACAAAAATTATCAACACCTCTCTCTCCACGGGCTGTGTCCCTACCTCCCTTCAACTGTGTCAAATGTCGCCCATAATTAAAAATCCAAACGCGGACCCAAATGACCTTAACAATCTCCGACCTATCTCCAACCTCCCCCATCTCTCAAAGGTCCTTGAAAAACGTGTCCTACTGCAACTTGACAAACACATCGAAAACTTTAACCTACTCGACCCCCTTCAGTCTGGCTTCAGGAGAGGCTGTAGCACCGAAACGGCAATGCTCAATGTCATTGATAACATCCATCAATCTTTTGATAATGGAGAGTCCTCCCTTCTTATCCTCCTGGATCTCTCCGCAGCATGCGATACAGTCAACCATTCAGCCTTACTCAATGTTCTTATGACCCGTTTCGGTCTTAACGACACTGCCCTCAAATGGTTCACCTCATACCTTCAAAACCGAACCCTGAAAATAAAAATTCAAAATTGTCTCTCTAACCCCTCTCCCGTCTCCCTTGGAGTCCCCCAAGGTTCTATCCTCTCCCCTTCCCTCTTTAACCTCTTTATGGAACTTCTCACTCTCATTCTTAAACAAGCTGGCATCAACTACCACCTATACGCTGATGACACCCAAATCTATTACAAGATTAAAACTCACGCTGACATCTTACACCTTAACAACTCCCTTCACAAGATCCAATCCTGGTTCCAGTCAAATCATCTCAAACTAAACCCAAATAAAATTGAAATCCTCCTCTTCGCCCCTAAAAAGAACCGTCTCCCCATTCAATCGTGGATCTCAGACCATAATGCACTCAACTGCCCACTCACACTGTCCAATTCCGTCAAATCGCTTGGCATTACTATCGACAACGTCCTCACCCTAAACATTCACATCAAAAAATCTGCTAAAGGAGCCCTCTTCGCTCTCCATCACCTCAAGAAAATCAAACCATTCTTACCCATTGATGATTTTAAACTTGCAGTTCAATCACTGGTTCTCTCACGTATTGACTATGGCAACCCCATCCTCAACGGAATCCCCAAGGTCCACCTTGTTCCTATTAAAGCTGTGCTCAACCTTGCAGCCAGGCTCATCACAGACTCCAAACGCTTCGACCATATCTCCCCAGCTCTCAAATTGCTTAAATGGCTCCCAATTGAAGGGAGATCAACTTACAAAACGGCCGGCATTACCCATAAAGCTCTCCAACAAAACTCTCTGCAGTACATATCCAAGAAACTCCTTATCGCTGGTACCACTCGTCCTCTGAGAAGCTCCAACGCCCTCCTCCTAATCCCACCTTTGCACAAAAAGAAAGCAACACAATCTCGCTCCTTCTCTGGAAATGCCCCTACTATCTGGAACTCCCTCCCGAAAAACCTTTGCTGTAACCCCTCGTACGCCAGCTTAAAAAAGGCCTCAAAACCCACCTCCTTAACTACTACTGGGGATCCCAATCTTGTGCCTGACTTCTGATCTCATCTCACTATACCATATCTGTCCCTGTAATATAGTGGCCTTCTTACTGTAATTCAATTACATATATTACCAGTATTATACTGCTTTGTCCCCCCATTACCCCCAAACGTCTCAGGGGAAATTCTTGCGGTCAGAAGAGTAGATTGGATTGGGAGGGGACCGAAGACATTGGCAGGAGATACTATAGTAATTAACTTTAGGGACACCTCTGCTGTGGACCATATTTCTAATGCCCCGCCTGGTAGACCAAACACCCAAATTTATCCATTACATCTGTCATATTTTTACCCTACCCCCCACCAGAGATCAATTTACACGAACAGGGCTCATTGCAGTAGGGGTCATTATGATCCACCAAATAGAAGGCAACATTGGCGATTGTCTGGGGAGGGCACATTTCCACACAACCCCACATACCCACTACAAGCCCATTGGAACAGGTTCAGCGTGCTGGGGGAGGTGGATTGACTACTACAGGATGGGAATTCTTCACCCGAAATTGTCAGTGAAGAGTTTACGAAAGGGCCTGACTGAAGGGAATTAATCCAACCACCACCCTAGTAGTAAGCACGAGGGAAGCAGAGAGATGGGTGAATTGGAGCACCAACGGGGGACCCAGATCACAGCCCATGAGGTACCTAGTAAAGATACTTGGGATTTATCCAGCCCAGTTAAAAGGAAGAGATAAACTTAAATAAGGAAACTGCCCCAAATGAAATAACGATTAATGAGGGAAATATGACCACCTACCCCGTTGGGGTTGGAGCAAGTACTCTAGTTGGGCAGGACACACTAAAAATTGTGTCCTGGAATGTAGCAGGACTTCCTGCTAAATTTGAGGACCAAGAATGGAGGCAATACATCACTAGGTTTCATGTTATATGCCTTCAGGAGACCTGGATGATTCACTCCAATCACTTCTCCATGGAGGGGTTTAAGTGCTTCCCAGTCCCTGCTCAAAGGTCATCTTCAGGGAGAGCGGTGGGAGGGTTAATCACATATGTAGACCTTCGTATAGAAGGGGTCTGGTCCAATTTAAACTGGACATCACATAATATGCAGGCGATAGGTTTCCGCTCAAAAGGGGTAAACATCACCCTGGTTAATTGGTTCAACGCGGTGGGAGCAAATAGCAAGGGAAACACAGTAAAAGAACTGGAGTCCTGCTTAAGTGCCCAGCTATCGGTGGCAAAGGCAGCAGTTGCCCCATCAGTGGTTCTTGTAGGTGATTTTAATTGCCATCTTTGTGGGATCCTAAGACCACTAAACAGGGACTGGTCACGGTACACAGTGGAGAAAGGACCACACTTCCTGCATTCTCCAGAGGGGTGGGAGATAGATAGGGTGATGAAAAGCCATAATCTGGTCCATACCATGGACATGGTTGAAATGGGTAGGGGTGGGGAGCTTAATCCAAACTTTAAGGGCAGAGGATGTAATTCTAATATATATACTATATCATGGTCTCTCTTATACTAAAAACATGGGTTAGTAGGGTGGATATTGAAAATAGCATATTTAGCGACCATAACCCATTGGTGTTGGAGTTAAAGGACTAAAAATTTAAAATGCACCATCTAGAGTAGGAACGATAGAGAGAATATCAGAGCAAGGGAGGAGGCTTAGATGGTCCAAAATAGATGGGGACAGGTTTTATAAAATCTTAATAACCACAGGGTCAGATGCAATAAATGTATGCCTCGACCTAAATAACAAGGGCGTGCCAGTAGTATCCGCATTTGAAGAGCTGGCCAACCTCATCGAGGGACTTTTAAAGACCACCACGACTAGGACAATAGCCACTACACCTCGATGGTTTGATAAAGAATGCTCAAAGGTACATAAAGATCTTAAATACAGCCTAAAAACGCATCCCAGGGATAACACTCACATAGCCCAATGTAGGTTGATATATAAGAAGGCCCTAAAAACCCGCAAAACCAGCCTCCAAAGGCTGGCCTGGGAGGACTTAAGGGAGGCGGCGGAGAGAAGAGATCTGACTGAGTTCTGGAAAATTATAAATAAACCATGTTTCCAGGACTCAAAACGCCCCAAAAATTCTGAATACCATTTTACCAGAGCAGTGGCATGCCCACTTCAATAATTTATCTAATCATACAGGTGAAATTAATAATGATGTGGGGCAGAGGCTACAATTGACGGCACAGCTAGAGATTACCCTGGCAGAAGTGGAAGGGGCAATCTTGGGGCTAACCAAAAATAAAGCACCTGGGCCAGACGGCATCCCCCCGACCTTTATCTTAGTAATGTAGAATTGTGGGCACCCATCCTCACAAGGACCTTGAACGCAGCGGTGGAGGCAGGCCTGCCGCGCTCTTGGTCCACGGCAACTATAGTTCCAATATTTAAAAAAGGGAATCGGGATGACTCTCAATGCTGCCGCCCAATATCCTTGATTGATGTCACGGCGAAGGTGCTGGGCCGTGTCATCTTAAACCGCCTGTCTGACTGGGTTGACGACCACCAGTTAATAACAGATATCCAATATGGGTTTAGGGCGGGAAGGTCAACCACGGACCAATGCCTGAACCTCTATCTATTGATCGCCAAGTATACTATAGCCAGCAAGGAGGCGGTCTATCTGGGGTTCATGGACCTCTCAGCGGCATTTGACCATGTGAACAGGGAGAAGCTATGGGCCTTGATGATGGACCTAGGGGCAGAAGAAGATTTAGTTAACACCCTCAAGGCCCTGTACTGGAACACAACCGCGTCTGTCTGCTTTAATCAAGATGGAAGCAAGACCTCATCATTTCCATGCACTAGTGGAGTGCAGCAAGGCTGCATCCTAGCTCCATTTTTGTTCTCATTGTACATTAACAACTTGGACAGGGAACTACGAAAACTTGGAGTGGATTCCCCACAAATAGGTTCCCGCCCAGTCCCCGTCCTGCTTTACGCGGATGATGCGGTGTTGTTAGCCCGGACGCCGCGGGAGCTGCAGAGGCTGATCAACGGATTTGTAAGCTTTATGGCAACACTTGATTTGTCAGCAAACCTGGACAAGTCATATGTTATGTTAGCGGGGGCAAGGCCAGACACAAAATTTTCTTATAAGATAGGAACTTACAAAATTGGTCAGGTTCAGTCTTTTTCCTACCTAGGTGTATTATTTGATGGGCTCTTAAAGTTCAAACTTCTGGTGGACAAACGGGCTGCAAAATTGGTGGCCTCTGCTGGGGCGATAATGGGTTATGGGAGAAGGCTGGGTAGATGGTCCCCTGAGCAAGTGATGAATTTATATAGATCAATATGCTGTACTAAAGCAGCATATGGGGCAGAAGTCTGGGGTTTCGCGAATACATACCAGGTCCAGGCAGAAGAAAATAAGTTCTTCAGAAGTATCCTGAAAGTACCACATAGTACGTCTGCCTACATTATACATGAGGAACTGGGAGAACCTTGTATTGAAGACCAAATCAAGATCAGGCCGCTTCTGACCTGGGTCAAAATTTGGTCCAACCCCGAGGCTGGCCTGAGTAGGCAAATCATCACAGACTGCCTGAATCGAGACAAAGGGTGCTCCATCCCCTGGATAAAATATGTAAAATCCACTCTAGAGGCTATAGGTTGTAAGAACTTCTATACCGCGCCTGAAGCCCTTATTGCCCAGACTAAGACAACCGTTAAGAAACTGTTTGGTGAATGGACAACCATGCGCAGGGCAGCTACAGAAGAGCGTAAATCTACGGTTGTGTCCTATAGACTATTGAAAACGGAAAGCGGAAGGGAACCCTACCTTTCAGTGACTCCTAACGCACAGGACAGATTTTATATGACCCGTTTTAGGTTTAACATGTTTCATCACTTACTGTCTGATGCTCTTGGTTTTACCTTAACGGTTGAGCAGAAGGGTACCTGCGGCTGCGACAATAGGTCTCCGCAGGATACCCATCACTTTGTATTATTATGCTCATTTTATTCATTACCTAGGCGTAAGTTCCTTTTGGGTATCTGTCCTGACATGGTTTTTGGCTCTATTTCGGAGTGATGAAGACTTTAAGCTTGCTCACATCTAGGATCTGTATTCTTACCTTGTGTTGGCCCTTTTAAGCCCTTTTTCCAGACCTAGAAGAGGATAGCTGCTTTATATGATGATAGATCCCTTATTCTTGACTCTAATCCATCTATTGCCTATTGGGTTTGTCATAATTATGTGTCCTTTCATCATCCTGCCTATAGTAGAGGGTGGATCCTGTGGTCCTGACTTTATATTACACATTGGTATGGTTTGTGTAGGTACTCTGACAGAGCTAAGGGTTATTTCATCCTTCTCAGGCCTATAAGGCCCAGAACTAGAGAGATTCCATTTTGCTTTCTGTCCCTGCAGAGCTGAGATGCTTGAAGGGTAAAGGTAATGTTTATAGTTAAGCCTGTTGTCTGCTAGGGGAAAACCAGCCCGGACTGGTTCTTATCCGAGGAATGTGTTTGTCTCTTGGGCCCAGACGTAACATGCAGATGCGCACTGCGGTTGCGCGGAGAGCCCTGGAGCTAGCACAGGAATTCGGTGGGAGGCAGCGCTCTGTTGGAAATTTCCATGAGGGGAGAGGATTCCATATTAGCGAATTGCAGGAGAGGAGGAGTGCTCAGTTTGGTTCTTGAAGAGTGAAGAGTAGAATGTTTGCTGGAGCTGAAGAGTATAGTTCAGTTCTATTGGTTTTCTGGAATGGAGAAAGAAGGCAGATGATTGCTGAAGCTGGAGAGAGCAGTCATATGAACAAAGTTGGAACTATCAGCTGGGCCTGCGAGTTTATCAGAATGCATTAAAGCAGATGGAGGAGTTGAAGCTGCGATCTGAAGCAGTTGAGCCAGAGGAGTGAAGCTGTGGTGACGGAGGGAGAGAGAGAGCCCTGATCCTACCAGAGAGAGAGAGAAACATTCCTTTTAATAGGTGAGGTAGTCTAAATTAGTTTGCTTTACACTTACACCTTAATCTTGTCTTTATTCCCTAGGCTATTGTATGTCTAATCCTTTTTCTTTCAGCGGTGTGTTACAGTTCCTGTTAGTTACAGAGACCCCGCAGATAACCTTGTCCTTATACTGTATGTCTAATCCTTTTTAGGTCGAGCTGATGTGGCATTCATGCGAAGCATGAATGCTGTCAGCTGGACAACTTATGTTGCCCGTATTTAGGAAAGTGGACAGCAATCAGACGCGCGCTTTCCCATTGTCAGATTTCACCTCGGGAGCGCGCGTCTGAGCTGCGCTTGCGCGGAGCAAAGCCCTCGCTCACACACAGACACAGGCAGCCCCCACCCCTCTGCATGCACGCACGCACACACACACACACAGGCGCGCGCATGCACACGCAGGCACATGGCACACATACAGGCACACGGCACACTCCCGCCCCCTCCCCTCCCCTCCCCCACAGGCATACACACAGGCACGCACGGACTTCACATTAGCCCTGGGCCCCACTCACCGACTGCGCTCTTCTGGCGGGGCTCCTCTCGCGCTCCGCTCCTCACGGCGCGGCGCGTCTCGTCTCCTCTTGTGAATCGGGGCTCCCTCAGGTCAGAGGAGCCCCGCAACAGGCGCCACACTCCTCCTTCTCCCTGGCCCCCTCCTGGGGACCCGGGCTACCCAGGACCGGCAGGGCGCTCCATGCGCCGGCAGGCTGTCTCACGGACCTCAGGAGGCGGGACTTCCGGTCGGCCGCGAGCGGATTGGCCGGCCGGCCAAGAGCTTCCGGGTCGCCGCGGGTCTCGCGTCTCTTCCGCCTTGTTTGTTTTTTCGATTGAGTTGTTCACGTTTAGGTGCAGTCGAGTTCTTTTACTGTTCCACGCTGGGTCAGGTGCTACATCTTACCTCATAACCGGTCTGTTCTCAATTTCAGGTAGCGTTAGCTTTTCACATGAAAACAATATGGTAGGTGCCCACATGGTCATCCCCAATGCTTTTGTAACATGGTGTGCAATTTAGAATCCTGCAACGGCTCGAGGTATGTGGCAATATTCACTAAATTATTCGCCATGGAAGGCCATATTATGCAATTAAGTTATGCGCCAGTTTGTGTCTCACTAATGTTTGGTGTTTTTTTGACATTTTAGCACACTTGTACAAAAATGATAGTATTATGAAATATGTAAAAGAAAGGACTAGTTTAAATTTTAAATCAACATCACATGTGCACACAACAATGGCGCCTGCCGCCCGCAGCCCTGTCCCGCCCTCGGAAATGCTTTGTCTTAATCAGCCTGTTTCGTTATCCTATTCAAGTTGTAAACGTGATTACTTTTTCTCCCGAATTTCTGTTCTTAGTCAGAAAGTGAAAAACACGCGCTTGTTGGCTGCTAGTAGCCTTACTCCCTTGGCAACAGCTTTACTAATGCCATAAGTCACGCTGTAGCTATAATACATGTGCGACTTGGAGATTTTATTTTTTATTTCGGTTGCTGCTATTTAAAGAGGTGGCTTTTTAAATGGACCGAATTGGTGGAAAGAACATGTTGTCTCGAAGCCCCCTCTAACTCCCCTGCACACCAATTACAACCAACGCCGTCCATCTTCTGTGCATCATGCTGGTACCAATGCGTTTTGCACCAGTAAAGATATGTAAAAAGTGTCGCATTTACGCGAGTCTAACCCTCACACTCACACACACCCTCACCCACCCTCACGCTCACACCCCCCCTCACGCTCACACCCCCCTCACGCTCACCCCCCCTCACGCTCACCCCCCTCACGCTCACCCCCCCTCACGCTCACCCCCCCTCACGCTCACTCCCCCTCACCCCCTCACGCTCACCCCCTCATGCTCCCCCCCTCACGCTCACCCCCTCACGCTCCCCTCCTCACGCTCCCCTCCTCACGCTCCCCCCTCACGCTCACCCCCTCACGCTCACCCCCCTCACGCTCACCCCCCTCACGCTTACCCCCCTCACGCTTACCCCCCTCACGCTCACCCCCCTCACGCTCACCCCCTCATGCTCACCCCCCTCACGCTCACCCCCTCACGCTCACCCCCTCACGCTCATACCCCCTCACGCTCCTACCCCCTCACGCTCACACCCCTATACACCCCACACCCCTCCTCATCCTCACACCCCTCATCCTCACACCCCCTCACCCTCACCCCACAACCCTTTTATCCTCACACACCCTCACACACCCTCATCCTCACAACCCTCTCACCCTCTCACCCTCACAACCCTCTCACCCTCTCACCCAGCCACCCTCACCCTCTCACTCTCTTAAAATAACTTTTATTTAAGTATTTAAAGAAATTAAAAGCCATTATTTGTAATATCAATACATGTAAGTCACGTAAATACAACACATATTGCATTACAAATGCTATAGGTGTCAAATTTGCGAAAGTTATAACTATTGGCATTGTAAATGCAAAGCTATTAATTTCGCTATTTTCAAAAACAAAACCTAAATAAAAAATGTCATTTACAATACCAATAGCTCAAACTTTCCTAATGCGAGACCTATTGCATTGCAAATGCTTGTTCTTTCAGCGGTGTGTTACAGTTCCTGTTAGTTACAGAGACCCCGCAGATCTGTGTATGTGTTTATTCCCATTCTATTGTTATTGTAATAAAGATACCCCAGTTCTTAGTGAACCAGTGTGCATGTGTTGTTCTTATGATAGAGAGCGTTTAAATCAGGGAATAACTCTTGCATACAGTGTGTGTCTCTTGTTCTTAAAGCGCAGGTAACCTTTCCTTCTAGTCAGGTGTTACAGCCAGAACAGATGCTGCCCCTGATCCGGTAAGTAGCCACTGAATAATTAGGGAGAGAGAGGAGCCCTTGGGCTAAAAGAACATTCAGACACTAAGTAGTTCGTCCATCCCATAATATTATTGTAGTAGCGAACCTTTAGTGAATAGTGAGAGAAACTTCCTAACATAGAGAGAGAGAGAGAGCTGAAGGTATTCATAGGAAAGTGATCGTCGTTGGTAAGCGGCGTTAAAGAGAGCATCAGGTGGAAGCCTGATGTGTAGGTCCGCCGGATTGTGGACCGGGCTGTGAGTTAGAGAACACTGGGGAGGACACCAGTGTCTAGGTCCGCCGGATTGTGGACCGGATTGGAAGGACGAGAGCACTAGGGCTGCAGCCTAGTGTGTAGACACGCCGGATTGCGTGTCGAGTGAGCACTGATGGTGATCAGTGTGTAATGGTAAATAATCAGAACTGCCCCAGGGTAGATTAGTCTGGACCCATGTGGTCGCGAGACTATGAGGTATGAGTGTGGTGTAGGGCATGGACGTCCTTAGTAATCAGTGAGTATTCCTAGTAATACCTATAGATTTAGTGGTGTTTCTAATGATATGAGCTTGTATATTGCGAGTTCCCCATCCTCAGGTAGGTACCCAGGTGCCTGGATAGATGGGTCCTGAGGAGGGAGGTGGTTACGTTCCGGCTGGGTTGGAGGTGCTCTAAGGAGCTGATCCCATCTGGTTCGAGAACCCGGTCGTTACAGAATCCTGAAACGAGCTAAATTTAGACATGCCAAGGTAGCTCTATTGTTTTTGCAGAAGGCTACTGATGCTTATACATTGTCCTGTATCACGAGTTTCATCAAGATGGCAATGAGGTTAAGGAACTCGAGACAGATGAGTGGATTGTAATGCCCTGAGACACCGGATATATGGACATAATTGATAAGAATGTAATGTTTTTTATCTTTCTAACTTTTTAATCGGGTTTTTTATCTTTCTCAATGTTTTTATGTACTTTTATCGTATCTTTTGAAGTGCTGAATAAAGAAATTGAAAAGAATACTGCTTCATTCCTCCTTGATTTTGTAATATGGTTGTTTTTTACTTTGTTATTATGCTTTTTTACTACTTGTGGCCTTATTCTATCATGATCATGTAAAGCGCTCTGATACCTCTGGGTCTAGCCAGCGCTATATAAAACGTTTAAAATAAATGAGTATAATAACTAAAATAAGAGCTTCACTCTGAGATGCAGTGACCCCCCCCTCCACAGAGACAGCCATATGTTTAAAATAGACACTATCACCTCGGGGCGTAATGCTCCATGCCCTGCTGGTCTATGAGCTTAGGTATGTGGTGATAATATTCACAACTTCTTATTTTAGTGGCCAAATTTCTGCCCGGGCGCCCTCCCTCCCCATAGGCTCGCACCACATGTCTGCGTGCAATGTAGCGTATCTCAGATTCTGCCAGTGAGTCGTATTCCCTTTTTTGTTCATGTATACGAGCTAGGGTTTCAGGACAGGGATTGTCTGTGTATTGCCGTACTAAACCTGTTAGTTTGCACTCGGCCTGTGTTAGTTGGCCTCGAAGATCTTTAAGAATGCCCGCTGTGGTGCTAATACAAACCCCTCTAATAGTCACTTTAAAAGCTTCCCAAAGTGTGGATGCACTGTCCACCGTACCTGTGTTTACAGCAAAATATTGTTCAATGGCTTCCCTCACAGTATTTTTATACAGCGGATCCAAAAGAGCATGCGCACGGAAGCGCCATATGTATGGGCGATGTACATTAGTTGCATGTTTAAAGGAGAGCAGCATCGGATTATGAGCCGACGATGTGCGTGGGAGGATCGTGACATCCGTAACCCAGTCATTGGCCCTCTCACTGAGAAGCCAGTAGTCCAATCGGGACCAGCTATTGTGTGCAGGTGTAGCATGCGTACCCTCCTTAGCTGTACCATTACGCAGTTTTCAGACATCTACAAGACCAAATTCAAGTATAGCATCATTAATGCACTTTGCTATTTTGGGTGTACGTATCCCCAGCGAGCTTGATTTATCCAGATGAGGATCTAGGTATGTGTTTAGGTCCCCCCTCACACAATGACCGCTTCAGGCCAATTGCGCGGAGCGCCGTACAGCCGTAGGAAAGTGTATGGCTCGTCCGCTATTGGCCCATAAGTGTTTATGATGGTGACAAGGGGGGTCCAAGCTTACCTTGCCCCATGGCGCATCACCCCTCTTTGTCTATGTATGTGTTAATAGGCGTAAATGCAATGCCTCTCTTCACTAATATGAGTACCCCTCTTGCATATGAGGAGTACGAGGAGGCTAGCTTGTATCCTGCCCATTTGCCTGCGATGTTAACCTCAGTGGACATACTCAGATGCTTCTCCTGCAGGAGGGCGATCTGTGTGCTGTGGCGGTCTAAGTAGGCAAACACTTGTGTGATTTCTTTTGGGGGGTATTAAGCCCTCTGACACTCCATGTCATACAGTTATATTTCTTGCTCATTGTCATCACGAGGCGTTAAGTGTAATTGTGTGTGTCCTGCCGCCAAGGTCAAAGGTTGCAATCCGTGTAAGTTCAAGAGTCTCTGGTAATTCAATCCCATTAACAAACCCAGATTTTGAAACTTGCCATCCCCCCTCACCCACCCACTTCAGCCGCACCAAATTGCTAAAGCCATCCCACAAACAAACTCTATAACCTCCCTTCAAACAAACCCCATTACAAACAAGATGATAATGTGGTGCACACATGGAGGCGGGAGCCGCCCGCCGGAAACCCCAGTGACCTAGTCACACGGGGGGGGGTTGCTTAATCATCTAAGTTCCACCTTACAGACCTCTGACCTCGGTGAAGAAACCACTTATCATGAAAAATGCAGACCACAGCACCAAGAAAAGCTCTACATCATGTGCATGGCCCCAAAGTAAAATTTCAGGAACCATACATCATGACGTGTGTTCATGATGTTTACTTATCTGTGTCCATGCAGCTCGTCCTCGGCTGCAGACAAGCTGCAATGACCCAGTACTGTACAAGGGTCGAGGGGGTCCGTCAATCATTCAACGTCTGAAGTGTGTCCTTACTCCTCCTGCACGCCCTTCGAGGATTTTCTAAGTGGTACTGGAGCGCCCTTCAGCTGCAAAAATTTAAGGACCTCCTTAGGGTCATTGTAGTTTTTGTTTTTCTCCCCCTTCGGTGATCCGAAGCCGTGCTGGGTAGAGCATCGCTTATGGAATATTCTGGTCCCTCAGTGATTTCTTGACTGCTACAAACTTTTTCCGCGCCTCTTGCACTTATTGCGTCAAATCTGGGTATATGGAAATATTCATCCCATCATGTGTTAAGGTTCCCAGCTCCCTGGCTTTTCGAAGCGCCGCAAACCGATCTCTATAGTTAAAAAGTTTTGCAATGATCGGACGCTGTCTGGCCCCCGGCGGAGGCGGCGGGGCAAGTAATCTGTGTGCTCTTTCAACGATGAAGACATCCGAGAATGTGTCTTTGCCAAAAAGGGTCACTAGTAAATTTTTGATGTAGCGCTCCATGTTTCCCATGTTTGTCGTTTCCCCTACACCCATGACGCGCAAGTTGTTATTGCGGGATCTCGCCTCTAAATCTTTTGATTTAGCCATGATAGCAGCCAATGCTTTCTTGACCGTTTCTCGTTTTGTGTCCATGTGGCATTGTGCGTCTTCTGAATCCGGTATCCGTCTTTCCAACATATCTATCCTCTCATTGTGGGATCAAGCCGTTCCGACATATGATCCACTCTATAGGTCAAAGTATCGATCTTCCCATCTATGTTGGTCAGCGTGGCTTGGATCATCGTGAACATTGACTGAAAATCCACCGACGCAGCAGGGTTCGCGTCCCCCATAGGCGCTTGAGTGGAGAATTGTTCCGCTGTGCCTGAATCTGTTGTTTTCTTGGCTTGATCAAAATTTATTTTTGGCTGAGATTTATCCGGTTTCCCCATTGTGCGGCCTGTCGGAGGCCGTGCCGGGGTGCTGCATCTCATGGGACCAATATACTATCACTGTGTGGGTGGCGAGGGTAGTACTAGACGCAACAAACTCCACAACGCCGCTCCTGCAATGTATCCTCTGCAGCTGTGAAGAACAATAGGCCCCCAGTCAGCATGTGTGTAGTGGGCCAGGCTCTGTGGTGCTCGGGGGCCCTAGATTAAACTTGGCGCTAACCGTGTTCAATGAGTGAAGGCCACCAAGAATTCAGAGCAGTGGTATGCCCGCGTCCGGAGACGCATGATGGTCCCCGGACAACACTCTCAGACAATTCCACCCTCCCGAGCAGTGATTGTGGGCCTCAGTAATGAACAGTTTCAGATGCCAGGTGGGGATTTCTCTGTAGCTCGATGCAGAGTCAAGTGGGAATACCTCTGTAGCCCCGTGCAGAGCCTCCCCCGATGTGTGCATCCCAGTTGTTGCCGCTGCTAAAGCTAGGTTTTGGGGAGGGTTTCAATCTCGCAGCCCAGTCCCGGTCACGGCTGTCTCCTCCCCTGTGTGCAACCGCAGTCATGGGGGAGTCACTGATTAAAACTGACTGCAATCACCCTCCAGCGCTCAAAGGATTCTCAGGCGTGTGCGAGCTCCCACTGCGGCATGGGACGTCGGCGCATCTGTTACTTGGGGCAGTCCGACACTCGCAGCCGCATCGGGCCGATCGCGGGTTCTACTGAGTCCCCAGTCCGCATACACGCCGCACGGCTGCAACCTCTCAGGACCCAATACCACTCATGAGAGGGCGGGCACCTCCATCCCGTCGATCTCCTCAGTGGTCTCTATGTCGAAATTAGGCCATCCGCTCCACGGGGGCACAGTGCAGGAGGGTCACGGGGATCGCACAGCAGCACTTCACCTCTGCTGCACGGCTGCAGACAACGATTTGATCTAGGGCCTGCGATCTCCATAGCTACGCCACCGCGGGCCACAGGGTCTCGTGCATACGCTTCTCCCAGGCCTCACGGCGGCCGCAAGTCGAGAGCAGTTGTCAGGGGTTACAGGAGCGACGACGTCCGCCTTTGCTGGTAAGGTTTATCGCTGCGGTCTTCCAGCATCATTATCCGTTCGTCTCATCACCCGAGACAGACTGCTGTTGTAGGATAGTTGCAGGATTGTAAAGCGACCGTGCAAGCTCGCTTACAGAGCGGCCATTAGCAGGCGTGGCTAGCTCCGCCCCCTCCTCCAAGTGGGAGCTCACCTTATTCCCCTGATCATACATCGTCTGCTCAAGCTTTAGAAGAGTGAGCTCAGCCCAGTTGGTATAAATGGAGTTTAGTTCCCCCCCCCTTTAGGGCAGTGACCTTTCTTTGGAGGGGTTTCCTTCTGAGACTTTTATGCCCCCACAAGCTCGGCCTCCAATGTTTTTTCTGCAGCTCTTCGTTTATTCAGGGAGGAATTTAAAGCTATGCAATACCCCTTTAGCACAACCTTAAAGGCATCCCAAGTGTTTGAGGAAGGGGAGTCACCTGGTTATGTTAAGCTGGAAATATTTCCTGATCAATTTCCGTAGGTCATCGCGCCCGAGTTGATCCTGAACCAGTCCCCTACCGGTTTCAAGATCATACAGATCACTCCCAGTCTCATGGTGGGGGTAAGATTCCACGGTCGAAGGTCGCCCAAAAAAACCAACTTACACGAAGGAATGAAAGAAGTAGCCGAGTGGATGAAGCACAGCCGTCTGAAACTGAACTCAGACAAAACAGAAGTCCTCATCTTAGGCACCTCCCTCTCCACCTTGGATGACTCTTGGTGGCCAGAAGCCCTTGGAAAAGCACCCATCCCGACGGACCACGCACGGAACCTTGGCGTCATCCTGGACTCCTCACTCTCGATGACCAGACAAGTCAACGCCGTTTCATCATCTTGCTTCACGGTCACCCACGCACTGGTTACGAGCCGCCTGGACTACGGAAACACACTATACGCCGGTACCACCGCAAAACTCCAGAAAAAACTCCAACGCATCCAGAACGCTTCAGCCAGGCTCATACTTGACATCCCGCGTAAAGAACACATCTCTGGTCACCTGAAAAACCTCCACTGGCTCTCCGTAAATAAGAGGATTACTTTTCGCCTCCTAACCCACGCACACAAAGCACTTTACGAACTTGGACCCGAATGCCTCAACACACGATTGTCCTTCTACACCCCCTCCCGTCAGCTACGATCCTCCAAACAAGCCCTTGCCACTGTACCTCGCATCAACAAAACCACCATGGGAGGTAGATCCTTCTCCTACCTGGCAGCTAAAACCTGGAACTCATTTCCCACTCACCTTCGCCTTACTCAGAACCACCTAGCATTCAGAAAACAACTTAAAACTACACCCTTCCTCTAGCGCCTTGAGACCCTATGGGTATGTAGCGCGCTATATAAATCTCTTGACTTGACTTGACTACTAGAGGGCGCGTCTCATTCCAGTCGCTGCAAGGAGGAGAGGGGGTGGGACGCATACCTAAATAACAAGCCTTTGTAATGCAATAGGTCTCACATTAACGTTGTTTAAGCTATTGGCAATGCAATAGCTTAAACTCTCATAAATGCGAGACACTAAACCAGCAGCTCACTGCCCCGGCCTAACCTGTGGTATCCACCAACTATTTAGATTTGCGGAAACTAAAGGATTACCTTTTACACAGAGTTCGCTGACGCTGCTGGGGGTAACCTATTGTCCAAGATGTCTGTTTGTCGCAGATACGTCCGTATAACTGACGTATCTGTCAGCGCAAAAAGTTGCGCATTGCTGGAGTGGTGTCGGAAGCCCGACTGTTCATGGGGTTGTGCTCAACAATCTGGTTGATCTTTTTTGCATTGAGAAAGGAACATTCAGACATCCTTGTATGTACCAATAACCCTGTTTTAACTACAAGTCACTTCATTTTCACCCATGTCTAGAAGTCTGGCTATGTTTACTTCACTTGGGGTTCCTTTATCACTCTCCTTCACTTTTTTCAAAAAGACCACTCACAAAATCTAATGCAAGTCGAATAAAAATGTATTCGGCCAATAATGAACATAAAAGCACAATTGCACAAATGTGTGACATTACATCGCTGTCTTCAAACCGCATTACGTTTACAACGCAGTCATTACAACGCAAGTCGTTACAATGACTTGCGCTGGATGGCACTGGACTTAGGAATAGTACGATTTACTATTCCAACTCCAGCCTATGTAACAGTAGGGAAGGTGTTGGAATAGTAAATCATACTATTCATTAGTGTATAGCGCGATCCAGTGCAAGTTGTTGTAACAACTTGCGATGTAATGGCCACGTTGTAAACATATTCTGGCAGATGCATCAAGCAAAATACCTCCCGGGAAAATTGCGATTCGGTAAAACAGGCCGATACCGAACGCAAAACCTGGAAATGCAATGCATCAACCCAAAACCCTTAAAAAATAAAGAATCGGTAAATACCTCCGGCGGTAAAATACTGAATCGCCTAATAGTGATTCGGTAATACAGAGAAAGAAACCAGCCTCCGGAAATACCGAATCGTTAATAAAGAATCGCAACAAAATGCATCAAAACTCGCAAATACCGAAAATGGTCAAAATCGCTATTTTGCATGAGCAAAATAAGGGGAATCAGAAACTGGAGGTAAAGTTATTGGAAGGTAGGAAAAAAATAAAGATTTCCAACACAGGTGCAGCCACTCAGAAACCCTTCAAATATGCCTCTGGAGACCCTGTAGGTCTTCCAAAATGCTTCTCCCTATGTGCCTATTAGGAGGAGGAGAATCAATGCCCTTGTACAGCGCAGGTGTCGGGATTGGCAACAGCGCAAGTATAGAAATTCGCCACTAACCTTGGTCGGATGACCAGCAGAAACGATGTCTGGCAATAAGCCCCCAGTCCCGCCTAGACACGATCCCAACAGCGAAATTACCAACTCTCTGTGTGAATACGTGCCAAGGGGGGAAAAGGGGAAGTGGATAAAACAATAAACAGGCGGTGACGGTTTTTTGTAGGTCCCTCTGAGGTCGGGCCAACGGACTGCGTGATATCAGAAGGAGTGTCCACACTGCATTGAGAAAGGACAAAACAAGAGGATTTACATCAATCCTTTGGAGAGCTATAATAAAGCCCAGAAACCTTCTCTTGTTACTCACCAATTTGCCACACAACCAGGGCATTTTGCATCACTGCAGACAAGACAGTCAGGAAAGATGTTTTTAATCCATAGGAGAAATGCTGATTGATATTCCTGGCCATGGAACAGTCTACATATGCCGCCAGAAAACGGAGTAACAGGAGCGCACCAGAACAAAGTTCATCAAGATATAGTTCCTGTTGTTAATTGCACAACCCGAGTCCCAGTAACATCTGTTCGTAATGCTCCTATGTGAATTAACCAAAAACAAACTGCAATATCCAATTCGGGTTCCCCTGTTTACTTCACAACACAGTACAGAGTCTTGGAGGAACTCGACTCTCCAAACGCGACTCCTACTAAATTTGAACGGTATTTCAGAGAGCGTGTCTTTAAGCAGCAGACGCGTTCCCTAACAATGACCTTCCTTAACCCGTGAATTTCAGACAAACGCAAACCGCCCTTTTATAAGACACCTCGGCTACTATTCTAGAAATGCATAGAAAGGAACAAAGCCCGCACTCCTGTCGTTTCAGTACTTATCGCAATTTGCAAACTATACACAAGTTCCAGGAAACAAAGTCCGTAACGGGGTCCAGGCACAGCAGGCTTCTATCTTCCAGCTGAAATCCGGCGGGGATCACCATCCGCATCTCCAAACGATCCAGGTTGATTGACAAGCACCTTCCTCTGGGGCAGGAGGTGCTTTTGTAAGAAACTCCATGTGACTCCATTTGCCTGCCCCTTAGCATGCTGGTAGTTGTAGTGCTTCCGGCCATTGACATTCATACTATATTGGACACACAAACAACGGGGTACCCTATGATGATATGGCATGCGCCCCCTCAACCATGAAACCGCTACAGCAGGAGGATGATCCAGGACAGAGTCTTCAGGGTGCGCATCACATTTCTGGGCCAGACAGAGGAACATATCTATGACAAGTACAGGCTCAAAAGGGCCATGATAATGCGCCTCATTGCCAACCTTGAACCACTACTGCAGCACCAGACCCGTAGGACCAATGCCATCCCAGCCCATGTCCAGGTCCTATGCAGCCTGCACATGCTGGCGTCAGGAAGCTTCCAGGGGGTCATAGCAGAAGCTGGAGGCGTGTTGCAAAGCGCACTATCACGCTTCTTCCACAATTTCCTAGATGCAACGCTGACATTGATACATCACCACATCACCTTCCCACTACCCCACAGCAGTTGAACCGCACCAAACAGGAGTTCTACCAGGTGGCACAATTCCCCCATGTGATAGGGTGCGTGGACTGCAACCATGTCCCCATCTGTCCCCCGTCAGCCAACGAATACATCTACCGCAACCGGAAGTCATACCATTCCATCAACGTCCAGGTTGTGTGCAATGCCAAGCACATCATTACGGACATCGTATCACAATTCCCAGGAAGCACCCACGATGCATACATATTCAGAGACAGTGGCATCCACAGGTGCCTGATCAACGGGAAATTTGTAAAGGGTCACCTACTCGGTACATACAAATGCCTCCAAATGAACACCATCCTCACATATGTAAATGTATCCATGCAACTAACCATTTGCTCCCCTCCCTGCAGGCGACAGCACCTACGCCTTGCGTGATTATCTACTCACTCCCTACCTTAACCCTGCAACACCTCAGGAGCAGTGCTACAATGCAGCACATATCAGCACCAGGAATGTGGTAGAGCGAACCTTTGGCATCCTCAAGAGTCGCTTCCAGATACTACACAAGACAGGAGGTGCTTGCAGTATGACCCAGTTACCTGCTGCCGGATAATAGCAGTCTGCGCCATGCTGCACAACATTGCCACACGAAGGGGGGTACCAATAGAGGTGGACGGAGAGGACGACTTACGGGCACAGCAACCCCCCCCCCCCCAACACCAACAGGCACCCGTACCAAATACAGCTGAGGGACAAAGGAGGCGGGCTTACATCACAAGACATCACTTCTGAGACAGGTATGAAAGAGCCAACACAACATGTTCATGTTTGCTATTGTTTAATGTACATGAGTACCTGTCAGGTGCATATGTATGAGACGCCAACATGACGCAGAATCAGATAAACGAATCAAAACATGTCCGTTGTCATCACGGGTGTTACATGTTACTGTACAGTTGGCCCATGGTTACGTCACCATGGCCAGGGAGCCAATGGATCATGGCTATTTGCGCCTGCCCCGTAACCCCAGCCACCTGTCCCGTGACTCCTCCACATCTCCGCGATGTGATTCTGTGGCTGTGGTGCTGCGTGCACTGCGCCTCCTTTCGCTGGCCTCCGGAACAGAGACGCTGCTCACGCTTGAGGCAGCCTCACTCCCCTCCTCCCCTCCCAAACTGCTGGCACTGAAAGTCCCAGACTGCAGATGCTCCACTGCAGTGGTCACTCTCTCCAGGGACTTTGCGACATCCCCGCAATAATGGTCCAAATCGACCTGCAGGGACACAGATCTACGTGACAGCACAGCTGTGCTGTTGCACAGCTTAGTGATGGCTCTATTGGTGGCAATAGTACGGACCATTTTCTGGCGATGCCTACGGCGCTCGCTCTGTTGGCCTGCAGTTACAGCACGTGTGAGTTTCTGCAGGCACAGTTTGATGTCTCTGTTGTCCTCAGCAATGGCTGTGGTCATCTCGCGCATTGCGTCTGTCATGGTGCCTATTTTGTTTGTCAGTTTCACAATGTTGATGTTCATAGCACGCACGTGTCTCCCGTGCAGGTGCTGGACACGCAGCATCCGTGTCTCCACCACTCCGTATCCGTGTGCTGGATCATCTGCTCTCTCAATAGCTCTACCTAGGGGCCTGGCCCGCTGCCTGACTCGGACACGTGCTGCTGCTTGGGTGGTTGGAGCAACGACTGTCTGTCGTGGGACAATTGTGTCAGCTGGCCTCTGCTCTGACTCCATCACCTGCAGGGAGGGGACATTTGCCCTGCGGCTCTGTGTAGTTGGCCGCGGTGGTGATGGTGATGTCCGCCGTGGTGGTGGTGATGGTGGTGATGTCCGTCGTGGTGGTGGTAGTGATGTACGCCATGGTGGTGGTGGGGTGGTGATGTCCGCCGTGGTGGTGGTGGCGGTGATGGTGGTGTTATGGGTTCAGGTTCCTGCGGGGTGTCAACATCTGTCCCCACTGGTGTCTCTGAGATGACGAGGCGCCCGCTGTCATCTGAGTCGAAGGGTGATGCATTTGTATGTGAAACAGTGCATAGTTATTATTTTGCCATGATGGATCTGTGTTGCATGATTTAACCTACATAAAGGAGATTTTGCACTGACATATGGCTATGTGCAGCTGGTTTCATTTCTATTACATCAGGGGTCAGACATGCACTCATTCATGATATGACTACAACTCCCATGATGCACTACTCTGGTGAGGGGATATGCATTAGGCGCAGTACAAAAGGGGGTGGTAATGGACGGAGCATCTGAACCAATCAAACACTCACACCCAGTCAAAAGAACTGGGTTTAATCCATCACCGTTCTTTAGCCCACTCTGCCACCCCAGTTCAGACACTTATACGCCTGCTTGAGGCATAAGAATTTGACGCAGTGGCATCCTAGAAGTGGCGCAGTGAAATCTTGTAGATTTCACTGCGTCACTTCTACAATGCTTTTTTGCATTGGAACACCCAACCTGCATACATTACACCTGACGCTGGTATAATGTGACGCAGGGCTTTAAGTGACGCATCTCCCTAGATGCTTCAGGTTGTAAATGGCCTCATTCTTACACAAAAAGTGATGCAACAGCGGCGCAAAAATGACACAGGTGGCTTGCAAATCTGCCCCAGGATACCCAAATAGGGAAATGTAGCAACATTTGTCAATTCTCCACCTGTGCATAAACGCGTACGCTTGTCGTGCTTAATTTTACCAGATGTGGGACTTGGAGAAATTGATAGAGAGGTTGAGTGAGACCATAAAATCTATAAACGTATTTACAAGTTTTTGCAGTGCAATTGGTGTCCTTACAAGTAGAACTGCATCATCTGCGTATAAAAGAGCAGGGATGGGTTTAGCACCCGCTCTAGGAGTGTCTTTGCTAGGCGATGATAGGGCTGCACCCTGATTGTTAATATATAAGGTAAACAAAACAGGGGCCAAAATACATCCCTGTCTCACCCCTCGCTTAACGTCCCAGGATTCTGTAAGGGAACCATTTTCATTGTATTTGACAGAGGCTGTTAAATTTGGGTGGGACCAATGCAGAAAAGCCCCTAGAGTGGCCTCCACTCCAATCTCTAATAATAAAGGCCATCATTTTGACGTATTCACTCGGTCGAAAGCAGACATTAAGTCCATGAAAGCCATGTGCATATGTCCCTTTATTAGTGAGTTAGTATTTACTTTTATGCATAGATCCACTGTCCCCAACCCCCTTCCTGAAACCGTATTGCAGGTCAAATGTTATATTACTTGCATCTAACCATATTGTTAAGCGTTGTAAAATCACTTTCCCCATCATTTTTGCAGCACAGACTAATATTGAGATCGGGCGATAAAAGCAGGGTCATCCCAAGCGCCCTTTTTAAAATTGGGTAAAATAACCGCTGTAGACCAAGAGTGGGATGAACCGCCTACCGTTGCTGCATTAAAGACCCTAGCTAGGATCTATGCCCACATCCCTGGGTCAGCTTTATAAAGATCTGCAGGGACCCCATCAGGCCCAGGGGCTTTTTGTCCTGATGTGTCCATGATTGTTTTCTGGACCTCAGCTACCCCAAAGCATAGCGGACGCGTCTCTATGCAAGGTACCCGGGGGGGGGGGGGGGGGGGGGGGTGATGCTTCTGTCCAAATCCATTCCTCTATAATTCTGCTCAAAATAACTAACCCTTACATCCGCAGGGATGACACGGTCTGTTTTCACAGAGTGCTGTTCTATAAAAAAAAGAACTTTTTATGATTTTTCTAAATTTTGAACTATTCGACAAAACACTAACCTGATTCAGATTGTGCCATGCTTGTTCCTGTCTCTTTTCTTTCCTTTGATTTATGGCCACTTTACAGGCTTTTCTCCGTACCTTTATCTGTTCTTCACTCTTGGGTTTATATTGTAAAGCACTCATAAGAGCTTTGTGGGATTTAGAACAGTCTGCGTCGAACCATTTTTCCCCCTCTAATATCCCTATCCTTCCTCTCCCCGTTAAACTTTCTGCAATCCGCTTGACAAGATTTCCAAAAGCCCCTCTTGTCACACCAGCCTCAGCCTGGGAATCAAGACACAATTTAATATCTTCAGCACCCTGTGTATATAACTTATCTAAAAAGGCTTCCAGCACTATCTTCCCCCACCTCATTTTGCGGACCTGATTTGTTGGTTTAAAGTCCCAATTTGATCCACTCTTTGTCTCCGCTCCATGGAAGTCCAGCTCTCCCATCCTTTGTAAAATCAGCGGATTATGATCACTGTAGCAGCTCCACGTAGGATTGACTTTCAATATGTCAAGGAGCAGGGGAGCAGATACCATAATAAACTCTATATTCAAAGAACAGCCCCGCCAATAAAAGATGGTACTAACTCTGTCTCACCAGTGTGATCAAGGCAGTGTAAATTATTTGTGGTACGTAAATATTCTAGCCGACAGCCTAGGGCAGAGTGTTCAAAATGAACATATGTTACCAAGCCTTGCCTAGAGCCCCTACCTAGAGTATAATTAGAAGGACACTGATGTACATTAAAATCTCCCATTAAAATAACCTCATAGTAGGAGCGACTCGTCTCTCCATAGTGCTCCAAGAAGCCCTCAAGTGCGTCAATATGCTTGCTATCATTTACCCTACAAAAATAATTATACAAATGATTTAAAACAATGCCCATTAAAATATAACAATTCTAGAGACAAGTCAATGCACAATCAAATTTTTTCTTTCTGCGTAGGAACTCCCAGCCACGAAGCATATCAAAGGTGAGGACAACATTTGCAGATATATCAGTGCTGGCCCTGCTTGTGCAAAATTACAGTTCAGAGTCTCTAGTCTCTAGTCCCTTGCTCACTTTGCCACTGGATTCAAGCAAGCCGGGCTGAAGACGGCTGAAAGGCCTGAAACCGGTCCTCGGTAGCTTGTTTCCAGTCCAGGGAAGGCATGGCTTGGCAGTTCAGGCTGGACTGTTCCCATGAGGCACAGGGTCAGACTGATTTGCATATGGCCATGTCTGAACTGGGGTGGCGGAGTGGGCTAAAGAACGGTGATGGATTAAACCCAGATCAGTTGACTGGGGGTGAGTGCTTGTATTGTCAACGCTCCGTCCATCATTTCCTTTGGTTTTTCTTTGTTCGCCATAAGTTGGCGGGGTATGCTCAGACGTGAGTCTCTTGCTCACTTTGCCACTGGATTCAAGCAAGCCGGGCTGAAGACGGCTGAAATGCCAGAAACCGGTCCTCGTAGCTTGTTTCCGGTCCAGGGAAGGCATGGCTTGGCAGTTCGGGCTGGACTGTTCCCATGAGGCACAGGGTCAGACTGATTTGCAGATGGCCATGTCTGAACTGGGGTGGCTAAGTGGGCTAAAGAACGGTAATGGATTAAACCCAGATCAGTTGACTGGGGGTGAGTGCTTGTATTGTCAACGCTCCGTCCATCATTTCCTTTGGTTTTTCTATTTTCTTGTTCAACCATCCTGTGTGTCTCTGCCTCGTTGTGGACTGACTGGCTTTGGAGTGACAGGAGCTGGGGAGGTGCAGTGGCTCCAGGAATCTGGATGAGTCAGCACTAGTCTGAATAGGCCTGATCTACATTTGGAGTGGTGGGTGGAGTAGCACCTGTACCTGAATAGGGCTGTGCCTCCCTTCCACAATGCTGGCACTACCAGGGGGGGGGGCGGGGGAGCAGGATTTATCTAAAGTGTGTATCCCCCTTACCCTGACTAAGAGCAAGGGACCCTATTTGGACAAAGGTACCTACCGTTGCCAGCTAGAGACCCCCATTTCTAACAACCGGTAACCAGCGCAGCTAACAAAGATGAGCAGAAACAGACTGACGCATAGGTACCTTAAGAAGAAGGCGCTGCCGCATTTTGAGTGATCTGCAGCCGATGCAGTAGGTATGCTGGTAAGCCCAGATAAAGACTATTCACATAGTCCAAATTTGAGTGAACCAGGGCATGAACAATAGTCTTCTGTGGCATCAACAGAACCAGATACAATATCCTCCTCAGGGAGTTTAAGGTAGCAAAGCAGCTAGCCAAGACTGCTGTGACCTACAGTTCAAAAGCCAAGTGAGGGTCAAATGTGAACCCAGATTCCTCACACAAGAGGAGGAAATTGGAGGAGCCCCAGCCTCTTAGGGCCATCAGTTGAGAGAATGGGGGTGGGGCTTGATAGAGCCAAAGAGAAGAATTTTATTTTTTTCAGAATTCAGTTTAGGGCAGCTCTCATCCATGCAATTGGCCAATGCTTTCAGGCAATTCTTGGAAGAACTGAAGGCATCTGAAGCCTCAACAAGGGAAGGACAGAAGGTGCTGAGCGTCATAAGCACAGGAAATCACTTTCAAGCCCCAGGCTTCCACAAAGTTAGCCAGGGCCCCAATTACACATTGAAAAGAGTGAGGGACAGCCTTGGGGGAATTCATATTTAAGGGTCTTTGGACCCGAAGAAAATGGATCAAGGAAAACAGCCTTAGATCTGTCCTCAAGATATGATTTAAGCCAAGACAGAGCTTTCCCTTCCGTTCTAATCTTCAACAGCCTTCGCCGCAGGATAGAATGCGAGACTGTGTCAAACGCTGATAACAAATCCAATTCTACAACCGTAGCCGATGCACCCTGAACCATATTAGACTTGATAAATTCAGAGACCTCCAGTAAGGCCAACTCCGTACTGTACCCTGTACACTGCGTATCATGGAAAAGGGAGTTTGATTCCAGAAAAAGGGAAAGCTGTCTATTGGCCACCTTTTCCAGCATTTTGGCTACTGTGGGAAGAATTGAAATAGGTCTGAATTTGCTAAGAGTTTTGGGATCAGCATTAGTTTTGTTAACAGTGGTACCAGGAGGGACTGTTTTCACCCCTTCAGAACAACAGTAGACGTCCGTGAAGCGTTCAGCCGTTTGTTAAAAATGTGATTAACAAACAGCAAAGCTAATTTCAGGATTTCAGGGAGGCAACAGTCTCGGGGCAAGCCGAACTTGCAGATGGAACAACATATATGTCTAGATTTTTCATATATGACTTAATCAGGTTGTCACCCTATTTAGGGACTCACATTTCTGACAGAAGAGTGACACAGGGCCCGATTCACAGCACTAACTTAATTCTAGGAGTTTTTAAGGACCAGTTAAAGGTGAATTGCTAAATTACTTTTCTTGCTGATTATGGACCACACACGTGTCCTAACCACATCTGTTCAATGGATCCAAATCTTTTAAGAGAGGACAGCGCTTTAATCCTGTGGGCTCGATTCATAGAACTAACTTAAGACAAAATCCTAAACTTACTACTTTTGGTATTCACAGAACGTTCTTACTACTTTTGGTGGGATAGAGCCAGGTCTTCACCTTCTTCCTGAACTACAGCAAGTTCTCCATCTGCCTGAGTTCAGTTGGGAGTTTATTCCGGCCAGTGCCGCTGCAATACTAAAGACCCTTCCTCCTGATTTAGCTCTTTTAAATCTAGACACTCCTACCAGCTTCCCCGATGAGGAGCGGAAGATGCGCTAGGCAGCGTATTTTAAAACGGCTGCTTAGAAACATGCTGTGTTTGGTGTCAAACACCTTGGAATCCTACCTCCTGCGGGGGAGGTATGATTCCACCCTTCTAGAGGGACTTATGTGAAAGACCAATACACCCGGTACCATCTTTTTCGATCTGGGCATCACAAAGTTGATGATGCCAGGCACACACACAAGTCTGCCCTCCTGCTGCTGAGCCAAGCCTGACACAGGGAGGTGTGACCACCTCCAAAACAGTCTTTAGTGTATTGGGACTGGGTGGATACACTCTTAGAGAGCCAGAAAGTCTGCACTGGGGGTACATTTGGTGTTCCCATGCATTGTCCAGCTCAAACCGGTCACAGCAGTCATTTGCTCCTGCTCTGGTGTGAAACTCGACAAAGGACATGGGTGTAGCCTCCCCTCTGTCCTAACCCTCCCCTAGCAGGGTCCCTAGAGTTAGTCCAATGCCTTCCCTGGGTATAAAGTGGGAAACCTGACTACAGGGCTTTGGATTTTAAGTGGACTAAACTCTGCAAGCAGAAACCAAGTACTTGAATGGTCTACACTTCGCTGGACGATAGAAGAATCTCCCTTGAAGTAAAGGAGTTACTCCCCTGCATCAGCGTGCACCTAAAAGCATCTGACCGGTTTGCCTCTCCCGAGCTCCTGAGGACTCCGCAGATTTCTGCAACACAGGAGGTGGGTTCCCGAGCCTCTCTGAGGTCGATCTGCTCTCAAAAACAAATGAAACAAGGCCCAAAATCAATTTTATAGTACAATTAGTGTAAAAGGCCAATGTAGCATGTCAAAAGTCTTCTATATATAAAGCAAAAGTAGGGCAGTTGGGCTGTGGAAATCGTGCTTATGTGAGGGTATAATGTGGAGGTTCCGGAGACAATTATGAGCGCTCTTATTAGGCATAAAGCCATTTTGATCATCATGCAGTAGTGTTCGGATGACATTATGTAATCTCAAGGCTATTACGTTTGTACAGGCTTTAGTTTCGATATTATTAATTACTGAAATTGATTTATTGAAGGCATCGAGTTGTGGGGACTTATGCGGCTTCAGAGTAACTGAAATAACCGCCCCTCACAAGAAGTCAGAGAGCATGCAATTCACAAAGGCCCCTTGAAACATCAACTTTAAATGCAGAATAACCAGAAAGGCACATTTCTTGAAGAATTTAATAGTACACCCCTTGGGACCTGGATCCTCCCTTGACAGTGCCCACACTGAAAGATCTCTTATGATGGGATTTTGAAGTTTAGCAGAAGGGGGATTGTACACAAAAATATATAATTTGGTAGTAATGGGTGAATGTCTCTGTAATATCTGTACTTGACCCTCAGTGGATAAAATCAAAGGGACAATTCTTGACATATGGCCTTTGTTTGGAAGCCAGTACAAAAATTCCCAGCCTGGTCACCCACTTCATACTTTGTGAATAAAACTAACCTGTCCATCCAGTAATATGAATCTTCTGCTTTAGTGTGGTTCTCGGATGTTAAAGGAGTTGAGCTACTTTAGTATGGTTTGCATTCACCTACCTCTTTTCTACCTGAATAACTTGGTCTTCTAGGTCAGTATTCTCCCTCCTCCAATTTTCGAGCTGACGTCTAACCTGAGCCATGGTATTTCCTCTAGTCACTACCTTGAATGCTTCCCAAGCTGTAACTGCTGAGGAGACTGAACCCGCAATAATGTAAAAATAATCTATGATCTTATTCCGCAGATGTTTCACAAGAGTATCATCTAACATTCAAACACCATTTACCCTCCAACTCCCATTGTCGATGTCAGGAGGTTTATAAGACTGGCAAATGATCGGAGAACCCACTGGAGAGAATGACATGTTTACCTTTGTCGTCTACATGAACTGTCTGTACTGAAAATGGGAAGGACCTACAGAGGCAAATGGAGAATGGCGACCCCTGTCGACCACTGAGTAAATCCTGGATGATTGACATTGGTGTATATATCCTACCGAAGAACACACACTTTGTACCTAGTAAATGAGTCTCTCGAAATAACAGGATATCAGGGGTATGATGATCAACAAACAACATAAAGGCCCCATCTCAATTTTAGTTTTCAAACCATTGTCAGTCCATGACTTTATACTATATCCCATCTAAGTCTGACAACATTTCGTTTGTCATTAGAATCAAAACGATCCTGTACAACTTGCGGGAGCATGTGCCTGGTAACACGAACAAAATGAAACCTTAAAGAATCTAAACTAAAATCCATCCCCTTAACTCACCCACCCTATATTTCTATTCTAGAAATAACAGTCTCCCCAAATAATATGTAATAATCACATGTGAAACTCAATGGCAAAAAATGACAAAAGAAACAAGCAAGCAAAAGGAGTGATGCACTTTGATTATAGAGTCCCTTTTCTTTTCTCTTTCAGGGGCTTTGTATTGTGCAGAAAAGCTGAACATGAAGTCAGTCCTTTCATAATGGTCTCTGTTGCCACATGCATGTTATTCCCCCCAAACCCTGGGTATGGTGAAGACGGTCTGCAGCAGGAGTAACCTCTACCCCCAATGACTTAAGGTGTGCTAGATTCTTTGATTCCTCCTCGGTTTTCGCAGTGTTCTTTGCGGGATGAAGATATTTCATCAGACGCCCTTTCAATCCCCCGGATGTGTCAGCTGAAAACATTTCAAAGGAAATATCTTGACCCAGGACAGTGGAGCAGAGGTCCTTTCCTTCACGTCCATTTGTAACACTAAGAGCATCTGTGAGAAAGTGCCTTGTTTGACATGGTTAGCCCCTGTTTTTTGCTGTCTGGTTTTGATGTGGTTCCAATTGTAGTGCACAGGTGTGAGAAGTTGGCCTGATGTATGATGTCTCCAATTCTGGGGGCACCTTGTATCAGTCCAAACAATCCCTTATGGTGGTGGTTGTAAGTCAACCTTAAAAGACAAGCTATCCTAATGGTAATATGGACTAAGCAGCCTTCAGGCTAAACTCAAGAGGGTATGTGAAGCCAGCTGTTTTACCATATGCAATCCTGTAATATCAAATGAAAGGACACCACACAAGTTATATATTATAAAAATATATGTATTTATTACGAGAATAATCCCCTCATCCCCTGTACTCTTTATGAGTATAGAAGCACAAGCGTTTAAACAAAAGCACAGTTTTACATATGAAAGTTGCAAGTTTATGGATGAGGACTGTGGCCACTCAAACCATATATCAAAAAGTGGTACAAGTATCACTTTACGAACAGTGGTAAGGCCTGGGGCCTTGGGAATCGCTGGGACTACACTGGACTAACTGCAGTTAGGACGGGAGAAGCCCACGGGAATCGGGTGCAGCGCTAAAAGCGCACACATGCACCAATGCAAAGTCAATGGTGCGTAAAAGTTACAAAGTTACTGTTTTAGAAGTTTTCTGACTGGACTAGAACTTAGCCACTTAAAACTAGGACACTAGAGGTGTAAACCACTACAGGAGCACCGGCGTTCATGAGTTACCTCACCCAAAGGTAGCGGGTGCATAGGTGCCAAAGCGTGTCGGGTTTCGTCGTGGAGTTCTATGGAGCCTAGAGATGAAGGGTCCGGTTGGATCCAAGGGTGAATCGAAGATGTAGAGTACCTGAAAGCAGAAGGGACAGAGTCTGGGTCACTAGCCAGTGACCAGGAAGGAACCAGGCGATGTCGGGCGCAATCAGGTGGTTGTTGAGAAGCTTGACTCCGCTGCCATGTAGACTCTGGGGCACCGAGGATGACCTGGAGTGAATCACGAGCTGTCCCACAAAGGTTCTTGCTGTCAGCGGTGTTGGCTTCCGGATCGGAGATAACAAGCCTTGGCAAGTGCAACCCACGCAGGATTGGAAGATCGCTTCTTGTTCGGACCAGCAAGGTCATATAGATTGGTCCTTTTTAGGGGAGTGAGGGTCAGTCTTGAGCAACCAGACTAGCAGTGTAAATTCAAGGTTTCGTTGGTACTGGGGCCCCTAGCCAACTGGCAAGTGACCGGACCAACGCATTGAGCAGAAAAATGCAAAAGGGCCCCACGCAGCACTCGGTGAGTGTGGAGGGGAGATCTTTGGTGCAAAAGCTGCTCAGGGCTAGGGCTTCTCAAACCCCAAAGCACAGCTTTGAGGGTGCCTTGGGAGCTGCACGGTCAGCACTTTGTAGTTTTTCCAAGATGGCCGGCTCCATGCTTCACGTCGCCTGCACAGGTCTCAGATTTGCTGGGACTGTGGATCGGGCTGCTGGAAGTCAGGGAAGCTGGGTCTTGTTGATCTCTGTTGCTCGAGTTTTAGCAGGAACTGCAACAAAGCAAACCGTTGGGCGCTGGATGGTAGCTGTTTGCACAGGGTGGTCACTCCTTGACCAAGAGGGGGATTCTTCAGTCTTCTACGTCGAGTAGGATGTTGAAGGGTCCAGAGTTTTGTTTCGTAAGTTTCCGTCAGGATAATCTGATGTGTATTGGCACAACTACTACCTTTATTCCAAATCAAGGGGCTGGATTACCTGCTAGGTCCCTCCTATGGGTGGGATCCAGGAAGGGGTGGTTACACCCCTTTCCCTTTGTCCAGTTTTGCGCCAGGGCTGGGGCTGGAGTTCCCCAGAACCGGTTTGACTGGATTTTGCATGGGACACCTTGTGTGCCCCAGGCAGTGTCTAGTTTCTTTCAACCCTCCCTGCTCCAATCCACTATCTCCTGTCTGGGGTGGTGTAACACCTCCCTGTGACAGGAAACCCTTTGTCCAGGCCTCCCCTGCCAGGTTTCGGTCAGCAGCAGGAGGCCAGACTTGTGACGGGGCAGCAGCATTCATTTTGTGATGCTGAGGCTCTGGTTAGGATTAACCGCGTTTTAAGTAAAGTAATGTGTCTTCTCCCTCTAGAAGGGTGGAATGCTACCCCGTCACCAGGACTGGCGAGAGGGTAGTATTCCAAAGTGTATGACACCTTACACGACATGTTTTGATAAAGCCAAACCAAAGTTAGCAATAACCGCGAGGATTATAATGCACTTAAGAGTATATGGTATGGCAATATCCTGGAACAGCAGTAAGGAAATGGCTCTGAACGCTGCAGACAGGCTCAGCTCATGCTAGAGCACCATCTTACATAAATCCAAACACTCTGCCTCCAGGATTGTTAAGGCCTACCATAGGAGTGACTGATAGGTATTTATGTGTCCAGATATAGGTTTAGATACAGGTATACTATATCTAAGCAAGGGGTGATTACACCACCTTGCCCCAGCTGAGTGATCAGCCAGTTGTGTAGATTTGAATGGCCAGCCAGGAGTGGCAGAAGATATGCTGCAGCCCCTGGTAGGCCTTGGATGCACCTATTCCCTAGGCACCTAGAGTGCACTGTACAGAGGGTGATAAGGTGTCCAGTACCAAATTGGTGATGGTCTTATAGTACATGGACAGTAATGCAGAGAGAGAACAGCAGGCTGTGGGTCTGATTAGCAGGCCCACAGCCACATTAAGTCGAACACCAGTGAAGCAAAAAGCAAAGATTTGGGGTGACCATAGGAAAGCAGACCCTACTCTCCTACAACAGGGTCTCCTGTGCCAGTGCTTTTTCCCAAAACATATCCACAATTGCTATGTCTGCCCCCTGTAAGTCCCTAGTAAATGGTACCCTGGGTACCCAGGGCCTGGGAGCCGAAGAGGGTCTCCTCGTACCCTCCTCAATGGGACCATGCCACTGCCCTTGCAGCTTGCATACCCCTGTGAAAGCGAAAACAACAAGGTTGACATGCATTCTACCTGGGTGCCGTGCCAGACAACACTGCCTGAAGGTATAGGTCAGTCACCGCTCTAGCCGACCTCACAGCCCCAGGGCAGGGTGACCCATAACACAGATGAGGACATATCTGCTCGAGCAGATACGCCCCTACACTATTAGGGTCCATTCTTTAATACTGTAAGTGCCAGTGAAGCCACACAGAGCACATGGGCTGGAAACTCGACAGCTCGATTTCCACAGCACCATGGTTGATTCCCTGAACACAGGGGTGTTTGGTACCAAACTACTCCTTTCAATATATCCACACCAATGCCACTGCGAGATTTATTATACCATGTACTCAGAGCGCACCTCAGAGGTGCCCGCTGAAAACCTACCAATCCTGGTGTGGTTTCTGGCCGGCTGTAGGCATTCAGCCACCACCAGACATGTTTCCGGACCCCTGGGTGGAGAGCCCCTTCTCTCTTGGACCAGAAACAATGCACATCCTGGGCCAAGGTGTCACACCTCCTCCCCAGGATGGGCCATTGCTCAAAGGGGAAGCTTCAAAGGCCTGCCGCCTTTGTAATATGCAATCCTGTACCTCTTCTGCTAACAGAAGACGGCAGCCTCCGGTTTACACCCCCACTTCATGTGGGAAAACCGGTGGAAAAACTTAGGAGAAGAAGAGATGTGCCCACCTCTGCCAATCCACCCCTCAGGTGGGGGAGGGGAGGTGAAGCACATCTTTCAGTTCTCACCATCTTGAAGATGGGTAGACCTGCCAATCAGGGCTAGGTCTGTGCACACTGCCACAGGAGGGTGGCATAATAGATGGTGTAGTCAATCCAGGTAAGGTGCCAATTGGCCCTACCTTCTACTCCCCTAAAATGCCCCTAAATTTGGTATTTAGGTGGCTCTACCAGTCCTGAAAATTGGATCTGCGATAACTTAAGAAGAAAGATGACGTCCCTGTAGAGAAGACTGAATACGCTGACTAATTTGGCCCCATCCCTACTAGCCTGTCTCCAGCTTCTGAGAACCTGCAACCTGTCTTACAGCCGGTGACCTCTGAAAACCCTGGGAGGACTGATGCCTTTGAAAAGACTCCAATCTCCCGTTGAGAGTGGACCTGTCCAGAAGAAAACTACTCCAAGGGCTCCGGATCCAGCTGGAACCGCGATCCCTGCACCCGAAGCCCACGGCCCGAGTCTGAGTGGCCCACCTGCCCAGTGAAATCTCCCCAGTGATTCAGACCTCGAATCCAGTGTTAGCTGACCGCTCACTCCTGACCTCCATGACGATCCCTCTAGACTGAATCCAGAGGCTCTGCCTGACCGTGACTGGCTCAGGTAAGAAGACTTGGAAGTTGAAAGGCGCCCCTGCACCCGGAACCCCTGGGCCTTGGTGAGCTGAACCAATTGTGCCCCTACCACACCCTGCCTCTCTACTTACCTTTCCTGTAGTTGGTCTCCCTCTTGCAACCTACAGTGAGATGCCTGCAGCCTGTTTGTCAAAAGCTCCAAACTCCATTCAAAAGCATTGGGCACCCAATGCTGATTTAGCATCCAGCTGCCCCTCTGCTCCTGGTGGTGTATGCTTGGTACTGCTTAGGCCCCCCGTGCTTGTGCCAACCCCCAAGGCTTAGCCTCTGCAACTGATGCACTTACCTGCAAGAAGTGTGGCTCCAGGCACCACCAGTCTCTATTGAAAAGCTGACCCCCCCTGCGGCCCCCTCCCCCCATGCCCATTGGCAGCCTGCCCTCCCGCCTCCCAGCTGACCCCAGTTAAAGGGAGGCTGCTGCGTGATGGAGACAGCGACACTTGACCCTCGGGTAGCTCGCTTCCCCACCGCTGGAGCGCCTCCTCAGCCTGCCAGCCAGCCGCCTCCTCAGCCTGCCAGCCTTCTCCTGCACCCCCGTGTGCCAGCAGCCCCTGACCCCGCCCCACCGATTTTCCCGCCGCTGACCCCTGCCGTTTTTTCCAGCCACTGACCCCCCTGCGGCCCACCCCCGTGCCCATTGGCAGCCTGCCCTCCCGCCTCCCAGCTGACCCCAGTTAAAGGGAGGCTGTTGCGTGACAGAGACAGCGACCCTTGACCCTCAGGTAGGTTGCTTCCCCGCCGCTACAGCGCCTCCTCAGCCTGCCAGCCAGCCGCCTCCTCAGCCTGCCAGCCTTCTCCTGCACCCCCGTGTGCCAGCAGCCCCTGACCCCGCCCCACCGATTTTCCCGCCGCTGACCCCTGCCGTTTTTTCCAGCCACTGACCCCCCTGCGGCCCACCCCCGTGCCCATTGGCAGCCTGCCCTCCCGCCTCCCAGCTGACCCCAGTTAAAGGGAGGCTGTTGCGTGACGGAGACAGCGACCCTTGACCCTCAGGTAGGTTGCTTCCCCGCCGCTACAGCGCCTCCTCAGCCTGCCAGCCAGCCGCCTCCTCAGCCTGCCAGCCTTCTCCTGCACCCCCGTGTGCCAGCAGCCCCTGACCCCGCCCCACCGATTTTCCCGCCGCTGACCCCTGCCGTTTTTTCCTGCCACTGACCCCCCCTGCGGTCCGCCCCCGTGCCCATTGCCAGCCTGCCCTCCCGCCTCCCTGCTGACCCCAGTTAAAGGGAGGCTGATGCGCGACGGAGACATCGACCCTTGGGTAGGTCGCTTCCCCGCCGCTACAACGCCTCCTCAGCCTGCCAGCCAGCCGCCTCCTCAGCCTGCCAGCCTTCTCCTGGGCCCCCCGTGTGCCAGCAGTCCCTGACCCTGCGCCACCGATTTTACCGCCGCTGACCTCCGCCGTTGTTTTCCTCCACTGACCCCCCTGCGGCCCGCCCCCCGTGCCCATCGACAGCCTGCCCTCCCGCCTCCCAGCTGACCCCTCCTCCCCCTTCCACTTATGGAGACCGCGCAGCGCCAGGACCTCTCGCCCCGGAAGATGCCAGCCAGCACAATGGACGTACGATGCCGCCACCCTCAACGCACTCAAACCTGACCAGAACCCCGCCTGCTACCGAGCCACACCGAAACGCACCCACGGACCCTTCACCTGCCAAGCCTGCAAGTTCACCTGCCTCCGGAATACCACCGCACCCAAAAGGCCAGGCACCAGCAACAACCACCTCAAGTGCATCCTGCTCAACACCCACTCTGTCCACAGACACGCCGTCGAACTCTGGAACCTGCTCGACTCAACATCTCCAAACGTCGCCTTCCTCACGGAAACATGGATGAACGCCTCCTCAGCACCCGACATCGCCATAGCCATCCCGGACGGATACAAGATCACCCGGAAGGACCACGTCAACCAGACCACAGGAGCACCATCTGCATCACGACCAACTCCAACGACACCCTCACCGCCGCCGAGCACCTCCACTTCCAGATACACACCGACCCCAAGACCACCATCAGAGGCACTCTCATCTACAGACCCCCGGGACCACGCACACCATTCAGCGAAGCCATCGCAGACTTCATCAGCGCGCACACCCTCGCCTCCTCTGACTACATCCTCTTAGGGGACCTCAACTTCCACCTGGAGAACAACAACGACAGCAACACCACTACCCTGCTGGACAACCTCGCCAACCTCGGACTCAAGCAACTGGTGAACACCCCCACCCACTACGCCGGCCACACACTTGACCCCGTCTTCTCCTCCAGCAAGCACATCGCCTTCAGCCACTCCACCGGACTTCACTGGACTGATCACAGCTGCGTCCACTTCAGCACCAAGAGAATCACGACCTACCACCACCCGCAACAGGTTCCCCGCAGGAGCTGGAGCAAGATTACCGCCGACCAGCTCACCACCTCCCTCAGCCAGAACCCTCCCACCAACACGATGGAGCCCAACGAAGCAGCCCGCATCTTCACACGGTACACAGACAAAATATCGATTTTTAAATATCGATAAGCAAAAATATCGAAGTTTAAATATCGATATACAAAAATATCGAAGGTAAGTAATATCGACAGTCTAAATATCGATATTGGTATGATATCAGTAATATCGAAGTTGTAAATATCGATGTTAATAATATCGAAATTAATAACTTTGATGTTACTAATATCTATTTTTAAATAAATTTAGTGTATATTATATTGTATTAATTATGTTTTATTATTTTTTTTAATGTAATTTTATTAAATATTGTGTTTTACTACTGTAGCGGGTTGTGGGTTTATAGGGGAATAGGGTGGGAAGTAATTTAATTATGTTAAATTAATTAATAATTATTAGGAATTATTAATTAATTAATTGAGAATTAATTTTAAATTATTTTTAATTAATTTATTAATTGATAAATATGTTCTGTAGCGGGTTATGGGTTTATAGGGGAATAGGGTGGGAAGTAATTTAATAATAATTAATTAATTGATATATGTATGTATATATTTTAATTAATAATTAATTGGTAATTAAATAATATTAATTAATTTTGGGTACAGGGGTATTTTTAGGGTTCAGGGTCAGTTTTCAGTTCATGGGTACAGGGGTATTTTTAGGGTTCAGGGTCAGTTTTCAGTTCATGGGTACAGGGGTATTTTTAGGGTTCAGGGTCAGTTTTCAGTTCATGGGTACAGGGGTATTTTTAGGGTTCAGGGTCAGTTTTCAGTTCATGGGTAAAGGGGTATTTTTAGGGTTCAGGGTCAGTTTTCAGTTCATGGGTACAGGGGTATTTTTAGGGTTCAGGGTCAGTTTTCAGTTCATGGGTAAAGGGGTATTTGTAGGGTTCAGGGTCAGTTTTCAGTTCATGGGTAAAGGGGTATTTTTAGGGTTCAGGGTCAGTTTTCAGTTTTTGGGTAAAGGGGTATTTTTAGGGTTCAGGGTCAGTTTTCAGTTTTTGGGTAAAGGGGTATTTTTAGGGTTCAGGGTCAGTTTTCAGTTTTTGGGTAAAGGGGTATTTTTAGGGTTCAGGGTCAGTTTTCAGTTTTTGGGTAAAGGGGTATTTTTAGGGTTCAGGGTCAGTTTTCAGTTCATGGGTAAAGGGGTATTTTTAGGGTTCTGGGTCAGTTTTGGGTTTTTGGGGTACAGCCGTACAGGGTAAAAATTAAATAAATTTAAATTAAATCAATTAAATGAAATTACAAAATATAAAATTACATTAAATTAAGTTTTTAATTTATTTTAAATGTATATGTATTAGTTTTAATTTTTAAATTATGTTTTAATATTTTTAATTAATATTTGTAACATTATATGTATTTTATAATTATTTTAACATCATTATTAATACATTTTAAAAAACGATATTTTTTATTTCGATATTTTTGTACTACGATATTATTTTTCCGATATTTTTGTACTTACCTTGTTAGGGATAGGATTCCGATATTTTTGACTTCGATATTTTTGTCCCGATATTTTTGTAGGTCGATATTTTTAATTTCGATATTTAGTCAGACATTCTCTTCACACAGTGGCTCATCAACTGCGCCAACGACCTTGCACCACTGAAGAACCCTCCCAGCAGACACGGCAGCAAAAAAGCCTTGTGGTTCACCAACGAACTCAAAACATCCAAGAAAAACTGCTGCACCTTCGAAAAAGCCTGGCGCCACGACCGGACCACAGAAAACATGACCGCCCTCAAGAACGCCACCCGCACACACCACCAGCTGATCTGCACCACCAAAAGGACATCATTCAAAGAACGCCTGGACAACAACACCCACAACAGCAAGGAACTCTTCAGCATCGTCAAAGAGCTCTCCAACCCCAGCGCCGGACACAACAACATCACACCCTCGCAAGACCTCTGCGACTCACTCGCCTCCTTCTTCCACAGCAAGATCGCCGACATACACAAAAGCTTTGACGCACCAACCACGCACCCAACCACTGAAACAACACCCCCACCACCACCCTCTGCAACTGGACCCCGGTCAGCACCGAAGACACCACCCTCACGATGAACACCATCCACTCCGGATCCCCTACCGACCCCTGTCCCCACCACGTCTTCAAAAAGGCCGGCTCCATCATCGCACCCCAACCCAGAAACATCATCAACATCTCCTTCAACACCGCCACCTTCCCGGAGAGCTGGAAGCATGCCAAGCTCAGCGCCCTCCTGAAGAAACCAACAGCGGACCCCACCGACCTCAAGAACCTCCGCCCCATCTCGCTCCTCCCTTTTCCTGCCAAAGTTATTGAGAAGACCGTCAACATACAGCTCACCACCTTCCTCGAGACGAACGGATCCCTCGACCCCTCACAGTCTGGTTTCCGAGCCAACCACTGCACCGAGACCGCCCTCATCGCAGCCACCGACGACATCAGATCCATGCGAGACAATGGGGAAACAGCTGCCCTCATCCTCCTGGACCTCTCTGCAGCATTCGACACAGTCTGCCACCGCACCCTAATACAGCGCTTCAGCAACATCGGAATCCAACGGAAAGCACTGGAGTGGATCACCTCGTTCCTCACCGGAAGAACCCAGAGAGTCCGCCTCCCCCGTTCCGATCCGCGGGCACCGAAGTCATATGTGGCGTACCTCAAGGATCCTCACTCAGCCCCACCCTCTTCAATGTCTACATGAGCCCCCTCGCATGCATCGCACGACAACACAACCTTAACATCATCTCATATGCCGACGACACCCAGCTAATCCTCTCCCTCACCAACGACCTGGCCAACGCCAGAGTCAGCCTACACGAGGGAATGAAGCATGTCGCCGAATGGATGAAGAACAGCCGCCTGAAGCTGAACTCAGACAAGACAGAAGTCCTCATTCTGGCATCATCCACCTCCGCCTGGGACGACTCCTGGTGGCCCCCTGCCCTGGGCACCACCCCCAAGCCAACGGAACACGCACGAAACCTGGGCTTCATCCTGGACTCCACCCTCGCAATGACCAGGCAAGTCAACGCCGTATCGTCATCCTGCTTCAACACCCTGCGCATGCTCCGTAAGATCTTCCGATGGATCCCCACCAAAACCAGGAAGACGGTCACCCAGGCACTCGTCACCAGCCGAATGGACTGCGGGAACCACTGTCAAACCTAAGAAAAGACTTCAACGGATACAGAACGCCTTTGCACGACTCCTCCTGGACATCCCCCGCCACAACCACATCTCCGCCCACCTGAGAGACCTGCACTGGCTCCCCTTCAGCAAGAGGATCACGTTCAGACTCCTCACCCACGCACACAAAGCTCTCCACGACCTGGGCCCCAAATACCTCAACAACCACCTCACTTTCTACACACCCACCCGTCAGCTGCGATCAACCAGCCTCGCCCTCGCCACCGTACCACGCATCCGCAGAGCCACCGCCGGAGGAAGATCCTACCTGGCGGCCAAGACATGGAACACCCTCCCCATCCACCTACGGCTGACCCAGGACCATCTCTCCTTCAGGAAGCAACTCAAGACCTGGCTTTTCGAGCAGTAACGGACCCCCCGCCCCAGCGCCTTGAGACCCTTCCTGGTGAGTAGCGCGCTTTACAAATTGTTCTGATTGATTGATTGATTGAAAAGCATTGGGCCGAACTCTGACTCCGACCTCTGCACTCAGCCGCCCCTGGGGATAGCGATTCGGTTCGGGGATTGGAGTGCTTCGTATCGCAGGTTCTTGCCCCTGGTTTCCCGCATGGGGGAGCGGGCGGCAACGCCCGGACGAGTTTGCAGTCCCCCCTGTTTTTCAATGCTTTACTATGCACGCCGCTCCTAGGCGCAATGAGTGATCTGTATGGCTGTTATGTATCCATCCTGTCGTGTCATGCTCAATAAAAATATTTAATCCTAAAAACGTACTTACCTTTTTGCGAAGATCTCGGTCTTAAAATAAAATACAAACAAAGTGTTTTTTTCCAAAAGTGGTGTGGATCTCCTTATTGAGCCGTGTGTCCATTATTGGTCAATGTTGTGCAATAAATGTCTTCCACTCCTCGGTGTGAGGCCTAAGGCTGCTCGCCCACACTCCCACTAATAGAGCACTTTGGGATTTACATTGAGCCCTGTACACTTTTGGGGAACCCCCGATCTCCGTGCATGGAATGACCACCTAGTGGGCATACCATATACAAAGCCAGATTCATACGGCGTCAATGTACATTTTGAAGGGCTTCTCTTAGTGAACCCACCTCGGCACAGAAATTGACTCACTTTAGTCAAATCCAAGAACCAGCAGTAACATAGACAGCGCCTTTAACCACTTTCTCCAGGAAACATAACTGTTATTTCTCTCTCAGAAAAGACTGTATGCTCTTTTCGAGGGCAATTTAGTTGGAGAAACAGCACAACATGAAAATTAAGAGACTGAAGGTACTCGTAGGAACGCAAGTGAGGAACCACTTTGTGACCATTGTAAAGATCAACAACTCTGACATGAAGTGTAATTAAACTGAAACACACATTTCATATCTTTTTTGCAGAGATCAACACTCTTCTGCTCTGAATGCTGGTAGCATAGATTTGCAGGAATGTGTCAGGGGAGCACCTGTACTACTTCCAGATGTTTTCATCTGTCAGCAAAGACCATGCTCCTCCCCCTTACTCAGAGGCACAACTAGAGCCAAATTTCGAGGGGGGAGGGAGGGCTACAAATATTTTCGGTGGGGGTGGGACTAATTCTTCCAGCAATAGGCAGAGTGGAGTTGCAGGAGCTCTAAGAAGGGGTGAAAAAGCAACAAAGCCTCGCTAACAAGAAAATGGCCTTTTAAAGACCTGTGAAGTACTCATGTGCGGCGGCAATAAGATAGACACCAATAAGATGGACGCTAGACCTGCTGGGCTACAGCAGCTTAAAAACTGTCTGTGTGAGTGCACGGGAAGCTGTCTCAGCCTGGGCTGACACCCACGACAGGGGTGGGGGTGGGGAGAGAGGGAGGCTGATGCCCTTTGAGCCCTATGGGCGTTGTGTGCCTGCCCTTACTCCAAATGAGCGCTCATGTATGTTCTTCACAGAGCTCGAATCTTTTACATTCTTAGGAGCCGAAATAAACTATCCTACTGATGACCTCACATGACTTGATGTCACATAACATTTGACTATGATAATGTCAGAGGAAGAGATATTAGTGAAATTATAGGAATGATGAGTACACAGGTAAAATCCTAATCATTAATACAGACACCAAAATTAACATTACACGGAATGTATAATTTGTGCAGCCGTCAAGGTGAAATATTGAAAAAGTAGTGATATCAAAATGTAGGACAGTGGGTTTGCTGAAGTGAATAGTGTCTCCCTCTTTAGTTGTAAGCGGCTACTCCGCACACAGTGGAAGTACCAGCAAAGTAACATATGGAGTACTAGGCCCGTCTCCCAGTGATAAGATTAAGCAAGGTGTGAATGTGTGAGTGTCACTCATGATGAGTGAGACTTGAATGCTCTGATGTGTGGAGAAGTGTGGCTCAGGCGTTAGAGGCGGCAGACCCGGAAGCTGAGATCGGCCCTGGACCAGGGTTCAATTCCCCGCCTCGGCGGGTCTTGGGCTCAAAAATTCCACGGACTCGATAATTCTCGCTCCGGTGCCTTCTCGACTCACGGGTTCACACTCTGCGACTCTGGGCAATAGCTTGCTTAATCTCCACAACGGCCCCTCGCGGCGGGATGCCTGGCTTTCACCTTGTGGATACCCTGCCGGGGTTATCTCACAGGGGAATACCAGGACGGGTTCCCTAAGCAAGCGCCGGGAAACCCACTGCGGGTAGCTGTGCGCTATACAAGCTCAAATACATTTACATTTACATTTACATGTGTGCCTGTCGGATCTGATGTCACTGCGAAGGCAACAAATGCAACTTGCCTGACAGTGCTACGAAACCCTCCTGCACCCGCACATTGATGGTGCGTGGTCGAGGAGTGACTTATGCCAGGAGAGAGGGTTACCACCTGGCTGGTATATTATAGGCGTGGCATGGCCAGTATTTCAATGTTCCGGCCAGTACAATAAGTAGGAAAATAACCTAACGCTGGTATAGTTTTCTTCAATAAGTGAAAAGTTAAAATATCAAATATAAGTAAAAATCACTTGTTTAATGTGTTCTAGAACTGCCTTAATGAATCATGACTCATAGTTAAAGTAAACAAAGACAGCAGAGCCATGTTAATAAATAATACAAACAATTTTACACAAAGTCTTATTGAAGAATAATATCCGAGCCTTTGCAAACTCTTAAAACATGACCAAAGGTGGAAACTCTAATAAGAGCCTGTATGAAGGAGTCTGGCATTAGTTAGTGCTGGAATACCCTCTCATCCTCAGGCCCGGCACCGGTCACTCATTGCCATGGGACCATCCACTGAGGGAAAAATCTGTGAGAGTCAAACCTGATTGTTCTGTATTGTGAAGTTATTGTGACTACAATCTTCTTAATCTTTCTTTATTTTATAAGTGAAACTTTGAAGGGAGTGAGGTGGTAAACAACGCAGACAAATGCAAAACTAAATTTGGGGCAAACCGTTGAAATGCTGTTTGAGTATACACTGCCCTAACAAATATAAAGATTTACCCTCAGAAACAGGGAAATTATAAAAACGCTGTCTGGATTTATTCTAGCAGTGAGTTGCATACACATTTTCATCTATTTAATGAAATTCAGGCTGTCATTTCAAATTCAGTCCTAGAGACTGGAGGCAGCGGTTCCATCTTTGTCCACCAGAGGGCGCTCCTCGCCTGCTGATGAAACACGGAGCTGCACATTGGATGAAAGGGAGAAGGGTTTCCTCTTCCGGGTCAGCAGCGGCAGAGACAGCACCAGTAGCTATGGTGACATCACTTCCGGCCTCTGCAGAGGAGGAAGGAGCCCTGTCTGGTGGGCAGCTACCTTGATCTTCAGACCCTCACAGAACCCAGAGCTGCCCCCCCCCCCCAGAGGTCCCCAGGGGGAGGAGAGAGCCTGGACATGTCTGCTCAGGTCTCTGGTCAGGTAGGAGATTGTCAGCACCTTCTGCAGTGTTTGTAGAAATAGACTGAATAATCCTTGAAGGAATCTCTGCAGGAGCCGGGCTGATCTGGTCTCCTCTTTCGGGGGCCTTGGGGCAGAGCTGGGCTCTTCTATCCGGGGCCCTAGGGCTGATCTGGGCTCTTCTATCCGGAGGCCCCTGGGGCTGATCTGGGCTCTTCTATCCGCGGGGCCCTGGGGCAGAGCAGGGCTCTTCCATTCGGGGGCCCCTAGGGCTGAGCTGGGCTCTTCTATCGGGGGGTCCGTGGGGCTGAGCTGGGCTCTTCCATTTGGGGGCCCTGGGGTTGAGCTGGGCTCTTCTATCCGGGGGCCCCTGGGGCTGAGCAGGGCTTTTCTATTCGGGGCCCCTGGGGCTGGGCTCTTCTATCCGGGGGTCCCTGGTGCTGAGCTGGGCTCTTCTATCTGGGGCCCCTGGGGCTGAGCTGGGCTCTTCTATCCGGGGCCGCTGGGGCTGGTCTGGGCTCTTCTATCCGTGGGCCACTATTGCTGAGCTGGGCTCTTCTATTCGGGGGGCCAAGGGGCTGAGCTGGGCTCTTCCATCCGGGGGCCACTGGGGCTGAGCTGGGCTCTTCTATCCGGGGGGCCCTGGGGCTGAGCTGGGCTCTTCTATTCGGGGGCTTTGGGGCTGAGCTGGGCTCTTCTATCCGGGGGTCCGTGGGTCTGAGCTGGGCTCTTCTATCTGGGGGCCCCTGAGGCTGAGCTGGGCTCTTCTATCCAGGGCCCCCTGGGGCTGAGCTGAGCTCTTCTATCCGGGCGCCCTGGGGGGCTGAGCTGGGCTCTTCTATCCAGGGGCTCCTGGGGCTGAGCTGGGTTCTTCTATCCGGGGGGCCTGGGGCTGAGCTGGGCTCTTCTATATGGGGGGCCCCTGTGGCTAAGCTGGGCTCTTCTATCAGGGGGCCCTGGGGCTGAGCTGGGCTCTTCTATCAGGGGCCCCTGGGTCTGAACTGGGCTCTTCTATCTGGGGGCCCCTGGGGCTGATCTGGGCTCTTCTATCCAGGGCCCCTGTGACTGAGCTGGGCTCTTCTATCTGGGGGCCCCTGGGGCTGAGCTGGGCTCTTCTATCTGGGGCCTCTGTGACTGAGCTGGGCTCCTCTATCTGGGGGCCCTGGGGCTGAGCTGGACTCTCCTATCTGGGGGCCCCTGGGGCTGAGCTGGGCTCTTCTATCCGGGGCCCCTGGGGCTGAGTTGGGCTCTCCTATCTGGGGGCCCCTGGGGCTGAGCTGGGCGCTTCTATCCGGGGGCCTGTGGGGCTCAGCTGGGCTCATCTATATTGGGACCTCTTGGAGAGAGGGGAGGGGGCTTTCTTTCTGGCCTGGTGGTCTTTGTGGTCATCATTTGTATTTAAGACTGTAAAAAATCTGCACACTGCGCTGCATCTTACTGCACTATGTGGAATCTGTTCACGCTACCCTGCATCGTTCTGCATAATGAGAAATCTGTGAACCCTGCCAAGCATCGTACCTCATGATGAGGAATCTGCACACATTGGTCATTTTTTTTACTACACTTTGTGTCTTAGATTGACAGAAGAGGATGTCTGTGAAAATGGCACTGCTTTTTGTACCTTGTGAAAAATGTGTGCTCTGCTATATTACTAATCTCTGTGAACCGATAAAATCTGTATATTGCATTGCTTTTCCTTGCTCTATGAGGGCTGTTGACAGGAAAGCTGATGTGCGCACACTGCACTGCTTTTTATTACACTGTGAGGGGGGTTTAAAATAAAAGAGGAAATCTGTGCAGACTCCTCTGCCTTTGACTATTCTGTGCAGGGTGTTCGGAGCCCATCTGTGGTCTGCAAACGGAATCAGTTTTACAGCAGCTCGAGGGGCATTTAAAGAAGAGAAAATCTGGGCACGCTGCACCGCTCTTCACTCTTCACTGGGAAACATACATCTATGCTGCACCGCTCTTTACTCTTCACTCTTCACTGGGAAAAAACTGTCCATACTGCACTTCCTTTTACTACACGTAGGGGCATATTTATTCAAAAATTCATGCAGCACATTCCTGTTTTTCCCTGCGCTGGCGCACAATGTTCTACCTAACGCCAAAGCAGGCGCCCCTGCACCATGGTGCAAGCGTGCGTGCGTTGTAAACCTTTTTTTTTTTGTGCAGAAAGGGGCACCTTCCTGCACAAAAGCAATCCCCTGAAGCATTTCCCTCTTTCATGTGTGCTGCAGAATCCAGCACACATAGAAAGCAAGGAACAAGGAGAAATAAAGATATTCATCCTCGTTGCACCTCACATGGGAGGCGCTGCATTTTGCTGCACTCCCAGGTCTGCCAGTGTTGGTGAATCTGGGAATGCGGCAAAATCTATGAGGCGATGCGTGGGAACGCCCACGCTCCACCCATGGAACCCGTCACTGGGGCAGAGCAACGCAAAGCAGCGATTTGGGCTGCATATGACGCCACACAGGGCCGCGCAAGGCGGGTTTGCGTGTCTTGATAAATCTAACTTAAGAGTTGTGTCTCTCTTGCGTTCCATTGCATGGGCCGCGCAGGGCCATGCAAGGTGGCCTTGCGTGGCTTGATGAATCTAATTTAGGAGTTGTGTCTCTCTTGCGTTCCATTGCATGGCCCGCGCAGGGCCATGCAAGGTGGCCTTGCGTGGCTTGATAAATATAAGTTAAGAGTTGCGTCGCTCTTGCGCTTCATTGTGTGGCTCAAGGGCGCCCCTAAGTGTGGTATTTTCAGAAGTGATGACCTGTGCGTCTTGCTTTGTTCTTTACTACATCACGAGGCTCGTTTACAGAAGAGGAAGTCTGAGCCCTGCACTCGAAGCAGTTAGAACCACAGGAGGAAATCTATTTTACACCAGAGTGAGGGGAGGTTACAAAAGAGTAGATCTGTCCACTCTGCATTGCAGTTCACTGACACTTTGAGGCGCCTTTACAGAGAGAATCTGTCAGTACTGCACTGCTTTTACCTATACTATGAGGGGCAGTAACAGGAGGAAAGCTGTGTGCAGTGCACTGCTGTGTATTACAATACCAGGGGCATTTACAGAGGAAACACAATGAGGGGTGTTTACAAAAGAGGAAATCTGTGTCCAAAGCACTGCTTTTCACTATATTATAAGGGGTACCTATCGATCTGTAAGGTGCATGGATGTTTCCGTACACTTTGAGAAGTGTTTAAAGTACAGAATATATGTGTGCTGCTTTTTACTCACACTACGAGGGGCATTTAATGTGGGAATATTTATAAACTGCACCACTTATTACTGACACCCATGGGTTTTAATTAAACAAGGGAATCTGTGCACATTGCTCTGCGTTTTACTGCCACTGTCAGGATTGCAGAGGTCAGCATTGCTACTCTGCACTACTTTTGACTTTACTTCACTTTGAGGAGGCGTTTACAGAAGTAACCTCTGCACCTGGCTGTAGGAGAGTAGGGTCTGCAATCCTATGATCACCCAGATTTTTCGCTTTTGTTTCACTGGTTTACGACTTTCTCTGGCTGTGGGCCTGCTAATCAGACCCACAGCCTGGCTGTTCTCTTTCTAAATTACGATATGTACCCTAGGTGCATTTACCAATTGGTACTGGGCCACCTTATCAGACCCTGTAACTCAGGGCATAGGTGTACCCAGGGCCGCCAGGGGCTGCAGCATGTATTATGCCACCCCTGGCTGGCCTCCTAAATTTGACACAACTGGCTGCATGACAGCTGGGGCGAAGTTGTGTAATCACACTTTGCTTTAGATATAGTAGCCCTATATCTAACCATACAATGGACACTCGAGTTCCTATCAGTCACTCCTATGGCAGGCCTTGACAATCCTGAAGGCAGAGTGCATGGGCTCGTGTGAACTAGGCTCTGGCCCGAGCCGAGCCCGGTTGCAGCTTGCGGAACCAAGATCCAATGGCTGTTCCATGGTAACGCGTACCACATCGGTAACTTCGGTGTCGCGTTATCAAGACATGTCGAGTAAGGTGTCATACGAATCGGGATGCTGCCCTCTCACCAACTCTGGCGACGAGGTTAGCATTCCCCCCTTCTAGAGGGACACGACATGTACGTAACTGTGAACCCCGGTTAAAGTTAACTAAAGCCTCAGCTCCACAAAATGGACGCTGCCACCACAGACACGAGTCTGACCTCCTGCTGCTGGGAGTCCTTCCAGCGAGGAGAGCTTGGAAAAAGGGTTTCCTGTCGAGGGCGGTGTTCGCACCGTCCCAGACAGGGTTTGTGTATTCTGGGTAGGTAGGGCTTTTGCGAGAAGGTGACTGCGGAGTGGCACCCCGGTGCTCACTACGCATCTGCCGGTTAGAACCAGTTCCAGGGGCACCAGCCCTGGCCTGGGGAAAGTCCGGCAGGGGAGAGGGGTGTAACTACCCCCCTTCCTGGTCCCACCCTTAGGGCAGGACCTAGTCATGTACCCACCCCTTTCTTTAGAATAAAGGCCGGAGCGGGGACCCTTCCAAATTAGATCATCTTTGAATCAAGAACTACTTTCTACGAAAGGACACTCAAGACTCTTCTCAAGATTTCTCCCTTGTGACTAAGGAGTAGTCACCCTGCATCAGCGGGCACCATCTAAGAACTCTGCGGTTTGCTGCAAGTCCTTCCTCAAGGATCCGACAGCCCAGCTCGACGAGAACCGGCTTCCCTGGCACCTCTGACCTCTACCCACGTCATCAGCTCAGCTGTGATCTGTGGGTGCGACGAGACCTCGAGGGACCGGCCATCATCAGAACCTGCACGCTCTTAACCAGCACGACCATCGAAGCGATTCCCTGGTGAGTGCTCTGGGGTTCGAGAAGCCCCGACCCTGAGCCGCTCCAGCACCGAAGTGCAGTCTCCCAGCATCTCCACGATCTGCGTGGGGCCCTTCTGCTCGCTGCTCAGCACGTTGTCTGGTCACTAGCCGCTGGCTTGTGCCCTTCTGTGACGACATCCGACACATCAACACTGCTGGTCTGGTTGCTCCAGACTGGCCCTTGCTTCCATCTTTGCGAGAAGCACCCCGGACCCTCCTGGTCCACTCAAGACGCCATCTTAGGCCCACCACGTGGCCCTGAGATCTGCCAAGGCTTGTTGCCCCATCCTGGGCCCAGCGACGCCGACAGCATCATCCTTCGTGGGACAGCTCGCACCTCCGCCGTGGTCGCCGACAACGCCTCCTGGTCCGTGAGACTGCAGAGCCTAGCGTCGCCCACTCACCTGGTCGAGGTGACGGCCAACAGGTGCCATCCTGGTACCATCTGACTACTGGCTAGTAGTACGAACTTGGTCCCCTCTGCTTTCAGGTATCAACAATCTCTGATCCAGGCTTGGATCTCTACGAACTATTCATCACTGGTCGCCGGCCAGCAACTCCTTTCCTTCCGGCTCCTGGCTCGTCAGCGAAGACCCCGACGCCTGTAAGACTTGTGCAGCCGCAGCCCTCGTGGCTAGGTAACTCGGCATTTCGGTGCCTGCATAGCCTCTTTACTCTAGGGTCCCGAGTCCCTCGCTTCCGACTTGCCTTATCGGGTCCGCCCGAGACCTTAAACTTTCCGTGTCCTCGGACACTTGTTTTAATTGTGCACTTGAAGTATTTTCCTAAGAGATTTGGTTTGTGCTTAGTACCCTGTCCTCATAAAGAGTCCAGGGCTGTTGTGAATCTTAATAAATATCTTGTTTATTTTCATAACACTTGTGTGGTGTCCTTTCACTGGGTGTTCAAGGGGTACATGTGTGGTAAACAGCTGGCTTAACGCGCCCTCTCGAGTCTTTAGCCTTAGACTGCTCGTATCCACGCTACTAGGATAGCTGGTCTATAGGTTGACTTACAACCAAACACCATAAGGGTCGTTGGAACGATACATAGCGGTCGCTAGAATAGCGAACGTTGCATATCGGGCCAACTTCTCACACTGGCGCTGCTTTTTACTGACAGTGGAAGGGAAATAAGGACATGAATAATCTCGGTTAGATCTAGATTCATTCTGATATCCAGTCTTGATTAGTTCCTACATGAGGGTCAGTCTCTGTGCACATGGCCTGCTTCAGAAAGCAGCCCCTGGTAGCTTCCCCGAGGAACCCCTTGTTGTTCACTGGATGTCTGGCATAGGGTGGAATACAAATCCGGCCTCCTGTAGACTGTTCCAACCCATTTGTCTCCACGTCAGAGCAGGAAGCCTGGCAGAGGTGAAACAAAAAGATCCTCTTTTCTTGCTGCAAATTATAAAAAAGCTCACTTGCTGATTGGAGACTGGTTAAAAGGCACATTCAAGAAAGGGCCTCTGGTTTGGCTTATTGTAGAATCCTGCCTGTTGCACCTCGTGTGACGATGGAAGAGGGTGTGACAGACGTCATTTCACAGAAGAGCTCAGATCAGCAATTCCAGTGCTTGGTATCTGAAGAACCCATTTGAGCCCTGAGCAGAGGCTCCTTTGTGACCCAGTGAACTAGAGCCATGTCCCACCTAATGCCTGTCACAATAGAGTCCGTAAGACCAACAGTCGTGGGGCAGAAAACGTGTTGGCTTAAACAATGTAAAGAGACCATGACTTGGTTTAATTCTGTACCTATAGTGTACAGAGCTAGCCTCTGCACCAGAAATTACATTGTTTGCGTCAGATCCTCTTAGTGCCTGGGCTGTGTTATTGCATTGTTTGTAGCAGTTTCTCCTAGTACCTTGCCTGTGTTATAGGATTGTTTGTATCAGATTCTCCTACTGCCTGGCATGTGTTATTGCATTGTTTGTATCAGTTTCTCCTAGTGCCTGGCCTGTGATATTGAATTGTTTGCGCCAGATTCTCCTAGTTCTTGGCCTGTGCTATTGCATTGTTTGTGTCAGATCCTCCTAGTGCCTGGCCTGTGTTATAGGATTGTTTGTATCAGTTTCTCCTAGTACCTTGCCTGTGTTATAGGATTGTTTGTATCAGTTTCTCCTAGTGCCTGGCCTGTGATATTGAATTGTTTGCGCCAGATTCTCCTAGTTCTTGGCCTGTGCTATTGCATTGTTTGCGTCAGATTCTTCTAGTGCCTGACCAGTGTTATTGCATTGTTTGTATCAGTTTCTCCTAGTGCCTGGCCTGTGTTATTGCATTGTTTGCGTCAGATTCTCCTAGTTCTTGGCCTTTGCTATTGCATTGTTTGCGTCAGATTCTCCTAGTGCCTGACCAGTGTTATTGCATTGTTTTTTTTATCAATTTCTCCTAGTGCCTGGCCTGTGTTATTGCATTGTTTGCATCAGATTCTCTTAGTTCTTGGCCTGTGTTATTGCATTGTTTGCGTCAGATTCTCCTAGTTCTTGGCTGTGTTATTGCATTGTTTGCATCAGATTCTCCTAGTGCCTGACCAGTGTTATTGCATTGTTTGTATCAGTTTCTCCTAGTGCCTGGTCTGCGTTATTGCATTGTTTGCGTCAGATTCTCCTAGTACCTGACCAGTGTTATTGCATTGTTTGTATCAGTTTTTCCTAGTGTTTGCCTGTGTTATTGCAATGTTTGCGTCAGATTCTCCTAGTTCTTGGCCTGTGTTATTGCATTGTTTGCGTCAGATTCTCCTAGTTCTTGGCCTGTGTTATTGCATTGTTTGCATCAGATTCTCCTAGTGCCTGACCAGTGTTATTGCATTGTTTGTATCAGTTTCTCCTAGTGCCTGGTCTGCGTTATTGCATTGTTTGCGTCAGATTCTCCTAGTGCCTGACCAGTGTTATTGCATTGTTTGTATCAGTTTTTCCTAGTGCCTGCCTGTGTTATTGCATTGATTGCGTCAGATTCTCCTAGTTCTTGGCCTGTGTTATTGGATTGTTTGCGTCAGATTCTCCTAGTTCTTGGCCTTTGTTATTGCATTGTTTGCGTCAGATTCTCCTAGTGCCTGACCAGTGTTCTTTCATTGCTTGTATCAGTTACTCCTAGTGCCTGGTCTGTGTTATTGCATTGTTTGTGTCAGATTCTCCTAGTGCCTGACTAGTGTTATTGCATTGTTTGCGTCAGATTCACCTAGTGCCTGGCCTGTGTTATTGCCTTGTTTGCGGCAGATTCTCCTAGTGCCTGACCAGTGTTATTGCATTGTTTGTATCAGTTTCTCCTAGTGCCTGGCCTCTGTTATTGCATTGTTGCATCAGATTCTCCTAGTGCCTGGCGGTTGTTATTGTATTGTTTGCATCAGATTCTCTTAATGCCTGGCATGTGTTATGGCTTTGTTTGCATCAGGTTTTCCTAGTGCCTGGTGTGTGTTATTGCATTGTGTCCATCAGATTCTCCTAGTGCCTGGCCTGTGTTATTGCATTGTTTGCATAACATTCTCCTAGTGCCTGACCCTTGTTATTGCATTGTTTGCATCAGATTCTCCTAGTGCATGACCTGTGGCCTGTGTTATTGCATGGTATACATCAGATTCTTCTAGTACACAGCCTGTGTTATTGCATGGTTTGTTTCACATTCTCCTAGTGCCTGGCCCTTGTTATTGCATTGTTTGCTTCAGATTTCCCTAGTGCCTGGCCTGTATTATTGCACAGTATACATCAGATTCTTCTCGTACACAGCCTGTGTATTGCATTGTTTGTGTCACATTCTCCAAGTGCCTGGCTCTTGTTATTGCATTGTTTGCGTCACATTCTCCTAGTGCCTGGTCCTTGTTGTTGCATTGTTCGCATCAGATTCCCTTAGTGCCTGGCCTGTGTTATTGCATGGTATACATCAGATTCTTCTAGTACACAGCCTGTATTATTGCATTGTTTGTGTCACATTCCCCTAGTGCCTGGCCTGTGTTATTGAATTGTTTGTGTTACATTCCCCAGTGCCTTGCCTGTGTTATTGCCTTGTTTGCATCAGATTCTCCTAATGTGTGACCTGTATTATCGCATCAGATTCTCCTAGTACCTGGTTTGTGTTGTTGCACTGTATGCTCTGCATTTGTTATGTTATTATTCTAGTAGTTGCAGCTATTCTAACAAAGTACCTTTTATGTTATGTTATGTTATGTTATATCCACATGTAGGACGCACAGATACTCGTGAGTGTCCTGGTGCGATACCAGAGGGGTATAAGGAGAGGCCAACAAACAAAGAAGTGAGTCTTAAGTTTCCTTTTGAACACAGCTGTGTTCTGAATGGACCGCAAAGCAAGGAGGAGGGCATTCCAGGCTGCGCTAGCCTTCACCACAAAAGAGCTACCGCCCACCCTCTGAAGCTTAACCCCTTCAGCGCGGCGCGAATTTTCGCGCTGTGCTGAGGGTTCTAAGGTTCTAACGGGCTCATGACGGAACGGTTCCGTCATCAGCACAGCTCACCCGTAGCTGATGACGGAACCGTTCTGTCATCAGCATGGAAGGGGTTAAAGCATGGAACCCGAGCCAGGCACAGGGACATTGATCGGAGCGCACGCGACGGAAAGTAGAAGGAGAAGCGCCTCTGAAGATAGTTCAAGTTCAAGTTCGGGCATTTGTATAGCGCACTGCTCACCCAGAGGGTGTCAAGGCGCTTGGGGAAGGGGTACATTATTTGTCGAATAGCCAGGTTTTAAGTTCTTTTCTGAAGGAGATGTGGTTTTGAGTAAGTCGGAGGTGAGTGGGGAGTGAGTTCCAGGTCTTGGCAGCAAGGAAGGAGAAGGATCTGCCACCCATGGTGGATTTTCGGATGCGCGGGACGGCGGCGAGGGCTTGATTGGACGATCTTAGTTGTCGGGTGGGTTTGTAGAAGGACAGTCGAGTGTTGAGGCATTCGGGTCCTAGATTGTAAAGGGCCTTGTGTGCGTGGGTGAGAAGGCGGAATGTGATTCTTTTGTTGACGGGAAGCCAGTGGAGGTCTTTTAGGTGTCCGGTGATGTGGTCTTGGCGAGGAATGTCCAATATGAGTCTCGCTGATGCGTTTTGGATGCGTTGTAGTTTTTTCTGTAATTTTGCTGTGATTCCGGCGTATAGTGTGTTACCATAATCCAGCCGACTCGTGACCAGTGCGTGGGTGACAGGTTTTCTTGTTTCGAGGGGGATCCAACGGAAGATCTTTTTGAGAATGCGAAGTACGTTGAAGCAGGAGGATGAGACTGCGTTGACTTGTCTGGACATCGAGAGAGATGAGTCTAGGATAAAGCCAAGGTTACGTGCATGATCTGTGGGTGTGGGTGCTGTGCCCAGGGTGGAAGGCCACCAAGAGTCGTCCCAGGCAGAGGCAGAGGATCCTAGGATGAGCACCTCTGTTTTGTCTGAGTTGAGTTTTAGGCGGCTATGTTTCATCCATTCGGCTACTTCTTTCATGCCTTCGTGGAGATTGTTCTTGGCGGTGTTAGGGTCTTTGGTGAGGGAAAGGATTAGCTGGGTGTCGTCGGCGTAGGAGATGATGTTGAGGTTGTGATGACGCGCGATGGAGGCGAGTGGACTCATGTAAACATTGAAGAGGGTGGGACTGAGTGAAGATCCTTGTGGTACGCCACAGATGACTTCAGTGGCCTCGGAGTTGAATGGGGGAAGTCGGGCTCTTTGAGTTCTCCCAGCGAGGAATGAGGTGATCCAGTCCAAGGCTTTTTCTTGTATGCCGATGCTGCTGAGGCGTTGTATAAGGGTGCTGTGGCAGACTGTGTCGAAGGCGGCGGAGAGGTCGAGTAGAATGAGGGCTACTGTTTCACCGTTGTCCAGTAGTGTTCGGATGTCGTCAGTTGCTGCAATGAGGGCGGTTTCGGTGCTGTGTTTGGCACGAAACCCGGATTGAGATGGATCGAGGGAGTTGTTGGATTCAAGGAAGGCGGCGAGCTGGTTGTTGACGGCTTTCTCGATGACTTTGGCCGGGAATGGGAGGAGGGATATGGGTCGGTAGTTTTTGAGTTCCGAGCGGTCTGCTGTCGGTTTCTTCAGAAGGGCGCTGAGTCCGGCGTGTTTCCAGCTTTCTGGAAAGGTGGCAGAGTTGAACGAGCAATTGATGACCTCTCGGAGATGGGGTGCGATGATGGAGTCCGCTTTGTTGAAGATGTGGTGGGGGCAGGGGTCGGTTGGCGAGCCAGAGTGGATGGAGTTCATTAGGCGGATGGTGTTTTCGGTGGTGATTGTGTTCCAGGCGCTAAGGTTGTTAGTTGGCGGAGTAGGATCTGAGGTGGGTGGGGAGGGTTGAATGCTGGGAGTATTCTCGAAGCTGTTGTGAATGTCGGCAATTTTGTTGTAGAAGAAGGAGGATAACGCATCGCAGAGGTTTTGGGAGGGAGTGATGTCGTTAGATGCTGCGATGGGGTTGGTGAATTCTTTGACGATGTTGAAAAGTTCCTTGCTGTTGTGATTGTTGTTGTCGAGACGGTCCTTGAATGCTGATTTCTTGGCGGATCGAATCAGTTGGTGGTGTTTGCAGGTGGCTGCTTTGAGGGTGGCCATGTTATCGGTGGTGGGGTTTTTTCTCCATGTTTTCTCCAGGGCGCGGCATAGCTTCTTGGATTTTTTAAGGTCATCATTGAACCAGGGAGCCTTTTTGCTGGCTGATTTGATCTGGTGCTTTTTCAAGGGCGCTAATTCGTCTGCACAGAGGGCGATCCATTGCTTGAGATTGGTGGCCGCTTGGTTTGGGTCCGATGAGAGGGTAGGAGGGTTTTGGTTGAGTGATGTGAGGAGTTGATCGGAGGTGATTTTGTTCCAGTTTCTTCGAGGAATAGGTTGTGGGCGGTTGTGGGTCAGGGTGGTTTTGTAGCTGAAGTGGACACAGCTGTGGTCCGTCCAGTGGAGAGCTGTGGTGCGATCAAAGGAGATGTGCTTGCTGGAGGTGAAGATGGGGGTCGAGCGTGTGTCCGGCTACATGGGTGGGGGTGTCAACAAGTTGTTTGAGGCCAAGATTGGCCAGGTTGTCCAGAAGGGTGGTAGTGTTGCTGTCATGTTTGTTTTCAAGGTGGTAGTTGAAGTCTCCTAAAAGAATGTAGTTCTCGGAGGCGAGGGCGTGTGGGCTGATGAAGTCCGTGATGTCATCGCTGAATTGAGTGCGGGTACCTGGAGGCCTGTAGATGAGGGTGCCTCTAAGTGTGGTCCTAGGGTCGGTGTGAATCTGAAAGTGGAGATGTTCAGCGGTTGCAAGATTGTCGTCGGAGCTGGTCGTGATTTTGATGGTGTTCTTATGAATGATGGCGATGCCACCTCCTGTTTGATTGGTGCGGTCTTTACGGGTAATCTTGTAAGCATCCAGTATGGCTATGGCAATGTCGGGTGCTGATGATGTGTTCATCCATGTTTCTGTAAGGAAGGCAATGTCCGGTGATGCAGTGTCGAGTAGGTCCCAGAGTTCCGTGGCGTGTCTGTGGACCGAACGGGTGTTAAGAAGGATGCACTTCATGCGGTTAGAGTCAGAGCTGTGCATGGAGGAAGTGGGTTTGGTGAGGGTCCTGGAGCAGTTGAACTTGCAGGAGAGCCAAGCGAAAGGGCCGTGAGTACGTCCTGGGGCAGCATTGCTGCATTGTGGAGCGCGTCTGGGGTTGAGGGCGAGGAGAGTAGCGGCATCGTATGTGATTCTAGTGGGCTGGGTGCGGCGGGGACCAGGGGGACAGGCGCTGGGCGCGGTCCAAGCGCAGACGGGCACAGACGGGCTTACCTTTGGCGCACTCTCGGCGCGCATGGGGCGCGACCGCTGCGTGTGAACGCTGAGCGTGAACGCTGCGCGCAAATGCATCTGTCATATATGGATAGTAGAGGGGGAGGGGCGAGGGGGGATCAGCTGGGAGGCGGGATCGCAGGTTCCAGGAGAAATTAAATTAGGTTACAGCACTAAATAAATCGGTCCCAGAGTGCAGCGTGCAGCGCAGGCACCAGCGCAAATCGTAATAATCAGGGTAAAAACGTCAGCAGAGTGCAGTGACATACGATATCCAGGTGGGACCATGGGAGCGTAGGGGAGCGTCCGCTTCCGAGGTTATCAGGGCGGACACAGCGCAAACAAAGGATGGAGCGAGGCAAGGCACTTAGTCGGAGGGGGGATCAGCTGGGAGGCGGGATCCATGGAGGGGCCGGGATCCTAATCACAACAACAACAAAGATGGCTGGCGATTCCAAACCGGGACAGGCTGTGCACGAAAGTAATTAATGCGGAGGCAATGCGAGTAGTCAATGAGGGCACACAAAGCGAGCACCACACCACAGTAGCTGAGAGTTAATTAAGCTATGGAGGATGCAGCTGAGGAGGGAATGCGAGCAGCGCAGGTTCCACGAGAAATTAAATTAGGTTACAGCACTAAATAAATCGTCCCAGAGTGCAGCGTGCAGCGTAGGCACCAGCACAAATCGTAATAATCAGGGTAAAAACGTCAGCAGAGTGCAGTGAGATACGATATCCAGGTGGGACCAGGGGAGCGAAGGGGAGCGTCCGCTTCCGAGGTTATCAGGGGGCCAAAGCCATGGAGAGCAAGGTGGGCCAAAACCAAAGATTTGAACCTGACCCTGTCAGCGACAGGAAGCCAGTAAAGAGATCGTAATTGGAGACTCACACTGTTCCTCACCAAAATGCCCAATAGTAGTCTGGCGGCCGCATTCTGGACCACCTGGAGCTTTTTAAGCAGGTAGCCAGGGGTGCCAGCATAGAGGGCATTGGCGTAATCCAAGCGAGATAAAATCAGGGCACATGTAACAGTTTCTCTTGCCGCTTGAGGGAGAAGCGGAAAGAAAGTCCTCAGAGTCTTAAGGAGGCCGAAACAACATCCTGCCAGTTTCTTGATGTGAGTTGTAAAAGAAAGACTCTCGTCAAACCACACTCCCAGATTTTTGGCGGGCTGGCCCGATGAGAGGGGAAGCGGGGAGTCAGGTGGCCACAGCTGCTCGCGGAAGTCAGCAGGAAACTTGCCATAAAGCAAGATCTCAGATTTTTGTTCGTTACCCTTAAGCTGTGCATCGGTCGGCCATTTAAAGGAGGAAACTAGGCACTGTTGCGCTGCTGAAACGGTGCCCGATGTTTTGTCCCAGGTAAACAACAGCTGCGTATCGCCCGCATAGGCCATCACCTTAGCCCCAATTTCCTCTGCCAGATATATCAGTGGCGTAACATAAATTTTAAAGAGGAGCGGGCTAAGGGAGGAACCCTGCGGGACTCCAATGGTGACCAGCTGAGGGGAGGAGGAAATAGGGGGGAGCCAAATCTGCTCGACCCGCTCCCAATAAAGTGTATCTTACTGCAAGAATACTGCACAGTTCCTGCCGTAGTAGTCCATTAACTATTTATGTAGAAACAGGCAGCACAACATGTCTACCGGAGATTTCTTTAGGTCAGAAATAGTATGTTAGAAATGGGGTTACCAATTCTACGGGGGGTAGCATGGAGCAGAGCAGGCAGGCCAAACTCCTGAGGACATGTGTGAAGCATCCACACAGTATGCACAGATGACACACCAGGCACACCACAAAAGAGACACAACACCGCTTCTGGTTGGAAAAGGAATAACTTTTTTATTAGGTCCAACCTGCAAAGGTAAAACTCAGTAATGCACAGTAATCACAATAGGGCGCCAACGGGCGCCAGGGCAATGGATATCAGGGGGATTATTTACAGGGAAAATGGGCAAAGCAAGAAAAGGGTGAGTCCATTAGTTTCCAGGCTGAAATAAAAAGAACGCTATCAATTGGCATGAAACATAGGGTCAGTATTGCAGGGAAAACACAGGCATTAATCCTTGTCATCACCTAGCAGTAGGCTGTAAATATAAAATAAAACATTAGGATTAAATACAGCTTGACTTCACCTCCTGCAAAAGGGAACAACAGGCACGCAATACTACCATCAGGCCTAGGCAGGCAGAATCACCTTTAACATGGGGCATCAACTTAACATCTGGCATCACCCTTAAGAAAAGCACATTAGGTACATCAGTGGTAACAGGTAAACCCTAGGCATCAAAACCTTAGGCAGGACCTTCTGCAAATAAACTTCATAGCCTGACCTCCACTTTCGGCATGGGATCAGGCAAACTCTTTACTGCAGGCACGACCCTATCCCGGGGCGTAAAGCATTGAGGCATTTCCAACATAGCCCCCTTCCTAACAGGTCAGGTGTCCTACATGGGGTGACACTTAAACTATTAATGTCCCCAATCGCTGCCATTACCCTCTGTCCAGCGGGGCAGTGGTGCGAAGGTAGTCCTGTGTGGGCATGAGGGAGTCCCTCTTCTGGGGCTCCCTGAATACACAATGGTCCCCGGGGGCAGGCACCGGCCCTGTGCCCAGACCCCCCCCACACAACAGTCTAATGGAGCCCCCACTCACCGGGCTCCTGATGTCCTTGCGGGGTTTTGCTGGGCTCTCCTCAGAGCATGAGGGCCCCGGGGCAGCTCCAGGGATCTATGTGGGCTACACGGGGCCCGCGAGGCCTCACTCAGGCCCCCGCAGCACAGCGCTGGACTCGCGGCAGCACTCAGGGCTCTCTATCCACCGCTGGGGCCCCGACAGCACTTCGGCTTCTTCCAGCGGTTTCCTCTTGTGGGGCACAGACCGGCGGGGTCGCTCTCCAACGGGCTCCCTCGACACTCCGGGAGCCCTGCAACGTCTCCGCTCCCTTCCGGCTTCACTCGGATTCCCCCTCCATCACGGGGACCTGCCAATCTGTGTGCGGCGGCTGGGGGGCGTGGCCGGTGACATCACCAGCGCCCCCAGCCACGTGATGCCACCCGTCCCAGCTTCTGCGAAGCCCAGCGCGGCTTCCTCAATGCTGCGGCGGCCCTCTCCTGGCTCCAGGGGCCGCCGCGAGGGTCCAGTCACTAGCGGAACTTCCTTGATTAGCGACCCCGAGGTCGCGGCGGTGATCCCAGGCACGGCGCTTCTTCAGACGGCCCAAGGGCCCGCGGTGGTGAGTTCAACTGTGGCGCCAGTGCGGGGTAGGCACCCGCTGATTAATTATTTATGAAGCGGGGGTAGTTGATCGCGCCACACGCGGGGTAGTCACCTGCTGCGCTGTTGAGCCCACAGTTCTTCCTGACCCCGGGCTGCGGCGGTGAGTAGGGCCTGCAGCGCGACTTAGGCACAGAGCTATGAAGGGGGCAACATCGCTTAGAAGGGCAGCAAGGCAGTCCCGGTCATGGCGCTCCGGGAAATAGCGTTTTCACACACACACCGCTTAGGATTGTGGCGCTTAGGGGGCAGACAGCTACTCCAGCTCCAGCACTAGGAGGCTCAATGCTTCTTGCAGTCCCAGGCAGTATAGCGCTTGACAGGTGCACCACAGGCAGCAACTCTCCCGGCCCACAACGCTTCTTCTAGGCATAGCGCTTTAGGATTGTAGCGCAAGGGGGGCAGACAGTCCCAGCAGCAAACCCCAGGGTAACACTCCTCACCTCCTGGGGGGCCTAAGATGCTCCTTCCATTCTAGGCGCTTCTGGGCGCAGCGCTTTTGTGGTGCAGGGTCCCAGCACTTCAGGGACCTAGGAGGGCCCTCCTTCTTCAGGGGGCTGGAGGACAGAGCAGTAGGCACTACTGGGCCAGGTCAACAGCCAGTGGGGGCTTCATCTAAACAGGGCGGTAGGCTGACACCATCCTCCACTGCAGGGGGGCCCTCCTCCTGAACAGCAGCCTGAACTCCTGAAGTGGGGCTTCCACTAGCACTGGGGACAATAGAGGGGTGATAGATGGTTACAGGGTCCAGCACACAGGCCCAAGTGGCGGTCTCCCCTGGCAGCAGGTCCCCTCACGTTCCTGTCCCAGCTCTGTCTCTGTACAGGGTGGCACATCCCCCTTATTTATAACCCCCTCACCCTACCTACCAGACAATGTCAGAACCTTCTAGAATTCTCAGGCAAACTGGTTTAAACTGGCTCAGGGGGAGGAGTAGAGCACCCTGGGTGCCAGGCTTTCCCTCCAAAAGCAGGGATGGCTGGGTACCTAACAACTAGACTGCTAACCTACTTCAGTCAGGTGGCACAACGCACAGCCATGGCATCCATCTTAAATGTGACATTTCATCAGGGTACATTTTACACAATGGGGGGAAAATACGCGTATACCATTGCATCACATTATCACATTAACATGGCGTCTCACACCACACCTGGCCTATACAGTAAATGTAAATGTAAATGTAAATGTATAGGCATTTATATAGCGCACTACTTACCCGGAGGGTCCCAAGGCGCTTCGACCGCTGCGAAACCCTTCCTGGCTTCCCTGAGAGATGGTCCTTTAATGGGTATCTCCAGGGTGAGACCAGGCATCCCCGGCGGTCTGGTGGGGCCGTTAGTGAAGATGAGGCAAGCTAATGCCCAGAGTTGCCGAGTGTGAACGCTGATCAGAGTGGGCACCCAGGCGAGAGAATTATCGAGTCCGCTGACCCTGGTCCAGAAACCTGCTGCGCCGGGAATCGAACCCTGGTCCCGGGCCGTCCTCTGCTCTCGGGTCTGCCGCCTCTAACCAGTGAGCCACACTACTTCACAGTGAGCCACACTACTTCACACACATACAGTAACCTTTACCATGGGGGAGACAGCCTTAAATTAGGGGGGCGAAAAGCGAAACATTTTGGAGGAAAAGAGCCAAGTCCAACATAGTAACAGCTAGGTAGGTATGATGTAAAACAAACTGGTAAGTGAGGTTTTAAATAACTGAGCTGTTTTTGATAAACACAGCAAAACGTCCATGTTGAAACAACAGAAGTAAGACAATGGTACATGGTATGAAAAAATGGTTGAATAATATACAGTTCTGTGCGGTGTGTCATTGTTTTTTCTTGTCTTCCAGTCTATTGGGATTTTACGAACTAACTTTGAGCGTGGAGCTTCCACGAATCTCAGAGACAGGCAGTTCCAAAGATGGTAGCAGAGAACGTTGAAAGATTTGAACCTGGATGCTGGAAGATGGTTTTAAAGATTAGAGTCTGGATTGGACTACTAAGTGTTGGTAGATCGATTGGTAGCTCCTGGAGGGTGTTTAGTTGGTCTGTGTGTTGGCACAGCTGTCCAGGAGGTCTAAGAAAATTTCAGCAATTTGCAGAGGGCTTGCTGAGAACTAAGACCGCCAAGCTTCATGCAATATTGACTTGAGGGTGTATGTCTGGGCAGGATTAATTCGATTCTTATTGCAAAATGTATGACCTTGTCCAAAGAGCATTGATGTTACCAAGAATCAAAATATTCTGTTACAACAGATAGAGAAAATAAATGTACCTCGAGGTTCTTGAAAAGCTCTCTGCACTGTGCTGGTACAGTCAATATGTTCACTAGTTGCCATTTTCAAGGGGATGTTCAGAAAGAGTGGTTGGATTAATCCTTGGAATTGTATTTCTAGCTTCAGCTCTTGGAGTCTTGCAGTATGTGGTGGATGCGGTAGAACTGTCTCAATTTTCCACGGAGCTTAGAAAATCCAGATTGTCCTTCATCTCACAGCTTGAGCCCTGTGGCTTGACCAGTAGAATTACAATAAAGAAGTTGACCTAGGCCAGTTGTACCTCACCCGACCTTTGAACTGCCTGGAAGGAAGATCTGCACAAGGCCCCGCTGACAGAAGTCCTTGCTGGCGGTGGCCTCAAACCAGTGAGAGACCCACAAACCACACGATCCTTCAAGCCCAGCTGGCCACCGTCACCAAAGCAACAACAAACTTGATCCAGGGCCCGGGAGCTGTAGTAACACGTTACCAGCAGAGTGTAAGTTTGACACTGTGATCATGGCCCTGGGGGACCAAGAAAAGACTGATAGAATTAAAACAGGCAGACAAAGAACAAGCTAACAGAACATCACATCAGCGGAATAAGTATGTTGTCAAGTCGTTCCTGAGGCCACTATGACTTTACTGAGGGAAGGGTTGAGTCGAGGGACAAAAAGAAGAAATTCAGTTTGTGATACCTGAAGGTCCTTCACCCTCATCCAACCCTCTGTAAGCGAGGACAATAGTTGAAACCTCATATCACTGAAGGTCCTTCATCCCCATCCAGCCCTCTGGAAGCGAGGACAATAGGTCATGCCTCAGTTCACTGAAGGTCCTTCACCCTCATCCAGCCTTCTGGAAGCGAGGACAATAGTTGAAACCTCATATCACTGAAGGTCCTTCACCCTCATCCAACCCTCTGGAAGCGAGGACAATAGTTGAAACCTCATATCACTGAAGGTCATTCACCCTCATCCAACCCTCTGTAAGCGAGGACAATAGTTGAAACCTCATATCACTGAAGGTCCTTCACCCTCATCCAACCCTCTGGAAGCGAGGACAATAGTTGAAACCTCATATCACTGAAGGTCATTCACCCTCATCCAACCCTCTGTAAGCGAGGACAATAGTTGAAACCTCATATCACTGAAGGTCCTTCACCCTCATCCAGCCCTCTGGAAGCGAGGACAATAGTTGAAACCTCATATCACTGAAGGTCCTTCACCCTCATCCAGCCCTCTGGAAGCGAGGACAATAGTTGAAACCTCATATCACTGAAGACCCTTCACCCTCATCCAGCCCTCTGGAAGAGAGGACAATAGTTGAAACCTCATATCACTGAAGGTCCTTCACCCTCATCCAACCCTCTGTAAGCGATGACAATAGGTGAGGCCTCAGGTCACTGTAGGTCCTTCACCCTCATCCAGCCCTCTGGAAGCGAGGACAATAGGTGAGGCCTCATATCACTGAAGGTCCTCCACCTCCATCCAACCCTCTGTAAGCGAGGGCAATAGGTGAGGCCTCAGGTCACTGAAGGTTCTTCACCGTCATCCAGCCCTCTGGAAGTGAGGACAATAGGTGAGGCCTCAGGTCACTGAAGGTCCTCCACCCCATCCAGCCCTCTGTAAGCGAGGACAATAGGTGAGGCCTCAGGTCACTGAAGGTCCTCCACCCCATCCAGCCCTCTGGAAGCGAGGACAATAGGTGAGGCCTCAGGTCACTGAAGGTCCTCCACCCCATCCAGCCCTCTGTAAGCGAGGACAATAGGTGAGGCCTCAGGTCACTGAAGGTCCTCCACCCCATCCAGCCCTCTGTAAGCGAGGACAATAGGTGAGGCCTCAGGTCACTGAAGGTCCTTCACCCTCATCCAGCCCTCTGGAAGCGAGGACAATAGGTGATGCTTCATATCACTGAAGGTCCTTCACCGTCATTTAACCCTCTGGAAGCGAGCACAATAGGTGATGCCTCCACTCACTGAAGGTCCTTCACCCTCATCCAGCCCTCTGGAAGCAAGGACAATAGTTGAAACCTCATATCACTGAAGGTCCTTCACCCTCGTCCAGCCCTCTGGAAGCGAGGACAATAGGTGAGGCCTCCACTCACTGAAGGTCCTCCACCCTCTTCCAACCCTCTGGAAGAGAGGACAATAGTTGAAACCTCATATCACTGAAGGTCCTTCACCCTCATCCAGCCCTCTGGAAGCGAGGACAATAGCTGGAACCTCATATTACTGAAGGTCCTCCACCCTCATCCATCCCTCTGGAAGCGAGGACAATAGTTGAAACCTCAGGTCACTGACGGTTCTCCACCCTCATCCACCCTCTGGAAGCGAGGGCAATAGGTGATGCCTCATCTCACTGAAGGTCCTTCACCCTCATCCAACCCTCTGGAAGAGAGGACAATAGTTGAAACCTCATATCACTGAAGGTCCTTCACCCTCATCCAGCCCTCTGGAAGCGAGGACAATAGCTGGAACCTCATATTACTGAAGGTCCTCCACCCTCATCCATCCCTCTGGAAGCGAGGACAATAGTTGAAACCTCAGGTCACTGACGGTCCTCCACCCTCATCCACCCTCTGGAAGCGAGGGCAATAGGTGATGCCTCATCTCACTGAAGGTCCTCCACCTTCATCCAGCCCTCTGGAAGAGAGGACAATAGGTGATGCCTCATCTCACTGAAGGTCCTTCACCCTCATCCAGCCCTCTGGAAGTGAGGACAATAGGTGAAGCCTCGGGTCACTAACGGTCCTCCACCTGTATCCAGCCCTCTGGAAGAGAGGACAATAGGTGAAGCCTCAGTTCACTGACAGTCCTCCACCCTCATCCAGACCTCTGTAAGCGAGGGCAATAGGTGATACACCAGCTCACTGAAGATCCTCCACCCGCATCCAGCCCTCTGAAAGCGAGGACAATAGGTAATTCCTCAGCTCACTGAAGGTTCTCCACCCCCAGCCAGCCCTCTGGAAGTGAGGAATATCATTTATGACCCAGGCGATGGGTCTTAGAAGTCGTGTAGGAGTAGTGTGCGGGCACTAACACGTCAGGCAAGGAGGTTGGACCACCTTTGTACTTTGTAAGACGTCTGATGATTGAGACAGAGGAGTTTAAAGTTGACCTGTTTTTCATCAAGGAGGCAGTGATAGGACAGGATGATAGTTCTGCACCGTAACTCCATCCTTGCCAGCATATTCTGAACAGCATATTTTGAAAGTGTAGCTGTCTTCCCCGTGCAGCCTTCCACAAGTTGAGGTAGGTAGTCGAGCCAAGAGAGAAAAAGAAGCTCTTACCCCCTCAACTCTTTTAGGAGTGGGTAGTAGTTTTGTTGAATCAGTCCAGTAATCCTGTTGTAAAACTCAAGAAGACCAAACGTTTTTGAATTTGAAGAAGAAATCAGACATCGCTGTCAAATGTACTTCCAAGGTTTTTAACCTATTCAGGCTCAACTGGTGTGGGACAAAGCTCTGGCTTTCCTGTTGAGAGTCCTCTAGCAATAAGAAGAACTTCCGTGTTAACTCTATCCATATTTATACATTTGATAGTCATCAGGAAATAAATGACTGCAAGCACACCCTCAGACGGCTGATGGAATTGTCAGAATCCCTGTTTAGCCTAAGGAACAGCTGTGTGCCATCAGCAAAGGATAATACTTACAGAACAAAGGAGTGGATTAACCCCTCAGTGGTGCCACATCTGGTTTAAAGAGAAAGGATGAGATATCATATCCTTTGGGTTCCTCCATAAACTATTGCCAGAGCAGTAGCAGTAGAACAAGCAAGCAGAAGAAAAACAGTGTTGGAACACCCTCGCTGAAGAAGCAGAACGATTGTAGAGCTGCCCTTGGTGCCTCCAACCGAAGGACATTCAAAACGAGAAGTAATTGTTCAACAGTGTCTAAAGTGGCCGTCGGATCTAGAAGGTTCAGGCCGGCCTGAAGGTTATCATCTTGACTCATTTGAAGCACCTCCTGTAAAGTTAAAAAAAACTGTGCCGTGCAGGAGCCGGGCAGGAATCCTGGGTGTTATCCAAACAAGAGCTCAGTCCCCTAGACTTTTATGACCTGGTTTAGAGTTTGGGTAATCCTTTGCAAACACGAAAGAATAAACTGCCTGGATGGCAGGCCTTAAGGGTTTCAAGCTTCCTCTGACAGCCAATAGAGTAGGGGTCGTCAAAGGAGGGGTATTACACTGCCCACCTTATTTAGGGTGGGTGATGTACTACTGTCCTCTTTAGGTCTCGCCTAGCGGTGCAACATATTTTCTGCTCACTTGGCGAGATCTATTGTCGTCGATTTCTTTGTGGAAGAGGTACAGGAAATGTGCACGAGCCCGGACAGGATATGTGCAAGCGTATGGTGCGCCGGCACGGCCCGCCTACGTCAGCTGCTTCCATTTACCAGCTTGTGAACGGACAGCATTCCATTTGTCGCTGTTTGTAGTAGTGTGGGGTGGTTAGGATTGTAGCTCCTTCCCCAAGCCGTTACCCGTAGATTCCGGTTTACTGCTGAAGCTACATAATGGCATCCTGCCCTCCTGCCCTCTAATGCTGGTACACAGTACATTTGCATAACAAACATTTTTATAAGATATGTGCAAAACGATGCATCTTTTTTAAGTCTGGTTTAGGACTGACTTAGATGCCAGGCAGCGCCTAAAAAGGGAAGTCTAATCTAATAGTGAAAATAATACCATATAATGTGCCTACTGAGGACGCAGTAAGTGTATTGGGTGCAGTTGTTTGTCGTCTTTTGTTTACTTCCCCTGCCCCTGTGAGAGGGCTTGCTCTTGTGCGTCCTTTCTCGCACCTAGGATTTCCTTTGCTAAATGAAGTGTTGTGCAGGACAGAAGGTCACAATACCAGTAAAACTTAAAACAATGAAAGCATATATAACAAGAAACCCAAACGACGCAATGTTGAACGTGGAGTAAACTGAGCATCACAGATGTGTGTGTGGTACACGGTGTGTGTTTATTGCTGCAGAACAGGCACCTCACCCCCAGGTCGAACCAGGTACACAGAAGGATGCAGACAGGCAGTCACCAGCTAGCAGTGTTCTGAACAGGACTGCCCGCTTTATCACCCTTGCCCTCCCGGTATGCTATAATAGATTAGTAGAGTGCATACATATTTTCATTTGTTTAATTTTATTGTGTACATTTGAGTATATATACATGCATATACCATCTGTAGGTATGTTTAACATGTGGTGGTTAATTATAACATATGACTTGTGTGTGCCACACATCTCATTCACTTTTTCACACACATTCGTAGTAGCGGCCACGTCTTCCTTTTCTGCACACACCGCTTCATATTGAAGTTAGCGGCCATGCTTTTGTTATATCCTGCTGGGCTCGCCACAAAGAGCTTTTCACACCTACCTCCCGGTCACAAACGCTATCTTACAGGAAGAACAGCGGTCGGTAAAGACAAAGTAACTGGCACAGGATCATCTGATAACATATAATAATATATTTACTTTGGGCTGTTTTCCTTTTCTTACATGTGCTTAATAGTTAAATACCTTTTGATTCTATTTTCATTTAACATTTACTTTTTATTTTACCTTAAATACGCTCAAGTTTACATGTATTATTTAAAAAAAACACATAATCAAACCAAACCTCACATGTTATAGTTAGGTTATTATTATTAAATTTCGTTATTCGGTATTTCATGATAGAAATCCATAAAAGCCTTTTTATACACATTTTACCATTAAAAATAGAAGGAAAATACACCTTTTAAAAATTGAAGTTTTACAATAAAATTTTGAAAAAGGGTACTTAAAAATAGTTCAGTTCTGTTTATATTTGATAAAGTTCGTTGTGTTAACAGTTTCCTCACAGATTATTTCTATATTTAAAAACACATTTTAAATAGTTAACCATATGGTAGCAAGTAGCTTCAGAGTCCAGAAATTGAAGGCGTAGCATTGCAGGGTGACACTGTCTTAGGTCCCACAATTTCAGCAATGGTGCCAACCAAATTTTGCAATGGACATGATAGTACTTGCAGAACAATACTGTATGCATAGTAGTCTGTACAGATGTATCATCGCAAGGACAATGGTCTAATGTTTGTCCCCAGGTGTTTCTCATGGGGAAGGCTACTAACCGATGGAAGAGATTTAATCTGAATCTGGTTAGTAAGAAACGATCAAAAATACCAATTTCAAGCGTTAGGTAAGGCTGAATTATAGGGACAGAATGGAGGACCGAAGGTTTCCTTATTTCGCTTGTAAGTCTTAGTCCATCAAGATGGCTCAGGGCCATTTCTTTCAAGTCCTTCTTGGTTATTTCACAGATCTTTTCTGGCGTTATGTAATAGTCCTCTAGGCCTAGATCGGTGAAAAAGTTTCTGATATAGGCGAGCCATTTTATTTTTCCCGAATGGTCTAGTGACATTGAGTCCGCCACAATTCCTTTAATTAACAGGTTTTTCTCTGAGGTCCATATACGCCTCCATAATAACAAAGGTTGGATTTTTGCCAGGTCCTCAATGTGCGGTATACCTAATTCAATGTGGGAAGCATACGTGGAGATTCGCCTTGGTGCCACCAGAAGAAATCTTAAGAAGGAATTTTCTGCCACCTGTAGAGCGCTAACGTCGACATGCCCCCAAACCCCAGCCCCGTACAGGGCTACTGTATGGCACTTCGCATTATACATTTTCAATAGTTCCACAGGCGGCCGTTTGCCCAGTTTTTGTGAAAAGGACATCAGAGCGGCTATTGCCCGCTTGAAGGAATGCTTTCTAGACTCAACTGCCGCTTTCCAATTAAATTTATTGTCTACCGTAATACCTAAGTAGGGGTACTGGGCCGTCAGTTCGAGATTTTGGTTATTGAGGGATATATCCCTAAACCCTTTTTTCCCTTTACCTGCCACCATTACAAAGGTCTTCTTAATATTAATGTGGAGGTCAAAGGTGCCCATGAAATCCGCATTCCTGGTTAGTGCTGTTTGTAGCTCACGTGGGGTACGGGCTAGGATGACGGCGTCGTCTGCGTAGAGCAGGGCGGGAGTCAGGCGTTGTCTTACTCGGGGGAGGTCTTGAGCCCCCTTCAGAAGCTCCGTCTCCAGGCTGTTTGTATATAAGGAGAATAAGAAGGGGGCCAAGACAGATCCCTGCCTGACTCCACGCTCTACTCCGAAGGATGCAGTAAACTCGCCCCTGACACCGTAACGTACTCTTGCGGAAGCCTTGTAGTATTGTTCTCTTAAAAAGTCTAGAAGTGAGGGGTCCACGCCCATTTGTGACAAGACTGACCATAATTTTGAATGGGATACGCAGTCAAATGCTGCGGACAGGTCCACATACGCCATATATAGTTTGTCTTTCTTTGTATGGATGTATTTTGCCACAATTATTGATAGGTTTAAAGCCTGCTCCACCGTACCAAAACCCTCTCGGAAGCCAAATTGTAAATCGGACAGTATCCCCCTATCCTCTGCCCATTGTTGGAGACGCTCAAGAATGACCCTACCGGCTACCTTGCCCACTGAATCCAACAGTGAGATGGGGCGGTAGCAGGTAGGGTCCTGACGGTCTCCTTTTTTGAAAATCGGGACCATAACTGACTTGGTCCAAGATTCCAGAAGTCCCTTTTTTGCGGCTGCCGTACACACCCTGGTCAATATGGGGGCCCAAAGGTCCGGATTATATTTAAAAATGTCTACCGGGACTCCATCGGGCCCGGGGCTTTTCCATTTTTACTTAGGTTTAGGGCCATAAGAACTTCGGAGATATCGAATTCTATTAGGATGGGGTAAGCGACAGCTGGATGAGTTATTTCTTTGTTTTCAAGAAACATTTGTTTCTTAAAAATTCTTGAAAAATGAGAAACCCATGCTCCTTCTTCTCTGGCCACTTCTATTTTTGGGAGGTCATCGTCAGCTAAGAAGGGGGATTTTACTACTCGCCAGAATTCCTCCATATTTTTGTATAGGGCACTTTAATGTAGTTCGTCCCACAAGGCATGCTTTAATTCGGCCTTTCTCTGCTTTCGGGCAGACAGATATTTTTTTCTCAGTCTGGTGATTAGCTGTGGGTCTCTATTTTCATTATTCAGGGCCACTTTAAGCTTGGTATGTGCCGAGGTGCAGCTATGATTAAACCAGCCTCTCTTGTTTAGAGTTTCTGCCTTTGATTTTTTTGTTAAAAGGCCCTTGATGACAGTTAAGATTTTGGAGAAGTTACTTATGACTTCCTCCTCTATCGTGGTTAGATCAAGGCATTTTAAGATATGGGGGTATGCTGCTTTGATCACCTCTTCGGTGATTTACCCAGGATTTATCTTCCCCCATTTTAGAGTATAACCATTTACCTGAGCCAGTTGTAGGGTGTTCTGATTCAAAGCTTTTGCTATTGTTGACTCAAGGGATTGTTGGTGTAGTAAGTTAAATTCTATCTTGATAGCAGAGTGATCCCTTAAAGTGTTTAATAGAACCTCAACGTGCTTAATCCTATTTGACAGCCCATCTGATATGAGGATGTAGTCGACAGTAGACTGGTGACCCCTCCCTACATACGTAGGTTCTAGTTTTCCTGTTTTTGGGTTTAGGTAGTTAGCTATTATAAGACCCAGGTCTGACAGAAGGTCATTCATGGCTATGTCCGATTTTGTATGACAAAAATGGGTAAGGGGGATATCCAATTCATTTTCCATTTCACTACAGTTTTTAGTAGAGTAAGGACAGGGATGCAGGTTGAAGTCCCCTCCCCATAAAAAGAAAAAAAAAACCCTCCCTCCTTTCGTCTGTCTAAAGTTAGTGAGTTTTTCATTTAAATTTAGTATTACTCTCAAAAATTCTCCTTCCTCCAAGTTATTATAAAAATTAATAAGTAGGACAGTCTCATTGGGTAGAGAGAGGGAGAGAAGCTGGAAATTTACATCCAGTTCAAGAGTAGTAATTTTTAGGTCTCGCCTTTACCATTCCACAGGAATGGGAAATGGGGAGAATTCAAGTCGGCAAAATGCTCTTCAAACCAAGGGCTTTCAGCCCCGCGGTTTTCTTGCAGTTCACGCAAACATGCACACGCATTCACGGCCAGGGCCTTCTCCTCCCCTAGCAGCACTCCTCCCACACCAGCACCTCCCCCCTCCCACACCAGCACCTCCCCTCTCTCTCCCCGCAATCACAGCCTTGCCCTAGCAGCACTCCTCCCACACCAGCACCTCCCCCCTCCCACACCAGCACCTCCCCTCTCTCTCCCCGCAAACACAGCCTTGCCGTCTGGTTTACTTCCATTTTATTTGCTTCTCAAACACAGCCTTGCCCTATCAGCAGTCCTAAACAACAAGCGGGGAGTTGCTGAACTGTTCCTAATAAGAAAGGAGACTGGCTGTACCGAAGGTGTATGTTAACACCCTTGGGCATGTTAACAAATTGCAATTCTCCTTCCTCCAAGTTATTATAAAAGTTAATAAGTAGGACAGTCTCATTGGGTAGAGAGAGGGAGAGAAGCTGGAAATTTACATCCAGTTCAAGAGTAGTAATTTTTAGGTCTCGCCTTTACCATTCCACAGGAATGGGAAATGGGGAGAATTCAAGTCGGCAAAATGCTCTTCAAACCAAGGGCTTTCAGCCCCGCGGTTTTCTTGCAGTTCACGTAAACATGCACACGCATTCACGGCCAGGGCTTCTCCTCCCCTAGCAGCACTCCTCCCACACCAGCATCTCCCCCCTCCCACACCAGCACCTCCCCTCTCTCTCCCCGCAATCACAGCCTTGCCCTAGCAGCACTCCTCCCACACCAGCACCTCCCCCCTCCGACACCAGCACCTCCCTTCTCTCTCCCCGCAAACACAGCCTTGCCGTCTGGTTTACTTCCATTTTCTTTGCTTATGAAGGGGAAATCCCTTGAAATGCGCACGCAGAACTCCCAAGCTACCTTCTGAAGAGGCATCCGAGCTGACTGGCTGGCGGTCTGCCCTCTACCACTTTCTATTTTCTCTGTGATTCTGCGCTTCTCTCGCTCATTCACTTTCAGTTTCTCCATCGCCTCCCACGACCTCTCTCTGGTTGTCCTCGCTATCTCTCGCACTCCCACGTTTTTTCTTGTTTTGCTTGTTATGGCAGAGTTGAAAAGTGCTGCGCCATCGAGAAGCCAGACACATTACTCCGAGCCATCACGCCTCTGTGTCCGAGTGGCAGCATTTCTAGGGTTGCAGCTGCGGGTACAATAGGATGAATTTCCCATTGATCAACTCACTTTCCCTTCTCCCGTCCTCTCTCGGTAACAGATGCAGTGGTGACTATTTTTTGTGTGTGTGTGTCTTTTATGGAACGCATGTAATCCTAAATCCTTATGTTTTGCAACTGGTTCTCATGTAAAGCGCTCTGACACCTTCAGGTAAAGTTCACGCTATATAAAATCGCATTAAATAAAAAAAAATTAAAAAAAGTGACAGCATATTTGCATGAGATGTAAGCTGTTAGGTGTAGGGTTGCCAGGGTCCACGCCCTGGCTGTTCTGAGTCAGAGAGTTTAGAGCCAAGACTGCAGGAAATACACACTAAAAAGCTTTTTTTTTCTCGTTCCCTTTTTTGGCGCCATGTTCTATTTCCGATCATCTGCCCAGTTTTAAGCGCGCAAATCCTAGTTGAGTATGTACAAGCCCCCTCTCCATCACCCCGCCCCGCCCCACCCATATCTGCAGGGACATGAACATTGTGGGACAGTGTGATAATGACCGTCGTCGGACAGGGTAGATATGCAGAAGGTTAAAGTGGGCGCCAAAACGCCTGCTTACGAAACTTTTTCAGAAACAGCCAATGTCTGAATACCGTCAAACCCGCCATTTTCGCGCCTACTTGTAAACTCCACATTTATTCTGAATTACAAAGGGCGCCATCACCGAAATCCCCGCCACCGACCCTGCTTAAAATGGTAGAGAGGACCGTCATTTCTACGCTTAGCACCATCATGCATAACTAACTAAGGGGCTTTGTTTTATCCCCGGGATCGCGGATCATTTCTACTTTAAAGCAAACACCCAACCTGCTCACGGAGGTCGAGATGTCTCATTGACCGAGTGTTGCACACCAGACCTGCTGTTTCACGGATAGCAAGGAGACCACCTTTTGGTGCTTGCCATTTTGGGCACCCAACAGCGCCGCACAATGCTGTCACCCCATCATATATCCACGTTTTCAGTTCCATGTGTAACTTTACAGCATTTTAAGTGCACTTAAAAGGGACGACTTTTTAGTGCTTTTTCTGCGGCTCTTTGTGTGACTCACACGAAATAAAAAAAACAGTGAAGCTTCTATAATACAGATATGTTAATAAATTAACCCATTTTGATAACTAGATCTGGGCAACATGTTAATAAAGCAGAGTCGTTTCGGTAATTTCGTGTTACTTTTGTGACTCGAAATTGCAGAAAAGTACCCAATTATGCCCGCTGGCCTAATTAGAGGAAATGGGGCACAAAGGCCCACTGCAAGAGCACAGGAAGAGAGTGTGCAAGCGTCCCACAGTATAAGCATGCTTCCAATGGGAACTTGGTGTAGAGTTCACACCCTGGTAAAGCTGCTGAGCTGGAAACCCATGGACTATGAAGGTTTTCAGCTCAGGGGTGGAAGCTTTGCAATGTCATAATCCATTGCATGTTTTTGTGTTCTCCCTAGGATATGCAGCACAGTCGCTGATGCCCTTATCTGCGCACTCGCCATGCGTGGATGTGGCCTTGGGTAGCTCATGGAAGCACTGGCACTTGGAATACTGGGCTACATAGGTCACACAGGCAAGGATTTTTGATACAGTGAAGAAGCGTTATTGAGGGAAGGAATAGTTTTCAAACATGATGTGTAACATGGTACATGTTTAGGGTGACCAGAATGTTAAAGTAAAAAAACGGGACATTTCCCAAAAATAGAAGAAGGACTACAATTTTACTTCAAACCAGCGCACAGTGCTCCTTAGCCGAGAATTACAGAAGAGGCAGTAAGAACATACATGAAATTAAATTTTTAAAGCCAATTACATGCCTATTAATAAAAAAGCTGCTAACCCTGCTTTGAAAAACATAAAATGATACCTCCCACCGTTTTCAGCCTACTCTTTCTAACAAGCACTGGCATTGCCAATAGGTCTCGCAGTAGGAAAGTTGAAGCTATTGGTTTTGTAAATGACAAAGCCCTTTATGTTTTTAAAATGAAAACAAAAAAAAGGCATTGTTATTTGCAATTGTAATAGCTCCAACTTTCCTACTGCGAGACCTATTGGCAACGCCAGTGCTTGTTATTTGTTGTATGGTATTCGCTATATAGATGGAGAAATGAACTTCCTGAAACCCAGGAGGTGTAGTTCCGTTAGTGACCATGTCTCCTGGAGACATACTATTTGATGACTGTCTAGGAAACTTATAGCTGTGCCATCCTCGATCTTGGAGCGGAGGCCGGCAATGTTCCAGGACACAAAACTCAAAGTTTGGGGATCCCTTTTTGGAGTTTGAGTTATTTGGGGTCTGGTATTACCCTCTGATTCCTTTTTTTGGGGGCTGAGATGATTTTCAGCCTGTGGTGGTCTATCCACTAACTCCAGACCGCTGTATCTATTTGTTATTGGGATGCCGCTCCAGCCCTCCCAAGATGGTGGTTCTCCATAGGGATCCCTATGGTATGGTCCTCCCCAGTCGTCCCTTTCTCTACCCCGATGTCGAGGGCCTACTGTTTGCCAGGGTCCATCGTAATGATAACCATTACGATGTCTTGGGGGGTAGAAGAAGGAAAGGCGCTTTGTTCCTATAGTGCCAGTTGGGGTCGGGTGGTCCCAGGAACAAATGTGATCAACCAATCTAGGATCATCAAAGGTGATAAGGACACAATCCCCCTGTATCATTTTTTTACCATGCCCTACCCAGGGGGCTCTTCTTACCATTAGGATCTTGGTTGAGCAATAGGGAGGAGGTGGGCGATTTGCGCTTAGCCAATGTTGGACCTTATTTTTTAGCGAACAGGTTGCTTCATTAGTATGATCTACCAATTCTGGTACGCCTGTCATTACCACTATGAAAGGACTGGCTTCCGGTGGGAGATTAACAGAAAATCTTCCATCGGGGGGTCTTCTATCCCACTCTCTGTTAGACTGTGTAGCTGGTGTTTTTGGGCCCATATTATTGTGTGCCAAATTTGTGTTTGTGGTGTTAATGTTAATCGGGGTGTTACTTAGGGTATTTTCTGATGTCTTTTTTTTTGTCAGAATCTGGTGGGCTGGTTTAGCTACCGAGGGGATAGGTTGTTTATTTTGTACGGTGGTGGTTGTAGGTAACTGTTTACCTCCCCCTGTCTTTTGTACCCCCTGATGTGTTTTAGTTTTTACAGAGGCTGTCAAATCAGCCAATGTCTTTTCTATTTGTCCCTGTCTCATTTCTAGTGGTTTGAATAGTTGTTTAAAAAGGTCTCCAATTTTAGTTAATAGTTGGGCATTGCAGTCAGAGTTACCACCGGCATCCTTACCTAATGAGAGGTCAGTTATGACTTCCCCAGTAGTGGGTGGCGGGGTGTCATGTAGTGTTTGGTGAACAATCACATTACAAGTTTCCTGATTTCGTCTCGGTGGGGTAAGGGTTTGGGTCTCTCTTGTCTTATTAGGGCCCTTATCTAGTTTTTTTGTTTTTCGATTGTTTGTGGCTGTAGGTTTTTTCTTTCTTATTGCACCCTCCCTCCTCCCTCTTGACTGTCTTATTTCCTCTGGGGTAGGATGGATCACTAAATCTGGGGTCTTTTCTAAGTTCAGGGAGAGTTGTGAGTCAGAAAGCTGTGAGACTGATAGATCAACCGTGGTTGGAAGGCTATGCCTTTGGCCACAGGCTTCACTCAGTCCAAGGTCCCTACGTTGATCCGGTGTTCGTGCATCCGCCAAATGTCCCATAGAGGACCTTTTGGCTTTTGCTAAATCTTGGGACACTCTACGTTCTATCAAGGAAATACTTTGATCTATAAAAGTATTCGCTCTGGTGATAAAATTTTCGATAGGGCCGGTGATTTGCCCGTCCTTAGCGGCAGTTTTACTTCTACTTCCACGTGTAGACATGATGGACGTGTGAGTACTGTCTCACTTACAAAGAAGAGGGTGAGCTTGTGGAAATACAGGCAGAACCCAGGGTTGGTATGGGACAACTGCCGAAAATATCAAAGATTATAAGTTACGGCTTAGGCGATCGAGCTTTTTAGGGGGGTGGCCCAGCCCAGTCTATAACAGTCTCTAACGGCCTCAAACGGCCCGCCCTTTGCCCGGGCTTCGCTCTGCGCTTTGTTCCGCACGCGTCCGGCGTGCGCGGGTGTTGGACTGGTTATGTACGTGTGCGCTGTGGGCGTGGCTTACAGGGAGAGCGGGCCAGGTGTCAGCTATTGGCCACGCAGGGACTCCTGGTAGATGGAGTCCCTGCCGTCACGCTCGCAGCCCTGTTTCGCTGCCACAGACCCCGCTGAGTGCCCTTGTGATGCAGGACCCGCGAAGCGGGTTCGGCGAACAGTGTCCGTGGGCTCAGGAGGCAAAGCAGAGCAGGTTGGTCGCAGCACAAAGTCCTGTGGTCCGCTTAATCCAGGATGCAAATAAAGGAGAATCCCACCAGGGCAGGAAGGAAGGGCTGATTTTCAGTCAGCCGGTGCGCTGTGGGCGTGGCTTAGAGGGAGAGCGGGCCAGGTGTCAGCTATTGGCCACGCAGGGACTCCTGGTAGATGGAGTCCCTGCCGTCACGCTCGCAGCCCTGTTTTGCTGCCACAGACCCCGCTGAGTGCCCTTGTGATGCGGGACCCGCAAAGCGGGTTCGGCGAACAGTGTCTGTGGGCTCAGGAGGCAAAGCAGAGCAGGTTGGTCGCAGCACAAAGTCCTGTGGTCCGCTTAATCCAGGATGCAAATAAAGGAGAATCCCACCAGGGCAGGAAGGAAGGGCTGATTTTCAGTCAGCCGGTGCGCTGTGGGCGTGGCTTACAGGGAGAGCGGGCCAGGTGTCAGCTATTGGCCACACAGGGACTCCTGGTAGATGGAGTCCCTGCCGTCACGCTCGCAGCCCTGTTTCGCTGCTACAGACCCCGCTGAGTGCCCTTGTGATGCGGGACCCGCGAAGCGGGTCCGGCGAACAGTGTCCGTGGGCTCAGGAGGCAAAGCAGAGCAGGGTGGTTGCAGCACATAGTCCTGTGGTCCGCTTAATCCAGGATGCAAATAAAGGAGAATCCCACCAGGGCAGGAAGGAAGGGCTGATTTTCAGTCAGCTGGTGCGCTGTGGGCGTGGCTTACAGGGAGAGCGAACCAGGTGTCAGCTATTGGCCACGCAGGGACTCCTGGTAGATGGAGTCCCTGCCGTCACGCTCGCAGCCCTGTTTCGCTGCCACAGACCCTGCTGAGTGCCCTTGTGATGCGGGACCGGCGAAGCGGGTCCGGCGAACAGTGTCCGTGGGCTCAGGAGGTAAAGCAGAGCAGGTTGGTCGCAGCACATAGTCCTGTGGTCCGCTTAATCCAGTTAGGTAAAATACTTTGCTATTTGCAATGCCCATAGCTCTAACTCGTGAAAATGCAAAAACCTATTGCATTGCAAATGCTTGTTTTTGTTAGGCAACTCCAGGTAAAATTTGGTAGCGATGAACAGAAAAGAAAATATTGATCCACACTCCCCATGAAAAAACTCCCAGTGTGTTTTTCAGAAACAAACTCCGACTTTGTAAACATTTGGTGGATTGCCATCAAAATCGAATGTGGGCGTCCACCACATTTTTATGCTCTTAAAAGAACCCCTGTCAATGTACAAAGGTGACGAAGTTTCAACTGGACTAGTCAGGCCTTTCGTTCTGTGGTGAACCAAATACCAAAACTGCCTCAGCATTAAAAGAAGCGTAAGTGCTACTGAGCTTTCAAGATACTGGTAGCAAAGGCCCATTGAAGTGGACTCCGTAGACGGCATTGACTCAGTTTAGGTTCATGTCCCATTGAGTACCATGACGCTATGAGACGAATTGGGGTCTTAATTAGTCTAATCCTGCGCTATCTCTTGATGTGATACTAAACCCTAGTTCTTGATAAACTTGACATAGAGGGAAATAGCATTTACAATGCACCATTTACCACGCAAGCCTTTTCCCCGCATGCCTTTACAACAAAATACCAAGTATATATATCAGATGTGTGTGTATATATCACCTACAGGCGGTTGCCAATAGGTAGTTCTAGTTAGGATTTAGTTTAAATAGGAAGAGCGTTTTTTGATTTGCCAATAACTTTGGTGTCATTTGATGAATCCTTGTGAAATTTTTAAAAGTAGTTTGCAACTAATTTTATCTGCTATCTTTTTTCGGGGTGATCTGTCAAGCGGGGGCTTAGAAGGGGGTCCCAAAAACGCTTTTTCCCTGTGTTAATTTCCATAGGAAATTTAGACATGGCTACAGCCCTGACCTGCTTATCAGAATGACACCAGATTTGGCAGGAAAACGGATATTGATTCTGGGAAGTGCCTTTTTGTGATTTCTTTAAATCTGTACAGTAGTTGCAGAGTTATTTAAAGAAATACCTTGGGACACGGAGGACCCCCAACACCTCCCAATCTCGTGCTGTGATCTGATTGGCTACCAACACTTCAAACCAGGTAGTGTTGGAAGCCATCTTGTGGCTCTGCTTGAATCAAGTCACAGAAAAAAACATTTAAAAAAAGAAAATGGTGTCGGGTAGAAACACCCTGACCCCACTGGGTCTCTTTGAGGGAGTCCCACAAGGACCTCACAGGATCAAAAAAGCATTAAATTTTTTTTATTTCAGCAGGATCCGTGGACCCTGCTAAATTTTTTGTTGTTAAACCAAGCGTGGTCTCCTGTGTTGGGCCCAGGTGGCCAGGTCCTGAGGGCATTTCTAAAAATAATAGAGTGAGGGGCACACAGGTCCCCTCCATCAATCAATCAATCAATCAAGACATTTATATCGCGCACTACTCATCCGGAGGGTCTCAAGGCGCATGGGGGGGGGGGGTCTGCTACTGCTCAAACAGCCAGGTCTTGAGCTGCTTCCTGAAGGTGAGGTGGTCTTGGGTCAGGCGGAGGCGGGTCGGGAGGGCGTTCCAGGTCTTGGCGGCCAGGTAGGAGAAGGACCTTCCTCCTCTGGTGGCTCTTTGGATGCGGGGGACGGCGGCGAGGGCGTGGCTGGTCGATCGGAGATGGCGGGTGGGAGCGTAGAAGTTGAGGCGGCTGTTGAGGTAGCCCGGGCCTTGGTTGTGTAGGGCTTTGTGTGCGTGGGTGAGGAGACGGAAGGTGATTCTTTTGTTGACCGGGAGCCAGTGCAGGTCTCTCAGGTGTCTGGAGCTGTGGCCGTGTCTGGGGATGTCGAGGATGAGTCTCGCCGATGCGTTCTGGATTCGCTGGAGTCTCTTCTGGAGCTTGGCGGTTGTTCCGGCGTAGAGGGCGTTGCCGTAGTCCAGACGGCTGGTGACGAGGGCCTGGGTGACCGTCTTCCTGCTCTCGGTGGGGATCCACCTGAAGATCTTGCGTAGCATGCGCAGGATGTTGAAACAAGATAATAATAATAATAATAAAGAGCTTGTTGAGCGCTCAGTAACGCCATCGCGGCGTGTCCCTGCGCTAAAGCTATCAGTGAAGCAGCATGACATGAGGTCCTATGCTCTACGCCGTGTATAGATGTGTTTTAAGCAAGGCCCTAAACCGTGTTTCACTGTTCTCCAGTCTCAAAACAAGGGGAAGTTTATTCCATTGTTGAGCTGCTTGTAGCGCAAAGGATCGTCCGCCTAATCTAGCCTTCCTTATCCTGGGGGATAAGGAAGAGGATGAGGAGACGGCGTTGACTTGTCTGGTCATGGAGAGGGAGGAGTCCAGGATGAAGCCCAGGTTGCGTGCGTGGTCTGTCGGTTTGCGTGCGGTGCCCAGGGCGGGGGGCCACCAGGAGTCGTCCCAGGCGGAGGGTGAGGGGCCCAGGATGAGGACTTCCGTCTTGTCTGAGTTCAGTTTCAGGCGGCTGGTCATCATCCACTCGGCTACGTCTTTCATCCCTTCGTGCAGGTTGGCTCTGGCGGTGGCGGGGTCGTTGGTAAGGGAGAGGATCAGCTGTGTGTCGTCGGCGTAGGAGATGATGTTGAGGTGGTGTTGGCGTGCGATGGCCGCAAGGGGGCTCATGTAGACATTGAAGAGGGTGGGGCTGAGCGAGGAGCCCTGAGGGACGCCGCAGATGACTTCGGTGGCTTCTGATCTGAACGTGGTAGGCGGACTCTCTGTGTCCTTCCAGCGAGGAAGGAGATGGTCCACTCCAGTGCCTTCTCCTGGATACCGATGTTGCTGAGGCGCTGCACTAGAGTGCGGTGGCAGACAGTGTCGAATGCTGCGGAGAGGTCTAGGAGGATGAGGGCCGCTGTTTCTCCTTTGTCAAGCAGGGCTCGGATGTCATCGGTGGCGGCGATGAGGGCGGTCTCGGTGCTGTGGTTGGCCCTGAAGCCCGACTGTGAAGGGTCGAGGGATCCGTTCGTCTCGAGGAAGGCGGCCAGCTGCTTGTTGACTGTCTTCTCAATGACTTTGGCTGGAAACGGGAGGAGCGAGATGGGGCGGTAATTCTTGAGGTCGGTGGGGTCTGCCGTAGGTTTCTTTAGTAGAGCGCTGAGTTCGGCGTGCTTCCAGCTCTCGGGGAAGGTGGCGGTGTTGAAGGAGGTGTTGATGATGTCCCGCAGGTGGGGTGCGATGACGGCGTCGGCTTTGTTGAAGACGTGGTGAGGGCAGGGGTCGGTCGGAAATCCGGAGTGGATCGAGTTCATCATGCGGATGGTGTCTTCGGTGCTGATAGGGGTCCAGGCGTTGAGGGTGGTGGTGGGGGGCGATGGTGCAGATGTGAGGAGCGTTGGTTGTGAGCTGAAGCTGTTGTGTATGTCCGTGATCTTGTTGTGGAAGTAGGAGGCGAGGGAGTTGCAGAGGTCTTGCGATGGGGTGACGTCGTTGTTTCCGGCGTTGGGGTTGGAGAGCTCTTTCACGATGATGAAGAGTTCCTTGCTGTTGTGTCCGTTGTTGTCCAGCCGCTCCTTGAATGCTGTTTTCTTGGTGGCGCGGATCAGTTGATGGTGCTTTCGGGTGGCGAGCTTGGTCATGTTGTCTGGTGTAGGGTCTCTTCTCCATGCTTTCTCGAGGACTCGGCAGTTCTTCTTGGACCTCTTGAGTTCGTCGGTGAACCATGGGGCCTTCTTGCTGCCGAGTCTGCTGGGCGGGGTCCTCAGGGGGGCGAGGTCGTCTGCGCAGCTGCTGATCCACTTCGAGAGGTTCTCGGCTGCCTGGCTGGGGTTCGCAGAGCTGGCGGGAGGGTGCTGGCTCAGGGATGCGGCGAGCTGGTCGGCAGTGATCTTGTTCCAGCTTCTTCGTGCAACCTGTTGCTGGCGGTGGTGGATCGTGGCTCTTCTGAAGCTGAAGTGGACGCAGCTGTGGTCCGTCCAGTGGAGCCCAGTGACGTGGCTGAAGGCGATGTCTTTGCTGGATGAGAAGACGGCGTCGAGTGTGTGTCCGGCGAGGTGGGTGGGGGTGGTCACCAGCTGCTTGAGTCCCAGGTTGGCGAGGTTGTCGAGCAGAGAGGTGGTGTTGCGGTCGTTGTTGTCCTCCAGGTGGAAGTTGAGGTCCCCGAGGAGGATGTAGTTAGCGGAGGGGAGGGCGTGCGAGCTGATGAAGTCGGCGATGTCTTCGCTGAATTGTGTGCGTGGTCCCGGGGGTCTGTAGATGAGGGTGCCTCTGAGGGTGGTATTGGGGTCGGTGTGGATCTGGAAGTGCAGGTGTTCGGCGGCTGTGATGGTGTTGTCGGTGTTGGTCGTGACGCGGATGGTGTTCTTGTGGACGATGGCGATGCCTCCTCCAATCTGTTTGACGCGGTCCCTCCGGGTGATCTTGTGTCCGTCCGGGATGGCGATGGCGACGTCGGGCGCTGAGGAGGCGTTCATCCAGGTTTCCGTGAGGAATTCGACGTCTGGGGATGTGGTGTCGAGGAGGTCCCAGAGTTGGACGGCGTGTCTGTGGACGGAGCGGGTGTTGAGCAGGATGCACTTCAGTTGGCTGCTGCTGGTGTTCGGCTTGGAGGGGGCGGGAGCCTTGCAGGTCCGGATGCAGGTGAACTTGCAGTAGTGGCAGCTGAAGGGTCCATGGGTGCGTCTCGGGGTGGCTTGGTAGCATCCCGGGACTCGGCCGGTGTTGAGTGCGATGAGGGTGGCGGCGTCGTACGTCTGGCGGGTGTGCTGGGGTCCGCGGGGGCCAGGGGTTCCGGCGCTGGGCGCGGTCCAGGCGCGGACGGGCGCAGACAGGCTTACCTTTGGCGCGCCTTCGGCACACAATTGGTGCGCCCGCTGCGCGTGTACGCTGCGCGTCTGCACGGTCGCCATATATGGCGAAGTGTCAGGGAGGGAGGAGCGGGGAGGGTAGACAAAGGAAAGGGGGCATGGCCGCTGGCACGGCGGCGGGAAGCGGGGAGCGGGGCGGGGGGCCACAGGGGAACACGGGGACACAAACTAATGCAAGGAGTACCCAAAAGGACAACACAGGCTCAGGGGGAGAGAATTACAGTAAATTGGCAACAGTGGCGCGAAAAAAGAAATACAAATAGCGCGGCAGTCAGCAGAGAAGAGGCAGCAGGCTCAGCGAGGCTGAGTCGAGCAGGGGGGCACACGCAGAGGCGGCAGGCTCAGCGAGGCTGAGTCGAGCAGGGGGGCACACGCAGCAGCTGGTGGCCGTGCGGTGCGGGGGTGTCCTGGGAGCAGGTCACACTCACCCGCACTGCACGGTCGCCATATATGGCCAAGTGTCAGGAAGGGAGGAGCTGGGAAGCGGGGAGGGTAGACAAAGGAAAGGGGGCGTGGCCGCTGGCACGGCGGCGGGAAGCAGGGAGCGGGGCGGGGGGCTCAGGGGAACACGGGGACACAAACTAATGCAAGGAATACCCAAAAGGACAACACAGGCTCAGGGGGAGAGAATTACAGTAAAGTGGCAACAGTGGCGAGAAAAAAGAAATACAAATAGCGCGGCAGTCAGCAGAGAAGAGGCGGCAGGCTCAGCGAGGCTGAGTCAAGCAGGGGGGCACACGCAGAGGCGGCAGGCTCAGCGAGGCTGAGTCGAGCAGGGGGGCACACGCAGCAGCTGGTGGCCATGAGGTGCGGGGGTGTCCTGGGAGCAGGACACCCCATGAAGCTGAATATTGCCCCAGGGGCCATCACCTACCCGGGGCTTCTTTAAAAATGAAAGTTGGGGAGGCTCGCACAGCAGGGTAGGAAAAATCCGAAAAATTGTACTAGTCCTGCAGGTCTAGTACCTTGGAAAATCCCATCGACCTAACTGTAACCCTCTTGACCTCTGTCTCTGAAAACAGAGCAAAAGTGACAAGGTAACAAGATTTAAAGGCATCTTTATTGCTCATTCCCTTTGTGAGCAATAAAAATGCCTTTAAATCTTGTTATCTTGTCACTTTTGCTCCGTTTTCAAAGACAGAGCACAAACGTTAGTTTGTCTTCCTACTCGTCAGAAAAGGCGAGTAGGACCTAAAAATAGTTTGTCCTAATCAATTCTCCCTCGCAAATACAAGCGGGCGAATGGATTTGTCGAGCCCTGTACAGCCTCCCCCACTGCCCAGGAACCATTACCTCCCTGGAGGCTCCTTGACTCCCCACCTGCCCCGGTGTCCGCCACCTCCCTGGGGCTTTCTCTTTACACAAAGCGGGAGTCGTGCGGACCACCCTTCCTCCACCCTGGGGGCTGCCACCCTCTCAGGGCTTTAATTTTAAATAATGCGGGGGCCACACAGAACCCCTGCCACCTCCCTGGGCCTTTTGCCAATTTGGATGGGGGGGCCAGCGTGGTCTTCCCGGAGACCCAGGGACCACCTCTCAAGGGCTCTAATTTTAATTGATGTGTGGGGCCCACACAGACCCCCCTGCAACCCCAGGGACTGCCACCTCTTTTTTTGTTAAATGTATTGCAGGGGACATATGGCCCCTCTGCAGCCCTGGGGAAAATATGAAGAACTTGCAGCCAATAATGGCCCTGGGCACCCCAGGCCAGACTCCTGCTATTTCCCGGGGTGCCCACCCCTGGAACATATCTGTTTGTTGTGGCTTGGCGGGAGCTATAGCGCTCCGGCCAAGCCACAGCAAACTGTGTTCCACTTCTAGCAAGCAAGAGCAGAAAAAAATGCTCTTGCTTGCTGAACGCGGGGCATTATGGGGCAAGATTCTAGAGTTTAGTGAATATTATTGTATTAGCTCTCAGCTGAGCCTTAGAGCCTGCCCCCTGAGGAGGGTTTTGATATTGGATACTATAATATTCACTGCACTTTAGAATTTTGTCCCATAATGCTTTGCAGGGCCTTTTGGTTGGGATTGTATTTTTGCCCATACCTGTGCTTGGGGTGGTCCTAGGAGGATGGGACCACCACCATATCATTTCAGCATCGTGTGCTGTTTGTGTTCAAGGATTCTGCTTGGTCCTCTCCCTAGGTTAGGAAGGACCCCAAAATCATCACTTCTCTCACTGCTTGCTGTATTTTCATTTTCACTTTTGTGAGATGATTATATACATTTTAGCATGTAATAATGTTACTAGTCGTTTTCCCAAGGGTATGTGAGGATTCTGTTTTCTTAATTGTGGTGAGACAGAATGGAGTTGCGGAGCAGAATTCACTGAGTTTTTTATCAATTCCACAGAATTCGGTGTAGTGGTACTCCGCCAACTACGCCCACTCTTATCTGTGTGTTCATATTTTGTGTGTGTGTTTGTGGACCTGTGCAAACCTTTGTATGTGTATTTCTTTGTAGGTACACCCTTTTCTGCCGTAGAAGATAGAAAGCCTCTTTTAATTAGGTATTCCCCAAGCCTGCCTTACAAATTAAAAAACACATTAAATGACATTAGCACACCCGCAATTTTCTATGTATTCACAATCACATTTATCCCAAACACGGATTGTTTTTCCTCCATTCCTACTTCCAAACTAGAGGCGTAGCTTCCATTTGCGCAGCAGGTGCAGTGGCACCAGGGCCCACTGAACTCCTAATTATTGCTGTATTTCACAGTTTAACATGGGTCAAAGAGGGAATTTCTTTCTTGGACTAGAGCCCCTGACACACTGGCTACTGCTGTCACCTAGCTTTGCTGGAGAACAAATGTTATTTGCGAGAGGGATGCTGTATGAAAGAGTAAAGACTCGTTGGATATTGTTCTATACGTGAAATACATCAGCTTTAGAGTTGGAAATGATTATCAGCCCGTCAGTGGCAGGAAGTTCCATTGGGGAGCATGGCACTGCTTAACAGGACTGAATGTGAACACAGCTTAGTAGGGGAAGCTGCCCAGCGCATTACCTTTGCTTGTGTTCTAGGCCTTGTCATAAAGTTTGGCCAACTTAATTAGATATGGTGATCTCCTGTATGTGCTGCAAGCAAGTACACCATACCACCGAGATATTAAGGCGCTAAGAGCCCTGCCCGTTGGGGAAGGTTACTTGTGAACCACAGAGACTTGAAGGAGGAGCAGCCATAAAGACAAGCCGCAGGGCAGTCTGGAGGTCAGCCAGCGTGTAACCCTTATTACGTATAATCTCTTTAGTGCGGATGGGGCCGGTAAAAGCAGTTATCTTCCCCACGTAAATATGATATCTGGAAATACAGAGCATATATATACTTAAACACTGAAAACTGCCAACATTTCTGTGTGAAAATGTGGGCGAAATGAGGAATTACAAGGGGAATTGGAGAAGTATATCACAAAACGTGTAATAGATGATTAGAGCAAAGCTATTTCCAATGGGAGGGCCAGCACTTTGTACAGTTGTCCGGTACTTCTATGGGCAACTGTGCCGCGCCGGTCTACGCCAATGCCTTCATGAAATATTTTGAAGAAAACAATATACTGAACCTCAAATCTTGGAAGACACATGCCAGGATTTTCCTAAGGTACATTTATGACATCTTTGTCTTGTGGCAAGGAGACCATGAATCTTTGAACAATGCACTACTACAACTGAATCATATTAATGATCGCATTCAATTCACCCATGAGGTCAACCAAGAAACTATCATCTGGAAACTGACCTACACAGAAAATCCACTGATAAGAATAACACTCTGCATTACAAATCTTTTCACCAGACGGCTTTGAAATACCACCTACCACAGCAAACGAATAGTATCTGAAACTACCAAGTTTGAAGAACAGGCAACCACTATGATCAGACGGTTTGAACAAAGAGGTTATCCGCAAACCATTCTTAAAAATGCCAAAGAACGTTGTGATAAATTGAGTCAACAGGAGGCATTGACCTTTAAAAACAGAGACACCAGCAAAAGACCTGTGGTCGTATCAAAATATTCAGTCAATCCGAGATCATATAAGACATCTATACTCAAACATTGGTCAATCCTAGGTACTGAACCTGATTTCAAGCACATTTTTCAAGGTCCACCATTATTTGCCTACAAAAGAGGTCACAACCTAAAAGAAATTATCACCAAACCGAAACAAGTAACCTCCACCATCTACAAAGGCAATCAACCTTGTTTTAACTGTCAAAATTGTAACAACCTTATCAGAGGGTCAATCTTGAAACACCCCATGAAAGGCACCGACATCAAGCTGAAACTCAATGCCACATGTGATACCGAAAATCTGGTGTACATCATCAAATGTCCTTGTGGATTGATCTACACAGGGAAAACTTCTTGCAAGTTAAAGACACGTATTAATGAACACAAAAGCAACATCAGGACTCAAAACCTTCAATCTTCTGTAGCAGCTCCCTTTAAAGAACTTAGACACAACATCAGTCAATTACGATTTGCTGCTGTTGAAGTGGTGCCTAAGCGCGATGACAGAGACAATACTAACTTTATCTTGCAAAGGGAAAATTACTGGATAAAATTTCTGCAATCGTCAAAACCTTTGGGTTTAAATGATCGGATGGAATTTTTGTGTTACCTATGAAGTCATGAATTATCTGTATTTCTTGATATCTGTTTCTTACATACTGTCTACATTTTATCTACTTTTTTCATTTACTGGTACATTACTGGGCAGTATTAATCCATTCAGTTTCACTATTTGCCTTTCATCTTCCAAATACACCGTTACAAGATGGCCACCACCATATGTGTCCTCTTTCTATGTTTACATTACTAGTTCACTTTCCCCCTTCACTATTTCTTTTTCACAAACACACGCTTTGGTGCAAAGATAGCTGAACGGCGTTGACACGCTGTTCGTTTCTGAACCTTCAAGTAAGTTTGGTCCACTCGCCGCTAGCACATTCTTTTAACCGACCGCACTTCTCCACACGGTATATCCGGCTTGATTTATCTGGGCTCACGCTCTTTCTTTAACTTGTTACTATTTTCGGCACACTTTACTTTGACACATTATCTCACTTGGTAATTACGATTTTCGTACACTGCCTATCATGTTTTCATTTTTCATTCCAACCTCGAGCTACTTGCACTTTCTAATATTCGTTTCTTACACCTCGGGTAAACGTGATACATTCATGGTTTATTTCTGATCAGGATTTCTAGGGACTATCAACTTATCTTCCTCTTCATAGTGCTTGATATTTTGGTTTTATGCTACTCGTTTTTTGTAATTTTACTTATGGTTTTTGATACAATTATGGTTGAATCAGTAATGATTTTGCAGCATGTGATTTATTTTATTCTGTAAATGTTTGTGCAATGTGACACTTGAAAAGATCCTACATATATTTTTTCTACATTATTTTCAGACTACCCCTGACGAAGGACTTTAAAAGTCTGAAATGCATTGGGTGAACTCTCAATGGTCTTTTTGAAAATCTTGGGAAATTTAAGGATGTTAAACTAGCAATCAGCTACATGATACATACAATTTCCTGTGAAGAAACATGGAATAAATTACGATGGAAATCATGATTTTTTGAAGTTTGAATATATTCTTCAAGACATTCACACATCAAATTGGTTTTGCTCAGAGAGACGACACTCATTCCAAGTGTTGCAACCTGTTTATAGATGATTAGAGGACAGCCGTGTTGGAGACCTTAAATGTTTAGTGATGTTTGTTTTAAAAACACTGTGGTTGTTGCACACTGGGTTGCTCGGTTGAAGGCGTGAGTCGAAACGCGTAGGCATTGTGTGTTGAGTGTTGCTGCATTATAGAATTAATAAAACAGTAGTGAGTGCTTGGACAATGGTGTGTCGTCTTCGTTGGACACAGAGTGAGAGTGCGGCTGATCGTCCTTTGAATGAAGTCGTTTTGAGGTGGCTTATCGCAGGGCCATTGTTGTAAATCATTATGCGTGGTTAAGGCATATGCATGGTAAAGACTTGCGTGGTAAAGGTGTTACGTGGTCAAGGCATATGCATGGTAAAGACTTGCGTGGTAAAGGTGTTTCGTGGTAAAGGCATACGTGGTAAAGGCATTTGTTGGATTGTATGACATTACAATTATTCTAATCCTACACTATCTCTTGACTTGAAACTAAACCCTGAGCATTGATAAACTGGACACAGACAGCCCAAAAAAAGTGTTCACCTCCTCAGTTAGGACCTCCCAGGTGAGCTTCTGAAATGAAGCTTGTGAGCTCCGTACTGCCAACCATGGCCTCTTCACTATCAGGCCATTATCATACATCTGCTGTGTGCATGCTTCAAGTGTGTACCCTGCCACAGCTAACAATGAACCCTGTCGAGTGAGTACACAGACCGAGGGGATTAGGGAGCTAAAGGACATGGAATGAGGTAAACCTGGATAAAAGAAATATGGGAATGGAGAAATGAGACTTCACCTGTGGACATCAGACACCTCCTCCCGCTCTACCAAAGCCCTGTTGAGTCACAAAGTAGCATCCTGGCCTTCAGACAGACAACAATAAGTCAAATATCTTGTAAATGTTGAAAAACAAAAACAATTATTAATATGCACACATCTGTTTGATGCTTGATATTTCAGTTAAATTATTGGTTGTGATGGATTCTCTATAAGGATTAAATGACTGATATCGTTGAATAATAAATTACATGATTTAATGTTTGTTTGCCAAATCTGTGTGCGCAACATAAAGTCGGGCCCATTATAATAACCCCTCATTCTGTTTTACAAAAAACCCTGGAAGGAGCTGCTGATTGAAATACAACATGATCTTAACTTTAACTAGTTTAGGAAGAACTAAAGTCTTAGGGGCAGATTTATGTCAGACTTGCGCCACGTTTACGCCGCCGTTGCGTCACGCAACGGCACAGAAACGTGGTGCATCCCTGCGACCTATTTACAACGTGACGCATCTAGGCAGATGCGTCACGTTGTAAAGCCCTGCGACACATGGAACCTGCATCAGGTTTCATGTGGGCGTTCTGTCGCAGGGTGGGCGTTCCCTCGTAGGAAAGCCCCGTAAAACTGACGCAGTGAAATCTACAAGATTTCACTGAGTCAGTTTTACGAGGCTGCTGCGTCAAATCCTTACGCTTGCTTGAAGCAGGCGTAAGGAGTGACGCACCACGTTATGTATGGGTGGCCTCTGTACATTGCAGGAGTTGCGTCGCACTTGCGACGCTACTCCAGCAATGAGCCGCCCGTACACCACAAGATGCGTCACACATCTGCCCTTCCTTGCACCATGGTGCGCCGCATTCTAAATGCGGCGCATCTGTGGTGCAGCAAGGAGGGAATTGCGTGACGCATCAGATCTGGCGCATCCCTGCTGATTTGCAGAGATGCGCCAGAACTCATAAATCTGCACCTCACTTTTGTAAGTTGTCATTCAGTTCAGAATCAGGCACTAGTTTAAGGGAGATGGATATATATTACGCTGATAGAAAATCCACCTCAACTCAGGATAATGCTCCAGTCTTCTAGGTTACTAGGATCCAGAAATGCTTGAGCCAGGAGGGCTGTAAATGTGTTGAAGGTGACTTAGGGCCTTATTACGAGTGTGGCGGTCTTCCAATGGGACTACCACAGCGGCGGTACCAGGCAGACTGCCAAGCCCATTGAGAGCCCGCCGCCGGATTATGACCTAAATCCAGGGTGGGTGGGCGGTGCAGCAGCGATCTTGCAGGGGCTGTATTAGGCTCATTGGAGAGCCTAAACAGCATACCACCACCTTAAGAGTGCCTGCAGCACGTTCCTGCACCATGTCATGCATGGCACACTGTGCAGGAACAAGGGCGCAATTCCATGGGGTGGCACAACATGTGCCCCCCCCATGCAACCCCAGGAGCAGAATCGTCCGGGGCCCTGTGAGGGCCCCCTTACCTGCATGTCCTTGATCCTTTTCATGGCGGGGTCCCCGCCAGGGAAAAGGACGGCGGATATGCAGACCGTAATATGATCGGCGATGTCGGTATCCGCACTGCCAACATATTCGGGGTGTTTGCAGACCGCCTCCACAGCAGGATCCTTGATCCTGGCGGGGGGGCAGTCCCACCACCACACTCATAATACAGCGGACAGTCTGCCTGGATGGTGGCAGTTGGACCGCAACCGCGAGTACGGCGATCATGAGGACCGTCGCACTTATAGAAAGACACTTAATAAGCTGCCAGGTAAAGGCGGGAGTTGACATTTGAGCTGATCCAGTATGAACAGGAAAGCATTGTGGAAAAAGGTGTCTGGAGTTACCTTTGTCATATATACTTCCTAAAGAGCTAACTTTGTCATGTATACTTCCTGAAGAGTTACCTTTGTTATACACTTCCTAAAGAGTTACCTTTGTTATATACTTCCTGAAGAGTTACCTTGGTTAAATATTTCCTGCAGAGTTACCTTTGTTATACACTTCCTAAAGAGCCACCTTTGGTAGATACTTCCTGAAACTGAATTAACGGCAGCGCTTCCTGATTCCTCTCTTTTTCCACAATCTGTTCTGTTTAATTGAAATCTTGTCCATGTACATCTACCTAAAACTGTACCTGTAGCACGAGTGCTCTGTGACTGCCCTTTCTTTAGTAAGTTACTCGGTGAATAATGGTAAATCACTGCCTTTTCAGAAGTAAATACAATGTGACATGTTCAACCACAGTTTTAATGAAATATCCATGTATGGTCAAATGTTCCTTACTAAATTTCAAATATGGTAGAGAAGAGATGTCTTCTACAGCTGGTTAAATATTGTGTATTCACATTCTTTACGTTTGCATTTAGTAATATTGCATTTCTTTACATCCAACAGAAAATAAGCCTTAAATGCACGGATTGATTATGAATAATGAAGATAACACATCAAACCTCCAAAAATTATCAAAAATAAGGAGCTCCAAAAACATCAGTGAAATCAGAGGCAGAGGACAGATCCAGGAAGAAGCAGTCAAAGGCAATTCAGTGAGTGTCCGAGTCTGAGCTCTGCACCTCGACACCCCAAGACGAAGAAATTACCTCAACAAAATTGAGGCAACACAACTGACAAACCACCTGCTGTATAAACAAGCGTCCAACACCAGCTTTGATCATGAGGCCGGTATGAGAGTTGGAGGAAGGTCTCGTGTCTATTTGGGATCCATAGCTTGGAACAAACTCCCTCTTCAGCTTTGAGCTGTTAGCAACATGATAATGTTTAAAAAAGGTTGAAAACTTGGCTTTTTGTCCATGTTTGAAACAACCGGATTTACTTTCTTTTCTGACCTGTGCTTTGCCCCGGGACACTCTTTGGAGTAGCTGTACACATTACCAGTCGCTTCATCATCATGATATGGCTAGAGCAGTGCTTCGCTATCTAAACTGGCAACAGACCACCATTCAGTGTTCTAGGTGTATTGCAAACTCTTTCTAGCCAAACCGCAGGCACGAGGGAAAAGCACAATGAAGTGGAGCCTAACAACTAAAGGCTGAAGGAAAGGGGAGTTCTGCTCTCTGAAGTACAGAGTATTGTCCCAATTTGCACCTACCGGAAGGAAGATTAAGCTTTACCCGCAAGCAGGCGAAGCCATTATCCACTCTAAAGATGCAATCACCCACAAGGAAGCCTTACTGATATTATGAATGTGGCAGGTATTTAGTGAGTCTTGTATTTTATTGTTAAATCAGAAATCAAGCGTCCAAAATATAACACGCATACAGGGAATGTGAAAATAACGCAAGTAGTTTATTAACTATGCTGACCCTTCAGGAAACACGGTCAGGAAAAAAATCGTGCAATTCCACTGAATATGTCAAGAGATTTAGCCAAATAGAAACCATAAAAGAGCATCAGCGAATACAAACAGGGGAAAAACCATACCATTGCAAGGAATGTGTAAAGAGCTTCAATCACATTGCAAACCTCCACAGACATCAGAGAATACACACAGGGGGGAAACCATACCATTGCAGTGAATGTGCCAAGAGTTTCAGTACCTTAGCAGAACTCAAAACACATCAGCGAACACACACAGGGGAAAAACCATACCATTGCAAGGAATGTGTAAAGAGCTTCAATCACATTTCAAACCTCCACAGACATCAGAGAATACACACAGGGGAAAAACCATACCAGTGCAGTGAATGTGGAAGTAGTTTTAGGGTACAATCAAACCTCCACACACATCAGAGAACACACACAGGGGAAAAACCATACCATTGCAGTGAATGTGTGAAGAGCTTCAGTCTGTTAGCACATCTCCAAATACATCAGCGAACACACACAGGGGAAAAACCATACCAGTGCAGTGAATGTGTAAAGAGCTTCAGTCAGTTAACAGACCTCCGGAGACATCAGCGAACACACACTGGGGAAAAACCATACAATTGCAGTGAATGTGGAAGTAGTTTTAGTTTACAATCAAACCTCCACACACATCAGAGAACACACACAGGGGAAAAACCCTACCATTGCAATGAATGTGGCAGTAGTTTTACTTACTTTTCAGCATTAAGAAATCATCAGCGAGCTCTCAAAGAGCAAAAAAATCTTTTAAATGCCATGAATGCTTGAAAAGCTGTAGTCCATTATCAATTCTAAACAGGCATCAGCGAACACACGCAGAAGAAAAGCCTTCAAGTGCAGTGAATGTGTGAAGAAATGTAGTCAATTATCAAGCCTATATAGACATCAGCTTGCACTCACTCTGTAAATACCGTACAACTGTAGTGAGTGTAGAAGTACCTTTAGGAAATCTTCCGCATTAAGGATTCATCAGTTAATGCACACAGAGAAAAAACCTTTCAGGTGCAGTGAATGTGTGAATATCTTCTGTCAGTTATTAAACCTACAGATACATCAACTAACACACACAGAGTAAAAATGGGCATTGCAATGAATGTCAGAAGTAATTTTGTCAATTGCGAACACACCTGGGGTAAACCTTACAATTGCACTAAAAGTGTGACGAGCTTTTGTCAATTTCTGATCCTACATAGCCTCAGCGAACACACACCTTCATTTAACTCACTTAGAAATAATCCTAGAGATGCAATGAATTCAGAAAGAAATGAAGAACATTAACAATAATATTGACTCATCTGAGGACATAGACAGGAGCAGAACAGTGCAGTTATTGTGACATGAAGGAATTCCAGGAACAAATATATAATTATGTGGGATATTCAAATACCAGATGAATGAAGACTCGACTAGAAGAAATGAAGAAAACCAAAGATTTGTAGAATAATAAAAGTGTCTGTTCCCAGTGATTGTTCACTTCGGTACACATAGAAAAAACAATGTGATATAACAGGAAATCCACTGGGAGACTAGCACAATGTGGAATAAAAGAAAAGAAACACTGGTGGTTTTTATTTAGCGATGAAGATTTACAAAGGAAAACATCCAAGAGTTCCTGTTCATGCTAACTGTAAAAGTGTAGGGATGAATACGATTCTGCCTGCACACATTGCTATATTAGTATAAGTGAGTTAGTTGCTCAAACGCCATTTTGCTGCTTTTGCACATGACACTACATGTCTCTGTTTTTATAAAGACAAACTGCTTGCTTTTCCTTCACATGAGAATGATCTGTTTTTCACATCGCTGGACTCACACTGCGACCTCAAGTCTGCACAAAGTGTTCAAGGTTAAAATAACAATGTATGCTGTTGATGTAGGTTGATCAGCCCACGCTCTAGACACAACACAAACACAGCTGCTCATTTCTGAAACTCAGGTGCTTTTAATATTGCACTGCATGCATGAGACTAACACTTGGAAAAAACCTTTCCATCGACAAAGAGTTGTGCTGATCTGGGATGTGATTCACTTCACCTGACTTTGGAGGAATGCGGTCCCCGTTTTAACCTTGAGATCCTCTATTATTATAATACCTAGCAAGGGGAGGGTGGTACACAAGGCGCTATAGACCTGGTTCCACTATCATTATAATATGATTTCTCCCTTTCTATTTTATGGAACTGTAACAATGCTGATTGTATTGATTTTTTGCATATTTTTACTTATGTTAGCAAATATACTGCATCTTAGAGCACGTAGTTTAAATAAACATTTTAAACTATACCTTGTCTCTGATTACTCACATTGCGGACATTTATGAGAATAAAAATGAAAGAGTGTTCTTGATTCCCACTATTCCTGAGAGGTCCCAAAGTCAGTTGTTCTGGGCTGTCTAATCATTGGTAGCTTTGCTGTAGTACGGAGAACGAATAAGACACGGATGCAAGTCGGATTAGGGTTCTGGGCACTGAGGTGGGTTTTTGGTACACCACAATACACTGTGGTCCTGGTTTCCTGTGCATGAGCAGAATCCCCGCAACATGGCGCCCAACGTCTTGATTAGTGCTTATATCTGTATCACAATACCCTCACCACTGTTTCCGGTTAACAGGCGTGACGGATTAACCTACCTATACGAATGTGTTATAGGTTAATTCAAGCTTGAGATTTATAAAAAGGTTCACGTTTTGAATAACTACCCTTTTTGTGCTGCAATTTATACAAATTGTTTTTCTTCTCCATATCCTTATGTGTGATATTGATATAGCTCAGCATAGTCGGGCAGCGTTCGGCGTCATCTGACGCAGTTTGGGGTACCAGACGATGGTATGTCTGTTATCTTTGTGGTGAGTGCTGATTCAGCGTTCCCCTTTGAGCTTTTCTACTCTTGGGTTACGTTTCCTGCAATAAATGCGGATGAGGATATGTTCCAAACATACACTCACACAGCGATTCCTATGAACTATACTCCATATAGTACACAAGAGATTCCAATTTCGGCATGGCAGCATCGTGTTTGGTTTAATGGCACCCTCCGCCACACCGTAACTCCGTTTCGGTTAGGTCCCTTGTCAATTCCTGGGGCCACTTTGCCAGTCTTACACAGTTCACACCATATCCATGTTATCTTAATGCCCCGATTGACGACTTGTGTCAACTTTTTTACCTCTTTTGTTGGGGTGCATAGGGCTTTAGTTCATTATGTTTCTTGCAGCGCAACAAGTTGGACGGGCCGGGATGCCGATTAGTCCCGTCATGGTTAATTCGGTTAATTCGGTAATGGGAAAGCACCCCCAAACTAAGTACGAAATGCCTTATTGGCTTGCTTAGAAATTTGACCAACTGGAAGCAGTGTTTCCTAATACCACTCCTGTGGAAAAACACAGGATTCTCTCAATTAGTTTGCAGAAAGACTTATTGCCAGAGGTAACAGATTGTGAGAATTGGGGTAAAGTATTTGCAGCAGTATTTGCGAAGTGTTTTGGCACGCCGTCTATGACTGTCTTGCCCTCTTTGATCAAGCGTGTTCAGGATGAGCACAGTCGGGAGGCGGCTGTCGAGTTGGGAATGAGGCTCTTTGGAGTGTTTGACGTAGTTGCTGATCTCATCTTTTTTAATGTAAAGAGAGATTCGGTTAACTTTCAGGTGTCGAATGCTTTGCGCCTTGTCCCAGACGTCGACAAACCCCGAGTGTTACTGAGAATTATTGCGGAGGCTTATAAGATCATTGGCCGCAATAGTTTGGGTGTTAAGCCTTTTACTAAAACGGCAACTCAACCGCAGACTCAGATGGCAAAGTCTACTAAAGACGACCGTCCAAATTTACCAAAACAGAATTTGAAGAATAAAAAACAGAGGAAGCAGCAATAGAAACAGGGACTCTCCAAACCCCCGCCATGGACCTCCTCTTAGTCCGGTGATCGCCTGTCACTGCTTTGCTCGACTTACTCGGCTTGCTCAGCTGTTTTGAATCGTTTGCCTCGGCTCCGGTCGGCTCTGTTCGTCCACACCCGGCTTAGGCCTCCTTGCCTTACGTTGCTGGGTCGGTAACTCGGTCTCGCTGGATGAAGCTGTACGATGTCAGGAGTCGGTGCCCTTTACTTGGCACCCCTCCCTCTACGTGGCTCACCAATGTCGCTAGAGTCCCTTTTGTCTTGGGGCTTTGAATTTGATCGACTCTCGGTACAATGCTGCACAATACTGTGCAATGCTGACTTCGCCGACTCCGCTGCTGCAGCTGACCCCGCTAGCACCGATGACTACTCCGACCCTCGATGACTCCAGTGACACCATCGACTCCGGTGGGTAAACGCTAGTCACAGTGCTGCTTGGCAGGTTGACAGCTGCTCCGGCGAGTACATTCTGTTAGCTCTATATGCTCTGGTTACTGTGCTACTAGTGGATTGAGCCTTTCGTAATTCATAATGTTCCACAAACAGGGGCCAGGAGCTAGGTAGAGCACAGCCTACTCCTCACGGTCTCACGGACGCCATCTTGCCTCCGAGCAGGCGAGTAAGGGGGGCAAAAAAACAACAACACAATAATACACAACAATACACCCTATATCAGCGAGAAACCAGCCACAATCTCAAAAACCTAAGCCAAGCCGAGCCATGCCATGTTGTGTATCGTGCCAAATTGATTAAATTTCCATCTGGGGGTCAGTTGTGTCAGAAGCACCAGCTGCAGCTGTAGCGTCCGAAGTGGTAGTGGTATCTCAATAAGACTGGAGCTGTTACATCGATATCGATATCTGATACCTGATACCTGAAACCTGATACTGATACTCATTGCAAGACACGCTGTAAAACACGGTCACGTCAGGGGGGGAGATAAATATATAATAAACTATTAGAGACTGTGAGAGACTGCTAAAGACCGCCGAAGGATTGAAGCAAGGGTGTTCACTGTTCACTGCCGAATTTAATAGCATGCAGCAAGCATGCAGCAAGTAGTTGAGCGCTCTGCGGTGTAGGGAGGTTAACAATAGCTCAATAGCACAATTGATTAACTGCTCAAATCTCTCAATCTCTCAAGATTTGAATTCTATAACGTAACATTGTACGACAGTGTGTCCAAAATCCAAAATCTAAAAGAAAGAGACGGATGCAGGCATCACCTTTGTCATACACGCGTTGGGCAGCATGGCAAATACCTCGAAGTTGCACTGTATTACTGTCCGCAATTGGGGGTGCTGTGAGCAGGGCACGTAATTCCGCCAATATTCCCAGAGTTAGCTGTTCTAAATATTCAGCGGCAGCGGCTGTTGTAACAATTGCTCTCGTTTTTCCGGTGCAACTTAAGAATAAGCACAATCAAAAAAAAAAAGGGGGGCAGGGGCTCAACCAAGTGTTTAATATGGCAACCGCTGGCACGCTACATGGCGAAGGGTCTATCAGCGGATCTGGATCGAGTAAACAAAATCAACATCACGACCTGAATGCTATGGACAAAGATACATCTAGTTTACAGCAGGAAGTAGACATGCAGGAAATTCTGGAGGATGCCGAAATACAAGGCCAGGGAAATATGGTACGGCGGGTCGAGACCAGGGGGGCAAAAAGTAAAGAAGAAAAAGACAAAAACCGGGAAAAAGCGAAGGAAAAAGAGAAAGATAAAGAGAAATACCGACCAAAAGACAGACCGAAAGCCAGCGAAAGAGGCAAAGAAAAAGAAAAAGGCAAAAACAAAGACGACGATCAGGAAAATGGTCCGGAGATCCAACAGACGCAGGCCAAATTAGAACTACAGGCAAAAAAAGCAAAGCGATAACAGGCAATCAAACATTTAAAATTGGCTGCTAAGTCGAGTGGGTTGCCACAGGATTTCCTGCCGCGGTTTTCAACAATCTTCTGTCCAGTTTCTAAAGAGCCCGCCAATCAGCAGAACCCGGCGGATATAGAAATCAATGAAAGCATCATACCCAAATCTCAGAGGAATCTAAACAATTTGAGCGAGCATCATGGCACTCCAGAGGCGGGTATCAAGAATGGATCTTCGTGCACCCCAAATTGTACTACGAGTGTCAGACTCCCAGATCCTAAAGATAAAACAGAAACCTTTGAAGAGGGTAATCAAGCCGATGAAGAAGGTGATTCGTCAGCCGATTATTGCGCCCCCGACGCAATATTACCGATAAATGCGAGCAATATAGTGACAAATAGCTTAGCACACATAGAAGATGCAAGAGACTCTAACCTAAATCCTAAGCCAAACTCAAACATCTCTAATACAAATAAGCAGGGAACGGACCTTGAATCTGAGCCTGAATCAGTTTCAGAGCCTGAAATCTACGAGGCAGGGATGTCAACTTCGAGTGAACCTCAAGGATTACGAAACAAAGAAATCAACACAGACTCCATTGATCTATCTGATTCCAATTCTAGTTCCACAAAAAACAATAACTCTCCTAAAGATAATAGCGCTAAGAAAAAACAAGAAAGAAAAAAAAGATGACAAAGGAGACAAAACAAATTGTTGGACGAAGATACTACTGACCAAGGAAGTAATGTAGACCTATTCTATCGGTCTGATCAAAAACACAGGAACACTTCCCCACACGTTACGACCAAGTTGCACTCAAAAGCTAAAACAAAATCAATCCAGCGAGCCCACCACTTTCCCTTTACCATCAACAAACGGTCACAAGGAACAGAGTAATATCCCAGAGCAATGCTTGTCAATTTCGGTAACTTTCTTTTATGGGAAGCAATCTTTGACTTGGCAAGACCGACCAGAAAAAGACAATATAAAGCATATGCTTTCTTTAGCAGACCCGATTTTGCCCATGCAACGGTCGAGAGAAGATGGCGACTACGGCAACTCTTTTCCCCATTTGAAAAGATCGGTGCAACAGTCTTCTTACTTAATCCAGCCAGACTAAAAGGCATATTTAACGGCACAACAAGAAGTTTCTCCAGCGAAATTCAAGCGCACTCCTATTTGGATGAGATCACCGACCACAGTAAAGATAAAGAAAATCTATCCAAAGGGAAGAAACACAATAAATAGAGACCATATGTTTGAAGTCAATGAGCTGAGACATAGGCAGAGAGGGAGAGCAGAGAATCTCCTTGAAAAAGTGGGTTGACAGGTAGTACTATAGTGAAATAATTAAATGTCTGTAACTGATAGTTGTTAAATAAAATCACCGACTAGGATCAATCAGCTCTTAAGAAGTTACAGAGGTCAGGGCTAAGAGCCACCTACTTCCGAAGGATCTGCAAGATGCCCACAACCTGGGCCCACGGGCAACAGGTAGCCTCATTAGATGGAGGGGGAGGAGGGGGGGGGGTTGGGTTTTAGCTGTTATGGGGTAGACGGGGGAGAGGGAAGGGGGCAGCGGTACAGGCAAATTGAAAGGGTGGAATTTATGATTAGGCTTAGAAATAGGATAAGAAGAGCACACTGTCTCATGACTAAAAAAGATTTAATTATATAAGTACACCAAATCTATAAAATAAATGGCTAAATTGAGAATACTAACTATGAATATATGTGGGCTCAATGATATTAAAAAAAGGCAAAGATTAGCAATAGGTCTACATTCACTAGGAGCAGAAATAATATGTCTTCAGGAAACACACATAGAGGGGTCACAAAGACATCTGTTTAAAGATCTGGGATATAGAGTTGTCGTCGCCACCACCCAACCAAATAAAACTCGTGGGGTAGCTATTTTAGCGCGAGGTGGGGGTTTGAGCTTTTTAAGATCAGCTTCAGATCCATCTGGTAGATGGGCTATTACAGAGTGTCAATGTACAAGTGGGAAAAAATGTACTGTCTCTTCAATCTATGGCAACGTCACAGACGATCCAACATTGTTACAGTTCCTATCGAACGAATTAGCACACTGGCCCGTTCCCATGATTATGTGCGGGGATATTAACATCAATCTCCCACCAATTTGGCTTTCGGAACAAACATTTAAATATCAAGGCCGGAAACCTAGAACATATAAGGCTTTGGTGGAACTCTGTCATGTTCATGGGCTGGTAGATTGTTGGGAGATGAAAACACCGCAAAACCATGGTTATACTTTTTTTTCCCACCCCATCGCAAACTGGCTAGATTGGATTATATGTTCATCTCCAATGTAATTCTATCCAAATGCTCTATAAACAGGCTGCCGCTGGTTTTTTCTGACCATAATCCTCTACTTATGAGTTTTGATACTGACATTATTAAATCTGATCGCAGCAACTGGACCTTTGAAAGAGCTCTGCTAACCAACAATAAATATTGTACTCATATGGATCAATGGATCCCAGACTTTTTAAGTTTCAACATGGGTAGCGCCCCGCTGGAGGTGGTTTGGGACTCATTAAAGGCAGGGATAAGGGGGGAAACCCTCAGATTTTCTATCCAAAATAACAAAAAAATCAAACAAAACTTAAAAGATCTAGAAGAGCATTTGGCCAGGAAAGAAGAAGATTTAATCAGGCTACTTCAAGGGGGGAACAACATAGAAGAGGCCATTAGAGATGTGGCGATAGCAAAAAACTTAATATCTGAATTATTCACTCGTAAAGCAATCCTCAAAGCTACAGTGAATAGGGAAAAAATCTATGAATGGAGCGAACAGGTAGGGCACCAATTAGCTATTAGTGTAAGAGAACAAAATTAAAAAAATACGATCAAAGCAATATGAGACCCTGTTCTCGGCCTAACTCATGATACAAACAATATTAGGGATGCTTTTAGGAGATATTATGCAGAGCTTTATTCTGCAATAGATATTAAGCAAGATAAAATCGATGAGTATCTCATTTCGGATACAAGGCCCTGCCTATCCAAAGCTGATAAGGGAATTCTCGCTGAAACTCCAGACTGGATAGAAATTTTACTATCCATACGCAGTCTTCCATCTGGCAAGGTATCAGGTCTACATGGTATTCCCGTGGAATTTTATGTCAGATTCAGTAGCTCACTCAAAGACATCCTAACCCAGTTGTTTACTCAGGTCTTCATGAATGGAAATCCTCCGGCTTCTTGGGCATGTGCAAAAATAATAGTATTCCCCCCAAAAAATAAAGATCCGACAGAACTAGGCACATACCGTCCTATTACACTAATTAACAACGATTCTAAAATGTATTCCAAACTGTTAGCAAGCAGATTGGCACCTTTAATTCATAAAATTGTAGCTGCTAGGCAACACGGGTTCGTCCCTGGAAGATCAACCACAGACCACGTCCAGAGGGTGATAACTCTCTTTGACATTGCCGAGGTAGCAGGAGACCCTATGGGTCTAATTTTGTTAGATGCGGAAAAAGCATTCGACAGGGTCTCCTGGCAATATCTATGGTCGGCCATGGCAAAGAGTGGGATCGGAGATCATTTCATTCAAGCAGTACAGAAAATGTATATCGCTCCTGAAGCGGTCGTTATGATCAATGGGGTCACCTCGGACATCATCAAGGTGACTAGAGGTACAAGACAAGGGTGTCCTTGTTCTCCCCTACTCTTCGCCATTTACATCGATCCGTTTATCGCAAAGCTAGAAATGAATCCATCCATACTACACATTAAGACATCGAATGATTAAAATAAAACTCTAGCCTTTGCAGATGATTGCGATTGTTACGTCAGATCCAATTACAACAGCTAGGATAACGGAGGAAGAAGCAAAAAGGTTCGGGGAGATTTCGGGATACAAACTAAATCAAACTAAAACCCAGATTGTAATAAATAATAATATCAGCGTGGACGATTCAAGAGTCACTGACAATGCATTATATCTCGGCGTTAATATTACATCCGATCTGAATAATCTAGTGGCCCTGAACCTAGACCCCTTATTGAAACAGACAAATAAAACCTTATCAAGACTCCACAACCTACATTTAACAATAATCAGAAGTTGCAATCTCATTAAAATGGTTTTTCTGCCCAAATTTTTGTACTTCTTCCGGGCAATCTGTCTTAATTTTGACCTATCACTTTTTAATGAAATAGATAATATGCTATCTCGCTTTGTTTGGGGCTATCGAAAAACAAGAAGAGCCTATAAACATATCATACACTCAAGGGATAGCGGTGGCCTAGTCCTCCCTAATTTCAAATTCTATTGGTGGGCCACAACCATCAAATACAGTCGTCTACTGTTAATCCCCAAACAAGACTCAACGCCCATTTGTCCGATTCCAACTCCACAGGAACTAATCTTGGGTAATAACGCCAATAACCACCTTTGGAAGCTACCTTATGATTGCCATCTAAAAAAAGAACGATTTAAAACACTCAAGGGTATTTACACAGTTTGGAACATGGCTCGGAAACATCTGGCGATCGGCAGGTTTTCATATTTTACACCAATAGAAAAGAATACCAATTTGCCTGAAATTTTTTGGGATTCCTGTATGCGGCGATGGGTTAGTTTAGGAATCTCGCAACTTGGCTCATTTTACGAATCCACTGGCTTTCTTCATTTGAATCGCTAAAAAATAAATATGGGCTGAATTCGCACGACTTTTTTAAAGTTTTTACAATCAAGAGATTTTATTCTCAAAAAGGGGGGACCCAATGGTTGCTTTAAAAAAATCCCCACAATTAACACCGTGGTCAGCTCGGCCAGTGTAAAAATTGGAGACATTTATAAAGACCTAATTGCTGTACTACCAGACGATGTGGATAAACATGCAAATAATTGGCAAAATAGGATCGATATTACAGAGGATTTAGTTCACAAAGCACTTGAACTATCCAGCTCTATTCTAATGTCCACCAAGCTACAAGCTCAGTTCTACGAAACTTTTTTTGACCTTTATTATACACCCGAAAAAATGTCAAAATGGGGGGAGGGGGAGGGGAAGGGGACTTTCTGCCCCTGATGCGATAGGCCTAAAGCCGATCTGATACATATGCTGGCTACATGTCATACATTAGATAATATTAAACGAGAAATCTCCAACTTCCTATCTGAAATATTTGAAGTCAATATAGAGATTAGCACAGCAGAAATTATACTAGGGGTAGATAGAGTTACCAGACCTATCGCCATGCAGGGACTCATTTATATTGCTATGGCAGTCTTAAGAATCTGTTTGACTTCCGCATGGCTGGATCAATATCCACCCACATTTCAACAGTGGCGGACTCGCTTCTTAGCTACATATAATCTTGAAATTGCCATTTATAGCCGGAAAGGTATAAAGAAGAAAATTAAGGGATTAAAAATGTGGGACCCAGTTAGATTATGGCTAGCGAGCCCAGTATAGATCAATAATGTAACCGAGATGTATCGAGTTCGTAAGGAATGTAATGATGTTTTTTCTCTATTCTTCTTATTCTTCGAAGCCTGTTTTTTTTCTATTTTTCTTTATAATTTTTAATTCTTTAATTGTTATTTTTCAAATTGCTACCTGTACCGGGAGGAGGGGTCTCGGGTGGGGGTGGGAGGGAGGGGGGGGGGGGTAACTGTGATGTAAAAAAAAAGATAAAAACCTCAATAAAGACTTGTTGAAATAAAAAAAAGCAATAGAAACAGGGGTCGCGTCCGGCAGCGCCGATACCAGTGTCTACTGAGCGCACTTATGATTTGTGCGACCACGCAAGAATTAGGTCTTCGTATAGATTTCAGATACCTGAGCAACGTTCTCGTCGTTCTTCAGAGGAAACATTGGGCACACAAGCCGGTGGCGGAGAACACGGCAGGGGTCGGAGTGCCCCAGAAGGACGTGAGCAGCCCCGCCCCTCTGATGGTAAAGGCAAGCAGGATGACTTGCCACGTTAACGCCTTCATTTTCACAAAAAGAAAGTTGCTGCGTTAACCGTAAGGTATGCCACGGCTAGTGAGAAGATAGCTTCGGAACCTGACATGGACATTAACGCTGCTCGACAGCGCAGCAGAGGTTACAATAGTGCGGCAAGCACTGCGGCCATATCTGAAGGCGACAGCAACTGATACTTTTATCAATCAATCAATCAGAGTACTTGTAAAGCGCGCTACTTCCCCGTGAGGGTGTCATGGGTTCTTTTGCCATTGCAAGTTAATCCCTTTAATTATGCATGTTCTCGTATTGTGTGACAAGTACTGTTTATTGTGTGGCAAGTACTGCTAGTGATTCATTTGTAGCTAGCAATGTTTGTTGGTACATTTTCTTGCAGCTAGCAATGATTGTTACTGTTCAAGTTTTATGCACTTGTAGAACTTAATACAATTCTATGTCAGGACAGGAGGCTCCGATTATGCTTTTCTCATTTCTTTAATGAAATGCTCAGCAGCCAATGAATGAACAAAAAACTACATCTCCCATGAACACTAGGGAGTAACCATAGAGTATAGCGTATAAAAGGTCAACACATTAGTCTGTCTTCCTCTTTCTTTGCTGCTCCGCAGCCAGTTAAGTGCATTATATTTACTCTCTTGCAATATTGTTGCTGTTTATTGACTTGGCGCATTGTTGATTACTATTTGCTTTGTGCTTTGCCTTAGCGCTTTGTGGTCGCGCGTCTGGGGCTCTGTCTCCGTTATATCGTCGCGCGTATTGTTTCCGCTGCCGGCGTGCAGTTTGCTTTGTTGTCGGAGCGTGTGCCTCACCTCCGTTTTTCCTTGCACGAGCGCTTCCTAGCTGCTCGCGCGCTGTTAGTGGAGCGGGAGCAGGGGTTCCGTTTTGCTTTGGAGCGCGAGCGCTCTTGCGGAGGTCTTCGGTGGCAGGCGACAGTCGCGCATGCGCGCTGTCCCATTTCCGGTTGTTGGTGTTTCCTCAGCTGGTTGAGTGACGGCGTTTGACGTCTTGCCCACGGCCTTTTTACCGGAGTTAACCCCGTCAGACACCGAGGTCTTTGAGGACTTGGGTTGTTTTTTCGAAGCAAAGGCTCTGCCTAGAGTGTTCTATTTGGTGCAGGCTTTGGCTCCCTCCACATTTTAGTTCTTTGTCGAGTCAGGTTTATTCCTGCTTCTTCCAAGCCTGCTTTGGGGTCTCAACACTCCCCCTTGACTTGTGTTTTTTGTCAACACTCCATATTGGTTTAGTCGTCTTGTGGGCATTTTACCTCTACCTTGGTGTAGAATGGCTGACTATTTTGATGACGCTGAAGACGACTACTATTATGCTGATGAGGAGGAAGGCTCCTTGGAACAGGATTTAGTTGAACAATTAGACAAGGGTGTTCAACAGTCCGTTAACAAAGCACTAGTACGTGCTATCACTCCTTTGAAGCGTCATCTCAATCTCTATGCACAACAGCAGGGCTGGTTGCCTGCTTCCAAGAAGACGGCGAAGTCGCCTGTTAACCCTCACAAGTCGGACTTTCAGCGTCTGGCGAAAAGTTTGGCATCTGCGCCATCCTCAACTGCTTGTCTTCACGATGCTGATTCGGACAATGTGCTATCTTCCGCATCTTCAGACCATGTTTCTCCTCCACCTAAAAAACGGGTCTGTAAAGAACATTTTGTAGACGCTCCCGAACGTCCTCCGGTGCTCAATTTCGAGCCTGCAGACATCATGCACCCGAACTCTTCCTCATGGGTGCCTTCTCCAGCTGTAGCTGCCTACATTGAGGCGCATATCCGCCAGCCTTTTGAGGCTTCAGTTCGTGCCCGGTTGCGCTCAGAGTGCCCGAGGCCGGATTTGTCTGCCCATTTGGCTGAGACACCGGACGTTGACCCTATGATGGTCACGTATTTGAAAAAATATGCCAAGGACCCGAAGAAGGGCCTTGATAGATCTTGGCGGTCTTGCCAAGACAAGATGTTAGACCTGCTTGGGCCTCTCACTAAGATTTTGGACCTAGGCGCAACGGGCGATTTGCCACTTGGGTAATGCAAATTGTGCAATGTCTGCGGAACGTCGCAGGTCCATCTTGTTGAAGCTTGACCCTAGACTCTCTGAATTAGCCACTTCTGAGTCGGGCCCTGAGGCAGACGGCCTCCTGTTTGGTCAGCCATTCCTTAAGGAACTCACGCGCTTTGTATCCACCTTCAGTGGCATCGACAAGGCGCAGGCCTCCTTGCGGCGAGCCATGCGTCCGGTTTTTGGAAAGGCCGGACGAGGTAGGGGACGCTCGTTCGGCCGTGGTTCTGCCAATCAGTCCCAGAGAGGCAATTCCTCTCAGCACAGAGGCTCCTACGACGCAGGCTATTCATCGAGAGCCAACTTTTATCCTTCCAGAAAAGGAAAAGGCCAGTACGGCAAAGGACGTTCCGGTGGTCATCAGGGACAATACCAGGATTCCCACTCTACAGGTGAGCCTGATTCGTGCATGCGATGTGATGTTGGGGGGTCGCATTCAGTTTTTCCTGCAGAATTGGCGCATGCTCTCCGGCGATGCTTGGGTGCTACAAACTGTTCAAGGGTTCAGAATAGAATTCTATCACCCGATGCATCAGACTTGTCCCCCTCCTTGTCTACGTTTTTCTCTTCAGGATCAGGTTTGTCTTTCCGAGGAGATAGACTCTCTCCTCAAGAAGGGGGCGGTTGTTCCAACCACCCGTCATCCAAAGGGTTTTGCCAGCTCTGTCTTTCTGGTCGAGAAAAAAGGGGGCGGTGCTCGCCTTGTTCTCAATCTGAAAGACTTCAACGGCGGAGTCGTCTATCGCCATTTCAAGATGGAGGGAATCCATCTCTTGAGGGATCTCCTTCGAGAAGGGGATTGGATGGTCCGGCTGGACCTCAAAGATGCGTACCTCTCGGTTCCAATTTACAAACCACATCGCCGTTTTCTCCAGTTTCTTTGGCAGGGAGTCTGGTACGAGTATCAGGTTCTCCCGTTCGGTCTTTCGTCGGCACCATGGTGCTTCACGAAGCTGTTGAGACCGGTTGTGGAACATCTTCGGTCACTGGGTGTCAGGTTGATTATTTATCTGGACGATATCCTCCTTATGGCGGATTGTCCACGCAAACTTCTTCAACATCTGGAATTGTCCATCACTCTTTTACAGTCTCTGGGTTTTCTAATCAATGTTCAGAAATCGGTTTTGGTTCCAGCTCAACGTATCGATTTCCTGGGTTTCCAGATCGACTCGGTGGCTTGTCAACTGCTCTTGCCCAACCAAAAGATGCGTTATATCAAGAGAGAGTTGACATCTGTTATTTCCAGACCGACTGTGTCATTGAGGTCGTTGGCACGTGTAGTAGGTCTGCTGGCGTCGTCCATTCAGGCGATATTTCCGGGTCCCCTACATTACAGGGCAATGCAGCGTCTGAAAATTCTTCATCTCCGGAAGGGCCTCGGATATTCCGATCAGATTCCTCTTACGGAGGAGGTCCGGTGGGAGATGCAGTGGTGGTTGGACCACATGGAGGCCTGGAACGGCCGAGCCCTCTTCGGTGTGTCCCCGGATCTAGTGATAGAATCCGATGCCAGTCGGTGGGGCTGGGGAGCCCGTTGCGGCTCGGTCTCGACCGGGGGTCGTTGGTCCCCTCAGGAATTGACACTACATATCAACTGTCTGGAACTTCTAGCGGGTTCCTTTGCGATCAAATGTTTTTCTCCCCTGCAGACCAGTTGTTGTGTCCTTCTCCGGATGGACAATATATCAGCAGTCCGCTATGTAAACAAACTGGGCGGAACAAGGTCCAAAGTCCTAGCGGAGATCGCCAAAGATTTTTGGCACTTCTGTCTGCAGAAGAAGATCACTGTTATTGCGGAGTATCTTCCGGGATGCCACAATCAGATAGCGGACTGGCACTCCAGGCATCTCCGGGATTACAGCGATTGGAGGCTGCATCCTCGGGTCTTCCGTGCTCTCCATCGGCGTTGGGGTCCTTGCCAACTAGATCTCTTTGCCTCCCGCCTCAATGCGCAGCTTCCACATTTTTACAGTTGGAGGCCGGACCCGCAGGCTCTGGCCACGGATGCCTTTCTCCAGCAGTGGCCATCGACCCTCTGCTATGCCTTCCCTCCATTTCTAATGATTCCCAGGGTATTGGCCTACTCCAAACGATTTCAGACGGATCTGATTCTGATTGCCCCTCTCTGGAGGGCTCAAGCGTGGTTTCCGGTCCTTCTAGAAATGTGTTCGGCTCCACCGTTTCTCCTTCCCCCATTGTGGAATCTCCTGTTGGACCCTCTCGGAGATCCCCATCCCCTGATCCTCTCAGGCTCCCTCCCCCTTCTCGTGTGGAGGATCTCGGGGATCGCTGGTCGCTCCCAGGCCTTTCAAGCGACGCTTCCAAACTCCTTAGTGAGGCATGGGCTCCCAATACTCACAAACGGTATAAGGGATCTTGGAAGCGTTGGTGCGATTGGTGTTCACAACAACAAGTTGATCCCGTTTCAGCAGATATCAGTATGATTGTTAATTTCTTGGCCTCCTTAGCCACCTCTGGTCTGGCTTATTCGACCATCAACGGTTTCAGGTCGGCTATCTCGGCGGGTCATGCCCACATAGATGGGAAGCCCGCGGGTGAACATCCTTTTGTTTCCAGATTACTTAAAGGAGTTCGTTTTGCGAAACCTCCCACTCCTAAGTATGTTACCTTGTGGGATGTTTCAGTTGTCCTCAGATTCTTGGAGGCCTGGCCTTCCAATGCTTCCTTATCTCGCAAGCAACTATCGGCAAAACTGACTATGTTGCTATGCTTGGTCTCATGTAAGCGCGTGTCGGACGTACACGCTTTGGATCTGGCGGGTCGCAGCTTCACTCCTGAAGGAGTTTCCTTTCGTCTCTCCAGACGTACCAAATCTAATACGCCTTCTATTTCTTATCCTTCTTTTCCTTCTCACCCCAACCTTTGTGTGGTTCAATGCCTAAAAGATTATGAGGTGAGTACCGCTTCTTTGCGCTCAGACATGCAGGGTCAGCTTCTGATTGCATTACAAAAGCCTTTTCGTCCTGTCTCTCCAGCTACCTTGGCGCGCTGGGTGCGGGGGCTTATGTCTGAAGCAGGAATTGATGTTTCTGTGTTTGGCGCACATTCTGCGCGTGGAGCGATGGCGTCCAAAGCATATTCCATGGGTGTTACTCTGTTTGATATCATGAAGGCTGCAGATTGGTCATCTGCTTCTGTGTTTAAGACGTTTTATTTTAAGCCTATTGATAGTGTGGCTTCTGTGGTGGTGGATCAGCTTTAAAAAAGCATAATCGGAGCCTCCTGTCCTGACATAGAATTAAAAATTTGCAAACATTCGTGACAAGAATTTTCAATTCTTTTAAGGACTAGGAGGCGAGGATTATCCCACCCGTGTTTCATATTTGTATGCTAATGTATTATGACTGTATATACGCAGTTACAAATATTTCATTCCTTGTTCTCCCTCCCTGACTTGTTGTTCAGTAGTATTACTTTGGATATTATGGCTTCGTATCTTTTTTCCAGGTTCAGACCAGAAGTGATGATGTTTGTTCCTCAGCGGAATCGGTTGCTCCTCCTGGTTTCTGGACCCATGGTTCTTCGGCTGCCTTTTTCAGGATCCTCTGGATGACAGCGGCCTGTTTGGAATTGTTGTTCCTGTTGTATTTAGGATTTTATTTTAACTTGGACATTTTCCCACAAAGAAAGAGGAAGACAGACTAATGTGTTGACCTTTTATACGCTATACTCTATGGTTACTCCCTAGTGTTCATGGGAGATGTAGTTTTTTGTTCATTCATTGGCTGCTGAGCATTTCATTAAAGAAATGAGAAAAGCATAATTCTCGCCTCCTAGTCCTTAATAGAATTGAAAATTCTTGTCACGAATGTTTGCAAATTTTTAAGTGCCTTTTCACTCTCACGTTTTGAACGGTTTCCTGAATACACGTGAGCAGGTGAAGGAACGCTCAAGCAAAGACTATAAATACCCTGCACTCGCTCACAGTGACGCTTCGTGTCGTGCAACAGCATCACCGCGAGTGTTCCTGTTTGGCATCTGAGACCCGTCTGATTCAGTCCCTTTCTTTTGGTTCCGCTTCCCTTCCGTCTGGAATTCCTCCCGCTAGCTTCTGTTCCCGATTCCCTTAGAAAACCTCAGTTCCCGTTTTCTCTTTAAATACGTACTATCCAATTTGTGATTCCTTCGTTGTCCTCCGATCTCCGAAAGGCACCGGCGGCTACAGTTCCCTTGATCTTCAGTTCCGGTTGAGCCTTCTCTCGTCGATCCGATTTCCTGTGTAAAAAAGTAAGATATCTGGTTACCAAGCAACTTGGGATCAAAAGACAAGCATGGGTAAAGACAAGCTTCTTATTTGTAAAAGACTCGAGAGCTGGAAAATCATTTTCTTGATTGTAAAATGAATTTTTGGAACTTGGCATATATTTAAAGCAAGTTTATTTTCAATTGTAATTTCTTATGAGCATAGTTGATGGACAAATCAATATAGAAAATCGTTATTGACATTTCAGCAGAGACAATAATTGTTTTATAAAAAAAACCTAAACAGTGTTTTGAAGATTCTTTAAGTCATGTGTATTCAATGTATAATTTGACATAGGAGAATTCGTATGCAGAACAGAACTCGTATACAGGACCGACGTCAAACTTCCTAAAAGGAGGATATTGTTGTTGTTTCTTTTTTTGTCTTTTATTCTCAGAATCTCTTTTAAGGACAGCAGCACACACTTGTCAGTTCGGCCACGTTTGGTGTCAAATTGAATACTAAATCAAACACTAACCATTAACCAATGATTGCTGATATCTTGGTGCATTGTTTTGATTATTCATTTTATTTGCGTATTGTTCTTAAAGGCATTAACCCAGAAATATTGAAACCTGACAATCATAGGAGTGTTAGAAAGGGCTTCACAGATATAGGTATGTAATAGTAATTTTAGCAATATTTCAAAAGAAAAGCAAAGTGTTATTTTGAGACTTGAAGGATTGTTGTTATTTTGTGAAGGTACTAATGAACCTGAAGTCCTGAACACTTCAAACTCGAAATCGAGCTGCCATCTCAGGAAGAGATCCAGTGTTGTTTGTCTTGTTTCTCTATCCACTTCCCCTTTCCCTTGTGGATTACGCAGTTGTGCAAGTGCTTAACTCCTTGCTGACTGATTAGTTCATAGGGGGTTGGGAGCGTGCATCTCCAAGAAGGAAACAACAGGAACCTCGTGTGTGAACGCTTGACAGAGGGTCTCAAGGCGCTATGGGGATGGGGGGTGCTGCTACTGCTCGAAGAGCCAGGTCTTGAAGAGTCTTCTGAAGGCGAGTAGGTCTTGGGTCTGCCCTATGTGGGTAGGGAGGGTGTTCCAGGTCTTGGCGGTGAGGTAGGAGAAGGAACTGCCACCGGAGGTCCTTCGTTGGATGCGTGGGACAGCGGCGAGGGCGAGGCTGGTGGAGCGGAGCTGGCGGGTTGGGGTATAGAAGCTGAGTCTGATGTTCAGGTAGGCTGGTCTGGCGTTGTGGAGTGCTTTGTGTGCGTGAGTGAGGAGCTTGAAGGGGATCCTCTTGTCGACGGGGAGCCAGTGTAAGTCTCTTAGGTGGGGGTGATGTGGCTGCTACGGGGACGTTGACGATCAGGCAGGCGGAAGCGTTTTTTCCGGATGCGTTGTAGTCGTCTTAGGATTTTGGCTGGGTTTCCTGCGTAGAGTGCGTTGCCGTAGTCCAGTCTTGTGCTGATGAGGGTCTGTGTCACCGTTCTTCTTGTTGCAGTCAGGATCCACTTGTAGATCCTGCGGAGCATGCGGAGGGTGTTGTAGCAGGAGGAGACAGCGTTGACCTGCTTTGACAAGGAGAGGTTGGAGTCGAGGATGAATCCTAGGTTGCGTGCATGGTCAGTGGGTGTTGGTGCTGTTCCTAGTGTGGTCGACCACCAGGAGTCATCCCAGGCTAAGGGGGTGGGTCCGAGGATGAGAACCTCCATCTTGTCCGAGTTCAGCTTCAGATGGCTGCTCCTCATCCAGTCGGCGACGGCCTTCATTCCCTCGTGGAGGTTGGTTTTGGTGGGGTGTGCGTCCTTGGTGAGAGAGAGGATGAGCTGGGTGTCATCGTGGCGTAGGAGATGATGTTGAGGTTGTGATGGCGGGTCACTTGTGCGAGGGGGCCATGTAGACATTGAACAGCATCGGGCTGAGAGATGAGCCCTGGGGGACGCTACAGATGATGTCGGTGGCTTCAGATCGGAAGGGTGGGAGGCGGACGCTCTGGGTTCTGCCGGAGAGGAAGACGTGGTCCAGTCAAGGGCCTTGTCTTGGATGCCGGTTTCTAGGAGGCGTGTCTTTAGAGTCCGATGGCAGACCGTGTCGAATGCGGCTGACTGGTCCAGGAGGATAAGGCTGATGTTTCGCCATTGTCTAGTTTGCGTCTGATGTCGTCTGTGGCGGCGATGAGGGCTGTTTCGATGCTGTGGTTTCGTCTGAATCCGGACTGGGACGGGTACAAGATGTTGTTGTCTTCCAGGTGGCGGGCCAATTGCATGTTGACGATTTTCACGATGACCTTTGCCAGGAACAGGAGCAGGGAGATGGGCTGGAAGTTCTTGAGGTCCTTGGGGTCCACCTTGGGCTTCTTGAGGAGGGTGTTGATTTCGGCGTGCTTCCAGCTTTCCGGGAATGTCACTGTTTCGAAGGAGATGTTCATGACCTTCAGTAGTTGGGGTGTGATGGCTGCGTCTGCGTTGTTGAATACGTGGTGTGGGCACAGGTCTGACGGAGATCCTGAGTGGATGGAGTTCATGGCCTTGCTTGTCTCGATGTCGTTGACGTTGGACCAGGAGGTCAGGCGGTTGGCGCTAGTAGTGTTCACAGGGGAGGTGGAGCCTGGCGTAGTCGGGGTGGTTGTGGTGTTGAAGCTGTCGTGGATGTAAGCGATCTTGCGGTGAAAGAAGATGGCTAGTGAGTCGCACAGTTCTTGTGAGGGCGGGATGTCGTTGGCATTGGCGCTGGGGTTGGAGAGTTCCTTTATGATGCTGAAGCGCTCCTTGCTGTCGTGTGCGTTGTTATCCAAGCGGTCTTTGAAGGAGGATCTCTTGGCTAATCTGGTGAGGTGGTGATGTCTGCGGGTTGCGTCCTTGTGGGCTGCGTGGTTGTCCGGTGTGCGTTCATGGAGCCATATCTTCTCCAGTTTCCGGCATGCGCGTTTGGAGGTATGGAGCTTGTCGGTGAACCAGGTGGCTCTCTTGCTGGTGTGGCTGGTGAAGGGTTTCTTGAGCGGGGCGAGGGTGTTGGTGCAGTCGTCGATCCACCGTCTGAGGTTGCAGGCTGCGGTGTAGTGTAGTTCCTATCATCCCAATAGGCTCTGCGCATTGGAATAATACCTACAATAGTAAAGGCCTAGATCAGACGTTAACTAGGTCTACTACTGTCGATATTAGACTTAAAGTTTTGGGTTTGCCAGCTAGCTCAGAGTTCACTAGAAACTTTCTCGAATGTTCAGGTAGGACTTAACTTCCCTGATTAGACAAGAAGGGATTTAGTTTCTGACAACCATAGAACATGACAACTTTGCTCTCCCCTAATCAAGAGTGTATCTCGAGAGTCGTGTGAACAAAAGGCAATTTATTTTACTCAGTCAGTACGTGCATTCTTAGTCTCATCAGATTGTAGAGAAAAGGAAGAGACGGGCGTGTTCAATAAAAAGGTGTTATTTATTGATCAGTCTCTTTTCTCATACATGAGAAATGGATCGATATTATTGCAATACTTATAGTTAAGTAAAGTGCATACAATAAAAGCAGAAGTATAAAATAATACTGTAAAAACATTGATATGGTTTCTAAGCCATATGATGTTTAAAATGAATAAAATATATTACATACACATATACATTTGACTAAACGTACTCAACTGGTGTTTCTAAATACGCCTACCCCGTGTACCTGACCTAAGTCTAATGCGAGGGCGGGAATAGAAAGTTACAGTTTAAGTTAAGTTTGTTTTTGCCAAGTGACTAACTTAAGAATTCTCTGCGAGGGGTTATTCAGTTCTGTACCTGGAAGTTAGGATGAATGAGGAATGGTATCTCTCTCTCTGGTCTCGATATTCCAGGCTGCCTGCGAGGGCTACCCGGAAGCGCCGGTGCTGGGTTTCTCGGCAGGAGAAAGCAGCTTCTCGTTCTCAGCGCGTCAGGAAGGCGGGGCTGCTGCCAGCGGGGTCTGCTCTGCTCTGGGCTTCGGCAAGTATGGCTGCTCCGTCTCGTCACCACGCGTGTGTTTGCATAGGGCAAGATCGGTAATATTTATACCTTTAAGGTGCCGAGATTGACGTAAGGATGGACATAGATACGTCAATAAGGATTTCATACGACTTGCTCGTTAGCACATTCTTTTGCTGAAGTTCTCTGTGAAATCAAAACAATGGCCGCACGGTTTTTCCAGGTTGTCATAGGTTTGATTTGTTATGAGAACTCCGTATGCCTTATCAGGGGCTGGAGGAATATCGCTTGTCTAATTAGATCGCAAGCGTTATGACCTAATCAGATAACACGTTCCTGTGCCGTAGTGTGACTGCGTCAGATAACGGTATCTGCATCATGGGGGTTTTCCGCCTCATGGGCTGACTGCTAGTTAACTTGTTGGTTAGTTTAACCAGAATAGGGTCAGGAATAGGGGGATCGATTCAGAACCTATAGGAATACATCACACCCACTCCACGCTAACTATGGTCATATTTACTAATCTATGCATAGTATAACATAGTACAACATACTATAGAGTATAGTGTATACCTTACCACCCCAAAACACATAAATGCATTTTGAAATTTTCAAATATACGAAAATATTGCAGTCATATGTATTGTATGCACTCAAGCTATGAATTAAATGCTAAAGTAATCACGCATTTGTATACATTATTGCTATTTGGTATAAGAGAATTACACATGAAATGGCTCTTAATACAGAAAAAAGTTCGAGACCATTCCATCACAGAATAAAATATTTATGAACATACCAGCGGGCAGCTAAAGTTTATAAAGTATCTAAAAATAGAAATCTTAGTTCTCTAGGAATAGTTTCTTACTTTAAGCAGAAGATAGTGTCCCGAAAAATATGCAAAAATAATTTTGGGGCTGTTGAAAAAACTGCTGTCTGTGAACTGGAGGGAAATTGTTCATGTGACTTTATTTTTAAGGTTGAAGGCCGAATTCAGGGAACGCCGAGTGCGAGCTTGCTCAAAAGGCTCTATTTCTGTTCTGGTGAGAACATCATATCATTTAGGCTTTCGAAAAAACTGTCAACAGCTTCATGGGAAAGTTCCACTAACTCGGAAATAGGTGTAACCATGCATTCGTGCGCATGATTATCTCCATTGACATTCTGATTCGCATTGCTGACAGAAGGTCGTACCTGATCGATGCTGCTTTCATCTTGAACTTCACTACCCCTCAATTGTAGTGGTGAAGCTTCCACGAATGCCGTCATCAGGATTGGTAGCCTTTGAGGGCAGCACAAAGCATGAACCTTTATTGGGCTCAACAATGTTTCTGCATCCATTGGCGCATCCGATTGTAGCGTCAGACAGGTGTCTAACACGCATTCTTCTCCGCATAGCAGACACCTTAATACAGGTAGAACACATCTTTGCCACATTGGTCGAAATGATAGAAACCAAGTCATGTTCAGGTCTCTAAGCCGGGAGAGTCCCAGGATTTTTGATATCCGGCCCCGGTATCCAATGGCTAGGATTGTTTCTTCCATTGTCGCGAGAGTTTGGTCTGTGACATGGATTGCCATAACGAAAAATAAGGACTAAGAATAGGATTCCTGCAATTAGTCCCAGGATCAGGGGAAGTCCGCCAAAAATCGAATGGACGAAATCTGGAAAAATACCCAGTATGGCTTTGAATGGTGTTAATGCCATCGAAAATACTGTCTTAAATACCTTTGAGACCCCAGTGGTATCAGAAATATTTAAGATTTCATTAAGGATTTCCGCGAAATGTATGGGGGAATTAGTCGATAACAATGAATGTATCTCTGCAGTCGTCCTTGCGACTTGTAGATCATACGTTTCTTTTGATGACGTGAGCCTTGTAGGCGTCTGAAGAAGCACTGTTTTCATTCTGCTTAAAGTATCTATTCAAATAGAAGTAATTTTCAAATTGGGCCATGCCCTTGCCTCCCTGTCTGGAAAGGAGCTGGGGAACAATGAGCGTCCACAGCACTTGACCTTCGCAGTCGTAGTTACGAGATAAGGAGTCCCGGGCATAAGACTACAACATCTGCGATCTACAATTAGAATGTAACTCCCATTATAGAGTCTTTGAAAGAATGGTTCTATCTCAGTTGCAGGTGCGCCTTGCTGGTGACATGAAAGGTTGTATGAATTCCCTTCACAGGCTCCATGCAAACTAATTCCGTTACACAGAAGCGTGCCGCTTAGTGACATCGCACAATTATTGCCACTAAGAAACACTTTCTGTCCTTTATTACTGACACATGCATGTGAATAGGGCAGGTTCCATGTTGTTTTAATGTATCCCTTTCCCAATTTTTCGTACATGCCAGCCTGTATATATTTTTGGCAGTATTGAAACCTGAAGGTTGAGATTGGAATATTTATTATCCCATGTATTATCCATTCACTGACAGGTCGTTCTGACATTGTCACTGGTAATCTTTCGAGTTTTTCAATGCTCAAGATTGTATAATCAGCACCCTTTTGTGCCATACTGATTTGTCTATCAGTAAGGTTAAAGATTTGGAATAGTGACGTTGTGTTGATTAAACGCCAAGGCACATAGCCTGAACGCAGATTTTGTAACGTCCAGCCAAGCTGTACAATAGAACGCAATTGCGACTGACCGTGTTGTAGCAACAGTAAGTCTTGCGATAATATGTCGATTGCTGAAGACACAATGCTGTCCAAAGAAAAAATTCTGGAGGACAGAGTCATTAACCCATTGTCCACTACAGAAAGTGATTTTTCCAAATTAATACGGTCAATTTCCCGTATTCTTTCTGCTGTCTCAATTTGAGTAACCTTCCAGGCCTCATTGTATGCTGCATATACAGAGGCTGCTATGAAACGCTTTTGACGCTGTTTGCGTGGTCCCATTATGAAATCACGCAAGTCAGCACCATCAGTAAGTAATGTTAGGTGTTGCTTAATTTCAGGCAGTGTGGAAGTATGAAGCCATTGAAGGCATAATTTGCCCACACTGTAGGTTGTTATTATCCCTGGGTGTTGTCTTAGGGAATATCTAGGGTCTGGCCTGGTCATTTTGAACCCCTGTGTTTTATTCGGGAATCTGTCTTGACAGTTATTTGTATCTGTGGGCCAGATCAACCATTGTTTCCAATCAGGATGTGTTCTGTTTGGGTTTAAAATATGGTTTACGTCTATCTCTTCATCTGTAGAGCTATTGCTAAACATTGTTGGCTTTGGAATAGACGGTTTATTTAAATCCTTGATTTTGGCTAAGCCAAGACAGGTGGTTTGTTGAACAGTGTCATTTAAAAATATCATTTGTTCTGGGATCATGCAGGCTCTAAACAAAGCTTCTATACCCTGTACTTGCCATTCTTTTGTACCCCAAACACTTTTCAAATCAACATTTTTGTCCCAATAATCAAATCCAAAAGTATTCATTTTTTCAAAGAATGAGTCTGAATATATCAATTTTGTGTTGGTTATCATGGTTTTCATCCCTGTCTTGTTTGACAATTTATAATAAAATGTTTCAGCATTACTTGTGTTAAAACCTGAAAAATATGAATATTTGTCATATACGGTTCTTGAGCTCCCTTTTGGAGGTGTTGCACAATGTTCCCGTTGATTATAATTTAAAACATTTCTAGCTTGTGCAGATTTATGTAAGAAATGGTTACCATAGTGGTTATAGCAATACATACTATCATAATTTGTAGAACCCTGCAAATAATCATGTTTTGTAAATTTAGCAGACATCACTAAATCAGACATCCTATTATTAATGCTTTCGAAGTCCCAATCATCAGCAAATGAGTTTGGTTTTGCAAAGTCACTCAAGGAGATCTTGATTTGGTGTGGATACTTCAGGATTTCGACCGGACCATAAATTTCATAGTCAGTGTGGTCCCAGGCTACCCCACCAGGTATCGGATTTGCTGTGAAGTTGGCTGAAGAAAGTTCTGGAGAAAGTTCTCTTTTCTCGACGTGTGAAGATGTGTGTGGCTTGAGGACCAAGTTGATGTTCTGACTTGCTGTGTCCATTTTAGCATATTTTCCCTCAATGAAGCGTCCCAAAGTAAATGCCATGATGAGCCAAAGTATGAGGATAAATGCACCAAAACCCACCCAAAATTCAATCCATGGAGAGATCAGATATGTTTCTTTCAGTTGTTTCAAAAGTTCCTTAGCTTTGTCTTTAAAGGATTTTGATGATGGCTGTGTCTTTGATTCACTGAAGCCTTCAGAGGAATCATCGAAGTTGATGAAGTACCCGGATGCAGTTCTGTCAATTGTTCCAATTGCTTCAGGATTTTTGTTTCTTGCAGTTTCACTTGGTACTTCACTGTAGATTGGTGTGTCTCTGCTAAATGTTTTTATTTGGGTTGTCAGAGGTCTTAGTTCTATTGCATTGTTGCATAGTCCTTGTTGTTCTTCTGTAGGCGTTTCGAATGTGATGAGCCTCTTTGTTAGAACCTCTGTACTGGTAGCAAACCTTGGTGTTCTGCTACTCATTGGGAGTCCACTTGGCCTACCGTTTGTTATCGGCCACATGTTGTGGTTTTACCAGGTCGATGGAAACAACTCGGTTCTCCTTTTTACCAGCAAGGGGCGGTAGTACAACTGATCTTGTCCCGTTGACAGACAAGACAGCAACTGCTTTTCTGTAAGAAGGCCCAAATTCCTTCTTTACCGCGATCTTCTCCCTGACTAGATCCCCGACTTTTGGAATCCAGACAGGTCTTGCTGGGACAGGTGGTGATTCTTCAGTGGTCGTTGGCTGTTGTTTCAACTGTATGTTGCTCAGGTCTTTTCTTGTTTTGTTTAAGTCCTACAAAATAGCCAAACGGTCTTTGACATCAAAGCTTTTTTCTTTAACCACTGAAGTCTGACTATCAAGGTCAGAGATCAACATCCTAGTTCCGAATAATAATTCGTACGGACTGAATCCCTTCAGAGAATTTCTTGGCAAGTTATTTAGACTACGTTGGACACTTATTAGATGTATGACCCACCCAGCTCCCGAACCTAATATCCTTTCCATTATAGATTGCTTTCTGCCTTGGTTTTTTCTTTACACCATCCCGTACCCTCAGGAAGGAAGTGAGAAGATTCCCGCTGGACTGTGCTCATTTGGCCATGTTTCCCCCCCGGCCGGAGGGCTAGAGTGAAAACAGTGGTCAAACGTAGCATGCTCTTAGCGTATATGCCATTTAGACTCGCAAATCTTGTATAACAGTCCGGACGTCAGCCGAGTGTTGGGGATCTACATTATAAGTGGAACTAGCCTGTGTATGTTAATCGCAAGCCCTGCTTTTTACCGATAATATTATCCGCCTTGATGCGACGAGGTATTAAACTTTTTCTCTCCCCACTGCGATCTCTGTTGCAGTTTGGGCAGTTTTTTACAAACATGGTATGATGTAGGCTCATGCCTGGCCACCAGTACCTTGATTGTAATTCTTCCAGAGAATCTTTTAGTTTGAGGTGTCCAAGACCCTCACCCCTATGAGCGTCTGCGATTAACAAGTTTCTCCTGTCCATGTTTGGAATCACTCTATCCCCCACTCCAGGGATTCGAGCAAAAGGGACGGAGTTTGCATCGATTATGTATGTGTAATTGAGTGGATAATTGATCAGTAACGCTGAGCAGTCGCCTTTTGATGACGTTTTCACCGCCAGCACTGTTTCACCGTCAATGTGTTTTAATGTACGCTTTTTTTGATCCACGGGAGCCAATTGAGTGGCTTCCGCTGCGGCTGTTTCAGCCAATGAATTCCCTGCAACGTGAACGCCATCACGTTGATGACTCAGTGAGTGAGTCACATGAGTCTTTGGTAGTTTTTTTTGTAAAAGAGCTACCTGTTCCCAGAGCAGTTTCTGCTTTATTGGTGCATCTGTGTCATCTTTGTAACCGTTCTGAATCCATTTCTGCAAATCGCTGTTATATGATTTGACGCAGTAATATGAATCTGACACTATAAGTGTCGGGAATTCGCGATCCGCATTATCTAGCGCCATTTTCAAAGCTATTATTTCAGTTTGTCGTTCTGAATTAGTTTCTACTGAGTGTGTCTTTGTTAATAGAGGTTTCAGTTTACCTCCGCGCCACACTTCTTTTGTAATCTCACATGTGGGGTTGTATGCTTGTTCTCCCCATACGGAGGGTTGAGCATTTCCGTTTGTAAAGATTACACAAGAGTAGTGTCGTAAGGGCAGAATGTCGATTGGCAGAGGATACGTTCTTTCATATTTTAGATTTTTTAATTCTTCTAGTTCTGGTGTACGGCTCATTTTTCTAGAAAATTGTCAGCCAGGCTACACTTGATAATTCATATCCTTCGAACAGGACTGTCAGATGGGCAATTCTGGATTTTTTAAAGTTGAATTTGTAACCCTCTGCAGCGAACCCAAGTATTATGGTGTTCACTCTTTTCAAGTGAGTCTCCAAGTCATCATCTGTTAAGTAAATGTCATCGACATAAGATAATGCTTCATCATCATATAGTTGTAGTAATTCTGTTACTCTCGCTGAGAATACCCCCGGGCTGTTCTTGTACCCCTGGGCTAAACGACAGAATTGTTTTTGAGTGCCATTTACTGAGAATGCAGTTAAATATCTGCTCCCTGGTGCTATGTTTTGACAAAAGAATCCATTGGAAATGTCCAAGGTTGTTTTGTATTTTTTGCGCACTATGTTATTCATTAGTGCAGCACTGTGTGAGTTTTGCACTGCAAAAGTTTTGCAACATGTGTTAAGGTGTCGGTAATCCAAAACTAGACGATATGAATTGTCTGGTTTGGAGACCGGAAACAAAGGGTTGTTCATTTGTGAGGTGCAAGTTTCAATCACCCCCTGGTATTCTAGCTGATCTAGTATTTCATTTACCTGTTTTTTAGCTTCTTGCTTAATTGGGTACTGCCTTTGTGCAGTTGGTTGTGATTTTAACTGGATTTTGTGAGGAGGAGAATCCTCATCCCATCCTACATGATTTTTATATAAAGCAGGTGCTAAGGCCACTGCCCACTTTCTAGCAAGTGTATATTTTTTATGAATCGGGATGTGATTCGAGAAGGCAGGCATAATTACTTCTTCGCCATGAGGGCACCCCCTAACAAACTCCGGTGGCCAGTCTTTTTCAGCTAGAAGGATGTCATAGCCCTTGGAGAGGTTATCCCAAAATAGTCCCCTTATTTTCCTAGTCTTATCTCCCTCTATACGTAATGTTATCTCGTATATCTTGTGGGGCTTGCTAACTCTGGTGTCTGCAGTTTCCACTTGAAGATATTCATTCGTGTCCACTGTCTCCAGATGATTCATAAGGACTTTGCGAGCTATGCTCACCTCTGCTGCGCTGTCTAGCATTGTCTGAGCCCACTCTCCGTTTTTCAGTTGTGTCCTCAGTATTCTCGGCATGGTTAACTACCTTGATACTGGCTACCTTCTTTTTAGGAAATTGTAATTTCTTTTTTAGTTGAGCAGGTTCCTTGTCTTTGGACTTGGCGTGCTCTTCTGATCGTCCTCTTCTTTCCGATTTCTGCGAGGAATTCTGAAAAGATTGAGAGGGACGTGTATCAATGTCTTCATATCTATCAGGTTTTTTAATATTATCCCTATTTCTAAGGTTATATCTATTCCCAGAGGGGTCATTCTGTGGTGACCTCTGTCTTCGGTTTGGAGATTTTCCTCTTCGCCTAGGAGACCTTCCTCTGGACTGGAATTTATTTTCTTTAGGATTGGATTGTTTGTTTCCATCCCAGTTCTTTTTGGGTGAATTATTATTAAAAAATATTTTTTCTGGACTGTCAGTCAGTTGCGGTTTTAATGGTATTCCACCTAAACTATCTCTGCCTAGTTCCTCATAGGATTTTTCTATGATTCTGGCAATTTCAGCTGGTTGGTCTGCTATATCTGTCTCTTTTAACCTTTGGCGGATCGCCACGTTTGCTGCTTCACCTTTTATGTTGGCTAATAATATAGCCGAGACCTGCTTGAAGTCTTTCAGTAATTTCATACCAAGAGTTAAAGCAGGTTCTGGACCGTATTCATCTTGAATTTGTTTTAGCACATCTGGTATCACCGAAATGGATGGGACACCGTGCGTTTTTGTGTAGATGGAAGCAAATACTGTACCCCAAGTGTCACAGTCCTCTATGTGTGGTGCGATTCCCATTGGGAGACATATAGTCAGAATCCTGTGTTTTTCCAGCGGGGTGGTGTCAGGAAACACCGCCTCTATTTAGGTAATTTTCTGTGCCAACCAGAATGGTATTTGTTCCCGTTTAGCTGGAACTTTACCTAGGCAGGATTGGATGTTCTGTGGTGTAATTTTATTTGTGTTCCCCTGGTGAGGGGTCAGCTGTGGAAGTTTAATCGCTGGCTGAATTGTTGAAGTCCGCATTACATACTGAACTAATTGTCTATGAATTTTTAGTAATTGTTTTAGCTGTATTAACAGCTCTGCTGCAGGCATCCTATCGATGTCTGGATGTGGTGTGTATCCGGCTAGCACCGGCCACGTTGCTCCTGGTCTACCTAAAGGACCGAGCCTTGTAATGTGATTGTTATGTATTAGGGCGCCATCAAATAAGAGCAAATGCTCTTGGAATTTGAGTGGTACTTCCACCTCCTCGAAAGGAGTGTACGTTTCAGGAGGTTCCTCTATTTTGTAATAGTGGAAGTACTTTGTTACAGCATTAGCTGCTGGAAAATGTATCCATGTATAGTATACCTCTGTCTGCCGATATTCGTGTGCCTCAATTACGAATATGACTGTGCCACCTCTAGGTGTCAGTCCATTTTCTATAAGTTTTAGGGTTATAGATCTCCTTTTGACGACCGGAATGAGTATTATTTCCGCGTCTGCAGCCTGCATGGTAGCATCAGCTGCTGCGAGTTCAGTTGCTAATCTAACTGTTTCTCTTTCCTCATCACTTTCATCCATTTTACTGACCGGATGGTATTCTGTTTATTTGCAGATCAGGTTTCTTTATGGAAACAAATATTAGATGCACAATATTTTGGAACACTGTTTATCCTTCAACGTTGACTATACCAAGAACCATACATAGGAGTTCCCTCCTGCGAGGTTTTGGAGGATATTACCTTTCACCCACTCCAGACGTCTTTGGAGTATTTGGGAAAAGGGGTCTGAGTGAGAAAGCACGACTGAGTTACTCTAAATGTCTTACGTTAGTTTTATCGCCCTTTCCAAACACGTTGGGCGCCATGTAGTGTAGTTCCTATTTTCCCAATAGGCTCTGCGCATTGGAATAATACCTACAGCAGTAAAGGCCTAGACCAGACGTTAACTAGGTCTACTACTGTCGATACTAGACTTAAAGTTTTGGGTTTGCCAGCTAAGCTCAGAGTTCGCTAGAAACTTTCTCGAATGTTCAAGAGAGAATTACCTCCCCTGATTAGACAAGAAGGGATTTAGTTTCTGACAACCATAGAACATGACAACTTTGCTCTCCCCTAATCAAGAGTCAATCTCCAGAGTCGTGTGAGCACAAGGCAATTATTTTACTCAGTCAGTACGTGCATTCTTAGTCTCATCAGAATGTAGAGAAAAGGAAAGAGACGGGCGTGTTCAATAAAAAGGTGTTATTTATTGATCAGTCTTTTTTCTCATACAAGAGAAATGGATCGATATTATTGCAATACTTATAGTTAAGTAAAGTGCATACATTAGAAGCAATAGTATAAAATAATACTGTAAAAACATTGATATGGTTTCTGAGCCATATGATGTTTAAAATGATTAAAATATATTTACATACACATATACATTTGACTAAACGTACTCAACTGGTGTTTCTAAATACGCCTACCCCGTGTACCTGACCTAAGTCTAATGCGTGGGCGGGAATAGAAAGTTACAGTTTAAGTTAAGTTTGTTTTTGCCAAGTGAATAACTAAAGAATTCTCTGTGAGGGGTTATTCAGTTCTGTACCTGGAAGTTAGGATGAATGAGGAATGGTATCTCTTTCTCTGCTCTAGATATTCCAGGCTGCCTGCGAGGGCTGCCCAGAAGCGCCGGTGCTGGGTCTCTCGGCTTGAGATAGCAGCGCGTCTCTCAGCGCGTCAGGAAGGCGGGGCTGCTGCCAGCGGGGTCTGCTTCTGCTCTCGGCTTCGGCAAGTGTGGCTGCTCCGTCTTGTAACCACGCGTGTGTTTGCATAGGGCAAGATTGGCAATATTTATACCTTAAAGGTGCCGAGATTGACGTAAGGATGGACATAGATACGTCAATAAAGATGTCATACGACTTGCTCGTTAGCACATTCTTTACTAAAGTTCTCTGTGAAATCAAAACAATGGCCGCACGGATTGTCCAGGTTGTCATAGGTTTGATTTGTTATGAGAACGTCGTATGCCTTATCAGGGACTGGAGGAATGTCGCTTGTCTAATTAGATCTCAAGCGTTATGACCTAATCAGATAACACGTTCCTGTGCCGTAGTGTGACTGCGTCAGATAACGGTATCTGCATCATGGGGAATTTCTTATCTCATGGGCTGACTGTTAGTTGACTAGCTAGTTAGTTTAACCAGAATAGGGTCAGGAATAGGGGGATCGATTCAGAACCTGTAGAAATACACGACAGAAGTGGCCTGTCACCTGTGGACTGCGGCAGCGCAAGCAAGCAGCATTTCGCCAACCTCTTAAGACACAGCAGAAGCCTTTCATGATTGTGGCCTCCACCTAGCATGCACCTCACCCGATGAACAGTGCCTAGACACCGGCGCAGCGCTTCATAAAGGTTATTATTGTAGCAGACGAGACAGCTCTCGTGGTCTCACTTCACCAGATGGTGAATAGTGAGACCAGTACAATATAAGGCGAGGGAGACACTTCTAGGCGTAGCTGGTCCAAACAGATATTCTTGAAGTTAAGGCTCAGTCTGCTGCCGGTGCTCGCCAGGTAGAGAGCCAGAGGTGCAGGACGAGACATTCGTGTCACAGGTTCATGCAATCGTGGTCAAGTGGAGAAGCCAAGGTTAGGATCACACTCTTCAGACACCAGCTCATCAACATCGCCTTTTACTGATCACCTTGAATGATGTACATTTAGGGGTCACCTGGGGTGGGGATTACCATCCACACCGCCCCCTGAGAGCGCCGCCGTGCAGGCCGAAGCAACAAATTCTGAGTTCCAGAAACAAAGTGGGGACTGTAGGAAAAGCACCCCCTCGAGTCTGCATAAACATGCCACAGGCTGGCCAGCACAGACTTCATTGCATGTCTACAAATAACAAATCCCTCGATTCATGCTTCGAGGCTCTAACTTGCTGCATGAGTTCTTACCAACAGGAGCTAATAACAAGATCAAGCAAGCATTTGCAAAAACAATGGTGCTAGCCTTGGCAAGAAGGTGAAACGCTTAGTTTTATTGGAAGCATGTGTCACAAACTGAAAACAAATGATCAACACTGCCCCCATGTGCTTGTAATAAAAATGTGCAGTGTAAAAACAGCAACTCGTGGTTGTTTTACTAGTGATGTTTTACAAATGCCAATGCTTTCAGTGCTTACAGGCATTTTATCATTTGTTAAGGAGACCACAGTTAACCCAGCACTTAAACTGCAGGCAGCTAAAATGGCACTTCACAGAAGCTAGTTGGAACAAGAGACAGAAAAAAAAATGCAATCAAAAACAGAATTCTAAGTTTCGTGTTATGAAGGACCGGGCTTGTTTCTGCCTTCATGGTGCAATCCCCCAGATGAAGGTTTACACGGGAGTGGTGCAGCCGTATGAGAGTACTAGACAGTCACCTACGACCCAAGCTAACTGGGTCGCCAATATACATCTAAAGAACCCAGTTCCAGAAATTAAAAGAGACACAAAAACTGGGGCACATACTGCATGGTCTGCCTATGGAGATAGGGTTCATTGCCATGCACCCATGTGTGGGCTACACAGAAAGGCAGTGAGTGGAGCAGCCACACTGAAGACTGCCGAAGGGCATCTAGACTCCAATCCACTCATCTCCACATGACCAAAATATGGGCTTCGGAGCAAAGAACTTATCTCCCAGCCCGTACTTCTCCAAGATGCAAAAAAAAACAAAAACACTGGAGCACCTAGACAATATTTACCACCTGCCAAGCCACCCTCTACATGTACCATTTGCAATGGCAAAAGTTGGCTCTTTCTTTTGAACTTTTACGCCTGCCAAGTTGTGCTACACTGCAGAACACGGGTACAAAGTCAGGGCATCCCAAATGTGCCATTTACACGACAGAAAATAAAAACAAACTGTGCGTAATCAGAACAGAGTCTGGATAAAAGAGGTTTCAATTTGTCAGGGGACTTCGTTTTCTGCTCACAGAGTGCCCAGCTCCCGGGACAGAACTGTATTCTTTGCTGCAGTCTCCCACAGATAGGACACGCATATCCCAACACCCATAACAGGAGCTCCAGCACACACACCACTCACACTGGACAAAAGTAACTCCCTGGTCAGGACAGATCATCTTTGAGAGAGTCAATGGACGGCAAAGCACGGCAGCCTTCTAGCATCTGTGGACACTTGGTGGTTCAACTGGTACCGACTGGTATATATCGGTCAGTGTTGCCGAAGTGTGAAGATTAGCCAGCCCTAAATACTGACCTGGTAATCTCCATTGTGACAGCTGGTGTAAGCAAGCAAGAGTGAAAAGGGACTTGCCTGCCCTCCCTAGCTTGAAGAATGCATGCACTTACACATGTAGACAAGAAGGGCACAGCAAAGTGGGAACAATTCATGTATTTGATTTAAAACAAGCCCGGCCACGAATACAGCTACAGCGTCCCGTGAGTGGTGCGCGTATGCTTGCGAGACGCTGCTCATTACAGCAAACCATAGGCCGTAAGTCCCGCGAGTGGTGCACAAGCACTTGCGAGCCGATGCACATAACAGCAAGCAATAGGCCGGAAGTCCAGAGCGATTCCAAGAGGTAATTTTTCCTAGAGCAGCGCGTGCGCGCTGCCTAGGCAAGACCTAAAAAAGGAGTGACAGAAGGTCACACGGATGGCAGGGGTTCAAAGGCCAGTTATGGCTCCAAAGTGAGCAGAATAGACACTCTGGTACCTCTCAACCGTCAACAGTGTCTCTATGGTTACACATTATTCAGCGCCTTGAGACCCTCATGGGTAAGTAGTGCGTTATTATGAACACAACTTTGTTAACATTGATGATAGAGTACCTCATAGTTCCACAATGATGCCCCTTTCACAGGAGTGGTAACATGGAAACTGATCAACTTGATTGTTCCTGTAACAACTTGTTTGCTTCATGTTGTTTGTATAACTTTTAATTCTGGAAAAACATTGTTTTAAACAAGCATTGGCAATGTCAATCAGTCTCTCTATATTTTTGTGTTAAGTGCTGTCATTTTTACTAAAGAATATTCTTTCAATGTTATTGGTATGTGCTGTATACAATATTCATCATTTTAATTATTATATAATGGTTGCCTATTTGTATTATCAAAAAACAAAAATAATGACGCTTTAAATTTTGTAATTTCTTTTATTAACTTGCATAAGTAATGTTATTTTGTTGTACTGTTAAGACATTTGCAATGGCTTAAAAGAATATATGCAGGATTTTTTGTGATTTTCTCAAAACAATATTTGTTTTTAATACAAACTATTGTAAAATTTGATACTTATTATAAAGCTACATTTATCCAATATATTTCAAAACCTTATCCGTATAACATTTGTACAACTGTGTATTTGTCTCCTCTTAAAATTTTTACTTTTGTTTTTGCAGTGTAGCTCTTAAACATTGAAAGTGCATGATTTATTGGAAGTTTTGTTTAACTTTTGTAGACAGAATAAAATAAGTTATGGAGGAAAGGTTTTCCAGTAACAAGTATACATTTTTGTTGTTTAAATCTGCTTGCTAACCTTACTTCTTAGATTATTTTGTTCATTATATTGTATTGACCTTTGGTACTGTTAGTTCACTGACTTATGACTATGGTGTATTGTCTTCAATAAGTCAACCTTTTACTATTATATTTATACTTACTACTGGTGTGATTCTGTATTCTTTATATTGCATACCCTTATATTATTCCGAATGAATTCTTTTAATGAAATATGTAACTTATGTTTTACTAGCTTGACATTTTATCAATTTCCACTTTTTACTGATTTGTTGTCAAATTAATGGTTTAATATTTTACTATTTTATATTCACTATTTAATATTTAATGATGTTTGTATTTCCTGCTATTAAAAAATGATAACACAAAAAAAGAAAGTGCATGATGTACTGGTAATTCTGTATATACAGCTAAATGAGTGTTATTATTAAAAAAATGTTTGTTTTCTAAGGAAGTTTTGTATGTAAGTAAAAAACATTTTTTTCCTTTTTTCTACTATTATTTACATTTTGTAAAAATATATACAGTAACATTTTTCCTATTGTTTACAAAGACATAATGCCTAAACATTGTATAATATGAAATTCTTTATAAATCAATGTTCAAATAGTTCTAGTTAAAATCTTATGCTGTATAATATTTGTAAAACAATGTTTTTATTCTCTTTTTTTGTGCAATGTAGTTTGTAAATATTGAAAGTGTATAGTATATATATATATATATATATATATATATATATATATATATATATATATATATATCACCTGGTGTTCTCTCCCGGTTTGAAGAGAAAGAAGAGGGGAGACACACGCGGTATTCAGGTTGCAGGCAGCATTTTATTTCAGCTGTGTAGAGGCACCTGATGCGTTTCGTTTTAACTTAAAAACTTCTTCAGAGGTGTTGCCTCAGTCCTTGTGAGTGTGAGAATGGGCTTCAGGTGATGTTATGCACTTATATGCCACGCCTCTAGTGGACGCCTATGGCGGTTTGCTGGGCATTGTGGTCCCTGGAGTCCCATTGATTTTCACAGTCTATTCACTCACGTTTACTGCACAGAGAGAGTGTTTTCCTTAGTTCAAAAGAATGCCGTGGTCGTTCTGCAGTGAAGGTTCATTACAGCATTGTCAGTCCCCTCCATTCGTGGTTGACTCGGCATGCTGTTTCCTGCAGTCTTCCAGTAATCAGCACTCTGCGCGAAGGTCGGTAGAATCTGCACTAACTTTCCTGGAACGTGCAAGTGTTCCGTATCCAGGACTGAATACCTCCCAAGTTGCTTCCCCATCTTTTGTGGGACTGCGCGGGATCCAAACCTGACTCCGGTGTCAGGCGGCAGCCTGTTTCCCCTGGTTTTCGGTTTGGCCGAGATATGCAGTTGTGGTCCAAAGGCGGGGAAACTTCACGGCGCTCTTTGCGGTGGTGCGTATTCTCGGCGACTGGACCAGTCGCTATATATCACCTGGTGTTCTCTCCCGGTTTGAAGAGAAAGAAGAGGGGAGACGCACACGGTATTTTTGTGCAATGTAGTTTGTAAACATTGAAAGTGTATAGTATATATATATATATATATATATATATATATATATATATATATATATATATATATACACACATATATATATGTAAGTTTTATTATACAGGTAAATGAATGGTAACTTTTTTTTCTAAGGCAGTTTTGAATTAAAGTAAATTAACATGTTACTTTTTCTTAGACCTTGCAAGTATTTATTATATATTTTTTTACAATTGGCATTTCTTGTAGAGTTTGTTTAATACATCCATTAGTATGTATGACTTCACAGGTTGCAGGTAAATGTTCCAACAATTCATCTGGTAAGTCTTCTGTAAGCAGGAGCAGCAATTCCATTTCATGAAGCAGAACCAGTTATTAAACTGTATCCACAAATGCTTGGATAAACCAATTTTACATGCTTATAATCATATAACCAATTCACAAAAATTAACTAATAAACATCAGACAATGAGAGAAGTGATGATTTTGGGGTCCCCTCTAACCTAGGGGGAGGACCAAGCAGATGCCTTGAGCACAAAGAGCATATCATGCTGAACAATTCAGTGGTGGTCCCATTCTCTTAAAACCACCCCAAGCACAGTTATGGGCAAAAATACAACTAAAAGCCCCTGCAAAGCGATAAGATTAGCATCATTATTAGCATTCATGAAAGGGTTATAATCTTTTTGAATTTTACTCATCAGGGACATCTTAGGACGACGAGGTGAACTGCAGCTTGATGTATAATATTTTAAATGCTATTGCATTTGCCTCATCAGGGACATCTAGGGACGATGAGGTGAACTGCAGCTTGATGTATAATATTTTAAATGCTATTGCATGTGCCTCATCAGGGACATCTAGGGACGACGAGGTGACCTGCAGCTTGATGTATAACATTTTTATTGCTATTGCATTTGCCTCATCAGGGACATCTAGGGACGACGAGGTGAACTGCAGCTTGATGTATAATATTTTAAATGCTATTGCATTTGCCTCATCAGGGATATCTAATGGAGGGACGCCCTCTCTATTTATGCATATTGCAGCAGCTAGGTGGGACAAAGATGGTAACGTGCGCTAGTATGCAGTGATGTTGATGCATATTGGTTCTCCCATGGAGGGAGGGATGAACCCACTGTGTGGGGGCTCATGGGGATGTGCAGGGGGATTACACCTGTGGTGTTTCACGCGCTCTCCTTGGAAGAGACATCGCGGGGTCGTGATGGTCCCGTGTGGGTGTATACCCTGGCACGGTGTAGTAAGTCGGGCCGTGGAGGCTCAGTGCCCTGTCGGTGGAGTAAGGTTCGGGGGGCATCAGTGGGCGAGATCTAGTGTCGTCTCACGGAGTGTTGGGTTAGCGCATTTTAAGAAGGAACTGTGAGTGAGTTGGTCACAACCTAGGTGTTAGATCCAGTACGTCTCACTGTGGACGTTTGGCATTGGAACTTGTGGCAGGGAAGGGACATTCCAGGCCAAGCAAGGGCGCTGTTGGTGAGATGGCACTGGGAGAGTGTAATGTGTCAGGTATTGACATGGGGGGAGGCCTTATCTACTGAGGCTGTTCCACGGAATATTATCATTCAAACCCTCCGTGTGGGTTGACAATCTGTAGATCCAGCGTTGTTCTTTGGACAGTAGGTGCTTCTCGTTGTCTGTAGGGTGGACAGGGATCTGCTCGATGACTGTCCATCTGAGGTCATTGGTGGTATGTCCATAACTTAAGAAGTGCTCTGTGAGTTTGCTGATAGTCTTCTTGCACCGAACCGTACTTCTGTTTTCAGTGATTCTGGTGCGTACTTTTCTCGTGGTCATCCCCAAATATCGGAGCTGGCATGGACACTCAATCAAGTACACTAGGTTGGTAGAATTGCAGTTCGTGTGCTTGCGTTGGTGCCATGTTTTACCCGTTTCCAGACTGAGGGTTTTGGTATGTTATGTTATGTTAAAATAGCTTATATAGCGCTCAGCTGCCCCAGCAAAGGGGCGTCCCGGCGCTGTGTAGCAGATAGATAACTGACTCCGATGAGATTCAGCGAGGCATAATTCCAGAAAAGCTTAGTTTAGGGGGAAGAGATGGGTTTTGATTGCCTTTCTGAAGTCCAACAGGCCTTCCAGTTCTCGTATGTGGGCTGGTAATGAGTTCCACAATTTTGCTGCTAAGTAGCGGAAGGAGCGTCCTCCCGCTCGACAGCGCTTAATCCGAGGTACCCTGACCAGATGTTGACCTGCAGAGCGTAATACGCGAGTTGGAACATACGGGGTCAAAAGGTTGCAGAGCATTTTAGGAGTAGCAAGTTTTAAGATTTTGAAAGAAAGGCATAGAGTCTTAAACTGAATTCGCTGAGCCATAGGGAGCCAATGAAGCCTCCGGATGGTATCAGAGATGTAGCTGAATCGGGGAAGGCCTACTAAGGCTCTAGCAGCCGCATTTTGGGCGCGCTGCATCCGAGAGATCTCTGCTCAATTGGCTCCCAGCAGCAGGGAACAGGCGTAGTACAATCGGGAAAGAACCGTGGACTGGACTATCAGCTGCCTTGTAGATGAGTCAAAGAACTTTAAAATAGGTCTTAGACCTCGTAGAATGCCAAAGCATGGAGCAGTGACTTTTTTTGTCTGCAAGCAAAAATTAATGGAGGAATCCAGCCAAACCCCCAAGTTTTTGACTTCTGTTTTGGGTTCTGGTGCTTTACCCAGAGCACTGGGCCACCAGTGATCACCCCATAGGTCTACGTTTTTTCCAACCAGTAGCACCTCTGTCTTATTTGCATTTAGTTGCAGACAGTTAGATGTCATCCAGTCTGCCACGGCAGTCAGGCTGCTTTTAAACCTGGAGACATTTGGGGCCGATCCTTCCGTTAGGGCTGCTAGAGCGCGCAGTTTTCCCCAGGTCACCCGGGATACCAATTCTCTACCACGCACTGGGCCCTCGGCGTGAAGAACACATAAATTTCGTTTGGGTGAAACTGGGTGAGGACTTCTCCTCCTGCACGCTGCTAGGAGTAATCAAGTTTGGATTTACCTCTGCTTACCATGCACCCGACTTACCACAGGCACAATTCTTTGACGGACCTGGAGCTGTTAAGAAAAAGTAGACAGGCCTAACATCCAATACACCTTTAAAATCCTTAAAATACTTTCCACAGTTTGTAAAATGACCACAGACACCTGATTAAGTTTGAGTTTTTATATAAGAATTCAAAGAGAAGAAGCCAAAATAATAAGCGATACACAGAGTAATATATCAAACATCAAAATCAGTACCAAAAGGTAACTTTGCACAAACAATATGACCATTTAGAATATATGGGAAACTACAGGGAGAAGTTTTAGCACATACTATTCACTGCAACGTTATACTAGAACCTAGGAATGGGATGGGACCTAGAACATGTACTTAACCTAAGTGTTCAGAATATTCTTGCTAAGCTCACTGCAAACCACTAAAGGAAAGGGAAAACGGGAACATGCTATGGTTTATAAAATCAATGAATTTCTAAAGGAGAGGGGGAGAGAAGGAACCAGCTAAAATTCAGGCACATATAAGTTCAATGGCAATAAGGCAATAACACAGGTAAAATGCTTAACTGATTAGACGAGCAAGAGAGAGAGAAAAGAGATACACAAACCCACAAGCTATATTTACCTAATTCAGATTGAAGACCAACCCTGGCCACGGGTCAGTTGGGAAGACGGGGACAGGGACCCTCAGAAAAGGAATGCCAGACTGTGAGCAGGTACAGCTCACGGAGAATAAGGACAGGATACCCCTCAGGTTCGGATCAAGGACTGGGCCTCCCAGGATACGACCAACACCCACAGCTTCGGACAGCAACGCCTGCGTTACCCCCTTCTGCAAGTAATCCGCCAGAAACCCTGATTGGATTTTCGAATTTCCCCAGCAAAAGTGCTTCGCCAGCACTTAGGATTTTCCACCCCTTGGGAGTTTGTGGAAAGTAAGGACAAAGTGCTCCGCAGCACTTTCAGGCTGAACACCTATTGAGATCGTAGGGTCAGTGACAGGTCTGCTACTCGGACAAGTCGGACAATTTTCCTAAGCTAAACTAGGGCAGTTATACTGTTTTGGGGACCCTCAGACCACCCCCTAATGTTGCAAGTGACAGTTTCCCATATTGTGATTGGTCAGGAGAGGTGGTGTGGTCTTTACCACCTCCTAAATTCAACGTTCCCATCATATTTATTCAATTTTCATACCCGCCCCTTCAGGTTCACGTTCCCATGCATAGAATACAGTAGTACAGGACAGTTTTTCAAATAGGTAGCAACAGAATTGCTTCTTTCAAGGTGAGACTCCGTATTCCCAGCGATGTTCCCAGGCGCATTGTGCTTCAGGAGCCAGCTGGCTAGGTTTAGCTTCTGCGCAGTTGGAACTTTCTCTGGTCAGCTGACGGTGCCCAGCAGAGCCTCAAGCATGGCTCCGCTCATGAATACCCAGCCCACAAAGACGCGGTACATGAAAAGTAAGCGAAGACAAATTAGAATCATACATAAAAATGATCGCACTGTATACCATGATAAAGAATAACCAACCCTTACTGTATAATAACTATAGCATTACGGATTAATGCGAAAGAATAGATAGGCTAAAAGCTGCTGCAATAAGCAGAGAGCGTGGTGAGAGACAAGCGGCCATATTTAGCATCAATGCGCATGAGCACAGAATCCCTCCAGAATGCGAGTGCGTCACATCACATGGGTATGACCGACGCATGCGCAGACTGAATTTGCGGCAAAGCAGCCATTTCAGCGCAAGCTTCGTTAGTACGTGAAAAGACAAACAAGCAAGCATCCTAGGGACACCCGCGTGTAGGGGAAAACACTTTACAAATGACGAACAATGGTGTTAATATGATTATACAATTATAGACCAGGGTTTTGCATACGAGCAAGGCGCTATGCGTGCGAATCCTTGCTCCATCAATCCCCTCTTTGATGATATTTACTATCATCACTACATGAAGGAAACAGATGCCAACTTTTCTCATTCATTCATATCATCCATTTCTATTTCAATAAACTTATTGTTTAGTTTTCTTTCAGCTTCCCTATGAGAGTGGTGATTTTTCGCCTTTTTATAAATTGCACTCTTCAGCTCTTCTAATTCTAGCTCATCAATGTTTCTTTTCACCCCCCTCGGATTTACTGTATATTTCTTTTTACACTTCTGACATTTGCAGCAGATAAAAATGATCAACACAATCACACCTATTATGACTATTGGCATCAGTATTTTCCACAAAATATTTCTACCTAGATTAGTAAACCAACTACCTATAGAGGAGAGACCTCCAGTCAGTCTCGTCCAGGCACTGTCAACCTCCAATGGTTTGAGTTCTTTTTCCAAATTAGTTATGTTCCTCACATATTGTTTTAATTCGATACTTTTATCAGGAATGTAGGTGCAACAATGTTGCGCTCTCAGCATTCTACAGACTCCGCCCTCTTTTGCTAATAGGGTGTCAAGGGCAAGACGGTTTTGTAAAACCATTGATCTGATCGCAACCATTTCAGTATTGACCAGCAGGAAACCAGCAGCAGTGTCCGTTGATAACCGGTCCACTACTGTAGACAATTTGCAGATTCTATGGGTGTTCAGAACTACCCCCATTCCAGGTATCAGTGCACTAAAAATATCACCTACAATTTCGCCTACACTTTCGCGCCTACTACGCACTAAGCCATTAGTTTCATCATCACTTCCAGCTGCATTGTTCACATGGTATATTTTCGGGAAGACAATGCCAAAGTAGCAGCTTCCATACCAGTGATCCGGCAATTTGAAATAAGCCTTGTTCCCACATATATAATATATTCCGGGAAACACAGGTTCTGACCCATTTTTGAAACCCCAACCTCCAATTACCTTATAATTATGTTCACACTCGCTGGAACCGATGAATACATTGTTATAGTACTCTGTCTTTTCCCTATGGATACAAAGTTTCCCTTTTCCTTCAAAATCCAGCAACAAGGCAGGACTGGCTTCGCCTTCTGAGGTGTTATCCATGTGCTCAGCCCACCTAGGAATTCTTTCCCTCTCGTCATTTGCCTTCTTCTGAAACTTTTCTCTCCTTCTGTCTGCCATCTTTATAAACATCTTTTCCTGCTCTTGCAGAGAACAGGTCAGATTGTCTTCCTTTGCTTGATCTAAGTCTATGTTACCTATAGTCAGGAAATATTCTCCCATATAGCGGGTCACGTCACTTGTAGTATGTACACGGTTCAAATGTCTTCTAATGGGAAGTTCAGAAAATACTACGTCCTCATTTGAATAATAGTACTGCAAGGAGCTTCTATAGAACAAGCTAGCTAATATACTACAGGATATTCCATAGGTCAAGGGTAGATGGTGGTATGTCACGCCTTCAGCCACTGAAGTTGGCAGCTTCATGCAGACATAACAGTCCTCTATTTCCATAGCTTCTACATAATGCACTAACAAGTTAGCAAAAACATTTAAGTGCGTCCTGTTCTTCATTTTGTGAAAGTGTAGTCCATCCTCATCTGGTGCTTCTAAATCAGGTCGTGTGTGTGTCAGTCCTACTCTTTTGTCGCGTCTTTCTAGTCTTCGCGGTGTTTCTGCAGTCGGTATAACTCCTACATCTACTACTTCGGGTTCAGTAGGGGACAAGTTTGGATCTCTACTTATCATAAAAGGTAGAAAAACTGTTAGTCCTATCCACATTACTATTAGCATAGCTATACTACACAGACATATCTTACAACAGGTTTTGAGACACCCACAGCGGGATCTCCCAGAGACACTCGGATCAGACATTTTAGCTTACAGGTGGCTTTTGCTACCCCTCTTCGGTTCTTTGCACCAAAGGCTCACTTCAGGGCTCACTTAAGGAGGGTCTTCGTCCGAACTCCGATCAGCAATGGACTCGTTGTCACTGTTGCCACTGTGATGAGGCTCGTCAATCTCTTCCAACACAAAGTACGTCCACTCAGGGCTCCGATACAGTTGGTTCTGTTTCTTTATTCTGTTGCTCTTCCTCAGCGATTTGCCTTGGGCTGCATTCCTTTCACTTAAAGCCCTTTTTCGGTCTTTATCGTTTTCTTCGACTGTCTTTAATCTGAGCCTTAGTCTCTTGACGTATCGAGGTGTATTTCTTCCTCCGTGCCTCCCAGTGGTTGAGGAGACTTCTCCTTCTTCGTGCACTCTTTTCACTTTTTGTTGTGGCACTTCTGATTCCCTGCCTGTCTGACTAGTTCCAGGTCTTTCGTCTATCTCTTCTGCCTGGTCGCTAATCTGTTCCTGCTCAGATTCAAATCGCACTTTCTTCTTACTTTTTGTTACCGTTGTTTCCGTTGTCTGAGCACTTTGATCTAGTTCTATCTGTTCCTGTTCATGCTCTTCGATCTCTTCGTTTTCTTCTGCATGAACGTCAGCCCTAATTTCTAACTGTCCCTTTCTCGGCTCCGGAGTTTCAGGAGGAGTCTCGAGATCCTGATCTGACCCTACTTGGCCTATGTCCTGATCAGGTGTGTTGTGGCTTTCGTCGACCTGACCTGCTTCTTCTATTTCTGACTCACCTGGACTATCCCACTCACTGTCTAAGTAAGAATATTTCCTTGTTCGTATTGGATCATGAACTGGTTCGTCGGCGGGATACCATTCAACGTCTCGACTTGTGCTCGGCAGTTCGATGTCAGCTAGCTCCGGACTCTCTTCCTCGGAGGTCTCTTCAGCTGTGCTGCCTTCAGCTCCAGTCGCGTTTTCTCCAGATACCCGCTTTGTGTGGCTGGCGTGGATCCACTTCGGTACACCAGCGCACTTCACAGCAGTGGTAGTGACGAGGATCACTTGTCGTCGCTTTCCCCACCTTGGCTTCAAGCAGCTGCTCCGGGTGTGTTTCTTCAACACCACCCAGTCTCCTGGCTGCAGGTTGTGTGCTGGAGTCTTTGGCCACTCGTCTTCAGTCTCTCCAATCTGCTGAGAGAGAGAACGCACTTGGTCACCCAGCTGCTTGCAGTATTCTAGCACCATATCATCAGAAATGCTTAGCAGTTTGTTTCCGGGTACCCATGCCTGGCGCATCACTCTTCCCATCAACACTTCATGGGGACTCAGGCCAGTCTTTCGATTCGGTATACTTCTCAGACTCATCAGCACCAGGGGTAAAGCTTCTATCCAGTTCATTTTTGTGGAATCACACATTTTCCCCAGTCTGGACTTCAGAGTGCCATTTACTTGTTCCACTACCCCAGAAGCCTCTGGGTGGTAGGCGCAGTGCAATCTTTGCTTCATTTTGAATGCCCTACTGAGTTCCAATAGGACATCGTTGGCAAAATGCCCACCTTGGTCCGTTTCGATCGTCTCTGGGATCCCAAACCTAGGTATCAACTCCCTGAGCAATAATTTGGCTGTGGTGATAGCGTCATTTTTCTTAGCTGGATATGCTTCCACCCACCTGGAGAATAGACATACTATGACTAGGACATATCTATATCCGTTGCATCTGGGCATTGTTATGAAGTCTGCCTGGATTCTTACGAAGGGACCTACTGCCTTTCCAATATTACTCTGTTTCACTACAGTCTTCTTTCCTGCATTGAATTGCTGACACACTAGGCACCTCTGGCAAAGCCTTTCCGCCTGGTCCCTGAACTTTGAATTACAGAACACTTGGTCAAACACCCGACACATCGCGTCTCTTCCCATATGTGTTGGCTCATGTATCATTCTGACCATGGGGTCGATCAAGCTATCAGGCAGTACAGGCACCCCCTCCGGATTTACCACCACACCATCTTCTCGCAACTCGCACTCCTTGGCGGCCCACCTGCCTTTTTCTTGCCTGTCTGTGGCTTGTTGTATCTCTTTTAATTCTTCCCACGTTGACACATTATCAAACAACATAAGTTGGCAGCTGGTTCCATCCCACAGGGCAATTTGTAGGGACATCTGGTGTCGGGCACAAAACTGTGCAATTTGGTCAGCGTACCTATTACCGGCAGTCACATCATCATTTCCAGATCTGTGAGCCGCACACTTGACCACAGCCAATTCTTTGGGTAACTGGATGGCTTCCAGTAAGTTATGCACTACTTTCCCATTTCGGATAGGTGTGCCAGAGGAAGTCATGAATTCTCTTTGCAACCACAATTGGCCGAAGTCATGAACAACCCCGAAACAGTACTGACTGTCTGTGTAAACAGTAATTCTTTTGTTCTTTCCCCTCTTGCATGCTCGAGTTAACGCTATAAGCTCCGCCACTTGTGCAGATTTCACCTCGCGCATGTAAGATGCCTCGACGACTCCTGTCAGAGTAACCACAGCATAGGCAGCACTCAGACTCCCACTCTCATGTCTCAAACACGAGCCATCCACAAACATTGTGTTATCCCCGTCCCGTAGTGCTATTTCACGAATGTCAGGACGGGGCTTGGTGCTATATTCAGTCAGATCAATGCAATTATGTTCCCCACCCTCATCCGATTCTGCATCCAGAGGGACAGGTAACAGTGTCGCAGGATTTAGGACATTGCACCGGGAGATAGTTACATTTTCAGCACCAATCAAAATTCTCTCATACTTAGTCAGCCGACTAGGTGTGAGGTACTGGGTCCTAGTTCTAGTCAGTAGGATGACAACAGAATGAGGAACATAGACAGTGACGGGATGTCCCATGACAATGCCCTCACTCTGTTCCAGGCTGACGCAAGTAGCAGCAACGGCTTTCAAGCAGCCAGGCAATCCAGCGGCCACTGGATCTAGGGTGGCCGAAAAGTAGGCTACTGGTCTCCTGACTGCTCCGTGCTCCTGAGTCAGGACTGAAAGAGCACAATTCTCCCTTGTGTCACAGAACAGTTCAAAGGGTTTGTTGTACTCCGGCATACCCAACGCAGGCGCGGTACACAGATAGTTTCTCAGAGTCACCCAAGCATTCATGCTCTCACTGTCCCAGTGAACGGGATCTTCCATTCCTTTCTTTGTCATATTTATCAGGGGTCTGGCTAGAGCCGCAAATCCTGCAATCCATTGTCTGCAGTAACCTACAACCCCCAAAAACATTCTCACTTCTTTCTGGGTCGTGGGCAGTTCCATTGCTCTAATTATCTTGATCCTTTCGGCAGTGACCTTCCTGATTCCCTTTTCTATCTGGTGCCCCAGATATTTTACTGAGTTTTTACAGAATTGTAATTTATCAGGCGACACTTTATGTCCTCCCTTTCCTAGGTGATTCAGCAAGGCAATTGTGTCAGTGACACAGTCAGACTGGGTTTTAGATGCCAGTAACAGGTCATCTATGTACTGCACCAAAACAGATTCTCTCGGCAGTACTAGGGATTCAAGGCACTTTTTCAGTATCTGGTTGAAGATCGATGGACTTTCAGTGTACCCCTGAGGGACACGATTCCAGACATAGATATGACTGTCGAATTCAAAACTGAAAAGGAACTTGCTTTCTGGATGCAATGGGATGGAAAAGAACGCGTGGCACAGATCGATGACAGTGAACCATTCTGCGTTCCAAGGAATCTGGTAGAGTATCACTGCAGGGTTGGGTACAATAGGACAGCAAGGCACAACAATTTGGTTTACCTTGCGCAAATCTTGCACCACCCGGTACTTCCCACTAGGCTTTTTGATCCCAATGATAGGCGAATTACAGGGGCTGCTCAGCACTTCCTCTATTATTTCTGCTTCTAGCAGCCTCGTGATTTCAGTCGCTACTCCTGCCTTCACTTCTGCACTCATTTTATACTGTCTGGTTTTGGGGTATACAGCATTTGTTTTTATTGTTACTTTAACCGGGTCCACATTTGCCATTAGGCCCACATCTTTTCCTGTGAAGTCCCACACTTCGGGTACTACCCTTAGCTGAAGTTCCTCAGGTAAGTCCACAATTGTCAAAGGCTTAATATCAGCATCTTGTCTGACTAACATCAGTTTGTACAGGCCATCTTCATCGGGGGTCTGAATTTCGACGCCATTTGGTGTGCAATAAATGGTACAACGCATTTTGCACAACAAATCACGTCCCAGTAGGTTTACAGGACTGGAATCACAGACCACAAATCTGTGCATTTCCTTGAAATTTCCTATGGAAATCTCCATTGGTTCAGTTACAGGGGTACTTATTATCTGATTTGATACGCCCACTACTTGGATCGCTTCTCCCGAGAGGGGTAGGTTAGGAACATCCACTGTTCTTACAGTGGATCTGGTAGCGCCAGTGTCCAACAGAAAGGTGACATCTCTGCCTTCAACCTTTCCTTCAATGTATGGTCCAGTCTGGTCTACCGGTAAGGAGGCGCCAAGCACGCACTCCTCATCCTCCCCTCTCAGGCCCCGTCAATCTTGATCTTCACAAAGGAAGGTATCACTCAGCAAGTACTGTGGAATGACTGCATTTCTTTCACTCTCAACCTCCCATACTTCCGCCCTCTCATTCTGCTGACCCTGATTCTTAAAATTCTGTCTAGGAGCGCGAGGTACCGGAGGTAATTTTACCTGTTGCTGGGTTTTCCTTGTCCCCTCTTTCGGCACCTGTGGATTTAAACCATTTACAGGAGCATTACCGGCCTGTAGGTGTGGACACTCGTCTCTCCAATGCCCCATCTGGCCGCACCCATGGCACGGAAACTTTTTCATGGCCTCCTCACGACTCATTTTAGGTCTGGGCTTTCCTCCCCCCCCAGAATTGGTATTCGGAACATTATTATCAGAAGTTATTTTACTTAACTGTTTTTCTTGTTGTTCGGCTAATTTCACCTGTGCCCACATCACCTTCTCCTTGAGGGCTTTCTTTTTATTTTCAATTTCATCTTCACAGTATTTTGCATATTTCAGAACATCATCTATGGGCTTTCCCTGCCAACTGATTTTGTTATCTCGAATCCATTGGGATATTTCAGGCCTTAATCCTAACACAAATCTGTAACTGAAATGGGTCATGTCTTTCATGTCCACATTATCAATACCACTGTAAGTTTTGAACACCTGTAGTAACCTTTCATAGAACGAATGCACTGTCTCGTCACGTTCTTGGGTTGTTCTATCTATACGGGTCCAATCTGTCTCCTTTGCTGGTACCTTTTTCTTGAGGTATTGTATGACTTGCTCATATTTCCTCATTACTTCAGGTGCGGGGGCTCCTGTCCTCTCATCTCTGGGATATTCATCATTAGGCCAATCAATCTCGATTTTACATTCCGTCCACAGATCTACAGGGACCACAATATCGAAAAACCCATCCAGGTCTTTCAGCAGGCATTTCTGAACTTTTATGAAACGCTCTACCTGTCGGTACCAGTCAACTGGTTTCTCGCGTAATTTCGGGAAGTCATTTGTAAATGACACAATGTCTTGCCTGGACCAAGGGACATGGACGTACTTCCCTCCCGGGACCTCTCTCATGGGACACAATTTTTCTGTTGGGGTTACTTCCTTTAATACGAATTCTGAAGTTACTGACCCAGCCCTGCTGCCTTCCTTCTTCTTTGCCCACCTTGTTCTCCACTTCCCCACTTCGCCCCATTTCTGCAGGAGTTTCAACAATTCTTTTACTTGGATCTGTTTCCCCATCACATTCAGGCTTTCTAAGTCCTTGTCTGAAAAGTCCACTCTGTAGGGTTTCTGAAGGATTTTGGAGCGACTAACATCAACTCCCATTTCTGTGGCAACATCCATTATCTTTTCGTGGAGCACCCTAGCACTCCGGGTAAGATTTTTACTGATGAATAGTAACTCTGCTTCATTATACGAGCTCAGGCGCTCAACTCCCACGTTCCCAGCCATCATTTCTTCTATTTCTACTCTTAATTTATATATTTCCAATGTCTTAGGTTGAGAAGTGGTCTCTTTCTCTATCTCCTTTGTCCACCTGTCTAATTCTTCGGGGGAAACTAGAGAGGCGTTCCTGATTCCAGATGCACTTTCAATCACCACTTCCTTTTGTCTAGGCTGACTTCTTGCCCCTACTATACTGGCCCTCGGCTCCCTTATGGGCAAATCCATTAAACTTCCAGATTCACACTCACTTTCCTGATCCTCATCTATGAACACTTCTTTCCTCGGGGTCTGGAAGCTAGTAGTAGGCAGCATTGGGGTGATGACAGGAGGAAGGGGACTAATCAAGTCATTTTTATACATTGGGATAGCAGGACCAATAGTTACCGGAATGGTCAAGGCCTCAGGATGGGGATGCATCTGTGCAATGGTTCTGGCTAAGTCCTCTCGCTGTCTAGCCAGGACTTCTCTCTCCTTTTCCTGCAACCCCCTTTCAGCAGTATTGCCATGTAATACCTGGGGTACTAAGGATGGATAAATACTCGGAGCAGTCGGGGTAACCAATCGAGGGGGACTTTCCCCGAATGGTTGATAATTCGGGACTGCGGACTTGGGTCTGCAAAACTCATCCCTTCCACTATGCTTACTGCTTGTATCTGTCCTGTCTGTGTCACTCTCCCTCCTACTCCGGGGGCCATCAGTAACAGAACCTTGGGAACGCACCGAATCTGATTCCGCCACATAGGGAGGTGGATCCTTCATTAACAAGTCTTCCAGATGTTCATCTTCTACATCCCCCATAGGTGCTAGGTGATGGGTTTTTGCTTTACATTTTCCTCTTTTCCCTTCTAGTACTCCCATCATGGGAAACAGCCCTTCAGTTAACATAGACTGCCTCCACTGTTTCATTTTCTGTTCTTTGGTTGGCGTTGGAAGTCTGGGATACCACCTACTCACTCCCTTATCCATTCGGGGTTTATCTCGCTCTGCAGCCTCAATCTCCCATTCCTCCAAAGCTTCGTACTGGGTCAACCTAGGTCTAGGGTGTAATTCGTTCATGCGGGTCCTTAAGTTAAACAGGATCCGACCATTAAATGTACCTTCAACAGGGAATGCCAGGACTCCGTCATCCTCAGTATACTTTGCCCAATTTTCTAGCCAGACACAAGTGTGATACCCTTTATCAAACAACATAAAAGAGGCAGGGGTATTCGGTGGGGGAATGAGTACACCTTCCCTCGTTCTAATGGGCTTGTCAGTTTTGAAAAAATTCTTTACTTTATCAGAGAAGGACAATTTTCTCTTTATTCCATACATCATGTGCGGTCTACCTCGTATAAGCTGATCCTTATGAAATCCTAGGTACTTTGGATTCGGTATGAAGTCTGGATACCACATACAACTCTCCAGACTCGCTTCTAACTCGGCTTGATTAATTTTGTTTACCTTCGTGCTTCCAATGCTAGCGCGACTTTTATTTCGCGCCACCCAATCAGGTCAGAGAATACAACTACGGTCAACCAATGGGTGCGCGGCCTTTTCGCAAGACAGAGTCTCCCGTTTCGGCGCTCACCTCCTCCTTCACAAATTCAGCTCCGCTACACGCCCGCTGTCCTGACCAATACCAGCGCGGCACGGAGTGACGTCAGAGCAGCTCTCCGACTGACTCCCGCCTTCACAAGGTAACGGAAACTTTTTACTCTCTCTAAAGTGCGAGTGCAGGTCTTAGTTAACAATACACAACGTTTGCCACTATGTCTGAGTGTTCTAAAGAGAGAAAAGACTTTTCTTTCGCTACTAGTAAACCACTTCTGTCTACTTTTCATTCACTCTGGATAGACTTCTTTGCCTGTCCCTACACACTAGTAATATAGAACCCGTTATTCTTCTGGCTCATCCACCTTAGTCGGGGATATGTACTGAGCCAGGATTTCACCAGCGAACTATTTTACTTACCAGACAAGCCTCGGAGACCCTATTACTCCTCCCGTATGCGACCCTTACTAGGTGATATCGCAATGAAAGTTTTATAATGGACTCGTAGCTATCATTCACTCCAGAAACAAAGGTCCTAATTAGTGCTTCCAGTTATCCTTAACCCTGCACTAATATCTCAAACCTAGTGACTTCAGCAGCTAACCGGATTCTACTCACCGTTAGCTAAAATACTTTCCCCGGGGATTCAGACTACACTGAACATTTACAAACAATTCTGGGTTAATTCAACATGCAGTATTTATAACAGCAATGCAAATTCATGAACATTTACATATAAAACACATTTCAAAAAATATGGTAAAATACAGTAACAATCAGCATACAGTAACAATCAACAGCACGTTTTTGTATTCACGGTTTTATTTATGACTATCCTGCCTACCTAATCCAACTAGTCCAAACCATCCTCTGCTAGCCAGAAATTACTGCTAGAGCGCGCAGTTTTCCCCAGGTCACCCGGGATACCAATTCTCTACCACGCACTGGGCCCTCGGCGTGAAGAACACATAAATTTCGTTTGGGTGAAACTGGGTGAGGACTTCTCCTCCTGCACGCTGCTAGGAGTAATCAAGTTTGGATTTACCTCTGCTTACCATGCACCCGACTTACCACAGGCACAATTCTTTGACGGACCTGGAGCTGTTAAGAAAAAGTAGACAGGCCTAACATCCAATACACCTTTAAAATCCTTAAAATACTTTCCACAGTTTGTAAAATGACCACAGACACCTGATTAAGTTTGAGTTTTTATATAAGAATTCAAAGAGAAGAAGCCAAAATAATAAGCGATACACAGAGTAATATATCAAACATCAAAATCAGTACCAAAAGGTAACTTTGCACAAACAATATGACCATTTAGAATATATGGGAAACTACAGGGAGAAGTTTTAGCACATACTATTCACTGCAACGTTATACTAGAACCTAGGAATGGGATGGGACCTAGAACATGTACTTAACCTAAGTGTTCAGAATATTCTTGCTAAGCTCACTGCAAACCACTAAAGGAAAGGGAAAACGGGAACATGCTATGGTTTATAAAATCAATGAATTTCTAAAGGAGAGGGGGAGAGAAGGAACCAGCTAAAATTCAGGCACATATAAGTTCAATGGCAATAAGGCAATAACACAGGTAAAATGCTTAACTGATTAGACGAGCAAGAGAGAGAGAAAAGAGATACACAAACCCACAAGCTATATTTACCTAATTCAGATTGAAGACCAACCCTGGCCACGGGTCAGTTGGGAAGACGGGGACAGGGACCCTCAGAAAAGGAATGCCAGACTGTGAGCAGGTACAGCTCACGGAGAATAAGGACAGGATACCCCTCAGGTTCGGATCAAGGACTGGGCCTCCCAGGATACGACCAACACCCACAGCTTCGGACAGCAACGCCTGCGTTACCCCCTTCTGCAAGTAATCCGCCAGAAACCCTGATTGGATTTTCGAATTTCCCCAGCAAAAGTGCTTCGCCAGCACTTAGGATTTTCCACCCCTTGGGAGTTTGTGGAAAGTAAGGACAAAGTGCTCCGCAGCACTTTCAGGCTGAACACCTATTGAGATCGTAGGGTCAGTGACAGGTCTGCTACTCGGACAAGTCGGACAATTTTCCTAAGCTAAACTAGGGCAGTTATACTGTTTTGGGGACCCTCAGACCACCCCCTAATGTTGCAAGTGACAGTTTCCCATATTGTGATTGGTCAGGAGAGGTGGTGTGGTCTTTACCACCTCCTAAATTCAACGTTCCCATCATATTTATTCAATTTTCATACCCGCCCCTTCAGGTTCACGTTCCCATGCATAGAATACAGTAGTACAGGACAGTTTTTCAAATAGGTAGCAACAGAATTGCTTCTTTCAAGGTGAGACTCCGTATTCCCAGCGATGTTCCCAGGCGCATTGTGCTTCAGGAGCCAGCTGGCTAGGTTTAGCTTCTGCGCAGTTGGAACTTTCTCTGGTCAGCTGACGGTGCCCAGCAGAGCCTCAAGCATGGCTCCGCTCATGAATACCCAGCCCACAAAGACGCGGTACATGAAAAGTAAGCGAAGACAAATTAGAATCATACATAAAAATGATCGCACTGTATACCATGATAAAGAATAACCAACCCTTACTGTATAATAACTATAGCATTACGGATTAATGCGAAAGAATAGATAGGCTAAAAGCTGCTGCAATAAGCAGAGAGCGTGGTGAGAGACAAGCGGCCATATTTAGCATCAATGCGCATGAGCACAGAATCCCTCCAGAATGCGAGTGCGTCACATCACATGGGTATGACCGACGCATGCGCAGACTGAATTTGCGGCAAAGCAGCCATTTCAGCGCAAGCTTCGTTAGTACGTGAAAAGACAAACAAGCAAGCATCCTAGGGACACCCGCGTGTAGGGGAAAACACTTTACAAATGACGAACAATGGTGTTAATATGATTATACAATTATAGACCAGGGTTTTGCATACGAGCAAGGCGCTATGCGTGCGAATCCTTGCTCCATCAGGGCAACCACTAGCTGCGTGTCGTCAGCATATAAGACGATGGCGAGGTCCCATTGTTTGGCGACAGCAGCTAGCGGCTGAACATAAAGATTAAATAATATGGGGCTCAATGCCGAGCCTTGGGGGACACCCTGCTCAATAGGATGTGCCTGAGATCGGAAAGGAGGGGTGGAAACACGAAATGACCTCTCGGTCAGAAAAGATCTGAACCAGGCAAGGGCCAAATCAGTGATACCTGCCTCCTCAAGCCGGTGGAGCAGAATCTTGGAAACAGTGTCAAAGGCGGCACTGAGATCTAACAGGATCAGTGCCGCCGTTTGACCATGGTCAAGGATAGATCACAGGTGTTCCGTCATGGCCAAGAGAGCGGTCTCGGTACTATGACCAGCGCAGAAACCATGTTGTGTTTCATCCAGAATGTTATTGGAGCTCAGAACGTTGATAAGTATAGAATTAACATGTGATTCTGCCACCTTCGCTATCCCGGGAAGAAGAGAGATAGGCCTGAAATTTTCAGGCTTCATAGGGTCTAAATTAGGTTTTTTAAGGATGGGAGAGACCCACGCCTGTTTCCATTTCACCGGAACCATGGCGGATGAGAAAGAGGCATTAATCAGCTGGTGTAGCGGGGCCATACAGGGCAGAGAGGATTCTCTGAACTGGGCAGCTTTGAGTGGATCAGCTGGAGAGCCCGACTTAATTTTCACAGTCAATGTGCTAAATTCTTCCCAGGAAATCTCAGGAATAGCCGTCGGATCAGAGGCTAAGGCTGGTCTAATGAAAGGAGATGGACCGGGCATAGTCATAGAAGAAAAAGATTGATAAATAGCCCGTATTCTCTCCACGAAGAAGGAGGCCAATTCTTCACATTGGGATTCTGACGTGGGAATAGGCGCTGGAGATTTTTTGGCACTGAGATCTTTGAGAATTTTGAAGATGACTTTAGCGGGGTTGGAGCTCAATTTAATCTCAGAAGCCTAGTACTCCGCTCGAGCCCTGCATGCAGCTCTATGATATGTTTTAAGTTTGGCTAGATAGTAAGCTTTTTTTCGGGAGCATAGACTTTCCTCCACTTGCGCTCATACCTTTTGCGTGTCTTTTTCAGGGAAGTCAAGGTGTCATTATACCAGGGGTTAGAATCCTGTGTGCGACCCTTGATCTAGGTTGCCGGTATAAGAGTGTCAAGTGCCCGGGTGATCCAGGCACAGAATGAATCATATCCTGTCTCGACAATTACTAAAAGGGCCTAAAGGGTCCGCTCCTAAAAGTGCGTGGAATTCTTCAAGTCGAAACTTGCACCACGGTCTTTTAAATACCGAACGTTGAGTATTGTTGTGTGAAGATGCAGGTGTGGGAATGGTCATTTCAACTAGGAGATGGTCGGACCAGGCCAGAATAGTCTGATCCAGGTCCAGGTTAAGACCGCCAAAAATGCTAAAATTATCCGATTCCATGGCAAATGCTCCAACTGCCTCTAAGAGAGCATTGTTAAAACCGGAGGCAGGTCCGGGAGGCCTAAATATTAATTAGGGCTCCCTGTTTTCCGTTTTTCCGGATTTTTACATATAATTACAGACAGAAAACAATGGGTTTTGTGTTTTCTGTCTGCATTTATTTTTAAAAGTGGATAAATACAGAAAATGGTGCTCCTTTAAAGGGACTCTCAATGCTGTCTTTGATGAATTATAGGTCAGCAGCTGAGCCTATGGACAGCATGGTTAATTAAAAAACAGGACAAAATGTATTTAAATAACAGCATATGTCAACATACATGTAATCTGTGCACTGCACTGCATCTCAGGGCACTATGAGTCTGTGCACTGCAGTGCTTCTTAGGATACTATGAATCTGCGCACTGCACTGCTTCTTAGGACACTATGAGGGATCTGTGCACTGCAGTGCATCTTAGGACACTATGAGTCTGTGCACTGCACTGCTTCTTAGGACACTATGAGGGATCTGTGCACTGCAGTGCATCTTAGGACACTATGAGTCTGTGCACTGCACTGCTTCTTAGGACACTATGAGGGATCTGTGCACTGCACTGCTTCTTAGAACACTATGAGTCTGTGCACTGCACTGCTTCTTAGGAAACTATGAGTCTGTGCATGCTGCAACTCATCTTACTTCACTGAGGAAGCTGCACTGCACTGCACCTTACTGTACTATGAGGAATCTGTGCACTGCACTGCATCTCAGGGCACTATGAGTCTGTGCACTGCAGTGCTTCTTAGGACACTATGAATCTGCGCACTGCACTGCTTCTTAGGACACTATGAGGGATCTGTGCACTGCAGTGCATCTTAGGACACTATGAGTCTGTGCACTGCACTGCTTCTTAGGACACTATGAGGGATCTGTGCACTGCAGTGCATCTTAGGACACTATGAGTCTGTGCACTGCACTACTTCTTAGGACACTATGAGTCTGTGCACTGCACTGCTTCTTAGGACACTATGAGTCTGTGCATGCTGCAACTCATCTTACTTCACTGATGAATCTGCACTGCACTGCACCCTACTGTACTATGAGGAATCTGTGCACTGCAGTGCATCTTAGGGCACTATGAGTCTGTGCACTGCAGTGCTTCTTAGGACACTATGAATCTGCGCACTGCACTGCTTCTTAGGACACTATGAGGGATCTGTGCACTGCAGTGCATATTAGAACACTATGAGTCTGTGCATTGCACTGCTTCTTAGGACACTATGAGGGATCTGTGCACTGCAGTGCATCTTAGGACACTATGAGTCTGTGCACTTCACTGCTTCTTAGGACACTATGAATCTGTGCACTGCAGTGCATCTTAGGACACTATGAATCTGTGCACTTCAGGGCATCTTAGGACACTATTAATCTGTGCACTGCAGTGCATCTTAGGACACTGTGAGTCTGTGCACTGCACTGCTTCTTAGGACACTATGAGTCTGTGCACGCTGCAACTCATCTTACTTCACTGAGGAATCTGCACTGCACTGCACCTTACTGTACTATGAGGAATCTGTACACTGCACTGCATCTCAGGGCACTACGAGTCTGTGCACTGCAGTGCTTCTTAGGACACTATGAGTCTGTGCACACTGCAACTCATCTTACTTCACTGAGGAATCTGCACTGCACTGCACCTTACTGTACTATGAGGAATCTGTGCACTGCACTGCATCTCATGGCACTATGAGTCTGTGCACTGCAGTGCTTCTTAGGACACTATGAGTCTGTGCACTGCAGTGCTTCTTAGGACACTATGAGTCTGTGCACTGCAGTGCATCTCAGGGCACTATGAGTCTGTGCACTGCAGTGCATTTTAGGACACTATGAGTCTGTGCACTGCAGTGCATCTCAGGGAACTATGAGTCTGTGCACTGCAGTGCATCTTAAGACACTATGAGTCTGTGCACTGCACTGCTTCTTAGGACACTATGAGTCTGTGCACTGCAGTGCATCTTAGGACACTATGAGTCTGTGCACTGCAGTGCTTCTGAGGACACTATGAATCTGTGCACTGCACTGCTTCTTAGGACACTATGAGTCTGTGCATGCTGCACCTCATCTTACTTCACTATGAGGAATCTGCACTGCACCTTACTGTACTATGAGGAATCTGTGCACTGCACTGCATCTCAGGGCGCTATGAGTCTGTGCACTGCAGTGCTTCTTAGGACACTATGAGTCTGTGCACTGCACTGCTTCTTAGGACACTATGAGTCTGTGCACTGCAGTGCATCTCAGGGCACTATGAGTCTGTGCACTGCACTGCTTCTTAGGACACTATGAGTCTGTGCACGCTGCAACTCATCTTACTTCACTGAGGAATCTGCACTGCACCTTACTGTACTATGAGGGATCTGTGCACTGCACTGCATCTCAGGGCACTATGAATCTGTGCACTGCAGTGCTTCTTAGGACACTATGAGTCTGTCCACGCTGCAACTCATCTTACTTCACTGAGGAATCTGCACTGCACTGCACCTTACTGTACTATGAGGAATCTGTGCACTGCACTGCATCTCAGGGCACTATGAGTCTGTGCACTGCACTGCTTCTTAGGACGCTATGAGTCTGTGCATGCTGCAACTCATCTTATTTCACTATGAGGAATCTGCACTGCACTGCACCTTACTGTACTATGAGGAATCTGTGCACTGCACTGCATGTCAGGGCACTATGAGTCTGTGCACTGCAGTGCTTCTTAGGACACTATGAGTCTGTGCACTGCAGTGCATCTTAGGACACTATGAGTCTGTGCACTGCAGTGCATCTCAGGGCACTATGAGTCTGTGCACTGCAGTGCATCTTAGGACACTATGAGTCTGTGCACTGCAGTGCATCTCAGGGCACTATGAGTCTGTGCACTGTAGTGGTTCTTAGGACACTATGAGTCTGTGCACTGCAGTGCATCTTAGGACACTATGAGTCTGTGCACTGCAGTGCATCTTAGGACACTATGAGTCTGTGCACTGCAGTGCATCTTAGGACACTATGAGTCTGTGCACTGCAGTGCATCTCAGGGCACTATGAGTCTGTGCACTGCAGTGCATCTTAGGACACTATGAGGAATCTGCACTGCACTGCACCTTACTGTACTATGAGGAATCTGTGCACTGCACTGCATGTCAGGGCACTATGAGTCTGTGCACTGCAGTGCTTCTTAGGACACTATGAGTCTGTGCACTGCAGTGCATCTTAGGACGCTATGAGTCTGTGCATGCTGCAACTCATCTTACTTCACGATGAGGAATCTGCACTGCACTGCACCTTACTGTACTATGAGGAATCTGTGCACTGCAGTGCATCTCAGGGCACTATGAGTCTGTGCATTGCAGTGCTTCTTAGGACACTATGAGTCTGTGCACTGCAGTGCATCTTAGGACACTATGAGTCTGTGCACTGCAGTGCATCTCAGGGCACTATGAGTCTGTGCATGCTGCAACTCATCTTACTTCACTATGAGGAATCTGCACTGCACTGCACCTTACTGTACTATGAGGAATCTGTGCACTGCACTGCATGTCAGGGCACTATGAGTCTGTGCACTGCAGTGCTTCTTAGGACACTATGAGTCTGTGCACTGCAGTGCATCTTAGGACGCTATGAGTCTGTGCATGCTGCAACTCATCTTACTTCACGATGAGGAATCTGCACTGCACTGCACCTTACTGTACTATGAGGAATCTGTGCACTGCAGTGCATCTCAGGGCACTATGAGTCTGTGCATTGCAGTGCTTCTTAGGACACTATGAGTCTGTGCACTGCAGTGCATCTTAGGACACTATGAGTCTGTGCACTGCAGTGCATCTCAGGGCACTATGAGTCTGTGCACTGCAGTGCATCTTAGGACACTATGAGTCTGTGCACTGCAGTGCATCTTAAGACACTATGAGTCTGTGCACTGCAGTGCATCTCAGGGCACTATGAGTCTGTGCACTGCAGTGGTTCTTAGGACACTATGAGTCTGTGCACTGCAGTGCATCTTAGGACACTATGAGTCTGTGCACTGCAGTGCATCTTAGGACACTATGAGTCTGTGCACTGCAGTGCATCTCAGGGCACTATGAGTCTGTGCATTGCAGTGCATCTTAGGACACTATGAGTCTGTGCACTGCAGTGCATCTCAGGGCACTATGAGTCTGTGCACTGCAGTGCATCTTAGGACACTATGAGTCTGTGCACTGCAGTGCATCTCAGGGCACTATGAGTCTGTGCACTGCAGTGCATCTCAGGGCACTATGAGTCTGTGCACTGCAGTGGTTCTTAGGACACTATGAGTCTGTGCACTGCAGTGCATCTTAGGACACTATGAGTCTGTGCACTGCAATGCATCTTAGGACACTATGAGTCTGTGCACTGCAGTGCATCTCAGGGCACTATGAGTCTGTGCACTGCAGTGCATCTTAGGACACTATGAGTCTGTGCACTGCAGTGCATCTTAGGACACTACGAGGAATCTATGCACAGGAGCTGCCCGTGCAGGTAAGGGTGGCGGGCGGGGAGTGAAGAGCCGACGACGAGGGAGAAGATCGCCAGCCCACAGCAGCTATACTTAGGGTGACCAGAATTTTAAAGCCAAAAACCGGTACATTTCACAAAAATAGAAGAAGGACTACAATATTACTTCAAGCGATGAAAGCGCTCCTCAGCAGAGAATTACAGAACAGGCAGTAATAACATACATAAAATGTAATTTTTAAACCCAGTAGCTTGCCTGTTAATTAAACTGCTTTCTTGAAATAACTGCTAACTTTCCTTGTTTTGTAAAACATAAAAAAGGGAAACGGCCACTACAACGCGGCCGTTTCCACGGAAACAATAACCACGCATGCATTACAACGCATGCGTGGTTACCACAAAAGCCTTTACCACGCATACCTTTACTACGAGGTACGTAGTAAAGGCATGTGTGGTGAAGGCTAACATTAAAAAAGGGGGCTTGGGGGGGTCTCCCCCCCCCCCCCAAAAAAAGACTCACCTAAAGTCACTCGGCGTCGTTTAAGAGGAAACGGAAAGAAACTTCCGCTTCCTCTTAACGACGTACGACGTCACCACGAACAATGAGTGTAAAAGGTTACTCGTTGAAATAGCATTCCGTTGTAACGCATGCGTGGTAAAGGCATGCGTTGCAACGGAATTCGTGGTAATAACATACAACCCATAAAAAACACCTCCCACCGTTTTCAGTCGACCCTCTCTAAAAACCGGGACATGAGCTAAATTTCTTGAAATTTAGACCGTCCTGGCAAAACGGGGACACCTGGTCACCCTAGCTATACTGTCTGTGTGTGCCTGGGGGAGAGACTGCTAGATTCTACCCCCGAGATAGATGGACTACTTTTCAACGAGAGCGCGGACCTTTCAGTGTCGAAAGGTCTTCCAAAAATTCGCCAAACCTTCTCCTCAGCGGCACTCGTGGTTCAGCTGATTTAAGAAGGGCAAAAGCCATCTTAAAATGCGCAGACATTGTCCTCAGCTCCTGAGCTGGTTCAATGGCGCGCGCTTTCAATGTTACGCCGACCCCCCATGCGGACGTCACGCGGCCACGAGCTCGGACAGGCGCGTGCACGTCATGCAGAGTCTATCTCTGAGGTGAGGTCTCACGAATGCCAAGTGTTATTTATTGTGTTCGGGAGAAGGGTTAGCCGTCTTTGCAATGCATTATGGGCCACCGGATGTGCGTTGGGAGGCTGTCACGCGGTACAGGAAGTGCCATCCTAACACCGGATGTGCGCCGGGAGGCTGTCTCGAGGCACCAGGAAGTGCCATGCTAACAGCGCTGCTCAAGGAAACAAGCATTTGCATATGCAAGTGATCACGCGTCAGTGATAGTTTGAGCTGCTGGAGCTGCAGGGAAGGAGCGCAGCTCGTAGATTGTCGGCACTATCAAACACCCTCTGCACTCACACCCTGATACTGTGAGCCAGCACCTCCCCGCCTTCACACGCATGGCACTTTGTGTGGCTTTAAACGCTAATATGAGGAACACAAGTGTGATCCATTCCGATGTGGATTCATGAATGTGTGCTCATGAACCCACAGGGGCGGTCAGGTGACAGTTGTCATGTATGAGGAGGCTTGAGTTGGACTGGGACCTCTAGGGACGATCCCTGGTACTGCACGCTGACCTGACCATGAGGTACATGTAGAAGTGGTCGGAGTCTAGTATTTTTGGAGTAACGAATACCTCAAAAAATCACAATTTTTAGGGGGTAACTTAGCTTGTATCTAAACCATAAATGTCACTCAAAATAGAACAGGTTCATACATTCGGTGCATATTTTTATTTTTGCACATCTTAATTATGAATTGATCAAATTCAAAACATTAGAGTAGAAAATATTGCAATTATTTCATTGGCGATATAAATCAAATTAAAGAAAGCACATTTGAATACAATAAATACATTCAAGTATGTCAACGCGCTCACGGTGCACAGAAAGGAAAGTATTTAGAAGGGATGGGTGTGTGGGGGTAGAAGTGGGGACCGGGTAAAGGTGGTGTGACTATGTTATAATCACAGTGAAAATGAAGCCTTTACAGTCTATATACAGATCAATGGGTTCCAAGAAACTCTCAAGCATAGGTTCCGTAGCCATCCGTTATTTAGTCCTATGCTTAGAAAGGTACAGAGTATAGGTTGTCGACGTTTCGACCCCTAATGGAAAGGGTTGTTCAAAACCTCAGGCTGGGGTCTTCATCAGGACGCGTAGTAGAGCAGGAGCGCCTATAAGTAATGTGATAGTAATGAATGTATCTGTCACTACCATAAACAATTAGTGCACTCGAATTAAAGTGAAAAATTACATACTTTGTGTGGGGCCCGGATTGGGCCTCGAGCTTGGGACCTTCCAGGGTTCCTATGTTGTATATTATGGCCTGTGAATTGTGTAAAAGGATCATAATTACAATGGGCTGTCCAACATGTGGACAGGTCACCAGTGTAAAACACAAACAAATTAAAACCGAGGGAGCACTTACTGGGAACTTAGCAACTTCCAATTGAGTTTCGTACGAGTCTTTGGCCAGCTAGGACGGCCGGTCCGTGGAGAAATCCGTTACTTTCTAAAAATGAAATGTTAAACACGGATCAGTCTGAGTAAAGGAAAAAGAAGTAATTAACCGCCAATGCCACACTGTGGTTGCTGGGCACATGCGCGGCAGTATGCATGCAAATGATGAGGTGGACCTCAAAAGCTGGTTGTAAAGATCACAGCTGGTGCAGCTATAGCTTAAAATAATATGCGGGCCATCATACTTAAAGGTCGTTAAGGAAATGTCCAGGCACGCCCTGGGTGCTGGGCATGAAAACGGCATGAAAAAGGCAGCCGTCAAGCATCTGATGCAGTTAAACGTAATCAGCCTTTGTGTAAAGCGGTATTGAGCTTCGCTCTGGGTACATAAAGATAACTGCCGGGAGAAATGCTCGGATTGTGCGTAGGAATCCCGACCATTTCAAGAGGGCAGAGTGACCTGAAACAGATTCACTCATCGCTTATCAGAATATCTTAATGTCAAAAAGCAGTAAAGCGTGAACCGGTATACAGCGCACAACCAGTATTTCAGAGTCAAATCAAATAAATGCCAAATGAAATGTGCGTGGAAAACCGACCATTTCGAAAGGGCAGAGTGACCTGGGACTGAGTCACTCGTAGTCTTACAAATTATCCACAATGTCAAAACGTAAAAGGACTATTTGAGTAGAACGAGTAAATAGTCTAACTCTGTCCGGCCGCCTGAGAACGGAGAAAAGCGGCAAAAAGCGTCAATGTCTCACCTGTTCAATGGTAGTGATAGAGCGCGCAGGTCACCCGGCTCACCGAATTTTTCCACGCACTGGGCCCTGGCGTGTTTATTTTCAATCAATAACGTTTCACTGGGGTGAACCAGGTGATTTTCCAATACACGCTCCTATGAGTAATCGGTTGGGTGACTCTTACACCACTTACTATTCATGTACCTGACTTACCACAGGCACATTACTCCTGACGGATCAGGAGCTAGCAGTGGATAGGTGATAAGGGTTTTCCTAAAAGGGAAAAAATTCTATTTTACACATTTAATACTTTTAATATTACTTTAATGTATAATGACCACAGACACCTTGATGGTTTTAGGGGTTTTATATAGTAAAAGTTTAGAATGAAAATGTCATTACAAGTAGGCAAATGCAAAGCAATGCGTCAATGATTAAAATCAGAACCAAAATATAACTATGTATCAGCGTGAGTATCATAGAGTAAAAGGGAACACTATAGGGCATGAATCATAATGAACATTTATCTAATACAGTTTAAACTAGGGCAAGGACGTGAGAAGGACCTAATGTGAGACCTAATATCTTTATACTAATTCCTAAACCTTATGCTATCTTTACTAACTTCACGGCAACCATACTAAGGGAAAGGGAATAAGTGGAACAATCTGAATAAACAGTCGGGTTCAACAATGTCCTAAAGGAAGGGTAAGAAGTGGAACATTTACTAATAAGCAACTGCATGTAATTTCATTCAAAGAAGATATGGAGAATATCACAGGCAAGATTGCTTTAATCAGAGGAGGAAAAGTTAAGGGTATAGTATAGACAGACGCCCACGTAAATAGTTACCTAAGTGAGAATGAGGACTAACCCTGGCCACGGGTCAGTTGGGAAAGAACGGGACAAGGACCCTCAAGGATTCAGGAATACCAGAAGGCGAGCAGGTACAGCTCATGGACAGTCAGGACAGGATACCCCTCAGGTCTGGGTCAGGACTGGGTTCACCAAGGCACGACCAACCCCTTACAGCTTCGGATGCAACGCCAGCATTACCCCCTCTCTGCACGGAATCCGCCAATAACCCTGATTGGGTTTTCGAATCTCCCAGTAAAGTGCTTCGCTTTAGCACTTAGGACTAAGTTCCACCCCTTGGAGTTTGTGGAAAGTTTCAGGCAGAATGCTCCGCAGCACTCTGTATCCGTCACCTATAGAGTTCGTAGGGTCAGTGACAGGTCTGCTAGTCGGACAAGTCGGACAACTTCTCTAAGCTAAGCTAGGCTATATATACTGTTTTGAGTCCCCAAGACCACCCATAAATGTTGCAAAATGACAAAGTCCCATCTTCTGATTGGTCAAGGGAGGTGGTTAAGTCATAGGTACCACCTATATTCTTATTACGTATTTCACGTGACATTTCCCTCCCCCCAACAGCTGGGTTCCCAGGCATACGTGTGGGAAAGTACAATAGTAGAGCACAGATTTGCAACATTGTTGCGCATTTCAGAGTAATAATAGCATGTCTTCAAGGTCAAAGGTGCGCCTGGAAAGGACAGTCCCCTTTTCAATGGCCAACTGGCCAGGTTCCATTGCTGCACGTCCCAGATCTTTGATCACGTGATGAGGGATACGTCAGCTTCAAAATGGATCCCATCCCTATTTCAAGGCCCTCAGTTGCGCGGTACATGAAAAGTAAGCGAAAACAAATTAATAACACAGAATAAAATGAATACACTGTACACCATGACCAACTACACTTAATCCCTTATTTCATAATACTTATTGCATTAAGAGTTAGTGCAGAAAAGATGCATAGACAAAAGCAGCTTAAGCTAGCATACCGCATGATTAGAGACAAGCGGCCATTTTGTCAACAATGCGCATGAGCGAACTTTTCCCTCCAGATTGCGAGTGCGTCACATCACGTGGGTATGACCGACGCATGCGCAGACTGAATTTCTTTGCAAAGCAGCCATTTTTAGTGCAAGCGTTATTAGTATGGAAAAACACATAGGCAAGCCTCCTAGGGACACCCGTGTGTTGGGGAAATACAAAACAAATGACAAACAATCGGAGTTAGTACAGTTACGATTTAGGCGAGGTTCATGATAGAGAGCAAGTCGCGTTACGTGCGAATCCTTGCTCCATCAATCCCCTCTTTGATGATATTTACTATCATCACTACACGTGAAAACAGATGTCAACTTCATTCATCCAATTCATCCATGTCAATCTCAACGAACTTATTGTTGAGCTTTCTCTCCGCCTCTCTGTGTGAATGATTGTTCTTTATTTTCTTATATATTTGGTTTCTTAATTCTTCTAATTCTAATTCTTCAGCCTTTCGCTTTCCTCTTTTATTCACTATATATTTTCTGCATTTCTGGCATTTGCAACAGATAAATATGATCAGAACAATCAAACCTATTCCAGCTAGTGGCATCAATATTTTCCATATAAGACTTTTACCTAAGTTAGAGAACCAACTACCTATAGAGGAGGGACCATCAGTCAGTCTCTTCCAGGCACTGTCAACCTCTAATGGTTTGAGTTCTTTTTCCAAATTAGTTATGTTTCTTACATACTTCTTAATTTCGACACTTTTATCAGGAATGTAAGTGCAACAATGTTGTGCCCTCAGCATCCTGCAGACTCCGCCCTCTTTTGCCAATAAGGTATCAAGAGCAAGGCGATTCTGTAAAACCATTGATCTGATCGCAACCATTTCGGTATTGATCATCAGAAATCCAGCAGCAGTGTCAGTTGATAACCGATCCACCACTGTAGATAATTTGCAGATTCTGTGAGTATTCAGAACTACCCCCATTCCAGGTATCAGTGCACTAAAAATATCACCTACAATTTCTCCTACACTTTCACGTTTGCTACGCACTAAGCCATTAGTAATTTCATTGCTTCCAGCTGCATTGTTCACATGGTATATTTTCGGAAAGACAACGCCAAAGTAGCAGCTTCCATACCAGTGATCCGGCAATTTGAAATAAGCCTTGTTTCCACATATATAATAAATTCCTGGAAACACAGGTTCTGACCCATTTTTGAAACCCCAACCTCCAATTACCTTGTAATTGTGTTCACACTCGCTGGAACCGATGAATACATTGTTATAATAACTAGTCTTTTCTCTATGAAGACAGAGTTTCCCTTTCCGTTCAAAATCCAGCAACAGAGCAGGAGTCACTTCGCTTTGTGAGGTGTTATCCATGTTTTCTGCCCATCTAGAGGTTCTGTCCTTCTCGTCATTTGCCTTTTTCTGAAACTTTTCCCTTCTCTTCTCTGCCATTTTCAAGAACATTTTCTCGTGGAGAGGTGTGGCTCACTGGTTAGAGGCGGCAGACCCGAGTGCAGAGAACGGCCCGGGACCAGGGTTCGATTCCCGACGCGGCAGGGTCTTGGACCAGGATCAGCGGACTGATAATTCTCGCATCGGTGCCTACTCTGACCAGGGAGCACACTCGGCAACTCTGGGCATTAGCTTGCCTCATCTCCACAACGGCCCCACACAAACGCCGGGGATGCCTGGTTTCACCTTGGAGACCCCCAGGAGGGACTATCTCACAGGGAAAGCCAGGACGGGCTCCCCAGCGGTCTATAGCGCTACGAGGCCTCCGGGTAGCAGTGCGCTTTACAAGACACAACAATTTACAATTTACAATTCTTGTGCATGTAAAGAACATGTCAAGTTGTCTCTACGAGCTTCATTCAGATCTATGTCACCTATTGTCAGGAAATATTCTCCCATGTATCGGGTTACCTCACTTCTAGTATGTACAATGTTCAGGTTTCCTCGAATAGGGAGTTCAGAAAAGATAACGTCAGTATTCGAGTAGTAGTACTGTAAAGTGCTCCTATAAAATAAGCTAGCTAATATACTACAGGAAATTCCATAGGTCAGGGGTAAATGGTGGTATGTCACACCTTCAGCTACTGAGGTAGGTAGCATCATGCAGACATAGCAATCTTCTATTTCCATAGCTTCTACATAGTGCACTAAAAGGTTTGCGAAAACATTTAAGTGTGTCCTGTTCTTCATTTTGTGAAAATGTAGTTCTCCCTCATCTGATGCTTCTAAGTCAGGTCGTGTATGTCTCAGACTCATTGCATTGTCACGTCTTTCTACTCTTCGTGGTGTTTCTTCAGTATGTACAACTTCTGCGTCTTGTGTCGTCGAGTCTGTAGGATATATGTTAGGGTCTTTGCTTATCATAAGAGGTATAAACACTGTTAATCCTATCCATATCACTATCACTAGTACTATACTACAGATGCATATTTTACAACAGCTAAATCTGGACCTTCCAGTGACATTTGAATCAGACATTGTATCTTACAGGTGGCTTTCTCAACCCCTCTTCGTTTGTTCTCAGCAGAGGTTTTACTTCGCTTCACCTCAAGGAGGGTCTTCGTCAGAACTCCGATCAGTGATTGACTCTTTGTCGCTTTTGCCACTTGCTTCGGGCTCATCGATTTCTTCCAATACCAAATAGGTCCACTCAGGGCTCCGATACAGTCTGTTCTGTTTCTTTACTCTGTCGCCCTTTCGGATGGACTTTCCTCGGGATGCTTTTCTTTCACTTTCAGCCCTTTTTCGGTCTTTCAGTTTCTCTTCGACTGTTTTTATTCTTAGTCTTAGTCTTTTTACATATCGAGGTTCACCTTTCTTTTCGATCCTCTTTGTAGTCGAGGAAACTTGACCTTCTTCGTGAGCTCTTTTGCTTTTTCTTCTTTGTGGCACTATTGCTTCAGCAGTGTCTTTTTCCCTTCCTGTCTGACTAGTTCCAGGTCTTTCATCTGTTTCTTCTGCCTGGTCCTTAAGCTGACCTAGTTCAGGTTTAGACTGTATTTGATCTTGGTTTGCGAGTGATTCACTGGACTCTTCTTCCTGAACACGTTCATCTATTACTAACTTACCCTGTTCATGCTCTTCGATCTCTTGATTTTCTTCCGCATGAACTTCTGCTTTGACTACTATCTGTCTCTCTCCAGTCTCTGGTGTCTTAGGAGGAGTGTTGAAGACTTGATCTGTCCCTACTTGGTCTGTTCCCTGATCAGATTGTATGATTGTTGTGATGATCTGACCTTCTCCCTCTTGTTCTGACTCACCTGCACTGTCCCACTCACTACCTAGGTAAGAGTATTTTCTGGTTCTTATTGGATCAAGAACCTGGTCATCAGCAGGAAACCATTCAACTTCTTGACTTGTGCCTGGTAGTTCGATGTCAGCAGGATCCGGACCCTCTTCTGGAGTCTCCTCAGCTGGACTACCTTCGGCTTCAGTCGCGTTTTCTCCGGTCACCTTCTTCGTGTGACTTGCATGGATCCACTTTGGTACACCAGCACACTTCACAGCAGTTGTGGTGACAAGGATCACTTGTCGAGGCTTGCCCCACTTCGGTCCAAGGCAACTCTTTCGGGTGTGTTTCTTCAACACCACCCAATCACCTGGTCTCAGATTGTGCGCTGGAGTTGTAGGCCATTCGACAGCAGTCTCTCCAATCTGGTGAGAGATAGAACGCACTTGGTCACCCAACTGCCTGCAGTACTCTAGCACCATATCATCAGAAATACTTAGCAGTTTGTGTCCAGGTACCCATGCCTGTCGCATCATTCTTCCCATCAGTACTTCATGGGGGCTTAGGCCTGTCTTTCTGTTTGGAATACTTCTCAAGCTCATCAGCACCATAGGCAAAGCTTCTATCCAGTTCATTTTTGTGGAGTCACACAGTTTTGCCAGCCTGGACTTGAGAGTGCCGTTTATCTGCTCAACTATTCCAGAAGCCTCTGGATGATAGGCACAGTGCAGCCTTTGCTCCATTTTAAATGCTTTGCAGAGTTCTTTTAGGACTTCGTTTGAAAAATGTCCACCTTGGTCTGTTTCAATTGTCCCTGGAATTCCAAAGCGGGGGATCAGTTCCCTAAGTAACAATTTAGCTACTGTCAGGGCATCATTCTTCTTTGCTAGGTAAGCCTCCACCCACCGGGAAAACAAGCAAACTATGACCAGGACATATCTATATCCTTTGCACAGGGGCATTGTTATGAAGTCTGCCTGCATCCTAATGAAGGGACCTTCTGCTCTCCCAATGGTACTTTGTTCCACTACTGTCTTCTTTCCTGCATTGAACTGTTGACACACTAAACACCTCTGGCAAAGTTTGTCTGCTGTGCTCCTGAATTTTGGACTGTAGAACACCTTTTCAAACATTCGGCACATGGCATCCCTCCCAATATGTGTTGGCTCATGTATTATCCGTGCCATTGCGGTAACCAGTCGTTCAGGTAGTACAGGCATACCAGTCACGTGGACCACAACACCATCCTCTTCCCTTTGTCGACATTCATCCTGCCTCCACTTGTTCCTTTCTTCCCTGTCTGTTGTCCGTTGTAGTTCTCTCAATTCATCCCATGTTCCCAATCTTTCAAACAACATCAGTTGACAGCTGTTTCCACCTCCCCATAGTTTAATTAGGAGGGACATTTTGTGTCGGGCACAGTACTGGGCAATTTGGTCAGCATATCTGTTTCCGGCTGTCACTTCGTCATTTCCAGATCGGTGAGCCGCACACTTGACCACAGCCAATTCTTTGGGCAATTGGATGGCTTCTAGTACGTTTTGTACCGGTTTTCCATTTCGGATAGGAGAACCTGAGGAAGTCATGAATTCTCTTTGCAACCAGTGCTGGCCGAAATCATGAACAACTCCATAACAGTACTGACTGTCAGTAAAAACAGTTACTCTTTTGTTTTTCCCTAGTCTGCAAGCTCTTGTTAGGGCTATGAGTTCAGCTACCTGAGCCGATTTAACTTCGCAAAGATAGGAAGCTTCCAGTGTTCTTTCTAATGTGACTACAGCATAGGCAGCACTCAAACCTCCATCCTCATGTCTCAAGCATGAACCATCCACAAACATTTTGAGGTCTCCATCAACCAAGGCCACTTCTCTGATATCAGGACGGGGTTTTGTGCTAAATTCAGTCAAGTCTATGCAGTTATGCTCAATTTCATCTCCTGCCTCTACATCAATGGGAAGGGGCAATAGAGTTGCTGGGTTTAGGATGTTACATCGGGAAATTATTACATTTTCTGCACCAATGAGAATCCTCTCATACTTAGTCAGCCGACTAGGGGTGAGATACTGTGTCTTGGTTCGGGTGAGCAAGATCACAACTGAATGTGGAACAAACACAGTGACAGGATGTCCCATCACAATGTTCTCACTCTGCTCTAGACTTGTACAGGTAGCAGCTACTGCTTTCAGGCATCCAGGTAATCCAGCAGCCACTGGATCTAGTGTGGCCGAAAAGTAAGCCACAGGACGTCTAATCAGTCCATGTTCCTGGGTTAAGACCGAGAGCGCACAATTGTCTCTCGTGTCACAGAACAGTTCAAAGTTCTTAGTATAGTCAGGCATTCCTAATGCAGGAGCTGTGCACAGACAATTTCGCAATGTTACCCAAGCGGTCATGCATTCATCATTCCAACAAACAGGGTCTTCTGCTCCTTTCTTTGTCATGTTTACCAAGGGTTTAGCTATAGCTGCGAACCCCACGATCCACTGTCTGCAGTATCCAACAACTCCTAGGAACATTCTTACTTCTTTCTGGGTTACTGGTAGTGTCATCTCTCGAATGATTCTGATTCTTTCTGAAGTGACCTTTCGGATCCCTTTCTCTATCTGGTGCCCCAGATATTTTACTGAGTTCTTGCAGAACTGTAGCTTGTCTGGTGAAACCTTATGTCCTCCTTTTCCTAGGTGATTCAGCAAGGCAATGGTATCAGTGACACAGTCGTCTTGACTTCTAGACGCTACCAGCAGGTCATCTATGTACTGCACCAGGACAGACTCTTTAGGCAGTACTAAAGATTCAAGGCATTTCTTTAGAATCTGGTTGAAAATCGATGGACTTTCGGTGTACCCCTGGGGAACACGATTCCAGACATAGACCTGGCTGTCAAATTCAAAACTGAAAAGGAATTTGCTTTCTGGATGCAATGGGATGGAAAAGAATGCATGGCATAGGTCAATGACAGTGAACCATTCCGCATTCCATGGAATCTGGTACAGTATCACTGCGGGGTTTGGTACAATTGGACAGCAAGGTACTACAATTTGGTTTACCTTGCGCAGGTCCTGCACTACCCTATATTTTCCGCTAGGCTTCTTAATTCCAAGTATGGGTGAATTACAGGGACTGCTCATCACTTCCTGAATGATGTTTGCTTTGAGCAATCTGTTTAATTCCTTTGCGACTCCTTCTTTCACTTCTGCACTCATTTTATACTGTTTGGTATTTGGGTATACAGCATTTGCTTTTATAGCTATTTTCACTGGGTCTACATTTGCCATTAAGCCTACATCTTTTCCAGTAAAATCCCAAACTTCAGGTATTACGCTCGATTGCAGTTCTTCAGGTAGACTTTCAATGGACATGGGCCTAATTTCTGTGTCGGGCCTCAGTAACATCAATTTATACAGGCCATCTTCATCTGGGGTCTGAATTTCAACCCCATTTGGTGAGCAAAAGATGGTGCAACGCATTTTGCACAGCAAATCTCGTCCTAGTAGGTTTACGGGACTGGAATCACAGACCACAAATCTGTGCATTTCCTTGAAATTTCCTATGGAGATTTCCATAGGTTCTGTTACCGGAGTACTGATTATTTGATTAGAAACTCCCACTACTTGGATAGCTTCTCCCGAGAGGGGTAGGTTAGGAACATCCGCTGTTCTCACAGTGGAACGGGTAGCACCAGTGTCCAACAGAAAGGTGACATCTGTCCCTTCAACCTTTCCTTCAATGTATGGTCCAGTCTGGTCTACCGGTAAGGAGGCGCCAAGCACGCACTCCTTGTCCTCCCCCCTCAGGCCCCGTCAGTATTGATCATCACAGAGGAATGTATCATTTAACGGGTACTGTGGAATGGGTGCATTTCTCTCATTCTCTCTTTCCCACACTTCGACCCTTTCATTCTCTTGACCCTGATTCCTATAACTTTGTCTAGGAGCGCGAGGCAACGGAGGCTGGTTTACCTGCAGTGGGTTCTTTCGGATCCCCTCTTTCTGCACCTGTGGATTTAAACCATTTACGGGGGCATTACCAGCCTGCAAGTGCGGACATTTATCTCTCCAATGCCCTATCTGACCACATCCGTGACAGGGGAATTTTTCCATAGCCTCTTCTCTACTCATTTTTACCCGGGGCCTGCCTCCACCCCCTGGAGTTGAATTTTGTGCATTATTAATGTTAGTCATTTTACTTAACTGTTTTTCTTGTTGTTCAGCTAATTTCACCTGAGCCCACATTACTTTCTCCTTTAGGGCTTTCTTTTTATTCTCGATCTCATCTTCGCAGTATTTGGCATATTTGAGAACATCATCAATGGGTTTCCCTTGCCAACTGATTTTGTTATCTCTAATCCACTGAGATATTTCAGGTCTCAATCCTAACACGAATCGATAACTGAAATGTGTCATATCCTTCATGTCCACATTATCGATTCCACTGTAAGTTTTGAACACCTGCAGTAACCTTTCATAAAAGGAATGGACTGTTTCATCACGCTCTTGGGTAGTTCTATCTATACGGGTCCAATCAGTTTCTTTTGCAGGTACCTTTTTCTTTAGGTATTGTATGACTTGGTTATATTTTCTCATTACGTCAGGTGAGGGAGCTCCAGTTACAGAGTCTCTCTCGTACTCCTCATTGGGCCAATCGATTTCAATTTTACACTCGGTCCATAGGTCCACAGGTACCACAATGTCGAAAAACCCATCCAGGTCTTTCAGGAGACATTTCTGAACCTTTATGAAGCGTTCAACCTGTCTGTACCATTCGACCGGTTTCTCCCTCAGTTTTGGGAAGTCATTGGTAAAGGACACTATATCTTGTCTGGACCAAGGGACATGGACATATTTTCCCCCTGGGACTTCTCTCATGGGACATAATTTTTCTGGCGTGTTAACTTCTTGTAGGACGTACTCAGCAGTCTGTGATCTCTCCTTACTATCCTCCTTTTTCTTTGCCCACCTGGCTTTCCATTTGTCTAGATCTCCCCATTTCTGTGCTAAGTTTATCAGTTCCTTGATCTGCGTTTTCTTCCCTGCTGTGTTCAGGTTTTCTAGATCTTTGTCTGAAAAGTCTACTCTGTAGGATTTCTGTAGTACTTTGGATCTGCTAATATCTATTCCCATACATACTGCCGTGTCCATTAATTTGTCATAGTATATTTTTGCGTTCCGGGTAAGGTGTTTGCACATGAACAACAACTCCTCTTCATCCCTGACATTCAATCGTTCTAAACCCACATTCCCTGCGCTTAGTTCCTCTAGCTCTATTCTTAGCTTATAAATATCTAGTGGTTTCGGGTGAGGGGTTCCCTTTTCTAATTCTCGGGTCCATCTTTCTATTTCCTCGGGAGTTACCACTGTGGTACTTTGAGTTCCTGATGAGGACTCTATTAGCACGTCTTTGTTCCTAGTCTGAGTTCCAGTTCGAGACATACCAGGTCCCTGTTCCCTATTAGGCAGATCCATCAAGGAAACCATGGACTCGCATTCACTTGCTTGGTCATCAATAATTAGTGGTTCTTTTCTGGGCTGGGGTATCATCGGGGTTATGACTGGAGTTTTAGGAGTATGCATTCTGTCCCCATATAGAGGAAAAACAGGACCAATGGTTACTGGAATCGTCAGGGCTTCAGGATTCGGATTTATCTGAGCTATGGCATGTATGAGATCATTTCGCTGTCCTCTCAGGGCATCCCTTTCCTGCTCGTGTAACGCTCTATTCACGGGGGAATCCTGTATCATTTGGGGTACTAGAGAAGGATATATATTCGGAGCTGTCGGAGTTGATAAAACTGGTCTTTCTTCGCCAAAAGGGTTGTAATTTGGGACCACGGAGTCGGGTCTACCAAATCCCTCTCCTCCCGCTCTTCTCTGATCTATTCCTGTGGAATCTGCTTCACTAGTACTTCTTCTTCCTGAAGGTCTCAATGTGTTAGTTTGATTCTGAGATCTGGTGTCTTCATTATAAGGCGGGGGATTTTTCATGAATAAGTCTTCTAAAAACTCATCTTCCGATTCACCCAGGGGCATCAGGTGTCGGGATTTCTCAGTACATTTCTTCCCTCCCGCCATTTCATTAGCTCCGAACATAGGAAATAACCCTTCTACCATCATGTTTTGTCTCCACTGTTTCAATTTCTGCTCCTTGGTCTCTTTTACCATTTTTGGATACCATCGGGCCACTCCCTTATCCATTCGGGGTCTGTCTCGCTCTAGAGCCTCAATTTCCCATTCCTCTAAAGCTTCATACTGTGTTAATCTAGGTCTGGGATGTAATTCATTCATTCGGGTCCTCAAATTAAATAGGATTCTCCCGTTAAAAGTACCATCAATGGGAAAGGCTAAAACTCCATCCTCCGCAGTGTACTTTACCCAGTTTTCTATCCATACACAGGTATGATACCCTTTCTCTAACATCATGAAAGATGCTGGAGTATCTGGCGGAGGAATGATCACACCTTCCCTAGTTCGTACGGGTTTGTCAGTTTTGAAGAAATTCTTTAATTTGCTGGCAAATGACATTTTTCTCTTTCCTCCGTACATGTTGTGAGGTCTGCCTCTACTCATCAATTCCTTATGACACCCTAGATTTCGTGGATCAGGCAGAAAATCAGGGTACCACATACACCGCTCGTAACAATCTATAAGCTCGGTGCGGAAAATTTTTACTTCGTTTGTGCTTCCAATGCTAGCGCGACTCCAATTTCTCAACAACCAATCAGTGCAGAGGTTGCAAAAGTTCTTGACCAATGGGTGCGCGGCCTTTTCGCGAGACGCGTTCTCACGCTCAGGCACTCACCCCTCCCTTACAATTTCGGCTTCACTACACACCCGCTGGTTTAACCAATCCCAGCGCGGCACGGAGTAACGTCAGAGCAGCCCTTCGACTGACTCCCTCCTTCACAAGGTAACGGAAACTTGGTATCTTCTCTACGGTGCTAATACTAACTTTAGTCAACAACGTGTAACATTCGCCATTGTGTAGGAGTGTTCTAAAGAGATAGAAAATTCTTCCTTTACTGCAAGTAAACCACTTCTGTCTACTTTTCATACACTTCGGATAGACTTCTCTTGCCTACCCTCACGCAAGCATTAGAAAACCTGCTATTACCCAGACTCATCCACTTCTTTCCGGGATATATACTAAGCCTGGGGTTCGTCAGCGTTTCCCTTTGCTATCATACAAGCTCCGATGACTCTATTACTCCCTTAGTGTGACCCTTACTAGGTGATATCAGACCAAGGTTTCTATCAGAATCCCTTCACTGTCATTCATACAGTTTTCCGAAAAAGACCTAATTAACGCTTCCAGTTCCACTTGAACCATGCACTAACCTTTCCTCCCTACAAATGACCTCTGAACGCGATGGATTCTACTCACCATCCGTTATACAATTCCCCGGGGATTTCAGACAACACTCAACGATCACACACAATTGGTTAATAAAACATATAATATTTAGCAGCAATACATATATATATATTATTTAAAACATTTTGAAATCGATTTCTTGTACAATAAAATATTAAGTAACACAATCAATAATAAAAACAATTTTAGCAGCACATTTATTTTTCACGGTTTATTTTCTAACTATCTTATCTACCTATCTTACTAGTCCTAACCATTCCTCTGCTTACCAGAAATTACTGATAGAGCGCGCAGGTCACCCGGCTCACCGAATTTCCACGCACTGGGCCCTGGCGTGTTTATTTTCAATCGATAACGTTTTTCTCTGGGGTGAACCAGGTGAATTTCCAATACACGCTCCTATGAGTAATCGGTTGGGTGACTCTTACACCACTTACTATTCATGTACCTGACTTACCACAGGCACATTACTCCTGACGGATCAGGAGCTAGCAGTGGATAGGTGATAAGGGTTTTCCTAAAAGGGAAAAAATTCTATTTTACACATTTAATACTTTTAATATTACTTTAATGTATAATGACCACAGACACCTTGATGGTTTTAAGGGTTTTATATAGTAAAAGTTTAGAATGAAAATGTCATTACAAGTAGGCAAATGCAAAGCAATGCGTCAATGATTAAAATCAGAACCAAAATATAACTATGTATCAGCGTGAGTATCATAGAGTAAAAGGGAACACTATAGGGCATGAATCATAATGAACATTTATCTAATACAGTTTAAACTAGGGCAAGGATGTGAGAAGGACCTAATGTGAGACCTAATATCTTTATACTAATTCCTAAACCTTATGCTATCTTTACTAACTTCACGGCAACCATACTAAGGGAAAGGGAATAAGTGGAACAATCTGAATAAACAGTCGGGTTCAACAATGTCCTAAAGGAAGGGTAAGAAGTGGAACATTTACTAATAAGCAACTGCATGTAATTTCATTCAAAGAAGATATGGAGAATATCACAGGCAAGATTGCTTTAATCAGAGGAGGAAAAGTTAAGGGTATAGTATAGACAGACGCCCACGTAAATAGTTACCTAAGTGAGAATGAGGACTAACCCTGGCCACGGGTCAGTTGGGAAAGAACGGGACAAGGACCCTCAAGGATTCAGGAATACCAGAAGGCGAGCAGGTACAGCTCATGGACAGTCAGGACAGGATACCCCTCAGGTCTGGGTCAGGACTGGGTTCACCAAGGCACGACCAACCCCTTACAGCTTCGGATGCAACGCCAGCGTTACCCCCTCTCTGCACGGAATCCGCCAATAACCCCGATTGGGTTTTCGAATCTCCCAGTAAAGTGCTTCGCTTTAGCACTTAGGACTAAGTTCCACCCCTTGGAGTTTGTGGAAAGTTTCAGGCAGAATGCTCCGCAGCACTCTGTATCCGTCACCTATAGAGTTCGTAGGGTCAGTGACAGGTCTGCTAGTCGGACAAGTCGGACAACTTCTCTAAGCTAAGCTAGGCTATATATACTGTTTTGAGTCCCCAAGACCACCCATAAATGTTGCAAAATGACAAAGTCCCATCTTCTGATTGGTCAAGGGAGGTGGTTAAGTCATAGGTACCACCTATATTCTTATTACGTATTTCACGTGACATTTCCCTCCCCCCAACAGCTGGGTTCCCAGGCATACGTGTGGGAAAGTACAATAGTAGAGCACAGATTTGCAACATTGTTGCGCATTTCAGAGTAATAATAGCATGTCTTCAAGGTCAAAGGTGCGCCTGGAAAGGACAGTCCCCTTTTCAATGGCCAACTGGCCAGGTTCCATTGCTGCACGTCCCAGATCTTTGATCACGTGATGAGGGATACGTCAGCTTCAAAATGGATCCCATCCCTATTTCAAGGCCCTCAGTTGCGCGGTACATGAAAAGTAAGCGAAAACAAATTAATAACACAGAATAAAATGAATACACTGTACACCATGACCAACTACACTTAATCCCTTATTTCATAATACTTATTGCATTAAGAGTTAGTGCAGAAAAGATGCATAGACAAAAGCAGCTTAAGCTAGCATACCGCATGATTAGAGACAAGCGGCCATTTTGTCAACAATGCGCATGAGCGAACTTTTCCCTCCAGATTGCGAGTGCGTCACATCACGTGGGTATGACCGACGCATGCGCAGACTGAATTTCTTTGCAAAGCAGCCATTTTTAGTGCAAGCGTTATTAGTATGGAAAAACACATAGGCAAGCCTCCTAGGGACACCCGTGTGTTGGGGAAATACAAAACAAATGACAAACAATCGGAGTTAGTACAGTTACGATTTAGGCGAGGTTCATGATAGAGAGCAAGTCGCGTTACGTGCGAATCCTTGCTCCATCAGTAGGACATGCCTATCTCATCCGACTCCTCCGGCTGTCAGCGGCAATCTGAGCCGCCTCGAGGTGCCGGCGCTAAGTGCTGCTTGGGGGCTCGCCAGAGCCCGGCCAATCACAATAGAGTGATCCCAGGGAGCGGGGAAAAATAGAAATGCTTGTTTAACCTAAGTGTAAATCACAAAGGGATTGAGGATAGGACGGCAAGCGTTCGGTTAATAGATTAGGTAGTGTGATGTGGGAAAGGGCACTCAATCAAACATGATAAAGCGGTGTTCTGCTTTGGAAGTGTTCATGTCCGGACACAAATGGAAGAGGTTACCAAACGTAGGGCACTTAATCAATTGAGGTGTAGGAGCTAATCACGATATGCATTTCTCGGTGGACAGTCAAGTTGGAGTGAACTGAACCCAAACAACATTGCATCATTGACATAGCATTATAAGTGTACGTCCATGCGCCTGGCCCAGTTGTTAAATGACTTAAAATCTACAAAGCTGAGACAGCATGTTATTGAGCACTGGCATCAAAGTTATTCAGTAATCATCCGAAAGGCAGCTGTAACACCTTAAAGAACACAAACATCAATCCACAATTTGTTAAGCAGTGTAAGAATATTTATACATCGTACTTTCTGGATCAAGCCCAATACTATAATTCTTAGAGTTAAGTGGGGCTACGGTAGAATGCCGTTGTCAAATGACTCATTGTCTAGCTGAGTCAAAGGCGGGCTGGAGTGGCCCCCAGTTCATCAAACCCGGGACAGGATCTAATGGTATGCTTTACAGTGTGTAAAAAGGCCTCATGGATCAATCTGGATCTAAAAGTGCCATCTGAGAGAATGTTGTTTCCAGTTCATTTAGGCCATGCTGGACAGAGTTGAAAGATTGCATCCATTTACACTCCCGCACATTCAGGATGGAATTGAGATTACCACCCCGTGGGCCCAGTGTAACTTTTTCAATGACCACCCACTTGAGGGATTCTGGTGTGTGTGTGTGTTCTTGGAAATGTTCTACCAGGGGGCTCCCGGTGTTTTACATCTTATCCTGCTACAGTGCTGTAACACCCGGTTTTTGATTTTCTGTTTGGTTTGACCTATATAAATCATTCCGCAGGGGCAAAAAATTGCATAAATAACTCCATGGGTGTTGCAATTCGTGAAAGACTTCAAAGTTACAGTCAAATTATTGTGTGTTACAGTTTTAGTTTCTAGACATAGTGAGCAGGCTTTACAGTTGCCGCATTTATGGTTACCGAGGATAGTTGGTAAGTTCCACATTGATTGAATAGTGGGAGCTGCCGGGCTGTCCATCAGAGAGCATACTACAAAGTCTCTAATGCTCTTTGCTTTTTTGAAAGCATGCATGGGTAGATGATGCATTTCAAGGGCCTCTGACACGATATTCCAGTGCTTGTTCACAATCTTGCGTATTGCATTGCTTTTGCTGCAATAAGTAGTCACACAGATCATCCTGTCCTCAAACGGTTGACGATCCCTGGGTAACAGCAAGGAGTCTCTGTTGCTAAACCATGCCCTCTTCCGTGCTCGTTTCACCAGTCTTTTCGGGTATCCTCTTTCTACAAGTCGGAGGATGAGTTCGTCTGATTCGCGAAAGTAATCATCCTTCATTGTGCAGTTCCTCCGAATCCTGAGGAACTGTCCGAATGGTAGATTATCACATAAGGCCCGTGTGTGGTGGCTGGAATACTGCAGCAGCGTATTTCTCTCAGTAGGTTTTCTATAAAGAGTGGTATAGAGCAGCCCTTCCCTTTCTTTGATGGTGATATCCAAAAAGTCAATTGTTTCATTATTGCATGTGCTGGTAAACTGAATGTCACATGATTGAGTATTGAGCCAGTGTGTAAAGGCCTCCAATTCTTGCTTGTCTCCTGCCCATATGATCAGTATGTCGTCTATGTAACGACGATATTCCAAGATCTTGTCATGATATGGGTTAATTGGACAGAGAATCCTATGTTGCTCATACTCATTCATATAGAGGATGGCCAGATCTGGGGCAAAGGCCGCCCCCATGGCTACGCCTTTCATCTGCATGAAGAAATTGTCTTGAAATATGAAAAAGTTCTTTGTCATTGCAATCTCCAGGAGGTATATGATAAATTCCGTGGGGACTTCTGCTGGTTGTGGTCTTGATTCCAAGGCTCTTCGTATAGTTACCAGAGCTGGTTCTTGAGGGATGCTCGTGTATAAAGACACGATGTCCATTGTTACCAATAGTTGTTTGTCTTTGTCGAATGGGCGTTGGTCTATCAGGTTGATCACCTGCATCGTGTCCCTCAAGTAGGTAGAAGTGGCTTCAGCCAGTGGCTTCAAGAAGACATCAATGTATTTACAAAGGGGCTCCAAAAGGGACCCACAGCCCGATATAATTGGTCGTCCAGGAGGTTTGGTGGGGTTCTTGTGGACTTTAGGTAAGACATAGATCGTCGGGGTCCGTGGTTGGTCAACATTGGGATAAGAGTGTTCTTTATCAGAGAGGAAACCGGCTTCCTTTGCTTTAGCAGTGATAGAGAGTATCTGGCGTCTGATCTCATTAGTCGGGTTGGTTGTTAGTGGTCGATAGCTCACATTGTCCCTCAGTTGCGAGTATGTCTCTTGTTTGTAATCATCAGTCCCCATGATAACTATAGCTCCACCTTTGTCCGCCGGCTTGATGACCAGCGATTTATTGTTCTTGAGGCCATCTAGAGCTGCTCTTTCACTCTTTGAGATGTTGTGTCTTACATAAGGGCGTTTCTTCCACATCTTGAGTACATCATTCATTACAAGGCTTTCGTAGGTTAGAATTCGATGGTTAATCATGGCAGTGTGGGGTGTGAAGGTGGAGGGTGGTCGTAAGCTGGTAAATGCTCTGGTCTGGGTAAAAGGTTTGTGTAGGAAGAAGCTCCGCAGGCAAATCTTCCGGAAGAATCTCGCCAGTTCCGTTTTGATGTTGAATAAATTGCCCTGTGAGGTCGGGACGAAAGAAAGGCCCTTGCTCAGGACTCCAATCTCTTCAGGGGATAGTGTCTGGTTAGATAAATTCATAATGGGGCTTACTTTGGTTACCAGCTGTAAGTCTTCTTCCGCGTGCTGATTTCCCCATGGTTGGCCTGCTGGAATCTCACCTGTTTGCTGTTGTAGCCTTGCTGTCTCGAGTCGTCCCAGTTCTGAGGGTCGTGGCCTCTGGTCGGCCGTCTGTTCCATCCACCGCCTCTTCCCCGGGGGGGTCTCCATGTACTGTCCTGTAAAAAAGGTTGTTGTTGTCTGCTGGGAGGGTCCTGTGCTGGTTGGTACCACTGTTCTTGATTTTGATAGTTGCTCGGTCCAGCCGTCTCGTTGTCACTTCCTCCACTGTACGAGGAGTCTGAAAAGTTGGTGTATCTTCTTCCACCTCGTTGGCCACCCCTGTAACCCCCTCTGCCTCTGTAGAAAAAACGACCCTAATTATCCTGCTTGAAATAATCCTCAGCCAGATACGGGTAGGTTTTTTTCTTATTATAATATTGGATGTCCTTTGCTAGTTTCTCCAATTTTTTGTTTTTCTAGCAAAGGACATCCAATATTATAATAAGAAAAAAACCTACCCGTATCTGGCTGAGGATTATTTCAAGCAGGTGGAAGAAGATACACCAACTTTTCAGACTCCTCGTACAGTGGAGGAAGTGACAACGAGACGGCTGGACCGAGCAACTATCAAAATAGAAGACTTACTGCTGGAGCTTAAAAATACCTGTATGAAGCCAAAAGTACATTGTGCGGTTGCGTAGGATAGTGCGATGCGCACACACGAGGGGGGAGCGCATACAGACGGGGAGCAGGGAACCACGGAAAACCGGCACGTTTGTGAGACAAACGTATGCGTGGCTACTGTCACGTGGATCCCAATAACCGTTTTAGCCTTGTTGTTGTGAAGGACGCGATACTCTAGCCCTTACGCGTTGTGCAAGAGCAGAGACAATGGCATCCATCTTTGTGGGGGATGCGGCCTGTTATTTCGGTGAGAAGACCAACCTTTCAGCAGCCATCTTTTTGTGTGACGCCTGCCTCCCCGGCCGCCATCTTAGCATGGGGAGCGCGGCCGCTCGTCTACCACCCAAGAAGCCAATGTTATGCGGGGCGTGCGACGCTGCGACCGGTTACCGTTAGACAGAAATGAAGGACTTCGACATCATATCAGATAAATGCGCCGGTTATGGGCGCTCCTGGAAACGCGCGCACGTGAGTGTGGACTATCTGTGGATCAGACTTCATGGGGGTATAAATGGGGAAGGGGGGGTGATAAAGATAAGAGATGAAAAGTGACTCCCGGTTCTCTTCTCCTGTTACGATCTGCTGTTCTCTTCCACCCCGCCTACATCTTTAACTCCCTGTTCTCTTCTCATGTGCTGATCTGCAGCTCTCATCCACCCACCTCCTTCTTTAACTTCCTGTTCTCTTCTCTCGTGCTGATCTGCTGTTCTCTTCCACCCCACCTCCTTCTCTACCTCCCTGTTCTCTTCTCCCGTGCTGTTCTGCTGCTCTCTTCCACCCCACCTCCTTCTTTAACTCCCTGTTAACGTCTGCTGATCTGCTGCTCTCTTCCACCCCACCTCCTTCTTTAACTCCCTGTTCTCTTATGCTGTGCTGATCTGTTCCTCTCTTCCACCCACCTCCTTATCTAACTCCCTGTTCTCTTCTCTTTTCTCGTGCTGATCTGCTGTTCTCTTCCACCCGCCTCCTTCTTTAACTCCCTGTTCTCTTCTCCTGTGCTGATCTGCTGCTCTCTTCCACCCGCATCCTTCTTTAACTCCGTTTTCTGCTCCTGTGCTAATCAGCTGTTCTGTTCCAACCGCCGCTTTCTCTAACTCCCTGTTCTCTTCTCCAGTGCTGATCTACTGCTCTCGTCCACCCGCCTTCTTCTTTAACTACATGCTCTCTTCTGCTGTGCTGTTATGCTGCTCTCTCCCACCCACCTCCTTCTCCAACTCCCTGTTCACTTCTCTTCTCCAGAGCTGATCTGCTGCTATCTTCAACCCGCCTCCTTCTCTGCCTCCCTGTTCTCTTCTCCCGTGCTATTCTGCTGCTCTCTTGCACCCCACTTCCTTCTTTAACTCCCTGTTCTCTTCTCCTTTGCTAATCTGCTGCTCTCTTCCACCCACCTCCTTCTTTAACTACCTGTTCTCTTCTCTCTTGCTGATCTGCTGTTCTCTTCCACCCCACCTCCTTCTCTACCTCCCTGTTCGCTTCTCCCGTGCTGATCTGCTGTTCCTTTCCACCGCCTCCTTCTCTAACTCCCTGTTTTCTTCTCCCGTGTTGATCTGCTGCTCTCTTCCAACTGCCTCCTTCTTTAACTCCCTGTTCTCTTCTGCTGTGCTGATCTGCTGCTCTCTTCCACATGCATCCTTCTCTAACCGCGCACACACACATACAACTACACACACACAACACCACACACACAATCGCACACATAACCACACACACAACCTCACCCACAATCACACCCAACCACACACACACAACCACACATACAACTACACACACATACAACCACACGTACAAACACACACACACACACAACCACACACATCTATCTATCGCCCTCACTCTATCTATCTATCTATCGCCCTCACTCTATCTATCTGTCGCCCTCACTGTATCTATCGCCCTCACTCTATCTATCGATGGCCCTCACTCTCTATCTATCAATCTATCTATCTATCTATCTATCTATCTATCTGCCTCACTCTATCTATCTATCTGTCTATCTATCACCCTCACTCTATCTTTCACCCTCATTCTATCTATCTATTGCCCTCACTCTATCTATCGGTCATATCGCCCTCACTCTATCTATCTATCTATCTATCTATCTATCTATCTATCGCCCTCACTCTATCTATCTATCTATCGCACTCATTCTATCTATCTGACTCACTCTATCTATCTATCTGTCTATCTATCGCCCTCACTCTATCTATCACCCTCATTCTATCTATCTATCGCCCTCACTCTGTCTATCGGTCATATTGCCCTCACTCTATCTATCTATCTATCTATCTCCCTCACTCTATCTATCTATCTATCGCCCTCATTCTATCTATCTATCTATCTATCTATCTATCTATCTATCTATCTATCTATCTATCTATCTATCTATCTGCCTCACTCTATCTATCTATCTGTCACTCTATCACCCTCATTCTATCTATCTATCGCCCTCACTCTATCTATCGGTCATATAGCCCTCACTCTATCTATCTATCTATCGCCCTCACTCTATCTATCTATCTATCTATCGCCCCCATTCTATCTATCTGTCTATGTATGTATCTATCTATCTATCGCCCTAACTTTATCTATCTATCGCCCTCACTCTATCTATCTATCTATCGCCCTCACTCTATCTATCTATCGCCCCACTCTATCTATCTATCTATTTATTTATCTATCGCCCTCACTCTATCTATCTATCTCTCTATCGCCCTCACTCTATCTATCTCATTCTGTACTCCACCACCTGGTCTTCTAAAAGTACAGCCCTGCCACTTTACATGCCTTTTCCAAAGGTGCCAGGATACAGGAATCCTGCAATGATCTATCATCTCCAATGTTGCCTTCAGAGGTTTCTGGGAGAGGGGATCTTTTAAGTGGATGCAATTTGTTTTTATACCTGACCCACTCCACAGTGTCATTTATGAGGCCAAATTAAATGCAGGGGTGCAGGTTGTCAGCTGGTCGCCATGCCTGCTTCCAGCAGGCAGGTGATAGCTGCTGAGTCCGCCAGTGGTGCCAGTCAGCAGTTATTATGGACTGCATGGCCATGCGATGGGGGTTTCAGGCCGGTGGTGGATTGGATATTTGTATAGCCGTGCTGTCCCTGTGGTCCTGCCTTTTGCTGTGCTCTGCCTGTTTAGCAGAACACAGCACCACTGTTTGTAGATGGACATTTCTGAGAGTTTTCATTTCTATTACCTACAAACATAGCACCCATATTAGTAGACTGCAAGTAAAACCCCCAGAGTTTAGCTGTGCTATTGAATGGTCAAAGATCCTCTGTTCAATGGTACTCATTTTATCGACCCTAGAAGGATGGAAAGCTATGTAAACTCATGTGAAATGAAACAAGTGAACATGTGAGTATAGGAGAGCAAAGACAGATCCTTGGAGTAGGCACATTAGCTCCTTTGGCCACCAGTGTAATACATAACTGTTACCATACCTCATGTCCCAGTAAGATAACGGTGTTCGGACAGTGTAGTGACACACACAGTAGAGTGTTTTAGTGATACTGCCTGTCTTCAGAGCAGCCTGTGACGGAAAAGGGGGCTCTCTGTGAGCTCCCTGGCTCCTAGCACTCACTGCAAACCATCCTGAGTGCTCGGGTGGCAGCTATGGGGTTAACGCTGCTCGAGCAGGAGGAGTGTTCGCCGCTGGATCTTAAAAGCGCATGCGTGTAATCACACGCATGCGCAGTACACGGGCAGTAGAGTGGGGTGCTTCAAAATCCATGCAGCCAAGACATGGGCTTTCCACGCATGCGCATAATTATGCGCATGCGTGGAAACGCGGGGGGTGTAAAGCCAGATGGGGTGGCTCTATCGACAGTACACCGGGTCTTCTGATACACGCCGCTCTCCACAGCAGGGGCCGCTGCAGGCGCGCGGCGAGGGGAGCTCGCGCTGATCTGAAGGTATGACGCGGCCCTCGTGGATCCCGGCGGTTATAACCCGGCGCGCGGCGAGGGGAGCTCGCGCTGATCTGAAGGTATGACGCGGCCCTCGTGGATCCTGGCGGTTATAACCCGGGAATGCCAACAGGCCCAGTGATGCCCGCTTGACTGGCCTCAGCTCGGGATACTACTCTGTGTAGGCGCGGGCGCCTCCGCGCTTTAAGAAGTTCGGAGAAAAACGGATGTTTTTTGGCCGACAGTTTCTTGTGACTGAAAGTACATCCACGAGTCTACCGAGGCAGGGCTCTCAAGGCCACATGTAAGGCCGGATTTATTCACCAAAGGACGATTTTTGTTCGTTTTTATTTTTTAGAATCTCACTGTAAAACATAAAGCAGAGAGTGGTGGTTTTATCTGGAGTTGGTAAGTAGCAGTGAGGTTGGAACGCTTAGGAAGGCTCAGTCATTAAAGCCAGATCTAGTTTCTGATATCGTGATTTTTGTTTTTTGTCATCACAGTGGTTGTTGGTCCTGATGAGAACCCCCATACTGCAGGGGGTTTGTAACGCATAGATCGTGTTATTTCCACTCCCATTCAAATTGTTCCCTTGGTTGGATTAAGATTTATGTTATATTGTGAAAAACTGCATTGACAACATTTGTTTTGCATTTATAAAACATCTAAGAGGGAATTTCTGTTGGAGAGTGGCCAGGCCAATTTTCATAATAAGAACATTGGCCCGTTAGGATTAATGTGGTGTATGTTGTTTGTGGTGATGTGTATCAATGTGGATGTGTGTGTGTACATATGAACAACGTGGAGGGAGTGTGAGTGTAAAAAGGTGTGTGTATTTATTTGATGACATTGTTTTGTATACATAGCCCCTGTATATACACCTCATTTCAAAACACATTTTGAAAATTGCAAATAAAAGCTAATACGAAGCTGTTGGATGCTTGGTTTGGTTTCCTTGCACCTATTTATTTAATAGCATTGTAGTCAGGTATCAGTATTGGCAACTCGGTTGGTGTGTTTTGTTGGTGACTCCGCCTTACTGATTAGTCAAGCCCTGTTTTTGGTTACATAGTATCTACAATGAAGGGCCAGCAGCAGTGGTGTAGGTGAATGAGTGGGATGGAAGGGGGGGAAGAAGGAGCCCCCAGCATCAGGAATAAAGGAAGTGAGGCAATCAGGGAGCGTGTGCTCTCAACTCACTGTCCCAGGCCTTCTAGAGGCGTCCCACTGCATGCGACGATATCTCGTCTGAGCTCTTCCCCCTTGCGCCACGTCTCTACCGTGCCCTCTCAAAACAGCACCAGTGCACAAGGCCCGCAATTCAGAGAGGGGCGCAGATGTGGCAGGGCTACAGCATCCGGAGCTTTTGCGCGGTACCAGCGAGTTCAATCTCGACAAAGTTCGGTCCCCCAAGGTGAAGGAAGGAAGTCGCTCAGGCAAATTCAGCTCTTGCAGCGGTCTAGTCTCTACGCAAAGCCCCGGCTTCCGCAACCAGGAGTGCCGCAAATGCCAGCCACCATAACTTCGGCCCCAGACGTCAGTTCGATTTCGGGCTAAAAGCGTTGAGCACCACTACTCTCCGGTGTATGGATATGGCACCGGAGGATCAGATTTTTGTAGCAGATTGGCGTTGTAGGGAGGGAGTCACGGAGACAATCTAGCAGGCGGCTATGCTGGATCCTCACGAAGCCACGCCCCTTCTGGGTAGTTCTTGAGCACTTTGTTGACATGTCGTGGCCGTTCCTTTCAAGGAGCAGGGCAGAAGCGGCAGACGCACCACAGGAGTCGGAGCCAGCACTGTGGAGGGAGAGCACAACCCTATCCAGGTCCAAGGTGTAACTCTTCCCACCAATCTGCATGGAGATCTCTCTATTCAGCCCTGGCTGCCTCACCCTGTCTCCTGGAAATTCCCCAGCCCCTGTCACTCAAACTCCAGACAGGGAATACACAGCACAGCAGAGGCAGGCTTGGATAGTTAGGCAAGAAAATACCTACTTTCTAAAAGTGGCATTTTCAAACACTGAATTTTAAAACCCCCTTTACTAAAATATGTATTTTATCATTCTGAGTTCAGTCCTAATAACCTCAGATTTCTACCATGTTCCCTGAGTCAGTTAGGATTATAAGATGTAATAATCACAACTGCTTATTCTGGCCTACGGAGAACAGGTAGCCTTGCAATAGTGAAAATCGAAAATGGCTGTAATTCACTATTAGGACATGCCACATACATCAGGGCTTGTCCTACCTTATACTTACATCGCATCCTGCCTTGGGCCTACCATAGGGGTGACTGATATAAAGCAAATGGACGGTTTAGGGACTGGTACGTGGGTGCACTTACCCAGTCGACATGGCAGTGCGAGACTGCACGCAGGCTCTGCGATGGCAGACAAGACACACGTTTACAGGCTACTTCTGTGGGTCGCACAACCAGTGCTCCAAGCCCACCAGCAGCATTTGACTCACAAGCCCTGGGCACCTCGTGTACACTATACTAGGGCCTGACTGTGAGTCAAATATACCCAATCATGGATTCACAAATTCGTACAATAATTTACCATAGGGAGCACTCGCACTGTGGCACTGGACAGCAGTGGCACAGTGCCTAAAGCATCTTACACCAGAAAAACATATGAGGCACGGTAAAAAAATGGAAAGGAGACTCACACCAATGGTGCCAGGTCTAACACTCTAGATAAAACCTGCTTTAATGTTAAGCAGTCTGTAATAGTGCGTGGCAGTCTGTCTGTTTCTGCTAGTCATTGGTTAGATTGCAGCCAAACATCTCCTGTGATGCATTGGTCAGGAATAAGAAGCCATCTTCATCCTTATGATCCCAATACACTTCTGACATTGTGACAGACATTAACTGTAAGGTCTTGTTATTCACCATAAAGAAAAAAGCCTGTGTTTTTGATAAAGCTAATTGGCATCCGACAATGGTCTTAAATTGCGACATGGTCAGCTCTTCGGGAACAAGAAATTTCCTTTGTCCAATACAGGCAAATACTTTTATATTTTATACCTTTCAATGACCACCAGTAGTTTGGACAGACATACTCTGTTTCTATCACCCACCACACCTTTCCGAGTTGCTAAACTCTTCCACATTTTAAACGGGATTGGGTTTTAGTTTCTCTGCACACTTTCCATGCCATTCCCTGACAGATTTACACTGTTGCCTGTTGAACACGGCACTACACCACGCCCTCTATGCCTAATTGATCGTTAACTAATGAATTGTCCTCGAGTGGTGTTTTTATATACAGTTGTTCCAAAGTGAACAGGAAACAATGGAATGCAATTTTTTTTCTTCTTTTTAGCCTGCTCTTTGACCCTAACTTCACAGTCCCTGGCCTCCCCAGTGCCACTTAGTAGTACCACCCTTTCACTTTTTTGAGGCGTTTAATTGGAGCATGTAAATGAAGACAGCCTAGAATGGCTCCTTTTTGTGCTTCCAGGCTATCTTAATTTACATGTAATTGCAGACCTATTTGCGCCCCCCCTGGCAACACATCCACGAACCCCCAGGGGGGCGCACCGAACAGTTTGAAGACCTCTGCCATAATGTTACTGGCGCTTGTGTAGTGTGTCCATGTTAATAGCACTTGTGTAGTGTGCCCATGTCATGTTACCAGCACTTGTGTAGAGTGCCCATGTTATGTTACTGGCGCTTGTGTATTGTGCTCATGTTATGTTACTGCCGCTTGTGTAGTGTGTCCATGTTACTGGCGCTTGTGTCGCGCACCCATGTTATGTTACTGGTGCTTGTATTGCGTGCCCATGTTATGTTACTGGTGCTTGTGTCACGTGTACACATATACAACAGGGAAACCTAGGGGACTAAAAAAAGAGGATTATTAAGAACCTCTATGTACTTGACTGGAAGTATAAAATAGTACAACCAGATATAGCCATGGCTAACTAGTTATGACTTGGGACAAGGAGTATAAAAAATGTGGGCCACCAATGATTGTAGAGGAAACCCATTTTTAGGATTCCCATCAAAAGATTGTATTATCACTTGGTAATCCTATAAGGGTCGCATGTCTAGATCATTGAGATGGAGATCGTACCCTTTATCAGTAAATGGTATTCCGACCCACAATCACTTTAGGACCATGTGACTCTGATCTGATGGGATCAAGTGCAGTGCAAGAAAAATTATAAAAGTGGTGAATTTAAAATAGGATAGAGAACCACAAGAAAAAGATTTTTTATTTATTTTGGAAAAGAAGGGCCTCTTCCTGTTAAAAACAAGAACAGTGCAGTAATATATGTATCTTGCAGTTTAACCAAATACCTGCAAGGGGGCCAACATGTTTCAGCCTTTTGGGAATAGGACCCTAGGCTTTCTTCAGGGCCTCTGTTCTAACTTGTAAATGCTACTGCAAGTGATAGATAATGTACTAAATTAATTAAAAAAAGTTTTTTAGTGAAATGAAGTGATAACAAAGAAAGGATATTATTTTGTGTCATGTGCCCATGTTATGTTACTGACACTTGCGTAGTGTGACCATGTTACTGGCGCTTGTGTAGTGTGTCCATGTTATATTACTGGTGCTTGTGTAACGTGCCCATGTCATATTACTGGCGCTTGTGTAGCATGCCGCTGTTACTGGCGCTTGTGCAGCATGCCCATGTTACTGGCGCTTGTGCAGCATGCCCATGTTACTGGCGCTTGTGTAGCATGCCCATGTTACAGGCGCTTGTGTAGCGTGCCCATGTCATGTTACTGGCGCTTGTGTAGTGTGCTCATGTCATGTTACTGGCGCTTGTGTAGTGTGCTCATGTCGTGTTACTGGAGCTTGTGTAGCGTTCCCATGTTACTGACACTTGTGTAGCGTGCCCATCTTACTGGTGCTTATGTAGCGTGCCCATGTCATGTTACTGGCGCTTGTGTAGCGTGTCCATGTTACTGGCGCTTGTATAGCGTGTCCATGTTACTGGCGCTTGTGTAGTAAGCCCATGTTATGTTACTGGTATTTGTGTAGTGTGTCCATGTTACTGGCGCTTGTGTAGTAAGCCCATGTTATGTTACTGGTATTTGTGTAGTGTGTCCATGTTACTGGTGCTTATGTAGCGTGCCCATGTCATGTTACTGGCGCTTGTGTAGCGTGTCCATGTTACTGGCGCTTGTGTAGTAAGCCCATGTTATGTTAAAGGTACTTGTGTTGTATGTCCATGTTACTGGTGCTTGTGTAGTGTGCCCATGTCATGTTACTGGTGCTTGTGTGTTGTGCCCATGTCATGTTACTGGTGCTTGTGTGTTGTGCCCATGTCATGTTACTGGTGCTTGTGTGTTGTGCCCATGTCATGTTAGTGGTGCTTGTGTAGTGTGCTCATGTCATGTTAGTGGTGCTTGTGTAGTGTGCTCATGTCATGTTACTGGCGCTTGCGTAGTCTGCTCAGGTCATGTTACTGGTGCTTATGTAGCGTGCCCATGTCATGTTACTGTCGCTTGTGTAAATTGCCCATGTTAGTGGCGCTTGTGTAGTCTGTCCATGTTACTGGTGCTTGTGTAGTGTACCCATGTCATGTTACTGGTGCTTGTGTAGTGTACCCATGTCATGTTACTGGTGCTTGAGTAGTGTGCCCATGTCATGTTACTGGTGCTTGTGTATTGTGCCCATGTCATGTTACTGACGCTTGTGAACTGTGCTCATGTCATGTTACTATAAAGGAACAACAACGGTCCTTGACAAAAAGGATGTACACTGTTAAATAATTATAGGCCACAATCTGAGCTATAATGAACAGGAAGTCCAGCCGGACCTCAAAATTTAATCGATAATGTAATAAAAAGAATATCAAAGCAACATATTTACAGTGGGACACAATCCTGTATCCAACAGGGCTAGACAACAATTTACAATAACAGGGGGTGGGAAGTTTCTCAGGCAATTTACAATAAGTGAGCAGCTAGAAGTTTAGATGGAAGGACCGTTGTTGCTCCTTTATACGAATACCCTTGGTCCTTGCTTACCGAGTGGGTTCCCTTGTTCTTCTAAATAGCATGTCATGTTACTGGCACTTGTGTAGTGTGCTCACGTCATGTTACTGGCGCTTGTGTAGCGTGCCCATGTTACTGGTGCTTATGTAGCATGCCCATGTCATGTTACTGGCGCTTGTGTAACATGCCCATGTTAGTGGTGCTTGTGTAGTGTGCCCATGTTATGTTACTGGTATTTGTGTAGTGTGTCCATGTTACTGGCGCTTGTGTAGTGTGCCCAAGTCCTGTTACTGGCGATTGTGTAGTGTGTGTCTAGAAATAAGGAGGACTAAAGGCTTTTTTTTGCCAGGTCCAGCATACATGACCAACAACTGATCAATACAAAAGGGTATGCAGTTCCTGACTGAACAATACAGTTTGCTTAAGTGAAACCGTGTTCACTTAATATCCAAATCAAGGAGGGGATTACGCCTTTCGGAATTAAGGCCCTCACACACCCAACCAGCTATGTGTCATACTTCATCATTGGGTCTACTCCTCGTCGGGTCGACACTACAATACCCGACGGGCACCCTCTAAGGGGCTCTTTGGCGGAGATCTTTTATTCCTTGCCGTAAGGTGCAGTGCGTGTGAGGGGCCTAGTGATTGTAAGAGGTGTAAATAAGTGAGATTAAAACAAGAAGTAGAGGTCCAATCAAAACAAATTTAATGAGTGTGGCTCCTATCCTGGTTAAAACTGACTGTGGCGGACCCCTGCTGTAATGTTACAGGGTACCGCGCCCCCAAGGTCAACATCTTTCTTGCCTAAATGTCAAATAGATGGCAATTCTTCAGGAACAGTAGCAAATTCTATCTACACGGTCAGTGGTGGTCCAATGTAGCACAAGTGATAGACCACCTAAATGTGGCACCTGAGGATCTAGGAGGTCAACCTGTGAGAAAAAGGAAATTCACAGAATAGTTATGTGCATGTTCATGATGTTTGTTGCACAAATTTGTAAATAACCTTGCAGCACTCGACTGTGAGGAAAGCATGCTTCACGCTGGAGTGCTGTGACCATGCGTGAGGCGACGATATTAAAATCAAAAATGAATCTCATTTTCTCAGTGTGGTAGAGCAGTTAAAAATAGTGGTAGTAAGTAAGGACTCACCCCATTGGGGTCAATGGCTAGTAACAACGTGTTCCGGCAGGTGTTGACACTGAAAAGTGCAGTGTCCAATGAGATGGAAATGAGGGAGGAAACACATTGTGAGGAAAAAGGTAGTATGATACAGCTGGTTAATTGGTCTCTCCACCTGTCGCAGTGGCCAGGGATCAACGGACACAGTCAGGCCAAGGTGTATCCTAAGCTTGGTTACGAGTCTCTGAACTTGGAGTACAGAAAGGGGCTGTGTCAGAGTACTCGAGCAGCCCGGCACAGCGCGAGGAGGCACCGTATAGCCCAGCACCCAAAACTGCGTGCACCGGGATGGGACAGTACCGTACCTAACGTGTGTGCCCGCTGGGGCCGTGGCGACTGTGCAGCTCACGGCGCAATACCGCAATGTCAGGAGACACACAAACAAAGCAGCTGGCGGCCCGTAGTCTCGTAAATATTAAGGGCTCACCTGAAGCGAAAATGCCAAGGAATCCATGGGCATTGCCATGCCAGCAGCAAGAAGTCAATTACTTACGCGTCTTCTCCGTAAAATGTCGGAGGACCTACCACTCACTCTGCCGGGACAGGGAGGTAATGGCCATAAGTGGCGCGGCGTTGTTAAGCTCGTGGTTGGTGTCAAAAGGGGGTGGGCCTCCTGTCTCACTAAGAAGAGCGCTAGGGCGCTAACCTAAATTGGTTGGTGCCTGGTTGGAATAGTAGAGCGGACACCTCGAACAGGATCCGCAACCCTCCAATAGACCACGTTAGAGTGTGGGCCATTGTATAATGTCCTGTTTGACCAGGCATGTACCGATGTCACTGGTGTCCCTGTGGTTAATGCACGTCACCAACAGAACGTGTAATCGCTAAGAGGGAGTGTAATGTACTAAAGGCCATGTTCGTCTTCAAACGGGGTCTCAGCCTCATTGGGAAGTACATGTGGGCCCTAACCCTGACAATAGGCCATTGGGCGATAATTTATAGTAGTAGAATGGATCCTTTAAAAGGGTCCGGTGGTCTCCGTGGCACCTATTAATAAAAGTTAAAACCATGTCAGGATGTCACAATTAGTCAAACATACATTAGTGTCCCAAATGTAATCATGTAGATGTGTGTGGGTGGTCACATTGGGAGATAATAGTGTGCAAAAAGGTCTTAGAAGGAGCTCTAATGCAGTGTTAGCCAGCCAGAATTACGTGTTGGCCAAACAAAATACTGAGGGTATGGGATACTCTGGAGGGTATATTTTATCTAGTCAGCAGGCTCCAGGGACTATCCTCCTTTAATCCCTCTTTATCTGACGCAAACCTAAGCACCCATCTCTGTTCAGTGCGGAATAGAATGCTCTTGTTCATTTTGGGGTACGCTTCTAATATGACCCAGCATAGTGAATCTGGTGAATGTTTCAGGAGTTAAAAATGTGCAGCCATATTGGTGTTGGCTTTATGACATCGGATATTGCTCCCATGTTCTGTAATGCGTGTCTTGATGGGTCTGGTGGTCATGCCTATAAAACGGAGTCCACAGGGGCAGATGAGCATGTATAGGCAATTAGGAGTGTTGCTGTTAGTGTGCCTCTTTAGCTGCCATTTAAATCTATCGAAAAATGTGATATCTTTAGTAGGTTTTGTAAGTGGGCAAACTGTACAGGCACCGCATGGGTAGTGTCCTACAACAGGTACTTCAAGGATCTTTGTGAGGTGGAGTGGACTTTGGGCCTGGTATGTCTCAGCATATCCTTGAGGTTGCTTGTGCTTTTTAAAGCAAACCTTGGAGCGGGCAGGTTAAGTGTGCGGAATAAAGGATGCCCCGATGTTTCCTCATGGTATTCCTGATCCTATTAGAATCTGGGGTAAAAGTGGTGACATGTGAGCACCTCACTGGGCTCTTTTTGCCTTGTTTCTAGTAGTGCTTCTCGATTATTATTTCTGGCCTACTTAAGTGATAGTGCAATGTTGCGTTTCGGATATTCTCTTTTGCGTAGGTTTTCTGCTAAAATGTCTGCCTCCGTTTTAAAGTCGGCCACAGAACTGCAGTTCCTCCTAATTCTGAGGAACTGACTGAAAGGCAGGTTTTCTTTCGAGGCTCTTGGGTGGTGGCTGCTAAATAGTAAAAGACTATTTCTGTTGGTGGGTTTTCTGTGCAGTTTAGTACTGATCTGACCTTCGTCTAACATGACCTTGAGGTCAAGGAAAGGTATATTATTGTCTGAGATGGTGCTGGTGAACTTCAGATAGGGGTTTAAGGTGTTGATCCAGTGACAAAATTCATCACATCTAGATCTTTCCCCCTTCCACAAGATGAGGATGTCATCAATAAACCTCTCCCACATAAAAACCACATTAGTGAGGTAGGGGTTCTATGGACTGTGGATCTCTCTTTCCTCAAAGCCAGACATATACAATCACACCACACTCGGCACGAATGTGCTGCCCATTGAAGTGCCCTGGGTCTGATGATAGAGTTGTTTATTATATTCAAAAAAGTTCTCAGTCAAAGCCAATGTAGCTCACTCGAGCACGAATGGCACTGGGGCCGGAGATTCTCAGTCTGTTCTAGTCCGTGTATCCTCTATGACATTTAATGTGGTGGGATGTTGGCGTAGAGGGCCTCAACATCCAGGGTAACCAGAAGGTTAATTTCTTCTGGATGCTGGAGCCCCTCACTCAGGCAGAGGACATCAGTGGTGTCTTGTAAGAACGAAGGAACGGCTCTAACCAGGGGTTGCAAAAAATAATCACAGAACCAAGAGAGTGGTTCGAGGATCGACCCAATCCCCGAGACGATGGGCCTACTGGGGACTGGAGTAACCCCTTTGTGAATCTTTGGCAAGATGTAAAAGAAAGGTGTCTTGGGGTCCTTATTGATGAGGAATTCTTCTTCCTTCTTGGTGATCCACCTCTCAGTCTCAGCAGAGAAGTCCATGGTTGATATAATGGTGGCTAGTCGCGGGGTGGGATAATCTATTATGGGAGTGTAATATCTCCGGTTGCTGAGTTGTCGTAGACATTCTGTATCGTAGTCAACAGTTGACTTAACTGTTGCCCCTCCCTTATCGGCATGTTTAATGGTAATGTCTGGATCATCCGCCAGAGCCCTGACAGCCATCAGTTAAGCTGAGGATAAATTGTGAAAGGTAGTGGGTTTAATGTCACTCGTTAGGTCTTAGAGTACCGCATGCTCAAATGTCAATACCTCGTTTGGTACCTTGCTACTGTTTGCTGTGAAGGTGGATGGTTTTTGTAGCCCTGAGTCCTCCGTCGGGGTGGTGGGTTTGTCTTGGAAAAAGGCTTTGAGGCGTATCTTGCAAAAAAAGCCTTGACTTCCACAGGTGTCACAAAACTCATCAGTCGTAGGGGTAGTGACATAACCCAAACCTTTCTGTAGTACTTTCTCTTCAGAAGAGGTAAGAGTCCCAGAGGACAGATTAACAATTAATTTTTCTTCCTTCTTGTCTGGCTCCTCGTCTTGTCGTAAATATTTAATTTACCGTCATAATTTCTATACAGGAAAGTACTTAATCAATAATAACTCAATCGGAAAGAAAAAAGACAGTCCGTGGTGTTAGAGTTCTTAGGGGTTTTATTCCTTATAAAGGAATGGTCATGACTTGGATATCATGTTCCTGCAACCTCAAGGGTCCAGGAAGGGATAGAGCCATCTTTTATTGACAATACATAGCTTATATACTTAATTCGTGCAGTAGAAACCAATACAGTAGGCGTAACAGCTGAGAGAAACGAGATAACAGCATCCACGTGGTAGTGGTACGTAATTAGAAGGCGTGAACTGGGCGTAAACATAGAGGTGTGTGCTAGAAATGTCATAGGTAGGTGTCACAAGTGGGTGGCACAAAGCAGAAATGTTGCAATGTCCGCAGAAATCTGAGGCTTGGATGCGCGCGCAGCTGCATGACGTGTGATTGACGTGAAACTGGAGGGTGCTGGGGACTTGACATTTACACTGGCGGAAAGAGACAGAAGTCTGGCATGTCAGATCAACTTGTGCTTCTATCATATCTGATGTTTGGGAACCATATTATCTGGACGGAAAGGTCTCTGGGGCAGAAGCTATTCTATACTGACTGTGAGTGCGTGTATAAGCGCCTAAATGTCTGCATGAGATGTGTGGGGGCATGGGCCTTCCAAGGGAGCATGGTAACAGAGACTATGAATTACTTGCATGGAGACAGTAAGGCCTGACCCTTTGCTCTGCAGCTGGGGGAATGTTTACTTAACTAGTAGGCAGGAATGCATTCTCGAGGAGCGGAACAGATAATTCGAAGGTTGGAGTCAGTCTTGGCAGGCAACAGGCTGAGCTAAGCGCGGTGGGCCGCGCTAGAAGTAAGTCAGAGTTCACGGGTACAGAGACAGCCTGGGCTGAGGCCCTCGGAGTCAGAAAACAGAAAAAGAGGCTCGATGGCAGAATTCAGGGCCTACTTCGCCAGAGCTGAAAAACGTGCAAAGTATACCACAAAAAGACGTTGGCATAGCATACTTAGGAACGGACTATTCAACCCATTCAGGGTGGGTTCGAAAGAGGACATGTTAACGTTGGACGCAAATGTATTTGCGTCTTCATAGCTGGCACAGGAGACGGTGGGGAACACGCTAGGGAACACAATTTGACCATAAAATTTATATTTCCTCATTCCCTCCTTGTTCCCTACGGACCCTTCATGATATATCGATCCTCATGAATCGATCAGTTTGTTCTTGTAACATCATTTGCTCTTCTTTCTTCCTCTCACGGTTTGAGAGAAAACTGGAATGTTCAATGCATGATGTGGCGCACAGTCCACAAATCGCTGGCCCACACTGTAGGCACAGGCAACAACTGAATATTAGGACTAGGCCAATGCCTAGGAAGGATAGGATCTTCCATCCCCAAGCAGTTAACGTTGTCCAGAACCAACCGGACCAAGTCCAGGTGCCTGGATTCTGATGTATCAGATTTGCAATATTATGAAGACGTGTAATAGCTTTGTATACAGATGGCGCGTTTTCTGGGATGAAAACACAGCAACTTGACCCGATGACCTTACAGGCTCCGCCTCTATCTGCCAAGATGACGTCAATAACAAGACGATTCTGAAGAACAACAACCCGCATGGCGGACTGCTCCTCTGTTAAGTTACCTAGGGCGGAGGCAGTTTCATTCACTACTGCTTCAAGAGTTCTAGTTAATCTGCGTATTAATTTACTATTTTGAACGGGGCCTGTGAAGAAAAAGAATCCTTTATTGAAATCTGTATATTGCTCCCATGCCGTTTCAGTGTAGTCGACAATCGGGAGATCTCTTCGGAGCCTATTCTTTACTAGATTTGTATTTCTGTGGTAATCAGGAGGGGCTAGAAAAACAGCTGGCAGAAGGAATGCAATGTAACAGGTACCATCCCAATCTGGAGGTAAGCGTATGTATGCGGTATGACCACAAACAAAGTAGGAATGACGGGTAGCTTTAAAGGACGATTTACCTTGATCACTGAATTCGACCACAGTGGTACATTTGCTATGACCTAAGTGTACTGAACCTTTCTTACTAACACATAATTCACCAGTGACTGGTAATACTGACATAGCAGGGAGAACTGGTGCAGCTTCGGATTCAACAGTAAGAATCATAAGGTTAATTGTGTAATTACCTAATCCATATACTTCATTCTCTAGATCAGTTCCTATTCTAGTGGGGAGTCCCTTCTTGTCAGGGTAACAGACGTTAAGCAGAACTAAGTTCAAGTTTCCCCAAACCCAGCTCCCTTTGAAAACAGCAATATCAGAATCTAAGGAATTAATTATTCTAAACCATGCACCACAGGAGCCATTGTGAGTGAACGGGTACGGAAAGAGGGGCAGAGCTCCCTTCTATTTCTGATAGGGAGGGAGTCGGCCACATATCCAGCAGTTTGTAGCATTGTTAGTCTGATGGGAGTGATGTAACATACTAATGAATGTGTTGTTGCGCAGCGCAAGTCTGTAAGAAAGTTCATGTGGAGGTAATTGACTAAAAGAATGTTCAGCAGTGACATTATAAGCAGATTGTTCACGCTTGAAAACTGGCTAATAGATAGGAAGCAGTATACTGGCGATAATAATCAGAAGACTTAGAAAAAACATAATCAGTAATGTCACTATACAGTGACTGCGGAGTGATTTGCAATATGTATGTTTCTTGAGTTGTCTCTCTCTCTCTCTATCTCGATCTAGGGGATACATGTCAGAAACTTTTTAACCGATTCACCTAGGGGAGGACTTAAACAATTAAACTGTCTGACTTGCTAGATCTGAGTTTCAGTTTGTACTCCTCTTGGGGAGTTTTCTCTCGTTCGGGAACTTTAAAGTCACTAGGTTCGATACAGTCTTTGGTGGGGGTGGACGAGTCTGGGTCTGGTTTCAGTTCGTTGCACTGTTTGATATGACTCGTATGGACCCACCCCTTTCGGCCTTCAATCTTGACGGCGGTCCGTGTTGTAAGAAGGACGGTCTTCGGCTCTTTCCAGCGGGGCTCCAGCGGACTTTTCCGGTCGAAGTTCCTCACTAGGACTAGATCACCAGGACGGACATCATGCGGCTTTACATCAGTGTTGTCAGGGAAGGCTGCGGCAACCTGTGAACGACATGATTGGAGTGCAGACATCAAGGAGGCAAGGTAATCTGTCAACATGTTACAATCAACATCAGTAATTTTCTTGGGAATGGGCGTCCCCCACATATTCGGTGGTCTGCCAAAGACCACTTCATACGGGGATAGTCCTGATCTCGAGTGGGCGACCATCCTCGTAGAGAACAATGCAACTGGCAGGGCGACTATCCAGTCGACCCCTTTCTCTTGACATATTTTAGCGAGGCGGGTCTTTAATGTCTGATTATGCCTCTCTACAAGGCCTGCGGCTTCGGGATGTCGGACACAGTGGAATTTCCACTGATATCCTAGCAGCAAGGAAACTTGTTTCATTAATTCGGATGAGAATGGCTGTCCGTTATCTGAGTACACGACACGAGGCAAGCCGTATCGTGGGAAGAATTCACGAACCAGCTGCCTGGCAGTGGTCGGAGCAGTGTAATCTGAGACTGGATATGCTTCGGTCCAACGGGAAAGTGCACAAACAATTACGAGGACATATTTGAATCCTCGACAACGGTCCATCTGGATATAATCCATCTGGAGGACTTCAAAAGGGTGATCAGGAGGATGAAATCCACCTTGCTCTACGGGAACACTTTTTCCTGGATTGAACTGACAACAGATCATGCAGGTACGCACTTTCTGTTTTGCTGCTGCTCGTAAGTGTTTGTTGTACCAGAGATTCTGTAAACTGTCTAGCATCGCTTTCTCTCCTAGATGTGCAGGACTATGTGCTGTATTGATTATGACTTGAACCATAGAGTCGGGGAGAAACCATGTAGATTTTCCCTTCGTCATCCAACCTTGTTCTGTCTGAATCCCTCCTAGTTCGGTCCATTTCTTTATTTCATCTGCAGTAGCATGTGTCTGAATGTCTATTACATCTAGTGCGGGATCCTTGACTGTCATACAATTTGTCGGTACTACTGTCTTTGTCACGTCAGTTGTCTGGGTGTGAGTCAATGCTGTATGCTTTGCTGTCTGGTCGGCCAGGCCGTTACCCTGGGAAACAGAATCTGTAACCTTAGTATGTGCTTTACACTTCATGACGGATATGCCTGAAGGTAGATGAATTGCCTCTAACAATTCCTGAATGAGGAGACCATGTTGAATCTTGGCACCGTGAGAGGTCAAAAACCTCGTTCTTGCCATAACATTCCGAAGTCGTGTACAACTCCGAAGGCATAACGGGAATCAGTGTATATGTTAACATTTCTGTTCTTGGCTAGTATACAGGCTCGGGTCAGAGCAATAAGCTCTGCTGCTTGAGCGGACAGTGTGTCAATACGATGTGTTTCTTTAACTTCAGTTTCAGTGGTCACTGCATACGCGGCCACTAATTCTCCTGTACTTGTTCTCATACATGAACCATCCACGTAAAGTGTCAGGTCTGGATTTGTCAATGGAACATCTGCTAAGTCTCGTCTGGGTTTTGTTACTGCATTAATGATCTCTATACAATCATGCGGGGCTGGATCTGTCATAATTGTAGGTAACAATGTTGCGGGGTTTAGAGTGCTGCAGCGTCTGATTTCTATGTGTGGCTGAAACAGCGTCAATTCATAACCTGTCAGTCGTGCTATAGTCAAGTGTTGAGTCTGGGTTCTGTTTAAAAGAACCTCTACAGAATGTGGAACTTGTACTGTTAACTGATGTCCTAAAACTATTGAGTCGCTCTGTCTGATTGCTAGTGCTGTTGCTGCTACGGACTTTAAGCACGCAGGGAGTGCCTGGGCTACTGAATCCAATGTACTTGAAAAATAAGCGCAAGGCTTATGTGAACCTGCTTGATCTTGAGTGAGGACAGACAACGCTGTACCGTCACGTTCTGTAACAAAAAGTGTAAAAGGTTTGCTGTAACATGGTGTCGCTAAAACTGGTGCTTGGCATAAAGCTTTCTTTAATTCCTCAAAGGCTTGTGTATGTTCCTGAGTCCAAGGGAGGACAGTCGAAGTCGCTGCCTCCTGTGTCGTTAACTGGATGAGTGGTTTAGCTAGAAATGCATATTGAGGAATCCATTGTCTGCAGTACGAGGTGAGGCCTATAAAGGCCCGCACTTCCTTTTGTGTCTGGGGTTGTGTCATATTTACAATTAACTGAATGCGATCAGGAGTGAGCTGTCTCCCCACTTTGGACAGCAAGTGACCCAAGTACACAACTTGCTGAACACAGAATTGAAGCTTCGAAGGAGACACCTTGTGTCCCTTGTCGGCCAGAAAATGTAAAACTGTCAGTGATGCTTGTTCGCATTCGGGCTCACTTCGTGCGGTGATCAGCAGATCATCGACGTATTGCAGTAAAGCGGTGTTAACTGGCATTTGAATACAATCTAGTTGTCTTTTCAGTGCTTGACTATAGATGCTGGGGCTTTCTGTGAATCCTTGAGGTGCGCGTGAAAATTTGAAACTTCGTCCATTTAAACTGAATCCGAAAAGGTATTGGCTCTCTGGGTCAATAGGTACACTAAAGAAGGCGTTCTTGAGGTCAATTACAGTAAAGAACGTTGCTTCTGAATCAATAGCAGTTAGTAGGGAAGAGATGTCGGGGACCACAGGGTACTGTGGTACAATGCATTTATTCAGTTCTCGTAAATCAATCACCAACCGATATACTGGCGGTGCATTGGGATCAGTACGGTTAAGAATTGGAATGATAGGAGAATTGCAGATATTGGAGTCGGTCTCTACGACCACTCCCTGGGCAATAAGCTCTTCAATGATTTCCAGTAAAGCCACTACAGCATCGGGTGGTAATTTGTATTGTCTGATTCGTGGTAAAACAACTCCTTGTTTCAGTGTAACACGGTAAGGTGTGATATGCATACAACCTACATTAGTTGGGCCTTTTGCCCACAAGTGATCTGGTACATTTTTCAATCTGACATCAAACTCTCGTAATACATAGTGACCTTTGAAATCCCGTAGAAAGAGTCTAACTCCCTCCGGGGAACAACATATAACAGCTCCTAGAGCCTTCAGTGTCTTTATTCCTAACAGATTTTCTGGGCATGATTTTGTCAGTAACAGGTCTGTAACTCGTGATAATGGACCCACAGCCAGGGGGACGGGTTCTGATACTTCATTTACAATAGGCTGTCCTGAAAAACCAAGGGAAACATTCTGTGAGCCTGAGAGGGGTGCCCCTGGGACTTCGTTATGACTGATTGTTGTGCGGCTTGCCCCTGTGTCAATTAAAAACTTTCTGTCTTTTCCCAATACTTGACTGTGCACATAAGGACCCTCTTGATCTACCAGAATTTCAATAAGAGGCAAGCCAAATTCCCTCTCTAGGCTGTTTCATGTGTATCGTTGATAATCGGGGTAAGCGGACTGGGCATACTGATACATCTGTTGTGAGACTTGTTGAGTCGCGGCAATGGGCTGTGGCTGTGATACCGCTACTGTCTGTGCTGTATGTGGCGGATGTGGTGGAGTATGCATAGGCTGTGTGTTCTGTGAAGTCTGTTGCTGGACCTGGTCTTGTCTAGGCTGACGCGGTCTTTCTTTAGTTTTACCTGTCTCTATGTTATGTTTTAGAACTGGACATTCATGTACGTAGTGTCCTGGCTGCTTGCAATAGTTGCATGTCCCTTTAACGGGAGCTGCGGCGTGACCTGTCTGGGTCGCACCCTTCCTCTGGCCGTCGTCTGGAACCGATTGGGCCACTAACATTTTCATTTTTGTGTCTTTCATACGTTTCTGTTCATGATCCTGTTCTTCTCTAATTCTGTTCTGATGGTATTGTAACATCTGTAACATCTGTGATGGCGTATTTGCTTGCCATGTACTCTCAACCTTGTATACACGGTTTTTGACTGCTAACAGGGAATTCTCCACTAACTTTGATACAAAAAGATGCGGGTACGACTCGCTACTTGGTTTAAGACCACTATTTATAATGAAGCATTTCTCGAATCTTGAATAGAAGTCACTAGTGTCTTCATCGGGTTTCTGTTTACAGGCCGAGATTGCGTCCCAATCTTCCTTTCTAGTTGTCAGTAATCTTGGCAGAACCTGTACTATTAAACCTGGTAATGCTTTAGTTTTCTCCCCAAGGCCTAGCCCTGGGGTACGTTTATCTTCCTCGTCTTCTATTTCTGCCCATACTATCTTTTTGTCTCCCACCTCCCATTCTTTTTCTTTCAGTTTCTCGTAGATGCCCGTGGGCAGCAATACCTTTAACATTTTCATGATATCTTCATATGTGTAATCCCCCATCAATAACATGTCTTTAAGCTCTCTGTGAAAACCTGCAGGATCTTTATCATGACAAGGTACTAGTTTCTTCATTTCTAACAGTTCTAACTTAGTCAGAGGCGTGTGTACATACACGCGTTTCAAGGTCTGGTCTGCAACCATAACTGGATGCACTTCTCGCAAGGGGTTCTGACTTTCAATGCCATGCAGACGCTCCATATGATAAATTTTTCTTTCTGCGGGCGGAGCTGGAACATACTCGGAGTTCAAGAAAGTATTATATCTATGTCGTTGTTCTAGAATTATTTGTATTAACTTGGTACTTAGGCCTCTCCATCTATCCATGAGTAATGCTTCTAATGTATCGTGTAAGGGACCTGGATCAGAATGCTGGTTTCTGTATAACGTGAGGAGGTGCTGAATCATGTATACACCTGCTAATTTCTGTTCGTCTGGGGATAGGTTCAGGAATGTCTGTGCTACTGTGTCATCATTGTATATGTTCGGATTGTCAGCCCATAGTACTGCTGACCGGGCTAGTTCTTGTTCATCCATAGAATTGAGTACATGGTACCCCATTCGTTCTCAAAGCCTTTTATCGGTTTCTTGGAACTGATGTTCAGGAGAATTCGGTTTTGTTATGCCAGAGAGAAAAACTCTCTTGCTTTCTGGACGAATGCCTTTCCTAAGGTAAGTTCCCTTACCTACATACGCTATCGTATCTGTAGTCTTTTCTGGTTCTTCAAGTTCTTCCTCCTCCTCGGAGGAAACTTGTTCTTTCTCTCTTTCGTGTATTTCTATCACTGCTTTTCTTATTTTCTTGTACATACTGGCTATGCAACCTCCTTTATCATGTTTTCCTTCGGATATATTTTGACCCCATCTATTGAGTCCATCTAATTCATCCTGGTCTGTCCCAGGCCTGTCTCGTTCTCTTATTAGACAATTTATGAAAAAACGTAGTATATATGCTTGAGTGTCAACTTTCTGATGCGCCATGGCATCCTTAATACTATCTGGGTCTTCCCCAGTTCGTACAAAGTGATATATTCTATCTAGGTACTCTTTCATTCCTGCGAATAATGTTAAGTAATCTGCAGCTTGTCGTAAACGTAGTGATGCCATCATCATTCTATCATCTTTGCCAGGTACTGGATCATATCTGCAAACTGCAAGCGGTTCTTTGAGTATGTCGAGGCGGGGTGATCTGAACGTAATAGGGCTCTGCATATCCCTAAGGTGTAGTCTGTGTGTTAGTGGCGGGGTCCGGAGACCCCCGGTCGCACCTCCTGAAGCGGAGGCTTGGGCATTGTCCCTCCGCGGAGTCTGTATTTGCACTTGAATTTGTCTTTTGGTAGGATCAGGTAGAAGCGGTTTCGGTACATTAATTTTAAGTGCGGGAAGCGGTGGAGGTGGGGGAACTGGCTGTCGAACGGGAAAACCTGATTGCAGTTGTGCCGGAATTTGGTCTGGAGGCGGGTTGACACCCCCGTCACCGTCAGTAGGCGGGACGCGGACAGGCAGATTGGTGTAAGCGGGTGCTACATCCTCTAGATAGGAATTCAGGAATATGTCTTTAGTAGTCCTGTGATTTACTTTAATTGGAACCAATGGCGACGGCAGATTTTTCGGTATTTCTGAAGTGGCCTCAGGCGAACCCTCGGCCACGAGGTACATGCTATTTACGAGATTGTTTCGTGCGCGGTCTACTTGTTCCGTTTTTACTCGGATCCCTTCAGTAACTAATTCGTTTTCTTGGGCTTTATCTGATTCTTTAAGTCTGTCTTCTCTACGGAGTGCTTTTTCAGCACGCTTATGTGATTCCTTACGCCAAAATTCTATGGCGTCTTTCTGGGATTGTCTGGCTTTCCTTTTCCATAGTGCTTCTTCTACCTTCATGATGCACTCGGCATCCCATGTTCCGGTAACAGGCCATCTATGTTTCTCGTCTAGATGCTTAGTATAATCGGCCCATAAATCTAAATACAGTATGGCATCTAAGCCGTGCTTGTGATACATAAAATTTCCAGGAGTGTCCCTAGGGGGGATAGGAATTGCTTCCTCCAGAATCCCTTTCCTAGTTCCTATCTGCTTTAACTTGTTGAAAAACGGCATCTTGTTACTTAGTACTGAATACTTGTTACTTGTTATCTGATCTGAAAACAGCTAGTTACACAAAAACACAGTAATGTACAGCAAACAATCACTCATACCACGACATTAATTACATGAAAACATAAAACTATACTTGATATGCTGCTAAACAGCACAGATACACTGTCTAAAAATAGTGCAAAAACTATACTTGATATACTGCTAAACAGTACAGATACACTGTCTAAAACAGTGCAGACCGTGTTTGTGTACCCAAACCCGTCTTGATACGTCCCAGCAATGGTACTCACCGGGAAGCACGGAAACAGAAGGCCTCGGAAAACTCGACTGGACTGGACCGGACTCGACTCGACTCGACACGTGGACACTTCGGAAACTGGTGGGCCTCTTGACACCTCGGACCTTGCTTCTTTCGGCTAGGCTCTGGTCGGGATCCTCCGCACTCCTCACCGCCTCGTCTGGGTACTGATCGCAATCTTCATCACCTCCGTGGGCCAGAGGGAGATACAGGAAATCCTGCTAGTACGCGTAGTTCCTTCTAGCTGATGGCAGGGGACAGAGCTTGCAACGCACCAACCGGCGCGTGAGGTGGGGGAGGGGTCCCTGTTCGGGCGCCAAAATGTCGTAAATATTTAATTTACCGTCATAATTTCTATACAGGAAAGTACTTAATCAATAATAACTCAATCGGAAAGAAAAAAGACAGAGTCCGTGGTGTTAGAGTTCTTAGGGGTTTTATTCCTTATAAAGGAATGGTCATGACTTGGATATCATGTTCCTGCAACCTCAAGGGTCCAGGAAGGGATAGAGCCATCTTTTATTGACAATACATAGCTTATATACTTAATTCGTGCAGTAGAAACCAATACAGTAGGCGTAACAGCTGAGAGAAACGAGATAACAGCATCCACGTGGTAGTGGTACGTAATTAGAAGGCGTGAACTGGGCGTAAACATAGAGGTGTGTGCTAGAAATGTCATAGGTAGGTGTCACAAGTGGGTGGCACAAAGCAGAAATGTTGCAATGTCAGCAGAAATCTGAGGCTTGGATGCGCGCGCAGCTGCATGACGTGTGATTGACGTGAAACTGGAGGGTGCTGGGGACTTGACATTTACACTGGCGGAAAGAGACAGAAGTCTGGCATGTCAGATCAACTTGTGCTTCTATCATATCTGATATCTGATGTTTGGGAACCATATTATCTGGACGGAAAGGTCTCTGGGGCAGAAGCTATTCTATACTGACTGTGAGTGCGTGTATAAGCGCCTAAATGTCTGCATGAGATGTGTGGGGGCATGGGCCTTCCAAGGGAGCATGGTAACAGAGACTATGAATTACTTGCATGGAGACAGTAAGGCCTGACCCTTTGCTCTGCAGCTGGGGGAATGTTTACTTAACTAGTAGGCAGGAATGCATTCTCGAGGAGCGGAACAGATAATTCGAAGGTTGGAGTCAGTCTTGGCAGGCAACAGGCTGAGCTAAGCGCGGTGGGCCGCGCTAGAAGTAAGTCAGAGTTCACGGGTACAGAGACAGCCTGGGCTGAGGCCCTCTGAGTCAGAAAACAGAAAAAGAGGCTCGATGGCAGAATTCAGGGCCTACTTCGCCAGAGCTGAAAAACGTGCAAAGTATACCACAAAAAGACGTTGGCATAGCATACTTAGGAACGGACTATTCAACCCATTCAGGGTGGGTTCGAAAGAGGACATGTTAACGTTGGACGCAAATGTATTTGCGTCTTCATAGCTGGCACAGGAGACGGTGGGGTACACGCTAGGGAACACAATTTGACCATAAAATGTATATTTCCTCAGTCTCTACCGAGATGGTTGGTTGTTCCTGCCATTGTCCTCTCTTTTGATGCCCTCTTCTCCGCCCTCTCCTTTTGCTCCAACCTCTGTCTAAAAAGGGAAGTTATTTCCTTGTTGGAAAAATTACGGATGGCCATGATGGTACATGGGGACTTGCCAAAACGGGGGTGCTTGATGCGGTGGCAGTGTGCCCATGTTACTGGCGCTTTTGTAGCTTGCCCATGTTATGTTACTGGCGCTTGTGTAGGGTGCCCATAATATGTTACTGGTGCTTGTGTAGCATGCCCATGTTACTGGTGCTTGTGTAGCATGCCCATGTTATGTTACTGGCACTAGTGTAGCGTGCCCACGTAATGTTACTGGTCCTTGAGTAGCGTGCCAATGTTACTGGCACTTGTGTAGCATGCCATGTCATGTTACTGGCGCTTGTGTAGCATACCCATTTCATGTTACTGGCACTTGTGAAGCGTGCGTATGTTATATTACGTGCCCATGTCCTGATACTGGCGCTTGCGTAGCGTGCCCATGTAATGGCACTTGTGTAGTGTGCCCATGTCATGTTACTGGTGCCTGTGTAGAGTGCCCATGTTATAAGCCTATGTAAAGAAAGTTCCCCCTATAATATTTTATTTTAGGACTTAGAGAGAGGGGAGAGAAACAGGAAGCTGTGAAAAACCTCTAACTTGACCTATCTCATTTATACTTCTGATTCTGTAAATTCATACATTATACATACCCCCAAGTTATTTTGCAAACCATCACAGCTTCAAAAAGACTAACTTATTTTAATATTTTATTTTTCTGTTTTTAAACATTCAATTGTTATCTGTTATGCAGTCAGAATTGACAAAACAAATTCATAATAAAGATAAAACTGAGCAGAAAAACACAATATTTACTATAGTGAAAATAACCGTACACTCATTTATCTAACCTGCAAGCATACCAACTAAAGCATCCATACTGACATACATGCAAACAACACTACAAAATAGTGACAAAAGACAATTTAAAATACGTATGAGATCCAATAAGTTTGATGCGAGACACTAATACTGTTTCTACAATGGGCTGGAGAGTCCCAACAATTTCTTCTTCTATGTGTCTCCGGTGGGATTCCCATATGTGAGTTTTCGGTCAACGCACGTTTCGGTGGGACACAATCAAAACCATCTTCATCAGGAGAAAATAATAATTCAAAGTTTTCAAGTTTGAAGGGTGGGGTTAATACGAAAAAATGCAAAACACATGACAAAGTCAGTCCAGCGGTTCGCTAGTGGCAAAGAAAGCATTTTAGTTATTTCGCCATTTTATCAATAACACATTAAGATTGCTCCTTCCTGGTGGGTGGCATATATAGTCTGGCCGCAGAAGATACCCCTACACCGTGATAGTAAATTCACGCATACTAAAAAGAGCAAAAGAGAAAAGGAGAAAATATATGGCAATTTTTTTTTTTAAAAGATAGAGGTACCCTGATTATATAGTTTGATTATGCTCATGCCAGAAATTATTATAGCCGGAAACCCGAAACTTGAGGTTAGAAATGATTCAATAGTGCTAATACCAAGTGTGCAATAGAAAGAGCGCAGAGATTAAGGATTTCAAGAAAGAGGCCGTGACACAAACAAAAAAATTTAAGCGTGCCCAGAAACTTAAGTCAAAGAGTAAATTTACATGTATTCTAAACAAGTAAAAATGTTTAGATTTATGTTATCTTCTAATACGTAGATGGACAGATAATTACAGGTCTACAATTTGCTCTGCTTGTTGATTTAACTAAAAACAGAAAAAAAACATTGTAAGGCGATACATGTGCTAGTCGTCAAACCTGTGACAGCCCTCCAAAAGATTTTATGAAGAAAATCTCACCCTCATAGTCGAGTTAGAAAATATATCTGTTGGTTGTCAGTCTTGATTTTGCTCAAGTGCCTTCAGCTTAGCATCCAAATAAATAGAGTGCAGGCTTTGATTATATGGGAGAAACCCAGTACCTGAAAGTATTTTAAAAAGTATATGTTATACTGAGGGGTTCCTACCTAAGCTGGAATGGTGCTGCACAGATTTATTCCATACAAATATGTAGGGAGATATTACTTCGAAAGTAGATTAGCATGAGACTTAAAAACAGATTGTATGATAGAGCAAACAGCCCTTCACTCTCCAACAATTTTAAAGCAAGAGCATCCTTCATGCCATATAAAAAATCAGCTACCTTTATAGTACAGAAAATACTAACTCAGTCATGAAAGCCGATAAGTCTCAGTATGCACTAGTATATAGAATATCCTACATCTACATGTGGCCACTATACATTGCTCATTATCTATGCGGCTCCATTGGTCATAATGAGAAATTTCCTAGTTATCACAAAGGAAAGTTTCAATTCTATTAAGGAAGCGGAGGCGAGGATTATGCATATCCTTTCTCTATTTATTAGACAGCAAGTTAAAAGGAACAAGAAAAAACAGCCATGAACTACATAGCCCATGAGGCTCAGCGGTAGTCATGGAAACCAGTCTACCAATCACAGTCCAGGCAAGGGCATATAGGAGATCCCACGATGTAGTCCTTCCTCTTTCAATGCTGCAGGAAGTTAAGTTGACCATCGTCTAATCCGTCTTCTGATCTGAACCTAGGATAAAAGAGAATATAATAATCTCCTATACAGAAGGAACTCCTATATGAGAACATTACATAAGCATAAAGCAACCAGTCAAGCAAATACAAAGGCAATAAAGTACTTGAAGCACACGCTGCCAACTGTAATCAAAATAGAACATATCTGATGCAAACACAATAAATCACAAGAGCAATACTTTCCTGATACGTAGAAAGTTAATCCTCATACAGATAATCCCAGGGCTGGAGGTTAGATGAAGCCAGGGAGGGATAATCCTCGCCTCCGCGTCCTTAATAGAATTGAAACTTTCCTTTGTGATAACTAGGAAATTTCTCATTCTATGTCAGGAAGCGGAGGCGAAGATTATGCAAGTTTAAAGCTTACTTACCACAAGCGCAGAGGCTTCATGAATTGGCTTGAAATAAAACTATATAAAAGTTGATTCCGAAGACCAATCAGACGCATTCATAACGTCCTCCAATCTGCCACCAACGTGGACAGCCTTGGAGGCCACAGCTCCTTTAGTAGAATGAGCTCCAAAATTTCTGACAGCAATCCCAGATTCAGACATAACCCACTTGACCCATCTAGCAATGGTGGGAGAGGAAACCGCCCTAAAGAGTTTCTTAATGGCAATAAGAAGTTGCCGTTCACCAGGAGGTGGAACCTCCAAAGTCAAGAAATAAGACGAAGGAGAATAGCGAGTTTAGCTGAAATCTCCTTCCGAGACAGATAATCATTATCTTGCAAAGATAAAAGATGACGAAGAACCAAATTAACATCCCAGAGGCCAGAATAACGTGGCTCTGGGGGACGTGAAAGACGAATGCCTTTCAAGAGCTTACAAACCCAAGGGTGTTCTCCAACCGGAGCCCCATCCACCAAAGAATGACCAGCAGAAATGGCTAAATGGAAAGAATTAATGGTACAATAAGCCAACTTCTGATGGAAGAGTTCCGCAAGGAAGTTGATTACCTCAGCAACGGAGGAGCCCACGGGATCCAGGTGTTTCGACAAACACCAAAGAATCCAACGTCTCCAAGCAGATCGGTATCGCTTGGTAGTACCCGGGGCCCAGGCCTGTTGAATGAGGAGTTCAGCTTCTCTCGAAAGCGAGTAGTCAGTCCATCGTCTCCTGAAATCCTCCAGGCCATAAGATGTAGATGGCCTTGGAGAACCAGGGGGTGAGGATGGCGCAGGGGATCCGTCAGAATGTGCTCGAAAGACGGCAACCGAAGAGGCCTGTCCCAAGACAATTCCAGAAGGGACGGGAACCAAATCTGAGCTCTCCAGATTGGAGTAATCAGGATAAGAGAGGCTTTCTGCCTGCGGACTTGAGCAGCGACCCTCTAAATGAACAGGAATGGGGGAAAAGCATAAGCTGGAAAACCCAACCAATCCTGAAGGAAGGCGTCCACCGCCTCCGCTCCCGGATCCGGCTTCCAACTGAAGAATCGCGGGAGTTGGGCATTCCATCTGGAAGCAAAGAGATCCACAAGGGGAAGACCCCACAGGTCCATAACCTGATGGAAAATCGCAGGATCCAGCCTCCAATCGCTGGCATTCAGGAAATGTCGAGAGTTCCAATCTGCCACGCAGTTCTGAACTCCTGGGAGATACTCCGCCGTCACCGAAATTTGACGTTGAAGGCAATAATTCAAAAAATCCTTGGCAAGATCTGCCAGAATCTTGGAGTGAGTACCGCCCAGGGGATTGATGTATTGAACCGCCGTCATATTGTCCATCCTGAGTAGGACAACAGCAGGAGACTCTCGTTGTCGTGAAGGAACGAATGGCGAAAGTACCCCCAGGAGTTCGAGGCAATTGATGTGGTGATGCAATTCCTCCTCCGTCCTCCTGTCCCCCGCAGACAGAGAGACGTATCTGGCCCCCCAACCCAGGCGACTGGCATCGACTCGATTACCAGAGCTGGACGGGAGCCGAAAATCGCTCTCCCATTCCAAGCCTCCATGTGGTCGATCCACCAGAGGAGTTCCGACCTGCATTCCAGGGAGAGGGAGATCAACTCTGAGTAAGTAAGACCTCTGCGGAGGTGAAAAGCCTTCAACCTCTGAAGGGCCCTGTAATGCAGAGGACCCGGAAAGATAGCCTGAATCGAAGATGATAACAAACCCACAATTCTGGCCACTTGCCGAAGAGAGATCCTGTCCCGACGGAGTACCTTGCGAATCTCCTTCTTGATTTTGGAAATCTCCTGAGACGGAAGATTCAGGGTGGCATCTGTCGTGTTGATGCGAAACCCTGGAAAAATCATGCTCTGCTGCGGAATCAAATCTGATTTCTGCGCATTGATGGTGAACCCCAGATTCTGCAAGAGGGACACAGTAACCTGCAAGTGGAGGAGAAGTTGATCCCTGGGCTGCTCCTTCAGGAGAATGTCGTCCAGATAAATGATCAATCGAATGCCTTTTGTGCGAAGCTGTTTGACCACCGGTCGTAGGAGTTTTGTAAAGCACCAAGGTGCTGAGGAAAGACCAAAGGGAAGAGTTTAAAACTCGTAAATTTGATCCTTCCATTGAAACTGGAGGAACCGGCGATGTGGAGGGAAGATGGGAACCGAAAGGTAGGCATCCTTGAGGTCCAACCGGACTAACCAATCGTCTTGGAGAAGGAGATCCCTGAGGAGATGGATTCCCTACATTTTGAAATGGCGATAAACCAACCACTCGTTGAAGGAACGGAGGTTGATAACTGGCCTGAAGCCTTTTTCTTTCTTTTCGACCAGAAAGATATTGCTGAGAAAACCTCTTGGATGAAGATTGGAATGGACAATAGCTCATTTTGAGAGAAGATCTTGAACGTCCAGATCGATGAGTGCGTCTTCCGCTTCGGAAAAAAACAAAGGACGAGACATTTGAAGAGGGGACTCGTAGAATTCTATGTGAAATCCTTGAACTGTTTCCAGCACCCAAGGATCTGACGTGAGATCTGCCCAATTTGCTAGAAACAAAGAAATCCTTCCCCCCAGACAAACCGGAGAGAGGAGATTCATACTTACCATTGAATCCTTTGGAATTATTCTGGTTGCCACAGCGGCCTCTGTCTTGATCTCTGCCTCCACGGGAAGGATAGAAGGATCCCTGCCTACCATCGTTCCAGCCATTGGTGCGCTTTCCTTGTCCCTTATTGGAGCCTTGGTTGAACTGACGGCCGGAAGAGCGACCCCTGCCTCGTCCAGCCTCGGCAAAAACCTTTTTCGGAAAAATCTTCTTTATCAAGGGCAGAAAATGTGGCCACAAACTTTCCAAGTTCCTTCACAAAGGGATCACCAAAAAGTGTGCCCTGTGCCACAGAGCCTGCCTCGGACGAAGACAATTCCCCAGCTTTGGGTCAATCTTTAGGAGGAGAGAACGGCGACGCTCAGCTGAGAGGGCACAGTTGGCGTTGCCCAAAAGGCACATCGCCCCCTGTGCCCACCCCGCAACATCGTCCGCTGGAAGAGGTTGTCCGGCTTCTCGGGACCTTTGCGCTAATTCCATGATTTTAGTCAAGGACCCAACAACATCTAGAAGCTTGTCCTGGCAAGCTCTCTAAGATCTATCGATGCCCTTCTTAGGGTCCTTCATGTACTTTGCAAAAAAGGTGCACAATTTTGGGTCTATCTCCGGGGTAGCAGTAACGCCATTAGGGAGTGTGGGCCGAGGGCACTCTGACCTGAGGTGAGATCGCACCTCCTGAATGAGGGGTTGTCTGATTTTAGAGGCAACATAATCGGCTGTCATCCTATTGGGTACCCATTCAGTGGAACGTGGGCGGAAGATACAATTAGGGTCAAACATGTCCGGATGAACCGGCTCACCATCACCAATGTCCGAAACAGAAGGCCTAGGACGCCAAGACCTGCCCGAATCCATCAAATCCTCTGAGGATTCATCATCATCTGCAAAGACATCATCATCCTCACCCTCTCCGCCTTCGGGAAACCCTTCTTCAGGGTCAAAATCCGGTGTGGCATCGCCACCTGTATATCCGGGTGAGCTTTCCTCCCGGTAGGGTGCATTTCTAAGTGTGTGCGCACTCTTATATAAGACTTCAGCAAGTTTACTGAAGCCCTCCAGGTGCCCTGCTTCACGCTTGACTGCCTTACGTGACACCACAGAGTGAATACCACTAGGCCCTGCCCCACTGTCTCCCAGGATTCCAGAAGAAGACTTAAAGACATGAGCAGACAGTTTATTAACACTGTCCTGCAGAGGAGCAAGCGCCTGGGCAATAGCCGAAGAAAGGAGCTTGTCAACCTCTGCAGGAGAGCGCACTTGGGGTTGCGGGGGGGGGGCTGTCCCTCAGAATCGGGGATAGACACATAATCATGGTCATGACGTGACTGCATATTCACAGAGGGTCGGGCACCCATAAACAACACCCAATAGCTATGAATATAAGGGTTCCCCCCAACACAGGTGCCCTGCGCAGTAAATAGCAGTTGTAGAATGAATACAATATATGATGGAACACTGTACCAAAGTTATGCAAGAAAACAGCCAAGTGTGGGCCAAGCCCGTCTTTCCTACCGCAAACGCGGTGTCAGTGAAGGGGGCAGGAGGCCACACAGTGTAAAACAACAAGAAATGCCCCCAGCGTGTCTCATCACATGCACGCAAAGGGCGCTGTGGTGAGAGCTCCGACACCGCGTCGAACAGACAGCCCTACACGGCGCACCGCATAGGACAGACGCTCGAGCCGGAGCCTCCCGCGTCAGACTGCAAGCAGGAATGCTCCGCCAAACAAGAAAACCACAAGCAATATAACAATTTAAGAAAACAAGCCGTCACAACAATAACTGCCCATGCCACAAGAAATACGCAATAAGAATTGAAGCAAGGGACTTAACTGACGGGGCAGCAATAGAGAAAGAGGAAGGACTACGTCGTGGGATCTCCTATATGCCCTTGCCTGGACTGTGATTGGTGGACTGGTTTCCATAACTACCGCTGAGCCTCATGGGCTATGTAGTTCATGGCTGTTTTTTCTTGTTCCTTTTAACTTGCTGTCTAATAAATAGAGAAAGGACAGTCTGTAGCCAGTGGGTGGCGCATGCGCAGATCTGTATTCACTACCTCCGGAAGTGACGTCCTGTGTTGCGGCAGCCAAGAAATGCTGCAGCCCCAGGGGCGCCTTGAAGCGGAGGCTTCATCTCCAGGCGCTGCGAGTCCTGGTGAGTCAGAAGAGAGGCCGGGGGGGTGAGAGGCCTGGTGAGTCAGAGGTGAGGCTGGGGGAGGGGGGTCATCTCTGTCATCGACCCTCATCCTCCAGCATTGACCCCTCAGACCCTGTGTTGACTCCTCCTGGAGGCTCCTCGAGGCCCGGGGCCTTTACAAGCCTCAGTGTGATCTGCATTTTTATAAACCATTTGTGAATTCTGTATCTCTGCTCTCAGAGCACAGGTCCTGAACAATCATCGTCAAAACCAATAGCTGTCACCCATGCACAATCTCTTGGCTTTGCCAATGTTTGTTTAGACATGCTGCACAGCACTGCGGCTGATGTAAAATACACTTAAAGTAAAATAAAACAGAGCAAAGCGCTGACACCCCAGAGTGCAACGCGGCCTGGGACTTTGTTATTCTTTGTCATGTTCCACAGCAGCTTGCGAGCTTTGCATTATGTCTAAATAAGCATTGACAAAGCCAAAATACCTCTCATGTTACCTGAGAGCTATTTGGCTTTGTTAATGTTTTTTAGTGACGATGCAAGGAGTGTTGGCAGCAACATTACTCCAGGGCTTCCAACACCTGGAATATGTGGGTATGGTTTCATAAACACAGTCACTCATTTAATTACAATACCACGCAAGCAATATTCCCTCTATTTTTATCCTCTGTGTGCGATAGAGTAAAGTCTCTGTGCACTGCGGCCAAAGCTATGTCAAGAACCTAATCATGCATGTAGACCCGGGCTTTAAGTGGGATGAAAACACTAGGGTGTCTCTCAAAAGGCATGACCAATGCAATGAAGGGCGTGGCTTAAAAGCAATTAAGTTAGCTTAACATAGTGTGCCACCTGACTGATATTTTGCTTCTTCTGTCATTGCATCCAGATATATAATACAAGTATAATTACACCTACAAGAAGCCAGGATTATTGGCTTTGTCAATGGTTGTTCGTTGCATAAAGTTGTATATCAATTGAAAATGCTTCTGCTCTTGTGGTAGAGGTTGTGGCTTAATGCTCGAGCTGCCAACTTAGGCGATGGGTTTTCTGTCTCGGTCAGACTAACATTCTGTGATTCTCTGAAAATCGATGAATCTCCCCATGCATACAAAAAAAATAATCGGGTGAATTGCTCCAATAACTTTGGGTTGAGTTCCCACTATATACAACTTGCTACATTTCTTTTCTAAATGCGGGGCTGATGGTTTGCCTTTTGAAAGAAGTTATCTTAAATGCAGCCCATGACGGACGCTGTGATCAGGGGAGCAACTAGACCCGACCTTCGGAAGGGGGCTAACACTCCCACCCAGGGATAGCCCTAGCACGCGTTGCACACTGTGCAACAGTCTTTCTTGGCGCCCCTTCTCCTTCTTCGCCATGAATTCCATCACTATCACTCACCAACATCCAGGATCATCTGAAAGCACACGTTGTGCTTTTAAACGTCCTGCTTTTCTTTTCCTAAAGCAGCACTGCTGCAGGGCTGATTGTGGGCCTTTTGAAAGAATTTATGTTAATCACAGCGTCCGTCATGGGCTGCATTTAGCATAAAAATACTTTCAGAAGGCAAACAATAAGCCACACAGCTGCGCTATATTTAGAAAAGAAATGCATCAAGTTTAAAACCACGTACCTGTTCTTTCAGATGATTCTGAAAGCACACCTCCTGTTTGTAGACTTGTTGCATTTCTTTTCTAAGTAGAGCGCATCTTTGGAGTTGATTGTATGCCTTTTGAAAGTATTTGTTAAGTGCTGTCCTTGATGGGCACTGTGATTAACATAAATACTTTCAAAAGGCCCACAATCAGCCGAGCTCTAGTTAGAAAAGAACGGCAGCAAGTACATGTTATGTTAATTAAACTTTTAGAGTGCAACGGTTACCCTGAGGTGTCCTGGTGCTATGCACTGCATATCAGGAGAAATTATGTCTCTGAGTAAACAGCCATGTTTTCAGCCCCCTTCTAAAAAAGAGGAGATCTGCTGAATTTCTCAAATGGAACGGCAGATCATTCCAGGCCTTAGATGCGCAGGCGATGAAACTCCTAGCTCCCCCAACTGTTTTTTTTTTAAATATAGGAACTAGGACTTGTCTTGCTCCTGTGGACCGAAGAGTCCTTCCTGGAACATACCATTTGAATCTTTGCCTCAGATGGTCAGGCCTATTCCATTGAGGGCTTTAAATGCCGTACAGAGGGCCTTAAAGCTTACCCTTTGTTCCACAGGGAGCCAGTGTAGTTATATTAGTTCTTTTTTGACAATATTTAGGTGTCCCTGTCAACAACCTGGCCGCCGCGTTTTGCACGCTCTGAAGCCTGTTAATGTGCTGTTTTTGGGCGTTCAGACAGACGCTGTTGCAATAATCCAGACGTGCCATAACAAGTGCCGTGGCCGCCGTCCTGAGACTTTCTTTTGGAAGATAAAGCTTTATTTTTCTTATGATTCTGAGTGTCAGAAAACAAGCTGACACCACCGTGCTTATTTGGTCACTAAACGTACGTTTGTTATGCACTAACACCCACAGATTTGTTGCTTTTCCAGTGCAATCAGGGCAAATACCAAAATCTTCTGGTCACCAGTCTGGTGACCATAGCTGTGGGTTATTCCTGAATATGATGACCTCTGTTTTGCTTGAATTTTGTTTCAAGCAGTTGGTCGACATCCACCCTGAGATGGCTTTCATACAATTGTGAACATGTGCCCCAGTTTCCTTTTTATCCCCATCTCTAAGAGATAACACAATTTGAGTGTCGTCCGCATAGGAGGTGAGTTGGAAGCCAAAGGATCTTATTAAACATGCCAGAGTTATCATGTACATATTAAAAAGTGTTGCGCTTAACGGTGAGCCCTGAGGCACCCCACAAGGGAGGGAACACGGCTTTGACATGTTGTTGTCGTCCAGATCAACTGTTTGTGTTCTTTCAGATAGAAAGGACTGCAGGAGGTTCCAAGCAGCACCCTGTACCCCTGCTTCACACAGCCAGTCCATCAGAGCTTCATGATAGACCGTGTCAAAGGCCGCTGACAAATCTAGCATCATCAGTATTGCCTTGCCTCCACAGTCCAAGGCCTCCCTCACTTCCTCTGTAGATTTAATTCAAGCCAGCTCCGTGCTGTGTTTGCCTCTAAACCAGTACTGAGACTGGTCGAGTAGATTATTGGTTCGAAGAAATAAATCGAGCTGGGTATTCATAGCTTTTTCAGCATTTTTTGCAAGAAGCGGAAGCCATGAAATTGGCCTATAACTACTTGGGACCTTAGGAACCAGAGTCGTTTTTTAGGTTTTGCCTAGCCAATGCGTACGAAGTACGCATGCGCTAGCAAAATCTTATGTTTTCCTCTGTGGGGTCGGGTATCCGCCCCCTCCTCCCATTGGCTAGCTCCATAAATGGAGGCTAGCCATTGGGAGACGGCTCTGTCCGTCAATCCCGGACCAGATTCGGGGGCGTTCCCGAGATTTTTTTCTCTCTCCACCCACTTCTGATCGTCAATGCGGCGGTGGGTGTGTGTTATTTTTTTTTTTTCGAGTCGGCCTGTTTTCTTCTTTTTCCAAGTGTTTGTTGTTGGAGTTGGCTGCAAGATTTGAGTTCCCACGAAGCGTTCAGGTAAGGAGCATTTTCTTTATAAATATGTTTTCACTTTGTATGTTTACGTATGTTTGTTTTGATCCCGTCCCTGACCCTCCCCTCCCGCTGTCCGTTCCCGCCCCCCCCTCCCGCTCTCTGTTCCTTTCCCGCCCCCCCTCCCGCTGTCCGTGTGCTCGTGGTGCTTGTTTGTCAGAGCTAGCAGCGAGGATGCTAACTCATAACCAGCACTATATATTAACTGCAGCTTCTCTTGTAAAGATTAGCAGTTTCTGTTCTGACCTATTATGCGAAAAACAAGCCCGGCTTGCTGCTTGTTGTGACGGCGCAAGCCGTGTTTACATCGACGCTCATACTTACGGGGATGCACCGAAGCAGCTGCGCCGGGAAGCTAGAGGAAAGAAAATTGTGCGCGTCTGGGGAGGGTTTATATAGCACCAGATGCCGGCGGCTCAGGGCGTTCCCAAATATAGCCTGAGTAAAGCCCTCTGCAAAACCCAAAGGGCGCTGGCGCCCTGCACCCTGCAGGGATGGAGGATAGGGTGGGGGGGCAAAACCCAAAGGGTACTGGTGCCCTGCACCCGGCAAGGGAGGGGGGGGGCAAAACCCAAAGGGCGCTGACGCCCTGTACCCGGCAGGGATGGAGGGTGGGGGGGGCCCAAAGGGCGCTGGCCCCCTGCACCCGGCAAGGAGGGCGCGCATTCTGACCTCGTGCAGAGCAAGACCCCCTCAAACAGCAGCACAAAACCTTCGACCCGCCCGCGGTCCCGAGACGTCGCCCATAATGAGAATACATGATGCTCTGAGATTGACACGTATATCGGCGGGTCACTGCTCCTGTACACGATCAGATGTCAGACAGAAAGGAAACCCCTGATATCGAGAACAGAGTCGCGTGGTGGATGGACGGATATGAAAACATAAGGAACTCAGCAAATACAAATGGACCCGGATGCCATATAGGCACTATATTGCATAACTAATGTGCAAAGTGAATTGTATACTTTTTAAGACGCGGTAAAGAACCAGCGATCGCCTTGTGTGCGCAGGTAGCCCAAACCCTAAGCAGGCATAAATAAGGCTTTTCTGTAGAAGTTGAATTCACGCATGGATAAAATGTGTCTAAAAATATGTGAACTTCTAAACAACATGAATGTGTCCTAACTCAACATGTGCTCATGTAAAGCGCTCTAACCCCTTCGGGTCTCGTTAGCGCTATATACAACTTTTTTTTTAAAAGCTTTAATGTGTACTGCCTAGCAGTGGCATCGGGAGCGGGGGGGGGGCCCTCCGGCGGACGGGTGGCAGCATACTCTTCACACCCTTATTAACTCCACCGTGTGGGAGAAGCTCCGTAGCTCACTATTTTACCGAGGTGTTTATTCAAAAGTGCCTCTTTGTGTTCACGAGTGGCACTGCTAGGTTGAAGCATTACATATTAATTAAAAGCCCCACTCTCTTCTTCTTTGGGCCACAGGGATAACGTGAGAAATTGTTGGGCAGAGAAGGGGGAGAGTGCCTATGATAGATAAGGCTCTTTGGTCCGGTTATAGTCTAAGTCTGCTAGACAGAAATTTTACTGATGGGTTTATTTAATATACAGCCCAGCCAGGGATCTTCTTTTAATTATTTAGAACTAATACAGCCTAAGCTGAGGATCGAACTCTGCTCTCCACCTCCAAGGTCGGCAGCTTTATGTGTTACGCCACCTCTCCTCGCTTCACTTTGTTTCCATTGCGTGACCTTTAAGTGCCCCTGGGGCACAAGCAGGGGCCTACTAAAGTGCTTCTCTTCGGAATGCACTGTGCGGTCCCCCGGGGTATACACTATGCGTCATGTTTTCTGTTCCGATTGGTCATGCCTTTCCACAGTTTGTGGGTGGCCACAAAGCCTAGCAACCGTAAAGACAATATCACTACATCCCATCTAATTGAGTTAACTTCAAATTATCAATTTCTCAGTTCTCGAAATAAGGTATTCAAGCCAAGCCGGCTGTTGCGTGAAGAAAGTTAGGCAGATGCTCTTAAATATACTATACACAGAAGATTCGTTTTAAGGTTCCTCTCAATATGCAAAAAAAAGAACTAAGGATCGATCATGTATCTATAGAGCTATCCTGTATATTTGTTTCTGCATTTCAATAGTAGGTATGAGTGTATAAGAGAATCGGGTTGCCTTTCACCTGATTCACTTGTGCCAAAGTAAATAGTGGCCAAATGTGTTGGCAGAGTAGACAGTAAGGCTGGAGGTTGGGACACCCAGTTACCACTTGTTGGCTGACCTTTGATGCAGGGTGAGTACAATAGAAAGTCCTGGACAATGAATGTAATAATTATGTGGAGCGCTGTCTCGTGCACTGTGAGGCTATCGGCAGGGCTTAAGCAGGAGCAAGTTGAACCAACTATTTCAAAAGAAGGAGTTTGTGCAGGTTTTTTTTTTTTTAAACGGGTCATTTTTAAGGACCAAGGCTTGTTTTTCATCCTCGGACTTCATCTAGAGTAGGAGAGAACGGAAGGAGAGGAAGAAAGGAGGAAGAGAAAAAATAGGGAAATTGTGATAAATGAGAAAGCATGGACGGAAAAGAAACTGCGAAGTGAGATGAAGAGACAGGCAGTGTGGCTTGCTGGAAGAAAGGTGTGAGGTGGAATCCAGTTTAGACAGCCTTGGTATTTTCTAACATGGCATTTGTAAGTGCCAGTGGCGGGCTCTTAAAAATTCTTTAGGCCCCTGCACTTATTTTATAAATTCAACCCTAAATGGAGTACATTACTGTGTGCCACTTTTACTGTGTGTACATGTGTTGTGTTTGCATAGCGCAAACATTCCCAAAAGACAGCAAAGCAGTGTACAGGCTCAAAGGAAGAGAGCAGCAGTGAAAGGTGGGTGTGAATGCCCTCATTCTGTTTCGAACAGTAGTCACACAACTACCAAGAGGCCCTGTGTGTTGTGGCCCCACACGCTTTCTGTTGGCTAGGTGAGTGTCTTTGACAGGCGTACCTTTTTGTGTTTTTTTGTTTTTGTTTTTTTTTATGGTCGAAGCCTACATCTTTTGGACCTTCGGAAAGCGGCCATGAGAATGCATTTCACCCATTGCTTGCCAGTGGCTTTGTACCTCACATTTTCTTGCTTTTATTTGGACTGTTCAGCTTGAGTTTGTCCCTTCCATTGCCCAGTCAAGTCAAGTATTACACCGTCTCCTCCCTCGGGACTCGCTCCTCTCTCCGAACTTTGCCTCGCAATGCAGGAACATCGCTGCCAGCAGCAGCAGTGCCGACCGGTGGGGCCGCATCCCTTGCTGAGCTTTGCGGGGAACCCGAGGAGTGGCAAGGGGTCAGCGGTGCCACCGGCAGGTCCTGGCTCTGCAGTCATGCAGCTCCCAGGATGCAGGACTTCTGCTCATACTCTCATCCCGTCACTCACTCTTCCCTTTCACCACTCTCCTTCTCTCACTGCCTCTCTCCCTTCTGCTCATACTCTCATCCCGTCACTCACTCTTCCCTTTCACCACACTCTCCTTCTCTCACCGCCTCTCTCCCTTCTGCTCATACTCTCATCCCGTCACTCACTCTTCCCTTTCACCACACTCTCCTTCTCTCACCGCCTCTCTCTCCTGCTCTTACTCTCATCCCGTCACTCACTCTTCCCTTTCACCACACTCTCCTTCTCTCACTGCCTCTCTTTCTTCTGCTCATTCTCTCATCCCGTCACTCACTCTTCCCTTTCACCACACTCTCCTTCTCTCACTGCCTCTCTCTTCTGCTCTTACTCTCATCCCGTCACTCACTCTTCCCTTTCACCACACTCTCCTTCTCTCACTGCCTCTATCTTCTGCTCATACTCTCATCCGTATGATGGTTATACATTCACTAGTATTATACACAAATTTCAAGTGCGCCCACACGGGAGAGGGGAAGGGGTGCAGAGGGAGGGGGTGTGTTTCAATTAGTTAACATCACTAATCAAAAAAATCCTTAAGCACAAATCCACAAGTGAAACCATCATTATCATTGATCCATGAGTAAGAGATCAAGAGGAACACATGTTAAATAAAACATTCTACATGAGACAGAGACTCCTGTAATGATTCTTATTATCAATCTTGGGGTAAGGAGTTCGTATAAGTAGAAGATGGTCTACGTTTCGACCCAGAGGTGTAGGACAGTAGATCCTTACTCGAGGGTCTTCATCAGGACGTGAGTGGGTGAAGGAAGAGGTGGGGCTGAGTCCTAGGTATAATGGTGAAAAAATATATATGCGCATTATTTTAACGGTCTCAAAGGAGTCCCGACACACATAGATTAAAAAAGCCCGGAGGCCATTCACATCAAGATACTAAACGTGTGAAAGAGGAGTTAAGAGGAGTTAAAAAGGAGGGTAAGTACACTGAGGGCGGAACAAAAAATGATTACCTGGCAACGCAGGTAGACAAGGCCACAGGCCTGCTGTGCGTGTTGCGTCTCCAGGCAGGGCCCAGTCCGGATTAATATTAGAGGTGTCTGAAAAGACATATGGAAACAATTCGGTACATTAGCACCAAACACCTAAGGTAACCCGTTTCAGAGCAGGTGGGGGGCAAGGGCGTCAAAAGCCTACCTTATAATAAGTAGTTGTTAGTAAGTAGTTCACCCGTTCTAGATGGCACGGAGGGTGTGTCCACCAAGTACGTTTTAGGAATTCCCCAGGCGCTCGTCTGAAAGACACCGAGTGGAATATCACGTATCAAATAACGGAGAGCTGGATATGCAAGCAGTATGGCACGCATTGTCAAAGAGCTGTGACTCACCCAAAAGGGGATTGCGAAATGCTATCAGGAAGGAGCAGGCTCAGCGTGTCTCCTTGAAAGTGGCAGGGGCCTCCGTGGCCTGAGCGTCCCAAAAGTGGATAAAGTGCATCAGACCGCCATCTGGAAAAGCGAATTCCGGAGAGAATGTAAGGAGACGATTTTGGCTCTAAACGGAAAAAGTTACAAACGCGGCTACTTTCAATGGACTCACCCGTAATGGGTCAGAGCGGAGCCAGCGTCCGCGCGTGTCTGCCTGGAACCAGGAAGTGTTACCATGGCTACCAGGATCGATTTGGTAAACTCCTGAAAGAAAGACTCAGACGCGTTGCTGAGTAACAGGGTAGCATCCCTTTGGAGGAAAGACTGATGCAAGGGGATTATTGAAAAGGGTTGAGACCCATCACAGGTTGACAGAGTTGCTATTATAAACCAATATGACACGGTGATGCGAGTTCACCCTGCAGTGATTGACGCTTCCATGTGGGCCCCAGATAGACATAGAAGCGAAGTGTGAATTACAGTCAAAAAAACAAAAAAACAAAATAGCGCGAACCTGCCAACATGGCGGTCTGGCGCACAGTGTCTCAAACCAAGGTAGATCAACCGAGTCACAACAAGCATAGGGGTCATATAAACATAAACATTTGGTGAAAGCCCGCATTCAAGAGTATGGCCATTCGTATGTGTTGAATGTACTACAAATGCGCGGACCAACCCAACACGGTAGTCAAGGCGCATATGGGTCAAAAGAATATTTCACAAAAACGTCCATAAGGCAACCATTACATAATCCCTCAGTATGGTCATTGGTATACAACACATGTACTCCATAGGCGCGGACCAACCATACAAGGTAGTCAAACGCATATGGGTCAAGGCGCATTAGGTTCAAAGGAATATTTTACAAAAACGTCCATAAGGCAACCATTACATAATCCCTCAGTATGGTCATTGGTATACAAACCATGTACTCCATAGGCGCGGACCAACCATACAAGGTAGTCAAACGCCTATTGGTCAAAACACGCCCTGTTGGCAAACATACGCATGATTACCCAATGTGGCCAAAGGTGTGCACTGCATGTGCTGCAAAGGCGCGGACCCACCAACCAGGGTGGTCAAACGCCTAAATACAGTGGAAAACACTCAAGCTGGATTAAAGAGACGAATGAGTTAGAGAGTCAGCATGTTAGTGTGTATAGGTACCCAAGAGCGTGGAACCTAATTCACAAGGTGGCCATTTGCGCAAAACTACTTTCTGATTCATTCAAACCCCTGGATACTGAATCAAAGAGACGAATCCATTTAATCTCCCTTACATTGAGGATGGGTTCGATGCTGCCGCCCCTTGGGCCCAGTCGGACCTGTTCCAAAATTGTCCACTTCAGACTTTCAGGGGGGTGATTGTGTGTGTTACAGTGATCGACCAGCGGGGCTCCTACGACCTTACATCTCACGCGGCTGCAGTGCTGCAGAAAACGTACCTTCGCACGTTGCTGTGTCTGACCCACATATATCTGGTCACAGGGGCATATTATGCACGCATTTAAAAAGGCAAGGAACATCCGAGACCATGTGGTGCGCTCCTTCCTATCGAGCCCAGCTGAACCATCGATCACAACCATGTGGAACCTTCCTCCTATTGTGGGACATTATCGATGCGGATCCTGCAAAGCCTGTCCATCGACTATTCAGACGAAGATCTTCACCCACAAACAACATCAAGTTCCCCTCAAGTCACACACCAATTGTAACTCCACCAATGTGGTATATTGCATAATATGCCCCTGTGACCAGATATATGTGGGTCAGACACAGCAACGTGCGAAGGTACGTTTTCTGCAGCACTGCAGCCGCGTGAGATGTAAGGTCGTAGGAGCCCCGCTGGTCGATCACTGTAACACACACAATCACCCCCCTGAAAGTCTGAAGTGGACAATTTTGGAACAGGTCTGACTGGGCCCAAGGGGCGGCAGCATCGAACCCGTCCTCAATGTAAGGGAGATTAAATGGATTTGTCTCTTTGATTCAGTATCCAGGGGTTTGAATGAATCAGAAAGTAGTTTTGCGCAAATGGCCACCTTGTGAATTAGGTTCCACGCTCTTGGGTACCTATACACACTAACATGCTGACTCTCTAACTCATTCGTCTCTTTTTTTTTTTTTTCAAATTTATTTTTATTGATTCTTAAAAGCAAACAAAAAAAGGGGGACAATCAAACATAGCGACAAAAGCAACAGACCCAACGGGTAGACTCCAGGACCGCCATTATCACAGTACAGAATGCAAGAGGGCGTAATGACCGCCAAGTCAGTGTTCATTCGCATAAGTGGCTCACATCAGTTCTCCTTCAGTTGCAGAAGAGCGAAGCCAAGCCGCCACCGAGGCGCATCACAGCACCGGAGTCCTCTATAGTCCATTACTCAGCTACGTGTCGCGTAAACAGTAACTTCAACCGCCCCCACCCCACCCTCCCACCACCCTCCACCCGTGGCGGCAGCTCACATTCATTCATACCGGGAAGTATACCACTCTGCTATCAGATCTGGAACAAGTGTAGTGCTCGCAAGCCCGACGGGCACACTGCCGATGGGAGACCCCGGGACAAGAACCTGACCAAGGGGCCCCACGTAAACATGAAGTTCTTGAAGTTGCCCAGAAAGATGTCGGAAACCCTTTCCAAACTCAGTAGTCGCCACAACCGCGCATGCCACAGCGAAGTCGCCGGTGCCGTAGGCTTCTTCCATGCCGCTGCCAGTGTCAATTTAGCCGCACCCAGGCACAGCCATATAATCCGCTTGTCGGCTCTAGTCTGATGCGCCAGCATCGGATCACGAAGCCCCAATAGGACATAATCCATGGTCTCCGGGATCGGATATCCAATCACCTCTTTAATGTGAGCCAGTATCTCTGACCAGAAAGGCTTGATGGTTGGGCAGTCCCACCATATATGGCGGAAATCTCCCAGCAGGCCGCACCCTCTCCAGCACCTGTCGGAGGTCGATGGGAAAATGCGGTGCAGCTTGGATGGATAGAGATACCAGTCATACATAAGTTTCAAATGAGCTTCCCGAAGTCCAATCGAGTGGTTGTGGGCTTTGATATCTCTCCACAACCCAGTCCATTCGGCTTCCGAAATGTCCCTCCCAAGACAGGTCTCCCAATGCTCCTTATAGCGGGGCCTAGGGAATATTACTGTGTCCATGAGCAGTCTATATATGAAGGATATTGTCCCCTTCATACATGAGGTGCGAACAATGAACGCCTCGAAAGCCGTCAGTTGTCTCGTGGCCGCGTCTCTCACCCCAGGCGAGGTAGCCCAGTGTAGGAGTTGGTTATGATGGAACCGTTCGGTGGGAGGTACCCCATAGTCCCTCATGCAATTGTGAAATGTAAGTGGATCTGCCCCATGGAACAGGTGGGTAAGCGCCCTGCAGCCCCCCTCACTCCACAGTGTAAACGGGCCATCGCGTACCGCCGGAGGGAAGGACAGGTTCCTATGTATAGGGGTAAATGGTGATGGAAAGGTGGTCCAATGGTCATCCCCAGCCAACGTGTCCCAGATTTTCAGGACCGTACCCGTAGGAGTGCATATATAGGCATTCTTGGGTCGGTCTGCCTTCGGCTTCCAGGCCAGATCCCATATGGATCTCCCAGCCACACTACGCTCCATATGTAGCCAATGCTTCTCTGACATGCGTTGAGACCATTCCACAAGCACTCTCAATTGCGCCGCCTTTTAGTATAAATGCATGTCTGGGAACCCCACTCCCCCCTCCCCCCGCGGCCGGCGAAGTACTGCAAACGGGAGCCGAGCCCGGCCCTCTTGCCATACAAATTTCAGCATGAGTGTCTTCAAGCGCCGGAAGAAGTCTAGGGGCACAGGTATGGGAAGGGCCTGGAAGAGGTACAAAAATTTGGGCAGCAGCACCATCTTGAGCGCATGAATGCGCCCGAGCCAAGAAATGAATTTTGGCTTCCATTTCTCTAGTTCCCCCCGGATCGCCGCGAAAGTTGGAGGGAAGTTAGCTGCAAACAACCCATCCAAGGCGGGGGTTAAGTTAACACCCAGATACAGCAAGGAGGCGGAGGACCACGAAAGGGGCGTAAGAGGACGCACCTGTTCCACCACTGCAGACGATAATGTCAAGTTCAGGATGTACGACTTGGCCATATTGACCTTAAATCCCGCCACCTTCTCATAGTCAGAAAGAACCACGTGGACATGGGGCAGCGAGCGAACTGGGTCTCCCAGTGATAAGAGAACATCATCCGCGAATAGGGAGATCTTGTGCTGTTCTCCAGTGAAGGGAATGCCCATAATCTCTTCCTTTTCCCGAATTGCAAGCGCCAGCGGCTCTATACTGAGCGCGAAGAGCAGTGGGGAAAGCGGACACCCCTGCCGCGTACCGCGGGTATGGGGGAAGCAGGCAGACCTATGTCCGTTAACCAACACTCTAGAGGTGGGCCGGTCATAATTAGCTCGAAGCATTCGTACAAAGTGGGGAGAGAACCCGAAGGCCTCCAGCGTTAAGTTTAGAAATCCCCAATCGACACGGTCAAATGCCTTCTCCGCATCTAGGCCCACCAATACAGCAGGCAAGCGAAACCGGTCTGCTTTTTCGATCAAGTGCACCACGCGTCGCAGATTGTCATGCGTCTGCCGCCCTTTGATAAATCCAGACTGGTCTGGATGGATGATAGTCTGCATCAGTTCTCGTAGCCGCTTTGCAAGAATCCCTGAGTAAAGCTTGGCGTCCAAGTTGGGCGGTAGGAAGCACATTGAGTGGGGTCTTTCCCAGGCTTGGGAAGGATGGTAACTAAAGCTTCTGCCATTGATCCCGAGGTCCGCCCCTCCGTAGCCATGGAGTTGAACAGGGTGACTAAGAACTCGCAGAGCTCTCCCGCGAATGTCTTATAGAATGAGGCCGTGTACCCGTCCGGCCCGGGGGCCTTGTGGAGCTTAAGAGCTGTTATGGCGTCAAGCACTTCTTCCCTCGTAACAGGTGCCGAGAGTAGCTCATTCCATTCCCTGGAGACTTGGGGTATAGGGAGGCCAGCCAGGAAGGCGGACTGAGCCACCCGATCTCATTCGTCTCTTTAATCCAGCTTGAGTGTTTTCCACTGTATTTAGGCGTTTGACCACCCTGGTTGGTGGGTCCGCGCCTTTGCAGCACATGCAGTGCACACCTTTGGCCACATTGGGTAATCATGCGTATGTTTGCCAATAGGGCGTGTTTTGACCCATAGGCGTTTGACTACCTTGTATGGTTGGTCCGCGCCTATGGAGTACATGGTTTGTATACCAATGACCATACTGAGGGATTATGTAATGGTTGCCTTATGGACGTTTTTGTGAAATATTCTTTTGACCCATATGCGCCTTGACTACCGTGTTGGGTTGGTCCGCGCATTTGTAGTACATTCAACACATACGAATGGCCATACTCTTGAATGCGGGCTTTCACCAAATGTTTATGTTTATATGACCCCTATGCTTGTTGTGACTCGGTTGATCTACCTTGGTTTGAGACACTGTGCGCCAGACCGCCATGTTGGCAGGTTCGCGCTATTTTGTTTTTTTGTTTTTTTGACTGTAATTCACACTTCGCTTCTATGTCTATCTGGGGCCCACATGGAAGCGTCAATCACTGCAGGGTGAACTCGCATCACCGTGTCATATTGGTTTATAATAGCAACTCTGTCATCCTGTGATGGGTCTCAACCCTTTTCAATAATCCCCTTGCATCAGTCTTTCCTCCAAAGGGATGCTACCCTGTTACTCAGCAACGCGTCTGAGTCTTTCTTTCAGGAGTTTACAAAATCGATCCTGGTAGCCATGGTAACACTTCCTGGTTCCAGGCAGACACGCGCTGACGCTGGCTCCGCTCTGACCCATTACGGGTGAGTCCATTGAAAGTAGCTGCGTTTGTAACTTTTTCCGTTTAGAGCCAAAATCGTCTCCTTACATTCTCTCCGGAATTTGCTTTTCCAGATGGCGGTCTGATGCACTTTATCCACTTTTGGGACGCTCAGGCCACGGAGGCCCCTGCCACTTTCAAGGAGACACGCTGAGCCTGCTCCTTCCTGATAGCATTTCGCAATCCCCTTTTGGGTGAGTCACAGCTCTTTGACAATGCGTGCCATACTGCTTGCATATCCAGCTCTCCGTTATTTGATACGTGATATTCCACTCAGTGTCTTTCAGACGAGCGCCTGGGGAATTCCTAAAACGTACTTGGTGGACACCACCCTCCGTGCCATCTAGAACGGGTGAACTACTTACTAACAACTACTTATTATAAGGTAGGCTTTTGACGCCCTTGCCCCCCACCTGCTCTGAAACGGGTTACCTTAGGTGTTTGGTGCTAATGTACCGAATTGTTTCCATATGTCTTTTCAGACACCTCTAATATTAATCCGGACTGGGCCCTGCCTGGAGACGCAACATGCACAGCAGGCCTGTGGCCTTGTCTACCTGCGTTGCCAGGTAATCATTTTTTGTTCCGCCCTCAGTGTACTTACCCTCCTTTTTAACTCCTCTTAACTCCTCTTTCACACGTTTAGTATCTTGATGTGAATGGCCTCCGGGCTTTTTTAATCTATGTGTGTCGGGACTCCTTTGAGACCGTTAAAATAATGCGCATATATATTTTTTCACCATTATACCTAGGACTCAGCCCCACCTCTTCCTTCACCCCCTCACGTCCTGATGAAGACCCTCGAGTAAGGATCTACTGTCCTACACCTCTGGGTCGAAACGTAGACCATCTTCTACTTATACGAACTCCTTACCCCAAGATTGATAATAAGAATCATTACAGGAGTCTCTGTCTCATGTAGAATGTTTTATTTTACATGTGTTCCTCTTGATCTCTTACTCATGGATCAATGATAATGATGGTTTCACTTGTGGATTTGTGCTTAAGGATTTTTTTGATTAGTGATGTTAACTAATTGAAACACACCCCCTCCCTCTGCACCCCTTCCCCTCTCCAGTGTGGGCGCACTTGATATTTGTGTATAATACTAGTGAATGTATAACCATCATACGGTTTTTTGGGTTCAGTGATAATAAAAACACTGTTAACCATTACTTTTGTTTTGATCTTATCTAATTGTGTGAAGATTTAGTGATTTTTGTGTTTTTGGTCTGGGACCTCTTCATATACTTCAATTTATTACCCAGGTCCCACTGACCACATGGGTCGAACCCCTCTATCTACAACATACTCTCATCCCGTCACTCACTCTTCCCTTTCACCACACTCTCCTTCTCTCACTCCCTCTCTCTCTTCTGCTCTTACTCTCATCCCGTCACTCACTCTTCCCTTTCACCACACTCTCCTTCTCTCACCGCCTCTCTCTCTTCTGCTCATACTCTCATCCCGTCACTCACTCTTCCCTTTCACCACACTTTCCTTCTCTCACTGCCTCTATCTTCTGCTCATACTCTCATCCCGTCACTCACTCTTCCCTTTCATCACACTCTCCTTCTCTCACTGCCTCTCTCTCTTCTGCTCATTCTCTCATCCCGTCACTCACTCTTCCCTTTCACCACACTCTCCTTCTCTCACTGCCTCTCTCTCTTCTGCTCTTACTCTCATCCCGTCACTCACTCTTCCCTTTCACCACACTCTCCTTCTCTCACCGCCTCCCTCTCTTCTGCTCATACTCTCATCCCGTCACTCACTCTTCCCTTTCACCACACTCTCCTTCTCTCACCGCCTCCCTCTCTTCTGCTCATACTCTCATCCCGTCACTCACTCTTCCCTTTCACCACACTCTCCTTCTCTCACCGCCTCCCTCTCTTCTGCTCATACTCTCATCCCGTCACTCACTCTTCCCTTTCACCACACTCTCCTTCTCTCACTGCCTCTCTCTCTTCTGCTCATACTCTCATCCCGTCACTCACTCTTCCCTTTCACCACACTCTCCTTCTCTCACCGCCTCTCTCTCTTCTGCTCTTACTCTCATCCCGTCACTCACTCTTCCCTTTTACCACACTCTCCTTCTCTCACCGCCTCTCTCTCTTCTGCTCATACTCTCATCCCGTCGCTCACTCTTCCCTTTCACCACACTCTCCTTCTCTCACTGCCTCTCTTTCTTCTGCTCATTCTCTCATCCCGTCACTCACTCTCCCTTCAACACACTGCTAACTCTCTCCAATGCACCACTCTCTCTCTCACCCTAATTTGTTTTTCCTTCTTGGCTCTATCTCTATTCATTATCCCTCCCCGACTCCTCCTGATTCTATAGAGCACTTTTCAAAAAAATTTGTAACCATCGTCCATTTGCGTGAGATTACGCTATTGGCATTGTAAATGACAATGGCATTAATTTATCTGTTTTCAAAACCAACACATAAATAAAAAAATTGTCATTGACAACGCCAATCGCTCTAACTTTGTCAAAGGCAGAACCATTGCATTGTAAATGCTTGTTTTAATAGAGGGAGGATAGAGGCCTTCTTCCAGTCCCTGGGAAATATGCCGGTGGTGAATATGGTGTTGAGCAAAGGGGTAAGAGCTTACCCTTTGACTTCCGGAATTAATTTCAATACAAACGCCGGACATGGGTCCATGGAAGACCCTGATCGAATAGAGTTCAAAAGTTTGATTGACTCTGATGTTTCTAGCAATGAGAATTTATCTAAAACTGGTGTAGGGTTGGGTCTATTAGGTTCTATTTTAGGTGGCTGCACTCTTTCACCTTTTTGGGCTAAAGTGAATGTAGAAAAAATACATTCCACCTTTTGTTGGAAAAAAAGTAGAAATTTTTTCGCACAATTCAGGACTACTTAAGCTCTTAGGGGCTGGTGCGGCAAGTTTAGTAATCGTTTTAAAGAGTTCTTTGAGATTGGACTTAGCTTGAGAAATTTGTTCTGTAAAACCTTCTTTTTTGTTTCCAGCAATAGTTCCTTATAGATTCTGAGACTCTGCTTATACATTTCTATATCCTTACTTTTATACCCTTTCCTCCATGCCCATTTAATATTTTACAGGCTGTTTCAGGTTTTTTAAAATCCTCTGAGTACCAGGGGTCTGAGGGTTGGGCCCGTGTAAGGGTTCAATGTTTCACCGGAACTAATTTATTGCATGCCGCGTCTATCCAATCTGTATAGGCTGACGTAGCCTCGTCCCCCCAGAGGGGAGCGGGCGCAAGGTTCTCTTCAGTGCCCCTTCTAATTCTAAACAATCTGCATTTTTCCAGGCTCTTTTTGTAATCTTCCTTATGGGTTCAGGTCTGGGTTGAAGGCCGTTTGACTCTTTCAGTTCAAATAAAATGGCACTGTGATTGGACCGTGCCAATGGGAGTACCACAGTGCAGGTCAGATTTGGATTATTAGAAACTGTCAGCATTTTACAGGACTGTATTTCATTTGGATAGCTCATTGGGTTAATACACCTCCTGCAAAGAGTCTGTCGGCATATTAAAGGACTGTATTTTATATCGATAGTTCAGTGGGTTAATGCGCCTCCTGCAGAGAGTCTGCCAGCATATCACAGGACTGTATTTTATATCGATAGTTCAGTGGGTTAATACGCCTCCTGCAAAGAGTCTGTCAGCATATTACAGGACTGTATTTTATATCGATAGTTCAGTGGGTTAATGCGCCTCCTGCAGAGAGTCTGCTGCATATTACAGGACTGTATTTTATATCGATAGTTCAGTGGGTTGAATGCACCTCCTGCAGAGAGTCTGCCAGCATATTACAGGACTGCATTTTATATGGATAGCTCAGTGGGTTGATGCGCCTCCTGCAGATATTCTGCCAGCATATTACAGGACTGTATTTTATATGGATAGCTCAGTGGGTAAATGCTCCTCCTGCAGAGAGTCTGCCAGCATATTACAGGACTGCATTTTATATGGATAGCTCAGTTGGTTAATGCGCCCCCTGCTGAGTCTGCTAGCATATTTCAGGACTCTATTTTATATGGATAGCTCAGTGGGTTAATGCGCATCCTGCAGAGAGTCTGCCAGCATATTACAGGACTATATTTTAAATGGATAGCTCTGTGGGTTAATGCGTCTCCTGCAGAGAGTCTCCGAGCATTGTTCAGGACTCTATTTTACATGGATAGCTCATTGGGTTAATGCGCCTCCTGCAGAGAGTCTGCCAGCATATTGCAGGACTGCATTTTATATGGATAGCTCAGTTGGTTTATGCGCCTCCTGCTGAGAGTCTGCCAGCATATTACAGGACTCTATTTTATATGGCTAGCTCAGTGGGTTAATGCACCTCCTGCAGAGAGTCTGCCACCATATATTACAGGGCTGTATTTTATATGAATAGTTCAGTGGGTTAATGCGCCTCCTGCAGCGAGCCTGCCAGCATATTACAGGACTGTATTTTATATGGATAGCTCAGTGGGTTAATGCGCCTCCTGCAGAGAGTCTGCCACCACATATTACAGGGCTGTATTTTATATGAATAGTTCAGTGGGTTAATGCGCCTCCTGCAGAGAGCCTGCCAGCATATTACAGGACTGTATTTTATATGGAACGCTCAGTGGGTTAATGCTACTCCTGCAGAGAGTCTGCCAGCATATTACAATACTGTATTTTATATGGATAGTTCACTGAGTTAATGCGCCTCCTGCAGAGAGTCTGCCGGCATATTACAGGACTGTATTTAACCCCTTCCATGCTGGTGACGAACCCCAGCCGTCATGCACTACAGTGCTCGTGTGCTGATGACGGCTGGGGTTCGTCATGGCCCGCCCGTGTTCTGCCGGCGGCCGCACACGGGGAAAATCGCGGCCGCACGGAAGGGGTTAATATGGATAGCTTAGTGCTTTAATGCGCCTCCTGCAGACAGTCTGCCGGCATATTACAGGACTGTATTTTAGATGGTTAGCCCAGTGGGTTAATGTGCCTCCTGCAGACAGCCTGTCAGCATCTTTCCAATGCATTTTAATGCTGGTGTCCGCATCACTGCTTTAAAATGCATTCAACACACATACATAGCTCCCAGATACGATAGAGAGCACATACAATGCTTAAAAAACAGCATTGTGTACCGTAGATAATCTATGCACTGCGCTCTGCAGGGCCTGCGAGACATCAATCCTGCTTGCGATGAGGAGATGGATTCCCTACATTTTGAAATGGCGATAAACCAATCACTCGTTGAAGGAACGGAGGTTGATAACTGGCCTGAAGCCTTTTTCTTTCTTTTCGACCAGAAAGATATTGCTGAGAAAACCTCTTGGATGAAGATTGGAATGGACAATAGCTCATTTTGAGAGAAGATCTTGAACGTCCAGATCGATGAGTGCGTCTTCCGCTTCGGAAAAAAACAAAGGGCGAGGACGAGACATTTGAAGAGGGGACTCGTAGAATTCTATGTGAAATCCTTGAACTGTTTCCAGCACCCAAGGATCTGACGTGAGATCTGCCCAATTTGCTAGAAACAAAGAAATCCTTCCCCCCAGACAAACCGGAGAGAGGAGATTCATACTTACCATTGAATCCTTTGGAATTATTCTGGTTGCCACAGCGGCCTCTGTCTTGATCTCTGCCTCCACGGGAAGGATAGAAGGATCCCTGCCTACCATCGTTCCAGCCATTGGTGCGCTTTCCTTGTCCCTTATTGGAGCCTTGGTTGAACTGACGGCCGGAAGAGCGACCCCTGCCTCGTCCAGCCTCGGCAAAAACCTTTTTCGGAAAAATCTTCTTTATCAAGGGCAGAAAATGTGGCCACAAACTTTCCAAGTTCCTTCACAAAGGGATCACCAAAAAGTGTGCCCTGTGCCACAGAGCCTGCCTCGGACGAAGACAATTCCCCAGCTTTGGGTCAATCTTTAGGAGGAGAGAACGGCGACGCTCAGCTGAGAGGGCACAGTTGGCGTTGCCCAAAAGGCACATCGCCCCCTGTGCCCACCCCGCAACATCGTCCGCTGGAAGGGTTGTCCGGCTTCTCGGGACCTTTGCGCTAATTCCATGATTTTAGTCAAGGACCCAACAACATCTAGAAGCTTGTCCTGGCAAGCTCTCTAAGATCTATCGATGCCCTTCTTAGGGTCCTTCATGTACTTTGCAAAAAAGGTGCACAATTTTGGGTCTATCTCCGGGGTAGCAGTAACGCCATTAGGGAGTGTGGGCCGAGGGCACTCTGACCTGAGGTGAGATCGCACCTCCTGAATGAGGGGTTGTCTGATTTTAGAGGCAACATAATCGGCTGTCATCCTATTGGGTACCCATTCAGTGGAACGTGGGCGGAAGATACAATTAGGGTCAAACATGTCCGGATGAACCGGCTCACCATCACCAATGTCCGAAACAGAAGGCCTAGGACGCCAAGACCTGCCCGAATCCATCAAATCCTCTGAGGATTCATCATCATCTGCAAAGACATCATCATCCTCACCCTCTCCGCCTTCGGGAAACCCTTCTTCAGGGTCAAAATCCGGTGTGGCATCGCCACCTGTATATCCGGGTGAGCTTTCCTCCCGGTAGGGTGCATTTCTAAGTGTGTGCGCACTCTTATATAAGACTTCAGCAAGTTTACTGAAGCCCTCCAGGTGCCCTGCTTCACGCTTGACTGCCTTACGTGACACCACAGAGTGAATACCACTAGGCCCTGCCCCACTGTCTCCCAGGATTCCAGAAGAAGACTTAAAGACATGAGCAGACAGTTTATTAACACTGTCCTGCAGAGGAGCAAGCGCCTGGGCAATAGCCGAAGAAAGGAGCTTGTCAACCTCTGCAGGAGAGCGCACTTGGGGTTGCGGGGGGGGGGCTGTCCCTCAGAATCGGGGATAGACACATAATCATGGTCATGACGTGACTGCATATTCACAGAGGGTTGGGCACCCATAAACAACACCCAATAGCTATGAATATAAGGGTTCCCCCCAACACAGGTGCCCTGCGCAGTAAATAGCAGTTGTAGAAAGAATACAATATATGATGGAACACTGTACCAAAGTTATGCAAGAAAACAGCCAAGTGTGGGCCAAGCCCGTCTTTCCTACCGCAAACGCGGTGTCAGTGAAGGGGGCAGGAGGCCACACAGTGTAAAACAACAAGAAATGCCCCCAGCGTGTCTCTCATCACATGCACGCAAAGGGCGCTGTGGTGAGAGCTCCGACACCGGCAGCGCGTCGAACAGACAGCCCTACACGGCGCACCGCATAGGACAGACGCTCGAGCCGGAGCCTCCCGCGTCAGACTGCAAGCAGGAATGCTCCGCCAAACAAGAAAACCACAAGCAATATAACAATTTAAGGAAACAAGCTGTCACAACAATAACTGCCCATGCCACAAGAAATACGCAATAAGAATTGAAGCAAGGGACTTAACTGACGGGGCAGCAATAGAGAAAGAGGAAGGACTACGTCGTGGGATCTCCTATATGCCCTTGCCTGGACTGTGATTGGTGGACTGGTTTCCATAACTACCGCTGAGCCTCATGGGCTATGTAGTTCATGGCTGTTTTTTCTTGTTCCTTTTAACTTGCTGTCTAATAAATAGAGAAAGGACAGTCTGTAGCCAGTGGGTGGCGCATGCGCAGATCTGTATTCACTACCTCCGGAAGTGACGTCCTGTGTTGCGGCAGCCAAGAAATGCTGCAGCCCCAGGGGCGCCTTGAAGCGGAGGCTTCATCTCCAGGCGCTGCGAGTCCTGGTGAGTCAGAAGAGAGGCCAGGGGGGTGAGAGGCCTGGTGAGTCAGAGGTAAGGCTGGGGGAGGGGGGTCATCTCTGTCATCGACCCTCATCCTCCAGCATTGACCCCTCAGACCCTGTGTTGACTCCTCCTGGAGGCTCCTCGAGGCCCGGGGCCTTTACAAGCCTCAGTGTGATCTGCATTTTTATAAACCATTTGTGAATTCTGTATCTCTGCTCTCAGAGCACAGGTCCTGAACAATCATCGTCAAAACCAATAGCTGTCACCCATGCACAATCTCTTGGCTTTGCCAATGTTTGTTTAGACATGCTGCACAGCACTGCGGCTGATGTAAAATACACTTAAAGTAAAATAAAACAGAGCAAAGCGCTGACACCCCAGAGTGCAACGCGGCCTGGGACTTTGTTATTCTTTGTCATGTTGCACAGCAGCTTGCGAGCTTTGCATTATGTCTAAATAAGCATTGACAAAGCCAAAATACCTCTCATGTTATCTGAGAGCTATTTGGCTTTGTTAATGTTTTTTAGTGACGATGCAAGGAGTGTTGGCAGCAACATTACCCCAGGGCTTCCAACACCTGGAATATGTGGGTATGGTTTCATAAACACAGTCACTCATTTAATTACAATACCACGCAAGCAATATTCCCTCTATTTTTATCCTCTGTGTGCGATAGAGTAAAGTCTCTGTGCACTGCGGCCAAAGCTATGTCAAGAACCTAATCATGCATGTAGACCCGGGCTTTAAGTGGGATGAAAACACTAGGGTGTCTCTCAAAAGGCATGACCAATGCAATGAAGGGCGTGGCTTAAAAGCAATTAAGTTAGCTTAACATAGTGTGCCACCTGACTGATATTTTGCTTCTTCTGTCATTGCATCCAGATATATAATACAAGTATAATTACACCTACAAGAAGCCAGGATTATTGGCTTTGTCAATGGTTGTTCGTTGCATAAAGTTGTATATCAATTGAAAATGCTTCTGCTCTTGTGGTAGAGGTTGTGGCTTAATGCTCGAGCTGCCAACTTAGGCGATGGGTTTTCTGTCTCGGTCAGACTAACATTCTGTGATTCTCTGAAAATCGATGAATCTCCCCATGCATACAAAAAAAATAATCGGGTGAATTGCTCCAATAACTTTGGGTTGAGTTCCCACTATATACAACTTGCTACATTTCTTTTCTAAATGCGGGGCTGATGGTTTGCCTTTTGAAAGAAGTTATCTTAAATGCAGCCCATGACGGACGCTGTGATCAGGGGAGCAACTAGACCCGACCTTCGGAAGGGGGCTAACACTCCCACCCAGGGATAGCCCTAGCACGCGTTGCACACTGTGCAACAGTCTTTCTTGGCGCCCCTTCTCCTTCTTCGCCATGAATTCCATCACTATCACTCACCAACATCCAGGATCATCTGAAAGCACACGTAGTGCTTTTAAACGTCCTGCTTTTCTTTTCTTAAAGCAGCACTGCTGCAGGGCTGATTGTGGGCCTTTTGAAAGAATTTATGTTAATCACAGCGTCCGTCATGGGCTGCATTTAGCATAAAAATACTTTCAGAAGGCAAACAATAAGCCACACAGCTGCGCTATATTTAGAAAAGAAATGCATCAAGTTTAAAACCACGTACCTGTTCTTTCAGATGATTCTGAAAGCACACCTCCTGTTTGTAGACTTGTTGCATTTCTTTTCTAAGTAGAGCGCATCTTTGGAGTTGATTGTATGCCTTTTGAAAGTATTTGTTAAGTGCTGTCCTTGATGGGCACTGTGATTAACATAAATACTTTCAAAAGGCCCACAATCAGCCGAGCTCTAGTTAGAAAAGAACGGCAGCAAGTACATGTTATGTTAATTAAACTTTTAGAGTGCAACGGTTACCCTGAGGTGTCCTGGTGCTATGCACTGCATATCAGGAGAAATTATGTCTCTGAGTAAACAGCCATGTTTTCAGCCCCCTTCTAAAAAAGAGGAGATCTGCTGAATTTCTCAAATGGAACGGCAGATCATTCCAGGCCTTAGATGCGCAGGCGATGAAACTCCTAGCTCCCCCAACAGTTTTTTTTAAAATATAGGAACTAGGACTTGTCTTGCTCCTGTGGACCGAAGAGTCCTTCCTGGAACATACCATTTGAATCTTTGCCTCAGATGGTCAGGCCTATTCCATTGAGGGCTTTAAATGCCGTACAGAGGGCCTTAAAGCTTACCCTTTGTTCCACAGGGAGCCAGTGTAGTTATATTAGTTCTTTTTTGACAATATTTAGGTGTCCCTGTCAACAACCTGGCCCGCCGCGTTTTGCACGCTCTGAAGCCTGTTAATGTGCTGTTTTTGGGCGTTCAGACAGACGCTGTTGCAATAATCCAGACGTGCCATAACAAGTGCCGTGGCCACCGTCCTGAGACTTTCTTTTGGAAGATAAAGCTTTATTTTTCTTATGATTCTGAGTGTCAGAAAACAAGCTGACACCACCGTGCTTATTTGGTCACTAAACGTAAGTTTGTTATGCACTAACACCCACAGATTTGTTGCTTTTCCAGTGCAATCAGGGCAAATACCAAAATCTTCTGGTCACCAGTCTGGTGACCATAGCTGTGGGTTATTCCTGAATATCATGACCTCTGTTTTGCTTGAATTGTGTTTCAAGCAGTTGGTCGACATCCACCCTGAGATGGCTTTCATACAATTGTGAACATGTGCCCCAGTTTCCTTTTTATCCCCATCTCTAAGAGATAACACAATTTGAGTGTCGTCCGCATAGGAGGTGAGTTGGAAGCCAAAGGATCTTATTAAACATGCCAGAGTTATCATGTACATATTAAAAAGTGTTGCGCTTAACGGTGAGCCCTGAGGCACCCCACAAGGGAGGGAACCCGGCTTTGACATGTTGTTGTCGTCCAGATCAACTGTTTGTGTTCTTTCAGATAGAAAGGACTGCAGGAGGTTCCAAGCAGCACCCTGTACCCCTGCTTCACACAGCCAGTCCATCAGAGCTTCATGATGGACCGTGTCAAAGGCCGCTGACAAATCTAGCATCATCAGTATTGCCTTGCCTCCACAGTCCAAGGCCTCCCTCACTTCCTCTGTAGATTTAATTCAAGCCAGCTCCGTGCTGTGTTTGCCTCTAAACCAGTACTGAGACTGGTCGAGTAGATTATTGGTTCGAAGAAATAAATCGAGCTGGGTATTCATAGCTTTTTCAGCATTTTTTGCAAGAAGCGGAAGCCATGAAATTGGCCTATAACTACTTGGGACCTTAGGAACCAGAGTCGTTTTTTAGGTTTTGCCTAGCCAATGCGTACGAAGTACGCATGCGCTAGCAAAATCTTATGTTTTCCTCTGTGGGGTCGGGTATCCGCCCCCTCCTCCCATTGGCTAGCTCCATAAATGGAGGCTAGCCATTGGGAGACGGCTCTGTCCGTCAATCCCGGACCAGATTCGGGGGCGTTCCCGAGATTTTTTTCTCTCTCCACCCACTTCTGATCGTCAATGCGGCGGTGGGTGTGTGTTATTTTTTTGTTTTCGAGTCGGCCTGTTTTCTTCTTTTTCCAAGTGTTTGTTGTTGGAGTTGGCTGCAAGATTTGAGTTCCCACGAAGCGTTCAGGTAAGGAGCATTTTCTTTATAAATATGTTTTCACTTTGTATGTTTACGTATGTTTGTTTTGATCCCGTCCCTGACCCTCCCCTCCCGCTGTCCGTTCCTGCCCCCCCTCCCGCTCTCTGTTCCTTTCCCGCCCCCCCTCCCGCTGTCCGTGTGCTCGTGGTGCTTGTTTGTCAGAGCTAGCAGCGAGGATGCTAACTCATAACCAGCACTATATATTAACTGCAGCTTCTCTTGTAAAGATTAGCAGTTTCTGTTCTGACCTACTATGCGAAAAACAAGCCCGGCTTGCTGCTTGTTGTGACGGCGCAAGCCGTGTTTACATCGACGCTCATACTTACGGGGATGCGCCGAAGCAGCTGCGCCGGGAAGCCAGAGGAAAGAAAATTGTGCGCGTCTGGGGAGGGTTTATATAGCACCAGTTTCCGGCGGCTCAGGGCGTTCCCAAATATAGCCTGAGTAAAGCCCTCTGCAAAACCCAAAGGGCGCTGGCGCCCTGCACCCTGCAGGGATGGAGGATGGGGTGGGGGGGCAAAACCCAAAGGGTACTGGTGCCCTGCACCCGGCAAGGGAGGGGGGGGCAAAACCCAAAGGGCGCTGACGCCCTGTACCCGGCAGGGATGGAGGATGGGGGGGGCCCAAAGGGCGCTGGCCCCCTGCACCCGGCAAGGAGGGCGCGCATTCTGACCTCGTGCAGAGCAAGACCCCCTCAAACAGCAGCACAAAACCTTCGACCCGCCCGCGGTCCCGAGACGTCGCCCATAATGAGAATACATGATGCTCTGAGATTGACACGTATATTGGCGGGTCACTGCTCCTGTACACGATCAGATGTCAGACAGAAAGGAAACCCCTGATATCGAGAACAGAGTCGCGTGGTGGATGGACGGATATGGAAACATAAGGAACTCAGCAAATACAAATGGACCCGGGTGCCATATAGGCACTATATTGCATAACTAATGTGCAAAGTGAATTGTATACTTTTTAAGATGCGGTAAAGAACCAGCGATCGCCTTGTGTGCGCAGGTAGCCCAAACCCTAAGCAGGCATAAATAAGGCTTTTCTGTAGAAGTTGAATTCACGCATGGATAAAATGTGTCTAAAAATATGTGAACTTCTAAACAACATGAATGTGTCCTAACTCAACATGTGCTCATGTAAAGCGCTCTAACCCCTTCGGGTCTCGTTGGCGCTATATACAACTTTTTTTTTAAAAGCTTTAATGTGTACTGCCTAGCAGTGGCATCGGGAGCGGGGGGGGCCCTCCGGCGGACGGGTGGCAGCATACTCTTCACGCCCTTATTAACTCCACCGTGTGGGAGAAGCTCCGTAGCTCACTATTTTACCGAGGTGTTTATTCAAAAGTGCCTCTTTGTGTTCACGAGTGGCACTGCTAGGTTGAAGCATTACATATTAATTAAAAGCCCCACTCTCTTCTTCTTTGGGCCACAGGGATAACGTGAGAACTTGTGGGGCAGAGAAGGGGGAGAGTGCCTATGATAGATAAGGCTCTTTGGTCCGGTTATAGTCTAAGTCTGCTAGACAGAAATTTTACTGATGGGTTTATTTAATATACAGCCCAGCCAGGGATCTTCTTTTAATTATTTAGAACTAATACAGCCGAAGCTGAGGATCGAACTCTGCTCTCCACCTCCAAGGTCGGCAGCTTTATGTGTTACGCCACCTCTCCTCGCTTCACTTTGTTTCCATTGCGTGACCTTTAAGTGCCCCTGGGGCACAAGCAGGGGCCTACTAGAGTGCTTCTCTTCGGAATGCACTGTGCGGTCCCCCGGGGTATACACTATGCGTCATGTTTTCTGTTCCGATTGGTCATGCCTTTCCACAGTTTGTGGGTGGCCACAAAGCCTAGCAACCGTAAAGACAATATCACTACATCCCATCTAATTTAGTTAACTTCAAATTATCAATTTCTCAGTTCTCGAAATAAGGTATTCAAGCCAAGCCGGCTGTTGCGTGAAGAAAGTTAGGCAGATGCTCTTAAATATACTATACACAGAAGATTCGTTTTAAGGTTCCTCTCAATATGCAAAAAAAAGAACTAAGAATCGATCATGTATCTATAGAGCTATCCTGTATATTTGTTTCTGCATTTCAATAGTAGGAATGAGTGTATAAGAGAATCGGGTTGCCTTTCACCTGATTCACTTGTGCCAAAGTAAATAGTGGCCAAATCTGTTGGCAGGGTAGACAGTAAGGCTGGAGGTTGGGACACCCAGTTACCACTTGTTGGCTGACCTTTGATGCAGGGTGAGTACAATAGAAAGTCCTGGACAATGAATGTAATAATTATGTGGAGCGCTGTCTCGTGCACTGTGAGGCTATTGGCAAGGCTTAAGCAGGAGCAAGTTGAACCCACTATTTCAAAAGAAGGAGTTTGTGCAGGTTTTTTTTTTTTAAACGGGTCATTTTTAAGGACCAAGGCTTGTTTTTCATCCTCGGACTTCATCTAGAGTAGGAGAGACCGGAAGGAGAGGAAGAAAGGAGGAAGAGAAAAAATAGGGAAATTGTGATAAATGAGAAAGCATGGACGGAAAAGAAACTGCGAAGTGAGATGAAGAGACAGGCAGTGTGGCTTGCTGGAAGAAAGGTGTGAGGTGGAATCCAGTTTAGACAGCCTTGGTATTTTCTAACATGGCATTTGTAAGTGCCAGTGGCGGGCTCTTAAAAATTCTTTAGGCCCCTGCACTTATTTATAAATTCAACCCTAAATGGAGTACATTACTGTGTGCCACTTTTACTGTGTGTACATGTGTTGTGTTTGCATAGCGCAAACATTCCCAAAAGACAGCAGAGCAGTGTACAGGCTCAAAGGAAGAGAGCAGCAGTGAAAGGTGGGTGTGAATGCCCTCATTCTGTTTCGAACAGTAGTCACATAACTACCAAGAGGCCCTGTGTGTTGTGGCCCCACACGCTTTCTGTTGGCTAGGTGAGTGTCTTTGACAGGCGTACCTTTTGTGTTTTTTTTTTTTTTTTTTTTGGTCGAAGCCTACATCTTTTGGACCTTCGGAAAGCGGCCATGAGAATGCATTTCACCCATTGCTTGCCAGTGGCTTTGTACCTCACATTTTCTTGCTTTTATTTGGACTGTTCAGCTTGAGTTTGTCCCTTCCATTGCCCAGTCAAGTCAAGTATTACACCGTCTCCTCCCTCGGGACTCGCTCCTCTCTCCGAACTTTGCCTCGCAATGCAGGAACATCGCTGCCAGCAGCAGCAGTGCCGACCGGTGGGGCCGCATCCCAGGCTGAGCTTTGCGGGGAACCCGAGGAGTGGCAAGGGGTCAGCGGTGCCACCGGCAGGTCCTGGCTCTGCAGTCATGCAGCTCCCAGGATGCAGGACTTCTGCTCATACTCTCATCCCGTCACTCACTCTTCCCTTTCACCACTCTCCTTCTCTCACTGCCTCTATCTTCTGCTCATACTCTCATCCCGTCACTCACTCTTCCCTTTCACCACACTCTCCTTCTCTCACTGCCTCTCTCTCTTCTGCTCTTACTCTCATCCCGTCACTCACTCTTCCCTTTCACCACACTCTCCTTCTCTCACCGCCTCTCTCCCTTCTGCTCATACTCTCATCCCGTCACTCACTCTTCCCTTTCACCACACTCTCCTTCTCTCACCGCCTCTCTCTCCTGCTCTTACTCTCATCCCGTCACTCACTCTTCCCTTTCACCACACTCTCCTTCTCTCACTGCCTCTCTTTCTTCTGCTCATTCTCTCATCCCGTCACTCACTCTTCCCTTTCACCACACTCTCCTTCTCTCACTGCCTCTATCTTCTGCTCATACTCTCATCCCGTCACTCACTCTTCCCTTTCACCACACTCTCCTTCTCTCACTCCCTCTCTCTCTTCTGCTCTTACTCTCATCCCGTCACTCACTCTTCCCTTTCACCACACTCTCCTTCTCTCACCGCCTCTCTCTCTTCTGCTCATACTCTCATCCCGTCACTCACTCTTCCCTTTCACCACACTCTCCTTCTCTCACTGCCTCTATCTTCTGCTCATACTCTCATCCCGTCACTCACTCTTCCCTTTCATCACACTCTCCTTCTCTCACTGCCTCTCTCTCTTCTGCTCTTACTCTCATCCCGTCACTCACTATTCCCTTTTACCACACTCTCCTTCTCTCACTGCCTCTTTCTTCTGCTCATTCTCTCATCCCGTCACTCACTCTTCCCTTTCACCACACTCTCCTTCTCTCACTGCCTCTCTCTCTTCTGCTCTTACTCTCATCCCGTCACTCACTCTTCCCTTTCACCACACTCTCCTTCTCTCACCGCCTCCCTCTCTTCTGCTCATACTCTCATCCCGTCACTCATTCTTCCCTTTCACCACACTCTCCTTCTCTCACCGCCTCTCTCTCTTCTGCTCTTACTCTCATCCCGTCACTCACTCTTCCCTTTTACCACACTCTCCTTCTCTCACTGCCTCTCTTTCTTCTGCTCATTCTCTCATCCCGTCACTCACTCTCCCTTCAACACACTGCTAACTCTCTCCAATGCACCACTCTCTCTCACCCTAATTTGTTTTTCCTTCTTGGCTCTATCTCTATTCATTATCCCTCCCCGACTCCTCCTGATTCTATAGAGCACTTTTCAAAAATTTTTGTAACCATCGTCCATTTGCGTGAGATTACGCTATTGGCATTGTAAATGACAATGGCATTAATTTATCTGTTTTCAAAACCAACGCATAAATAAAAAAATTGTCATTGACAACGCCAATCGCTCTAACTTTGTCAAAGGCAAAACCATTGCATTGTAAATGCTTGTTTTAATAGAGGGAGGATAGAGGCCTTCTTCCAGTCCCTGGGAAATATGCCGGTGGTGAATATGGTGTTGAGCAAAGGGGTAAGAGCTTACCCTTTGACTTCCGGAATTAATTTCAATACAAACGCCGGACATGGGTCCATGGAAGACCCTGATCGAATAGAGTTCAAAAGTTTGATTGACTCTGATGTTTCTAGCAATGAGAATTTATCTAAAACTGGTGTAGGGTTGGGTCTATTAGGTTCTATTTTAGGTGGCTGCACTCTTTCACCTTTTTGGGCTAAAGTGAATGTAGAAAAAATACATTCCACCTTTTGTTGGAAAAAAGTAGAAATTTTTTCGCACAATTCAGGACTACTTAAGCTCTTAGGGGCTGGTGCGGCAAGTTTAGTAATCGTTTTAAAGAGTTCTTTGAGATTGGACTTAGCTTGAGAAATTTGTTCTGTAAAAACTTATTTTTTGTTTCCAGCAATAGTTCCTTATAGATTCTGAGACTCTGCTTATACATTTATATATCCTTACTTTTATACCCTTTCCTCCATGCCCATTTAATATTTTACAGGCTGTTTCAGGTTTTTTAAAATCCTCTGAGTACCAGGGGTCTGAGGGTTGGGCCCGTGTAAGGGTTCAATGTTTCACCGGAACTAATTTATTGCATGCCGCGTCTATCCAATCTGTATAGGCTGACGTAGCCTCGTCCCCCCAGAGGGGAGCGGGAGCAAGGTTCTCTTCAGTGCCCCTTCTAATTCTAAACAATCTGCATTTTTCCAGGCTCTTTTTGTAATCTTCCTTATGGGTTCAGGTCTGGGTTGAAGGCCGTTTGACTCTTTCAGTTCAAATAAAATGGCACTGTGATTGGACCATGCCAATGGGAGTACCACAGTGCAGGTCAGATTTGGATTATTAGAAACTGTCAGCATTTTACAGGACTGTATTTCATTTGGATAGCTCATTGGGTTAATACACCTCCTGCAAAGAGTCTGTCGGCATATTAAAGGACTGTATTTTATATCGATAGTTCAGTGGGTTAATGCGCCTCCTGCAGAGAGTCTGCCAGCATATCACAGGACTGTATTTTATATCTATAGTTCAGTGGGTTAAATGCACCTCCTGCAGAGAGTCTGCCAGCATATTACAGGGCTGTATTTTATATGGATAGTTCGGTGGGATGATGTGCCTCCTGCAGAGAGTCTGCCAGCACATTACAGAGCTGTATTTTATATGAATAGTTCGGTGGGATGATGCGCCTCCTGCAGAGTCTGCCAGCATATTACAGAGCTGTATTTTATATGGATAGCTCAGTGGGTTAATGCGCCTCCTGCAAAGAGTCTGTCAGCATACTACAGGACTGTATTTTATATGGATAGCTCAGTGGGTTGATGCGCCTCCTGCAGATATTCTGCCAGCATATTACAGGACTGCATTTTATATGGATAGCTCAGTTGGTTAATGCACCCCCTGCTGAGTCTGCTAGCATATTTCAGGACTCTATTTATTTTATATGGATAGCTCAGTGGGTTAATGCGCATCCTGCAGAGAGTCTGCCAGCATATTACAGGACTATATTTTAAATGGATAGCTCTGTGGGTTAATGCGTCTCCTGCAGAGAGTCTCCGAGCATTGTTCAGGACTCTATTTTACATGGATAGCTCATTGGGTTAATGCGCCTCCTGCAGAGAGTCTGCCAGCATATTGCAGGACTGCATTTTATATGGATAGCTCAGTTGGTGTATGCGCCTCCTGCTGAGAGTCTGCCAGCATATTACAGGACTCTATTTTATATGGCTAGCTCAGTGGGTTAATGCACCTCCTGCAGAGAGTCTGCCACCATATATTACAGGGCTGTATTTTATATGAATAGTTCAGTGGGTTAATGCGCCTCCTGCAGCGAGCCTGCCAGCATATTACAGGACTGTATTTTATATGGATAGCTCAGTGGGTTAATGCGCCTCCTGCAGAGAGTCTGCCAGCATATTACAGGACTGCATTTTATATGGCTAGCTCAGTGGGTTAATGCACCTCCTGCAGAGAGTCTGCCACCACATATTACAGGGCTGTATTTTATATGAATAGTTCAGTGGGTTAATGCGCCTCCTGCAGAGAGCCTGCCAGCATATTACAGGACTGTATTTTATATGGAACGCTCAGTGGGTTAATGCTACTCCTGCAGAGAGTCTGCCGGCATATTACAGGACTGTATTTAATATGGATAGCTTAGTGCTTTAATGCGCCTCCTGCAGACAGTCTGCCGGCATATTACAGGACTGTATTTTAGATGGTTAGCCCAGTGGGTTAATGTGCCTCCTGCAGACAGCCTGTCAGCATCTTTCCAATGCATTTTAATGCTGGTGTCCGCATCACTGCTTTAAAATGCATTCGACACACATACATAGCTCCCAGATACGATAGAGAGCACATACAATGCTTAAAAAACAGCATTGTGTACCGTAGATAATCTATGCACTGCGCTCTGCAGGGCCTGCGAGACATCAATCCTGCTTGCGATGGCCTTGGAGGACTCGTTATAGTTACCGTCCACGGATATATGGTTTCTTTTCCTGCTGCTTCCTCGGTCAGGTGCCCTCCCCCAGCCTCCCTGAAACAGACATGGGCATGGGAGGGGCTGCTAAATGAGGAAAGTCACTGAATAAGTGTGCTTGCTGTACACACTTAAAATATTCAAATATAGTTTGTGGTGCTGCGGCCTTCCAGCGTAAGACACTCTAGGAGGAAAACGGACTGACTCTGCGCCCACTCGAAAAAAACATAGAAATGCTGCATTCCATTGCTGCATTCCATTTCTGCATTCCATTTCTGCATTCCATTGCTGCATTCCATTGCTGCAGTCCATTGCTGCTCTCCATTACTGCAGCCCATTGCTTCTCTCCATTACTGCAGTCCATTGCTGCAGTCCATTGCTGCACTCCCTTACGTCATTCGTCCATTGCTTCAGTCGTCCATTGCTGCAGGCCATTGCTGCAGTCGTCCATTGCTTCACTCCATTGCTGCAGGCCATTGCTGCACTCCATTGCTGCACTCCATTGCTGCACTCCATTGCTGCAGTCATCCATTGCTGCAGGCATCCATTGCTGCAGTCGTCTATTCCCGAAGTCCATTGCTGCACTCCCTTACGTCAGTCGTCCATTGCTTCAGTCGTCCATTGCTGCAGTCCATTGCTGTAGTCGTCCATTGCTGCAGTCGTCCATTGCTGCAGTCATCCATTGCTGCAGTCGTCCATTGCTTCACTCCATTGCTGCAGTCCATTGCTGCAGTCCATTGCTGCACTCCCTTACGTCAGTCGTCCATTGCTTCAGTCGTCCATTGCTTCAGTCGTCCATTGCTTAAGTCGTCCATTGCTTAAGTCGTCCATTGCTTAAGTCGTCCATTGCTTAAGTCGTCCATTGCTTCAGTCGTCCATTGCTTCAGTCGTCCATTGCTGCAGTCCATTGCTGCAGTCCATTGCTGCAGTCCATTGCTGCAGTCCATTGCTGCAGTCCATTGCTGCAGTCGTCCATTGCTGCAGTCGTCCATTGCTGCAGTCGTCCATTGCTTTACTCCATTGCTGCAGTCCATTGCTGCTCTCCATTACTGCAGTCCATTGCTGCAGTCCATTGCTGCACTCCCTAGTCGTCCATTGCTGCAGTCTTCTATTCCTGCAGTCCATTGCTGCAGTCCATTGCTGCAGTCATCCATTGCTGCAGTCATCCATTGCTGCAGTCATCCATTGCTGCAGTCATCCATTGCTGCAGTCATCCATTGCTGCAGTCATCCATTGCTGCAGTCGTCTATTCCTGCAGTCCATTGCTGAAGTCCATTGCTGCACTCCCTTACGTCAGTCGTCCATTGCTTCAGTCGTCCATTGCTGCAGTCCATTGCTTCACTCCATTGCTGCAGTCCATTGCTGCACTCCCTTACGTCAGTCGTCCATTGCTTCAGTCGTCCATTGCTGCAGTCGTCTATTCCTGCAGTCCATTGCTGCAGTCCATTGCTTCACTCCATTGCTTCACTCCATTGTTTCACTCCATTGCTGCAGTCCACTGCTGCTCTCCATTACTGCAGTCCATTGCTGCAGTCCGTTGCTGCACTCCCTTACGTCAGTCGTCCATTGCTGCAGTCATCCATTGCTTCAGTCGTCCATTGCTTCAGTCGTCCATTGCTTCAGTCGTCCATTGCTTCAGTCGTCCATTGCTTCAGTCGTCTATTCCTGCAGTCCATTGCTGCAGTCATCCATTGCTGCAGTCATCCATTGCTGCAGTCATCCATTGCTGCAGTCATCCATTGCTGCAGTCATCCATTGCTGCAGCCGTCCATTGCCGCAGTCCGATACTGAAGTCCCTTGCTGCAGTCCCTTGCTGCAGTCCATTGCTGCAGTCGTCCATTGCTGCAGTCGTGCATTGCTGCAGTCGTGCATTGCTGCAGTCCACTGCTATACTCCACTGCTGCAGTCCATTGCTGCAGTCCATTGCTATACTCCACTGCTGCAGTCCATTGCTGCAGTCCATTGTGGCAGTCCATTGCTTCAGTCGTCCATTGCTGCCTTCCTTTGCAGTAGCCCATTGCTGCAGTCCATTGCTGCAGTCGTCCTTTGCTGCGGTCCATTGCTGCGGTCCATTGCTGCAGTTGTCCATTTCTGCAGTCCATTGCTGCAGTCGTCCATTGCTTCAGTCCATTGCTTCAGTCCATTGCTGAGGTCCATTGCTGCAGTCGTCCATTGCTGCAGTCGTCCATTGCTTCAGTCCATTGCGGAGGTCCATTGCTGAGGTCCATTGCTGAGGTCCATTGCTGCGGTCCATTGCTGCGGTCCATTGCTGCGGTCCATTGCTGCAGTTGTCCATTGCTGCGGTCCATTGCTGCGGTCCATTGCTGCGGTCCATTGCTGCGGTCCATTGCTGCGGTCCATTGCTGCGGTCCATTGCTGCGGTCCATTGCTGCGGTCCATTGCTGCAGTCCATTGCTGCAGTCCATTGCTGCACTCCATTGCTGCAGTCGTCCATTGCTGCAGTCCATTGCTGCGATCGTCCATTGCTGCAGTCGTCCATTGCTGCACTCTATTGCTGCACTCTATTGCTGCACTCTATTGCTGCACTCTATTGCTGCACTCTATTGCTGCACTCTATTGCTGCACTCTATTGCTGCACTCTATTGCTGCACTCTATTGCTGCACTCTATTGCTGCACTCTATTGCTGCACTCTATTGCTGCACTCTATTGCTGCCTTCCTTTGCTGTAGCCCATTGCTGCAGTCCATTGCTGCAGTTGTCCATTGCTGCAGTCTTTCATTGCTTCACTCCATTGCTGCACTCCATTTTTGCAGTCCATTTCTGCAGTCCCTTTCTGCAGTCCATTGCTGCGGTCCATTGCTGCAGTTGTCCATTGCTGCAGTCCATTGCTGCAGTCGTCCATTGCTGCAGTCCTTTCCTGCAGTCCATTGCTGCGGCCACAGCTGCCATGTGGCTTAATCGCGTGAATCCGATCGCTATCACATTTGCGGCGCTTGTGCACTCAACTCCCGGGCTTCTTTTCACGCACTTGAGGTGCCCACTTCTTTTACGCGTCTTTTCACTTTCAGCCCGGCCGCCCTTCAACTCCACCTCCCTCCCTCACCGCAAGATCGTGTGTATTTTCACTTTCAGCCCGCCCTCGCTTCAACTCCCTCCCCCTCCCTCACCGCTAAGCGCGTCTTTGACCATGTTAACTTGTTATCTGAGTTATTCGAATTCCTCTCCAATCGGGTAAAGGCCATATGAATACATCGCAATAATGAATATTTCTTTCATGTTGTTCCAAACAAAATGCAGCTTTTAAAAAGCGCCTGCACAGCCTGAGAAACAGCGCTCGGCGCTACAAAAGAGCAACGTCTGATATGTTTCTACTCACGAGGCTTTGAAATACATGCAGTGGAACGTCTAGCCTATATGTTGCCATAGTAGCCAGCGGCTGCTTTTCATATTGGCTTTGCCTTTCACAGACTAGAGTTTGGGATTTTATTAAAAGGTCTGACGGTCTGTTATCAGGTGACATCCATTGCGGCTGCTGGAAAACATCCCTCGGTACGTGGTCACATTTCAGCACATACTGTCCTCTGAATGAGTTTGACATTTTTAAGGGCCACTTTAAATCTATTGTCGTTTTTTTTCTTCATTTTGGCACACATGTATGCCTACAATCAATATTCAATGTTCCTTCCTGCCACTGGAATGTGAGAATTTCAAATACTTCATCATTCTTTATCTTTGTTCCATTCTTGAGATAAATTGGTGCTAACTGTGAGCCCAGGCATCGCTTGTAAAATCAGCAACCTTCGTAGTGTCAGGCTCTGCCTACACATTCAACCACCGCTGCAAACAAGCATTAGCATAGCCAATATGTCTCACTTTTGGGACCTTATAAGTATTTAGTTATGCAGCACAGTATCCTTGGTGCAAAAACAGAAACTGTTTCACTGCTAAACACTTATAAGGTCCCAAAAGCGAGACCTATTGGTTGTGTCAATGCTTGTTTATTAACCTAATTGTAGCAGGTAGACGTATAGTGTGCACTCTGTCAACATGTGGACAGGCTACTCTATGCGTTCCTTCTGGTCTAAATGCTGTTATGTTTGGCTTGGTGTACATTGGGAAACCTGGCACGCAGCTGATGCCTTGGGCAATATTTTATTAAAAATCAAGTATTAAAAGAACTGGGGTGGGGATACCTTGTTGGAGATTGAGTGTCTGCTGTGGTGCATTCCTGCAGCGTCACTCAGATCTATGTTACTACATGTGCCCAGGGTCTGCAAATTATTTGCTACTAGAGGTCTGCAGCACTGATTGTGCTACCCACCTATGCAGCCTGAAACCATGTCTCAGGCCTTCCACTGCAGTGCCTGTGTGTGTGCAGTTTACTGCCACATCAACTTTACATTTAAAACTACTTGCCAAGCCTTCAAATCTCCTTTCTTTACATATTAGTCGCCCCTAAGGATGGCCCTTGGTAAACCACCACGAGAGTGCTATGTAAGTAAAAGTTGGAACATATACTCTGTGTTTTACATGTCCTGGTAGTGACAAACAGCTAAATTCAGTTTTCACTGCTGTAATGCCGACTTTCATTGGCTAGAACTGGGAATTCCTTAGAATACCTATAAGCTGTAATTCCTGATTGGAAAGGAGTAGCCGTTTCATGTTTCATATTTCATATCTTTGGAATAGTAATGATAAATCCTCTTTACTGGTAAAGACTGATTTAACATTCCTATTTTAAAAATGCTACTTTTAGAAAGTGGACGTTTCTATGCTTGTACTGCTCTTTGTGCCTTATACCCTGTCTCTAATACACGTCTGGGCTAGGTGACCGACCCCTTTGTGCATTCCGTCTACACAGCCACAGACAGTGCAGGGGTTGGGTGTGATTTAGCACCCATCTGCATCCATCTGTATTCTGATGGGTCTTCCTGGGAAGATGGGAGGAAGGGGCCCACCCTTACACATCACAGGGTAGTGAACTGGCCCATACAAATTACTGATAACTCCCTTTGGTAGTCTGGAGTGAGTGCTGGGATTGAAAGAGATACTGGTGCACTTCAAAACCACTCTTTGGAGTTTCCCTCAGATCATTGGCACATTTGGACGTAAGTGCTAAGTCTCTGGCCCTGTCAACTCCGTCACTTCTGGATCTACACAGAACCGCTGTCAGAAGAACTGGGGTGCTGCAGAAAAGACTCAATTGGATTGTTTTTGACAAAGAATTGCTTTTCTGTGTGTTGCCCTGTGGAGTGCAGCTCTCTGACTCCTGGAAGGAGAGCTAGACTCTGTCTTCACTCCAAAGTGTGCTCCAAGGGCTTTTTAGCTTGCCTCCTGTTTCTCAAGTGTCAGAGACACAAAGGACTTCCTGCAGTTCTGCTGATGCTGCTGGACTCTCCCTTCCTATCCGTGTCTGAGGTGCCCCCTCCAAGTTCTGGACCTCAGAAGTGGTTTCTACAGCTGAGTCTCTGCCAAATCTGATGTGACGCAGCACGAAGCCCTGCAAAGTTTCTTCCGCTAGATGGCACAAGGCCTCCCCACGCACACTGCACCCCAAGCTCCAAGGTACTGTGTTCAGTGGGCCCAAATGGGTCCCTGCAGTCTTTCTGCGCTCCATTGTAGTCGGCCTGCACTTTGAATTTGCACCGGTCCCTCTTGACCAATCTGAAATAACCTTTTTTAGTGTTACCTGCTTTCAATTGTTTTATTACCTTTTTTTTCTTCAACATTCAATATCGCAGCTTCTACTTGATTGATTTTTATCGTTTTGGACTTGTTTTACTCAGATACATGTTCTCTATATTTCTAAACTGAGTCTTTTTGTGAGGTATTCACTGTGTTGTTGCATGAGTTATTGCACAAACCCTTTAAACATTGCCTTTTAAGCATGCCTGCTCTGTGCCCAGCTACCAGGGGGTGAGCGCAGAATAATTTGCAATTGTTTTGTGACTTACCCTGACTAGGATTGCTGGCCCTACTTGGACATGGTGCATACCTCTGCCAACCAGAGACCTGTTTTCTAACCGGTTCCATCTTGCATTATTCGTTAGGCCGTTTGATAATAGGAACCGTTCCCTGGATAAGAAGGGCGGCATCTTGTTGCTGTGGATTTAACATTGTAGTGTCTCTTGGGAGAAGATCTCACTCACTGAACAAGCAACAGTCTCTGGTCTCTTGGTTACTCCTTGAGTCCACACTCCTCAATAGAAGGGGATCACAAAAAGATCGTATGCCCTTACTCTGCCTATTGCATCTTTACATTGAAAGTGGAATCTAGGATTTCTTCAACGCACTTGTCTATATGAACACTTAAATGCATCATTAAATGCCAATGAGTTTTTCTGATGGGTTTTGCATTTAAGCTTAATGATTGTTTCTTTTTCTTAATCTAACAGGTGAAATAAATGCAGTAATGAACGTCAAAAGTAAAGCTATTAAACATCACTGGTGTGGGGAGTGATGTAAAAACAGTGTGCCTCAAAAACTCTTCCCTTGAAGGCTAATGCCTCGCCGAAGTCTTTTTCTACAGCAGAAAACCCAAGATGCCCAATGAGGTCTGTACTTGGCTCTTAGATATCAGCTGATAGACATTGGAGACACAACACACTGACATACTGAAGCAAGTCTAAGGTGCTGATTACGAAGGAAGAGAGAACCTGGTATCAGAAAGAACACACATGAGAAAAACCATATGAATTTCTAGAATGTGACAAAACATTTATTAGGCCAAAAAACAGCAAGTGCGACATAAGAAACTTCATACTGGAGAAAAACCAGATAGATGGACTGACTGTGAAAACGTGTTCTTTGCAATGAAAGACCCAGTGCAGCATCAGCGTGTCCACGTAGAGGAGAAACCATATAAATGTACAGAATGTAATAAATTGTTCAGATGGAAGGCGAGTCTAAAGCGGCATCAAATGATCCACACTGGGGAGAAACTGTATGAATGTACAGAATGTGACAAAGCATTTATAACAAATGAAAAGCTAACACAACATCAGAAAATCCACACTGGGGAGAAACCGTACCAATGTACAGAATGTGACGTGGCATTCATTAGAAAGTCACATCTAATGAAACATCATAAAATCCACACTGGGGAGAAACCATATCAATGTACAGAATGTGACAAAGCATTTATAACAAATGGAGAGCTAAAACATCAGAAAATCCACACTGGGGAGAAACCACATCAATGTACAGAATGTGACAAAGCATTTATAACAAATGGACAGTTAACACAACATCAGAAAACCCACACTGGGGAGAAACTGTATGCATGTACAGAATGTGACAAGGCATTTATAACAAATGGAGAGATAAAACGACATCAGAAAATCCACACTGGGGAGAAACCACATCAATGTACAGAATGTGACAAAGCATTTATAACAAATGGAGAGCTAAAACGACATCAGAAAATCCACACTGGGGAGAAACCATACCAATGTACAGAATGTTGCCTGACATACATTAGAATGTCGCATCTAATAAAACATCAGAAAGTCCACACTGGAGAGAAACCATATCAATGTACAGAATGTGACAAGGAATTTATAACAAATAAACATCTAAAACGACATCAGAAAATCCACACTGGGGAGAAACCATACCAATGTTCAGAATGTGACAAGGCATTTATAAGAAATAGAGCTCTAAAGCTACATCAGAAAATCCACACTGGGGAGAAACTGTATGCATGTACAGAATGTGACAAGGCATTTATGACAAATGAAGACCTAAAACGACATCAGAAAATCCACACTGGGGAAAAACCATATAAATGTACAGAATGTGACAAGGCATACAGTAGAAAACACCTTTTACTGGAACATCAGAAAACCCACACTGGAGAGAAACCCTATCAATGTACAGAATGTGGCAAATCATTTATAAGAAATGTACAGCTGAAGCAACATCAGAAAATCCACACTGGGGAGAAACCACATCAATGTACAGAATGTGACAAGGCATACAGTAGAAAACACCTTTTACTGGAACATCAGAAAACCCACACTGGAGAGAAACCCTATCAATGTACAGAATGTGGCAAATCATTTATAAGAAATGTACAGCTGAAGCAACATCAGACAATCCACACTGGGGAAAAACCATATAAATGTACAGAATGTGACAAGGCATACAGTAGAAAACACCTTTTACTGGAACATCAGAAAACCCACACTGGAGAGAAACCCTATCAATGTACAGAATGTGGCAAATCATTTATAAGAAATGTACAGCTGAAGCAACATCAGAAAATCCACACTGGGGAGAAACCACATCAATGTACAGAATGTGACAAAGCATTTATAACAAATGGAGAGCTAAAACGACATCAAAAACTCCACACTGGAGAGAGACCATATCAATGTACAGAATGTTGCCTGACATACACTAGAAAGTCGCATCTAATAAAACATCAGAAAGTCCACACTGGAGAGAAACCATATCAATGTACAGAATGTGACAAGGCATTTATAAGAAATAGAGCTCTAAAGCTACATCAGAAAATCCACACTGGGGAGAAACTGTATGCATGTACAGAATGTGACAAGGCATTTATGACAAATGAAGACCTAAAACGACAACAGAAAATCCACACTGGGGAGAAACCATATAAATGTACAGAATGTGACAAGGCATACAGTAGAAAATACCATTTACTGGAACATCAGAAAACCCACACTGGAGCGAAACCATATCAATGTACAGAATGTGACAAAGCATTTAAAACAAATGGAGGGCTGAAGGGACATCAAAAACTCCACACTGGAGAGAGACCATATCAATGTACCGAATGTGACAAAGCATTTATAACAAATGGAGAGCTGAAGCGACATGAAAAAGTCCACACTGGAGAGAGACCATATCAATGTACCGAATGTGACAAAGCATTCATTAGAAAGTCACACCTAATGGAACATCAGAGAGTCCACACTGGGGAGAAACCATATCAATGTACAGAATGTGACAAAGCATTTACAACAAATGGAGAGCTGAAGGGACATCAAAAAGTCCACACTGGAGAGAGACCATATCAATGTACCGAATGTGACAAAGCATTTATAACAAATGGAGGGCTGAAGCGACATGAAAAAGTCCACACTGGAGAGAGACCATATCAATGTACCGAATGTGACAAAGCATTTATAACAAATGGAGAGCTGAAGCGACATCAAAATGTCCACTCTGGGGAGAAACTGTATGAACGTACAGAATGTGGCAAGGCATTTATAAAATACAAACAGCTAAAGCAACATCAAATGGTCCACACTGGGGGAGAATCCGTATGAATGCACTGAATGTGGTAAGGCATTTATAACAAATGGAAAGCTGAAGCGACATTAGACAATCCACATTGGGGAGAAACCATTCAACTGCACTGAATGTGAGAAGGCATTTATTAGAAAGTCACTTGTTATGCAACATCAGATAATCTACACAGGGGAGAAACCCTATGAATGTACATAATAGTACATCAGAAATTCCACACTGGTTAGAAACGATATGGCTGTACTGAATGCGATTTAGCAGTTATTACAAAGCAAAGTTAAAAAATACACCAGAAAGTTTCCACATGAGAGAAACTATATCATTGTACAAAATGTGACAAAGAACTTATACCAAATGGAAAGAGACCATTCAACCTCACTGAATGTGACAAGCTATTCATTATAAAGGGAGATTTAAAACAATATCAAGTCCACTGTGGGGAGAAACCACATGAATTTACAGAATGTGACAAGGCATTCATCACAAAGCAAAATTTAATACAAAATCAAGAAGTTCACACAAGAGAGAAAATGTATGTATTGAATACCACAAAGCATTCATAACAAATGGACAACTGAAGCGATGTCTGAAAATCTACATGGCAAAAAAATCCTATGTATTTAGAGTGTAATAAAGTCTTCCAAGGAAGAATAAGCTAACATCAACAAATCCACACTAGGGAGAAACACTATTAATAAATATAACGTGGCATGGGATTGATTACAAAACAAAATGTAATATATCAGAATGTTCACACAGGACAGAAACTCTATAAATGTATTGAATGTGACCATTGATTCATAAATGGAAAGCTAACGCAGCATCAAAAGTCCACCCTGAAGACTGCACTGATTGTAGCAAGGCATTTGTTAGCAAGGGAGAGCTAAACAACATCAAAGTCCCCACTGGGAAAAATCTATATTAATGTGCGCACTCAAATCAATCAATCGGTATTTATTAAGCACGGCAAATCATCTGTGAGATTCTCAAGCCGCAGGGGAGGAGTTGCTGTCCGGAGGGGCTGATCAGTTGAACAGCCAGATCTTGAGTTCTTTCCAGATTCACTAATGAGTCGGATCTCCAGTGCAGGGGAAGTTCATTCCAGGTCTTTACAGCCAGGTGGGAGAAAGAGCAGCCTCCGTGCCTGGTTTGACACTGGGAACGTGAGCAAGCAAGAGGGAGGTGGAATGCAGGTGTCTGGCGGGCTGGTTAAAGAATAAACTTTGGCTGATGTAGGACGATCCTTCGTTGTGGAGTGCCTTACAAGCATGGGTCGGTATCTTGCCTCTTTTCTAGACTGGGAGCCAGTTGAGTTTACTGAGGTGGGGAGTGATGTGGGTCTGCTTCAGGAGGTTGAGGATTAGTATTGCTGCTGAGTTCTGTATTGTCTGCAGTTGTCTCTGGAGGTTAGTGTTGATTCCTACATACAGAGTTTTTAGGTAGCCAAGCCAGTTAGTCACCAGGGCTTGGGTGATCATTTGTCTGGTGCTGATGGGGAGCTGCAAGATCTAAAGATCTTACAGCACATGTGCATTGTGAGTCATGGCATGGTCTGTAAGGGAGGGGACTGCTGACCACCATGCGTCGCTCCACGGAGATGCCTGGTAACTGAAGATGAGGACTTCCGTCTTGTCTGTGTTCAGTTTTAGGCAGTTGTGCTTCATCCAGTCGGTGATGTTGGCCGGGCACCTATGTAAGTTGTCTCTGGAGTTGGTGAGGTGGGTGTAGAAGATGACTTTCAGTCTGTGTGATCTAATAATGTTGGCTGGGGGTATCATGTTAGTGTAGAAGAAGGTGGGGATAATTGAGGATCCTTGTGGGGTACCACAGATGATGTCCTTGGGCTCAGGAGTAGGGCAGGAGTCTGATTTTCAGAGTTTTTCTGGTGAGGTAGGAGGCGATCCATTTCAGGGCATTTCCTTGGATTCCGATGTGGTGGAGCTTGTCGATCAGGATCTGGTGGGAGACCATGTCAAAGGCAGCCGAGAGGTCGAGGAGGATGGGGCTGTATTTTGACTGAGGTCCAGGTGGGCTTTGATATCATCTGTGGCTGCTATCAGGGCAGTCTCTGTGCTTTGATTGGCATGGAAGCCTGAATGGGAGGAGTCCAGGAGGTTGTTGTGCTCCAGGTGTCTGGTCAGCGTACTCTTGATTGTCCTCTCAAAGACTATGGCCAGGAACGAGAGCAGGGGTATCAGTCAGGAGTTCTTCAGCTGCTCTAGGTCTGCTGAATGTTTTTTAGGAGGGGTTTCACTTCTACATGTTACCACTCTTCTGCAGAGGGGGCCAAGGCGATCGATCTGTTATGTGGGTTTGTGAGCTCTAATCTGATCACCTTGCTCCTGAGGTTAAAGATATGGTGGGGCATGGATCAGCGGGTACCCCAGAGTGCATTGTGTTCATTATAGAGGTGGTGTCTTGTGCAATGAGGGTATCCCAGGAAGTGGCCCGAGGTCAGAGTTAGTGTCAGTGGGTGTGAGGAGGGCGAGGCTGTCACTTGCAGAGAGCTGAGGTTCAAAGTCCCTGTAGATGACCGCGATCTTCTAATGAAAGTAGTCAGCAAGTGTGTAGCACAGATCCTAGGAGGGAGTTATGATATTCTCTGTGGCTGCAGGGTTGCTGAATTCCATGATGGTGAAGTGCTCATTGCTGTGGATTGATCTGATCTTTATCCAGCATGTGAGCGCTCTCTTCTTTGAGGAGGTGGTAGTGGTTGATCGATGTCCTGAAGGTGGTGTAGTGCACTGGATCCTTATTGGTACGCTATCTTCTTTCTAGCCAACAACAGTTTCATTTAGAGGTCTGAAGTTCCAGGGTAAAGAGGTTGACACTCTTTGCCGATTCTCTGATCTTGGTCGGGGTGGCATAGTCGGTGATCCAGTCTGTGAAGTTCCTGAGGGCCTGTTTAAGGTCTAGAGCTGTGTCCAGACAGTTGGCATGGCGAGTGTTTCAGTTCTCATCTGAGAACGTTTTCCAGTTGCGCTGGGTTGTTTGGCTTTGGTTGCCGTAGTATTGTGCCCTGTGATGGTGAAGTGGACAATGGAGTTGGTCGGTCCAGGTGAGTTCTGTGACATGGTGGTACTTGATTGGTTCGCTGGAGATGAGGATGGAGTCAAGCGTGTGCCCAACGATGTGTGTTGGGTCGATGACGAGTTGGATGAGGCTGATGTTGCTCATGCTTTCTATTAGGTTGGCAGTGCTGACGTCGCTTAGGTCTTCCTTGTGGAAGCTGAGATCTGCTATGAATATGTAGTGTTCAGAGGCAATGGCGAGCTAGGTGATGAAGTAACGGATGGCTTTGCAGATCTCTGGACGAGTTCCTGGAGAATGTGACAAAGTGTTTTTAATGAAGTATCTGTATGAATGTACAGAAAGTGACAAGGCATTTATTAGAAAGGCACCTCACAGCCAATGTATCATGGGAAAGCCCACCCTGGGGAGAAACCATATAAAGGGCCACGGGTATGCCTAGACGTGGGTCCCGGGCTCACTGTACACTGGATTCAAGATGACTGATGAGGGGTGATACCCTAAACCGGTCCCAGTATGCTTGTTTCTGGTCCAGGGAGGACCTGCCTTGAAAGTTCAAGCTGGACTGTACCCATGAGGAGCAGGGCCAATGATTTGAATATGGTTAAGTCTTAACTGGCTTGGCATGGTGAGCAAAAGAACAATGGATTTAACCCAGATCACTTGACTGGGGGTGAATGTTTGAATTATTCCGAATTCCGTCCATAATTTGTGTGTCTTTTGGTTATGTATATAAGCACAAGACAAATTTTAAACCATCAACACAAGACAAGAGACCTTGTATCAATTTTATCAACTCTATGCCCGCATACGTAGATTGATGTGGTCTACAATGTCACTTATGGGTGTGGTGACGAGATAACACATCCAGTGATGTGTCCTGTTTACAAAGCTGACTCATTGTCACTAAGCAGCATGACCAAGCCCTTTTCCTGTTCCAGAGTCTACTATAATAAACTGTCATGACAAATTCAACAGTGCTGTACCACACTCCTCTCCAACTGGACTCCCACCAAATAACATAAAAAAACATAAAACTACTGAACTGTACGGACCCATCTGGTGACCAAAGAAACGCAGCGGGGAGAATACGAAGTTAAATCCTCAGTCCTTGAATGGATAGTAGGAGCAATTGATAGGTCAGTGTGTCACCATCTTGAAGACATCGATACTTGGATAGAGGCTATAAAAAAACTGGTCGCTTCGCTTTGCTTGTTTATGAAAGGTTAACTGTTAATTCCACAGTGATCAAGGCTTCAATCGAGCAGGATTTATAAAGCCCGGCTAATCGCCCAATAGGTTATCCAGGCGCTTGCAGGTCCTGTAGGCTTATTCGAACACCCAGGTCTTGAGGGTTGTTGGATGTGGCCCTTTTTGCAGGGTTATCCCCAAACATTTTGCTTCCACCTCCTATTTTTTTCATGATCTGTTGTTCTTGGTTTTAGGACTCTGGGCACTTTACCACTGCTAATCCGTGCATAAGTGCATATGCTCTCTGTGTAAATTGTTAATATGATTGGATCTCCCTGATTGGCAGGTTTGGATTTACTGGTCAGTACCTAGTAAAATGCACTGGGTGTGCCGGTGCTGGTAAATCAAATACTACTAGTGCAGCACTGATTCTGCCACCCACATGAGTAGCCCTAAAAAGATGTCTCAGGCCTGCCACTGCAATGCCTGTGCGCAGTCTGCTAAGTGCCATGTCGCCGTGGCAAGTGCACACACTTGCCAGGCCCTAACCTTCCCTTTTCTTACATATAGGACACTCTTATGGTTGGCTCAAGGTACCCCCCGGGCAAGGTGTAGTGTATGTGAAAGGTAGGACATGTACTGATGTGTGTAACATGTCCTGATAGTGAAATACTGCCAATTTCGTTTTTCACTATTGAAAGGCTAGCTTGCCCCATAGGACAGAATGAGGAATGCTTTGTAACATTCTTAAGCATATCTTCCCATAGGGATAAGATGGAAAAATAAAATTTAGGCTCTCTGAACTCAGAATTTATTAACACATATTTTACTAAAGATGGTTTTTAAATTGCGCGTTTGCAAATGCCACTTTTAGAAAGTATTTAGAAAGAAAGAAGATCCCCTAGGTGCTACTTTAGAATGCTGCTATTTATTTAAGCAGACTTAGTGTCTTGACCATACTGTTCATAGCCAAATTTGACTTTTATCACATACATTTTTTATGTACTTAAATGCTTTTTTCAAGTACATATGTCTGAGCGCAACACAATCCGTTTACATCCAATATTTTTAAACAATTAACAGTTGAAGAATAGACATGAATTCTTCAAGCTACAACAATAATGTTACTAAAATTAAATAACATGTAATAATTACACCAACATAATCAGCTACAACAAGCAATCCTGAAGCCTGCTACTTAACGCCTTAGTTAGGACTGCTGTCACAAGGGCAGTTTTTCTGTGGGGCTAAATCTTTAGGTGAAGGCGTCCTCAGAAAACTAGTTAGACATGGACTAGTGAATGTCCCTTTGTGAATGAAAAGGAAAAGTTGTTATGTTTCCAATCCCATTGTTATGTCGCTGGATTTTCGTCAGGGCTGGGCACGGTGTAACCTGTTGGTTTAATAGAATGGACAAATAAATATGGGCTCTTTCTCGCTATTGAGACTATTAACTATTGTAGTGGGTGAAGTACCTTTATCAGTAAAGAGACTCAGTCAGGTTTCTCAAGAACTTTAAGGCTGGGCCTGTAGTGGAAAAAACGGGAAGAGACACGGACATCTTGTCTCAGTATTGATTGATATTCGGCCATTAAATATATATTGCTCCAGTAAAACTAAAAAGTGTAGAAACTTACGTTGATTTGGGTTGTTTGTAGATAGTTGGCCTCGAGTCTTTTCAGCAGTCTAACTTTGGAGTGAGTTAGACAGAAACACCACAGTGTTTTAGTTCAACAAAGTGTCGTGGAGATGACCCGTACATTTATATAGTGTTAAGTTAGCATGAGCTTATTAGAAGTTTAAACACCATTTTTCCTTGCCTGCTCTGCTTTGCACATGACATACTCTGCGCTGGTGTTTAGAGAAACGATAGATGCTTTGCTTCACATGAGAATAACTTGTTTTGCTGCATTTCTAGCCTGCTTCGATAGTTTAGTCTGCACAGTATGCGCTGACACCGTCAAGGTTATCTTAGACACTGAGGTTGTTGTTCTAACTGATCAGCGCACGTTCTATCCATCACATGTATGCAGCTGTGGCCACCTCTGAGGTTCGGCACGTTTAATAATGCACTGGGTGGGCATGAATAGACACACTTGGAGAACATTTGTGTGCTGAGAGCTTGAGGAGAATATGATGTGATCCACTCCTGCTGATTACCAGAGGTATGGGGCCACCCATGTAAACCTGTGAGACCTTAATTAGTTATAAAATAACTTGCTATCTAGGGAGGGCGAAATATAGGTATATGTATAACCTGTTTCCCTTTAGCATTATAACATGCTTTCTCCCTTTGTATTTTATGGAGCAGTAACAATGCTGACAACCTGCTTTTTATAATACGTTTACTTATACTAGCAAAGATGCTGCTCATTAGAACACGTTGTTAGAAATAAACATTTCAAACTTATTTGTGTCTCATTTACTCCTTGTTTTGGACTGATATGATAGTATAATGAAAGAGTGTTCTTGCTTCCACCTTACCTGAGGAATCCTAAGTTTCATGTTCTGGGTTGACTAATCATTGGGGTTTTCACTATAGGACGAAGAACCGATGAGTCACTGATGCTAGTCTGGTAGGGGATGTTAGGTACTAAGGTGAGTTTGGTGTACCCTAATTCACTGAGGTCCTAGGTCTCTATGCACAGTTCTGTATAGGAACGGAATCCCTGCAACATGGCGCCCAACGTTTGGTCGTATATACGAGGCGCTTGAGTAGTGCTACTATCAGTCCTTTTTTCTTCTTCTTTTTTTTTAAAAACATTTATTGCCAATGTCACAACTCACACAGCTTTTGTAGCCTACAACCCGCAGGCCGGCAGCATGACATATCCAAGCATTTAGGTGCGTTAACACAGCCATATTTCCGACAACCAGTGCAGTCCGGTGGCGAATCTGAGGTGTTACCATACTGTATCTTCTGCCTGTGCGTAAACGCATGTTAATATTGTTCAGGTGAAGCTGTGAACTGTCACTAATGCTTAATACTTAATACCACATCCAAGCCTGGCTGCAAATTACCCATTTGGTTCTCCATCATATCTAAATAAGTCCTCTGGCTCTAGCTGCGATCAATCCTCCCAGTCTCAGACTTCCCTCAACCCTCCCCCTATTGATAGTCCACAAGTACGAACATCCGCGCCAGATTCATGTCTTTTGCACATTACACTACTCACATCCCACAGACAAGCACTCCCATTCAATCGAACATGCTCACTGTTCCGCGCCACCACGACCCAGCCATTCTGCAAATGGTTCCCAAATGTCCAGAGGCCGTGTTCTGGCTGGCGTAAGTTCCCAATAATTAGTCAGTTGGTCCCTACAGTATGTGACCGATTGGATCCATCTTGCCACTGCAGGAGGAGCTGCTTTCTTCCAATGTAAAGCTACCTGTCGTTTAGCCAGCAGCAGCAGCAAAGCGGTCAGCTTACGAGACCCTCGTGGCATCTACAGAACAAAACCCAACAGTGCCAGCAATGGACTCGGCCTCAAGTCCACTTCTATAATCCTCCCGATGTATCCTAAGATTTCCTCCCAATAGAGCGCAATATGCCTACACCCCCATGTCAGATGGAAGAAGTTCGCATCGGCAGCTCCACATCTCCAACAATTCGCATCAGCCTGAAACCCATTCGATGAAGCTGTTTAGGCGTGCGGTAAGTTCTATGCAAAAAGTTAAAATGTATTAGCCTCAGCCTATAATTAGGACACAGGTTCTCAAGCTGCCAGCAACAAAATGCCCACTGCTTTTCACTAATTGCCGTGCCTGATTCCCTTTCCCACTCAGTACTGGATGTGCACACAAATATTGGTGAGTGCTCCTGTGTGTTCCTGTAAATTCGAGTGATCAGTTTTCGAGGAGAGCTATTAGACAATACATCTTCCAGCGCCGGTAACGGGGGAGGCGCCTTCGGGAACTCTGGGTATCTAGCTTTTCATGCGGCCCTCAGCTGGTAATAGAGCAACATGTCCGAGGCCGTCGGTTCCTCCGCTGCGCACATCTGTTGCAGCGTCAGAAATTCATCAGCAGGGTATAAGTCTCCTGCAAGTTTTAAGCCATGATTACGCGCTCTCTCCGTCACCGCTTTGTCCGTTAGAGGTCTCAGCAGAGGATTACCTCCCAGCGGCATCGACGGAGCATAAAGCTCCGACACAACCGCCCTGTGTGCTATTTTCGACCAGGCCCATCTAGTCACTTCAACTGTGTTTATGTCCGATGGGGATTTCTTGTAAGGGTGGTAAGCCGTCGTATTCAGTGGGGTTGGAGAAGCAATGTCAATCTTAATCGCTACATGCGGTTGGTATGGGATGGGGTGCTGCCAAAAATGCAAGAACTGCGCCTGAGCACTGAACGCATATAGTTCAAAGTCTGGAGCAGCAAGCCCACCCTGGCTGAATGGTAGTGTCAATAGCTTCCATGAAACTCTAGGTTGACGTCCTGCCCAAACTAGCTCCAGAAACACAGTTCGCCGCCGTTTAAAAAAGTGGGCGTTGAGGGGAATAGGGATATTCACGAATAAATATAACAGTTTGGGTAGAATTACCATTTTACTTATAGCTATTCGACCCGTCAGGGAGAGAGGCACATTTTTCCATCTCTGCACTTTTCCCTCCATCCAGTTCACCACTTTTCCATAATTTGCTAACCATATTTCCTGTACTGATCTACTGAACCAAATCCCCAAATACTTAACACTGTCGTCTGTCCAGGCTATGGGAAATTCTGTACTGCACCTAGTGATGCCATCAGTCAAGGGCATCATTACAGATTTGGTCCAATTGACCTCTATGCCTGAGAGGCCCCCATACCGTATGAATTCTCTCATCAGTGGGTCAAAGTGTTCTGCAGGCTTAGTCATATAAATGGTCATGTCGTCTGCGTACATCGAGACGAGCAGTCCTCTAGAGGTGAAGCCAATACTGCGATGAGTGTGGTGTTGTCGCAGCCGCGCGCAAGGGGTTCTGTGGCTATGGCGAAGAGCAGCGGCAACAGAGGACAGCCCTGTCTCGTGCCCCTGGTTATTCCAAACGATTCCGAAATCTGACCGTTGACTGTCAGCCGTGCCGTAGGAGACGCATAGAGGAGCGTGATCTGTTGAATAAATATCGTGCTAAACCCCATGCGGGAAAACAGAGCAAATAAAAACTTCCACTCTAGGGAATCAAATGCCTTAGTGGCATCCAGTAAAGCGGCAGCTGCCTGCACACTAGGGTCTAAATAATGGAGTAGGCCGAAGAGAACTCTCAAATTATGTGATGTGGCGCGACCAGGCACAAATCCTGACTAATCCGAGAGCGCTATCTGCGGTAGCCTGGGTTTCAGTCTTTCTACCAGCAATTTGCCGTATATTTTCGCATCCAGATTAATTAAGGAGAGGGGGCGGTAGGACTCTGGGTACATCGGGTCTTTATCAGGTTTGAAGAGTAATTATCATGGCTTCTCTGAGTGTAGGTGGCCTCCTTATACACCTGATGCAGTCTTGGAGCAACTATGTCTATATACTCTTTGTAGAACGCAGCCGTCAGTCCATCCGGACCCGGGGCTTTGTCAGCCGGCATTCCAGCAATCACTTCTCTAACATCCTCTATTGTGAAAGACTGGTCCATGTATCGTCTGGCTCCATCATTAAACAAGGCCAACGCTATCGTGTCCAGATAATCTGCTATGTCAGTCTCATTAGCATTTGTGCGAGTGGTGTATAACATTCTGTAGTATTCCGTCATTGTATGCAATATGGCCTGTGGTTCTCTCACCGTCTCGCCGCTCGATCCTTGTAATTCTGTTATATATTCTGCCCCGCGTGGCGCTCGTAGCAATGCGGCTAATGTCTTCCCTGCTCTGTCCCCCTCCCCATACCTCCTAGCTTGTGCGTATTTATTAAGGTACGCTGTTTCCCTTTCAGCTTCTTCTTGGAAGGCCGTTAGTTTGATTCTAATTACTGCTTGAGTGAACGGATATGGACTTTCCCTATTACTTCTCTCTAGATTCGCAATATCCTTCTCTAGGCTACTCAATGTGTTCTGTATAGATCTAAGCACCCCTGTTTTTAGCGCCATGCAGCTGCCTCGGGTCACCACCTTGAACGCCTCCCACAGGACACCTGGTGAGTCCACCGTGCCTTCATTTAATTCAAAGTATTCAGACAGTTTTGCCCTCAGTTCTTCCCTAAACACTTGGTCCAGCAATGCTCCTGAGGGAAATCTCCAGCTAAAAGGACGTATGTATTGTGGAGGAATCTTCAAGCGTACACACACAGGCGCATGATCAGAAAAGGACCTTGGCAGATGTTCTGCCACTGCCAGACGTGCATGTAGATCTCTGGACATCAACCAATAATCAATCCTGGACCATGCATTTCTATGTGCAGTCACACACGTGCCCTCGCGTCCATCCGGGTGTAGAGCTCTCCAGGCATCCACCAGCCATTCTTCAATCATCAGATCTCTCAGAAAGCCTGCAGCTCTAGGGTGGTGCTCACGGGCCGTACCCTGTCTGTCCACCTCGGAGTATAGGACCACATTCAGGTCTCCGCCCCATAATATCGCCGCCTGGCCACATGACTGGACCTTTTGCCACAGTGTGCTGAAGAAACTCGGACTATCCACATTTGGCCCATACACATTGACAATCAGTACCGGAGTAGCACACAGTGTTCCTAGCAGTAAAATATATCTACCCTCCTTATCTATTATGGATGTGTGAGTTTTCCATTGTAAACCTCTGCGTATGGGGATGGCTACCCCTCTAGTATAGTTTGAAAAAGGTGCTTCAACAATCTCACCCCATCTGTAGTGTTTAAGCATGTTAGTGGTGGTAGAGGCCAAATGAGTTTCCTGCAATAAACAGATATCTACCTCCATGGCGCATCAGGTATGAGTGAATTAATCTCGCTTTCCTTCTGTCGTTCAGCCCTCGGATATTCCAGGATAGACAATTAACCGTCTTATTAGGGGACCCCATCATACGTAAAACAAGCTACAATTAGGCCTCCCAACTCAGTCAGCCATTTCCGTATGCAGCAGCGAGCCAGGTCATACATTCTCTCAGAGTGACTACAGCCAGACCCCGGAAGACCTATGTGTGGTATTGCACTTGATCTGAAGTTTCGAGCTAGTGTAACTGTGAGGCCAATCAGGCAGCAAACATAACCAAACATCGTGTATCCCTGCCGCTCTGTCCCCCCGAACTGGCTGAGCATTATCCACCCCAATTATCCTTATCTTGTGAATTCGTGTCCCAACATCCCCTCCCCCCCCACCCACACCAACCTCCCAATCAGGTTGTGTTGTCCCCCCCAATACCCCAAACCATACATTCCATAGCATCATGTATTGGTACATGGGACTCATCCCTTGGGGCATGCAGAGTGACCGCCGTTCTCCCCCGTACTCTTGACGGGGTGGCCGAGCTGCTCGCACCACGTATACCCCTCAAGGCCCCATCCTTAATCATAGTTCCCGAGTGATGTTCGGTGAAATTTCTGAATGTCCTCCTGAAATGGGCACCCCACTCACCCTCCCATTTTGAATCAGCTCCCTTTTGGGCTTGACTTGGCACAGGTGTACACATGCCTAGTATCTGCTGTATTATTCATATTGTACCAAGTCATTCAATGTCACTCAGTCTGTTTCCAGATGTGGCGTTGTCCGAGTTCGTCTGATTGCGGTGTTCTTTCACTTGTTGCTTAGCATATGCAAGTGCAGCACCAGGGTCAACAAAGAAGGTGGGTCTGCCTGGACCTTGGCCCCTCAATTTGGCCAGATATAGCAAGGCGTATTTCGTGCCGATCTGCTGGAAAATCCTTTCCGCCGGGATGAATTCCCTGTGAGCTGTTTGTACCTGTAGGGTGAAATCTGGATAAAACGCTACGTTATTTCCGTTATATTGAATTGCTCCCTTTTCTCTGGCCAAGCGTAAGATTGTGTCACGGTCCCTGTTGTTTAGCACTCGTGCCAATATGGGTTGTTCCATTGCGCCTGGCTTGGGCCTAGGACCCAACGACCTGTGAGCCCTTTCTATGAGGAACATGGTGGACAAATCGGTCCCAAACATGCCCTTAAACATAGTTTCCACATATTGCGCCATGTTTGGAATGTCTGTTGATTCTGCAATGCCTGTTATACGTATGTTGTTACGTCTTGATCTCGCTTCCAAGTCCTCATTCTTCTGTTGAATCAAGGCTAAAACTTTGTCCATGCCTTTCACTTTCTTCTCTATCTCCGTGTGACCCTCCTCAGTTTCTGTGACTCTTGTCTCCAGGACACCGCCTCTTCCCTCCTGCTTGTCCATTCCTTGCGTGATCCTATCCATGCGCTCCGCAAAGTGTCCATTTTAGAATCGATGCCCTGCAGCCCAGCCTTTAGTTCCTGAAACATGTGTTTCACATCGTCATCAACTGTGTTTTTTGCACTTTTCTTCTGTCCATCAACTGTGTTTTTTGCAATTTTCACATAGTCAGCCGGCATCTGATCCTGCACTCCGTCCTCTCCCTGTTCACGCTCCGCTGCCCCCGCATCTTGTTGTTTATTCGTCTTCTTTTCAAACGTTATTTTTGGCTGTCTAGTTTCCAGCTTCCCCATTGTGAACAAGCGCTGGAGCGCCCTCCAACCCAGTATAGCGGCTCAGCAGTGTGACACAGTCTCTCCCTTAGGCTGGCTCAGGACCCAGTGTGGGTCACAAGGATTGTAGGTCGGAGCAAGGCCGCTCTCAGCCGCAATGGTGGTAGTTCCTTAACCTCCCCAGCACACAGAGTACAACCTGCGCAGCAGTGGCAGTACCAATGCCCAGAGCTCACCTCTCATGCACAAATCGTCGTCGCCACACAGCCCGCACATATGGCACAACTCTCTTCCTGGGCTCCCCTGATGGTGGTCTGTGGCAGTAGCCGCCGTCTCTCACGCCTCACAGATCGCCAATAAATGAATGACCGGGGGCCCAATCAGGTTCGCTTGGAGGGGTCAGTGTATCACTGTGCAGCTCCTCAGAGTACCTTCTCTCTTCCCGGGTTGTCTGTTAGGGTCCCAGACCTGTCCCAGCTCACTGCACAGTGTTTGCACGCCGTCAACACTTGTTCGGATCCACTAGCGCTGTGCAGTCCCCTCAACGTGACTACTCTGCGGGGCGCATGCAGAGCACAACATTAGCCTGATGGGTGTTATGAGTTACCAGGAGCGCGTGTTCCCCTGCAATCCAAACCGAAATGTCTGCAGTCGCCTCCTGCGCCCTTACTTATTTATTTCCGCTGCCTTTTCCTCGGACCACAGTAGATCCGCAGCACCGGGAATACAAAATGGCGGCCGCCCTCTCCTCAGACGATCTCTGTATTGGCGCGGTGCTCCTCACGTCTCATTAATCCAAACTTTCCCGAACCAGCCGTCTCATTCTGTCAGGTCCCACATACAGGTCGCGTCGTCACCCAGAAAGCGAAATCACTTTTACACGCTTGCAGCTCCTCAGATGCTATCGGCCCTCGTCTCACCTTGTCTTCCCTCCACCATCTAGTTTCTGATTCTCCCTCCGCTTGTCGAGCCGTCTTTTCCGCCAGTGCAGAGTGGAGCCAGATGCCTTTAACACGCTGCTTGATGCTACGTGCGTCCACCACCTCACATCCCGCAGCGCCAAGCGGGCAGCGCCCAAGCCACTGCTCCCCCTCCACAGCCGGCTCCGCTACTTGAGGGCCCGGCTTCAGCCGCTCGTCCAGGCCTCACTTCCAGATCCAGCCCTTGTTCGCCGCCACATCTCCAGATCTTCCTGTGCTGTCCTGATTTTACCTACAGCGGCTGCCGGGCGCCCACACAGTCTCACCCATCTGGTGGAGCCGAGGTGTACCGTGTTAGGGTCGGATTTATGTCGGATATTCAGCTCGGCTGGCAGAGCTGCAGATTCAAGCAGCCATTACGCTCAGCGGCCAAGCCACGCCCCCGCTACTATCAGTCCTTAACGCCTTCACCATTGTTTCCGGATAACGGTGGTGACGGATAAACCTACCTATAGTTACATAGGTCTTTTTAAGCTTGAATCTATCAAAACGGTTTTATTTTCGAACTACTACCCAGTTGTGCTACGCAGTTTGGTCTAGAACCGGACTTTTCTGTTTCGTAATGGCAGACGCAGTGGATATACGCTGCATAGTCGGATTGCGGTATGCAATCATTTGCAAACGTATACCGTCCCTTTGGAGGGCATGGCGGTAATTTTTGTGGTGAGTGCGGAGGTAGCTTACCCATTTGAGATCTTTTACTCTTGGGTTACTTTTCCTGCAGTAGATGCTTCTTCTAATGTGTTTCATACATATACTCTCTGTTGGACCTGGGGTCACCAGTCCACATAGGGTAGCCTGGCACAGAGTGAAAGGACTTATCTCAAAGGCAATCGTGTTATGCTTGAGTCGCACTTATCACAGTAACACAGCGCCCATCCACTGAAAGAAGACACCACACCTTGTTAGAAAAATAGAAATGCTTTATAGAAATCTTTTGATAGGTTTACTCCTTCAGTAGTTCAACCTTATAATGCATTAAGCACTTCCACCTTTACTTATTTGCATAAATAGAGCACCACTTTGTTTTGTCTTACATGTTACACTTATTCACCAAAAACAAAAGAACTCAGGGAAACTCTTGGCACTTCAGGCTTCCAGCAGTTATTTTAGATTAACATCTCACCATTTTACTCATAGTGTACTTGACTCTGAGTTTACACCCCATGTTCCAACTTTCATTTGACTAAGAATCTCCCTTTAGCCCTAGTTTTACATCAGGGCAAAAAGGTTCCAACCACATCCCATACAAGTATTGGTTTACTCAAATTTGACTCAGGCTAGTGGGAGATTTCGTCACTGTCCATTGCTAAAGCACCATAGCCAAAGTCAGTAAATATTAGCCGCTAGCATACATCAAAGAAAAGTCCCCAATGACATTAGTGGATTGCAACAACATGGCACCCTAAATGCAGTTTCCCATTTAGTTTCACCTTCTTCTCACTTTCACATAAGCGTAGGGAGAGGGTTGTCAAAGTTAGCGTACATTCAAAGGTGTTAACCCTCCTCCCTTGAAAGCACTGCTACATTCAGTTCTTTTTCCCTAACTAACACTGTGTTATGATGATGCCACAGTTCTCCCTCAGTTTTCCGGCCTGCTATGCGTGAAGGGAGAGTTCTCAGAGAGGATTCAATAACCTCTGTTTCCCAGCCTGCTACCCTGCTTACTTTACAACCGGACCATCCGGCCAATGCCAGCAGTCTGAGGGATCATGGCGACAAACCGGGGAGTGTAGGGGTTAATTCTGGCCCGGTATGCTAAAGGCGGCCACATCCATACAGGGAGAGTCCGTGGTAACTGGAGTGCCTCAGTGCTTGTGAGTCCCTTCCTCTCCACGCCCCTCGGAGGTCCGGGCTCCTCCCTTCCCGGCCTCTCCCACTCTTGCCTTTCCCCTTCCGGGCTCAAATCCTCAGCGCCGGGTCAGCTCCGATGACAGAACATCCTGCGGACTCGAAGGCTTCTCTCCGTCGGAGATCAAGTCTCGCACGGGGCCGTCTCTCACCCGCCCTCGGCTACTTCACCTACGGCTCTCACTGGGAGCTCAGGTCGGCCTTGGTAAGTCTACAGCCACGAAGAGAGAGGGGGGGCAGATTCTGGCCAGGCTCACAGTCGCTGAGGGGAATCTCTATGCCCTGCCTTTAGAAACCACCAGGTAGGGAATTGACTACACGAGAGTTCTTTTTGTGGTAATCCCCGATATAAGGCAGTCCCAGACACGCTTACTTTTCAGATCTACATAGATCTTTTCTAGCGATCCTTACTGGGGGAAAGTCTCTCTTCTCTGGTACCTCAGGTATGTCGTGAGGAGACGGCTCTGCCGGGTCAGATCCACGGTTGAGGGGGGGTATCAGACAGTAAAGAGGAAGCAGCCCCCAGAGTCTGTTAGACCCTCTACCGCGCGCCCACCTCCTCGCTCCTCAGCCTGGACTCCAGCTCGCCCTTGACCTGAGTACCACCTCTCCTCAGCTCAGCTCTCTCTACAAAATGGCCGCACAACATTCCAATATTTATAACCTAGGACCAGAGGGTCTAGAGTGGACCAGAAAGTTCTGGAACCCCTCATATTACGTATACAACAAAGGGGGACAGAATGGGGACAATATTTAAAGGGGTCCAGTGTACCTGTCCTAACAACATGTAACCAAAGAGTTGTACAAAGTTCCCCTGGGAAGCATCTTATAAAAAAGGGGGGGGGGGTATCTCTCTCTCTCTAGGTTGACTGATGTAGCCGGTATTCAGGGGACCAGTCAGGTCCCTTGTCGGAACTAAGAAACCTCACACAACTAATAGGCTAGATGACTTATTTCATTAAGCCCTTGTGGTGTTGTATCATCATCGGCTTCCTGCTCCTGCGTCAAGCTGGCGCTGCAATGCCTGACGGGTAACAGCAAGTGTTACACTTTTGTGGAGATCTTTTGTTCCTTGCCGTGGCTTGATGATGTGTGAGGGACTTAAAAAAGTGGTAGTGAGCGTAGAGTGAGTTTTAAAAAGGGTTGGTTAGTCCACTAAGTAGCCTTTATTCATGTGGTAAGCCACCCTAATAAAAAGTGCAAGGAGGGGTATGGAGATCCAAAAAAGAATTAGGTTGGTCTCGGTTCAACCCTCAAGTGTGGTCAACATGTTTCATGCCCTAAGGGCAATTCTTCAGGATCTAGTAGTGCTCATATACCAATCAGGGGCCCGGGAAAGGGCTTTAGTGTATATAGTATACAACCTGGTAGGTCTATTGCTGGGGCAAGCTGGTAGTCCTGCGTTCCCGTCAGACCTAGGGAAGGAATAGAGGCATTAGAAACAATCTGTTTACATTCCAAGTAATTTGTATGTTGCTGCCTTCCCAAGTTTAGATATATATAACACCCGAGCATCAGTGGTATCTATTGTGCTCATTGATACAGAGGTGAAAATGTGAAAGAGAGAGAGATGTTGTGAGTGACTTAAGTGAATATGTGAAAACAAAATGTTTTCGGGAACATAATGGAGAACTAACTCTTAGAGGAAGTCTGTTTCCTAAGTAATACAAGGACTTCTAAGGTTAGATCATTGTTATGCTTTCACTGAGGAGCCAATTACCCCCGGGTTAGGAAGGAGAAAAGACAATAGACTACTGCCTAGAGAATATTGTGGCTTACCATTGTAAACCCTCAGTAGGACCACGCGGCTCATTCCTGTGGGGCCTGCGCTTTGCGGTAATTACCTAAGGGATGTACAAATCAGGGATCAATTGGAGCCTGGATACTGAGAAAGGAATTTTAAAAAGAACTTTGTAAAGGTACAGCCAGCAAGCCACATGGAGCACTGTCCCACCAGGCTGCCCCGTCCAGAAAGACATGCCGCACGCCATGGCCCACGACGCTGCCCGCAGCTGCCGCGTATCCACACTGGGATCGTAGGGGGGCTCAATTGTGCCGGCAACTGGTAGGCGAGGGTCCCAGTTGGTAGCGCTAACCATCCAACAACCAGCGCTGAGGGGCCAGGCAAGGGCAGCCTCCAAGAGGCTGCAGCCCGGCGGAGGACCGAGAACCATATGGTCTCGCTCGGGAGTCCGACACTCATCAGGGTTGGAGTCCTGAACCAGACCACGGGGCTTACCTTAGAGGCGCGAGGCCACTGCCGGTCAGAACCTACCCCCACACTTCGGCGTGTACTTGACATGCGGAACAGCCGGTGATGTGTTGTAGAGACCGCCGCCATTAAGTATACGGCGTTAGCGTCTCTATAGGGGGGCGTGTACAGATGACGTTGCTCGTGGACCGGCCAATGAGGTGCCTCGGGTGTCAGGCAATCCCGAGTGGAGGTCGATAGGCTGCCTGCAATGTTAGGGAGTGAGGGCAAAGTGCCTCACTAGAGTGGGGTGGCAAGATGTTGTAACTCTGCGGTATCTGGGTCCCAATGACACGTAGTGTGGGATTCTGATTAAAATATAATGCGTGTCAGTCTCCGTTGTGGTGCGGGGGGGGGCGTGTCCTGATGACGTCACTCGTAAATCGGCCAGTGAGGCCACTGGTATCAGGCGAGTGGGAGCCAATAGTCTCCATAAAATCTGAGGGACTGGGAGCAAAGTTGGAAGGTTGTTTTCACCTTAAGGCACCCGGGTCCCAATAATTCGTGATTTGGGATTCTGAATGAACCAGATGACAGCTCTATGAAAAGGCACCTCTCTAATGCAAGAAGTATGATACATCACCGGAGGTGCAGAGTTTTATTGGGGATATCGGTGGATAAGGAGTCAAGTGGAGTTGGCCTAATTTAACCCATGGATAGGTGGGTAACGTCAGTCTTGGAGGTAATAAGCCCGCAGGGTGCCCTACGCTCAGGGGATGGAGCCTGCGCTTTAAATGATGGAATCTACCTGATTCTATCGGGTATAACTATTGGATGCTATGTAGTAGCAGCAGCAACGCTACAAGGGATTTGAAGGAGACTCAGCAGGTAAGATGTGGGTACTATAGTACTTATCGTGGTATTTGGTTCCAAGGAACTGAGTCGTTGAGCCCACAGGTGTCTAGTTGTAGTCGGTGCACCCACCTTTGTTCCATTCTCAAGAGGGCTTGTTGATTAATGGAGGGGTGGGACTCCAACACCACCCATTTCATGCTCTCTGCTGTGTGGCCAGTTTGCTTACAATGATCGTAAAGTCGCGTGTGTGTCTTTCCACAGCGAATGTTGCTGTTATGTTCAATGATGCGCACTTTGACAGTGCGCATCGTCATGCCTATGTAGTTAAGCCCACAGGGGCATGTGAGCATGTAGATGCATCTACTGCTATTGCAGTTGGTATGCTTGTTGAGGTGCCAAGTAAAGGTATCGGATAGCCTGATGGTTTTACTTTGTAAAGACTGGGGACAAACGGGTGCAATTTCCGCAACGGAAGTGGCCCACGACTGGTGGTAAATCCCAAAGTGTATTTGGAGGCAAGGTGCTTGTCTTTTTGGGTCGAGTATGGATCAAAGTATCCTTCAAGTTGGCAGTTCTTTTGAAGGCAAATCGTGGCCGTGGAATCTCCAAGCCAGCGGAAGTGATGATTCCCCAGTGTGAATTTACCGTTTTTTTGATGAAGGTTGAATTTTTGGTGTAGGTAGTTACGCAGGTAATGACATCATCTGTAGCCTTTGTGTGTGTCTCCAGAAGGGCTTCTCTGTTGTTGTTAAGTGCTCTTTTAGCTGACTGTTTGAGGAGTCTCGTCGGATAGCCTCTTTCTTGAAGTTTATGTTGCAGGGTGGATGCCTCTTGTTTGTAGTCCGATACTGACGTACAATTCCTGCGAATCCGCAGGAATTGTCCAAAGGGTAGGTTCTCTCTCAAAGCCCTGGTGTGGTGACTCTGGTAAAGGAGGAGACTGTTTCTATCAGTCTCTTTTTTGTAGAGAGTGGTGGTGATCTCTGTAGGGTCCAACCTGATGGTAAGGTCGAGGAAGGGGAGAGATTGTTCGGAAATGGTACCTGTGAATTTGAGGAATTGGATCTGGAGATTAATCCAGAAGCAAAAGGCTTCACAACTGGCCCGGTCTCCATGCCAGAGGACCAAAATATCGTCGATATAGCAACGCCATAGGGTCAGATGTTCAAGGAAAGGATTGGTCTCCGCGGAGTAAATGCAGAGCTCCTCAAAAGTGGCCATGTAAATACATGCCAGGCTTGGCGCGAAAGTAGAACCCATAGATGTCCCACGAATCTGATGGTACATCTGTGACTCACATCTGAAAAAGTTCTCCGTCAGAGCTATACTTGCTAAAGCCATGATAAATGAGATGGGGGTGGGTGATGTCCATTCCTCCGTCCTCAAGGCAGACTCTACTGCTTCCAGAGTTGCTTGCTGTGGAATATTCGTGAATAGCGCTTCCACATCCAATGTCAGTATGAGATCTACATTTTCCCTGCCATCCATATCATCAAGCAAACGTAGGACATCTCTAGTGTCCTGTAAAAAGGATGGAATTTTCTTTACTATCGGTTTTAGGAATACATCGCAGAATTGGGATAGGGGTTCCAACAAGGATCCTACTCCAGAAACAATGGGCCTGCCTGGCACCGGAGTGACTCCCTTGTGGATCTTTGGTAGTGTGTAAAAGTAGGGGGTCACCGGCTCTGCTGTAATGAGGAATTCTGCTTCCTTCTTTGTTAGCCATTCATTAGTTTCCCCCTCAATCACGAGATTCATGATGGTAGTCGTCAAACGTTTGGTAGGATCTATAGTGAGGGGTCTGTAGTGAGTGCTGTTTGATAGTTGTCGTCTACATTCCCGGTCGTATTCCTCATAGTCTTGGATGACCATGGCTCCTCCCTTATCCGCCTGTTTAATGACGATCGTGTTGGCTTGAGCGGCTTGTCTCTCTGCTTTGGTCAAGTTATTGAATTGGTTGATGTACGGTTTCTTTGTGAGGCCGGTTAAGACAGCTCTCTCAAAAGCCAGAATCTCCGGGGGGACCATCCCATCCGTCGGAGTAAAAGTAGAGGGTTTCCGTAATCCTGTGTCTAGAGTTTCTGTTTCAGGTTTGTCATCGAAGTAAGCTCGCGGGCGTATTTTTCTGAAGAGCTGCTTGATTTCAATCATTTCTTGAAAGTTATCTGGAGTTGGGGTTGGGGCAAAGCCAAGTCCTTTTTCTAAGACTTTGTTTTCACTGGGGGTCAAAGTCCTTTTCGAGAGGTTCACCGTCAGACTCTTCTCCCTCTGGTTGTGCTCCTGGTTTCCACAGTGGTCTGTGGTGTTGGCTGGTCTTGCCACTGGACCCCTTTCTGTCCGCCTCGCTTTCGCACTCTTCCTCTGCCCCAACCTCTGCCTTGAAAAGGTGGCTGGTTCAGAGGGAAAAATTGTGGTGGACCCTGTTGGAAAAAGGGGTACTGCCACGGGGGTGCCATATGTGGGGGCCCATGGAAGTCGGGTCCTTGGTGGTAGCCAGGTTGCCAGTTGGGGCATTGTGGGGCCCGATTGTTCTTTGGATTATATCCACCACTGGAATCACTGCTGTTGGAGCCTCGTCTACTGTTGTTGTCCGAGTTTTCATCCGAGGATTAGCTGGTCTTTTTATTCTTATAGCCATCCTTCAAGTATGGGTATACTTTCTCCTTTTCGAATTTTGCGATATCTTTCTGTAGTTTGGTTGTTTTAAGATTCAGAAGGTATTCATGGTGGTCAGCCATTTCCTGATTGATATCAGCTAATTTCGTGGTGAAGTTAGCCTTATTGTTCTTGTTGACTGCGCTCCTCATTGTCGCTTCTATGGCTGTAATTTTCTCCATTAGGGCATCGGACAATCGTTTCGAGGTTTGCTCAATTAAAAAGAGCAAGTCTTTTCTTTGGTGCACTTCCAGGATACCTGGACCCAATCAACTTTAAATTGTTTATCTTCCAAGAAGAGTCTGGGTATGATGTTGATAATTAGGCCCTGTGGGGCAATGTTACTTCTCAAATATTCAGTCATCATTGTCCCATGTATCGTGATCCTTATCAGTTCTTTCTTCATCTCAGTTAATATGACCCAGTCATCATTGGAGGTACCAGAGGCAGAGGTAGCCGAGGTGGTGAGAATGCTAGGGGCTGCCCTAAGGGCTTCAGCTATTGCGTCCTCATCAAAGCTAAGACCCGGTACATCATGGCCGCACAACATTCCAATATTTATAACCTAGGACCAGAGGGTCTAGAGTGGACTCATATTACCCAATGGCCCCAAGCCCTGAGGTAGCACTTGGCAGTTGGCAGGCACCATTTTGTAAAAGATCAACTCCAACACCTCCATTTTAAAAGAGCACCTGTGCCCCTTCATGGTGTAAAAAAACAATAATAAGGCACCCAGAGCTCTAAGAACAACACCAAAAATTGTAGTGGACACAAAAAATAAAAATTAGGAGGCAAAAAGGAAAAATAGGAGTGTTAGACCTGTCTGGCTTTTTGGCGAAGTCCCTCCTAATTTTTATTTATTTTGTCCCCTTTTTGCCCCTCATACCCTTGTTAATTTTTGTGTCTACTGACTTTTTGTAGGTGTTGGTCAGGGGGATAGGTGTTTTCTTCCCCCCTCATAATCTTTTACCTTAGGCCCAGAGGCCTGTTCTGACAGGAAAGTTGGCACCACCTAAAATGGTGGCCACCAACTGCCCCAACTGTCACCAACAGAACCTGGCCATAGCCTAACATAGGGCATTCCAGAACCTTCTGGTCCATTCTGGACCACTGAAGGGCAGCCTATATAAGACGGAATGCGGGGCAGCCATTTTGTCTACCTGTGGAAGTCAGCTGGAGGACAGGCTGTAGCCAAGGGTGGGAGAGGTTAGACATAGGGTTGACCTCCTAGATAGGGAAGCTGCCTTGGGTTGTCACCTCAAAATCCCCCTTTTGGGTTATTTGTCCTGACCCCGCTGTGAAGGATTACTGGAGACCCTGGGCGCCTAGCTTGCCCCTTGTCCAAACTGTACAGGGGAAGTTCGAGGAGAAGGAGACTGCAGTGCTGCGGTGCGCAGTCCTCTGCCCAGCAGAAAGAGACTCAGGAAGGATAACCTTCCTCCCTAAAATCCCAACCCCTTCTTCAACTCAAGTGCTAAAAGGACTTTGTGAGGAGAACTGGGTACAGAATCAAGCCAGCGCTGTCCCTACCTTCCTGGGTGCTGGGGAAGGCTGGTGTACTGAGGAGCCCTGGCTGGATCTGCAGACAACTGATCCCGGGAGTCCTTGGTGGAAGGCATCAAGCGTTCTGGAAAAGCGCCCAACCCCGGGATCCACTGAGCCTGGGAAGCTTGTCAGGGCTTCCCTTCGAACGCGGGACCCCGGGGGCACCTTCCGCGCTCCAGTCGCGTTACCGAGTAGAGTCCCGGTTTACAAAGAAGAGCCTGGGCGAGACGCTTTGCTAATGCGCAATCGCGCATGCCCAGTCGGCTGTAATATTCCCTCAGGAGGGGCCTAGGTCCGAGCAGGCCCGGTGCGGTGTCGCTTCTCCCCTGCGCATGCGCAGGAGAGCCCGGGGGCGTGTGGAAGCGCCCACGCGACGCTGAGGAGAGCTGTCCGGAGGCAGCCTCGGCGAGTGGCAGAGATCAAGTGGGGCGCCGAGGGACAGATCCTGGACGGTGAGGAGCAGCCCTGTGGCGAGGCTGCATCGCCGTGTCTGCGCTCCGTTTTCTGTTTGCTGAAGAGGTCTCTGCTCCTCTGAGAGGGAGCGAGGGGGCCGAGTAACAGCGGTGAAGCGCCCTCGAGTCCAGAGGGTGAGCGGAGGACTCGACTGCTGCCTGCTCCTACAAGTAAGCGGGGAGGAGTGAGGGGAGGCGAGGGAGAGCTGGTTAGGCCTCCTTTTCGCCTGGTTTCCTTCCCACACTGGTTGAGCCTGAAAGGAAGAAGGAGGGGGGAGAGCCTGGAAAACGAGGGGCTTAACTGTGGAAAAACTACCTATAACAAGGAGCCTGGTTAGCTGAGGGGTGCAAAGAATATAAGAGTCCCAGTCAACCCCCTGGCTCTTGTTCATTAATTACAGTTGGCCCCCCTCTAATGGAGTAGAGTGTCTGAAAGGCAAAATAGAAGCCCATTGCATCATTAACTGTCCTATGGACTTAGAAGGGTTATCTACCAGACCTGGTTGTGGTGCGTATTCAACTGTAATGAGCTATTGGAATTAATTATCAAACTGCATAGTAATTTAAGAGTGTTATTGCTATTGCTGAGACCAGTTATAGAGTATAGGTCATCTTTAGAAACTATGCCTAATTAAGCGCTAGAAATGCTAGGAATGTACAGCTGATGATTTAAGCTAGCACCTTGACAGAATCTGTAACAAATTCCCTGACTAATAAGATTTGTGCTTTCATCTCATAAGGAAATCTACTTGTATTTAGGTGGCGCTGGGGTTTTTCCTCCCAAGGTTCTAGCAGAGTGATAAATAACCTGATTGATTCTAAGGTACAGTTTATCCTAATGTACAAGTGTAATAGGAGTTCAGGGATATAGCCACTGCTTTAAAGACAACGTGTTAATCTGCTATTAATTTCAAAAGTGTAACTGCTGATTCTAAAAGTGATTTGAAATGTTTTGAGCTAATTACCTGTGAGCTACTTATATTTGACAACACAGAGAACATTATTTTTATATAAAGCAGTACGTATTTTCACATAATTTTGGTGTAGTGTTTTCTTTTTGAGTGCTATTGCGTGGAATTACTTTTGGGTGGTCTGCAACCTTTACACTGTGCCTCTGAATGTTAGTCTTGCCCTAGGCCAGGCTACCTAATTCCAACATATTGGTGCCTAGCGGTGGGATTGCGGACTTGGTTGCAGCTACTTACTAGTAATTTGACGTAATACACCCAACCTACACCAGGAGTTTTCTCCTTGCGGCCCTCCCAATTAGTCTTTTTGTTTTTTCTAAATTTATTCCTGGTGGTGGGTGGAGTTGGCTTAAGGTTGCCCTTGCCCCTTTGAAATTTCTGGTGTGTATCCAGGTTTGCCAGACTCACAATGGAGTTTGCGGTGGAAAACCTGGAAGTCTATTCCGTGCCCCAATTGAGAATGTTCTGCCAACGAATGGGGGTCTTTTTCAAACATGGTGCTAGGAAGGGGGAGCTCCAGACTAGCCTCAGGGCCTGGGTGGAGGCACACCAAGAGACAAAGGAGGAGGATGAAGAGGTCGACCAGGACACGGTGGGGGAGGTGGAGGAGTTATTCCGCCATGAGGGGGAAAACTTGCTCACCGGACCAGTTTCCTATTCCAGAAAGGGCAGTAGTATTTCTGGGAGAAGCCTAACGGAAGCCGAGCTCACCGATAGGAGGGAGAAAAGACAGCTAAAGTGGGACTTGGCTAAGATGGAACTGGAGAAAGAGGAGAGGAGGATGGTCCACGAGTTTAGACTGAAGGAACTGGAGCTCCAAAGTCTGCAACGGGGGTCCTCTCCTGTTAGGAATGGTGGCAGCGAACCGAGAGAGTCAGCCAGGGAGACCAAACCCTATATCCCAAAGGACCTGATAGCGAGCTTCAGTCAGGGGGATGATGTTGCTAAGTGGCTGGCCGCTTATGAGGTTTCTTTGAAGGTTCATGGAGTGCAGGAGAAGCACTGGGGGGGTAGTTTGTACAAGTACATGCCTCCTGCTGGTCGGGACACCTTGCTGGCCGTGGATCCAGAGGAACAGACAAACTACCCCACCATGAAGCTGGCGTTATTGAGGAAGTTCGGGCTCACCCCAGAAAGGTACCGACAGAAGTTCAGGGGGAGCCACAAGATGGGCACTCAGAACTGGGTGGACTTCCTTGATTACGCCAGAAAGGCCTTAGAGGGTTGGGTCAAGGACAGTGAGGTAAAAGATTATGAGGGGCTGTATGATCTGTTTTTGAGAGAACACCTCCTCGAGAAATGTTTTCCCGAGCTGCGCCAACACCTGGTAGACAGCAAGCTGACCAATCCCCGGAAGCTTGCAGAGGAGGCGGACATCTGGACAAGTACCCGGGTGTCCTCCAAGGGGACTGGAGGGGAATCTCAAAAAGCCGGACAGGGCGCCCCCCAGAAGAAGGAGGGGGGGGGAGAAAAAGAAAGAGTTCTCTAAAGGTCCCCAAAATAACTTCCAAGGGAAGGGAGCAGGTTTCACCCCTAGGGCAAACCCGCCCCGGAACCCTCATCCTGGCCAGAGCCAGCAGCCCAGGGTTCTCCACTGTTTTGAATGCGGTGGCGTTGGACATTATAAGGGAGATGTCAGATGCCCAAAGAGACCACCCCCTCCCACCGGAGGAAAGTCACCGGGAGTAGCTAGTGTAGCGCTCGGGGAGGAGTTGCCCTTAGATAAAGAGGGTGAGTGGGCGGGTGTCACCTTAGTGTCCCTGGGAGAGCGGGAGATGGTGCCAAAGATCCAGGTGCCCCCAAATACTACAAAGTATGGGCAATGGGTTACCATCAATGGCCAGAGAGGGGAGGCTCTGAGGGATACAGGAGCCAGCATGACTATGGTGAGAAGTCAGCTGGTGTCCCCAGAGCAGGTTGTTCCTAATGTACTCCACCCCGCCGCGATGGCTGACGGCAGAATGGGCCACTATCCAGTGGCTGAGGTTCCCTTTGAGTGGGAGGGGGTTGCAGGTTCACTTCGAGTTGCCGTAAGCCCTGCCGTGCCAGTCGATTGTCTGTTGGGGAATGACATGGAACACAACACTTGGAGAGAGGTGGAATACCGGACGCATTCTGCGATGCTGGGTACACCTGACTGGGCCTGTGTCAGCACACGGTCTGCGACTGCCCGGAGAGGGAGTTCGCCTGGGTTGGAGCCTGGAACAATGGCCCAACCCGCTGCTAAGAAGGGACAGACCCGGAGACAGAGAAAGCCTGCTCCGGCTTCCACACCCCATGAGACAGATCGGCCACCTGCGGTGGTGGACCAGGAGTCCGTGGAGGGGGAAGTAGACTCTCTGGAGGATTTGCCCATCCCTGCGGAGTGGCATGTGGAGGGAGGTCCTACCAGAGAAGAATTCTGTAAGGGGCAGAGGGAGTGCCCCACCCTTGAGGGACTGAGGCGACAGGCTGAAGCCCAAGCAGCAGGTGATGTTACGGGACATTACCATATTTACTGGGAGGATGGACTCCTCTACAGTGAACCCAAGGTACCCTCGCCTGGTTCATCGAGGGCCTTGGTAGTCCCGCAACAGTACCGAGCCTTTCTTTTGGAATTGGCTCATGCCATACCCCTGGCAGGACACTTAGGCCAGGACAAGACCTTTGCACGGCTTGTTCTCCACTTTTACTGGCCTCAGATGAAAGCGGCGTCCAACACATACTGTAGGACATGTGTAACCTGCCAGGCCAGTGGGAAAACAGGGGTGAAGCTAAAAGCTCCCCTGGAACCACTTCCAGTCGTTAGCACCCCCTTTGAGAGGGTGGGCATCGACATTGTAGGGCCTTTGGATCCACCAACAGCAGCTGGTCACAGGTTTATCCTGGTACTGGTGGATCATGCCACACGGTACCCAGAGGCAATACCTCTGAGGACAGTCACTGCACCTGTAGTGGCAAGAGCCCTAATGGGAATCTTTACCCGAGTGGGATTTCCCAAGGAAGTTGTGTCCGACAGGGGGACCAACTTCCTGTCAGCTTACATGCGGGCCATGTGGAAGGAGTGTGGAGTGACCTACCGGTTCACCACTCCTTATCACCCCCAGTCGAATGGACTGGTTGAGAGGTTCAATAAGACCTTGAAGGGCATGATCAGAAGTCTGCCCGAGAGCCTGCGGAGGAAATGGGATGTCCTCCTACCCTGTTTACTCTTTTCCTACAGGGAAGTGCCCCAGAAGGGAGTGGGCTTCAGCCCCTTTGAGCTTCTGTATGGGCACCCTGTACGCGGTCCTCTCAGCCTGGTGAAGGATGGTTGGGAGAAATCTCCCAGGAAACCCCCCCAGGATGTGGTGAGATACATGCTGGCCTTCAGGAGCCAAATGGCGAAGTTGTGGAAGCAAGCTTCTGACAACTTGGAGGCCAGCCAGGCAGTCATGAAGGAGTGGTACGACCACAACGCTCACCAGGTGGAACTGGAGCCTGGACAGAAAGTGTGGGTGATGGAGCCTGGAGAGCTTAGCGCCCTCCAGGATCGCTGGACAGGCCCCTTTGAGGTGTTGGAAAAGAAGGGTAAGGCCACATACCTGGTGGACCTTAAGACCCCTCGACAGCCCCTACGGGTGCTACATGCCAACCGACTCAAGCCCCACCATGAGAGGCCCGAAGTCATGCTGATGATGGTGACTGACGGGGGAGAAATAATAAGTAAGGAAAGGGGACCCCCTCTGGGAATTGCTTTCAGGTCAGGGAGTAGAGGGGAAGGCAATAACAAGAACAAGAAAAGAACTCCCTCTTGACCTATAACTACTTAAACTATAGGAGTAACCTCTCAAACATAGGGCATATACCAACAATGTCTACACAAGATGAAGAGTTTTTTTCATTTTATTTCATTTTAGCAGTTTAAAAAGTCATTTTTTTCTCCTCTTTTTTTTATTACTCCTTTTTTATATCATATTTTTCAAAATTCATCAGTTATAAAAAATATATACATTTTACACAATAGCTACAAAAAAACATTTTACAACACAATCAAATTGTCCTTATTTCTTCAAATTTATACAAAACATGAAATCAATTAAATAAGCACACCAGGTAAAGAGCCACGCACACACCACAGACATCCTCCTAAACATCCATTCCATCACAAAGACAGCAAAAAAGGAGATTTCCTATAACATTGAGACTGTAGTCCAGTAAATGACCAAAGTCATTTAGATTTCAACAGGAGAAGAAAGGTCGACGCGTTTCGGTGGAAATGCCGCATAAGGGACCACCTTCATCAGGACCAAACAGACAGTATGGTATAGGATCTCTCAACCTGGGGTGCAGATCTTTCTAGGACACGTACAGGCATTTAGGGGTGTTTCTACTCGTTTCCAAACACTTAAGCCCGATCTGGAGATACGTAGATGTTCACCAGGCCAGATTTATATTCCTTTTTTATTAATGGATAAGGCAGCTGTTTTTTTAGGAACCTGAACTGTATACAAGGGGACAGAACCCGGCAGAGGAGGGCTTATAACTGTCTCTAAGGTCGACTTATTTTTCGTTGGTGGTGTGGAGGGGACGCCACATTTTTAAATAATTTTCCTAGTTGTATAATCCTCATAAAATGGTATGTCTTTAATCATGTAGATACATTTTGCAAGATCCAAAGATCCTGGTCCCCAATGCAAGCCGCCTCTGCCGTCGTCCGTAGTTTACTCCGCTCCGGAGAGCGGGAGATGGTGCCAAAGATCCAGGTGCCCCCAAATACTACAAAGTATGGGCAATGGGTTACCATCAATGGCCAGAGAGGGGAGGCTCTGAGGGATACAGGAGCCAGCATGACTATGGTGAGAAGTCAGCTGGTGTCCCCAGAGCAGGTTGTTCCTAATGTACTCCACCCCGCCGCGATGGCTGACGGCAGAATGGGCCACTATCCAGTGGCTGAGGTTCCCTTTGAGTGGGAGGGGGTTGCAGGTTCACTTCGAGTTGCCGTAAGCCCTGCCGTGCCAGTCGATTGTCTGTTGGGGAATGACATGGAACACAACACTTGGAGAGAGGTGGAATACCGGACGCATTCTGCGATGCTGGGTACACCTGACTGGGCCTGTGTCAGCACACGGTCTGCGACTGCCCGGAGAGGGAGTTCGCCTGGGTTGGAGCCTGGAACAATGGCCCAACCCGCTGCTAAGAAGGGACAGACCCGGAGACAGAGAAAGCCTGCTCCGGCTTCCACACCCCATGAGACAGATCGGCCACCTGCGGTGGTGGACCAGGAGTCCGTGGAGGGGGAAGTAGACTCTCTGGAGGATTTGCCCATCCCTGCGGAGTGGCATGTGGAGGGAGGTCCTACCAGAGAAGAATTCTGTAAGGGGCAGAGGGAGTGCCCCACCCTTGAGGGACTGAGGCGACAGGCTGAAGCCCAAGCAGCAGGTGATGTTACGGGACATTACCATATTTACTGGGAGGATGGACTCCTCTACAGTGAACCCAAGGTACCCTCGCCTGGTTCATCGAGGGCCTTGGTAGTCCCGCAACAGTACCGAGCCTTTCTTTTGGAATTGGCTCATGCCATACCCCTGGCAGGACACTTAGGCCAGGACAAGACCTTTGCACGGCTTGTTCTCCACTTTTACTGGCCTCAGATGAAAGCGGCGTCCAACACATACTGTAGGACATGTGTAACCTGCCAGGCCAGTGGGAAAACAGGGGTGAAGCTAAAAGCTCCCCTGGAACCACTTCCAGTCGTTAGCACCCCCTTTGAGAGGGTGGGCATCGACATTGTAGGGCCTTTGGATCCACCAACAGCAGCTGGTCACAGGTTTATCCTGGTACTGGTGGATCATGCCACACGGTACCCAGAGGCAATACCTCTGAGGACAGTCACTGCACCTGTAGTGGCAAGAGCCCTAATGGGAATCTTTACCCGAGTGGGATTTCCCAAGGAAGTTGTGTCCGACAGGGGGACCAACTTCCTGTCAGCTTACATGCGGGCCATGTGGAAGGAGTGTGGAGTGACCTACCGGTTCACCACTCCTTATCACCCCCAGTCGAATGGACTGGTTGAGAGGTTCAATAAGACCTTGAAGGGCATGATCAGAAGTCTGCCCGAGAGCCTGCGGAGGAAATGGGATGTCCTCCTACCCTGTTTACTCTTTTCCTACAGGGAAGTGCCCCAGAAGGGAGTGGGCTTCAGCCCCTTTGAGCTTCTGTATGGGCACCCTGTACGCGGTCCTCTCAGCCTGGTGAAGGATGGTTGGGAGAAATCTCCCAGGAAACCCCCCCAGGATGTGGTGAGATACATGCTGGCCTTCAGGAGCCAAATGGCGAAGTTGTGGAAGCAAGCTTCTGACAACTTGGAGGCCAGCCAGGCAGTCATGAAGGAGTGGTACGACCACAACGCTCACCAGGTGGAACTGGAGCCTGGACAGAAAGTGTGGGTGATGGAGCCTGGAGAGCTTAGCGCCCTCCAGGATCGCTGGACAGGCCCCTTTGAGGTGTTGGAAAAGAAGGGTAAGGCCACATACCTGGTGGACCTTAAGACCCCTCGACAGCCCCTACGGGTGCTACATGCCAACCGACTCAAGCCCCACCATGAGAGGCCCGAAGTCATGCTGATGATGGTGACTGACGGGGGAGAGGAAGCGGAAAGCGAACCTCTCCCAGATCTCTTTTCGTCCCAAGAGAAGGATGGGTCAGTGGAGGGAGTGATTCTCTCTCCCACTCTCACTCCTGAGCAACGGGAAGACTGCCGCCAGATACTGGAGCAGTACTCTTCGTTGTTCTCCCTTGTCCCGGGAAGGACCCACCTGTGTACCCATGATGTGGACACAGGAGACAGCCCACCAGTGAAGTCCAAGACCTACCGGCTGTCTGACAAGGTGAAGGCTAGCATACATGGAGAAGTTGCCAAGATGCTAGAGCTGGGAGTAATTGAACCTTCCAACAGCCCTTGGTCCAGTCCGGTGGTGCTCGTGCCAAAAGCCGCACCACCAGGCACCACACCTGAACTGAGGTTCTGTGTGGATTACCGAGGACTGAATTCAGTGACAAGGACTGATGCTCATCCGATCCCTAGGGCGGATGAATTGATTGACCGGCTAGGAGCTGCCCAATATCTGAGTACCTTTGACCTCACTTCAGGGTACTGGCAGATCTCCTTGACAGATGGAGCAAGGGAAAGGTCAGCCTTCTCTACGCCTGAGGGACACTACCAGTTCTGTGTGATGCCCTTTGGGCTCAAGAACGCCCCTGCCACATTTCAGTGGCTGGTGAGCCAGGTCCTCTCTGGAATGGAGAGTTTCTCTGCTGCTTACTTGGATGACATTGCTGTCTTCAGTAGCAGTTGGGAGGACCATCTGCAGCATTTGCAGGCCGTTCTCCAGGCCCTGAGACAAGCTGGATTGACCATCAAAGCCAGCAAATGCCAGATTGGGCAGGGGTCGGTTGTGTACCTTGGACACTTGGTGGGTAGGGGGACTGTGCAGCCCCTGCAGGCTAAGATTGAGGCAATCATAGCCTGGGAACCCCCCAAGACACAGACTGAGGTCCGAGCTTTCCTGGGCCTCACAGGATACTACCGTCGCTTTGTGAAGGGGTATGGCACTATTGTAGCGCCCCTCACAGAGCTCACCTCCAAGAAACAACCTCGACGGGTAGTTTGGACAAAGGCTTGTCAGCAAGCCTTTGAAAAGTTGAAACAGGCAATGTGTGCGGCACCGGTCCTGAGGGCCCCAGACTTCTCCAAGGAGTTCATTGTCCAAACGGATGCATCAGAACATGGCATTGGGGCAGTGTTATCGCAACTCAATGAAGAGGGCCTGGATCAACCTGTAGTCTTCTTATCCAGGAGGCTGCTTCCCCGGGAACAGAAGTGGAGTGCCATTGAGAGGGAAGCTTTTGCGGTGGTGTGGGCTCTGAAGAAGCTGCGGCCATACCTCTTTGGCTCGCACTTCCTGGTTCAGACCGACCACCGACCCCTTCGTTGGCTGATGCAAATGAAGGGGGAAAATCCCAAGTTGTTGAGGTGGTCCATCTCCCTACAGGGAATGGACTTCCGGGTGGAACATCGGCCTGGAGTGGACCACGCCAATGCAGACGGTCTCTCCAGGTATTTCCGCCTTAGTGATGAGGACTCCCAAGGGGTTGGGTAGTTCTCCCCACTTTCAGCTGGGGGGGACGGGTGTTAGACCTGTCTGGCTTTTTGGCGAAGTCCCTCCTAATTTTTATTTATTTTGTCCCCTTTTTGCCCCTCATACCCTTGTTAATTTTTGTGTCTACTGACTTTTTGTAGGTGTTGGTCAGGGGGATAGGTGTTTTCTTCCCCCCTCATAATCTTTTACCTTAGGCCCAGAGGCCTGTTCTGACAGGAAAGTTGGCACCACCTAAAATGGTGGCCACCAACTGCCCCAACTGTCACCAACAGAACCTGGCCATAGCCTAACATAGGGCATTCCAGAACCTTCTGGTCCATTCTGGACCACTGAAGGGCAGCCTATATAAGGCGGAATGCGGGGCAGCCATTTTGTCTACCTGTGGAAGTCAGCTGGAGGACAGGCTGTAGCCAAGGGTGGGAGAGGTTAGACATAGGGTTGACCTCCTAGATAGGGAAGCTGCCTTGGGTTGTCACCTCAAAATCCCCCTTTTGGGTTATTTGTCCTGACCCCGCTGTGAAGGATTACTGGAGACCCTGGGCGCCTAGCTTGCCCCTTGTCCAAACTGTACAGGGGAAGTTCGAGGAGAAGGAGACTGCAGTGCTGCGGTGCGCAGTCCTCTGCCCAGCAGAAAGAGACTCAGGAAGGATAACCTTCCTCCCTAAAATCCCAACCCCTTCTTCAACTCAAGTGCTAAAAGGACTTTGTGAGGAGAACTGGGTACAGAATCAAGCCAGCGCTGTCCCTACCTTCCTGGGTGCTGGGGAAGGCTGGTGTACTGAGGAGCCCTGGCTGGATCTGCAGACAACTGATCCCGGGAGTCCTTGGTGGAAGGCATCAAGCGTTCTGGAAAAGCGCCCAACCCCGGGATCCACTGAGCCTGGGAAGCTTGTCAGGGCTTCCCTTCGAACGCGGGACCCCGGGGGCACCTTCCGCGCTCCAGTCGCGTTACCGAGTAGAGTCCCGGTTTACAAAGAAGAGCCTGGGCGAGACGCTTTGCTAAGGCGCAATCGCGCATGCCCAGTCGGCTGTAATATTCCCTCAGGAGGGGCCTAGGTCCGAGCAGGCCCGGTGCGGTGTCGCTTCTCCCCCGCGCATGCGCAGGAGAGCCCGGGGGCGTGTGGAAGCGCTGAGGAGAGCTGTCCGGAGGCAGCCTCGGCGAGTGGCAGAGATCAAGTGGGGCGCCGAGGGACAGATCCTGGACGGTGAGGAGCAGCCCTGTGCCGAGGCTGCATCACCTTGTCTGCGCTCCGTTTTCTGTTTGCTGAAGAGGTCTCTGCTCCTCTGAGAGGGAGCGAGGGGGCCGAGTAACAGCGGTGAAGCGCCCTCGAGTCCAGAGGGTGAGCGGAGGACTCGACTGCTGCCTGCTCCTACAAGTAAGCGGGGAGGAGTGAGGGGAGGCGAGGGAGAGCTGGTTAGGCCTCCTTTTCGTCTGGTTTCCTTCCCACACTGGTTGAGCCTGAAAGGAAGAAGGAGGGGGGAGAGCCTGGAAAACGAGGGGCTTAACTGTGGAAAAACTACCTATAACAAGGAGCCTGGTTAGCTGAGGGGTGCAAAGAATATAAGAGTCCCAGTCAACCCCCTGGCTCTTGTTCATTAATGACAGTTGGCCCCCCTCTGATGGAGTAGAGTGTCTGAAAGGCAAAATAGAAGCCCATTGCATCATTAACTGTCCTATGGACTTAGAAGGGTTATCTACCAGACCTGGTTGTGGTGCGTATTCAACTGTAATGAGCTATTGGAATTAATTATCAAACTGCATAGTAATTTAAGAGTGTTATTGCTATTGCTGAGAACAGTTATAGAGTATAGGTCATCTTTAGAAACTATGCCTAATTAAGCGCTAGAAATGCTAGGAATGTACAGCTGATGATTTAAGCTAGCACCTTGACAGAATCTGTAACAAATTCCCTGACTAATAAGATTTGTGCTTTCATCTCATAAGGAAATCTACTTGTATTTAGGTGGCGCTGGGGTTTTTCCTCCCAAGGTTCTAGCAGAGTGATAAATAACCTGATTGATTCTAAGGTACAGTTTATCCTAATGTACAAGTGTAATAGGAGTTCAGGGATATAGCCACTGCTTTAAAGACAACGTGTTAATCTGCTATTAATTTCAAAAGTGTAACTGCTGATTCTAAAAGTGATTTGAAATGTTTTGAGCTAATTACATGTGAGCTACTTATATTTGACAACACAGAGAACATTATTTTTATATAAAGCAGTACGTATTTTCACATAATTTTGGTGTAGTGTTTTCTTTTTGAGTGCTATTGCGTGGAATTACTTTTGGGTGGTCTGCAACCTTTACACTGTGCCTCTGAATGTTAGTCTTGCCCTAGGCCAGGCTACCTAATTCCAACAAGGAGGGACTACCCAAAGGGCTGACCGGTCTAACACCCGTCCCCCCCAGCTGAAAGTGGGGAGAGCTACCCAACCCCTTGGGAGTTCTCTTCACTAAGGCGGAAATACCTAGAGAGACCGTCTGCATTGGCGTGGTCCACTCCAGGCCGATGTTCCGCCCGGAAGTCCATTCCCTGTAGGGAGATGGACCATCTCAACAGCTTGGGATTTTCTCCCTTCATTTGCATCAGCCAACGAAGAGGTCGGTGGTCGGTCTGCACAAGGAAGTGCGAGCCAAACAGGTATGGCCGCAGCTTCTTCAGAGCCCATACCCCCGCAAAGGCTTCCCTCTCAATTGCACTCTACCTCTATTCTCGGGGAAGCAGCCTCCTGGACAAGAAGACAACAGGTTGATCCAGACCCTCTTCATTGAGCTGCGATAACACTGCCCCAATGCCATGTTCTGATGCGTCTGTTGGGACAATGAATACCTTGGAAAAATCAGGAGCCCTGAGGACTGGAGCAGCACACATTGCTTGTTTCAAGGTGTCAAAGGTTTGCTGACAAGCCACTGTCCAGACTACCCGTCGGGGTTGCTTCTTGGAAGTGAGTTCAGTTAAGGGTGCCACAATGGTGCCATACCCTTTTACAAAGCGACGGTAGTAACCTGTGAAGCCCAGGAAAGCTCGGACCTCCGTTTGGGTCTTGGGGGCTCCCAGGCCATGATAGCCTCAATCTTCGCCTGGAGGGGCTGCACCATTCCCCTGCCCACCAAGTGGCCTAGGTACACCACCGACCCCTGCCCGATCTGATATTTACTGGCCTTGAATGTCAAGCCAGCCTGTTTCAGGGCCTGGAGAACAGCTTGTAGATGACACAAATGGTCCTCCCAGCTGCTGCTGAAGACGGCAATGTCATCCAGATAAGCAGCGGAGAAGGCCTCCATCCCGGAGAGGACCTGGTTCACCAGCCGCTGAAAGGTGGCAGGAGCATTCTTGAGCCCAAAGGGCATTACACAGAACTGGTAGTGGCCCTCAGGCATGGAGAAGGCTGACCTTTCCTTTGCTCCATCTGTAAGGGAGATCTGCCAGTACCCAGAAGTGAGGTCAAAGGTACTCAAATATTGGGCAGCTCCCAGCCGGTCAATGAGTTCATCCGCCCTAGGGATCGGATGAGCATCAGTTTTGGTCACTGAATTCAGTCCCCCGGTAATCCACACAGAACCTTAGTTCTGGAGTGGTGCCCGGTGGGGCAGCTTTTGGTACCAGAACCACCGGACTGGACCAGGGGCTACTCGAAGGTTCAATTACTCCTAGCTCCAACATCTTAGTGACTTCACTGTGGATGCTGGCCTTTACCTTATCTGACAGCCGGTAGGTCTTAGACTTCACAGGTGGGCTGTCTCCTGTGTCCACATCATGGGTACACAGGTGGGTCCTTCCCGGGATAAGGGAGAACAGCGAGGAGTACTGCTCCAGGACCTGGCGGCAGTCCTCCCGCTGTTCAGGAGTTAGGGATGGGGAGAGAATCACTCCCTACGCCGACCCATCCTTTTCCTGAGACGAAAATAGATCAGGGAGAGGCTCACTCTCCTCTTCCTCTGCTCCATCGGTCACCATCATTAAAATGCCCTTGGGCCTCTCATGGTGGGGTTTGAGGCGATTAGCATGGAGCATCCGCAGGGGCTGCCGGGGGGTCTTCATATCCACTGAGTAAGTTGCCTTCTCCATCACCTCAAAGGGGCCTGCCCAGCGATCCTGGAGGGCACTAAGCTCACAAGGTTCCATCACCCACACTTTCTGGCCAGGCTCCAACTCCACAGGGTGAGCATCGTGGTCATACCACTCCTTCATCACTGCTTGGCTGGCTTCCAAGTTGTCAGAAGCTTGCTTCCACAACTTAGCCATTTGCCTCCGGAAGGCCAGCATGTAGCTCACCACATCCTGGGGAAGCTTCCTGGGAGTCTTTTCCCATCCGTCTTTCACCAGGCTGAGAGGTCCACGCACAGGGTGCCCATACAGAAGTTCGAAGGGGCTGAAGCCCACTCCCTTCTGTGGCACTTCCTGTAGGAAAACAACAGACAGGGTAGGAGGACGTCGCATTTCCTACGCAGGCTCTCAGGCAGACTTCTGATCATGCCTTTCAAGGTTTTGTTGAACCTTTCCACTAGGCCATTGGTCTGTGGGTGGTAAGGAGTGGTGAACCGGTAGGTAACCCCACACTCCTTCCACATAGCCCGCATGTAAGCTGACATGAAGTCGGTCCCCCTGTCGGACACAACTTCCTTGGGGAAACCCACTCGGGTAAAGATCCCCATCAGGGCCCTCGCCACTGCAGGTGCAGTAATGGTCCTCAGACGGATTGCCTCTGGGTACCGTGTGGCGTGATCCACCAGAACCAGGATAAACCTGTGACCAGCGGAAGTTGGTGGATCCAATGGCCCCACAATGTCGATGCCCACCCTTTCAAAGGGGGCGCTAACGACAGGAAGTGGTTCCAGGGGAGCTTTCAGCTTTAGCCCTGTTTTCCCACTGGCTTGGCTCGACACACATGTCCGGCAGTAAGTGTCGGACGCCACCTTCATCTGAGGCCAATAAAAGTGGGGGACAAGCCAGGCAAAGGTCTTGTCCTGACCCAAGTGTCCTGCCATGGGTATCTCATGAGCCAGTTCTAAAGGAAAGGCTCGGTAACGTTGAGGGACAACCAAGGCCCGTGACGAACCGTGCACTGGTGCCTTTGGCTCACTGTAGAGGAGACCATCCTCCCAGTAAATATGGTAGTTCCCCGTAGTGTTACCCGCTGCCTGGGCTGCGGCCTGTCGCCTCAGTCCCTCAAGGGTAAGGCACTCCTTCTGGCCCTTACAAAACTCCTCCCTGGTAGGTCCTCCTTCCACATGCCACTCGGCAGGGATAGGTAGGTTCTCCAGGGAGACAACCTCCCCCTCCGCGGACTCCTGGTCCACCACCGCAGGTGGCCTATCCGTCTCACGGGCGTGGATGCCGAGGCAGGCTTCTCTTGTCCCCGAATCTTTCCCTTTCTGGCAGCTGGCTGTGCCTTTGTCCCAGGCTCCAGCCCAAGCGAACTCCCCCTCCGGGTAGTCACGGACCTTGTGCTGGCACAGGCCCAGTCAGGTGTACCCAGCATCTCAGAATGAGTCCGGTATTCCACCTTCTTCCAAGCATTGTGCTCCATATTATTCCCCAACAGACAATCAACTGGCACGGCAGGGCTTACAGCAACTCGAAGTAGACCTGCAACCCCTTCCCACTCAAATGGAACCTCGGCCACCGGGTAGTGACCCATTCTGCCGTCAGCCATCGCGGCGGGTGGAGTACATGTTGGATCACCTGCTCTGGAGACACCAGATGACTCCTTACCATAGTCATACTGGCTCCTGTGTCTCTCAGAGCTTCCCCTCTTTGGCCATTGATGGTGACCCACTGCCCATACTTGGTGGTATTTGAGGGCACCTGGATCTTAGGAACCATCTCCCGATCTCCCAGGGACACTAAAGTGACTCAGCTCTGGAAAACATTTTTCGAGTAGGTGCTCTTTTAAGATTAGATCATACAACCCCTCGTAGTCTCCACCTCTCTGCCTTGCACCCAACCCTCTAAGGCCTTTTTGGCATAATCTATGAAATCCACCCAATTCTGTGTAGCCAGTTTGTGGCTGTTCCTGAATTTTTGTCGGTACTTCTCAGGGGTCAGCCCAAACTTTCTTATCAGTGCCACTTTCATGGTGGGGTAGTTAGTCTGCTCCTCCGTTTCTAGGGCCAGAAGCGCATCCCTTCCAGCGGGAGGCATATATTTATACAGGCCACCCCCGTGTGTCTTTCCAATATCCCATGGGCTCTTAGCGAGACCTCATAGGCAGCCAACCATTTCGCAATGTCGTCCCCTGCACTGTAGCTGGCGACTACGTCTTTTGGCAAATAGGGTCGTGGTTCCCTGGCTATCTCTTTGGGTTCGCTGCCACCAACAGGAGCACTAGGAGTCCCTATTTGCAGGGCCTTGAGGTATAACTCCTTTGAACTCCATTCATGAGCCAGCCTCTGTTCCTCCCTCTCCTTCTCCATCTTAGCTAACTCCCACTTCAACTGCCTTTCCTCTCTTTGGTCAGCTAATTCTGCTTCGGTTAAGCTCCTCACAGAGACACTGCTGCCCTCCCTCGAAAGTGTCCTAGGACCTTGCAGTAGGTTCCCCCTTTCGGTTTGGTACAATTCATCCACTCCGATGACAGTGTCCCAATCCCCCTCTTCCTCCTCCTTCTTCCCATCTGAATGTGCTTCCACCCATGCCCTCAAGCTAGTTTGAAGTTCACTCTTTTTCGCACCTCGCTTGAAAAACGCCCCCTTTCTCTGACACAATTCTCTGAGTTGTGCCGCAGTATAGGTCTCCAACTCTTCCAAATCAAATTCCATTTTGCCAACAGGGTATCAAACAGCCACTTATAAGAATTCAAGGAAGGGTATCACGTGAGGGTTTCCTCCACCCACCACCAGGAAAGAATTTGGAAAAGCAAAACTGTAATTAGGGAGTCCGCTAGGAGAAAACTCCAGGTGTAGGTTTGTGGAGCACACTAGGCTACTGCTAAGTGGATGCAAGCATAAGCTCTATCCCACCACTGAACACCAATATGTTGGACCTGGGGTCACCAGTCCACATAGGGTAGCCTGGCACAGAGTGAAAGGACTTATCTCAAAGGCAATCGTGTTATGCTTGCGTCGCACTTATCACAGTAACCCAGCACCCATCCACTGAAAGAAGACACCACACCTTGTTAGAAAAATAGAAATGCTTTATAGAAATCTTTTGATAGGTTTACTCCTTCAGTAGTTCAACCTTATAATGCATTAAGCACTTCCACCTTTACTTATTTGCATAAATAGAGCACCACTTTGTTTTGTCTTACATGTTACACTTATTCACCAAATACAAAAGAACTCAGGGAAACTCTTGGCACTTCAGGCTTCCAGCAGTTATTTTACATTAACATCTCACCATTTTACTCATAGTGTACTTGACTCTGAGTTTACACCCCATGTTCCAACTTTCATTTTACTAAGAATCTCCCTTTAGCCCTTGTTTTACGTCAGGGCAAAACGGTTCCAACCACATCCCATACAAGTATTGGCTTACTCAAGTTTGACTCAGGCTAGTGGGAGATTTTGTCACTGTCCATTGCTAAAGCACCATAGCCAAAGTCAGTAAATATTAGCCGCTAGCATACATCAAAGAAAAGTCCCCAATGACATTAGTGGATTGCAACAACATGGCACCCTAAATGCAGTTTCCCTTTTAGTTTCACCTTCTTCTCACTTTCACATAAGCGTAGGGAGAGGGTTGTCAAAGTTAGTGTACATTCAAAGGTGTTAACCCTCCTCCCTTGAAGGCACTGCTACATTCAGTTCTTTTTCCCTAACTAACACTGTGTTATGATGATGCCACAGTTCTCCCTCAGTTTTCCGGCCTGCTATGCGTGAAGGGAGAGTTCTCAGAGAGGATTCAATACCCTCTGTTTCCCAGCCTGCTACCCTGCTTACTTTACAACCGGACCATCCGGCCGATGCCAGCAGTCTGAGGGATCACGGCGACAAACCGGGGAGTGTAGGGGTTAATTCTGGCCCGGTATGCTAAAGGCGGCCACATCCATACAGGGAGAGTCCGTGGTAACTGGAGTGCCTCAGTGCTTGTGAGTCCCTTCCTCTCCACGCCCCTCGGAGGTCCGGGCTCCTCCCTTCCCGGCCTCTCTCACTCTTGCCTTTCCCCTTCCGGGCTCAAATCCTCAGCGCCGGGTCAGCTCCGATGACAGAACATCCTGCGGACTCGAAGGCTTCTCTCCGTCGGAGATCAAGTCTCGCACGGGGCCGTCTCTCACCCGACCTCGGCTACTTCACCTACGGCTCTCACTGGGAGCTCAGGTCGGCCTTGGTAAGTCTACAGCCACGAAGAGAGAGGGGGGGGGGCAGATTCTGGCCAGGCTCACAGTCGCTGAGGGGAATCTCTATGCCCTGCCTTTAGAAACCACCAGGTAGGGAATTGACTTCACGGGAGTTCTTTTTGTGGTAATCCCCGATATAAGTCAGTTCCTGCCACGCTTACTTTTCAGATCTACATAGATCTTTTCTAGCGATCCTTACTGGGGGAAAGTCTCTCTTCTCTGGTACCTCAAGTATGTTGTGAGGAGACGGCTCTGCCGGGTCAGATCCACGGTTGAGGGGGGGTATCAGACAGTAAAGAGGAAGCAGCCCCCAGAGGCTGTCAGACCCTCTACCGCGTGCCCACCTCCTCGCTCCTCAGCCTGGACTCCAGCTCGCCCTTGACCTGAGTACCACCTCTCCTCAGCTCAGCTCTCTCTACAAAATGGCCGCACAGCATTCCAATATTTATAACCTAGGACCAGAGGGTCTAGAGTGGACTCATATTACCCAATGGCCCCAAGCCCTGAGGTAGCACTTGGCAGTTGGCAGGCACCATTTTGTAAAAGATCAACTCCATCACCTCCATTTTAAAAGAGCACCTGTGCCCCTTCATGGTGTAAAAAACAATAATAAGGCACCCAGAGCTCTAAGAACAACACCAAAAATTGTAGTGGACACAAAAAATAAAAAGAAAAATTAGGAGGCAAAAAGGAAAAATAGGAGGGACTACCCAAAGGGCTGACAGGTCTAACACTCTCACAGTCGTGGCGGCGGATTATGTTCCGTATAGGACGCAGGAAGTTCCAATTAAAGCTTGGCAGCTCGGAGTTTGGTTTAATGGCGCCCTACCCCACACTTTATTGGCACCTAGATTAGGTCCTTTATCGATACCAGATGCAACCATTCCTGTCTTAGCTGGATTAACGCCGCATCCTAATGCGGGGGCGATTCCAGTAGCTGAGTTAAGGCGCCTACATACGGTCGCAATTGCGGTCATTAGGGACTTAGTGCAATTTATTAGCCACAACGTCCAGGGTGGGGCTCCTGGTGTGCAGGCTCTTCCAGTAGGATCGAGCGGTTTGACGCTCAGTCCCCGTGATGGTTAATGCAGTAATGGGCAAGCGTCCCCAGGATAAGGATGAAATGCCTTTCTGGCTTGCTGAAAAGTTTGATCAGCTGGAAGCAGTATTTCCCAATACGTCTCCTGTGGAGAAATTACTGGAGCCACCAATCACCATAAAACACTTTTTGGTGTAGTAAAAGAGCTGGCGGGCTCTAAAATAGTCGCTAGCCCTCCTCCCCTCAACCAACAGCAGTGCGATAATCTCGCCCTTTTTTTCACTGGAAAAATTGAAAAAATTCAGCAGGAATTAGCCAAAACCAACTTAAGTAGACCACAACAAGACCCCTTTACTACTTCAACCAGTGACCCACCTGTCACCTCTACCCCCCTAACTTGGCACTCACCTCTACTTTCACAGCCCATCTCGACCACTGGCCTCTATTAAATATGGAAGGACTAGTAACTATCTTAGGTAACATCAAATCTGGCTCGCCTAGAGATCCCCTCCCTATTTCCATTATGAAACAGTTAGATACTCCCCATCTGCAGATTATTCTAAGCACTCTGAATACCTCTTTGATAAACTCATCTGTGCCATCACTCTGGAAAAATGCGATGGTCACTCCGCTTCTGAAAAAACCTACGGCAGACCCTAAAGTTCTGGCCAACTACAGAGCCATCTCCCTTCTGCCCCTCTTTTCCAAAATTCTGGAAAGACATGTTCATGCTACTCTTTCACAGTACATTGAAACCAATAATTCTCTCCACCCTTCGCAGTCAGGTTTCCGTACTGGCTTCTCCACAGAGACAGCACTTTTGGGAGTCACTGAGAGGCTTCGTCAAAATCTCGATGCCGGACAAACTGTAGCACTCATTCTGTTAAACCTCAGTGCAGCATTCGATACCATCTCCCATGAAGTACTTATTCAAACTCTGAAATTGTCTGGCTTATGTGGTGCTGTCCTGGATTGGATCACCTCCTTTTTAAACAACCATACCTTTCAAATTACCTCGACTGTAGCATGCTCTAAAACCTTCACCTCCCCGTATGGGGTGCCTCAGGGCTCAATACTGCTGAACAGGCTGGTCTAACCCTCTTCACCTATGCGGATGACTCCTATCTTAAACATGGTCTCAGTTGTATCTCCAACTGGATGACGCAGAATCATCTGAAGCTTAACGGTGAAAAAACGGAGGTCCTCATCCTAGGCAAGCAGAAAGACCTTTGGTGCCGTGCTCACTGGCCGGCAGAGATGGGAAACCTCCCCACACCTAGCAGCCATGTTCGGAATTTGGGCGTCATTGTCGACGACACGCTTTCTATGAACCAACAAACCGTCAAAATAACCGCGCTTTGTTTTACTATCCTAAAATGTCTCAGGAAAATACTATGGATGTTACATGTTTACACTCAAACAGTGGTCCACGCCCTAGTCACATCTCGACTTGACTACGGCAAGATTCTTTACCTTGGCTCAAACAAAGCTGTGATCCGGAGACTTCAGTTAGTCCAAAACTCTTCAGTCAGACTTCTCTGCAAAATTCCCAGGGCCTCCCCCATTTCTGGACATCTTCGCAACCTTCACTGGCTCAGGGTGGAGAACCGGATTAAGTTTAAAGCCCTGAGCTACATGTTTAAGATCAAGGCCGGCACTGCCCCTCACTACCTTCAAGCGCTTGTTCGTCTCCATTTTCCCTCTCGTCACCTACGGTCCAGTAGCATGGGCAATTTCTTAGTACCCAGAGTTAAACTCTCCAGAATGGGAGATGGATCCTTTACTTACCTTGGCCCCTCTCTCTGGAATGCCTTGCCCACTAACATTCGCGAAGAAACTGACTACGTCCACTTTCGCCGAACACTTAAGACCTGGCTTTTTAATCAATAATTCATACTGTTTGCCCGAGATGTTGATCCACGTCCGTTATGGCGCCGGGAAACCCTTTTTGGGTAGCTGAGCGCCTTACAAATCCAATAAATAAATAAAAATAACTAAATAAACACAGGATTCTTACAATATGTTTGTCCAAGGAATTGGTGCCCGAAGCCGGTGACTGTGAATCTTGGGGTAAAATCTTTGCGGCAGTCTATAAGAGGTGTTTCGGCACACCGCCAAGGACTGTCCTGCTAACTGTCATTAAGCGTGTTCAAGATGAACATGGACCTGTGGCTGCGGTTGAGTTGGGGATGAGGCTCTGTGGCTCATTTGATGTAGTTTCCAATCTAGCCCTTGCTAATGTCAAGGGAGATGCGGTAAGCTTTCAAGTGGCGAATGCTTTGCAGACTGTTCCAGACGCCGACAAACCCATACAGTTGCCGAGAATAATTACGGGGGATTATAAGACCGTGGACGTAATAGTTTAGGTGTGAAGCCTTTCGCTACTAAAGAGAAGAAACAAACACAGGCTGCTAAGTCTGATAATTCAGAACAGCCTAAATCTCAAAAACAAAATTGGACTAAAAACAAAAAACCGGGTAAGCAACAGAAACAGGAGTCACACCCTGCATCACCTGAAGGAGTATATGATTTGCGCGACCGCACTACGATTAAGTCATCTGATCGATTTCAAGTTGCTGATCAACATTCTCCTCGTTCTTTACAGGACACATTGGCCTCATCAACCGGTGGTGGTGGAGGCGGCGGAAGAGGTCGGGGTGGCCCACAGAATCGCGACCAGCCCCGCCCGAAAGACAGGAAAGGGCAAGCAGGACGATTCTACACCGAGAAGACCCCAGTTTCAGAAAAAGAAAGTCGCCGTTTTAACAGCGAGATATGCCACAGATAATGAGAACGCAGCTTTGGAATCTGACACGGGCCCTGACGTTGTTGGACAGCACAGCGGAGATTACCATAATTTGAGTAAGCCTGCGTCCACTACTGAAGGTGACAGCGACTGATCAGTTTGCTGTTGTTGAGACAGCTGACACTAGAGTAGGACCCCCTGAAAGGCTTTTTGAGATTGTTATTAACATAGGAGACATGCAACGTACTGTAAAAGGGGTATTTTGGCGAGATTTACCATCTACTTATGATATTTTGTTAGCGGAGGCTGACTGGCCCCCACCTTTTGTGCTCACTGCTCTAAGAGGGGAGAGGTAATCCTCCCTAGTTTCGCGAACACAGTCCCGAAGGAGCATGCGCAGAATTTGGCAGAAGAGTGGGCTAAGGCGCTAGCGCCAGCTTTGTACCGTACTCACTGTGGTTGGGATAGATTGTCACCCCACCATTAGATTCCTTTGCGGTCGATGCCACAACCTCAATATCCCATGCGATGAGAAGCGAAAGCTCCAGTGGCAGAAATCCTTGAACAATTGTAATATCAGGGAGTTATAGAAACTTGTGTGTCTCCGATGAATAACCCACTTTTTACTGTAACCAAGCCTGACGGTTCATATCGTTTGGTATTGGATTACCGGCATTTAAACTTGCATTGCCGTACCTGTGCAGTACAGAATACTCACGGCTCGGCCTTAGTGGATAGTCTTGTGAGTAAACGTTTTAAAACAACACTTGACATTTCCAACGTTTTTTTTGCCCATAACTTGTCTGAATTGAGTTCTCAATGGACTAGTTTTACCAGTGGTGGCAGACAGCTTAAATTTAAGCGCCTAGCTATGGGTTACAAAAATAGCCCGGGTGTGTTTGCTGCCCGTATAGTGTACTTGTTGGAAACAATGGATCCAGATGCATGTTCATATGTTGATGATATATATCTCACCGATGATGAACTTTGGCAGAATCTGAGCCGAGTGGACCACATAATTGGCTGTTTTGCAGACTTCGGCTATAAATTCAACTTTGCAAATTCTCATATTGCAGAGTTTACAGTGTTGTTTTTGGGTTACGAACTCAATAATGAGGGCAGAGGCTTAGCCCCGCACTTTTTGGAGAAATGTGCACAATTACGCGCTCCAACAACGCTGAAAAAACTACAGTCTTTGCTGGGATTTTTAAATTTTGGGCGTACGTATATTCCCGATTATGCCCAGCGTATCAAGCCTCTGTATGCTTTGATACAACCAACTTTTACCAAATCATGCTGGCTGCCGGAACATTCAGCCCTTTTGCAATCTTAGAAGGCTGACCTTCTTGAATCAAAATTCTTACTGACTCGTGATAACCACACTAACCTGGTGATTAGAATCGTACCCGGGGCGGTGGGTTTCACGTACCTTACCTTTAATGAAGGTGACACAGTACCTATTGCTTACAAGTCACACTTTTCACAGCAGTGAAATGGCGATTCTGAAGGAATGCGCACTGCCGCAGGGAAAACGCATGTTAGTTGTTACCCCGTATCCTGCCTAGGAGGGAGTGACGAAAGCCAGTGTACCGAATTCTAAAGCTTTGCACCCACGGTGGATACAATGGGCCACGTCATTGACGTCTCCGGATGTCACGTTTATCTTTGATGCTTCCTTGCAGTCACAGGAGTGCTTACAGTGTGAATTCGTTCATCCTGCTCCCTTGACAATGCGCCCTTTGGAAGAGTTCCATTGTATCATTTACACTGACGGTTCTGTGCAAGTGGCGCATGGGTCTAAGCACGCATATGTCTCGGCCTGCACGATTGTGGTGGGTACCATGGTGAATGGAGAGTTCAAGTCCGATGTTGTGCATTCACAGACATTAGGGGTCTGTACAGCCGAATTGGCAGAGCTACGTGCTCTCTTGCTTGCATTGGAGTACGCAGATCCTAGTGTGACTACTCTTATTGTGACTGATTCTTATTACTGTGTACAGTCATACAATAATCTATTCTTTTGGGGTCAGAATGAATATTGAGACTCCAAAGGTAGCACAATAAAACATAAAGTGATCTGGGTTCGAGTGGCTGAACTTAAAAAGCAACTGCCGCTTGTGTATGTAGTTCACACTCTTGGTCATCAGCGCATAGGAGTACACGCTGTTGGCAACAGCTTAGCCGATGAGGCCGCAAAATCAGCAGTATCGACATATATGGTTGCAGCAGTTACACGTTCCAAAAGTAAGATTGATAATGATATCTTGGCTGCTATAGCCGCTACTGTGAATGGAAGTAAATGTCCTACAGGATTCCCTTTCTAAGTACTCATATCACTTAAGTCCCAAAAATGTTCCTTTTGTGAAGATACCAGACGTTGGTGACAGAGTGATTCCCAACACAGACCGCAGACACTCACTGATTACAGCTGCACATGAAGGTGTTGCGTCCGCTCATGCAGGCGTTTCGTCTACTGTAACTCAGTTACAGCCACGTTTTTGGTGGCGGGAACTGTATCAACAGACGCGAGATTATGTCCTCCAATGTGACATTTGTCAGCAGATTAAGCCTTCAACGGCTGCGCGTCCGCCCCAGACACAGTTGTACATTTAGAATAAACCACCTGGGTGTGTTTATTTGGACCACTGCGGTCCTTTTTCTTCTGATACTGCGTATAAGTACATCTTCGTTGCAGTTGACTCATGCACACGCTTTGTTTGGGTGTGGCCGCAACGCAGCGCTGATTCACGGACTGTCATAAGAGACTTGCGTATCTTTGTAGGGATTTTTGCATGTGGTACCTTCCATTCCGATCAGGGTCCAGCGTTCGCCTCTAAGGCGTACAAGGATGCCATGAGTTCCCTGGGGGTCCACGTCAAGTTTTCGTCTCCGTACCGACCTGAGGGTAATAGTGTTGTGGAGCGAATGAACCGTGATAGAAAGCAGTCTTTGACGGCCCGAGTTATAGGCACTGGCAGGAACAGGCTAGACCATCTTGGTGGCATACAGCGTGCACTTAATAATCTCCCTAGAAGGTCTCTGGGTGGGCGGACCCCATACAAAATGCTCTTTGGTATCAAAATGTTCGTCCCGGACCTTGAGGGTCTAGACCCAATGGCGGTCGATGACGTGGATGAACATTGTCATGTTTTGCAGAATCTACAAAAGACCAGAGACAGTCTTGCAAAGGAACACTTGCCTTCCTCATATGATGCTGCGTTGCAGATCCCGGTAGTTGGCTGGCTTACCCGAAGGTTGGAGAACTGGTCCGAAAGAAGATCGAGAACAAGAAATAATTTGGTACCTCGTATCGAGCTCCAGTTCCTGTACTTGGCGTGCAGGGCACAAGAACAGTCATTTTACCTCCACTTCCAGGTCGTAAAGAAAAAAGGTATATCTCTATTGACAATGTCAAGGTACACAGAGTGGCCGATACTCCTTAGCATGGCGCCTGCATTTTCCGTGCCGGCACTGCAGAGAAATTCTCTTTTGGTTCCAGCTCCTAGGAATGTGCCCGAAGTTACTATCGAGATGCATGTGATTTCAAATCCCTTATTAACTGACATTCCCGATACAATTATTGATGAACCTGATTACGCGTATCCCACAACTTTATCGATGCCTGATTTTACAGACTCGAGTAGCTAATGAGTCCAGATTTTCATTTGAAACTGCCTCTTCCACATCCAAGACCCCTTCCAGGATTGCTGTTTTTGTTCATTGGTTTAAAAAAATGTTTTTGATTCCCCCTTGGACTTACATCTGGATGGTCCTCTTTTCTATTTTTTTGTTTGTCCGTAGGTTTTGTGATATATTTTTACCGTTTGGTAAATGGACATTATGTAGAGGAAAGAACTGTGATACGTCCTCTTAATGGAACATTGGCTCCGCACTCTTCGTCCCACATCCACAGATCCCGGAGAGATTTAGACTATGTTAATATTACTGCCTGGCCCGTCCTGGATGGTATAGTTTGGGGCGCAGTCGAATTTCAGATTCATGGTCCGACAGAAGTCGTTAATGTCCCTAATGTGTTACGAGTTTCCATGGGGGATGTAATTAAACAAAATATACGTGCTGATGATTGGGATGTACAAGCTAATCAAGCTTTGTTTTCAGATTTGAAATATTTTGCTGCCTTCGATGCTGAAGATTTATATTCAGATTCTGCTAATTATGGTGAATTATACTGTTACCAGGACTTTGGCAATCATTACCTGCATGACGCAAACACGAGAAGAAATGTAGTAAATTATACTCAGTGGGAACATTGCCCAGCCCCTATAGAAGGCAGTTCTAAGGCTCTTTTAAAGAGATTTACATATTTTACAGATTTTAATCAGACAAATCAAGATGCATTTTATTCTAAGTTAAAGGAAAATTCCTCTTCCAAAGTTAGACTAACTCACACTAAACTGTTATATTCCAAGTCCTTTCTTGACCAGTTGGCAATAGGGGGCTATGAATTGTGGAAAGATACTATTGATCTTAAATCTGTTTGGGGTTCTAAAAGTTGGCAAGTGCAAGGCACAGAGGCTTTGCACCATGCATGTCTCATCCCGAAACATATGTTGTTTTTGAATTCTACTGTTTCACAGACTACTTGCTTTGGATTGGCTACACCTGAAAAATTAAATGCCCCTACTTTTCCTGATTTAGGAGAATACCAGGGATGGGATGATTTTACAGAATTATCTATCCGGGATTTACAAAAATTAATGCTGAATTCTTCATTTAAAATTTCAAGCATTAATCCCACTAGTTGGTTGCTTTGGCACAAAAGTGCTGATTCCTGTCAACGTCGTTTTTTGGGTCTAGCTCCTGGTTATAAACAAGTTACGACGGATCCCAGATTCCTGTGTGACCATTCTGTAACTACTTACTCAGTAGGGAAGTTGTGTCAGAATTGGCTCAAACACTCCACTTTGGCTTCTGTTAAGATGCATTTGTCAAAATTGACGGAGGATGTTGATCTGAATGACTTTGTGAAAGGCTCTGCAACTGGCAGATCCAAGAGATGGATTTATGCTGTTTATAATGAAATTTGGAAGCTATCGCAAGTTGAAGCTGCTTTACGTTTGAGAGCTATTGATCAAGCTAATTTAGAAAAAGTGCTTGCTGTAGTAGATAATCGTCTTAACACGCTTTCTTCCCGCATGTACACATTAGATAATATTGTTTCATCTGTAGTTGATATTGTACAAGAAGATGTGTCTGTTTTATTTCATGGTCAAAATCAGCTGCGTTCTATTATGCAGTTTGCTTGGACTTTACAGACGTTAAAGGCAGGGCGAGTTCCTTGGGACTATATAAATACGTCCTCGTTATTTGCCCCTTTTAATTTAACTGAAAAACAACAGTTTATGTCAATGAAGGATGCAACGTTTTCTATGTTGCATATTGAAAAGTTAGAACCACTGCCTTGTTCTATTGCTGAATACAATTCTGCAGTATGGCTTATACATGGGTTAATTACACTCCCGTTTTCACTTTTTAAATTTGATAATTGCATGAAGTATTATGCTATAGGCCGTTACAAACCATTGGGGAGTGCTTATCTCCATGAAGTTTGGTCTCTGCCATTTACATACAGATGCCTGAGGGAGGGTAAAGAAGTTTATTTGAATGGGGAAGACTGCACAGTTTCGCCTGACCGTTCCCTGGTGTGTAGGAATATTCAAATTCATGGTTCTTGTAATGAGAACGCGAGTAATCTGGCGTGTGTTTTAAAAGGCACACCTACACCTGCTATCGAGCCGACATTTACATTGCTGGCAAATGGTAGTTATTTACTATTAAACAATGAAGATTGCTGTGGGATGATTTCCGGCATTCCTTACGTAGTTACCGTCAGTGAAAGGGTAATCTGCTGTAAAAATGTTTTATTTCCGCCCCGCGTAGGAAGCTGGATGTTTACATCTGGCCGTCGATTCTGACCTGGGAGGCAGAGTTCAACAAACTGAGTCAAATCAGAGCTCTATTGTCCCAAAAAGAAGTTGCCCTCACATCTGCTCGTGAAACATTTGTCCTTCACGTGGCCAACACCCGCACAGAAGTCTAACCTTTATTGAATACGGACATGCCCTTACATTTTGGGGAGTTAATTCATACTATCTTTAATGCCTCCTCGACTACGGGGCTGGCTCATGTTTTTTAAACTTGTTAGTGGCCTTGTCACTTCCTTTCAAACTATTTTTGGTGTATTCCCTGCCTTTTTTCATTCGATATTCTCCAGCCTGTTTGGTGGATTTCCCTCAATGCTCGCAGTGGTTGCCGGTGTGCTTCTATTACTATTTTTGTTTAAAAATGGATGCACTTCCTGTGGATCGCGACAATCAGTGCCGGTTGTGGTTGCTGCGCAGCCGAATGCTTAATTTTTATGGAGTGCTGCCTTTGGCTACATTAAGTGCATCTTATGGATTATCGTTTCGATTTTCCTTTTTTACATGCGTTCAGCCTGTCTTTCATTGCCTGAGCTGTGATTTCGACTGGTCCCTGGATTTGTGTCTCTGCGGTACGGTGTCTCCCAATGCAGATTATGATTGGCTGATGAGCCCCTTAGTTGCTCATGAAATGCTCTGTTCTGGCGGAGGGATTATGGCCTTTGCAGCGATGCATGGAGTCTTGGGGCGTTGGAATGTGTTCACAGCAGCGCATGATTTCTTGGCACGCAGTTATATTGAAGTAAACCCGAGTTGTCCTCTGGTGCTAGAGGCTCCGGTGATCGAAGAACATGCTTGCTCTTTCCCTTTGGTGAATTGGATGGCTGAAATGTTTTCAGATGAGAACAACGACTTCCTATTGGAGGCTGTTGCAACGTATTGCGCATACACGCTATTGGAGTGAGACATTACTTTTTCTTCGCTCTTTCCCCCGACTGAGGTCAGGAGTACAGCGGTGTACGTTTTTTTTTAACTCAATATTGAAATTGTATTAGCATTTGTTGCAATTTTTTTTCTACCGAACTATAAAGTTTATTCCCGTTATCTCAAATTATGGCCATTTTTGAACTTTACTCTGACTTTAAAACTTGGACTCTGCGTTCATGATTTGATTCTGTTTACGTCACGTGCTCCGATCAAGTGAGGGTGTCGTGGAGATGACCCGTACATTTATATAGTATTAAGTTAGCATGAGCTCATTAGAAGTTTAAATGCCATTTTTCCTTGCCTGCTCTACTTTGCACACGGCACACTCTGAGCTGGTGTTTAGAGAAACGATAGATGCTTTGCTTCACATGAGAATAACTTGTTTTGCTGCATTTCTAGCCTGCTTCGATAGTTTAGTCTGCACAGTATGCGCTGCCACCGTCAAGGTTATTTTAGACACTGAGGTTGTTGTTCTAACTGATCAGCGCACGCTCTATCCATCACATGTATGCAGCTGTGGCCACCTCTGAGGTTCTGCACGTTTAATAATGCACTGGGTGGGCATTAATAGACACACTTGGAGAACATTCGTGTGCTGAGAGCTTGTGGAGAATATGATGTGATCCACTCATGCTGATTACCAGAGGTATGGGGCTGCCCATGTAAACCTGTGAGACCTTCTATTAGTTAGTTGGAAGGCGAAATATAGGTATATGTATAACCTGTTTCCCTTTAGCATTATAACATGCTTTCTCCCTTTGTATTTTATGGAATAGTAACAATGCTGACAACCTTGCTTTTTATAACATGTTTACTTATACTAGCAAAGATGCTGCTCATGAGAACACGATGTTAGAAATAAACATTTCAAACTTATTTGTGTCTCATTTACTCCTTGTTTTGGACTGATATGATAGTATAATGAAAGAGTGTTCTTGCTTCCACCTTACATGAGATATCCTAAGTTCCATGTTCTGGGTTGACTAATCATTGGGGTTTTCACTATAGGATGAAGAACCGATGAGTCACTGATGCTAATCTGGTAGTGGACGTTAGGTACTAAGGTGAGTTTTGGTGCACCCTAATTCACTGAGGTCCTAGGTCGCTATGCACAGTTCTGTATAGGAACGCAATCCCTGCAACAAAAGCAGTAAAAGAAAATCGTATGGATGGGCTTTTTTTTTTCAAACTTACTTCAGAGCGTGTCAGTGGCTTTCTCCCTCACGCTGTGCGAAGGGTGCTTCTCGTTTGTGGCACCTTCTGTTTAAAAGAATACCCTGTGTTACATATTTGCTAATCTGAATAATGCTCACAAAAGTGGTGTGCTGTTGCATTATGTATGTTTATGCCACGTTTGGACCTACTTACAATATTGTGCGCGCTCTTGGGTCTCTTTGTATTCGGAAATGGGGGAAACCTTTGACACGTATTTGATTCAGTTAATCAAAGGAGGAAGAGAAACACAAATGAATGTTTTAGTTCGTGCGCCTTAGGATATTTTCTCACTAACGCTTTAACAGGGTCAGTGGACCTTTCCTTAACTCATAATTTGTGTCATGCCTTAACGGTCGTCCTGCCGTTCTGTTGTCTCGAGCGTGAGCGCGGAGACTACCACTTAAATTTATACCTTTGTACAGGAAGTGCTTATGTCAGAGCAAAGCATTGTGGGAGTTGTAGTTTCTGTGTTTGGAAGGAGGTGTGGCCACGACGGTTTACCTACTCTGAGTGTATATTCATTTTGTTTTATTTACATACTTTCTGAAAAAACCTCATTCCTGTGGTGGTTGACTAGTTAGTGTAAACAAATTATGTATACAACAGAACTTTATTTACTGGAGCAAAATAAAAAGCTTGTTTAGAATTAGGTTAAGCAAATGAATTAAATGGTCCGTCATAAGTACAGAGGGCTCAACGCAATGTTTGTTGAAGTTCTGTCATTTCGATCAACCTGTCTACTACACAGTTGAATTTTAGTATTACATAGGCTTCTCGCTTGAGAAGTATTGATTCCACACTTCTTCCTCGGTGTGGGATTTTGATACCCGAGAGCACTGTCCACTTGATCTTTTTCAGTGTGATTCATGTCAATAAATTGTTGAACCATTAGTGATGTCAACACTTTTTGTTTAATTCTAGACCGATGTTGGGTCAGTCTTTGATTTATTTGTTAATTGGTTTTTTCAATGTACAGCTTGGGGTATCGGCACATAATTGCATATACTGTATTTCTACTTTTGCAATTTGTGAACTCTTTGTGAGTCCATTTAATATAGTTGAATTCAAACTCTATCCCTTCCACTGTGTTGGTGTGTGATGTACAATTACCACATTTGTGGTCTCCTTTCTCTGGATTAAGGTTCCATATTGTTCGTAAAACAGTTTTGACTTTGGAGGTGCCCAAGTCAGCTCTTATGATTTGTTGTCCGATGCACCTATTTTTCTTTAGTGTAAATCCAATTCCTGGTGCTATGGGAAAATTCCTTGACTCCATCCTAGAATGCTCCTTGGCCAGATCTAGCACTCGGACCAACTTCCTCATCCTAGGGGACTTTAATGTCCATTTTGAAGACAGCAAAGACAATACGGCCTCAGAACTGATCCAAGACTTGGCTACTCACCAACTGCACTTACAGAATTCTCTCCCTACTCATAATCGGGGGCATTTGCTCGACCCCATATTCTGTAATTTCCAGGACCTTGTGACCAGGCCCCCCACTCCTGTGCCATGGTCCGACCACCTTCTTATTCCTTTCAGTTGGCACATTTACTCCAAACCGCCGCAAATTCAAGCCCCCGGCAGACCATCCAGACCCTGGGCAAAACTAGACGCTGCTAGATGGAAACAAGCCCTCGAGGATACAGTCCCCACCCTTAGCTCAACCATCGACCTCGCAGACAGGGAATTTTCATCCTGGATTACCAACTCTTTAGACCTAGCCCTCCCAAAAAAACCTCATCGTAAACCAAGGACAAAAGCTACCTCTCCATGGTTTACCCAAGAAATACGCCTTCTAAAGAAAGCCTGTAAGAGAGCAGAAAGAGTCTGGAGAAAAGACTTCAATCCTATCAGTAAAAACAACTACAGACTGATGATTCTCAATTATAAAAAAGCTCTGAAAAACGCACAAATCTCCTTTTACAGCGAGAAAATTAGCCAAGCAGCAAACTCGTCGAGGGAGACGTTTCTCACTTTGAAAAAGCTTCTTAAACCCCCCACTCCCCCAGCTGCGCGAGACCCTACAACAGAACACTGTAATGAGTTAGCCAACTTTTTTGACTCTAAAATTCAAACTATACTCAAACAACTTCCGCCTCTCTCCCCCTTAGACCCCTCCCCCCTTCCCACCTCCCAACATCAGAGCAATGGTGTTGAACTAAACAAATTCCAACCCATCAATGCGGAAACTCTTGGTTCTATACTACAAGCCCTCAAAAGCGGATCGCCCCATGACCCAGCCCCGATGAGACATCTTAAACAGGTAGCCCCGAGTATCCTGCCTCTTATAACCAACTTACTAAATACCTCTTTCGAATCTGGAACAGTGCCCACAAACTGGAAAAAAGCGGTGGTGAAGGCACTCATAAAAAAACCCAACCTTGACCCGGATAATCTGGCCAACTTCAGACCTATATCCCTCCTCCCAGGCATCAGTAAACTGGCGGAAAAACACATAAACTCCCAGCTTTCATATTATCTGGAGTCCAATGAGCTGCTAAACGTCTCTCAAACGGGCTTCCGCCCGGGCCAAGGGACAGAAACAGCAATGGTGGCGGTAGTCGAAGAATCCAGGAAAGTCATCGATGCAGGAGGATCAGTGGCAGTGATCCTCCTGGACCTCAGCGCAGCATTCGACACCGTCAACCATAGCATCCTTGCCCAACGCCTAGGAAACCTCGCCATCACCGGGACAGCCCTTAAGTGGCTAAAATCCTTCCTCCACAACCGCTCCTTTCAGGTGGCAGATGGAGACTGTATCTCCAAGGAAACCCCGATACGTTGCGGAGTGCCCCAGGGCTCCTCTTTGAGCCCGACACTCTTCAACGTATACATGGCACCTCTGGAACAAATCGTCGTCCCCTACGGCATCAAACTCCTGACCTACGCGGACGACACACAGCTGGTCGTTTCTCTGAGCCAGTCAGAACCCCCCTCCATCGATCTGTATTCCTGCCTGGAGAATATAGTCAGCTGGATGAGCAACTCCCATTTAAAGCTCAATGGGGAAAAAACGGAGCTAATGGTACTAGGCAACCAGTCCCTTTTTTGCCCGGAGTCTCTATGGCCGCCCAGTATGGGCCCACCACCAATCCCCAAAACTGATATCAAAAGCTTGGGGATCTGGCTGGATGATAAACTTACTCTCAGCACCCAGGCCAAAAAAACTGCAGGAACTTGCTTTGGCTTGCTCCGCTCCATCCGCAAAATTCTTCCACTCCTACCATTCCAGTCTAGAAAACTGGTCATCCAGGGCCTCATACTGTCCAGATGGGACTATGGCAATGCCTTATATCTTGGATCCCCAAAGAAAGTCATCTCTAAGCTTCAGGTGGTGCAAAATGCGGCTGCCAGAATTCTCACTGGCACCAAAAAACGCTGCTCTGCCAAGCCTGCACTCAAAGAACTGCATTGGCTCCCGGTGGAACAAAGGGTGCATTTCAAGGCCATGTGCCTAACCCACAAAATCCTGCACGGAAAAGCCCCCCCGGTTCTGAAAAATCTCGTAACTCCCCACACGACAACCAGAACCCTACGCTCTACCAATGCCCACCTGACCAAAATACCCAAGATCAAAAAATCACGTTTCGGAGGTCGACAATTCTCATTCCAGGCATCCAAGATGTGGAATACTCTTCCACCGGCCCTCCGGGCCCAACCTAATCTCTTAACATTCCGCAAATCCCTGAAGACATGGCTGTTCCCTTGATCTCTTGTTTCCCTCCGGCCCCTCCCTTGGAGATCTTAGTGGATTCTGTCAGCGCTGGGACGCTCCCGGGCAGCCATGCGCTCTACAAATCTCCTAAATAAATAAAAATAAATAAATAAATAATGGTCTTTCCATTGGGCACTCTAATCTGTACAATAGATGCCAATTATTCAAAATGATCTTTCGGAATTTAATAGTGTGTGGACCGTATCTTTTCACGCACACTAGCTTATTGAGAGGTTTTTTGTTTTTTTAGTTAATAATTTTTCTCTCTGTATATACCATGCTCTTTTTTGGACATGTTTGAGCATCTTCTTCGGGTAGCCTCTTGCCTTCAGATTGTCGCACAGGATATCAGTGTGCCCTATGAAGTCATCCTTTCGGGAACAATTGCGTCTTACTCTTAGCAATTGACTGTATGGAACATTCGCTTTCAAACTTTGCGGGTGAAAACTTTGATAAAGAAGGATGGTATTTTTATCAAAGGGTTTTCTACATAATGTAGTTGTCAATTTCTGATCTTGTGGGAAAACTTCAACATCTAAGAACGTCAACCGCGTCTGGCTTTTAGTCATGCTGAATTTGATGTCTGGGTGTCTCGTGTTTAGCCACTCATAGAATTGTGATAGTTGTTCGGCCTTGCCTCCCCACTGGCACCAAATATCATCAATGTAACGATACCAAGATTGTATGTATTGACTGTAAGGGTTGTTGTGGTGAATGGAAATGTCTTCAAACAGGGCCGTGAAGAGGACCGCCATCTCCGGAGCGTAGGGACACCACATGGCAGTCCCCTTGACCTGCATGACGAACGTGTCAATAAATCGAAAGTGTTTTTTTTTAAGTGCTATTCTAGCTAAGTTCATTGTGAATTCTGTGGGTACTCTTTGCGGTTTTGGTCGACCTTCTAAAAAGAATTCTATCGCTTACAGACCATCATCCTGAGGGATCTGGGTATAAACAGAAGTGACGTCGAACGAGACCATCCATTCTTTGTTGACGTCAAATGGATGGCCTTCAATTTCATTGATAAAATCTGTGGTGTCTTTAAGGTATGATGTAACTTGGTTCATGAACGGTTTCAGGAAGACATCCACATATTTGGCAATTGACTCCAGAACTGAGTTCACCCAGATGGTTCTTGGAGGTTTTAGTGTATTTTCGGTAAAAAATAAATGACTGGGGTGCGTGGGTTGGCTTTATTTAGGAATTTAAACTCCTTTTGGCCCAAAATCCCTTGTTCTAGTCCCCATGTGAGTTTATTATGTGTTTCTCCCTGTATATGACTAGTGGAGTCTTCCTTCAACTGTCTCTACCACTCAACATTGTATATTTGGCTATTTGCTTCAGCAATGTATTTCTCCTTCGACCACACGACAAGAGCCCCCCCTTTGTCAGCGGGTTTGACCACTATTGTATCATCATTTCGTAAGTCTCTGATGGCAGCTTGTTGGTGCCGTGTGATATTTCTTTTGAAGTACGGCTTTTTCTTTTCAAGTTGTGTAATAGATGATAGAACTGTCTCTTTAGGAATGGTATATGCCGGGAGTATGAAAGAAGATTTATTGGATAAGCCTGATGGCTCTGGAATCTTAACGCTCTCTTTACTGTGGAAAAAGGCTTTGAGCAGGATTTTCCGGCAAAATTCGAATGCTTCGATTTTCAGATTGACTAGGTCTGTTGTTACTGGAATGAATTTCACTCCAAGCTCTAAGACTGACTTTTTATGAATAGACAACTGTTTTGGTGAAAGGTTGACTATGGAAGATTCCATTACGTTTTGTAAAAGTTTCTCCGAATTCTCATTTCCCATGCTTGTGGTTTGAATCTGACTCGGTTTTTGGACTCGCCCTATTCTAAAAAAGTATTTGTCCGTTTTGATGGTCCTTCTTATGGGTCTAAGTCTCCCGATGAGTCGGATGAAGAAGTTTCAGGAAAGGTAAAAAATCTATTCTTGGATCGACCTTGATATTGGGAGAGACCTGGACGTTCTTCAACCTGCGAGTAATAATCCTCTTTTAGATAAGGAGTTTCTATATTGAAGGGTTTTAAATCCTTCTCAAATTTTGATGTTCTGAAGTTGATAGTGTTATCCCTGAAAATTTGGATCTCTTTGTCAATTTTTTCTGAAAGAGCTTTTGCTTCAGAAGCATTATGATTATCTTGAATAGCTGTAATTAGAGTGTCTATTTCTTCTTTTTCTTTTAGACCAAGTCTTTGTGTCATTTTGATTGTGTGGACGATAAGGTCCCTGCTGCATTTGGTGGAAATGAAGCTAAAACTCTTTTTGTACACTGGGTCTTCTGTAAAAGTAACCAGCACGTTTTTTACCTGTAGGCCCCAAGGTATGGTGCCTGCTTTTAGGTGCTCAAGTAAAGTGTCTGTGCAATTCAGTCCAAATATGTTTTTTATTGAGTCGAAACAATTTGTCCGTCTCATTTTGCTGATTCGTATTGGTACTGGTCTCTAGTGCAAAGCAATCCCACTCTGCCGAAGGGCTGAGTTTGTTTTGAGCACCTCCGGGCGCAGGCTGAGTGGGGCGGCGTCAGCCGCAAAGGCTACTTGGGGCTGTAGTCCCCCCCTAACGGCGGCCGTGCCGTGAGGTGGAATGGCATCTCTGGTGGCGGGGGGGGCCTGGTCTTGTGGCTAGAGCCCGCGGTGAAGGAGTGGCAGAAGCGGCGGCAGACCTGGGCGTGAGGCAAGGGCCCGATATGCTGGGACACACAGAGGTAGGCACGTGGATTCAAAGGGCAGTCAGGTCTCTAGTGCAAAGCAATCCCGCTCTGCCGAAGGGCTGAGTTCGTTTTGAGCGCCCCCGGGCGCAGGCTGAGTGGGGCGGCGTCAGTTGCAAAGCTCCTGGGGGCTGTAGTCCCCCCTCCCGGAGGCCGTGACGTGAGGTGGAATGGCGTCTCTGGTGGCTGGGGGGGAACCTGGTCTTGTGGCTAGAGCCCGCGGCGATGGAGTGGCAGAAGTTGCAGCAGACCTGGGCGTGAGGCAAGGGCCCGATATGCTGGGACACACAGAGTTTGGCACGTGGATTCAAAGGGCAGTCAGGTCTCTAGTGCAAAGCATTCATTGGTACTGACTTTTATTGACGAGAAATGACATGGTCCTGCAATTAAGTTCTGTACATGGGCTTCTGAGAAAGATAACGTGTCTTCCTCAGATGTTATCTGAAAGGCTTATGGTTGCCTATGTTTCGTGGTTTGTGCTGCCCGCAAAGAAAGCTATTGAAATGCTAGACCCTCGCGTGCGTTCTCGCTCTAATGAACCAGGAAGCAGAGGGGCCTTGTCCATAAGGTACCAGGTAGAACAATCAAAATTATTAAGAAAGAAAGAAGATCACCTGGTTACCACTTTAGAATGCTGCTATTTATTTAAGCAGACTTAGTGCCTAGACCACACTGTTCATAGGCAAAATGTGACTTTTATCACATACATTTTTTATGTACTTAAATTCTTTTTTACTATTACATATGTCTGAGCGTGACACGCTATCAGTTTACATCCAATATTTTTAAACAATTAACAGTTGAAGAATAGTGAACAAGAGACATGAATTGTTCAAGCTACAACAAATAATATTGCAAACATTAAATAACAACATGTAATAATTACACCAGTATAATCAGTTACAACAAGCAATCCTGAAGCCTGCTACTTAACGCCTTAGTTAGTTAGGACTGCTGTCACAAGGGCAGTGTTTCTGTGGGGCTAAAGCTTTAGGTGAAGGCCTCCTCAGAAAACTAGTTAGACATGGACTAGTGAATGGCCCTTTGTGAATGAAAAGGAAAAGCCGACACGTTTCCAATCCCATTGTTATGTCGCTGGATTTTCATCAGGGTTGGGCACGCTGTAACCTGTTGGTTTAATAGAATGGACAAATAAATATGGGCTCTTTCTCGCTATTTATTGAGACTATTAACTATTGTAGTGGGTGAAGTACCTTTATCAGTAAAGAGACTCAGTCAGTGTGTTTGAAAATGCCACTTTTAGAAGTCGGCATTTTCTTGTTTAACCATTCTGTGTGCCTCTGTCTGTTTGTGTATTGACTGTCTCTTTTGGAGTTTCTGGGGCTGGTGAGGTGCATTCTCTGAGACAGCCACCGGGGGGGTTCATGTGTGTCCTGCCTTTCCTGAATGAGTCAGGGCTGGGCTGAATAGACCTGGGCTGCATTCAGAGTAGGAGTAGGATTTCTCACTGGCACCTGAGTAGGCCCGGTCTGCATTTCGAGTGGTGGGAGAAGATTTCCCTTGCAACTGAATAGTGCCTGTCTGTCTGCCTTACACAATGCTGCCTCCACCTCCTGCTGGGCAGCTGCACCAGAGAGGACAGAACTGGCTTGGACTGGGCTCAGAGACCCTTGCACAAAGAGAACAAAGACATTTTGGGGTATAAGTATTAGACCTAAAACCCCTGAACTTTAGACTACTTCTGAAATCAAGAGGCACCTTTGCTAAGGAGAGGAGCTGGAGAAACTGAGGGGGGAAGTACTGCCCTTGCTGTGTGTCTGGCGTTGGCCTGCAGTTGCTGTTTTCTGCCAATGAAAGGAGAATAACGTTGCTGTCTGCTGTGTCCCCAGCTTGAGGAGTCTCCAAGGGCTTGCGTTTTGAAGTCTCAGGAACACAAAGACTTCACCCCCTGCTCCCCTGAACTTCCTTGCTGGGAGTTCTGACCTGCCAAGAGGTGCCTGTGACTGTTTTGGGCCTCTGAAGGTTGACGCATCGCTATTTTTTCCGACAGTTTTTTGAAACACAATGCCATGGTGCGAGCAGAATCTCCTGCATCGCAGCACCCCTGCCGAAACCAACGCAGCGCTTGTCACCACGTCAAGAATCAACGCAACAAGAGATCGCGGCTGAAAAGGTCTACGCAGCACCTTGCTGCCACCACATTGTTCGCCGATGCATCCCGGATTCCCATGCATTGTCTCTGTGTGACAAGTTTTCCCCGACGCATCACCTGCGGATCGTAGTCGCCTCAGAATTGACGCATCGCTTCCCCCTACAGACCGGACCAGACGCATCGCTCCCCTGTGGACAGCGGAACTATTGCATCACATCCACGAAGGTCTCAGAAATTACGCATCTCTTTGTTTTTCTACACTTCTCATCGCTGCGGCTGTTTAGCTTGGTGAATTTTGTTGCAACAACAGGTACTTTGCAAGAAATCACTCATCCATAGTTTTCCTTGGACTCAGTTGCGAAAACCTTTTGAAAGTCCTTTTTCTTAATACTTTTATGTTGGATTTTTGTCATTTTGGTCCTGTTTAAATAAAGATTTTTTATTTTTCTAAACCAGTGTGGTGTCCATTTGTGGTGTTATCACTGTGTTACTGTTAGTGTTGGTACAAATACTTTACACATTGCCTTTGGGATAAGCCTGTCTGCTCATTCCAAGCTACCAAGGTGGTGGCCAGGGGTTATCTGAAGTGTATATCCGCTTACCCTGACTAGAAGCAAGGGTCCCTATTTTGGTTAAATGTACCTTCATCTGCGAGACCCCCATTTCTAACAAGGGCCATTCTGAATTCCGGAATAATAATTATAAATGTAGAGCGCACAGTTACTTCAACAGAGGTGTCCCGGCGCTAAATTGCAGATTTGTGGTAAGGGTAACAAGTGGGTCAATCTAAGGTAGGTTAAAGAGCCAAGTTTTTAGTGCCTTCCTAAAGGCCTGTTCTGATTCCATCTTGAGGAGGTGAAGGGGCATTTCGTTCCAGAGTTTCCCGGTTTTCACCGTGAACGCCCTGACACCTATACTGGCCTTAAAGAAGCCAGAAACCCTGAGCAGTCGCAGGTGGTTTGGTTTTAGGGCCCGGTCTTCCTGGTATATTTGCAATCTCTGCCTCAGGGCCCTGATCTCTGGTGTCTCTGTAGGCCAAAGTGAGCGCCTGAACTCGATCCTCCTAATAACAGGATGCCAGTGGAGGAGCCACAAATGCGGGGAAATGTGATGGCGAAGCGGCACGTTCCTAATTAGTCTGGCCACGGCATTTTGAATTATCTGCAGCCTGAGGACCAGATAAGCTGGCAGCCCTAGATAACGACTGTACGAATAGTCCAGCTGGGAGATCACCAGTGCAGGAACTGTTGTCTTCCGGCAGTAAGTGTAAGAATTTTCTCAAAGCTCTTAACTTCCAGAAGCATATAGAGGAGGTGCACATGGGTCTTGAAAGAGAGGTCGTTGTCAAATTTAAACTCCAGATTTCTGACCGAAACCACCGGGTTACGGGGTGGGTTCAGCTCCAAGGGCCACCACAAATTAGAAGGTGGTGGTGCCGCCTGACTGAAGAATAAGTAAAATGTAAATGTAAATGTAAATGTACTGGTATTTATAGAGCGCACAGCTACTTCCCTGAGGTAGTGTCCCGGCGCTGTCCGTATACCGCTTAGGAACCCTTCCTGGTTTTCCCTGTGAGTGTCCACTCCTGGGCACCCCCAGGGTGAAACCAGGCATCCCAGCGCTTTTGGGGCCGTTGTGGAGATTAAGCAAGCTATTGCCCAGAGTCGCAGAGTGGGACCCATGATTAGAACAGGCACGAGGCGAGAATTATCAGGTCCGAGGAAATTGAGCCCAAGACCCGCCGAGGTGGGTATTGAACCCTGGTCCGGGCCAGACCTCTGCATCAGGGTCTGCCGCTCTAACCATTGAGCCACACTTCTCCACAAGTAAAAGATGAGGTGGTCCGAGTAGAATATATATTTTACAATTATCATGTACGGGTATAAAATGTAATCTTCCACACCACAATAGTCTTTAGATACATATATTCTGCGCAATAAGAATGTGGTATGCAATATTCAAAGGAATTGTGTTTATTCCATATCAATGCAGTACTTATGCTTTTTTACTGCATACCATTATTTGTAAATCATCTCCATATCATTTATGTAATTTGTACATTCATTACACAATAGTTGCTCTCAGTGAGGATAAGAAAAGGGGAGTGAAAGGTAGGTGTGGGACGTGGTAAAGGTGGTGTCACAGTATATCATCACATGAAAATAATAACGCCTTTACAATTAAGGTACTAGCAATGTTCCCAAAGTACATCACACATAGGTTAGAAAAAATTGTTCATTTGTTCCTATGGCGTAGGTCTGCGTTTCGACCCCGAGAAAAATGGAAGGGTTATTCTTCTCTCATGTTGGGGTCTTCATCAGGACAAGAAGGAGAGCCTAGAAAAAGGACATTGCCTGTTATAATAAACTCACGTGGTGGGATTGCGTATAACATGTAGGCCAAGCAACACGTTACCTACATGATGTGAGGCGGACGGCATGTCTGGCGTCACGTCTTGGGCTGAAATTTGCTCCTATTAGTTTCAAAATCTGCAATAAAATGTAAAAACAGATGGGGGAGGAGTAGGACCAGGAAAGCTGCTCTCTTCATAGGTCATTATAGAGAAACCAATGTCAATAGACTTACTTTAATCCAGCGTCTTAAGTGTGGTACATGGGGTCTTCAGGTGGTGTACTTCAACATGTGCTGCATATCGTTCTGTGAGGATCATGAAGCAGACATATCAAATAAGTTTCTGTTCTGTACCAGGAAACTGGTACACTATGGAAATTAGAGTTGTTGGGACGGATAGTTCAGTAATTCAAAGCTAAACTGAGCGCCAATTACATCCGCAATATGGCTTAACCGTCAAAGGGAATGGCACGTTATATATGTGGCACCTTCTGCTGTATACACGATGTGGTGATTGTTTAGTTAAAACAACGGTTAGGGGGCCTGGGACTGGGAGCGTAAACATACCTTCTTTCTCGTGGGGCTACAGCGACCGGCACACCTCGGCTGGACCGTGATTGTGGCTGCTCGTGGTGCAGCCGCTGAATGCTCATGTAGAAAGGGGCTCGGCATTGGTAGCCAATCAGCTACCTCCGATGGGAAGTGCCGCGAGGGACCGTCTAAAAAGGGTCGTGCGAGTATAATGAAGTTAGTCAAGGGGCCGATGTATTGTGAATCAACCTCGTGCGAGGGCATGAAATCAACCTAGGGGCGTGAAGTGGAAGCCTCAAAGGTCAATATTCTAAAGGAGAAGCCCTGATTGCTTGCATAACCTCTATACACTGCGTCAAACAGGTTATTACATATTTGTATTACAACCTATATCTGTAACATCGTAAATCCATACAGTTTGTTTATATACATTCAGTCCCAACCGGGAACAGATGATCTCAAAAAACTAGATGTCATTGAAATTATAGCATGGACATAGCGGACAATATTTCAGGTTAGAGCGGCTTGGGAACATCATATAAACACTCATCTTCTCAACAAAACATTATATTGTGGGTAGTTCAGTACATTTATACAGGAAGAAGAATAATGTCGTGGAGGCATGATTGGAGTCATACTGAGGTGGTTCACAGAGAGTTAATTGTCAGTGTGCTTAGAGAGTCAGATTTACATTTATTCCGGATCTAGACCTGCCAATTGTGCAAAATTAGCGTCCAGCTTGTTCAGGCCTTTGTGAATTGTATTGAATTTGTGCATCCATTTGCACTCCCTGATGTTAAGGACGTTATTGAGATTACCCCCTCGGGGCCCAGGGTGATCTTTTCAAGTACAACCCATTTCATGGAGTCTGGGGTGTGGGTCATTTCCATGTAATGTTCCACCAGGGGCGCCCCTATTGTCTGGCATCGGATTCTACTACAGTGTTGAAAGATCCGGTTTTTGATCTTTTGTGTCGTTTGACCTACATACATAAGGTCACATGGGCAGATGATGGCAGATATAACTCCACTAGAGTTACAGTTGGTAAAGGATTTCAAATCTACCATTAAGTTGTTACTGATGATTTGCTTTGTCTCCCAGCATGTAGTGCAGGCTTTGCATGTAGTGCACCGAAAATGGCCTACCACTGCCGGTAAATTCCAGAGTCCTTGTATGGTGGGTGTCTGCGGTGTGTCCAGCAGGGCACAGACGACGTGGTCTCTTATGCTTCTGGCTTTTTTAAAGGCATGCATCGGTGGTTCTGGGCTGTCTATTATGTCTGCCACCAATCCCCAGTGCTTGTTTATTACCTTCTTAATTTCATTACTTTTGTTGCAATATGTAGTGACACAGATCATTCTTTCTTGGGATAGCTGACGTTCTTTTGGAGTCAGTAGGTTGCTCCTGTCTTGGAACCAGGCTCTTTTGCGAGATCTTTTAACCAATCTTTTTGGGTATCCTCTTTCAATCAGACGAGTGATTAGGTCATCAGATTCTTTGAAATAGTCTTCTTTGAGAGAGCAATTTCTCCTGATGCGAAGAAATTGCCCAAAGGGCAGGTTGTCCCGAAGGCCTCTGGTGTGATGGCTAGTGTATCTCAGCAAGCTGTTCCTTTCCGCCGGTTTCCTGTAGAGGGTGGTGTACAATTTACCTTCTCTTTCTTTGATGCTGATATCCAGGAAATCAATTGAATCTTTGCTCTTGTGCATTGTGAATTTGATGTCGTCTGACTGGCTGTTGAGCCATTCAAAGAAGACCTGCAACTCTTCATCCTCGCCATTCCAGATCATGAGGACATCGTCTATGTACCTGACCCATGTGGCATTTTTCGGCTGGTGTGGATTGTGGTGGGATAGGATGCAGTGTTGTTCGTATTCAGACATGAACAGGATGGCCAAATCAGGAGCAAAGGCTGCGCCCATGGCCACTCCTTTACTCTGGATATAAAACTTGTTTTGGAAAAGGAAGAAGTTCTTTGTCATGGCGACTTCTAGTAGGTCAACGATAAATTCTGTGGGTACCCCAGCTGGATGTTCTCTTTTTTGTAGGGCTCTTTTCATTGATTCCAAAGCAGGTCCTTGTGGTATGCTGGTGTAAAGAGAGACGATGTCCATTGTGACTAAAATTTGACTCTCCTTATTGAAGTCTGCCTGATCAACCAAATTAATTACTTGCATGGTGTCCCTAAGGTACGTGGGTGTATTTTCTGCCAGGGGTTTGTGGAATGCATCCACGTATTTACATACCGGTTCGAGAAGGGACCTGCATCCTGATATAGAAAATTAGGACCAAAGGGCGCGCTGCCTGGGTTAAAACGTTACAAAGTGTGTGAGGAGCAGGAGTATCGTTGTGTAGTGCGTGAAGAGCAGACGGCAAAACACCCTTAACCGTCCAAACAAGTCAAAGACAAGGCAAATTAACAAGGATAAGCTCTCGCAACTACATATGTGTTCATCTAAACAAGGTACAATGACCAAAAGTTAAAAAGAAGCGCAGAAGCAGGTTCTTTGGTGTAAATCTTCTTGTCACAGCAAGTTGTTTAATTTTCTCCAGACTTGAGAATAATACAATCGCCGACACGTGTTTCGTCGTGTGCGGTTGAGTCACACGACTCTTCAGGGCTGGTGATACAAAATAATGTAGGCAATTTGTTATCTAAACATGTTTCACTTGATGCTGCATATGGTGACAATTGTGCAACCGACATGCAGTTGTGACGTGCGTATGTATCGCACATGGTTGGTGAGATTTGGTGAAGACACTTGCATACTCGGGCAAGTGATTGGCCTTATAGTGCTAATGTGCACGTAGTGAGTGAGATGGATTAAAAAGACCAATGTGTGGTCATGTGTCACTCGTACACAGTGGTCCTAGAAATTAGAGGGTATCCGTAGTGATGGTGAATAAAACGTGAGATGTCAGATATATTGACTCTACTTAGATGCGTGACGAGGTATTTGTGTGGCCTCATGGCGTGGTAGTGATGAGAGTGTCTATATAGGTTAAAGACCCAGAGAGCACAATTCATGCAAAATTTTCTGTTCAATGGATTATAGGCATTACCTTCACTCCAATTCCAAAGTGTGGTTGGAGTAAGTCTGGGTCTCTAAAGGCTCACTTTCACGCTAAATAAGGTAAGGGTGAAAGAGAAAAGAAAAGGGAACTCATGAGGAGGCTTTCTAAAGGAAGCAATGCTTGCAGGACTAAGATGAGTCTCGGGCAGCAAAGAAAATCTTTCTCTTACCGATGGGTTTTCTGTATTCATAAGAAACAGTCGAAGCTGTTTGACAAAGTGGTCAGTTGCAGTGTATGGATAGAACTATTGTAACCCACTGGTAATTTCCATATGAAAATATAGCGCTATATGAGAAAATGAAAAAAAGGGGGGAAAAAACATGAGTTTCTGTTGTATAGCGCCATACAGTTAGTTTAAGCCAGTTTGCTAGTTGTAGATCTCTAGAAAAATGCTCGCCCAGTCGCTCTTAAAAGATAAGGTATTGGAATTGCAAAGGATTACCTGTATCTCGCTATTCTGTAAGGTGGGTAGCCGGGAGGGGATTCTATATAGCGCCAAGATGAGAAAACGGGTCCGTGACCTCTGCGGTGGTGTGCTGGCTAGTAAATGTGAAAAAAATAGTCAAACAAATGTCCCAGGGACATGCGTTAGGAGAATCGTAACTCGCACGCTTGTTAACTAAGACGCGGGTCCGTGGTATGTCAGAAAACGGTGGAGAAACTGACACTCACCCGCTGTAGGCAATCCCTCCTCTGTTGTTTCCCGGCGGTCGTCTCTCGTGTACGAACACGTGACCCCGGGAGAGGAGGGATTATAATGAGAGTAGTAGACCTAGAGGACGTACTTCAAGTGAAGTTTATGTCAGCGCCATTATTGAAAGGGGAAATCATATATGAAACGAAGGAAGTCTATGTCTGCTTTAATGGAAATACCCATCTGTGTCTATTGTTAAAAAACATGATCGTGATATAGAAAAAAGGAGTAAATGTAGTCCACTGTAATATCTATGAGTAATATCTATGAGTCACACAATCCCGCTACTTGTCAATGCAACTCATTACTCATTGCTCATGTGTGGGAAATAGGATCATAAGAATGATAAGGGATGTAGATGTAGAGATCAAAATCCCTATGTCAGTCGTTCTGTAGACATAACATTGTCAAAAACGAAGAAGCAAGGATGCTGTGACGTTAGGCATGCGGGGCCAAGCCTGGGTGTGGCTGGATTATTCAGATGTGATGTGCATATTTAAAAGAAAGTGCAACAAATTGTGACTAAGTGAAAAAGAAGGGGACACATCATACCCCAGTACATCCGAATATGTTAAAATATATACCAAGTATTAAAAAGCAATAGCGGGACTCAGAATATGTACGTAAACAGTAAGGTTTGCGAATAGTAGACAAGTGTCCATATTGTCAATCTCATTAATTTTAACATTGACCTTGTAATGTGGTACAGTATACATAGTTGTCTTAATACATTAAAACATGAAAGTAGAATACATTTGACTCCCATAGAGAGGAAGTCTCTTCCGTTGTCATCTGTTATCAACACCTTAGAATTCAGAGTATTTATACACAAAATTAGTCAGTTTGCACCATTTTCTCATATAGCGCTATATTTTCATATGGAAATTACCAGTGGGTTACAATAGTTCTATCCATACACTGCAACTGACCACTTTGTCAAACAGCTTCGACTGTTTCTTATGAATACAGAAAACCCATCGGTAAGAGAAAGATTTTCTTTGCTGCCCGAGACTCATCTTAGTCCTGCAAGCATTGCTTCCTTTAGAAAGCCTCCTCATGAGTTCCCTTTTCTTTTCTCTTTCACCCTTACCTTATTTAGCGTGAAAGTGAGCCTTTAGAGACCCAGACTTACTCCAACCACACTTTGGAATTGGAGTGAAGGTAATACCTATAATCCATTGAACAGAAAATTTTGCATGAATTGTGCTCTCTGGGTCTTTAACCTATATAGACACTCTCATCACTACCACGCCATGAGGCCACACAAATACCTCGTCACGCATCTAAGTAGAGTCAATATATCTGACATCTCACGTTTTATTCACCATCACTACGGATACCCTCTAATTTCTAGGACCACTGTGTACGAGTGACACATGACCACACATTGGTCTTTTTAATCCATCTCACTCACTACGTGCACATTAGCACTATAAGGCCAATCACTTGCCCGAGTATGCAAGTGTCTTCACCAAATCTCACCAACCATGTGCGATACATACGCACGTCACAACTGCATGTCGGTTGCACAATTGTCACCATATGCAGCATCAAGTGAAACATGTTTAGATAACAAATTGCCTACATTATTTTGTATCACCAGCCCTGAAGAGTCGTGTGACTCAACCGCACACGACGAAACACGTGTCGGCGATTGTATTATTCTCAAGTCTGGAGAAAATTAAACAACTTGCTGTGACAAGAAGATTTACACCAAAGAACCTGCTTCTGCGCTTCTTTTTAACTTTTGGTCATTGTACCTTGTTTAGATGAACACATATGTAGTTGCGAGAGCTTATCCTTGTTAATCTGCATCCTGATATAATCGGTCGACCGGGAGGCTTCGCAGAGTTTTTATGTACTTTTGGTAGTACGTATATTGTAGGCACTCTGGGTTGTTCCACATTCAGATATTCAAATTCTTTTTTGGAAAGGAACCCCATTTCCAGTGCTTTTTTGGTGATGGTTATTATCGTCTTTCTGATCTCCTTTGTAGGGTCCATTGATACTGGCCTGTAGCTGACTCCGTCCGTTAATTGGGAAAAAATTTCCGCCTTGTAGTCTTCCACATTCAGCATCACAATGGAACCCCCTTTGTCCGCTGGTTTTATCACAATTGACTTATTGTTCTTTAGATCGTCCAGTGCTTTTCTTTCTCCCGTTGGGATGTTGTGTTTCACATAAGCTCTTTTCTTACATATCTTCATGACATCTCGCATTACTACACTCTCATAGGTAACAATCCTATGCGATACTACTGCCATGCTTGGCATAAATGTAGATGGAGGCCTTAGGTTCGTGAAGGCTGTGGCAGCGATAGTTGGTCGGTTCTTAAAGAAGTTTCTTAGGCGTAATTTTAAAAAAAATCGGGTTAGTTCGGCTTGGATATTAAATCTGTTGACCTGTGATGTCGGTACAAATGATAATCCTTTGGAGAGCACGCTGGTTTCTTCGCTTGTAGGTGTATATCTCGATAGATTAATGATAGGACTTGTAATCATTGTGGTGGTGTTTCTGGGGAGCCCCCCTGTCACCATCTGTAAGTCTTCCTCCTGGTGCTCCTCTCGCCGTGGTCCTCTGGTTGAAAATGTACCTGTTTGGTGTTCTGGCCCTGTTGTCTTGCGCCATCCCACGCCTGTTGGTTCTGGCCTCTGAATGGACGGTTGCTCCATGATCCTCCCCTGCCTCTGCCTCGTGGTGGTCTCCATTGGGTATCTCCTAAAAAAGCCGTTGGCGGACCACTCGTGTGTACCTGTGGGGACTGGTACCATTGGTCTTGTGGTTGGTAGTTAGCTCCTGATTGTTCGTTTTCGCTCTCACCATATATGAGGAGTCAGAAAAGTTGGTGAATCTGCGTGAGCCCCTGTATCCACCTCTTCCCCTGTAGAAGAAACGACCCTGTGTATCCTGTCTATAATAGTCGGCTTGGAGATAAGGATACATCTTCTTTTTATCGTAGTACTGAATGTCTTTGGAGAGTTTGTCCAATTTCTTTGTTTGTGTCTCAATATCGATGTCTTTCAAAGTTTTCTTCAATCTATCCAGGGTCTCTTTGGCATTGTTAAAGGTCGCGTCGCTGCTTATTTCAGCTTTCAGATCTTCTATCTCTTTGGCTAGTTGTTCAACCTGTTCTTTTGCAGTCTCCACTCCCAGCACCATCCAGTGCCGGGAGCAGTTGTTTGCCACGAAGCTGAAGCCTTCTTTAAATTTTGGACTGTCCACGAATATAACAGGCTCGTTGCGGACTTGTAGTCTGGTGGGGATGATATTGGCTCTCAGATACCCAGTGAGTAGGTGACCATGTAGTTTGGTTCTTACTAACTTTTTTTCAAGACGTTCTAGTTTATTGATTTTCTCATTTAAAGAGTAGTCTATGCTGGTGCTATTAGCTGAAAGGAACGCATTCCCTGTGTCTCCCCGATCAATTTCTTTATATAGTCTTCCGTGTAGGAGAGGGTCTCTCGTGACATACTTGTATCACCCTCCCTGGATGCAAAATACTCGTTTAGTGAGTAGTATTACTTAGATGCGAAAAACCCTCGCAAGAATGCTCTTGCTCTTAGAGTATGAGTATTAAAGGGGTGTGCCCTAGTAACTCATGGACCTGGGTCGTTAGGTAAGTAAAAAGATGAGGTGGTCCGAGTAGAATATATATTTTACAATTATCATGTACTGGTATAAAATGTAATCTTCCACACCACAATAGTCTTTAGATACATATGTAACGTGTTGCTTGGCCTACATGTTATACGCAATCCCACCACGTGAGTTTATTATAACAGGCAATGTCCTTTTTCTAGGCTCTCCTTCTTGTCCTGATGAAGACCCCAACATGAGGGAAGAATAACCCTTCCATTTTTCTCGGGGTCGAAACGTAGACCTACGCCAAACCCTACACGCCATAGGAACAAATGAACAATTTTTTCTAACCTATGTGTGAACATTGCTAGTACCTTAATTGTAAAGGCGTTATTATTTTCATGTGATGATATACTGTGACACCACCTTTACCACGTCCCACACCTACCTTTCACTCCCCTTTTCCTATCCTCACTGAGAGCAACTATTGTGTAATGAATGTACAAATTACATAAATGATATGGAGATGATTTACAAATAATGGTATGCAGTAAAAAAGCATAAGTACTGCATTGATATGGAATAAACACAATTCCTTTGAATATTGCATACCACATTCTTATTGGGCAGAATATATGTATCTAAAGACTATTGTGGTGTGGAAGATTACATTTTTTACCAGTACATGATAATTGTAAAATATATATTCTACTCGGACCACCTCATCTTTTTACTTACCTAACGACCCAGGTCCATGAGTTACTAGGGCACACCCCTTTAATACTCTGACTGAAGAATAAGACCTCTGTTTTCTCTGCAGTAAGCTTTAATCAATTCTAAATCATCCAGACCGAGATGTTTTTCAGGCATTGCTTAAAGTTGAGAAAGGCAGCTTCCAAGTGTTCTTTGAAAGAGAACACCAGCTGAGTGTCAGCAGTGTAGGAGACTACTCTCACACCCCATGTCTCAACCAGGGTCGCTTGAGGGGCCATGTATACATTGAAAAGTAGCGGGCTCAGCGCTGAACACTGGGGTACACCGCAAACAAGGGGTTTCTGGGTGGAAACATAAGGGCGTAGGAATACTTGTTGTGAGAGATTCTTCAATAACGACTGGAGCCAGGACAGAGCAGTACCTCTCACTTCCACCTGTCTCAGTCTCTCCAATAGAATTGGGTGGGCCACAGTGTCGAAAGCAGCGGACAGGTCCAGCAACACCAGCATAGCTGAGGTGCCCTGGTCCACAGATTCACGCACAGTTTCAGAGACTTTAAGAAGTGCGGACTCCGGTCTGTACCCCATTCTAAAACCCGATTTGCGAATCATGAAAGCAGTTGTCCAATTCAAGCATTTCATCCAGTTGCTTCTGGACTTCCTTCTCTAGAATTTTTGCTGGAGCTGGCAGTCGGGAGATGGGCCTAAAATTCTTGTGTTCTGCTGGACCCGCATCTGGTTAAGTAGAGGCAGCAAGAATGCTTGTTTCCAGGCAGCTGGGTAAATGCCAGTTGTTTGTCAGTGAGGAGTTCCAGATCTGGTTCCAAAGCAGATTGAGCCAAGGGGCCAGTAGTTTGAAGAACCAGACTTACACTTGTGTAGCTCCTTGAGTGATACCTCGGGCGTCAATGGACAGAATTCAGACCAGGTGCCGGGAGGGTCTGGCATTAGACTTGGCACATGGGAGGATATAGACAAAGGAAAGGCGAAGTAGATCATTTGAATCTTTTCCTCAAAGTAGTCTGACAGGTCAGCACAGAGGGTAGAAGATGACGTTACTGTACTGTCCAGAGCAGTGGGAGTAGTAAAGCTTTGGACAATTTTAAACATTTCTTTGCCCAAGTTGTCAGGTTGTTTGATTTAGTTCGAGAAACATTCTCTCATAGTACTGCGCTTAAGCCTATGGAATTTTTTCAATGCCTCTTTGTAGAGGCATTTAGCCACTGGGTTATAGGATTTTCTCCAGGAACGTTCTAATTTTTGGCAGAAACTTTTCTCTGTTTGTAATTCTGTGGAGAACCACGGGGCTGAGGGTTTCCTTCTTGAAGGCCGTCACCAACCTAGGTGAGGCAACACTGTCTAAGGCGGAGGTGACCCAGCGATTGAAGCTGGATAAGTCCCTGTCGGTTAGATCATCTTGGAGTGCCGGTCCCATAGCTTCTGGGGTGACCCAAATCAAGTTTCTCCTGTGAGAAATTGGACAGGAGTTAGACCAATTGGATTCAAGCCAGAAACTGAATAGTACCAGAAAATTGTCCATCCAGGTCAGGCATACTGGTGCCTCCACTTTAAGGTTAGGATTGTTGGAAAAAATAAGGTCAAGCATATGGCCCACCATGTAAGTAGGTGCGGTCACCCATTGCGTGAGATTTAAACCCTCTAGAGTTTCTGCCAGCAATGATACCTGGGAAAAGATTTTCATCATCATCCACATAGACGTTGAAGTAGCCTTCCACAGTTAGATTGGCGTAATTCAGAGAGTTGAGTGACGATGTTGCAGAGCTGTATCGGGTGGCAGGATAGGCTGTCATGAGGTCTATATACCAACATCTCGGCCAGCGAGGAGGAGGGTGAGATTCTGACACAGGTCAGGGCCTCAATGTTCCCAATGTGCTCCATTCTCCTAGTGGAGATCTCCCAACCATCCCTCAGGATAACAGCCACACCCCCTCCTATCTTCTTGTTGCCATCCCGATTGGCGCAAGTAATCCGAAAGCCACCAGGCACCACCAGCATCAGGTCAGGGTTAGTTCCCTCCCTCAGCCAGGTTTCTGTTAGAAACATAAGATCCCAGGAGTTTGACTCCAGGGAGAGCCACATGTTCTCTGTGTGTTTGGGTAAAGATCAACAGTTGATCAAACCGTCCTTGATATTAATGCTATTCGCCAAGGGGGGCACCAGAGGGGGCTTTGACACGGTCATACTGCCACTCGGTGGAATGAAAAGGCCCTTTGACACTTACCCTAGTAAACCACGCTGGCCCTCTTCCCTCTTCCCAACTTCCATGCTACACCCCTTAGATTCCAGCCTCAGATGTCGGAGGAGGACATGCTCGCACTCTTACTATCATATGATGACTATGCGGTCTCTACCAGCGTCATACCCACTATCACATCTGCACTTTGGCGGCCGCAGTGTACGTAGGAAACAGAAGTTTAGGCAAAGTTAGGATATTTAATCCCTTGCGATACAGAGAAGACAAGTAGAACAGGAGGTTGGCTCTGATGGAGATAGATGGAGCGCATGAATAAACATGAATGGCGTTCTATCACACAGAGAGGGAGGCAATTGTACCTCAAGCGCTAAGACGTTATTTTGGCGCTTCAAACCCTTTATACCGATCTTTTGGAAGATTAATGTATAACCCTTGTCCTGAGGAGGCCTAAGAAGAAAAGGCTGAAACGTGGTCACAGCGACACTTCTGAGGAGGAGTCATTGGAACCATAGTGATCTTTGGAATTGTGTGGTGTCACACTAGGGCTAGGATAATTAGTCTACAAACCTTAGGTGTTTCACCTTGACTACCTCTGAGTGGTTCACACAGAATTCTAGGGTTACTTTGCAAAGCATTATTGTGTTTTTGTGGATGTATATAATGTTGTGGTATATGTTATTTTTTTGTCTTCTTGATTGATTAGGTGCCACTGTTTGTGTGTTATAAATATATTGTGATACATTCATTAAGAATAACAATAATTGTGGAGAGGGTAATTAAATGTGCTCTACTCATAAATTGTTTTGTATTTTTTCCTTCATACCATTTTTTCTTGTATAAAAATATGCGGTTTCTACCAGCATCCTACCCACTTTCACATCTGATCCGGATAGACAACCTAGCGTTAACTTAAGATCCTTGAATAAGGATAACTTACTTCAGATCGCCACGCCGCACCGAGTGGAAGCAACTACAAACTCTCATATTAAATCGATGCTTCTCAACTGCAGATCAGCAGTGAAACACACAACGGATATCTCTGAACTCATCATTTCACAAGAACTAGATCTCCTGATTCTTACTGAAACGTGGCTTAATCCTCCTCCCCTATACTTGACATCCTAATTCCTCCTTGAGGAAAATTAAATTTTGGCCATGTTGTGTTCCCTAGCGCGTACCCCACCGACTCCATGTACCAGCTTAAAGTGCATGTAACTTCCCTCCTGTGCCAGTTATGAAGACGCAAATACATTTGCGTCCACCGTCAACTTGTCCTCTTTCAGACGCACCATGAATGGATTATATAGTCCGTTCCTAAGTATGCTATGCCAACGTCTTTTTGTAGTACACTTTTCACTTTTTCCTGCTCTAGCCAGAGTAGGCCCTGAATTCCTGCCATCTGAACCTCTTTTTGTGGCTCCTGGCTCTGCCCAGGCTACCTCTGTACTCATGAACTATGTCCTATATTCAGCGCGGCCCCTCGCGCTCAGCTCAAGCCTGCTTTCTGCCAAGACTGACTATAACCTTCGAGTTATCTGTTCCGCTCCCCGAGAATACATTCCTGCCTACTAGATCCTGTAAACATCCTCTCCAGCTGCAGAGCCAAAAGGCCGATCTGTCTTAATACAAGTAATTCATAGCCTCCGTTGCCATGCTTCCATGGAAGGCCCCGTGCCCCCACGCTTCACATGTAGACACTCAGGCGCTTATACACGCATCCACAGTTAGCATAGAATAGCTTCTACCCTAGAGACCTTTCCGCCCAGATAGTATAGTTCCTAAACATCAGATATCAGATATGATAGAAGTACAAGTTGATCTGACATGCCAGACTTCTGTCTCTTTCCGTCAGTGTAAATGTCAAGACCCCTGCACCCCGTCAGTCACACGTCATGCAGCTGCGCGCGCATCCAAGCTTCCGATTTCTGCTGACATTGCAACATTCTGTTAGCACCACCCCTTGGTGCCACCCACTTGCGTCACCTATCAGTGACGTTTCTAGCACACACCTCTAGTTCACGCCTAGTTTACGCCTCTTGATGATGTATTGGTACCACGTGTATACTGTTATCTTGTCTTCTCTCAGCTGTTACGCCTCTCACATTGAAACTTATGATGTAAATCAAGTATATAAGCTATGTAATGTCAATAAACGACAGCGCGCTCATCTATCCCTTCTGACACCCCTGTGGTGGTCAGAACATGATATCCTGATTCCTTTATGAGGAATAAAATCCTTAGAAACTCTAACACCACGGACTCTGTTTTCTTTCCTTTTAATTGAGTTATCATTGATTAAGTACTTACCTGCATAGAAATTAAGAGAGTAAATTAATTATTTACGTCATTTTGGCGCCCGAACAGGGACCCCTCCCCCACCTCACGCGCCGGAAGGTGCGTTGCAATCCGTGTCCCCTGCCATCAGTTAGACGGACAACACGTGTACTGGCAGGATTTCCTGCATCCCCCTCTGACACACGGAGGTGACGAAGACTGCGATCAGTGCCCAGACGAGGCGGTGAGGAGTGCGGAGGATCCCGACCAGAGCCCAGCCGAAAGAAGCAAGGTCCGAGGTGTGAAGAGGCCCACCAGTTTTCCGAAGTTTTCCGAAGTTTTCCGAAGTTTTCCGAAGTTTTCCGAAGTTCCGAGTCGAGTCCAGCCGAGTTTTCCGAGGCCTTCTGTTTCCGTGCTTCCTGGTGAGTACCATTGCTGGGTCGTATCTAGACGGGTTTGGGTACGCAAGTCCGGTCTGCACTGTTTTTAGGCAGTGTATCTGTACTGTTTAGCAGTATATCTAGGATTCCGAATTTCTGCACTGTTACAGCAGTGTATCCGTACCGTTGAGCGGTACATTCAGTGTAGGGGGTAGTTAGCTATGTCTTCAATGTTTTCATGTGATTATAGTTGTGATATGAATGTGACTGTTTTACTGTGTATTATTGTATTTCTTGTATCAACTAGCAACTCGTATTAAGGAATAAAGATCTAGCGTTCAGTAATAAGTAAGCAGGATGCCGTTCCTCAGTAAGTTAAAACAGATTGGAACTAGGAAAGGGTTACTAGAGGAAGAAATTCCTATCCCCCCTAGGGACACTCCAGGCAATTTTATGTATCAAAAGCACGGCATAGATGCCATATTATATCTAGATTTATGGGCCGATTACACCAAACACCTAGACGAAAGACACAGATGGCCTGTTACCGGAACATGGGATGCCGAGTGCATCATGAGGGTAGAAGAAGCATTATGGAAAAAGAAAGCTAGGCAGTCTCAGAAGGACGCCATAGAATTTTGGCGTAAGGAATCACGTAAGCGTGCTGACAAAGCACTCCGTAGAGAAGACAGACTTAAAGAATCAGATAAAGAGCGAGAAAACGAATTAGTTACTGAAGGGATCCGAGTAAAAACAGAACAAATAGACCGTGCCCGAAATAATCTCGTAAACGGTATGTACCTCGCAGCAGATGGCCCATCAGAAACTGAATCAGAGATACCGAAAAACTTACCGACACCATTAGTTCCAACTAAAGTAATGCATAAAACTACTAAGGACATATTCCTGAATTCATATCTAGAGGATGTAGCACCAGCTTACACCAATCTGCCTGTTCGTGCCCTGCCTACTGACAGGGATGGGGGTGGCACTACGCCCCCAGATCCAGCTCCACCGGTACCGCAACAGACCTCTCCCGCTCCGCCAGCTCCGCCACCCCCCGTTCTTAAGACAGACCTACCGAAACCAGTACTACCTGATCTTACTAAAAGACAGATTCAAGTCCAGATACAGACTCCACGGAGAGATAATGCCCAAGCATCCGCCTCAGGAGGTGCGACAGCGGGTCTACAGACCCCGCCACCGACACACAGATTGCATTTAAAGGACACTCAGAATCCTTTCCAGTCTCCCTACTCATCCCGGCTTGAGGCATTGAAAGATAGGATGTCATTCTGCAGATATGATCCAGTACCCGGAACAGACGATCTAATGGTATTAGCATCACTGCGCTTAAGATCTGCCACCGATAGCTTGCTATGCTGTGTAGGAATGCAGGAAGCTCTCGACAGACTATACAAATTCATACAGACGGGGAAAGACCCCGACAGTGTTAAAGCTGCCATGTATAAACAGAAAGTTGACGTTCAGAAACAGATATTACGATTCTTCATTAATTGTGTGATAAGAGAACGAGACAGGCCCGGGACAGATCAGAGTGAATTAGACGCATTGAACAAGTGGGGCCAAAATATAGCAGAAGCAAAACATGACAAGGGGACTAGCATAGCCACTATGTCCCAGAAAATTAGAAAGGCAGTATTAACTGCACATCAGGAAGAAACTGATAAAACTTCCTCCGGGGAGGAAGATGAAGATGAAACATCAAGAAAGCCTACAGACACTATAGCATATGTAGGTAGGGGAAACTACCTTAGGAAAGGTGTCCGTCCGGAGAGCAAGAGAGTTCTTTTCTCCGCTTTAACAAATCCGAATTCTTCTGAACACCAGTTCCAAGAAACTGATAAAAGGCTTCGAGATCGAGTAGGGTATCATATACTCAATTCTATGGATGAACAGGAACTAGCCCGGTCAGCCGTGTTGTGGGCAGAAAACCCAGACATATATAATGATGACACGTTAGTGCAGACATTCTTGAACCTTTCCCCGGAAGAGCAGAAAATAGCAGGTGTATACATGATTCAGCACCTCCTTATCAAGTTCAGAAACCATCATTCTGATCCAGGTCCCTTACACGAAACATTAGAAGCACTAATCATGGATAGATGGAGAGGTTTTAGTACCAAATTAATACAAATAATTCTAGAACAACGACGTAAGTATAACACCTTCCTGAGTTCTGAATATGTTCCCGCCCCGCCTCCAGAAAGAAAAATGTACCACATGCAATGCGGTGGCGGCATTGAAAGCCAGAATCCCTTACGAGAAGTACATCCAGTTATGGGTGAGGATCGTATCCTGAAACGTGTGTATGTTCACACACCACTGACTAAGTTAGAACTACTAGAAATGAAGAAATTAGTTCCGTGCCATGATAAGGACCCTGCAGGTTTTCACAGAGAGCTTAAAGACATGTTATTGATGGGAGATTACACGTATGATGATATTATGAAAATGTTAAAAGTACTGTTGCCCACGGGCATTTACGAGAAATTAAAGGAAAAGGATTGGGAAGTGGGAGAGTCAAAGATAGCATGGGCGGAGATAGAAGACGAAGAAAAGAAACGAGTCCCAGGGTTAGGCCTTGGGGATCTGACTAAAGCATTACCAGGTTTAATAGTACAGGTTCTGCCAAGATTATTGACAACCAGAAAGGAAGATTGGGACGCAATCTCGTCCTGCAAACAGAAACAAGATGAAGATACTAGTGACTTTTATTCAAGATTCGAGAAATGTTTCATTATCAATAGTGGTCTAAAAACAAGTAGCGAGTCATATCCACATCTTTTTGTAACAAAATTAGTGGAGAACGCCCTACCACTAGTTAAAAATAGAGTGTACAAGGTTGAAAGTACTTGGCAGGCAAATACGCCATCACAGATGTTACAAATGTTACAATATCACCAGAATAGAATTAGGGAAGAACAAGAGCAGGAACAGAAACGTATGAAAGACACGAAAATGAAAATGTTAGTAGCTCAGACAATTCCAGCCGAGGGTCATAGAAAAGGTGGGGCTCAGACAAATCATTCTGCCGCTCCCGTTAAAGGGACATGTAATTATTGCAAGCAGCCAGGTCACTACGTACATGAATGTCCAGTCCTGAAACATAACATCGAGACAGGTAAAACTAAAGAAAGACCGCGTCCGCCTAGACATGAACAGGGTCATCAACAGACCTCACAGAACGAACAGCCAATGCAGAATACACAGCCTATGCATGATCAGTCCCATACAGTACAGACAGTAGCAGTACCACAGCCACAGCATGCTCAGACACAGCCCGCTGCTGCAACTAGAGAAGTCTCACAACAAATGTACCAGTATGCCCAGTCGGCATATCCGGACTATCAGCGTTATACATGAAACAGCCTAGGGAGGGAAAGTGATTTGCCTCTTATTGAAATTCCTGTAGATCAAGAAGGTCCATATGTACATAGTCACGTATTAGGAAAAGACAGAAAGTTTTTAATTGACACAGGGGCAAGTCGCACTACTATAAGTCATAATGAAGTTCCAGGGGCACCCCTCTCAGGCTCACAGAATGTTTCCCTTGGTTTTTCAGGACAGCCTATTGTAAATGAAGTATCAGAACCAGTACCACTAGCTGTGGGTCCATTATCTCGAGTTACAGATTTGTTACTTACGAAATCATGTCCCGAAAATCTGTTAGGAATTAAAACACTAAAGGCTCTAGGAGCTATAATTTGCTGTTCCCCGGAGGGAGTCAGACTCTTTCTACGGGATTTCAAGGGTCATTATGTTCTACGTGACTTTGATGTCAGATTGAAAAATGTACCAGATCACTTATGGGCAAAAGGCCCAGCTGATGTAGGTTGTATGCATATCACACCATACCGTGTTACACTCAAGACAGGAGTTGTTCTACCCAGAATCAGACAATACAAGTTACCACCCGATGCTGTAGTGGCCTTACTGAAAATCATTGAAGAGCTTATCGCCCAAGGAGTGGTCGTAGAGACCGACTCCAATATCTGTAATTCCCCCATCATTCCAATTCTTAAACGTACAGACCGCAATGCACCGCCAGTATACCGGCTGGTGATTGATCTTCGAGAACTGAACAAATGCATTGTACCACAGTATCCTGTGGTCCCCGATATCTCCACCCTGTTAACTGCTATTGATTCAGAAGCAACGTTCTTTACTGTAATCGATCTCAAGAACGCTTTCTTCAGTGTACCCATTGACCCGGAGAGCCAATATCTCTTCGGATTCAGTTTAAATGGACGAAGTTTCAAATTTTCCCGCGCACCTCAAGGATTTACAGAAAGCCCCAGCATCTATAGTCAAGCACTGAAAAGACAACTAGATTGTATTCAAATGCCAGTTAATACAGCTTTACTACAGTACGTCGATGATCTGCTGATCACCGCACGAAGTGAGCCCGAATGTGAACAAGCATCTCTGATAGTTTTGCATTTTCTGGCCGACAAGGGACACAAGGTGTCTCCTTCGAAGCTACAATTCTGTGTTCAGCAAGTTGTGTACTTGGGTCACTTGCTGTCCAAAGTGGGGAGACAGCTCACTCCCGATCGCATTCAGTTAATAGTAAACATGCCCCGACCCCAGTCACAAAAAGAAGTGCGGGCCTTCATAGGCCTCACCTCGTACTGCAGACAATGGATTCCTCAATATGCATTTCTAGCTAAACCACTCATCCAGTTAACGACACAGGAGGCAGCGACTTCGACTGTCCTTCCTTGGACTCAGGAACACACACAAGCCTTTGAGGAATTAAAGAAAGCTTTATGCCAAGCACCAGTTTTAGCGACACCATGTTACAGCAAACCGTTTACACTTTTTGTTACAGAACGTGATGGTACAGCATTGTCTGTCCTCACTCAAGATCAAGCAGGTTCACATAAGCCTTGCGCTTATTTTTCAAGTACATTGGATTCAGTAGCACAGGCACTCCCTGCATGCTTAAAGTCAGTAGCAGCAACAGCGTTAGCAATCAGACAAAGCGATTCAATTGTTTTAGGTCATCAGTTAACAGTACAAGTTCCACATTCTGTAGAGGTTCTGTTAAACAGAACCCAGACTCAACACTTGACTATAGCACGATTGACAGGTTACGAATTGACATTATTCCAGCCACACATAGAAATCAGACGCTGCAGTATTTTGAACCCAGCAACATTGTTACCTACAGTTATGACAGATCCAGCTCCACATGATTGTATAGAGATTATTAATGCAGTAACAAAGCCCAGACGAGATTTAACAGATGTTCCATTGACAAATCCAGACCTGACACTTTATGTGGATGGTTCATGCATGAGAACAAGTACAGGAGAGTTAGTGGCCGCATATGCCGTGACCACTGAAACTGAAGTTAAAGAAACACATCGTATTGATACACTGTCTGCTCAAGCGGCAGAGCTCATCGCTCTGACCCGAGCCTGTATTTTAGCAAAGAACAGAAATGTTAACATATACACAGATTCCCGTTATGCGTTCGGAGTCGTACACGACTTCGGCATGCTCTGGCAGGAACGAGGTTTCCTGACTTCTCATGGTACAAAGATCCAGCACGGTCCTCTCATTCAAGCACTGTTGGAAGCAATACATCTGCCTTCAGCCATATCAGTCATGAAGTGTAAAGCCCATACTAAAGCCACAGATTCTGTTTCCCAGGGTAACGACCTGGCAGATCAGACAGCAAAACATACAGCACTGACTCACACTCAGACAACTGACACGACAAAGATAACAGTTCCGACAAACTGCATGACAGTCCGAGATCCCACACTAGATGTTATTGACATTCAGACACACGCTACTGCAGACGAAATAAAGAAATGGGTCGAACTAGGAGGGATCCAGACAGATCAGGGTTGGATGACGAAGGGAAAATCTACATGGTTTCTCCCTGACTCTATGGTTCAAGTCATGATAAATACAGCACATAGTCCTGCCCACTTAGGAGAGAAAGCAATGCTAGACAGTTTGCAAAATCTCTGGAACAATAAACACTTACGAGCAGCCGCAAAACAGAAAGTGCGTACTTGCATGATCTGTTGTCAGTTCAATCCAGGTAAAAGCGTCCCTGTAGAGCAAGGTGGATTTCATCCTCCCGATCACCCTTTTGAAGTCCTCCAGATGGATTATATCCAGATGGACCGTTGTCGAGGATTTAAATATGTTCTCGTAGTTGTCTGTGCTCTGTCCCGTTGGACCGAAGCATACCCAGTCCCAGATTACACTGCTCCGACCACTGCCAAACAGTTGGTTCGTGAATTTTTCCCACGGTACGGCTTGCCTCGTGTTGTGTACTCAGATAACGGTCAGCCATTCTCGTCTGCCCTAATGAAAGAAGTTTCCTTGTTATTGGGATACCAGTGGAAGTTCCATTGTGTCCGACATCCAGAAGCAGCAGGCCTTGTAGAAAGGCATAATCAGACATTAAAGATTCGCCTTGCCAAAATATGTCAGGACAAAGGGGTCGACTGGATAGTCGCCCTGCCGGTGGCACTATTCTATATGAGAATGGTCGCCCATTCGAGATCAGGGCTATCTCCGTACGAAGTGGTCTTTGGAAGACCACCGAATATGTGGGGGACGCCCATCCCTAAAAAGATAACCGATGTTGATTCTAATATGTTGACAGATTACCTTGCCTCCTTGATGTCTGCACTCCAATCATGTCGTTCACAGGTTGCCGCTGCCTTCCCTGACAACACCGATGTAAAGGAGCATGATGTCCGCCCCGGTGACGTTGTTTTAGTCCGAAACTTCGACAGGAAAAGTCCGTTGGAGCCCCGCTGGAAGTCTCCGAAGACCGTTCTTCTAACAACAAAGACCGCAGTCAAATTGGAAGGAAGAAAGGGGTGGGTCCACCTAAGCCATATCAAAACATTCCCAGGACTGAAACCGGAACAAGACACACCCACCCCCACCAAAGACTCTGATAACAAAGACTTTTCCGAATGCAAACGAGAAAAAACTCCTCAAGAACAATATCGTATGAAGTTACGATCTAGCAAGTCAGACAGTTTAATTGTTTAAGTCCTCCCCTAGGTGAATCGGTTAAATAGTTTCTGACATGTATCCCCTAGATCGAGTTAGAGAGAGAGAGGAAAAGAAAAGAACATATTGCAAATCACTTCGTAGTCACTGCATAGTGACGCTAATAATTATGTTTATTCTCAGTATATTAATAATCATTGCTAGTATCTTGTTACCTATATACTATCCTATCTTCAAGCGTGAACAATCTGCTTACAATGTCTCTGCTGAACACACTTTTAGTGAGTTACCTCCTCATGAGCTTTCCTACAGACTTGCGCTGCGCAACAATACATTCATTAGTATGTTACATCATTCTCATCAAACTAACAATGCTACAAATTGCTGGATATGTGGCCGACTCCCTCCCTACCAGAACTACAAGGGAGCCCTGCCTCTCTTTCCGTATCCGTTCACTCACAATGGCTCCTGCGGAGCATGGTTTAAGATAATTAATTCTCTAGATCCCGACATTGCTGTTTTCGATGGGGGTTGGGTTTGGGGAAACTTGAACTTGGTCCTACTAGACGTCTGTTACCCGGATAAGGAGGGACTGCCCATTAGAATAGGAACTGATCTAGAAAATGAAGTATATGGATTAGGTAATTACACAATTAGCCTTATGATTCTTACTGTCGAATCCGAAGCCGCACCAGTTCAACCTATTATGTCAGTACTGCCAGTCACTGGTGAATTATGTATCAAGAAGAAAGGTTCAGTACACTTAGGTCATAGTAAATGCACTACTGTGGTCGAATTCAGTGATGATGGAAAGTCATCTTTCAAAGCTATCAGTCATTCTTACTTTGTGTGTGGTCATACCGCATACATTCGTCTACCTCCAGATTGGGATGGTACCTGTTACATTGCATTCCTTCTGCCACCCGTTTTTCTAGCTCCTTCTGATTACCACAGAAATAGCAATCTAGTAAAGAATAGACCCAGAAGAGATGCCCCCCTTGTCGACTACACAGAAACGGCATGGGAACAGTACACTGATTTTAATAAAGGGTTCTTTTTCTTCTTAGGCCCTGTCCAGAATAGTAAATTAATACGCAGATTAACTAGAACACTTGAAGCTGTAGTAAATGAGACTACCTCCGCCTTAGGTAACTTAACAGAGGAGCAGTCCGCTATGCGGGTTGTTGTCCTTCAGAATCGTCTTGTAATTGACGTCATCTTGGCAGATAGAGGTGGAGCTTGTAAGGTCATCGGGTCAAACTGCTGTGTTTTCATTCCACAGAATGCACCATCTGTATATCAAGCTATCACCCGTCTTCATAAAATTGCAAATCAGATACATCAGAATCCAGGCACCTGGACTTGGTCCGGTTGGTTCTGGACAACGTTAACAGCTTGGGGATGGAAAATCCTATCCTTCCTAGGCATTGGCCTAGTACTAGTATTCAGTTGCTGCTTGTGCCTACAGTGTGGGCCAGCGATCTGTGGACTGTGTGCCACTTCTTGCATTGAACATTCCAGCTTTCACTCAAAACGTAACCGAAAGAAAGAAGAACAAATGATGTTACAAGAACAGACTGATCGATTCATGAGGATCGATATTTCATGAAGGGTCCGTAGGGAACAAGGAGGGAATGAGGAAAATTAAATTTTGGCCATGTTGTGTTCCCTAGCGCGTACCCCACCGACTCCATGTACCAGCTTAAAGTGCATGTAACTTCCCTCCTGTGCCAGTTATGAAGACGCAAATACATTTGCGTCCACCGTCAACTTGTCCTCTTTCAGACGCACCATGAATGGATTATATAGTCCGTTCCTAAGTATGCTATGCCAACGTCTTTTTGTAGTACACTTTTCACTTTTTCCTGCTCTAGCCAGAGTAGGCCCTGAATTCGTGCCATCTGAACCTCTTTTTGTGGCTCCTGGCTCTGCCCAGGCTACCTCTGTACTCATGAACTATGTCCTATATTCAGCGCGGCCCCTCGCGCTCAGCTCAAGCCTGCTTTCTGCCAAGACTGACTATAACCTTCGAGTTATCTGTTCCGCTCCCCGAGAATACATTCCTGCCTACTAGATCCTGTAAACATCCTCTCCAGCTGCAGAGCCAAAAGGCCGATCTGTCTTAATACAAGTAATTCATAGCCTCCGTTGCCATGCTTCCATGGAAGGCCCCGTGCCCCCACGCTTCACATGTAGACACTCAGGCGCTTATACACGCATCCACAGTTAGCATAGAATAGCTTCTACCCTAGAGACCTTTCCGCCCAGATAGTATAGTTCCTAAACATCAGATATCAGATATGATAGAAGTACAAGTTGATCTGACATGCCAGACTTCTGTCTCTTTCCGTCAGTGTAAATGTCAAGACCCCTGCACCCCGTCAGTCACACGTCATGCAGCTGCGCGCGCATCCAAGCTTCCGATTTCTGCTGACATTGCAACATTCTGTTAGCACCACCCCTTGGTGCCACCCACTTGCGTCACCTATCAGTGACGTTTCTAGCACACACCTCTAGTTCACGCCTAGTTTACGCCTCTTGATGATGTATTGGTACCACGTGTATACTGTTATCTTGTCTTCTCTCAGCTGTTACGCCTCTCACATTGAAACTTATGATGTAAATCAAGTATATAAGCTATGTAATGTCAATAAACGACAGCGCGCTCATCTATCCCTTCTGACACCCCTGTGGTGGTCAGAACATGATATCCTGATTCCTTTATGAGGAATAAAATCCTTAGAAACTCTAACACCACGGACTCTGTTTTCTTTCCTTTTAATTGAGTTATCATTGATTAAGTACTTACCTGCATAGAAATTAAGAGAGTAAATTAATTATTTACGTCATCCTGGCTATGACATAATCAGATGTGACAGACCTATTAGATCTGGGGGCATCGCCTGCATCCATCATTCTAGCCTCGTTCTGAAGCAGACTCATAATGATCTGATGTCCTCCTGTGAGATCCTATTCACTGAAATTTGAAACAAGGGCAAGATTGTCGGTGTGCTTCAGTCGATCTATCATCCTCTTGGTGATCACCATATCTTCCTCGGTGACTTCAACCTTCACTGGAATGACACAAATGATCCACTAGCTTGCTGAGTTGGCTCATTCATGGGCTCCATATGTGGGGTGGGATTGGCAGAGAAGGTGTTAGCTCGCTCTGCAATCTCATAAAACTCTGTTAATAGGAGATTTGAACCATCACTCTGATATTTCCTCCAATCCAGATTCCTACGGGCTTTTAGAAGCCCTGGAATCCCTGGGCCTCTTCCCCAAAGTATTTAGCCCCATTGGATAACATCTTTACCAATACGCAGGAAGTAGCAGTAGATCTCCCGCTAGCCCTGACTCGGACAGACCACTCGGCTCTAAAATTTGTACTAAGTGTATCAAAGGTATTAACTAAATCCCAAGGTACCTTAGGCCGGCAGAGACCGTGGAGGAAGGTGACCCTATCCTCCTTCATACCAGTATTTAAAGCCCCGGTCCTTCAAAACTGTGTGGACAGCAATGTGGCACTGGAACAGCTAGAGGGCTCTCTGACCAAAGTTCTGGATACGATCGCCCCAAGTAAAGTTTGCAAATCTAGGGCAAAAGCAGCGCCAGCACCCTAGTACAAAGATAGCCTTAACCCTTTCGATGCTGATGACGAGCTCAGCTCGTCATCACCCACGGGTGTCGTGTGCTGATGACGAGCTGAGCTCGTCATGAATAACCGACATCCTGAATTTTCAGCACAGGACGGGAAAACTGCCAGCAGCCATGTGGTTAAGAAAGAAAAAGCAGGGTGCAGGAAATGGGAAAGGAAATGAGGAAATCTAAATAGGAGGCAGACAAACTAGTATATAGACTGGCCCTTAGACAATATCTAAGGAATTGTAATGGTGCGAGAAGACTGCATCTGGGACCCAGAATTGATGAAGCGAAGAACTCTTCTAAGGAATTGTTTAAAATCCTGAAAGACTTCACTAATCCAAGAGTGAATAACTCATCCATTCCGCAGACGCAATGACTCTGTTATGATTTGGCCAACCAATTTAAGCAAAAGATAGACAAAATCTATATCTCTTTTAACCCTCAGATGGAACCTAGTGTGGTTTCACAGATGTATGACGATTCCACTTCCTTCTTTTCAGAAACATTTGAGGCCATAATGGTGGACAATGTCCACTCACTACTGGCTCACCAAAAGTCTGGCTCCTCTTTTGACATAGCCCCTCCTTTCATTATCACGACCCTGGCGCCGGCCCTAGCGACACCTATTGCGGATTTATGTAATCGCTCTTTAAGCATAGCCACCTTTCCCCAGAGATGGAAGCGGGCCCAAATTAGATCCATATTAAAAAAAAGCTATGGCCGATCCATTGGATATCCAAAATTATAGGCCAATCTCTCTTTTCCCCTTGTTTTCAAAGGTCATGGAGGCCACAGTCAATGAAACAGTTAGCACATTATTTAGAAGCTAATGATCTGCTGGACTCCTCGCAGTCAGGCTTTCGAGGCTCGCACAGTACTGAGTCTGCACTGATAGAAGTCACTGATACAATCAAGTTGGCCTTGGATAAGGGAACTCCGACCATGCTGATCCTTCTGGATCTGTCGGCCGCATTCAACACCATCTCTCATCAAACCCTGATGGATACATTACGAGAGATTGGTTTCAGGGGAATAACACTTTGATGGTTTGAGAGCCTTCTTGCCGACAGATCTCAGCAAGTCCAACTTGAGTTGTTAACCTCTCAGACTGTGGCTGTGGATAAAGGGGTACCATCAGGGCTCCATTCTAAGCCCTAAGCTATTCAACATTTATGTATCTTCTCTGGCGCCCACTATTAGATCCTGTGAGTTTGACACTGTGTCATATGCGGATGATTCTCCGCTTATCATTACCATCGATTCAGATCCCTCATCGATCTGAGAAAGATTCAAAAAGTGTATGTTACTGACGGCGGCCTGGATGACTGATAATTTCCTACAGCTGAACACAGCCAAAACGGAGATTCTGCTGTTTGGGAAACCAATGGAGTGTTGGTCTGCGGACTGGTGGCCTCCTGAGCTAGGCGACCTTCCGACCCCAAAAAAGTGGGTAAAAAATCTAGGTATTATGGTGGACGATAAACTCTCCATGGAGCGACATGTGAAGAGCATTTCTGGCACCTGCTTCGGCTTGTTGCGGATCCTCAGAAAGGTCTTTCCTTGGTTGCCCCCTCTGCTAGAAAGTCACTCTCAGGCTCTCTTAGTAAGCAGGTTGGATTATGGCAAGTCCCTGCTAAAAGTGGTCAGAGAAGATCTTCTTTCCAGACTTCAGGTCGTTCAGAGTATGGCTGCACGTCTTGCCCTTAATCGTCCTTCGCGCTCGCCTTCGGAACCTCTTCTGCGCCAACTTAATTGGCTGCTAATTAAGAAGCAAGCAGTATTCAAACTTCTATGTATAGTATTTAAGACTCTACAGTCGCATGGCCCGGTCTATCTTAGGAAAAAGCGGTTTCCCTATATCCCTGGTCGGCAACTGAGGTCGAGCATTCGGCGGCTGTTGTACCCAATGAGGATCAACAAGACTAGAACGGGAGGTCACTCCTTCTCTCATCTTGCGCCACTCCACTGGAACAAGCTCCCTGACGACATCCGTGACAGTCCTAATTTGGGGCTGTTCAAAAAGCATCTAAAAACTTGGATGTTCAGTCATTAATTAGCGGCCTCTATTCACTCATCACTTTTCTGATATTGTGGCGCCGAGAGATCCCCGTAGGGATGATTCATCTTGCACCTAACAAATATTAATAATAATAATAAATAAATAAATAAATAAATAAATAAATAACTAGGGGTCTGAGCATGAGGTTGGGGAGAACATCTTTGAGTATGCAAGTGGGGGGTCCCAATGGACGTATCCTGTGCCATGGAAGTAGCTCTAGAAGAAGCGGACGGTCGAGGGGGGTTCATAGGAGAAGGGGGCCCTGGTGTACAGTGCAATAGGTGAAGAGGTAGAGGAGGGAGGACGTAGAGGGTTCAAAGGAAGGGTGCTGGGGTTTAAGTTGTGTGCGGGGAAGGAGAAGTAGAAGCGGGGAAGGAGAAGCAAACAGATTAGAGTTACTGGTACTAGGAGACTCAGTCAGATTAGAGTTACTGAGACTAGGAGATGGGTAGCATGTAGTCTCAGGGTTGGTATTGGAAATGTTACACTCCAATGTGTTGCTGGCGGTAATAGCATGAGAGAGGTGGAGGGTGTGCCCCCGGTGTGGGAGGTAGCTGGTGGTTCAGTAGTAAAGGGGCGGCTAGAATATTTTGGTCTGGTAGGCTTGGGGTTGTTGTTCCGGGTGTTTGGAGGGGAGATAGGAAGGGAGGCCGCGGAAGGTGTTGCCGTGCTGGTGAGATTGGGAGGACCTAGATTAGCAGGATCAGGGTTATTAAGTGAATTTTTAATCTTATTAAAAATACTGTCAAACCGATTCAGGTACAAGTCCGAGGCTTGAATAAGGATGTTGCCGTTATTGTAGAGAGAGAGATGGTCAGTTCCGCATTGAGGAAACAAGACGGAATTAGGTTACTACGTAAAACCCGATTTGCGAATCATGAAAGCAGTTGTCCAATTCAAGCATTTCATCCAGTTGCTTCTGGACTTCCTTCTCTAGAATTTTTGCTGGAGCTGGCAGTCGGGAGATGGGCCTAAAAATCTTGTGTTCTGCTGGACCCGCATCTGGTTAAGTAGAGGCAGCAAGAATGCTTGTTTCCAGGCAGCTGGGTAAATGCCAGTTGTTTGTCAGTGAGGAGTTCCAGATCTGGTTCCAAAGCAGATTGAGCCAAGGGGCCAGTAGTTTGAAGAACCAGACTTACACTTGTGTAGCTCCTTGAGTGATACCTCGGGCGTCAATGGACAGAATTCAGACCAGGTGCCGGGAGGGTCTGGCATTAGACTTGGCACATGGGAGGATATAGACAAAGGAAAGGCGAAGTAGATCATTTGAATCTTTTCCTCAAAGTAGTCTGACAGGTCAGCACAGAGGGTAGAAGATGACGTTACTGTACTGTCCAGAGCAGTGGGAGTAGTAAAGCTTTGGACAATTTTAAACATTTCTTTGCCCAAGTTGTCAGGTTGTTTGATTTAGTTCGAGAAACATTCTCTCATAGTACTGCGCTTAAGCCTATGGAATTTTTTCAATGCCTCTTTGTAGAGGCATTTAGCCACTGGGTTATAGGATTTTCTCCAGGAACGTTCTAATTTTTGGCAGAAACTTTTCTCTGTTTGTAATTCTGTGGAGAACCACGGGGCTGAGGGTTTCCTTCTTGAAGGCCGTCACCAACCTAGGTGGGGCAACACTGTCTAAGGCGGAGGTGACCCAGCGATTGAAGCTGGATAAGTCCCTGTCGGTTAGATCATCTTGGAGTGCCGGTCCCATAGCTTCTGGGGTGACCCAAATCAAGTTTCTCCTGTGAGAAATTGGACAGGAGTTAGACCAATTGGATTCAAGCCAGAAACTGAATAGTACCAGAAAATTGTCCATCCAGGTCAGGCATACTGGTGCCTCCACTTTAAGGTTAGGATTGTTGGAAAAAATAAGGTCAAGCATATGGCCCACCATGTAAGTAGGTGCGGTCACCCATTGCGTGAGATTTAAACCCTCTAGAGTTTCTGCCAGCAATGATACCTGGGAAAAGATTTTCATCATCATCCACATAGACGTTGAAGTAGCCTTCCACAGTTAGATTGGCGTAATTCAGAGAGTTGAGTGACGATGTTGCAGAGCTGTATCGGGTGGCAGGATAGGCTGTCATGAGGTCTATATACCAACATCTCGGCCAACGAGGAGGAGGGTGAGATTCTGACACAGGTCAGGGCCTCAATGTTCCCAATGTGCTCCATTCTCCTAGTGGAGATCTCCCAACCATCCCTCAGGATAACAGCCACACCCCCTCCTATCTTCTTGTTGCCATCCCGATTGGCGCAAGTAATCCGAAAGCCACCAGGTACCACCAGCATCAGGTCAGGGTTAGTTCCCTCCCTCAGCCAGGTTTCTGTTAGAAACATAAGATCCCAGGAGTTTGACTCCAGGGAGAGCCACATGTTCTCTGTGTGTTTGGGTAAAGATCAACAGTTGATCAAACCGTCCTTGATATTAATGCTATTCGCCAAGGGGGGCACCAGAGGGGGCTTTGACACGGTCATACTGCCACTCGGTGGAATGAAAAGGCCCTTTGACACTTACCCTAGTAAACCACGCTGGCCCTCTTCCCTCTTCCCAACTTCCATGCTACACCCCTTAGATTCCAGCCTCAGATGTCGGAGGAGGACATGCTCGCACTCTTACTATCATATGATGACTATGCGGTCTCTACCAGCGTCATACCCACTATCACATCTGCACTTTGGCGGCCGCAGTGTACGTAGGAAACAGAAGTTTAGGCAAAGTTAGGATATTTAATCCCTTGCGATACAGAGAAGACAAGTAGAACAGGAGGTTGGCTCTGATGGAGATAGATGGAGCGCATGAATAAACATGAATGGCGTTCTATCACACAGAGAGGGAGGCAATTGTACCTCAAGCGCTAAGACGTTATTTTGGCGCTTCAAACCCTTTATACCGATCTTTTGGAAGATTAATGTATAACCCTTGTCCTGAGGAGGCCTAAGAAGAAAAGGCTGAAACGTGGTCACGGCGACACTTCTGAGGAGGAGTCATTGGAACCATAGTGATCTTTGGAATTGTGTGGTGTCACACTAGGGCTAGGATAATTAGTCTACAAACCTTAGGTGTTTCACCTTGACTACCTCTGAGTGGTTCACACAGAATTCTAGGGTTACTTTGCAAAGCATTATTATGTTTTTGTGGATGTATATAATGTTGTGGTATATGTTATTTTTTTGTCTTCTTGATTGATTAGGTGCCACTGTTTGTGTGTTATAAATATATTGTGATACATTCATTAAGAATAACAATAATTGTGGAGAGGGTAATTAAATGTGCTCTACTCATAAATTGTTTTGTATTTTTTCCTTCATACCATTTTTTCTTGTATAAAAATATGCGGTTTCTACCAGCATCCTACCCACTTTCACATCTGATCCGGATAGACAACCTAGCGTTAACTTAAGATCCTTGAATAAGGATAACTTACTTCAGATCGCCACGCCGCACCGAGTGGAAGCAACTACAAACTCTCATATTAAATCGATGCTTCTCAACTGCAGATCAGCAGTGAAACACACAACGGATATCTCTGAACTCATCATTTCACAAGAACTAGATCTCCTGATTCTTACTGAAACGTGGCTTAATCCTCCTCCCCTATACTTGACATCCTAATTCCTCCTGGCTATGACATAATCAGATGTGACAGACCTATTAGATCTGGGGGCATCGCCTGCATCCATCATTCTAGCCTCGTTCTGAAGCAGACTCATAATGATCTGATGTCCTCCTGTGAGATCCTATTCACTGAAATTTGAAACAAGGGCAAGATTGTCGGTGTGCTTCAGTCGATCTATCATCCTCTTGGTGATCACCATATCTTCCTCGGTGACTTCAACCTTCACTGGAATGACACAAATGATCCACTAGCTTGCTGAGTTGGCTCATTCATGGGCTCCATATGTGGGGTGGGATTGGCAGAGAAGGTGTTAGCTCGCTCTGCAATCTCATAAAACTCTGTTAATAGGAGATTTGAACCATCACTCTGATATTTCCTCCAATCCAGATTCCTACGAGCTTTTAGAAGCCCTGGAATCCCTGGGCCTCATCCCCAAAGTATTTAGCCCCATTGGATAACATCTTTACCAATACGCAGGAAGTAGCAGTAGATCTCCCGCTAGCCCTGACTCGGACAGACCACTCGGCTCTAAAATTTGTACTAAGTGTATCAAAGGTATTAACTAAATCCCAAGGTACCTTAGGCCGGCAGAGACCGTGGAGGAAGGTGACCCTATCCTCCTTCATACCAGTATTTAAAGCCCCGGTCCTTCAAAACTGTGTGGACAGCAATGTGGCACTGGAACAGCTAGAGGGCTCTCTGACCAAAGTTCTGGATACGATCGCCCCAAGTAAAGTTTGCAAATCTAGGGCAAAAGCAGCGCCAGCACCCTAGTACAAAGATAGCCTTAACCCTTTCGATGCTGATGACGAGCTCAGCTCGTCATCACCCACGGGTGTCGTGTGCTGATGACGAGCTGAGCTCGTCATGAATAACTGACATCCTGAATTTTCAGCACAGGACGGGAAAACTGCCAGCAGCCATGTGGTTAAGAAAGAAAAAGCAGGGTGCAGGAAATGGGAAAGGAAATGAGGAAATCTAAATAGGAGGCAGACAAACTAGTATATAGACTGGCCCTTAGACAATATCTAAGGAATTGTAATGGTGCGAGAAGACTGCATCTGGGACCCAGAATTGATGAAGCGAAGAACTCTTCTAAGGAATTGTTTAAAATCCTGAAAGACTTCACTAATCCAAGAGTGAATAACTCATCCATTCCGCAGACGCAATGACTCTGTTATGATTTGGCCAACCAATTTAAGCAAAAGATAGACAAAATCTATATCTCTTTTAACCCTCAGATGGAACCTAGTGTGGTTTCACAGATGTATGACGATTCCACTTCCTTCTTTTCAGAAACATTTGAGGCCATAATGGTGGACAATGTCCACTCACTACTGGCTCACCAAAAGTCTGGCTCCTCTTTTGACATAGCCCCTCCTTTCATTATCACGACCCTGGCGCCGGCCCTAGCGACACCTATTGCGGATTTATGTAATCGCTCTTTAAGCATAGCCACCTTTCCCCAGAGATGGAAGCGGGCCCAAATTAGATCCATATTAAAAAAAAGCTATGGCCGATCCATTGGATATCCAAAATTATAGGCCAATCTCTCTTTTCCCCTTGTTTTCAAAGGTCATGGAGGCCACAGTCAATGAAACAGTTAGCACATTATTTAGAAGCTAATGATCTGCTGGACTCCTCGCAGTCAGGCTTTCGAGGCTCGCACAGTACTGAGTCTGCACTGATAGAAGTCACTGATACAATCAAGTTGGCCTTGGATAAGGGAACTCCGACCATGCTGATCCTTCTGGATCTGTCGGCCGCATTCAACACCATCTCTCATCAAACCCTGATGGATACATTACGAGAGATTGGTTTCAGGGGAATAACACTTTGATGGTTTGAGAGCCTTCTTGCCGACAGATCTCAGCAAGTCCAACTTGAGTCGTTAACCTCTCAGACTGTGGCTGTGGATAAAGGGGTACCATCAGGGCTCCATTCTAAGCCCTAAGCTATTCAACATTTATGTATCTTCTCTGGCGCCCACTATTAGATCCTGTGAGTTTGACACTGTGTCATATGCGGATGATTCTCCGCTTATCATTACCATCGATTCAGATCCCTCATCGATCTGAGAAAGATTCAAAAAGTGTATGTTACTGACGGCGGCCTGGATGACTGATAATTTCCTACAGCTGAACACAGCCAAAACGGAGATTCTGCTGTTTGGGAAACCAATGGAGTGTTGGTCTGCGGACTGGTGGCCTCCTGAGCTAGGCGACCTTCCGACCCCAAAAAAGTGGGTAAAAAATCTAGGTATTATGGTGGACGATAAACTCTCCATGGAGCGACATGTGAAGAGCATTTCTGGCACCTGCTTCGGCTTGTTGCGGATCCTCAGAAAGGTCTTTCCTTGGTTGCCCCCTCTGCTAGAAAGTCACTCTCAGGCTCTCTTAGTAAGCAGGTTGGATTATGGCAAGTCCCTGCTAAAAGTGGTCAGAGAAGATCTTCTTTCCAGACTTCAGGTCGTTCAGAGTATGGCTGCACGTCTTGCCCTTAATCGTCCTTCGCGCTCGCCTTCGGAACCTCTTCTGCGCCAACTTAATTGGCTGCTAATTAAGAAGCAAGCAGTATTCAAACTTCTATGTATAGTATTTAAGACTCTACAGTCGCATGGCCCGGTCTATCTTAGGAAAAAGCGGTTTCCCTATGTCCCTGGTCGGCAACTGAGGTCGAGCATTCGGCGGCTGTTGTACCCAATGAGGATCAACAAGACTAGAACGGGAGGTCACTCCTTCTCTCATCTTGCGCCACTCCACTGGAACAAGCTCCCTGACGACATCCGTGACAGTCCTAATTTGGGGCTGTTCAAAAAGCATCTAAAAACTTGGATGTTCAGTCATTAATTAGCGGCCTCTATTCACTCATTACTTTTCTGATATTGTGGCGCCGAGAGATCCCCGTAGGGATGATTCATCTTGCACCTAACAAATATTAATAATAAATAAATAAATAAATAAATAAATAACTAGGGGTCTGAGCATGAGGTTGGGGAGAACATCTTTGAGTATGCAAGTGGGGGGTCCCAATGGACGTATCCTGTGCCATGGAAGTAGCTCTAGAAGAAGCGGACGGTCGAGGGGGGTTCATAGGAGAAGGGGGCCCTGGTGTACAGTGCAATAGGTGAAGAGGTAGAGGAGGGAGGACGTAGAGGGTTCAAAGGAAGGGTGCTGGGGTTTAAGTTGTGTGCGGGGAAGGAGAAGTAGAAGCGGGGAAGGAGAAGCAAACAGATTAGAGTTACTGGTACTAGGAGACTCAGTCAGATTAGAGTTACTGGGACTAGGAGATGGGTAGCATGTAGTGTCAGGGTTGGTATTGGAAATGTTACACTCCAATGTGTTGCTGGCGGTAATAGCATGAGAGAGGTGGAGGGTGTGCCCCCGGTGTGGGAGGTAGCTGGTGGTTCAGTAGTAAAGGGGCGGCTAGAATATTTTGGTCTGGTAGGCTTGGGGTTGTTGTTCCGGGTGTTTGGAGGGGAGATAGGAAGGGAGGCCGCGGAAGGTGTTGCCGTGCTGGTGAGATTGGGAGGACCTAGATTAGCAGGATCAGGGTTATTAAGTGAATTTTTAATCTTATTAAAAATACTGTCAAACCGATTCAGGTACAAGTCCGAGGCTTGAATAAGGATGTTGCCGTTATTGTAGAGAGAGATGGTCAGTTCCGCATTGAGGAAACAAGACGGAATTAGGTTACTACGGAAACCGTGAGGGGTTTTACATAGAGCTTTGTAACAAAGCGTATCGGTAAAAACTCTTCTCCATTGGGCTCGTCTGGCTGTGAAGAAGATAAGGTCTGTCACCACTATGCCCTTGGATGCACGAAGGTAGGTATCAGAGGTTGCGTTTGTGTAGATTGTTTTTAAAAGACTTAGCTGCCTTCTTTGAGAGGTTGGGAGGGAAAATACTCTTGCAAACATTAGTGCCTACCCGTGTCAAGTCCTTGGAGAAACGAGGAAAAGGTTGCGCCATGGTAGCTAGTTGAGTCGATAAATCCAACAGAAGCTTAGAACCTTGTATCGGCTAGGTAGATTGCAATCAGGTTGTGTCCAAGTGTGCCTGGTGGGACATACCACCCTTTCTAACACAATCAGGACTGGAAGTAGCCAAACTGTGTCTAAGTGCGACTTGACTGGCCTCCCAAATACTAGCCTGTGAAGTATTCTGCCTTACTGATCTAGAGTAGGATTTAGAGTAGCTCTTGAATCAAAGGAACCCTTAGCAGAACAGCAGAAGAAAGTGGTGACCCCTCCCATAGCCTCAGCTGGACCCCGGTGAAGGTACTCATGGGAGACTGGGTAGGGTCCTCCTCATAAATTGTTTGTAACTACAGCCAGCCAGCAAGTATATAAATATCCCCAGCAACGCGCTGAGGATAGTCTGACTAAAACCTCCTCAGGTCAGCAAGCCAAGGAGCTACACTCCTTATCGAGGTATTTTCCCAGCAGGGGTCAGCAGTAAAAAACAAATCAATGATCGTCTCAAGGTACACGCAACAGGCGGGCTCCCATTCCCGCATACGTTGATCTGTAATTTCATGGCGAGCTTGTTGATGATGATTCCGAGGTTCCTGGCATGGTCGGAGGAAGCGGGTGCGGGTTCTAGGTCTGATGACCAGCAGGAGTCATTTCATGTGTTGCTGCTGTTGCCAAAGATCAGTACTTCCGTCTTGTCTGTGTTTAGCTGCAGGCAATTTTTCTTCATCCAGTCAGCGATTTTTGCGACACATCTGTGGAATTTGGTTCTGGTGGTGGTAGGGACATCAGTGAGTGAGAGGATGAGTTGGGTTTAGTCTGCGTAGGAAATTATGTTAAGACCGTGGGATCTGACAATGTTGACCAGCGGGGTCATACATGCGTTGAGCGTGGGGCTTAAGGATGAGCCCTGGGGGACCCCAAAGGTGATCTCCTTGGGTTCAAAAGTGAAAGGCGCGAGGTCGGTCCGCTGGGTTCTTCCGGTGAGGAAGGAGGTGATCCATCTGAATGCCGATGTGGTGGGATCTTTCGATCAGTGTGTGGTGGGATATGGTGTCAAAGGCTGCAGAGCGGTAAAGGAGGAGCAAACTGCTGTTTCTCCTTGATCGAGGAGGGTTTGGATGTAGTCAGTCCCTGCGACCATGACTTTCATAGCTGTGATTGCTGTGGTAGCCAGATTGGGAGGCGTCGAGTAGCTGGTTCTTCTCCAGGTGAGTCATGAGTTTCCCAGTACCTTTGCTGGGATTGAGAGCAGGGAGATTGGCCAGAAATTTTTGAGTTCGCTGAGGTCGGCGGAGGGATTTTTGAGGCTTGTTCTTGTGCTTTCAAAATTGTAAAAAAGGGAGTCACTCAACCAGTCTGAGAGTTAGAAAAGGCCTCCCCCCCCCCCCAATTCACCAGCTACTAATTCTCGAATAACCACCCACAGTGTCAAGACAAGTTATAACTCTCATCAATATGCAAAAAGGACAGTATTCTAACACTGCTGTTATATCTAACACTACGGAGCATCACTTGAGTCTGGGTGTCAATGTGATAGATGCCAGATTAGCCACCCTGAGGCTAGCCTGTAAAGCTCTGCTAAGGTTACTCATACAATGTGGGTAGGGGTTTGTTGGGAAGGCTGTTTGGGCGACTATTACTAGAACACAGGTAGCACAGGGGTTTGGTGTCAGAAATACTGCTGATCAAATAGATCTGATTTGACAGAAATCTTAGCAGAAAGGGGGGGTCGAAATTGCGGACACAACACATATATTTAACATCCCAAACAATCTGGCTTTAGATCAGGCCTTTCAACAGAATCCGTGCTGCTCCATGCCACTGAAACCTTAAAGTGGCCTTAGATCATGGGAGGGATGCAGTACTGATTCTGTTGGATTTATCGGTCTCTCACTACATTCTGAAAGTCAGACTCAAGATGAGTGGCATCACTAACAAGGCACTTGCCTGGTTTTCATCGTTTGTAGATAACGACACAATATTGTGACCCTTGGTTTCCACAAATCACCCGAAAACAGCTATCAGCCGGAGTACCACAGGGCTCCTCCTTGAGCCCGATGTTATTTAATCTTTATATGACTCCACTGCTTATTTAATTGACTCCTTTGGTGTTGAAGCTATTACAGATGCAGGCGACACCCAAATCATTCTTACCCTAGACAAAAACTCCACCGATGCGGAAGAGAAATTCCATCACTGCCTAACGGCAGTCATGAACTAGATGAAATGCAACCATCTGAAGTGCAAAAGCTAGAAAACAGAGATCTTGCTGTTTGGGAAGGCAAACGCCTTCATGCCCAGCCAGTGGTGGCCGGCTAACAGTTCCACTGCCCAATACTGCGGCCAAAGCAGGGAACTTAGGAATCAAGTTTGATTCAACCTTGTCTTTTCATAGCCAAGCACTTGCAGTGGCAGGTATGTGCTTTCACACAATTAAAACTCTGGGAAAGTTCCTAGACCTACTTCCAATCAATGCTAGGAAGTCAGTGGCTGTTGCACGGGTCCTGTCTCGTTTAGACTATTGCAACAGCCTCTATGCAGGAGCTAATAAAACAGTGCTGACAAAAATGCAGGTAGTCCAGAATGCGGCTGCCAGGCTCGTACTTCGGCTCCCAAGGGGTTCCTCCTCAGAAGCAGCACTCAATCAGCTGCACTGGTTGCCTATTCACAAAAGGATTTGATTTAAAGTCCTAACAATCATGTACAAAGCATTTAAGGCAACAGGGCCTTCCTTTCTCAGGTCGAGAATTCACCCATACTCTACTCAGCGATTGCTGCGCTCGTCCTCAAGTAACTACCTAGGAACCCCCAGTTATCGCTTGAAGACAAAAGGGGGAAACACCATTGTGGTATTAGGAACCAACGCCTGGAATTCTCTCCCACTACAATTGAGATTGACACAATCAGAACTTCTCTTCAGGAAACTTTTAAAAACCTGGCTATTTTCTACACCTGATATTCTGGTATTCGCTCTCATCTGAGCCTCTCTCTTCCTTTAGATCTGACCCTCCCGCTGCACTACTGCATTGACCTTCGTATTTCTCCCTCTAGCGCCAAGATACTCCTTGGAGTGAACGTTGCGCTTTACAAATACCACCATTCATTCATATGACTGGGGCAAGCCCTGGATGTAAGGCTGGGCTGCTTGCCTGTAATGTGAGAGGGGTGAATGACCATGTGGGTGTTGTATTAGTTACGGAGATGCATGCTGGTTATGTGGGGGTTAATCATTTCTCCAAAATCTGGAGTTTGTACCTCCATTTCTTTTCCTCAGTCGCTACAGAAGTGGCTATATTGGTTAAACAAGGCTTATGGTTCAGGCCTGTGGACACGTTCTGTGATGAGAGGGCCGGTGTGTGGTTGTACAAGGGTTGTTGGGTTTGGTACACATTACATTGGGCTGAACTTCAACAATACTGCTTTCTTTTTCACTAAAGTTAGAAACAGGCTTGTGGACGCTTCCCCCTCGCTTTGTAATATGTGGAAAATGCTTCAATGCTGCAAGCTGATTTGGATAGCACCGGCAGCAGGTCCAGCTGACACACCGAAGTGCATGAAGATCTATGGGATATTATGCACCAGTGCAAACTGCTAGACGTGTACCATGTTGAATGCCCTAATTCCAGAGTGTAAACAGTCCATAGTACATGAAATATCTTCCAGGATTGATTTCTGGTTAGGATCTAGAGATGAGATGGGCTGGGTTTAAATTATAACACATTTACCTAGGACTCTGTCCATTCATTCTCCGGTTCTGATGACTTTGACCATTGACTTAGAAAGTAGCAGCTGCGACTATCTGAGCTGTCAGACCCACTCTTTGAACAGAAAGTTGCCAAGTGATTTTTATTCTACTACATGTTGAACCAGGGCTCTGTTACCTCTGTGGCTACCCTGTAGGAAGCATTTAAAGAGTGATTAGGGGTGAATACATACCTAAAAGTCACGGGATATTAACATTGCTGAAAGATACAATATCACACCCAGAGCGAGACATCATTGCCAGAGTGAGAATATGGGAGCTCTTGAACCCACTGTGTTGCTTTTAATCACCTGTGCCCTTAACTTTTGCACATGAAGTCTTGTCATTGAGTCAGCTTTCCGCTTTCCTGGGGAGATGTGTTAACAACTCCCAGGAAAGGATACAATAGGAGCCTTCACTGGAAGGAGGTTTCTCCCACCTGTAGGAAGTTGCACAGATGTTGGCCCAAAAGGCGAGCTTCAAACCAGAAACCACCTTTGAGGGGCAAATGGGAACCACTTGGGAGAGGGGCTGCTGTATTGTCTGGATAGACAGGCTTGCACTAGGGACAGGAAAGGGGGGGCAAGTTGCCAAACCAGTTTTTCAGGGGAATGTAGCTCCTTTGGTAGCCCCACCTCTGAGTTGGGCTAAGGAGGTCTGGATACTGAGAAAAGGGTTCTGCCTTATTTGGAGTGGATATAATAGTGCACCCTAAGGTATCCTGCTGTCTCCTGCTAGTGTAGAAGTTGTTTTCCGGGCCCCGCCGAGGCAAGAGACTCAAAGGGGCAGCTGGCAGACCTGCTGTTCACACCATAGTGACACAACAGTTAAAGAAGTCTGCTAAAGGCGCGTGAGAGCCCTGATCGCTGCTCCTCATCGCTGTGCAGGACCAAGTACCAGGACCAGGCTGTCAGAAGTTGCATCTGAGTCTGCTGGACCTGGGAAGGTTGCCGGAGAAGCCACAGCCCAGGGAAGGATTTGGCTGTGGCAGTGACACAGAACAGCTGGCAGTTCAGTGGGAACCGGACTTCTGCCAGGCCTGAGAAGACCTCAAGGGACATTGACTCCTGTAGCCAGAATCACCTCACCAAACCTGCAGACCAGGGAGCAGCTGCAGGAAGACCCCCTTCGACCACATCGTTTCCACACCACCCTTAAGCATATTAAGCATGTTGTATTCTTAGTGTTAGAAATGGGATTTCTGGTTGGTTGTTTAAAGAACGCGTTGTACTTTCTAGGAGTCTATGGGAGTAGCCTTGCAGTATTTGGACTGCGTTGGCTATGACTAAATATGGATATGATTCTTATGCCTTTATAAGGATATGATTTGTTATAACACATAAGGGCATGAATCGGGAATATTTAAATAGGGTCCTAGATACGTTCACAACAATGTATGTATTGAATACCACAAAGCATTCATATAAATGGAAAACTGAAGCGACATCCAAAAATCTACATGGCAAGAAATCCAATGTATATACAGAGTTTAATAAAGTCTTCCACAGGAAGAATAATCTAATGCAGCATAAACAAATCCACACTAGAGAGAAATCCTATTAATTAATAGAATGTGACAAGGGATCGATTACAAAACAAAATGTAATATATCATAAAGTTCACAGAGGAGAGAAACTCTATACATTTATTGAATGTGACCATGCATTCATAAATGGAGAGCTAACTCAACATCAAAAGTCAACCCTGAAGACCGCACTGAATTTAGCAAGGCATTTATTGGCAAGGGAGAGTTAAAGCCGCATTAGAAAGTCCCCAGTGAGAAAATCTATATGAATGTACAGAATCAATCAATGGGCATTAAGCGCTGCAAATCAGTGAGGTTCTCAAGGTGCTGGGAGAGAAGTTGTTGTCCAGAGGGGCCGATCAGTTGAACAGTCAGGTCTTGAGTCCTTTCCAGATTCAGTGATGAGGCAGATCTGAGGTGCAGGGGGACTTCATTTCAGGTCTTTGCAGACAGGTGGGAGTAGGAGTGGCCTTGTGCCTGGTGCGTTAGGAGTTTAGGCGAGGAGGAGGGAGGCGGACTGCAGATGTCTGGCGTGGAGCCATCTAAAGATCTTGCGGCGCATGCGCATTGTGAGGAAGCAGATGGCGGAGATCATGTTGATTTGAGCTTGTTGTCCAGGACAATGCTGGAGTCACGGGCATGGTCGGTAGGGGAGGGGAAGAAGCCAGGTTCTGCTGACCACCATGCGTTGCTTCAAGGAGATGCGTGGTTACTGAAGATGAAGTCTTCTGTCTTGTCCATGTTTGGTTTTAGGCAGTTGTGCTTCATCCAGTCGGTGATGTTGGCAGTGCACCTATGTAAGTTGTCTCTGGAGTTGATGAGGTGGGTCTAGTCGGTGTAGAAGATGACCTTCAGCCCGTGCGATCTAATAATGTTGGTTAGGGGTATCATGTATGTGTAGAAGAAGGGGGACTAATGAAGGATCCTTGTGGGGTGCCGCAGATGATGTCCTTGGGCTCAGGAGTAGGGCGGGAGTCAGATTGTCTGAGGTTTTCTGGTGAGGTAGGAGGCCATCCATTTGAGGGCATTTCCTTGGACTACAATGTGGTGGAGCTTGTAGATCAGGATCTGGTGGAAGACCATGTTGAAGGCAGCTGAGAGGTCAAGGAAGATGAGGGCTGCAGTCTCATTGAGGTCCAGGAGGGCTCTGATGTCATCTATGGCTGCTATCGGGGCGGTCTCTGTGCTTTGATTGGCTCGGAAGCGAACTGGGTGGAGTCCAGGAGGTTGTTGTGCTCCAGGTGTCTGGTCAGCTGCCTCTTGATCGACCTCTCAAAGACTTTGGCCAGGAACAAGAGCAGGGGTATCAATCGGGAGTTCTTCAGCTGCTCTAGGTCTGCTGAAGGTTTTTTCAGGAGGGGTTTTACTTTTGCGTGTTACCACTCTTCTGGGAAGGAGGCCATGGCGATGGATCTGTTCAGTGGTGTTATGAGCTCTAAGCTGATTGCCTTGCTCTCGAGGTTAAAGATAAGGTGGGGGCATGGATCAGTGGGTACACCAGAGTGCATCAACTTCATTATAGAGGTTGTGTCTTGTACGATGAGGAGGTCCCAGTTAGTGTCTGTGTGTGTGAGGAGGTGGAGGCTGTCACTGGTGGAGAGCTGAGATTCAAGTCCTTGTAGATGACGGCAATCTTCTAATGGAAGTAGTCAGCAAGCATGTCGCACCGATCCCAGAAGGGAGTTATGATATTCTCGTGGATCCAGGGTTGCTGAATTTCCTAACAATGGTGAAGAGCTCATTCCTGTGGTTTGAGCTGATCTGTATGCGGGATGTGAGGGCACTCTTCTTTGCTTCTTTAAGGAGGAGGTGGTAGTGGTTTATCGATGTCCTGAAGGTGGTGTAGTGCACTGGATCCTTACTGGTACGTCATCTTCTTTCTAGTCAACAAGAGTCTCATTGAGAGGTCTGAAGTTCCAGGGTAAACAAGTTGACACACTTTGTGGATTCTCTGATCTTGTTTGGCTCGGTGGGGGTGGCATAGTCGTGATCCAGTTTGTGAGGTTATTGATGGCCTGTTTAAGGTCTGGAGCTGTGTGCAGTCAGTTGGCATGGAGAGTGTTGTTCCAGTTCTCGTCTGAGACAGTTTTCAAGCTGCGCTGAGGTGTGCTGGGTGGTGTGTCTTCAGTTTCTGTAGCGTTGTGCCCTGTGATGATGAAGTGGACAATGGAGTGGCTGGTCCAGGTGAGTTCTGTGTCATGTTGGTACTTGATTGTTTTACTGAAGGTGAAGATGGAGTCAAGTGTGTGCCCTACGATGTGCGTTGGGTTGATGATGAGTTGGATGAGGCCGATGCTTTCTAGTAGGTTGTCAGTGCTGGCATCGCTAAGGTCTTCCATGTGGAAGTTGAAATCTGCTAAGAATATCTAGTGTTCGGAGGCAATGGCGAGTTGGGTGATGAAGCAAGGGACCGCTTTGCAGAACTCGAGGCGAGTTCCTGGAGAATGTGACAAAGTGTTCTTAATGAAATAGCCGTATGAATGTACAGAAAGTCACAAGGCATTTATTAGGAGGGCACCGCACAGCCTATGTACCATAGGAAAGCCCACCCTGGGGAGGAACCATTTGGTGACCGAAGAGCCACAGTGGGCAGTATGCAAAAATAAATCCTGTCCTTGAATGGACAGAACAGGCAATTGATAGGTCAGCTTTTCACCATCCTGAAAACCTTTGCTTCAGTTGTTTATGAAAGGCTAACTGTTAATTCCACTGTGATCAAGGCTTCAATCGAGCAGGATTTATAAAGCCTGGCTAATCACCCAATAGAGTATCCAGGCACTTGCATGTCCCATAGGCTTATTCAAACAGCCAGGTCTTGGGGACCATTCGAAATTCTGGAAGTGAGGTGATGGTCCAGAGGAGTGTGGGGAGGCTGTTCCAGGTCTTTGCAGTAATGTGTGAGAAGGCGGGTCCCCCACTTCTGCTTGGGTGGATGCAGGGAGTATGGGTACGTGAAAGGGAGGCAGAGTGTAGTCTTGTCAACGGTTGGTGGAAGTTCAGGCCGTGGTTAATGTATATGGATCCTTGCTTGTGTAGAGCCTTGTGTGCGTGGTTCAGTAGCTTTAATTGTCATCTCTTCTGTACAGGGAGCCAGTAAAGTTTCCTGAAGAGGGGTGTGATGTAGGTTTGCCGGGAAAGACAGAGGATGAGTCTGGCTGTGGCATTCGGTATGGTTTGAAGTCTCTGTAGGTGGTGTGCGGCAATTCCTACGTAGAGGGTGTTGCCATAGTCCAGTCGGCTGGAGGGCCTGTATCACGGTGCATCTTGCATGGAGGGGTAGCCACTTGAACATCTTCTGTATATGCAGAGTGTGGAATCAGGCAGAGGAGATGGCGTTGATCTTTAGTTTCATGATGAGCTTGTTGTTGATGATGATTCCAAGGTTTCTGGCGTGGATGGAAGGAGTGGGTGTGGGTCTGGGTCTTAGGTCTGATGGCCACCAGGAGTCATTTCATGTGTTGCTGCTGTTGCCAAAGATCAGTACTTCCGTCTTGTCTGTGTTTAGCTGCGGGCAATTTTTCTTCATCCAATCGCGATGTTTGCCATACATGTGTGGAAGTTGGTACTGATGGCGGAAGGTACATCGATGAGTGAGAGGATGAGTTTGGTGTCGTCTGTGTAGGAAATTATGTTGAGACTATGGGATCTGTCGATGTTGACCAGCGGAGGCCATATATGTGTTGAAGAGCATGGGGCTGAAGGATGAGCCCTGGGGGACACCATAGGTGATCTCCTTGGGTCCAGAGGTGAAAGGCGAGAGGTGGATCCTCTGGATTCTTCCTGTGAGGAAGGAGGTGATCCATCTGAGCACGTCTCCTTGGATGCCGAAGTGGTGGAATCTTTTGATCAGTGTGTGTGGTGGGATATAGTGTCAAGGGCTGCTGAGCAGTCAAAAAGGATCAAAGCTTCTGTTTCTTCTTGGTCGAGAAGGGTTTGGATGTCGTCTGTGGCTGTGATCAGCATGGTTTCGTAGCTGTAGAAGCCGGATTGAGAGGGGTCAAGTAGATGGTTCTGCTCCAGGTGAGTCATGAGTTTCCCAGTACCTTTGCAGAGAATAGGAGCAGGAAGCTTGCCCAGTAGTTTTTGAGTTCGCTGGGGTATGCAGAGGGTTTTCTGAGGCTTCCTCTCAGGCTTTAAAAATTGTAAAAGAGGGAGGCACTCAAACAGTGTGAGAGTTAGAAAAGGCCTCCCCCACCCACAATTCACCAGCTACTAATCCTCGAATAACCACCCACAGTGTCAAGACAAGTTGTATCTCTCATCGATATGCAAGAAGGACAGTATTCTAACACTGCTGGTATATCTAACACAACTGAGCATCACTTGAGTCTGGGTGTCAATGTGACAGATGCCAGTTTAACCACCCTGAGGCTAGACTGTAAAGCTCTGCTAAGGTTACTCATACAATGTGGGTTGGGGTTGGTTGGGAGGGCTGTGTGAAAGACTATTACTAGAACACAGGTGACAGGGTTTTCATGGTATAAATACTTCTGATCAAATAGTTCTGATTTGACAGAAAAGCTTAGAAGAAAGAGGGGGGTGAAAATTGCAGACACAACACACATGACTGGTGCTAGCTCTGGATGTAATGCTAGGCTGCTCGCCTGTAATGTGAGAGGGGTGAATGACCATCACAAGGTCCAACTGGTGACTGCATACCTCATTACGCCTAAGGGGCGAGTTTTTCATTAGTTCCGGAGATGCATGCTGGTTTTGTGGGGGATAATTATTTCTCCATAATCTGGAGCTCGTACCTCCATTTCTTTTTCTCAGTCGCGACGGAAGTGGGTATATTGGTTAAACAATGCTTATGGTTCAGGCCTGTGGACATGTTCTGTGATGAAGAGGACAGGTGTGTGGTTGTACAGGGGTTATTGGGTACGGTACACATTACATTGATCAGTACATATGGGCCAAACTCTGACGACCCTGCTGTTTCTTTGTTTTTTCTCACTAAAGTTAGAAACAGGCTTGTGGATGCCTCCTCCCCCCTCCTCGCTTTGTAATATGTGGGAAATGCTTCAATGCTGCAATCTAATTTGGCTACCACCGGCAACAGGTGCAGCTGACTCACCCAAGCATATAAAGTTCTATGGGATATTATGCACCAGGGCAAACTGCTAGACTTGTACCGTGTCGAATGCCCTAATTCCAGAGTATACATTCCATTCCGTAGAGGATGCCATATCTTCCAGAATAGATTACAGGTTGGGATCTAGAGATGCGATGGGCTGGGTTGAAATTATAACACATTTACCTAGGGCTCTGTCCGATCATTCTCCGGTTCTGATGGCTTTAACCATCACCACCTATGCAGGGATACATAGAAAGTAGCAGCTGCGACCATCTGAGCTGTCAGATCCAGTCTTTAAACATAAACCCACCAAGTAATTTTTATTCTACTACATGTTAAACCAGGGCTCTGTTACCTCTGTGGCTACATTATGGGAAGCGTTTAAAGAATGATTAGGGGTGAAAACACACTTAAAATTCACAGGATATTAATATTGCTGATAGATACAATGTCACACCCAGAGCAAGAGACATCATTGCTAGAGTGAGAATATGGGAGCTCTTGAACCCACTGTGTTGCTTTTAATTCCCTGTGCCCTTAACAGTTGCACATGAAGTCTTGTCATTGAGTCAGCTTTCCGCTTTCCTGGGGAGACGTGTAAACGACTCCCAGGAAAGGATACAATAGGGGCCTTCACTGGAAGGAGGTGTTCTCCCTCCTGTAGGAAGTCGCACAGATGTTGGCCCAAAAGTCGAGTTTCAAAGCAGAAACCACCTTTGAAGGGCAAATAGGAACCACTTGGGAGAGGGGCTGCTGTATTGTCTGGATACGTATAATCAATTGGAGGGGGGAGAGAGAGATCAGATCCTTTCAGTCTCCATTTAGTTAGTCATAATCAATAAGGGAAAGGATCACTTGGCCTGCGTAAACCAAGGTCTGCAGGTAGGTAGGTGGGTGTCTCCCAATAAAAAGACCCTCATACACGCGTTTTTTTTCTGGTTTCTCGTAGCGGTATATGATGTGACTCCGCTCATTTAAACACGTGAGTGTGTAATCCTTGGGTCAGTTCTTTTGTGTGCACCCTCCGCCAGGAGGCTTTACCTTTGGTTAAGGCAGTAGTGATCGTGGAAAAGTGAGTGGAAAGTGGTGATATATAAAAATTTGCCCGGAACAGCCATAGAATTGACTTTAATGAGTCTGGATTCGGACAATTATAAAATTGATTTGTGCAGCTATGGAATTGGTTATGAATTCTAGCGCACTTAATTAGTGTGATAAAAAGCGGTCGACATGTTTCAGCCTTAGTTGCCAATTGGTCAGTAGGCTTTCTTCAGGACCAATAAAAGGTGCAGTGAATAAAAGTGAAAGAATAGGTAAATTTATAATCTGATTCTTCGGGTAGTAGAAGGTCGCATTGTACCTCTACGGATTGCAGAATTTGCTTCTTCAGGGAAGAGGGCGTACAGAGGGAGGTTGTACTCAGACCTTCACCTCCGTTCTTGCAGCATGTGCTGTCTCTGCCACTCTTTACCCCGAATTCCGGGTGAAGAGTGGCAGAGACAGCACATGCTGCAAGAACGGAATTGTGCGCTAGAATTCATAACCAATTCCATAGCTGCACAAATCAATTTTATAATTGTCCGAATCCAGACTCATTAAAGTCAATTCTCTGGCTGTTCTGGGCAAATTTTAATATATCACCACTTTCCACTCACTTTTCCACGATCACTACTGCCTTAACCAAAGTTAAAGCCTCCTGGCAGAGGGTGCACACAAAAGAACTGACCCAAGGATTACGCACTCACGTATTGTCTGGATAGACAGGCTTGCACTAGCGACAGGAAAGGGAGAACCAGTTGCCAAACCAGTTTTATTGGGGAATTTAGCTCCCTTGGTAGCCACACGTCTGAGTTGGGCAAAGGAGTTCTGGGTGCCAAGAAAAGGGTTCTGCCTTATTGGGAGTGGATAGAATGGTGCACCCTAAGGCAGCCTGCTGTGTTCTGCTATTGAAGAAGTTGTTTTCCGGGCCCCGCCGAGGCAAGAGACTCGAAGGAGCAGCTGGCAGACCTGCTGTTCACACCATAGTGACACAACAGTTAAAGAAGTCTGCTAAAGGCGAGTGAGAGCCCTGATCGCTGCTCCTCATCGCTGTGCAGGACCAAGTACCAGGACCAGGCTGTCAGAAGTTGCATCTGAGTCTGCTGGACCTGGGAAGGTTGCCGGAGAAGCCACAGCCCAGGGAAGGATTTGGCTGTGGCAGTGACACAGAACAGCTGACAGTTCATGGCACTGGACTTCTTCCAGGCCCGAGAAGACCTCAAGGGACATTGACCCGTGTAGCCAGGATCACCTCACCAAACCTGCAGACCAGGGAGCAGCTGCAAGAAGACCTCCTTCGGCCACATCGTTTCCACACCACCCTTGAGCATTTTCAGCATGTTGTATCCTTCGCATCAGAACCACTGCCTTAGGAATCGATTGCAACGCGGATAAAGTGCCTGGAACTGTTGTAAGACTGCTTCTTCTGTGGAGGGAACGGTTTCTGAGGGCCTTGCGGGTCCCCCTGACTGGCTCCCTGCTGAAGTCGGTTGCCCAAAGCAACTCTAACTGACCGTATTACAACTAGCCCAACATTTTGGTGAAAATAATTCTAATTGCCAAATTTGTTAAATTTGCCATTGCTTATTTGCCGTTAAGTGAAATTTTCTGATTTACTATACCTTGTAAATTCCAGATCCCTCCAGGGGATATTTTTCATTGTGGTTCTAGAAATATATTTAAAAAAAATATTTAAAATATAAAAATATTATTTCTTCTGCAATTGTTTTGATGGTTTCTAAAGTGCTTCACACTTGTAGCTTTGTGTAAGTCTTGCTGTTAAGAGCCACAGCCACCAAGGGTTGAGCTAATGTTTAACAAACTAAACTTACTGATCCTGAAAGGGTTTGTAGGTGTTTTACATGGTGAGGTCACAGTCACACAACCAAACCATAGAATATACCCTATTTCCTCACAACCACACACCAATATTCTTTTACAACCTTCACTCACAGCATTCCAAGCACTTTCTCAGACATACAGGGAAAGGGAGCACAGGCTACAAGACATTTAACACACCGTTTCAGACATACATGTTATGGGCACATAGGTTGCGGCAGCATTCCAAACACTGGCTCAGACATCAGTGAATGCGAGCACAGGATAAGTCACAAATTCTATATACCAGCTGAGACATACAGGTAAAGTTAGCACAGGATACAACACACATTCCAGACCACAGCTCAGACACACAGGGAATGGGAGCAAAGGATATGATACACATTCCAGACACCAGCTCAGACACATATAGAATGGGAGCACAGGATACAACACACATTCTAGACAACAGCTCAGACATACAGGGCTTTCAAATAAATAAATAAATAATAGATGCAGAGGATACAACACACATTCATGACCCCGGATAAGACATACAGAGAATGGGAGCATACAGGATACGACACATATTCCAGATACCGGCTCAGCCATTCAGGGAATGGGAGCAGAGGATAGAACAGACCTCTCTTCATTACTAACAAAACAAAAACACAGCTATTCTATTGCATAAAAGCAACTGGAATGATCATTTACAACCACTCCATCTCCAACAAGTTTCGTTTACACATTCACCCAACGCCAATCTCTAAAACTCTGCAGGACCCATGAAGACACTAAATGACAATGTAGAAGCTGGAATAAAAATAGACCAAGACTTTATCAAGAACTTTTATATACGTGTACACAGGGACCATAGGCTAAACAACTCAGTTTGCAGAAATCCAGTGTGGTCTTTTATTGTTATAAACCACAAAGGCCATTTTAATATACATCCAATGAACATACACAGTCACAAGGAACATTTCTACATATCATGCACAATTGCATCTTATGCTGTTTATCAGGAGAATAGTGCAGCATGATTATCAAGAACATAACCAGTCAGAGAAAGGCAATTGCTTGTGCCACCGGCATGCTACGAGATGGTGGCCTTTGTGATTTCCACAATGCACAATCATTCAAACCTGTACTTTCCAAAGTATTTTAAAAATAGCATATTGTGCCACATTCTTTTATCCAATCAGGGAGGAATGTTAAACACAGCGTATATATGGTGCGACACTGATCGCTGCTGCTAGACTGTTTAAATGCTGTGTGTTATACGTTTAATTTTCTGAACTAGCCTTGCGCAAATGCTGTTTATAACAAAAGGGTACATGGGTTCACAGAAGGTCGCTTGCCTTTTGCACACGTTCTGCATGTCCTGCCATCATTGAGTATCACAGAGCAAGTCATTAGCAAAATGGACTCCTAACCAAATCAAAATGGATTTTTACATTGTCTTTATTTACTCAATAAAGCTTTTCAAACTTAAAAAAAAAATGGAGTCCACAACAACAAATGGCATTTGTATAAAATGTGTGACAGACTAAAACATAAGGCTCAACACACCTCATATCAAACAAAGAAACAAGAAAACTAGGTTGTTACTACCTGGCAGGTCCAGTTAGGGCTCCATTCCTCACCAATTGTGCCTATCCCCCAGCTGCCACTGCAGACCACACACCAACATCCCACTACACCAGTCTCCGTATTCCAGTCTTAGCTTTCAGACACCAGCTCAGACACACAGGGAAAGGCAGCACACCGGATACTACAGTCTCCTCAGACAAGATACAGGGGTGTGAGCAATACACTTCTACTGTCTGGGAACAAAGACCTCGCAATTCCATCTTGTGCAAGACCAGGAGCATTCAAGACGGATACCACTGCGCTCAATTTCTCTGGCTCACTCACAAACAGCATTCATGTGCTACACTGGGGACATAAACAGCACATTTAATACACTAACCTTGTTAGCATGAAGGACTGGGTAACCACAAAGAAGAGGAACTTTACAGGGGTGAGCTAATAGGCCTTGGAATGCAATCTGCCTTCTCTGCATGATCACCCGGATTTTTTTCACCTTGTGCCGGACTCTATATCTTTGTTGGATTTAGAACTCTGCACAATACCCTCATCACCAGCATGCTCCATCTTTAACCCTGGTTAAATTAGCTTATTCCCAAGTGGCACATTTAACTTTCCTGTAAGTCACTAGTGTGTGATGTAGAAAACTACATATGGGGCCTGGAAGGTAAGTGGCATGTGTGGACTGGAGCACCCATTGTGCTATCTACTAGCATGGCAGTGAACATCGCTACAGGCCTATGCCATGGAACCTGACTGCTGGAGTGTAAACCTGCAGCGCCACCTGGAGCTATTGATTTGACAGCTCAGTATCAAATGCTGCTTGGCAGGTCTGTTGTACTATCTGTAACACTCGGAGTGCACTTAAAAGTGAGAGAAGAGGATGCCCAGACAATTTCTGTGGAGCCCCTGCTTGGTTGCTGAAGACCTCTGCTTTTTGTACTACCGGACTTCTGTCTCTAGGTTTGTTGTGGGTACAGTGCCTGCTTTAAACTGGATTTTAGTGTTTACATGTGGGAAGACACTAGAATTACCACAGTAAATTCTCCAGTCACACCCCCACACCCCTGGTTTAGGCTGAAGACTTTTGGAATCTTGAAAATACTTTGACACATGGCATTTTAGGCTGGTCTTAAGTGCACAAACATGAAATACTGAAAACGTGGGTAGTGTAGGCCCGGGAATGATTTCAAATGAATTAAAAATTAAAGATTTTGTTTGTTCTGAATCTCAATTACACCCCAACAGACTGTGGACACTTCAATTATCTTTAAGGTTGTGTCTCCTCTGGAAAGTGAACTATGGTTTACTACAACAGAGCAAAATCTGGATTCCGCAGCAACCACAGCACCAAGACCATCCTCCTAGCTGCCACGGACGACATCTATACCCTCTTCAACCTGGGCCACACGGCTGCCCTCATCCTACTAAACCTCTCAGCAGCCTTCAACACCGTCTCCCACCGCACACTAACTGCCATACTCCACAAAGTTGGTATCCGGGGACTGCCATCGACTAGATCTGCTCCTTCCTCACTGGCTGAAGCCAAAGAATCTGACACCTGCCCTTTAGTTTCCGAACCCACAGATATCAGCTGCGGAGTATCCCAAGGATCGTCACTCAGCCCCATGGTTTTCAACCTCTACATGGCCCCTCTCGCCACCATCGTCAGAAAACACGGACTCCACATTGTATCTTATGCCAATGACACCCAGCTCATCCTCTCAACGAACATGACAGCATCAGACACATCTTCACAGAAGGTATGAAAGACCTCGCCTCCTAGATGAGCAACAACTGCCTCAAGCTCTACTCAGAGAAAATGGAAGTCCTCGTCCTCAAATCCACCCGCTCTGCATGGGACAACACCTGGTGGCCCACCGCCTTTTGCAACCCTCCCACACCCACAGACCAAGCTTGCAACCTCTGCATTATACTCAACTCCACCCTCCCCATGAACCGACAGATTAATGCCGTATCTTCTTAATGCTTCAACACCCTCTGCTTCCTCCGCAAGACCTTCAAATGGATCCCCCCGAATCCAGAAAGATCACCACCCACGCACTCATAACCAGCAGACTACGCAATGGGAACACCCTCTATGCCAGAATAAACAAATCTCTACTCCTCAAACTCCAGACAATCCAGAACGCCTTAGCTAGACTGGTCCTCGGCCTCCCACGACAACACCACATCACCCAGCACCTAGGAGCACTCCACTGGGTCCCCGTCGAAAAGAGAGTGACCTTCAAGCTCCTCACTCATGCCTCCAAATCCCTCCAAAACATTGGACCCAATACCTCAACTAAAGAATCTCCTTCTACGCACCCAAGAGGAGCCACTTCTCTGCCGAGCTTGCCCTGCCGAAATCCCACAGATCCGCAAAGCCAGAGCGGTGGGTAATCCTTTCCTACATCGCAGCCAAGATCTGGAACAAACTCCCACTCAGCATCAGACTAACCCCCACACTGTAAGCATTCAGGAAGAGCCTCAAGACTTGGTTCTTCAGGTGAGACGACACTGCTCGACCCCCACTCACCCCCAACCCAGCGCCTTGACACCCTCATGGGTGAGTAGTGCGCTTCACAAACCCCTGATTGATTGACTGACTTCCTGGCCCCCTCTTGTCACCATTGTGAAGTATTTCACCTCACTGACAGTCGCCTCCAACTCGATCACTCCCTTGCAAGATCTCTGCAACTATCCCTCTTATTTCCTCAACTACACAATCACTGCCATTCACAGCAACTTCAATAAGCAACTAGACCCCAAAGTACTCACTAAATACCTCCCCACCTTAATCAAAGAACCAATGCTACCCACATTTCCCATCATCACCCAAGAAGAAACCACCGCTACCATGAATTCAATCAACCCAGGGACCCCATATGCCCCCTGCCCCACAACTCCTACTATATAGGACTGCAACCCATCAGCACCATGCTCACACCCATTCTATATGCCTCCTTCTCTTCCGTGACGTTACCGGAGACTTGGAAACATGCAACTGTCTTTCCATTGCACAGGAAACCCTCTGCAGAGCCTTTAACTCTCGCCATCTACAGACCAATCTTCCTACTACCAATACCAGTCAAGGTCTTAGAGAAAATCCTCAACAGAAGTCTCAGCGAATACCTCAAAGACCAGCAACTCCTTGACACCACTCAGTCTGGTTCCAATGCTCCCAGTAAACCATTTCATGCATTTACTCCCGTTTCTGTGTGGTAGATCAAATTAAAAGGAGGTAGATGTGATCATTAAGCCTGCTCCTCAACACCACTCAGTCTGGTTCCAAAGTCTACACAACTTTGGAGTCCAAAGACACACACTCCGATGGATGTTCTCCTTCCAGACTGGAATGAGCCAGAGTGTCAGCATGGCACTATACTTCTTGGACGTCCATAACCTCATCTGCAGGGTTCCGCACGGATCCTCCATGAGCCAGACTCTCTTCAACGTATACATGATCCCTCTAGCCAGCATCATCTCACGACATCAACATCCTCTCCTACTTCCAACTCATTCTCTCCCTTATGGACAAGATGCCCGTCCAGTCCCCAATCAATGTCTGCATGATTGAAATCGTCCACTGGATGGAGACTATCTGTCTAAAGCCGAACACTGACAAGACCGAAATTGTGATCTTCAGGGAGAGCACTTCACCCTGGGATTCCACCCAGTAGCCAACAGAGCTAGGACCAACAACGCCAAGCACCTCAGGATCATCATCGACACCAGACTCGACATGACTTGTTGTGTGTCAATTTATATTCCGTATGAATTTCCCGATTCATGCCCTTATATAGGTACAATTCACATTGCCCTTATTTAGGCATATAAATCCAGCCCTTATTTATGCATTGCTCATGCTAACCAAATACAGGCATGGCTACTTACATCCGTTCATCTACGTTACAATGAGTTCTTGGAAAAACAGACTCTTAAGCCTTTAGGACTTCCCCTTGCTTGGATATTGATTTCTCCAAGAACTCATTTATTATTTTTATTTTATTTTTTTATAAATTCTTTTTATTAAAGCAAGAGTAAACATTGTATTGAGCATGGTCAAGCAAGGGGAACTTACAAGCTCGAATCTTCATACATATACAGCGCAAGCAGTAGTATACATGCATTCAGGGCAATTCATTGCAGTTCGTTCACATTACAGGTGGGTCATCAATCTGGGCAATTTGAGGGGGATCACAAATGGTGCCTCTATACTCGTTCCATTTAGACCATATTTCTATCCACTTCCGCGGGCACCCCCGTGCTACGTACACTGTTTTTTCCTCAGCGCATGCACCAGTCCATATCAGTTTTCCATAGGCCCACTCTAGGGGGTCGAACCGCTCCCCACCGCCTAGCTATGTTTCTCTTGGCAATGGCATATCCAAGCGCAACCCATATCTTTCCCTGGGGGGGGGCAGGTCAGTTGGCTCCCACACGTTTAATAGGCACCTCTTTGCTTCTAGTCTGAGCTCCACTCCCCACACCTCCTGCATACAGCGGGTCACCCGGGTCCAGTAGTTCCTCAGTAGAGGGCATTCCCACAGCACATGAAAGTAGGTCCCCAGGTCTCCACATCCCCGCCTGCAGCTCCCATCCTCACTACGGCCCACCCGCTGTAGTCTGGTACAGGAGAGATACACGGGATGCATGATTTTAAGCTGGATGAGCCTGAGTCTGGCCGATATGGCCACCTCCTCGTCTATCTCGAGCCTGTCAGCTTCCCATCTCCCCTTAAGGGGGAGCAATATGTCCGGGGAGTTGTTGATTTTCGTATGTAAGTGATATAGCGTGTTCGGTGAGATGGCCATCTAGGAGCCTGTCCTCTAGTGGGGAGGAGTCAGGGGGCCGTGTTCCCACAGGGATGTTGGCCCGGAGGGAGTGCCTGACCTGGATGTACCTGAAGTGTTCCATGGGTGCTAGTTCGTAGGTGCTTTGGAGCGCGGCAAAGGGGATCACCCATCCGGACCCCACAAGTCTCGAATGTGGGAGATGCCTATGAGGTCCCAGTTACGGAACCCTTTGGACCAGCCAAGTGTTCCGAGTCTCTCCGAGACCCACAGGGGGGTCGCCATTGTTAGGGTGTCAGATCATCCAAGCCTGCGCTGTACTATGTGCCATAGTTGCACCGAGTGTTGCGTGGGACCTGTTAGTTGGTATCTTCCTGGCTTCGAGTTAAGCGCTGCTTCGAAGTTTCCGCCAGGCAGCTGCCAACGGTCCATCCCAAACCCAGCGATGTTCCCGTCACTGTATGTGCCCTGATTGATGGCTGAGAGGTGAGCTGTCCAATAGTACTTGCGGATGTCTGGGAGAGCTATGCCTCCATCATACCATCCCAGAGTAAGTTTTTGTAGGGATATGCGAGGTATCCCCGACCAGAGCAGTTCCCTTTGTGCGGCCTCAATGGACTTAAAGTAGGAGTGCGGGACAAGGTCTGGGTAATTTTGCAGGGCGTACAGGAACCTCGGCAGGGCCATCATCTTGATGAGTGCCGCTCGCCCCAGGAGAGATAGCGGGAGCTTCCGCCAAGTGGCCACATCCCTTTTTAATCGTTGTAGAGGTGGGAGTTGAGGTACTGGGTTTTTAGGAACCGGCACAGAACCGGTAACCCAGCGGTGCCAGGGCACACCCAGAGACCTCGGGTTCTTTCCTGATCCAGACCACAGAAACTCAGAGTCTTCTAGGTGAAGTCAAAGATTGATTTATTGGTTGCAACCAAGGTAACAAGTATCCTAGAAATACACCACACGGGGAGAATATTCTCAGGAGACTGCTCGCCTTCACAAAGTCAGGCTTCTCTTCTTATACAAAGTTTCTAGCTTCAGGCGAACATTCTTCGCATTTGTAGTATGTTATTTACAGTTATTGGTTTACAAGAAAAAACAGAGTCATGATGACATGTACATATTTCACGTCGTGCTGGCCACAACAAATCACTCGGCAAGGCCTAACATTTCATCAGATATCGCTGGACCCTCAATAAAACGGGCACCTCCCCATCATAAAGTAAGTGAAGCAAAAAAGAGTGGAGATAGATGTGAGCGAGATACGGCAGGTGTGCGCGCTGAAATGGTTTTATGGTTTGTTGAGCCTTGATGATATCTTGTTCGGCTACTGGGAGGGGAGCTGACCTAACGAGTTCGGCCTGGGGCAATGGTTCCAACTTGTACAGGTCATAGGAAAGTCGATTAAGGTGTACGTGTCCTTGTGGGATCGGATTCAGCTGGATTAAGGCCTATGTAAAGGGCAACACGCCAAATGGCGGCTATATACAAAATGGAAGCCAAGGGTTCAGGATATTAATGATGATTTCGAGGTGAAATCATCACCTGAATGCGACGAAAATGCTTGTACATACTGTACTCGCCATTCTCGGTCTTTTGACACTAAATTTGTCGTATTACAACAAAGTTTTCATTCCTAAGACTGGGATGGGTATACAAGTTCGGATTTTCAGTACCACAAACCCTCCTTTTGCCCTTACATAGGCAATTAATCTATCCTCATGTTAGTCTGAGTCCAGATCTATATTCTTAAAGTCATTGAGATGTTGCTGTAGCATCATCCTAGTACTTAGTCCATCTCTTGACACAGGCTTCCTTATACATGATGTAGCACAGAGGCCACATATTGCAGGAGCGCACTGTATGCACAGACAGAACAGGAAAAGGATGGCCAAGATTATCCCAATGACCATTAGAATTTTCCAACCCCAGCCAGATATCAGATCCCAAAACCACCCCATTAGGGACCAATCTCCTTTATCCACATGAATAGATTCGGAAATCTTATGCAGTTTGGAGATGGCCTGGTACACTGTTGGAGCGTTATCTGGGATAAAAAACGCAGCAGCTCGATTGGATCAATCTACATACCCCACCTCGGTCTGCAAGTATGACATCTAAAGCGACCCTGTTCTGAAGGGTCATAAGACAATCCGACTGGAGCTCAGCAGTCAAGTTACTAAGGGCACCGGCAGTTTCAATTACGGTGGACTCAACTACCCTTGTCAATTGCCTTATGTTCCTGCTGTTTACCATGGGTCCCCAGAACGGCAGAAAACCTCTTGCAAATTCCCCAAATTCTTGACCTGCAGTATCTTCTTTACTCAAGACACCTCTAACTACCCTTGTCCTGTGGTAATCCGCCGCTGCTGTGTAGGTGGGAGGCAACAGGAACGAAACAAAACATGAGCCCGAGAAGTCAGGGGGCAACCATGTATAGGCTCTATCATGACAGATGAAATAAGTACCCTTAGCTGCTAAAAACGCAGGGGAAGTCTGAGAACCAAAAACATACGTTTCTGTACAGACACTTTTCCCTAACTGAGCTCTGGAATTGAAATGAAATGAAATGAAAAATTGCATTTGTATAGCGCATAACTGCCCTGAGGCCTCGCAGCGCTTGAAGATTAAATGGTTTAGCGCAGGCTCAGGGCAGGTCAACAGGATTTTGCAAACAAATGCGTTTTCAAGGCCTTTCTAAAAGACAGGAGGTTGCTATTTCCTCGGATGGCGAAGGGGAGGGCGTTCCAGAGTCTGGCCGCCGAGTGGGAAAAAGAGCGGCCGCCCCAACGGGCTTTATTGATCTTAGAGGAGGTAGCCAGCTGCAGGGTGCCAGACCGAAGGGAGCGTGCTGGAACATAGGGCGTAACCAGAGGGTGCAGAATCGCTGGGCCTACACGATGGAAGGATTTGTGCAAAATGCACAAAGCCTTGAACTGCACTCTGGCAGCCATTGGGAGCCAATGAAGGTCCTTCAGAGCCTTCCTCGCCGACTGCCGACGGGGCAGATTAAACAGTAGGCGGGCCGCACTATTTTGTATGACCTGAAGCTTCTGAAGTACCGAGGCCGGTGCTCCCAGATAGAGAGCATTCCCATAATCCAGGCGAGAGAGAATCAGGGCCTGGACCATGATCCTCCTCGCCTGAAAAGGGAGCAAAGGGAGCACCCGCCGGAGCATCCTCATTAGTCCAAAGCAAGTGGCGGCAGTCTTAGTAGCCTGGACCGAGAAATCAAGGGCGGTGTCAAGCCAGATCCCGAGGCTCTTTATCTGGGACCTAGGGGCAGGGGGGAGCGCCAAGACATGGTGGCCAGACGGGTGCAAGAACAGACGGGGAGGAATTTCCGAGGAGAATGATGTCTGTCTTCTCCCCGTTAAGTTTCAGACAAGAGGCTTGCAATCAATCTGGCAACAGCCTCTAGACAGGGGCCTAAGGTGTTGGATCATCCATCTGCGTGGTCTAGAGAGACCACCAGCTGCGTATCATCCGCATAGGTGACAATACGCACACCAAAGGGATGGACTATCCTGTCCAGGGGTTCCATGTAGGCGTTAAAAAGGGTCGGGCTCAGGGAGGAGCCCTGAGGGACCCCACACCTGAGAGGGTGTTTGGGAGAGACTATCTCACCCTCGAAGACCTGGAAAAAACGCTCGCTCAAAAAGGAGGCAAGCCAATCTAGGGCCGCGCCCGACACGCCCATGCCAGCCAGTCGATGTAATAGCGTGGCATGGTTCACCGTGTCGAACGCGGCGCTAAGATCTAGCAAGATAATGGCCACCTTTCCTCCCTGATCAAGAGTCGCTCTTGCTTCCTCTGTAACCGCTAACATAGCGGTTTCCGTGCCATGTTGAGGACGAAATCCTGTCTGGGAGGCACGCAACAGACAGTTGGACTCCAGATAGTCTGTTAAGATATTGTTGACATGCCTCTCCAGCAGTTTACTCAACCAGGGGAGCAACGAAATGGGGCGGTAGTTGGACAGGTTACTCTGATCCAGGGTGGGCTTTTTGAGAAGTGCCCTCACCATGGCACATTTCCAGGAGAGTGGGACCGATTTGGACACAATGGAAGTATTTAAGGTTTCCAAGATGACAGGACGAATAACGTCCAAGGCCTTGACAAGAATCCGGGGGGGTGCCGGGTCATTGGGTGACCCGGAAGTAACTTTGGAGATTAGTCTATCCAGACTACAGGCATCAAGGAGCGGAATTGTGTCCAGCTTACAGGGAGCCAGAGAGTCAGCTGGTTTATGTGGGACAGAGCGGGCGTTGACCATAGAGTTGCTAAAGGAAGAGTATATGGTCAAAATTTTCTTAGAGAAGAAGGCAGCCAGCTCATTGAGCGGTCTTGTGCACCTTCGGCAGTGGGACGCTCAGCCGGGGGTGAAATAAGGGACTTAGCGATCCTAAAGATTTCCCTAGGCGCGTTGGCTGCTGCATTAATTTTCCCTTCATAGAAGAAGGCTTGCGCCATTTTAATCTCTAATTTGTAGAGCTTCATTGCAGACCTATAATCATCCTTCCTAGACGGAGAATGGTCCTTCCTCCATGCTCTCTCTAGTTTGCGACAGTCAATTTTTAATAACCTTAGAGCAGGAGTGTACCAAGGTGCAACTTTAGGTCTTCTAATAAGTTTACAAGGGCGTTTGGGAAGAACTCGGTCTAGGGTGCTGGAAATCCAGTGATCAAAGTCGTTAGAAGCAGAGGCAGGAGTCATAGCCTTCCTCGGGGGATCTTGGATGAGAGCAGTTGTCCAGTCGGTGAGGGGAAGAGAGGACCATTTCCTGCCCAAATACTTGGTAGGAGCATCACAAGGGGAAGAGGAGTTGGAAAGCCAGGTGAACGGTATCAAAAAGTGATCGGTCCAAGGCAGTGGAACAGGGGACTCTACATTAAGGTTGGTGTTACTGTATATGTGATCAAGAAGATGTCCCTTCTTGTGGGTCGCCTGATGGCCTCTCTGGCAGAGGTCTAACGCTTGCATGTTGATCCGAAAGTTATTAGCTGACGTATCATGGGGGTCATCTAAGTGGATGTTAAAATCCCCAAGCAAGGTGAAGTTAGATGAGGTCAAAACTGCGTTGGCAGTGAGGTCCGTGATTTGCGTAATAAAATTGTTAAGGGAACCCGGTGGGCGATAGAGTAAAATACCGGAAAAGGTGGTGGTGGGGGGAAAATCAAGTGCAAAGTGTAAGCTCTCACAGGTCGGCAGGGAATTGGGAGTGACCCGACACTTAAAACTATCCCTATATATGATGGCAAGACCCCCGCCTCTCCCCGACTGGCGGTCGAGGCGTTTAAGGTTATAGCCTTGAGGTGTGGCCCATATTGTAGTCGGGTCATTGTCCATCTGGAGCCAAGTTTCCGTTAAAAATAGAGCATCAAGATTGAGCTCTTCGATCAACAGGTGCAGCTCTGTGAAGTGTTTAGGTAGCGACCGGCAATTGAGGAGATACAATCTCCAAATCTCTCCCGAAGGGGGAGAGTAGCTGTATGGGCGGGGGGTGCTCCATGTACAGTGCTTACAGTGATGTTCAAGATTGGCTGGGGAAAATGAGTGGCGACAGGAGGGACTGGTGGGGGGACGTAAGGAGTGTAACAACAAAGAGTTGTAGGAAATTCGATTGCCCACCATGGTGCTGGTCGACTCCCCAGGCCAGGGCCAGCGAGAAGCGTCTGGACGCGGACTGGCGCAGACTGGCTTCTCTTTGGCGCCTCTTCGGCGCGTATACGGCGCTACCGCTGCGCGGGGTAAGAAGAGGTCATATAGATTAGGTGAGGGTGGAGACTAGCCCGTCAACCTCCCCAAGATGGCTGCCCAGGATGGAACAACCAGGAAGTGGTGTCGCTTGAGCCTCCCTCCACAACAATCAGCACAGAAGCTGTGGTGGACCGGGGAGTAGCGACCAGAATGCAAGTGAGAGCTCAGAAATATATTTAAAAACACATATTAGCACAATCAATAGGTTTTTAAAAGTCTGTAAAACGAAATAGATGCTTGCAGTAATCCTAGTCACAGTCAAGCGCTAGCGCTACGATCTTCGTTGGTTAATGATCGTGCGCGAATAACTCCCGCCCTAAAATAGTGAGGGCGAGGGGGAGACTAGCCCGTCAACCTCCCCAAGATGGCTGCCCAGGATGGAACAACCAGGAAGTGGTGTCGCTTGAGCCTCCCTCCACAACAATCAGCACAGAAGCTGTGGTGGACCGGGGAGTAGCGACCAGAATGCAAGTGAGAGCTCAGAAATATATTTAAAAACACATCTTAGCACAATCAATAGGTTTTTAAAAGTCTGTAAAACGAATTCTTGCCAATACCTTGCAGGCATGGGTTGCCTTGATGGGGTACAATCCAAATCGGGGAAGATCTCTTAGCTTGCTGTTTTTCACCTAAAGTAGCTCCATATCCGGTCACGTTCCAACCTACATATGCAAATATCTCATCATCCGGAGTATCCTCATAAGAAATTACTTCCTTAATCATGTCAACTATACCTTTGACTAGGGCGCTAGTCTTGAGGTTGTCTTTTACAGAACGTAGGGGTTGGACTTCTCGTGCATATATGAACATTGTTCTGTATGCCCACACAGAACCATTATGACTGAAAGGCAGGACTAGATAAGGGATACCTTTATCCGTAGTATGGGGCATAAGGCCGCAAACCCAACAGTTAGTTGTGTTCATTACTAGTTGGTGTTGGTGCAAGAGCTGAACAAAGGAGTTATTGATGAACTCTATCGTTCTATTGGATTCATGGTCAGGAAGGGGGTGGAAAGAATGAGAGGAAACAGTAGGAGGAGGAGGTGTAGGGGATGTAGTGGCCGTAAGTGTTACACGAAAGGAGAATAAAACATATCCTATTAAAAACGTCATCACACTGAATAGCATAAAAATGCACAATATTAAAAAACTTTTCTTTGTCATCACTTTACATAATTTGTGTTTAAAGTTCGTTGGTTTGGCAGGTCTCTCCATCTCGGAAAACTCCATCCTCTCTAGAGTGCTGCCCGCGGTGGGAGGTTGATTCTGCTAAGGGATGCTTCTGTCAGTCTAGGGCAACTCCCTTGGACCAAACAGAACTACCGACCTAACGTCGTTAGCTGCACTCCAAAGACTTTTAATTAACCGCGGCCCTAGCAGCGGAACCCGGATGGCGGTTCAAAAAACAAAAATAAGCAAGTTTCTCAGATGGGAGAGCTGCGCTTTTCAAAAATAGTACTTGGAGGGAAAAAGAAAATTTTGTTTATTTGTCCATAGGTCTTGGTCTCAAATTATAACGTTTTCTTCCTGGTACTGTTTGATCCTGAAACAAGAGTTCAGGCTCCAAAGTGTTCAATCGCTTTGACGGTGGCACAGCTTCTTGCAAAATGTTCTCGTTTTCACATTCAGAGTTAGTTCCTTTCACTCATGCATCACTGAAAGGCAGAAGCTTTGGCACGGTGCCAGTCTCTGAGTCAGCGACACCTTTCTGGACCCACTGGTCATATGGCAGGGGCAAAGGGATCCTTTTGCAGTGGACCCCGGGGATCCAGTGCTTCCTCCCCTCCACTCGAACCGCTGATCTTGTGGAGACGAGGTGCGGTCCGGTCCACCTGGGCTGGTCGTTTTTCGTCCTCTGAAAATTCCTCACAAGGACCCAGGATCCAGGGTTGATTGCATGGCCTGGAGTTTCAGAGACCGGAGGCAGGGTGTCGTTGACCTGTTGATGCAAAACACGTAATTTAGCCGTCAATTCATACAGGTAATCAAGCAAAACAGGGTGTTCTAGTTCGCTAAACTTTTTGGGCCTAGGCACTCCCCATATGTTGGCCGGGCGGCCAAAGACTATTTCGTAGGGGCTAAGTTTCACTCGCGAATGCACAGTCATTCTGGTGGATAGGAGTGCTAAGGGTAGAGCATCAGGCCATTTAAGACCTGTGCTCGCTTGGATTTTGGCCAGTTTTAACTTAAGCGTGCCATTGTAACATTCTACTAATCCAGCTGATTGGGGGTGATTTGCAGTGTGGAACTTCTGCCGAATACCTAGCCCTTCGCATACATTCTTCATCACACGGCCCACAAATTCACTCCCGTTAGCACTCCAGATCATTCTAGGCATTCCAAATCTAGGGAAGAACTCTTTTACAAGGGCTTTCGCTGTGGACAAGGCAGTATTGTCTTTTAGGGGATATGCTTCTACCCATCTTGAGAAGGCACACACAACAACGAGCACGTATTTTAAATTGTTGCACCTTTCCATGTGGATGAAATCTAGCTGCAAAACATCGAACGAATACGTAGGAGGCGCAAAATGACCAGCTGGAGTTGGGGTTCCCTTTCCTGGATTGTGTTGGAGACACACCATGCAATTCTTGACGACATTCTCTGCACACTTGGGAATCCCCGAATTTTGCCATACTGGGGCCAACAACTTGCAAATTCCTTTCACGCTGATATGAGCCATTCCATGAGCCATTGTAACCACTGCAAGCACGTACGCATTGGGTAACAACCATCTCTGGTGCTCAGACAATTCAATCCAACAACCAGTCGCATCCATTTTACCCATACTTTCTTTCCACATGCTCAACTCTTTCTCTGTAGCCTCAGCTTGAATGGATTTCACACTCTCTATCGTGTCTTCACACATTCCAACATCACCAACCCATCTTGCAGGTCCTGCAACATACATTCGGCTCATCACATTCCTTGCAGTTTCTTACGCGATTTCATCAGCAAATGCATTTCCACGACCAACATCATCAGTCACCTTTTTGTGAGCACTACATTTCACAATCGCTACTTGTAGGGGCAAGGTCAGTGATTTAAGAAGCTCATTCACCAACTGACCATGCTGAATCTTAGCTCCATGCGAAGTCAGGAACCCACGTTCTTTCCACAATCGTCCAAAACTGTGAGCCACACCAAAAGCATACTGGCTGTCGGTGTAGACAGTCACTTTCATTCCTTCTGACAACACACATGCTCTCGTGAGTGCAATTAATTCTGCTGCCTGAGCTGAATTATGTGGAATACGTGCAGTTTCAACAATTGTATGCAAAGTCGTGACAGCATATGCTGCAGTCGTGTCACCCTTCGGGAGCTTGAAACATGAACCATCCACCCACAATGTACCATCACATTCAGCAAGAGGAGTATCTAGGAGATCTACTCTCCCTTTTGTTTCTTCTTCTGTCTTAAGGAAACAATCATGCTGTTCTGAAGGATCTGATTCTTCTATGATTGGCAACAACGTGGCCGGGTTTAATGTGCTACATCTTTTTATGTGCACATGGCTCGCTAGCAAGGTCAATTCGTAACCTGACAATCGAGCACTAGTTAAGTGCTGTGTCCTGGTTCTATTTAACAATATGTCTACTGCATGTGGGACCATTACGATCAAAGTGTTATCCATCACTATACCAGCAGACTGTCGAATAGAAACAGCACTGCTGCTGTAGCTCTTAAACAACTTGGCAATGCTGTAGCTACCGGATCCAACGTTGACGAAAAATATGCACATGGACGCTGTTTGTTTCCAAACAACTGTGTCAGTACTGATAATGCACAACCTTGTTTCTCATGGACATACAGTGTAAAGGGCTTACTGTAGTTGGAGGTACCTAACACAGGAACCGAACATAATGCATCACGTAATTCAGAAAAACTTTTCTGACACTCTTCTGACCAAGGAACGGGATTCGGTGTACCTTTACACGTTAATGCCACCAAAGGTTTGGCCAATAACGAAAAATTTGGAATCCACTGTCTACAGTACGATGTAATGCCCAAGAAAGCACGTACTTCTCCCTGTGTTCTAGGCACACTCAATTTCGCTATTGCCTGAATTCTTTCTGGGGTCAGTTTCCTTCCCTCCTTCGATAAGAGATGACCTAAGTAGGTCACCTCTTGTCGACAGAATTGTCATTTGGAAAGTGACACCTTGTGATGTAAATCACACAGATGACGCAACAATGACAACGTGGCTTTCTTACATATTTCCTCAGTATCTGCAGCAACAAGCAAATCGTCAATGTACTGCACAAGAGTGGCACCATCTGGTAAAACAATTGTATCAAGCTGTGTCTTTAATGCTTGACTGTATATTGATGGACTTTCACAGTAGCCCTGGGCAGCGCGTTTAAAGTGGAAACTTCGTCCTCCTAAAGTGAAGCCAACAATATCCCTCCTCTATTCAGCAATGGGGATGCTGAAGAAAGCATTCTTCACGTCAATTACCGAAAACCAGGCTGCAGAGGCTGGAATCATAGTCAATAGGGCAGTAATGTCAGGAACAACTGGAAATTGTGGCACAACTATTTTATTCACCTCTCTCAGATCAATCACGAATCTGTACACGGGTGGCTGAGAGGGATCAGTTCGTTTCAAAACCAGCAGAACAGGACTATTGCAAACGTTGCCTCTTGTTTCTTCAATGACATCTTTTTCAATCAGATCATAAACGATAGCTAGCAAAGCTTTTTCACCTTCAACTGAAATTCTGTATTGGGGAATTTGTGGCATTTTAACATTGGCTTTCAATGTTATGACATATGGTGGTATTTCCAAGAGACCTACATCATTAGGACCAGTAGCCCAAAGAATATCAGGAAGAAGCGACAATTCTGTTGGAATTTTATCCCTTGATAAATACATTGGAGAAACCACTTTCTTACCTAAAGTAAGCTGTACTCCTGAAGGAGAACAGTACAAAGTTGCATGTAATCTTTTTAACAGATCTAACCCTAACAAATTTTCACCACAACCTGTTGTCAGAATAAGGGGTGCTTCTAATTTTCAGGGACCAACAGAAAGAGACAAAGGGTCAGAAATCGGGTTCCTAATCAGGGTGCCAGAAAAACCTACAGAGACATTCATTTCGCCAGACAAGGGTGCGCCAGGGAGTTTGGAGTGCATAATAGAACTCTTTGTAGCACCAGTATCCAACAGAAAAGGTTCTGACACACCTGATGTAATCACCTCAACGTATGGTCCATTCTGATCTACTGGAACTGAAACAACTCCCTCTCTTTGTCCATGGCTGTCCTAGCAATCATTACTATCCCAATTTTCACCTTCTGTATAATAATCATCAGCATAGTACTGAGCTGTCCTACCAGATGCGTTATTCTGCTGATCGAACCTATTCATAGAATTTTGTGGTGGAAGAGACTGTGTGATCTGGGGGAGGTTTCCACGTCCTCTACCTCTAGACGCTTGCTGAACGCCTCTACCTCTTGTGTTTGAAACACCATTCGCACGTTGTAACAGGATAGGGCAACTATACTTAAAATGACCTTCTTCCTTGCAATATGAACACTTATTGGGACCTACCGTGACACGTGGTTGAGTATACTCTACTCTTTGCGAATTCCTCTGATACTGTTGAGGCTGCTGATAATTATTCTGATAGTGGTTCTGACCACCATTATTCTGGCTGCTACCACCACCACGTGGCGGATAGGCTTGCTGCAACAAGACCTTCGTTTTCAACTCTTTCGTTTTCTTGTCTGCTCTATCTTTCTCGTCTTTGTCTCTATTTTCGTAATATTGGGCAGTAGCCAATATCTGTGCTGAAGAAGAAACTGCCCAAGAACTCTCTGAATCCTTTAACTTTTTACACAACTCTGGAAGTAGATTGTGCACGAATTTATCGACAAATAATCGCTGACCACCTTCTGTGCTCATGTCTTGACCACTGTGGTCAACAAAAGTTTCTTCAAATCTGCTGAAGAAATCAGACAGCGTTTCTTCTTTCTTCTGCTTACATGCAGACAACTTGTCCCAGTTTACACGTATCGCAGGCATTATTGTTTTCATATACTCAATTATCCTACCAGGGAGATCTGCTACCAACGGCTCAGGTTTAGCACCACCAATTTGTAGGGCATCGGCAGCAACGATATTAGCCCATGAGTCACCTAATTCCTGATCATGATCTGTATGATCAATTTTTCCCCATAAAGGCTGTGGAACAACGTTCAATCAATCAATCAATCAATCAATCAATCAATCAATCAATCAATCAATCAAAGCATTTATATAGCGCACTACTCACCCGGAGGGTCTCAAGGCGCTGGGGGGGGGGTCCGCTACTGCTCGAACAGCCAGGTCTTGAGCTGCTTCCTGAAGGCGAGGTGGTCCTGGGTAAGGCGGATGTGGGTCGGAAGGGAGTTCCAAGTCTTGGCGGCCAGGTAGGAGAAGGACCTTCCTCCTGTGGTGGCTCTTCGGATGCGGGGGACGGTGGCGAGGGCGGGGCCGGTCGATCGAAGCTGGCGTTTGGAAGCGTAGAAGTTGAGGCGGCTGTTGAGGTATCCTGGGCCTTGGTTGTGTAGGGCTTTGTGTGTGTGGGTGAGGAGCCGGAAGGTGATTCTTTTGTTGACCGGGAGCCAGTGCAGGTCTCTCAGGTGTCCGGAGATGTGGCTGCGGCGGGGGATGTCCAGGATGAGTCGTGCTGAGGTGTTCTGGATCCGCTGTAGTTTCTTCTGGAGCTTGGCGGTGGTTCCGGCGTAGAGGGAGTTGCCGTAGTCCAGACGGCTGGTGACGAGGGCCTGGGTGACCGTCTTCCTGGTCTCGGTGGGGATCCATCGGAAGATCTTACGTAGCATGCGCAGGATGTTGAAGCACGACGAGGAGACAGCGTTGACTTGTCTGGTCATGGAGAGGGAGGAGTCCAGGATGAAGCCCAGGTTGCGTGCGTGGTCTGTGGGTTTGGGTGCACTGCCTAGGGCGGGGGGCCACCAGGAGTCGTCCCAGGCGGAGGGTGATGATCCCAGGATGAGGACTTCCGTCTTGTCCGAGTTCAGTTTCAGGCGGCTGTTCGACATCCATTTGGCTACGTCTGTCATCCCTTCGTGCAGGTTGGCTCTGGCGGTGGCGGGGTCGTTGGTGAGGGAGAGGATCAGCTGGGTGTCGTCGGCGTAGGTGATGATGTTGAGGTTGTGCTGGCGTGCGATGGCTGCGAGGGGGCTCATGTAGACGTTGAAGAGTGTTGGGCTGAGCGAGGAGCCTTGAGGAACGCCGCAGATGACTTCGGTGGCCTCTGATCTGAACGGGGGGAGTTGGACTCTCTGTGTCCTTCCGGCCACTCCAGTGCCTTCTCCTGGATTCCGACGTTGCTGAGGAGCTGTACTAGGGTACGGTGGCAGACCGTGTCGAAGGCCGCGGAGAGGTCCAGGAGGATGAGGGCCGCTGTTTCTCCGTTGTCGAGCAGGGTTCGGATGTCATCGGTAGCTGCGATCAGGGCGGTCTCGGTGCTGTGGTTGGCCCGGAAGCCAGACTGCGAGAGGTCGAGGGAACCGTTCGTCTCGAGGAAGGCGGCCAGTTGCTTGTTGACGGTCTTCTCGATGACTTTTGCCGGAAACGGGAGCAGCGAGATGGGGCGGTAGTTATTGAGGTCGGTGGGGTCGGCTGATGGTTTCTTGAGTAGAGCGCTGAGTTCGGCGTGCTTCCAGCTCTCCGGGAAGGTCGCGGTGTCGAAGGAGGTGTTGATGATGTCTCGCAGGTGGTGTGCGATGACAGCGTCGGCCTTGTTGAAGACGTGGTGAGGGCAGGGGTCTGTCGGAGATCCGGAGTGGATGGAGTTCATCGTGTGGACGGTGTCTTTGGTGCTGATCGGGGTCCAGGCGTGGAGGGTGGTTGTGGGGGGCTGTGGGTCGGTCGTGGCGTGCGTCGGTTGAGTGCTGAAGCTGTTGTGTATGTCCGCGATCTTGTTGTGGAAGTAGGAAGCGAGGGAGTTGCAGAGGTCTTGTGAAGGGGTGATGTCGTTGTTTCCGGCGTTGGGGTTGGAGAGCTCTTTCACGATGTTGAAGAGTTCCTTGCTGTTGTGTGCGTTGTTGTCCAGTCGTTCCTTGAATGCGGTTTTCTTGGTGGTGTGGATCAGTTGGTGGTGTTTTCGGGTGGCGCGCTTGAGGGCAGTCATGTTGTCTGGTGTTGGGTTTCTGCGCCAGGTTTTCTCGAGTGCTCTGCAGTTCTTCTTGGAGCTCTTGAGTTCGTCGTTAAACCATGGGGCTTTCTTGCTGCCGGGTCTGCTGGGCAGGGTCTTCAGAGGGGCGAGGTCGTCTGCGCAGTCGCTGATCCATTTCGTGAGGTTGGTGGCCGCTTGGCTGGGGTTCGTTGTGCTGGTGGGAGGGTTCTTGCTCAGGGAGGTAGCGAGCTGGTCTGCAGTGATCTTGTTCCAGCTTCTGCGGGGGACCTGTTGCTGGTGATGGTGGAACGTGGTCCTTCTGAAGCTGAAGTGGACGCAGCTGTGGTCCGTCCAGTGGAGTCCCGTGGCGTGGCTGAAGGCGATGTCCTTGGTGGAAGAGAAGACCGGGTCGAGCGTGTGTCCAGCGTAGTGGGTGGGGGTGTTGACCAGCTGCTTGAGTCCGAGGTTGGCGAGGTTGTCCAGCAGGGTGATGGTGTTGCGGTCGTTGTTGTTCTCCAGGTGGAAGTTGAGGTCCCCGAGGAGGATGTAGTCGGCGGAGGGGAGGGCGTGTGGGCTGATGAAGTCGGCGATGTCTTCGCTGAATTGTGTGCGTGGTCCCGGGGGTCTGTAGATGAGGGTGCCTTTGAGGGTGGTCTTGGGGTTGACGTGGATCTGGAAGTGCAGGTGTTCGGTGGGTGCGAGGGTATCGTCGGTGTCGGTCGTGATGCGGATGGTGTTCCTGTGGATGATGGCGATGCCTCCTCCTGTCTGGTTGACGCGGTCCCTCCGGATGATCTTGTAGCCGTCCGGGATGGCTATGGCGATGTCGGGCGCTGAGGAGGCGTTCATCCAGGTTTCCGTGAGGTAGGCGACGTCTGGGGCTGTGGTGTCGAGCAGGTTCCAGAGCTCAACGGCGTGTCTGTGGACGGAGCGGGTGTTGAGCAGGATGCACTTCAGGTGGGTGGTGCTGGAGTTCGGCCTGGTGGATGCTGATGTAGCGTGGGTCCGGTTGCAGGTGAACTTGCAGGAGTGGCAGCTGAAGGGTCCGTGGGTGCGTCTCGGTGTGGCTCGGTAGCAGCCCGGGGTTCGGCCGGTGTTGAGAGCGTTGAGTTCGGTGGCGTCGTAGGTCCGTTGGGTCGGCTTCCGACGGTGGGGGCCAGGGGTCCTGGCACTGGGCGCGGGCCAGGCGCGGACGGGTGCAGACGGGCTTACCTTTGGCGCACCTTCGGCGCTCAATCGGTGCTCCCGCTGCGCGCGTCCGCTGCGCGGTCACTGAGGGGGCGTCATAAGTAGGAGCCGGGGGGGAGGGTCAGCCGGGAGGCGGGAGGCGGGAGGACCAATGGGAGAGGGGGGGAGGCGGAGCTACGGGTCAGCGGCGGCGGGAAAGCGTCCAGGCAGCAGGAAAGACAGCAGGCAGGCAGGCGAGCGGCAGGACAGCGAGGAGGGAGCGACCACCTGCGAGGGCACAGGGGTCACAGTGAGTGACCCGGCAGGGACCCCTTAAGTAGGAGCCGGGAGGGAGGGTCAGCCGGGAGGCGGGAGGACCAATGGGAGAGGGGGGGAGGCGGAGCTATGGGTCAACGGCGGCAGGAAAGCGTCCAGGCAGCAGGAAAGACAGCAGGCAGGCAGGCGAGCGGCAGGACAGCGAGGAGGGAGCGACCACCTGCGAGGGCACAGGGGTCACCAAATAACATATCGATATCGGCTAGGTTCATGATACACAAACCAGCAGTCTGTGACAACTCTTTGTAATACCCTGCAGGATTTTTACGGGGGTCAGGCAATGTCTGTTTAAGGGCCAAAACTTCAGCTCGCTTCCAAGGAACATGCACCCATACACACTGAAAATGAGGCTGAATAGGTGGATTAGCATTTGCGTCACCCTCTCTCCATTGTGGGGGAACTTCTCTCATGGGGTACTGTCGCAATCTTTTTCTACTGGATGCACCATGCTCAGATTGTGACCCAGAAGTGCTTCCCTTACTCCGATACGACAACAATATCTCAACCGCTTTCTTGACATCGGGACCTACAATCATGCCTTCTGCAAAATCGAACCGCGCACGACACAATTCGGGCGGGTTGCATTCCTGATCATTGTCTTCCAAATCTTCACAGAGAAAAACACGCATTTGCTCAAAAACGTATCTCTGCTTCGATGCTTCCCATTGACGGAAGACTTCCAACACAGACTCTACATCATATCTTACAGTGTCCATAACCCATTTACGTGCTAACCGATTCAGTAAATCTCTCTCTTGATAGTCAGGCAGTTGACTTCGCAACTGTCTTCGTTCTGTGTTAGGGGTCGTGTTAGGCGACCCGAGAAAAGGTGAGAAAATATTAGTAACAGTGTTGGCCATTCTCTGTCGAATGGAAGGAGAAACTGACGGAAGAACGGGCGGAAATACAGGGTGAGATAAGGCTGGAGCAGAGGTCATAGCAGAGGGAGCATTAGGAGAAGTAGATGGTATACTAGGTAAAGTCGGAGCAAATACAGGTGAAACAGATGTGATCGGTGAGCCTTGAGGAGGCAGCACCAGAGATGCAAGAGCCAGCTGAAGGGCAGCTGGTGGGTGCTGTGGAGGAGCAGGAGGCAATGCAATCACAGGCTGTGCAACTCAAGGTTGCGGAGGTGCCGTAGCATTCTGCGCATAGGGGGGTGGCGAACTTAACAAATGTGATATTAACGGATCTTTTCCCAGTTCTTTTGCTGGATCTTGCTTAAGAGTCGGCAAAACTGGATAGCATTTATCTATCGCCATTTTACGTTGCCTGTGCAACTGCTCACTCATCTGTTCTTCTTCATTGTCTTTATACTGCATAGCAGCTTGCATTATCGAAATATCCCTTTCTCTCTTATTTTTCTTCTCTAATTTAATTTCCTTTTGTTTGGCCTCCTTACGCCATAGGCGGAAAGAGTCAAACATTGCCGGCCGGGCTTTCTTTTTAAAGAGTTTGACCTCAAGGTTATCTAGGATTTCAGTGTCAAAACTACTGTATTGGGGCCATTTTAAAACACCATCGTTTCTGGTGTACTTGATCCACACTTCATTATATGTAATGGGGCCTACCCCATGCTTCACGTACAATTCATATGTTGGAGTTCCAACTGGAGGAACCGGACAAGAGTCCTCCAATCGGGAGTCCCTATTATTACAACCAAGACAAAACAAATTTATAAGTCTAAGACCAGGCATTTTCGCTCTCTAGTCTAGCTCCAAACTTCAAAGGATTATCGATTATGATATTTCTCGTGAATACACGAGTCCTTCGGCTTTGGCACTTGCAAGTTCCAAATGGATCCCAAAGGATACCCAAGACTAAGAATTAACTAAGGACTAGGAGACGCTCCACTTATACTTAACTGAGATATCGATGACGTCACCAGAAGACTCGTCTCAGTGTTTCGCTCTACCAAACTTCAAGGGTCCAAATCAGGGCGATAGCCAGGGCAGCAGTCCTTCGTAGCCGTCGGGAAGCGGGGAACCTTGCAGTAAAGACTTTCGGACCACGTCGACATGCAGGGGTCGATGAAGTGGCAGGCCTTCCTCCAGAATTTTCACACGAAGCTCCTCACGAACCTCTGGCTGGACCGGTACCGCTGGAATCGCCCCAAACGTTGGGCGCCAACTGAGGTACTGGGTTTTTCAGAACCGGTACTGATCCGGTAACCCAGCGGTGCCAGGGTACACCCAAAGACCTCGGGCACTTTCCTGATTCAGACCACAGAAACTCGGAGTCTTCTAGGTGAAGTCAAAGATCGATTTTATGGTTGTATGACTAAACAACTACTTCCTGAACCACGACTTCCTAAACAACGAATGTTTAACAACGACCTATTCTTAACCACTACTTATTTTATAACGACTTCCTGAACAACGAAAATCCTTTAACTTGCCAATTACTAATTTCTGAGACTGTTTTCTATTAAATCATCAAGTTTATTCTTTGTCTTTCTTCGTGCTCAATACGATCATTTAAAAATAAAAAAAAAGGCTTTGATTTTCTGTTTAGTCTCAAGAGTAACGAGCACAAAGACTTTAATCTGAGCACCTCTGCACAAGCGCAAACAATGAAAGTAGATTTGCTACGCTAAAATTAATTAAACATGCTTTTTTCAAAAATATAATAATAGGTGAACATTTTTTAAATTATTTTATGTAAGATTTGAAACTTGAGAAATAAAATTAATTACTAGTTATCAAAATACTTCATAACCAATTATCCTTAAAATATGTACATCCTGTTGCAAGATGTAAAAGTGTTTAAACTTCAAATTAAATACACAAGTAGAAACACCCTTTTTTAAAAACAAAATGACCAATCTTAGAATGTCAGAGAATTCCAGAAACGCTTTTCCAAAATCGTTCATCCGAGCAGATGAAAACCAGACTACATCCAATACAGTTTTTTTTTAAACGTCAGCCAGGGTGCAGACAAAACGTTAAGGCTGACATTGGCACGTTAAGGCTAACATTATCATTACAAGATCTCAATGTCAACATTCTTTTCCTAAACTACCGCGGGCAATAAAGGCTGATTTTTGATTGTGTGGAGATAAGTGATGAATCACTCGAACGAATCGCAGTGAGCATGTGGGAAGTAAACACGTTCTCTGCTGGCTCTGGCTGCGGGTCAACGTAAGAGTTAGAGTGAGCTGGTTGCCGCAGTCCTACAGTGAGGAGACCGAGGGGCGAATTGTTGGCAGCCCAGCACGGAGGGCAAAGCAGCATGCTGTGTAAGTGGCCAATTCCAGCACTGGAACCCCGGACCAGATTGGAACTGACGTACCTCGCCTGCCGTAACGTGCAACTCCGGTATTCTAAAAGTCGTGGTTCCGTCCTTCGTTGTTCAGCCCTTCGTGGTAAGTGAATCTTCGTTATTAACTCTTCGTTGTTCAGGTAAGTCGTTGTAAATACATCGTGGTTAAGGATGTTTCCCCGATTTTATTGGCTGCAACCAAGGTAACAAGCGTCCTAGAAGTACAACACACAGGAAGTATGTTCTCAGGAGACTGCAGCAATTCACGAAGTCAGGCTTCTCTTTTTATGCAAAATAATAAGCTTCAGGCAAACATTCCTAGATTTTCAGGATACTATTCACATATTTCGAACACAAATAAGTAACAGAGTTATGATGACAAGCTCACATTTCGGTTGTCCAACCCATAATAAATTACCCGGCAAGGTCCAGCATTTCTATCAGATATCGGTGTTCCCCCAATAAAACGAGCACCTCCCCACTATAAAACAAGTAAGAGAAAAAGAGTGGGGCCAGGTGTGGGCAGGATTTGGCAGGGTGTGTGTGCGATGAAAAGGTTTTATGGCCAGTTGCGCCTAGATGCTATCTTGACCGGCCACTGGGAGAGGAACTGACCAAACGAGTTTGGACTGGGGCGATGGTTCCAACTTGCCCAGGTCACAGAAAAGTCAATCAAGGAGTACGTGTCCTTTTGATATTGAATAAGCCTATGTGAAGGGCAACACACAAAATGGCTGCCGCATACAAAATGGAAGCCAAGGGTTCAGGGTACAAATGACGATTTCGAGGTGACGTCGTCACTCGAATGCGACGGAAATGCTTGTACATAATGTACTCGTCATTCTCGGTCTTTTGATACCAAACTCGTCATGATACGACGAAGTTTTATTCTCGAGTCCAGAATTGTACACGAGTTCGGGATTTTCAGTACTACAACGCCCCCTCTACCAACAATGGCCCCCGGTGCCTCTTGTGGGCTCTAAACAAATATGGGCCCGTCGTTTGAGGCAGGGGGGGCAAGGCTGGGCCCAGCGGCCAGCTCACTGGGCCCTCCAGGCAGGAAGGCAGTCTTAGTGGCGGTCCTCCTGGCACCCAGCAGCAGCAGGCCCCCCTCAAATTAGGATCAGCAAAGAAAACCCATTTCTGGGGACACAGCCTCTTTTTATACAGGTAAATCCTTTGTCTGTGTGCAGGGTGGGGGAAAAACCAGTCGCAGCTGGTTGTGGAGCACTGTGATGTGCTCAGCCACCCTTCCTATTCACTAGTCAGGCTAAGGTCATCAGTCGCACCACAAGGGGCAGAGCCAGCATTGTGTGGGGAAAGTCCTGCCCTATTCAGGTCCCAGGTGCACTCCTCCCCGGCCATCAACATGCAGATCTCCCATTCACCACTGGGGCAGACCCATCATGACTCATGCAGCCAGGCTCACCAGCCAGCTCCAGCCAATCACAAGCCAGCCAGTCATTTCCCCTAAATTACCCAAACATGCCAACTTCTAGAAGTGGAACTTCCATGCTAGACACATTCACGCCGCACACATCATCGCGCAGCATTTAATCACACGAGTCCGCACATACCAAACTCAAGCTTGCACTCCCCACGCATCAGGAACTACCAGGGACACATACATTCCCCATGCATTCCTATGGGAGGGCAGGCCAACCTCACTACACGCAAGCACTTTACCCTGGGACACAGTGGTAAAGTGCGCAGAGGCACAAAAATCACTAACACCAAGTCACCTTAACAAGCAAAAAGTTTAGGGGTGAACCTGCCAGAAGGGCCAAGTCCAACACCTTCTGTCTGGTCCCACCAAGAAAACTGTGATCCGAGGCTTGATTACAGCTAGCCTGGATGACGCTAATGTTCTTCATCTTGGCCTATTGGACTATGCTACCAGAGACTCCAGGTGGCCCAGAATGCTGCTGCACGACTACTTCTCAATCTGCCTTTGACAACTTGGGCATCAACTCACAGTCAGAATAAATAACTGCATTAATCAAGGTATTACAAGATGAAGATGTGCAGGACAAATTAAAATGGTTATAAGTAATAAACAGCTCCATGTACAATAAGTATACAATTGACAACAATTTGGTTCTCAAGACTGGACTGTACAGTTAAGTGAATGCTGATGGCATAAAGGAAGGATAATTGTGAGGTCTGATAAATATCCAAAACTGTAACAGGAAAGAAAAGAGAGAAAACAAATTAAAAGGCACGAGGTTGCAAACTCAGGCAAACAACAAGTGCAGCCAGCAGAAAGGGGGAGGGGCAACAGCCCCACAGCCGTCACTGGGCCCAGCAAAGGGCCTCTCCAGTGGGGTCTAAGCACCTACAACAATTCAAGAGGTGGGGAGGGTCTGGCCTTAACTCAACCCTGTCACTAGAGGGCTATAACAGTGCCAGTGAAAGAGTCTCTAGCTTAACTCCCTCTCCCCCTCCCAAACCACCCAGATATTTTAGAAGGTCATGTATGTCATGAGAACATAATTATATTGCGTGTACTTCAGCCTTAAATTTCTGAAGACCTTTTTTGGCCATCTTGGGGAGAGAGAGTTAAATCCACGTCACCAGACGTCTGGAGGCGCCCAGAGAAACCAGTAATTGCAACACTGTTTGGGTCAAGGGTTCATCTCATCACCGGCCCACAAGTCCTGGAATGTTTGCGTCAGCATCTCGTAAATAAGGAATTGTCTTGGAGGTAGGTGTCATAGTGAGCCATCCAATCTTCAAACAGCAACAGTGCACCCTGTTGGTAACAGTCTCCCACCATCGCCAGTCCAGCATCTGTCCAGGCTGACAGGCTGCCTGCTGTAAAAAAATGTAGAAGGGTTCTTCATGGAGGAGGCCCACCCACCAGGGTCAATGCCGGTACATATCAAGGCATCCCCAAGGTTCTTAAGACGCAGTTTCACCAGCGTTTAGCGCTGCAGTCAGAAGTACTCCTGGGCATGGTATCATCACCACCGGGCAGAGCTGTTTGGTTAACAGGACTCCCAGATGTGTGGACAGACCCACCAACCCCGACTCCCCTTGGTGGGTTCAGTACAGCTATTGCGTGACCCACTGAAGTTGTGAGGCCAAGAAATACAGTTCAAAATCAGGGGGACCTAGGCCTCCTTCAGCAGGGAGGCACTAGAGAAAACCTGTGGGGCCTACCATCTCATATCAGACTGCCCAGCAAGGTGTCCAGTTGCTTGAACTAAGAGACAGTTACCCCCACTATGAGGTTAACAAAAGAATAGAGCAATTTTGGGAGCAAAACCATTTTAGACACCGAGATCTGGACATGATTGGTAACTTAAGAGAGTGTCAGAACTGTTATGTAGTTCATAATAATACCTAGGATCTGTGCATTTGTTAGACAACATAAACTAAGGGATTGATGTCTAGACTGATTGCGGACACCCCCACAGGCTATGTCGGCCTATACACCAGCTAGCTCACAGTGCCACTATAAGCCCCCGAATCCTACCAAGGAGCGAATAGTTTCTGGCAACCATCAAACATGAAAATCCTTGACCCTTCAGGGATTGTGGAAACAGCACAGAACTTTTCGCTCAGTCACTCGTGCTCACTTAGTCTCAGAAAGATACACAGACTTAACGTTGGGGTCGTTTTCAATAAGCATTTATTGAACCGGTGCCATTCTAGTGTAAAACATGTGTGCTGCAACAATCAATAGACAGAAGCAAATGTAAGAGATTACAAGCACCAACAGAATAAACAGTAGATACATTTCTACCATGGTGCTAAGCAATGAATATATGCAGGTATATATAAAAACAGTAATATTGGCGTACTCCTATTATGCCTATCCTACCTAAGTGTACCTAGCATGTATGTCGGTATGAAGCCTAAAATCCCCTAGGAAAGAGTGAACTTCATAACCTGATGGGAGAGAATGAAGGTCCCCTTCTTGGTCACAAGTTGGACACCCCACAAGGGATATCAGACCACTGCGCGTTGAAGCCTCAGCGTGCAGGGACCTCCGTGTCAGTGTCAGCGTAAAAGCGTCTCCTCTCACTAACAAGTGAAAGTGCTGTTCTTTTATAACAAAAGGGTAGCCCCTGGGTTCTACCACAATTGATATGTTGTGTGTACAATTATGCAGAGGAGCCTAAATCAATAATTGTAATTATGCAAAGTAGCCCTGATGACTTTTGTACAGTGAATGTTAATCATGTTACATACTTCATGTGCAGGGGTTTAAGATATGATGCTAAAAATCCTCATGCATAATAAATGAGTCTTGTGTCAAGGAATCCAATTGATATTTATTCAGCACATAACTGTGTAAAAGGTCAGCGCTAGAACCGTTATGTAGATCAAGGTAGGACAAATGTAGGTAAAAGGTCGCTTTGCTACATAGGCCTATGTTTGGAAACATAACCGAAGGGAACACTGGACCTCAGGGATTGGAGAGTCTTACCCAAATTTCCCACCCGTAAATCGCCCAGGAAATGGTAGATCTGAACTCCCAGGGGTCAGTTCAATTCTGGGGGCAGGTGTAGGGGTCTCTGGGTGTAGAGGACAGAGGAGATGCATGCGTCTTGGCTGTATCAACCTAGAGACCTGCGACTCTCTTGAACTCTCCCACAAGGCCCAGTGCCGCCGCAGAACCCATAGAGCCATCCTTCAAGTATAGGAGGATGATACTGGTGTAGAGGGAAATATTATGGTCCCAATCTTCAGTTTCTATGCCTTTACTCTTGCCTGCTAGCCAAAAAAGTTCTGCCAGCGGTTCAATGGCCATGTTGAACAAAAGGGGTAAGAAGGGGCATCCATGCCCGGTGCCCCTATACACTCTATACTGTGGGGAGATGGTGGCACCTGTTTTAACCCAGACTGTTGGAGTAGTGTGAATCAGCTTGACCCATCTAAGCCAGCATTCCCCCAAACCCATCTACCGCATGATCTTGAACAGAATTTCCCACCTTACGGTATCACAAGCCTTTTTCGAGGTCAACTGACATCAGCAGTGCATGTGGGTGGGATCGGTCCTCCAGGTGGTATAGGACATGATACAGTTTTCTAAGGCTCAGGGAGGTACTGCGGCCCGGGATGAAGACATTCTGGGCACAGTGGATTAAGGGGGGCATGTGGGGGAGTAGGCAAAGGGCCAATACTTTACTAAGGAGGTAAGCAGGTTCGGGGCACATCTATCTTAACCTCATGAGCGCTACCGTGTTTTCCCGCTGTGCGCTAAAAAAAAATGGCTTGTTTATGACAAAGCCAGCTCGTCATCCGCACAGCGCAGGTAACGCTGATGACGAGCTGGCTTTGTCATCAGCACCGAAGGGGTTAATCTAGTTCTCCAGATAGGACAACATATCATCACACTCCACCCCCTCAGGGAGGCCCACCACCTAGATGTTATTATGTTGATTACGTCCTTCTGGATCTTCGCATCAATATTCAATGGTCCGTACTCTGTCTGACAACTCTGCTATCTGGCGGGTAAGTGTCGAGCTCTCGGATATTAGCTCCCCCACTGATGTCTCAACTTTTTTTAACTCTATCAGCCGATGGTGATGTTCCTCCTGCAGCAGGAACAGGCCCACCGACACTGTGCTAATGTCTTGTTGGAGAGTGGCTTTGGTGTCGTCTATAGCTGTGAGGATTTTCTCCAGGTAGAGATGGATGGGGTCAATCGGGAGCCGGTTCCCCGGTGTCCCCCAACGTGTCTCAGAACTGATTCCAGTCTCATGCGATACCCCCACTGGTTTATACTTTGGTTTCCCCATCCAGGCGATGTCTGTATGCAGTGGAGCAGTCTTTAGGTGGAGCATGACAAGGCTGATCTGGATAGGGCTTCGCAAGGAGACAAAGGTATAGTGTGTACAACATGTACTGCCCAGCTTTAGTACAGATGTATGTTGTTACCTGAAGTATTGTTGAGATGCAGGGGGGTCAACAGGTACTGGATCCTAGGGACCCCAAAGGCAACTGCTGTGTCAATCACAACCTAGATACCACAGGTTTAGGCACTGTAAATCCAGGGCCGCCTACCTGCACCCTGGAGAAGCTATGGTAGCTGGTGTTGACTGCTCCCAATGTGTGGGCTATCAATGTGCATTCTTCAACCCTCCATCTGGTGTGGTGGAGCACAGGAAAGGAACAAAACAGGAGGCGAGGTAAGTGGAGCGGGCAGCTCAACGTGTATCTTGGTTGCCTACAGCTTAAAATAGAGTCCTAAGCTCTGCAGGCCCACTACGAACCCACCGATCTCCAACCACAACCCTGCCAGGGCCCGCAGGGGCAAGGTCTTTTTGCATCAGGTTGCCCTCGAGGGGGCGTAGCGATGCACCAAGAAGGGATCGCAGGAGAAAGTGAGGAAAGGTATTTTTGTGTGGTCCCCAGCGGCCAGGCCTTCAGCCAAATCAACCATTAGGCCCACTGCATGAGGCCTCAAGGCAGCCACTGGGGATCTGGTGTTCTTGCAGGGTCATTGGGTCACGCAAGGCTTGGGGGGTGGTCAGTGCAGTTTAAATGAGGGTCCTTAAAGGGAAAAGTAGGTTCACCTCCATTCTCGGCGTCGCTGTGATACAGTCCAGTGTCTGGCTGCCCCGGGGGGCATGGCTGCAGGACGTTGCGCCAAAGAAGTCAATCCAAGCACACCATGGGGATGTGAGTGCACAGCAGCGGAGGTACCAGCATGACAGAGTCAAAGGTGGGGCCTGTGGGTGGCACTCGGACGCAGCAGAATCTGTTGGCCACACAGTTGCAGAGGGCTGACACAGGGCCATCGCTCCCATGCCGGCCCTCTCCTGCAGGGTGTCAGCCATGCTAGCAGTGAGCAGCCCAGCGATGGCCCGGGAATGCGGCTGATTTGGCAGCGACACCGGCCTCCGGCAGCCGCACTGGAGCTTGTGGCAGGTCCTCTGGTTTGGGAACGGTGCAGTATCATGGGTAGTGTTGTGTTGTCGGGGGCTAGGCCCACATACTGGAATGAAGTACCATGCAGACACAGATGATTATGGTGCTGAACTGGCTCCAGGCACGTGCGCCTGGCCTCTTTTATTGACAGGGTCACCTGAGCGGTGATGCCTGAAGTGGGTGGGTGTGAAGTGTGTTACACTTGCGGGCAGAACACCAGAACGTGTCTGGCTAGACACGACAGGTAGTGTAACTTATTTTTACCTAAATACACATACATGACATGTTTGTATGCAATGATATGTAGGCAATATCAAATGTTCCCTTGTGTCACATATTGTGTACCACACGCACTGCGGCTGACCAACTCGTCCTCACAAGGGACCCTCATAAGAAGGCGGCCCCTTCAGTGCCACAGGATGGCACACTGGGCAGCCTAGTGTCCAGAGACCCCTTTGGGGTCCCGCTCGTCACTTCCGGCCAGGGTGGGGGGCGGGGAGAGGCATAAATTCCTCTTGCGCCAACCTGGTGGCCTCTTTGTCCCTTCACCTGACGCCATTTTGATGTATGTCTCCCGGGAGCTGCTGCGCATCCTTCAAAGACACTTCTAAATCTAATTCACACCCTCACTATTATCTGAAAGAAGACCCTCTAATATAGAAAATTCTATTGTCCTTTGACTATGAAAGTGCCTTCCCAGTGTGTTCTGCCATTTATTGCAGTATTATCCTTTTACCTGTGTATGGTACCCTTTTGTAACGTGCACACGTCACTTTTCTCTTGTAACACACTGTTTGCTACCTCTTACATTTTGTTTGCTTTAGATACTTCCACAAGTGCCACCATTGCCTACGTAACGTTTGTTCTTGTGTTTGAGTGTGTGCCATATATTGCAGTATTATACCTCTACTTGTACCTTGTACGCTTGTGTAACCTGCACTTGTCACTTTTTCGTCCTGTAATGCACCGTTTGCTACCTCTTGCATTTTGTTTGCTCACTATTGTCACTTTTGCCTCATTTAACGTAACGTTTGCTCTTGTAACCTGCTGACTTGTAATTTTCTCCTCATGTATCATTACTGTTCCTATTGTGAAGCGCTCTGACGCCTTCGGGTAAAGTCCGCGCTATAAAAACGCATGAAATAAAACATTTTTCAAAAATGCGGTGACTGCGTACCATTGTCCTCCCCAGCCCAATCTCCCCATTTGGGGTTGTGTGCAGGGCAGGGCGGCCCGGCCAAATTTGCGGGCTGTCTTGGGGGGGGTTTGGTCAGCTCATGGGTGTCACGGGCGTCTCGGCCAGGCTGCCCCCAGCCCCGTGCCACCCTGCCCTCCCTGCTCCAGCCCCTGGAGGTGGAAGCATAGGCCCCCGTGGTGATTAGGGGGCCAAGGGGGAGTGCTCAGAGCCCGACCCCGGCCTGTCCTGTAATGATCAGAGTCAACCTGCGGCACAGGCCGGTTCTAAGGGATATACTTGCCCTTTAAGTACCAGCCACAGCCTGTCCTGTAAATACCAAACCCGGTCCTACCTCCGAAACATGCACGATTAGTTCCAAATGTGCAGGGATGCAGAAATATCTTCACATTGTGCTAGCATCACACGTGATGCATCCTACTTGACAGGAGTGTAACAGTCAATACAGCCAGTACACTGTACACTGTACTGTATGTATATATAACCACCTGTTCTTTTTCTTTCTTTTTAATAAAAAATTGTGAAATAAAAATATATATATATATATATTTGGCAAGTAAAGTGTACAGTTTCTTTAGAAATGCCTGCAAAAATGTTTAATTTTCGTTATTTTATTATCAAAATTGTACTGCAAAATGCACCATTTTAACATATTTAAAAAAAATATATATATACAATTCTCGAGGGGCAGTCACACACGATCAGGCAAAGTCTTGCTTCCATTTTACGCCCACTACTTTCAAACTTCACCAGCCGCCACTGTACTTAATTGTCATAATGCAGTCCATTTTGGATCATAGTACTAACCTTGTGCTCCTCCACATGACTATGTTGTATCCTCAGGTTGTAAATATGTTCATTTACTCCTCTGCATCTAGCTGCTCAGCCAGTGTGAGTGTTCCAGTTAGAATGTTAGTGCGAGTGGAATGTTTGGGTGCATGAGTGTTGTCAGTTGAGGATGAGCTGCGCAGCTAGGAGGCTGCTCCTGGTGGGGCAACTTGTTCCAGACTTATATTATACTTCCTGTTATCCTATTTATGGCTGAATAAACCTTCTACATAACTCAACCTCATCTGCCTCGGCTACATCATTATATGTATGTATGGACCAAGATACTACATATTTGTCCTCTAATATTTCGATAAATCATCAGGCTTTAATAATAGCTCTCTCTTCCGGAATGAGTGCATGTCGTTCCAGTTGTACATTGCATTGGACCTATGGGCTTGTGATATAAAATGAATCTGAGCAATTTTATAAGGTGCAGATTTGACCCAAAGGCATCAGAGTGTTGTAGTATTTTATCAAAGCTGCGCGCGTGTTTGTTAAGTTTGATGTTGAATAATCGTAGCGAAGCAAATGCTGAGGGTCGGCTGGCGATGAAGACGTGACTGGTGTTGCCTGGATGCACATTGATTAATACCTCCTCTCTGTTTTGGAAGGTTTGAGGTCGAGTGCATACTCGTGCACAACATCACATGTGGTAGGATTATCAGTTGCCCTTGGTAGAAATTTATTTGGGGGCCCCTGTTTGGATCAGCTTTGAATTTGATACAGTCCAGCTCTTTCATGCCCACTTTGGAAAGAGTTACTGACAGTGCACGGACAGACTCTTCCAATTTCTTAATGTGTTTCCATACAATATGCGGGGATGGTGACGCGTTTGCAAATTTGGCAACACAGCAGCAGCTCACTAATAGTAATGAAAATAATAGGTGACTCTACCAACTAGCATAAAGGAGGTTCTGTTTTGATCTAAAAGAAACCTTTTACTGATGTTGTAAGGGTGGAACACGTGGCCCAAGCCGCACAGGGTGAAGCTTTGCAGGGAGGCATGCTGGGCTCGGTAATCTGAACGCTGGGGGTCGGTGGTGCGACCATTGGTGTTACTTTCGCTCTCACAAGTTGAGAAGAATAAAAAGAGACTTGGACGGCGCCAATTTGATAAGGGACTGTGTTCTTCGCAAGAACATGTGCCACCGGTCCAGAATCGTTGCATTTTCAGTATACTACTACACCAAAGCCATATTGGGGCTGTTCGCCTGGTTGGTGTCCCGTGCGCGAGAGGGGCAGATTCAGATCTCCCGTCCCCAGGTAGGGGAGGGCAGTGCTCTCTCTGGGTGCAGCTGCTGTACAGCACTGAAATGATGGAAATGTCACACACAGCAGTTGAAACCTTGGCATTCATGGATGGGGGCGGCTAGCTCTCGGTTGACTATGCAAGAAAGCTATTTATCTTATGCAAATAAGAAGCAACGACTAAGCTTGTTACAGGTGTAGTGCTCCTTTTGTACTAAATATAGGGAGGCAATGACATAGCGGCTAAATAGCAGGCAATACTCAGCACATTCCCTGAGCAAGCGGGGTAGCCCTGCAGATTAGTTGGGCCTGCATAAGCCACACATATACCTCCTACATTCTGGCCCATGCAGAGACATTTACATAAGTTGTATCACAGCATTGCCAGTTTCTTATACTCAGGCCCATTGACGCTATGGTGATGCGTTATCAATTTGCACAGATCTTCGGACCTGCTTTAGCCACACATACCTCCTCCAGTCTGACCCCACTAAGACCATTCAGCTCTGGCTCCACTTCGGGTCTGGTTGATACAATAAAGCCTCTAACTTGTTTAATCTCATTGGACACAGGTTGGCACATTAATGGCCATGTAGGCGATTGGTTTGGCTGGTTTTACTTGAAGGGTCCGGATGTGGCCAGGCAAAATCAACAGTCGAAAACTCAACAACAGGGGTTGACACGCAGTGGAGGGCCATTGGCTAAGTCCACGGGTAAGCTTTTACCTAGAAGGTATTTATTTAGTGGTTATTCAGGTACTAAAGTAGGGATACCTTTTCCAGTAGTCACATGCCGGGAAGTGCGTAGTGAGGAAGTCATAGTTACCCTAGTATTTACATTTGTATAGGGTGCTTGTTAAAAGCCTCCTAGGGTCCAACGAGTGCCAGGCAAACAGGGACGGCTTGTACAAGAGATAAATATGAGGGGTTACTCAACACGGTGTTACAAGGGATGTTGCCTGAGCAGAACTCAAACTTGCCTTATACGCATGATGGAGACGCTTGCGGCCAGGCAGTGGGCTTGTCCAACTAATGTGACATTGTTGAGGGTTGCAAGCATGCACGAACAGATGGATCCTCGAGACCATCCAGGACAGACCAAAACACTCGCCCCATAGCCAGGGAGCCAGGCCTTTGCAGAAGCTGCCGGCTAACTTGTGGGTTGTGGTGCAATAAGCTGAAGGGAACATGGGGTCAGAGCATAAGTTGGCTACAATGACTGAAGAAGGATTGTTTTGGCATTCCCACTGCTCAAGAAGGGGCAAGTATTCGTTCATGTTGTTCCCCTTTTACATGGCACATACACGAGGACACCCGTGCTTATGTCACATATCTCATAGCAGGATAGTCACCAAAGGGGGGAAATGGCCATTATCATGCCTTGCCAGGACAGGGATAGCCACCCACACTAACTGGAGCCTCTAGGGAAGATAAATGTTACAAACACAGACTGGGGTGTGGTGGGCCCAAAGCCCCTCACCAAAGCTGCGGGGGGGCATCAGGCTGTCAGGTGTCTTTGAGGGACGGGCAAGGGCAGTAAAGGGCCGTAGTACGTGAGACGGTATTTGCAGGGATACAGAAGGGTCCCAGCTGATCCACCAAAGGGACTACAACAAAACATGTGACACAAAATCTGAGGGTGTCTGGCAAGTCCATGTTGCTCTTACATATACATACACACATCACTCACGTGTGAGATGGGTATAGTGATATGGATCTGCACCCACATCCCCCATGAGACCTGCCTTAAAGGGCCCTTTCATGTAATGTATTTTTTTTTCTTTTTACATTTGACTTCACATTGTGGTTCTAGTTTAGTCTGCAAATCTGTTAGTTTTGCAGGGTTTTTTGTGCACAGTATATTGTCAATGACAATTGCAGTTAGCATTTAATGGTAAAGTGTACCAAACCAAACTTGGATGCAGCACTCCTGGAACAAATAGAGGCCGTGCAATAAAAACGTAATCATTTTCTATAGCATCATGGTCTTTTAGTCAGTGTCTGTGTTTTTGTGGTCTGGCGTGACAGCGCAGCTGTCACCAGACAATTATGTGAGCATCAGTAGACAGGGCTTTGGCTCCGCCCACACGTTGGAAGCCAGGAGTGCATGTTTTGATTGGGCAGAAGTTGTGTGCTTCCAGAAAAAACTGCTGGTCCTCTAGCAGTTGTGATAATTTTGTTTATCCAGCTGTCTGAGCTTGAACTTTGAAGGGCACATACATGACATTGCAAAGCGATTAAATTGTCTTAGATAAATAGATAGTCTATGATGTTTTCCTTTGGCAGCATCACAGATGGGAAGCAGGGAGTCATTAACCTACATGGATTTTTAGGTCTGGCTTGACAGTGCAACTGTCACCTGACCTTTTAACCTACTCCAAGATTATTCTACAGTTCTTTGCTTCCACACAAATACATATTTATTCCCATGATATTTACTTATAATGCTTCACTTTACCATACAGCATTCCTTTAAAACCAGACCTATTGCATTGCCAGTGCTTGTTTTAATTACTTGTGGTCATGCTGCGCAGCAGCCACGGTGCTCTACAACATGGCTAAAAGACATTGTCAAGAGCTAATAGCTATCGCATAGGCGAGACCTATTGGCTTCGCCAACGCTTGTTACTAAGGCTGTGATTCCTGCCTCGTTTTTATTAATAACAAACATCTGCATAACGGAAGAGTTCAACTTGTCATTAGGAGACCAATAGATGTTAAAGGTCCAGTGGCAAGAATTCTGATGACACTTGGGGCCATATTATCAAGAACGGCGTTAAAATTATCGCTTCTAGCATGAGTCAACACCGTGATGTCAATGTAGATTTCCCGGCCACCCGTAAGAAGGCCACTAGAGGGCTCGCCATCTTGGAGCGACTGAGGTGGAATATCACTGGTCGGTGCAGAGACCTGCGCCGCTCAACAATCCTGTTTGCACGGAGCTGGCTCCACTTCTTTTAATATCCCAGCAGTGGGAATTCGGGTTGATATTTCATTGGTACTTCCGTCGAAGCCAGTGAGGATTATTCAGCTGCAGTCTGAAGACCAGGCCTGGGGGACTTGTCCTTTAGTCAAGAGGAAAATCTAACTGCATTTAAAAGCTGGTTGGCAGCTTGTATCACTTTCTTTAGCTCACAGGCTTTGTTCCTGCGACAGATGGTTTAATTCTAATTCACCCAGGCTTTTTACATTTAATAATAGTCATTATAAAGGTTTGATTGATTACATAAAATTTAAAGTTCAGCATGGGAATGGATATTAGCTATGGAAGTCGAGTCCCTTCAGGAAAGTGACCATGAGCCTCTCCTTTGAGCCTGAAGAGTCTGCAACATGCGGTAGTTTGCAGTAAACCTTTGGTAGCAAAAAATAGTTAGCCAGAAGTTAGTTTCAGCAGAAATTACCAGCCCAGAGTTCCATCAATGCACAGCTTTGCAAGATCCTATAGTAGACCTCATAGTTCCTTATTCTCTAAACAGGTTTTGGTAAAGAGACTGTCTAATCATGCAAGACAAAACCAATATGGCCAAGATGGTGGGCTCACCAGGTCTGCTTTAATTCCAGCAATCAAATCTATTCTAGCTAACACTATGGAAAGTTTCAATTCTCTTGAGGACAAGGAGGCGAGGACTATAGAATATTTTATTTCCATCCAACAGCCATGTGACAAACATCACATATCAAACTAACGTTCCCATAAGAACTTGGGCATAGGTATCAGCTCAGATTCATCCAATCGCAATGCTTCCCAGTCCATAATGGTCCCTCGTCATTTTCCATGACCCTCAATCTTCCTGCGACGAGCACCAATACAATTGATCCAGTTAATCCTGTTTAGAACTTTAATTTCCTGAAAATAACAGGGCTTTTCACTGTCTCCACAATTATAATATACATTTTCATTTCGATTACTAACAATGCAGATGTGCTAGTAGTTAGAAGTTATGCAGGCATACAATGGTACCTACCTTCATAGCCTTGTTCATTTACATAATCCTATATATGAAACATCTATTAGCAACAATCTAAATTACCTTCGGTCTACATTTTCATGTTTACCTCTGTCCATTTAATGTCCCCGGGTGGGGTGAATGACCTTCAGTCCTTTGGTGGGATAATCCTTGCATCTGTGTCTTTAATAGAATTGAAACATTCAGTTACGTTAGTAAGGATATTTTTCATCTATGCCCGGACTGGAAGCGAGGATTATGGTAGTTTGAGGTTTATTGAGTCTCAGAGGACCACATCAGCGACGGCTTTAAAGTAAAACCTCTTGAAGGTTGAATCTGAAGACCAGTCTGCAGCATTAAGAGTGTCCTCTCTTCCAGCACCAAGTGAGAAGGCTTTTGCTGCCGTAGTGTCTCTAGTCGAGTGCGCACCGTACTCTTTAGTCTCGATCCCAGCTTCCTGCATGACCCGCTGACCCGATCTAGCTATGGTCGGGGATGAAACCGCCGTATGAGGTTTTTTGATGGCAATGAGCAATTGCCTCTCACCTGGAGGGCGAGGTTCCTCTGTTATACTATCCTATGCCTTTATTCATTTTACCACGCACCGTTTTGGGAAATTCCTAAATGGCAGGTATGAAACAATTCTAGAACTACATTTTGCCCTTCTGGGTATGTGAAAAGTAACCGCAACGGGGTAAATACCCTACTTGTTAGGTTGAGAGCTCAGACGTCTATGACACTCCTGCTTGAGACTAAGCGCAGGATCATGGCTACTGGCCAGACAGTTCTAGATAGATATTTAGGGCCGTATTTATCAAAAAGAATTGCAGTGAAGCAAGTCCTCTTCCTGCGCTGTGTTACAGGGAAAGGGCCGGAATGTGCCATATTTATCACAACGCAGCGAATTCCTTCCGTTTACCAGTGCTGGCGCACAATGTGCAGCCTAGCGCCAACGCAGCCACCCTGGCACCCTGGTGCCAGGGTGGCTCCAGGATTGTTTTTGTGCAGGAAACGGCACGTTCCTGCACAAAAACATTCCAGTGACACATGTTACTCTTCATAAAAAGAGGAAGTAACAAAGAGAAATAAAGATATTTCTCCTCATTACGCCTCCCCTTGGAAGGCGCAGCATTTTGGCACTTACCTCCGAAATGCTGAGGTGTATTCAATCACATGCTGGTAAATCTGTGAATGTGTCAACATCCGTGGGTGTCTGGTGGAAACACCCACGCAACGCCCATGGAATGCCTCTCTGGGGCAGAGTAATGCTACGCAGCGATTTGTGCTGCGTTGCGTTAGTTGAGATTTATCAATCCACTCAGGGACCAACAAGGTGGCCTTGGTGGTTTGATAACATCGCATTTCAAGGGTTGCGTCGCTTCTGCAACACATTGCGATGCAACCATTGATAAATATGTCCCTTGTTATTCGGCCCTGAGAGGAAGAGATTGAAAACCCTATCCACATCCCATAGTGCAGAGTACCAAGACTCTAGAGGTAAAGAGAGACAAATACACCTTAATAGCTCACTAAGTATCAGGTGTTCGTCTACTGGTTGGTCCTCGATAGTGGAGTGCCTCGCTGAGATTGCTGATCATAAAGGTATTCACCGATGTGCACTCCATTTGGTCGGAGGGCACGCTTGCAAACAATTCAACATATAGACCACTTCTCTCTCCACTGGTTCTTGGTTCCTCTGCAAGCACCAAGCCATTTATCTCGACGATGCCAATGTGTATTGTCTAATTATTCCATCAGCAGAGCCTTTAGATAGGAGTGACTGAGCTAGGCACATACGTCCTTGGATTTTCCATATTTCCCTGTAATCCTCCGAACCATAAGACGTAACCTGTCCTCGATGATGCATGCTCCTCGGTGGATGCAGTAGCAGAACTGGGAGAAGGGTTTGACTTATTGGAGAAAGTTTCAATATAACTGGAAACCACACTTGAGATGTCCTGATCGGGGTTACCACTACCAGGTCTGTGTGTGGTTGCCACAACTGTGCTGAGACCTGCCTCATCATCTAGAAAGGTGGAAAACTATAGCCCTTTTTCCTTGGTGCAATTTTGCAGGAAGGCGTCCATTGCGCCCACATTTGGGTCAAGGTTGAGGTGAAGAGATCGATGGTGAACGGACCACAGCACATTGCGATCTGCTTGAATATCTCCATCTTCAACCTACAGAAGCTTACGTCCGACAGATGTCTTGTGCCAACCCGCTACCATCTTTAGGAGAACTTGGCACTGTATGCTGTCCTTATCCCAGCACGGTATCATCAAGGGGCCGGTAAGGAGCTCTTCACAGTTGATACGCAGCTGATGTTTTATTTATTTATTTTTATTCCCAGTAGAGAAATCGCCACATCTGGCTACCCTGCACTTCTGCTGGTGTCTGAGTCACTTTCCATACTTGCATGTGGGAGAGCCACCAAGCTGTCTCCTCCTTTGCTTTAAATGACAAGGATGCTTTCTGTGAATCTGTAAGGCCTTTCATGAGATACTTCTCCAACCTCTAGAGGGCTCTGTAGTGCAAAAGACCCGGGATGATGGTATATATCGACAAAGAACATAGAAGAAACACTCTAATGAACAGGCGCCCCCCTACGCGTAGCGTTTCGTTTAGTATATGTTTAGTGTAGTAGGTGTTTTCGTTTATGAATTCAGTTAATACTTCTAGGCGTTTTAAAATGCCTTCGCCTTACAAGGTGTATAATAAGGCTGTATGGTATCGCGCCCTCAGTTTCAAGGATGCCCTGCAGCCTGCTCCTGCATTATCAACGTAGCTACACCACATAGGGATGGTCCCATAAGCGCGAGTCCTGCCAATACGTTTCATTATAAAGAACGTTTTCAAGGCAGCATTAGTTCTTTACTTGGGGGCTTATTTACAAGCCCCTTGCGCCACTTTTGCGTCACTTTCCCCATGTTAAAAGTGACGCAAAAGTGGTGCAAGGGGCTTGTAAATCTGCCCCTTGGTATTTAAATTTACGCTTGATACGTACTTTCTGGCGCAAGAGTTAAGAACACCGGCTAAGGAGTCTGTGGCCATAGGGTTAGATTCCTGCCATAGATAAGCGGGATGTGATCTCTGGCAGGGATTGGAGGCTCGGGTGTGCTTATACACCTCTTTTTAAAAAATATATATTTTTAAAAAGCAATGGATTGATTACAATGATTTCCCTCGGTCACAATAACTAACGGAATAAACATAAAAGCCGTAGTGGTGTCATAGGCTTCAAGTTTTGCTGAACATTCATGCGTCGGCACGTATCCCTAGCTCTTCATGCCTTGGTAGAGCTTGAGTATCAGAAATAACAGCGGTATTAAGTCTACGCATTGATGTTATACTGTTGCTTTTATTGTGAAGTGAGCGTGGGAACGAGCATAGGTAATGAAGTATGCATTCATGTTGGGTGGTCCAGCAAGGGCTGGGCTCAGCTAAGCTAAGCTAACTGTGCCGTCAGTGATAGTCCCGAGCCGGTGGTTTATAGTAACCTGCGGGTTGGATTCAGCTAACTGTATCGTGAGTCGTCAGGAATGCCATGTATATGCTGTGATTTTATTGGAAAGTTGAGCGTCTGAAATAGCAGTGGTATTAAGTGTATGCATTTGTTATGCTGTTAATTGATTGGAAAGTTGGTAGCATAATATCGGTACACAGTCAAAATATCGAGTTGAACATTTCGACCTATCAAAATATCGTGTTTGAAATTTCGAAGGTACAGAATATCGATGTCAAGAATATCGTAGGACAGAATATCGACCCTAAGGTAAGTAATATCGAATTTATTTATATCGATGTAAGTAATATCGAAGTTAGTAATATCGATAGCATATATATCGATGTAACTAATTTCGATGTTACTAATATCGATATTAGTATTATTTTTATGTTTTTTATTATATATGTGTTATATGTTTCTGTTAAATATTTAAAATAATTTATATTATATGTGTATTATTTTTATATATGAATACATTTATTTTTAAGTAAATTATATGTTTTAGTACCAGAGCGGGTTGTGGGTTTATAGGGAAATAGGGTGGGAAGTAATTTAATTGTAAATAAATTAATTATTTATGTATACATAATTTTTGATATAATTATTAATTGGCAATTAATTATATTAATTGATACATTAATTATTTAATTGGTAAATTAATTATTTAATTGGTAATTAATGTTAATTTTCATTAAATGTAATGTTTTAGTACCGGAGCGGGTTGTGGGTTTATAGGGGAATAGGGTGGGAAGTAATTTAATTGTAAATAAATAATGATTTTTTTAATTATACTTTTTTTTATTTAATTATTAATTGGCAATTAAATATTTTAATTGATAAATAAATTTTTTAATTGGTAAAATAATTATTTCATTGGTAATTAATGTTAATTTTCATTAAATGTAATGTTTTAGTACCGGAGCGGGTTGTGGGTTTATAGGGAAATAGGGTGGGAAGTAATTTAATTGTGATTAAATATTTTTTTTATGCATAATTTATTTTGTAATTACTTAGTAATTGGCAATTTATTTTTTAAATTGATAAATTAATTATTTAATTGGTAATTAATGTTAATTTAAATTAAATGTTATGTTTTAGAACCTGAGCGTGTTGTGGGATTATAGGGGTATTGGTTGGGAAGTAATTTAATAGTAAATATTTACTTATTTATAAAATTTTTTAAGGATAATTAATGTAATAATTAATTATTAATTGGCTATTAATTATTTGAATACATAATTATTCTATTTAATTGGCAATTAATATTTGTAATTTGTGATTATATTTTAATCAGTAGGAAAATTCATCAAATAATTGGTAAACATTTGTTTACTTTTTTTAAATTTTGGATATTGTTTCTTTATTGTTTTTTAATTGTGATTTAAATTTAAAAAAATATATTATTTTATGATAAATAGTTAATTTTTTATATTTATTATTTGGTGAGTACTATTTAATAATTATTAATTATTGGTGTTTGTTGTTAATTTTTTGTCAATTAATTCTTCAAATAATATTGGTTTTATTAATTATTAATAGTTTTTTATTGATGTTGATGTATTAAAAAAATTAGTTATACTTTATTGCAAATATAAACATTATTTATAAGTATGTTAAAATAAAATTCTACGCCATTAAACGCTTTCCCTACTGTTGCACCCTTTGGAGTTGGAATAGTAAATGTATCCCCCTACGCTATCCAAAGCTTTCCCTACTGTTGCACCCTCTGGAGTTGGAATAGTAATTTTTCCACCTACGCTATCCAACGCTTTCCTTACTGTTGCACCCTCTGGAGTTTGAATAGTACATTTTCCACCTACGCTATCCAACGCTTTCCTTACTGTTGAACCCTCTGGAGTTGGAATAGTAATTTTTACCCGTACGCTATTCAACGCTTTACATACTGTTGCACTCACTGGAGTGGGAATAGTAATTTTTACCCACCCGCTATCCAACGCTTTCCCTATTGTTGCACTCTTTGGAGTGGGAATAGTAATTTTTCCCCCTACGCTATCCAACTCTTTCCCTACTGTTGCACTCTTTGGAGTTGGAATAGTAATTTTACCCCTATGCTATCCAATGATTTCCCTACTGTTGCACCCTCTGGAGTTGGAATAGTAATTTTTACCCGTATGCTATCCAATTATTTCCCTACTGTTGCACTCACTGGAGTGGGAATAGTAATTTTTACCCACCCACTATCCAACGCTTTCCCTACTGTTGCACTCTCTAGTATGGGAATAGTAATTTTGACCCCTACGCTATCCAATGTTTTCCCTACTGTTGCACCCTCTGGAGTTGGAATATTAATTGTTCCACCTACGCTATCCAACGCTTTCCCTACTGTTGCACCCTCTGGAGTTGGAATAGTAAATGTTCCCCCTACGCTATCCAACTCTTTCCCTACTGTTGCACTCTTTGGAGTTGGAATAGTTATTTTACCCCTACGCTATCCAATGATTTCCCTACTGTTGCACCCTCTGGAGTTGGAATATTAATTTTTCCACCTACGCTATCCAACGCTTTCCCTACTGTTGCACCCTTTGGAGTTTGAATAGTAAATTTCCCCCCTACGCTATCCAATGTTTTCCCTACTGTTGCACCCTCTGGAGTTGGAATAGTAAATTTTCCCCCTACGCTATCCAACTCTTTCCCTACTGTTGCACTATTTGGAGTTGGAATAGTAATTTTACCCCTACGCTATCCAATGATTTCCCTACTGTTGCACCCTCTGGAGTTGGAATAGTAATTTTTACCCGTATGCTATCCAATGATTTCCCTACTGTTGCTCTCACTGGAGTGGGAATAGTAATTTTTACCCACCCGCTATCCAACGCTTTCCCTACTGTTGCACTTTCTGGTATGGGAATAGTAATTTTGACCCCTACGCTATCCAACTCTTTCCCTACTGTTGCACTCTTTGGAGTTGGAATAGTAATTTTTCCCCTTACGCTATCCAACGTTTTCCCTACTGTTGCACCCTCTGGAGTTGGAATAGTGATTTTTCCACCTACGCTATCCAACGCTTTCCCTACTGTTGCACCCTTTGGAGTTAGAATAGTAAATTTTCCCCCTACGCTATCCAATGCTTTTATTACTGTTGCGCTCTCTGGAGTTGGCATAGTAATTTTTCCCCCTACGCTATCCAACGTTTTCCCTACTGTTGCACCCTCTGGAGTTAGAATAGTAATTTTTACTCTAACGCTATCCAACGCTTTCCCTAATGTTGCACCCTCTGGAGTTTGAATACTAATTTTTACCCTTACGCTATCCAATATTATTTATATTTATTTATGTATTTAATATGTTGCATAATGTTGTATTTAATTAATTTTAATAATATTGAAAGTATATTCAATTGTTTTTATTTATTAAATATAAGTATTTATTATTATTTATGTTATTATTTTATGAGTGTTGATGTATTTTTAATTTATAGTATTAGTTAATATTTTTTAATTAATAATCTTTTTTTATATATTATTATTAATTAATTAATATATTTTAAATATTGTATGTTTAATTTTAATTACATGTTTAATATTAAATATGTATTATGTAATCATTTTAAACATTATAACATATTTTTAAATAAGTTTAAATGATATATAAGTATTATTAACTTATTTTAACATTTTTTTTTTACAAAAAACCCCGATATTTTTAATTACGATATATTTAACATCGATATTTTAGTTTCGATATTTTTGTACTTACCATGTTGTAGATAGGGTGTCGATATACTTGCCTTCGATATTCCAGCGTCGATGTTTTGTCTGTCGATATATGGCTGAGATACCCGCCACCCCCTCTCAACACAATCCCCAAAAGGAGGGAAACCGGAAACAGTTCTTAAAGTTTTTGGATGTGGGAGGGAGTGACCCTCCCGGCCGTATTTATTAAAACAAAAAATTAAAACATTAAACGTTTCATGTTATGTACAATTTCATTATCACATTGCGATGTTTGGCTAACCTTAACATATTCTCTAATACAGAGGTTCTCCTAGCCGAACTAGCATCCTACAAAAACATTCTCTAGAAACACTGAAATTGTACATCCTAACGTTTAAGGGCCAACGGCAAGGTCATAACCGGTGTCAAGATCCCTAACCAGACTTACCCCTCCCACTTGGGAGGGGCGACAGCACAGAGGCTTACCTCAAGTGCAACTACTAACAATTTCCCTTGACTTGACGGGGGCACTTAAGACTCGACGCCATTTAAAGGTCGTTCGAAGACTTGTGTGTGGTATCTAGAAGGTATCGTGGACCTCCCCCCACCCCACACAACTTACCGCATCTGCCGTCGCAGATGACACTGGCCCCGGGAAATTCCCCAGGAGGGGGCTGTAACCCCTCCTACAAAGGAAGGGGCCTTGACCGCCTTTCCTTTACTTCCGGCGACCCGCCCTTAGACGGGACCGCCTCCCCATTGAGGGGCCAATGGCCACCTCTCCCGAGCGCTCCCATCCGTGTTGGGTGACGCCCACTCATAGGGATCTACCAATTAGTCCTCACCGATCATGACCTTACCGCCTACCAAAAATAAATACGACAATTCTTACTCAAACCTATGAAAACATTGGTCGCTACGACCGAAAGAACATGCTTAAAATGCAACACTACATCAAATCATTTTAATCGTAACAACTTACACGATATTCACCATACTTTATTATGATCAACAACAAACTGATACTTTCACAGCCTGTTAACGAAACGGAAAACATACTTATAAAATTCACTTTATTGCACAACGACTTGCTGTCCTCAGGGGCTGGTGGGTGGGTCAAAATTGGCTCTTCGTTCTGTCCCGAGCTCACGGGTAGCGAGGAGGTGCAGCTTCGGAGCACAAGAACAAGAGGACGTCTTCTGGTCTTGCGTCTCTTTTTATCCGTCTTCAGGGCGGGCGAGAACCCGCCCCTGCCTGCCCCTAGGGCGGGGCTGGCTACGTCGGTGTCTAGGCCAGCCCACTCTAGGGCGGGAAAAAGCGCGCCCCGGCTACGCCGCTTCGGGCATACCAGCCGAGACGCGCCTCCCGCCCAAAAATGGCTTCCCGGGGGGATCGAGGCACTCCGCCATACGTTCGGGGGGACCGAGTGGTCGCCCCTTTCCATATGGCTGAGATACCCGCCACCCCCTCTCAACACAATCCCCAAAAGGAGGGAAACCGGAAACAGTTCTTAAAGTTTTTGGATGTGGGAGGGAGTGACCCTCCCGGCCGTATTTATTAAAACAAAAAATTAAAACATTAAACGTTTCATGTTATGTACAATTTCATTATCACATTGCGATGTTTGGCTAACCTTAACATATTCTCTAATACAGAGGTTCTCCTAGCCGAACTAGCATCCTACAAAAACATTCTCTAGAAACACTGAAATTGTACATCCTAACGTTTAAGGGCCAACGGCAAGGTCATAACCGGTGTCAAGATCCCTAACCAGACTTACCCCTCCCACTTGGGAGGGGCGACAGCACAGAGGCTTACCTCAAGTGCAACTACTAACAATTTCCCTTGACTTGACGGGGGCACTTAAGACTCGACGCCATTTAAAGGTCGTTCGAAGACTTGTGTGTGGTATCTAGAAGGTATCGTGGACCTCCCCCCACCCCACACAACTTACCGCATCTGCCGTCGCAGATGACACTGGCCCCGGGAAATTCCCCAGGAGGGGGCTGTAACCCCTCCTACAAAGGAAGGGGCCTTGACCGCCTTTCCTTTACTTCCGGCGACCCGCCCTTAGACGGGACCGCCTCCCCATTGAGGGGCCAATGGCCACCTCTCCCGAGCGCTCCCATCCGTGTTGGGTGACGCCCACTCATAGGGATCTACCAATTAGTGCTCACCGATCATGACCTTACCGCCTACCAAAAATAAATACGACAATTCTTACTCAAACCTATGAAAACATTGGTCGCTACGACCGAAAGAACATGCTTAAAATGCAACACTACATCAAATCATTTTAATCGTAACAACTTACACGATATTCACCATACTTTATTATGATCAACAACAAACTGATACTTTCACAGCCTGTTAACGAAACGGAAAACATACTTATAAAATTCACTTTATTGCACAACGACTTGCTGTCCTCAGGGGCTGGTGGGTGGGTCAAAATTGGCTCTTCGTTCTGTCCCGAGCTCACGGGTAGCGAGGAGGTGCAGTTTCGGAGCACAAGAACAAGAGGACGTCTTCTGGTCTTGCGTCTCTTTTTATCCGTCTTCAGGGCGGGCGAGAACCCGCCCCTGCCTGCCCCTAGGGCGGGGCTGGCTACGTCGGTGTCTAGGCCAGCCCACTCTAGGGCGGGAAAAAGCGCGCCCCGGCTACGCCGCTTCGGGCATACCAGCCGAGACGCGCCTCCCGCCCAAAAATGGCTTCCCGGGGGGATCGAGGCACTCCGCCATACGTTCGGGGGGACCGAGTGGTCGCCCCTTTCCATATGGCTGAGATACCCGCCACCCCCTCTCAACACAATCCCCAAAAGGAGGGAAACCGGAAACAGTTCTTAAAGTTTTTGGATGTGGGAGGGAGTGACCCTCCCGGCCGTATTTATTAAAACAAAAAATTAAAACATTAAACGTTTCATGTTATGTACAATTTCATTATCACATTGCGATGTTTGGCTAACCTTAACATATTCTCTAATACAGAGGTTCTCCTAGCCGAACTAGCATCCTACAAAAACATTCTCTAGAAACACTGAAATTGTACATCCTAACGTTTAAGGGCCAACGGCAAGGTCATAACCGGTGTCAAGATCCCTAACCAGACTTACCCCTCCCACTTGGGAGGGGCGACAGCACAGAGGCTTACCTCAAGTGCAACTACTAACAATTTCCCTTGACTTGACGGGGGCACTTAAGACTCGACGCCATTTAAAGGTCGTTCGAAGACTTGTGTGTGGTATCTAGAAGGTATCGTGGACCTCCCCCCACCCCACACAACTTACCGCATCTGCCGTCGCAGATGACACTGGCCCCGGGAAATTCCCCAGGAGGGGGCTGTAACCCCTCCTACAAAGGAAGGGGCCTTGACCGCCTTTCCTTTACTTCCGGCGACCCGCCCTTAGACGGGACCGCCTCCCCATTGAGGGGCCAATGGCCACCTCTCCCGAGCGCTCCCATCCGTGTTGGGTGACGCCCACTCATAGGGATCTACCAATTAGTGCTCACCGATCATGACCTTACCGCCACAGGTCCGGATAGTTGACCGGCTATCCGGACCCCCCACAAAACTCCTACCTAAAGGTCATGTTTTAACGATTTTAACCAGGCTAAGAAGTCTCCTATGAGTAACTCATTCCCCACCCTTGACAAATGCACACCATCCCCCAGATACATACTGTCATCATTAATACAACTATGCGAGATCGAATGCAATGTCTTGGCACGGAACAACCTACTCACTTTGTTATTCAATTTTCTAACAGAATGATTCAAAGCAGGGATCGAGATAGCCCCCCGCCACACTTTTCGTGGGATCATATGAGACCACGCAATTATGCACCCCGGAACTCTCCTCGCTAACCAACTTACCGTGGAAAGCATAGCCTCCAGGAGAAGTCGTCTACCGGTGGTGACCAAATCATTGCCCCCCAAATGCACTATGACTATGGACGGCGGTGACCTCATCCGCTCTAACAGACCCTCAAAGAATGCCTGAAACTGGTCAATACAGAGACCGCCCCTTCCGTAGAAGGACACTCTGTACCCGTATTCCCCAGGTACGTGAATCATGTCACCTGCTTTGAATACGTCTGCGGCCCGTCTCACGTATGAGTGGCCCACGACCCACACCTCCTTCCTCACAGCCGGTGACGTGCGACCGCTGGCCTGGTGTTGGGTCGACTGCACAGTCCGCCCTGCCGCGTAGGCTTGCGCAACTGAAAACAAACAAAAGACAAGAAGCGTGAGTACATGATTACAGCTTCACAACATGTGCAATCGCACGTACCTCTTATAACAATTGGAGGACCAGCGCCCCACACGTTTCACTTGTTCTACATTAAGACCCCTGGCTGTAGCTTCAGTGGCAGCCCCTATTCGAAAGGAATGGGTCCCAAATTCGCCCGGGTCCAAGCCCGCTGCGGCAATGGCCATTGCAAGCACCCGCTGAAACTGAAACCTCGTCAGCGGGGTGGCGTCTGCATGCCTCAACAATGTCCCCCCCCCATGATGCCACCCTTCGTGCTAGGTAATCTTCTACGCACTGTACCGGACACATGGATGACCCGGGGATCCTGCGAATGATCGTGCAGTCCCCCCTCCCATCTTGGTCGGTCTTGGACCTGAGAAAGGAGACAATCATCGCATCGCCCCTGATCTGAACATGTTCCCTGCACAAGCCCCCCGCCACATCCTGTTTGTTCCTTGCAACCAGCTCACTAACTCTCATAGCCCCGTGAAATGCTAGCGTAAATGCAGTCCAGAACAAACAGGTCTCGAAAGGAGACGAGCATGTGTCAGGGAGTGAGGCCAGTAACTGGGACAACCTATCTAGACCTATCGGTCGTCTTACGTCAACTCTGCGACCCTCTAGGCGTTGCCACCCACGCAGCGCCTTTTGTACTGTAAAAGACGCTGTCGGGTCCTGGATGCCATGGGCCCTGGCAACAAAGGAAATGGCGGCACGATGCCTTTGGGCCGTAGCCACCGATTTCCCAGCCCTACGTAAGGACATCAGAAAAAGTACTACCCACTCTTCCTGACCCCAAAGTCCCCCTCTCTCTGCCCCCAAAAAGGCTAAATAGGCCTGAAACGCCCCTTCATATGCCTTCCTTGTCCTGGGTGCTAGACTCTCTCCCACGAGGTGACGAAGTTCGGGGCACCGAGAGACCAGAGAGCTTCGGGGAAGGGTGCCGGCTCTGGGTCCGCTGAAGGAAGGAAACCCGAGAAAGCCTGCATGTGAAAACGAGACAGTGCATCAGCAGCCTGATTCATCACCCCTGGGACATGTTTTGCTCTGAATATCACGTTCAGTTGCATACACAGTAAGACAATTTCTTTGAGCAGCCTCAAAATCAATTTACAACGGGCTGCCTGACTATTGATGCATTCTACCACGGTCATATTGTCGGACCAGAACACGACAGAATGATCTCTGAACCCTTCTGGCCAGGTTCTCAGGGCCACCAGAATGGGAAATAGTTCAAGGAAAGCAATATTACTCGTCAGCCCCTTTGTGCAGACCATTTTGTGCCGAAGATGGCGCCAAAGCCTATGCTTCCTGCTGAATCTGTCCATAGCCCAAGTTAGCACAGTCTGAGCTGATGAATTATAGAAACTTGTGGGCTCAGCTAACTATCATTAGTCATCAGGAAAGCCACATAATGACTTACTCTGTGCTGTTATCCTGGGCCCGCTGAACCCCTATCTGGCTGACTGGTTATTTAGTCAGTTGTAATAACACTGGTCATTCATATACGCTCTGTAGTTCATCTGATTTCGGCAGCATGTGCTTAAACACATATGGCCTGCGTCGTCAGCCATTTACTCAGTTCAGGAGTCATCCTTTTCTTATTTATATTTTGAAGTAAGACCTGGAGTTACTTAAATCAATTAAGCTGCCATAAAATGCTCCAAATGTGCAAGGTTTGAGGGGCAGTATGCCGCTCATACCAGGTTTCCTAGGCTTGTTTCAAATCTGCCAGACATAAAGCCGTCTGACTCCCAAAGGGTCTTCAAAGGGGTTCCTAAAACAAGCATTTTATGCCATAGTCCCCCTCCTTGGTGGTATTTATTAAGGCCCAAATTATTTTGTTTAAAGCTCAAGCTCGAAGGAAGGCGTCGCTGTGTGAGAAGTTGTTTGACATTTACTGAGCCTATTATCTAAACTTTAAAGGTTTTGGTAACACAATGTCGAAGAAAACCTGTGGTCACGTTTTGGGTGGGCCCGTACATATGTATAAAGATGTTATCTGTCTGTGGTTCAACAGGGGCCCATGACCATAGGCTAGGCGGCCAGTCTTCATACCACATGCCAGAGCTCAGTTATATACCATACATGCATTGGCATCGTATGACTAGTGACTACTTAGTACATTCCTCATTTAGCTTGGTTCTCCATTGTACTAAATGCGTTCCTTTAAAAAGGTTCGGGTTTCTTTCTCCATGTAAGTATTTATGGTTCAAGCGCTACACCAACAGGCCCTCAGATTACAATTCATAGCTCATACGATTGTCAACAGTTTGTTTGGGCTGTCCAGCAGGGCCGGCGAGATTAATGGGTTAACGCATCCATTGCAGGACCTGGGGTTCCGCCTCTTGGTCATGGGTTCTATTCCCGGTGAGGTACTCTTAAGATTTTTATCGTGGCGGAGGTACACCACTAAACACAATGCTATTTAGTAAATGAGCATCTGTTATTCAACCCCTAAATGCCAAGGGGTATGGGCGTCGGCAACCCAGGAGTCCCTCCTTGCAAGTTGGGATGGTAGTGGCGGACCGGGGAACACAATATTTCTTTGCTGATATGTCCTGGCGTCAGCGTCCACAAGTGGTTTGTATTATGTAATAAAGCATACATTAAGGGGGCGGTGTTTACCCGCATGCTAACAGGCTCAATTCCTAGCCGGTACGCATAGCCCTTTCCTACCAGAGGGTTATTCAGCTCCAAAAAACCCAGGGGGATGGGCTGTTGCAAATTGGTAGTAACCCTTTGCGGCTGCGACTTGGGCTCATTGCCGGCGGGAATAAGGATTAGAATAATGTCAGCTCTGATGCACAACTTTACTATGTTGAAGGTTTTCGGCCACTGGTTCACCGGGTGGTGCAAGTCATTTGGTAAAACGCTGAAATAAATATATATGATACCGTAGGCTTTCTCTACTTTGAAATGTAATGATACAGGGTTATAGTGCTACCTATTTTGCCCACAATACCAACGCAACTATTTGATGCCGGGACAAGCCTAGTAGAGGCCGCAGAAACAAGAAATGAGGTCCTACTTTGGAAAACAATTGACCACCCGTTTTTTAAAGATAATGCAACAGGGAGAATAGAAATATCGGTCTCTCACGAAGACTGGATTATGCACTTTGAGTGTATTTCTAATCCAGAAGCCTTAAAAATTAGTTAAATAAAGAAGAGTAAATTTATTTTATTTGAACCCGTAAAAACCCTACCAATCTCGTCTGAGGAAATTAAAACCGCCCTCCATAAAAGTGCTACCGGTAGAGCCGCTGGACCAGATGGGGTGCCCATCGATATTTTTAAAGGTCATGTGGATTTTTGGACCCTAATCCTACTAAAAGTTTTTAATGCCGCGTTAAGAGGGTTCTTGCCTGCATCCTGGGCAGAAAGTATGATCGTCCCAATTTTTGAAAAAGGAGCCAGAGGGAAGGCAAACTGTTATCGACCCATATCCCTTCTGGACTCAACCTACAAATTAATGGGACAAATTCTTCTGGGGAGGCTGGAAGAATGGGCAAATGAGAATAATATTCTCTCTGAAGCCCAGCATGGGTTCAGAAGGGGAATTGGAATGGTAGAACAGTGCCTAAACTTGGAATTACTAATTGGAAAATATACCTTGCTAAGGAGGGTGCTCTTCATCTTTGCTTCGTAGATCTAACAAGTGTGTTTGATCTCGTTAATCATGTCAAACTATGGCAAACCTTGAAAGAGCAGGGAGCACCTACTGATATTATTGTATACCTGTTCCAAATGTATACATTTTTAACTTCCAGGGTACATTTTGGAAAATATGGGGAATGTACCGAGGATTTTAGAGTGACAAGTGGAATACGCCAGGGTTGTGTACTGGCGCCACTGCTCTTTTCTTTATATATAACTAATATAGATACCTACTTACAAAATGAAACTGTAGATACCCCAAAAGTTGGAATACGCAAAACTCCAGTCTTACTTCATGCTGATGATGCTGTCCTTTTATCGAGGACAGCGAATGGCTTACAACATTTAATTGAGAAATTTGCTGAATTCATGTCAAAAAAGGATTTAAAGCTAAACCGTACTAAAACATTCGTAATGACATGTGGGAAATCCAAGTTGAAGCATAAACAGCACCACGTTGGAGGAGTAGTTATAGGGAGAGTCCCAATGTTCTCCTATCTAGGTCTTCTTATTTATCCAATTTATTAAGCGCACTACCACCTAACAGGCATCTTGGCGCTAGTAATTCTGAAACCATGTCAGCACAGGAGGGGGTGAAGCGCAGGCTAGCTCATAGGGAACAGCCAGGTTTTAAGGTTCTTTCTGAACGCAAGCAACTCCCCATGTTGCCGCAGTGCAAGAGGTAGAGTGTTCCACAGCCTAGCTGCCACCACCCCAAATCTTCTACCCCCTGCCCTGACTTTGTTGAAGCGTGGTACTTTTACTAACATTCCTGTCGAAGAGCGAAGCTCTCTGCCCGGAACGTACCACCCAAACATTTGCTGAAGAGGGATTGGACCTTTTCCGTGAAGGGCATTAAAGACTAGGCACAGAGACTTAAATGTAACTCTCTGTGCCACTGGCAACCAATGCAGCTCCGACAGTGCTCCAGAGGAAGAGGTCCGCCTTGACCAGCCCAGTATCAACTTAGCCGCAGCCGATTGAACCCGCTGGAGCCTGTCCAGCAGGAATTTGGGGGATCCCAGGAGTAGAGCATTACAATAGTCTACTCGACTGAGTATGGTACTGCGTGCAATTAGGGCACGGGCTTGATGCGGTAGGAGGGGAAAGATCTTCCTCAAAGAGCGCAGAATCCCCAGACAGCAGCTCACCACTTTCCCCACATGCACCTCCAGAGAGAGGTCACAATCAAATGTGACCCCTAGGTTGCGGACTGTTTTTACCGGCAAGCCGGGATTGGGGAACTCTGGTGGCCACAGATTCATGGGCGGCCCTTCCCTGTTCTTATGCGTTGTAACGTGCAGCAGTTCAGTCTTAGCAATATTAAATTGAAGGGAATTCTCCTTCAACCATTTTGTCATGTCTCCTAAACATCTGTGAAACTCTTCTGCTGAGATGGATTGCTCTCCCTCCAGGGAGAGAATGAGTTGAGTGTCATCAGCGTAATTGATGACTTTGATGTTAGAACGCTTGATGACCTTCAGCAGGGGTCTCAAATAAACATTAAAGAGAATGGGGCTGATGGCCGAGCCCTGAGGTACCCCATGAGGAACAGGAGTGAAGGCAGATTGGTAGGGAGGAAGGGAGACTGCTTGCTGCCTTCCTGAGAGAAAGGAGCGGAACCATCTCAAGGCCGCCCCCGTGACTCCAACCTCACTCAGCCTCCTCAACAAGATGTTATGGTTGACCGTATCGAAGGCGGCAGACAGGTCAAGCAGAATCAGCACTGCTGTCTGATCCCTATCTGCCCGCCTCCGAAGCTCATCCATGACGGTCACCAGAGCTGTCTCCGTTCCATGAGCTGGTCTGAAGCCGAATTGCTCCTCCTCCAGAAGATTAACCCGCTCCAAGTGTGCGGACAGTGTGCCACTCACTGCCCGTTCCACTACCTTGGCTGGGAAGGGGAGGAGGGAGATAGGTCTAAAATTTTTCAGGCATTCAGAATCCAGAGAAGCTTTTTTTAGCAAAGGCGTTACGAGTGCCTGCTTCCACAAACTGGGAACCACCCCTTCTGCAAGAGACTGGTTACAGATCTTGCACAGCAGTGGGAAGAGCTCCACCCCAAATTCCTTCCAGTTCTTACAAGGTAATGGGTCAAGGGGGGAGCCTGAAGCAATACTCTCTGCTAACCTGCAAAAGTCCTCGAGCTGGAAGAGCGGAAATTTCGAAAGAACCTCCCGGACAGACTCCTTAGAGCTGTCATTCTCCAACGGCCCACTCCTGTCCTCAACAGGGTCCAAATGTTCAGTTATTACTTCCAGAGGCTCTGATTTGTTTCCAAGATCTTCAATAATAGAGGCCACTTTGTTACTAAAGAAGCTGGCCACGTTATCACATAGCCTCAGAGATGGCAAAATCTCATTGGCACAGCACTCTGGGTTTGTCAAGGTATTGAGAATATTAAAAATGCAGCGGGAACTATTTGAGGCTCTAAGAATCGCAGAGGCGAAGAAGTCAGCCTTCGTTCTTTTTATGACCTTCCTGTAGTTCAGTATTTTTGCTCTCCAGGCCTTTTTGTCCTCTAATAGATATTTCTGCCTCCAGGTTCTTTCAGCCCGATTACAGCCAAGCTTCAGTATTTTTAGTTCTTCACCAAACCAAGGGGCGGATGGCCTTCCTTTATTCAAAAAGGATTTTAGAGGCACCAATGTATCAAGAATCTGAGTGATCTTTTTACAGAAGGAGGGATAGTTTTCATCAACCTGGGCCTCCGGCGAAAAGCAATCTTCCACCGGGAACACCATGTCAAAGTTTTTCATCCGTGTCAGGACTCTCCAGTCCCTCCCCAGGAAATGTATCCTCCGCTTCCCTACCTTCGTATCCCAGTTGGCCATGTTCAAATAGAATTTGACCAAAAAATGGTCAGTCCAATCCATTGGAAGCACCTCCCCCATGTAGAGCTGATCATCTGAAGCGAAGATAAGGTCCAACATGTGACCCCCGTGTGAGTAGGCACTGAGACCTGTTGATTCAGCCCCAGCCCCTCACAAGATTGGAGTAGATTAGTCAATCCTATATCAAGGGATCCGTTCGACCAGAGATTAAAGTCGCCCAAAACTAAAATTCTCCGATGTGTGGCAGCCATGTTGGTAAACAGATCTAAAAGCAATTGCTGCTGCAGCAGACTAAAGAACCCCGGAGGTCGATAACAGATAATACCTGTCAGGGATTGGCCCGTCGCACTCTTAATTGAGAACACCAGGAGTTCCACCCCAGCGACCAGGTCAATATCAATGGTTTTTAAGCCCAAAGAGTCTCTGTAGATCAGCCCCACCCCTCCCCCCCTGCCCTCCAGCCTAGGCACATGAAGAAGTTTAAACCCTGGCGGGCAAGCCACCCCAAAGTCAACCCTACAGTCCGGCTGAGTACAGGTCTCAGTCATACATAATATCTCCAACCCCTGTGCCTCAATCAGAAGCTGAATTTCAGTCCCATGCTTAGGCAGGGAGCGGACATTCAGCAATCCACAAGGAAGAAGCTCCCCCATCATAAAATCTGACACCGGCGCGGCAGACTCCGCCAAGGCCAGACTGCCCCTACTCCGAGTACCCATGTTAAGGGCGTGTAGATCAGCCGCAGAGTACCGCAGAGCATTGCCCTGATCATAGGCACCAGACAACAGAGGAGTGGCAGCATGGCTGGCGCTGAGCGCTTCCTCAGCACGGACGGGCGCAGACGGGCTCGCCTTTGGCGAGCCGTCGGCGCGCCCGCTGCGCGCTCACGTCTCCATGCACCTATATCCTGTGCCCCCTCCAACTAGAACGCCAGCTATCAGAGGGGCGGGACGAAATCGCTCGGACGGTCCAGCCAATCAGAGCTGCGTCAGGAATTCAAGCTGAAGCAACGACGCCTCCAGCCAGCCTCCTGTAGCCGAGCACTTCCCTACAATAGGTGACCTGCCTTAAAGCTAGAAACGGTCAAAAAAGGGCAGCGCGAACCGAGTGAGGCAGGTAAGGAGCCAACCCTGCACCAAGCAAACACACAGGCACACAAATAAAATAATACAGCAACTTAAAAGAAGGGTGCCCTCTCACGACACACACCTCCTCATACACACGGCCAAAAACGTTAAAAACTCGCTCCAACAGTGAATTAAAATTCCCAAAGCGTAATGGCTACAGGATTACTTACAAGGTAGCGCGCTCACGTCTCCATGCACCTATATCCTGTGCCCCTTCCAACTAGAACGCCAGCTATCAGAGAGGCGGGACCAAATCGCTCGGACGGTCCAGCCAATCAGAGCTGCGTCAGGAATTCAAGCTGAAGCAACGACGCCTCCAGCCAGCCTCCTGTAGCCGAGCACTTCCCTACAATAGGTGACCTGCCTTAAAGCTAGAAACGGTCAAAAAAGGGCAGCGCGAACCGAGTGAGGCAGGTAAGGAGCCAACCCTGCACCACGCAAACACACAAGCACACAAATAAAATAATACAGCAACTTAAAAGAAGGGTGCCCTCTCACGACACACACCTCATACACACGGCCAAAAACGTAAAAAACTCGCTCCAACAGTGAATTAAAATTCCCAAAGCGTAATGGCTACAGGATTACTTACAAGGTAGCGCGCTCGCGTCTCCATGCACCGATATCCTGTGCCCCTTCCAACTAGAACGCCAGCTATCAGAGAGGCGGGACCAAATCGCTCGGACGGTCCAGCCAATCAGAGCTGCGTCAGGAATTCAAGCTGAAGCAACGACGCCTCCAGCCAGCCTCCTGTAGCCGAGCACTTCCCTACAATAGGTGACCTGCCTTAAAGCTAGAAACGGTCAAAAAAGGGCAGCGCGAACCGAGTGAGGCAGGTAAGGAGCCAACCCTGCACCAAGCAAACACACAAGCACACAAATAAAATAATACAGCAACTTAAAAGAAGGGTGCCCTCTCACGACACACACCTCATACACACGGCCAAAAACGTTAAAAACTCGCTCCAACAGTGAATTAAAATTCCCAAAGCGTAATGGCTACAGGATTACTTACAAGGTAGCGCGCTCACGTCTCCATGCACCTATATCCTGTGCCCCTTCCAACTAGAACGCCAGCTATCAGAGAGGCGGGACCAAATCGCTCGGACGGTCCAGCCAATCAGAGCTGCGTCAGGAATTCAAGCTGAAGCAACAACGCCTCCAGCCAGCCTCCTGTAGCCGAGCACTTCCCTACAATAGGCGACCTGCCTTAAAGCTAGAAACGGTCAAAAAAGGTTAGCGCGAACCGAGTGAGGCAGGTAAGGAGCCAACCCTGCACCAAGCAAACACACAAGCACACAAATAAAATAATACAGCAACTTAAAAGAAGGGTGCCCTCTCACGACACACACCTCCTCATACACACTGCCAAAAACGTTAAAAACTCGCTCCAACAGTGAATTAAAATTCCCAAAGCGTAATGGCTACAGGATTACTTACAAGATAGCGCGCTCGCGTCTCCATGCACCGATATCCTGTGCCCCTTCCAACTAGAACGCCAGCTATCAGAGAGGCGGGACCAAATCGCTCGGACGGTCCAGCCAATCAGAGCTGCGTCAGGAATTCAAGCTGAAGCAACGACGCCTCCAGCCAGCCTCCTGTAGCCGAGCACTTCCCTACAATAGGCGACCTGCCTTAAAGCTAGAAACGGTCAAAAAAGGGCAGCGCGAACCGAGTGAGGCAGGTAAGGAGCCAACCCTGCACCACGCAAACACACAAGCACACAAATAAAATAATACAGCAACTTAAAAGAAGGGTGCCCTCTCACGACACACACCTCATACACACGGCCAAAAACGTTAAAAACTTGCTCCAACAGTGAATTAAAATTCCCAAAGAGTAATGGCTACAGGATTACTAACAAGTAAGGACTTTAATAGTAAGGACTCTTGGAACCCTATATCGCCTCATGCTGTCTGAAATTTTTATGAAGAATTGAAGGAATTTTCTGGTTTTTGTCAAAAATGGGAAATAAACCTATAAGGGAAATCCTCACCCTATATAGAAGTAAGTTTGTGATGGGTGTTTGCCATGGGTCAGCGATATGGGGGAGAGAAAATATTGCGCCCTTACAAACAAAAGAGAACACATTTTGAAAAAGACTATTGGCAGTTCCAAATCCCACGGCCAATTTTATAACACAAAACTGTCTTTATCATATATTATTTATTTTATTAATAACATACATTCTGGCGGGGGTTATGGGCTAAAGAGGAGACCAAATTTACAACGGATCTGAAAAAGGATTGTTACTCCCTTGATCACAGTAAAAAAAAATCCCTTGGCTAGAGCACATCTCTAAACTACTTAAATATTGTAAGATAGACTTTAATAAAATGGATCCGGGATCTATTCTAGACATAAGTAAGAAAAATCTGAAGCTGAGATATACTATTGCCAGTGAACAAGACAGATATGATGAAACAAGACAGAAGCAAAGTGTTATTATTTACTGTGAAATTCTCTTGGTGGAGGGTATAAAAACACATTTAACACTAGTAAGGAATACCCAACACAGATTTTACCTAAGAAGGCATAGACTTGGTACATTACATTACTTAACTGCATTTTCCGATAAGGAAAAGTGGTCCTATAATTTACCAAACTGCCCGTGCAATGGAATTACCCCACAGTCCACGTTGCATTTTTTACTATTTTGTACTTTCTATAGCGGTATCAGGAAAAGCAATTAGGAAAAGAAGAGAATTAACACATCTAGATGCACTATTATATGAGAAACCTGACAAGATTAACTAGGTGTGCCTAACTATGAACTAATTTAAGAAGCAGCCTTGTAGAGCAAGCACATTTTTTATACATGAGACATTTTATATTAAATGGTGTATATTGTTCTATATGTTTAAATAAGTGTACATATTTTAACTGTGTATTAGGATGATATTTTAACATACTCCCAGATGAATTATGTGTGCTGCCCCTAGTGACCCACTGTAAAATTTGTATATACTAAATGTTTTATTTATTTTTCCTTTTTTCTTTATTACTTTTAGTATGCTTTTATGGTTGTATATTTTACACTGAATAAAGTTGATTTGACTTGACCTGAATGGACACAGCTTCAGGCGAGTTTAGGGCAGTACACGTGGATTCTGGTGGCCAGATATCTGCGGACTATCTGGTGGATGGCTCTATAGAGCAGAACTAGCACCTTGAACACAATTCATTTCCACATAGGGAGCCAGTACAGCACAGAATCCTTGGACTGCAGGGGTGGAGACGAGGCAGAGAGCAGTACAGTGCATGACACCCTGGGGCGTTGCCGAGATGGCGAATGCGACAGACGCTTGTTTAGTGAGCTCTGTGCCGACCCAAACATTGTCCTGTCCCATTGCATCCCTTAGCCTGCTGTGGTACCGCCCTACCTCCTCCTAGCGACCTGCGGGTGGCACCTGCTGCAGACACCCGTTGTTTAGAGTGTCCGAAGCCCCAGAGAGGTGTTTGTCGGTGTCGGCCTAGTGTTGTCTGTTACCTCGAGGAAGATCGGAGCAGACAACAGCAGAAACCAGCAGGTGATAAATTAATTACTGGGGAGCCGGCTGGAACCCATCTCCACAAACCTCACTCAGTCAAGACTCCACCGACAGCACAACCGGAACATCGAAACTGGCTTGGTGCCATCCCACCAGCCTGACAGCAGCAGAGTAGTGTGAGCCAGCCGAGAAGCCCGTCGCCACTGTGGTCTTCTGTCTCCAGCCGCAACATCTAACTACAGCGGGCAGAGCGCCAGCAGCTGAACGGACTGGCACCGCTGCAGACTGGCACTGCTGCAGACTGGCACGGGTGCGGACTGGCACCGCTACGGACTAACACCGTTGCAGAATGGCACCGCTGCGGACTGGCACCGCTGTCAACTAGCACCGCTGCAGACTGGCACGGGTGTGGACTGGCACGGGTGCGGACTGACACCGCTGCAGAATGGCCCCGCTGCAGACTGGCACCGCTACGGACTGACACCGCTGCAGAATGGCACCGCTGCGGACTGGCACCGCTGCGAACTAGCACCGCTGTGACTGGCATGGGTGTGGACTGGCACCGCTACGGACTGACACTGCTGCAGAATGGCACCGCTGCAGACTGGCACCGCTACGGACTGGCACAACTGCAGACTGGCACCGCTGCGAACTAGCACCGCTGCTGACTGGAACCGCTGCCGACTGGAACCGCTGCAGACTAGCACCACTGCGGACTGGCACCGCTACGGACTGACACTGCTGCAGACTGGCACCGTTGCAGACTGGCACCGCTGCGAACTAGCACCGCTGCAGACTGGCACCACTGTGGACTGGCACTGCTGCGGACTGGCACCGCTGCGAACTAGCACTGCTGCGGACTGGCACCGCTGCAGACTGGCACCGCTGTGAACTAGCACCACTGCGGACTGGCACCGCTGCGAACTAGCACAGCTGCAGACTGGCACCGCTGCAGACTGGCTCCGCTGTGGACTGGCACCGCTGCGGATTGGCACCGCTGCAAACTAGCACTGCTGCAGACTGCCAGCGCTGCGGACTGGCACTGCTGTGGACTGGTACCGCTGCAGACTGGCACCGCTGTGGACTGGCACCTCTGCGGACTGGCACCGCTGCGAACCAGCACAGTTGCGAACTAGCACCGCTGTAGACTGGCACCGCTGTGGACTGGCATTGCTGCAGACTGGCACCGCTGCAAACTAGCACTGCTGCAGACTGGCACCGCTGTGAACTAGCACCGCTGCGGACTGGCACCGCTGCGGACTGGCACCGCTGCGGACTGCCACCGCTGCGGACTAGCACCGCTGCGAACTAGCACCGCTGTGAACTAGCACCGCTGCGGACTGGCACCGCTGCGAACTAGCACCGCTGTAGACTGGCACCTCTGTCGACTGGCACTGCTGCAGACTGGCACTGCTGCAAACTAGCACTGCTGCAGACTGGCACCGCTGCGGACTGGCACCGCTGTGAACTAGCACCGCTGCGGACTGGCACCGCTGCAAACTAGCACAGCTGCGGACTGGCACCACTGCAAACTGGCACCGTTGCAGACTGGCATTGCTGTGGACTGGCATTTCTGCAGACTGACACTACTGAAGACTGGCACTGCTGCGGACTGGCACCACTGTGGACTGGCACCGCTGCAGACTGGCACCACTACAGACTGATATTGCTGCAGACTGGCACCGATGCAGACTGGCACTGCTGCAGACTGGCACCACTGCAGACTGGCACCGCTGTGGACTGGCATCGCTATGGACGGACACCACTGTGGACTGCACTGCTGCAGACTGGCATGGCTGTGGACTGGCACTGCTGCAGACTGGCACTGCTGCAGACTGGCATGGCTGCGGACTGACACCGCTGCTGACTGACACCGCTGCGGACTGACACCGCTGCTGACTGACACCGCTGCAGACTGGCACCACTGCTGACCGGCACTGCTACAGACCGGCACCACTATGGATTGACACCACTGCAGACTGGCACCGCTGTGGACTGGCACTGCTGCAGATTGGCACTGCTGCAGACTGACACCGCTGCAGACTGGCACCACTGCTGACCGGCACTGCTTCAGACTGGCACTGCTGCAGACTGACACCGCTGCAGACTGGCACCACTGCTGACCGGCACTGCTACAGACTGGCACTGCTGCAGACTGGCACCACTGCAGACTGGTACCACTGTGGATTGGCACTGCTGTGGACTGGCACCACTATGGATTGACACCACTGCAGACTGGCACCGCTTTGGACTGGCACCACTGCGGACTGGCACCGCTACAGACTGACACCGCTGCAGACTGGCATCGTTGCAGACTGGCACCGCTGCGAACTAGCACCGCTGTGGACTGGCAACGCTGCGGACTGGCACTGCTGCAGACTGGCACCGCTGCGAACTAGCACTGCTGCAGACTGGCACCGCTGCAAACTGGCACCGCTGTGAACTAGCACCACTGCGGACTGGCACCGCTGCGAACTAGCACAGCTGCAGACTGGCAGCGCTGTGGACTGGCACCACTGTGGACTGGCACCGCTGCGGACTAGCAACGCTGCGAACTAGCACTGCTGCAGACTGGCACCGCTGCGAACTAGCACAGCTGCGGACTGGCACCGCTGTGGACTGGCACTGCTGTGGACTGGCACCGCTGCAGACTGGCACCGCTGCAAACTAGCACTGCTGCAGACTGGCACCGCTGCGGACTGGCACCGCTGCAAACTGGCACCGCTGCGGACTGGCACCGATGCGAACTAGATATATGTAAGTATATATCTAGGCAATTGTTAGTGCTTGTCTCAAGTCTGCATAGGTGCCAGTCTGCAGCGATATCAGTCTGTAGTGGTGCCAGTCTGTAGTGGTGCCAGTCTGCAGCAGTGCCAGTCCGCAGCTGTGCCAGTCTGCAGCGGTGCCAGTTTGCAGTGGTGCCAGTCTGCAGCTGTGCTAGTTCGCATCGGTAGTGAGTGAAACAAAGGCCCCCTGAGTAATAAGGAGTGAGCAATTCCTAGATCAGGGTAAAATCATATATGTAAGTATATATCTAGGCAATTGTTAGTGCTTGTCTCAAGAAAACCATCAAGGTTGAAGGCCACTCTCAAAGATATGGTAATACAAGTTTATTCACATCATGTCAATTCATAAAATGTATTTAAAAACAATTTTTTAATGAAACTGAAGAATAAAAATGACCCTATTTAGGGGCAAACACTACATATATAACAACTTATACAAAAAACAAACATAAATGCATATAAAATATGTGGCAAGGTAGCAAATAATTCTCGACCCGCGTTTCGGCGACCAGCGCCTTCTTCAGGACAAGCCACAAGATGACTTTCTTAAAAATTGGTATGAGGACTTGATATTATGAAGGGGTAATACCACGGAAAAAATGCTGAAGGTTCCTTGTAGATAGTAACAATTAGAATTACAGTTCAAATATATATGAATCCAATGATATCGTCAAGTAAGGATTTGAAATGTGTTTGTTTATATTAGTCAGAGACAATATAACCTTAAAGAAAATGAAGGATCTTTTTATGACGAACGAGATAGGACCATATAAATTATTAATCCCAGTGTGTCAGAACGTTGCAAAGGTAGTATTCAAGCGGCGATAATAAATAATGACACAATCTGTGCAGAAAAATTGACTGCCTTTAGCCTCCACGTTAGCGTATTAGATAAGAATTATGATGCTGAGGCTGATAAACCTTGCTACATAGTCGTGGAAGCTGAACGGGCGGCAGGAACCCTCACAGTCTAACAGGTAAAGACGCGAGGTTGGATCAGCATTTTTTCCGCGGTATTACCCCTTCATAATATCAAGTCCTCATACCAATTTTTAAGAAAGTCATCTTGTGGCGTGTCCTGAAGAAGGCGCTTCTCGCCGAAACGCGCGTCGAGAATTATTTGCTACCTTGCCACATATTTTATATGCATTTATGTTTGTTTTTTGTATAAGTTGTTATATATGTAGTGTTTGCCCCTAAATAGGGTCATTTTTATTCTTCAGTTTTATTAAACAATTGTTTTTAAATACATTTTATGAATTGACATGATGTGAATAAACTTGTATTACCATATCTTTGAGAGTGGCCTTCAACCTTGATGGTTTTCTTGAGACAAGCACTAACAATTGCCTAGATATATACTTACATATATGATTTTACCCTGATCTAGGAATTGCTCACTCCTTATTACTCAGGGGGCCTTTGTTTCACTCACTACCGATGCGAACTAGCACAGCTGCAGACTGGCACCACTGCAAACTGGCACCACTGCAGACTGGCACAGCTGCGGACTGGCACTGCTGCAGACTGGCACCACTACAGACTGATATCGCTGCAGACTGGCACCTAAGCAGACTGGCACCGCTGCAGACTGGCACCGCTGTGGACTGGTATCGCTATGGACTGACACCACTGTGGACTGAACAGCTGCAGACTGGCACTGCTGCAGACTGGCATGGCTGTGGACTGGCACTGTTGCAGACTGGCACTGCTGCAGACTGGCACTACTGCAGACCGGCACTGCTGCAGACTGGCATGGCTGCGGACTGACACCGCTGCGGACTGACACCGCTGCGGACTTTCACTGCTGCAGACTGACACCGCTGCAGACTGGTACCACTGCAGACTGACACAGCTGTCGACTGACACCACTATGGACTGACACCACTGCAGAATGGCACCGCTGTGGACTGGCACCGCTACGGGCTGACACCACTGCAGAATGGCACCGCTGTGGACTGGCACCGCTACGGGCTGACACCACTGCAGAATGGCACAGCTGCAGACTGGCAGTAACACTGCCAACATCTAAATCAGGCCGAGTTATGTAGTGCTCCGCAGGGAGCGGTCAAGTCAGAATGAGTCGCTTCCATCTTCGATTATTAGCATCCTTCCATATATTTTTAGAAAGCTCTTTGAAATGTGCTCTCTCGAAATGTGTGAATCTGGGAAAGTTTAGAAAAACATATGAATTGGAAAGAGCTTGAATTGCAAACTGCGTTCCCGCTGTCAGATACCACATCAGGTGCGCAGGGGACAAACGCATTTTACTGGTCCTAGTAGTCCAAATGTGTCCCCTTCCTCGATGCTGGGAGCCCCATGACGGATAATCCTGTTCCTTGGTGAGTGAAGAATGAGGCTCGTCTGACAGTGGCAATTTCCTTTTTTCCATGGTCACTCTGGGCTTAAAGCCTAGAGACACCAGGGGAATCGGGGGGCATATTAGCAAGAATCTCGTTAAAATTATCGCCGTTTGAGCGGCAGGAAACTGCCGCTCAAACGGCGATAATAGCTTGCAGGAGAAGCCACCCCTTGCAAGAAGGCCCAGCAGACGCAGTAGTAGTGGTGGGGGTTTATTGAACGGGTTTATGCTACCAGCTATGCAACGGTTAGGGCAGCTGACTGTTGCCAGCTCAGTCTGGGGAGGGGAAGTTAAGTTTTCTTGTTGTACTTGTACCCAAGCTTATTAGGAGGGGACTGTGATGCCTATCTTCAGGGGATAGGAGTAGGAGAGGGTTAATATATGAACAACACACGTAATGCAGACACGACCCTCTAGGTACAACTTCCTTACCCGGAATTTCAGGGGGGTGTGCTCCATGGCCAGATGGTACAAAGTCTTAACATGGGGCTCAGAGCAGTCAATGGTAAGTCCTCCTCTGGCAGGAAAGTGGCCAAAACATAGAATAATATGTCTCATTCTAGTCGCTTGGACTACCTGTTTCTAGACTTGAGACTTTGGTCACTCCTGATGGATACGTGTATCCTATAGAGATTGAACCATAATCCCCGCTGTCTCACTATGAAATCTTTTTGTATTAAAAAAGATGCCCAGCTCACCTCAAAGATGGATACTGGTCAAACGACACACAGCACATTAAATGGGCCCAAGTTGTTGACTCCCGGACATTTTGCTTGCAATTACTGAGGACATAGCATTTGGTTTAAAGCAGGTGTCCACTAAGCTATCTAGCGTTGGGGACATAGGGGCAATTATTGGCTCTAATAATAGCCTTACTTCCTCAATCCTGCATCATTAACTCGCAGGCCCCCTTTCACAACAAAAGTTGGTTTAATAAGGAGCACAGTAGAATCGTTCCCTATTAGTCAGGGCAATAAAAGCTAAAGATATGCAGCAGGTCCACTTCGCAAGGAAACTATAAAACTCATGCCCAGGTGAAAAGAGAGAGGGATGAGGGGAGATGGAAAGACCTCCAAGCTGCTTCTTCTGCCAAGACTGTTAGATTTTGGAACCTAGTGAAGTGGGGTAGAGACGGGCAAGCCCACCCACCCCGTAATTCTATTACCCTTGTCCGTTGCTCATTTTTTCCATCTATAGTCTGAGGTCACTTCCTCTAATGCTGCCAGGAGTGAGCTAAATGATCCATTGGCATCTTTCCCTGTAGTTTCAGTCTGAGGTCCATATGATGGTGCAGATGTCGCTAAAGCCCTATATGCAGTTGGCAGAGCCAGGCCCAGGCAGCATTCCTGCTGAGGTATTTTTGCAAGATTGGGCAAAGTGGTCTAAGTATCTACTCATTCTGGCGAACGCCATCTCGAGTGGTGTCACCATTCCTGCTTCTTCCAAGGGAGCTGCACTAATTCCTATTTATAAAAAAAGACCGATGCCTTAATTGACTCAGCCCAAAAATCTTTGCCCGACTTGTTTCGTTTAAAATCCAGGATTGCATAATTGATCATTATATCCTTTCATGCTTGCAAACAGGTTACCGCAAGATCAGCACTATCAATCCCATTTTCCGTTTCTTACTTCCATACTGGAGGGTAGTGAAAATCGGCAGAGGCAGCATGTATGCTACCTTCGTCGACCTCAAATCGGCCTTTGATTTGGTTCCCCATAAGTAGTTATGGTCATTCCTCCTTGAATTGGGCAGGATGTTAGATCTACTTTCTCTGGTAACTTATATGCATCAAGGTAATTTTGCCCAGGTTTGTAGGGGTGGGCTGGGTAAACTTACCTATCAGCTACCTATAGACAAAAGTGTTTGCCAAATCTGTGTTTTGACCCCTACTTTGTTCCCATTGTTCCAAAATGGCACTGTTCATTTTCTCTCTTGCTTTCCTACCGACGCCCTAACTCTGGCCAGGACGAAAAACCCCATATTGTTGTTTGCAGGAGATACTTTGCTGATCTCGGAAACACCAGGATGTCTGCAACGTGACCTGCACCATTTCAAGGAGTTCTGCAGAGTGCGAGGTCTGGAGACAAATGTCATCAAGACGAAATATATGTCTTTCAAACAATATAGATCTTACAAGGGAAGAATAATGGTGGGGGACATCCCACTGGAGAGGGCAGATGTATTTAATTATCTTGGTGTCTCCTTGTGTTCGACCATGTCCTGCAAGCACAACTGGATGCCCTGGTTCCTAAGCACAGACAGATTATCTGAGTTATAGTGAAGGAACACAATCGCTCTTTTTCTAAATCAATCGGTCCAACTTTAAAAATCTATGATGCTAAAGTGTTGGGGTCGGTTCCATATGCTTCAGAACTCGGGGAGTTCCCCAACATTTCCTCTCTAAACCTCTCTGAGAACAAGTTTCTGAGAAGTGCAACTCAGCTTCCCCCACCTCCGATACTTGATCTGGGCAGAAAAGGATTAGTTAACACCTTCACTGCGGCGGCTATTCCGTCGCAGTGCTAAGGCGGCGGGGGGGCCGCTGGTGATGGAACCGCTCCGTCACCAGCCTCGGTTGAGCTGTGCTGATAACGGAGTGGTTCCGTCATGGCCCCGTCAGCTCAATAGAACACGCCGCGCAGGCGCGTCGGGCGGGCAATGACGGACCCGCTCCGTCATCAGCACAGCGCCACCGCGGCTGATGACGGAGCGGTGCGGTCATCAGCATCGAAGAGGCTAATAAAGTCAAACTACACCCGTTAGTATACTGGAGAAGGCCTTGGTCCACACCTGAACTTGCTTACTAAGCTTTGGCTCAGCAGGATGTTATAGATGCCGAAAGGCTTCACAAAATCAAGTGGCTACAGCAAATTAAAAGCTTTCTACTAGATATGGACATGAGGGTACTTTGGGGAAACCCACCCTGCAAACCTATCCCCTCATCAGAAATCTCATTACTGGCTATGGATCTGGCAATGCGAAGCGAGAGGTGGAGAGCCATGGACAGGAAGGTTCCGTGATTTCAAACGTCGCTCCTTACTGAAATGCTACTGGGACATTATCACTGTGCCTCTTGAAAGAAATCTCTATTTCCACTTCAGAGTTGGCACTTCGCCTTTGAAATCTTTTACCAACAAATGGAACTCAAGTGAATACAATTCTTTATAACTAAACATATTTTAGCCCTACTCTAATCTAATGTATCATATAGATGCCTTACATCAACACTATGGAGCATTATTTGAGGACATTGGAAAATGGATGGTGCCCAGATTTTGAATCTAACCTACTTGTATGCTGCGATGCTCTGGCTCTCATATGAGAAAAAATAGAATGTAATTTATGTAATGCTTGGAAAAAAAAGTAATACTTCATATGCCGAATGTAACTATGTAAAATGATTTTATGCCATGAATTGTCGAAATAAAACTTATTGAATTGCTACTAGAATATAACATACTACTAATGATAATAATATTAAAATATACATTGAAAATAACATGCAGGCAATGGTATTAAGAAGGTTGACCTGACAGATGGTGTAAATGGGAACCATGAATGTTCTGGGAACAACCTAAGGTTGTAAGAACAACATATGTCCTTGAATGTCATCACAGGCAATGATAGGTCAATAAGTCAGTTGTTCAGTTACTGTATTAAATCAATACTCAGCAGTTGTACTAATACTAACGTGTGAAAAGCATCTTCAGGAGCTGTTTGCACTCTGTCGGACTCATCACTAAGCAGGGACATCTTTGTGGTTTAACTGATTGAATTGTTCAGTTCACTTTGGCTTGGAAAAGGAACTGCCCCGAGAGAATACAAGTGTTCTTTTATGAAATAAGGACCTGAAACAACATATATATCACGGTGGGGTGGAATAGGTTTCAACCTTTATAATCATTATTTTGCTTATGCTAATATGACTGAATGGCCACATTTCTCTTTGGATGTTTTTATGCATTATATGTATTTAATATTATGTATGTTTTTATTGCTTTCATGATTTTGTTATATCTTCAGTGATCAAATAAAGCTATGGTGAATATATTTTACTAGAATAAATATTAATGACATTTAGAATAATAGATAAAACCTATCATAAAATGTTCTTGTTGATTGTCCTGATGCGTTCAATTACTTCATTTTGTGAGTAAGAGGGGCGCAAGGTTGTAATGGTATGCAGATTTGTAGAGCGCACTATCACCCAGCAGGGTAGCCCGACGCGGAGTAGTTGTGAGTCTAGGCATCCCTTGGGCCTAGTGGGACTACTCGAAGAGCCGGTTCTTCAGCTTCTTCCAGAATTCAAGAACTGAGGAGGAGGTCTTTATGGGTAGCAGCAGTTTGTTCCAAGTTTTAGGATCTATGTACGAGACATTTCGACCACCGAATCTGGTTTTCACTATGCCTGAGATTTGTGCAAGTAGGAGTCTGGATGAGCAGAGGTGTCTGGAAGGTTTGTAAAAGAAGAAGGGATTGTTGAGTTATTCTGGACCAGTCTTATGTAGTGCCTTGAAAGTATGGGTGAGACGTCTGAATTGTGTTTGCCATCAGCGCGGGAGTGACAAGTTCGCTTTTTACTTCACTAATTAAAGAGCCACAATAAGATTATAGATGTTCAAACTGTCAGTGTGAGTCGTTGCATCTGATATTTAATAGCGGCAACTGAATCTACCTTAGCACACAACTGACAAAGTTTACCAATGGTATGTATAGCGACAGAAACAATAGATGTAGTGTTTGGTATGTTTGTTGGGGATCAGGAAGGATATTATTAACATGCTTCGTAAGCTAATTTCATTTTATGAGCCAAAGGGTTCTGGCTTTGGAAGCTTAACCTGAGGTAAGGAAAGTGTCTCTGTTATGTTATGTTATTAGGGGAGTTTTTATAGCGCTCAGCTACTCAGACAGAGTGTCCCGGTGCTAGCAGACCCATATAGCACAAAAGGAAGACACAGATGAGATTACTGGCTGAAGAGCCATGTCTTGAGCTCTTTTCTGAAAGATAATAGATTGTCGATTCTCCTTAACACCTTGGCTGCTAGGCGTTTCCCCCCCCTGTGCTGGAAAATGCTTTATTACTTTATTTATGACGAGCTCAGCTCGTCATCAGCACAGCTCAACTGTGCATCATGACGAGCTGAGCTCGTCATGAGCATCGAAAGGGTTAAAGCCACTGGCAAGTCGTTCCAGGCCTTGGGTGCCAGATATTTAAACGAACGACTGCCGGTACGGGCTTTTTTAATGGCCGGTGTTCTGGCCAAGGCCAGTGAAGCTGAGCGAAGTGCTCTGGCTGGATGGTGAAAGCCAATCCGATTCATCAGGTATCGCGCGCCCTTGCCATGCAGAGCCTTGAAGGCAATTGTGAGGGTCTTAAAAACAATACGCTGTCGAATGGGCAGCCAGTGGAAATATTGTAGGATCCCAGACGCATGGGATCTACGGCCAAGACCAAAAATTGCCCGCGCCGCAGAGTTCTGCACCACCTGCAAACGGGACAAAAATAGTCAGGGAGGCCGAGATAAAGCACATTTGCGTAATCCAGTCTGGATCCTATCAGCGCCTGGAACAATTGTCCTTCTATGAGAAATAGATAAGAGTGGAAGGAATTTCTTCAGCATCTTGAGCAAGCCAAAACACTGACCAACCAGGCTCATGATCTGAGGTTTGAAAGAGAAACCATTATCCATTTTCATTCTGAGATTTTTCACCACCGAAGTGTCTGTGGCTGGAGGAAACAGGGACAGGGGAACAACCAAAGAAAAGATTTATCGGAGTTACACTTCAACTGATTACGCTGGAACCAGGCGAAGACGGTGTTCAGGTAAATCCTGATCCGCTCCCCATCAAAATCGATGTTCTTTTCGCAGGTGAAGAGGAGCTGGGTGTCGTCAGCGTAGGAGACGATCTGGGCACCACACGACTCAGCCAGCATCGCCAAAGGGGCCATATAGATATTAAAGAGAGTGGGGCTCAGAATGGATCCCTGAGGAACACCCACCTCCTAAGGCGGCACCACGGCTGAGTACTGGGGGGCCCAGACCGTCTGTTGGCGGTCCGAAAGAAAAGATTTGAACCAGCTAAACACCGTCCCCTCAACCCCGATCTCCGAGAGTCTAGCAAGGAGACGGGTGTGGGAGACGGTGTCAAACGCCACCGACAAGTCCAACATCACCAACAGGGCTTTCCCTCCCCTGTCAAGAACCTCCTTAATGGCCTCCGAAACCTCCAACAGAGCAGTTTCAGTGTTCAAATTGGCCCTGAAACCTGACTGCGTCTGATGAAGGGCATCATGCACTTCAACAAAGTCCGAAAGGACTGTTTGAACGTGTTTTTCCATTACCTTTGCCAAGACCGGAAGCAGGGAGATGGGCCGGTAGTTAGAATGGCATTTAGGGTCGAGAGTCTGTTTTTTCAGAAGGGGTAGCACCTGAGCCTGTTTCCATGTTTGCGGCACTACCCCTGACTCAAGAGAGCGATTTAAAATGGGATTCACGATGGGGTTAATGGCCGTATCAATTTTAGCTAAAAACTTGGCAGGGCAGGGGTCCATCGGGGAACCTGATTTCATTTTAGAAAGCAGATCCAACGAAGTCAGGTGGCTGATAAGTGGAAATTCAGACAGCGTAGATCTATTCACACACCCCATGACATCTGTACCTGAAAGTTCCAACAGCAAGGTCTAATCAGAAAAGTGAGAAGAGATTTGTCCTGCTGCTAAGTGTGCAAGTCCCAGAGTGAAGCAAAACCTAAACATGTTTCTGAATTGTATGCTTTATAAAAAAGGACATTTTGTGGATGCAGGTAAGTGGGGGAAAAGTATGTTCCTCAGGTATTTACAAGAGGAATAGCAGCTTTGCAAAAAGTATAACCAGGTGTCGCATCTTGGTAAATAATCGCAGCTGAATATGTAGCTGTATGGTTTTTACCAAAAGAGGCTGGAATCATGACTAGAATTAGGAAGAGAAATGAACTTTTTCTGCTAACTGCCTAGATGAGTTGTTGCACAAAGTTCCCATTTACTGTAATTATAAATTGCATGTGAGGCATACATCAGTGTATATAACAATAAGTGTAGCAGTTGTAACAATACACATTTTGTAATAATCAATGAATGAACATGGTTAATTATCTTCAATTGATCCCTATGACTAAGTTATACAATATTTCTTTAATGGCGCAGATATCACATGGGCCTGCATAAGGTGCTAGAGAGACAAAATCATTCAAATTAGGATGAAAGTTGTGGTACCTGGTCCGTCTCTGGTAGTCCTCGGTCTGGTTGTTGACTTTAGGCCTGTACAAGACAAGCTCTTGCACACTACAGTGAGGTTCACACAGATAGATGTGAAATGTGGAGCTTTGCAATGATTTGAACTAGAGTTAGACAACCTGACCAGTAATATCCACTTACCATCCGACTAATAATCACACTTATAATTTGCAAGTACTCGAGAGGTGGTTTCCGAGAATAGTATTCCTTTTGAGTGGAGTTGTTAGGGCTGTGAGGACGGAACTAGTGACTTGTGGGAAATATTCCGTGTTGTGCGTTCCTGAGGATTCTTGGGTTGCTGGCATCTCAACGAGAGGAATGTCCTCAATAGGATTGATCTGGCGACTATCTAGTGTCAAATCAGAATGAACAGAACTGGCCACATGGAGAGATTTATGACAATAAAAGCCTTATGATTCTTCTTTCCTCTGGGAGTGGTGGGTGTTTGTAGTGGGAGGTGTTTCTCCAACACAAACAATACAGTCATGAAATAAAGAATGTAATATTCCAGGCCAGATTCAAATTTAGCAAGAGAAAATAATTATTGAATAAAAATAACACTTTTGGAGCTCATTTTTGGATTCCAAATTTAAAAATGTCTATACAAACAACCCCTGACCCAGGGTTACCACCTACAGACATCTTACGGGAGTAAAGCGCATTTGCACATCTGCTGGGGAGTGTTGTTCAGGTCGAACTGTAGTCCTGTGGATTGGGGGGGAAAAGATTTGGCCAAACGAGGGGGTATTCAATCTAGGCATGGGTGGCAGAGAGTAGCCAGGCGGCGTACAGGTGCTTGCAGTTTAGCTCAAAGGTGCCAAACAACATGATAAAAAAAGTAGCCGCACCTCCGTGAAAGGAGTGGAAGCAGCTATTGACCCTGTGGACTGAACGCCCCTTTGATTGATGTTCAAGACGTGGGTGTGAACGAGCACCATTCAGTATGGCCCTCTGCATCACAGATGGAGTCCATCATTCAAAACTGTTGCTGGTGCCTGGTAGATCATTGGCAAAGAAGCAAAGCTATTGGCTTGGCTCAAAGCTGGCACAGTAGGCGGTGGATCATGGCTCAACTTGCAGGTTGTCACTGGTCTAAAATTGGTAAGCCATTTTAACATAATTCTCCTCTTCAGTAGAGTTTCAGGAGTTGCCAAACCTAGAGCCCTTTCGGGGGTATTCTGTGATCATCTGTACTCCTCTGGTTAAAAAACCCTTGCAACATTTCATCTCGCAGCTTCTTGAAGCAATTTCATCCAATCAACAGTGTGTGTAACAGAATCTGGTCAAATAATCCTGTGAATCAGAGTCAAGCCCTGAAGGCAAAGATTCAAGGCACATGGAGTGAGACAACAACCTCCTTTTGACTCTAGCAGGGACTCTGCCCTCTTCTGGGTCCAGACTAGTCATAAAATGCCAGCGGGCCAAGCAGGAGCTTGTAAAAGGAGAGCTAGAGTACACCGGTGAGTAACTCTAAATCAATCTGTAAAGAGTTAAAACACGTCCAAGCTTTTCAGAGATGCAACTCTTTTGTTTAATGGCATCAAAATGTTAGTATTTGATTTTAGGAGGGGGCTGGTATGTAGAGCAAAAGGATGACTGGGCTATGCATCTACAAGTTAGCTGAAAGGGACAAACAATGGTGACTTAACTGATCCTAGGGCAAATTAGTGCTCCGGCCACATCATGGCATGCCCGCAGACTTGCACTAAAGACAAAAGTATACAGTTTTCCTTTCTGGTTGGCATCAGATCGCGGAAGGAGACAAACATAAAGAGCTCTCCTCAAAAGAAACAGCGGAAAGATGCCCAGTAAATGTATTTCTTAATGAAGCAGTGGCAGAACATCTCCAGCATTGAAGGAAGCAGGCCACCAATGCATGTGATCATACAATATCTGGATGAGGTGCCCCAAATGAGGGATCTTCTTGTGTGCAGACAGAATGAGTGTCACAATAGAAATAAAAATTCTCCCTTCCATATAGGGCAATGGAAATGGTTCCCCTCCATGTTGATGCCTTCAAGGGGAGGTTGTTTTATACACGTCATGACAAAGTACAATTTCTAGGCTTTATTTGTTTCAAACGACTGAAATGAAAACATTGTGCTTTACAACAGAAAGGCTTACAAAACAAAGGAGGAACACAGGGAAGAGCATATTACATAACACAGAATGGGGGGCAGAGACCCTAATTAAACAACCTTCATCGTGTTAGACTGGATAATGTATACTTAGGCTGTCCGGAATTCGGTTTAAACCGACTGTAACTGACAGTACACTACCGGAGGAAAATCAGCTGACTCGTTTGAAACCGAGTGTCACTGATTTTCCTAGTTGTTGGCCACTTGGCCAATTGATGGCGCCAAAGCATTACAAGCATTGGCCTGCCTGTGGTCGCCTGGCACGGAGGTGTCAGGGGAAAACACTGCTTTACTGCTTCTGCACCCGGGGAGCCGAGGAGTGAATGGCCCAAGGGCTAGAGCAACACCAGGTGGTAAGCAGAGACACTTTAGAAAGTGATCCGATGAAGGCAAAGCAGGAGCAGGTCTCTCTAAATTGCAGAGATTCCACTTGGAAATTCAGATATTCCCTCTGAGGACGAGCAGCCTCAATAGAAGAAAACAACCACAACCGGCGTTCCACAGCAGGAATGAGAGAGGATGTGTGGTGTAACGGCCAGAGCTTCATTCTTTGTAGCAGGAAATCAGGTTTGAATCTCGGCGCCCCCTCAACATACTGTGGTTCCAGGCAAATGAGTTAATTTCCCCGTGCCTAAAAACCACAAAAATGTGTGTGGCCGTGTGCAATGTAACTGGTGGCACTCCAATACATTTAGGTCGAGTCAGCGCTTCATAAACATTATCAGACGCAAAACTCAGCACCTGTTAAATGACACATTTACAGTGCAAAGTCAGCATCAGCATCCAAGCGGAAAAGGACACAACAAAATATTCCACAGCTATTTTGTTACCCTTTCACTTCTAGGTAAAACATTTAAAACAAATACCGAAAATGAAAAGTACATGCAATTTAAAAAAATGACATCTGGAATTTCTGCTCAGTCAGTTAATGTGACCAGTGCACATGACAGAATAATCAGACAGTCTCAGAATGTAATCCTGTGTTGCCCAGATTGGGAATAAATAATGACATGCATATATATGGTGCTACACCAGGCCCCCTGCTTAGCTCACGTGGGGGGGGAGAGGAGCTGTTGTGGTCTGCCGTCTCTCTTATAGGACTACACCCGAGTACTTCACAGGTCTTTAAAAAGACCATTTACTTAACAAGATGTTAATAAAGGAGTGGGCGCCGGGGCACGGGCACTTGAGAAAGAGGTGGCAACCACGTTTCTTGTTTAAACGTCCTGTGTGTTTGCTATTATCTCCAAATTCGAGGTTCAATGACATACTCTGCCTATAAATAATGGTGGCGCGGGATACAGATTTGTTCTTTCTGAGAAGTTGGGATCTTGCAGTGTTAGTCAGATCGGCATATTTTTACGACCATGCTGAAAGCTCATTCCTTGGAGGAAGAAGAGAGACTGACGGGTGAGCGATCTTGAAACCCCACCAGGGATGATTCCGCCAGCTCAGGGCGAGTGAGCTTTGCTGCCCTACAATGGAAGTCACTCACTTCATCAAGGAACGGACTATTGCAGAGAACAGCCTGATAATACTGCTGTAAGGCATTCACAGGCTTGTCACCACTGTGGATCTATGGGACGAGAGCACCGCAAAGGGAAGTGTCATCAATGTGGACGCCTTTATGAACATCCGCCTCGTGGAGGTGACCTACACAGACCGGAAGGAACTTGTTTCCGAGCTGGATGACCTGTTTGTGAGAGGCCGGAACGTCCGCTATGTTCACATTCCCGATGAGGTGGACATTATTAAAAAAATTGAGAAACAGCTGGAGACCATTTACAGAGTTCGCAGATTTGGCAAGAAGGGGCAGAAGGAATTCCTTACAAATAAGAAGTAGAAGTGTTGTGACTTCCTATTGAATCGAAATGTGTTTTTCCTTTTTTTGTTTTTTTAGGGATGTAAGTTATTCTTGTACACCACAATGAGAGAACCTCCTCCGAAAGCAATTTCTACACATTTCAATAAGTTGTGCTCCGTTTTTAATGGTTTACAGCTCAGACCACAACCAAAGGTGCATCTGAGCAGCCAGTTAACTGATGCACATGCGTAGGTGCTTAGGAGAAATGAAGACCAAACTCTAGGGTTCTGCAGGCACTGACAATGATTGTCTGATTTGTGCGAGGAAACAATGAACTTTGTTTACTGACCCTTCCTTCTTAATTCTACCTGCTACCGGCACTGCTGCTCAGGCTGGCAACTAGAGCCAAATTTCGAGGGGGGGCTTGAAAATATTTCGGGGGGGGGGGGGGCTGATTCTTCCACCACGGACGGAGTGGCTGTACCTCATTTGAAAGTAAATCAGCCTCATTTACAAGTAAATGGTCTTTGAAAGACCTGTTAAGTACTCGGGTGCGGCTGCAATTTGATGCTTGCCAGCCCGCGAAGCTGTCTCCCCCCCCCCCGGCTGACACACACGACGGGGGGGTTAGTGGGGCTGAAGCCCCGTGAGCCCATTGGGTGTTGCGCGCCTGCTGCTGCTATGCAGTAGTAAACGGGTAGTATTGATGTTGCTGGAATCTAAAACGTCATGGCAAGTTATTATTTTTTTCGCTATCATTAAAATGGCCTTATTTGTCAACTTTTCTTAAAATCAAAAGAGCAAATTCTATTTCCCTTGTTCTTTTTGTTAGATTTTGATATGCATATATTTGTTTGAGGCACTCTATGTATGCAACACATTCCCCACAGCTATGTAATCGCAGCATTTTTTTCCTCAGTGCAATTGATTTCTCTTCTCCCATTGACAGGCTGACCTCAAGTTATAAAACCGTTTGCTTGCGTGATCTTGGCCGTGTTTGTTTAAATTATGTGAACAGTACACTATAAATAGTCACGTTCCTAGCTCGGTGGTTGAAACAATACCTGGGCTGTTCAGCTTGGTGACTATAAACAGCTATCTGACATCATCCTGCAGTGTACATTCCGGGCATACACATTTACACAAACCCCTTGAAAAAATACAGATGTCTCACGAGCCACAATCTAACCCTGTGTAAACAGTGACCTGTGGGCAAGGGAGTGTGGCTTGTACCGTGGACAGAAAGTACAAGGCGAGGGGAGCACAGCCTTAGGCCAGGTATAGAGGACTAGGCTGTAGCGTCTTTCCTTTAAAACTAATGGGGAGATACCTCGCTGGGTCAGAGTTCAGAGCTTTACTATTGATACCAATTCACAGGAACAACGGGTGCATTCTTGAGCACCTCAGCAGGTTGAGCGCCGCTTCCAGAGAAACGTGGTGACAAAGAGGTATGTATTGCTGCAGGGCCAACCTAACTATTGCGTCGAGTAATGTTATTTATAAAGGGCAAGAAGAGAATTCAGTGTGTTTTGTGCACACACATATAGTGCTTTTTGGTTAATATTGTTTTAGGAGAATGCATGTGAAAAGGAGCTTCTTTGGAGAAAATTGGTTTTACCTATGACCGTTTTTAGGGTTTATGTTCTTGGATAAGTGTTTTTTATTTGTGTAGTGGCTGTGCAGCTTTTCAGAGTCTGCGACGCATCATTTCTGTGGGAATTACACTTCTATGCTGAACTGTAGAAAATACTAAGCAACTCCCACCCTCTTTTGGAGGGAATCCCCCTTCATGGATTCATCTTCGCCATCCAAAACGAGCAAAATGACGCCCATCAATTTCATTGACCTCACCTGACAACCTTCCGCACATTACATAAATTAGTCCATCCTCCATGATTTCAGTGTGCTCACCCTCTAAAACGAGTCTTTAGAGTCTTAGGGCGAAGAGGTGTGCGGAGGTAGACAAAATTGGTGAGGGTGTACGAATGGGCAGCAGGTGCCAAAGCTAATTCCACGAGAATTTTGAAAATCCATCCGCTTTCATTGCATTGCTGTAGAATTAACAATCTATGAGGAATTACACACAGTTCAAAATCCTACAAACATCTACATGTTCTGCATGCATCTCTGCATTAACTGTAAACTAATATGGTAATACACTGCCTCTTCCTCCCCATCATACTGATGCCTTTTATTTATGTTTTCGTTTTTAAAACATAAATAAAAGGCTTTGTCATTTACAATGCCAATAGCTTAAACTTGCATAAATGCAAGATCTATTGCATTGCAAATGCTTGTTAAATCTGAGCTGCAGAATCAAAGGAAAATGGAAAGTATTTCATGACTTTATTAAGCTTCTGAAATGTAGAGCAGTATACAATTTCTAAAGAAAAATTAAAAAAGCATTCATAAAAGCAAAGCGTTCCATAAACAATGGCAAAACACTGTTTCGGTTGTTTTTTATGGCGCGAAAATGAGTAAACACTGAAAAGCACAGTTTTTTTGAGGTATGGAAATCACTGGAAAACACTGAAAAAACACCAGCAGAATTTACCAAAAATAGAAACTGAAAACAGGAAAGCTTATGTATACTGCTCAGCTTCTGGCATTATGCAGAAAAACCAGGGTAAAGGGTGATGAGTGGGATATTTCTTACAGTGGAAACAATCCCCATGTTCAGGGTCTGTGATATACAAAATCAGTAACATTTTTCAGAGTATGTGGGAGGAGTAAGATTTATAGGATGGTCACTCCAAGCCACACCACAGAAGCCAAGATGTTTGGAATACTGTCTGGTTACCAAATGTAGAGTTTTACAGCCTTCCGGTGAATGTCTCAGCTCTTGTGTGTTTCCGGAGTTTTTTATTTTATTTTTAACTGAACATGAGTGACAAGAATTTGCCTCAGAGACTAATTTTAATTTTATTTTGGCACATTACAGAGTTCTGAAACTGAGGGTGAACAGGCCCTGGTAATTAACCCCTTATACTCAGCAGGCTGCAGCGCTAACACTGCTTTGAGAAGGGACTGGGGGCAGGCAAACGCAGACAACCAATAAGTTGTCTGCCTTGATTCAGTAGATCACTTTGCCTGAACAAATGAAAGCAAACATTTATGGATGTGTGGACTTAATCACCTGAGGATTCAAGAAAAAAATAAATTGATGTATTTCTAGTGATTTCAGCAGGTTCAGGTGATATAAGAAGCAGCGTAGGGCCATATGTACAGATTTTAGGGAAAGCGATTTCCTAATTGCGATTCTTGTGAATCACAGTTAGGAAATCGCTATCCCAAATGTATGAAATTCTTTCAGTTTTATTCAGCGATTCCTAGGTTGTTGCAAATCTCCCTACCTCATGAATATTCATGAGGTAAGTTGCAGTTTGAGACCCGCTGGGAATAGCAGCCATCATAGATCACCATGTCTGATTGCTTATTAATGAAGCAACTTTTGTTTAATTAAATGCAGCCCATTTTCTTTAAAGGAACACAGGATGCATTTAAAAAAAGAAAAACCTTGAAGTTTAATTGTTTTTTTTTTTTAGATTAGGCAGTGGTCTCCATAGGACCACTCCCTGCTGTTAACATATATTCTTTTTTTATTCTCAAAGGGGAAGGGGTCCCATTGCAAATGGGTTAACACCTCCTTCAAGGAGTCAGTAAAAGTTGAAAATTATGCAACTGTAATTTGGTCGCAAAACATTCATACATTCCATTCAGATTCAGTATTTGGGAGGGACGTCCTAAACACGCCGCTTTCAAATACTGAATCGCAAAGACAAATTGAAATTCGGAAATGAGCTACCGAACCACAACTTGTGTTTTGTACAAATGTAAAAGTATGTTTTGTACATGTGTAAAAGTATGTTTTGTACATGTGTAAAAGTATGTTTTGTATATATGTAAAAAGTATGTTTTGTATATATGTAAAAGTATGTTTTGGGGCCAGAAACGGCCAGACTGCAAAAATGGTTTCTACATATGGCCCTTAGGTTCCAGTGAGTTAAGCTACGACAACTGTCAGTCAGCCGGGCCTCAGTCTAACTCACGGATCAGTTGATGAATGCTGATAATTGATGTCAGTCCTGGATGTTGTTGACTGATGTCAGCTCTGGTTGTTGGAAGATGTTAACTTATTGTGAGTCCTGGATGTTGGGGTCTAATGTCAGTACTGGGTTTTGGTAACAGATGTCAGTTCGGGTTGTTGGTGCTGGATGACCCCCCCACCCCCAGTCCCACCCCCGAGGCAAAGTTGCATCTATCGTGAAAAATGACGGACCATTTGTATTCTGCACTATGAAACATTAGGATCAGTTTTGCAGAAGCTTTTTCAAACACCTGCACTTCTTAATTTGTGCACAGGGGCAATATTACCATATTTCAGATGTTTGCGTGATTTCGTCTTTATAGATAGACTATTTATGTTTTCTTCTGATTTAGGTCGCTGAATAGGCTTTCATTTTACACACAGCAGGAGTCATAACAAAAGATTCCATGAGGAAGGATATGTCAGTGAAATGTTCTACATTACTAATCTTTACACTATTGACAAATACTATCAATATCATCTGTGCAAAAATAAAAACATTTGTAGAATTGATTGTGTTTTCACTTTCACAGGCAATATCTTTGAAGTGGTTTTAATAGGACATACTGGGCAACAATTGGTCGCAATCGATTACACTTGGTCACAATGGTTTGTGATTTTTCATTTTTTGTCCCTAAAGGCATATTCTAACATTTGACACTCTTCAAAAAATCTCCATGCATTGTTCTCTGGTACATATTTTACAATTCCCACACTAGAGTCCATACACAACTTACCACATTAATATACTGTTCACCAGTCAGGACGTTTCAATAAGTATTTGTTTTACTAGTATGACAACGTGCCAAGGCTAGAGTCTCTTTGGCTTTTTGAATAGCAGCACATTTAAATTACCCTGTTGGCTTTCATTCATTAGCTTGTTGTAGGAATTTAGAGAAGAGCATTTCAGTTAACTGCTTCCACTTTTCTGCTCATCACAATTTTCTTTTTTATATATGTAATCGCCTTGATCTTTTCCATGAGCAAAGTCACAGGAGGGAGCAGCTCTCTTACTACTGCAACTTATTTTATGTCAATCTGCTGAACGTTTGGCATGGGAATGTTTATAAAACAGTGTGAGTGTGTTGGGGGTGGGATGTGTGTGGGTGGGGGGTGTGTGATATGGGGTGAATGGGGTGTGTGGTGAGGGTGCATTGGGACTGGAGTGCGTTAGGAATGCGGGGGCGTTGGGGATGCGGGTGCGTTGGGGATGAGGGTGCGTTGGGGGAAGCGGGGGCGTTGGGGGGAGGCGGGGGCGTTGGGGGGAGGCGGGGACGTTGGGGGGATGCAGCGGTGTTGGGGGGATGCGGGGGCGTTGGCGGGATGCGAGGGCGTTGGGGGGGATGGGGGGCGTTGGCGGGAATGCGGGGGCGTTGGGGGATTTTGTAATTAAAAAAAAGCCCTTACAAGTTCCACCTTAAACAGGTTTGCAACTAAGCTAGATTTGCACTCACCCATTAAGTCAGATTACCATTCTCACTTTAGCTTTTCAAAGATATTATTTCTCATGCAAACCGGATATTTTCTCCCTCATACGCCTAGGCAGACTGAGTTATTCATACATTCAAACACTGTTATCACTAGCCGCATGGTTTTGCAGCGCACTGCTAACTTTTTTTGGGCAATTCCATGCTATCTCATCAGTAAGATGGATTTCAGAATTAGAGCTTGCATAATATTCACTGCATTTGTAGGGATTCAGTTCAGGTTAATGTCCATATGTTGTACTTTCTTTTAGTTTACATGGAATTATGTGAATGAACATCATTCCTGAGCAGAGGCGTGCCTAGCGTGCGTTCTCTCATGGTGAGTCAGGCTAATTTTGTGGTTGAATCCTTTCTGACATTCACTGCACCAGTAGGGTTTTTCCCCTGTGTGAGTTCTCTCATGCTGGGTCAGATGAATTTTCTGACTGAAGCTTTTTTGACATTCTTCACACTGATGGGGCTTTTCTCCTGTGTGGGTTCTCTCATGATGTACAAGATGGATTTTCTGACTGAAGCTTTTTTCACATTCTGTGCACATATAGGGTTTTTCTCCGGTGTGTGTCTTTTCATGCTGAGTTAGACTACATCTCTTAGTAAAACATTTTTCACATTCATTGCACTGATATGGCTTTTCTCCAGTGTGAATTTTTTCATGCTTAGCAAGAGTACTTTTATCGTGGAAGCTTTTCTGGCATTCAGTGCACTGATATGGTTTATGTCCTAAGTGTGATCTTTCATGTAATGTGAGACTGATTTTATGACGGTATGTTTTACCACATTCAGAACACAAATGCCGTTTTTCTCCTGCATGTGCACCTTCATGCTGAATTAAACTCGCTTTTTTGCTGAAACTTTTTCGACATTCAGTGCACTGATATATTTTTTGTCCCAAATGTGTTCTTTCATGTCGTGTCAGATAGTGCTTTTGACTAAATCTTTTCTCACAATCAGAGCACTGATAAGGCTTTTGTTCAGAGTGCGATTTCATATATCGAGTCAAGTAGGATTGTTGAGTAAAGGTTTTCTCACATTCGGAACATTGATAAGGTATCTCTACTGTGCACCTCTTTTTCTGTACTGTCCTGTTCAAATTACAAGTCTCTTGTGAAGTGCATGGGTACACTACTTCTGCAATCTGCACAGTCTTATAAATAATGTACACTGTTTTTTGATTCAAATTGTGCTGCTGTTCTGGCTCTTGCTTGACAGTCAAAAAACCCTCCATCTCCTCGATCATGTGTGTCCTTGCTGCCCCCAACTTAAGGGTTCATTGACATAAGAAATTAGAGAGAATCCAGAAACTGCATTTACAATCAGTCAGCGACTCTGCTCTGTATTGTCGTTTCTTCCTAGCCAAATCCAGCTTTTAGAAATTGGTTTCTTCTAAAATCTCTGGAACATCTCTCTCTTTGTAGTCTATTTGCTGCAAATGACAGAATCCTTAAGTTTTGTTCCTGTCCACACTTGGAGCCACCTGCAGTATAACAAAAAAAAATTAAAATTAAAGTGAAATATCTTTCAAAGTGTAAACTAATTTTAACGAAAATATTTAACAGTGAATGGCAGCATTCTGGAAGTAATGCATGTACTTTTCCGATGGGATAGAGTTGGTATGGTTTTGAGGCAAGGATAAATGAGACCAACATAAAATAAAGCAGATTGATATATTAACAATAAGTGTGCACTCACTCATATCAGTAACATAAAATGATAAATCTATTTACATTTTGTATAGACCGTTAAAGAATTAAAAACAAATTGTTTTGCCATGTCGAATGATATCAAAATGAATAAACTACATTTGAAACGTGCATAATCTTGTGAAAGGCAGACACAGGAAGATGGCTGAATGAAAGCCTTGAACGATTGCGCTGCCGGGCACCCAGCCTAATCCTACAGAATCCAGTACTCTCCCAAGGAGTTAGAGGTCAGACCCCTAGAGGAGGTCCCACGCATAGAGCCATCCAGGTGGTAGAGCGGGCTCGGACTGACTTCCTACCATGATCGAGCGCACAGATGCCAAGGTGAGTGCCATACAGTGGCAGCACAACAATTGTAAATTGAGCTTGGCGGACCAAGGGGGCCGCAGACTCCACTTTCCGAGCCCCACGAAACCATGATGGGAAGCGCATAGATGCCTGCAGAGGCTTGGCTGAGATGTACTGGCACAGCCGGGCACACTGGGGTTGAATGGCTTCCTAGAAATAAACTGATCGCTGGGGCACGCAATGCTGGTTGGAGCCTAGAAGCCTGAGGATGGTTGCCACAAGGACAGTGGCTAGATAATGGAGATGAGGTCAGCACAGTCCCCAGGCGGTAACTGCCCTTGCCCTTCCTGAGTTGCGGACTGCTGATGCAGAGAGCGTATACAGTTGCAGGAGGCCTGCCTGAGAAGGCATAGAGGGCCGGGCTTGTGAAGTGCATACAAGTTGACATACAGGTGCCACCTGTGCAACCCCTCCTCCCTCCCCATTGACGTGATCATATAGTTGGGACTGCGACCCGGTAACCCTGAGCTCCCAACTGATAAGAGGTTGCTGAGAAGGGATCTTCCAGCTACTAACCATTGAGACGTGGGCGGAAGTGGATGAGAGGGAGGCTTGAGGGCTAGGTCCTTGCTCATACCTCGGGGGACATTGCCTGGTTCTGCTTCATGTTCTTGTTCTGGAGGTAATAAGTGGCAGACAGACCTGAAGAAGACAGTCTGACCTGCAGTGGGCTGGGCCGCTGTTTTGAGAGGGTACCCAGGGGATAGCAGAGCACCTGCTGAGACATAGAATTTGAAGGAGGGGGGTAGGCCCCTGTGGCAATAACTATTCTGTGTAGTTATGAGCCGAGATAGATCTTCTAGAACAGGCCAATAACAAAAAATGTACAGATATACAGAGGTGGGAGGAGGCCCTGCATGGAACTCGCAGAGCAGACAAGGCCTATTTCCACGGGCGGATGAAATGTCCACTCCCCAGATACCGATGGCTATTACCCAACTGAAACAGACACTAGAAGAATAAATGGATTCCATATTCATTGATAGTAATATTTGGATCGCCATAAGGTGAGGGAGCGACTACTGCAGGCAGAACTAAATGTGGTTGAGCTCACTGCAAAACTGGCTCCTAATCCTCACCCAGGTTAAACTTCCATCATTAGCAATTTAGGGGTCCTGAGTTCCAATCGTTACCCTTCTTCCTCCCCATCCTTGCCCAAGGTGGAACCCAACCCATCCACCAGACCCCCTAACCATTGGGTCTTTACTGCCCCTCAACACAAGAAGCCCATCGAGGACCACCCTTTCACCTATGGAGGGAACTGGCCTTCTCCTGCTACTCACATATCATCACCCAATGCTCACCCCCATAACAATAAATAACAGCACTCTAGATAACTAAGCCTACTAAACTCCCCTCCTCTCATCACTCCTACCTCAAGGAGCACCCCACTCACCCACTGTGCTTCCCAACACCTGGCACTCAACTCCCCTATAGCACAAAAGACACATGGAGGAAAACTGTAGAACACCACTTCCCTCTACTCTTCATACCCCCTCCATGCCACCAACCACCAGCCCCCAACCTCCAATAAACCTCCACTTATACTTTCATCCGGGACTATGTGGAACCTACATTACCTACCACTGTTCCTTTTACGAGGAGACTTCACTCACTTCCTATCACCAGACCAACTAACCACTCCTTATACCCCCGCACCCCCCCTTGAGGTTGAACTGAAAGACATCAAGCAGGGTCTTCTGAACCTACTGCGCTTTTCTTCAATGATGGAGGAGCGCTGGAATCTCTACATGCCCTTCAAGAATAATCGATCATGCCTCCCCAGTACGGCTAAACTCTGCCAAAGTCAAGACTCATCTTGGAAAACGAGACACATTTTACCTGGAAATCTAGGCCTCATTGACCATCACGCCAGGCCACATAGAATCACTGACCCTGTGTCTGATGCTGACATTCACTCCTTTCTACTTCATTACAATACCGCCCATAATAAACCTTCTCTCCCACCATCCAAGATCCAGACTATTTCCTCCAACTCATTTAGAGAATCCAGTGTCAATCTCAGAACATTGTCGTTGGAGTCTCCTAAATATCTGATAGGGAGACTCAAGAGAATACAGTTGATGGCGGCCAAGTTTGCACTAATGAGACCATGCCAGTCTTCAGCGTCTCAGGCCTTGGCCGAGCTCCACTGGCTCTCAGTTATGCAGAGGGTACAGTTCAAGTCAATGTGCATAGTCTCTAAGGCTCTGTATGGCATTGGGCCCAAGCCGTTACAGAGCAGGTTTGAATGGTATGTCCCCCCCCACGTAACCTTCGCTCCTCCTCAGCTAAACTGGTGAGAGTATCCAGGTTTAGAAGAGTTAGATATGGAGGAAGAGCTTTTAGTATTGTAGCAGCTTCGGCTTGGAACAAACTCCCAGCCGAACTTAGACAGATAGATAATCTGCTGCCGTTCAGAAAGAAGTTAAAGACCTGGCTCTTTCCTAGGACGTAAGTATGTGGCTGTGACTTTCTTATCCTTTTTGACCCTGTACTCGCTATTACACTCAAGGTTAATTGATCTCACGTGTTCAAGCGCCAGGATACCGTAGGGTCACAGTGCGCTCTATAAATGCGGAATACATTACATTCAATACTTTAAGCCTTGATAATTTACCACCAGTCTCCATATCTCTCCAAGAAACTGATGTTACCAAATCCCACCTCAAGTCAATGCTTTTGAATTGCAGGTCAGAGGTTAGGCATGCTGCGAATACAGCCGACCTCTTATTCTTGCAAGATCTGGAAGGCTACAAGATCATCCGTAAGGACCGCACCGACCAAACAGGAGGAGGCATCGCTATCGTCCATAAGAAATCCATCCGCATCTCAACCAGCTCTGACGTCAATCTCGCTAACACAGAACACCTTCACTTCCAGATCCACATCGACCCCAAGACCACACTCAGAGGCACCCTCCTCTACAGGCCACCAGGACCCCGTGCACAATTCAGTGAAGACATCACGGACTTTATCACCCCACACGCCCTCCCCTCCGAGGATTACATTCTTTTGGGAGACCTCAACTTTCACCTGGAAAAGAACAACGACCGCAACGCCACCACCCTTCTGGACAATCTCGCCAACCTCGGACTCAAACAACTTGTCACTACCCCCACCCACACTGCAGGTCACACACTCAACCCTATCTTCACCTCCAGCAAACATGTCTCCTTCAGCCACACCACAGCTCTCCCTTGGACGGACCACAGCTGCGTTCACTTTACCTACAATAAGACCACAACCCACAACCATCCTCAACCCACTCTGCGAAGAAACTGGAACAAAATCACCATCGACCAGATCGCCTCATCGCTTCTTCAAAACCCCCCTGCCCACTCCTCAAACCCCGACCAAGCAGCCATTAACCTCACCCAATGGCTATCCAACAGCGCCGACATCCTAGCAACGTTGAAAAAACGTCAAATCAAACTAGGCAGCAAAAAGGCCTCCTGGTTCAACGATGATCTTAAGAAATCTAAGAAACTCTGTCGCTCTCTTGAGAAAGCTTGGAAAAAAGACCCAAACACCAGCACCAAGGACGCCTTCAAAAACGCCACCCGTATACACCACCAACTGATTCGGACTGCCAAGAAAGCCACTCTCAAGGACCGACTAGATAACAACGCCCACAACAGCAAGGAATTATTCAACATCGTCAAGGAATTTACCAACCCCTCAGCCAACTCCAACGACATCACCCCCTCTCAAGCCCTCTGCAACTCCCTAGCTTCATTCTTCCACAACAAGATCGCAGACATCCACAACAGCTTCGACAACCGACCCGAAGACCAACCCACCCAACCCTCCGCAGGACCTCCACCTCCCTTGAATATCCTCAATGACTGGAACCCAATCTCCACTGAGGACACCATCCGCCTGATGAACTCTATCCACTCAGGATCCCCCACAGACCCATGCCCTCACCACATCTTCAACAAAGCAGACTCCATCATAGCACCGCACCTCAGAGACGTCATCAACTGCTCCCTCAACTCCGCCACCTTCCCGGAAAGCTGGAAACACGCCAAACTCAGCGCCCTTCTGAAAAAACCCACAGCTGACCCCACCGAACTCAAAAACTACCGCCCCATCTCGCTCCTTCCATTCCCGGCCAAAGTCATCGAGAAAGCTGTCAACAACCAGCTCGCCGGCTTCCTCGAAACCAACAAATCCCTCGACTCCTCACAGTCCGGATTCCGAGCCAAACACAGCACTGAGACCGCACTCATCGCAGCAACAGACGACATTCGAACTCTACTGGACAATGGAGACACAGTCGCCCTCATCCTCCTCGACCTCTCCGCAGCCTTTGACACAGTTTGTCATAGCACCTTAATACAACGCCTCAGAAACATCGGAATCCAAGGAAAATCACTGGAATGGATCACCTCGTTCCTTGCCGGAAGAACTCAGAGAGTCCGCCTTCCACCATACAATTCAGAAGCCACCGAAGTCATCTGCGGCGTGCCACAAGGATCTTCACTCAGCCCCACCCTCTTCAACGTATACATGAGCCCCCTCGCGGCCATCGCACGCCAACACAACCTCAACATCATCTCCTACGCTGATGACACTCAACTGATACTATCACTCACCAAAGACCCTAACACCGCCAAAACCAACCTACATGAAGGAATGAAAGAAGTAGCCGAGTGGATGAAGCACAGCCGTCTAAAACTGAACTCAGACAAAACAGAAGTCCTCATCCTAGGTTCCTCCCCCTCCGCCTGGGATGACTCTTGGTGGCCTGAGGCCCTTGGAAAAGCACCCATCCCGACGAACCACGCACGGAACTTAGGTGTCATCCTGGACTCCTCACTCTCTATGAACAGACAAGTCAACGCCGTCTCATCATCTTGCTTCAATATTCTTTGCATGCTCAAAAAAACATTTCGCTGGATCGCCACCGAAACTAGAAAAACGGTCACCCACGCACTGGTCACGAGCCGCCTGGACTACAGAAACACCCTATACGCCGGTACCACCGCAAAACTCCAGAAAAAACTCCAACGCATCCAGAACGCTTCAGCCAGACTCATACTATACATCCCGCGTAAAGACCACATCTCTGGCCACTTGAAAAACCTCCACTGGCTCCCCGTTAACAAGAGGATTACTTTCCGCCTCCTAACCCACGCACACAAAGCACTTTACGAACTTGGACCCGAATGCCTCAACTCACGACTTTCCTTCTACACCCCCTCCCGCCAGCTACGATCCTCCAACCAAGCCCTTGCAACTGTACCTCGAATCAACAAAACCACCATGGGAGGCAGATCCTTCTCCTACCTGGCAGCTAAAACCTGGAACTCACTTCCCACTCACTTTCGCCTCACTCAGAACCACCTAACATTCAGAAAGCAACTTAAAACCTGGATATTCGACAAGTAATTCCCCACCCTTCTTCAAGCGCCTTGAGACCCTCTGGGTATGTAGCGCGCTATATAAATCACTTGACTTGACTTGACATCCTACCACAAACTTGGCCTAATGTATCCTCCTCACCAATTTTGGACATTCTAGTTCCCCCTGAATATAACCTAATCACATTGTACAGCCCTCACAAAGTTGGGGGAGGCGTAGCTTGCATCTCGCTCAACTCTCACCGGTTGCTTGTCTCTATTTGCGTTTTCTCTCCCTTCTTCTTTTGCCTTCCTCTCTATATCACGAGTCCGAAGCTGCTGGGTTCTGCTCTCCCTCTTGGCGCGCGTGGATGCATGATAATGCAGAGATGACTGCAACTGCTGACAAGACACGCACGGTAAAAGCTGTAACCTGGAATGTGAAGGGCCTGAACTGCGGTAGAAAGATGCAGTTAGTGGCAGCATTTCTTAATTGATATGGAGCAGACTCTGCTTTTTACAACAGCTGAATCTGATAGGAGCCTCATGTTCACGCCTACGAGTGGGAAGGATGGGTGAAAAGTTCATAGCGGGATACTTCAACTACGCCAGGGGCACAGCCATAGTTCTCAGAAAGGGCTTCCCTTTGCATACGCGCACTGCAATATGCGATCACCAGGGTCGGTATGTGATAGTGGAGGGGGTTCTTGAAGGTCGCCCAGTGAGACTCATATCAATATACGGCCCCAACACCGAGGAGCCCCAGTTTTTTAGCGAGATGCGGCGGTTGGCGGACTCCCTAGGCCCCGGGGCAGTGCTATGGGGAGGTGATTTTAACATGGTTCTCAACTCCAATTAGGACAGGTCAAATGGTTCTCGACGGCGTCACGCCTGAGCTGCGGCGCAACTGCAGGCCCTTATGGAAGACCAGGATCTGATAGATGTCTGGCACTGCCAACACCAATCCAGCCGAGAGGAGAGTTGCATTTCCTCTGCGGGCCCCTCGTGTTCTAAAATTGACTACCAATTCATATCCTGTGACGTGGACACTTGGGTTAGACACTGTGCCCATCTTGCCTGAACCCTATCGGATAACGCTCCAGTACTATTAGAATTTATTTTAACAGACGCGCCGAATAGAGCCTTCAGCTGGAGACTTCCAGCTGGTGCCCTCTGGGACCAGGTGTTGCGAGAGGACATTGGATCAGCCATACTTTTACCACCAAACTCAGCTCTGCAGACACCTCGTCCACTCTACGAGAGGAGTTTACAGCAGTCATTAGGGGCAAGTGTATTGCTAAACAAATTGGTGTTCTACGTTCACTGAAGAATGATCTGCAGTGGCTAGAGAAAGATTCACTCGCTTGTATTAGAATTCTTCAAGTCCAATCAGCTCACGACCCTTGGGCAGATCAAGGCTAAGATAGCGGAATTTGAGGATGCTAAACACAGAGAAACGCATTTCCTAGATCGGGAGGAGCGCGCTCGCCAATACGGGGAGGGTGACGAGGTCGGCAAAACCCTTGCGCGTCTTCTTAAAAAGCCTTGGGCAAATGCCCGCCAAGCTCTTCAAAAATCTTATACCTTCCATAATCCCACTATGGTCCAAGATTGTCCATGAATCTCTCCTTCAAAGCAGGATTCCAGATTGCCTCAAGACTGGCCAAGTGACCTCCATACCTAGAAAGCCAAATGCAGACTTACATGATCCTAACAACTTTAGGCCCATTTCCAATATCATGACCCTAGCCAAACTACTTGAGAAATACGTTCACACACAACTGTGTAATCACATTGATCAGTTTCAACTCCTTGATCAATTCCAATCAGGTTTCCAAGCGGGTCACAGTACCGAATCTGTCCTGACACATATTACTGATGACACTCAGATTTCTTGACCGAAATGAAAGCTGCCTACATTTTTCTCCTGCATCTCTCCTCAGTGTTTGACACCGTCAAACATGATAACTTGATTGATCTTCTCGTGGAATCAGCCCGACTGCTAAGGACTCACTGCTTTATCCAGCTCCAGTTTCTTGCTACAGGAGTAGCGTTTCACATCCTCAGAAGCCCGCAGCGCGACTGGGAGAAGGGGGCCGCAGAGGAGGACGAGGCGCCGGCCCCAGGACTGCGAGGACCAGCATTCACCACCTTCAGCTGGTCCTCTTCCTGGGAGAGCCGCGCCCCCTTCCAGTGCCCCGCCCCCAGTGAAGCGCAATAACTTCTCGCGGCACCCGCTGCGCGGGTGCCACTCGTGGAATCAGCCCGACTGCTAAGGACTCACTGCTTTATCCAGCTCCAGTTTCTTGCTACAGGAGTAGCGTTTCACATCCTCAGAAGCCCGCAGCGCGACTGGGAGAAGGGGGCCGCAGAGGAGGACGAGGCGCCGGCCCCAGGACTGCGAGGACCAGCATTCACCACCTTCAGCTGGTCCTCTTCCTGGGAGAGCCGCGCCCCCTTCCAGTGCCCCGCCCCCAGTGAAGCGCAATAACTTCTCGCGGCACCCGCTGCGCGGGTGCCACTCGTGGAATCAGCCCGACTGCTAAGGACTCACTGCTTTATCCAGCTCCAGTTTCTTGCTACAGGAGTAGCGTTTCACATCCTCAGAAGCCCGCAGCGCGACTGGGAGAAGGGGGCCGCAGAGGAGGACGAGGCGCCGGCCCCAGGACTGCGAGGACCAGCATTCACCACCTTCAGCTGGTCCTCTTCCTGGGAGAGCCGCGCCCCCTTCCAGTGCCCCGCCCCCAGTGAAGCGCAATAACTTCTCGCGGCACCCGCTACGCGGGTGCCACTCGTGGAATCAGCCCGACTGCTAAGGACTCACTGCTTTATCCAGCTCCAGTTTCTTGCTACAGGAGTAGCGTTTCACATCCTCAGAAGCCCGCAGCGCGACTGGGAGAAGGGGGCCGCAGAGGAGGACGAGGCGCCGGCCCCAGGACTGCGAGGACCAGCATTCACCACCTTCAGCTGGTCCTCTTCCTGGGAGAGCCGCGCCCCCTTCCAGTGCCCCGCCCCCAGTGAAGCGCAATAACTTCTCGCGGCACCCGCTGCGCGGGTGCCACTCGTGGAATCAGCCCGACTGCTAAGGACTCACTGCTTTATCCAGCTCCAGTTTCTTGCTACAGGAGTAGCGTTTCACATCCTCAGAAGCCCGCAGCGCGACTGGGAGAAGGGGGCCGCAGAGGAGGACGAGGCGCCGGCCCCAGGACTGCGAGGACCAGCATTCACCACCTTCAGCTGGTCCTCTTCCTGGGAGAGCCGCGCCCCCTTCCAGTGCCCCGCCCCCAGTGAAGCGCAATAACTTCTCGCGGCACCCGCTGCGCGGGTGCCACTCGTGGAATCAGCCCGACTGCTAAGGACTCACTGCTTTATCCAGCTCCAGTTTCTTGCTACAGGAGTAGCGTTTCACATCCTCAGAAGCCCGCAGCGCGACTGGGAGAAGGGGGCCGCAGAGGAGGACGAGGCGCCGGCCCCAGGACTGCGAGGACCAGCATTCACCACCTTCAGCTGGTCCTCTTCCTGGGAGAGCCGCGCCCCCTTCCAGTGCCCCGCCCCCAGTGAAGCGCAATAACTTCTCGCGGCACTCGCTGTGCGGGACGCGCGCGGGACGCAGCCCGGGGCGAAGCCCGGGCCAAGGGCGGGCCCGTTGTTGCCCGTTAGTGCCCGATAGAGACCGGACCGGGCCTCCTCTCTTACATCAACGACCTGGCAACAAACAACAACATGCCGGCAAAAACCAGAAGCACCACCAAGCCCAAACCGAAATCCAAGCATGCGCAGGAGGTAGCTCAGGTAACAGGCCCCATCGACTTATTCATATCGCGGGTACACGAGACAATAGATCAAAGCATAGCCTTGATGGAAAAGAGAGTCTCCATGGATCTCATGAGCGCAAAAGCCAAACGCTCATCTCTCGGTGCCATAGCGAACGCTGCATCCCCAATTAACCCAACCCCTCAAAACAGCTCTCTCTTAGTTCTCCTTCCAACTACTGAACTCAACACCGTACCATCCGTTGTAGATTTGTCAGTTACCCACTCGGAGTCAGATCTCTCACTGACAACAGACGATTTGGAAGCAACCCCAGATTTAGTTGGTTGCCACACGCAAGAAGGCACCCAAATTTCCAACACACTATCACAATATGGTGAGAAAGAAAAGGAAACTTCGGAAATTCGACCTCAAATCAGAGGTGAAACACAAAGTGCACCCGCGACCAATTTAACCTCCACAAGCTCCAATAGCATATTGCACATTCCCGACTGTACCCTCCCGCACAAGCCAATATCCAGCAACAGCAATGCAGCCGAGCAATGTAAGACGTGTAGAATTACATCCCAAGTGCTAACTACTACAAAAGACTTACTCTATCAGTACCTTAAACCCATCCAGTTGAGCATAAGAAACCTCGAGGCCCAACTAACAATAATATCAGCTACTCTTCTGGATACAAATACAAGGATAGATGTAAAGGGCCAGCGAAACACCACACACCCACCAAAAAAGCAAACCCAAAAACCTATTCAGAAAGCACCCAATCCTATAAACACAACAGGAACAATACAAAAGAATCCCAAGTTACCCTCTGTAACACCAAACCCAATAGAAAACATACCTCATCCCCAGCAGGATAAACCACTGCAACAGAAGACAACACAAAAAGCGCAGCAGGCAGATAATAAAGGGAAGATTACAGCACAAACCCCATGTTCAGCACAATCGTTAGACCATAGTAGGGTCCCCCAGGAAAAACCAGATTCCCAGCCTATGAATTCCCCACCCCCTCAAAAAACACCTAAGAATGTAACGGAAACAGCCCAGAAAAAATACCCAGTAGTGAGACGCCCTGCCCATTTGCCCCCCGAAGCTACTCCATACACAATAGTCTTAACAGGAGTACCCGAGCTGGTAGATGACATCCCAGAAACTGCTTGGTCGCTTAAAAACAAGGCCATGCAGTGGCTTAGCACAAATAGACCCCTTGAGTCACACCTATCAGGAGGAATTATGTCAGCACGCCGAGTAACCTGGATAGGTAAAACCAGGAAAACAACACGCGGTGACTGCATTATTGTAACTTGCAAAGATCCCGCAACGGTTGACTACATATGTGCCTGGCCACAACTAGAGAAAAAAGGGGGAATAGACACTCGTCACCTTTCCTTCTTTTATCCCCCTACGAAACATCAACACAATCCCCCACCATGGGAATGGCATCATCTTCCCAAAGGCACACGGAACCAGGACCCATGGCGTCAAACACCATGGATTAGGAGGGATTTCCAGTCTGAATATCTTGACAGGGGGGGGCCAAGAGAAAGGTATGTCGATAGCCAAATTCCATACTGGCAGGACAGATCTTACCCAACATATGAGGGGTGGCAGGGTTTTCCGACCCGAAACCGCTACGAGTGTCTCGATATGATCGATTGACCACTCACCACTAACCGTGAACAACCCATAGCTGCCGCCCCACATTCAGCTGACGCCTTACTCCTTCCAGCTCCTGACACACACCAGATAGCTCCTGATACATATCAGATATTTCCTCTCAAACAGCCGGAAGTATCAGAGATCCGAATGATCCAACGTAACAATCCACCTATCCTTCCGGCTCCAATAAATCTGGCCGAGCACACAGGACCATCCACAGTACAAATCTCAACCACTGACATCTTGACCAATAGCAAAACAGCAGGTATAACCCCAACAGTAAACAAGGCCTCGTCCATAGGCATAGTTTTCTGGAACGTTGCTGGCCTGACGGGCAAAATAACATGCCCTCAATGGTTGGAAATTGCACAAAGCTTCCAAATCCTGTGCTTACAAGAGACTTGGCTTCTATCCCCCCTCCATCTTACGGGATACAAAACTTTTTTCACGCGAGCAACGCCAAGCACAATGGGGAGACCAAAAGGCGGCCTCCTGACCTATATTTCCAACACCTTGGCAGTAAAGGTAAAAATCACGAAAGAAACACCAACCTTTCAAGTCATTCAGATCACGCCTCATAACACTGCAACAAAGAGTGTCTACATACTCATAAATTATTACAACAACATAGGCACACAGGATTGCTGTACAAACTTGGACGAAATGGTAGCCCACATATCACCACTTCAAAACCCGAAACTGAGCAAGCCAATAAAATATATTTGGGGTGGTGACTTTAACCACCACATATGCCCAAATCACAAAAGCGGGACCTGTGGCCTACAATCCGAAACTGGCAATCCGATTCCCCACTTCGTGCATACCCAAAGTGGAAACAAGCTGAACGAAATAGTATTCACTCTGGACCTTGACTTTGTAAACGAGCTAGTGCACCCAGCCCAGGAATTTCGACCCACTTTCCACGGGCGTGGTAGCACATCCACTATTGATTTTATCTTAGCCTCCATCACTAGTAAGAACTCGTTAAGTAATCACAAAGTAGGGTCCTGCCCGGTCAGCGATCACTATCCCATAAGTGTGGAGATCACTATGGAGAAACCAGGTCCTCCCATAACGAAAATCAGTCCTCTTGACCAACAAACAATATCACTGGGGAAAAGAAATGGGTTCGCAATCAAATGGGCCAAAGTTGATCCTGAGGTGACCTCACAAAGAATATTTGAAAAAGCATATCCCTGGCTAAGGGACTGTCTCTCCGCAGAGGCTTCGCCTGAATTAATCGTTACTTCCTTCCTTAACATCCAAGGGATAATAAGAGATGAGTTACTCAAGCAAAGGTCAAACAAACCATTATCTCAAACCAAAAGATGGTTTAATTCAGACTGCAGAAAGGCCCTCTCGCTGCTAAAAGAAGCCCTCCGTAAGGAGACAAGAGACGTTCAACTAATCTCATCCCGGAGGAAAGCATACAACGAAGCCAGGAAAAATCGCAGGTCCCAGATAAAGAGAGATCTTTGGTGCCAACTGCATGAGAGCGCACTAAAAAAGGACAGTACAACTTTTTGGCAGACCATTAGATCACCCTTCTTTGACAAAGATAACGATCCGAACCCACTCGACGTAGCAGTAACTGAATGCGAATGGGTTCACCACTTTTCGAAAATTTTCGATCCACCACCTGCCACGTCCCAACAAGATCACGAGGCTGAAGCAGAGACCCACCCTTGCCCTAACAATTTACCCATTAATCTACGCTTCACTGTAACCGAGGTTAGAAAAGCAATTGCAGCATCCAAAACTGGCAAGGCTCCTGGCCCAGACGGTGTACCCATGGACCTGTTCCTACACAACAGTGACTATTGGTCGCTAATAATAACTCGGGTAATGTCCGCAGTCGTTGAGGTCGGTCTCCTAACATCATGGTCAACGTCTACACTCTTGCCAATTTTCAAGAAAGGGGACCGCAACGACCCAGCGTGCTACCGGCCGATCTCCCTTCTGGACGCCACGGGAAAAATTGCAGGTCGACTACTCCTGGACCGATTACAATCCTGGGCCCAGGAAAACAACATCTTTACGGACCTGCAATATGGCTTCCAGAAGGGGCTCGGTACAGTGGAGCAAGCCCTTAACCTGACGCTCTTGACCAACAAATACGTCCACGCAAAAGATGGGATAATTCACCTGGTTTACATTGACCTGAGCGCAGCTTTCGACTGCGTTCAGCACGCAAAGCTGTGGGAAATTATGGCAAATCTTGGAGTAGACCCAGCGATACTGGCTTTTCTCAGGGGCCTATACACCAACGCAGAAGGCCGAGTGCGCTATGGCATTGGCGGCGACCTGTCACGTCCTTTTAAAATCACGCGAGGAGTAAGGCAAGGGTGCGTATTGGCACCCTTCCTATTCAACCTGTACACCAACGGGATTGAAAAAGCAATGCTGGCAGGAAGCCGGGATCTTCCGCAAATTGACCGGCGGCCAATACCCATTCTACTCTACGCCGATGACTCGGTCATCCTGGCCCGAACTGCCAACCAGCTCCAACAGCAATTAAATAAATATGTGACATTCATGGACTCCCTAGGATTAAAAGTGAATACAAAGAAAACGTTTACAATGTCCATAGGCCCCAAGTCTGGAAAAACAAAAACCATACATATAAACAATACTAAATTGGAAAAAACGTCAACATACCTGTATCTGGGGATACTCGTGGACGACTCTATGACCTGGCGGAAAGCCATCGAAGCCAGAAATCTAAACTTTCGCCGAGCAACATCAGCACTTTGTGCTTTCTCCAGGAAATTAGGAAAACCAGCTCCGTCCGAACTATTAACACTATACTATGCAAAATGCCAGAGCGTGGCGAGCTATGGAGCAGGCATCTGGGGCCACGGAAACATCCAACAAATACAGGCAACCGAGAACGCTTTCATTAAGTATGTCCTGGCACTCCCACAAAGCTCCCCGATTTTAGCATCACATCGAGAGCTAGGGATGGAACACGTGACAGACACCATACGCTGTCAGCCTCTCATCTTATGGCAACGTATTTGGTGCAATCCTGAAAGTCACGTCACACGCTCCATCATTACAGACTGCCTGAGCCTAGCACATTGGAGAAAAATTCCCTGGCTCAATTATGTCTTCAAATTTTTTAAAGACCTCAACTGTGAACAATATTTTCTTGATCCACCCTCAATTGAAGACATATCCAAGAAACGGCTGAAAGAACTGTGTCTAGGACACTTGAGAGAACTTCGTAACCAGGCAGAGATAGTGAAAACGCAAAATGGTAAAATCTCCCAAATCCAAACAGGGAGACTGATACAGCCATACCTTACGTTCTTTTTATCGAACTATGAAAAATTTTTACTGACAAGATTCAGGTTCGATCTTTTTTTCCGCCTGGTCACATTCCCAGAACAGAATATCTGGTCACGGACCCTGATTTGCTGCCCCTGTGACGGGGCCTCCAAGCAAACAACGGTCCATGTCACACTGTTCTGCAAACACTACAGCACGGCTAGGAAAAAATGGATTCTCCCCCTCTTACGCTCAAGTGGCCTTAGAAACACATATCCAGCGCTTGCCTACCTTCAGTCACCGTTAAACCCTCACGATGCCAAAATGACAGCGACTTTTTTAAAAAAAGTTATAAAAATACGGCAGGACATTGTTTTATAAAACGTATTATGTGATCTCTAGCTTAACACTGACGGTTTTTTAAAAAAAAAAATGTTGTACTTTTTATGATTATGTAAATTTTAATAATCGAATAAAAGTTTATGAAATGAAATGAAATGATTGATCTTCTCGAAAAAAGGAAGGGCTTATCAGGCACAGTTTTAAATTGGTTTGCCTCATTCCATACACAATAGCTCACAGAGAACCAAAGTCAACCATTCCTTTTCTAACAACACCCCGATCTCAACTGGGGTCCCTCAAGGATCTGCATTATCACCCACGCTCTTCAACTTGTACATGGAACCACTTACAGAAATTCTGAACTGCTCGAACATATCTTATCACATGTACGCAGATGACACTCAAATATACCTAAAAGTCTCTTCACCTGACAATATCATGACATATGGGCTTTGGTGCGCGTAACAGACACCAATAGGCCATAGGCGGAGCTACGCGACCGCCTATGGCCTATTGGGTGTTCTGTTAAAAAAACAACATACACGCAAAGCCCAATCAAAATGGACCTTGGAAATGCACGAGCTGTGTGGAATTTCAAGGTCCATTTTGAAAACCCCTACAAAACGGCTCGCCTACGCGAGCAGCATCACGGGGGCTCACCCTAAAAAGGTACACCCTATATACAGGTATCACATGAAGCCATAAGTTAACATACACAATGTTAGAATTTCTTAGGCTTGTTGGTCAGACAACCAAATCTTCCCCAGTGGATACCTTCAACCCCGGATGAAGACAGCTCTACCATAGACCACTGTGTTTCAGACCACTTACTCTCACTGCCACATCCAGTTCCATCCCTGATCCAAAGTCCAGCACTGAATTTCACCGGCTTTACCTCCTTGCTTTGCATCATACCATAATTTATATGGAGTTTACTCCTCTTCTGGTGACTATTCCACCTGTCTAACCTATGGCCTCCACCCACGGTTGTCCGTGATAACTGGCAGCCACCCTTTCATCAAGACAAAAGGACTGTAGCCCATGACCTCACATGGTGTGATGTGGTATGCACAAGCCACAAACATCACAACTTCCAGTTCAGGCCATTTTCAGAAATGACCATAGATCCCCAATATGCATTTACTTTACCGGCCATTCTCCCATATGGGTCCCATCACCTCAACACTAACTCTTTACCAAGACATACGGGGATTGTTTACTGGGAATAAAGTTGGACTGAATGTGAGCTGTGATTTATCAGAATTTATGCTTCCATGGAATCCTTCACCTTCCTTGTCTATCCTAGGCCCCCAATACAATATTCTTTAGTTAGCTAAATGCCCCCTGTTGTGTCAAGAGTTCTCTTTCTCAAACTTTCCAGAGAAATCACAAGTCTGCCCGCAACAATAATCCATCCTCTTCAGCCAATTCTTCCTTACTTCCTATTCAGTCCATTATTCATAAGTTAATAGCATCTAATATATTCATTCATGCCTATCAATTTTTTGTCTTCCATACGTTTTTTGCTTCAATTTCTCATGGCTGAGGCCATGGATCTTTTTCTTTTTACAATCATGTAATATAAAAAAATTCCATTCATTCTTTGGTACTTTTTTGATGGGTAATGGCATCAGACTTAAGTCAGAATATTTTTTTCCACACTTGGCACATATTGTACAGTGTCATTTAGACAAACAACTTAATGGCCATGTGAGCCAATGCAGCCACCGCCGCCCACCACAACCTCATCAGATACTCTAGAAAAGAGCTCTTAAAACTTTTTTACTCTGAGCCCCCCCTAAGCAAAATGTTTGGAGGTCGGGCCCCCCTCCAAAACTTTATGGCTAGGATTGGGGGAGCGGGAGGGACATGGCTGCATTCAGGGAGCGGAGCTTATGAGATGATTTCAGGAATACTTTTTCTATAGCTTATGAACTGCACCACTTACGAAACTTATAAAACAGCAAATGCATCAAACAAAAACAGATATCCCAAACAAACTGCTCCCCATAATTGGGGTGTTGTGATCCCCTCACACTCTTTGACCCCAATGCAACTATTCTTGCTGCACTAATGATAACCGCAGTCCAGAGTAGCAGGCTGTCTCCTCTGCCTCTTTTACCTCTTCCCCACCATGATCGATCATCACCTCTGTCCTAATGCTTGAAAGGACAATACGCTCGGATGCCACTTTTTTTAAAGTTAGACAGCCATAATTGTGATGCAGTGGGCCCCCCAAATTCCTGAGCCCAAGTCCTTCTGCATCTGCATCTACTCCTTTATGATAACCAGCAGTGGCCACTTACACACTTGGCAGCAGTACCAGCTTCAATAATGTCCCTTTAAAAAAACACGTATATCATCCCCTTTGGGGTAGCTCTCTAAAAGAGCGGTCTCTGGCCATTTGTAAACCTAAAAATTAGTTTGCGTAGAGTGCTCACTATTCTGGGCCTTCTCTTTGACAATATCTATGAATCTCGCTCTTTTCCTCGGTCTCCCAGACCATTTCTATGAGGCCCCAAGGTTTGGGAGGATTAGGGCTCTGCATTTGAATGCAACCCTGCTGGCCTTCTACCAGCCCCCCATGGACTCAGCTTTCACACAAAAAACTTTCCCTGAATCGTTAATACTGACTTTGACATGCCTGTGCCTGAAGTCGAAGTGGGTGGTGGTAGTGCAGAAAGTTAAAAAGAAACCGACCTTCTTACCAGCCATTAATTGATTGAGTCACTTAAAGCCAGGGCCACTGGAATTATGAGGTTCTGCAGCAGCAGCGCTTTCCACATAATTATCAGTTTACTGCATTTGCTACATAATCTCCAGATTTCAATGACAAAAACTTGATTCTAGCTCAAACGGAACAAAAGTTACTTAAAGCGTGACAAAGTGTTCCGGAGCAGTGGAAGGCCCTGCAAAGACTAGTAATCTTTTAGTTGCTTACTGCTGTATTTGTTTGTTAAACTGGTACTAATGAGGTGAAATATTTCCCCTGACAGCGTTACTGTGAGTTAAAATGACAACTACAAAATGTGGCGCATTGTGCCGCATAACTTACCTTTTCTTGCTGGATAATTTAGTCAAACCTGCCGCATAATTTTGTTCTTTTCTACTGAATAATTGCAGTGGATCTGTTTAAAGTTTTATGGTGGCAAAGATCTATTCTTTTTAAGATGTAATGTAACAGAGTTATCAGCTGGGATCTGGAATAGTGGAGACACTTACAAAAATGTCTGCATTAGATACAGTTTGATTACTTATTACTAAAAAGTATATTTTGTAAGAACTTGTTTTATCTCAATCACTGCATCATTTTGCAGCAGTCTAGCTTAGAGTATGTAAATACTGTTTTAAAATAATGACTTACATATTCACAGTGCTTTCTGCCACAGGCTGAGACTTCATAGCACTATAAACAGGGCCATTGGAATTATGCGGCATGGAAAGTAAAAATTTTGGAAACAACTTCATTAAAGCCATTAAAGCCATTTACATCAACCCCACGGCTAAAATCTCTATAGCTGGTGACGAGTCGGATTTGATTAAGGTTCAAAGAGGCACGAGGCAGGGCTGCCCATGTTCCCCGGTCTTATTTGCCCTATATATCGATCCCCTTATTCAGAAATGATTAACCTCACCCGCAATTCAACCAGTTATTACTGGATCTTTCTCCACTAAAGTCATGGCATACGCTGACGATGTCGCTGTTATAACCACCAATCCGTCTAAAGCAATTTCTGAAATTGAGACAATCACTCAGACATTTGGGATGTATTCAGGGTACTCTTTGAATAGAGACAAAACGGTGGTATTAGCCACTAATAACACCCAGTATGAAAGTACAGTTAGGGTTAAACAAGCTACATATTTAGGAGTAGGCCTCTCTGCTGAGATAAGCAAGATTAGTGAAATAAATTATTCTCCCCTCATTGATAAAATCAAAAGTGATCTTAGAAGGATAGACAGCTTGCACCTTTCGATAATAGGTAGGGCCAATTATGTTAAAATGAACATATTCCCACGGGTTTTATATTTTTTCAGAGCAATCCCTCTACTGCCTAGAGAACACTTTATTAAGACTATAGATTCCCTTATTGCAAAGTTTATGTGGAGCTATGGTAAAATAAGACGGGCCCTTCTCCTGTTAGCGCTCCCTCAAGATAGAGGTGGCTTAGCTCTACCAAATTTGAGATTATATTTCTGGGCAACACTAGTACAACATATGGACCCTCTTCTGACTGCCAAACCTGGAGTTTTAACCCCTATAGCTCCATATATTCCATCAATATATGAGCTTCTTTAGGTGAAAAACATAAGGGACTGTTCTTAAGGCAGGTAGAACCATCATATTACAAAACAATTAAAATAAAGACAGTTTTAGACGCTCGAGTAGTATGGAAAGCTATTTGTAAACATCTGGGTATTCCTACATTTACGAAATATACACCATTAGGGCAATGCAAATTTTTTTCCTCCATTCTTTACGACAGTAGATTTCAGAGGTGGGAGCTCCTAGGCATTAAAACAATAGGCGATTTTTTTGGTAACAGTATTCCACTATCCTTTGAGTCTTCAAGAAAGATACAACATTCCCGCTTGTGATTTTCTAAAATTCTATCAAATCTCAGCTAGCATCTGTAATACTATACCAAAAATTCTACCAGATAATATACCATTATTGGATATTATTGGGAAAAAATCCACAAGAATCGGGGTCCTATATCAGTTATTCATGGTCAATGCCCCTGACGACCTTGAGCGCACGGAACAATCCTGGGCCTCGAAATTAGCTAACCCCAATGTAGATATAGATTTCTCACTAACCCTCTCAGCAAAATATTTATAGCCTCTGATTTAAAGGCTCAATATTACAGAACCATTTATAACCTATACTATACGCCAGCTAAATTGTTTGCTTGGGGGCTCAGGACTGATGATAACTGTCCTAGATGCAATCAGCCACTTGCAAATCTCCTACATATGTTTTCTGAATGCCCTGCATTGGCAACAGTCAAAGCTATGATGCTGGAATATTGGGCCCAAATCTTTGGGCATCGAATAAAAGACTCTATAACATTGCTCCTATTAGGCCATGATGATTCCTTGGATCACAACAGTGAAGAACAGGCGGTTCTTTTTCTGGGATACGCCGTGCTTCGGATAATTTTGGCAGCTAGATGGAAAGATGCAGAGCCCCCTACCTTTCATATGTGGCTTAGTCGCTTTATAGCTATCTAAACTGCAATTTATGCCACAAGAGGTAGGAAAATGAGGGCAATAGGGAAACAGTTATGGGAGCCTATTACTAGGTGGTATAATATTGAAAGTGGAAACTAAGTGTTGGATATTTGATGTATTTTGATACTATCTTTCTTTTCGCTTCCCGTCTTATTTATCTTTTTTTTTCCCTTATTAACTATTTTGATCTACTGTGCGTCTGACCTCGCATTATAATGATGCTCGCAATGTTTAGAAAGTATATGCTATTGGTTGCATTGACTTTTAATCCATTAAGATATCTTTAATTCATGGATGTTCTATGTTCTATATTCTCTAGGTATTATATTGGTTACTCACTTCAACATATGACATGTTCCTATGCTGTACTCCATGCATATCGTACTTATCTGCATTGTTTATTTTTGTGTACTTGTTTTGTTTGTCTGAATTTGCCAACGAATACATATACAAATTTTTTTTTAAAAACTAAAAAAAAGGAATTATGCGGCAGGAGAAGGCCAAATTATGTAGCATGGTTGGCTAAATTCTGCAGCAAGCAAAGGCGAATTATGCTGCATATTTTGTGATAGCATTACTGCACTATTTTGCTATTTTTACACTTCTTAACATTGTCCTGGCCTTTATAGCCCCTCATAAGTACCACATTACCACCCACATATAGCAATAAGCAACAGAAAGGTGACCAGTCAACCTTTAGAAAGGCCCTTCCACTGTGAGGTAACATGTGTTGCTGCATTTTTAATCTGCAAATTATGCAGCAGACGATTGATTATGTGGCAAATGCGGGAAAACCATAACTATGCGCTGGGAGTGCAGGGTGAGCATGAAAGTGAAGGGTGAGAATGAGGAATGAGTTGTCTGAATGCAGGGTGAATTCCCAGACACTTGAAGTTAATCAGCATGTTATTGGCGGGATGCAGGATTTCAGATATAAGTTAAACTATTGCTATTATGGAATTAATCAGGGAATCAAGGGTGAAAGAAATAAAGAATGAGCTGATCCTGCATCAAACTTCCAGTCTTATGATTAGGGTTGCCAGCTCATTATTTTGATGTTGCAGACGGCACAAAAATAAACAGTCACCTAAAGCCCTATTTTCAGCACTTATGTGTGCGTACTTCGAAAAGCAAATATAAAGTACTTTTACATGTGTTCTAGGGCTGCCTGAATGATTCATGACTGAAAATAAAAGGACCAGACAGAAAGTCACATTACAAATGAATACATACTTTTTTATTTAAGACCCAATTTAGTGTCAAAGCAGGGACTTTGCAGGCTCTTCAAACATACATGGCTGCCATTTTTTCTATTGGCAACTCTTTTTTGTATTTCTTTTCATGAAATGCATTTTCACACTACAGCAGTAAGTTTAAAATGCAAATGTAAGGAATAGGCAGAGTCGGGGCACAGGGGGTACTGGAAAAAGAAAAAAACTAAGCTTACTTAGGCAACCAGTTTCCAAAAGTATGCAAATGGTCTTTTAAGACCTGTGAAAAACTCGGCTGTGCTGGAGTCTTAATAAGACTCCAGACACTGCCCAGCCGAGCCCCCAGCAGCACACCCACTGACCTTTGGCCTCACGGCACTCTGAGGCCTTCAGAGTAAATGAAGACAGCCTGAAAATGCAGCAAATAAACATCGCTGCACTTCCAGGCGTCTTCATTTACATGTGCTGGCAGAGGCCTTTGCGCCCCCCTGAGAACCCATCCACGCCTCCTCATGGGGCGCGCCCCACAGTTTGAAGAACTGTGCTCTAGAAGAACGCACTCCAGGGCAGAATCTCCACCCACGCACACAACAGCAAGGAACTCTTCGGCATCATTAAAGAGTTCGCCCACCCAACAGTGAGACAACCTACTTCCCCCCTCACCTCCCCTACAGCTCTGCGACAGACTCAGCACCTTCTTCCACCACAAAATCAAGACCATCTATGACAACAACAACCTACACCCACCACCCCATACACCACGCAGCTTACGCTAGACAGCTGGACTGCTGTCACCATTGAAGACACCCTGAAGACTATGAAGTCAACCCACTCCGGGGCTCCCACGGACCCCTGCCCCACCAGATCTACCACAGACCAGCTGACATCATCGTCCGAGCTTCATGAAATCATCAACAGCTCCTTTGAGACTGCCACCTTCCACAACGACTAGAAACATGCAGAGATCAACCCTCTCCTGAAAAAACCCACGGCTGACCCAACCAACCTCAAAAACTACAGACGGATCTCCTTACTCCCGTACCCAGCAAAGGTCATCGAAAAAGGCATCAACAGCCAGCTTGCATCCTTCACAGAAGAAAACATCAATGACCCCTCTCAAACTGGCTTCAGGAAAAACCACAGCACCAAAACTGCCCTTCTCGCCGCAACAGACATCCGCTCCCTCCCTGACAGAAGAGAGACTGTGGCCCTGATCCTCCTGGACCTAGCCACAGCCTTCAACAGTCTCTCAAAGCACCATACCCCACAGACTACATGACGCAGGAATCTGGGGCATGGCCCTCAGCTGGATCCGCTCATTCCTCTCCGGCAGGACACAGCAGGTCAGGCTCCTGCCCTTCCTCTCAGATCCGAAACTGACCACCTGCGGAGTTCCCCAAGGATCCTCCATCAGCCCCAAACTGCGACTATATGGCTCTGCTCGCACCCATCGTCAGATCCCATGGTCTCAACATTGTATCCTACACAGACGACACCCAACTCATCCTCTCCCTATCCAACGAACCAAACATCTTCATACAAAACTTTCAAGAAGGGATGGAAACTGTCGCTAGGTGGATGAAGAACAGCTGGCTACAACTCCACATGGACAAAACCGAAATACTCATGAAGGGGCCACACCCGATGCCTGGAACGACACCTGAAGGCCCCCCACCCTTGAGAACCCACCCTCCCACACCACCCACGCACGCAACCTTGGAATCATCCTGGACTCCGAACTCAAAATGGACTGTCAAATCAATGCTGACTCCTCCCGTTTCCATACCTTCTGCCTCCTACGAAAGACCTTCAACTGGATTCCTCTCGAGCACAGAAAGACCGTCACCCACACCCAGGTTAGCAGCAGACTGGACTATAGTCATGCACCCAACGTCGGGATCAACAAGAACCTTACCAGCAAACTCCATAACGCCTCCACCAGACAAGTCCTCAAACTACCATGTCATTGCCACATCACCCAACACCTGCGGACACTACATTGGCTCCCTGTCGAGAAGAGAATCGCCTTCAAGTTCTCACTCACGCCCACAAAGCCCTCCACAACACCGAACCCGCCTACCTGAACCACCGCCTCTCGTTCTACGCACCCCAAAGATCCTTCCGCTCAGCCCAGCTCTCAATTGCGACGGTGCAGCGCATTAAGAAGACCAGAACAGCAGGTTGCTCCTTCCCCTTCCTCGCAGCCAAGGAATGGAACACCCTCCCTCTCCACCTCTGGCACACAAACCCTCTCCAAGTTCATGAAGGACCACAAGACCTGTCTCTTTGACGAATCACCGTGAACTTCCAGGAGCCTCCCCAGCGCCTTCAGACCCTCTCAGTTGAGTAATTACGCTTCACCAACCCGTTGATTGATTGAAACTGGTGAAAAGGTTTAAAGCCCTCTCTCTGGCAAGGAATATTCTGTTTCTGCAGGTCAAACACAAAGGTTATAACTAATTCACATCCTTTCTTACCACTTGGGTCAGTACTGTTCCTAACCAGAGGCGCAACTAGAGCCATATTTCGGGGGGTGGGGAGGGAGCTTAGAAAAAATTTCGGGGGGGGGTGAAACTTTAAGCAGTAGGTAGAGTGGCGCTGCAGGGGCTCATAGAAAGGGGGAAATATCAACAAAGCCTCTTTAACATGCACATGGTCTTTTAAAGACCTGTGAAGGGCTCGGGTGAAGCTGTGTGTGTGCCAGGGAGCTGTCTGAGTCCGGGCTGCCACACAAGACGGGGGGGGGGCTGAAGCCCTTTGATTCCAATGGGTGTTGCTCGCCTGTTCCTAACCCATTACCAATTGCAGCAATAGTTACTACACCTTTCAAGATTGAAACCACATTCAGGCGGTGCACTACAAATGTCTTTATTTAGTTCACTAAACCCTTCCCAACACTACTGGCAATTCAAATGTATACGTATTATTTAGCAGTTGCCTGACAGTGTAAGCATTTTCTAGAAAGATATTCACAAACGTTGTGTAAAATTCCACGAGGTATAAAAGCGCCCCTGTATCTTCTTTACTTTTGGGCGGAGGGGCAGTGGTAATTGACTCCATCAACTTCTCCTTTGGTTTAATACCTTCCCGGCCAACTTCTTGCCTCAGACATGCCACATCACCCTTAAGTGGTCAAAGCTTTTTGTTTGAAAACTCCCAACCAACTCCTTCGAATTTTTATTGTGCCCATTTTCATGGTAGTGATTTTGTGTGTATTGGCGAAAAAAGTGAAATTAAAAATACCTCCTTTCCTGTGTACCGTATTTTATTAGCCATGAAGGGGTAAGGTTAAAAACTGCGTGAGGTGCTTGGGTGGATGCATTAATGGTCCACTGCACCTAAATGATTGTGTTGGTGAAAAGTACAGACTGTCAAGGCCAGCCTGCTCCGCTCTCCAAAACAGACTTCAGGCAGTTTTAAGTAGACACATGCGCAAGAGCCTGTTGGCAGCATTGATGGAACTGAAAGTTAAGCAGGATGGGCTGAGCAGCTGGCAGCCCGATTCTGAAATAATTGGGGTCCTCTGACAGGGATGTGGAATTCCTATAGCGCGGAGGGATAGATTATATGAAGTGGATTTTGTTACATGACAGTGGATTTATAAGGCATTCTATTACTTTCTATAGCCCTGCTCTGGGCCAGCCCACAAATTACAATTAAAAGAGTCACATTCCAATGCAGCTCTGGGTGTATACAGCATCAACCCTGTACTCCCGAAGCCGCTTGTCAGCACTGGGTGTATACAGCATCAACCCTGTACTCCCGAAGCCGCTTGTCAGCACTGGGTGTATACAGCATCAACCCTGTACTCCCGAAGCAGCTTGTCGGCTCTGGGTGTATACAGCATCAACCCTGTACTCCCGAAGCTGCTTGTCAGCTCTGGGTGTATACAGCATCAACCCTGTACTCCCGAAGCCGCTTGTCAGCACTGGGTGTATACAGCATCAACCCTGTACTCCCGAAGCCGCTTGTCAGCACTGGGTGTATACAGCATCAACCCTGTACTCCCGAAGCCGCTTGTCAGCACTGGGTGTATACAGCATCAACCCTGTACTCCCGAAGCAGCTTGTCAGCACTGGGTGTATAAAGCATCAACCCTGTACTCCCGAAGCCGCTTGTCAGCACTGGGTGTATACAGCATCAACCCTGTACTCCCGAAGCCGCTTGTCAGCACTGGGTGTATACAGCATCAACCCTGTACTCCCGAAGCCGCTTGTCAGCACTGCGTGTATACAGCATCAACCCTGTACTCCCGAAGCCGCTTGTCAGCACTGGGTGTATACAGCCTCAACCCTGTACTCCCGAAGCCGCTTGTCAGCACTGGGTGTATACAGCATCAACCCTGTACTCCCGAAGCCGCTTGTCAGCACTGGGTGTATACAGCATCAACCCTGTACTCCCGAAGCCGCTTGTCAGCACTGGGTGTATACAGCATCAACCCTGTACTCCCGAAGCCGCTTGTCAGCACTGGGTGTATACAGCATCAACCCTGTACTCCCGAAGCCGCTTGTCAGCACTGGGTGTATACAGCATCAACCCTGTACTCCCGAAGCAGCTTGTCAGCACTGGGTGTATACAGCCTCAACCCTGTACTCCCGAAGCCGCTTGTCCAATATCAGGTACCTTTTTACGACTCCTCCCTTTCCAAGTCTTCACACTGTGCCGACTTGGAAAGGGAGGGGATGCCGCATTTGCAAGATGGTCTTGTGCTCTAAACAGAATACACCGCACATGCTTCTGAGCCTCATGTATTCTGTTTACAGCATTAATGCAGAGAAAGAGCTACAGCTGGGCCTCTTAGAAAGGTCGTGGACTGTCGGGGTGCAGAGCCTCCGGCCCCTCTAAACATACCCTCATAAACATCTGCTTCATTTGTAGTAAAATACATTCACTGGTTTTATGCCTCACCACTAACCACTTTCAAATTCCACCAGCCGCCACTGCACTGATGTGTCCCCAACTGACATCAAGTCAAGCTAGCCGGGCTGATGAGAGGTGTTACCTCGAAACCGGTCCGGTCCTCGGATGCTTGATTCCGTTCTGGGAAGGACATGGCTTTTGTAGTTCGGACTGGACTGTTCCCATGGGGCAACAGGGTCAGAGCTGATTTGCATATCGCCATTGTCTAACCCAGGGTGGTGTGGAGTGCAAAAAAACGATGGATTAGGACCCAGATCTTTTGACTGGGTTGAATGTGTGACATTGTTCCTCATTCGGTCCATCACCTGTTGTTTTTGCAATTCCGCTCTAAGTGTACTGGGGATGCCCAGACGTGGGTCCCAGGCACTCCACACCACTGGAGTCAAGCTAGCCGGGCTGATGAGAGGTGTTACCTCGAAACCGGTCCGGTCCTCGGATGCTTGATTCCGTTCTGGGAAGGACATGGCTTTTGTAGTTCGGACTGGACTGTTCCCATGGGGCAACAGGGTCAGAGCTGATTTGCATATCGCCATTGTCTAACCCAGGGTGGTGTGGAGTGCAAAAAAACGATGGATTAGGACCCAGATCTTTTGACTGGGTTGAATGTGTGACATTGTTCCTCATTCGGTCCATCACCTGTTGTTTTTGCAATTCCGCTCTAAGTGTACTGGGGATGCCCAGACGTGGGTCCCAGGCACTCCACACCACTGGAGTCAAGCTAGCCGGGCTGATGAGAGGTGTTACCTCGAAACCGGTCCGGTCCTCGGATGCTTGATTCCGTTCTGGGAAGGACATGGCTTTTGTAGTTCGGACTGGACTGTTCCCATGGGGCAACAGGGTCAGAGCTGATTTGCATATCGCCATTGTCTAACCCAGGGTGGTGTGGAGTGCAAAAAAACGATGGATTAGGACCCAGATCTTTTGACTGGGTTGAATGTGTGACATTGTTCCTCATTCGGTCCATCACCTGTTGTTTTTGCAATTCCGCTCTAAGTGTACTGGGGATGCCCAGACGTGGGTCCCAGGCACTCCACACCACTGGAGTCAAGCTAGCCGGGCTGATGAGAGGTGTTACCTCGAAACCGGTCCGGTCCTCGGATGCTTGATTCCGTTCTGGGAAGGACATGGCTTTTGTAGTTCGGACTGGACTGTTCCCATGGGGCAACAGGGTCAGAGCTGATTTGCATATCGCCATTGTCTAACCCAGGGTGGTGTGGAGTGCAAAAAAACGATGGATTAGGACCCAGATCTTTTGACTGGGTTGAATGTGTGACATTGTTCCTCATTCGGTCCATCACCTGTTGTTTTTGCAATTCCGCTCTAAGTGTACTGGGGATGCCCAGACGTGGGTCCCAGGCACTCCACACCACTGGAGTCAAGCTAGCCGGGCTGATGAGAGGTGTTACCTCGAAACCGGTCCGGTCCTCGGATGCTTGATTCCGTTCTGGGAAGGACATGGCTTTTGTAGTTCGGACTGGACTGTTCCCATGGGGCAACAGGGTCAGAGCTGATTTGCATATCGCCATTGTCTAACCCAGGGTGGTGTGGAGTGCAAAAAAACGATGGATTAGGACCCAGATCTTTTGACTGGGTTGAATGTGTGACATTGTTCCTCATTCGGTCCATCACCTGTTGTTTTTGCAATTCCGCTCTAAGTGTACTGGGGATGCCCAGACGTGGGTCCCAGGCACTCCACACCACTGGAGTCAAGCTAGCCGGGCTGATGAGAGGTGTTACCTCGAAACCGGTCCGGTCCTCGGATGCTTGATTCCGTTCTGGGAAGGACATGGCTTTTGTAGTTCGGACTGGACTGTTCCCATGGGGCAACAGGGTCAGAGCTGATTTGCATATCGCCATTGTCTAACCCAGGGTGGTGTGGAGTGCAAAAAAACGATGGATTAGGACCCAGATCTTTTGACTGGGTTGAATGTGTGACATTGTTCCTCATTCGGTCCATCACCTGTTGTTTTTGCAATTCCGCTCTAAGTGTACTGGGGATGCCCAGACGTGAGTCCCAGGCACTCCACACCACTGGAGTCAAGCTAGCCGGGCTGATGAGAGGTGTTACCTCGAAACCGGTCCGGTCCTCGGATGCTTGATTCCGTTCTGGGAAGGACATGGCTTTTGTAGTTCGGACTGGACTGTTCCCATGGGGCAACAGGGTCAGAGCTGATTTGCATATCGCCATTGTCTAACCCAGGGTGGTGTGGAGTGCAAAAAAACGATGGATTAGGACCCAGATCTTTTGACTGGGTTGAATGTGTGACATTGTTCCTCATTCGGTCCATCACCTGTTGTTTTTGCAATTCCGCTCTAAGTGTACTGGGGATGCCCAGACGTGGGTCCCAGGCACTCCACACCACTGGAGTCAAGCTAGCCGGGCTGATGAGAGGTGTTACCTCGAAACCGGTCCGGTCCTCGGATGCTTGATTCCGTTCTGGGAAGGACATGGCTTTTGTAGTTCGGACTGGACTGTTCCCATGGGGCAACAGGGTCAGAGCTGATTTGCATATCGCCATTGTCTAACCCAGGGTGGTGTGGAGTGCAAAAAAACGATGGATTAGGACCCAGATCTTTTGACTGGGTTGAATGTGTGACATTGTTCCTCATTCGGTCCATCACCTGTTGTTTTTGCAATTCCGCTCTAAGTGTACTGGGGATGCCCAGACGTGGGTCCCAGGCACTCCACACCACTGGAGTCAAGCTAGCCGGGCTGATGAGAGGTGTTACCTCGAAACCGGTCCGGTCCTCGGATGCTTGATTCCGTTCTGGGAAGGACATGGCTTTTGTAGTTCGGACTGGACTGTTCCCATGGGGCAACAGGGTCAGAGCTGATTTGCATATCGCCATTGTCTAACCCAGGGTGGTGTGGAGTGCAAAAAAACGATGGATTAGGACCCAGATCTTTTGACTGGGTTGAATGTGTGACATTGTTCCTCATTCGGTCCATCACCTGTTGTTTTTGCAATTCCGCTCTAAGTGTACTGGGGATGCCCAGACGTGGGTCCCAGGCACTCCACACCACTGGAGTCAAGCTAGCCGGGCTGATGAGAGGTGTTACCTCGAAACCGGTCCGGTCCTCGGATGCTTGATTCCGTTCTGGGAAGGACATGGCTTTTGTAGTTCGGACTGGACTGTTCCCATGGGGCAACAGGGTCAGAGCTGATCTGCATATCGCCATTGTCTAACCCAGGGTGGTGTGGAGTGCAAAAAAACGATGGATTAGGACCCAGATCTTTTGACTGGGTTGAATGTGTGACATTGTTCCTCATTCGGTCCATCACCTGTTGTTTTTGCAATTCCGCTCTAAGTGTACTGGGGATGCCCAGACGTGGGTCCCAGGCACTCCACACCACTGGAGTCAAGCTAGCCGGGCTGATGAGAGGTGTTACCTCGAAACCGGTCTGGTCCTCGGATGCTTGATTCCGTTCTGGGAAGGACATGGCTTTTGTAGTTCGGACTGGACTGTTCCCATGGGGCAACAGGGTCAGAGCTGATTTGCATATCGCCATTGTCTAACCCAGGGTGGTGTGGAGTGCAAAAAAACGATGGATTAGGACCCAGATCTTTTGACTGGGTTGAATGTGTGACATTGTTCCTCATTCGGTCCATCACCTGTTGTTTTTGCAATTCCGCTCTAAGTGTACTGGGGATGCCCAGACGTGGGTCCCAGGCACTCCACACCACTGGAGTCAAGCTAGCCGGGCTGATGAGAGGTGTTACCTCGAAACCGGTCCGGTCCTCGGATGCTTGATTCCGTTCTGGGAAGGACATGGCTTTTGTAGTTCGGACTGGACTGTTCCCATGGGGCAACAGGGTCAGAGCTGATTTGCATATCGCAATTGTCTAACCCAGGGTGGTGTGGAGTGCAAAAAAACGATGGATTAGGACCCAGATCTTTTGACTGGGTTGAATGTGTGACATTGTTCCTCATTCGGTCCATCACCTGTTGTTTTTGCAATCCCAACTGACATCGGTCACAAAATGGTTGAATTGTGGAAACATGTTGAAGATTTTGGGAGAATTCATCATCTGACATTTGAACCCCAGATCTCAATGTAGCTAATCTGCACTGCACTGGCAGCATCCTGCCTGAAATTAGCATCTGGATGGTAAAGATCACTGAAGTGCATTACTACTGGGCAGTTATTCCCCTAATCTAATATCTGTCAATAACTCATGAGACTCATGGGGAATAATTGCTTCCTTGCAAAATTAGAAAAGTACGAGGAGCATTGTTGACAGGATAATAGATCTATAATAACGTTAAAGGAGCTATGATAAATTGATATCTTTAATTTCAATATCGAAGTAACACTTGTCAAATTATTTCCCACCCCCAGATATGAACCACTTAAAACTCTGTACTGGCATTTGACACGCCGAAACAATGCCAAAATAAAGGTTATATAGGACTAGAGTGCAAAAAGCAGTGTCTCTATCTCCCTCAGAAAATAGGAAATAATTTAGTTTGGTAAATTAACGTGTAAAACAAATACTAACAGTTTTCTAAAGTGTCCTAATGGAGATTCCTTCTTGCACATGCTCTCTGCTCAAATGAGCTCTCACTTCTAGGCACCCGCTGAGAATCAGAGAGTGGATTTTGTCTAGAATCACACAACTGAATCAAATGGAGAATCCAGGTTTCAAAGGATGTCTCCCTCTACTATCATCAGTAACTTGTCCACTTGCCCATATCTTGGCCGATGTTCTTCCTGTACAGCATTATTTTGGCAAAAACAATAGAATAAGCACTTTATGATCGTGACGGAGATGTACTGAAAGTAAATAAATATTAATGTTCCAGGATAAAAAGTGTAATGGATACTGCTCTACCTGTCACAATAGTTGTCATTGTTAAACAAATTGTATAGGTTTTGTCAGAAACTTGACAGTTCACACAAATAAGTTATAGTCGTGTTGAACATGCAAACACCACTTGACCACACACAAATTAAGGATTAAGCAGAGGTTTGGACTCACAAGTATCTGCTATACATCTGCTGTACTCTTCAGCACCTGTCACTGTTTCAAGTTAAACACGGAGGTGGGCGTCCACTGTGAGCACGAGCCCGGCTCTGTCTCTGGCTCGGGTCGGCTCGAGGTTCTGTTGGAACCTCAGGGTCACAGGGAGCCGGTTTCTGCTGCCATTCTTGCTCTACTCTGAACGTGACTTTGAAACTTGGGAACCAGGTGCGACTCTTGGCATCAGCTCGACATCCCGTGACTCCGGGCAAATACTTTAATCTGAAATAAATGAATGTGACCGTGTGTAAAAAGTAACTAGTGGAGGGTAAAGTACTCGAATAACTTCGGGTAAGTGCAGAAAAAGGTAGAAAACAAGTCCTTAACATTAAAAAGGAAATACGAATAAATACTCACTTAGTGGCCGATTTTTACACGGTGAAACCAGAAATACTGGACAAATCGCAGCTTCCCAGCTAACATTGTGTGATCTTAGGCACATATTTAAATTCACCAAAGCTCCCTTTACTCCATAATTATGGATTAAAGTGTCTTCAAAGATGTAAAGATACTCTTTCTTTCCCCAATAACTCTCGGAGTCGGAAGGTGGTGCCAACCTCTTTATTCAGGTACATACATACAAGGAGCGCAAAGCATGTCCTGCGCCCAGCCTGCTCGCGCTCTGAATGCCGCGCTCCGCCTGCCGCGCCTCTACGTCAACGCACGTCACGTAGCCACGTGACGTGCCATGCTAGCGCGCTCACTACATATCTCCCTTTTTTCCAAAGAGTTATGTGAACAAGTCCTGACTCATATCATAGTCTCTGAACCTCACTGGTGGGACCACCGCCCTGCCCCTTCTCGTCAGTCTTACCGGGGAACTGGCAGTCGTTGCTTCTTCACTCTGTCCACTCTCTAGCGCAGCCGCGCCAGGCACACTCCGACTGCTGTCTTCCTCCGGCTGACACTCTGCACTGGCCTCTTGATCTTCATTACTACTTTCTCCTAAGTCCGGGTGGTCACTGTTGCTCTCACTCTCTTCCCTGTTGTCTCTGCTTCTCCAGTTGAGTATTTTATTGCACCTGGCCATGCGATCCTGCGACCACACGTTTCCATCGCTCAGCAAGGCCGCCCGGCCCTTGATTTCCACCACTCTCAGGGGCCTGCTGTACTTACTTTCCCCTTTTTTCTGTAGAGTGGGCAGTCTTACTCTCACCCATTCCCCCTTTTCGAGGGCAGTGTCTTTTACATTCCTCCTCGCATCATAGTGTTTGGTATACACTGCTTGTGCCTTCTTCAGATTGGCTTGCACCACTGCCGGTGACCACTCACTCTTGATAACTCTGTCCTTCCATATCCTGTTGTCTTGGGTGAACGGCTCCCGGCCCCTTAATATCTGGAAAGGGCTATAGCCAGTGTTCGTGGGAGTGATCCGATACGCCCACACCATGTGCCATATCTCCGCCTCCCAGTCTTTGTTGTCTGCAATAGCCGCTTGTATCGAGCCCATCACCACTCTATTGAAGCGCTCCACCAACCCATTCCCCGCCGGGTGATATATGGATGTGTGTTTAGACGCTATTCCATTTCTTTGCATAAAGTGGTTCCATCTGTCAGAGCGGAATTGGGGCCCATTGTCACTGAGGACACACTTAGGGATGCCCTCTCTCACGAAGGTCTCCGCCATGAAGCTCACTATTTTCTCAGTGTCCATTGTTTCTTCGATCTTTACTTCCGGCCGTTTCGAATAACGGTCCACCATTACACAAATGTATTTCTGTATACCCTGTGCATTCAGTACTGGCCCTAAAATGTCGATGGACAGTTCCTCCCACGGGTTTTGTGGAGGATCAATCTTTCCCAGGGCAGGGCGCAATGGTTTAAGCGTTTTGTCCGCACCTTGGCACCTCAGGCACTCTCTCACGTGTCTTTCCGCTCTTATGTCCATTCCTGGCCACCAATAATTCTGCTTGGCCCTTAGTTTCAGCTTTCCCAATCCCAGGTGGCCTTCGTGTAACATGTCCATCAATCTGGGTATCATCGTTGACGGGGGTATGACTCTTTCCCCTCTGTATATAAATGTTCCCTGGTCATCCATAGATAGTTCCTCTCTCACCTCGAAGTAGGGGACAAGGCCACGCTCTAATTTGCATTTGTCCGGCCAGCCTCTCACAATGTAGTCCTTCACTTTCTCCAGATTCAGGTCTCCTTCATATGCCGTTCTCCATTCCTGTTTGCTGATAGATACTTCGAGGTCCTCGGTGAGTGCGACCCACTCTTCCCCCGCCTCCGGGCATTCTGTACTGGGCTCCATCGCTGCCGCCCTACTCAGGTAGTCCGCCACTTTGTTCCTGTTCCCTGGAATGTGTTCAACATCATAGCGGAACTCCATTAATTTGAGCGACATTTTCGAGATCCTCGGTGTTGCTTCCGCATGTCCACTGGAGGTGAGCACTTTGAGCAGGGGCTTGTGATCGGTCCTCAACCGGAACCTTGTGCCCCACAGGAACTGCCGGAACCGGGACATGGCCCACACCACCGCCAACATTTCTTTTTCAATCACACTATATCTCTTTTCAGTGTCATTCAGGGTGCGGGACGCAAAGCATATGGTTTCGACTCTCCCCTGACCTCGGTCTTGCATGAGGACTGCCCCCAGTCCTTTATCACTTGCATCTGTGGTTAGTATGGTGCTTCCTTGGGGGTCGAACCCTTGCAGTGGAATTGCCCCTGCCACTTCTCTCTTTATCATTTCAAATTCCCGTTGGGCTTCCTCTGACCAACAGAACTCGCTGTTCTCACGGGTTGACAGCCTCATGTGGTGAGTTTTCGAGGCGAAATGTTCAATGAATTTCCCATAGTATTCCGCCATTCCCAGGAATGACCTGACTTCCTCCTTGGTAGCTGGTGATGGTGCGTCGCAGATCGCCTTTACATTTTCACTCTTGGGAGTCACACCTTGAGCACTGATTTCGTGGCCCAAGTACGTTACCTTCTCCATCCCTATCCGGCATTTGGCCCATTCTGCTGTGAGGCCCTTCCCGTCCAGGATGCCCAACACCGCCTCCAGCTTCCTGTCGTGGTCCATCCTGTCCTAGCCCATCACCAATATATCATCCTGGAAGTATTGCACTCCCTTGAGGTCCTGAAACAGCTGATGCATGAGCTTTTGAAATACTGCAGCCGCCGAGGCTAGTCCGAACGGCATGCGGCGGAATCGATAGCATCCGAAGGGAGTTATGAAGGATGTTAAGCTGCGGCTCTCTGGGTGTAACGCTATCTGGTGATACGCTGAAGTCAAGTCTATGGTGGAGTACCACTGAATACCCCTGGTGCTGGCCAGCATCTCCTCTATCCGGGGAAGAGGAAACTTCTCCACCACTATATTTTTGTTCAATTCACGTAGGTCCACGCACAAACAGACCTTCCCGTTTGGTTTCTTCACCACCACCAACGGCGATAGCCATTCAGCACAGGCTATCGGCTCTATGATCCCTCTTTTCTCCAGCTGTTGTAGTTCTTCCTTCACGTCGTCCCTTACTGCTAGCGGGATGTTTCTCACCTTGTGTGCCACCGGTATGGCTCCTTTTTTGAGTACGATCTTGTGTGCAAATCTGTCGAGTTTGCCCACTGAGCCTCCGAAGACCGTTGGGAACTTCTTCCTCCATTTATTCGTGTCCAGCGCTTCCTCCGGCTCCGTCAATAATATTTGTTCCTTGCCTCCCGGGTCCAGCTTGATGCCCAGGTCTCCTTGGTCGAGCCACCCTAGGACGGAGGGACCTTTCTCGGAGACATACAGTTTGCACCTGGCCTCTCTGCCCCTGAACTCGAAGTTCAATCTCCTGCACCCGGCCATGGGGATTCGATCACCGTTATAGGTCACGGGACGTATGTCCAGCTTGTCCAGCTCGGGGCCCAGTCGCGGAGCAAACTTCTCTTCCCACACGCTCCGGGGGATGATAGTGTAAGGCGACCCTGTGTCTGCCACCACCTGGACTTCGACACCTCCAATCTTCATTTCCATGACGGGTTTCATCGTTCTTCCTCCGCCGGTGCCACGGCCTCGGTCGTTTATGCTTAATATATCGTCGTAGATGCAGAGGACTGTGATCACCTCTTCCTCTGCTGCTTCTTCTGGCTCCTCCGATGCTTGGGCCACGTACTTCACTGCGTTCTTGGCTGCCTTCTTCCTGCACGCCTTTTCAAAATGGCCGATTATTCCGCAGAACGTGCATTTGGCGCGAAGCGCGGGGCACTTCCGGTCGTGCGCCTCGTGCGTCCAACTGCCGCATCTGTAGCAAGGCCGTTTGTTACTTCCGGCCTGTTTGCCAGGGTTGCCTGGGCTGTTCCGCCATTTGTCGGGACCCTTTTCTGGCTGTTTCCGTGCCTGATTATCCTTGTGGTGTTCTTCCTCGTCTACTTTGTTCACCGTCCCACTGGGCACGATCTCTTTCTTCGTAGCCGCTGCACACCTTCGTGCCAGTTCAGCCCTTTTCACTATCACCAGCACGTCCTTGAGAGAGGTGTCCCCTGCGGCCCATAGCTTGTCCTGCACGCTCGTGCACGTGGTGTGCATCACCACTTGGTCTTTTATGAATTCACTTTCCCAGTTGGCATATTTGCACGATACCGCCAGTTTCTTCAACGCCGCCACATATTCTTCCACCGTTTCCCCGGGTAGTTGCTTCCTTTGCTGGAAGTTAAACCTGTCTACTGAGACGCACACTGAGGGTTTGAAGTGTTCTTCTAGGTCTTCCAGCGCATGGGCATACACGTCGTCATCCTCTGTCTCTCTCTTCTTCGGCACCAAGCTTTTGTAGATCCTTAGGCCTTCAGGGCCCAGATTCAGCAGCAGGATGCGTTTCTTTCTCGGCGGCTTGAACTTCTCCTCGCTCTCGTCTTCCATCACTTCTATGAAATTGTCTATGTATTCCTTCCAGTCCTCCCATTTCATGAGCGGTTCTCCTGGTCGGGGAAGGAACTGGACTGGCGCTATCGCGTAGCCCGCTTGTGCATTCATCTTCTCCGCCCGGGCTGCGGGTAGCGTACCTTCCAGGCTTCTCGGGCTCCCTGGTGCACCGTTTCGCTCTTCCTTCTTGAGCAAGGGTGGAGGGCTGTTCCTTTCAGCCCTTTCCTGTTCGGGTGGAGTAGCCAGTGCGTATCCCGGTGGGCCGTGACCGTGGCTGGCTTCCTACCTCGGTTGTTCAGGGTTCTTCGATCGTCGCTATTTGTGCTCTCGGTGCTCTGTTCTCTTTGCTGATGGTTGCGTTGCGCTCCTTGCCGTGCCCTATGAGGATGGGGTCGCTGTGCGTACCCTCGGGCCTTCCTCGTTTCTCCTGCGCCACCGCTCCGTTCCGCCGTGCTTCTCGTAGTCTGCGTGGTGGGGGTCGTGGGTCGGTATCCCACCCTCGTCGCCACTGTAAAGATACTCTTTCTTTCCCCAATAACTCTCGGAGTCGGAAGGTGGTGCCAACCTCTTTATTCAGGTACATACATACAAGGAGCGCAAAGCATGTCCTGCGCCCAGCCTGCTCGCGCTCTGAATGCCGCGCTCCGCCTGCCGCGCCTCTACGTCAACGCACGTCACGTAGCCACGTGACGTGCCATGCTAGCGCGCTCACTACAAAAGACGTGAGTTCAGGATGCCCCTGTATAAGAATCTGTCTTTGATTTCATGGACCTGAATGTTGCCGGATATCGACCTGGTCCACATACAGGGCTGACGTGGCACGGGTCTTCCATCGTAGTTGACTAATGACTCCATGGCAACATTTTAAAAGAGGGAGATCTATAAATAATATTAAGGAGAATGTATTTTCCCCTCATTACCTTCTATTGAACAGAGGCAATTTAAGGAGGGAGAGAGACGAAGAGAGGTTCATTTTCGCTCGAGGAGCCGAGCCAAGCACCGGGCTCGGGCCAGAGCCGAGCCAGAGACTGGGCTCGGTTTTCCCTGCTGCCTCTCCCGCTTCTCGCGGCCGCCCCCTCCAGGGCCCCCGCACCCTCCCCAGCTCTATGGCGTCGAGGCCCGCACATCGAACCCCTCCCTCCCCTCCTCACCTGCGGCGCTTCTCTCTCGGGGCATCAGAGACGGGCGCAGTACGCATGCGCGGAGCGCAGACACGGACCACCAGGAAGAGCCCGGCCATTGGAGCATTCCCGGAAGAGGAACTCCGCGGGCAAAGGTCGCCGTGCCGTTTGAGGCGCGTAACTTCCGCTCTGCCTCGACTCTCAGCTCTCTTGCTGCCGCGGACATGAGGCATGTCCTCGTTATAGTGAAGGAAACTTGTACTTCTGTTATGAACGCGGAGGCGTTGATTGTGCACAAAGTTATTCACTTTTTATTCACGGCAGTTTGAAAGTTAAAAGGAAGTTTAAATGACACTGCCACACTACAACTCCCATGAGTCCGTGGGACGTGTCCATGACAACCATCAACCAATAGCAGCGCAGTCCGTCAATGCCGCCATCTCTCCTGCTGCCTGCAGGCATTGACTCTCTGCATCCCACTATCCTGGAACCAGAGCCAAGGAATAAACAAACCCTTTATTCATCCAGTGGAACAATTTATCAAAACCACATACTTCCTGTTACTCAGAGTTGGGAATATCCCGACAATATTAAAACATATACCTCCTGTAATCCAGGGCAGTGGGAGGGTAACATGAAATGAAATGAAATGAAAAGGTTCTTTTATATAGCGCATGGCGACCCAGGAGCATCCCAGCGCTGTCGTGGTTACCAGAGTTGAACTGGACCTCTATGGAAAGGGGCCATATCTAGGAAGCCAAATTGCAATCGTAAGCACTGAAATTCACAGAATTTCAGCATTTGCGATCGCAATTTAGGCAGTGTGTAATGTAGCACACAAAAACCCACTCGCAAAATAAGGAATCGCAAAATTTGATTTTCATTATTTTGCGAATGCATTTAAGAATCCCAATATGCAATTCCTCAAATGCAATGTTGGAAGCACCTAAGTTGTGCAATTTTGGCTTAAGGAATCCCAAATACCCACCAACTTCAGGTTGGTCGTAATTTGTGATTTCTTTGAAAAAAGCACTTTTTTGCATTTTTCAAAGTCCCATTTGGCGCACACGCATGCACTTAGGGAATGTTGTGCACCACATGTGCACACATGTTTATTTCAGGGGTGCGATAGAACAACGAGGACAAGACCTCAGGCAGGTACTGGTCAGGGTAAATGCCCTATGGGATAAACAACACGTTCTTGATATTTAGAAACCCCTCACCCACCTACCTAGTAGGTGGCATGCTTCATCATCGGGGCCCAGCTGGATCACCGAGTGTGAACCAGCTGTGCTGCAACGCCTGTCTACAGCGGAGCGGGATTTGTTGTGTACAAGTGAACAGTGCTATGTGAAGTGAGTTATATGTTAAAAATGCCTTAAGGAAATACCCTTTTAAAAGTTTTAATTGAAGGGACCTATGGCATAGGTAAAAACTGTAATCGGATATGTTTGAGGAGGTGATGCCCCTCAATATCCTAGAAAAGGTGTAGGTCAACTAGTTTCAGCCTTCGTCGATAGTCGTGAGTCTTTCATCAGGACCAATAGTGAGCCTGGCCAAAAAGGTAGAGTAGCCACGGCGGTGTGTCTTATATATCAACGCGCACCCTAAAGCGCATTGTGTATGTAGTGGGTCGGTATACTTACTGATCCCATTTGTAAAGTACCTGAAAAGGAAGCAATGCAAAGCATATCTTACCAACATTGATAATGTAAACAGTATTGTGTTTATGGTGAGTTAAAAATGACCAAGTGAAGGTACCTGCTATATACAAACTCAAACGAGTGCTGTATGCACGGGCACACTAGAAAAGAATGACCTTGCGTGGCTACGATGTGCCAACGTGGGCTTCTATCTGTTACTGACGTGAAGTTTTACGGTGCTTAGAGATAATACTATGGCACATCCTGTGGCGATGTATCTCTAAATGGTTAAAATGTTAAAATAACATAACGCGTGATATCAGAAGTTTGGGAATCAGTGGCACATGTGCAAAGACACTACAAGACAGACCAACAGATTACAAAAAATAGAATGCTCACGTTGTCTTTACGTGTAAATAGCTACATGGATCCTGACTCACGTGTGGAGTATTGGGGGACCCTGTGAATGGAATTGCAAAGCCTTAAGGAAAAAGGCGCCGACATATATTGAGCAACGATGGCCAATCGTCAGGGGTGCCTTGCCTAATGCGATCAATAGTGGAAGCTGTCATTACTCACGTTTGTCTCCTCAAATGAAACCATTAAACCTAGTACGGAGCACAGGACCCGGCAGCTCAGCGGTTCCGGGAGCTCGTACTAACAGGAAATGTGTGAAGTCACGTGATCGTAGTGGCGGATCACGTGGTCTAGAAAGGCTAGAGTGCTAACCCTGAACAGCGTGATGGCTGCAGGGGGATGTATTTACGCAACTAAAGAAGCGTTGCCAGTTAATGCGAGTAACGGAACTTCTAATGTAACTCCTAGGTGGGAAGGACAGCGCCTCGATGTATCGACGCAGCACCCTGTATAGAGTTGTAAACTTACTGTAAAGCGTTTTACATGTGCCACATTACTAAAATATCATCAGCACAGGGAAAGACAATAGTGCGTGATAAGGCGCTCGTGGGTAGGCGCTCTAAAGAGGTGCTATCGGTTAAAATAACAGGCTGCTCGATATGGGGGACATGGTAAACCCAGTATGATTAGGTGGCAGTCTGCATGGTATGAGAGGCATGGCAAGCATTGTAAACACTGTAAGTATAATACCGGTGTCCTACAGAATGTAAAGGTCGATGTGATTAAAAACTGGAGTGGTGCATTAGGGACCCAGTTATGTGTCTAAGGGAACCCATAAGAATTAACAATAGAGAATTCACATTTAAGAATTAGGTGGAGGGCTAGACTATGGAGGCAAAGAGATTGATAGACCTGGTAACAGATCAGTTGTCTGAATTAAGAGGGCGCAGAGACCGCCTTGATATTAGTTTAATGTCTTTGTATTGAGTTCCACGGTACGTCATCATTGAGCCCTGAAACGTGGGTCCAGAGTCTATAAACCCAACTTTGTTCTTTCTCAAATAGGGCATTTTGTAGGTTGTGTCTATTACTCTCTAGTTGTTCTATGACAACCCACGTCATGTCATTAGTGGTATGTCCTGTGGTTAGAAAATGATCCGTTAGTTTAGTAGTGTTACGCTTGCAACGAATGTTGCTTCTGTGTTCGCAAATTCTTGTTTTAACCTTTCTGGAGGTCATGCCAATATATCTGAGGCCACATGGGCATGTGATCATGTAAATTACATTAGCTGAATTGCAGTTTGTATGTTTCCGGATGTGCCAAATCTTTCCTTGTTCGAGATTCAGATTTTTGGTAGTCTTGGTCAGGTGGCTTACCGCATGCGTAATGTCCCGTGATATTTGGCATACCCCATGAATTGAGCACTGTGGCTTCTCGGGTCGGGTTCTGTCTTGGACGTGTGGATACCAGGCTGTCTTGAAGATTTTGCGATCTTTTGTAGGAGAATAGTGTTTTTTCCCACTGCAATTTCCCTGAGGTCAGTATCCTCCAATTGGCCTGGATGATCTTAGCCACTTTGATAGAGATGGAGTTATATGTAGTAACACAAGTCAATGGGATGGTAGTTTCTTGTTTGACTGTGGGTTCCAAAAGGGCTTCCCTATTTTGATTTCTGGCCCGTTTTTGTGCCTTATGGACTGTCTTCATAGGGTACCTTCTCGTGGTGAGTTTCTGTTTTAGGGCATTCGCTTGAGTTTTATAGTCTCTGATTTCACTACAATTACGTCTGAGTCTGAGGTATTGTCCATATGGGAGGTTTTCGCGTAGGGCTCTGGGATGGAAGCTCTCATACCTCAGAAGGGAGGCGGCATTGTCCTACAGAACAAAGCTGCCTACCACCAGGAGTGCCTGCGACTATTGGAGGATGACAAAAATTACAAACAACTTGACCAAGACCCGACTGACAGGCTAAAACACAAAATCGATACTTTGGTCTTGGAAGAGGAAGCAAACGGCGACATCAGTAGAGAAGCTCAGTACCTGACTTCTGGAGAAAAACGCATTCCCTATTTCTACACAATAATACCGAAGATTCATAAGAAAAAAATCCCTCCACAAGGTCGCCCCATTGTTTCTGGTATTGGATCTTTACTGGAACCATTATCACGTTTTTGTGATTTTTCTTGCAACTGCTGGTGCAGGCAACACCTGCATATCTTAAAGATACAAAAGACCTACTGGCACAAATAAAAGACATCCAATTTGATCCTACCACATCCATCATGGCTAGTATGGATATTGAAAGCTTATATACCAGCCTGCCCCAAGATGACACTTTGGAGGTCATGCAGATCGCTCTGGAACAAGCGGATTGGCCGTACAGAACACCGAGGAGCTTCATTCTACAATGTGCAGAACTAGTCCTTAAAGATAACTTTTTTGAATATGAAGGCACGCTATACCTACAACAGTATGGTACATCAATGGGCAGCACCCTCGTGCCGAACGTGGCAGGGCTTTATGTCTCCAATTCTGAATCCAAACATGTGCTTAACACAGCATCCCCCTACCATGATGAACTAGTATTCTATAAAAGATATATTGACGATGTCTTGGAGCCATGTTCCAGTCTCCTGGGTGTGCTTTGTAATCATTCATGAGTTAAATTAAAATGTGATTATTATAATCAAGGGAACACATGTGTAATTAAATATGAATACACTGGTCTTTTCTCAGTATATACTTACTTACTGGAGCTGAAAAGAGCTCATTGATAATAACGAGGTGGCTTTGTTTGTTCCATGTAGCGGTAACACACAGTCCCTATATCATTCCATCCCCCAGGTACCATCCCATTCTCTCTTCCCCTCCATGTGATCAGTTGAACGTTCCGGACCTGTCCATCCTCTTCTTGGGTGGAGCAGTTGACTGGGAGAACCTTGTGAGTGTGTGATGGTTCATTGACTGGCTAATGCTATAATGTGCATGAACATGTGACAGCCGTGCTCTTGCACCATGACGCTGAGCCCATAGTGACCAGTGTAGTGTCGTTTCTCTTTCCCTAATAGGCTCTGCGCATTGGAATAATATACACTATAGTTTTGGCATAGGACAGAGGTCAGTATGCCTCTATCGAGTACATTAAACTCAATTACTTTGTGTGCCAGCTAACTCAGAGGCCACTAGAAACTCCTTGAAAAACTAGAAGGGAGTAGTTTCTGGCAACCGCATAAACATGACAACTTTGTTTTTCCCTTTGGAATCGGAATATGTCTGAGAATCGTGGAAAAAATAGATAACAGTTTCACTCAGTCAATCGTGCATGCTTAGTTTCTTTAGAATTACACAGAAAGAATAGACGGGCTTTCCAATAAAATGGATTTATTGAACAGTCTTGTTTCTCGTGTAAGAGATATCAGCTGTTACAATCGCAAGACAGTATGCAAGATATATTACGTACAGCGTAAGCAGTAAGAAGAAATAATACTGCAATAGCATTGTCGTTTCGCTATGACACATATTCATATACATATACATAAATAAGACAGGCTAAAAAGTGGATACTCATCTGATGCATCTCACTAGTTCTACCCCAGTGTACCTAACCTAAGTGTAGTACAAGGTAAGACGTAGGTGCTGTATTCTATAGTATGGTAAGCTATAGTTTTGTATGCCAAGAGTCCCTCTAGGTTCTAGTCTGCTCCATACCTTAGAATGAGAGAGGTGGGAATCTCTTTCCAGGTCTCAAACTCTAACACCCCGCGAAGGGAGACAGAACACTGGAAGCTGGATTCTCTGCGAGCAGGGATGACAGCATCTAGTCAGTGCGTCAGGCTGGGACATAAATTCTCCTGGAGTCGTGGTTTCTTCCGAACTTGCCGAGGCGAGCCAAGCCGTATCAAGCCGTGCAGCCGTCATTTCGCTTGGTATGTGAAGGTATATTTATACCTGGTAGGTGCCTTGGAATGTTAGCATTGACGTAAAGTCGGGCAGAGGAAGACATCGTGAATGAACCATTAAGGCATAGCTGTTCATGCATAATAAATGAGTTATTGGAGAAATCAATAATCCTAGACTAGGGAAAGTCCCAATGGCTTACGGGTCTGGTTTCTAAAAACTCGTGACGTTGGGGTGGACGGATGTAGGTGACCATGCCATATTTGGAGAGCATGGCTAATGCCTAAATAAGGGCTGCGATCTTGTGCCTACATAAGGGTAATGCAAAGTGTGCCTATATAAGGGCATGTTTTAGGAAAACCTATATACAGACATCTAAATCGAAACAACATCAGCGCTGTGCGGATACCGTTTCATGCATTCCATAACTTCAATCGACGATACTGTAGGGTTTGAACATTCTATGATGCGGAATATTGCACTGCTTGGCATTTACCTCCCAGCAAAGGTGAATTATAGCTGATGTCCACCTTTCTGCCCTGATTTTATCAAGACTTTTCGGAAGTACAGAGCTGTTTTCCATGGACAAGTTCCACAAGGTTTTACCTGACCAAATCTGTCCATGAGTAACCCAGTGAGTGCAGTAGTGTTACTTTTTTTTTGCAACATCCCTTAGATCGGAAACTCCAGTTTCAGCGCAAAAATCGAACGTACAAAAATGTAATGAAGGTGTTTGTGGTGTCACAATGAAGGCATGATGTAATGTTCAGGCCTTGCTCAAATGAAATTTGAGTTCTAAGATTGACAGTTCTATTTTGTAAACGACGTTCTAAGTTTGGAATGAGAGTTCTAATTTGGAATGGAAAGAATTCCTTTAGAATGTAGATTGGAACAACGCTTCTAATTTGGAACGCAGTAGCTATGTATGGAATGCAAATTCTACATTTGGAACGCCTCTTGCACAAAACATAAATCTTTTTTAAGGTTGAAGCCGCAGCTGTGTGTGATCTCTTGATTTTTTTAGTAGAAAACAGGAGATTCCAAGACTACAGATTCATTGGGCACCTTGACCCCCAGGGTATCCAGAAGTACCTTCTATTTCATGAACTTGTGCATTGCTCTTGAAGCTGTGCGTAGTCACTCAAGAAGGAGTCCATGGCAGTCTTCACACAGATGAAGACTCAGAGCCCAGGCATACGACCGCTGCCAGGCTCTGCTAGTCAGTGCAGAAGAAAGATGTAGGGTGTCTTCGGGTGTCTTCAAATCCTTAGGTCCCACCCTGACATTTGAATACCTGAACACACCTGTGAAGTGGGCAGAGCAGATAGGAAGAAACAGAATGAAAAGCTGTGCATTCCTGTGCAGTGCACTAGGCCCATCTCTCCAGCGCCTTTACAGAGTCTGTTAACATGGGTATGAAGGACATTCTTTTTGGCAGGAAAATTGATAGATGACTTGTTAATTATTGACCATCGAGGCCACATCTGTAGAATAATCAATCAAGAGAGTGAGCAATTCTGAAACAAATCCTCTGACCCATTCTGTCTTTCTAGGCAGCTTAAAAATAGCAGTCGGTATGCAATAAAGAGAACACAGGAAACTGACTTCCTTCCCTCAATCTTCTGGTTCTGTGATGTTATGTGGCAGATGGGCCCACACCTACCAACATAATGTATCACTGGTCCCCCCCAGGCAGCCAGGAGTGCTATCAGTATTTCCCATCAATCGCTTGTGATGTCATCAACTATATCACACCCTTGACCCTGGCCGGTTTGTGACATCATGTACTACATCACACCCTGGCCCTGCAGGCTTTATGACATCATTCACCTCTTAGCTATATATAGAGGTGTAGTCGGGGATGCCTGCAGTGTGTGTGCAGTCTGTGGACTGGGCTATGAATGGTGTGAAAGAGGTGTGAATGGGGGACTTGGGGGCACCGAGCTATCATCAGACTCACAGGATGGCCGCAGCAGTTCTGCTTCTCGAGGCCTCTGCCATGTGTTGTTTGGCTGTGGTTCCAGCGTAGAGGGTGTTCCCGTAGTCCAGTCGGCTGGTGACGAGGGCCTGGGTGATCCATTCCGCAACGTCTTTCATTCCTTCCTGAAGGCTGGCTCTAGCGGTGGTGGGGTCGTTGGAGAGGGAGAGGATCAGCTGGGTGTCGTCGGCGTAGGAGATGATGTTTAGGTTGTGTTGGCGTGCGATGGCTGCGAGGGGACTCATGTAGACGTTGAAGAGGGTGGGGCTGAGCGAGGATCCTTGCGGAACGCCGCAGATGACTTCGGTGGTCGCGGATCGGAACGGGGGGAGGCGGACTCTCTGGGTTCTTCCGGCGAGGAACGAGATGATCCATTCCAAGGCCGTTCCTTGGATTCCGGTGTTGCTGAGGTGTTGTATCAGGGTGCGGTGACATACAGTGTTGAAGGCTGCTGAGAGGTCCAGGAGGATGAGTGCCGCTGTTTCCCCGTTGTCGAGCAAGGACCTGATATCGTAGGTAGCTGCGATGAGGGGGGTCTCAGTGCTGTGGTTTGCTCGGAAACCGGACTGCGAGGGGTCGAAGGATCAATATGTCTCGAGGAAGGCGGAGAGTTGTTTGTTGACGATCTTCTCGATGACTTTGGCAAGAAAGGGGAGGAGCGAGATGGGGCCGAAGTTCTTGAGGTCCGTGGGGTCTGCGGTAGGTTTCTTCAGGAGGGCGCTGAGCTCGGCATGTTTCCAGCTCTCCGGGAAGGTGGCAGATGCGAAGGAGTTGTTAATGATGTCCCGGAGTTGGGGTGCGATGATGGAGTTTGCTTTGTTGAAGATGTGGTGAGGACAGGGGTCAGTTGGGGAGCCGGAGAGGATGGTGTTCATCGTGCAGGTGGTGTCTTCGGTGGTGACCGGGGTCCAGTTGCACAGGGTGGTGGTGGGGGGTGCTGGTTCGGTGGTTGGGTGCGTGGTCTGTGCGCCGGAGCTGTTGTGTATTTCAGCAATCTTGCGGTGAAAGAACGAGGCGAGTGAGTCGCAGAGGTCTTGCGAGGGTGTGATCTCGTTGTTGCAGGCGCTGGGGTTGGAGAGCTCTTTAACGATGCTGAAGAGTTCCTTGCTGTTGTGGGTGTTGTTGTCCAGCCGTTCTTTGAATGTTGTCCTTTTGGTGGTGTGGATCAGCTGGTGGTGTTTGTGGGTGGCATTCTTGAGGGCTGTCATGTTCTCTGTTGTCTGGTCGTGGCGCCTGGCTTTCTCGAGGGTGCGGCCGGTTTTCTAGGAGTTTTTGAGGTCGTTGGTGATCCACGAAGCTTTCTTGCTGCCGTGTCTGCTGGGAGGGTTCTTCAGTGGCGCGAGGTCATCGGCGCAGTTGGTGAGCCACTGTGTGAGGTTGCGGACTGCTTCGTTGTGGTCCCTCGTGTTGGTGGGAGGGTTCTGGCTGAGGGAGGTGGTGAGATGGTCGGCAGTGATCTTGCTCCAGGTTCTGCAGGGAACCTGTTGCGGGTGGTGGTGGGTCGTGGTTCTCCTGAAGTTGAAGTGGACGCAGCTGTGATCTGTCCAGTGTAGTCCGGTGGAGTGGCTGAAGGAGATGTGCTTGCTGGAGGAGAAGATGGAGTCAAGCGTGTGACCCGCATAGTGGGTGGGGGTGTTCACCAGTTGCTTGAGTCCGAGGTTGGTGAGGTTGTCCACGAGGGCGGTGGTGTTGCTGTCATTGTTGTTCTCCAGGTGGAAGTTGAGGTCCCCTCTAGGAGGATGTAGTCTGAGGAGGTAAGGGCGTGCTGGCTGATGAAGTCTGCGATGGTTTCGCTAAATTGTATGCGTGGTCCCGGGGATCTGTAGATGAGAGTGCCTCTGAGGGTGGACTTGGGGTCGGTGTGTATCTGAAAGTGGAGGTGCTCGGCGGCGGTGATGGTGTCGTCGGAGTTGGTCGTTATTCGGATGGGGTTTCTGTGGACGATGGCGATGCCTCCTCCCGTTTGGTTCAAGCGGTCCTTCCGGGTGATCTTGTAGCCGTCCGGGATGGCTATGGCGATGTCGGGGGCTGAGGAGGCGTTCATCCAGGTTTCTGTGAGGAAGGCGACGTCTGGTGATGTTGTGTTGAGGAGGTTCCAGAGTTCGACGGAGTGTCCGTGGACGGAGCGGGTGTTGAGCAGGATGCACTTGAGGTGACTGTTGCTGGTGTCTGGCTTGGCGGGGAGTGGTGCAGGTTCGGAGGCAGGTGAATTTGCAGGATTGGCAGGTGTAGGGTCCATGGGTGCGTTTCGGGTGGCTCGGTAGCAGGCGGGGTTCCTGGGAGAAAAGAGGCAGCACCTCGCAGACCGCCAGTAAGATGCATTTTGAGGTGGGGGCGGAGCCTTCCATAAGTTGTGGTAAGGCCTTATGAGGTTCCTTGTCGTTTCAGTAAACCGCTTTTAATAGCAATTCCTGGGGTTCTCTTAGCAGGCGAATTGAATTTTGCCTTGAGCTCCAGGAACTCTGGCACCGCCCCTATCTGGAGCTGGGTGCGGAATGTCTGTGGGTCTGATGGGAAGCAAGGAAGTATGAATGAAGGTGTGAATGGTGTGAATGCCCAGTAGCAAAGGTCAAAACCTTGGCGTGGTGCTACTGCTCACAAGTTTACCCATTAACTTGTGCTAATTTGACCTGTTTTGGATGAAAGGGGTGTGCACTGTTTTCTTCCTGTTCTGTGCCTTGTTCCTGGATGCTTTCTTCCTGTCTTTTCTCTACTGCTTCCTGGAGTGTTATCAGCATTTCCCAACAATCCCTTGTGATGTCATCTACTACATCACACCCTTGGCTTTATGACATCATTCACCTCTCAGCTGTGTATAGAGGCGTGGTCAGGGATGGCTGCAGGGTAAGTGCAGTCTGGACGGGGCTATGATGGTGGGAAAGAGGTGTGAATGAGGGACTTGGGGCACCGAGCTAACATCAGACTCACAGGATGGCCGCAGCAGCTCTGCTTCTCGAGGCCTCTGCCATGTGTTGTTTGATCGTTCAGTGGGAGAAACCAGGCAGCACCTCGCAGACCGCCAGTGAGATGCACTTTGAGGTGGGGCGGAGCTTCCATAAGGTGTGGTAAGGCCTTATGAGGTTCCTTGTTATTGTACCAAACAGCTTTTAATAGCAATTTCTGGGGTTCTCCTTCAGGCGAATTGAATTTTGCCTTGAGCTCCAGGAACTCTGGCACCGCCCCTATCTGGATCTGGGTGCGGAATGTCTGTGGGTCTGATGGCAAGCAAGGTAGTATGAATGAAGGGGTGAATGGTGTGAATGCCCAGTAGCAAAGGTCAAAACCTTGGCGTGGTGCTACTGCTCACAAGTTTACCCATGAACTTGTGCTAATTTGACCTGCCTTGGATGAAATGGGCGTGCACTGTCTTTATCCTGTTCTGTGTCTTGTTCCTAGCTGCTTTATTCCTGCTTTTTTCTTTTCTCAGTTTTAAATCTACATCTCACCTCATTCTCCTTACACTTTCTTTCATTCCTTCCATGTTTAATTCTTCTGTGGGCTTTGTGTTTCATATTTTATTAGTCTTAATTTTGTTCTTTTATCTCATTGCCTTCCCAGGCTCCTCATTGCTTTTCTTCTTTCTAAAGTTGATTCTCGGACTTTCTCTTGTCCAGAATATCTTTTCTCATTCCTTCGTCCATACTTTATCTTTCTCTTTTGTTTCTTCGCCATTCTTTACAATGTCTTTACTTCATTTTTTAATTTCTTTATCTTGCATTTTTACTTTCATCATGTTATTTTCCCTGCTCCTCATGTCTTTTCTTTTCCTCACTTTATTCGCTGCTGTTTTGTTTCTCATCTTACTCTGCCATTCTTTTATTTCTTACTTGATTTTGTTTGTTGGTGCAATTCCCAAGTTGTTTTGTTTGTTCTCGATTTTAGTTTTTACAAAATGCACAAAGATGATATGATAGGGCATCGGGCCATCCATAGTGACGCTGCAGCCCCAGGAGGATGGGGGAAGGGGTGGGCCAGACCGTCATGCGCAGTAGCCTTTCTCCAACCCTTAGCTGTGTTGTACAGCCAGGTGGAGAACCAACACAGACTCCCAGTTCCTGTCTGGGGGCCGAACCAGGAAACAGTATTCCCAGAGTGAGAAAAGCCCTGGGATTGGCATCTGGGATCCTGCCCAGTGGGCAGCAGTTTCTGACGTCAGGAAAAAGAGTTTCGGGAGCACTTGGGCAGCAGTCAGAGCAGGTAAGTGCAATTTTATATATTTTTTATTCTGTCTTCCGTGATGTTTTTGGTTTGTATTCGCCCTCTCCCGCTTCACCACTTTGCAATGGGAGCAGCCGCTACTTCGATATTCGAGTGCCTAGAATTCCTTCAGCGTGTCTCATCAGTTCAATAGTTGTACTATATAAACATTTATTTGAAAGAAACACACATTTCAGACAACCCTCACATATCTCAGACCTACCACAAACCCAGAACTCATGGTTGTTGCATGAGGGAGTGGGTAGTACACATTACTTGTCCACAATAAGTTTTACCGCGTATTTCTAAAGACTCCCAAATGGTTAACACTTTTAACAGAAGTAGGCGATACATTGATATCGCTGCTGGTGAGGCTGATGTAAAGGCAAGTGAGGAAGCGACCCAGTGTTTGATGAGAAACCGTCTGTTGCAGGCGCTTTAACATAAGCTAGGCACTATATATAATTGATACCGGAGTCAAGCATATCTATAGGGTAATGTCTGAAATACTTACAGCATTGGTGTTTACTAAAACTTTGCTGCTGAGACGTTTTTTGTATTTTTCTACAACTGGAGGGGTTTGACTCTACACGTCATTCACCACAGAAGCACACCTTAAGCTAGACGCATAAAATACCTTGCAGGCGTAACACAAACTGCTACCAAGCAACAACAGATATACATGGACGCCAACTCACCAAAATGCCAGGGGTAGCGGAAGTGACATTACATGCCCTTTGACACCCACTTTCACTCACACACACATACTTACACATTAGGGTGATAAAGAATTGACAGAAAATAAAGAGTTGAGCCCAAGCTGTCCCTGTGTTCCTGGCACTGAATTTGCCACCTCCGAGGCCAGGGGTCGCAAAGGCAGTGCCAGGGGTAGCAAAGGGCAAGCCATTGGTCGCAGCTTCGACCCTTAAATGACGCCCATGATGATATACAGTTTAATGGTGCATTGTGGGTGATTTTGGTGGGAGAAACGTTCCCACTTTCCTGGTACTTTCAGTGGCTGTTGCCCCTGGAGTGAAGGCCTGGAGACCTGCAGGATACAAGCGGCTGCTGGTGGGGCATGTGTAGTGCCTGCTCCAGCTGTCAAGGTGCATTACCCTGGCAACACATTTCATGTGTCTCTGAGTTCAGGAAATAGGAAAAAGAAACTGGGCAAAAGTAGCTAGGAAAGATCCTGTGCTCAAAAGGGGAGCAGCAGAGAGACACGGAAAGAAAGGCTCCGCTTTCATAAGATCAAAAAAATGTTGAAAGGCAAGCACCTGTCCATAGAGGTGACAATCTCTGGGAGGAGCTTCTTGGCACTACAAGTACCTTAAACGTAAAAAGAGGCCTGGGCAGTAAACCGTGGAGCTACACCCCCACCCACAACCCCAATGCCTCCCCCATGGATCAAATTACGCATGTAGTCAATTAAGGTGATAAATGGGAGAAAAAATGTCCCTAGAACTATAGATATCCATTTGCAGTAAAGTGCCTGGTAATTTCGTGTCTACGTCATCTTTCTCCATTCTGGAAACAGAGGCTCGTCATTGCATGTTGCAGGGGTGCCATAACCAGCTGGAATCAGTAATTTTACCAAGCAACTGGTACCCAGGCACATGGTCTACTGTGACGCTCATCTTGAGATCCACTGATGCCTATTCTAGCTTGGGGGCCATTAATGCCTGTTAGAGCTTGGGGTCCATTAATGCCATTTAGAGCCTGTGGACCATTGATGCCTGTTAGAGCCTGTGGACCATTAATGCCTGTTAGAGTCTGTGGACCATTGATGCATATTATCGAATGAAGGCAGTTGTTACCTGTTACACCTTGAGACCCATTGATGCTGATTACAGCTGAAATCACATTAATGTCTGTTACTACTTGGGGCTGATTGATGCCCAGAGCTGCTTGGGGCCAATGAGGCCTTTGAGCGTGTCACGGGCTCGGGGCCTAATAACGGCAATTACAGCTTGGGACCTACTGCAACCTGTTACAGATCGCTGCCCATTTGATTCATATTAAAGCTTCTGACCCACTGATGCCTGCCACAACTCACTGCCCATTGACAGATACATGTTACATCTTGGGACCCACTCCGGCCTGTTACAAATCGTTGCCCTCAGATACATATTAAATAATGGGACCCACTTCGGCCTGCCACAGCTCGCTGCCCATCGATAGATGTTACATCTTGGGACCCCCTTCGGCCTGCTGCAGCTCGCTGCCCACTGATGGATGTTACAGCTTGGGACCCCCTGTGACCTGTTACAGCCTGCTTCTCATTGATTCATGTTACCTGAATTCTAATGCATCCACTTCAGGGTCCTGTGTTCGACCTCATGGTCACATGCTCAAATCTTGGTGGGTCCACTCAGCCTTGGTGGGTCCAAGCCTTTCATCCATCTGAGGTCGATAAAATGAGTACCATTGAGTTGGGTAACAATAAATATCTGTTATTCAGTGCCAAGATACCTCTGGGTGAACATGCGCTTTACAAATACTCATGTTATGTTACCTCTTGGAACCCACTGAGACCTGTTACAGTTCACTGCCCATTGATTCATGTTACCTCTCGGGACATACTGAGACCTGTTACAGCTCGCTGCCCATTTATACATACTACAACTTGGGCCCACTGCAGCCTGTTACAGCTTGCTGCCCATTGCTTCATGATACATCTTGGGACCCACTGAGACGTTATATGTCGCTGCCCATTGGTACGTATTACAGCCTGGGATCCACTGAGACTTGTTACTGCTCGCTGCCCATTGATACATATTACAGCCTGGGATCCACTGAGACCGGTTACAGCTCGCAGCCCATTGATACATATTACAGCCTGGGATCCACTGAGACCTGTTACAGCTCGCTGTCCATTGATACATATTACAGCCTGGGATCCACTGAGACCGGTTACTGCTCGCTGCCCATTGATACATATTACAGTCTGGGATCCACTGAGACCGGTTACAGCTCGCACCCCATTGATACATATTACAGCCTGGGATCCACTGAGACCGGTTACAGCTCGCTGCCCATTGATACATATTACAGCCTGGGATCCACTGCAGCCTGTTACAGCTCGCTGCCCATTGATATATATTACAGCCTGGGATCCACTGAGACCGGTTACAGCTCGCTGCCCATTGCTACATATTACAGCCTGGGATCCACCGAGACCGGTTACAGCTCGCTGCCCATTGCTACATGATACATCTTGAGACCCACTGAGACGTTATATGCCGCTGCCCAGTGATACGTATCACAGCTGGGGACCCACTGAGACCTGCACAGGTCGCTGCCCAGTGATACGTATTACAGCTGGGGACCCACTGAGACGTTATATGCCGCTGCCCATTGATACGTATCACAGCTGGGGACCCACTGAGAGCTGCACAGGTCGCTGCCCAGTGATACGTATTACAGCTGGGGACCCACTGAGACGTTATATGCCGCTGCCCAGTGATACGTATTACAGCTCGGGACCCACTGAGACCTGCTACAGGTCGCTGCCCATTGGTTCATGTTACAGCTTGCTATCCAATGAGACGGATGTACCATGTTACAACGCATACTATTACAACTACCTACCGTTACAACGCGACCATTACAACGCATACCATTACAACGCATAGCGCTTTGAGGTGCTGGATAGTGGTAAGTATAATTTACTATTCTAACTCCAGTCCCCGTGGACCCTAGGGAAGGTGTTGGATAGTAAATTATACTTATTCCCTATCCTAGAGCGCCCCCCAGCGCAATGCGTTGTAATGGTATGCGTTGTAAAAGTCGCGTTGTAATGGTAGTAACGAATGCGTTGTAACAGGTGTATACCAATGAGACACTGAGATTGAGAGGCCACACACAGATTAACAAAAAACATGCGACATCAAGTCCACTATCAAGAACAATTCCATAATTATAGACAAATATTCTTAAGGAGATCTTTTGGTATTTATTTTTTCTTTTTTCTGATCTTGGTTACAAATGGATGCAGCCAACGTGTTTCACCTCAAACAAGATCTTCTTAAGGCTTTAAAAATTCAAATGTTGAGGTGAAGCTGTAGCTGTGTAGGGGGAGTCCTACCAAGGTTCCAGGTCTTTCACTACCCGCTGTATGATTTCAGCCTGAAATTTGGGAAGTCCACCATGATACTCAAACCGGATATTTTAAGATCAGTACATTCAAGTGTCTATGTTCCAGAAATATGAATCCCAGCGCTACCAGTGCTCTGTTTGGCAGCGTCGTCTAGCCTGCCGCATCTGTGTGTACTTGCTACCCATCGATACATGTTATAGCTTGAGATCCACTGAGACATGTTACAGCTCGCTGCCTGTTGATACATGTTACAGCTCGGGATCCACTGAGACCTGTTACTGCTCGCTGCCCATTGATACATATTACAGCCTGGGATCCACTGAGACATGTTACAGCTCGCTGCCTGTTGATACATGTTACAGCCTGGGATCCACTGAGACTTGTTACTGCTCGCTGCCCATTGATACATATTACAGTCTGGGATCCATTGAGACCGGTTACAGCTCGGTGCCCATTGATATATATTACAGCCTGGGATCCACTGAGACCGGTTACAGCTCGCTGCCCATTGATACATATTACAGTCTGGGATCCATTGAGACCGGTTACAGCTCGCTGCCCATTGATATATATTACAGCCTGGGATCCACTGAGACCGGTTACAGCTCGCTGCCCATTGATACATATTACAGCTTCAGATCCACTGAGACTTGTTACTGCTCGCTGCCCATTGATACATATTACAGCCTGGGATCCACTGAGACCGGTTACAGCTCGCTGTCCATTGATATATATTACAGCCTGGGATCCACTGAGACCGGTTACAGCTCGCTGCCCATTGATACATATTACAGCTTCAGATCCACTGAGACTTGTGTTATCCTCTCCGTCCTCAGGATCAGCTTGTGGTACAAGTAGGCCACCTCCAGATCTATCCAAGCCCAGAATGCTATAATAGCCGTGGGCTAAAGAAGGATCAGGTGAGGGCAAAAATAATAAACAGGGAGGATAGGATGGGGACAGCAGGGAGGGAGAGCTGCGAAGACAGAAACAAACAAGGGATTGGTGTCAATTCTATAAGTATACACTATCGGCACAATACCACTCAGACTATATCCTGCTATACCTGTATGCAGAAAGCTGACCGCCTGAACTCAGAAGATGCCTCTCTATACTGAGATTACGTAAATCAGCCTGTTCTTGCGTTCCCCTGTAAATATAAAACACGATAGTAAAACACCCCCCTATGACCCTGCACTAGTGAGTACTGATATGAGGGAAAGAAAACAACACTACGTACCCTACTCTTGCTCTTCAGAGCCCTGAAGAAACGTGTATCAAAGTCTACGGATAGTAGCAGGTAAGCAGTTATACAAGTACTCTCCCAAAGTAAAAGTAAGGGTTACGTCACCCACAAACACTGGAGACAAGGGTTACCTGTATGCCATTGAAGTCCGATGAGGTAATCTCGATGTCCCAGAAAAGGAATATGATAATGAAGACCCTCTGCAATAGCCGGTGCAAGAAGGCTGTCCAACAGAGGGTCTTAGAACTAAAGATAAACAACGGTTTCCTCCGCAATAGCCGGGGCAAGAAGGCTCGCCAACGGAGGAAACGGGAAGAAGCCAAACAAAGCGTGTACTCCGCAAGAGCCCGAGCACTGGGGGGGGGGGGGGGGGTGAGCTCACCAACGGAGACACGATCCTAACACCAGGGAAACTCTCTATCTATCCTCCGCAATAGCCGATGACAAGGCTCGCCAACGGAGGACAGAACGGAAGAAAACAATGCCAAAAAACAGCAACCGTCCTCCGCAATAGCCGAAGACAAGGCTCTACAACGGAGGACAGGAATGACGAAGCAGCGTCGGAAATGAACACAACAACCTGCAAATGCTTCCCCAACAGATCAGAACACACCTCACAGAAGAGTCGCCAGGAACGCAATGGGAACACGAACCGGAATATCCGACGCCGGCTCCAGGAAGTGGCGTCTATTTATGCTACGCCTCTCTGCCGCTAAGCCCTCTGGCTAATGTAGTTTCTTCCACTGCGGAGCTCGTTGTTCTTGGAGGCGCGACGAAACTTGACAACTTGTTACTGCTCGCTGCCCATTGATACATATTACAGCCTGGGATCCACTGAGACCGGTTACAGCTCGCAGCCCATTGATACATGTTATAGCTGGGGACCCACTGAGACGTGTTACAGCTCGCTGCCTGTTGATACATGTTACAGCTCGGGACCCACTGAGACCTGCACAGCTCGCTGCCTGTTGATACATGTTACAGCTCGGGACCCACTGAGACCTGCACAGCTCGCTGCCTGTTGATACATATTACAGCCTGGGATCCACTGAGACCTGTCACTGCTCGCTGCCCATTGATACATATTACAGCCTGGGATCCACTGAGACTTGTTACTGCTCGCTGCCCATTGATATATATTACAGCCTGGGATCCACTGAGACCGGTTACAGCTCGCTGCCCATTGATACATATTACAGCTTCAGATCCACTGAGACTTGTTACAGCTCGCTGCCCATTGATACATATTACAGCCTGGGATCCACTGAGACCGGTTACAGCTTTCTATCCATTGATACATATTACAGCTTCTTACACCGTGCAGCCTGTTTCAGCTCGCTGCCCATTGATACATATTACAGCCTGGGATCCACTGAGATCGGTTACAGCTCGCAGCCCATTGATACATATTACAGTTTGGGATCCACTGTAACCGGTTACAGCTCGCTTCCCATTGATACATATTACAGCCTGGGATCCACTGAGACCTGTTACTGCTCGCTGCCCATTGATACATATTACAGCCTGGGATCCACTGAGACCTGTTACTGCTCGCTGCCCATTGATACATATTACAGCCTGGGATCCACTGAGACCTGTTACAGCTCGCTGCCCATTGATACATATTACAGCCTGGGATCCACTGAGACCTGTTACAGCTCGCTGCCCATTGATACATATTACAGCTTGGGATCCACTGAGACCTGTTACAGCTCGCTGTCCATTGATATATATTACAGCTTCTTACACCATGCAGCCTGTTTCAGCTCGCTGTCCATTGATACATATTACAGTCTGGGATCCATTGAGACCGGTTACAGCTCGCAGCCCATTGATACATATTACAGCCTGGGATCCACTGAGACCTGTTACTGCTCGCTGCCCATTGATATATATTACAGCCTGGGATCCACTGAGACCGGTTACAGCTCGCTGCCCATTGATACATATTACAGCCTGGGATCCACTGAGACCGGTTACAGCTCGCAGCCCATTGATACATATTACAGCCTGGGATTCACTGAGACCTGTTACTGCTCGCTGCCCATTGATACATATTACAGCTTCAGATCCACTGAGACTTGTTACAGCTCACTGCCCATTGATACATATTACAGCTTGGGATCCACTGAGACCTGTTACTGCTCGCTGCCCATTGATACATATTACAGCTTCTTACACCGTGCAGCCTGTTTCAGCTCGCTGCCCATTGATACATATTACAGCCTGGGATCCACTGAGATCGGTTACAGCTCGCAGCCCATTGATACATATTACAGTCTGGGATCCATTGAGACCGGTAACAGCTCGCAGCCCATTGATACATATTACAGCCTGGGATCCACTGAGACCTGTTACTGCTCGCTGCCCATTGATACATATTAGAGCCTGGGATCCACTGAGACCTGTTACTGCTCGCTGCCCATTGATACATATTACTGCTTGGGATCCACTGAGACCTGTTACAGCTCGCTGTCCATTGATATATATTACAGCTTCTTACACCGTGCAGCCTGTTTCAGCTCGCTGTCCATTGATACATATTACAGCCTGGGATCCATTGAGACCGGTTACAGCTCGCAGCCCATTGATACATATTACAGTCTGGGATCCATTGAGACCGGTTACAGCTCGCAGCCCATTGATACATATTACAGCCTGGGATCCACTGAGACCTGTTACTGCTCGCTGTCCATTGATACATATTACAGCCTGGGATCCACTGAGACCTGTTACAGCTCACTGCCCATTGATACATATTACAGATTCTTACACCGTGCAGCCTGTTTCAGCTCGCTGTCCATTGATACATATTACAGTCTGGGATCCATTGAGACCGGTTACAGCTCGCAGCCCATTGATACATATTACAGCCTGGGATCCACTGAGACCTGTTACTGCTCGCTGCCCATTGATACATATTACAGCTTGGGATCCACTGAGACCTGTTACAGCTCACTGCCCATTGATACATATTACAGCTTCTTACACCGTGCAGCCTGTTTCAGCTCGCTGTCCATTGATACATATTACAGCCTGGGATCCACTGAGACCGGTTATAGCTCGCTGTCCATTGATACATATTACAGCCTGGGATCCACTGAGACCTGTTACTGCTCACTGCCCATTGATACATATTACAGCATAGGATCCACTGAGACTTGTTACAGCTTTCTATCCATTGATACATATTACAGCCTGGGATCCACTGAGATCGGTTACAGCTCGTTGCCCATTGATACATATTACAGTCTGGGATCCATTGAGACCGGTTACAGCTCGCAGCCCATTGATACATATTACAGCCTGGGATCCACTGAGACCTGTTACTGCTCGCTGCCCATTGATACATATTACAGCTTGGGATCCACTGAGACCTGTTACAGCTCGCTGTCCATTGATATATATTACAGCTTCTTACACCGTGCAGCCTGTTTCAGCTCGCTGCCCATTGATACATATTACAGCCTAGGATCCACTGAGACTTGTTACTGCTCGCTGTCCATTTATACATATTACAGCCTGGGATCCACTGAGACCTGTTACGGCTCACTGCCCATTGATACATATTACAGCATAGGATCCACTGAGACTTGTTACAGCTTTCTATCCATTGATACATATTACAGCCTGGGAGCCACTGAGACCTGTTACAGCTTCGTACCCACTGCGGCCCGTTACAGCTCGCTGCCCATTGATACATATTACAGCCTGGGATCCACTGAGACCTGTTACTGCTCGCTGCCCATTGATACATATTACAGCCTGGGATCCACTGAGACCGGTTACAGCTCGCTGTCCATTGATACATATTACAGCGTCTTACACCGTGCAGCCTGTTTCAGCTCGTTGCCCATTGATATATATTACAGCCTGGGATCCACTGAGACCGGTTACAGCTCGCTGCCCATTGATACATATTACAGCCTGGGATCCACTGAGACCGGTTACAGCTCGCTGCCCATTGATACATATTACAGTCTGGGATCCATTGAGACCGGTTAAGGCTCGCACCCCATTGATACATATTACAGCCTGGGATCCACTGAGAACTGTTACTGCTCGCTGTCCTTTGATACATATTACAGCCTGGGATCCACTGAGACCTGTTACAGCTTGCTACCCATTGATACATATTACAGCCTGGGATCCACTGAGACCGGTTACAGCTCGCTGCCCATTTACATATGCGACAGCTTCCTTGCGAGAGATACGGACGTATACCAGGAGACGCACTATGCTTACCGCCATCCTGTGATTGAGAACAGGCAGACCTCCATTATTAATATTATTCTGAGTTCAGGCATACTAAACTCAAATTTCTACTATGTTCCCTGAGTCTGTTAGGAATGTAGAATGTAACAATTCCACAGCCCATTCTGGCCTATGAGAACAGGTAGCCTTACAATAGTGAAAAACGAAAATTGCTGTAATTCACTATTAGGACATGCCACACACATCAGGGCTTGTCCTACCTTATGCTTACAATGCACCCTGCCCTTGGGCCTACCATAGGGGTAACTAATATGAAGTTAAGGGAAGGTTTAGGGACTGGCAAGTGGGTGCACTTGCCCAATCAGCATGACAGTAACAGACTGCATGCAGGTTCTACATCAGCAGACCTTAGACACATTTTACAGGGCTGCTTCTGTGGGTGGCACAACCAGTGCTGCAGGCCCACTAGCAGCATTTGGATTTACATGCCCTGGGTACTCCTGGTGCACTTTACTGGGGTCTGCCAGTCAACCAAATAAGTCAATCATGGAAACAATCAACATGTACACTTTATACAGGGAGCACTTGCACTGTGGCACTGATTGGCAGTGGCACAGTGCTCTGAGCAGCTAACATCAGCAAAACACATGAGGCAACAGTAACAAAAATGGAAGGGAGACCCACGCCAATGGTGCCAGGTCTAACAAGTGTCCCCTCCAGCTGAAATGTGGAGAGAACTACTCTACCCCAGGGAGTTCTCATCACTAAGGTGGAAAAATCTGGACAGACCGTCAGCATTGGCGTGATCTGTACCAGGGCAATATTCCACCGTGAATCCCATACCCTGCAGGGAAATGGACCACCTCAACAGCTTTGGATTCTCACCCCTCATTTGTATCAACCATCTGAGGGGGTTGTGGTCTATCTGAACCCAGAAGTGAGTCCCAAACAGGTAGGGTCTTAGCTTCTTCAGTGCCCAGACCACAGCAAAAGCCTCACGCTCAATTGCACTCCACCTCTGTTCCCTTGGAAGTAACCTCCTACTGATGAAGGCTAAGGGTTGGTCAAAGCCCTCCTCAGTCATCTGTGAGAGAACAGCCCCTACAGCATGCTCTGAAGCGTCTGTCTGCACAAGGAACTCTTTGGAGAAGTTGGTTGCCAGGAGCACGGGCGCCGTGCACATAGCAGTTTTCAGGGTCTCAAACGCTTTCTGACAGGTGTCAGTCCAAATCACTTGATTGGGCTGCTTCTTGGAAGTCAGCTCTGTCAAGGGTGCAACAATGTTGTCATAACCCTTGACAAACCTCCTGTAGTACCCTGCGAGTCTTAAAAAGGCCCTCATCTCTGTCTCGGTCTTTGGGGGTTCCCACGCCAGGATGGTTTCAATCTTGGGTTGGAGGGGCGTCACCTGGCCGCTCCCCACTTGATGTCCCAAGTACACATGGGAACCCTGCCCGATCAGGCACTTACTCGCCTTGATCGTGAGGCCTGCCTTGCGCAGGGCCAGCAACACTTCCCAGAGGTGGCGCAGATGTTCTTCCCATGTGACACTGAACACTGCGATGTAATCCAGGTAGGCGGCACTGAACTCATCCAGCCCAACCAACACCTGGTTGACCAACCTCTGAAAGGTGGCAGGGGCATTCTTCTTCCCAAATGGCATAACCTGGAACTGGAAATGACCATCTGGTGTGGAGAACGCTGACCTCTCTTTGGCCCCATCAGTCAGGGCGATCTGCCAGTACCCAGACGTAAAGTCAAACGTGCTCAGGTACCGTGCAGCCCCTAACCGATCGATGAGCTAATCAGCTCTGGAGATGGGGTGAGCGTCAGTCTTCGTGACTGAATTGAGTCCTCTGTAGTCTACACAGAACCGGAGTTCGGGTGTGGCACCCGGCGCTGCAGCCTTCGGGACCAAGACTACTGGACTGGCCCAAGGACTGATGGAGGGCTCAATCACCCCAAGAGCAAGAATCTTTGAGACCTCCTCTTTCATGCAGGCGCCGACCCTGTCAGTCACCCTGTAAGCCTTGTGCTTCATAGGTAAACTGTCTCCTGTATCCATGTTGGATTTGGCCTTTCTGGCAGGTTCACCAGTGAACTTTTTGCGTTTTAATGTTACATCATTATAGTGATTTCTGGTCTTTGCGCACTTTAGCACTGTGGCGCAGTGTAAAGTGCGTGCGCTCTCTGAGTGCGTGTGTGAGATTGGCCTGCCCTCCCATAGGAATGCATGGGGGATATGTGTGTCCATGGTAATTCCTGATGCGTGGGGAGTGAAAGGCTGAGTTTGGTATGTGCGGACTCGTGTGATTAAATGCTGCGCGATGATGTGTGCGGCCATAATGTGTATAGTGTGGAAGTGCCACTTCTAGAAGTTGGCCTGCCTGTGCAGTAAATGTGAATTGAATGTCTGGCTTGTGATTGGCTGGAGCTGGCTGGTGTGCCTGGCTCCAGGAGTCAGGATGGGTCTGCCCCGGTGGTGAATGGGGAGATCTGCATGTTGATGGCAGGGAGGGGCTGCACATGGGACCTGAATAGGGCTGCGCTTTCCCTCCACAATGCTGGCTCCGCCCCCTGTGGTGCGACTGATGACCCTAGCCTGTCCTGTGAATGGGAAGAGGGGCTGAGCAAAAAAAAGTGCTCCAGAACCAGCTGCGTCTGGTTTTCCCCCCACCCATCACCCTAGAGACAAAGGGATTTTGTGTGACCTCATGTTCAATGTTCTTGTTTTCCTGACTAGAATCTACCAGGGGCGTGCTACTGCTGGGGCCCAGGGGAAGGCTTGCCTCCCTGGGCCCTGCCCAGCCCCTGGATTGCTGATGGACTTCTTGTGGACTCTTCTTCCTGGCCCTGGAAGCCTTGTCCTGTGATGTCCTGCATGTTGCTGGGCCCTTTTATTTCCGGGGGTTCATTCCTTGGGGGCCTGGTGGTCTCTGTGGCCCCCCAGCACCTGGTGAGCGCTTTATTCTGCATTTATAGGCGGAGCGCTGTTGTATTCCCTCTGGGGGAAGCGCTCCTGCCCTTGTGTACCTCGCAGGTGCCCACCTTGTGTTTTGCCCGTATTTAGATTTAACTAAGCGCGGGTGCACACCCCGCTATTTACTTTTTCTATGAGGGAGCCTACCCCTCATTATAGCCCCCGACACGAGAAGGCGCCGCCGCAGCAAAACCGGAAGCAGGCCCGCGCCCGCCTGACTGTAGGCGGGGCCTGGATTGACTCACTTCCACTTCCCCCCGGCCTGGTGGAAGACATGCCTGCTTTGCCAGTCTCCCGTAGGGAGAAGGAGACCGGGGATGCTGCCCGCGAAGGAAAAGCTGCCCGGAGCCTCAAGGTCTCTACACGAAATCCCGGCCCTTGAGGAAAGAGGACCGGGTAAGGCATGGCGCCTTTGCGAAGGCAGGGCTCCCAGAAACGAGGGAGAGCCCCGCAGGTGTCACCGAGAGTTCCAGAGAAGCGGAGGGGCTCGAGGCACATTGCCGGTGCCTGCCCCACCGCCCAATGAAGAGAGCCTCCCCACGTGCCGAGAGCCGGTAAGTTGAGACGGCTGGGGCGGGGGGGGGGAGGGAGGCCACATGTGCTCCCCAGGCGCCAGAGTGGTGCCCTTCTTCAGAGCGGCCCCAGATGGCAGCTGGCCGCTCCACCAATGGCTCTTTGGTATTTTTAAGGGTCCGTGGGGTTCCCGGGGGCCCGTGTCCCCCAGAGCCATGCGTGGCTCCAACGAGGCCCTCAATGATCCCAAGAGCCCCAGTGGGGGTCCCGACGACCAGAGTGGCCCGTGTTCTTACCCCTGAGGGCACCCGTTGTCCTAGAGCCAGAGGGCTCCACCGTTGGGGGCCAGTTCTTTTTCTGGATTGTGCATAATTAGTTTAGGAGCTCCAAGGGGCATAGGTGATTCCAGAGCCTAGAGGGCTTCACCGTATGCGCAACATGTATTTCTAGAGTCAGAGGGCTCCAACAGTTGGCACAGTTTTGTTCTGAAGGGCTAGGGAGGGCCCCTGTCGCAGTTTTGAGATCCCAGCTGCCCAGCAAGTACTGGGAAGCTGCACCATTTAGGTTTTCCTTCCTAGGGACATGTACTTTGGACTCAGGAGTGAGTCGTACTCCTTCATCCCTACTTTGGCCTTCCCCAGCTGCGCAGCACTTAGTGCCAGCTGCAGCGTTTAGGCCCTGTTCTTGTCCTCAGCTGCCCAGCAAGTAGTGGGCAGCTGCTAGATTTAGGTTTTGGCGCAGTGGCGCAACCTGGACTTTAATGTGATTTCTGTGCTAAATGTGATTTATGTGCTTCTTAGGGTGCTAGGAAATGTACTGTGTGTAGAATGTTTTGCGCACCCTGTTCTGATACCTCTTTACATATGTTTATGCTTAGGAGGTTGTTTTACCTAGTATAGGTTCTACTAGGGAGTTCATGGTTTCCTGCGTGATATTTGCCTAAAGTGTTTAGGATTGCGTAGGTGGTACTTACCTTTTACCAGTGGTTACTGGTTGTGTGCTACATTTGTTATTTGGTGCCACAGTTATTATATGTGCTAAGTGTTATTCCTACAAAGTGCTAATTCTACCAGGTACTAGTTCTAAAAGTGCTTATTCCTGACAGTGGCCCACGTAGCCCTGTCCCAAGTACAGAATCCCCTGTAAATTCTGCCTGTTCCTATGGCACATTGTAAAGTGTGTGTTTCTTATCTAATGTGTTTGGTATAATACAAAGGCTATTTTTACATATAACCTTGTGTGGAGCTCCTTTTGTGGGGTGCCTAGGATGTTGTTGCTGGTGGGTGTTTGCGCAAATACTTAACTTACATTGCCTCCGGGATAAGCCTTACTGCTCGTGGCACGTTACCTAGAGGGCGAGCAGGTGTTATCTTTGGCGTGGAACTCCCTTGCCCTGACTAGAGTGGTGGTTTCTGCCTGGCTTTGGCGCAAGCCTTAACCAACCGGAAATCCCATTTCTAACATTGGTGGCAGCGAAAGGGATCCGGATTTGTGTTTCCGCAGTACCACAGCGACAACTGGCTCCACTACAAAACTCCGCATTTTAGATAGTCACATGTAAGGGGATTATTGTTTTTAAGTTTGTTCTAAATGTCATTTCTTTGGAAATGTGTTTCTTGTGCACTATGAGTTAGGTGTCCCTAGCTCGGGAGGGTAGACCATCCCCTAAGTGCAGTATGAATTTTCTGGGTTCACCAGTCAGGGTGGGATCCAGTGGTGGCAGCTGAAATGTGTCCAGTGCATGTGTTCCCCGTCCCGTTCCTGGAGTAATGGTACCTGTGTCTCTTGTGGTCAGGTTGAGAAATCAGGGGCGGTAGAAACTGTCTCACCGGTCTGGGGTGGGGGGGTGGATGAATGGTGTGTTGCACTGGACGTGAGTGTGAGTTCTCTGAGATAGGGAACTTGCTGAATAATTGGTTGTGAGTTCTCTGAGATAAGGAGTTTGCTGAATAATTGCGTGTGAGTTCTCTGAGATAGGGAGCTTGCTGTGTCTGGAAAACGTGGAACATCTGTAAACAGGGTTTCAGTAGTTCTGGTGTCTGGCAGTAACGCTCCAGTTGGGAGGGTGCAGAAGTCCAGATGGAGGGGTGCGAGGGGGATAGGCTCCCTAGTGGGGGAACCAGTGGGTCAGGGGCCAGCCAGAAGGGTTGTGTCGTCGGGGAGTAACCATGGTGCTACCTCTGAGTAAGCTATTCGAAGTAGCAGCCTGTGCCCAAGCCTTTACACTGCTGGGGGATTTTAATTTCCACCTAGAATGCGGCTCGGACCCAGACACTCGCGATCTGATTGACCTATTGCAGGGGGTGGATCTGAAGCAATGGGTCTGCGGTCCGAATCACAAGGCAGGACATGCCTTGGACGGGGTTTTTTCAAACCATCCCAGCCTTAATGTATCAACAGTGCAGCCGGTCCCCTGGTCTGATCACTCAGCAGTCCACTTCAATGTCTCTCTAGCCACTCCTGTGAAAGCATCCAGTACTAGAAACGCTCCTAGATAGGTTAGGAAATGGAACAACATAAATGGTGAAATGCTGAAGGGCGTATTAAAAACCTCCTTGATGCCCCTCTCTGGAAATGTGGAGGAAGCAGCCTCAGCCTACACAAACTGGCTTGAGTTAGCTTGTTTACAACTGGCTCCCCCTAAAATTACTTACTCCACACGCCCAAATCCCGCCGCCCCTTGGTTCTCCGAACAGATCAGGGACCACAAAACTCGGTGTAAAAAATTGGAAAGGATTTGGCGGACAAACTATAGTGAGACAAACAAAAAAATTCTCAATATGGAGCAGAGAGCCTATAAAGAGAGAATACAACCAGCAAAACGGGCCTTTCTCACGAAACGGATTAAAGAAGCCAGCAATGCCCCGAAGGAATTATTCCGGACGGTGTCATCCCTGGCAGCCCCCAAAACTATAGAGATACCCCCCAGTCTTCTACTCTGTGAGAATCTTGCCACCTTTTTCCGGGAAAAAGTGGAAAAAATCTTCTCTCCCCTAGACAGTCTAGTAAGGACCCCCCCCCCCCTCTAACTCGGGTCCGGAATCAGACAGCAATTCGGAAAAACTCCTGCAATTCACACCAATCAGTGAGAAGGAAGTAGCGAGCCGACTACTGAAGATAAAATCGGGCTCCCCGCATGACCCATGCCCGGCTGCAATCACCAAATTAGCTCCTGCCACCATTGCAGCCGGACTTACTCCTCTCTTCAATCTCATGCTGGATAGTGGGGAATTTCCCGCAAAATGGAAACGAGCATCCATTCTACCCCTCCTAAAAAAATCTAATCTGGACATTGCCGAGATGAACAACTACCGGCCTATTGCAAGACTACCCCTTCCAGCCAAAATTATGGAAGGCACCTTAAATGCGCAGCTAAGTGCCTTTTTGAGGACAGGAGAACATCTAGATCCATCCCAACATGGTTTTCAAACAGAACACAGCATGGAATCCGCACTGATCAAGTCCTTGGAAGACATTAGAAGAGTGATGGACGCAGGAGGCAGAGCCGCCCTGATCCTGTTGAATCTCTCTGGGCCTTTGACACCGTCCATCACAAGTTGCTGATGGACCGGTTGAGGGCCTGCGGAATTCAAGGAAAGGCATTGAAGATCCTACAGGCCTTCCTCTCCAATAGAACTCAGACGGTGGCCCTGGTAGACTTTGAATCACAGCCTTTTGTGCTTCCGTGTGGAGTTCCCCAGGGGTCCTCACTCAGCCCCACCCTTTTTAATGTGTACGTCTCTACTCTAGCGCCGGTCATTCGATCCTTTGGTTTTAACCTCACAGCATACGCAGATGACACGCAGATAGTGGTGTCACTGCTGCCGGGCGAAATAGATAGCACAGCAGACAGGTTTAGAGGCTGTATGCGCGATGTGGGCAATTGGATGGCACAAAACTGTCTTAAGCTCAACTCTACAAAGACAGAAGTGTTGCTCTTTGGTTCCAAGGATAATTTCTGGTCCCCTAGATGGTGGCCTGATGAAATGGGTTCCCTCCCCTCCCCAGTAGCAAAGGTTAAAAATTTGGGTATACTGGTGGACGACTCTTTATCCTTTAAACGACAGATTAATGCACTATCCTCTTCCACGCATTACATCCTCAAAACAATTAGGAAAGTGCTGCCATTTCTGGAGAGGGAGCATAGGAAAACTGTTGTTACTGGACTGGTTCTCTCGCGTCTGGATTATTGTAACAGCCTTATGCTGAACGCCCAACAGGGCCTACTAAACAAGCTCCAGATCTTGCAGAACGCAGCCGCCCGCCTGATCACTGACACCCCTAAGTTTGCCTCGGTAGCTCAGGACCTGGTGAAACTCCACTGGTTGCCAGTCCGGAAAAGAATAGTCTTCAAAGCACTTTGCGTGGTCTTCAAGGCTCTGCACGATCTGGGCCCTCGGTGTATGAAGCTGCTCTTCCACTGGCAAAAACCAGCAAGAAACCTTCGATCTGGAGAGCAGGCGCTGGTAGCAGTCCCTAGAGTCAAGAAAGCGCGATGGGGGGGCAGGAGCTTTTCACTAGGCGCGGCCGAAGCTTGGAACTGATTACCACTCAATCTCAGACAATCGTCGGACCTGCTATCTTTCAGAAGAGCGCTCAAGACCTGGCTCTTTACTCACTAAGCTTTCAACCCACATACACTGGTTTCAATCACGTTAGCGCCAGGACACCTCCGGGTAACAGAGCGCTCTATAAATGTGAAAAATAAATAAATGGTGATGCCACTTCTGTCCTGGATAACAGGCAGACTTGTGACATGACACATTAGTTATGTGTCACCCTCAAGGGAGTCCTGGTGCGCTAGGCATCTGACCAAAGGGTATGTCCCTCGGTTGGGGAGCCAGTAGCCTGTGGTTCCGGAATGGGCGTAAGGGCAACTGTAAGTATTGTCCTAAAGTTACAGGAAGAAACCTCTGCCTGAAGAGAAGGAACCGGGTAAGCAGTATGGAGGAGTACTGTCCCTGACCTGGGGGATTGGCCTGCAGTGGTTGCCTTGCTGCTGAAGGAGAAGAGAAAGCCTTAGACTTTGTTTTCAACTTGTAGAAGTCCTAGTGCGCCAGGCATCTAACCAAAGGGTAGCGTCCCTAGGTTGGGGAGCCAGGTTCAGGTGTTTGCCTGTCCTGGACGGCAGGGCGACTGTGGCCAGTGTCCTGGCCGGTTTGCCTTCTAGGGGTACCCCTGTGAACACAGGTGGGGCTCATCTTAAGTGAAGAGACCCTTTGTTTCCCAGAAGGGGTGGTACAGGCCTAGCAGGGAACTTTAGAGTTCTTGGCTGAGTGTTGTGGTACTACCCTGAGAGCAGGTGTGGCCTACCTTAAGTGGAGGGACCCTGTTCTACAGTGGGAGGGTGCAGAAGTCTGGAAGGGGTTCAGAGGGAGTCTGACCCCTGTGCATCCGGTGAAGTTGGATCCCAGGTGGTAGACCAGTGGAGGGAGAAAGGTCCAGAACTGGTGGGAGAGTTGTGTTCTGGAGGGAGCTTCTCCTGGGAGAGTGCGCAACCCCAGAAGTAGAGGTAGAGAGGGGCATTCTTGCCCGTGACCTCTGGTCAGCCTGAGGGTGCGGACCCTAGGTTGAAGGATCAGTGATAGTTTGGAACTACACTGAGAAAGGCAGTGGAGAATGACTATTGTAGGCCAGGCGTTACCATCCCCCACTCTGTGGATGGGCAAGGACCAGTGGTATCTGGGTGGCATAGAGCCTGGTCCTAGCTGTGGACAGTTGGGTAGCCTAGTTGGGTTTGAATTTTTTTTGTGTGTGCTTGTTTTGTGGAACAACATAGCATAGAACAGGAGGGTGTCCCTGCAGTGTGGGCCCGCGTCCGTGTTCTATCGCCCAAAGCAGGGAAGTCCATCACAGTGGTGATTGGTCTGCCCTGCGTTTTGGCTGGAAGGGGGTTGTGTTGGACTTGGCCCTTCTGGCAGGTTCACCCCTGAACTTTTTGCCTTTTAATATTACATCATTATAGTGTTTCTGGTCTTTGCGCACTTTAGCACTGTGGCGCAGTGTAAAGTGCTTGCGCTCTCTGAGTGCGTGTGTGAGATTGGCCTGCCCTCCCATAGGAGTCCATGGGGGATATGTGTCTTCATGGTAATTCCTGATGCGTGGGGAGTGCAAGGTTGAGTTTGGTATGTGCGGACTCGTGTGATTAAATGCTGCGCGATGATGTGTGCGGCTTTAATGTGTCTAGTGTGGAAGTGCCACTTCTAGAAGTTGGCCTGCCTGTGCAGTAAATGTGAATTGACTGTCTGGCTTGTGATTGGCTGGAGCTGGGTGGTGTGCCTGGCTCCAGAAGTCAGGATGGGTCTGCCCCGGTGGTGAATGGGGAGATCTGCATGTTGATGGCAGGGAGGGGCTGCACAGGGGACCTGAATAGGCCTAGGCTTTCCCTCCACAATGCTGGCTCCGCCCTCTGTGGTGCGACTGACTGAATGGGAAGAGGGGCTGAGCAAAACAAACTGCTCTACAACCAGCTGCGTCGGGCTTTCCCCCATCTTGCACCCTAGAGACATAGGGATTTTGTGTAGAAAATGAGACGGTGACCTCATGTTCAATGTTCTTGTTTTCCTGACTAGAATCTACTAGGGCGTGCTGCTGCTGGGGCCCAGGGGAAGGCTTGCCTCCCTGGGTCCTGCCCAGCCCCTGGATAGCTGATGGACTTCTTGTGGACCCTTCTTCCTGGCCCTGGAAGCCTTGTCCTGTGATTTCCTGCTTGTTGCTGGGCCCTTTTCTTTTCTTGGGGGCCATTCCTTGGGGGCCTGGTGGTCTCTGTGGCCCCCCAGCGCCTGGTGAGCGCTATATTCTGCATTTATAGGCAGAGAGCTGTTGTATTCCCTCTGGGGGAAGCGCTCCTGCCCTTGTGTACCTCGCAGGCGCCCACCCTGCGTTTTTCCCTTATTTAGATTTAACTAAGCGCGGGTGCCACCGCGCCTATTTTTGTGGTTATCACTGCGGGTGCACACCCCGCTATTTACTTCTTCTACCGAGGGAGCCTACCCCTCATTATAGCCCCCGACACGAGAAGCTGCCGCCGCGGCAAAACGGGAAGCAGGCCCGCGCCCACCTGACTGTGGGTGGGGCCTGGATTGACTCACTTCCGCTTCCCCCCTGCCTGGGGGAAGCCATGTCCGCTTTGGGGGTCTCCCGTAGGGAGAGAGAGACCGGGGATGCTGCCTGTGAAGGTAAAGCTGCCCGGAGCCTCGAGGGCTCTACGCGAAGTCCCGGCCCATGAGGAAAGAGAACCGGGTAAGGCATGGCGCCTTTGCAAAGGCAGGGCTCCCAGAAGCGAGGGAGAGCCCCGCAGGCGTCACAGAGGGTTCCAGAGAAGCGGAGGGGCTCGAGGCACATTGCCGGTGCCTGCCCCGCCGCCTGATGAAGAGAGCCCTCCCCCGCGCCGAGAGCCGGTAAGTTGAGATGGCTGGGGCGGGGGGGGGGGGGGGTGGAGAAGGCCACATGTGCTCCCCAGGCGCCAGAGAGTGGTGCCCTTCTTCAGAGCGGGATGGGTGAATTTGCCTCCAAAGGAGTTTGTTTTAAAAATTGTATTTAGTTAGTTATGCAAATAAATTAAATTCAGGTAGCTTAATAATCCTGAGTGAAATTAATTTCAATGAATCAGATAAACAAACATATAATTAAGACTGAATAAACATGACAATACTTAACATTAAAACAATAACCAATAGACATGTGTATAGGCAAAATAGTAGATTTTATCAAAATTGAATCATAGAGGGAAAAAATACAATACAGGTAAATATATGTACAAAACAGGAATACAGGAAAAATATCTGAAAACAAATCAAATTCTCTGTAAAGCCTGTAAACCGCCTATCCAAAATACAGATGTATAGATTCTCCTTTGGATAAAGCTGAAAGTCGACGTTTCGGTCTTTATGGGCAACTCTTTAATGACCATCATCAGGACAGAAGAAAATTAATATTGTAACTTTCAGCTTTATCCAAAGGAGAATGTATACATCTGTATTTTGGATAGGCGGTTTACAGGCTTTACAGAGAATTTAATTTGTTTTCAGATATTTTTCCTGTATTCCTGTTTTGTACATATATTTACCTGTATTGTATTTTTTCCCTCTATGATTCAATTTTGATAAAATCTACTATTTTGCCTATACACATGTCTATTGGTTATTGTTTTAATGTTAAGTATTGTCATGTTTATTCAGTCTTAATTATATGTTTGTTTATCTGATTCATTGAAATTAATTTCACTCAGGATTATTAAGCTACCTGAATTTAATTTATTTGCATAACTAACTAAATACAATTTTTAAAACAAACTCCTTTGGAGGCAAATTCACCCATCCTACTACATTTTACCCAAGCCCCCAAATGTATATTGGGTCGCTCACTATATTTAATATCTTCTTCAGAGCGGCCCCAGATGGCAGCTGGACGCTCCACCAATGGCTCTTTGGTTGTTTCAAGGGCCACGTGGCCCTGTCCCATGTACATAATCCCCTGCAAATTCTGCCCGTGCCTATGGCACATTGTAAAGTGTGTGTTTCTTATCTAATGTGTTTGGTATAATACAAAGACTATTTTTACATATAACCTTGTGCGGAGTTCCTTTTGTGGGGGGGCTAGGATGTTGTTGCTGGTGGGTGTGTGAGCAATTACTTAACTTACATTGCCTCCGGGATAAGCCTTACTGCTCGCGTCACGTTACCTAGAGGGTGAGCAGGTGTTATCTTTGGCGTGGAACTCCCTTGCCCTAACTAGAGTGGTGGTTTCTGGCTGGCTTTGGCGCAAGCCTTAGCCAACCGCAAATCCCATTTCTAACAATCCACATCAAGGACGCACCAGTCAGTGATACTAGGAACAAGGGAGAACAGGTCAGAGAACTGCCCCAGCAACTGCCAGTAGTCATTCTGTTGCTCAGGGGTCAGGGTGGGAGAGAGGTTAACTCTATCCACTGACCCATCTTGCTCTCTGGCTACCAGGAGGTCAGGAAGAGGCTCAGACTCCTCCTCCATTCAATCATCTGTTGCCAAGAGCATGCCCACTTCGGACCTCTCCAAGTGGGGCTTAAGGCGGTTGACATGCAGGAACCTCAAGGGGTTCCTGGGAGATTGCAAGTCCACCAAATAGGTAACTGGACTCTCGCGCTCCACAACCTCAAAGGGGCCTGTCCACTTATCCTGGAGCGCACAAGGCTCCACGGGGGCCAAGATCCACACCTTCTGTCCAGGCTGAAGCACTACCAGAGTAGCATTCTGGTCATACCACCGCTCCATCTCCTCCTGGCTGGCTTCCAGATTCGCCTCAGCAAGTGCTCTGAAACGCCTAGTCTGGTTCCTGAAGGCCAGCATGTAGCTATATACATTCTGGGGAGGTTTCCTGGGAGATTACTCCCAGCTTTCCTTGACCAGACTTAGAGGTCCTCTCACTGGGTGGCCATACAGGCGTTCAAAGGGGCTGGACCCTAGAGACTTCTGTGGCACCTCACGGTAAGCAAAGAGCAGGCATGGCAAGACGACGACCCACTTACGCCTCATGGGTTCTTCCAGACCCATAAGCATGCCCTTCAGAGTTCGGTTGAATCTCTCAACCAACCCGTTTCCTTGGGGGTGGTAAGGCGTGGTGAATTTGTAGATTACACCACACTCTTGCCAAAGGGATTTCATATACTTAGAGATGAAATTAGTACCCCGGTCAGACACCACCTCTAGAGGGAATCCCACTCTGGAGTAAATTTCCATCAGCGCACGTCCCACCACGGGGCCGCAACTGTCCTCAGAGGGATGGCGTCCGGGTACCAGGTGGCATGGTCCACCAGGACCAGGAAGAACCTGTTGCCCATGGCTGTCCTGGGGTCCAGTGGCCCCACAATGTCAATTCCCACTGGCTGGAATAGGGTACTGACTACAGGGAATGGCTGGAGAGGATCCTTCTGCTTCCTCCCACCCTTTCCACTTGCCTGGCAAGTCTGGCAGGTCCTACAGTGAGGATCAGAGTTCTTGTGCATTTGAGGCCAATAAAAGTGGGTGACAAGCCTTTCATAGGTCTTGTCCTGCCCCAAATGCCCTGCCAATGGCACATTGTGAGCCAGCCCCAGTAGGAAGGTTCTGAATCTCTGGGGTACCACCAACGCACGGGCTGACCCTGGTTCAGCAAACTTAGGCTCTGAATACAGGAGGTCATTCTCCCAATAAATTAAATGTGTTCCAGACTGATCACCGTTGGCCTGGTCTGCAGCCTGCTGCCGCAGACCTATGAGAGAAGGACACTCTTTCTGCGCCCTGCAGAATTCCTCCCTGGAGGGGCCTCCTTCCTGCTGCCAATGGGTCAGCTCAGGCAGGTCCCCTAGTTCAGCTATCCGTTCCCTGGTAGACTCCAGGGCACCCCCCTCAAGGTCTGCTTCCTCCTGGGCCGTAGGAACTTCAGGGGCTGGTTTCCCGCGCCTCCTGCGCCTTCTCTCTAAGGTCGGTTCCAGGGCCTCTCCCTCAGACTCCAGGACCTCTTGAGCACCCCTACTGGCTGCCATTGACCGGGTGGTCAGGTACGCCCAGTCAGGCAGACCCACCATCTTTAGTTGAGTTTTTTTCTCCACCTTTTCCCAAGGTGAACTTTCCAAGTCGTTCCCTAACAAACAGTCTACAGGCATGGCAGCTCTCACAGCTACTTGAAGTGTACCAGAGACCCCCCCAATCAAAGGGAACCTGAGCCATTGGACAACAACTCTCTGTGTTGTCAGCGTTGACAACCCGGCAGTACGCATGGGGGACAACCTGTTCTTGAGACACCAGGTGCCGCTTGCCAGCAGTCACACTGGCTCCAGTATCTCTAAGAGCCTCCACCCATTGACGGTCACCCATTGCCCATATTTCTTAGTGTTAGAGGGCAGTTGGTTCTCAGGGACCATCTCACTGTCTCCTAACGAGACCAGGGTCATCTGAACGGGATCCCACCCACCATGGACTTCTACCTCCCCCTCAAAGGCTACACTAGCCATCTGCCGGGGCGCAACACCAGTGGGGGCTGGTTTACCAAACAGGCGACACTTGGGATCATTGGCAAAATGCCCTAGTTCACCACATTTGCAACACTTTAGGAGCCTTCTTTGAACAGGTGTACCTGTCGGGACCCTGGTCGGTTTCTGGGGTGGGGGAGGCTGAGAACCTTTCCCTTGGTTACCTTGGGGATTACTTTGGGGCCTCTCCTGAAACTCCCTCTGTTTGCCCTTGTCCCTCCCCCCACTCCTCTGCTGGGGACCCTTCCCACCCTTGGCAGAGTCTCCCACTTGACCCTTGTGGACCCTGGTGCTGACCCAGCGGGCTTCCTAGGGTTAGTCAGCTTGCTATCAATCAAGTGCTGGCTTCGCTCAGGAAAACAATTACTTGGCAAGTGCTCCCTTGCCATTAAATCAAAGAGACCTTGAAAATCATTAACTTTGCTACCCTTCACCCAACCATCCAGTGCTCTGCAGAAAAAAGTTACATACTCAACATACATACTGTTAGGAATCTTTGCACAACCCCTGAACCTCTGTCTTTATAATTCAGGCGTTAACCCATACTTGGTCATCAAAGCTTCCTTCATGTGTGGGTAAGAATTATAAACTTCAGAGGGCAAATCTAGCAGTGTGTCCCGCCCTTCACTAAGGAACAGCCCCCCAAACCCCGCCCCCCAATCTCTCTCAGGGACCTGGTGGGAAGACATGGCTACCTCATAGGCCTGGAACCATTGCCCTATGTCATCATTCTTAAAAAATTCTTTCACCACGTCCTTTGGCATGTACACCCTTGATTCTACCTGCATTGGCTATGTGCTGCCACCAGAGGGAGTAGTTTCCATACTTTTAGCTTTCAGCTCCAGCTCCCTCAACTTCATTTCATGCTCCATTTGAATTTTTCTTTCTTCCATAGCCAGCCTTTTGCTTTCCATCTCCAGCTGATCATTTAGTTTTGCCATCTCCATTGCATGTGCCCGGGTGCCAACTCCTGTGGAGACAGGACTCTGCTAAAATCATGGATGTTTTCTGCTGGTTCAATTTCCACTCTATTCTCAGGTGCCCTTGACTCAATCCACGCCCTCAGCGCCTTTTGGAAGTGAGCTTTGTTTTTACATCCAGACTGTGAAACTCTAAACTTTAAGCAGAAGCCCTTCAGCTGGGCTAAGGAGTAGCTCTCTAGTCTCTCTTCTACCCATTCTATTCCTTCAATGTCAGAGACTAAAGATGCCGCCTTTTCTCCATTGACTGAATCAGGCATGACTTTTCTTTAAAAAAAAGGGAGATCTCTTGGCAAAAACAAAAATCAACAAGTATGTGGCTGCGTTATTGATCTGAACTCATTACGTGGTGTTCACCAATTACATATATTTATCACAAATGCAAATTCGAAATCCTTACCGCTGCCTCCAATGTTAGATTTGGGGGTCTCTGGTTGGCGCAGTTGAGTACTTGTGACAAGCAGGGACCCTCTCCTCTAGTCAGGGCAAGGGACCTACTCTTTAAAATAACCCCTGCTCACCCTCTAGGTTGCGTGGCGCGAGCAGACAATGCTAAACTTCAGAGCGTTATAGGTTAAGCATTTATGACCACATACTGTAATTCAATGACACACCACAAAATGACACCAGTCTAGTTTTGTATAAAAAATAAGTATCTTTATATAAGGCTTAGCACAAGACTCAAATAACGTTTGTAAAATGAGGCCACAATACTATTTAGCAATAAAATGACGAATCTGTTAAAAATGCGTAATTCTTGGTTCCTGTGCGCGTTGCACACTCTTGTCCGACTCTTACCATTGAAAAACAATGTCAAAAAGGTATTAAACCAGCGTTGCGGACTCCGTGGTCCGTGGCGTACACACTGTGGTACGCGTTGAGTGACAGTACCTTTTCTGAGATGAGGAGTCCGGTTTGAATGCAGCGTCTGGGACGTGCAGGCAACACAAAGATGCTGGCGGTTCCTCTGCGAGGCGGGCCCAGGCTCGGATAGGTGTCTCGTTTCGAAGATTAGAGCAGGGGCGCCTCGAGGAGTGGGGCGGGCGAAGCGGGTTGCCTCCGGCGTTCACAGCTTTTGAGCCGTACCTTCGGTTTGTGGCTGCTGATTCAATGCGGGCAGGCGCGGCAAGAGGCAGCCAGTACGAGGCGTACCGCCGGGCTCTCTTAGTGTGGCGCGCCACGAGTGCGATGTGAGGCGGCTGGTACGCTTCGTGCGTCCGGGCCGTCCTTGGCTTCGTGAGGCACTCCGTTTGGCTTCCAGCAGTGGGGGCGGCGAGGCGAGCAGTGCGGCTCGAAAAGGGAGGAATAGTGAGGCAGAGTGTGGGCGGCCCAGCAGGACGATGCAAGGAACGGCTTGAAGCAGAGCAGGCTCACACGGTGCGGGGGCTGCCAGGCACAAGTGTCACGGCAAAGGAGGGGACGAGCTGCACTGGGGATCGCGGCTCCAGCGATAAGGAAGGGCAAAGTTCAGCAGATTTGTCAGCGAAGGCAGGAGGAGTCCAATAATCCTGGGACTCTGTTCAGGGGGCAAGCTCACCCAGAAGCCCTTGGAGATTGTTTGAAGCACAAGTAGCAAAAGTCTCTTTCAGTCCTATTTCTCTCCTTTCTCAGCAAGGCACCCACAACAATATACAGTGTAGGGAAACTTTGCCTTGATTGTATATACAGACCTACACTTAAGGATGTAAAGCAACACTTATCTTTACTTAAAGATGGCGCTGATCTTAGGGAATTGTTTCTAGGACCAAGAACACCGCGTCATAAACATTTTATATACACCGGTTTCTTTGCTGCTTATAATGAAGCAAGGAAAATTACGCAAGCAGAGACTGCAGAACGAATCCGAGAAATTGATCGTATTTAGAGAAATCTCTCTATGTGGTTGACAATGGGTTAAAGACTCTGTGGTCCAGGATATATTCTTTAGATAGCATAGTATCTTCTGCCATAGACATCATGGAACAGGACTTGGTCATGTTGCAACATGATCAGTCGCAAATACGTTCTATAATAATAATAATAATCCACATTTGTAAAGCGCACAATCACCCGTAAGGGTCTCTAGGCGCTGGGGGCCGTCGGGAAGATTAAGCAAGTTATTGCCCAGAGTCACATGGTGCTGGGCTACCCTTCCGCCGAAGCCGGGGATCGAACCGTGATCCCCAGATTCCAGCATCAGTTGCCCTGGCTGCGGCGCCACACCTCTATCATTCTATTAGGCTGGACGTTGCAAAACCTTCATTCAGGCTATACTACGTCACTGTTTTCAGAATTCAATCTCACTGATATGCAGATCAAATTGGCACCAAGGGGAGCAGACAATACGGTGCTGAGCATTGAAAAACTGGAAAGATTGCCATTTACTGTCCCTGAAAAGCCAGTTATGGAATGGATTATACATTGGAACATTCTCTCAGTCTGTTACAATTTTCTATTTTCAATATTGCCAACAACATATACCAGCAGGCACATATAAAAAGTTGGGTAAAGAATACATCAAGACATCCTGGGAATTGACGTACACATACAGATGTTGGAGTGGGGGTCGTGAAATATTTCTTTGCGGGGAAAATTGTGAAAATGCACTAAACGGTTCTCTCCTATGTCAGGGTATAAACTTACACAGGGCCTGTGATAGTTTCTCTAAAAACTTATCCTGCCACCTGCAAGGTTTTTGGACAACTCTCGAATGGGAGTTACCTTACATTGAATGATCGCAGCTGCTGTGGCATGTTGCCAGGAATATCTAGTAACTGTGTCAGCCAGGTTCACTTGCTGTATGCAAGTATTGTTTCCCAAAACCAAGACAGCCGGGAAACGCCACTTTGGCCTTCACTGAACCTCTCTTCTATACAAATTGATACTTTAAGCAGAGTGAAAACAATTCTTTTGCAAAAAAACAGTGGCATTGACCTCGGCCAAAGAAACCTATGATCTGCAAGTCGCAAGGACTTCTGCAGAGTTACATGCCCCCTTAACTACAAATGGCCCTATACATTTCTCAGAAATGTTAAGTCGTATCTTAAACATGTCTGATACGAGTGGTATTCTACATGTATTTAAGACCGTATTTTCTGGACTTTTAGCACCTTTTGAAGCAGTCCTAGTAATATTTCCAAACTTTGTGCACTCTGTGTTTGGCGGATTGCCTCTCATTTTGGGACTCGCTGCAGGAATACTATTTTTGCTTCTATTGCTGCGACATGGCAAGTCATTTCACAAACGACACCTAGTTCTCCATGGAGACAACTCTACTGGCGGTGAAGTGTCGTGCGTATCGTCCAAATTTTGGGACTACCTTGTCTAAGAGAATTAAATACCACATGGTTTCTGTCATTCAGACCAATTTGGCAAAATTGCATCCTACCTGTTCTACGCTGCCTGCTATGCAGAGAAGAACGAGTGTTAGACACATGTCTCACACTCCCATCAGTCATGCCAACGGATGTTGATTTTTTGCTTGAACCAGTAACGGGCCATGCACTGTGTTGTCCCCAGCGGCTACCGATTCTGATGACAGCATTCATTGAGATCTCACAGTCGCAAAATGCTACTGCTGTAATTCATGAATTTTTATCTTGTGTTCTGATTAACTTGGACATATTATATTTGTCAATCTTTAACTTGGAAGATGTTTTTCTTTTATAAAACCGAATAAAGTTTGTTGCTAATAATCACTAAGGGATTCATTTACAGGGTAGCATGGTATCCCTCACACTAACTCCAGGAGTCACAGTCCACACAATGGACATGCTTTGTTCCCCCTACTTCAAACCTTACATATACCCCTAATCACCTGCCCAAACCTCTCCCTGCTGTTGCCTATGTGGTCCTCCGTCATCCCACAGACCATATTTTTGGCCGCTTTGAAACTGCCCATACAATAAAAATGCTGCAGTTGTAAATACATATCAACTACCATTTGTTGTGTTTGAAACATTTTATTGAATAATGAAAGCTAATAAACATAAGCTGATTATTAAAGCAAAACAAAACATCAGTCGCCATACACATAAGAGACAAAAGTAGTACATAAAAATCAACATACTGTAACACAGCAAAGTTATGTAGAGAGCAATTCCTAATTTCGGGCAATCTTTAAAGTTTAACAATAGAAACGTTCATATTGAACAGGAAAGGAAACAAAGAAGGTAGGATACAGTGATTTCATTAATGTAATGCTTCCTACATATAGAAAAACAAATACTAATATTTAGCTTAAGCAATAAAGTCCTCACATTAAAATACTAAGATAAATATATTGAACAATGAACATTTCATATGTAATTAGAATTCAATTTGAATATTTTAACCTCCTCAGCATTATTTGACTCATGATTACAACCTGAATGCTTTCTGGAAAGGAACCACCTCATGGGGTTCAAACTCACATCTTTTCCAACAATAGGAGTCAAATGATAAACTTGAATTTCAATTCAATGTATTTATTTAGGCTATTTTGGAGATCAACAATTTGAAAAATATACAAAATCCATACACTTTTGTAAAATTGTCTCCTAAACTTGAATTCCAACCACTTTTTGATTAAACAGTTCCCATTCCAGCAAGCATCACAAGACCACTTGTTGATATCTTCCCAATTAGTGATAATTTTTCAGCTGGCAATAACAATAAGTATGTTTAGAATTTTACCTCCGAAAGCGAAAACATGACATTTCTGAATCCTGGTGCACAATAAAATGTAGGAACAGAAGGGCATCTTTTGGTGTAGCATTCATTAAGGTTTGACCAGGCTGGAAACTAGAATGCCTGATTTTATGGACATTTAAAGGTCATATTTTTGAAAGAGTTCTAACAGACCCAGCACGAGCTCCGTGAAAAATAGAAGATGACTGAATTGTACTTAGAGAAAATGTGCTGATAAGTAATCTATTGATGTAAAATACAGTGGTCAGGCAATGCTTGAGCATCTAATCTATTCAGATTTTAACTCCATAGTTTGTTCAATAAATTGACTGAGCATAATACTTGAAGGTCCATCTCTCAGATTAGTTCTATTACAGTTTTAGTATTGATAACATTAATACAGATCATTGATAAAGAGATTTTAAAAGCCATGGGTGGAATTGACCCTTGGTCTAAATCTAGATTATTGTCTGCAATGGAAACCAGTACAAACAGATCAAATCTAGAATCATTGAATATGTTTATTATAGTGGTTTAGAGTAAACCCAGAAGACACACATTGTTCCTGAAACTCAGAAAATGTATCTAAAGATTATGATTACATCCTATTTGATGTCCAGAGACTGCTTTAGCTGCTTTCCTGTTTAAGTGACAACATTTGCAAATATGTTTAACAAAACATTAACGCTGGATGTCAGAAATTCTGTCTTAAAGTATTGTGTAAGAGTTATGTGTGATAGTTTTTATTTGATCTGAAGCAACACTAACACTAAATAGATACATGCACCAGTTATCATTCAACTAAAAATATTAGCAAACTTAATTTGGAGGGAATTGAGAAAAAATTTAGAACAATTGCCTCATGTTTTATTGTTAAAAAAATCTACTGGTTCAGTAATTCACAGAGTTTGCAAATGCTAAACCCCTTTTTGAAATGTACTAAGCCCATTTAACAATTCAGAATTTGGAAGGGGAATGTTAATAGTTTCCCTTCTGAATATTTAATACATTGTTAAGGTATGTATTGAGCTTTGAAACCATATGTGGACTGAAAACAGTAACAGGAGGTAGTAACCCAAGGGGACATTTGTGAATCTGAATGTAAAATGGGGTGCATTAAAAATGCCTTTATTTAAAAGCTATCACAGACAAAGTAGTGTGCTGACTCTACAAGCAACCGCTTTTTACCAAATGGATTATTAGTACATGAACCTCAGTATTTCCTATATTGCTGAAATTTAGTCTCTAATATTAGTGTAATGTTGTGTAAATATTTGTTCCTGTTTGTTCAGAATTTCAATATTGTCATGAAATGTACCTATTATTTTTGTCAAACATATTGAAATATCTTTATCACAATTTTTGGGGGCATTCTAAAAAGTATTTTCACTCTCTAACTTGAAGCTTCCTAAGAAAAATACTGACGCTAGTTCCTGGTTTCTCCTAGATCATTTAGCTTTCTCACTAAAACAAGCAAAATATTGATTTGAGAGAGGTGATTATTGTAGTCATATGCACTGGGGTTTGTTTAGTAAAGACCAATTCCTTAATCTTTCGAAATAATACTTGGAAAAGTTTATGTTCAATAATTTCAGATAACTTGCCGATAAAGATATCAGATAAAGATCCCCAAATTTCTTATACCTTGTGGTATCAAAAATATGCTAGAATTAACATTCTAGTTATATTTGCGATGATCAACTTTCTGATATTTTAACACATTTTGTCAGTACACAGAGTATGTTCCCTACATAGATCACATTTCATGCAATGGTCTGTGCTGGAACGTACAATGAAGGGGTAAAAATGCATTTCTACCACAATCAAGAAACCCTTGGGTCTCTGAGGATTACTGTTGCAAATGAAGACCTAGCTAAGAAGAAATATCCCTTTAAAAGGACGATTTCCCTCACCCACCATAGTTGGCATGCTTCCTTATTGGGAATCTCCTTGCACCATGAAACAACCCACTCACTGAGAGGGAGGAGTTCAGGCATATTTTGTTATAGAGAAAGGTATACTAAATACCACAATAATGAGCTCAGGGTAGTGGGGGCAGCAGCGTGAAAGTTTAAACTTGCTAAAGGGTATGTGGTTTCCATTATTTGTACACCCCTGGGCCAGGATTAAAAATAGGACACTGTGGGAGAAATATATATGCACTGTTAGAGTCAATAAGAGGTCAACATGTTTCAGCCTATTAACCCTCCAAATAGGTGTTTGCGGCATTCTTCAGGACTTAATCAAAAGTTCTGCTGCTCAATGTACTCAATCAATAACAAGCATTGTCATAGCCAATAGGTCTCCCCTTTGGGACCTTATAAGTGTTTAGCCATGCATATTCAGTAACAATGTGAAATAATTACTATTAAAATAAAGAAGACTATAAACTAACTAAGCTAGACGTGACTTTATAACTGGTTAATCAAATGTTTCTGGAGGTTTAGTATATATAAACAACTCCTTTTTTCTATGGTGTGTCATATAAAGTTGATGCTTTAAAATTTGGTAAGAGTACACAACGTCAAAAAATTCAATACTGCTTTTATATTAATATACCTTTGAAAGCTTGAAGTGAAAGACAATTCTAAGTGACATTTGGTTATGAGTAGGCGCTAACGACTATTTCCGGATGACAATGTAATTAGCATTTTTTGTATAAGATGTGTTAAAAGTATGGGTAGGGAAATTGGCTATTTTGGCCAAAGGCTGCCCTTTCTATATGCATGCTATATGCATGCTAGTTTTAATTTGTAAACAGAATCACAATTTGTTACACTGTAATGTTAGATGAATCTGTTTTACCCTTCTCATAAGCAAGGGATGACGATGAACCGTTTTTTCGTCCCTGGTTTTAAATGGATTCTGGTTGGAACAGAAGAGGTGTTGGTTGACTTTACCTCAGAAAATGGTTGTTTCCCGCATGCTGCTCTCATGCGGCCTAAATCCCTTCAGAGGAAGAGGCGGCTGCATGCCTGCATATATGGCCAGATCAATATTTGGCTGTTTCGGTTCTCCAGTGGGGCTAGAATAGAAGCTGTTAAGGGCAGGGGCTTAGCTTCCCATTGGTGCAGCAGGTGCAGTGGCACCAGGTCCCAGATGCCTTAAAGGCCCACTGAACCCTGATAATTGCTGTTTGTCACAGTTCAAACAGAGGCCTGAGGGGCCCACAAAGCAATGATTATTGCTGTTTTCCACAGTCCAAATAAACGGCAGAGGTCACATTTCCTTTCTTGCCTTGGGGCCCAGGGCACACTGGCTAGGCCACTGGTTAAGGATGCAGTGGGGAAGAAGTGACGAGACAGGTGGATTATCTAAACAGCTCGACGATGACTTCATGCCTGGGTATTAAAGTATTCATTACAATTAAAGACTTAAGCAGGAATAGATATCATAATAAAGGAAGGCCTATATACAAATGCAGCTCGATTAGCGGCTGCCTTTAACTTCTCACTTATCACCACTCATAATTTACAGTTTTATATTAGATGCAGACATACATCGTGACCTATGAATATGTTTATCTATCTTTAGGTTCAAATGACCCATCTTTTCCATATGCAAGTATCAGACAGGTCGGAAACGCCTAATGGCTTTATACTTGATAAAGCCACATTAATCACTGGTCTTGAAATACAAATAGCAGCATTAGGCACGCTGAAGTGTATTCTACGTAATCTCATTATGTTCAGGGTACGGGAGAGTATTTAGGGCATAAAGCACTTTGACAAAAACATTTCTGCCACCATAGAAATTCAATCTTCCTTGTCCTACCCTTGTATACAAGTAGTACCACATTCTTTGTGTACCTGAATTAAATAGGCACACAAAATAGTACCGTATTTAAAGGCCCAGTTCAGAATTACATGGAAGGTGCACTGTCCCAGACTACACAACAGTGCAGTTTTCAGTGGGTGCTATCATCCCACACAGGGGGCAGCACACCAGATTATGCTGGAAAAAAACATGTGGTGCCCCAACGTAGGCGCAGTTGTAAACCACCAGTCTGCTTACATAGTAAAGCGTCTGGCAGCTATTAAGTGAGGTGGCACGTTTCCCCTGCAGGTGGTTGGGGTCTGTCACCATCTTTTCAAGTGGGGGGTATACAATAAAAGCACCTCCTGACTGCTTGTTTGCCTTTTCGCCTGTGTCAATAATACAGTGCAGTCCTTGGAGGAGTAGTCAATTTGTATTCATGAAAGGCACTTGTGTTTCTCGGATGTGTAATCCCCAGATGATGCCTGAACTGTTCCCCAATGGGCTAATTGTACATCGTATTGAATTGTATGTTCTTATGAGGACTGTTAATAATAATAAAAAAGTTTTAGTGAGTGCTTATTGCCCTCTATGTCACTCTACTTATAAGCACCTAATACAGCTTGTACAGTGCTTACAGTCATCTGCTCACTTACATTATGCTTGTTATGCTTTATATAAATAGTGCACAATTTAGGCGTTTGTGTCTGCCTACAATGTGGACCTGATACGAATAGCAGTACCTACAAGGTGGATGGTACAATTCAACAAGAGTCTAAGATACTCCAGCACCAATGATTTTGCATCAACATTACGGGGCATCAGTCTTGATGGCAAGCAAACTTAAAACTTATCAGTATTGTATACATTATTATCAGAGACTATACTTGCCTCTTTGATACAACTTTACAACGGAATTTTATTAATTTGTGTACAGTTGTGTGTATACAATAAAACAACCTCCCCACCATAATTGATCTGTCTATTCATCTTTTTGGGATCTGGAGTAGCATCCTACTCGCCGAAAAGCACTTCAACACTTCATCAGGGGTAGCAAGCGCTATATAAATGCAAAACCTTCCCTCTTCTATCCCCCCACAATCTTTTTTAACACAACTAACAGACCAACATGTCCAGCTCTCAAATTAATTTTATATTTCCCTATACTAATTCAACACTAATCATTTTTGGATCCTAGAGTAGTGTGCTACTCGTCGAAAAAGCGCTTCAAAGTTCGTATGGGGTAGTAAGTGTTATGTAAATCTAAATACATTACAATTACTGTTTACATCATGCTGCACTAACACGAGGATAGAAGTAGAGTGGGGATTAGAGTTGATCTGCCCAGAACAAAGCATACTACAGAAAGTGTGTGAACAGTCTATATGTTGTGCGCCTGGCAGAGAAAAACACAGCAGAGGTGGAAAGAAGGTAGGTAATCTGATGGTCAGACCTATGTGGAAAGAGGCAATCACTTTGGGCAGAAAAGAGGGCTTAGACGGAGGACTACTTTGTTCAGATGGACAGCAAGAAAGGGAGGTCTGGAAGATAAGCCTGAAGCTCACTCATCCTGCAAGCAGAGTGATGGCAAGCAAAATAGCAGTCTTCTAAGGAGGCGAAGAGGACAATTATGTAGGCGCTCAAAGGGAGCACACATAAGATAAGTGAGGTCAACTCCCACTAGGGCATTACGAAAGGAGAAGGAGGAAAGAGAAGAGTAATGCACTTTAAAAATCTGTTAACAATAGGATCGATGGCCATGCTCAAGAGCTCGGGGTACCAGACTTGGGACTGATGGCGTCTGATCTTCTTCAGCAATCTTGGCAGAAGTGGTACAGGAGGCCACAACTCCACTCACAACGAAAAGGGTCGCTGAGCGAGAGCCACATTGGAAACTCTAACACGCAGAACTGCTGACATTGAGCGTTCTCTTCTGTGGCGAATAGATCTAACCAAGGCTCACCCCACTACTGAAAGAGACCTAGCACGACCTTCGAGTGAAGATGCCATTTGTGATCCATCATGCACTGGCGGCTGAGTTTGTCCATCCTTGCGTTCAGTGAACCTGTTAAGTGTTGAACCACCAGAGATATGCCCTGATGTTCCAGCCATGTCCAAAGGCGAAGAGCCTCTTGACATACGGTCCACGACCCTCCCCTGCCCTGTTTGTTGCAGTACCACATGGCGGTGGTGTGTCAGTGAACAACTGCACCACTCTTCCTTTGACAGAAAGAAGGAATGCCTTCAGTGCAAGACGAATCGCCCGGAGCTCCAGAGGGTTGATATGGTGCCTGGACTCCGCCAGAGACCAGAGGTCTTTGATCTCCACCATTCCCATATGGCTTAGTAGAGTCATATGTATGTATGTATGTATGTATGTCATAGTAGGGTGTAAGGCGGTTGACATGGATGACCCTCTTGGGGTTCCTGTCAGAACCAGGGTCTACCAGGTAGGTGTATGCCCATTTTCTTTTTAGGATAGGTTAGGGTCCACTCCACTTATCTTGCAGAGCCCTAGGAGCCACAGGCTCCAAAACCCACAGCATATGACCTGGCTCGAACTCAACCATAGCAGCCTTTTAGCCTTACCAGAGCTTCTGGAGCTCTGGGCTGGCCGCAGCGTTTTTGCTTACTTTTTCCACATACGCATACATCCTGGAGCAAAAGCCAAGCACATAGTCCACTGTATCTGCTAAGGTTCAACAAGAGGTTTCTCCAATCCCTCCTCCACAAGGCACAGTGGTCCCGACAGGAAACCCAAACAGAAGCTAAAATAAGGAGTACCGCACTCCCTTCTGTGGCCCTTCCCAATAGGCAAAAAGCAGGCATGAGTTTTTCGGAAGTCCACCAATCATGCCCTTCATGGTCTTGTTAAATCTTTCAACAAGGTCATTACACATAGCAGAGTGGCATTGGCCACACTGACCAGGATGTATGCAGCGGGGGATTGGAGGTCCCTCATTTGGACCCCTAATATTATGCCGTTCAATTGCAACACGCAGCTCGATTGCTCAACACAGTAATTTATTTATTTATTTATTATTTATTCATTTATTTATTTTTATTATTTATTTACTTATTTATTTATTTAATTTTTTGGTTCCGGAGGGCCAGGAGGTAGCGGAACACATCTTGTGGGGGGTCTCGGGGCGCCGTCTCCCACCCTTCTTTGACCAGGCTGAGGGGCCCCCGGACGGGATGACCGTACAACAACTCGAACGAGCTGAACCCCAAGGACTTCTGGGGGACCTCCCGGTATGCGAACAATAGGCAGGGGAGCAGGACGTCCCACTTACGCCGGAGGGGCTCTTCGAGTCCCGCGATCATCCCCTTCAGAGTCCGGTTAAACCGCTCCACTAGGCCATTTCCTTGGGGGTGATACGGGGTGGTAAATTTATAAGAAACTCCACACTGTTGCCACAGGGATGTCATGTATCTTGAGATAAAGTTCGTCCCGCGATCACTCACGACTTCGCGGGGAAAACCTACCCAGGAAAAGATTCCCATCAATGCCCGGCCCACCACGGGGGCTGTGACGGTGCATATGGGAATGGCCTCAGGGGATCGGGTGGCATGGTCCACCAGGACAAGGATGAATCGGTGACCTTGAGAGGTCGGGGGATCCAGGGGTCCCACAATGTCGATCCCGACCCGTTCGAAAGGGGTACTAACGACCGGGAAAGGTTGGAGGGCAGTCTTGCGCTTACCTCCACTTTTCCCACTAGTCTGGCATGTGGGGCAGGATATACAGTGGGCCTCTACATTGCTCTTCATATTGTGCCAGAAAAAATGGGTCACTAGGCGACTGTACGTTTTGTCTTGGCCCAAGTGACCTGCGAGGGGGACATTGTGAGCCAAGTCCAGGAGGAAGTCGCGGAAGCGTAGGGGTACCACCAGCACCCGGGCTGATCCTAGTTCCACGGACTTCGGCTCGCTGTATAGGAGGTCATTCTCCCAGTATAGTCGATGGGTTCCAGATTGGTCGCCAGCGGCTTGGGCTTCTGCTTGCTGCCGGGGTCCGATCAGGGAAGGACAGGTAGCCTGTTCACGGCAGAACTCCTCTCGGGAGGGGCCCCCCTCGTGGCGCCACTGGGCCATCTCGGGCAGATCACCTAACTCGGCGACCTGTGCGGGGTCAGAAGGTAGGGGTCCGTCGGTGGGGACAGATTCTCCTCGTGGGTAGACATCGGGGACCTCGACGGGGTCGATCCGGTTCTCTTCGGGTGGGGTGTCCTCGACTCCCCTGAGAGGGGGTAGTCGGGCTATCATTGATTGGGTGGTGGCGCACACCCACTCGGGGAGACCCATCATCCCTAGGTGGGTCCGGCGCTCAACGTGTTGCCATGGGGAACTTTCCAAATCATTCCCCAGGAGGCAGTCAACCGGCTGGGCGGTTCGCACTGCTACCTTCAAATTGCCGACTACTCCTTCCCATTCGAAACGTACCAGGGCCACTCGACATAGGCTCTCAACGTTGTCTGCGGAAATTACTGGGCAAAAGACATGGGGAAGGATCTGATCCTCCTGGACTAAGTGGCTGAGGACACCAATGATACTCGCCCCGGTGTCGCGAATGGCTTCGGCCTGCTGGCCATTGATCATGACAAGCTGCCTGTACTTCTTCGTGTTGGGGGGTAGGGGATTCCCTGGGACCATCTCTCTATCTCCCAGGGACACTAAGGCCATGGCTACGGGCTCCTGCTCCCATTCTTCGACTTCCTCGATCTCCTCCCCTAGGGCGACATTGGCCATCTGTCGGGCTGGGGGCGCTGCAGCGGGGACGCACGGGGCCATGGGGCACTCGGGGTCATTGGCATAATGGCCAGGCTTCTGGCAACGAAAACAGGTGATGGTCACCCGGTGCTCTCGTCTAACCGGGGGACCGGATATAGGTGGCGGGGGTGCCGGGAAGTTCGGGGTTGGGCCTTGGGCGTACTGGACTGGGATTCTCTCTGTCCCCCTTGGTTCCGTCCCCCCCTCTGGCGCTGGGGACCTTGACTAGAGTAGGAGTGTTCTCCTACGGGGCCCCGGGAGACCCGGGTATTCACCCAGCGATCTGCTTCGACAGCCAGCTTCCTCGGATCCGTGAGCTTGCTGTCGAGCAGGTGCTGGCGTAGTTCTACAAAACAGTTCGTAGCTAGGTGTTCCCACAACATGATGTCAGTTAGCTCTTCTAGGGTGGTTACCTTGCTGCCCTTGATCCACCCATCAAATGCACGGCTGAAAAAGTTTACATATTCCGGGAATCTTCGTGCAGTCCCGGAACCGCTGGCGGTACATTTCTGGGGTGAGGCCGTACCTTGTGAGGATGGCCTCCTTCATGTGGCTTTAAGAGGTTTGCATGGAGGATGGTAGGTCGAGTAGGGTGTCTCTATCCTCACTCAGAAATTGGCCCCACAACCCGGCCCCCCAATCTTTCTGCGGGACTCGGTGGGAGGTCATGGCGACTTCGTAGGCCTTGAACCATTGCTGGATATCATCGTTTTTGTAGTATTCTTTGACCACATCCTTGGGGATGTGGACCTTCCGTTCCGCCGGGGGGGCGGCTTCTCCGGGCCCCGGGGGTCGGGTCTCTTCTCTCCGAGCCTTGAGTTCAAGTTCCTTCAGGCCCCGTTCGTGCTCCAGTTGGAGTCTCCGTCCTTCATGCTCCCGTTGGAGTTTCTTTTCCTCGAGTTCTCCTTAAACCCGTAACTGCTCTACGGCTAGCTTCTTTTCAGCTAGTTTTAGTTCTCCTTCGATTTTCAATCTTGCCAGTTCTAGTTCGTGATGGCGACTTATTTCTCGATCTGCAAGTTCTTCTGGGGATAGGCCCCTGTCTGGCACGGAGCTCCGTACCGGGGTGCTGCTGCTCTCTCTATGGGGGAGTTCGGTTTCGTCGGGCATCTCCATCGCTCCTCCTGTGCGGAGTGCTCCGGAGTCCACCCAAGCCTTTAGCGCCTTTTGCATATCTTCTTTGGTCTTGAGACCGGTGGTAGCGATTTTTAATTCTTTGCAGAATTCTTTCAGTTCTTTGTGTGTCTACTCTTCCAATTGTTCCACCTGGAATGCAGTAACCCGCATCGTTTTCTGTGAGGCTCATGGTGGTTTCTTCTGTCGTTTCTGTCGGTAGTGTGTCAGCCGTTATGGTACGATCTCTAGATTATGGGTTGTAATCCCGACGCATGCCACCAATGTTAGAAGGCGACCTCAGGGGAGCCAGGAAGTGTACCCGGTCACCCTAGGATCTACCCTCAAAGTATCGTAGCCGAGCACTGGTGAGAGACTCCTCAGTAGGAAGAGCCTCGAATCTAGGATCGTACACGCTGCACAAGCACCACACGACAAAGAGACACCACACTGTAGGTTCTTAAGAACAGATCTTTATCTAAAATATCGGAGGATCTTTATGATCAGGCAGGTTGCAATATATACACGGGAGCACGAGGGCTCAAGAGTCTCGGTAGGGTACGGGGTAGCGGGACAGTCTTTGTGGACCAGGGTCACCTGCAAGTGCGTATCCAGCGCACAGCTCACAATCCTCGAGCCGGGGGATACGATGCGATCTTTGGGGTCCAGCCGGACCAGGAGTGTTGTAGGAGCCGCGAGTCACTCAGCAGGGCTCAGAAAAAGGGTCGGAGTTCTTACGAGTTCAGGGGAGCCGCGAGTCACTCAGCAGGGCTCAGGTGTTCCAAAGTTGCAAGGGAGCCGCAAGTCACTCAGCAGGGCTCAAGCACGATGTCGAGGGTCGTACGATCTTCCGGGAGCCGCGAGTCACTCAGCAGGGCTCAGGTGTTCCAAGGTTGCAAGGGAGCCGCGAGTCACTCAGCAGGGCTCAGAGGTTTCGGCAGAAGTCCTTCTCTACCAGGGGAGCCGCGACCACGTCAGCAGGGCTCTTGTCGTTCCAGAGTCGAATCTGCCAGATAGGCCCAGAGCACCCCTGGTTATAGTCCAACTCCGCTTTGATGTCCGGAGTCTGTCCAGCAGGGGTCTAGACACTTGGGGGTTGCTTGTTGGGGTTTCCTGCCATGTCGTCCTTTGATCCTTTCAGGACCGGTTCGGGAGGAGTACCAGACGCCCAGCAGCGGTGGAGCCAGCCCTCAGGGAGGCCGGAGGGGCGATCGAAACCCATCTCCCAGGGGGAGGTCGAAGGTGTGAGGGATACTGCTCCTCCCTCTCTCACTCGATGAAGCACGTTGTTTTCCAGACTGGGTGGCGCCGCTAGGCCTGGGTCGCGCTGGGGCTGGGCGGCCATCTTAGGTGCTCGAAAGTGGGCACACGGGCCTCGTGGTGCTGGGGGAAATGGGGGGCACGGACGGGGATGTCCGGGTTCGTGTATGCGTGTGCCCTAAAGGGAAGGGTCGGCTAGGCCGTGTAACTCGGGGTGTGAGGGGTGTGCACGGATCAGGGTGTGTGCTGGGCTCTGGCGGGCCACGCCAGGCGGCCGGGTCTAACAGGCAGATACTGGGGAGAACAACACACGTTCTTGTGACAGACAGAGAGGCCGCACGGATTCCGGTGGGTCTGCTCACGCGAGTTGGGGAACAGTGCGCATACTAGGGCACAAACACCACCACGATAGTGGGACGCAGCAGGCACCGCCACAATGGCGAATTCCAACTGCAGAGGAGGCCGGCCCATCAATGAACTACTAATGAAACAACCGCCCAAAGGGGATAAGTCCCAAGTAGCATCATCGCCGTCCACGCAAGCCTCCAACTCAAGTGTGGTCACAGAAGAAGCCCCGGTCACGAGGTCCTTCCTTGAGTCTTTATTCGGCACGCTCTTCCAGACTCTCAAACAAGAATTAGTAAGTGAGCAGAGAGAGCTGCGGCGCGACATGGACAGTCTAGGAGAGAGAGTGGCAACAATGGAAGACTTCAACCAGGTCCGCTGCGAAGAGCTGGTGCATCTCCAACAGGAGGTCCTGCGGCTGCGAGAACAGCAAGTGGACCTTCAGGCACACAGTGAGGATTTGGAGAACCGCTCCCGGGGGAACAACATAAGGGTCCGGGGAGTGCCATCAAAAGCAGAAGGGAGCAGTGTCACTGTGTATCTCCAGGACTTATTCCGAGACATTCTTAAAGGACCCACGGACTTCCCCATTCGCATTAACCGAGCGCACCGAGTGGGGCTGCCGCTCCGGGCGCCGGCCCCACCTCCAGACATCCTGGCCTTCCTCCCGGACTTTCCACTCAAAGAAAGGATCCTCAGGGAAGCACGCCAGTCCCAACCTCTCCGGTTTCGGGACACTTCAGTGGAACTATTTCAGGACCTCTCAGCGATCACGCTCCAGAAAAGAAGGGACTTCAAAATAGTTACCACATTCCTAAGAGACAAGGGGGTGCCCTACTCCTGGGTCCATCTGTTTAGACTAATCTTTCGATGGGAAGGAGCCCTTCACCAGACGCGCTCCCTGCAAGACACCTGCACCCTGCTGGGGCTAGAGACGCCGGACCAAGACCTGGGCGAGGTTGCCACCCCAGGGTCATCGCAAGAGACTCAACTACAGATCCCAAGAGACGCCTGGCAGAAAGTTCGGAGACGGCGACAGCCTAAGTCCCGTGCACGCCCGGATCAAGTGACGATAGCCAAGGAACATGAGGCGGCTATCCAGGAGGTGGCAAAGGACACCTAGGGGCCTTCTTAAGACAGCAGCAGAGGGGGCTTGCATTTGACGCTATGACAGAGAGAGGAGAGGGGTGGGGGGCCGCGAAGGTTGCCATTGTCATATATCCCATTTATTTTTGACTCCACAGGTCTGGATCTGTTTTGACTTTGGTCACTCTACAAGTTCTCACTACAACTGACAGACCTGGGACAATGACTCACAAGGGGTTTCCTCTAGTTGGGGTCTGGGGGTGGGGGGAGGCGGGAGAGCCTGGAAGAAGGAGGGGGGACACAGTTGGGGGTACTGGGAGGGGCATTTTTTGGGGGTTCGGGTTGGGGTTGGGGAGGGTGGGGGGGTCCTTCTTGTCCACTAGTGCTGAGAAGACTCGTTCCCTTTTTTCCTTTCGCATTTAAAGCGCACACACATAACGCGGCTACTCTTGTTGCATGCCCGGGATGACTCAACCCTTGACCGTTCTCTCACTGAATGGGAGAGAGCTTAACAGCCCCATCAAACGCAAGGCGATCCTCTCCTTTCTGGAGAATTCACATGCGGACATCTGCCTACTGCAGGAAACACACCTTCTGCCCAAAGACCACCATAGACTTAAATCACGCCCCTTCCCAGAGCAGTTCTTCTCTTCGGCTTCCAAGAAAGTGGCGGGGGTGGCGATCCTGGTAGCGAAAACTTTTAGGGGGCTGGTGTTGCAAACAGAAGCAGAGATTAAGGGCAGACTACTGGTCCATCGTTTCCTAGTGGCAGGACAGACACTGCTGATAGGCTCGGCATATGCACCCAATGACGGGCAGGAACGATACCTACACTCAGCGCTAGAAGCGGCCACGGGTAACACATACCCACACTTACTGATAGGGGCGGATCTCAATCTAGTGTTCCACAACACAGCAGACTGTTCCAACCAGAGCTTTGGGCAAGTGGGGGCACTCTCCGCAGCGGGACATGCACATCTGGCGGATTTGGGTTTAGTTGACCTGTAGAGACACACACACCCACGCGCGAAAGCCTACACGCACTACTCAGGGGCCCATAGGTCCTACGCAAGGCTAGACTATTTCTTGTGCTCTACCCAGCTGGCGGAGCGCGTGCAAGATGTAGAGATCCTTCCGGCTTCGCTGTCGGACCACTCCCCTGTGGTGGCGTCCTTCCAGGTACCAGCCACCCCCAGCCCACAACGACACTGGCGCTTGCGCGAGGGCCTCCTGAACAACCCAGCCACGATAGAAAAGATCACGGCTGCCATTAGCCACTTCCTCACGCACAACGCTAACAAGGATACCACCAAAGCCACCCAATGGGCTACGCTCAAAGCCGTCCTCAGGGGCGAATTTATATCGGTGGCCACGGCCAGCAATAGGGAGCGCGCGCAGAAGAGGGCCTAACTCACTCAAAGAGTAGCGGAGCTGGAGCAAATGCACCAACGCATGGGGGCGGCCAGGGCCTGGCGCTAGCTGTGCACGGAGCGGAAGATGCTAGCGGCCCTGGACCAAGACGTGGCGGAGTACGCCGCCTTGCGTCTGAAGCATGCCTACTACACCGGGGGTGACAGATGCGGGAAACTGTTGGCTGTAAGCTAAGAGAGCAACGCCAGAGACAAAACGTTCGGGCCATCCAACCTAACCAGGGAGACCCGATCACGGACGATGCAGCCATAGCTGCAGCATTCAGAAACTTTTATGCCAACTTGTATGATGCAGACAAACTAGATCTGCAAGCGGGCAGTAACTACCTGGATGGGGTGACCCTCCCGTCCTTGAATGAGATGCAGGCAAAGTTTCTTGACCGGCCCATTGGCCTAGAGGAGGTCATCTCAGCAATTTCCCGACTCAAAATAGGGAATTCGCCAGGTACCGACGGCTACCCCGCGACTTTCTATAAGACATTCTGCCAGCAGGTGGCCCCACTGCAGCGAGATCTATACAACACCTTTGATCAGCCGGGAGCCATTCCCCCTGAGCTGCTGGAAGCCGCGATCTCGGTGATACCCAAACCCGGCAGAGACCCAACTAAGTGCGGTTCCTACAGACCGATATCTTTATTAAATATCGACCTCAAGCTTTATACAAGCATCATCGCCGGCCGACTGGCCCCCTATATGCAGCAACTGGTGGAGCCTGACCAGGCCGGTTTCATCCCCCAACGGCAAACGAGTGACAACACCAAACGTGTCCTCCACCTGATCGAGGCAGGCTCGCGAGCAAGACCGGGTTGCATGCTCCTCACAATAGACGCTGAGATTCAAACATTTTAACACACTGGGGTACGCACACAACCCACACCTATGTAGGATGTCTCCATAGGCTGTGGTACATTTTGGGTATGGAGCAAATTCATGCCTCCCTTTCAGGCTCTATATCCGGATTTAAAGAGATTTGGAGGCCCCTTCTGTCTCTGTTGTCCACAGAATTCAATGAAATTATCTGCCTGAAATACCTCTGCCTCCTGCGCCTGACAGCAACGGATGATTCTCCCGAGGGAACTTGAACGCTAACCGGGTGTACTTGCTTTCAGGTCAATATATCAAAGACGTAAGAACTATGCATACCAGTTGTGGGGAAGGGAGGGGGGGTTATCGCTTAATGTTCTGGGGGAAAGTTCCACCTCCAAGGGTTATGTTCACGACTACGGAGTGTTTCACAAACTCGGGGTGCAATATGCTGATTGCACGTCACAGCAGTGCTAGCTGTATTTGAAATATACAAACGTTATAATGTTAACCATGCATTACGATGTAGAACTGCAACTGTGTGTATACTGAACATTCTAATAACAATAAAAAAGAGTTCAAACTAAAAGTTACTTTTCATAAATATTAATTAAAAATCCAACTTCACCATTGGATTGAATTTTAATGGCTGTTAAAAATAGTTGTTTAATTATTTTTTTAGCAACTTATAGACAAGGTAAATAATCAATTTAGGACTATACCAATTTGACCATGTTTAAAGGGGGAATACAGACACTTTACCACTGGTCTGCAGGGTTAAATTGCACAGAGATTTAAATGATTCCAGGAGTTAATAATGTTTCCAGGAGTTAATAAAGATCCCCAAAAAACTCCATGATGTACCTTGTGTGTAGAGGACATAAAACCATTGACTAGCCTCCTTCCTATACAACAGGTAACCAACCTGTTGTATAGGAAGGAGGCTAGTCAATGGTGCACCTATTGTATGTTAGCTGGGGATTTCAGGTTAGTCCGCAGCAAGCCATCACTGCCCTGAGCGAGTCAACAATTTTACTGCAGCACTGCCGCCAATGATCATACAAAATCAATTAGAACCGATACACGCACAGACAACGTTTATCTCAATGGCTGGAAGCCAGCTTGAGCTAAACTGTCTTGGCGTTTTAAGGTATTCTGGTGAGGAACAGAAACTAATGCCCTAGTGTTTCATACATACTGTTCGTTGTCATGAGCCCTACATGGCAGTCTGTGGCTCCCTGACTCCCATGAACAAGACGTGCGTGCGCACTCCCAAAAACAAAACCTATCGTGGGGCGGGACTTCCGTCTTCTGAAGCCCGCCCACGGAGTGCCTGGAGGAGCAGTGGTGGCGCGGGGCTCCCATGTCAGAGGGAGAGCCGCGCGTAGGCTGGAGATGTCCGGAGTGGCGGTAAGTGGCCCTTACTTTTAGGGGGGCAGCAGGGGGGGGCGTTGGTAAGCTCGTGTGTGTATGTGTGCGCACGTGTGTGTATGTGTGCGACGATGGGGGGGTGTCTCTGTATGTATACGAGCCTGTATGGGCGCTCATGTGAGTGTCTCTGTGTGAGACGGGGGTGGGAGGTGTCTCTGTATGTGTGCGTGCGTGTAGGTGTGCTCGTGTGTGTGTCTCTGTGTACGACAGGGGGGGTGGGGGGTCTCTGTATGTGTGCGTGCGTGTATGTGCGTGCGTGTGTGTGTGCCTCTGTGTGTGCGCATGCATGTGTGTTGGAGCTTTCCAGGAGGCAGGAGCTGGCCACAGCGAGCGCGTTCTTGTGCGCGTGGCCCGCTCAAATCGCCTTCTGGCAGAGGAGATGCGCGCGGCCAGGTCCTGTCTCCTGGAAAGCTGCGTCGCTAACAATAGGTCTCTGGCGAGACAGCGCTTTGCGCTGTTAACGCCACGAGACCAAAAAAGGAGGTAACTAGGCCCTTAACTTTAGGAACACCTTCATTCTTAAAGGAAGCCACTAGATAAACATGCTTTGTTTCCCCTACCCAGAGTTAACACCCCCGCTGGCATCAGTGCGGCCCTCGGTCACACCATAGACCAAACTTTGCGGCCCCCGTGAAAATGTTTGTGAGAACCTGTGACCTAGATCAACAAAAGACGGAAGTAGTTAGACAGGAGGACGAAACAGAAGCTTGCATCTCTGAAAGGCACAAACAGGAACCAATGAAAACAAGCATTGGCATAGCCAATAGGTTGCGCCGTTGGGACCTTATAAGTGTTTAGCCATGCAACAGTTGATTTTGTTGGCCCAATGATATTGTGCTGGATAACTAAACATGTATAAGGTCCCAGAGGCGAGACCTACTGGCTATGCCCATGCTTGTTTACGTGATGGGCATTGACTGACCGCTACCTGGTTACTGAGGCCCTAGTGAGGTTGAGACATATTTTTTTTTATCCACATCAGATGTGCAGGCCCAGGACTATGTAGCAATGATGCGCAGTTGGTGGTGCTGACTGTGCGTGTGTTCTTTCACTTTCAATTGATGGGGCTGCCCCCCTTTACTTTGGTGAAAGCCAAAAACTGAATTCAAGTCGATCTTCTCATCACACTGAGTTTTCAGGCTGAAAAAATGTCAACGTTTGCTGAGGCCATTCAAAAGAGTGACCCAACTTAGCAGACACAAGGAGACCCAGTATAGCTGCTATGCATGTAGCATCGGTCTAGTTGTTGATGCTGGTGATGACGCGGCGCGCACTGGGGTAACGTGAGGAGCGCGCCAGAGGGAGAGTGCGCATGCGCAAATGTTTGGCGCGAATGTTCGGAGCGAACCGCAGCGCATAGATAAGACGCTCGGCGCTCCTTGTGCTTGCTGAGTTTTTTTAAGCAAATAAATCCACTCATAAACCTTCACTGCTGTAGGAGCTTTATTGGGGAAAAGAGTAAACATGACAATGGCGACGAGGAGTGGGATTTCACCACAGTGAGCCCCAAAAACGCTTGCATCAGCTGGAACTGGCAGAGGAAGGCAGTACAAGGCAGGAGATCATCGTGGGGAGCCCTGCAGACAAAAGGAGTAGAGGACAGCAGCAAGGAGCGCGGCAGAAGCGCACACAGAGGTGAGCCCCCACCCGGAACAGCAGGCAAACACAGCCAGAGCTGAAGGGCAGGCCCTACAAAAGTAAAAGGGCGGGAAACCAAGAAACGGTGCAGACACCCCACGGAGGCCCTGGCGGGACGCGGAGAGGGAGAAGGGGCAGGAGGGTCCTCGCCCGATATCGCGCGAGCGGCCAACGCGAGTGCACCAGGGAGCCCCAGGAACCAAGGGGGAGACCAAGAGGAGGGAGCAAGAATGGTGACGCAAGCCACATCTCTCACGGCATTGATTCCATTCCTGCCAAAACCCGGTGAGCCAGTAATGAAGTGGGAGGATTGGAGAGAGTATTTCCAAAATTATCTAGAGGCTCTAGAAGATGAGAACGGAGCGCCCTATTCCAGTGCCAGAAAAAAGAGAATACTCCTACATAATCTAGGCCCGGAAGGGATACGAGTATTCGCCAACATAGTTCCCGTGCAAAGACGGGCGGATGACGATGATGTATTTAAACATGCGGTGGAAGACTTGAACAATCATTACCGTCCCGCGGTATGTGTTTCCATCGACCGCTTCAATTTCCAACAGAGGAAACAGGAGGTAGGCGAATCCATTGATGACTACGTGGCGGCGTTGAGAAGACTGGCCATTACATGCAAGTATGGGGCGATGCAAGAAGACTTCATAAAGGATCAGATCGTAATGCATACCACAAACAAGTCAGTTCAAGACAAGTTATGGGCACATGGAGAGGCATCACTGAAAGAAGTCATCGCGATGGTCAAGAAAGCGGAATTGTGGAAGCGATGTGCAGATGCGGCGAAGAAGGAGAGCAGTCAGAAGACCATGGTAAGCAAAATAGATGAGGCGGAAAACACAGGCAGGAACAAAACTACGGCAGGAGACAACAGAGGAACCAGCAAATGGTCAGGAAGATCAAATCAAGCGGGAAAGTGGACTGGAGACAACAAAAACACGTGCTACAGATGCGGCAGTACCAATCACGGAGTGCAGGACAAGCGATGCCCAGCCTTCCGGGCGAAACGTACGTTCTGTGGCTTGTTCGGTCACTATGAGAGGGTGTGCAGACGCAAAGGAAAGAAGACAATGGTCAAACTTGTGACACAGGACTGCTCAGAATGCGAAGACGACAAGCATTATGAAGAAGACCAGGTGCTTTGCATCGAGGAACAAGTGTTGGGAATGGAGTCCAGATTCTCGGATAAACCCAAAGCGGACGTGCTTATAGGAGGTGTAAAGATAAGAGTGGCCATTGACACGGGATCACCATCGTCCAGAGATCGGTGTGGGAGGAAGAGTTCCAGCCCAAGATCGGATCCAGATTGGAGAAACCAGACATCAGGCCAGTGTCGTACACGGAAACCCCGATTCCCATGGTGGGATACAGACGACTCAAGTTTGAGTTCAGAGGGAAAACAGCCGAATGCAACCTATACGTGGCAGAGAAAGGCCCGACAGTACTGGGGTGGAGAGATCAAGGCCATCTAGGAATCAAGCTAGATCGGGTGGCAAAGAGCAAATCTTGATGACGGAGGAAAAGACATGGCCCAATGAAGAGAAAGTAAAGAAGGAATATCCCAGAGTGTTTGGAGGAACAGTGGGGAAACTAGAAAAGTTTGTACACAAGATTGTACTTAAGGAAGGTTCCATACCGGTGTCCCACAAGGCGCGCAATGTGCCCATTGCGGTAAAAGAAGCGGTGCAGCTAGAATTGCATAGACTGGAGGAACAGGGCATCATCGAACCCCTGCATGGACATGACCCACAAGGAAAGACCATACTGACAACAGATGCCAGTGATAAAGGATTAGGGACAGTATTGGCGCAGGAGAGAGACAACGGCCAGGTGGAAACGCTAAGCTTTGCGTCACGTACCTTATCCAGCAAGGAGACAAAATTCAGTGTGATTGAAAAAGAGATGTTGGCGGTAGTGTGGGCCATGGGGAAGTTCAGGCAGTTCCTGTGGGGAACAAGCTTTCGCCTACAAATGGATCACAAGCCATTAGTCAAGGTCCTTACATCCAGTGGACATGCAACGGCTACCCGACGCATAGCCAAAATGACACTAAAATTATTGGAGTACAGGTATGAGGTGGAGTATATACCGGGAACACGCAACAAGGTGGCAGACTCCTTTAGCCGCGCAGCAGCCATGGAGGAAGCACCCAGCACGTTGCCAAGACAAGAAGAGATGGTGGCAGCAATGGAAGATGCTGAAAGAGCAATCAGCAGACAAGAATGGGCCCAAGCCTATGAAAAAGACAAGGAAGTGAGCGAGGTGAAGGATTTCGTGATGAACGGATGGCCAGAGAAAAGGAGATTGAAAGAGGAACTGCGGAAGTTCTATGAAGTTCGTGAAGAACTATCGGTGAGTGACTCAGGGATATTCTTATACAGAGGGGAAAAAGTGGTACCCCAACAGAATTAATTCCAGTGTTATTGCAACAACTGCATGAAGGTCACCTAGGTATCGTCAAGACCAAATGGAGGGTGAAGCAAATGTACTGGTGGCCCGGACTGGATGGTCAGGTGGAAAGACATGTATGGGAGTGCGACCAATGCCAAGGAGCAGACAAGATATTGAAACCCCTGAGGCCGGCCATGGGAATGTTTGAGCAACCACGCAATCCGTGGGAGGACGTGGCAGTAGACATACTGGGACCAGTACTGGACAGTCAAGGAACTCAGAAATACATCTGTGTTGTAATGGACAAATACTCAAAGTGCATAAACAAAAGAGGAGGGAGAAGGAGGTTAAACCAGACCAGGTCGTCCTCCAGTCTGTGTACGAAATACAGGAACCCTATGTCAAGGGTCCAGAGACCTGGTAGGTGTTTGTATGGTCACTGCTTATTAAGTCAGTGTGTACCAAAGATGTGTAAAAAAGAAAAATTTCTTTTTAGAGTCCCCTCACTCACCGGGGTTGCCCCACGGTGACATGCTTCATCATTGGGGCCATCCCAGTTCTCTACGAAAAGGGGCGTGCTGCGACAAGGCGACTACGCAGGAGCACTAGTTTTGTGAGATGACTATGTGTGGTGCATGTGTAATGATGATGGAGTGGGTGTGGAATTAAAATATACCGTGCTAGTGGGCCTCAACAATTTATTTCGCTCCTAGTGTGGTATAAAAAATTAAAAAGGGGTAACACTGTCTTCTAACTTTTACTGAGTTAGATCAGTGTCAAAGGTCAACATGTTTCAAGCTCCCCTAAGCTTTTCTTCAGGACCATACAGGGTCCAGCCCTGTATTGCCACTCCTGTTTTTCAAATGAAAAGTATTGCTAAAAATACTTATTTACAATGAACGCTGTTGTCAATAAACATGCGTGTTGTTATACATACGTTTTGTATTTCACTTCGATTTCTGTAAAATAGAATAACAGTTGTTATTTGATGGACAACCCCTTCCAAGAAGGGGAACAACTCACATGCATCTCATTCTAGCTAGGGCGTGAGTGTGCCCTTGACATCATATTGATGCGTGCTGGTTGTCATACCGGTGTAGAGAAATAAATCACTGTGAATAAAGTGGTTTAGTGGTTTCACACATAAAACACATAGACTAAAGGTGACTATTGACAAAACAACATATACACACGGAAATAATATGGCAGATGGTTATATTTACATAAATGAGTATAGAATTACACCCCATGGTCTTAGGCAAGGGCAGGAACGCCTCGTGGAAACATTGCTGAAAAGGATTATCAAAGTTTAGAGTTAGAAGGCCCTTTCCCTAGTTGCCACTCGAAAATGCCGGTTTCCTTGCAGTCTATCGCAACTAATACACTTACTTCCTATCGGCAGACCCGATAGGCAGATTTTGAAATCAGCCTGAAGGATTCAAAATACATCAAATTATCCAAAGATAAAAAAGCATTTGCTCATGAAAAAGTGTATCCCTACATTAGGGACGATTACAGAACCAGTAATAAGAACCCTGGATACAACACTGACAGTGATGGCTCGGACACAGGATCAAATAGCTCAGGGGGATCAAGTAATTATAACACCACCCCCAACAGAAAACCCAGAAGAGGAAGAGGGAATACAAGGGGTTTCAGAGGAAACCAAGCACCGATGTGGCCCATGTATCAGGACCCATATAATTATTGCCCTCCGCCCCCGCCTTTTTTCTACGGCCCACCCATGTACAACCAACCCAACTACCAAAACTGGGGAAATGACCAAGGAAACCAAGGAAACCAAAGGAAACCTTTTTAGGGAGAGGCCGCCAGGCACAAAGAGCAAAAAACAAACCCAACCAGGGAGTACAATGGGCAGAACCAGTGGTGACAACAACACGTCACACGCGGAGCAAAGGCCCGCCGGAACCAACCACGAGCACCAGCTCGATTTAGTAGTAAATCTATCCTCACTATGCCTCACGGCTATGCAGATCCAAGTGCTTAATAAAGGCTTAGGATTTGTTCCCACCCCAACCACAGACAAGTTCAAACTATGCTGTGAATTGAAAGAATTCCTGAGGAAGATCAAATTACAGGTTTTCTTTCAAGACAAAGACCCAACAGAACAAACAAAGAGTGACACAGGTTTACATAAAAAATCAAACTTTGTCCCTCCATCACACAACCTACCTGTGGAGGTATTAACTTTTGAAAAAGCGGTCATGAGAGAAGTTCAAGAGTTAGACCCGCGAGCTATAAAGGTATTTCATAACACCAGCAAAGCTGAACAATCCGCGCTACAGGAACTGTCAAAAAACAACCAAATCACCATAAAACCAGCCGACAAAGGCGGGGCAATTGTATTACAAAACACCACGGATTACAGGAATGAATGTCTCCGTTTACTAGGGGACACAAGAAACTACGCCAAACTGGATGAAGACCCAACAGAACGTCTAAGAATCTCAATTGCATACCTGACAGAGGAATGTCAAGCCAATGATTGGCTAAGTAAAAAAGAAATTGAATTCTTAACAAACAAAAAACCAACAATACCATACTTCTATACTATCCCCAAAATACACAAGAGATTGGAGAACCCACCAGGGAGGCCCATAGTCTCGGGGATAGGCTCAATTCTAGAGCCTCTTTCACAATTCGCAGATGCTTTTCTCAGACCTCTTGTGCAAAAAACAGACACATATTTGAGGGATACCAAGGACGTACTGTGCCTGTTACAAGACTTAACCTTTGACGCGACATCCAGCCTTCTGATAAGTCTGGATGTCGAAAGTCTATATACCAGCTTGCCACACAGAGAGACTTTACAGATTCTAGAGGAAGTATTATACGAAAGTGAATGGGAATTCCATACTCCTCGCCATGTAGTACTCGAATGTTGCCAACTAGCACTGTGTGAAAACTTTTTCCGCTTCGAATCTACCCTTTATAAACAACAGCATGGGACCAGTATGGGCAGTACTTTTGCGCCGAGCATAGCCGGGTTGTACGTCCATCAACTGGAGAAAAACAAGATACTGAATGAAAGGAACCCACACAGACACCAGATCCTACATTGGAAACGCTATATCGACGATATTCTGTTGATATGGCAAGGCACAGAAGAAGAAGCGCAGACCTTTCTCTCCTGGCTTAATACACAGGATCCCTTCCTCAAGTTTACCTGCTCAATTAGCAAGACCGATCTAGTTTTTCTAGATCTAAACATCCATGCTGAGTCAGGCAGACTGGTGACTACAACCCATTTTAAAGAGACAGCAAGGAACTGCCTCTTAACTTTTGACAGTTTCCACCCTCGCCATCTCAAACAAAACCTGCCATTTGGACAATTCCTTCGTTTGCGCAGGAACTGTAGCAAAAAATCTGACTACCTAACCCAAGCGGAAGACTTAAGCAACAAGCTGAGATACAGAAAATATCCAGAAAAACTAATCAAAGAGGCTAAAAAACGGGCAGCAAACAACAACAGGGAAGCACTACTGGAACCAAAAGAGAGAACGCAACCTGAGGACAAAAAACCAATTTGTATCACCACGTACAATCAAGTTTCTGATAGTGTGTCCAAAATAATCAGAAAACATTGGCCAATACTTAACAGCGGTGGCCTTCACATACCCACTCCCATGTTCAGTCATAGGCGGGGTAAAAATCTGAAGGATTATTTGGTGCATACCCGTCCAACACCCATAACCCAAACAGTGAGATCCCAACCACTACCTGATGGGCATTTTCCATGCAACAATTGCAGTGTTTGTCATTTGACTTCCCCAACCAAGAGCGTAATCTTTAACAACACTACGAAATGGGAACTAAAGGGATTTTCAAATTGCAATACAAGTGGGGTTGTATACTTAATAACCTGCACGTGCAACCTTCACTATGTAGGAATGACCACTAGGAAGGTCAGTACTCGCATTGTAGAGCACAGAAGCAACATCCGGTGCAAGCGAGCCACAACAAGAATGACCACCCACTTCATTGAACACAACCACACCCCAAATGATCTAACGTGGGTGGTCATTGAAACAGTGAGGAATAAAGACAATCAGGAACGAGTCCTCCACGAAAAAGAACAAAGATGGGTGTTTCGCCTACATACGGACACCCAGGGACTTAATGATGAAATCCCATGGGGAGCCTTCCGCCCATAGACCACCCTTCCTTTCTGAATAAATTTGGGATGGTATAACCACACCTACTGTAATATCATGGTAATACCTCCCATTAGAACTTCCATCTATTTGAGAACATAACCCATCACCTTGAACACTTTTTAATAAAGATCAGGCACAGACTTCCCTGAAAAGATAGTTACCAACCTTCCCACTTTCAAATGTAAACAAAACCCGTTTTTTATGAAAAAAAGCCTAGCCCTTTGTGAAAAACTTCATCCAACCGAGAAAAAATACCTGTGTTCTAAATTAGTGTTTTAAAACGCCCCAGTCAACAGTATCACTGTAAAATATTCCTTATCCTGCAACCCAGCCTTATTCGGTAGAAATCTCGTCCTTTTGGTAACATTCGCGCCAACCGCGATTACATACCATCAAGATGGCCGCCCAAGGTGAGCGCTCTAGTCTCCCGGCAACCCGGAAGCACGCGCGTTTAAATACACCGCGAGCCCGAGTTCAAATCAGTATGCGGTCCGGCGAGGAGACACCAGGTAGTACTGAGCGGGTCTGCCGATAGGAAGTAAGTGTATTAGTTGCGATAGACAGCAAGGAAACCGGCATTTTCGAGTGGCAACTAGGGAAAGGGCCTTCTAACTCTAAACTTTGATAATCCTTTTCAGCAATGTTTCCACGAGGCGTTCCTGCCCTTGCCTAAGACCATGGGGTGTAATTCTATACTCATTTATGTAAATATAACCATCTGCCATATTATTTCCGTGTGTATATGTTGTTTTGTCAATAGTCACCTTTAGTCTATGTGTTTTATGTGTGAAACCACTAAACCACTTTATTCACAGTGATTTATTTCTCTACACCGGTATGACAACCAGCACGCATCAATATGATGTCAAGGGCACACTCACGCCCTAGCTAGAATGAGATGCATGTGAGTTGTTCCCCTTCTTGGAAGGGGTTGTCCATCAAATAACAACTGTTATTCTATTTTACAGAAATCGAAGTGAAATACAAAACGTATGTATAACAACACGCATGTTTATTGACAACAGCGTTCATTGTAAATAAGTATTTTTAGCAATACTTTTCATTTGAAAAACAGGAGTGGCAATACAGGGCTGGACCCTGTATGGTCCTGAAGAAAAGCTTAGGGGAGCTTGAAACATGTTGACCTTTGACACTGATCTAACTCAGTAAAAGTTAGAAGACAGTGTTACCCCTTTTTAATTTTTTATACCACACTAGGAGCGAAATAAATTGTTGAGGCCCACTAGCACGGTATATTTTAATTCCACACCCACTCCATCATCATTACACATGCACCACACATAGTCATCTCACAAAACTAGTGCTCCTGCGTAGTCGCCTTGTCGCAGCACGCCCCTTTTCGTAGAGAACTGGGATGGCCCCAATGATGAAGCATGTCACCGTGGGGCAACCCCGGTGAGTGAGGGGACTCTAAAAAGAAATTTTTCTTTTTTACACATCTTTGGTACACACTGACTTAATAAGCAGTGACCATACAAACACCTACCAGGTCTCTGGACCCTTGACATAGGGTTCCTGTATTTCGTACAAATACTCAAAGTGGCCAGAAATAAAAGTGCGGGAAGATATGGATACAGACTCCATCATAAAGTTTCTCACCAAAACATTCTTGAGAGAAGGTATTCCAAGGACCATACTTAGTGACAATGGACCCCAATTCACCTCCGAGAGGTGGAACAAGTTTGCAGAGAGAAACGGTTTCAAGGTGAAACACACATCCGTATATCACCCAGATAGCAACAGACAAGTAGAGAGATTTAACAGAGTTCTCATGGGATCTATCCAGGCTGCAATCAATAAAGGAAAGGACTGGGAGAAGGAAATACAGAGTATGTTATGGGCGTATCGCATAACCCCCACCTCCACAGGATACAGTCCATTCCAGCTATTGAGGGGAAGGCACCCGTTTACAAAAGCAAAACAACAAGTGATGGACCGAATGTGGATCAATGTCACACATTCCCCCAGTCAAAAGATCTGGGCCCAAATCCATCGTTTTTTTGCACTCCACACCACCCTGGGTTAGACAATGGCGATATGCAAATCAGCTCTGACCCTGTTGCCCCATGGGAACAGTCCAGTCCGAACTACAAAAGCCATGTCCTTCCCAGAACGGAATCAAGCATCCGAGGACCGGACCGGTTTCGAGGTAACACCTCTCATCAGCCCGGCTAGCTTGACTCCAAGTGGTGTGGAGTGCCTGGGACCCACGTCTGGGCATCCCCAGCGCACTTAGGGTCCGGTCCTCGGATGCTTGATTCCGGTCTGGGAAAGATATGGCTGTTGTAGTTCGGACTGGACTGTTCCCATGGGGCACAGGGTCAGAGCTGATTTGCATAAAGCCATTATCTGACCCAGGGTGGTGTGGAGTGCAAAAAACGATGGATTTAGGCCCAGATCCTTGTACTGGGGTGAATGTAAGACATTGATCTACATTCTGTCCATCAAATTGTTTTTTGTAATTTTCTCCCTGAGTGTACTGGGGTAGCTCAGACGTGGGTCCCAGAGCCTCCACACCACTGGAGTCAAGCTAGCCGGGCTGATGAGAGGTGTTACCTCGAAACCGGTCCGGTCCTCGGATGCTTGATTCCGGTCTGGGAAAGATATGGCTGTTGTAGTTCGGACTGGACTGTTCCCATGGGGCACAGGGTCAGAGCTGATTTGCATAAAGCCATTATCTGACCCAGGGTGGTGTGGAGTGCAAAAAACGATGGATTTAGGCCCAGATCCTTGTACTGGGGTGAATGTAAGACATTGATCTACATTCTGTCCATCAAATTGTTTTTTGTAATTTTCTCCCTGAGTGTACTGGGGTAGCTCAGACGTGGGTCCCAGAGCCTCCACACCACTGGAGTCAAGCTAGCCGGGCTGATGAGAGGTGTTACCTCGAAACCGGTCCGGTCCTCGGATGCTTGATTCCGGTCTGGGAAAGATATGGCTGTTGTAGTTCGGACTGGACTGTTCCCATGGGGCACAGGGTCAGAGCTGATTTGCATAAAGCCATTATCTGACCCAGGGTGGTGTGGAGTGCAAAAAACTATGGATTTAGGCCCAGATCCTTGTACTGGGGTGAATGTAAGACATTGATCTACATTCTGTCCATCAAATTGTTTTTTGTAATTTTCTCCCTGAGTGTACTGGGGTAGCTCAGACGTGGGTCCCAGAGCCTCCACACCACTGGAGTCAAGCTAGCCGGGCTGATGAGAGGTGTTACCTTGAAACCGGTCCGGTCCTCGGATGCTTGATTCCGGTCTGGGAAAGATATGGCTGTTGTAGTTCGGACTGGACTATTCCCATGGGGCACAGGGTCAGAGCTGATTTGCATAAAGCCATTATCTGACCCAGGGTGGTGTGGAGTGCAAAACACGATGGATTTAGGCCCAGATCCTTGTACTGGGGTGAATGTAAGACATTGATCTACATTCTGTCCATCAAATTTTTTTTGTAATTTTCTCCCTGAGTGTACTGGGGTAGCTCAGACGTGGGTCCCAGAGCCTCCACACCACTGGAGTCAAGCTAGCCGGGCTGATGAGAGGTGTTACCTCGAAACCGGTCCGGTCCTCGGATGCTTGATTCCGGTCTGGGAAAGATATGGCTGTTGTAGTTCGGACTGGACTGTTCCCATGGGGCACAGGGTCAGAGCTGATTTGCATAAAGCCATTATCTGACCCAGGGTGGTGTGGAGTGCAAAAAACGATGGATTTTGGCCCAGATCCTTGTACTGGGGTGAATGTAAGACATTGATCTACATTCTGTCCATCAAATTGTTTTTTGTAATTTTCACCCGTTTACAAAAGACAACATTGTGTGGAGGGAGAAAGCAATCACGAGCAAATGGTCTCCAGCGGTAGTGCAACATAACTTGAGCAAGGCCCAACGGATATATGCAGAACACTACAATAGGAGAAAGAAAGTGAAGGAAGCCCCATTGGAGAAGGGAGAATGGGTGAGAGTCAAGCTGGCGGTGATGAAACGCAAGGGAGAAAGCAAATATAGCCAACCGCTAAAGGTAGAAGAGGTATATGACAGATCGGCACGTCTGAGTGATGGAAACGTATGGTCGCAAGACTGCATGGTGAAAATCTACAAAATTCTACAGTGGCCTGCAGAACCCGAAATGGGTCAACAGGGACACAGACTGAGTGAACGGGAAGAGAGCTTCAGAGAGGAAAATGCAAGGGGAGGAGAAGAGTTGGTGCACAGAGAGAGTGAAGATCCGGAGGGACTAGAGATTGAAGAGGAAAGGCTGGGAGGGAGCGAGACTCCCAGAAGAGAAGTAAGGAGCCGGAAAGAGAGCCCACCACTCACAACAGGAAGAGAGAATCCCCAAGAAGCCTCCACCCTGGTAAGGCGTACACGTGCAGGGAGAGCTGTGGTGCGGCCTGCACACTTCAGAGATTTTGAGATGGGTGAACATTGAACTGTGGACATTGAGCTTTTTTAATGCATTGGGAAAAAAGGGAGATATGTAGCATCGGTCTAGTTGTTGGTGCCGGTGATGACGCGGTGCGCACTGGGGTAACGTGAGGAGCGCGCCAGAGGGAGAGTGCGCATGCGCGAATGTTTGGCGCGAACCGCAGCGCATAGATAAGACGCTCGGCGCTCCTTGTGCTTGCTGAGTATTTTTGAAGCAAATAAATCCACTCATAAACCTTCACTGCTGTAGGAGCTTTATTGGGGAAAAGAGTAAACACGACAATGCAGTACAGACCTTGAGGTACCCAGACCCAGTCGGGGAAAAAAAGAGTGACCCATCTCCGCCAATGAGGGTCGATGAGCATTTTTGATACAAATAATCATCGATCAATGCAGACAACAACAAAATGAATCCCGTGACAGCAGGATCGAGACCCCGCCAGCACCAGATAATATTTGTATCTCTTGCCCTCACCTGGGGTTTGATGTGGGTCCTGTGGGCCCTGCTGTGGTCGGGTTAAAAGAGGCCTGTGGATGAACAACTGCGCATGCGCTGGTGATAGACAGCGCTTCCCACATCGCGAGGTAAAGAGGCCATAGACTAACTGCGCATGCGCTGAGGACAACATACAGCACATGCTGAGATATATTTAAGCGCCTCGGGTTGGCTCCTCTGTTCGGGGGGGGGGAGTGTCTTTCCTCTGCGCAGGTTGAGTGAGATCTGTCCAGGGCAAGGTCCTAACTCAGCGATAGGAGGTAGTGTCTTCGCTCCGCACATCCGCAGCTGTGACGCACGGTCCTGCTAGTGCGCAGCTGTGTCGTGCGGTCCTGCGCGTGAGCAGCTGTGTCGCGCGGTCCTGCTCGTGCGCAGCTGGGATGGAGGTTTTGTTGATTCGTGTCTTTTTTCTATTTTTCTCCTTCGCCGGTGTTCTATCAATAGCCTCACCCCTTCTTTTTGTACACCCCCCCCGCGTTTCCACGCATGCGCATAATTCTGCGCAGCCGCACTATGGTCCATGTCTTAGACGCGTGTATTTTTAAGCTCCCCACTCTTCTGTCGGTTTAGTGCGCATGCATGTGACTGCACGCATGCGCACTGGCATTCACTTTCAAGCTCTCGAAAGCGAATGAGGCAACAATTGACCGGAAGTGAAGTCGGGATACGGTGCTGCTGACTCTGCCGTTGCTGACCCCGAAGTCCTTCTCACAAGTCGGGATACGGTGCTGCTGACTGCCGTTGCTGACCCCGAAGTCCTTCTCACAAAGCAACGTCACGCGGCCCGGTCAGACACTGCTTCTCCGCACATGCGCAGACTGCCCTAGTCACCGAAGTATTTTCACATTCAGGATAAGTAAAAACACAACACATCCAACCTACCGACTGTCACCAAAGTATTTTCACATTCAGGATAAGTAAAAACACAACACATCCAACCTACCGACTGACACTTGCCCAGTCATCCCTTCACACTTCATGCTGAACTTATGTTCCAAATGCCACCTGCATCAATAATTCTCAAAACAAATGTCTCTGCTTCAATACAGCTATGGCCATTAATTAACCATCAGTATTTACATGCTCTTTGTATTTAAAAATGTTTTTACATGTAGTTTAGGAAGAGTAGCCTAGAAGTAAGATGGTGTTCCTAGCAGCTGTTTTACAGAGTTTACGAGATTTGTCTGAAATAGTGCGTGGAGTGGCAGTGCTAGGCAGGGTAAAAATAAAATTAGCCAAAGAACAGTTTTCCTCATTGAACCACTGGTCTTACTAAAGTAACTGAAGGATAAAAGTTGCCAGTGCCTTTTAAGAGGGGCTACAAGGGGTGGTCTGATAGCCACTGCCATGCTGAATATAGTTCAGATTAAGACCAATATAGGTCCAATTATTCACAGGGTTTTTTAAAGAGGAGCAAGGTGATAGCATGTCTTAGCACTAACCATCGCAATTTGCTGGGTGAGCAGATCTTCACACGCCAATGTCTACTCACAGAGAGACAGACATTAGCCAATTTATGAGACTCCTTGGTAGCCCATTCCACAAGCCAACATACATGCCCAGTTCCAGTCAGCTGTGCCTTCCACATGTCCGCTTGGTCAGAGGCTTCCCCTGTAATGGGCTTTTCTCCTGTGTCGGTCTGCATGCTTTCACACTGCTTAAAACCTCCGCCAGCAAATATACTCTCTGTATTAGTGCACAGAGCCTCTTCTAAGCTAGACCCTGCACAGGTTCTTTTGCACTGAAGGCCTTGTATTTTCTCTAGGAACACCAGGGTGAGCCTATGTGCATGCTTCTTTTCAGTTTAACACGCTGTGTGTGGGTAAACAGGTGTGAAAAAATGAAATCAACACCAGTTTAAGAAGGTGATGTAGTGATTTTATGAAGTCAATTCTTAAAGTAGTTTCTCAAAGTTTATTAGTACGGATATGTTCCTGGTATTCACATAGGTGGGGTTACAAGTGCATTAGAGCATTTGATGGTCTATTTTCCCAGCATAAATTGTAGAAAGTATGTGTAGAGATTAATGAGCATAGCCTAGCATAACACTTATTGTTTCCATAGATTTTTGTTTTATGGTAAAAGATAAAGAAAGAGGGGCCAGTGATACATTAACATTTCTGTCCACAAAATAAAGACCATGTGCTTATTGGGGTATACAAAGAGCTACAGTTTTATTTTTGAACCTACTGCTGGCATGGTGAGGGTGGTCCCCTATGGCCATATATCATGGCTGATCACATAATGCTTGCTCCTGTGTCACTCCTCAGTGTCCCATCAGAGAACATGCTATGGCTGGTTGCATTATACACGACCCTATGGGTTGCACCCCTTGGAGGACCACTCACACTAAATAGCATGGATTTTTGCATAATGATCAATTCCCATAGATGGCTTCTTGCCCCTCCACTGTGTATGGTTGACTGCATAATGTCTGCTTCTTGGCCACCCTTAGCTAGATAGTGCTATGGGATGTTGTCTGATGCTCATGGGTGGACTACTCCGAGCAAGCATCATAGCTGGCTACATAATGTCTGTTCTTATGGCTCACTGACACAGCTGAGTTGACCTCTGACTAAATAGTATCACATCACTGCCATGAAACAGAGCGTGGGCAAGTATACATCAGGTAGTATTTGCGAAATGTACTACTAACCTGACTTTACTTCCCATGCTCCGTTTCACTGCGGCATAAGTGTGTGAATCCAAGTTGTCCGGTAAGAAAATTTCTGGTCTGCCAATATGGAACCCGGGAGTTCAAACCGTCCGACGGCCCCTCCCCCACACCTCTGTTGAAAACTTACAAGGCCCAGTTATGGTACGAAGTGGGATGGGGTATTAGTTCAAGACCAATCCTGCTGTTGAAGTGTAATCTTGGCACCGGTGCAGCGCTTCAGCCGTTCGTGAGTGAAAACAACAAAAGGGAGGGTACTACAGAATTGACCTTTCCTCTCTGCTTTTATGGACGAAGCCGCTTTCATGGTAAAGGAGAAAACGATCCTACTTTGAAGCACAGGGAAGGCTGCTAAGAAATATGCGTGCAATGCAAATAGGAACACTTTGAAAACGACCACCTTATTTCTAAGTTAAAGAAGCCAAGCATATTTTGAATACAAGAAAAGCCTGCATGAAGCGGGTGGCAGAAAATATCATCGTAAATCGGGTCATGCTCTGCACTGTATATTCACACTTTTCGCTGAGACAGTTTCAATATTACACTACCACCAAACAATATTAAGACTAACACAACGTTTTATCCAAATACTATGTCTCTGATAGATCCTAAATGATCAAAATAGCGAACAGTCTTTCACCTCCTTCGGCGGTAGGTCAAGGTGTTCCTCAAAGTTCTATACTTGCACCCACATTGTTCAATCTCTACCTAGAACCACTGGGAAATCTTCTAAGTAAATCCGGGATCCACTATCATCTCTACGCAGATGACACTCAAATCTACCTCAAGGTTGCCTCCACTCACGATCCCGCCATCCTAAGCTCTACTCTCGACTCCATTCAAAACTGGATGTCAACTCATCAACTGATTCTGAATCCCTCCAAAACTGAATTCCTCCTCCTTTCCTCCTCACTTTCTCCTCCCCCGGTTCAATCATGGATGGATCAGATGAATCTACTAAACAATAAACCCATCATTGTCAACAGGGCAAAAATCCCTTGGTGTCATACTCGACAAAATACTCAATCTAATCCCCCACACCCCGCGTTTCCACGCATGCGCATAATTCTGCGCAGCCGCACTATGGTCCATGTCTTAGATGCATGTATTTTTAGCTCCCCACTCTTCTGACGGTTTAGTGCGCAAGCGTGTGATTGCACGCATGCGCACTGTTATTCACTTTCAAGATCCAGCGAGCGTTAACAACACTACTACTGCTTCATACTGTGCATCATTTTGCCTTACGCCACTGGACATGGCGCTGGCCATGCACGCGCACAGAAACTTTACACACACCCAGACTGTCAACCTTTCTTTCACATCTCAGATCAAAACCTGCCACCACTCAAAGTTCAGCCATTTGCTCATTCATTTTTTCTTTTTAAACTTTTATATAGCACTAGCTAGACCCGTGGGTATCAGAGCGCTTTACATACGCAAAGGAAAAGAAAAATTGCATAAAATTGCTGGACATGATGATGCATAAAGATATTAGCAAAGACAAAATACTTATGTATCCAGTGAGGGGAGAAATAGGCAGGTGGTTGACACAGTCAGATAATCACCACCCTCGAAGGTCAGAGTGAGGGCGGGGAGTCCATTATGTTATTGATGCCTAGGTTGGTTGACTGTGTCAGTAAAGTATTGATTGAGGACAAGGATTTTCAGGTCCCTTTTGAAGCAAGAGAAGGAGGCCTTAACCCTAGCCCTGGTCACCCCCTAGTCCCAACAACCAATCACACAGGGAGCCCTAGTCCCTACTTCCAGTAGAAATCCTAACCCTAGTCCTAGTCCCAACCCTGCATTAATTGAATCACAAACCAAGAAACAAATCAGAACACTGAAATTTCAGCTCCCCCGTTGGTCTGTGTACCCCCTACGTCAGAGAGGAGCTTATGCAGGACTTGGCTGGCGATGAGTAACTATCATTTTCTGACTAGAAGCTTGTCTTTTGCTGGCTCCACAAAATGCGCATGGTGTGTCCCCTGTTTTGAGAACAGGGATTGAAGTCAGCTGTGGCTTGGTAAGTGGCCACATGATTTTTGCTCGTCCTTTTGTGAGGGTGTAGAGGTGAGTACCCCGACCCAGGGTGATGTAGAAAAATAATGGGTGTGGCCTTGAAGATTGCTCGGCCTGATTCATTTCACCCCTGAGTCAGGGAGGAGTTTATACAGGCAGTTTATTTGCTGGCGGTGTCCGTCATGACAATGAAAGTGACCATGCCCCTGCATATTTTTAATAAATCACTCAAAACAATACATAATCACAATATAATAATTTATTTTTCAAATGTTTTCAAAATAATTTTCAGTGAAGTACAATATTGTGTTTAAGGGCTCTGGGGCTTCTAACACGAGAATTAAATCCTAGATATTTCAAAAGGAGCAAAAGCAAAGTAATGTTAAGTGCGTGGGGTACATGGAAGGCTATATTGACATTTCTGAAGGTCCGGAAGATTAATAGTACAGTAGACCTTTGGAGCTCAAATCCTTTTACACATCTCGGACAGAACAGAAACAGCAGGACATGGAAAGTGTCTGGTATTAGATGTCTGGGGGATGTCATGTGTGAGGATGAATTATTGGATTTTGGCTTACTTCAACACAAGTTTGATATACCTACTAACCAATGGTTCCTATATCGACAACTAGAGCAAACAGTGAAGTCATTTAGACCTAGGATTTCAATTCAGGAGCTAAACCCGATTGTGAATTACGTAAGGAATGGGGGCAAGAAGATTAAAATTGGGTATAGCTATCTCTTACAGGGTGTGGGAGACGATATAGGACAAACGGAATCTGCTTGGGCGCAAAGGATTGGGGATCCAGATATAGATATTAATTATGCTCTTGCACTAAACAAGAAAATACTAAGAGCAACAAACTTAAAAGCACAGCATTATAAGATGATGTTTAATTTGTACTATACCCCTGCCAAGCTGTTTAAATGGGGTAAAAGAGAAAATGATAGATGCCCTAGGTGCGACCAAGGCCCTGCAGATTTATCTCATATGTTTTGCACCTGTCAAAATCTTACGCCAGTTTTGATAGAAATTGAAAGGTTTTTAACGGGGCTGCTAGAGCATCAGATTTCTCTATCCCCTACTACTGTATTGATTGGCAGGGATGAAAATCTTAAACTTGAACAAGAGGCTGAAGCATTTATCTTCCTATCCAGGGCTGTTTTTAGAATTCTAATTGTGGCGGCCTGGAAAGATTCTGCAGCCCCCACCTTTCAGATGTGGTTAACTAGGCTGCTGGGAATTCACAATATAGAGGAATGCCTATACAGCTTTAAAGGAAAGAAGTCGAAAGACTTTGGTGAGAAGATTTGGGCTCCTCTTAGAAATTGGAGAGAAAACAGATGAATAACAGTAAGCAGATCTAGAGCCATTTTTGATTGATTCTCCTACATAATACTGTGTGTAATGAAGTTGGTTTTATGATATGTATGAATTAATTGTGAAGAATGTGAAGATTTATAATTTGTATATTGTTTATATTGCAACTCCAATGTCTGATTTTATCCTGTTGATCTATGTACTTTTATACTCAAATCCATCTCAATATAAATCGAAAAAATTAAAAAAAAAAAAAGTACAATATTGTGTTCTGGATATCAAAAATAAACTCAATATAATTCCGACTAATGTAGAGCTGTGGATTCACATGTGCCCTCCCACCTCCCCCGAGGAGGAGTCACCTAACCTTGAGACTGGAAAGACTTCTTCAAAGAAAAACTACTTTTGAACATCTGTAATCAACACTAGATGACACGATTATGCAAAGCATGTAATCTACAGCTCACATGCGAACACATCTTTACCGAAGGTAAGTAACTTGTGCATTAAATTCATTTGCTACATTTGAAACTTTCTTGATGTAACAAGGATGTTGCATCTTTTCGAATGCATTCCATATGTATCCATCGGCAGCATTGTTCACATAGTGCCTGTTGGAAAGATAGTAAAAATAAATGTTTTATTCACTTTGCATTGTAAACAGGTAAATATGTTTTTTTTTCATTTGTAAACTGATTTGAAATGGTCAACCATAGTTTGTGACTGACATCGAAAGCAACTTTCACATAAAGTCACTTGGTTCATGCTTACAAGATCCCCAGTGCAAGTGCCAGTGCTCTTTCCTAGCATGGTAAATGCATACTTGTTACACATTTCACACAGTCCCCAGTCAGTGGCAACAAGCTCGGAACCTACTTCCACCACAAAATCAGATACTTCTACCATCCTCCCACCTCGCACTAGCCAAACCCACGCGCATCACCAGAGCCCGAGCAGGAGCAAGATCCTTCTCCCACATCGCAGACAAGACATGGAACAACCTTCCACAAGACCTCAGGCAAATGGGGTGTCAAGGGCACCCCATGACGCGGTGATAGCATCATAGAGGAGCAAGGGACACCAAAAGCAGCGGGGGTCAGAGGCAGTAAGGGCCAGCTCTGCCTGGGGAACGACATGGACATGGGTGCAGCACTAGAAAATGTCCTCACGCATTTGTGCTCCTCCCCCCCAACGGACACGGGTTGGCTTCATAGGCTCGGGTACATACTGGTAATGGAGCGCATCCCGCTACCTTGAACAACTCCACTGACTCCTTCCAGAAATTTTGGAGACCATTCCTACACCTTCTCTCAGCTGAATTTCACAAGATTACCCTGCCTAAATATCTGAGGATGCTGCATCTGCCGGACCTATGAAAGGACCTGGCCATAGCCTAAGGAAACGGTCGAGGACTCCGGGACCATTGTAAAGGTACTCAATGAAGACCGTTCTGGGGATGCCGGATGAAGAGGGGGTTGTGGCTTTTTTGTTCTCAACAGAGGCAGCAAATAGCACAATGGACTCTGTTTGGGATATCTTAGTGCTTTCTTCTCTATGTACTTTCCGTTACCACTATGCCTAGCCTTGCTAAGAGGCTGCCTTTGCAATGTATGAGTCACTGTATTACGATGATACAATTAACACTGTGGCTTTCTTTCTTTGTAGGAAAACTAATAAATACATTTACATATAAAAAGACATTTGAAAGTATCTTTAGCCTGACCTCTACATTTGTACCTCTTAAAAATAATTGAGTATATTTACCATAATGTTTTCCTGACCTCCGCCGGAAGTTATTTGGTTGCAGACACCGCAGAAATCTTCAACAGAATCTAAATGTAATATTGAGGTAGATCAGCACATCTTGACAGGAAAAGTAAAAAACTAAAACTTATCTTGGGGCATCTGGTACATGTTTCGAAGTTTATTCCTAAGACTTGATAGTGCTCTGACACAGTCACAACTATTATAAACTCTTTCTATTGCCAAGAAAAATGACAGATTTTAACATACTCAAAAACATTATTGCTATACTTTACTATATTTAATACTATGTACAACAGTTATGCTGTGTACTTTTAAAAAAATTGAGAAATCAAAAATAGCTACCCCAATCATCAAAACATTCTGTTGACCCAAAGGCATGACACATTTATAAAATTGAGACATGAAATGTTAAACTCAGACCTGATGACTCCATTAGATCCATTGCAATTTTGAATCTAAAATCCTCCATAAATGTAGAATTTATTAAAATCTCTGGAACTGGCTGTCGACTGATATAAGAATCTGCAAACTGAGAACACAGTTGAAAGTTTTACTTTCATCAATTACAATTAGAGTAAAATGTATATGTTATCAAAATGATGAAGTTAAAGTGAAATGGACGTAATATGATATTGGTTGGAAAGCCTCATCAGAGGTCTCCGTCCAACCGCATTAGGATCATACTAGTGGTCAGAGAGATAATCTGAGGGAAATACTCCTCTGCTTCTAACAGGTTCTACGGCCTCATCCGGGCGGAGTTCTGAAGTGCAATCCCTAGTAGGCAGCATGTGGTGCACCCCTAAAATCCATGCATGCACCATGTGGAAGACTGTTTTAAATATTTCATTAGTGAATTTCCCCTCACCTTTAATTGTTTATGGTCTAAGCCTTCTTTACAATTTATAAGTACTCCAAGAAAAAAAACAGAATCAACTTCAATAATGTCGCATTCGAGAGTATGATAAATTATTCTCTTTCATAAAAACAAATGAAGGTTTAAAATATTAATAGGAATTTATCATTACCAGCATGCAAAAAACACCACAATTGTAGTTGTCCTGTTGCTTTTTGTTAGATTCAACCACTAATTCCCAAAGGTCATAGTCGGGATGATTCAGTGCCTGTAGGAAATCCCTTTAGAGACATATGAAAGGTTATGTAAAATATTAAAGTTTGTCCATCAGAATAAAAAAATAAAGATATTACATTGTTGTCACAAATAGTGATCAATTAGTAAACGAAATTAAAGTTTGTGAATTTTGTTATTTTGCAATCTTAAAAGTACTAAATAGATAATGGAAACTGTATTTGAGAAAGGGCACCTCCAATTTCTCAAGAAGACTGTGTAGGTATGAAGATTTCCCGGCAGTGAATCGTAAACTATAATTTTCTTTGTAAAAGGTTTCAATATCTGTGGAAATGATATAAAAGCTGTTTGAAAAACAACATCATCAAGAGAAAGGGAATAAAGTAAGGTTTGTAGTACTTTAATACCACTTTTTCGCTTGTTATAGTTCTTTGTAAATACTGTGTTTTGGATTATAGCCAACTTAAAAATGAGTAAGCGAAATAAATGAGCATAATACGTAAGTACCCTAACACAGCTTTAGAAAATCTTTTTTGAATCATCCTTCAATTATTAAGTGATGTTGCCTTACCTATTTATTTTTTTATTTACACGTTTTATTGATTTATAATCATTAATCTTACATTGCTACTTTGTTATATCAGCTGGTACCGTACTTAGAATTTTAGTATTGAGTTTTAAAATGTGTTGCTAGAGAGGGCCGCTATGGATACATTCCAAAACAAAATAGTTTCAGAAATAGCCAATGTATATCTTCAAAAAAAATGTAGGCATCTCCAACTATTACAACCACTCATATTTTCATCAATAACTTTCAAACCTCTGAACGAGAAATAAAAATTAAAAATTTGGCACTTACTAAAAGAATCCAATGATTGCCAGTATTTGTAGGACAAACAACAGTTTCCGCAGTTTCATAAGGTACCTGCATAGAATAGAATGTGCCATTATAACTTTAACTGTCACCCTGACTCCATACGGTCAAAGGTATCAATGGATTGTTAATCGGAATTCTAAATCTAAAATATTTACTTGGATGACCAGTACACAGATTCACAGTATACCAACATGTGAAAATTTGCTAATTGTTCAATACGTTATTGTAAGTGTCTTGTACACTTCAACACTAAATCCATCAGTGACATTAACAAATCATTATAACCTGAGACTGTGAAATGTCAAATAAGAGATTCAAATATGTACCCGAAAAGCAGACGACCGGTATTTGCCCAGGAAGGTAGAGGATGACACTGTTGCAGAAAGTGCTAAACACTAAGGTTAAAATAAAAGGACATCATTACACACATTGTAAAACAACTGTTATCTTGGGGTAGATCTGTGTGCGTTATTTATGAAAATATACGTACATTGGATCGTGACATACATAATTTGCTAAGGTACGCATCGATTACCTAAAAAAAAAAAATAATTACACTTAGTTACGTAGTGCATGATTACAAATCTGCTGGAGCAAGGATCAACAGACAGGCGTGAGCGCGGCGGTGGTGGGACATACTATACTGACTATCGATGTTATAGAAACCAACCTCATCAACAATCCATTCTTGCGTTTTGAGTGAACAAAAGGAAGAATCATACAGTTTAATGTCGGACACTATTGCTTCCAAGCGTCCCATCACTGGTTTCTTCCACACATCCAAAAGTGTTTGCATGGTCTTAGATCCAGAATCTTTTAAGTCTGCGGATATATAAGTGAGAAACATAAGTTAAAACACGTTTTAAAGACACCTACATAAACTTCTAAACTGACAGTCACACCAAACAAATTACTTTCGCCGGGTGCAGGGCTCAACGGGGGCACCATAGGTGCCCACTAGACTGCCAACCAGAGGCCTTGCACCCATGTGGGCCCTGCTGGGCCCCGCCAAAATCAGATTCCCACAGCCTCTCTATGTCGAAAAGGCCGGCACAGAAAGGTAGTGTGAATATGCCATCATAATCCCTCGGGCGGATATAGCCGGCCTTGGGATTACAGGCCCTTTTCCAAAACACAGGTAGGATTCCTTCCCAACCAACCCTCGCTCGTAGCCATTTCCGAGGGCATTGTAATTGGGGCCCTAAGCATGAAGGCTGCTACCAAGAGCTACCACTTAGAGAGCTTTCTAATGTGGTCTAAAACCACTAAAAACCCCATAAGGGTTGTCTGGATTAGTGTAAGGTAATATACTTTTAGAAGTGAGCACCATATAGTAAACCAGCCGGACACAAAGTACTAAGATATATAATTACCTAAATAGAGGTAGTAAAATCAAGCTTTTTGGGAGAACACCCTACATCTTCAGTGTCAATATTTGTTAAACAATTTTAAAACATAAGTATTATTAAAATAAGTAGCAACCTCACCCCCGAACAACACACACGCTTTGTTTTCTGCAAGATCATAATTCTCCTCTGAAAGTGTTTCAAGTGGAAGAGATCCTGGCGATTCCTGATTGGTAATGCTCCCTGAAAAGTATTCGTTTTGAGGTTTACAAAAACTTAGTTGGGAAAAACAGACTACTCAATCATCCAAATACAAAACCTTCCACAAAAAAAATTACCATTCAATAATCCCTTGTTTAAAATACTGTACTTTTAAAAACATATCTTTTGGATAAACTCAGCGTCACGTTCTCCTGCTCAACCTAATACCTTTTCACCAAATTAAGGAGACATTTACATATGTTGATAGTATATTATTCCTAAACACATCCAATTATCTCCCATTGCATAACCGAAAACATTACTTTACATTGTTTACCTTTGACGCTCGACTTATAAGGCCTCAACATGTCGAAATTGTGTGTTGTACGTAAAAGGATATTGCGATCATTAAGCAATTTAACGCGCTTTCCTTGCATTTCAGCAATAGTGTATGGTCTGGTAAATTTATGTTCCAAAATGCCTCCTTTTCTTGTAGCTTTCCTGCAATTTTTCAGAAGCACTAACTGTCCTTCTTTGAAGGTGCACGGCTTATATTTTTGGGAAACTCTCTTTTTAAATTGTTCTTTTTGCTTTTCCTGGGCAACCTCAATATTCTGTTTTGTCTGCCTCTGAAACTCTGCTTTTTTAATTTTGTTTTCAACGATAATGCTGGCATGTTCACTTTCAGTTGGGAGTATAAACTCAAGCTATTAAAGGAAACATAAAATGCAATCACTCATTTTCGTTATATAAAACTGTATTATTATATAAAAATGTAAATAAATTAAAATAACGTGCTTTATTGTAAATAAAAGTTACGCTAAAGCAAAGAAACTATACACACAGAGAAATTATATTTAATCTAAGTCAAAAGTTAAAAAGTATCCAGCAAGTGAATGTATGTATAATGACAAAATAACAATATGCATATAAAACATAAATTGGAGTAATCACTGAGAAACAAAAAGCAAGATTGTAAAAATTCTTTACATTAAAAACACAATCAAAATCCCATACCAGATCCTTGGAAACCTCACTTGGAAATCGTGCTTCTTGGCCGTACATAAGTTGGAAAGGGGAAACCTTTGTTGTGGTATGTGGCTTCGATCGTAAAGCAAACAACGCATGATCCAAATATAAATCCCAGTCGTTTTGATGCTCATTCACGTATTTAGACAACGTGCTGTAAAATAACAAAAGATTAGCACGTGGCATGATTGTTAATGGCAGATTATTACTAAAGTTTATTTCCCTTAGAATTCAAATACTTTCAATTATGTTTGTTTCATTTAAACATAAATGTTTCTAGTTGCAATTAATATATTATTGAACGCCGAAGACATGATAACGATGCCGGTCACAGTTATATTTGACCGTCAAAATTGCATAAGTGTGACCGGCCGACAATGATTCGGCGCTCCCACTTCCCTCATTTTAATTAACTATTGTAATCCCTACAGCACTGCCTGAGCTGGCTCTGCCCCGATTGTAGGGATTATGGACACTGCAATAGTCCAACTGGGTCTGGAACTGTCCCTCTGCCAGCTGCCTCCGCCCACACTCATTGTAATGCGTTGGTTAGACAGCAGCAACAGATGACCGTTGGACCGGAAAAGATGAGTCATCAGATGCGAACACTCAAGTACCACTCAAGTACTTGCAAACGTATAAATATTAAAGAGAAAATATTTTATAAATAAATTGCCTATCAACATGTGTATACAAAAATGAATCAGAATTAGCTTTACCTTTTAATGCTTGCATTAGTGCACTCATCTAAACCATTTGTCTGTGGCTGATATGCTGCACTTACAGAACGTTCGATTTCTAGAAGCCTTGATAACTCAGAATTAACCTGAACAATAAATAATTATATGTTATTGCCTGAAATGTAAGCAAAATGTAATTATTTAGCACACAGATGTTTAACAGTACCTTTAAAAAGCACTATCTGACTAACAGGAGTGGGTGGGTGAGGAGTGAGGGGTGATGGAGCTGTTAAGTGTCAGTGGAGGGGTTAGGTTAGTTTAGGGCATAGAGTTTCTGGTGAAGCAGGTGGTTGGGCCAGGGGGAGGTCGTATGATGGGTCGAGGGGAGGAGGGGATGTTGGAGCGGAGAGGTAGGTGGGTGATTGGGAGAGGGGGCTATCATTTCTCAAGAAGGAGTTCGAAGAGAGCGAGTTCAAGGGGGTATGGAGAGAGAGGGAGGTAAGAGAGGAGGAGATAAGAGGGGGATGTCAGGTAAGTGATTGGGGATGGGGGATGTCATTTTCAGTAGAGAGGGAGGGGAATAGTGTGGTCCATTGTTGGGAGGCGGAGTAAATTGGGTGGTTAAGAGTGGAGGTGGAGCAGGGGGGGAGGAGGGAGGTGTTAGGGGTGCTATTCTTTTGGGGAGGTGGAGTGTTAGGTGCTGAGTGCACGAGTAGGAGGGACATAGTGCAGAACCTTCCTCCCACACAAAAGATCCTCTCCCTTCCGCACTCATCCAAGAACCCAAGAACTCAAAAATGTCATCATCCCCTACTGGACCAACATCATCAACGCCTCCCTCTCAACAGGGAATGTACCCGTCTCCCTTCAACTCGGGCAAATCACTCCCATCCCAAAAAATCCCAAAACTGACCCCAACAACCCTAACAAAGCTTCGCCCCATCTCCAACCTTCCCCTCCTCTCCAAAACCCTGGAAAAATGTGCCCTCCTTCAACTGGACAAACACATTGATACGTTTAACCTGCTCGACCCCCATCAATCTGGCTTCCACAAAGGGTGCAGCTTATCATCATAGTCGATGATATTCACCTAGCCCTGGATAAGGGTGATTCCTACCTGCTCATCCTTCTTGACCTTTGCGCGGCATTTGACACGGTTTACCACCCAACCCTACTAAACACACTCAAAAACCGCTTCGGCTTCAGTGGCACTGTCCTTAACTGGTTCACTTCCTACTTTCAACATAGAACAAAACAGATTAAAATTCAAAACTGCTTCTCTAACCCAACCTCTGTCTCCCTTGGTGTCCCTCAAGGATCCATCCTCTCTCCCGCTCTCTTTAACCTCTTTATGGAACCCTTTACCCGGATACTCAAACAAGAAAAAATCAACTACAACCTATACGCTGATGACACCCAATTGTACCATAAAATTAATGATATCACATATTGTCGAGACCAGTTTACCTGCTATGCAAAAGAACTGCCAAGTGCCTGTAGACCAAATGACATTTGGGGAATGTTTACTCATTATATGTTGACCAAAGAAGGGTCTGGTTGAGAATATCTTTTGAATGTAAGAATGTGATTGTGTCAGACACTGTACGTACAATGTGTCATCGTTACTGTAAAACTATTCTGTAATTGCGACAGAGCCACTGTGAAGCACATGTAAATGACATGCCTTGTTGATGATGTTGTTTTAACATTTGAAATGCAAATCGATTTTTTTTTCTTTTTAAAGTATATTTAATGCAAACCATTTCTAAATAACCTTTTGTACCTTATTATTTAACCACATATAATCAATGATTATTTTACCCAAAATCATACTAACACATTATTTATTCATATCAAAACAACTAAAAAAAAGAAATATTGCAGAACATCGTCCGCATGGTACACAGTCAAAATATCGAATCTTAAATTTCGACCTACACTTATATCGAGTTGCAAATATCGATGGGACATAATATCGTTGTCAAGAATATCGTTGGACAGAATATCGACATTAAGGTAAGTAAGGTAAGTAATATCGAAATTATTTATATCGATAGCATATATATCGATGTAAGTAATTTCGATGTCACTAATATGAGTTATATATTTTTGTTAAGTATTTAAATTAATATTTATAATATGTGTATAATTTTTATAAAATAATAAATATATTTATAAGTAAATTATATGTTTTACTACCGGAGCGGGTTGTGGGTTTATAGGGGAATAGGGTGGGAAGTAATTTAATTGTAATTAATTAAATATTAATACTTTATTTTGTAATTAAATATTAATTGGCAATTAATTTTTTTAATTGATAAATTAGTTATTTAATTGGTAAATAATATATATTAATAAGTAAATTATATGTTTTAGTACCGGAGCGGGTTGTGGGTTTATAGGGGAATAGGGTGGGAAGTAATTTAATTGTAATTAATTAAATATTTGTTTATGTATAATTTATTTAGTAATTAAATATTAATTGGCAATTAATTTTGTTAATTGATAAATTAATTATTTAATTGGTAATTAATATTTATTAATAAGTAAATTATATGTTTTACTACTGGAGCGGGTTGTGGGTTTATAGGGGAATAGGGTGGGAAGTAATTTAATTGTAAATAATTAATTAAATTTTTATGTATGTTTTATTTTGTAATTAAATATTATTTGATAATTAAATATTTTAATTAATAAATTAATTATTTAATTTGTAATTAATGTAATTTTTACTTAAATGTTATGTGTTAGTACCGTAGCGGGTTGTGGGTTTATAGGGGAATAGGGTGGGAAGTAATTTAATAGCTAATAATAAAATATATTTTTATGTATATTTACATTTTTTATTAAATATTAACTGGTAATTAATTATTTTAATTGATAAATTAATTGTTTAATTGGTAATTAATGTTATTTTTAATTAAATGAGCGGGTTGTGGGTTTATAGGGGAATAGGGTGGGGTGGGAATAGTAATTTTTACCCACCCGCTATCCAACGCTTTCCCTACTGTGGCACCCTCTGGAGTTGTAATAGTAATTTTTACCCTTACGCTATCCTACACATTCCCTACTGTTGCACCCTCTGGAGTGGGAATAGTAAATTTTACCCCTACACTATCCAACACTTTCCCTACTGTTGCAACCTCTGGAGTGGGAATAGTAATTTTTACCCACCCGCTATCCAATACTTTCCCTACTGTTGCACCCTCTGGAGTGGGAATAGTAATTTAACCCCCTACGCTACCCAACTCTTTCCCTACTGTTGCACCCTCTGGAGTGGGAAAAGTAATTTAACCCCCTACGCTATCCAACGCTTTCCCTACTGTTGCACCCTCTGGAGTGGGAATAGTAATTTTTGCCCCTACGCTATCCTACACAATCCCTACTGTTGCACCCTCTGGAGTGGGAATAGTAATTTAACCCCCTACGCTATCCAACACTTTCCCTACTGTTGCACCCTCTGGAGTGGGAATGGTAATTTTTCCCCCTATGCTATCCAACGCTTTCCCTACTTTGGAACCCTCTGGAATGGGAATAGTAATTTAACCCCCTACGCTATCCAACACTTTCCCTACTGTGGCACCCTCTGGAGTGGGAATAGTAATTTAACCCCCTACGCTATCCAACGCTTTCCCTACTGTTGCACACTCTGGAGTGGGAATAGTAATTTTTCCCCCTACGCTATCCAACGCTTTCCCTACTGTGGCACCCTCTGGAGTTGTAATAGTAATTTTTACTCCTACGCTATCCTACACATTCCCTACTGTTGCACCCTCTGGAGTGGGAATAGTAATTTAACCCCCTACGCTATCCAACGCTTTCCCTACTGTTGCACCCTCTGGAGTGGGAATAGTAATTTTTCCCCCTACGCTATCCAACGCTTTCCCTACTGTGGCACCCTCTGGAGTTGTAATAGTAATTTTTACCCCTACGCTATCCTACACATTCCCTACTGTTGCACCCTCTGGAGTGGGAATAGTAATTTAACCCCCTATGCTATCCAACGCTTTCCCTACTGTGGCACCCTCTGGAGTGGGAATAGTAATTTAACCCCCTACGCTATCCAACGGTTTCCCTACTGTTGCACCCTCTGGAGTGGGAATAGTAATTTTTCCCCCTACGCTATCCAACGCTTTCCCTACTGTGGCACCCTCTGGAGTTGTAATAGTAATTTTTGGCCCTACGCTATCCTACACATTCCCTACTGTTGCACCCTCTGGAGTGGGAATAGTAATTTAACCCCCTACGCTATCTAACGCTTTCCCTACTGTTGCACCCTCTGGAGTGGGAATACTAATTTTTCCCCCTACGCTATCCAACGCTTTCCCTACTGTGGCACCCTCTGGAGTGGGAATAGTAATTTATCCCCCTACGCTATCCAACGCTTTCCCTACTGTTGCATCATCTGGAATGGGAATAGTAATTTAACCCCCTACACTATCCAACGCTTTCCCTACTGTTGCACCCTCTGGAGTGGGAATAGTAATTTTTCCCCCTACGCTATCCAACGCTTTCCCTACTGTGGCACCCTCTGGAGTGGGAATAGTAATTTAACCCCTTAGGCTATCCAACGCTTTCCCTACTGTTGCACCCTCTGGAGTGAGAATAGTAATTTAACTCCCTACGCTATCCAACGCTTTCCCTACTGTTGCACCCTCTGGAGTGGGAATAGTAATTTTTCCCCCTACGCTATCCAACACTTTCCCTACTGTGGCACCCTCTGGAGTGGGAATAGTAATTTAACCCCCTACGCTATCCAACGCTTTCCCTACTGTTGCACCCTCTGGAGTGGGAATAGTAATTTTTCCCCCTACGCTATCCAACGCTTTCCCTACTGTGGCATCCTCTGGAGTGGGAATAATAATTTAACCCCCTACGCTATCCAACGCTTTCCCTACTGTTGCACCCTTTGGACTGGGAATAGTAATTTTTACCCCTACGCTATCCAACGCTTTCCCTACTGTTGCACCCTTTGGAGTTGGAATAGTAATTTTTACCCCTACGCTATCCAACACTTTCCCTACTGTTGCACCCTTTGGAGTTGGAATAGTAATTTTTACCCCTACGCTATCCAACACTTTCCCTACTGTTTTACTCTCTGGAGTGGGAATAGTAATTTTTACTCTTGCGCAATCCAACGCTTTCCCTACGGTTGCCCTGTCTGGAGTGGGAATTTTAATTTTGACCCTTACATTATTTTACGTTTTCACTATTGTTTAATTTTCTGGAGTAGGAATAGAAATTTTACGTTCTACGCTACCCAATGGTTTTATTACTGTAGTTATTTTTGTACTTTAAATAGTAGTTTTATTTAATTAATTATTTTATATTTTGGTATTATTTTACATAATGTTGTATTTAATTACCTTTAAAAATATTAAATTATTTAAATATTATGTATTAAAAATAATTCTTTATTTTAATTTATTTTAATATTTTATGTGTGTAGATGTATTTGTAATTTAAAGTACTTTAAAAAAAATTTAAATAATTGAAATAATTAACAAAAAATATTGTTAAGTAAGTCTATATTATATATGTTTTATTTTATTTTAAATAAAAATTAAATAATAAATATGTATTATTTATTAATTTTAAATATTATTAAATATGTTTAAATATATTTAATTAATTTATAAGTATGATTTACTTTATTTTACTTGTTTTTTTTAAAAGAAAAAAAACGATATATTTAACAACAATATTTTTAACATCGATATTATTTTTTCGATATTTTGGTACTTACCTTGTTGTAGATAGGGGGTCGATATTCTTGCCATCGATAATATAGCGTCGATATTAGTGTAGGTCGAAATCCTGACTGTCGAAATTCTGTCAGTGATTCTGTCCGCATATAACGCGATCTTGTCGACCTCTAATGCACGCCACTCCCATCCCTTAATGGGATTATGGGAACGGACCAGGGCTGCCAGGGGCTCCATTGCCAAAGCAAAAAGGGCGAAGGGGACATCCCTGCCATGTCCCACGTCGGATGGCGAAGGGCTCCGACAAAGCACGAGGGCCCAGCAGACACAGGCCTCTGAACACTCCAGCCTCCACCCAGAGACACACCCAGACGCCCGCAGTCACAATAGCTATAACTCTCACCACATACCAACATGCCCATATGACACAGCTATTGAAAAAAACTTTTCAAAGACAGATAGCTACACTCACTTGTACACATGTTCTACAAAAAGCAGCATGCTCCCGCAATGAAAATGCGCCTCACGCCCCAGACAAAACTGTAGCATTTCAAACGTATCTTGTGGTGATTGCACTTTGAAAAATGCAAAAAAATGAATTTTGCAAGGAAATCGCGTGCAGCCGGTCAAGGTGCTCAAAATGCGTGATAATATATTTTACCACATCACTCTGGGACACCACCACATCACTCTGGGACACCACCACATCACTCTGGGACACCACCGCATCACTCAGGGACACCACCACATCACTGTAGGACACCACCACATCACTCAGGGACACCACCACATCACTCAGGGGCACCACCACATCACTCAGGGACACCACCACATCACTCTGGGACACCACCACATCACTCAGCCCAACCACATCATCACTCAGCACCACAACAGCATCACTCAACACCACAACAGCACTGTCCTTGCTTGCTACCAACAAGCATTGCCATAGCTATAAGGACTCACATTTAGAAAGTGTAAGCTATTGGCTTTGTGAATAATAATGCTATTAATTTATATATTTTCTAAGCCAACACATATTTTAAAAAAAATGTCATTTACAATACAAATAGCTCACACTTTCCTAATGTGAGACCTATTGCATTGCAAATGCTTGTTCCTCCTGAATTGTACAGATTGCTACCTCTTGTATTTTGGTTGCTCAACATTGTCACTTTTGTCTCATGTAACTAAACGTTTGCTTTTGTAATTTTTTCACTTGTAATTTTCTCCTCATGTATCATTACTGTTCCTATTGTGAAGCGCTCTGACACCTTCGGGTAAAGTCTGCGCTATAATAAATCACATAAATATGTAAAATAAATAAATAAAAAACAGCCTGACAGGAGCACCGTACCAGGTCTCTAGACTAAAGCACTGGAGGGAAGGGGAAGCGCAGTCTGCCCAGGGGCACTCTGAATTTAGCCAGCCCTCAATGCATTGAGGGCGAAAGACGACAGCCTTCCCTCATGTCCCCTATGCCTGCATACAGTGAAAAGCCCCAGCCCCCCTTCCCCCGATGGCATTGTCCATGCTGCCCCTTGCCTGTGTTCCCCGGACCATCAGCACACCCTGCAAGCTGTCCACTTCTCTCCCACCCTTTCACCCTGTTCCTCGCCACTTCATCCCACCCAAGCCCCACTGCTCCTGCAGACCACCCCCCCTCACCTCACAGTATGCAGAAACAGCACCTCTCTTCTCTGGTACAATTCCCAGGAGAAAGAGGGCCCTGTGATCGACGACTGTGCTTAAATAACCCCACTGTATCTCCCTGCCGAATTCCTAAGATGAAATTTATGACTTAGCAGACCCCACACTTGGGGTCTGCTGGTCCACCTCCTTCCCAATCACTGCCTCCATTCCCAATCACTACCCCCTCCCCTAAGGAATGGGGGGGGGGCTGAACCAAGCAGTAAGGGTTGGAGCTCATTCCTGGCATGTGACACGTGTCACTCTGTCATGTGGCATATGCCACATCTGATGTGACATATGCCATAGATTTTTTACTTGGTCTTTCATTATTATCAGTTGAGCATTTCCAAAGGACTATGTTTCACTCTGCTAAAATGAATAAATTGTTTAAAAAAATAAAAATAATATAAAAATATAATTTCCCGAGGTGGGGTTTGAACCCTTGTCAAAAAGCGCTCACAGCCCCTGTGAACTGCCAGTGAGCCATCTATTTTGCTGGAATTTGCCTCCAGCCAAAGGAGTATTTCACATGGAAAAATGATGGTTGTCCTTCCTCTATTTTCCATGGTGTTTTCGGACTTTAGCTGGTACAAACACTCGTTCTATTTATATGCTTTAAATACAAATATCCCTTCCTATCTTACAGTCTGCCACTAGCCCCATGCATTTCCAATTGTTACACAATCATCCCCAAATTCTCATTCCACTAAATAAGTGATTTCTTTCATAGCAAACCCGTCCCCCTCTTACACTTGCCACACAGCATGCCATCAATGCCTGACATGCACTATGACTAAGGAGGCCATAGTTCTCCCAGACACTGCTAGGGGGTGATTTACAAAGGCACATCTCTCATTTGTGGAATTTAGAAAACAAATTAAAAAAAAAAAACATTTTCCCCAGCTGGGGATTGAACCCTGGTCAAAAAGCGCTCACAGCCCCTGTGCACTGCCAGTGAGCCATCTATTTTGCTGGAATTTGCCTCCAGCCAAAGGAGTATTAGACATGGAAAAATGATGCTGGTCCCTCCTCTATTTCCATGGTGTTTTCGGACTTTAGCTGCTACAAACACTCGTTCTATTTATATGCTTTAAATACAAATATCCCTTCCTATTTTACAGTCTGCCACTAGCCCCATGCATTTCCAATTGTTACACAATCATCCCCAAATTCTCATTCCACTAAATAAGTGATTTCTTTCATAGCAAACCTGTCCCCCTCTTACACATGCCATCAATGCCTGACATGCTGCTCTAACAGCTTTATTATACTTCTGTGTATGCCAATGCTACTTATTAAAAGGCCACCCCTCTCTCTTATAGGCCTGTGTTTCATTTGCCAGGTAGTGAAGTCCTGCTCTGGTTGCAGTGCACACCCTTCGCCCAGTAACAATAACACCCGCCGCAAAGCAGCCAATGTTTCAGATTCCTATGAGTGCCATTTTCATAATTTCAGTCAACTTAGTGTAATTATGAGTGGCATTTGAACAACTATGAATGAAACTTTCTGGAGAGCAAAATCAAGCAATGAAGACGAGAGAAACATAGGAGTATCAGACATTTCACATAGAGCACTGGAATTGTCCCTTTTCAATGCATCAGTGATTTTAGCAATTTTTTTCCAAAGATTGTGCTTTAAATGCAATTTTGATTTCATCTTTTTCAAAATGTTCACAGGGCAGGGGAACCTCCTATCAAAACCTTCCTATGAGGAAGGAAGGCTCACTTGCTGAAATAAGTTTGACTTTTTGCAGTTCCATTTGAGGATGTGGGTGGAGCTAATAGAGGAAGTGGGTGGAGCCAGTGGAGGAAGTGGGTGGAGCCAGAGAAAAGTAGGTGTGGACTCCGACAAAGATTTGAGCACCTGCACTTCATATTTTACAAATTAAGCACTGGCTGCAGGTACAGAGGCAGAGCTTCTGATGGCACCCAGGAGTCACTCATTCATTCCACAGCCAGTGTTAATGGGTAGGGAAGAGCCAACTATGAGGTTTTTCGTTGGTAAACCAGACGGAAATTCATGCATGACACTTTGGCGGCAGCAGCCAAGCTTCACTAAACTTGTTACTGCTAGAAGGAAGCTTCCCTTTCTCTCCCAGACTCCTCTCAACTACACCACCAGGCCCCCACATGTCTTCACCCCTCGCTTAGAGCAGAGGGTATGTGTATGCAATAAAACCGCACAGGAGTTTACTAGTAATGGCAGTCTACTGCATGCTACTGCAACATGGCCGCTTCACATGTGATTTTATCCTTAACCCAGTACTATGTATGCAACTTGTATAATCAGGAATATTTCTACAATAACACAGAAGCAGAGATGTTTGTGCATAAATATGACAAATTGACAAATATACTAGTAGTGAGACTCATTACACAGGCACTCACAGATGACCTTCATTCAATGCAAATGTTGTGATCCGTGGTAAAGGTCTATTTAGGACATAAAAACATGGCCGTGACTACAGAATGTCAGGTATGGTTTAGTGCTGTTTGTTTTTTAGTCACACCCAATTTGCAGGTCACTACTGGCTGCTTTTAAAATAGTACATGCCACAAAACTCAGGCATGTGGTGTGGCATGTGACATGTTAAATACATGTGGTAGCAAACGGTAAACCATTCTTTCCGAATGACATTGGCAGAATGGAGAGCTTGTTTCGAGAAAAGAGATGCTTACCTTTCGAAGGCGCTATAATATTAATGACATAACAGAGTGTCTGGTTTATTTGCAGCATTTCCAGTGCAAAACCGGAACATGTGTTTACTTTGGATGGAGAAAGGTGTCAGAACACCGGGACATACGTCCAAAAATTGGGCCTGTACGGGCAAATACAGGAGCGCCTAGTGCGTTGATTTCCGATTTTATTGATTTAAACAATTGCTTTGTCCTTCACGTATAATTTCTTTTCCTCTGGATTTTCGGGTGTTTGCTGTCAGTAAAGCAATTGAAGACAAGTGAAGTGGGTTCTGCGCTCAGGGGAGCCGGGGGTCAGGCATGCCTGGCATGAACAATAACCCTCTCAGACAAGTGCCCGTTTCAAAAGCACTTGTCTGAGAGGTAACTGACATTTCCTGCCCCAGATGAGCAGGTCAGTCATCTACTAACCCAGGTTTAGTCCTTTCGTCTCCTGGAAGCACCCCCGTATTTAAGCGGTTCAGTGTCACAGCCCTTACATGCCAGATACTGGTCTTCAGGGCGCTATTCTTGCTGTCATGGCCATTGATTGCACATACTCTTTCGGGCATGCATTTAGTCTGAAAGCAGCACCGGGAGCCAGGGAATGCGTGTTTCTGCAAGTGCCTGGGCCCAGCCTGCCGTCTGCACGAACGACGACTTCTTCTATTGTACAGCGCTCTGACACCTTCGGGTAAAGTCTGCGCTGCATAAAAATGCATTAATAAAAATTAAATTAAATAAACCTGAACCTGCGTGTCTATAACATACACTAGTAAACTAAGTGCCACCACCCCCACCTACCAAGTGCTACCAGACCTCCCTGTGGGGGTGTGCACTCTGCACTGCACACAAAGGCCCACAGAGCCTTAAACTGTCTGCTGCCGGAGTGCCAGTGCCACAAACGAAACCAAAAGCCCAGTAGCCAACCAAAAACAACGTACGCCACCAGGGCAAGGCCTCGCCGCCTCGGGCTTTATGGATCGAATCAAAGTCACCCCCTGCCGGCAGTGGCCCATCCACCAGGTGTCGTGCAGTCAGTAGAGTAATACTAAAGTTAACTGTAACACACTTAAGTAAATAATTATCGCAGGCTACAGCGACAAAATTAAAAACACAACAGCCCCTATAAATATAATTAGGAGGTTGTTGTGGGTGGTGGCGGGATCGCTTTCACTTACCCGTGTGTTGTGGTTACCGTGACCTGCCCTGACAATGACGTTCACTTCTCAAGGCTCCTCGTCAGGCTCCTCGTCGCGTGACCAGGAGGACTGCAGTACACAACATGGCAATAGCAATGATAGCACGCACAAGCCAGCCACGACGAAGCAAGCCAAAAGTAAAACTGGGAAATACTGGATTTGGTGGTCTTTGGACTCCTCCCCCAGACCCCAGCAAACCAATCACATGCAAAACAACAAACTGTTGCCGGGTCAGGTGGAAGAGGCAATGGCCACTGCCACACCCCCACAAAGTCGAAGCCTGCTGGACTGTCCCGCCCTCAGCCATTGAAACTAATGGAGGGCCTCCAACTCCTCCCTGGGCCAAAGGAATAACGCCCAAATATAAATGCTATTCTGGCAGTGAGACACAGGCTGCACCCACCAGTGTGTCGTCACTGCCCTGCTTTATGGCTCCAGGTCGAAGAAATCTTCGCCCAGCCAAAAGCATGTGCAGAGCAAAGGCCATCCTCCCCCACCCCCTTAAAAAAACAACATTTGAACATGTTTGTTTACCGAGCACAAGCAGCCAGCAAAATGCATTGCTAACTGCTCAGTGTTCCATCAGGCATTTCGTTAGTCCCCCACAGTCCCCCACAGGGTGGGAGGGCGACGCCCATCTTGCCCGTGTACACCAGCCGCCCCTGGGTTTGACATGGTAGGGTTGTAACTTACGCCATTAAGGCAAGTTATATGCAGAGTTACTTTGCATGGATTTCTGTTGCTGGATCTAAGGTCCAATAAGGCTGTGTGTTTCATGGCATTGCAGGGTTTGAGACACATCGATGGCCGATCCAAGTCAAGTCAAGTCAAGTTAAAATTTGTATAGCGCTCTACTCACCCAGAGGGTCTCAAGGCGCTTGAGGAGGGGGTTTTCGCTACTTATCAAACAACCAAGTTTTGAGTTGTTTTCTGAAGGAGAGTTGTTTCTGTGTGAGGCGGAGGTGGGTGGGGAGAGAATTCCAGGTTTTGGCCGCTAAGTAGGAGAAAGATCTTCCTCCCATGGTAGTTCTTCGGAAGATTGGAATCGCGTTGAGGGCTTGATTGGACGATCGGAGTTGGCGGGTGGGGGTGTAGAAGGCCAGGCGCGAGTTGAGGTATTTAGGTCCTAGGTCGTAGAGAGCCTTGTGTGCGTGGGTGAGGAGACGGAACGTTATTCTCTTGTTTACGGGGAGCCAGTGGAGGTCTCTCAGGTGACCGGATATGTGCTTGTGGCAGGGTATGTTTAGGATGAGTCGGGCGGAGTTTTTTCTGTAATTTGGCTGTGGTTCCGGCGTAGAGGGTGTTTCCGTAGTCCAGTCGGCTTGTGACAAGTGCTTGGGTGACTGTCTTTCTTGTTTTGGTGGGGATTCAACGGAAGATCTTTTTGAGCATACGTAATATGTTAAAGCATGATGATGAGACGTCATTGACTTGTCTGGTCGTCGAGAGGGAGGAGTCATGAATGAATCCCAGATTGCGAGCATGGTCCGTTGGTTTGGGTGCGCTGCCCAGTGTCGGTGGCCACCATGAGTCGTCCCATGCGGAGGGGGATGATCCTACGATGAGGACTTTCGTCTTGTCAGAATTCAGTTTCAATCGGCTGTTCTTCACCCATTCGGCTACGTCTTTCATCCCTTCGTGTAGGTTGGTTTTGGCGATGTTTGGGTCTTTGGTGAGGGAGAGGATCAGCTGTGTGTCGTCAGCGTAGGAGATGATGTTGAGGTTGTGTTGGCTTGCGATGGATGCGAGGGGGCTCATGTAGACGTTGAAGAGGGTGGGGCTGAGCGATGATCCTTGTGGTACGCCGGAGATGACTTCAGTGGCCTCTGACCTGAAAGGGGGGAGGCGGACTCTTTGGGTTCTTCCGGTGAGGAAAGAGATGATCCAATCCAATGCTTTTCCTTGTATCCCGGCGTTACTGAGGCGTTGTACTAGGGTGCTATGACAGACCGTGTCAAACGCTGCGGAGAGGTCCAGGAGGATGAGGGCAGCTGTTTCCCCGTTGTCGAGTAGTGTTCTAATGTCGTCTGTGGCTGCGATGAGGGCGGTCTCGGTGCTGTGTTTGGCTCGGAAGCCAGACTGTGAGGGGTCGAGGGAGCCGTTGGACTTGAGGAAGGCGGCGAGCTGACTGTTGACGGTCTTCTCTATGAGTTTGACAGGGAAAGGGAGGAGCGAGATGGGGCGGTAGTTCTTAAGTTCAGTGGGATCTGCTGTAGGTTTCTTTAGTAGGGCACTGAGTTCGGCATGTTTCCAGCTTTCCTGGAAGGTGGCAGTGTTGAGGGAGCAGTTGATGATATCCCCGAGATGGGGTGCTATGATGGAGTCAGCCTTGTTGAAGTTGTGGTGGGGGCATGGGTCGGTTGGTGAATTTGAGTGTATGGAGTTCATCAAGCGGATGGTGTCTTCGGTGCTGATCGGGTTCCAGGTGCAAAGGGTGGTGGTGGGGGGCTTCAGTTCGGTAGTAAGGGGGGTGGACTGGTCGCCGAAGCTGTTATGTATGTCAGCGATTTTGCTGTGGAAGAATTATGCTAGAGAGTCGCAGAGGTCTTGAGAGGGAGTGATGTCGTTGGAGACGGCGCTGGGATTGGTAAAATCTTTGATGATGCTGAAGAGTTCCTTGCTGTTGTGGGCGTTGTTGTCGATTCGATCCTTGAATGCTGATTTCTTGGAGGATCGGATCAGCTGGTGGTGTTTGTGGGTGGCGTCCTTGAGGGCGGTCATGTTGTCTGTGGTTGGGTTTTTTCACCAGGTTTTCTCGAGGGTGCGGCAGTTCTTTTTGGAGTTCTTGAGGTCGTCATTGAACCAGGAGGCTTTTTTGCTACCTTTGTTGTTGTGATGGTTTTTCAGGGGTGCTAATTCGTCAGCGCAGTGGGTGATCCATTGTGCGAGATTGACGGCTGCTTGATTTGGGTCCGATGATTTGGCGGGAGGGTTTTGGTTTAGCGATGTGGTGAGTTGGTCGGTGGTAATTATGTTTCAGTTTCTGCGGGGGACTTGTTGTGGGTGGTTGTGGGTCGTGTTCTTTCTAAAGTTGAAGTGGACGCAGCTGTGGTCTGTCCAGTGGAGTCCTGTGGCGTGGTTGAAGGAAACGTGCTTGCTGGAGGAGAAGATTGGGTCCAGCGTGTGTCCGGCCTGGTGGGTGGGGGTGTTTACCAGTTGTTTGAGTCCGAGATTAGCAAGGTTGTCCAGAAGGGTGGTGGTGTTGCTGTCGTTGTTCTTCTCCAGGTAGAAGTTGAGGTCCCCTAGGAGAATGTAGTTCTCGGAGGGGAGGGCGTGTGGGCTGATAAAGTCGGTGATGTCTTCGCTGAATTGTGTGCGGGGTCCTGGTGGGCTGTAGATGAGTGTGGTCTTGGGGTCGGTGTGTATCTGGAAGTGAAGGTGTTCGGCGGCTGTGAGGGTGTCGTCGGAGCTGGTCGTGATGCGGATGGTGTTCTTGTAGACGATGGCGATGCCTCCTCCTGTTTGGTTGATGCGGTCCTTTCGGATGATCTTGTATCCGTCCGGGATGGCTACGGCGATGTCGGGCGCTGATGAGGCGTTCATCCAGGTTTCTGTAAGAAAGGCGACATCCGGTGATGTGGTGTCGAGTAGGTTCCATAGTTCAATGGCGTGTTTGTGGACCGAGCGCGTGTTGAGCAGGATCCACTTTAGGTGGTTGTTGTTTGGGCTCTGTTTGGCGGTAGTGGTTGCAGTGTGAGTCCTGATGCAGCAGAACTTGCAGGATTGGCAGGTGAAGGGTCCATGGGTGCGTCCTGGGGCGGCTTGGTGGCAGTCGGGGAGTCGGCCGGTGTTAAGTGAAGAGAGGGTTGCGACGTCGTACGTTAGGCGGGTGGAGTGGTTTTTGCGGGGGCCAGGAGGTCTTGCGCTAGGCGCGGTCAAGGCGCGGATGGGCGTAGATGGGCTTAACTTTGACACGACTTCAGCGCGCTTAGGGCGCGCCTGCTGCGCGTGAACGCTGCGCGTAAATGCATCTGTCATAAGTAGATAGTGGCGGGGCGGAGTGAGGGAGGAGCAGCTGGGATGCGGGAGCGGGGTGGCGAGTGGGGAGGAGATCGGACGGCGATGCTGTATATAATAAGACAGGTGCTAATTTCGAGCTACATGCACTGGCAGCGGGGCCAGAGCCTTCAACGACTCCAGGATACTGTCACAGTCTAAAGAGATATTTTTTGTTCACAAACCCAGGTCTTCCTCCAGGCGGATAGCAGCACTTCATTACACCACTACCCCATGCCAGCCATGAAGCTGTGGGGGAGCAGCCGACCTCCACCTCATCGTAATGGATTGCTTAGTCAGGAGTAGAGGCAAGTCTATAAAGCGAAGTTGTTCTTTCTGCGCCTTATGGAGCCGCATCAATCCCAAAAGGAATACTGCATGAGTACGCGGAATGGGGACACCAACCGTAGCTGATATCAGTGATACAAATTCTAACCAGTAAGACATAATCACGGTGCATTGACATAACATACATAGCAGGTTAGCATCTTATAATTTGCATTTAGGACAGCAGTGCTGTGTGGCTGGGAAGATACGCTGCAGTCGGTGCGGGTGAGATATGCCCTCTGCAAAAACATGTATTGAATGAAGATGAATTTGGCATTCCGTGGGATTCTCAAAGGGTATGCTAAGGACCTGCTCCAGTCCCCATACATCATGTCTGTACCCAAGTCTTCGGTGCATTAGTTGCTTAAAACATTCTGTGAAATTCTAGTTTGGTTAGTAATGCCTCTGTAAAGCCAGTTGGTGAGGTGTCTGCCATTCACGATCAGGTAGGTTATGAAGACCATTTCATGGTGGGGAGGTTTCTCCCTGTGACATACATATTGCAAAAGTGTGGCATGTAGTAAATCTAATGCATCCATGACTCCTTTGTTCCAGACAAAATTGTCGTGTTCCATAAATGTGCTGTTGTGAAATAGGTCTCCCACTCTAGCTAAACCCCAGGGGAGCAGTCTCAGTTTAGTGAGGAGGCCATTTGGGGTCAGGATCCCAAGTAGTGGTATTGGTGTCAGAGTAAGGGAGGCAGCCACATGTGTAGTGTGTGGATTATTTCTAATAAATGAGAGCTGTGCGTAAAAGCAGCGAGCATCGGTAGAAATCTTAGCCTCTGGTAGGATCAGAGTATGAATCCGTCTGCGATCCACATCGGCAGGTGAATAAATTAATTTAATGTAAGTTACGCCCTGACAGCCAATCTGAGAGCCACTGTAACCTAGTCCCCTTTATCAGTGTCCAGTTGCAGCTTACTCAGTCCTACTCTGCGGTGGCCACTTCCCCAAATCAAAACGGAAAGAGTAATGTTCATAGTTAAGCAGCAGGGTCGGGATCACAACCGGCAAATTGGTTAAGAAATACAGTAGCAAGGGGAGGGCTCCCATTGTCGAAATTGCCACTCGGCCCATCTATGATAGCAGTAGGGAGGACCAGAAGGTTACATGTGAGTGTAGCAAGCGCATAGCTTTACCTAGGTTAACGTCAATGAGGTTTGGTGTTGAGCGATAAATCTGTATACCCAGATATTTTAAAGTATGTGCTGCGACTTTTAAAGAATGAAGGCCAAACTGAACCGTCTCTGGGCAATCCCCTTGCCGGGAAAAAAGGCATAATACATACTGACATTAATTCAGATGCCCGGAAGCAACGCAAAAGCATAAAAAATGCCTGTGGCCAGTGATACAGAGGTGAGGTCTTAAGGATACAGAATGATGTCATCCGTGTATGCGGAGATAATGTGTGTTGTTTGGCCAATACGTATAGCCTGTTGTGCCGCCGATAACCGTACCCTATGGGCTAAGGCTCCAGGGCCAGCACAAACAACAGAGGAGACAGTGGGCAACCCTGCCGTGTGCCTTTTCAAACCGGGTACTCCTCCGAGATATGTCGCCCTGTACGGGCCCTTGCCGTGGGGTTCTTGTACAGGAGCCTGACCCACATTAAATAACCCAGCGGGATGCCAAATAGTTCAAGTGCTGGGAATATGTAGTACAATATGAGCATATCGAATGCCTGTCTCAGATCCAAGGTGATACAACATGCGTGGGCTCTCTCCTTGGGGGTTGCAGTCATAACATGGTACAACCTGCTGATGTTAAGTGAAGTGCACTGCACTGGTACAATCCCACATTGATCTGGTTGGATTAGGTTGTATAAATATGTAAGTAGGCAGCCAGCCAGTACTTTACTGAATAGATTGTAGTCTGTAGTGATTAGAGATAGTGGTGTGTACCCTGACAGATACATTGGCTGGCGTCCTGGTTTGGAGAGAGACATTAAGAGTGCCTGTCTCATGGTGGGTGGCAATGACCCGAGAACAATGCAAACGTGGCATTGAATTCGGACGGGAGGCCGTCCAGACCTGGGTCCTTGTTTTGAGGGAGGCTCCTGATGGCTGCCTTGATTTCGGACCTTGTGATAGTGCCAGATGGAGCGTCCTGCGCTGTTTTTTCAAATTGTGGGAACTGTGCGCCTGTTCAAAATGGCATCAAGGGCGTCTTCCACCAATGGGGGGGGTGGGGGGGGGGCACCTGGTACAAGTCTTGGCAATATTCACAAAATGCTGCATTTATATCCCATTGTGTATTCACGGTATCCCCAGCGCTAGTGGTTATCTCATGGGTCGGGGGATGTGGGGGGTCATCTCTGAGAATACGTGCTAATAGCGGGCAAGCCTTATCAGCATCAGGCGGAGGACTGGCTGGAAACCTTCACCAATGTGGGGCCTCGGGACATGGCTACAACAAAAAGGCTACCGAAACTGAAAGGCCCTTTTCGCAACTGGCGGAGAGAGCAACGGTATACGAGAATAAGGACACCGCCTTTGCCACTTGTGGGTCCACGCTCGGAGCTGATCCTGAGCGGACAGCAAGACACCATGCAGGCAGTTGCAGAGATCAGGGGTTCCCCGATGACGAGAATGCATCTAACTCCAGCCGACGAGACATGTCGAGTGATGACGAACAGATATATGGCCTACAGAATTCGCAGGATTCAGTAGGAAAAGTGGATGTCAACCAGCAGACGGCGTACTTGATTGCATAAACGCTGCAAGCTCCTGTATTTGTATGGACTATGAATTGAGGTATTGGGGTGTATGTGTGGGGGCATGCTGTTGCTGGACGCGTAGACACCTGGGATGCACACTGTTACGAATCCACAGTATTTGCTCAATACTGTGTTGAACACTGAAATACATGAGGGAAGCGGTAGGACTGAAACGTATATTTTATTGCTGTTTTGTGAAATATTCCTGAGTTAACATATGAAGTTTGCCCCAACTATATTGTATGTTGCCTGCGCATGGGGAGCCCCTGAGACGCTAGAAACGAGGACTGTACTCTAAAGTATAGCAGTTTGCAGCGCACCACCCAGGATTGTTTTGACTGTTATCTCAGATTGGGAGTTTGGACGATTGCTGGTTACATTATCGGATTTTTGGAATTATGAAAGCATATATCTTTTTGTGAGACGTCAACTGTTACGAGTAGATTCATACAGTGTACCATGCTGCGAGTCAGCGAGCAAAGTGGGGTATGTAATGATGAGCTGTGTTTAATTAACACAGCTGTTGGGCTGCCACGTACACAATTTCACCTGATGCATTGGAGGGTTAATGTCTTCAGTTAAGATTGGTACATGGGGAGGAGCTTCGCGAGCATCCGAGATGGCCGCGTGAGCTAAGAGCTCCCGAGACCCTCGCTGCCTTCTACATATATACTGAAACGAATCCTGATTATTCGGATGGAATATTGAAGTGCAGACCCGGCAGAGGCACTAGCTGCTTTCCAAAATCGATTTGGACATTGGGAACCTGAATTACACTGATCGCAACTTTCTGGCCAACAGGGGTGGAAGGGCACGGAGCTCAAGTGGCACCAATACCCAGGCAGTAGTTGAACAACAACGGCTAGCTGCAGTGGGATCGATGCCCCTGGTTAACTTTCGGTTTCGTTTTCGAGACCTCACTGGTGAGCGAGGGTGTTATAGACAGATTGATCATCGGACTCCGCCGGGCGCTTCACTCTGCAGTGTATCTACCGCAAGACCTTGGTGCGGACCGGGAGAAACCCTTTCTCAACCTGAACATTTGAATTCTAGTGGGCTACGAAGTGCGGATATTGACACCAGGTCGCACAGGGCCCTCCGGGGGACCAAGATCACCAGCAGGGGCAGTCTGACGCAGGCGGATAGTATCGAACGATTCACCCAGCCGAGGGGATCACCCGGTACCATCCCTAAAACTACCGGAGGGGCGAATGTGACTTTTGAAGACCCAGAGGAATTGACCCTCCAAGACGTCATGGGCGCCATTGCTGGCATGAAAACTTCAATCGGACAACAATACGAGGATCTGGCTTTAAAGTTGGATACCGTGGCTGTGGATGTCACCTTAATCAGGGCGGACTGCTACAAAACGAACGAGAAGGTCAAATCCCTAGATTTGAAGTCAGCCAGTCTCACTACCGACGTTTCTGACTTGCAAACGGAGGTCCGTAATTTGCAATCTGCCAACGAACAGTTCGCCCGCCAATTGGAGGATTACGAAAGTTGTGCAAGGCGGAATAACATACGCATTATTGGTATTCCTGAAAAATCGGAAGAAACTGCAACGGATCTTTTTGTGGAAGATCTGGTCATCAATCATCTCGCCCCCAAAGGCTTGAGTAAATTCTTCGCGGTGGAACGGGCGCACAGAGTGCCGGGCGGGAGGCCGAAGCCGGGTGCCCCACCATGTCCTATTATCGCTAGGATTTTCAACTTCTGCGATAGAGACGGTATTTTGCAGGCCTCGAGAGTGGGTGGACCCGTCAAGTTTGAGAATACTACAGTGAGCTTCTACCCGGACTTCACTCAATCTGTCCAAAAACAACGATTAGGCTTTCAAGGAGTAAAAAGGCGGATGCGATACATGGATTTGAAGTACGCTATGCTCTTCCCTGCATGGTTGCGGGTCGAATATGAGGACAAGGCCTTTTTCTTTGACCGCCCAGATGTTGTTAGTGACTGGCTTCACACTCTGCCCGTGAGAAGAGATCCTGCAGACCGCTCTGGGGGTACGGAAGACGGCGGATCGGCGCAAGAATAAGGAATATTGACTAGGTTCCCTGAACTATTGCATAGTGGACTGCTGGGGGTCGCATATCGTATGTATAAATGTGTTTTGCTGCTACTAGGATGTGGCGGGAGGGACAGGGACTCGTGCTCCTCTGGGGTTTCTTTTTGAAGACTAGTTAGTGAATGGGGCGACAGGCACACTGCAAGTTGGGGTGGCTGATGGGTCAGACGCAGGGGTGCAGGGAGGGGGGTAGATGCTTGGTTTTCTGGTTGGGGGGCGGGGGTTGGGTGTTGGGGTTAGTTTTGGTTTTACACAAGGTGCTGTATCGTTTGCTTATTGTCCGCTGGTGATGCGTCTTTCTATGGGATGGGGTGGTGGTCACTATTGGGATGGGGGATAGGGGGTTGATTCTAATGTCATGGAACGTCAATGGTCTCGGGGACAGAATTAAAAGAGGGGTGGTTATCCAACTACTCAAGAGAATGTCACCAGATGTGGTCCTGCTACAGGAGACACACCTTATTGAAAATTCCTGCTCAGCCATGAACAGACGAGGTTATCGTCTTGTCGCTCATTCGGGCTTCACTTCCGGGTCTCGGGGGTGGGGGTAATGATCAGAGCCTCCCTCCTCTTGGAAATTGACGAGGTTATTTATGATGACAGGGGACGTTATGCAGTAATAGTGGGCAGATGGGAGGGCAAGACCATACTTCTAATGTCTGTTTGTCCCACCTGGTCTGCAATCGTCCACATTTGAAGATCTGGGTAAAGTAATTCTGAATCTCCCGGAAGGATTCCTGATAGTGGGTGGTGACTTTAATTCGGTTGTTTCTGGGAGGGAAGATCGTTATCCACCTAGGGACCTGCCGGGATCAAAGGCTTGGCTGAGTGGGCTTATCGACACTTTGGGATTAGTAGATTGTTGGCGCTTTCTACACCCTGGGCAGACACAATACACCTTCCACTCCGGGGCATATGGCAGCCTGTCTAGGCTTGATTATGTACTGATGCCAGCGGCGCAGGCCCTGATGGTTAAGGAGGTTAGACATCTGCCTCGTGGCATTTCAGATCACTCCCCGCTACTCATGGTGTTGGATACTGGTGCTGGAGCACAGGGGAGGTTAGCTCCCATAAACCCATGGTACCTCCGCAACCCTAGGACCCGTGCAGCATTGGTTAAGTCTCTAGAGCACTATTTACTTGAAAACTTGGGGTCAGTGTCTTCTGCTGTTTTACTTTGGGAGGCTTTCAAAACAGTTATCCGTGGGCAGGCTTTGTCGTTGATTTCCTGTGCCAAGAGGAGTAAACATAAAGAAGTAATCCGACTTGAATGCGAAATAGCCGAGTTGGAAGAAGGTTTGGAACATGATGTTACTCAGGAGAAATTTCATGCTCTTAGTCTCAAACAGAGTGATTATAAAGCACTGGTCTCTGACGCTGCAAGATCCATGAGTAGAGAGCAGCAGGGGCGTTTGTATGATGTTGGGGATAAGGCAGGTAAATTGATTGCATGGCTGGACAAGAAGGAGAGAGCGAGTCGGGTGGTTCCGGTGATTGAAAGTCAGAGTGGTATGAGAGTTACTGAACCAGTGGAAATAGTGGAACGCTTCGCAGAATATTATCAGGGGGTTTATTCTCCCGTATGAGACAGACCCGAAGAGGACTCGCACTTGTTGTTGCAAGACATAGCTTTACCCCGCCTAGCTGACGAAGACAGGGAATTGATGGATGATGTACTGACTGCTGATGAGATTGCGCTGGCGATCCATTCAGTGCGTTCAGGCAAAGCGATGGGACCAAACGGCCTCCCCATTGAACTTTACAGACTAAGACCCGACAAGATAGCGCCATATCTCTGGGCTATGTTTCTTGAATCGCGTGATGCGGCCTCCTCCCCGTGATCAAAGGCTCGCAACCATTGTAGTTATCCACAAAGAGGGAAAGCCGCGAGAACATTGTACATCCTATAGGCCCATTTCACTTTTGAACGCCGAGCCTAAGATTCTGGCTAAGGTTCTGGCGAATCGCCTGATAACAGTCATTGGTGATTTAGTCCATCCGGATCAGTCCGGCTTTATTCCCCATCGCAATGCCACACTCAACCTGCGGCGTCTCCATGGAGTCCTCGCGAGAGTGGCGTCCATACGTGAGCCGGCCATCTTGGCGTCCCTGGATGCAACGATGGCCTTCGATACGGTGGAGTAGCCATACCTTTGGGCCGCGCTCGCAAAGTTTAGTTTCGGCCCGGGATTTATCAGATGGGTAAAACTGCTATACGAGGAGCCACTGGCCCAGGTAGTGGTGAATGGCAAAGTCTCTGGCCCCTTTGTACTGGGGAGAGGCACGCGACAGGGATGCCCGTTGTCCCCTCTCCTCTTTGCTCTGGCCTTGGAACCGCCGGCTGCATGGCTGCGTTGGCAGCCCTCGATGAGGCGTATCAGCTGGACCGAGGTGATATTTGCACCCCTCCTCTATCGACTGTGTTGGATATTCCTGTGTCCCCGTAGACAGACGTTTCAAGTTAACTGTATTAGTATCACATAGTAGCAGCCCTCCCCCAGTGCTCCCGTATCCCTAAAAATCACTGATATATGACAGCAATTGTGTTCTGATGATCAAGTAAATGCCCCTCAGGGGACGCACGCCAGCGTTTTATGGATATATGCCTTGTGGGTGTGTTGTTATTTGTATAAAAGTGAAAATGAAAACCTCATTGCTCCTGTTCCTCGACTTTACACTGAACTTTACCTCTGCATTACAGATGTCTTCTTGGAGCCTTGCCATCTCAAACGGTATTATGTGTTGATTGATATGACTTGTTGATATTGGTGGCCGGCCCGAGTGGTTGTAGGCCCCCGAATTGTATTTTTACAGCATCAATAAAGGTTTTCAAAATAAAAAAAAGATTGGTACATGGAATGTGAGGGGTATACATTCGCCGTCACGTACGTATCAGATCTACTCATACCTCAAGCAACATCATATAGAAATTGCCCTACTGCAAGAAACCCACATAACCAAAATAGAGATACCACGTTTACATCGTCGCTGGCGCAGCCAATTGTTTGCCACAGGCTATTCGGCTTTTGCACGGGGTGCGCTGATATGGGTGAGGGCAGGTGTTCCGTTGAAAATTACACAGTAGCTGGTAGACACAGAGGGGACATATGTGATAGTTAGGGGCATGCTGGATGGCCGACAAATAGTACTTGCATTGATATAAGCTCATAACACAGAGCGGGCTGCATTTGTGGACAAGATATCACACATTCTTGCCCCATGGCAGGACATCCCCATGTTATTAGGGGGTGATTACAACAGCGTTCTTGACGTGTCATTGGACCAGTCCTTGCCACCACTTCTGGGTACAAACACACACCATGCTATGAAGGCGTTGACGAATTGGGCAACAGAATGGCATTTGAAGGATGCCAAGAGACACCGTCATACCCATGATAGAGTACACTCATATTATTCAGGGTCTCATGACCTTCATGGGTTAGATCGCTGTATGGTCTCAGACGCACTGCTCCCCCACATATCGGCGGTTCATTATTTAGGTCGGACGCACTCTGACCACAACCCGCATGTCTTGGAAATGTTGCGGGCGCGCCCCTGTCCGACAATCCCCAATCTTGGCAGCTACAGCCGGATCTCCTATTGGACGCAGCCTTCCGTACTCTACTGGCTGCAAATGTCACTCAGTATTTTAAGGATAATGTCGGGACGGCCACGACGACTCAGGTGGAGTGTGATGTATACAAGGTTGTGATGAGGGGTGCCTGCCTCGGTGCACAAGCAGGCATGCGGTGACAGTTGGAGGCAAATCTTACACACCGTGAAACTGAGCTGCTCCAAAGGGAGGGAGAGGCGCTGGAGGGAGATACTGAAGATTTGGAACACTCGGGGAGGAACACTCTAGATTATTAGACCGACTCCGTACTCTAAACTGCGCAGCACACTCAGCGCGCACCCATCATATGGGAGACAAACAAGGTAGATTGTTGTCGTCGCTGATAAGGCAAGACATGGCTATTGTGCCAGTAACAGCAATACAGAATACACCGGCTGTCACAATGCTTACCCAACGCGATATACCTCATGCTTTTGTGGATCATTACTCTACAATATACAGATCTTATTTGATAGCCACGGTCACAGAAATACAGGACTTCCTCTCCACACTAACGCTGCCACAGCTAACAGACTACCAGCAAGGGGAAGTGGGTGCTTCTCTGTTACCGGAAGACATTAAGGATGGTATCTACTCTCTGTTAAATTGAAATACACCGGGTCCTGATGGATTACCGGCTGAATTTTACAAGGCATACTCAGAGGTTCTAGTGTCGGAACTGCTAGGAGTATATGAGTCGACACTGGAGTATTCAACACTCAACACAACACAACACGAGGCAACGCTGGTCTTTCTTTTAAAGCCGGGTAGGAACACTGGACTCCTATGCTCTTACCGTCCACTGGCCCTGTTGAACACAGACTATAAAATACTCGCCTCAGTCCTGGCCAAACACATTGACCCATTTGTGCCGAGTCTGGTGCATGCCAACGAGAACGGATTTGTGTCCGCTAGAAACACCTCCCTCAATATTCAAAGGCTATTTAGAATCCAACAATATGCAATGGTAAAATGGCCAAGATCTGGCTGTCTAGTGTTAGACCTGGAGAAGGCCTTTGATTCACTGGAGTGGCCATATCTTGCAGCGGTCTTACGTGAATATGAGCTGAGGGATGATTATCTACAAATGGTGCAGTTGCTGTATCAGAGGCCTACTTTTCGGGCTCGTACGGGCAAGCTCCTATCTGACTTAATCAGGGTGAGACGAGGAACTAGACAAGTTTGCCCCTTGTTCCTGTTACTCTTCTCCTTAGCTATGGAGCCACTGGCGGCTCTCCTCCGTGAGGGTGGAGCACACTGGGGCATCCCCTTGAGCAATGATCTACATACAGTGTCCCTATATGCGGACAACCTGTTATTCTATGTACGTGACCTTCATGCCATGCCGCCGAAGCTATCTGCACTGTTCTGTTGATTGGAGGCAATATGGGGACTCAAGGTAAACTGGGCTAAGTCATGTGATTACTCTTTCCCTAAAGAACTAGTTACAACCGATATAATCATCACTGTAATGGCACTTGACTGGTATCCGACCATGTTTAGGTACATAGGAATATATATTTACAGGTCGCAAAAGATATACTGAAAGGCAATCTTGTTTGCGCCATCTCTTCAATAGGAGAACAGATGCAGTTGTGGGGTGTCTTACCGCTCAATGTGGCCGTGTAACCATTACCAAAATGATTGTACTGCCAAGGTTACTGTACTGTTTTGCAAATCTTCCGGTGTATGTGCCAATGAGGTTCTTTAGAGAATTGGAGGGTTGATACGTGGCATAATTTGGAATGCAGGCCGGCACAGGATAGCTCTGCAGAAACTATATGCACTCCCGGAAAGTGAAGCCTTGGTGGTTTCTCATCTGGAACTGTATTATTTAGCTGCACAATTACAGTGGGTTGCAAAGTAACTAAGCAGCAGGAATCTGGCGGACACGGTGACCGAGACAACAGCTTGGACGCAGACCCCGATAAGCGGATTGTTCCAACCGCTAGCGAAGCTTCCTCGACAGACACAAATACATGTTGAGCTGGTGCATAGGTGTTTTAGGAGAAGCCTTCACTTCACAAAAGACACAATTCCCTATGCCCAGGTATTACCACTACTCAGAAACCCCAGAGACAGAGACCCCATAACGTACATGGCATTAGCACCCTGGGTTGAAGCGGAACTGGAGACTCTCAGAGACCTGCACGCGGACGGCACTTTACTGCCTTTTGCGACACTAAAAGCAGATACTGGATTTACAGCGGGACAGTTAGTTCTACACAGAACCATTACACGAACATTTACGCTATCATGGGGCGACATGACCAACAAGCCGCCGACACAACAGTTATTGCAATACATGCATGTGATGGGGGAGGGATTGCATGTGATACACTGGGTGGTCGAGGCCCTGCTCGTTCATGTATTGAAGCCTCTGCAGAGACTTTGCACATATTGGACTGAAGACAGAGACCGTCCCTGGAATGATAAAGAGTGGGAACGCGTTTTAGCGAGTGCCAAGAACATACTGCGAAATTCAAAATTCAGACTCATACAAACCTACATATTACACAGTGCGTATCTCCCAACAGATAAGATCAATCAATACTTTAATATCAATACTTCCGAATGCCCAAGGTGCCGTCACCTAGGCGCTGGCCTGTTACACATGTTGTGGTCTTGTCCCCTGCTTTTACATTATTGGCAGTGATCTCAGAAACACTTACCAACGTTACTAACACAGAATTACCTACTACATGGAAAGTCTGCATCCTGGGGTTTTATAGGAGGACCAAGGCCAACAAGGTGAACTCAAGGTTTCTAGACCTGGGCATCATAACAGCGAAGCGGCTCATCACTAAAAGATGGAAGTACAGGGACCCTCAAGAGGTATAACACTGGGAAAAGTCCTTTGGGGTCTGGACACAGGCAGAGAGTACAATCCCTAAACAGGGAAAAGCAGCGGTGATGCACAAGTATACCATTGCAGAGGCCTGGGAGAATATGCTCAGGAATCCCATACAATCTACGGCCACACTGCAAACACATCCTGCGCAACGGGCGGGACCTAACACCCGATATGTTACTTCGACACTAGCGATGCGTTGCCTGTGTGTCACCGCCACGGCAGATGTTAGGCTAGGCAACGACCTCACATTAATTAAAAGACATTACATGGTAGTAGATACTGCAAGGCGATGCTTTATTGTCCATGCAACCGCATGGAAAACAGAGGCAGCAGCCCACATGCCAGACTAACATGCTAGACTAGCCATGACCGCACCCAGATAGCACACTAGAGGCTGGATACATACATCCTCAGTTATTTGACGTCTCTTTTGTTTTGTTTTGATTGATTTATTATGTACTGTTGCTAAATATGGTTGACTTATTATACAAAAATAATATCTAATGTACGGACTCAACATTTACATATGTATTGACCCAATTGCTTTTGAAACATTATGTGAAGTACTCCAAGAGCGGAGTCCCAATATGATTAGCCATTGTCTGTACAAATTGATGTTTTCAAAACGCATTGTTCACTGTCATGCAGAAAAATACTAAACACCTTCACTTTGACAATCAGTCAGAGATGACAGAATGTGCGGCCTTATGTCAGCCCAAGCCGACTTATGAGCAACCTTACATTGCAGACATGGACGACACTGAAACTGTGAGAAAGAAATACTTTGATTTCTATGCACCTAGTTAAGGAACAAGGGATGATGTTGCCAAAACAGTATGTATCAATACTTAATGATTAATGTAACAGAAATGATAAAATGTAATAAAGATATTTAATAAAATAAATAAATAACAGATGCCCGAGGTGCAAGCTCTAAATCTGGCCCTAATGCACGGCTATAGAAATCAACGCATCACATACTTCGCAGCTGTTATATAGATGCAATGCCTGATCCTCCACATTGACACAGCGGGTATTGATTTTGATTGCATCGTCTGTCTGAGCCAAGTTCTTCATCCACATGGCACAGCAGTAAGGAACCGAGTCCGTGTATCAAGTGTTCGACACGTCGCCTCCCCTGACAGTAAGGGACAGACACATCACCTTCCCTGACGGTGAGGAACAAATGCATTATCTCCCCTGGACTGCAGTTAGAAACTGACACATCACATCCCCTGGCAGTAAGGAACTGAGGCACTACCTTCCCTGGTAGTTAGGAAGCAATGCAATCCTTTGCTTTTACTGCGCTCCACCTCAGCTGAGCCTGTTTTCGGCATTGATTTTAGCCCATCACAGGAACTTTGTGCTTAAAGTTCCTGTATCCTATGGAGTGAAAGATTTAGAACCTTTTAAAAGTGATATCTTTAATTTATATGCAGGATTTTAGGTGCTTTATTCAGATAAATATTGGTTATTTTTGTAAACTGGTGTGGAGTCCTTTTGTAGTGTTTTCAATGTGTTACTGTGTTTGTATGTACAAATGCTTTACACATTACCTCTAATATAAGTGTGACTGCTCGCACCAAACTACCAAGGAGGTAGGGGTTATGTTAGCAGTGTAATCCCCCTTCCCTGACTAGAGTGATGGTCTGTACTTGGACAGGTGCACACCAATGCACACTACATACCCCATTTCCAACACTTTCTTAATACCCCTGTCCCCTGTGAATGTCAGCTCAAATTCTGTGTATTTTTTATATTGATTGTATTTCAACTCTAAACAAAGAACACTTTTATCATGAATGTGAATAATTAGCAAATCTGTGTACATGCAGTACAAAGTGTGTCAACATAAGATACTAAACCTGCCTAACTTCTGTTGTGTGTCAACATTAAAATGTAAGATTCCATAAAGTTATACGAATGGGCAGTATATTACAGACCTCTTGCTTTTGGCGAGCTGCTTTTCATCAATCATTCATTGCCCCATGATAGTTGTGTAATACCTAAAGGAAGACTATCCTCCTACCAGTTAGGGAAAAAAGGGGTAAAGATGGAGAAAGAGAAAGATGAGAAAATCACAAAGGGGAAACGCAGGAGAGGCAAGAGTAAAATAAATGGGCAGATATATCTGTCAGTGAAATAAAGATGTATCATGAGTGTTAAGACTATCAGTTTAGTATTCAACGCACAGACTTTTAATTGGATGTCGCATGGGCTTCTCATATAAAAGTGGCGGTTACCAGCTCTCAGTATTTTACAAATTATGCACTGCTGCTCTCCTAATGATTACCTACGATTATCTATACATCACCATGTGTCATGACAATACATCTGAACTAAACAACTATTTGATTTTTGCTTTCTCTCTTTCCAACTATTTCCTGTGTTTGTATTCATTCCTTGGATTTTCACATTTCTTCCTTGGTCAAAGCCCAAGTAAAAATAGTTTCCCTTTAACCTAAAAGAAAGTGGCTTTATGCACCACCTCATGCCATAAAGTTAGATGAGTAGGGAAATCAAAAACGGGGGGGAGGAAGAGGTGGTGCTGTAGGGCACCGAGGTGGGCACGTCCTCCTCTTGCAAAAGTAACAGTAATCAGAGAGGTCCACCTCTAGGAGGATCTGTGTGTATCCTGATGTCTATGGAATACACACAATGTGTTAAAATACCCCTCACACACCAAAAGGGCCCTTGGTGTCATGCTTCATCATCGGGGTCTTCCCGCCCGGCTGCCGGACGGGGCAGTGCTGCGACAAGCGACTACGCTGGAGCACCTTTCAAATGAGGGTGCTATGTAAGTGAATTGGAGTGAGTGTCAGTGGGGTCAGGAGTGATGAAAAAGTGATATTAAAAAATACCTGGCCTAGTGATTGAAAAAAATATTTAATAAACACTGGCTGGTATTATTAAAAGAAGTGGTGTTGGAAAGGGTAAGTGGGTTAATGGGCTTACTTTCCTGTTGCATTAGCAGAGAGCGAGTGAGGTATTGAAATAGAGAGAGAGTGAGGTAGTGAGAGAGAGTGAGGTCGATAGAGAGTGAGGTAGTGAGATAGAGAGTGAGGTAGTAAAGAGTGAGGTGGTGAGGGAGAGGGATGTTGTGAGGTAGTGAGATATAAGCATAGAGTGATGTTGTGATCTAGTGAGATAGAGAAATAGGTAGTGAAAGAGAGAGTGAAAGTGAGTTAGTGAGATAGAAAGAGTGAGGTAGTGAGATAGAGAGTGATAGAGGTAGTGAGTTAGAGAAAGAGAGTGAAGTTGTGAGGTTGTAAGCTAGAGAGTGAGTTAGTGAGAGGGTGAGGTAGTGATGTTTTGAGAGATAGTGAGGTAGTGAGATAGAGTGGAGTAGTGAGGTAGAGAGTTATTTAGTGAGAGATAGGTAGATAGAGAGTGAGGTAGTGAGAGACAGAAAGTGAGGTAGTGAAAGAGTGAGGTAGGGGGATGTTCTAAGGTAGTGAGATAGAAACAGTGAGTGAGTTTGTGAGGTACTGAGATAGAGAGAGTGAGGTAGTGAAAGAGAGTGAAAGTGACTTAGTGAGATAGAAAGAGAGAGAGTGAGGTAGTGAGAGAGAGAGTGAGGTAGGTAGAGTGAGGTAGTGAGACAGAGAGAGTGAGGTAGTGAAAGGGTGAGTTAGTGATGGAGAGTGATTTTTGGTGGTAGTGAGATAGAAACAATGGGTGATGTTGTGACGTAGTGAGATAGAGAAGGATTGAGGTAGTGTAAGAGAGAGTGAAAGTGACTTAGTGAGATAGAGAGAGAGTGAGTTAGTGAGATAGAGAGTGACGTAGTGAGTTGGAGAGAGAGAGTGAACTTATGAGCTAGTGAGATAGAGAGTGAGTCAGCGAGAGAGTGTTGTAGTTATTTTTTGAGTGAGTGACTTGTGTTATAGTTAGGTAGTGAGAGTGATATCGAAATAGAGTGATGTTATGGAGAGAGTTAGTGAGAGAGAGAGTGAGATAGTGTTATAGATATAATTTGAGTAGTGATGTAGTTATTTTTGTTTTGTGGGAGAGTGAAGTAGATATAGAGTGAGGTAGTGAGAGATAGAGAGAGTGAGGTAGTGAAAGAATGAGGTAGTGAGGGTGAGAGTTTTTGAGCTGTATTGAGATAGAAACAGAGCGATGTTGTGAAGTAGTGAGCTAGAGAGAGTGAGGTAGTGTATGAGAGAGTGAAAGGGAGTTAGTGTATTTGAGAGAGAGAGAGTACGGTAGTGAGATAGAGAGTGAGTGAAGTAGTGAGTTAGAGAGAGAGTGAAGTTGTGGGGTAGTGAGAGAGTGATGTAATGAACTTTAGAGAGAGTGTGTCGTGATATAGTGAGAGAGAGATAGTGAGATAGAAATAGAGTGAGGTAGTATATAGAGAGAGTGTGAGGTAGTGAGATAGAGAGAGTGAGGTAGTGAGATAGAGAGAGTGAAGTTGTGAAGTAGTGTGTTAGAGAGATAGTTACTGTGGTAGTGATATTGTGATGCTATGAGAAAGAGAGAGTTGAGTAGTGAGGTAGAGATTGAGGTAGAGAGAGAGTGAATGAGAGATAGTGTAGTAGTGTGAGAGATAGTGAGGTAGTGAGAGAGATAGTGAGTTAGTGAAAGAGAGAGTGAGGTAGTGAGAGAGAGAGTGAGGTAGTGAGAGAGAGAGAGAGTTCGAAGGGACGGTATAGTGGAGCTGAGGAGAGAGTGAAGGGATGGTGCAGTGAGAGGCTGAGGAGAGTGCATCAGTGAAGGGACGGTACCGTAAGAGGCAGAGGAGAGAGGGCAGCAGTGAGTGATGGTGCAGTGGAGGAGTGAGGGCTGCAGCCTGGATTGGGGCGGGGCTGAGCAGAGAGTGCAGCAGTAAAAGGACGGTGCAGTGGGGGGCTGAGCAGAGAGAGCAGCAGTGAAGGGACGGTGAAGTGGGACTGAGGAGAGAGTGTAACAGTGAAGGGATAATGCAGTGAGAGGCTGAGGAGAGTGCAGCAGTGAAGGGACGGTGCAGTGGGGATGAGGAGTGAGTGCAGCAGTGAAAGGACGGTGCAGGGAGAGGCTGTGGAGAGAGCGCAGCCTTTAGGCCATCAACCTAAAAAACTGGAAGTTTTAGCCTATTTGATGTTTCACAAAAGAGCTGTGCTCACCTCTCCTAGATGGTGGCAACACCTCCTCACTGGTATCCTGTCTCCACACTGAACCCAGTAGTCAAGACACATCCTTCCTGTCATGAAGGCCCTCCATTGGCCATTACTGTTGAAATCTTCTTTCTTATATACATGTAGAGAAGCAAGGAGAGAGCTCCCTACTTTGCTCTTTTTCTGACACAATAGTGACATCTTCAGCAGAACCGTCCAAACTTTCTGCTATTCAGAATCAGGAACGAGCTGACGACCCACCATTACATGACCTTTACAGACAAGAGGATTCACTATCCACAAACACCTTGCCTTACTGTGACGTTAAATCATAAACATTTTGTTCTAGCTAGACTCATGCTCTACAAATACCTTTGATATATTTATATTCAAATAATTGCAGCCATTATTTACAGCTGAGCAAGAGGAAGGTTAAACGTCTAAGCACATTTGTGATCTTCTTAGGGTTATGGTCGCCTAAATGTAGATGCAAAGGATGTGTTATTGACAGTTTCCTGTAGGTTGAGAGGGGCAGTTGAGCTGTTAGGGTGTGAGGGCAGAGGGTTTCGAATGCTGGTTGCTGTGCTAGATGTGTTGATTACTGTAGCTACATTGGAGCTTTGTTCCTCAGACCGTGTTGTTCAACTGAGGTAGTAAGGGGATTGGATGATATTGCAGATTTTCTCATGGATGAGTTTGTATTGGAGGAAGCAGATTTTAAATTAAAACCTTATTTCTAAGGGTAGCTTGTGTGTGTCTCTCTAAGTAGAAGATAATTATAGTGTGTGCTACTATTTTAAGTTGGTTGTAGAAAGACCATATAAAGATACACACAGGGAGACCACCTTCCCAAATCCAACCTTTGTATCCATTCATACAAAGTTGGCCAAAATGTTCACTATGACTTTACATATTTTTGGTGAAAGGAGCAGGCATTCATACATTTGTGAAGAGTGTTTTTGCAGAAAAGCTTGGTGCCAAGCTGCATAACGTTCTTTACAGTTGCACCATCTCGCTACAACTGAGCCACCCTATTGATAGTGCTAATTGTAGTGGTGGGGTTAGTAGAGCATGCCATTTCCCTGACAATGTGCAAAAGGATCTGTAAGTAGGCTACATATTATGTATGCCTCATTGAATAGTGGGCTAAATGCGAGGACCTTGACACCAGGGCAAACACACAAGTACTGCCAGGCAGAATAATCATCAATCTGCAACTATGGCTCTCTTCACCATGGATAGGTTGTTCATGGGGGCATGGCTACAACTAAAATCGGGGAAGACGTGTCCGGGTAGAGCTCCACCGGTGGCTCACCTGAACAGGCCCTGCTCTCTGCATTTAGGCACCCAGGAGGGCTCTTGCCGGGCACAATCTAATTAGGAACACCGCCCGAGCCCTCGCTGCTATGTTCTGCCTGCCTGCCCGGGGCTCGGTCCTCAGGCTTTTGCTTGGGTGGGCCGTCTGGTGAGTGACCCCTGTGGCAGACATGGACTAAGCTAGCCCGGGGATTGGCTCAACCCCCAGGCCGTAAAGATGGCGTGACAGTGAGCACCTGATGGATCCCAGCTGTGGATGTCCGCTCTGCCGCCGCCTAAATAAACACTTGCTGACGGGCGGAGAGACGTGATCGGAGGTCTCACCGTGTTGCTTACCTGCCTGCAATGAACAGGGTCTCAGGATCAGCTGTTGGTTGCCAGGCCACGCAGAGGCAAGCTGCGGGCGTTGGCGCCGTTCTAACTGCATGCTTTGACGTTGCCCTCGCGGCTGTGACCTGTGGACCCCCGCCAGCAGAGGACATCGGAGGTTTTTCACCCGCCGCTGCGAGCAGGTACGCCGGCGGGCGGCTGAGAGGGACTGAGGCCCCCGCTGGGCCGATCCTGCCTTCTAGCTGTGTGGCACCCCATGTATGGGCTGTTGGCCACTGTGACGCAGGCGGCGGGGTGGTGGAATGTGTCATTGTTGAGACCGCCTGTGCTGCCATTGTGCCGGTATTGTAGCAGGCATACACGGGCATGCAAGCAAATTCCAGGAGAGCGGCGGCGAAGTTGGAGGATGTGGTGGGAGACGAGGAAGTAGGAAGTGAAGGGAAGGGGGGCAGATGGCAAGTGGAGGAACAACAACCGGGGAAAGAAAAACAAGAGGACAGTGCCGGTATTGTAGCAGGCATACACGGGCATGCGAGCAAATTCCAGGAGAGCGGCGGCGAAGTGGGAGGATGTGGTGGGAGACGAGGAAGTAGGAAGTGAAGGGAAGGGGGGGCAGATGGCCAGTGGAGGCACAACAACCGGGGAAAGAAAAACAAGAGGACAGTGCCGGTATTGTAGCAGGCATACAGGTGCATGTGAGCAAATTCCAGGAGAGCGGCGGCGAAGTGGGAGGATGTGGTGGGAGACGAGGAAGTAGGAAGTGAAGGGAAGGTGGGGGGCAGATGGCAAGTGGAGGCACAACAACCGGGGAAAGAAAAACAAGAGGACAGCGAGCGAGGAACGGCTTACCTTCACTGCAAAGGATACAAAATGGCCGACACAAGCTCCGAGATTTTTGGGATTTGGGGGCGTGGTTTTGCTTTTTTGAATGACAAACAACGTCACTGTCTAAAGAACAGCAAAACTTGCGCCCCCAAATCCTCAAAAGACGGGGCTAAATCGGAGTGACACTTCTTTCCTCCAATGGCTGGCCTCCGTTTAGGAAGCCAGCCAATGGAGGAGAGACAGGGGAGGAAGGCGGGACCTACAGCACTACGAAAAATCATTAAATATCCGGCCTAAGACTGTGCAAGCACAGCCTTTAGGCCTTCGACCTAAAAACTGCAAATTTCAATGGTTAAGCTGGTAGAAGTGGATAGGGAGATTATTCAACTGTATGGCAATATATTGGAAAACAAACTTAAAATGAACTGGAGCCTAAAAGGTGGGGTCACATGGTTTAGAGGAGGGCCTATCAATGAATTTCACTGCTACTTGAAAATAGAAAAGGGACTACAGTCATGTTACTTCATGCAGAATACTGTTGACTAAATACAGGAACTGAAAAGCTGATTGATGGTCATACAGGGTTCAAGATTGACCATTGGAATGTTGCATATGAGATTATGAAACATAATTGAAAATGTTTAGAAACCAAATTGTATAGAATGCATAGAGAACAATTTTGCAGATCAAAGACTTTAAAAAGTAAAAGCAAAAAGATATTAAGACTGAAAAGGTGGGGACTGGTGGCACAGTGAAAAGGAGGAGAGGAAAGGCAATTGTCCTTGAGGCATTTAACATACATGTACAATTTTGGCAGAAGTTATAAAGAAAGAGTTTGTGAGAAGCATAAATCGATTTTATTATTTTTTTATTTTTTTTCTAAATTCCACAAATGAAAGCTGTGCCTTTGTAAATACTGTAAAAAGGAAGGGCTATTTGTATTTAAAGAATGTAATAGGAGGGAGGATTTCTGGCATGTGAACTCCAAACACCATGGAAATAGAGGTGGGAGCGGCATCATTTTTGGATGACAAATACGCTTTTGGCTATGTACCTAGCAGCAAAACGAGATGGCTCACTGGCAGTGCACAGGGGCAGTGAGTGCTTTTTGACCTGTGTTCAAACCCCAGCTGGGAAAGATCGTTTTTATTTTATTTTTTTATTTGTTTTATAAATTCCACAAATGAAAGCTGTGCCTTTATAAATAACCCCCTAGCAGTGTCTGGGAGAACTATGGCCTCCTTATTGATAGTGCATGTCAGGCATTGATGGCATTCAGTGTGGCATGTGTAAGAGGGGGACAGGTTTGCTATGAAAGAAATCACTTATTTAGTGGAATGAGAATTTGAGGATGATTGTGTAACAATTGGAAATGCAATGGGCTAGGGGCAGACTGTAAAATAGGAAGGGATATTTGTATTTAAAGAATGTGAAACGAGGGATGATTTCTGGCATGTGAACTCCAAACACCATGGAAAGAGAGGAGGGACCTGCATCAATTTTTCATTGGCAAAAACGCTTTTGGCTATGCACCTTCCAGCAAAACGAGATGGCTCACTGGTAGTGCACAGGGGCAGTGAGTGCTTTTTGACCTGGGTTCAAACCCCAGCTGGGAAAAATCGTTTTTTTTTTTTATCTGTTTTATAAATTCCACAAATGAAAGCTGTGCCTTTGTAAATAACCCCCTAGCAGTGTCTGGGAGAACTATGGCCTCCTTATTGATAGTGCATGTCAGGCATTGATGGCATGCTGTGTGGCATGTGTAAGAGGGGGACAGGTTTACTATGAAAGAAATCACTTATTTAGTGGAATGAGAATTTGGGGATGATTGTGTAACAATTGGACATGTATGGGGCTAGTGGCAGACTGTAAAATAGGAAGGGATATTTGTATTTAAAGAATGTGAAACGAGGGATGATTTCTGGCATGTGAACTCCAAACACCATGAACCCTGACCCAGCAGCAGAGCGGCGGAGCACAGTTTTGAATATTATAATGATCTGTTTTGTGTTGCAGGCGGAGTCACAGGGCGATCTGGAAGCAGACGGACAGTAGGGGTACCTCTGCCTGGCACAGTAAGGGTGCCTGAGCCAAGGACCTGGAGCCGAAGGAGGTTCCGGAAACCGCGACGGCGCCCCGTTAGTCCTTGAGGCGGTCGGAGGGCCTGAACCAACCGGGGGTGTGCCACAATGCTCCGCCCTGACAGGGGGGGTGGGAGTATAACAAAAGGTGAATGTGCTGCACCGTCAGAGCATCGACTCGCCGTGCAAGATGGCTCCGTAGGCATGCGGGACAGCGAGGGGCTGCCTGCTTTGGATCGCCCGTTAATAACGTCATACCCGTGTTGTATGAAATAAACCTGCAGCAGTTCTTTCTCACAAATTTCTTTGGAGGGATGTGTAAGTGGGCAGTTGTGCATGAGGGAAGCGCGTGGCGGTGTGGGCACTATATCCATCCCCCCTCCCCCCAGCCCGGCTCCTCCCCCCTCCACCTGCTATCCGACCCATACTTAGTGCCTTGACGGGGCGTACTTTATTTTTTAAACCGAATGGGTCGGATAGCAGGTGAAGGGGGAGGAGCTGGGCTGGGGGAGCCAGGCTGGGGGGGGGGGACGGATAGAGATAAGGCCCAGTGGGTGTCATTCGGAGGTAGCCCGATGCCTTGTCATATTTATTCCTATTTTTGCTTGTACATCCGGTGCTTGCTGCGTTTGTCCTTGTGTCCCTTTCGCCTGCGTCGCTTCGGCTCCATGGCCGCTGTTGTTGTGTGTTCTGTTCCTGCAACAGTTCTCTCATGTAAGGTAACCGGTTCTATTGACACCTTCGGGTAAAGTCAGCGCTTTATAAAAATGCATTCAATAAATAAATAAATAAACAAAGAAACAAACATACAGAAATAAATAAGTAAATAAAAGTGCCTGCAATACTTGCGCCCTGTTGGGGACTTCCGGTCGGATTGCCCAGCGCCCCCTCCCTCGCCCCGTTAAACAGCACAGACTTCAACCGAAGGCGCCAGAGCGGGCACCGTGGGCACAGGAGGCACAGGGGAGACATGGCTCAAGAAAAGAGGCAAAAGGGATAATTGTGAGCAAATAAAAACATATCCAGAGATGGGGAGGCCTGTCCAGAGGAGGGGCAGAGGAGGAGAGGCCTGTCCAGAGGAGGGGCAGAGGAGGAGAGGCCTGTCCAGAGGAGGGGCAGCGGAGGAGAGGCCTGTCCAGAGGAGGGGCAGAGGAAGAGAGGCCTGTCCAGAGGTGCAGAGGAAGAGAGGCCTGTCCAGAAGAGGGGCAGAGGAAGAGAGGCCTGTCCAGCGGGAAGAGGAGATGAGGCCTGTCTAGGCGTACAGAGGAGGAGAGGCCTGTCCAGAGGAGGGGCAGAGGAGGAGAGGCCTTTCCAGAGGAGGGGCAGAGAAAGAGAGGCCTGTCCAGAGGAGGGGCAGAGGAGGAGAGGCCTGTCCAGAGTTGCAGAGGAGGAGAAGCCTGGCCGGGGGAGGGGCAGAGGAGGAGAGGCGTGTCCAGAGGAGGGGCAGAGGAGGAGAGGCCTGTCCAGGGGGCAGAGGAGGAGAGGCCTGCCCACGGGGCAGAGGAGGAGAGGCCTGTCCAGAGGAGGGGCAGAGGAGGAGAGGCCTGTCCAGGGCTTCAGAGGAGGGGAGGCCTGTCCACGAGGGTGCAGAGGAGGTGGGGCCTGTCCACGGGTGCAGAGGAGGTTAGGTCTGTCCATGAGTGCAGAGAAGGAGGGACCTGTCCAGGGGCAGAGGAGGAGAGGCCTATCTGGGCCTTGACTGTAGGGTACGGCTTAATTCCAGTGTTGCAGCGAGCAAGGGACCTACATCTGGGTGGAATGGTTGAGTTCATCTCTGCCACTGGTAAATTCTCTAGGACACATCCAAGCCCAACCTTCTTGTTCTTGCCCTCCATTGCACCCCAGCATGCAGCAAATCAGAGTTTTTTAGACAACATTACTTCCAGATGTCTGCTCCAGGAGTCACAGCAGTTCTAACTCGAAGGATTGGCCAGTCTCTCTGTTCCTGATGTTCACCAAAGTAACTGAGGCCACGGTGAACAAGCAGCTCACCAAAAAGTCCAAAAGAGCTAAAGCCACATGGGATATTAGTGACATTATGTATGGGGGTGGGGAGGTGGGGATTAGATCTATCAGAAGCCTTTGACACCATCTCCCACTCCACATTACTACAGAGATTGCAGATGGTGGGTGTTAGACATGTCTGCTTCTGAGAGTCCCCTCACATTATGATTTCTTTTGTTCCCCGTGCCTCCCAAAATTTGTCACTTTTTCTTTGTCTACCAGGACCTTTTTGTGTGTTGTTTCATGGGGCTAGATGTTCCTTGACCCCCAGTTGCTCACAAGGTTCTTGGCACCTATGTACAAGGCGCCTGGCGGAACCTGTGGCATTACAAACTGGAGTTGTCACCCTGATTAAGTGGCCCTAAAATGGTGGACACCCTTGTCTCTCATGTGAGTGACTCCTATTGGAGCCTCATTGACCTCTGACCCTTTTTGAGGTTTTGGCGCCTTTCGTGTAACACACATTTCTGACAGAAATCCCCTCAGTTTCCACAGGTACACAAAATGGCTCCCCTAGAACCCCAGTACGGTGGCTTCTAGTGACCAATAGACACCTCAAAAGTGCCAAGTCATTGTCACAGCCAGGGAAGGTTCTAGAACCTTCTGGCTCGTGCCAGCACCCCAGGGCACTGGCTATAAAAGGCTCTGACCCTGGCGGCCATTTTAGATGAGATGAAGGAGATTCCAGACTTGACACCAGATTGATACCTGCCCTGTTGACACCCCCCCCCCCCTGAGGTGGCTGAGAGCAAAGGCAGAAGAGTAGCAACGGTTGCTGGCGTTGTCCCTGACTGGCGTTCCAGTCAGCTGCGTGAGCGGTGACCCTGTACCTACAGCGCCTGCCCAGAAAGTGCCTCATTGCCCCTAAAGACTTTGGCCTTGTTATAGTGCTTCCCCCCCCCCCGGTGGTGAAATCATGGGAAATATCGCGGGTCGCGAGGCGAGAGCAAGTTCGCCGTGACCGCGATCACCAGAAGTGCCCCTTCGTGTAAAGCGTCTCCTGGCGGGCGTTCGGACGTCTCCGAACCCACCGCCGTAGAAGCGCTGCCTGCGTGGACTGAAGGTGAGGTGCTGCGCCGGGGCGGGGAAAGGCCGGCCTTCGTTGGGTGAGACTAGCGTCTCTGCCCTGCCCTAGTGAGCCGGGAGCCGTAGCTGTGGGCGGGATCCACCCTCGTGTGAGGAAGTCGGAGGGAGGACCGTGGAGCCCCTGGGAACCCTATCACTGGCGGGAGAAGTGCTGTGCCCCGACTGAATCGCTTACCGATTGCAGCCGATGTGAGGTGGGCTCGTTTCTTCAAGAGAAGTGCAGCGTTATCTAGAAACTGTGATTCGGCATTTATTTTGACTGTGCGCGAAGGTTGTGTGACCCCTCCGGCAGCCCGTTCGTCAGTCTAAAGACTTTGAACTGGAGCCGCCGTCGGATTAGCCGTCAAAGCCCGTAGGCGCGCATAGACTCCACCAGCAAGCGGAATTACCATCCCTGGTGGCAGCGGAGTACAAATGCTGTATTCATTGTGTTTCCTTGCTTTTTAGATACACGCGCAATGTGCACTGACTGAAACGTAAAGAGTCTAATGATTAAGTTGTGCCCAGAAAGCCCGATCCATTGAAACCAACGTAACTGTAAGAGCGTACTTTCCACAGTGAATCGTATTGCAAATGTGTTCTCTCTAAAAGTAGTATTTATTCTGCTATGCAACAGTGATATTTATTCTATTTATTGGTGATATTTATTCCTGATATTTATTCTATTTATTGGTGATATTCATTTCTGTATTTATTCCTGAAAGGCTATTGATCCTATTTATTGCATTAACTGATTCCCTATTGACAAACAGCTAAGAAACGTGAATGTGATTGTGCATTTCCCAGTGAACTTCATTTAACCCAAAGAACTTTTATATAAAGGAATCGTATTTTCTACAACAGTGGTGTGGTGTCCTTCTTTTTATGTGGTGTGCAGGGGGTTATTATTGGGTCAGAACCGGCTTAACACACCAGCCTTCACCTGCCTTGTCGCCCGAGCCAAGCTACCCCCCTTTGTGCTGGGCTTGCCCATCGCAGGTCCAACATAAAATTGGTGGCGCAGCGGCGGGATTGCGAGCCGTGCTGTTTTGAACCCCATAATAATTCAGTGTGCGTCACAGGTACACACCCGGAGTTTTCTCCCAGCGGCCCTCTAATTTAACCTTTTGCTTTTTCGAAATTCTTTCCTGGAGGTGGGTGGAGGTGACCCTCAGAGTTTCCTATCCTGTAACCTACTTCGGGATGGTTGTCCACAATTTTCACTGACAAGATGGAATTCGAGATGTCAGAGCTGGAGACCTATACTGTGGCACAGCTCAAGGATTTCTGTCAGGAAAGGGGAGTGTTCGTTAGGCGAGGAGCCAAAAGAGAGGAGCTCCGTACTAGTCTGCAAACCTGGGTGGAAGCGCACACGGAGGGAACGGTGGAGGAGGAGGAGTCAGACAGAGGTACTGTCATTGAGGCGACTACAGAATGTCCCCTGGGGGTGGGTGAGATGTCAATCAGCCCCAAGGTAGCCTCACGGGAGGGCAGTAGTGTGTCATCGAGAGGGTTGTCCGAGTCCGAGTTAGCCGACATGAGGGAGGAGAGACAGTTAAGGTGGGAGCTGGCCAAGCTGGAGATGGAAGGGAGGAGGATGGAACACGAGTTCAAGCTACGAGAACTTGACCTCCAGGCCCGTAACATTACTCCGGAGGGTGTCAAGTCAACGGAATTTGCCAGGGAGCCCAGTCCCCATTTACCAAAGGACGTGGTCGCCAGTTATACCGCTGGAGACGACATAGCCAAGTGGCTGCCAGCCGAGGAGGTCTCCTTAAGAGCCCATGGGATCCATGAGAAGCATTGGGGTGGTGGATTGTACCGGTACATGCCTCCGACAGGTAGGGATGCCCTATTGGCCCTAGACCGGGAGGAGCAGGTAGATTACCCCACCATGAAGGTGACGCTCATCAGGAAGTTTGGGTTGACCCCAGAAAAATACCGGCAGAGGTTTAGGGGCAGTCACAAGCTAAGCTCACAGAATTGGGTTGACTTCCTGGATTTTGCCAAGAAAGCCCTAGATGGGTGGGTCCAAGGTAGTGAGGTGGAGGACTATCGAGGGTTGTACGACCTAATACTCAAGGAACATCTACTCGAGAAATGTCTTCCCGAGCTGAGGCAACACCTGGTAGACAGCAAACTTACTTGCCCCTGTAAGCTTGCTGAGGAGGCGGACATTTGGGCAAGTACCCGAGTGTCCATGAAGAGGACTGGAGGAGATTCTCATAAGTCCGGACAGGGAGCATCCTCAGAAGAAAGAGGGGGGAGATAATAGGAAACAGGAGTTCTCCAAAGGCCCCCAAAATAACTTTAAGGGGAAAGGTTCTTTTTCCAACTCTAAGGCTAACCCGCAGAAGAACCCTAATCCTGGCCAGAGTCAGCAGCCAAGGGTTGTCCATTGCTTTGAGTGCGGTGGTGTTGGACATTATAAGGGAGACGTGAAATGCCCAAAGAGACCACCCCCTCCCACTGGAGGAAAGGCCCCGGGAGTCGCTAGTGTAGTGCTCGGGAGGAGATGCCCTTAAATAAGGGGAGGGAGTGGGCGGGTATCACCTTAGTGTCCCTGGGTGATCGGGAGATGGTTCCAAAGATTCAGGTGCCCTCAAATACTACCAAGTATGGGCAATGGGTCACCTTCAATGGCCATAGAGGGGAAGCTCTGAGAGATACAGGAGCCAGTATGACTATGGTAAGGAGTCATCTGGTGTCCTCAGAGCAGGTGATTCCAGGCGTACTTCATCCAGCCGCGCTGGCTGACGGCCGAATAAGCCACTATCCTGTGGCCGAGGTTCCCTTTGAGTGGGGAGGGGTTGCAGGTCCACTTCGAGTCGCCGTAAGCCCCGCCGTGCCAGTCGATTGTCTGCTGGGCAATGATATGGAGCACAATGTTTGGAAGGAGGTGGAATACCGGACTCATCCTGAGATGCTGGGTACACCTGATTGGGCATGTGTGAGTACCAGGTCTGCGACTGCTCGGGAGGAGAAGTTGCGTGGGTTGGAGCCTGGAACAATGGCCCACCCAGCTGCTGATGAGAAAGCATTTCGAGGACAGGAAGAGCCTGCCTCGATGTCCGTGCCCCGTGAGACGGATAGGCCCCCTGCAGTGGTGGACCCGGAGTCCGCGGAGGAGGACATGAAACTGTTGAGGTGGTCTATCTCCCAACAGGGAATGGACTTTCGGGTGGAACACCGGCCCGGAGCTGACCACGATAATGCAGACGTCTCTCCAGGTATTTCCGCTTTAGTGTTGAGAACTCCGAAGGGGTTAGGTAGCTCTGCCCACTTTCAGCTGGGGGGGACGCGTGTTGGACCCATCTGCTTCTGAGAGTCCCCTCACACTATGATTTCTTTTGTTCCCCCGTGCCTCCCAAAATTTGTCGCTTTTTCTTTGTCTACCAGGACCTTTTTGTGTGTTGTTAAATGGGGCTAGATGTTCCTTGACACCCAGTTGCTCACAAGGTTCTTGGCACCTATGTACAAGGCGCCTGGCGGAACCTGTGGCATTACCAACTGGAGTTGTCACCCTGTTGTAGTGGCCCTAAAATGGTGGACACCCTTGTCCCTCCTATGAGTGACTCCCATTGGAGCCTCATTGACCTCTGACTCTTTTGAGGTTTTTGGCGCCTTTCGTGTAACACACATTTCTGACAGAAATCCCCTCAGTTTTCACAGGTACACAAAATGGTTGCTCTAGAGCCCAGTACGGTGGCTCCTAGTGACCAATAGACACCTCAAAAGTGCCAAGTCATTGTCACAGCCAGGGAAGGTTCTAGAGCCTTCTGGCTCGTGCCAGCACCCTAGGGCACTGGCTATAAAAGGCTCAGACCAATCAATCAATCAATCAATCAGTGACACTTGTAAAGCGCGCTACATACCCGTAGGGTCTCAAGGCGCTTGGGGGGGGGGGGGGGGGCCGCTACTGCTCGAACAGACAGGTCTTCAGCTTCTTCCTGAAGGAGAGGTGGTCTTGGGTCAGGCGCAGGTCGGACGGGAGGGAGTTCCAGGTCTTGGCGGCCAGGTAGGAGAAGGACCTTCCTCCTGTAGTCGCTCTTCGGATGCGGGGGACGGCGGCGAGGGCGTGGTTGGCTGATCGGAGGTGGCGTTTGGGAGCGTAGAAGTTGACTCGGCTGTTGAGGTAGCTCGGGCCTTGGTCGTGTAGGGCTTTGTGTGCGTGGGTGAGGAGGCGGAAGGTGATTCTCTTGTTGATGGGGAGCCAGTGAAGGTCTCTCAGATGTCCGGAGAGCCATGGCGGCCATTTTAGATTCGATGAAGGAGATTCCAGACTTGACACCAGATTGACACTTGCCCTGTTGACCCCCTGAGGTGGCTGAGAGCAAAGGTATCGTTGTGTGCTCTTACCCTTATTGAAGACCTGCAGCGTGCCCTGCCTGCCGCTTTTGCTAAGATTTCACTGATATCGCGCCTGCTTGCCGCTTTGTTAGAATTTATTTGGTAACACGCCTGCTTGCCGCTTTGTGAACATTTTACTTGTAGGGCGCTCGCTTCCGCTTTGTAGAAACTTCATTTGTGAGGCGCCTGATTGCCGCTTTGTAACGTTTCTCTTGTAGCGCGCATTTGTCACTGTTTGGAAGCATTTCCATTGCACCAGCGCATTTCGCCCCAAGCGCTCCGCTCCGCTGTCCCCTACGCAGCCATTTTAGCTGTTGTTGTCCTCCTTCGTGACCCGCCCCGCCTCCCAGCTGAGACGCCCTCCCACTACCTTAATACAGCGCTCCGTGCCCTCCACGCGCTGTGACTCGCTTCGCTCCCCAGCAGAGTGGTCGCTCCCTTGCCTCCCTGGCGAAGTGCGGTATCGTTGTGTGCTCTTACCCTTATTGAAGACCTGCAGCGTGCCCTGCCTGCCGCTTTTGCTAAGATTTCACTGATATCGCGCCTGCTTGCCGCTTTGTTAGAATTTATTTGGTAACACGCCTGCTTGCCGCTTTGTGAACATTTTACTTGTAGGGCGCTCGCTTCCGCTTTGTAGAAACTTCATTTGTGAGGCGCCTGATTGCCGCTTTGTAACGTTTCTCTTGTAGCGCGCATTTGTCACTGTTTGGAAGCATTTCCATTGCACCAGCGCATTTCGCCCCAAGCGCTCCGCTCCGCTGTCCCCTACGCAGCCATTTTAGCTGTTGTTGTCCTCCTTCGTGACCCGCCCCGCCTCCCAGCTGAGACGCCCTCGCCCCTCCCCCTCCACCATCCATATATGACAGGAGTTCCCGCGCGCAGCGTTTGCGCCAAAGGTAAGCCCGTCTACGCCCGTCCGCGCCTGGACCGCGCCCAGCGCCAGACCCCCTGCCCCTCGCGCTGCCCAGCCCTCCCGCATTTCCTACGATGCCACCACCCTCCTAGCCCTTAACCCCGGTCGCGCCCCCAACTGCGTCCAAGCCGCTCCTGGTCGCACCCATGGACCGTTCTCCTGCTACTCCTGCAAATTTAGCGGCACCGACAACATCTCCGCTACGACCACACCACAGATTCCCGACCCCAACCACCTACAATGCATCCTTCTCAACACCCGCTCGGTCCACAGGCACACCATTGACCTTTGGAACCTACTAGACGCCATCTCTCCGGACGTCGCCTTCCTAACGGAAACATGGATGAACGCTTCCTCCGCCCCTGACATCGCCATCGCTATCCCTGATGACTATAAGATCACACGCAAGGACCGCACCGACCATACAGGAGGAGGAATCGCTATCGTCCATAAGAAATCCATCCGCATCTCAACCAGCTCCGACGCCAACCTCGCTAACTCCGAACACCTTCACTTCCAGATCCACACCGACCCCAAGACTACTCTTAGAGGCACCCTCCTCTACAGACCACCAGGACCCCGTGCAAAATTCAGTGAAGACATCACGGACTTCATCACCCCACACGCGCTCCCCTCCAAAGACTACATCCTTCTGGGAGACCTCAACTTCCACCTTGAAAAGATCAACGACCGCAACACCGCCACCCTCTTGGACAACCTCGCCAACCTCGGACTTAAACAACTGGTCACTTCCCCCACCCACATCGCAGGTCACACTCTCGACCCCATCTTCACCTCCAGCAACCATGTCTCCTTCAGCCACACTACGGATCTCCTCTGGACTGACCACAGCTGCGTTCACTTCACCTACAACAAGCCGAAACCCATCATCCACCTCCAACCAACTCTACAAAGAAACTGGAACAAAATCACCACGGATCAGATCTCCACATCGCTCCTTCGAACCTCCCCAGCCCTCTCTTCTAACGCCAACGAAGCCGCCTCCAACCTCACCCTTTGGTTATCCAACACCGCCGACACCCTAGCACCACTGAAAAAACGTCAACACAAACTTGGCAACAAGAAGGCCTCATGGTTCAACGATGATCTCAAGAAGTCCAAGAAACTATGCCGCTCCCTTGAAAAGGCCTGGAAAAAAGACCCAACCACCAGCACCAAGGACGCCTTCAAAAGCGCCACCCGTACTCACCACCAACTGATCAGAAAAGCCAAGAAAACAGCATTCAAGGATCGACTTGACAACAACGCCCACAACAGCAAGGAACTTTTCAACATCGTCAAGGAATTTTCCTACCCCTCGGCCAACTCCAACGACATCCCCCCCTCTCAAACCCTCTGCGACTCCCTAGCCTCTTTTTTCCACAACAAGATTGCTGACATCCACAACAGCTTTGACAACCAACCCGGAAGCCAACCCACCCTACCATCTGCTGACCATCTTCCCCCCGTAAACACCCTTAACGCCTGGAACCCAATCTCCACTGAGGACACCATCCGCCTGATGAATTCCATCCACTCTGGATCCCCCACAGACCCATGTCCTCACCACATATTCAACAAAGCAGACTCCGTCATAGCACCGCACCTCCGAGACGTCATCAACTGCTCCTTCAACTCCGCTACCTTCCCTGAAGACTGGAAACACGCTGAACTCACCGCCCTTCTGAAAAAACCAACAGCAGACCCCACCGAACTCAAAAACTACCGCCCCATCTCGCTTCTTCCATTCCCGGCCAAAGTCATCGAGAAAGCTGTCAACAACCAGCTCGCCGCCTTCCTCGAAGCCAACAAATCACTCGACTCCTCACAGTCCGGCTTCCGAGCCAAACACAGCACTGAGACCGCCCTCATCGCAGCAACAGACGACATTCGAACTCTACTGGACAATGGAGACACAGTCGCCCTCATCCTCCTCGACCTCTCGGCAGCCTTCGACACAGTCTGCCACAGCACCCTTTTACAACGCCTCAGAAACATCGGAATCCAAGGAAAAGCACTGGAATGGATCACCTCGTTCCTCACTGGAAGAACCCACCATTCAAGTCCGAGGCCTCTGAAATCATCTGCGGCGTACCTCAAGGATCCTCACTCAGTCCCACCCTCTTCAACGTATATATGAGCCCCCTCGCGGCCATCGCACGCCATCACAACCTCAACATCATCTCTTACGCGGATGACACTCAACTGATCCTTTCTCTCACCAAGGACCCCAACACCGCCAAAACTAACCTACACGAAGGAATGAAAGAAGTCGCCGATTGGATGAAACAAAGCCGTCTGAAACTGAACTCAGACAAAACAGAAGTCCTCATCTTCGGTACATCCCCATCTGCATGGGACGACTCCTGGTGGCCGGAAGCCCTCGGAAAAGCACCCATCCCGACAGACCACGCACGGAACCTTGGCGTCATCCTGGACTCTTCACTCTCAATGAACAGACAAGTCAGCGCCGTATCCTCTTCCTGCTTTAACATTCTTCGCATGCTCAGAAAAACATTTCGCTGGATCCCCTCCGAAACAAGGAAAACAGTCACCCACGCCCTAGTCACGAGCCGACTGGACTACGGAAACACCCTCTACGCAGGTACCACCGCTAAACTCCAGAAGAAACTACAACGAATCCAAAACGCCTCAGCCAGGCTCATATTAGACATCCCACGCAACGAACACATCTCTGGTCACCTTAAAGACCTCCACTGGCTACCCGTCAATAAGAGGATCACTTTCCGACTGCTTACCCACGCACACAAATCACTCTACGACATCGGACCAGATTGCCTCAACTCTCGACTGTCCTTCTACACCCCCTCCCGCCAACTTCGCTCCTCCAGCCAAGCCTTCGCCACTGTACCTCGCATCAACAAGACCACCATGGGAGGCAGATCCTTTTCATACCTGGCCGCCAAAACATGGAACTCACTCCCCGCTTACCTTCGCCTCACCCAAAATCACCTAGCGTTCAGAAAGCAGCTTAAAACATGGATATTTGACAAATAATCCTCCTCCCCTTCCTAAGCGCCTTGAAACCCTCTGGGTATGTAGTGCGCTATACAAATTTTATGACTTGACTTGACTCATTGTCCCTAAAGACTCTGGCCTTGTTATAGTGCCTCCCCGTCCCCCCCGGTGGTGAAATCGTGAGAGATATCGCGGGTCGCGAGGCAAGAGCAAGTTCGCCGCGACTGCGATCACCAGAAGTGCCCCTTCGTGTAAAGCGTCTCCTGGCGGGCGTTCGGACGTCTCCAAACCCACCGCCGTAAAAGCGCTGCCTGCGTGGACTGAAGGTGAGGTACTGCACTGGGGCGTGGAAAGGCCGGCCTTCATTGGGTGAGACTAGCGTCTCTGCCCTTCCCCAGTGAGCCGGGAGCTGTGGCTGTGGGCGGGATCCACCCACGTATGAGGAAGTCGGAGGGGGGACCGTGGAGCCCCTAAAAACCTTGTCGCTGGTGTGAGAAGTGCTGTGCCTGACTGAATCGCTTACCGATTGCAGCCGAAGTGAGGTGGGCCCATTTCTTCAAGAGAAGTGCAGCGTTATTCAGAAACTGTGATGCGGCATTTATTTTGACTGTGAGCGATGGTTGTGTGACCCCCTCCGGCAGCCCGTTCGTCAGTCCAAAGACTTTGAACTGGAGCCGCCGTCGGATTAGCCGGTCAAAGCCTGTAGGCGCGCATAGACTCCACCGGCAAGTGGAAGTACCATCCCTGGTGGCAGCGGAGTACAAATGCTGTATTCATTGTGTTTCCTTGCTTTCTAGATACACGCGCAGTGTGCACTGACTGAAACCTAGAGAGTCTAATGTTAAGTTGTGCCCAGAAAGCCCGACCCATTGAAACCAACGTAACTGTAAGAGTGTACTTTCCACATTGAATCGTATTGCAAATGTGTTCTCTCTAAAAGTGTTTAATTGGTGGCAGCGATACCAGAATGAACCTGAGGTTATTTACCTGAGTGAACCAGTATTTATTCTGCTATGCAAAAGTGATATTTATTCCTGATATTTATTCTATTTATTGGCGATAATTATTCCTGATATTTATTCTATTTATTGGTGATATTTATTCCTGATATTTATTCTATTTATTGGTGATATTTATTTGTCGCCCGAGCCAAGCTACCCCCCCTTTGTGCTGGGCTTGCCCATCGCAGGTCCAACACAAGGTATTTGTAGAGCGCACTGTCACCAAGCGGTTTCCTGGCGCTATTACTCATACCGCTGAGGAACCCATTCTGGCTTTCCCTGTGAAGTGTCCACACCTGGGCACCCCCAGGGTGAAGCCAGGCATCCTAGTGCTGTTGGGGCCGGTGTGGAGGTTAAGCAAGCTATTACCCGGAGTTGCAGCATGGGGCCCATGATTAGAATAGGCACCGAGGTGAGAATTGTCAGGTCCGAGGAAATTGAGCCCAAGACCCGCCGAGGAGGGAATTGAACCCTGGGCCCGGACCAGAGCTCTGCATCAGGGTCTGCCACTCTAACCATTGAGCCACACTCCTCCTCAACCGTGGTTGCCCGCTATTCAAAGGGCCTGAAAGTGCCCAGTTAGCTTGACATCAAGAGAGGGGTGTGTCAGGGGTCCATTTTAGCACAGTTTCTTTTTAACTTATATATTAATTCCTTAGAGAAGGCCCTTTTGGCCACACATGCAGATTGTCCCCAGGTAGGCAAGCGTAGCCTACCACTCCTTCTATACGCAGATGACAAAGTCCTCTTGGCGAGGACAGATAGGGGTCTACAACTTCTCGTAAAGCTAAGTAGTTCACTTTTAAATTCCGACTTTCGTCAATACCGAAGACCAATGTTTTCTCCTATTTGGGAGTTGTGTTTTTATTTATTTTTTTAAAAGACCTTTATTATACCTCACAAGATTACACAGCCACAGGCCTACAACCCCGAAGGGCCAGCCGCAGTAACACACAGACCTTATGCATCAGATTAAGTGTGACACAGCCATTCAGCCGACAACCTGAGGGTCCGGCGGCACATTGTCAGAGCAGTACATCTGATCGATATTTTCTGGCCACAAATAAATTACGGTCTTATTTTAACGTCCCCCCCCCCCCCCCCGAAAGTGCAACTATTTATTGCAATATGGTTAGTTAATATTAAATAAAACCAAAGAAAAGAAAAAACAAGGCTAAACCAACGATATTCTTGCACACGGTGCTGGCCCACATGAGGAAGGAGACAAATCAAAGAGAAAAATCGATATTCCTACTTGAGGGAAGTGGGGAAGAAGGGAACCAAAAGCAATCTATACATATGCGGGAATGCGGTCCGAATGTGGGGTTAGGGAGTGAGAGGAACTTCTAAAATATCTACAGCAGGTGGTGTACATATATCTCCACGATATCCGTTCCAAGGCCCCCATACTTTATGCCATTTCCGGGGACGACCCCGAGCCAAGTACACAGTTTTCTCTCTAAACATGCACCAATCCATGTTTTCCTTCCATGTTTCAACAGTCAGGGGCCTCTGGGACCCCTATAGCTGCGCAATGACTCGCTTGGCGATCATACACCCCAGGGTTGCCCACTGTGTCTGGGCTGGATCGTAATCTGTTGGTTCCCATACGTTCAATAAACAGCACCTGTCCTCCGGTAAGAGGACCACCCCAGTTACCTCACTCATCAACTCATGTACTTCCCTCCAGAAATTAGCAATTTCCCAACATTCCCATAGAATATGCATGAAAGTACCCAGTAGCCCACACCCACGCGTACAAAGACCTTCCTCAGCAAAGCCCTTGAGAACCAAACGGGGACCTGTAACGTAAATTCTGTGGAGAATTTTTAACTGCACCAATCGGAGATGAGCCGGAATAGCGACCTCCCTAGGAGAGGAGATCGCCGACTCCAATCCTCTTCATCTAGCTCAAGGCCGTCACTGGTCCATAGCTCACGTAATCGCTGCAGGAGGTCAGACCTATCATTAATCAATTTCTTATAAGCCAATGAGACAGTGCTGTCGGGCACATGGCCATCCAACAACCTATCCTCCAACGGGAACGACTCGGGGATATCTTCACCGACCGAAAAGAACGACATCAAGGCAAGGCGAATCTGCATGTATCGGAAGAACTCCGTATCGCCCAAATCATATTCAGTTTTCAACGCCTCAAAGGACTTCACCTGACCCTTGTTTCAGAGATCACCTACCCTACTTATACCAATGAGATCCCATTTCTCAAACCCCTTAGTTTTCCGCAAGCTGCCAAGTCTATCTAAATCAAACAACGGGGTCGCCAGGGTCAATCGGTCCTTCCAGCCCATCGCGCTCGTCGCTGCATGCCACACCCTCACTGCGGTCCTGGTCGGTCCAGTCAAATCCCCCGTCCCAGACTTCGAATAAAGCGTTGGGAGTTGTGTTTGATGATTCCTTGAGTTGGTGCCCTTTGCTTACTTGGAAGAAAGGGGATGTAGTGAAAGGTTTTGCAGCTGTTTTTAATTTTGCCAGCAGAGTGGGAGGGAAGCCAATAGGGGCTCTTTTGAAGACATATGAAGACAAATATATCTCAAAAGTTAGTTAAGGGAGTTAGATATGGGGCCACATTGGGGTAGGGGCAGTGCAAAGTGCTGAAAACTCCTGTGATGGGCCCAATCTGTCCCACAAAGCACCCCGTTTTATGTTGTGCACGAAGAGTTGGGGATGCCTTTCCTCTCAGATGTACTGGCTTTCAGTCCCCTGGCTTTGTGGCTTAATATTTGGGCTAATTAAGAAAATACACTTAGCAAAGATGTCCTATGGGAATGCCTTTCACTTGACCATGTCTCAAGCATCCGATGGCTCCAGTATACAAGAGTTGGCCTCTCCAGGGTAGGTAGGAACTATTTGCTAACCCTGAGCACATATATAAGAGGGACCTTTCTCTGGTCAAAGAGTGTATTTTTAAAGAATGACCTGCTGTGATAGAGAGGGAAATGAGCTGTGTAAGCCCAGTGTGCATAAGTGCATTGTGTTAAAAACTGTACAAACCACCGAACCTTATCTTCTAGGGCTTAAAAGCATCCATGATCGTTTTCTATTTACCCGGTTTCGGCTCAACCTCTTCCATTACGTCATGGCACACCCTTGCGGCTTCCACAGAGGCCAGTGCCTCATTCCTCGTGGCTGCAACCGTGAGTCTCCTCAGAACATGATGCACGTTATAATGTTTTGTAGTTTTTATGCTGTCCCTAGAAAGTTATTTATTATTTCCATTCTCAAAAGAGCAGATCTTAGGTGGGTGAGACCAGCTCTTATCCTTTTACAACTGCTCTCTAATGACACTGTTTTGCATGCGCTTAACTTTTTATGGGTCACTGTTAGACACTGCGATTAACTTCTGTACTGTAATTCATGAATTTGTATCTTGTGTTCTAATTAACTTGGACATATTATATTTGTCAATCTGTAACTTGGAAGATGTTTTATCATTTTATGTATGACTTTTATGGTTTTCTTTTATAAAACCGAATAAATATAATAATCACTAGTGGATTCGTTTACAGGGTAGCATGGTATCCCTCACAATAACTCCAGGAGTCACAGTCCGCACAATGTACATGCTTTGTTCCCTCTACTTGAGGAAATATACATTTTATGGTCAAGTTGTGTTCCCTAGCGTGTACCCCACCGTCTCCATGTACCAGCTTAAAGTGCATGTAACTTCCCTCCTGTGCCAGCTATGAAGATGCAAATACATTTGCGTCCAACGTTAACATGTCCTCTTTCAGACCCACCCTGAATGGGTTGAATAGTCCGTTCCTAAGTATGCTATGCCAACGTCTTTTTGTAGTGTACTTTACACGTTTTTCTGCTCTGGCGAAGTAGGCCCTGAATTTCTGCCATCGAGCCTTTTTTCTGGCTTCTGACTCTGAAAGCCTCAGCCCAGGCTGTCTCTGTACCCGTGAACTCTGACTTACTTCCAGCGCGGCCCACCGCGCTTAGCTCAGCCTGCTGCCTGCCAAGACTGACTACAACCTTCGAATTATCTGTTCCGCTCCTCGAAAATACATTCCTGCCTACCAGTTTCAGTAAACATCCCCCCAGCTGCAGAGCAGAAGGGCCGGCCTGTCTCCGTGCAAGTAATTCATAGCCTCTGTTACCATGCTCCCATGGAAGGCCCATGCCCCCACGCTTCTCATGCAGACACTCAGGCGCTTATACACGCACTCACAGTCAGTATAGAATAGCTTCTGCCCCAGAGACCTTTTCCGTTCAGATAATAGGGTTCCCAAACATCAGATATCAGATATGATAGAAGTACAAGTTGATCTAACATGCCAGACTTCTGTCTCTTTCCGTCAGTGTAAATGTCAAGTCCCCTGCACCCTCCAGTTTCACGTCAATCACACGTCATGCAGCTGCGCGCGCATCCAAGCCTCCAATTTCTGCTGACATTGCAACATTTCTGTTTAGTGCCACCCACATATGACACCTATCTGTGACGTTTCTAGCACACACCTCTAGTTCACGCCTCCTGATTACGTAGTACTAACACGTGGATGCTGTTATCTTGTCTTCTCTCAGCTGTTACGCCTCCTATATTGGTTTCTATGATGTAAATTAAGTATATAAGCTATGTATTGTCAATAAAAGTTTGCTCTATCCCTTCCTGAACCCTTTGTGGTTGCAGGAACCTGATATCCAGTTCCGGAACGATTCCTTTTTAAGGAATAAAACCCCTAAGAACTCTAACACCACGGACTCTGTTTCTTTCTTTCCGATTGAGTTATTATTGATTAAGTACTTACCTGCATAGAAATTAAGACGGTAAATTAAATATTTACGACATTTTGGCGCCCGAACAGGGACCCCTCCCCCACCCCACGCGCCGGTTGGTGCGTTGCAAGCTCTGTCCCCTGCCATCAGTTAGAAGGAAACTACGCGTACCGGCAGGATTTCCTGTATCTCCCTCTGGCTCACGGAGGTGACGAAGACTGCGATCAGCACCCAGACGAGGCGGTGAGGAGTGCGGAGGATCCCGACCAGAGCCTAGCCGAAAGAAGCAAGGTCCGAGGTGTCAAGAGGCCCACCAGTTTTCCGAAGTATCCACGTGTCGAGTCGAGTCCGGTCCAGTCCAGTCGAGTTTTCCGAGGCCTTCTGTTTTCCGTGCTTCCCGGTGAGTACCATTGCTGGGACGTATCTAGACGGGTTTGGGTACACAAGTCCGGTCTGCACTGTTTTAGACAGTGTATCTGTACTGTTTAGCAGTACATCAGTTATTCAAGTTTTTGCATTGTCTCTGACAGTGTATCTGTGCTGTTTAGCAGTACATCCGGTATAGGGGGTAGTCATATATGTCTCAAATGTCTTTTCATGTGATTAACGTCGTGGTATGAGTGTGACTGTTTTAATGTGCATTATTGTGTTCTTGTATAACTAGTTGTATTCAGTATTAAGTAGCAAGGATTGAGCATTCAGTACTAAGTAAACAAGATGCCGTTTTTCAACAAGTTATAGCAGATAGGAACTAGGAAAGGGATACTAGAGGAAGAAATTCCTATCCCCCCTAGGGACACTCCTGGAAATTTTATGTACCATAAGCATGGCATAGATGCCATATTATATCTAGATTTATGGGCCGATTATACTAAGCATCTAGACGAGAGACACAGATGGCCAGTTACCGGAACATGGGATGCCGAGTGCATCATGAAGGTAGAGGAAGCACTATGGAAAAAGAAAGCCAGACAATCTCAGAAAGACGCCATAGAGTTTTGGCGTAAGGAATCACATAAGCGTGCTGAAAAAGAACTACGTAGAGAAGACAGACTTAAAGAATCAGATAAAGCCCAAGAAAACGAATTAGTCACTGAAGGGATCCGAGTAAAATCAGAGCAAATAGACCGTGCACGAAACAATCTCGTAAACGGTATGTATCTCGCGGCCGAGGGTTCGCCTGAGGCCATTTCAGAAATACCGAAAAATCTGCCGCCACCATTGGTTCCAACTAAAGTAACTCACAGGACCACTAAAGACATATTCCTGAATTCCTATCTAGAGGATGTAGCACCCGCTTACACCAATATGCCTGTTTGCGCCCCGCCTACTGACGGTGACGGGGGTGTCAACCCGCCTCCAGACCAAATTCTGCCACAACTGCAACCAGGTTTCCCCGTTCGATCGGCCATTCCTCCACCTCCACCACTTCCTGCACCTAAAGCTGATCCACCGAAACCGCTTCTACCTGACCCTACTAAAAGACAAATTCAAGTACAGATACAGACTCCACAGAGAGATAATGTCCAAGCTTCCGCCTCAGGAGGTGCGATGGGGGGTTTTCGGACCCCGCCATTAACACACAGATTAAACCTTAAGGATATACAGAGTCCTTTCACGTTCAAATCACCCCGTCTCGACATACTCAAAGAACAACTTACAGTTTGCAGATATGATCCAGTACCCGGCAAAGACGATAGAATGATGATGGCATCACTACGGTTACGATCTGCTACTGATTTCCTGCTGTTATTTGCAGGAATGAAGGAGCGCCTAGATAGAATATATCAGTTTGTTCAGACTGGGAAAGACCCTGACAGTATTAAGGATGCTATGGAGCATCAGAAAGTTGACACTCAAGCATATATACTACGTTTTTTCATAAATTGCCTAATAAGAGAACGAGACAGGCCTGAAACAGATCAGGATGAATTAGATGCACTCAACAGGTGGGGCCAAAATATATCTGAAGGAAAACATGATAAGGGGACTTGCATAGCCAGTATGTACAAGAAAATAAGAAAAGCAGTGATAGACATACACGAAAAAGAGAAAGGAAAGGCTTCCTCCGAGGGGGAAGAAGAACTTGAAGAACCAGAAAAGACTACAGATACTATAGCGTATGTAGGTAAGGGAACTTACCTTAGGAAAGGCATTCGTCCAGAAAGCAAGAGAGTTTTTCTCTCTGCCTTAACTAACCCGAATTCTCCTGAACATCAGTTCCAGGAGACTGATAAAAGGCTTCGAGAACGAATGGGGTACCATGTACTCAATTCTATGGATGAACAAGAACTAGCCCGGTCAGCCATATTATGGACTGACAATCCGGATATATACAATGATGACACCGTAGCACAGACATTCCTGAACCTTTCCCCAGACGAGCAGAAATTAGCAGGTGTATACATGATTCAGCACCTCCTCACGTTATACAGGAATAAACATTCTGATCCAGGTCCCTTACACGATACATTAGAAGCACTACTCATGGATAGATGGAGAGGTCTAAGTACAAAGTTAATACAAATAATTCTAGAACAACGACATAGATATAACACTTTTGTAAGCTCCGAATATGTTCCCGCTCCGCCCCCAGAAAGAAAAATGTATCATATGGAGCGTCTGCATGGCATTGAAAGTCAGAACCCCTTACGAGAAGTACATCCAGTTATGGGTGACGATCATACCTTGAAACGTGTGTATGTACACACGCCTCTGACTAAGTTAGAACTGTTAGAAATGAAGAAACTAGTCCCGTGCCATGATAAAGACCCTGCAGGTTTTCACAGAGAGCTTAAAGACATGTTACTGATGGGGGATTACACATATGAAGATATCATGAAAATGTTAAAGGTACTGCTGCCCACGGGCATCTACGAGAAACTCAAGGAAAAGGAATGGGAGGTGGGAGAGAAAAAGATTGTATGGGCAGAAATAGAAGACGAAGAGAACAAACGTGTCCCAGGGGTAAGCCTTGGGGAGAAAACTAAAGCATTACCAGGTTTGATAGTACAGGTTCTGCCAAGATTACTGACAACAAGAAAGGAAGACTGGGACGCAATCTCAGCATGTAAACAGAAACCCGACGAAGATACTAGTGACTTCTATTCAAGATTCGAGAAATGTTTTATTATTAATAGTGGTCTTAAACCAAGTAGCGAGTCGTACCCGCATCTTTTTGTATCAAAGTTAGTCGAGAATTCCCTGTTAGCAGTTAAAAACCGTGTATACAAGGTCGAGAGTACATGGCAAGCAAACACGCCATCCCAGATGTTACAAATGTTACAATACCATCAGAACAGAATTAGAGAAGAACAGGATCAGGAACAGAAACGCATGAAAGACACGAAAATGAAAATGCTAGTAGCACAGTCGGTCCCAACCGACGGCCACAGAAAGGGTACGACCCAGACAGGTCACACCGCAGCTCCCGTTAAAGGGACATGCAACTATTGCAAGCAGCCAGGTCACTACGTACATGAATGTCCAGTTCTGAAACATAACATATCAACAGGTAAAACTAAAGAGAGACCGCATCCACCAAGACAAGATCAGGCCCAGCAACAGACCTCACAGAATGTACAGCCCATGCAGAACATGCAGCCTATGCATGCTTCATCTCATACAGCACAGACAGTAGCAGTATCACAGCCACAGCCCATTGCCGCGACTCAACAAGTTTCCCAACAGATGTACCAGTATGCCCAAGCTGCTTACCCCGATTACCAACGATACGCATGAAACAGCCTAGAGAGGGAGTTGGGTTTGCCTCTTATTGAAATTCCTGTAGATCAAGAAGGTCCTTATGCACACAGTCAAGTATTGGGAAAAGACAGAAAGTTTTTAATTGACACAGGGGCAAGCCGCACCACAATAAGCCATGACGAAGTCCCAGGGGCACACCTCTTAGGCTCACAGAATGTTTCCCTTGGTTTTTCAGGACAGCCCATTGTAAATGAAGTATCAGAACCAGTTCCCCTGGCTGTGGGTCCGTTATCACGAGTTACAGACTTGTTACTTACGAAATCATGTCCAGAAAATGTGTTAGGAATAAAAACATTGAAGGCTTTAGGAGCCATAATATGCTGTTCCCCGGAGGGAGTTAGACTCTTTCTGCGGGATTTCAAGGGTCATTATGTATTACGAGAGTTTGATGTCAGATTGAAAAATGTACCAGATCACTTGTGGGCAAAAGGCCCAACTGATGTAGGTTGTATGCATATCACACCATACCGTGTTACACTCAAGACAGGAGTTGTCTTACCCCGAATCAGACAATACAAGTTACCACCGGATGCTGTAGTGGCTTTACTGGAAATCATTGAAGAGCTCATTGCCCAAGGAGTGGTCGTAGAGACCGACTCCAATATCTGTAATTCACCCATCATTCCAATTCTTAAACGTACTGATCCCAATGCACCGCCAGTATATCGGCTGGTGATTGATCTGCGAGAGCTGAATAAATGCATTGAACCACAGTACCCTGTGGTCCCCGATATCTCTTCCCTATTGACTGCTATTGATTCTGAAGCAACGTTCTTTACTGTAATTGATCTCAAGAACGCTTTCTTTAGTGTACCCATTGATCCAGAGAGCCAATATCTCTTCGGATTCAGTTTAAATGGACGAAGTTTCAAATTTTCCCGCGCACCTCAAGGATTCACAGAAAGCCCCAGCATCTATAGTCAAGCACTGAAAAGACAACTAGATTGTATTCAAATGCCAGTTAACACCGCTTTACTGCAATACATCGATGATCTGCTGATCACCGCACGAAGTGAGCCCGAATGTGAACAAGCATCACTGACAGTTTTACATTTCCTGGCCGACAAGGGACACAAGGTGTCTCCTTCGAAGCTACAATTCTGTGTTCAGCAAGTTGTGTACTTGGGTCACTTGCTGTCCAAAGTGGGGAGACAGCTCACTCCCGATCGCATTCAGTTAATTGTAAATATGCCGCAACCCCAGACACAAAAGGAAGTGCGGGCCTTCATAGGCCTCACCTCGTACTGCAGACAATGGATTCCTCAATATGCATTTCTAGCTAAACCACTCATTCAGTTAACAACACAGGAGGCAGTGACTTCGACTGTCCTCCCTTGGACTCAGGAACACACACAAGCCTTTGAGGAATTAAAGAAAGCATTATGTCGAGCACCAGTTTTAGCGACACCGTGTTACAGCAAACCTTTTACACTTTTTGTTACAGAACGTGATGGCACAGCATTGTCTGTCCTCACTCAAGACCAAGCAGGTTCACATAAGCCTTGCGCTTATTTTTCAAGTACATTGGATTCAGTAGCCCAGGCACTCCCTGCGTGCTTAAAGTCAGTAGCAGCAACAGCATTAGCAATCAGACAGAGCGATTCAATTGTTTTAGGCCATCAGTTAACAGTACAAGTTCCACATTCTGTAGAGGTTCTTTTAAACAGAACCCAGACTCAGCACTTGACTATAGCACGACTGACAGGTTACAAATTAACGCTATTCCAGCCACACATAGAAATCAGACGCTGCAGCATTCTGAACCCCGCAACATTGTTACCTTCAATTATGACAGATCCAGCCCCGCATGATTGTATAGAAATCATTAATGCAGTGACAAAACCTCGAAGAGACTTAACAGATGTTCCACTGACAAATCCAGACCTGACACTTTATGTGGATGGTTCATGTATGAGAACAAGTACAGGAGAATTAGTGGCCGCGTATGCAGTGACCACTGAAACCGAAGTTAAAGAAACACATCGTATTGACACACTGTCCGCTCAAGCGGCAGAGCTTATTGCTCTGACCCGAGCCTGTATACTAGCCAAGAACAGAAATGTTAACATATACACTGATTCCCGTTATGCGTTCGGAGTTGTACACGACTTCGGAATGTTATGGCAAGAACGAGGTTTTTTGACCTCTCAAGGTGCCAAGATCCAACACGGTCCCCTCATTCAAGCACTGTTAGAAGCAATACATCTGCCTTCAGGCATATCCGTCATGAAGTGTAAAGCACATACTAAAGTTACAGATTCTGTTTCCCAGGGTAACGACCTGGCAGACCAGACAGCAAAACATACAGCATTGACGCACACTCAGACAACTGACGTGACAAAGACAATAGGACCGACAAATTGTATGACAGTTAGGGATCCCGCACTAGATGTAATCGATATTCAGACACATGCTACCCCAGATGAAATAAAGAAATGGACTGAACTAGGAGGGATCCAGACAGATCAAGGTTGGATGACGAAGGGAAAATCTACATGGTTTCTCCCTGACTCTATGGTTCAAGTCATGATCAATACAGCACATAGTCCAGCACATCTAGGAGAGAAAGCGATGTTAGACAGTTTACAAAATCTTTGGAGCAATAAACACTTACGAGCAGCAGCAAAACAGAAAGTGCGTACTTGCATGATCTGTTGTCAGTTCAATCCAGGTAAAAGCGTCCCTGTAAAGCAAGGTGGATTTCATCCTCCCGATCACCCTTTTGAAGTCCTCCAGATGGATTATATCCAGATGGACCGTTGTCGAGGATTCAAATATGTCCTCGTAATTGTTTGTGCACTTTCCCGTTGGACCGAAGCATATCCAGTCCCAGATTACACTGCTCCGACCACTGCCAGGCAGCTGGTTCGTGAATTCTTCCCACGGTACGGCTTGCCTCGTGTCGTGTACTCAGATAACGGACAGCCATTCTCATCCGAATTAATGAAGCAAGTTTCCTTGCTGCTAGGATATCAGTGGAAATTCCATTGTGTCCGACATCCCGAAGCCGCAGGCCTTGAAGAGAGGCATAACCAGACCCTAAAGACCCGCCTTGGTAAAATATGTCAAGAGAAAGGGGTCGACTGGATAGTCGCCCTGCCAGTTGCACTGTTCTATATGAGAATGGTTGCCCACTCGAGATCAGGACTATCCCCGTACGAAGTGGTCTTTGGTAGACCACCGAATATGTGGGGGACGCCCATCCCTAAGAAAATTACTGATGTTGATTGTAACATGTTGACAGATTACCTTGCCTCCTTGATGTCTGCACTCCAATCATGTCGTTCACAGGTAGCCGCAGCCTTCCCTGACAACACTGATGTAAAGCCGCATGATGTCCGTCCTGGCGACCTGGTTTTAATTAGGAACTTCGACAGGAAAAGTCCGCTGGAGCCCCGCTGGAAAGCGCCGAAGACCGTCCTTCTTACTACGAGGACAGCAGTGAAAGTGGAAGGAAGAAAGGGGTGGATCCACACGAGCCATATTAAACAATGCAATGAACTGAAACCAGACCCAGACTCGTCCACCCCTTCCAAAGACTGTATCGAGCCTAGTGACTTTAAAGTTTCCGAACGAGAGAAAACTCCCCAAGAGGAGTATAGATTAAAGCTCCGATCTAGCAAGTCAGACAGTTTAATTGTTTAAGTCCTCCCCTAGGTGAATCGGTTAAATAGTTTCTGACATGTATCCCCTAGATCGAGATAGAGAGAGAGAGAGACAATTCAAGAAACGTACATATTGCAAATCACTGCGTAGTCACTGTATAGTGACATTATTAATCATGTTTTTTCTAAGTCTTCTGATTATTGTTGCAAGTATACTACTTCCTATCTATTACCCTATTTTCAAGCGTGAACAATCCACTTACAATGTTTCTGCTGAACATTCTTTTAGTGAGTTACCTCCACATGAACTTTCTTACAGACTCGCGCTGCGCAACAACACATTCATTAGTATGCTACATCATTCCCATCAGACTAATAATGCTACAAACTGCTGGATATGTGGCCGACTCCCTCCCTACCAGAATTACAAGGGAGCTCTGCCCCTCTTTCCGTACCCGTTCACTCACAATGGCTCCTGTGGTGCATGGTTTAAAGTAATTAATTCCTTAGATCCTGATATTGCTGTTTTCCAAGGAGCTGGGTTTGGGGAAACTTGAACTTAGTTCTGCTCGATGTCTGTTACCCTGATAAGGAGGGACTCCCCGCTAGAATAGGAACTGATCTAGAAAATGAAGTATATGGATTAAGTAATTACACAATTAACCTTATGATTCTTACTGTTGAATCCGAAGCTGCACCAGTTCTGCCCGCTATGTCAGTATTACCAGTCACTGGTGAATTATGTGTCAGGAAGAAAGGTTCAGTACACTTAGGTCATAGTAAATGTACTACTGTGGTCGAATTCAGTGATCAAGGTAAATCGTCCTTTAAAGCTACCCGTCATTCTTATTTTGTTTGTGGTCATACCGCATACATACGTTTACCTCCAGATTGGGATGGTACCTGTTATATTGCATTCCTTCTGCCACCTGTTTTTCTAGCCCCTCCTGATTATCACAGAAACACAAATCTAGTAAAGAATAGACTCCGAAGAGATCTCCCGCTTGTCGACTACACAGAAACGGCATGGGAACAATACACCGATTTTAATAAAGGATTCTTTTTCTTTTTAGGCCCCGTCCAAAATAGTAAACTAATACGCAGATTAACTAGAACACTTGAAGCAGTAGTGAATGAAACTGCCTACGCCCTAGGTAACTTAACCGAAGAGCAGTCCGCCATGCGGGTTGTTGTCCTTCAGAATCGTCTTGTTATTGACGTCATCTTGGCAGATAGAGGTGGAGCCTGTAAGGTCATCGGGTCAAGTTGCTGTGTTTTCATTCCAGAAAACGCGCCATCTGTATACAAAGCTATTACACGTCTTCATAAAATTGCAAATCTGATACATCAGAATCCAGGCACCTGGACTTGGTCCGGTTGGTTCTGGACAACGTTAACCGCTTGGGGATGGAAGATCCTATCCTTCCTAGGCATTGGCCTAGTCCTAGTATTCAGTTGCTGCCTGTGCTTACAGTGTGGGCCAGCGATTTGTGGACTGTGTGCCACATCATGCATTGAACATTCTAGTTTTCTCTCACAACGTCAAAGAAAGAAAGAAGAGCAAATGATGTTACAAGAACAAACTGATCGATTCATGAGGATCGATATATCATGAAGGGTCCGTAGGGAACAAGGAGGGAATGAGGAAATATAAATGTTATGGTCAAGTTGTGTTCCCTAGCGTGTACCCCACCGTCTCCATGTACCAGCTTAAAGTGCATGTAACTTCCCTCCTGTGCCAGCTATGAAGACGCAAATACATTTGCGTCCAACGTTAACATGTCCTCTTTCAGACCCACCCTGAATGGGTTGAATAGTCCGTTCCTAAGTATGCTATGCCAACGTCTTTTTGTAGTGTACTTTACACGTTTTTCTGCTCCGGCGAAGTAGGCCCTGAATTTCTGCCATCGAGCCTTTTTTCTGGCTTCTGACTCTGAAAGCCTCAGCCCAGGCTGTCTCTGTACCCGTGAACTCTGACTTACTTCCAGCGCGGCCCACCGCGCTTAGCTCAGCCTGCTGCCTGCCAAGACTGACTACAACCTTCGAATTATCTGTTCCGCTCCTCGAAAATACATTCCTGCCTACCAGTTTCAGTAAACATCCCCCCAGCTGCAGAGCAGAAGGGCCGGCCTGTCTCCGTGCAAGTAATTCATAGCCTCTGTTACCATGCTCCCATGGAAGGCCCATGCCCCCACGCTTCTCATGCAGACACTCAGGCGCTTATACACGCACTCACAGTCAGTATAGAATAGCTTCTGCCCCAGAGACCTTTTCCGTTCAGATAATAGGGTTCCCAAACATCAGATATCAGATATGATAGAAGTACAAGTTGATCTGACATGCCAGACTTCTGTCTCTTTCCGTCAGTGTAAATGTCAAGTCCCCTGCACCCTCCAGTTTCACGTCAATCACACGTCATGCAGCTGCGCGCGCATCCAAGCCTCCGATTTCTGCTGACATTGCAACATTTCTGTTTAGTGCCACCCACATATGACACCTATCTGTGACGTTTCTAGCACACACCTCTAGTTCACGCCTCCTGATTACGTAGTACTAACACGTGGATGCTGTTATCTTGTCTTCTCTCAGCTGTTACGCCTCCTATATTGGTTTCTATGATGTAAATTGAGTATATAAGCTATGTATTGTCAATAAAAGTTTGCTCTATCCCTTCCTGAACCCTTTGTGGTTGCAGGAACCTGATATCCAGTTCCGGAACGATTCCTTTTTAAGGAATAAAACCCCTAAGAACTCTAACACCACGGACTCTGTTTCTTTCTTTCCGATTGAGTTATTATTGATTAAGTACTTATCTGCATAGAAATTAAGACGGTAAATTAAATATTTATGACATTTACCCGGTTTCGGCTCAACCTCTTCCATTACGTCATGGCACACCCTTGCGGCTTCCACAGAGGCCAGTGCCTCATGCCTCATGGCTGCAACCGTGAGTCTCCTCAGAACATGATGCACGTTATAATGTTTTGTAGTTTTTATGCTGTCCCTAGAAAGTTATTTATTATTTCCATTCTCAAAAGAGCAGATCTTAGGTGGGTGAGACCAGCTCTTATCCTTTTACAACTGCTCTCTAATGACACTGTTTTGCATGCGCTTAACTTTTTATGGGTCACTGTTAGACACTACGATTAACTTCTGTACTGTAATTCATGAATTTGTATCTTGTGTTCTAATTAACTTGGACATATTATATTTGTCAATCTGTAACTTGGAAGATGTTTTATCATTTTATGTATGACTTTTATGGTTTTCTTTTATAAAACCGAATAAATATAATAATCACTAGTGGATTCGTTTACAGGGTAGCATGGTATCCCTCACAATAACTCCAGGAGTCACAGTCCGCACAATGTACATGCTTTGTTCCCTCTACTTCCAACCTTAAAAGCATCCATGATCGTTTTCTATTTACCCGGTTTCGGCTCAACCTCTTCCATTACGTCATGGCACACCCTTGCGGCTTCCACAGAGGCCAGTGCCTCATGCCTCGTGGCTGCAACCGTGAGTCTCCTCAGAACATGATGCACGTTATAATGTTTTGTAGTTTTTATGCTGTCCCTAGAAAGTTATTTATTATTTCCATTCTCAAAAGAGCAGATCTTAGGTGGGTGAGACCAGCTCTTATCCTTTTACAACTGCTCTCTAATGACACTGTTTTGCATGCGCTTAACTTTTTATGGGTCACTGTTAGACACTGCGATTAACTTCTGTACTGTAATTCATGAATTTGTATCTTGTGTTCTAATTAACTTGGACATATTATATTTGTCAATCTGTAACTTGGAAGATGTTTTATCATTTTATGTATGACTTTTATGGTTTTCTTTTATAAAACCGAATAAATATAATAATCACTAGTGGATTCGTTTACAGGGTAGCATGGTATCCCTCACAATAACTCCAGGAGTCACAGTCCGCACAATGTACATGCTTTGTTCCCTCTACTTCCAACCTTACATATACCCCCAATCACCTGCCCAAACCTCTCCCTGCTGATGCCAATGTGGTCCTCCGTCATCCCGCAGACCATATTTCTGGCCCCTTTGAAAGCGCCCATACAATAAAAATGCTGCAGTTGTAAATACATACAATACATATCAACTACCATTTGTTGTGTTTGAAACATTTTATTGAATAATAAAACCTAATAAACATAAGCTGATTATTAAAGCAAAACATAACATCAGTTGCCATACACATAAGAGACAAAAGTAGTACATAAAAATCAACATACTGTAACACAGCAAAGTTATGTAGAGCACAATGCCTAATTTCGGGCAATCTTTAAAGTTCAACAACAGAAAAGTTCATAAAGAACAGAAAAGGAAAGAAAGAAGGTGGGATACAGTGATTTCATTAATGTAAAGCTTCCTACATATAGAAAAACAAATACTATTATTTACCTTAAGCAATAAAGTCCGCTCATTAAAATACTAAGAGAAAAATATTGAACAATGAACATTTCATGTGCAATTAGAATTAAATTTGAAAATTTTAACCTCCTCAGCATTATTTGACTCATGATTACAACCCAAAATGCTTTCTGGAAAGGAAACGCCTCATAGGGTTCAAAATCATAACTTTTGCAACAATAGGATTCAAATGATAAACTTAAATTTCATTTCAATTTATTGATTTAGGCTTTTTTGCAGATCAACAATTTTATGGATATATACAAAATCCACACGTTTTTGCAAAATTGTCACCTAAACTTTAATTCAATCCACTTTCTGATTCAACACTTCTTATTCCAGCAAGCATCACAGGACCACTTGTTGTTATCTTCCTAATTAGTGATAATGTTTCGGATGATTTTGAGGGAGGAGATTATCCCGGTCTGGCTAAAACTGTTTAATGGGATCTTAGAAGGTACATCTCCCCTGCCTGATTCTTGGAGTGATGCAGTTATTGCACTGATTTTAAAGCCAGGGAAGAACCCAACTCAATGTCAGTCATACCGCCCAATTTCTTTGCCAAATGTTGACTATAAAGTCTTTGCTGGAATTCTGAATGCCCGGCTTAGCAAAGTTGTTGGGCCAATAATTCACACGGATCAAAAGGGTTTCTTGCCAGGCCGGCAGATGTTCAATTTAATACATACCTTAATTGGGTCGATTGACTTGGCTTCGTCGCAGGGTCTCGCTCTATCAATCATTACTGTTGATGCAGCCAATGCCTTTGACCGCGTGAACTGGCACCCTCTGGATAGGGTTCTTAAGGGCGTTGGTTTCACTGATAGTTTTAGGGAAGTGTTGAAAGAAATATATAAATCCCCTCAGGCCCAGATTCTGCTTAATGACAATCTCTCCCCAGTAGTTAAGATAGGGCATGGAAATAGGCAGGGCTGCCCGCTTTCCCCCATATTTTTTGATTTATATATAGAGCCGCTAGCTCAGAGTATAAGGTTGAAACAGAAGATTGTCCCTTTTTAAATAAACGGGTTTGTACGAAAGTTAGCTCTGTATGCTGATGACCTGATTCTGCTATCATCCAATGTCAGCAATACACTTTCAGAGCTTGAAGCTGAAACCCAAACTTATGGAAGCCTGTCAGGTTATGAGATAAACAATGAGAAAACCGAGGTTATGGCCTGGAACATAACCGATCAGGAGGGGAATTTGCCTAAAGAACTTAGATACTTATGAGTTATAATATCTTAGGACCCCGCCCTAATCCCCAAGATTAATCTAGATAGAGTTTCAAAAGAGGTCAATGTCCTAATAAAAAGATGGCAGAGTGTGGCATCTTGATGCTACACCTTTTACATTAGAATGTTCTTACATCAGTGCCAGCAGCCTAGTTAGAATGTTATGATTAGAAAGACTTGGGAGTTGGAACTGACTGGCTGCTTTGGGATATGTAACCTAATGGATGGGATCCTTTTATAAGAATAAATCATACTTACAACTACCTACAAGGAGTATTACTTCTTTACACTTGGCGACGAGGACGGGATAAGAAGCAAAACGGATCTCAACATCTACAATTTTTTTTTTTAAGAAGAAGAAGATAGAAGAAGATAACAAGTTTGGAAGATAACAAGTTTGTTTTATTTCCAACAAGACTTTTCTAACTTGGCCTTACCCTTCCTGGATTATGGGACTTCAATACGCCTCAAGACTCAAGGTACTGTCTAATATTGGAAAAATGTGTCTTCTCTATTTATAAAAAAAAAAAAACTCTCTTCTTCTCTTACAACTGCTCTTGACAGCCTTAATTAGATGATGTGCTATTTCTGTAAATACTTTCATTGTGACTGACATTTGCTCTGCTGAAGCTTTGGCACTCTCAATTTTATTTCTACCTTTTATGCGCTTGTTTTGCTTAGCAGACACTGTCACAGATTAAGCTGTGTATCCCTTGCAGTCTCATCATCTATTTTAATTTTCCAGCGTTTCACAGCTAGTAACCCAGTGCATCTTTTAAACGTGCAGTAACAAGAGGGCAGCGTTTCACTCGCTATAACCCAGTGCATCTTTCAAACGCGCAACGCGCATACAGCAACGTTCAAGCGCGTGTTCTCCACTCTTCGCGCGGACATTGTTACTCACCATCTCGCTGTCTTCTCACGAGCCTCCATTACTGCACGGAAGTTCTAACTATTCACGCAGGAAGTCAGACGTGCATCTACGTCATCACGTTCAACGTCGTAGCGGCCATCTTTGTAAAGCTTTGAAGATAGCGTGCCGTTTCAGTGACACGCACACTTTCATCGAAATCTCCGATTGTGTACAGTTTTGGCGTGCCGTTCCAGTGACACACACACTATTGGCTACGCGCTAACACACTGTGGTTTCTTCATTGCTTCACCTTTTATTGGATGTTCTTGCGTGTTACTATTGTTTCAGTGACACGCACACTCTCATCAGGTACACTTCGCTGTTGTTGACACTTAACTTGTTTATCTTTATATTTCTTGGTTACAAGCACATTTTTCTTTAAACCTACTGTGGATTACAATATGCAAGTTAATGTTGGTATATAGGTCTCTAACTACTTTGGCATTTACTGAAAGTGTCTTCTGTGAAAGTGATTTCAACAAAGAGGGAGAGCAGTAGAGCTTCTATATTTTAATATCACCTCACCTATGTTTAAAATGTATATCATTCACACTACTGTTTTTTCTTTAATATAACTTTCTAAGTGAATGGATACTGAATAACTTTGGGCATATATCAATTATTATATATTTTTCTCTTCTTTTCTTATCAACATGCAAAATGTCACATCACCGCCATTTTTCCTATCTTCTCCTGGAGACCCTCCCATTAGATGGCAAAAATGGCGCAAGGTTTTTGAGCGATATGCGAGGGTTTGTGGTTCTAGTCTCAGTGCTGAAAGGAAAACTGCTCTATTATTACACTGTCTTGGCTCTGAAGGACAAGACGTATTCGACCATCTTCCGGAACATGATGACACTTCTCTAAATGAGTATGAAATTTGCATGGCTAAACTAGATAAGCATTATTTGCCAAAAGTCAGTACCATTCTGGAAAGGTATCATTTTGGTCGCAGGGCTCAACAAGAAGGTGAGAGTATTGAAAATTATATTACAGCTCTTAGGAAACTTGCGTCTAGTTGTAAGTTTGGAGCACTAGTTGATGAACGTATAAGAGATCAATTTATGTTAGGTTGTATTAGTGAAAAGGTCAGGGATGAGTTGTGGCAAAAGGATGAGCCGTCCTTAGATGATGTCATCTCAATAGCGAAAAGAATTGAACATTCCATTAAATGTGTGGAGGTTATAAAAAAAAATGGCGAGACGAAAAGTAAAGATGTAATTCAAACTGTTAAGTTAAATCACAGAGTCAATACTGCTCCGAAGGTAAATAGAGAAGAAAAGGTATCAAGCAGTGTACCCTCTAGGAAACCTCAAGGTAAATTCGATTTTTCCCAAGTTAAATGCTTCAGGTGTGGTAAAATGGGGCATTTTGCCAATGACAGACAATGTCCAGGTTGGAAAATGACTTGTGGTAAGTGTAAAAAAAGGGGCATGTATCTCATATGTGTAAAGGGAAAGATTATAAAGGTAAAGTGAATGAAATCTATTATGACTTTGATGAATTAGCAGAAGGTATCGAAGAAATTGACTGTGGTCAAATTTCAGTACAAGTCATAAGCAGTCAAGATAGCGAAAATTGTCCTTCAGACGACATTTTGGTTGATGGGCACCTAACTAATGTCATGTTTGATTCTGGAGCCAAAATAACTATAGTTGCTAGAGATTTTTATTTAAAGAATTTAAAAGACAATATAAGTTTGTCTCGCCCTGATATCAGACCTTTAGCATATGGTTACAAACCCACCAAACTACTTGGCTATTTTATGGGACACATTAATTACAAAGAAAGGTTGACCACGACTAAAGTCTATGCGTCTCAAGAAGGTGACAGCATTATAAGTTGGTTTGCACAGAGAGATCTGGGAGGTATGCTAGATCCGAATTCGTCACCTCCAATCATTTTGAAAGAACCTTTTAATCAAGATCTCAAAGCTGTTACGGTTGATGATCTAGAATTTAGTCGTGATCTGGAGAAAAAATTTCCTAGTGTTTTTTCACAAAAATTGGGATGTCTAAGAAACTATACACATCATATTAAGTTGAGAGATAATGCTGTTCCGGTGTGTAGTAAAGTCCGTAATGTACCCATTGCTGTCAGAGATCAAGTGAAAGCAGAGTTAGAGAAACTTGTTGGTGAAGGCATTATAGAAGTTGTTTAGGGAACGGAATGGGTCGCCCCCATTGTCGCAGCGAAGAAATCGGATGGTTCTTTAAGCCTCTGTATAGATTTGAGAGAATTAAATAAGTGTGTAGTTAGCGATCACTACCCTTTGCCTAAAATCTCTGATATGTTGATTCATTTGAAAGGTGCTAAAGTTTTTAGCACAGTAGATTTGAGATCTGCCTACCACCAGATTAGTCTGGATGAGAAGTCAAAAGACTTAACTGCATTTATCACACCTTTTGGTACATTCCGTTTTGTGAGGCTGCCATTTGGGCTGGTTTCTGCTGCCTCCGTTTTTCAACGAGCATTGGAAAATGTTCTTAAAGGCTTGAATGGTCTCAAGATATATCAAGATGATATACTGATTTTTGGCTCGGACAATGAGGAACATGATCTCAGACTTATGGAAGTTTTGGGAGCATTATGTGATGCTGGACTTACTGTAAAAATTGAGAAGTGTAAATTTAGGAAAGACTCCATTGAATATTTAGGTCATACTATCTCAGAGGAAGGTATTCTGCCTAAAGAAAGTTTAGTGTCCACCATTTCCAAAATGTCTTCGCCAACCAGCAAGGAAGAGTTATTGAGTTTTTTAGGTATGGCAGAGTACTATAACAAGTTCATCAAGGGTTTTGCTTCTCTTTGTGTTAATATGAGGCTTTTGCTCAAGAAAGGGTGTAACTTTGTTTGGAGCAGGAATTTCTGTCATTGAAAGAAAAATTGAGCTGTGCCCCAAAACTCAATAGTTTTGATCCCTCTCGGAAGTCTATTTTTATCACTGATGCCAGTATAAAAGGCCTGGGTGCTGTTTTGGTCCAAGAGAGTGATAGAGGAGAAGTTGTTATTTTGTTCTTGTCAAGGGGTCTAAAAGGTGCAGAATGCAGATACTCTGTTGTTGAGAGGGAGGCTTTGGCAGTGTATTGGTCTGTCAAAAAATTGAAGAATTTTTTGTGGGGAACTACTTTTGAAATAAGGACAGACCATAAGCCTTTATGTGAAATTCTAATGAAGAAAGGTATTGATGCTATATCTAGTAGAATCACTAAGTGGGTTGTAGGTTTACAAGACTATAATCTTGAAGTTAAGTATCTTCCTGGTGTAGAGAATAAGGCTGCTGATGCATTGTCTCGCCTTGTCCCATCTGGAGGGCCTAGCGAAGAAGATGACTTTGATGAAGAAGATGAGTTGGTGTGTTCCATACAAGATGGTATTATTGACAGAGCAAAATGGGACATGGCCTTAGAAGGTGATCCAGTTCTTCTGGAAGTTTTGAAAAGAATTAATACAGGCTGGAAGTGTCGAAACAAAGGAGATGAAATGTTAGACAAGTTCTGGCATGTCAAGGATCAGTTGTCTGAACTTGATGGGTTACTAATGAGGGGAACAAGATTGGTTCCACCACAGTCCATAAGGAATGAACTCATTTCTTTAGCTCACGTTGGTCATATGGGCATCTCTAAGACCAAAGAAACATTAAGATCTTCCTACTGGTGGCCAGGGATGGACTTGGAGGTAGAAAGGACAGTTAGGGATTGTGTTCAATGACAGAGTAGCCAAGCCAAAAACACAACCCATGATTATTAGAGATCGTCCAGATTCACCTTGGAAAGAAGTAGGTTTGGATATTCTAGGCCCTATTTCATCATCAGGTTCTGAGTGGTATGTGTTGGTTTTAGTCGATTTCTACTCAAGGTGGCCTGAGGTAGCTATCACTCATGGAATTGAAACAAAACATGTTATTAACTTCCTTGAGAAATTATTCTACAGGGAAGGTATTCCTGACATTATACTTACAGACAATGGTTGTCAATTTGTCTCAAAAGAAATGGAGCTATTTCTTTCCAAACATGGCATAAGACACAAAAAGTCATCTTTATACCACCCAGAAACCAATGGTATTGTTGAGAGGTTCAACCGAGTTCTCAAGGAAACTATTAGGATGGCAAAATTTTCAGGTACCGACTGGAGGTGTAAAGTCTTTAAAAAGGTTAAAGTGTATAGATTGTCTCCACATGCCACAACCAATAAGGCTCCTTTTGAGCTTTTTAGATCTAGAAGAGCCAACACCTTGGTAGCACCGGCATGGGTTAATGATTTGCGACCCAGGTTGAATTCTACCAATGATCATGTTGACTTGAAATTACGTGAAGCTCAAAGAATACAAAATAGGAAAAGACTTTTTGACATAAGGAAGAGTGTTAGGAAAACTTGTGTGAAAGTGGGAGATTGGGTTCTCATAAAAAATCCATCTAGTAAGAATAAGATGTTGTCTGCTATGTTCATGAAACCTATTCAAGTCATCAAGGTTCTGCATAATGCAATTAAGACGGCTGATCATCGTATTTGGAATCTCAACAGAGTGGTGGTCATTAGGAAGGATTTGATCTCCGCTGGTAACCCTTCTGGTAACCCTTCTGTTTTAGATCCTGATTCATCTTTGGATTCATCTTGTCGTGATGCACCATCTTTGTGTCTTCGCAAGTCGTCAAGGATCACTCGTGAACCAGCTCATCTGAAGGACTTTGTCAAGTAATTTTATTGTACATATTATTTCATTGTAGGAAGGGAGATGTGTGGCATCTTGATGCTACACCTTTTAGATTAGAATGTTCTTACATCACTGCCAGCAGCCTAGTTAGAATGTTATGATTAGAAAGACTTGGGAGTTGGAACTGACTGGCTGCTTTGGGATATGTAACCTAATAGATGGGATCCTTTTATAAGAATAAATCATACTTACAACTACCTACAAGGAGTATTACTTCTTTACACAGAGCATCCCACTTTTTTATTGTATGGGGGAGTTAATCTCATCAAGATGTGTGTCCTCCCAAAATATGCTTATCTTTTTAACAACATTCCTTTAGAATTTGGAAAATCTGATATTCTTAAAATCCAGGGCAAGATATCTTCCTTTATCTGGGCAAGTATAGCGACTTGGTTATCCTGGAAGAAATTAAGGCGCAAACTCCAGCGAGGAGGGTGGCCCTACCAGACTTCCAGCTGAACTGTTGGGCTTATCAACTAAAGAACTGTAGAATGCTATTGCTCTCTCCGGACAGTTCGCTGATAGGCTGCATGTTTAAAGCCACGTTAGTAGGGGAAGAGGAGCTAGGGTTCATGTACAAGTTCGTCTCTCATAAATTCTTTTAAAAAATGTGTTTAAAGACTCTGCGTTTGGCGGCTAGGTTGTGATGGGACTGCCAAAATTGTTTAGGACTATCCTATTATAGTGATTGGGCGCCAGTTTGGGATTCTCCTGGTACACCGGAGTGTCTTTTGGACTCTCTTGCTTACCCACTAAAAGAGGCAGGAGTTGTATATTGTAGTGACATTGTACTGGGTGACAAATGACATTCCTGGAAATACTGGAACCATATTACTAACTGTACTTTTCCAGGTTCAAGTTTTATCAGCTCTCTTCCTGCTGTAGGAAGCAAAGCTGGCAACTTATAGAGGATAGCAGTATGGAAAGCGTACTACAGGATCTAGCAATGGTATAACCATCTTTTGGCAGCTACAGAAAGATGGATTAACCATACAAAATCTGGGAGAACTACTTGCCGAGCGATGAGTTGGAAAACTTTATGTCAAGTTTCTCTAGATACTCTTTACCCACTGATTAAATCTGCTGCACTGAGAAAAAAACACTTTTTTACACTCCATAGAATCTATTGGTCTCCCCTTAAGTTATCCAAGATAAAGGGAGGTGGAGAAGCCAGCTTTATGAGATGCGGCCTTCAGAATGCAGATGATCTCCATGTATCCGCGTCCTGTTTCAAGATACAAGAATCTTGGACAAATGTGGGTAAGACTATCTCTAGAGCCCTGGGTCGCATCGTGGAGGTAAGCCCAACTCTTATACTATTTGGTTTTACTCCTGCACTGGGAGGAGCTTCAGACCCGATAGGGCCCCAGCAAAAACTGGTGTTTTACTTAATTTTGCTGGCTAGGAGGGAGATTTGTAAAGCATGGCACCAGATGACATCTCCTACTTGGTATGCTTGGTGGAGTTCTGTTAAAACCAATAGGCTCAAGGCCACATTAATCTCCTCTATCCACAATGGATCTGATCTCTTCAGTTACTGCCGATACGGTCGACTCTGTACCGTTGTAGGGTCTAAACCCATGTTGAGCAGGATCCAGACAGTCAGTATTTTCAAAGAAGGTGGTGATCTCCTGATTCAAGGCCTTTTCAGAAATGTTAGCAGGAAGTGGAAGGACTAATTTGGATCTGTAGTTCTTTACATCTGAGGGATCGAGGGAAAGAGTCTTTAGAAGTGGCAAAATAGATGCCTTTTTCCAAGCATCTGGAAAAAAGACGGACTTGAGCACCACTGTAATAACAAAATGAGATGAGCAGAAATGGTAGATGAAACTGAATGGAGGGCAAGAATCTGCAGGGTCCAAATTTCATAGTGTTGATAAGATTAGAGACTTTCTCTTCAGAAAGTGGGAGGAATGTACACATTACTAGGAAATGGTAAGTTAGTTTATTCACCGTACATTACTCCACTGTATCTGTCCCTAAAGATTATCTGGTGTTATCTTAAAATTCAGGAATATTTTATGTGCTTTGGAAAAAAGAATTTGGTTAGTTCATCACAGCTTTTCGTCTGGGAGTTGCTACATTTTTATAACCAAAGGATGAAAGTGATTTAACTGTGTTGAACAATAGACTGTAACTCTTCCTCCCAAATTGTTATTGGTGCCTACATTTTCTTTTACATTTCTTGAGATCATAGGAGTACCATGGCGCGGAAGGCGCAGACAGATCGTTAGTCTTCAATCTAAAAGGCTCTACTTGACAAACTGTCTGGTAACAATGTGCAAGATGATTAGCCTTAAGTAGCTCAAGATTTCCACTGATCAGAAGTAGCTATCACTTCAGAAAAGGTTGAAGGCCCCTGTTGTAAACACTTAATATCCCCAAAATCAAATAATTTGAAAAATGCAAAAAAAGGGGGCTCGTTTTTACACTTGCAATAATTGTCTAGGATAGATAGGACAGGCATGATGCAAATTGTGAAAGGGAGATGGGCACACATGTTACCTCCACCCTTTTCAAGTGGGAGTTCAAAAATATGGATCCAGCCCACAAGGTTCTGAGTTTCCCAGAAGTGTATGAACCCCAGACCGACCGGAGCCTTGAAGCAGCAAGAGTATATTGTAGTTACCAGGCAGCCCAAGAGCTCTAGAACAAGCAGAATCTACCCTCCAAGACTCCACACAAGAACAAAAGAAGTTAGAATAGCCTAGCCCTTTTCCATGTCACCCTACCCCACAGCGCTGCCACCAACCCACCACAATAGCCTAGAAAACCATAGCCTCTTTCCCCAAAACACTGCCATCATCCGTTCCCACAAAACACTGGCCTTTTCTGCTTGCCCTAAAGCTACTCTCCCAACACTGCAACCTACCCTCAAAACACTACAAGGCTACACTGTCTTCTTCTGCCATAACACTGCCCCGTATCCTGCCACCCCCACCCAAACTGACCCCTACCCTACCATTGTCCCTATTGCCAAACACTACCCTCAACATTGTACCCTGAAAACACTGGACCCCCAGCACCAAAACACTAGTGAGGGAAAGCTGGATGAGAAGGGGTGAGTGGGAGCCACCAAAGAAAGGCCAGAGGGCTCAACCAGTTGTTTTTGTTAAAGCAGTGGACGGGGCACTGGCGCGTTTGGTGGGCCCCTTTAGAAAACTATTGGCCCACTGGGCCCGGTGTTCCACTACATTTAAATCTTGCCTTGTCCCAGGTCCCACCACATCCCCCATGGGAGGTGGACCCCTGCATTAATATACTGCCCCCACTCAGGGGCCACAATGCTGGTTTGCCCATGCCCCCTTCCATTTCCTTGCCTAGGGCACCCACAGCCCTGGGCAAGGATAAGGAAAACCGGCAAGCTGTAGGAGTGGAGGAGACAGATGCACACTGCTGCAGCATGCCAGTATAACCTACCTGATCTTCTTTTTGGTGCCCCGTTCTCCGATGTACATTCTGTTCTCTCTTCTGGCTGCAGAAGTGTCCAGGCTGCAGCCAGGAAGGTCCTCCGGTCAGGAGGCAGGTGGTGGAGTCCGAAGCCCTTCAGATGAATGCAAAACAGCAGGCAGGCCGGTGAGGAGTAAATAAACAAAGAACACATCACTTGCCTGCAGCTGAGACTCCTCCTTTTATTGGCCCATTGGCGAGCGCTGGGACAATGCAAGGACGAGGTAGCATTCACTGGCATTTTTATGAAAAGTGCAGGCTTGTTACAAAACTGGCGATTTTTTTTTGCACATCGCTATATCCTGGAGGGTCTGAATGACAATGCTCCCAAATATAATCATGCCCTGTGGAAAACAGTGGTCTAAACTCTGCAGGTGAACACAAGCTATTCAGGATAGATGTGTTGCAGCAAAGTTTGTAATATGGACACAGCCAATTGCTTTGGTCAGGCGATTGACATGAGTGTGGAACTTCGGTGCATTGCCTGGATTAGGTCTATATGCTTCTCTAAAGATAATGGACAAGCTATTCGATGGCTCTCACCTTTTAAGCAAGAAAGCAGACTAGGCCCTAGACAGATTCATCGGGTCTGTCTGCCTCCGCGACGCAATTTCATCACAAATATCGTCCCCTTTTGGCTACAGTTGGGTTTTTCAACACTCGCAGCGCCTGACCCTGCTGCAAACCCAGCAGGTCTCCCAGTTCTTTCATGGCCATGGCACACAAAGGCAACGTCCAGGACATCATGCCACTGCGTGACCTGCCTCTACAACTGGTGCAGCTGCAAAACCTGTTTGTGTCCTGCCAGACATTTACTTACCCTATTATAGGCAGTATCCAACATATTCTCCAGTGAATTAGATTATGCCAGTGGCAGACCCATCTCCCTATTCCACCCAGATTTAACAGTGGGGACGGATGTATCACGTCTGGGATGGGAAGGACATACGGAAGACAGAGATTAGGGAATCCTCATCACCAGCAGAGACCCAACTCCACATCAAGCTGTTGGAGTTGCGAGCATTTCACTTGGCGGTGAAGATCTTCCTGCTCACCATCCAAGGAGGGCGGGTGCAGCTTCTCACAAACAAGGCAGTCAATGACAGTGGTCTCATCAGGAAATGTCACACAAACGTGTTTGACAGCGAGCCGATGATTCACTGGCTCCCGGGTACGCTTCTCCGAGATACAGAACAATCCTTACTGTGTTGAATTGAATATAGTGTGAGAAGCATATGTCCACGGTAACTAGCTGGAATGGTTGAAACATTGACTAAACAGGGACTATTTCATATAAATTATGTCTTTTAAGAATCACCTTTGCTTAACTTGTATTGTACAAAAGCAATTTACAGCCCTGTTTTTGTGAACAAAATGTGGATCGGATTGTTTTATCATCATATCACTTTCATCTTGAGCACCGCACAGTCATCACTCAATGATTTATATATACCCTTGCTGCTGAGAATACAATTAAAATTTTTGGAAATGAAAAGGTCTCATCTGAATTCTAATCATGATAAAAATGGTGAATTAATATCTGACCAGGGCCTGCATATGGGATACAGACCAGTGAGATAATGAACTCATAGACCTCTGTAGTGGTTCACAGTGCGCATCGGAAGTGCTTCTATGCGTCTACGCTTGTTACTTCTGGAGCAGAAGGAGGTCGGCACTGAGCTGCATCATGTCTCCTATGCGTGCAGCAGGACTGCTTTAAAGTCTGAGGATCCAGTGTGGCGTGTGGGGAATATTCACACGGTAAGGAATCTGCAGGTAAAGGAGTATCCACCAGAAAGAGCGTTATCGAAGGCAAGTAACTGGTTTGTTATGTTTTCCTGCTGTCGTATATTATCTCATTATGGGTGGTGAACTCTGCTCGCGCCGTTTTCCGTACTCCGCGGAGCTCGCATAGTTCCAAAAAACTCAGCTCCATGGAGCGTAGTGAGGTTTTTTTCTACGCTTGCGCTCTTCAACGTCATTTGCCGGGGCGGGGAAAATCCACCTCCTAATGAGATTTTCGGTGCTCGCCATAGTCTAGTTGGCGAGCAAAATCATCCTCCTGGGGCGATTTCTCAAAACGGGTCGTCGGATTTCTGAATGCGAGTGGTCGCGGCAGGTCACAACCACTCGCGTTGAGAAAACTTCCTTCGCATTGACAAAGCTGCCGCCCGAGTAGAAGCAGCTGCACCCTCTTGCGCTGCACATGGTGCCATTCGCGATTATTTTTACAGGGCGGGACAAAAGACCAGGAGATCAAAATCACCACAAACGGCATGACCCTTACGCACTCCGCTACTCGCGGAACTCCGCGTAGACCGCCAGAGTATTTTTGTCACTGTGCGTAGTTCCTCATTGAGGAACTCCGCATAGGCTTAATCTTATCATGAAAATATAGATTACAGTCATATGTTAAGAAACAAGGGTGAGTAGAAACCTTTTGGGTGGAGTAAAATTTAAGACATTATTATTGTGATTTTTTTGGCAATTATTTGATTTTTGCAAGCACTAACACTTCTCTGTGTAAAGTAAAGACCTTGAGAGTTTTGCAACTTTCAGTTACTCAAATTGTGGATTCTGTTGCAATTAAAAATATTTCCTGGCCTGAAATTTCTTTGGAGGTTGCATGTGGGCAGCCTAAGTTATCCTGCAAGAGTTACTTGATGAATCCTATTGCAACTAAAATATGTGCTCTCTTATGTAAAGTCAGGTTGTTAGAAGCTTTTCTGCAACTCAAGATACGACTTACTTTTCACCTCATGTTGATGCATTTCTCATGTTTAGTGAGATCTCCTTTCTGAGTAAAACATTTCTGGCTTTCTCCACCTGTATAAGGCTTTAGTACAGTGTGAAGTCTCCAATGTGAAATGACATTGTATTCAAGACTAAACCTTATCTGACATTCAGAACACACATTAGGCTTTTTTCTCCCGTGTGAGTTCGCTCATGACAAGTGAGAAGTAATTTGTAACCAAAACTTTGTTTGCATTTCGAGCACTCATAAGGTTTTTAACCAGAGTGGGACCTCTCATGAAGCATAACACTGTCTTTCAGATTCAAGCTTTTATGGCATAAGGATTTTCTCCAGTGTGGAGTTTCTCTTGGTGAGATAGCGTTTTTTTCTGCAGCTTTTCTGGCATTCAGAGCACTCATAGGGTTTTCATCAGTATGGAGTCGCTTATGGTTAGTGAGGCTGTGCCTATCAAACTGGAATTTCTGACATTCACAGCATTGGTAATGGTTTTCCCTGTGTGCGTCTGCTCATGTAGAGTGAGACTTGAATTTAAAATTGATGCTTTTCTGGCATTTGGAGAACAAAATTATTTTGATGGTGTGTTTTTTATGGCGCTTGTAACCATCTCTACCTCTGAATCTTTTCTGACATTTAGAGCACTGATAATTTTTTTTCTCCAGTGTGGATTCTCACATGTCTAGTGAGATGAGATTTAATGGTGAAACATTTTTGGCATTCGGAGCACTGATAAGGTTTTTCCCCAGTGTGGGTTCTTATATGATGAGTGAGACTGTGTTGGAAACTGAAAGATTTCTGGCATTCAGAGCACTGATAAGGTTTTTCCCCAGTGTGGGTTCTTATATGCTGAGTGAGATTCCTTTTTTCAATGAAACATTTGTGGCATTCAGAGCACTTATAAGGTTTATCCCCAGTGTGGGTTCTTATATGCTGAGTGAGACTCCTTTTTTTAATGAAACATTTGTGGCATTCAGAGCACTTATAAAGTTTATCCCCAGAGTGGCTTCTTATATGCTGAGTGAGATTGCCTTTGTGACTGAAACATTTGTGGCATTCAGAGCACTGATAAGGTTTTTCCCCAGTGTGGGTTCTTATATGCGAAGTGAGATAGTCTTTTTTACTGAAACATTTGTCGCATTCAGTGCACTGATAAGGTTTTTCCCCAGTGTGGGTTATTGCATGTCGAGAAAGACTTTGTTTGTTTCTGAAACATTTCTGGCATTCAGAGCACTGATATGGTTTTTCCCCAGTGTGGGTTCTTATATGATGAGTGAGACTCTTTTTATAAATGAAAGATTTCTGGCATTCAGAGCACTGATAAGGTTTTTCCCCAGTGTGGGTTCTTATATGCTGAATGAGACCTGTTTTATGAATGAAACATATCTGGCATTCAGAGCACTGATAAGCTTTTTCCCCAGAGTGGGTTCGTATATGATGATTGAGACTGTTTTTATGACTGAAACATATCTGGCATTCAGAGCACTGGTAAGGTTTTTCCCCAGTGTGGGTTCTTATATGATGATTGAGACTGTTTTTAAGACTGAAACATTTGTGGCATTCAGTGCACTGATAAGGTTTTTCCCCAGTGTGGATTATTGCATGTTGAGAAAGACTTTGTTTGTATCTGAAGCATTGCTGGCATTCAGAGCACTGATAAGGTTTTTCCCCAGTGTGGATCATTGCATGTTGAGAAAGACTTTGTTTGTCTCTGAAACATTTCTGGCATTCAGAGCACTGATAAGGTTTTTCCCCAGTGTGGGTTATTGCATGTCGAGAAAGACTGTCTTTGTAACAAAACCTTGCCTGGCATTCAGAGCACTGATATGGTTTTTCCCCAGTGTGGATTCTTCTATGCTGAGTGAGATTGTATTTGTAAATGAAAGATTTCTGGCATTCAGAACACTGATAAGGTTTTTCCCCATTGTGGGTTCTTCTATGCTCAGTGAGATTGTTTTTGCAAATGAAAGATTTCTGGCATTCAGAGCACTGATAAGGTTTTTCCCCAGTGTGGGTTCTTATATGCTGAGTGAGGCTTTTTTTTGTAATGAAACATATCTGGCATTCAGAGCACTTATAAGGTTTTTCCCCAGTGTGGGTTCTTATATGATGATTGAGATGGTTTTTTTGACTGAAACATTTCTGGCATTCAGAGCACTGATAAGGTTTTTCCCCAGAGTGGACTTTCATATGTTCAGTGAGATAAGATTTACGCTTGAAACTTTTTTGGCATACATTGCACTGAGAGTGGTTTCCCCCAGTATGCATTCTGTCAAATTCTGTGAGATACGATTTATGGCTGTATCTTTTTTGGCACAAGCAACTTTTTTCCCCAACTACGGTTATTTTGCCTCGATTGAGGCGGGTTTGAACACTGAATTTGCTCTCAGTCCGTGTTTTTATAAGGTGTATTCCTAGAGTTAATATCTCTACATTTAGTTTTCTCTTGCTTATATACCACGGTAAGAGTGAACCTGATTTTAGAGTCGGGCTTGTTTAGATAATGTTCAGCATTTATCTCTAAAAGAAATTGTGAGTAATCTTTTTAACACTTGAATTGAGCAAACACCTGTTTAAATTGTTCTAGCAGATAATAGTCTTTAGGTAATAGCCTCTCTGGCAGCAAATTATTCTGTGACTGAAGTTTTTCTCCAATCTATTTATAGAGGTTCTTTGCAATGCAGTAATAAGGTGTTGGTCTGAAATGTAATGACTGAACTGATAAGTACCTTTTTGCACTGATGTAAAGGCAGTAACTGAGAGAGTTAGAATGTGCACAGTACTATTGTGGCTCACCAGTCGCAGAACATCAGTTCCTTTTACCCTTTCTATGTTTGGTGTAAGGTTAAGGTTTGTAGTTCTGAAGACGAGGATTTGTCTAAGTGGACAAGTGGAGAAGTGTGGCTCAGTGGTTAGAGGCGGCAGACCCGGAAGCTGAGATCGACCGTGGACCAGGGTTCAATTCCCCGCCTCGGCGGGTCTCGGGCTCAAAAATTCCACCGAGTCGACAATTCTCGCTCTGGTGCCTACTCGACTCACAGGGTCACACTCTGCGACTCTGGGCAATAGCTTGCTTAATCTCCACTACGGCCCCTCGCGGCGGGATGCCTGGCTTTCACCTTGTGGACACCCTGCCGTGGTTTCTCACAGGGGAATACCAGGACGGGTTCCCTAAGCAAGCGCCGGGACGCTTACGGGCAGCTGTGCGCTTTACAAGTCCAGCACATTTACATTTACATTTACATTTACATTACCTATAGTGCAACGGTGCTCATGTAATCCATTTTTATATTTAACAGTTTTACATATCACTCATGCACAACAAATAATGTTGAGGAGATTTACATAGAATTACAGAACAGTACACAATAAAAAGGAAACATTCTGAGATGGTCATGAACACAATAAAGTGGTGAATTTTTAAGGTTTTCGCAAGAGTGAGCAGAGTGGGTAGAGGTGATATATCTCGAGGCAGATAGTCTCAAACTTGCGTAAATGGTTAAAAACGGTTGTGGAACAAAGGTGATTTTCCAATCTTTAGCTTGTTAACGTGTCAGCTTCGGAGTCTTCTTTCAGCGTCTTTTCTTTGATGGTATGCAGAAGATACCTTTTGTTATAACTTTCTTTTATGCAGTGTCTGCTTCCTCTCTGGAATTACATGATGCTTTAGATGAACGTTATTCTGTCATGCTGAGGCAATTTGTCTTTCTGATAATATTTCAGATGAGGATGCTGAAGTGGTCTTTCTACATTATTTCTGATGCTGTGTGCACAGATATGGCTTTGCTCTGGGTTAATGAAATACAAAATTAGAGACTTCACTTACAGGTATTGTACTTTCCTCGCTGGATTTCCTTCAGTTTTTCAAAATAATCCTTCTTATGGCACTGACATTCAGTTGCTTAGTGCTAAATCTTGCTTTCTTCGTCCGTAATTTCAATTACCTATAGTGTTAAAATTAAATAGTTAATACATGTACATTTCCAAAACTATAATTTACAAGCCAAATCAATGCAGAATTTTGAAAATGTTGAGCTGTTTTTCAGACACCGCAGACTGTAGAATGGTAGCATGAGAGTACTTGGATGTAGGAGTGTAGAATTTTCAACATTTTATTAAGCTCACAAAGGATACATGTACCCTATGGACTTGTAACATTGAATCCCAAAGGCAGATATTAAAGTCATATGGACTGGCACCAAGCAGATATTTAAGAAAGAATACTATTAATTAATTTGTAATGTAGATTTCTGGGACGGGAATTACTCGTCCACCGACAACAGGTGTTTTCCCCTGCCCTGAGTGACCACCTACTTGTATCTGGCATCCTGACTTGAGTTTTGGCCTCTGCCGCAAGCAAATCTATTGTGTGCAGCGAGGACTATGCCTAGACCAATCCCTCAACTATGGTCCAGAGTATGAATCAAGGGCAATGAAATTAAGGCGTACTTTCATGTGTTCATTTTATTCCACCTGATTATCAGTTGTTAGGTTTTTCTGCACCTGGACTTACTGGGTGCTTTTCTGCACAATTTTTTTCCAGACAGAAAAATTAGATTGCAAAGACGCATAAGACTCTGGGTGCAGCAGAAGCAGCCAAGACTTATGCTGTCGTTTTTACAAACTGGGGGAAGCACACAATTCTTCCCTCTGTTGGTGTTCAAAGTCGTTGTCGGCCTGTGATTCGGCATTGAGTGCAGAGCGTACCGAGTAGAGCTGAGGGCCCGAACCGAGCAGGAGTTGATGAGCAAGCGGAGCCTGGGACGACTGCCCGGGATTGTTTTGTGACCAGTTCCCGCTCTCGAAAGTTTCTCCCCATCACCCGCGTCCTGTTATACGGGCGCTTTAAGTTCTACAGATCTGCTGTGGGGGCAGGAACGCCCGCTGCCAGCGCCGCGGTGCTAAGGCGCTGCTAGTGCTGCTCGTGCGGCGGCCGCGGCAGGGGTCAAAGGAACCTTGGCCTGTGGTGCTGCTGGTGCGGCGGCTGCAGCAGGGCACAGAGGAGAACAGAGGAGCACAGAGAGCACAGAGGAGCCTTTGCCTGCCATCTGATTTGACGTATTTACTAAGCATTGAGCAGAGCAGAGCTGAGCCGAGGAGTTGAGGGAAGTGCCTACATTTGCCATCTGTAGTGGGACTGGCTCTGGATCCTGCTCTTGCTCCTAAACAATTGCCAGCATTCTCCCTTGTACTCTTGTCAGCGATGAATAGCAACGAACAAGCATTGAACAGTGAGTGGTGAGTGACAAGTGGCAAGAGGTATGGTTGATCGGTCCGTAAGTCGCTGAGCCATTGGAGTCTGTAATAAGTCTGCAATACAAAATCTGAGAAATTATGCAAAGGGGAAAGTAACAATAGACTTTGACCTTCTTGAAGCACCCCTCGACCCCTCGACCCCTGAATTACTCTGGATGCCTAGACTACAGCCCTACCCGGAGCCCGGATATTAATGAACCGGCTAATTAATTAATTAACCATGTCAACAGCGACCAAGACATCCAACAGCACCAGAGCCTGAGGAGTATCCATGACAGCCTTCTCTCGCAGGGAGTCCAATACCGCCAGTATTATGGTCTCCGTTGAGTGGGCAGGCCGAAACCCAGATTAGTGTGAGTCGAGATAGTTGGATTGTTAAATAAAATTGGACAGGCACTTCACCACATGAGCCTCCAGTACCTTTACCAGGTACGGGAGCAAGGAAATTGGGCAGTAATTCAACAGGATCTGGGAGTCTGCCCCTGATGTCTTCAGAAGGGGAACCACAACTGCCTCTTTAAAGGCCTTAGGGACACAACCCTAAAATAGGGACTCCTTCAGAAGAGAGAGGGCTGGACCCGGGAGGCCGGTGAAGGCTTCTTTTAGGACGTGTGGTGGGCAGTAGTCCGTAGGGGATCCAGATTTTACTTTAGACAAAAGGTCCTGGAACACTTGTGTACAGTAGTTCTCTGCTGGTGCAGATCAGTAGTGCCCGGCTCTTCTTAGATCGTCAGGAACTGAAGTTCAGGGATTGAAGTTCAGGGACTGGGGATGCCACCTAAAAAATAGATTTAGGGGCGATACAAGGGAGTGACAGTTAGTGTCCAATGGGCCCTTTGCCTGGGGTGTCTATGCCCTCTAATATGCTCACCTTCTGTGAGAGGAGGATACAGTCCTAGCCCTAACTGGATAAGTCCCATCATCTTCAAGATGGTGAGCACTGAAAAGTGTACTTAACCTAGCCTCCAGCACCCGAGGGGTGGAGTTGGCAGAGGGGGGCACATCTCCTCTCCTATCAAAGGTTTCCCACCTGTCCTGCCGTCAAAAAGGGAGTGAGGACAAGATGGAGGCAAGCTCCTTTGAGCAGGAGAGGCTGGGGTTGCATTAGAAAGGAGGCAAAACCTTTGAAGCTCCCCACCACGATGGCTCTTTCTGTCCAGGGTGAGACATGAACACCTCCACCTAGGAAAGGCATTGTTCTCAGTCTCAGAGTGCGCAGGCACTCTCCCCTGAGGTCAGAACACACTCTGGTGGTAACAGGCTGGCTCGGGCCAGTCAATGACCAGACTAAGGATTGGTAGGTTTCAGGGGACCCCCTAAGGGGCACTTTGTGTGCAATCTATGTATATAAAAACAAAAATATGTCTGTCTGTCTGTTTGTCCTTTATGCATTACTACACCATTCATCCGATCGCCATGAAACTTTGGGAAGTTGTTGAGTACACTCCAGCAAAGGTTTCTGGCATATTTTTTCTTTAAATATCGACCCACCAGGGCCCTCAAAATCTTTTAAATATCGGCCACCCAGGGCCCTCATTTGTCCTTTATGCATTACTACACCATTCATCCGATTGCCATGCAAATTTGGGAAGTTGTTGAATACACTCCCGCGAAGGTTTCGAGCATAAAACATTTTTAAATATCGGCCCCCCAGGGCCCTCATAAACTTTTAAATATCGGCCCCCCAGGGCCCTCATAAACCCTTCGAATACTGAATGTTTCCATTTACGGAATACCAGGCGAAGCGACAACGTATAAGTTCATCGATACTGTGATGAATCAAGACGAAGTTGTCAATTACCCAACGTAATTCTTGAATTCACTGGATTTGTCAGGTATGCCACCGCACATTTTAACATTGAAAATTGGCGTGCCGATCATTCTTCTCCGAAACATCAATCCACCACGACTTTGCATTGGTACAAGACTTTCGGTGAAAAAGATGATGAATAATGTCAACGAAGCTACAATTTTGAATGGGAAATTCAAGGGGGAAGATGTACTGTTACCATGTATTCCAATGATCCCAACATATATGCCCTTTGAATTCAAACGTTTACAGTTTCCGGTGCGACTCGCTTTTGCAATGATCATCAACAAAGCACAAGGACAATCGCTGCAAGTGTGTGGACTAGATTTGGAGAATCCGTGCTTCTCACATGGACAACTGTATGTGGCCAGCTCACGCGTCGGAAAACCTTCTGATTTATTCGTGTACGCACCAGATGGAAAAACAAAACAATATCGTGTATCCACAAGCACTCGAATAAATAAATAGAATTAAAACGACACTTTGAAATGTTTTCCATATTAAAATAAAAAAGTTTTTAAAAAAAGACACAATGTAAATTGAATGTTATCATAACGAGTTTCCTTGAATTTCCTTTCTTCTGTGATCGCAGCAACGCCAAACATCACATATTTCAGTGAAGCCATCATGGAGCTGTGAACTCATAGTGACGAGTGTCCAGCCTATGTACTTACTATGACTTCCCTGGTCACTTACAATATCCAGGAATCGACAAGGATATTGCAGGGGCATCTCATGCAGATATGCCCTCGCAGGGGGGAGAGAATGTGGTGCAGCAGCCAGAGCTACTGACTCAGGAACTGGGGATCCGGGTTCAAGTCTCTGCTTCAGCACAACATCCTGTGATTCTGGGCAAATCACTGTATCTCCTGGTTCCCATAGACGTCTGTAAACCCTCACAGGTGATGAGCCGCACAATATAAATCTGCGAACTTTAAATTTAACTCACTGCCTCATATATGGGTAAGACACCCCTCAAGCAGTGTTCATGGGTATGGCACACAGGGATGTATGCCAGGTCGGTTCTTCAGTTTTGTCTGCACCAAGACACTCAGGCTGCTGTGCCAGTGTGCATGTGCTGGGTGAGAGAGCCCTTTGGGTGGCATAATTTGTGCTGCAGCCCCTAGGGACCCTCTTTAACCACAAGGCACTTGATACCAGGGGTACTTTTTACTAGGAACTTATATGTGAGCTAAAGGGGTGCCAATTGTGGAACTGACGGGTACAGTTTAAGGAAGGAGATCTCGCACAGGAGGCCTGGTTGGCAGGGACTCTGTGCACTTCCAGTCGAACCCACAATATTTTCCAGGCAACAAGTGGGGGCTAACAATGTCCAAAAGAGGCACGTGTATTGATGACACCCTCCCCCCACAAATGAAAGAGGATGAGACTAACCTTCCTCTACAGAGTCTTCATCGTCCTCTTAGTCTGCAGCTACCATGTGACATATTGGTAGCTGGATGAACAGTAACCACCTCAATTTTAGCCCAGACAAAACTGATAGGATCCTAATTGGTGGGCCATGGAACTTTAATTTTTGGCCGACTGAGTGGGGACCCACCCCTACCATCTAGATCAACTAAAAGCCTTGGCATCACAATTGACTGCGATCTGTTTGTGAAATCCCAGATTGGGACGGTGGTCTCTACCTGCTTTTTTTCGCTCCGGAAGATCAGGAAGATGAACATAAGTTACTTACCTGTAAATTGTGGTTCTCCAGTATTGGTATCTTTGATAGATTCACATGCTTGAATCATTCCTCGTCGTTGAAGTGGGAGTCCCAGGGTACATAGAATAGCAATACAGCAATAGCATAGCTAAAAGAGCAATAGGAAGTATTGTAACATAGAAGTTAATAGGAAAAAACTTGTCACTTTAATAACTTGTCCAAGTCATTAGATATGGTCCAGACTCCAGCCAATCAGGCGACAGCACCCTCTGGAGCCTTCTCCTCAGAGACTCAGGCTCTCAGATTTTTGAGCACACGTGTGGCATAAGAGCCAAGGAGGAGAGGGGAGCCTCTGAGCGGATGAGGGTGGATCGCATGTGAATCTATGAAAGATACCATTTACTGGAGACGCACAGTTTTCAGGTTAGTAACTTATGTTCTTCTCCTGTGTTGGGGTATCTTTCATAGATTCACATGCTTGAATCAGAGTAGATAGCAGTAATTCGAGAATTGTGCATGGTAAACCATAAGTAAATCATAAACAGAGTACGAGAGAATACATATACGTATATTACAGTATAGCAGTAACATGGGCACACCTGCATAAGCAGAAATATATACCTTGTGTGCAGGAGGAGAAGCTGTTCACGGTGCCCCTGGCAGGTGGCACCCATTTTTACCAACATTAGTGCACTTAGTACTGTTCAAAAGTTAGAGGAATGTGAAGGACATGTGTAGACTTGGTATTTTTTTTTTCTTACTAAAGGAGAAAGTTCTACCTGATTCTTTATCTAAAGATGGAGATGAGTATGTCCTCGAGGCATGCCTTGTTTTGGAAACCTGCTAGTGTACATCATCTTCCCATCCTAGCGCAGCGCAAAGATACTAACGCCGTACTTACCATGCCCTGGAAGGGAGGTGCAACGGAGCGCACTGTACAATCGGATAGTTCTTGGTTCGGAATTAAACACGGGATAAATGGTATCCATCACAGATTTTCAATTTCCAAACGGGGGATAAAATCTGCGTGTCCTGATAATTGCTCGATATTGTCAATAGTTTAAATCCAGCAGGCCTTAACTGCTCAAATGTATCATATTGATGTAAACTTAATCGCGCCCGGGGTAGGGTGTTAAAATATCGATAACAAAAATATAGCTGACATAAATATCGTTGCAAAAATATCGTTTACAAAAATATCGACTCCCTATACTTAAACAGGTAAGTACATAAATATCGACTCCAAAATATCGTTGTAATTAATATAGATGTAAAAAATATCGACTTTTTAAAATAATTAAAATTACATTAAATAATAAATAAATATAAGTACTATTAACAAAATACATTACATTACTTTTATTTTTTAACTATTTCAAACAAATTTACTACACTTTTTAATTATAAAATTAATAAATGTGGACATATAAATTAATTTTACACATTACTTTATATAACAACAATAATACATATATATAATTAAAATACCCCTTTACCCAAAAACCCAAAACTGACCCTGAACCCTAAAAATACCCCTTTACCCAAAAACATTTTCACTAAAAAAATCCTGTACACACACCTAAAATTAATTAAAAAATTAACATAATTAATGACATAATTATTATTCAATTAACTAATTAAAATTAATTAACTATTATTTATTACACTATTTATATTTATTTAAAACATTAATTAATCTATTATTTCATTATATTTAAAAACCCCTTTACCCAAAAACTGAAAACTGACCCTGAACCCAAAAAATACCCCTTTACCCAAAAACTAAAAACTGACCCTGAACCCTAAAAATACCCCTTTACCCAAAAACGAAAAACTGACCCTGAACCCAAAAAATACCCCTTTACCCAAAAACTGAAAACTGACCCTGAACCCTAAAAATACCCCTTTACCCAAAAACTGAAAACTGACCCTGAACCCTAAAAATACCCCTTTACCCAAAAACTGAAAACTGACCCTGAACCCAAAAAATACCCCTTTACCCAAAAACTAAAAACTGACCCTGAACCCTAAAAATACCCCTTTACCCAAAAACTAAAAACTGACCCTGAACTCTAAAAATACCCCTTTACCCAAAAAACTGAAAACTGACCCTGAACCCTAAAAATACCCCTTTACCCAAAAACTGAAAACTGACCCTGAACCCTAAAAATACCCCTTTACCCAAAAACTGAAAACTGACCCTGAACCCTAAAAATACCCCTTTACCCAAAAACTAAAAACTGACCCTGAACCCTAAAAATACCCCTTTACCCAAAAACTGAAAACTGACCCTGAACCCTAAAAATACCCCTTTACCCAAAAACTGAAAACTGACCCTGAACCCTAAAAATACCCCTTTACCCAAAAACTGAAAACTGACCCTGAACCCTAAAAATACCCCTTTACCCAAAAACATTTTCACTAAAAAAATCCTGTACACACACCTAAAAATAATTAAAAAATTAACATAATTAATTACATAATTATTATTCAATTAACTAATTGAAATTAATTAACTATTATTTATTACACTATTTATATTCATTTAAAACATTAATTAATGTATTATTTCATTATATTTAAATTACTTCCCACCCTACTCCCCTATAAACCCACAACCCGCTACGGAACTATTAATACTAAATTCAACTGAAAATACATTATTAAATAATAATATACTACTAAAAATAGTACTTTGACTAAAAATAATCATTAAAAACACTACATTACTTATAATTATTTAAAAAACGATATTATTGTAAACTATGTTTTTGTAAACGATATTTATTACAACTATATTAATGTTAACGATATTACTTACCTGTCTGTCGATATTTTGGTCAGACGATATTTTTGTCATCGATATTTCTTCCTGTAGATATTTTTGCGGCGATATTTATGTTAGGCGATATTTTTGCGGCGATATTCCTGCTCTGTACCGCGCCCGGGTGTACCCGCTAATTACAGTGTGCGGCAAACTCCTATTCACTTGAATTGCGGCCCCAGTCTCAAACGTGTGTGTGCAGGACTGAGTTACGAGGGCACCCATAAACGATGCCCTGCTGGCAGGCTGTCTGGGCATTCGCGCGCTCTACAAAATGATAAATCAAATCAAATCAATCAAATCATGTGCTTTAGTTCGGTGTGCTACTCTATACAATACTGAAGGGTGTTGTGCAGACTGAAGTACCACCTTTGAAGGTTTAATAAACTTTGCTTTTGTATTTTCCAGTTTCATTGCCAACTTCTTTCTATGGTCTGAGGACTCCGTGCAGAGAAGGGCCAACCCCTTGCACTAAGTAGGCATAGCTGAGGTTTGCTTACAACAAATTGGCGCCCGACACGTGGGGCTCATCGGCGACTCGTAGTGCCCGAAGGAGTGGTCGTAACAAAGGATTGGAATCTCGCTGCGGACGCGATCGCATGCCAGAGAAGACCCAAGTCTTGGCATCCAATACGTTTTTTCCTTTCTTTCCGATCTGACCATCCAGGTGGTGCCGGTCCTCGTCTGAGATCTCTTCTGGCCAATATGCTGTTCGACAACCTCTTTATCCTGTCCTTAATAAACCACAAGATGATTTTTCTTTGTTAGATCATCCTTCGCCTCCGTATGTCGTTCCGTCCGTTCCATCTTGCGAAGAGGAGGATTCTGGGGCAGATAAAACGAAACCCGATACCCGCTCTATGATGTCGACCGATCGTGCGGCCGATCTTAGAAAGATTGCTCGACAGGCAGTTCAGGATCCTGTTACTGTTTATGGTATCTTAGAGACTTTAAAGGGATGGCAAGATCGAGAGCAGATATATTTTACTGAGCATTTTGCAGAAGAAGTTGTTGACATGTCCCGAAAAGTTTCTGATATTCTCGTAAAGGTCTTTTTAATCTCCCCCCAGTGACTGATACGATCAGGCGGCTGTTTAAACTTTGAACTGAGGCGCTTCGTCTACGGGAGGAGAAATGGAAAGCTAAAGCAGATGGACGGACGGGATTGGTCGACGGGAAACAATCATCTATTTTTGAAACAGATAAGACTGCGATAGTGCATGCAAAGCCTACGCGAGAGGCCGTGCCTTTATATGTTCCTCCTAAAGGAACAGGTACAAGTGACGATAAATTTTCTGTAGATGCTAAAGGTTATTTTATTTATAATTGTGTATATACTCCCTGGAATACGACAGATGTTATGGCACTTAAAGCTGCATTGCCTGATTCGTATAAAAATCCTGCCGCTTTCTATGAGGAATTTGAGGGAGCATTAAATTCTTGTACCATGACATTAATTTATTTTTCGGGCTAATATTGCCGCCTGATATGAGGAGATCCGTGCGCAAAGTTGATGATCGCGCAGCGTATGGGGCATTATGGAAGGAGATAGAGAGGAAGATGAATGAATGAATGAATGAATGAATGAACCGGTTCTTGTGTATGCGCGGACCAGGGAACCAGCGAAAAAGCCATGTCAGTTGATTTTAGATCTTCCCGGTGCAATATTAACTAAGTTAAAAACGATCATTCCCCCTAAAAAGATTGATTGGATTATTTTAGCATCTTGTAAGCAAAAGACAGATGAATCAGTTTCAGATTACTTTTTGTGATTTTAGTGACCAGTCGCTAACGAACGATACGGGCCGACACTTGTTTGTAGATAAGTATGTTACGAATTTATTACCAGGAGTGGTTAGCCGCTTGAAAGCTAGCGAAAGCTCTTGGACCACCTCTTCTCCGGCATCCCTCCTGACAATGGCTCAATATAAAGAGCGTCAGGAACTTGAAGCGAAGGGTAGCGCGGATAAAAAGTCTAAAGAATTAAAAACAGAGGTTATGTTATCTCAGGTTTATGGTCCACCTCTTCGAGGTAACGATAGAGGCGGTCGAGGATTTTATAGTTCCTCTTCCACTCGTTCTAATTTGCCCGTTGATCAATGTGCGTATTGTAGGAAATTTGGCCATTGGGCAGATGAGTGTCCATTGTTGCACTCACAGCGCTATGTCCGTGGCCGAGGATCTATGAGAAATCGCGCTGGAAACTTAGGACCCAGAGGTGCTATGAACGATCGTGCTAGATTTAATTCTAATGTGCGGGTACAAAATGGGTTCAACACTTTTGATAGGCGCAACCAATACCAGATGTCTGATTATGTGCAGCCTGATTCGCATGATTCTGCTTATGCAAAGGATTGCGTAGGATGGGGTAAGGAATCAGTTGAAGATCCAGTAGATCAGAGGGGTCCTGATGTTACAGCACATGTTTTGGGTTCTACAGATCAGTTTCTGGTTGATACAGGAGCTACTCGTAGTGCTTTGTCTAAACAATTGGTTCTGAGGGCTCCCCTGTCTGGCTTAACGATTACATCGATAGGGTTCGATGGAACACCTTCCCTTAGCCCATTGTCACAACCACTTGCATTTCATGTTGATAAGTTTGCTGCTCCATGCCCGTTTTTGCTTTCCCCAAATACACCAGACAATATTGTGGGTCTTGATATGCTCAAGCATTTCAGAGCCACAATAAGATGTTCCCCTGAAGGAGTGCGTGTGATTTTGAATGACAATTATCCAGTAACAGACAGAGCTTGCATTGTTCAAGAGGATACTGCATTGGCCTCGCTACCTAAAACTTTGTGGGCTACTTCAGATACTGATGTGGGACATATGGTTATTCCACCGGTGCATATTAGTGTAAAGGAGGGAGCTGTGTTGCCATGCTTGCCTCAATATCGCATTTCACAGGAGGGTGAGGAAGCACTCATACGAATAGTACAAGATATTATTAAAGTTGGGGTTGTTGAGGAAGTTCCATTTAACATTTTTAATAGTCCGATCCTCCCGATTTTGAAGAACGACACTAATACCGGGATCTATCGATTTATCATTGATTTGCGGGAGGTGAATATGATAGTGGTACCGCAAAATCCAGTGGTTTCTGATATCACAACACTTCTTACTTTAGTTCCACCTACTACAACTGCGTTCTAAGTTATAGACTTGAAGAACGCTTTAATTTCGATCCCTATTCATCCTGATAGCCGATATCTATTTGGTTTCACTTTGAATAATCAATCGTATAGATTTTGTAGAGTTCCTCAAGGCTATACTGAGAGTCCTAGTATTTACAGCCAAGCATTGAAAAGACAACTTGATTATTTTGTTCTACCCGAGGGTGATGCGCTCATACAGTATGTTGATGATATTTTGTTGGCAGCCGATACCCCTGAACAATGTGAGAAGTGTACTCTGTCTTCGCTTTCTTTTCTTGCTTTACATCACCACAAGGTATCGAGAAAGAAACTGCAGTATTTTAGACCAAAGGTAACCTACTTAGGTCACCTTTTGTCTAAGGAGGGGCGTGCACTCACATCAGATCGCATTCAGGCAATTTTAGACACACCAGTACCTTCCACACAGAAAGAGGTTCGAGCATTTTAGGTCTTACTTATTTTTGTAGGCAATGAATATTAGGATTTTCATATATTGTTAAACCCTTGTTAGCGCTTTTGACAAAAGATACTCAAATACCCCTTCCTTGGACAGATGAATGTGAGAATGCTTTCCGGCAGTTACGACAAGCTATTTGTTCAGCACCAGTGTTAGGTACTCCAGATTACACAAAGCTCTTTACAGTGTATGTACACGAGAGGGATGGATGTGCATTGTCAGTTTTAGTACAGATACACAGTGATAAGCAACGCCCTTGTGCATATTTTTCAGCAGTACTCGATCCAGTTGCTCGAGCGTTGCCTGGATATTTTCGCTCGGTTGCAGCAACAGCTGTGTCAATACGCCAGAGTGAGGGGATAGTCTTATCACATAATCTGTTGGTGTTGGTACCCCATGCTGTTGATGCTCTTTTGAATCAAACAAAGACGCAGCACTTAACTAGCGCTCGTCTGACAGGATATGAGCTGACGTTGTTAGCTCCTCACATTACACTGAAGAGATGTGCAACACTAAACCCAGCCACGTTGGTCATCATCAATATCTTTGCATTTGATGAGAAGCTCGGAAGAAGTACGAGCAGCACGGAACCGATCATCCTCTTCCGAATCCTCCTCATTAGCGTCATAGTCAAAAGCTCCAGAGGAAGATTTGGTGATGGTTGAGTTGGCAATAGATCCAAAGAAGAGTTCCTACGTTGAAGTAGGGAAACATCCGTCGTTCCTGAAGGCAGCAAAAGTGTTGCTGAAGATTTCAAGAGGACTAGACACATCAAAGCTGAAGGTGGAACCAAGGATGCCGCCGCCGACGACGAAGAGCGTGGTTGAAGTTCCGTAAGGAAAGTCTTCTGTGCTGTCGACGAGGCAAGCGCCGACAAGGCAACCGCCGATGAAGCAATCGTCGACGAAGCACCCGTCAATGACGAGGCAACCTTTGACGTCGAGGCATCCGTCGACGAAGCAGGTAGAGCCTTGAGAGCCATCGACCGTCTCGCCGGCGAAGAGGCATCTGTTGACGATCGACCAGAGACAGTCCTCTTTTTCATCGACAACGAAGTGAGGGAGGTGGCAGACGTTCGAGGCTTCACTGACACCATAACAAACGTCAATGAAGAGGACTCTAATGACATAATCATTGTAGGTTGAGGAAAAGAGAAGGTGGAAGTAGTCGTTGTAGCAGTGGCGACGGAAGTCTTCGTCGACAAGGGACCCATTTTTTTAGGCAAATTTGTCTCAGGAAGAGACTTAGATGCCTGAGACTTAGAGACAGATCTCGGAGGCATAGAGGATACAGGTAGTCCCTTAGAAGGAGCAGGAGCCCTTTTTGAGGAAGAAGTCTGGCCTTCATGAGTAGAGGTGTGGTCTTTCTTGAGCACCTTAGCAGATACCATCTCCGCATCACTAGCCCTCTTCTTAGAGATGACTGTCCTGAGAGCGGAATCACTCTCAACATCTGATAAGGGATTATCCTTGGTCTTGAGTTTCTGTAACCACAGAGGTAGACGTCCCTCTCTGTCTCTTAAAGTCTTTTGAAGAAAAGTCCTGCAGATTTTACAATCTCTCACCTGACTTTCAGGGTGGAGGCAGTGACCAGCTGGACTAGCTCCGTAGCGGTCGCTCCTCCACGATCCCCACCTCGACTCCCTGGTTGACTGCTCCCCTCCTCCTGCTGAATTTGGTCGCATTGCCCACTGCCCGCCCCAGTGATTGCTCCTGACTTCGCCTGCTATTCCTGAGCACCTCGACGCTGTGTAGCGCCCATTACCTGCCTCTGAGATCGCGCCCCGACATCGCCTGCATTTCCAAAGCGCCTCGAAGCTATCATAGCGCCTGGTATCGTTTCATTGTATTTCATTGTATTTATACTTATTCCATATTGCGCTGCGTTGCTTTGTTTATTTTATTATCTTCATTGTAGTCGTGTTCGTGGAACTGTGCCCAGTTTCGCTTTCTGTCCGTCCATTTTGTTGTTTGGTCACTCGTGGCCCCTGTCTCCTCCCCGCTCCCGCTTACCAGCTGCCCCTCCCACGCTCCGCCCCCCTCCACTCTCCATATAAGACAGATGAACCTACGCGCAGCGTCCACGCGCTGCGGCCGCGCCGAAGGTGCGCCAAAGGTAAGCCCGTCTACACCCGCCCGCGCCTGGACCGCGCCCAGCGCCAGACCTCCTGGCCCCCGCAAAACCCACTCCTCCCGCATTACATACAACGTCGCTACCCTCTCAGCACTTAACACCGGCCGACTCCCTAACTGCGTCCTAGCCGCCCCAGGACACACCCATGGACCATTCACCTGCAATTCCAGCAATTATGGCTGCATCAAGTCCACCATCAAAACCACAAATACCAAACAGACTCCCGACAACAACCACCTGAAATGCATCCTTCTGAACACCCGCTCAGTCCACAGCCACGCCATTCAACTTTGGAATCTACTCGACACCACATCACCAGATGTCGCCTTCCTCACTGAAACCTGGATGAACGCCTCATCTACGCCTGACATCGCCATAGCCATCCCTGACGGCTACAAGATTATCCGTAAGGACCGCACCAACCAAATAAGAGGAGGCATTGCCATCGTCCATAAGAACACCATCCGCATCACGACCAGCTCCGATGACAACCTCGCAACCGCCGAACACCTCCACTTCCAGATTTACATCGACCCCAAGACCACACTCAGAGGCACCCTCATCTACAGACCACCAGGACCACGCACACAATTTAGCAAAGACATCACTGACTTCATCAGCCCACACACCCTCCCCTCTGAGGACTACATTCTACTAGGCGACCTCAACTTCCACCTGGAAAAGAACAACGACAACAACACCACCACCACCCTTCTGGGCAACCTCGCCAATCTCGGACTCAAACAACTTGTGACATCCCCACACATTGTGCTGGACACACACTCGACCCAATCTTCACATCAAGCAAATACATCTCCTTCAATCACACCACAGCTGTGTGCACTTCAACTACAAAAAGACTACGACACACAAACTCCCACAACAAATTCCCCGCAGAAACTGGAACAAAATCACCACCGACCGACTCTTCACATCGCTCCACCAACACCCCCCTGCCCAATCATCAGACCCAAACCAAGCAGCCACCAACCTTGCACAATGGATCACCCGCAGCGCTGACGAATTAGCACCCCTGAAAAACAACCCTACCAAGCAAGATCACAAAAAAGCCCCCTGGTTCAATGATGAACTTAAGAAATCCAAGAAGACATGCCGATCCCTCGGGAAAACCTGGAAAAGAAACCCAACAACCGAAAACCTAGCCACATTAAAAAACGCCACCCGCAAACACCATCAACTAATCCGCTCCACTAAAAAATCAGCATTCAAGGACCGACTCGACAACAACGCCCACAGCAGCAAGGAACTGTTCAACATCGTTAAAGAATTCACCAACCCCTCAGCCGGCACCAACGACATCACTCCTTCCCAAGACCTCTGCGACTCCCTAGCCTCATTCTTCCAAAACAAAATCGCCGACATACACAACAGCTTCGCAAACCAGTCCGGTGACCAGTCCACCCCACTCACCTCCGAACTTAATACCCCTCCTAACATCCTCAGCAACTGGAACCCAGTCACTACGGAAGACACCACCCGCCTGATGAACTCCATCCACTCAGGATCGCCAACCGACCCTTGTCCTCGCCACATTTTCAACAGAGCAGACTCCATCATCGCTCCCCACCTTCGAGACGTCATCAACTGCTCCTTCAACTCCGCAACATTCCTGGAAAGCTGGAAACACGCCGAACTCAGCGCCCTCTTGAAGAAACCCACAGCAGACCCCACAGAACTCAAAAATTACCGCCCTATTTCGCTCCTCCCTTTCCCTGTCAAAGTCATCGAGAAAGCTGTCAACATTCAACTATCCGCCTTCTTCGAATCCAACAAATCACCCATCCCAATCCGGATTCCGAGCCAAACACAGCACCGAGACCACCCTCATCGCAGCTACAGACGACATCCGAAAACTACTGGACAATGGAGAAACAGTTGCCCTCCTCCTTCTTGACCTCTCCGCAGCTTTCGACACAGTCTGTCATAACAACCTTATACATCGTCTCAGCAACATTGGAATACAAGGAAAAGCACTGGGCTGGATCATCTCGTTCCTCGCCGAAAGAACCCAAAGAGTCCGCCTCCCCCCTTTCAAATCAGAGGCCACCGAAGTCATCTGCGGCGTACCACAAGGTTCTTCACTCAGTCCCACCCTCTTCAATGTCTATACGAGTCCCCTCGCATCAATTGCTCGACAACACAACCTCAACATCATCGCCTATGCAGACGACACCCAGCTGATCCTCTCCCTCACCAAAGACCCAAACACCGCCAAAACCAACCTACACGAAGGGATGAAAGAAGTGGCCGAATGGATGAGGAACAGCCGCCTAAAACTCAACTCGGATAAAATGGAAGTCCTCATATTAGGATCATCCCCCTCCGCTTGGGATAACTCATGGTGGCCTCCAGCCCTATGAAACGCCCCCACACCTACGGACCACGCACGTAATCTGGGCTTCATCCTAGACTCCTCCCTATCAATGACCAAACAAGTCAACGCCGTCTCTTCCTCATGCTTCAACGTCCTACGTATGCTCAAAAAAATCTTCCGTTGGATCCCCACTGAAACCAGAAAGACGGTCACCCACGCACTGGTCACAAGCCGACTGGACTACGGAAATACCCTGTATGCTGGAATCACAGCCAAACTACAGAAAAAACTCCAACGTATACAAAACGCCTCATCCAGACTCATTCTAGATGTCCCCCGCAGAGATCACATTTCAAATCACCTGAAAGACCTCCACTGGCTTCCCGTCAACAAGAGGATAACGTTCCGTCTCCTCACCCACGCGCACAAAGCCCTATACGATCTAGGACCCGAATGCCTCAACACGCGCCTTTCCTTTTACACCCCCACCCGCAAACTTCGATCGTCCAATCAAGCCCTCGCCGCAATACCACGAATCCACAGGTCCACCATGGGGGGAAGATCCTTCTCTTACCTAGCGGCCAAAACCTGGAACTCCCTCCCCACCCACCTCCGCCTTACTCAAAACCACCTCTCCTTCAGAAAACAACTCAAAACCTGGATTTTTGATAAGTAATTTCTCACCTTCCCAAGCGCCTTGAGACCCTATGGGTGAGTAGTGCGCTATATAAATGCCAAACTTGAACTTGAACTTAGATACACTTTTTATGGGGGTTTACGGAATGAAGCCGGAGTTTCCCACAAGACTCATAGTGTTTGATGAGGGACCTCTTTGTAGTAGACAAAGCAGTGAAGACATTCTGAAGAGTTTCTGAAGAGAAAAGGTAGAGGTACTGAGCAGAGCTCAGGGAGACTCCCTTCACACGACGTGCGGTAGACAATCTGAGAGCCTGAGCCTCTGAGGAGAAGGTTCCAGAGGGTGCTGTCGCCTGATTGGCTGGAGTTTGGACCATATCTAATGACTTGGACAAGTTATTAAAGTGACAAGTGTTTTCCTGTAAACGTCTATTACAATACTTTTCTATTGCTCTTTTAGCTATGCTTTTGCTATGCTATTGCTACTCTATGTACCGTGGGACTCCCACTTCGACGACGGGGAATCATTCAAGCATGTGAATCTATGAAAGATACCCCATTACTGGGGAACAGCAGATTTCTCACTACTGAAGCTCTTACCCAAGTTGCTTTAGCCTTAGTCATCTTTCACATTGACTACACTAACTCTTTACTTTGGCATTCCGACATATCAATCTAAAAGACTGCAACTAGTGCCAAACCAGGCTGCTAGATTAATCTATTGCCAGCCAAGAAAGCAGTATGTCACCCCTCTTATGAAAAAGTTACATTGGCTTCTGGTAGTCGAACTCAGTGCATTCAAGTTGGGATGCCTCCTCTTTAAAGCTCTCCATGGCAACTGCCCAGTGTCTGTATCTACTCGGGTCCAGAGATATATCCACATTCAGGATCTTAGGTCTTCCCATTTGAATCCCCTAGCTACTCCTTCCTTTAAACGCTAGAAATTGGGGGGACTAAGATTTGCGGTCCTGGCCCCTCAATTTTGGAACTTTCTCCCTCAGGACAATAGATCGATGATATCATATCCTCAATTTTGGAAACTATTAAAGACATGGCTCTTTCACCAGACTTATGAATGAATCACTTAGCGGCAGGACTCCCTTGTCCGCAGCGCCCTGAAACCTTGTGGTATACGCATGCTTTATAAGTATTTTCAACATAACATAGCATTTAACATTGTCTAAATGGGACAACCTGGAAAGTCCATCTGCATTGGCAGTCCCAGGTCTCTGTTTCACCTCAAAGTCTATTCCCTGTAGGGAGATGGAGTACTTTAGCCGTTTGGGATTTTCACCTTTCATTTGCATTAACTCTCGGAGAGGCCTGTGGTCGGTTTGAACTAGGGAGTGAGAGCCAAACACGTTTGACCTAAACTTCTCAAGGGACCAAACCACAGCAAAGGCGTCCATCTAAATGGCACTTCAATGCTGTTCCCTGGGGATTAGCCTTCTACTGATGAAAGCCAGTGGCTGATCTTGACCTTGGTCATGTTTTTGGGATAGCACTGCTCCTACACCATGTTCAGAGGCATCAGTCTGCACAATGAATTGCTTGACATAATCTGCAGCTTTCAGAACAGCTGCAGAGCACATTGCTTCCTTCAGAGTGTCTAAAGCCTTTAGACAGCTCACAGTCCAGTTCACAATTTGTGGGCATTTTTTTGGAAGTTAGTTCTGTGAGGGGTGCCACAATGGTGCCATAATCCCTCACAAACCTCCTATAGTGCCAGGGAAGCCAAGGAAGGCCCTCACTTGAGTCTGGGTAGTTGGAGCCACCGAGTCCAGAATGGTCTAGATCTTGGGATGTAAGGGTTGAACCTGGCCTCCACTAACAAGGTGACCCAAGTATGCAACCTTTCCCTGCCCTATCTGACACTTGAATGCCTTGATAATGAGGCCTGCACTTCTCAGAGCCTCTGGTACTTTCCTAAGGTGGATCAGATGATCCTGCCAGGTGGAGCTAAAGACAGCAATAGTGTGTAGAAATGCTGCACTCAATGATTCCAATCCAGCAAAGAGCTTAGTTCACCAACCTTTGAAAAGTGGCAGATGCATTTTTTTAAAATAAAAGGGCATTACAGTGAACTGATAAGACCCATCTGGGGTTAAAAATGCAGATATTTATTTAGCTCCTGGAGTCAGACCTATCTGCCAGTACTCTGATGTGAGATCGAACATACTCAGATACTTGGCTGCTCCCAACCTGTCAATAAGTTAATCTGCCCATGGAGTTTGGTATTCATCGCTTTTGGTCACATCATTCATGCCCCAATAGTCAACACAAAACCTCATTTCCTTCTGACCATCCTGGCTATGAGGCTTGGGGATTAAGACAACTGGGCAGGTCCAGGGGCTCTCAGAAGGCTTTAGAACTCCCAATTTCAGCATCATGCTTACTTCAGCTTTGATGCTCTCTTTCACATGTTCAGTCGGCCTCTATGTTTTATTCTCGACAAGTATTTTTTCATCAGTATCTACATCATGGATACACCAGCTAGTCTAGCGAGAGGTCAAAAAGAAGAGCGCAGCAAACTGATTTAGGACTTGCCTGCAATCAGTCTCCTGATGGGCAGGTAGGGTGTCTGACAAGACTGCACCTTCCACTGACCCATCTTTTGGATTGTTGAACAGGTCAGGGCCAGGTTCACTCTTTGCTTCCTGATCCTGGAACCATGAGCAAGGTCACATCTGCCATGTCATAGTAGGGTGTAAGGCGGTTGACATGGACGACCCTCTTATGATTCCTGTCTGAGCCAGGGTCTACCAGGTAGGTGACCGCCCCTTTTCTTTCTAGGATAGGGTAGGGTCCGCTCCACTTACCTAGCAGAGTCCTAGGAGCCACAGGACCCAAAACCCACACCATCTGCCCTGGCTGGAACTCAACAATTACAGCCTTTTGGCATTACCAGAGCTTCCTGAGCTAGGCTGTCCTCAATGTTTTTGCTTGCTTTTTCCATGTACTCATACATCCTGGAGCAAAAGCCAAGCACTTAGTCCACTATATCTGCTAAGGTTCAACAAGAGGTTTCTCCAATCCCTCCTTCATAAGGCACAGCGGTCCCAACAGGAAACCCAAATAGAAGCTAAAATAAGGAGGACCCCTCTCCTTTCTGTGGCCCTTCCCAATAGGCAAAAAGCAGGCATGGCAGTAAGACATCCCATCTTCTTTTTGAGTTTTTCAGGAAGTCCACCAATCATGCCCTTCATGGTCTTGTTAAACCTTTCAACACGGCCATTACACATAGCAGAGTGGCTTTGGCAACACTGACCAGGAATTATGCAGCGAGGGATTGGAGGTCCCACATTTGGACCCCTAATATTATGCCGTTCAATTGCAACACGCAGCTCGATGGCTCAACACAGGCCCTAGTTGGGAAATGCGGCTCTTGTCGGGAATGGTGGATGCTGGTTGTCTTCCAGAGCTGTTAATGGAGGAATCAGGTACGCCGAGAGATACTCCATATATTGTGCGAAAGATGGTAGAGGATGGCAATGGTTTGTAGTGAGAGAACATAAGTGCGCACCATTCCATAGGGAGCTCCCAATCTGGACATAAAAACCTATCAGGCAGATGGCACTCAGTATGTCCTTCCAGGCATGGAGGGAGGGGGATGCGTGTAGACACCTAACTATGCATCTTTACAGAACAACATGATCAGATACAGTTGACAGTGGATGTATGACGTTACAATGCATGCATTTACAACGCATGCCATCACAACGCAACCATTACAACGCAGGTGCCATTACAACGCATGCGATTACAACGTAGGTGCTATTACAACGCATGCCATTACAACGTAAGTATTTGGTAAGTATTTAATTTCAATATTATTAATTTATTTTTAAATTTTTTTTTATTAAAAATAATATTTTATTTATATTAATATTTTTAATTTAATTATTATATTTTAATTTACTATTCTTACTCCAGGGGGGTGTAATAGTAGGGTAAGTGTTGGATAGTGTAGGGGTTAAAATTGTAATTTAAAAAATATTAAATATATTTAAAATGTTATAATTATTTTAACTTAATTATTTCTTAAAACCAAAAAAATGACATTAATTTTTAAAATATTTTAAAAAAATAAAATATTTTTATTAAATTAAAAGAAATTAAAATTAAATTAATATTAATAAAATTAAATACTTACCTATACTTACGTTGTAATGGCATGCGTTGTAATAGCACCTGCGTTGTAATGGCACCTGCGTTGTAATGGCACCTGCGTTGTAATGGTTGCGTTGTGATGGTAGTGCGTGGTAAAATTTGCATTGTTATGGTTGTTTCCCGTAGACAGTACACACGGGCCCGAGAGGCCTGTAATTTAGACTTTAACATTCCAATGGAAGATCAAGACTGGCAGCGGGCCTGTGAACTAATACGCATGGTTTCTAGTAATGCCCATTTTCGACTGATACATTATAATTTTCTGCGAAGAACCTATTTAACGCCACAAGACCCTCATCGAATGGTCGGGTCTTGCCCAGATATATGGTTGCGCTGCAACACTGTGGGGGCCGATTTCTTACATTAACCATGGTCCTGCGATGAAATACACTCCTTTTGGCAACTAGCTGTCGAAGAAATAATGCATGCAACAAAACTAAGTATTGCGCTGACACCCAAATGCTGTTTATTAGGCCTCCTTAGATGCCAGAAGGGCGTAAGATAACCTATACATTAGGTCAGTCGCCTATGATACTAGCATGACGTAGAATTGCAATCACATGGCTGTCCCAGCATGCCCCAACGATTGCGCTCTGGCATAGAGATGGATCTCTTCTTCTATGGCGGACGCTTCTATCTCGTCTTGGTCAAATTCTTCCCCGAAGATATCCAGAGTGTGTTGAATGCTTTGAAGCTGCCTCTCTCGTCATCGAGCCTGATGATCGGGTAGAGTCCTCTTGGACCGAAACGACTTACAAGCACGCAGTCTTCCTCCTTGTGCGCTGGAGAAAGGCACAAGTTGTGCATCACGCACAAACTCATCAATGGGGTTGGACCTGCCACCCTCAAAGATATGATTACACCTTATAAAGCCCACAGAAACCTCCGCTCGGACAACGAACATCTGGCCACAGTCCCAAGATTCAAGAAGTCGCGTACCGGTGGACGCCGCTTCTCGGTTAAGGCCTCCTCCACATGGAACGCCCTTCCTCGCCTGCTGCGTCTGGAACCTAGCCACGCACTTTTCCGCAAAAATCTCAAAACCCTCCTCTTCCCCAAATAGTTCCTGGTTTTCGCCTGTCCTTGATTTTACAGTATTATAGCGCGGGGATGCCCTCGGGTCACCAGGCGCTCTACAAATCTCAAAATAAATAAATAAAATAAGTTACAAACTTGATGTAGGTCGGTGCAAGGGTACTTGGCTTGGCATCCAGGACAGAAATGGAATGGAGTCCGTTCCATTTGCAGATGGCTGGCCCTATGCAGCAAAGCTCGACGGTTGCCCACGAGCGTTTCTATCAAAAATGGAGAGTTTGCCGATCGATTTGAAATGCGGAGAACACGGAAACGCGTACTGAAACAATACAGTTGAGGGTAGAGTGGACTGAGCACTGAGAGGAACCCGAAGAGCGGTGTTGGAGCGCAGCAATATGCATCCAAAACCGTTGGGAGTAAAAAACAATCTAACAATGGAGTCGATGCCCTTGCGCACTATCACCGAAAGGAGGAGTCACCTTACCTTGTGACTGGAAAGACACCAGTGACCGGAGTTGGTTAGAAGCATTGACGACCTTTGGTATTGATTAAATGCAGGATTCCAGGTCACAGGAGGTACTGCTGAATACGGCTGGCTAGCAGCAGTAGCGGCCTCTAGGAAGAAGGAATTGAGAAAGCATAACTGGATATACTGGTTTCCTTAATACCGATAATTGGTTACACATGAATGCCACAACGTGCATTGATATATTACATTACCAAATTACAATATTCTTATATTAATTTGATGTGACTGTTCGCCTTATTATGCCTGCAAAGTTATATGATTCTATTAGGGCCCAGAACTATTTTATTTAGTGATGTCCATCTGCACACTTTCCTGCATCTTGTACAGACCCTCCAGCTTATCGCGATTTTGCGATTTGCAAAAGAATTGCGAAATCGGGCGATCTGTGGAAATGCCGCGATATTTGGGCAAAAGCCAGCGAAATTTGACGTTTCCGCCATTTCCTTCTTAAATCCAGCCCCATGCGCACACATTTTCCCATTCCCCCCCAAGGATTTTGTCAAATAACTCAAACAGTAAGATATCTGTGTTTGGTGTTGCAAAAAACCGAAAATAAAATGCCGCTAAATTTCCATTTTTGTGCCGCTAAATTTTCATTTTTGTGCCACTAAATTTGCCAATCCATGCCGCTATATCCTGGGGGGTCTGCTTGTAGTAAACTGAATATTGAATTCTGCAGCTTTTCTGTGTATCTTTTATCTGCACCTCACGGGCTCCTCACATTGCTCTCGAGAGAAGATCCTGCCTCCTACTCATTAGTGTTGTTTAAGTAACTGTTTCTATCACGTGTTCATGTTTCATTGACTTGTATTAGGAGAAAAGTGTATAAAAATACATTGTGTAGCATTAACATTGTATACTCCAACTTGCTTTAGGGTGGATGCTCTCGTCCATTGCAAAGACAATTGTCACTTGTTAGTTTGCTTGGCCTTTTGGCTATTTTTGCATTTAATGTGTGATAGATTTGTTGGCCTCCAGGTGTGTTGTGTATTATTTTACATAGCACAAGAGATGCTGAGGAAAATGACAGTCCAGTATACACATTCTTCATATAAATCAACTCACAGTATACTGTTCTGGAGGTTCAGTCCAACAGACATTATCTCTAACTGAACGCAGGCACCCTAGGAAGCATGTGCTTTTCAAACCAGTTGCCCTCTGATGCGGCGTCCTCGCTATTGGATAAGTCAGTATGTCCTGAATTTTAGGAGGGGTTACCGTATCCAGTGCACTCTGATAGAGAGTGCTCACCTTTGGTAGTAAGATGTTAAGAGGCACCTTATCACCTATGCACAGTGCAGGGCTTTGAGTTACAGAGCTCCTCACGCGTTGGAGAAGATTAGGTCACATTTACCCATTTTCCCATTTGGTCCTGATGAAATGCCAATAGATTGCTCCATGACTACAGAAGGCATGAAAAAGGTTGACCTGAAGTATAGACCCCAACTTACCAGCAGGTCCATAGGTGATCGATACTTTCACACAGTGATAGGGGTCATTAGTTCCTCAATTTCTCTGCCACCGTTTTTAATCTCAACATGGACCAGGTAGATCACATTAACTATATTGTAGCAAATGGTCAATAGTTGATCTTATATTCAGACTTTCACCAATCACACATCTTATGACACAACATCCTCTGTCCTACTATGCGCATCCGGCGTACTTATTAAAACATCTCCGACAAAGTGCCCCCTTGTGGTGCCAACCAGGCATTGTAGCGCCGGCCTGGTGAGGTGTATAGCCCAATGATGGAGCATGTCACCTTCAGGTGAGTGAACGTAACTTGTCTTAAAAGCACATGCTTCCTCGGGTGACTGCGTTCAGTTACAGATAATGTTTCTGGGACTGAACCTCCGGAACAGTATACTGTGATTTGATTGTGTTTTATTTTAACAAATGTACATAGCAAATATTGGCGCTTGCTTGTTTCACAAAAATGATCCGATACCTGCCTCGGAGCGCACTTCTTACAGATGAAAATGGGGTTATCATGTTGCTGCTGCAAGCTCCTTACCTGTGCGAGTTATCAGGAATGATGCAGGGGCAGACCCAAATCAGCCACACATGGAGATCAATGACAAATACTGAAGAATTAACGGAGCTTCCAAACTGGTGACCATTACTTAATTGACCTTGAAAATAAAAGACACATTTTTAGTATTCTGGTGACTCATGACCATAAAAAACAAAGATTATAAATTCAGTATTGTGTCAAATACTTAAAAAATGGAACTGGATGTGCTGAATCGGATGTTGTCCCAGGTCATGCGTCACACCTTCCACCACTATTGCTTATGGGACTTTTAGTTTTGTTTATCTCATTAAAAGGATGGTCTCTAAAGTCCCAGTGTTCTACGTGATGTTGGTCAAAATCAGAGGCCTGAGTGAGGGTGAAGCATGACACTGCTCTGCTTAGCAGTGAGATGACTGACAGTTCCCAGCCCTTCCATTCTTTGACCTACAGAGGCTCGTTGGCCGTTCATATTTTTTTGCAACGACAAAGAAACTTTTCTTGCAGCTTCTGTCAACTGAAAAGATAAAACGCCTGTGCGTGTTTCATTAACTACTGACAAACATGAACAATCAAAAACATGAGTTTCTGGAAAACTATCAGGCACCCAATCAGAATCAGCCGTCCTTTTCACCCAGGAATTCTTCAGTTTTTGGAGGGTGAATTGCACGTGGTATAAGAGGAACAATACATCGACTCAAAGCTCACTTCTCAGGGATGTACTCAACTGCCAGCGTCATGGCACACTTAGCCAGCTCTTCACCTCCTCCTCCTCAAACTGTTGACCAGCTATCAGGGCAAATGAGCCTGCAGCAAAGCATCGCTGGTTTCGTTCCACACCAGACCAGGCAAGGTGGTCAACTCCATACTCCTGAAAGTCAGCAAGCACTCTGGTTGAGCCAGACCTAACCCCACATGAATGTTCCCCATCACAACTATTTTAATGGTACTAAGTTATGTTTCTGCCAAATGATTGAGTCAAAAATTGAAAGGTTTTACTATGAAGTGCTGAAAGAGAAATCATGAAGTTTTTCAATATTTTGCAGTCTGCCACAGTACATAAGAGCATTATTTCTCTACAGCAACAAATCATGTATGTGCCCTGTAGAAAGCACGTTTGAATGAAACATGGAATGCATTGCAGCCAAAAATCCATGCAACAACATAGAGTGCAAGATAACTTGTGTTATTATTCCAGCAGAACGAAATGCCATTCCTAATGTGTATGTCATTTTAAAGACAAACCCAGAAAAATGTATGGTCAGTGTTGTTCTTCCGCCTTTTAAAATACAATCTCCATTAATGTGTCAGAAAATAAAATTCCATGAGAAATCCTACTTGTTGGCAGGGTGCTGCCTGCCAGTATATTGCAGGTTACTTCCAACATAATCTGATTTATACATACATACTCCAGGGTGCTGCCAGCTATCGGGTCTGCACACAACAGTCTGGAGCCACTCATGAAGGAGGTAAGCTCCGCATTTCATCTTAATCCCATAGGTTACATTCACAGCCTGATGGTCCGGAGAACTTTATCCATGCTCTAACTGCACCAAGCAGATAGACGTAGCCCATCATAGGCTGTGGTTTGTGCTGGGTGATGCCTGGCATCTTATTATCGTTGGCGGGAGGATGAAGCTATGATAGGAGCTTCTACAAGAAGAGCAGAGAAACAGGACCACAGATCGCCACAGAGCGACAACTGCCCAGAAGCTGAAGAAAGAACTCGAAACAGCAAACCTCCTACACCCTGGAGATTCTCCAGGGTAAGCAAATGATGGTAATAAAATGCAAACTTCAGCATTAAGGTCACACACTACAACATATTTCCCTTTAAACCAAAGATAACAGCCTACAATAAAAAAAACTAAACAAAAAGCAACAAAACTAGAAAATGCATTTCTAAATGCTGCAAAAGAGAAGCTGTTAATATAAATGAACAATATTAAACGTTGTTGGTACCTTAGTAATGTGCTTACTTCTGGGCTTCACTCCATCTGCAGCAATAACGCTCTGAAAGGAGAAATTACTGCTGTGAGTCTCAAGTGTCTTCAGTGTTACTGGTCTCAGTCATGAAGACTGTGGTGTCGGGAGATAACTTTCTCTTATTTGGCTTCCTAACTCCACGAGTCATGCCATCGCTATTAGCAGACACGCTACTGTCAGCAGCATCACAACTTCAGGCAGACCAGCAATGCAGATATCACCACTCACATTGGGTGAATAGACTTGTCTCTGCTACATACATCCACTCTGTTCTCAAATTTGCTTGGAGCTGCCAAAATGCAAAAAGCTGCAATATATTCCTCACACTTTCCTGACTACCTTGTTTTAAAAAGTTGTGACATTCAAGCGTGATTCTAGGTTGATCTCCAAGCTGAATTTTTTAAGAGGTTCAATTGCCACGCAATACTATTCCCGTATTCCAGTTTGTCCACAGGGTGCTTCAACCCTGGAAGGTTATCAACTGCCTGTTTTGCAGATAATTTCAGATCGTTTCTGTAAGAAACTGAATTAATATTTGCGGTAGATGAGGAACAATCATAAATGTTGTCAGAATGTACTTTCAAAGCAATCCAATTAACCTAGGATCAACCCCCTGGTACCTAAACACGGAACAGGCAGGCTTAACTTAAGGTAATATGTCAAATATTTATGCAGAAACCAAAAAAGTAAAAGTCAATATGCAAAACAGTAAAAAAAAAAACCAAAATAGAAAAATAAAGTAAAATGTATTAGACAAAATGACACTAAAATGACAAAATCCAATAAAGGAAATGAGATATGAACAGTAACGCTGTAAGAATCATAAGGTGCCAATGGATGAAGGGCCCGGGCATGGATTAGTCTCTCTGGAGCTGACTGCCAAGTCAGAGGAAACCACGGTCTGCAAGCACATAGTTCAGGAATTAGACGCAGTGGTCCAGGTTCAAATAGGCATGCTGGCCTTCAGGGGGATTTGCGGCAGGTTTGTGCGCAAAGTGCTTAGAGTATTGAGAACAAGCAGCAGACAATCAGCAGGGATATAGCAGACGGTCAAAGGCAGCAAGGCCCGGACGAGACTGAAAGGGAGTGACACCTCTGGCCCTCTACAATCTTGCAACAGCATAGTGGAGCTCAGCGGGAGGACAACCCGATGACAGCCACCCACTGGGGCTGAGGCCCCCACAACAAGGCAGGCTGGTCTGGTGATGTGGTAAGAGATATAGCAGCCATGTAATCAGCGAGAAGCAATAAGGATCAGAATCTAAAAGAGATGCTGACCAAGCTCCCGATGACCAGCAGCGGAGAAGGGAGGCTCTCCCCTAGACACAAATCAGCCAAGATGCGGACACCTTTGAAGCCCTAATTACCCACGCCTTTTTAGAGTCGCTATTCGGTGCATTACGAGGCGACTTGCAGATGCTGAAAAGTGAAATAGCGGGGGAGATGAAGGATATAACCGATGGAGGCCACACGTTCCCCAACAACACCAACGTCTTCCTTATGATAAGGCAGGACGTTGATGCCGTTGGGGAACGTGTGGCCTCCAACGAGGATCAGGAGCAATCCCAGGAAGAGGAGGTGGAGCATCTACAGCAAGAGATACTCCGGCTCAAGGCTCAACAGATCGATCTCCAGGCACACACAGAAGACCTGAAGAATCAGTCTTGGCGAAACAACATCCGCTTTAAGGGAGTTCCACCTAAAGAAGAAGGGCCAGACATCACACAATACCTGCAGGGTCTCTTCAGGAGCATACTGGGCGCCCCAACCGGATATTTTGGCTTACATTCCAGACTTTCAACTAAAAGAGTATATACTACGTGCTGCCAGGGACAAGCAACCACTTATCAGGACCTCTCCATAGCTTTGTACCAGGACCCGACTCTAATACCACTTCAAAAGAGTAGGGAGTTCCGAGTGGCAACCACGCTTCTTAGAAATCAAGGAATACCGTATTCTTTGGGTCACCCTTTCCGGCTGATTTTCATATGTCAGGGCAAACTCCTCCAGCTCAGAGCCATGCAGGACACTTGCCAGGTGCTGGGCATTGAGAATCCAATCCAGGAGGAGACTGAGGGCCCGCAGACGAAAAATCATCGGGAAAGATGGCATAAGGTCTATGGGGGGCGTAACACAGAGCGAGCGACGAGACCGGACCCCAAGACCATGGCACAAGAAAGACTAGCAGTGCTGGAGACATTGTCGAAGGAGACATTCCCCCATGATGACACCGTGAACGATTGAGGGACAGATAAGTGACAGTTGCAAGGCTGGGTGGCCGGAGAAGAAGTCTGCGGGGAGCGTAGAAACATGGGGAATGTAGAGACATGGGGAGCATAGAGACACTGGGAAGTGGCCACAGGCGTTCCCAACTATTTCAACTTCAAGGACATGCACACACGAATGGTGGGCCCTGGAAAATTTGACGTTAATGGGTTTCTAAGTTGGGGTTAGGGATGGGAGGGTGGAGAACTGGTATGCAGCTTAAAGTCGTTGAAGAAAGGATCAAAAGGCAATGGAGGCCAGGCAGACGTTGGGAGCTCAGGGGGAAGAGGCATCACAGGGACCCAAATACAGGCCAAAGCTGGTGCACTCACTATGGCACGCTATTTCCCAGCCCACACTGAAAATTCTCACTCTCAATGCGAGAGGTCTCAACAATCCCAATAAAAGGAGGTCCATCCTTTCCTACCTGGATAACATGGAGGCAGATGTGTGCCTGCTCCAGGAGACACAGCTCCTCTCCAAAGATTGGCATAGAATGAGGTCATGACTCTTTCCCCAGCAGTTCTTTCATCTACCCTGGAAAAGAAGGCGGGTGGCTATTTTAGTAACCAAACGGTTTAAGGGGACAGTGGGTTAAAAGGTGGCCGAAATCAAAGGAAGACTTTTAGCCCACGTATTCAAGATAGGTGGACATACCCTAGTGATAGGATCCACATACGCACCAAACACAGGGCAGGAGAAAGTCCTGAGGTCGGCTGTATCCGAGATACTGCACAGACATGAGCGTAGGACGATCATAGGAGGGGACCTAAACATGGTTATGGACGGAACCAAGGACCGGTCAGAAAATAGATACTCACAGGCTGGAGCGATTTCACAAGTACATAGAGAATGGCTCCAGTCTATGGGTTAGTGGATTTGTGTAGAGAGGTGCACCCTCACACATCACAATACTCGCATTACTCTCCTACACACAGGACATTGTGGAAAGTGCCATTTTTAAAAAAAGCTGACAGGCCACTGGGCCTACAGGGGTCACCAATTACTAGGGCGGTGATGGTTGTATGGGAGGAGGTGGCGACGAAAAAGGAGCTCACGACATTCCCCTCGCCAATGACGCCCTTACAGGAGTACAAGGACTTAAAGTCGAGGTTGGAGGTCGGGGCTTTCACAGCCTGGCAAGCTGTACAGTAGTGCCACCTGTTTGATGTAGACAGGATTATTCCCTTCCACACAACTACGACAGGACTATACACTTCCAGAGACGGAAAGGTTTCATTGCACGCAGTTTAGACACTGACTTCTACACCCCAACATCCACCCCAAAGTTAATAGGAAGTTAACAGACTTTGAAAAATGGTTGGTCACAAAGGTATCGGATAAAAAGTTGATTTCTGAAACTAAACCTAATGCTGCGCTTATCGGCACCTACACAGCCTAGCCCCGGTCAGAGACGCCGGATGGCGGAGCTTTGGCGGGGATCTCCCAAAGAAAGAATGGGGAGACATTAATTCTAAGGACAAGCACACTGTGCGAAACACAGCCAGCAAGGAAACAGCTTTCAAGATAGCTACTTACTGGACCTGACACCTGTGCGCCTAAACAAAGGAAACCCTGACCGCAGTCCCACATGCTGGCGGGGAGGATGGGACCTTGCTACACTTGTTGTGGGATTGCCCTGTACTGTCCGAATATTGGCCCAAAATCTTGGATGACATCGATGGGCAGTTCGAGACACGGATCGCAAGATTCATGTTCTCTGTTATATTAGGCTTACCCAACCCTCTAACATTCACCCTGAAGTCTCACAAAGGAAAACAGATAGGCTTAGCACTAGGGGCGGTGATTCAAAACATTTTAACACACTGGGGTACGCACACAACCCCCACCTATGTAGTATGTCTCCATAGGCTGTGGTACATTTTGGGTATGGAGCGCATTCATGCCTCCCTTTCAGGCTCTATATCCGGATTTAAAGAGGTTTGGAGGCCCCTTCTGTCTCTGTTGTCCACCGAATTCAATGAAATTACCTGCCTGAAATACCTCTGCCTCCCTCGCCTGACAGTAACGGATGATTCTCCCGAGGGAACTTGAACGCTAACCGGGTGTACTTGCTTTCACGTCAATATATCAAAGACGTAAGAACTATGCATACCAGTTGGGGGGAAGGGAGGGGGGGTTATCGCTTAATGTTCTGGGGGAAAGTTCCACCTCCAAGGGTTATGTTCACGACTACGGAGTGTTTCACAAACTCGGGGTGCAATATGCTGATTGTACGTCACAGCAGTGCTAGCTGTATTTGAAATATACAAACATTATAATGTTAACTATGCATTACGATGTAGAACTGCAACTGTGTGTTTACTGAACATTCTAATAACAATAAAATAAAGAGTTCAAACTAAAAGTTATTTTTCATAAATATTAATTAAAAATCCAACTTCACCATTGGATTGAATTTTAATGGCTGTTAAAAATAGTTGTTTAATTATTTTTTTAGCAACTTATAGACAAGGAAAATAATCAATTTAGGACTATACCAATTTGACCATGTTTAAAGGGGGAATACAGACACTTTACCACTGGTCGGCAGGGTTAAATTGCACAGAGATTTAAAGCAAGTAAAAATATAGCATTACAGCAAAAGATGAAAAATCCAGAAAACGCTAATTTCCTACAGTCTCCTTTTTATAGGAGGTTTATCTTTACTTTTTGGGTCCAGGGTTCTGTGTGCCCGTTCAATGATGAAAAAGCTTGACATCCGTTTTGGGCGCAGATGGTTTAGCATGAGTTCCCCCAGAAAGAGCTCCATACTGGGTCCCTCCGTCCCTCCTGGAACACCCACCACTCGAAAGTTGTTTGGGCGCACTTGCCCTTCATGCTTCTCCAGTTTTGCTGCTAACACGTCCTGTTGACGCTTGAGTTGTTGCATTGTTCCTCAAGACTCTGCGTAACTTTCTGCAACTGTGTGATATTTCCTTCTGCATTTGTTACTTATTCGGATATTTAAGAGATTTACTTCCACTGTGACAGTGTCTATATTAGGCTCGAGTGATCTTTTTAGGTCCGCAAATGCTGCCATGATGGCTGTTAGTGATGGTTCTGCTGCCACCATTTCTGCCATCTGGGCTCCCACGTCTGCTGATTTTGCGGCAGTGTATTTATCCATTTTATTTCTTTGGGTTGTCAGAGGGCCTTTTGGCTTCACCATTTCCTTTGTAGTTGCCACTACACGGATGTCGGAGGCCAGCATGCAATATGTCGAAATACACTCCTCCACGCTGCTTTCACCGGTCCAGGGTGTCTACCTCCTTCCTTTTCGGTCAACCCCCAATCCACCACTCATCACCCTCACCTTGCCCGATTTCATGATCCCGCCGTCCACTCTCCTTCCTCTTCATTTTTCTCATGATGCTGGTAACCAATCATAGTGCTCGCCCTTGCAGGAGTCTGACTCCCGTGGGAGTGAGATAGCCCAAGGAAAAGTTTGTTGGCCCAATCAGAAAACTTCATTTTTAAATTGCTGCTCCCAACAGTCCATATATACTATTATTTTTCAACCATAATTTCACAAAAACTACTGAACAGATTTATACCAAATCATAAAAAGCACAATTTGTGGACCATGGTCTAGCTTCCTGCCGAACTTGAGGGAATTCCATTCAGCAGTTTATATAGATGTCTATGAAAAAAGCATGGGGATTTTGCATTTTGGGACCCCCAGTTTTTTCTCAGCCATCGCCTGATGAATCATCCCCCAACTTTCTATGCAAAAACTAGTCAAAAAGGAGGACCTTTTTGGAAAGTTTAGTGGAGATTCATAAAACGGTCCCAAAGTTATTGGCAAGACAAAAAATGCTTTTCCTAAGGAAGAGCAGAAGTAACTAAATGAACCTTGTGGAATTACTGAAAACAAGCTATGACATAGCCAATAGGTCTCGCTTGTTGGACCTTATAGGTATTTAGCCATGCAGCACATTATCCTGGGTGCTACACCATCTACTGTTACTTCATGTGCCAAAAACTTCCTGTTGGACACTAGCATAAGAGTCTAGCAAACAAAAAAAATTGAAATTGTAAATCTGTTTTTCTTTTTTTATTGTTTTTGTACAAAGCATACATACAATCTTACAAAAACAATAGAGTGCAGGCATAAATACAGATTCATGTTGTACAGTACAGCATTTCACATCAATTCACAGTGTGGTCGATTGGTGTAGAACAGTTCAGTCGTTTGATAATGTAGTTACACAATGATAAGTTTGAAGGTAATCAGATAGAGGTACCCACACGTTTCTGGGCCTGGAGCAAGAAGGTAGTTCCTCCTCATAAGACTGTAAGGTGTCCCTACAGTATGCCATGCCTCGAAGCCACTGTTCAACGGTAGGATAACTTTTGCCCCCCCATGCAAGGATACCCTCCTTTTAGCTAAAAGCAATGCAATTACACAAACTTTCCGTTTAAGGGATCTCAGACTTGTTACTAATCCAAGGAGACAAACCCGGACTGTACATTCTATGCATGTTTTTAGCATCGTACTAAGCAGGTTCATGACATTTTCCCAGTATACTCCAATATCAGGGCATTGCCACGCTAGGTAGAGAAGGTCTGCATTGTTAATACCACAGCGTTGGCAGTATGCATTTGTGTAACTTTAGCGGGGTATAGTATGTTTGATGTAAATATTTATAATGTATAACTCTTAAGTTAGCATTCGGAGTGAGCATGTCTGTTAGGGAGCAGCATGTATGCCATTCCTCCTCAGTAAGGTGTACGTCCAGGTGTGTATTCCACCTGTCAAGTGCTTTAGATGCCTTTCCGCCAGTATCCGCCTGAAGCAAGGCGTACAATTTCTTAACAAGGTGCACATTATGCGGAACGTAGGGTATAATCGTTTGGGAGCTCACTGTAGCCTATATATGTGAATCTAAAAAGCATTGTGGGGTTGCTTATATAGTCAAGTTTATCAAGGTCTATGAGGACCAAATCGTCGAATAGATCTTCCATCTTGTCTATTTCCACTTTATGAATTTGTTCCATTTCCACCTTGTCTTGGGTGACAGATAACTCTGGATGGTGTTGCAGTGGTAGTGCTGGTGCATATAGCGGCAATCTATTCGCTAATTTTGAGGAAATATGAATTTTTATGATTGATTGTGTCCCCTATCGTAGACCCCACCGGCTCCATGTACGTGCTTCAAGTACATGTATGTTCCCTCCACTTCCAGCTATGAAGACGCAAATACATTTGCGTCCAACGTTAACATGTCCTCTTTCAGATCCACCATGAATGGGTCAGATATTCCGTTCCTAAGTGTGCCTTGCCAACGTCTTTACATGGTGCACTTTCATGTATTTCTAGCTCTGGCGAGTTAGGCCCTGATTTCTGCCATCGAGCTCTTTCTGCCTTCTGTCTCTGAAAGCTGCAGTTTGCCGCTTCCTGACCCTTGACTTACTCCCTGCGCAGCTAGCGGTGCCTGGCTCAGCCTGCTCGCCTGCCAAGACTGTATTCAACCTTCAAGTTATCTGCTCCGCTCCTCGAAAATACATTCCTGTCTGGTAGTTTAGGAAAACATCCTTCCCAGCTGCAGAGCAAAGGGCCCGGCCTCACTGTCTCCATGCAAGTAATTCATAGCTCATGTTACCATGGTAGGCCCATGGCCTCCTCGCATCTCATGTAGACACGTAGACGCATATGCACGCACTAGCAGTCAGTATAGAATAGCCTCTGCCCGAGAGACCTTTCCTTCTAGATAATACAGTTCTTTAAACACAAGATATTAGATACGATTTGGGATTAGGTTGTTCTGACACCACAGACTTCTGTCTCCTCATGTAGAGCTAAATGTCAAGTCCCCTTCACCCTCCAGTTACACGTCATGTTGCTGCGCGCGCATCCCTGCCACATATTTCTGCTGACACTGCAGGATTCTTCTATGGATCCACCCATCTGTGATACGTTTTATGTGACGTTGTCTAGCACACACCTCCGTGTACGCCCTCATGCACGCCTTCTGTTACGCACATGTTTCTTATCTCGTTTCTCTCAGCTGTTACGCCTTCTGCATCTGTCATTAATGTAATGCATTGACTATATATATGATATCCTGTCAATAAAGTATTGTGATTCCCTTCCTGAACCTTCGTGGTGATGGAATATAATCCAAGGTTCGAACCAATTCCTTTTTAAGGAATAAAACCCCTTTTAAACTCAAATGCCCCGGATTCTGCCTCTTATTTTTGACTGAGTTATTCTTATTGAACTTTACCGCATAAATTAAGTATAGGTAATTTAAATTTACCACATAATTGGCGCCCGAACAGGGACCCCTTCCCCACCTTATGCGCCGGCGGTGCGTTGCAGGCCCGGTCCCCTGCCACAGCCGGACGGACAACTACGCGTACCCGCAGGATTTCCTGTATCTCCCTCAGGCCAACGGAGGTGACTGAGGCTGCGATCGACACCCAGACGAGGCGGTGAGGAGTGCGGAGGATCCCGACCAGAGCCTAGCTGAGAGAGCAAAGTCCGAGGTATTCAGAGGCCCACCTGGTTCCGAAGTCCCGAAGTATCTACGTCACGAGTCGAGTCGAGTCGAGTCCGGTCCAGTCCAGTCCAGAGTTTCCGAGGCCTTCCGTTTCCGTGCTTCCCGGTGAGTACCGTTGCTGGGGACGCATCTAGACGAGCACATTAATTTGTGCCGGTCAAGACGGGTTTGGGTACACAGACCCGGTCTGCACTGTTTTAGCGGTGTATCTGTACTGTTTAGCAGTATATCCGGTCTGCACTGTTTTAGCGGTGTATCTGTACTGTTTAGCAGTATATCCAGTATTATGCAGTTAGCTATTTTTATTCTAATTATTGTTGTTCGTTTTAAAATGTTTTAATGTGGTTTTAAATGTCGTGGTATGATTGATTGTTCGATCTTCATTACTGTGTTTATTGTCTTAATTGATTTCAAGTCCAAGTAAGTATCAAGTATCAAGCAGCAAGGCTGAAAAATGCCGCTGTTCTCCAAATTAAGACAGATAAAAACTAGAAAAGGGATACTCGAGGAAGCTGTTCCTATTCCACCTAGGGACACTCCAGGGTACTTTATGTACCACAAACATGGCCTAGATGCCGTATTATATATCGATTTGTGGGTGGATTACAGCAAGGATTTAGCAGAGAATCAGAGATGGCCCGCTGCTGGGACATGGGATGCTGATTGCATCATGAGAGTAGAAGAAGCATTATGGAAAAAGAAAGCCAGACAGTCACAGAAAGATGCCATTGAATTATGGCGTAAGGAATCGCATAGACGCACAGAGAAAGCGCTCAGAAAAGAAGAGAAAAGTAGGGAGGATTCAGACAAGGCCAGAGAAAACGTATTAGTTGAGGAAGGTATACGAGTAAAAGCAGAACAAGTAGACAGACAACGAAACACTCTTATGAATGGTATGTATCCTCTTCTGGCCGAGGGTTTACCTAAGGCCACCCCGGAAGTACCAAAAGATCTGCCACCTCCATTGCTTCCGACTAAATTGCATCACAAGACCGCAAAGGACATTTTCCTTTCTTCCTATTTAGACGATGTAGCCCCCGAATATGTTAATGTTCCGCCGCCACGCACACCACCTGCTGACGGCGCTCGACCCCGAGATAATCTGCCCCCACCTCTGCAACAACATACTCCTCCTCCCGTTCCACACCTTCCGCCCGTTCCTCCACTACTTCCTGCACCTATTCTCCCTACCTTACACCCAACAAATCCTTTTGGACCTGGCACCTCAGGAGGTGCCACAGGAGGTTTTCAGACCCCGCCACCAACACATCGATTGACTTATAGGGATTTAGCGCAACAACGTACACCTCAATCAGCGAATTACGACATACTCAATGAGCCTCTTACAGACTGTAGATATGATCCAGTACCCGGTAAAGACGACAGAATGATGCTAGCATCAGTACGACTAAGACGAGTTGCAAACTATTTAATGATACTACCAGAGATGATTGATCATCTAGACAGAATATACCACTTTGTCCAAACAGGGGAAGGTCCTGAAAGTATTGGCAACGCTATGGCATACCAGAAAGTTGACACTCAAAAGATGATACTACGCTTTTTCATAAACTGCTTGATTAGAAACCAAGATAGGCCTGGTGTAGACCAGGAAGAAATGAAAGCACTTAACAAATGGGGTCAGAATATAGCAGACGGAAAACATGATAAACAGAGTAGTATAGAGAATATGTACCGAAGGATCCGAAAAGCAGTAGAACAAATACATGAAAGAAGACAGCCTGAAAGAGAAGTAGATTCAGACAAGATTGAATCCTCGGAGGAGGAGGAAACACCAGAAACGACAACAGGAACATTGCAGTTACCAGCTAGAGAAATGATAGCTTATGTAGGTAAGGGAAGACCCTTTAATAATTCAATACGTCCGGTACGTCCAGAAAGTAAGAGACTTTTTCAAGCTGCCATGTCAAACCCAAAGACCCCTGAACATTTATTTCAGGCTACTGATAAAATACTTCGAGAACGAATGGGGTACCATCTACTCGATTCTATGGATGAACAAGAATTAGCCAGGTCAGCAGTACAATGGGCTGACAGTTCTGATAAATATAGTGATGACGCGCTAGCGCAAACTTTTTGAATCTTTCACCAGACGAACAGCGTTTAGCTGGTATGTACATGATACAACACCTCCTTATATTATATAAAAGCCAACACTCTGATCCAGGTCCCCTACCTGATATATTAATAGAACTACTCATGAAGAAATGGAGAGGCCTAGGTACCGATTTAATTAAAATAATTCTAGAACATCGGCACAGATATAGTGCCTTCCTGTGTCCACAGTTTGATCCAGCTCCCTCCATGGAAAGAAAAATGTATTACATAGACAGACAGAATCCCTTGCGAGAAGTGCACCCAGTCAGGAATGATGATAATACTTTTAGACGCGTGTTTGTGTACACGCCCATAACTAAAATAGAACTATTGGAAATGAAGAAATTAGTGCCCAGCCATGACAAAGATCCAGCAGGTTTTCACCGTGAAATAAAAGACATGTTACTCATGGGTGATTATACCTATCCTGACATTATGAAAATATTAAAAGTATTATTGCCTGCTGGTATTTACGAGAAACTGAAAGAAAAAGAATGGGAGGTGGGAGAGCAAAAGATTGTTTGGGCTGAATTAGAGAACGAGGAAAACACTCGAACCCCAGGCCTCGGGCTCGGGGATAAAACTAAAGCATTACCAGGATTGTTAGTACAAGTATTGCCACGATTATTATCAACTAAAAAGGAAGACTGGGGTGCAATCTCAGCCTGTAAACAGAAACCCGATGAAGACACTAGTGATTTTTATTCCCGATTTGAGAAATGTTTTGGTATTAATAGTGGCCTGAAAGCAAGTAGCGAGTCATATCCACATCTTTTTGTAACGAAATTAGTCGAGAATTCTCTGCCTCAAGTTAAGAATCGTGTTTTGAAAGTCGAGAGCACATGGCAAGCTAATACGCCTTCACAAATGTTACAAATGTTGCAGTACCACCAGAATAGAATTAGAGAAGAACAAGAACACGAACAAAGACGTATGAAAGACACGAAAATGAAAATGCTAGTTGCTCAGTCAGTTCCAGCTGACGGTCATAAAAAGGGTATGACACAGTCAAGTAATTCGGCAGCTCCTGTTAAAGGGACATGCAACTATTGTAAACAGCCAGGTCATTATATAAACGATTGTGCAGTTCTGAAACACAATATCTCTGCGGGTAAAACCAAAGAGAGACCGCGTCCACCTAGACAAGATCAAATACAACAACAAGTACCCCAGAATATCCAGCCTATGCAAGCCTCACAACAGTCAGTACAGACCGTAGCAGTGCCACAGCCACAGCCCATTGCCGCAACACAAAACACGACACAACAGATGTACCAGTATGCACAAAATGATTATCCTGATTATCAACGTTACACATGAAACAGCCTAGAGAGGGAGGTTGGCTTGCCTCTTATTGAGGTTCCTGTAGATCAAGAGGGTCCTTATGTACATAGTCAAGTATTAGGGAAAGACAGAAAGTTTTTAATTGATACAGGGCCAAGCAGAACAACTATAAGTCGCGACGAGGTTCCAGGGGCACCCCTCTCAGGCTCACAGAATGTTTCCCTTGGATTTTCAGGAAAGCCTATTATTAACGAAGTATCACAACCCCTTCCTCTTGCAGTTGGTCCATTGACACGTACTACAGATTTATTGCTAACGAAATCATGCCCAGAAAACTTGTTAGGTTTAAAGACACTGAAAGCTCTAGGAGCTGTAATATGCTGTTCTCCGGAAGGAGTACGACTATTTTTGCGCGACTTTAAGGGTCACTATGTATTGAGAGATATGGATCACCGGTTACAGAATGTTCCTGCACATTTATGGGCACAAGGCCCCACTGATGTAGGTTGTATGCACATTACACCATATCGAGTCACACTCAAGCCAGGAGTGGTATTACCACGAATTCGACAATACAAGTTACCCCCAGATGCTGTAGTGGCTTTACTGCAAATCATTGACGAGCTCATTGCACAAGGAGTGGTTGTGGAAACCGACTCCAATGTATGTAATTCCCCCATCATTCCAATTCTTAAACGTACTGATCCAAAAGCACCCCCAGTTTATCGATTAGTTATTGATTTGCGCGAATTGAATAAATGAATTGTACCACAGTACCCCGTGGTCCCAGATATCTCTTCATTATTGACAGCTATTGATTCAGAAGCAGCGTTCTTTACTGTAATTGACCTCAAGAACGCCTTCTTTAGCGTCCCAATCGACTCGGAAAGCCAATACCTTTTCGGATTCTGTTTAAATGGACGAAGCTTCAAATTTGCACGCGCACCTCAAGGATTCACAGAAAGCCCCAGCATCTATAGCCAAGCACTGAAAAGACAACTTGACAGTATTCACATGCCCGAAAACACTGCCCTACTTCAGTATGTCGATGATCTATTGATCACCGCCCGAAGCGAACCTGAATGTGAACGAGCATCACTGACGGTTTTGCATTTTCTGGCCGACAAGGGGCACAAGGTGTCCCCTTCGAAGCTGCAATTCTGTGTTCAGCAAGTTGTTTACCTTGGGCACTTGCTGTCCAAAGGGGGGAGACAGCTCACACCTGATCGCATCCAGTTAATTGTAAACATGTCACCGCCCAAGACACAAAAGGAGGTGCGGGCCTTCATAGGCCTCACTTCGTACTCCAAACAATGGATTCCCCAATACGCATTTCTAGCAAAGCCACTCATACAGTTGACAACCCAGGAGGCAGCGTCTTCGACTGTCCTCCCTTGGACTCAGGAACATACACAAGCTTTTGAAGACTTAAAGAAAGCCTTATGTCAAGCACCTGTTTTAGCAACACCATGTTATAGCAAGCCTTTTACACTTTTTGTCACAGAACGCGAAGGTACTGCCTTATCAGTACTTACTCTGGAACAAGCAGGTTCACACAAACCGTGTGCTTACTTTTCTAGTACATTGGATCCAGTAGCCCAGGTTCTGCCTGCGTGCTTGAAATCAGTAGCAGCGACAGCTCTAGCAATCAGACAAAGCGATTCCATAGTGTTAGGACATCAATTGACAGTGCAAGTTCCACACTCCGTGGAAGTTCTCTTAAACCGAACACAGACCCAGCACTTGACTATAGCGCGACTGACAGGTTATGAATTGACATTGTTTCAGCCACACATAGAAATCAGACGCTGTAACACATTGAATCCTGCTACACTTTTGCCATTAAATGGAACAGACCCATTGGCACATGATTGTATTGAAGTCATTACTATTACGACGAAACCCAGACAAGACTTGACAGACACTCCATTACCAGACCCAGACCTGACACTTTATGTGGATGGTTCATGCATGAGAACAAGTACAGGAGAGTTAGTGGCCGCCTACGCAGTCACGACAGACACTGAAGTCATAGAAACAAGTTGTATTGACACCCTGTCAGCTCAAGCAGCAGAGCTCATCGCTCTGACACAAGCCTGTATTCAAGCCAAGAACAAGAGAGTTAACATATACACAGATTCCCGTTATGCATTCGGAGTTGTACACGACTTCGGTGTATTATGGCGAGAAAGAGGTTATTTGACTTCTCACGGTGCCAATATTCAACACGGACCCCTCATTCAAGCTCTGTTAGATGCAATACATCTACCTACTGCTATATCCATCATGAAGTGCAAGGCATATACAAAAGTCACCGATATCATTTCCCAGGGTAACGACCTGGCAGACCGAACAGCCAAGCATACAGCTCAGAATCAGACTCACGCAACTGACTTGACAAAGACAATAGTCCAGACACAGACACATTGCATGACAGTTAGGGATCCCGCCCTAGATGTAATTGACATACAGACACATGCTACACCAGACGAAATCAAGAAATGGACTGAACTAGGAGGGATCCAGACAGATCAGGGATGGATGACGAAGGGAAAATCTACATGGTTTCTCCCCGACTCTATGGTTCAAGTTATCATTAACACGGTACACAGTCCTGCACATTTAGGAGAAAAAGCCATGTTAGACAGTATTCAAAATATCTGGTTCAATAAACACTTACGAGCAGCAGCCAAACAAAAAGTGCGTACTTGCATGATTTGTTGTCAGTTCAACCCAGGTAAAAGCATTCCTATAGAGCAAGGTGGATTTCATCCTCCTGATCACCCTTTTGAAGTCCTCCAGATGGATTATATCCAGATGGAACGTTGTCGAGGATTCAAATATGTCCTCGTAGTTGTATGTGCACTTTCCCGATGGACAGAAGCATATCCAGTCCCAGATTACACTGCTCCGACCACTGCCAAGCAGCTGGTTCGTGAATTTTTCCCACGGTATGGTTTGCCCCGTATCGTATACTCAGATAACGGTCAGCCATTCTCGTCCGAGCTTGTAAAACAGGTTACACTCCTGTTAGGCTATCAGTGGAAATTCCACTGTGTCCGACATCCCGAGGCAGCAGGTCTCGTGGAGCGTCATAATCAGACTTTGAAAATTCGACTTGCTAAAATCTGCAGAGAGAAAGGAGTCGACTGGATAGTAGCTTTGCCAGTCGCGCTCTTCTACATGAGAATGATAGCACATTCTCGAACAGGGCTATCCCCGTACGAGGTGGTCTTCGGTAGGCCACCAAATATGTGGGGGACGCCTTTGCCTCGAAAAATTACAGATGTTGATTGTAATATGCTGACAGATTATCTTGCCTCCTTGATGTCTGCACTACAATCTTGTCGTTCACAGGTAGCTGCAGCCTTTCCCAACAACACCGAGGTGAAGCCCCATGAAGTGGTTCCAGGCGATTACGTATTCATCAGGAATTTCGACAGGAGAAGTCCGCTAGAGCCCCGTTGGCAGACGCCAAAATTAGTACTTTTGACAACAAGGACAGCAGTGAAAGTCGAGGGCCGCAAGGGCTGGCTTCACTCGAGTCATATAAAGAAATTTCACGGACTGCCTTCAGACTTGAACTCTCAGCCCTGCCCTCCTCCACAGACTGACTCAAAACTCCCCCTGGTCGAGAAAACTGCTTCCCAAGAGTATAAACTGAAACTAAGGTCTAGCAAGTCAGACAGTTTAATTGTTTAAGTCCTCCCCTAGGTGAATCGGTTAAATTAGTCTCTGACATGTATCCCCTAGACCGAAATAGAGAGAGAGATAGACAGAAACAGCTCAAGAAACGTGAATATTGTAAATCACTTCGTAGTCACTGCATAGTGACATTACTGATTATGTTTTTTCTAAGTCTTCTGATTATTGCTGCAAGTATATTGTTACACATCTACTACCCTATTTTCAAGCGTGCACATTCTGCTTTCAATGTCACTGCCGAGCATTCATTCAGTGAACTGCCCCCGCATGAATTGTCCTACAGACTTGCGCTGCGCAACAACACATTCATTAGTATGTTACATCACTCTCATCAGACCAGCAACGCTACAAATTGTTGGATATGTGGCCGACTCCCTCCCTATCAGAAATACAAGGGAGTTCTGCCCCTCTTCCCGTACCCGTTTACACACAATGGTTCCTGTGGCGCATGGTTTAGATTAATGAACTCTCTAGATTCCAATTCCGTAGTTTACCAGGGCAACTGGGTATGGGGAAACCTAAACACAGTTCTGCATAGAGTATGTTACCCTGACAAGGAGGGTCTGCCAAAAAGGACAGGGACTGATCTAGAAAATGAAGTATATGGATTAGGTAACTTTACACTTAACCTCATGATTCTGAACGTTGAATCCGAAGCTGCACCAGTCTTGCCCGCCATGTCCGTACTACCAGTCAAAGGAGAATTATGTATCAGAAAGAATGGTTCAGTACACCTGGGTCATAGTAAATGTACTACTGTGATCGAATTCAGTGATAAGGGCAAGTCTACGTTTAAAGCATCACGTCATTCTTACTTCATTTGTGGTCATACCGCATATATACACTTACCCCTAGATTGGGATGGCACCTGTTACATTGCATTCCTTCTGCCACCTGTTTTCCTAGCCCCTCCTGATTATCATAGGAATACCCATCTAGTACACAATAGACCCCAGAGAGATCTCCCGATTGTCGACTACACTGAAACGGCATGGGAGCAATACACAGACTTCAATAAAGGTTTCTTTCCCTATTTAGGTGCTGTCTTTAATAGTAAACTGATACGCAAGTTAACCAGAACCCTCGAAGCTGTAGTGAATGAAACTACTTCTGCCCTAGGCAACTTAACAGAGGAGCAGTCTGCGATGCGGATTATTGTTCTTCAAAATCGTCTCGTCCTTGACGTCATACTGGCCGATAGGGGCGGAGCCTGTAGAGTCATCAGATCGAGCTGCTGTGTTTTCATTCCAGAAAACGCGCCATCAGTATATAGAGCCATCACTCGTCTTCACAAGATTGCAAGTTTGATACACCAGAATCCAGGCACCTGGACTTGGTCCGGTTGGTTCTGGACCACGTTGACAGCCTGGGGATGGAAGGTCCTATCCTTCCTAGGTATTGCCCTTCTCATAGTATTCAGTTGCTGCCTATGTCTGCAATGTGGGCCAGCGATTTGCGGCTTGTGCGCCACATCATGTATTCCCCATTCGAGTTCTCATTCAAAACGCCATAAGAAGAAAGAAGAGCAAATGATGTTACGTGAACAGATTGATAGATTTATGAGGATCGATATATCATGAAGGGTCCGTAGGGGACAAGGAGGGAATGAGGAAATATGAATTTTTATGATCGATTGTGTCCCCTATCGTAGACCCCACCGGCTCCATGTACGCGCTTCAAGTACATGTATGTTCCCTCCACTTCCAGCTATGAAGACGCAAATACATTTGCGTCCAACGTTAACATGTCCTCTTTCAGATCCACCATGAATGGGTCAGATATTCCGTTCCTAAGTGTGCCTTGCCAACGTCTTTACATGGTGCACTTTCATGTATTTCTAGCTCTGGCGAGTTAGGCCCTGATTTCTGCCATCGAGCTCTTTCTGCCTTCTGTCTCTGAAAGCTGCAGTTTGCCGCTTCCTGACCCTTGACTTACTCCCTGCGCAGCTAGCGGTGCCTGGCTCAGCCTGCTCGCCTGCCAAGACTGTATTCAACCTTCAAGTTATCTGCTCCGCTCCTCGAAAATACATTCCTGTCTGGTAGTTTAGGAAAACATCCTTCCCAGCTGCAGAGCAAAGGGCCCGGCCTCACTGTCTCCATGCAAGTAATTCATAGCTCATGTTACCATGGTAGGCCCATGGCCTCCTCGCATCTCATGTAGACACGTAGACGCATATGCACGCACTAGCAGTCAGTATAGAATAGCCTCTGCCCGAGAGACCTTTCCTTCTAGATAATACAGTTCTTTAAACACAAGATATTAGATACGATTTGGGATTAGGTTGTTCTGACACCCCAGACTTCTGTCTCCTCATGTAGGGCTAAATGTCAAGTCCCCTTCACCCTCCAGTTACACGTCAATTACACGTCATGTTGCTGCGCGCGCATCCCTGCCACATATTTCTGCTGACACTGCAGGATTCTTCTATGGATCCACCCATCTGTGATACGTTTTATGTGACGTTGTCTAGCACACACCTCCGTGTACGCCCTCATGCACGCCTTCTGTTACGCACATGTTTCTTATCTCGTTTCTCTCAGCTGTTACGCCTTCTGCATCTGTCATTAATGTAATGCATTGACTATATATATGATATCCTGTCAATAAAGTATTGTGATTCCCTTCCTGAACCTTCGTGGTGATGGAATATAATTCAAGGTTCGAACCAATTCCTTTTTAAGGAATAAAACCCCTTTTAAACTCAAATGCCCCGGATTCTGCCTCTTATTTTTGACTGAGTTATTCTTATTGAACTTTACAGCATAAATTAAGTATAGGTAATTTAAATTTACCACAATTTGCCCATCTTCTGCCAGGCCAGATTGGTGGTGCGGATTGTGTTTATCTCGTGTTTGCCCAGGTGTGCGTAGGTGGGGTAGAATATTACGTAGTGGTATGGGGTATGCGACACCATCCTCAACTGCCGTGTGTGGTAGATACCTAATTGGATGGTACCAGTAGTGCGCATAGTGTGCATGTGCGCACAGGTAGTATAGTAAAAATTCAGGAACTTTGATGCTGCCCTCTGAGTAGGGCAGAGTTAGTGTAGAGAGGTCGATATGCGCTGGTTTACCAGCCCATATGAGTCGGGTAATCATGGATGACAAACTACGAAATACAGACGATGGCGGTGTGATGGGAATGTTGTTGAAGAGGTAAAGAAGTTTAGGCAGTATAACCATCTTAACAACAGCCATGCGGTCTGCTAGTGATAGGGGCAGTGTAATCCACCTCTCTACTTTATCCTCTAGCTTACTAATAACCGCACCATAGTTTTCACACACAACCACCGCAAGGTGCCGGTGATGCCAGATCCCCAAATATTTAATGGAATCTGTCTGCCATTCCAATGGGAATCCCGTCGGACAGGACCTTGTAGCGTCAGTTAAAGGTAGCATTGTTGATTTACTCCAATTTATCTGGAGTCCTGAATATTCTCCGAATTTAATATATTCCCTAATTAGCGGGGATAGGTTAAATGCGGGATCTCGGACATATAATACCATATCATCAGCATATAGTGAAATATTCAAGGGGTGTTGCGGAAATTGCAAGGCTGTGGTCTTGTGTCATTGCCTTATTTTCCACGCCAGGGGTTCCAATGTTATGGCAAATAGAAGCTGGGATAATGGGCATCCCTGTCGAGTGCCCCGTGTAATGCTTAACGTGTCCGACACATATTGATTGACCCGTATCCTAGCTACCGGTCTTGTGTATAGTATTTTAATCCATTGTAGAAAAATGGGGGGTAATCCCATTTTTTGTAATACTGTAAATAGCTAAGTCCATTCAATTGAATCAAACGCTTTTGCACCATCTAATAAGACTGCAGCGGCTTGTAAGTCGGGGTTAAGCTGGTGTGATAAGGCAAACAGGGTGCAAATGTTATGGGCAGTGGATCGGTGGGGTATGAATCCAGATTGGTCTGGGAAGACGATGTTAGGCATCAGGGGCTGGAGTCTGGTAGCAATCAATTTAGCTAACATTTTAGTGTCCGTGCTAATCAGTGATAATGGCCTGTAGGAATCGTAATGGTATGGGTCCTTATCCGGCTTTAACAGAGAAATGATCACAGCTTCTCTTAAGGTAGGGGGCAGTATTGGTTTCTCATGTGCATCGCCATACATCTCAACCATATGTGGGGCTATTAAATCAACATATGCCTTGTAAAATCCGTTGGTGAAGCCATCTGGGCCCGGAGCTTTGCCATTAGGTAGTGTTTTTATCACTGCCGTTATCTTTTCTACTGTAACTGCTTGTGAAAGGTATTCCCGTTGGGAATCTGAAAGCCAGGCTATGACCACATCGTCAAGGTATCGTAATATGTCCGGTGATGTAGTTACGTTACGTGAAGTATAGAGGTCTCTGTAAGTGTCCATGTAGGTTTGTAAAATACACGCTGTGTCATAGTGTGTATTATCTAGACGATCTACAATTTAATCACAGTATGTGTGGTACCCCCTGTGCAAATTTTATGGGCTAATGTTGTTCCCGGTCTACCCCCTTCTCCATAAGATCAAGCCATGCCACGTTTAGCGACGTATCTAAGTTCTTGTTCAGCAAACTCTTGGTACTCAAGAGATTACGGTAAGAATCTCTCCCAGTATGGCCATGACTTGGGTAGTGTCAAATCGTTGTTCTAGGTCTTTAAGTTTTGTTTACCGCTTAGTGACTTGTCGACGTGTATCTTTAAGTATGCCTGCAGTCGTGAAATTGTAAATATTAACAAGCATTTGCAATGCAATAGGTCTCACATTTGCACGAGTTTAAGATATAGGCATTGTAAATGACAATGCCTTTCATTTATGTTTTCAAAACCAATATGTAAATAAAAGGCATTGTCATTTACAATGCCAAATGGCTCAAATTCTCACAAATGCGAGACCTATTGTATTGGAAACGCTTGTTTTAATTGGCTGGGGGCAGTGGAAGATTATATGGGGCAGAGGGGGGAGAGGGAAGAGTTAAGTTTAAAAGGTAAATGGAGCGGGTCGGTTTAAATGAAAAGGACTGTAGGAATCCTCCCCGATAAATTAAAAATCAAAACGTACTCTCTGCATTTTAAATAACAAGCATTTGCAACACACGGACAACGGGAGAGACGACGTGAGAGAAAAGCAAATGGGCAGCCTGTGAAGATTTATGCCCCGATGAGGGAGATAAGCTATGCATGGCGTCAGGATGTTTTGAGGGCCGGAAGGGAGGGGCCCCAGAAGGGAGACTCCCAATTCGAGGCGCAGTATGTGAATGTGCTTGTCCTGTGCTGGCTGGTGCTCAGGGAACAAAAGAGAGGAAGGGGTTAAGGATGGCGGTATGGTAGGAGGGTGACTGAGGGAATCTGAGATAATCCACCCCTAAACAAAGCGGATGCATTTGGAGAGGCAATGTGACATGCAGACACCTCGAGTATTAAAAGCACAGAGTAAGAGCTTAAATGGGTGGCAACAGGTTTTAATAACTTAAATAGCGTCTACTTAACAGAGATGACAGCACCTTGTAGTGTAGTTCATATTTCCCTCGTAGGCTCCCCACATTGGAATAGTATACACTATAGTTTTAGCATAGGACTGAGGTCAGTATGCCTCTATCGAGTACATTAAACTTAATTACTTGTAGTGCCAGCTAACTCAGAGATCACTAGAAACTTCTTGAATGAAGAGAAGGGATTAGTTTCTGACAACCGCATAAACATGACAAATTTGTTTCCCTTAGAATCTAAATAGTTCTCAGAATCGTGGAAATAATAGATAACAATTTTACTCAGTGAATCGTGCAAGCTCCATTTCTTCAGAGTTACACAGAAATAGATAGACGGGTGTTTCAATAAAAGAATCTATTGAACAGTCTTATTTCTCGTGCAAGAGATATGATCTGTTACAATCGTAAGACGGTATGCTAAATATAATACGTACAGCATGAGCAGTAAGAAGAAATAATACTGCAATAACATTGTTTTTTAGCTATGACATATATTCCTATACACATACATAAATAACACAGGTTAAAATGCTTGTCTCGTGCTTCTAAATAGTTCCACCCCATTGTACCTAACCTAAGTGTAGTACGAGGTAAGAAGTAGGTGCTGTTTTATATAGTATAGCTAGCTATAGTTTTGTATTGCTAAGAGTCCCTCTAGGATCCAGTATGCTCCATACCTTAGAATGAGAGAGGTTGAAATCTCTTTCCGGGTCTCAATATCTAACAACCCACGAAGGGAGTCAGAAACACTGAAAGCTGGATTCTCTGCGAGCAGGATGACAGCGTCTGGTCAGTGCGTCAGGTGGGGACTCAAATTCCTTCCGAACTTGCAGTGGCGAGCCGTATCGAGCTTTGTAGCCGAGCCATGTTTTGCCAGGGTAAGTGAACGTATATTTATACCTGGAAGGTGCTTAGGAATGCTAGCATTGACGTAAAGTCGGGCAGAGGAACATCATGAATGAACCCCTAAGGAATAGTTGTGCATGCATAATAAATGAGTTCTTGGAGAAATCAATAATCCAAGCAGGGGAAGTCCCAATGGCTTAAGAGTCTGGTTTCTAAGAACTCGTTGTAACGTAGGATGGACGGCTGAAGGTGAGCATGCCTGTATTTGCTTAGCATGGCTGATGCCTAAATAAGCACTGGGATCCTATGCCTAAATAAGGAAAGTGAGAGTTGTGCCTGTATAAGGGCATAGTTCGGGAAACCTATGTACCAGTATCTAAATCGAAACACAACAATCTCTGTCGGGACCTGTTGAGGCGGTAAGACTTTTATAGCCCTGTGGGTGTCCACGAGTGCCAGCACTTCATGGTGGAGTGGGGACTGGGAGAACCCTGGGAGCGCAGGGAGGAGGTCGGGCAGGGCAGCAGATGCTTCGAAGGAGGGTTAAGCATTCAAAGAGGTCGTGTTTGTGCCAAGTTGCGGAAGGGCTCAATGGGAACCGGGAGGGGCAAAAAAAGCTTAAAGGAGCACGCTGCAGCGTGCAAAACAAAGGAAAGGGCAGTCTCTTTGATTGACTGTACTTCTTTTACACCAGCTTTTGCATCTCTCTCCCTAAGGGGGAACACGCCCACTCCTCCACCCGCTCCTTTGGCTGTAGCCATAACTCTATTAGAAAGTGAAGTCCCATGCAAGTGTCTCAAGCCACTGGACACTCTGATACTGTAAGTCGTTACTTCGATTCTCTTCCTTTTAATCTCAGTATTTTAAGATATGTTTCAGGAGTGTACAGTATATAATTTGCAACTGCATGGAAAGCAGGGGGTGCAGAAAATGGTAAATGGAAAGAAAATGCCATTGCAAAAAACCTAAAAGAAATTATTTCCGCATTTTTACACACTACAGATGCTAATTAACATTAAACGCGCTGTGATAACAAGTAGAGCGTGCCGAGAACCCTTTTTAGGTTTTGCCTAGCGAAAGCTGCGCTCTGCGCAGCTTTTTCGCGCAGGCGAAAACCTGATGAGAACTGTAGTGTGCTTTGGGTCGGCCCTCGTCATTGATTGGCTGGCTCCGTAAACGGAGCCTTGCCATTGGACGAGGGGCCTGTCCGTCAATGCCGGACCAGACACGGGGGCGTTCCCGACATTCTTTGGCTTTTGCCGACGTCACGCGACGCCGGGAACGCCCCCGTGTCTGGTCCGGCATTGCCGGCACTTCTGCGTCTCTCCTGCCCCGTGACTGGCCGGCCGGCCAATCCTAGCGTGGCCGGCCGGAAGTGCCCGCCCCCCGCAGCCCGGGGAAGAAGGAGAGGAAGACGGCAAGCACTATGGCGGCGCCCGCGGGGAGACCGGAGAAGTGCCTCTCCAACCTGCCGCTCTGTCTGGGCTGCCCAGCCTGTCGCTGCTCGCCTCCCAGACCGATCGAGAAGTGCCGCCGTCGCAAGGTGCAGGTGAGTCGATTTATTTGTTTTTTTTTTTCCCTCCTCCCCTACCCTCCGAGCCCCTGCCCCAACCTGTCTTCCTCCTCGTGGCCGGGGCTATGTTTAGGGGCGCTAGGCCGCCCGCATGGCCGGGCTTTGTGTGCCGGTTACCGGCCTCACCCCGCTGTGAGGGGCGAGCTTGTCAGAGAAATAGCTGTGTGGATTAGCATCCCCCTATATGGGTTACCCGTATGTTGGTCGGGGAGGTGGCATGGTATAAGGGGCGCACGAGCCAGCAGGGCGCTATCTGAAGAGGACAGCCTCTATCGGAGCACGTGCGCCGTGTCAATGGAGTCGTGAGCTGGGGAGAGCTGCTTCCTCTCAATTGCGGGGAGTGGGTCGGATAGGCTTTCATGTTGCTATCGGCTAATGCTTTGCACGTGACACGGGAAGAGGAGGGTCAGTGAGTGTCAAGCCGGTTTAGTTTCACTATTCGACCCCCATGCGGGTGACCTAAAGCCCAGGTTGACTGCCTTTTCCGGGGTCTAAAACTGAAAGCTGTTTGGTTGACACCACCTTACTTAAGATAGGTGAAGTATGGATTCTTCTGTGTTCTCAGAAAGTTTACAAACTTAGTAATGACAGTGCTTTGCAAGTACAATGACCAGGTTACTCTTTTGTTATATTGTCAGCAGCTCCGCCGCTTCACTTAACTAAGTCAGTGCATCGGGCGAGCCTTCGTTGTAGATCCATTTACCTGGGCTGCACCTCGTGATGCCTGATTCTGTAAAAGGCGAGCCCGAGATGGGAAAAGCGTTTTCCAGTTGACACGGAGAGGAGTTATGTGGTCACTCTAACTGCAAAGCGTGTTCACGGTCTATCGTGCGATTTCTACTAATTTGACTCAACTAGGACATATTAACGGCAGGGTTTACTGTACACATGTGTACTGGGAAGTACTCTTGGAAACTGGAGCAGCCCTTTAATGTCGACTAGAGGCCACTCCCTTTTAGGTGGGATGCTTAAATCTTACATGCATATAGTTAGTCCTCCCGGAAGCACTCGTTTACTCTGCGCCATTTAAAAAAAGCCTTATTATACGCAGTCGTAAATATTAACCCACTACTCTGGTGAACTGATCTTAAATTAGATCACATGCTCTTAAAAACGGAGTTGGCAGTTTTCGGTGAGAGTAGTTCACCCGGTCCTGTTTTTATGTACTTGTAGTTTTTCATTTCCGAATTATTGCAGATACTGAGGACTAGGTGAAGTACTCGCTTACACTGAATATGGGAAACATGAACCCTTATCGTCCATGGTAGGTCACGATCAAATTGGCCCGTGCCTTTAGTCGTGTGGCGGAGTTTCCAGTTCTTACCCAGTTTTCTTTTGAGACGTTTCAGCGATGCCGGTCTTTGTATTGAATATTGCTATTTATTGCATTTCAACAGCATTCTGGCAACATGGCTTCAGAACATGTCAATGGGAATGGCACTGATGACGCTTTGAATTCTTCGACAGTGATTACCCATTCAGAACATTTCCAGACGTTGCTCGATGCAGGTTTGCCACAGAAAGTAGCTGAAAAGCTAGATGAAATTTACATTGCAGGTAGGCCCTGAAATTTCCAAACCTGCTTGCTTTGAAATCTCTACTTATTTGATTTGGTTACGGGTTTTGAGGCTTTTAAGAACTTGAAGCTGTATACTGTTGTTGTTTATGCTTATTTTCTTCAAGTTTGCCTTCAAGCAGTATCTTTTTGATTTTAGCAAAAATATACGTACAACATTCCTGGCATATGCGCTCATCCAGTGGTCTTTAATGGGTCATTCGCACTTTTCTTCCACCCACTGCAGCATAGAACCCGGGGCATTAGGGAAGCCCTTCCCGTCCATTGGCTAATTTCACTGTCATTGATGCCATTCTGCCGTGTAACAAGAGGACATCCACACAGAGTAACCCTTTGGTGACCAACTGTAACAATGTGATTTTTGCAAAAACAACAGTTGATGGACATAATGTAGAACCATGTTATACATTCACCCCAGTACAGAGATCTAGGACTAAATTCGTCGTTTTTTTGCTCACCATGCCATTCCAGTTTGAACCTAGCCATATGCAAATCAGTCTTGACCCTTTGCCCCATGGGAACAGTCCAGCCCAAACTGCCAAGCCAGATGTGTGATTTTTGAGCTCAAAATATTTTTTCTTTTAGTAATTTTTTACATTGACAAGAGCCCAACAAAATAGATTTGTTTGCAAAAACCATGACACAATCAGCAGTAAATGCTAGACTGGTTGGATTTGCCAATGCATGTTTGTTCTTGATGAATAATACCTCACTCTCGTATACCGGCGATCTTTTATTATAACATCTCTTGAATATAGCAGGACATTGTTTGTTCCCCCTCCTATTTGGGAGAATGTTTTGCATCCCTTGATATGTACTTGTGAATACTTCAATTTGTACTTGCCTTTCAACTTTTGGCAACTGTGCATTAGAATCTTTTCTGAAGTCGTTTTGTCAAGTATATGGTGTTTATAGTATTTTTTAGTTATTCACACTTTTATATTTGCTGATTGAATCTTGGAGGTATCGTTTATTTTTACATGTCTGCTACTGTTGTTCATGCTCGTTTAACCTTCATATGTAGGTACACTGTGTGAGCCCTGCACTGACGTTGCATCATTTACTAAACTGTGCATATTGTATATGTTCAGGCTACTTTAGGACAGCCCTAATGTGTTCACGCTACTTTACGACAGGCCTCTTGTGTAGAGCAATTACTTAGCCATGTACAATAAATCACTTTATTTGAAGTATCAGCTAGCATCCTAATCTCTATCACATTATGAAGCATGGGACCAAGATACCGGTTAACAGGAAACGTACAGGGCATAACATTCATTAGTCATGAAGACAGCTTGTACCTCTAAAAATCCGGAAACCCTGCATGCGAATATGATGTTACGTTAAATGCACTTGAATCGCACAATCCCAACCTTTCAGGATCCGCGTGCCCTGTCCGGCTCGCCCATTCACTGGCGTGAATGCGGTTGTGTGTAGAAATGTGTCCCTCAGAGAGGCGGGCAGGCTGGGAGCAGACTGGTATGTGCATTGCTTGGTGGTGGGTTATAGTCAGGGAACAAATCCTAAAAAAATAAGTGGGGATACAGAGTGCAGAGTGCAGAGTGCAGAGTGCAGAGTGCAGAGTGCAGAGTGTCAAAAGCAATGCCAATAGCTCTAACTTTAACAAAGGCAAAACCATTGCATTGTAAATGCTTGTTTCTACTGAGACTTACCCTTGAGTAAAATAAAAATGAAGCAAAAATCAAAAGATTTGATCAACATTTGACGTCAGAAAAAAAATGGTAAAATCTGTGTGAAATATTAGCGCCTCGTCAGGGGTAGAAAGCGCATCCTAACTTTTGGTATTATGTAAGAGACGTATTTTAATGCCCACCAATTTTTTCCAAACATACTCAACAGACATATAAATGCTACAGCAATCCATGGACTTGTGCGAATGGCAGAAAGGCTGGCGAGATGTTGGCTCTGAACTCCCTTCTAAGGCGGCCAGCTGTCTTCTGTAAGCATCTCAAAAGGTCATTACGCACAGCCCTGCTTCTCAGCCGCTTTGGCAAAACCTCTTAGTCTGTTTGCAAAGTTTAGAGACACTAGCCCTGCTTATTTCATGGCAGCCTCTTCACAAGGCGCGTTCAACTCTTTATTCAGAAACATCAGGTATTTAAAGTAAAACAAGGAATCGTCTGAAAATGTGCAACTCACATCTAAATACTATAAAAATCTCTGTGTGCCTTGTTTGTCATAGTGTAAGACCGCAAAAAATGAAAGGAAATCATCTCGGACTCGCTGAAAAGCACTACTGCGCCTCGTGAGAGGTAGTAATCGCTATATAAATAAAATACAATTGCCTTGAGTGACAGGGCGGGGAGGGTAGAGGGGCTTGGACTATGGCAGGGTCTAGGTTACGCACCTGAATCCCATGTTTAAAGGGTTGGCTGCAGTTCTCAGCCTGCCACGGTAACACTTGTGGCCAATTAACAGCATCAATGTGAGAGACTGACTAGGAGCGGGTTCTGCCTTCCTGGGTGCAGTGCGCAAACAAAAGGCTGTGGGCTGCTGCCGGGGCTGGCAGGGACAGCATTTAGATTACCAGAGCGGGCAGGGTTAATTTAGGCATCTCCCTTAAAGACAGTCAAGAAAGGTGGGAGGCGAAGAGGGTGCACGAGGAACACCAGAGTATACAAGTGAAAAGAAAAACCGAGAAGCAGCAGACAATAATGATACAGCTACCTTCTTCCCCATGGCGTGAAAATTGATATAAAGCAAGGATTTTTACTTCAGCATGTAATTATAGCTCCCGGGAATTCTGTGCTACATGTACACGCGTGCAGTGGGTGGTGACAGGGCTTGTGAAACAATATTACAACCATTAATTAATTTTTTTTAAACTTAAGTGCCAGGGATCTCGTCAGGAGGCATGTTAAGTACAGCGCATACCAACATTATAATTAAAACAAGAAGCGCGAGCAACAAGCCCGGGAGTTGTCTGCGTGTAAAAAAAAAAAACACGCAAGTGGTGCGCACGAAAGAAGGAGAGGCCAAGGCGCTGAAAGCCATGTGGCAGCACTTTTAAAAGCCCTAACAAAATGTCTCGGAAATTATCCGGCAATAGGTGGACTTTCCCCAAGCATATAGATTACTAGATGTCTCGGAGAGACAGCGCATGCGCGCTACCTAGGCGAGACCTAAGTCACCAACTGAAACAAATGAAAATGATGAGACACCAACAATCAACCTTATTATTCTAGTGAAAACTCATCACATTTCATTTTTAGGTCGAGCCTAGAACAGCATTGCTCGACTTATAGTAAAGGGCATCTTGCAAGTGGGCTGGCTACAAGCTTAAGTGCACGTGCACGCGCGGAAAAGCCAGCTGTCTCCTCAGTCACTTGTCATTAAATTGCTTTCCTCTCTGCCTCCGTCCGATCACTTTAACTTTCGCTTTCGTGGCTTGGATTGGTTATACTGGTGGGATGAAACAAAGCTCCTTATTCTTGCCCTTTGAAAACCTTGTAATGTCCTTGTTTCCCTTGCCTTTGCAAAGTTTTTGTTTGCATTTTGAAATAACTGTCATTTTATTGCGAAATAATGTCCCCTGCAACCAAACTTCCATCCCCTTTTCCCCTCTTTTTTTAAAGGAAAAATAGCTGCCAGGTCCAGCCTCTGTCCCTTGTTGCTAGTGCCAAAGTGAGGCGGCCAATCGTGCCACATCCACCAATCGTGCCGCGTCCACCACCACCACCACGTCCACCACCACCCCCACGTCCACCACCCCCACGTCCACCACTAGCACGTCCACCACCACCACCGCGTCCACCACCACCACCACCACCACCATGTCCATCACCACAACGTCCACCACCACCATGTCCACCACCACCACATCCACCACCACCATCTCCACGTCCACCATCACCACACCCACCACCACCAGTACGACCACCACCACTACAACCACCACCAGGTCCACCACATCCACCACCCCATCCACCACCACGTCCACCACCACGTCCACCACCACCACGTCCACCACTGGCATATACACCACATCCACCACCACCACCACCATGTTCACCACCAACACCACGTCGACCACCACCACCACATCCACCACCACCACATCCACCACCACCACAACCACCATGTCTACCACCACCCCCACAACGTCCACCACCACCTCAACCACCATGTCCCCCACCACATCCACCGCCACCACGTCCACCACCACCACGTCCATCACCACTACCACCACCACCACATCCACCACCATGTCCACGTCCACCACCACCATGTCCACCACCACCATGTCCGCCACATCCACCACCATGTCCACCACCATCACCACGTCCACAACCACCACATCCACCACCACCACGTCCACCACCACCCCCACCCTCACAACGTCCACCACTAACACGTCCACCACCAACATGTCCCCCACCACATCCACCACGTCCACCACCAGCACGTCCACCACCACTACCACCACCACCACGTCCACCACCATGTCCACCACCACGTCCACCACAATGTCCGCCACATCCACCACCATGTCCACCACCATCACCAAGTCCAACACGTCCATCACCACCATGTCCATCCCCAACACATCCACAACCACCACGTCCACCACCACGTCCACCACCACCACCACCACGTCTACCACCACATCCTCCAACACTACGTCCACCACCACCATGTCCACCAACACCATGTCCACCACGTCCACCAACACCCTCCACCTCCACCACGTCCACCACCACCACACCCACCACCACATCCACCACCACCACCACCTTCCATGTCCACCACCATCACATCCATGTCCTCCACCACCACATCCACCACCACCTTGTCCACCACCACTACGTCCACCAGCATGTCCACCACCACCACGTCCACCACCACACCCACCTCCACCACCACCACGTCCACCATCACCACACCCACCACCACCACTACGTCCACCACCACTAGCACCACCACCACATCCACCACCACCAAATCCACCACCACAATCACCACATCCACCACCATGTCCATCACCACCATGTCCACAACCATGTCCACGTCCACCACCACACCCACCACCACAACGTCCACCACCATGTCCACCACCACATCCACCACCACCACTAAGTCCATCACCACGTCCACATCGACCACGTCCACCACCCCATCCACCACAATGTTCACCACCAACACCACGTCGACCACCACCACCACATCCACCACCACTTCCACTACCACCACCACCACATCCACCGTCACCACGTCCACCACCACATCCACCACCACCCCCACCACCACCACGTCCACCACCACCATGTCCACCACGACATCCACCAACACGTCCACCACCACCACGTCCACCACCACCACGTTCACCACCACTACCACCACCACCACGTCCACCACCACCATGTCTGCCACATCCACCACCATGGTTACCACCATCACCATGTCCACCACCACCACGTCCACCACCACCATGTCCATCACAACGTCCATCACCACCACGTCCACAACCACCACGTCCACCATGTCCAACACCATGTACACCCCCACCACACCCACCACCACGTGCATGTCATCCACCACCACATCCACCATTACCATGTCCACCACCAACACCACCATATCCACCACCACATCCTCCACCATGTCCACCACCACCACCACCACCACGTCCATCACCACTACGTCCACCACCACATCCACCACCACCACGTCCACCACCATGTCCACCACCACCACGTCCAACACCACCACCACACCCACCTGCACCACTACCACGTCCCCAACCACCATGTCCACGTCCACCACCACACCCACCACCACAACGTCCACCACCACGTCTACCGGCACATCCACCACCACCACATCCACCACCACTAAGTCCACCACCACTACGTCCACCACCACCACGTCCACCACCACCATCACATCCACCTCCACCACGTCCACCACTACCACCACATCCACCACTACCACGTCCACCACCACCATGTTAACCACCACCATGTCCACCACCACCATGTCCACCACCACCATGTCCACCACCATCACCATGTCCACCACGTCCACCACCACCATGTCCAACACCAACACCACCACATCCACTACCACGTCCACCACCACCATGTCCACCACCACGTCTACCACAAGGCCACCACCACGTCTATCACCACCACCACCACGTCCACCATCTCCATGTCCACCACCACCATCACGTCCACCACCACCACCATATCCACCACCACCGCATCCACCACCACCACGTCCACCACCACCACATCCACCAACATAATTTCCTATGCAATGAATAACGTTAACAGATTTTTTAGTGGCGCATCTGCAGAAAAGTCTTCTTCCTGTTGGAAATGAAGAGAAACTTAACCCCTCACCCAAACAATAAATTCACAGAAAAAAATGGACTGAATGAGAGCCTTGGCCTGCGGCCTTGGTGCTCCAGTAATATTACACCTGACGGCCAAGAAACCAAGCACGTAGAAGCCCTAAGCGCACGGGCGCCGTGCCGCAGACGCATGTACAGCGGCGGCCATCTGTGGGTTCTGCCCCTGTAGCTCATGTGGTTTAATGTAACAGGCGATTGGCTTTGAATAGATCCCACGGGCTTCCCAGGGGCGGGATACACTTACAGGGGCAGATTTAATCGTCCATGAAAAATCCGTGGGATGCCAGTGGAGCATGGGACAAAGAGGCGTGAGCGGTTTATAGCCGCTGCCAAAGGGACCATTGGAAATAACTTCTCCAAACAGTATCTGTCTATCTTCACCTTTCACCCAGTAATGCACACCAGAACCGGAGTCCTCAAGGACAACTGTGGCAATCAAACCACACACACAGGTATCTAGGTAATCCATAGCATTGGTTCTGTTATGGGGTGGGAAGGGGGAATTCCATAAATCTAATGCCATTTGAATATATTTAAATTGGGGACTTTACTATAAGGACAATAGTACTTCAAGGAAGTAAGCAGGCACCGAGGCATTTATGCCACACACATGTTTATTTGTTGACAGGAAAATACACTATGCAAAATGTTTCAGTAACAGACAGCTTTTGGTTAAACCTGGGCAGAATCATTCAAATTCAAACTTTGTTGACAACAAATTAGAAATTTATGGTTGTGTGTACAGCGTCCTAGGCCATAAGGGCCCACACAAAAGCTTCAAATTTAAGTTTTCTAATGTTACTAAGAAAGACCATGAGACAGAAGATAACAAGCATATTGGAATTGTAAATGACAAAGCATTTTATTTATGTTTTGAAAACCAAAACATAAATAAAAGGCATTGTCATTTACAATGCCAATAGCTCAAACTTGCGTAAATGCGAGACCAATTGCATTGCAAATGCTTCTTCCAGTTTGTTGTGTGTCCAAACACCCATTTGGTAGCAAGTAGCAGGTATAACCCAACTGCCTGGTATTAAGTAAATATCAAATGAATCGCTAGATAGAGAAAATTTATGAGCACCAAAATAAAAATGCTCACAATTAGTGAATTAAATATCTGAAGAAGTGGCATCTATAAGCTAACTGTAATGCACGCTATCATGCAAAAGGAAAATAATAATAGACTACTGCATAGAATATCTGTGCAATGCAGTAAAAAAAAAGTACATAGATATGCAAGTCAGATTCATATTCATTCTATATCATGCGTTACAATATTTTAGCTTTCTCCCACTGGAAACTTGCTCTGCCCAATAAAAGTTAATGTTAACATGTTCCCTCATGTTTCATTAAAACTCTCCCACATTGTTGTACCAAAACACATTTAAGCCTTCGTCATTTATGTACATGAGGGTATACGCTGCTCATGTGCGTGCTTATATTATGTGAATCACGGTTCATTACCATTAAAGAGAGGCATAATAGACTTGCAATGTCCCTCTCTGTGATATTACTGCACACTGCTTATGCTGATTTGCAAACCCTGCCCCTCTAAAACCTTTTGTTTGTTTTGTTTAGGGCTCGCGCCCCTGTACTCTGCATTTTTGTACTTGCGGTTTGCTGTTTTCAGTATCTCAATGGATCTACTGTTAATAAGTCCCATTTGCTATTGCTCATTCCTTGTGGGCCTATCTAGTTGTAGTGGCCCTTCAATCTTCCTGAGTTAAACTTAGTCCGGCAGTTAGAGCATGACATCTTCTTCCCTATCAAGCTTGTTGGCGCTAGAATCATCTCACAATGGGCTCTACCCGAGTATCTCAATGAGAATAAAAATGCTCTATCATATGCGATGAGCTTACCGTTTTCTGGGACGAATCCGGCATGGTTCCTTGCCCTAGACCATGTCCGGACGCAAGCGGGCTAGCCTTAGGCGCGCCAGCAGTGTGCCGCTGCGCGTCCATGCTGCGGGCACCATAAGTAGGCTTTTGCTTAACTACTAGAGCGCTGACCTGTCCCTCGCTCCCCACGAGGGTGAGTCCTCCAGCTGTGGTCACTGGTCCTGCCCAGCCCAGCTCCCGTTCTCGTTCTACTATTCGACGTAAGTCAGGCTTACCCACAGTGAGTAAGCATTCAATGCAATTTCAGTTTAAAAAACATTTGTTTCAAAAAGCTTTAAATTTAAAATGCGATTGTCTTAGAAGCATCCAGAGTAATTTTAAAAGCGATACATTCAATCATTCAAAATACTCTGGCTTAAAGAGACTGTGCAAACAATCAAGTTCTCAGTTAGTACTCTCTGGTACCGTGTGTCTGACCTGTGTTAGTTTCTCTGATTCTTCCTGTTTCTCTTGTTAAGCCATGGCAGCTTCTTGAGCCGTGCAGGGTGTGAGCATCTTGAAGGGCAGCCCCAGCTCTACCACTCCCACTCCCCCCAATGGACGCGCTATGGCTTAGCAAGAGAAACAGGAAGAATCTGATCTGAGCATCTTGTCACCATACATTAGGAATAAAGAGACTTGCTGAATAAATGTTGCAAAAATGTAACAGACTCACTCAGTAACCAAGAATGACTCAGTGAGCCTGTCTGCTCAGACACTTCTGGAAAGTTAGGGAAGGATTAGCAGAATGAGCAGCTTTTACTCCCATGGGACCACCGAGAGCAAAGGAGATACAGCGGCCCCGGCTCAACCCTGACCCCTTTTTGAAGAACATGGAACTACACATGTAGCTGGGACGGTCGCCGGGAGGATCTAGATCAGTGATACTCAAAGCACGGCCCAGGGGCCGCATAAGGCCCTCCAGGTCTTTACATGCGGAACCCTCGGCATTAGCAGCACTGGGCTGCTGTTTACTTGATTCAGAACTAACATGAAAAAGAAACGTACATATACAGCAAACACTTATTTAAAGGTTAATTGCAGTTAGAACAAGCATTTACAATGCAATAGGTCTCTCAGCATTAAAGTTAGAGTTACTGGCATTGTAATTGACAATGCTTTGCATTATTTATTTTTTTAATTTGCAATTGGTATATTAACATTGTTTGTGAATGGTTAGCTGTTGCTTATGCTAAGCAAAGTTGGCAGTAATATAGAGTGCTAGTCTTGCTTGTTATAAGCATGCTGATTTAAAGCACTCCGATGCCTGCACTGACGTCAGGTGGTGTCTGTGTGCCTGGTGGAAGTGTGCACTGATGGCTGGTGTTGTATGTGCGTGGTGAAAGCGTGCACTGACGGCTGGTGGTGTGTGTGTGCCTGGTGAAAGCGTGCACTGACGGTTGGTGGTGTGAGTGTGCCTGGTGAAAGCGTGCACCGACGGCTGGTGGTGTGTGTGTGTGCCTTGTGAAAGCGTGCTCTGACGGCTGGTGGTGTGTGTGTGACTGGTGAAAGCGTGCCTGGAGGAGCAGTGGTGACGCGGGGCTCCTATGCCCGAGGGAGAGCCCCGCGTAGGCTGCAGATGTCCGGAGTGCCGGGAAGTGGGCCTTACTTGTAAGGGGGGGGGGCGGCAGGGGGATGTCGGTAAGCTTGTGTGTGTATGTGTGCGACGGTGGGGGGGTGTTTCTGTATGTGTACGTACTAAAGTTCTGCTACTGAGTTCACTTTCACACAAAGCCTGTCAAATGTCCCCCTAAGTTTCATTGATGACACAAAAGCAAATGACTCATTTGCATCTTCAAACTGATACATTGTGACACCGTTGCACGTCACTGTGCAGATTGCTACGTGCGACACAACTACTCCTAATCTCACTCTCAAACATTGGGAAACTTAGATTTTCTGACAGTCTAGAATGCAAGGACTTGTGACTAGTACATTTAGACTTTATTTGGTGACTGCTGGATGTTGATGTAGCTATAAAGCCTTACAGATAACATTCTTGAAGGGAAGCCAGTATAGTTTAGCCTAAGAATGCAAGATGGATGTTCTTGTTAGACATAAAATTTGAAGGGCAGCGACCTTCTACCCCACCCGAAGCGTGCGAAGAAGATAGATAGGATGACCTGGGCAGGAGGGGCTTTAATCCAACCTTGATCAAACTGATGCATTTAATATGTTCCTAATTTGTTGTCTCTGGTACCAAAGGAAGTTACATTTAATAAAGTAGGTGGTAGCAAAGCAAGGCCTGTGTTCTGTGTATTTGTCCCGTTAAATGTTTGCTTCAATGTAAAAGTTAACCTTTATAACTAAAGGGAATATTCCCTGTGCTCGCCAGCCAGAGGTAGGATCCCATGAGTGAGAGGGAGGCCTGTACTCCAGCCACAAGAACCTCTGCTTTGTCGGAGTTGAGCTGAAGAGAATTATCTGCCATACAACCCAACACTTCTACAGTAGTCTCTGAAAGGTTTTGGCAAGTTATGTCCGTCCGAGCATAACCTAATTTGAGTGTCACCTGCTTACATACGGTAAGGTAGCCAAATGTTCTTTTAAGGTTGGCCACAAGTTGAAAGTAGATGTTAAATGATTCCAGGAGTTAATAATGATTCCAGGAGTTAATAAAGATCCCCAAAAAACTCCATGTTGTACCTTGTGTGTAGAGGACATAAAACGCTCACAAATAGTGTTGGTTACCTGTTGTATAGGAAGGAGGCTAGTCAATGGTGCACCTATTGTATGTTAGCTGGGGATTTCAGGTTAGTCCGCAGCAAGCCATCACTGCCCTGAGAGAGTCAACAATTTTACTGCAGCACTGCCGCCAATGATCATACAAAATCAATGAGAACCGATACACGCACAGACAACGTTTATCTCAATGGCTGGAAGCCAGCTTGAGCTAAACTGTCTTGGCGTTTTAAGGTATTCTGGTGAGGAACAGAAACGAATGCCCTAGTGTTTCATACATACTGTTCGTTGTCATGAGCCCTACATGGCAGTCTGTGGCTCCCTGACTCCCATGAACAAGACGTGCGTGCGCACTCCCAAAAACGAAACCTATCGTGGGGCAGGACTTCCGTCTTCTGAAGCCCGCCCACGGAGTGCCTGGAGGAGAAGTGGTGACGCGGGGCTCCCATGCCCGAGGGAGAGCCCCGCCTAGGCTGGAGATGTCCGGAGTGGCGGTAAGTGGCCCTTACTTTTCGGGGGGAGGCAGGGGGGGCGTCGGTAAGCTTGTGTGAGTATGTGTGCGCGCATGTGTGTATGTGTGCGACGGTGGGGGGGTGTCTCTGTATGTATACGTGCGTGTATGTGCGCTCATGTGTGTGTCTCTGTGTGCGGCGTGGGGTGTCTCTGTATGTGTGTGTGCCTCTGTGTGTGCACATGCGTGTGTGTTGGAGCTTTCCAGGAGACAGGAGCTGGCCACAGTGAGCGCGTTCTTGTGCGCGTGGCCCGCTCAAATCGCCTTCTGGCAGAGGAGATGCGTGCGGCCAGATCCTGTCTCCTGGAAAGCTGTGTCGCTAACAATAGGTCTCTGGCGAGACAGCGCTTCGCGCTGTTAACGCCACGAGACCCAAAAAGGAGGTAACTTGGCCCTTAACTTCAGGAACACCTTCATTCTTAAAGGCAGCCACTAGATAAACATGCTTTGTTTGCCCTACCCAGAGTTAACACCCCCGCTGGCATCAGTGCGGCCCTCGGTCACACCATAGACCAAACTTTGCGGCCCCCGGGAAAATGTTTGTGAGTACCTGTGACCTAGATCAACAAAAGACGGAAGTAGTTTGACAGGAGGACGAAACAGAAGCTTGCATCTCTGAAAGGCACAAACAGGAACCAATGAAAACAAGCACTGGCATAGCCATTAGGTTGCGCTGTTGGGACCTTATAAGTGTTTAGCCATGCAACAGTTGATGTTGTTGCCCCAAGGATATTGTGCTGGATAACTAAACACGTATAAGGTCCCAGAGGCGAGACCTACTGGCTATGCCCATGCTTGTTTACCTGATGGGCATTGGCTGACCGCTACCTGGTTACTGAGGCCCTAGTCAGACCCTCCAGTTTATCGCGATTTCGCGATTCACGAAAAAAATCGCGAAATCGGCAGATTACCGCGATGGCCGCGAAAATAACCATATTAGCCGCGATATTTACAAGTGAGACAGCAAAACAAACAAGGCCTGGCTGTGCGCGCCGCCCTCTCCCCACTCGTGTGTGTCAGCAGCTTCCTGGGACACACACAGACAGTCAGACTAAGCCTCATTAACAAGTGCAAGGTCTTTAAATGACCTGTGAAGTACTCGGGTGCGGCTGGCAGTTCAAAGCTGCCAGCCGCACCAGAGTACTTCACAGGTCATTTAAAGACCTTGCACTTGTTAATGAGGCTTAGTTTTTCACGCCCCCGCCTGTTATCCTCGGCTCTGGCAGGTGTCAGGGGTTTGCGGTGGTGCAAGCTTTCATCAGACAGTACAAATACAGAACAAGCAGCAAATGTGTAAAGTTCATTACACATATGAGAGGGAGAATGGTCAAGAGTTCTGCACGCTTCTCACACGCAGACAAAAGGCACAGCTACGGCTTTGTCACTGCAAGCTTATTCTTTTCCTTAGACACAGCTGAGCTCTGGAGTTTCCCAGGTTCAGTCAATCGAGTCTTTCTTTGGACTAGATGAGCAACTTAAGTGCAAGCTTCTCGTCATTTGCAGCCTCGCAAGAGCCTGCAGAACATTCAGATGTTTTTATCTGACAAGTGGGAGATGTTGGTTACTAAGCACCTGCTACCCCAGCGCATGTAAAAGTGTAGCTGTCATTACAAATGATTAAATCTCATTTTATTCAAGTTGCATTGTGTAATGCACTGAGTGGCAGAAAATATAGGGAAACTCAGGGGCACAATCTCCCAAGGTTTTTTGCATATAAACATAGTGCTGTCTCGCGCTAATGATGCTTGAATTATAGCTGTCGAAAGTTAGAACTTCTTCACTTAGATATTACATTTCGTCAGGGCTAGCTTTAGGGCAGTGCAACTGGTGCTACCGTACTGGGCGCTTACCTCAGGGAAGGGGCACTGTATTTAGAAATAACTTATGAGTTAAGAATACTTGTGGTAGAGTTCCTTGGGGGTCAAGTTTTCAGACAGCATTAAAAATGACCAGATAACGCTTGTGATTATTGTTCCTGCTAAACGGAGAGGGAGAGCAGATTTTTTTTCAAAATTAGAAAAAAAATCTGTTTTTCTTTTTTCTTGCTCTAGTACTGCGAGACCCCGGGGTTTCTCTCCGGAGGATGCGAGCGACAGTTACCAACGCTTCCTGCACGGAGGATCACAGACAGGAGGGAGAGAGAAAGAGGGGTTGGAGGTACGTGTGAGGAGAAGAAAGGGGTGAAAGAAAGGAAGAGTGGCTGGGGGCACATGTGTGAGGAGAGGAAAGGGGTGAAAGCAAGGGAGAGTGGGGCGTTTAGAAGGAAAGGGCAGGGGTAAAAGAAAATGGGAGGATAAAGGTGAAAGGTGGAGCGCAAAGGTAAAGAGAGGGAGCAAGAATGAAAACTGAGGGTATGGGGCAGGTGAGACGAGAAAGAAGGGGTGAAAGAGAGGGGGGGTGAGCAAATAAGTCATAGAGGTGGGAAAGAAGGAAAGGGTAGTAGGGGGTGAGAGAAACTGGGCGAATGAAACTGAAAGGTGGAGAAAAGTAGAGAGGAGTGAGCAGGAGAGAAAGAGGGAGGGTGAATGCGCGAGAAAGAGGGCGAGAGAGGAAGGGGAAGAAAGACAGTGTCTGGAAGAACGAAAGTATGAGAGTTAGAGAGAGAAGAGAGGGCTAGGAAGGGAGAGAGGGCGACAAGAGAGAACTAGAGAGGCAGGGTGCTAGAGAGATATGAAGATGGAAAGAGAGAGGGACGGGGGAGAAGAGACTGGGCTGATGAGAGAGATATCGATAAGGAGAGAAAGATGTGTGTGTGTGTGAGAGAGAGGATGAGTGAATGAGGCACAGAAAGGAAGGGGCATGAGAAACAGAAAGCTGAATGGGACAGTGGAAAGAGTGTAACAGGAAGGAAGATAGAGGAGCTAAAAGCGGAAAAACACAACTAAGAGAGGGAGAATTGGGAGGCAGAAAGAGTGTAAGGAAGGACGGGTGACGGATGGGGTCACTGGAGGCCGCTTTATCAAGGTCCAGGGCCAAATAAAATGCTGCAAAATTGCCGCTAAATTTCCATTTTTGTGCCGCTAAATTTCCATTTTTGTGACGCTAAATTTGCTAATCCATGCCGCTATATCCTGGGGGGTCTGCCTAGTGAGGTTGAGACACATCAGCTGTGCAGGCCCAGGACTATGTAGCAATGAGGCGCAGTCGGTGGTGATGACTGTGAGTGTGTTCTTTCACTTTCAATTGACGGGTCGGCCCCCCTCTACTCTGGTGAAAGCCACAAACGGAATTCGAGTCCATCTTCTCATCACACAGACTTGTCAACGTTTGCTGAGGCCTTGAAAAGGGTGACCCAACTCAGCAGACACAAGGAGACCCAGTATAGGTGCAATGCAGTACAGACCTTGAGGTGCCCAGACCCGGCGGGAAAAAGAGTGACCCAACTCCACCAATGAGGGTCAATGAGCATTTTTGATACAAATAATCATCGATCGATGCAGACAACAACAAAATGAATCCCGGACAGCAGGCTCGAGACCCTCCAGCACCAGATAATCTTTGTATCTGTGGACCTCACCTGGGGTTTAATGTGGGTCCTGTGGGCCTGCTGGGATCGGGTTAAAAGAGGGCCTTGGATGAACAACTGCGCATGCGCTGAGGACAGACACTGCTTCCCACAGCACGTGTTAGAGAGGTCTTTGAATCAACTACGCATGCGCTGTAGATAGACATTCTTCCCACAGCGCGGGGTAAAGAGGCCTTAGACTAACTGCGCATGCGCTGAGGACAACACACAGCACACGCTGAGATATATTTAAGCGCCTCGGGTTGGCTCCTCTATGCGGGGGGAAGTGTCTTTCCTCTGCGCAGGTTGAGTGAGATCTGTCCAGGGCAAGGTCCTAGCTCGGCGATCGGAGGTAGTCTATTCGCACCGCACATGCGCAGCTGTGACGCGCGGTCCTGCTCATGCGCAGCTGGGTCGCGCGGTCCCGCTCGTGCGGTGTCGCGCGGTCCCCCTCGTGCGCAGCTGTGACGCGCGGTCCTGCGCGTGCTGTGTCGCGCGGTCCCGCTCGTGCGGTGTCGCGCGGTCCCCCTCGTGCGCAGCTGTGACGCGCGGTCCTGCGCGTGCGCAGCTGTGATGGGTGTTTTGTCGGTTGGTGTCTTGTTTTCCTTGGCGGCCGCCCGCCCCTGGGTGAAGGGAGCGCTCACAGGCGTGGGGTTCAGTGGGCAAGAGGGAGGCTTCAGGGTGGTTCAAAGCGCAGCTTCGCTCACGCAGCTCGTCTTTTCACCAGCGGGCCATAAGAAAGAATATGAGGCCACCCCGAGCCCAATGGAGAGGGGGCCGGCGACGCGGCTATAAACTAAATATGTTGTAACTATTCTGCTTGCCTTTTACCTGCAGGTAACTGCATGTCATATAAAATGTACACGCATTTAATGAAGAACATAAATGCAAGTTAAACGAACAGATGGGAATGCACTGTTAGCCTGTGGAAGCTCAGCTGTGAAGGTGATCACTGCAGGTGACACAGAATTGAACCCTTGTGATGCATTGGAGATTAAGAACATGTATTTGAAGTGCTTTGAAGTCCTGGCCTCTGGCATCATCACTATGAATATGAACATGCATGTCATTATTTTCAAATAGTATAAAACAGTGTAAGATGGGCTACGATAAAAATGTGCACAACCCTCCCTACCCACAGAGTAGAAGGGAGCCCTTGGGTCCCAGCCCTGAAAGTGCCACCGTAGCAAATGTATGCTTTGGGATGGTGTCTGCTGCGTCAAATGTATGCATGTGGAATGGTGTCTGCTGTGTTAAATGTATGCATTGGGATGGTGTCTGCTGTGTTAAATGTATGCATTTGGGATGGTGTCTGCTGTGTTAAATGTATGCATGTGGGATGGTGTCTGCTGTGTCAAATGTATACATGTGGGATGGGTCTGCTGTGTTAAATGTATGCATGTGGGATGGTGTCTGCTGTGTCAAATGTATACATGTGGGATGGGTCTGCTGCGTCAAATGTATGCATGCGGGATGGTGTCTGCTGTGTCAAAAGTATACATGTGGGATGGGTCTGCTGCGTCAAATGTATGCATGCGGGATGGTGTCTGCTGTGTGAAATGTATACATGTGGCATGGTGTCTGCTGTGTTAAATGTATGCATGTGGAATGGTGTCTGCTGTGTTAAATGTATGCATTTGGGATGGGGTCTGCTGTGTTAAATGTATGCATTTGGGATGGTGTCTGCTGTGTTAAATGTATGCATGTGGGATGGTGTCTGCTGTGTCAAAAGTATACATGTGGGATGTTGTCTGCTGTGTCAAATGTATGCATGTTGGATGGTGTCTGCTGCGTCAAATGTATGCATGTGGGATGGTGTCTGCTGCGTGAAATGTATACATGTGGGATGGTGTCTGCTGTGTCAAATGTATGCATGTGGGATGGTGTCTGCTGCGTCAAATGTATGCATGTGGAATGGTGTCTGCTGTGTTAAATGTATGCATTTGGGATGGTGTCTGCTGTGTTAAATGTATGCATGTGGAATGGTGTGTGCGGTGTCAAATGTATGCATGTGGGTGGTGTCTGCTGTGTTAAATGTATGCATGTGGGATGGTGTCTGCTGTGTCAAATGTATGCATGTGGAATGGTGTCTGCTGTGTGAAATGTATGCATGTGGAATGGTGTCTGCTGTGTTAAATGTATGCATGTGGGATGGTGTCTGCTGTGTCAAAAGTATACATGTGGGATGTTGTCTGCTGTGTCAAATGTATGCATGTGGGATGGTGTCTGCTGTGTCAAATGTATGCATGTGGGATGGGGTCTGCTGTGTTAAATGTTCAGCATGCTCTTTAGTCAGTCCTCGAACAGAAATGAAAAACAAAGTTAGTTTGTCATTCAGTTTGGCCGGTCTCGGAGAGGCCTGATTTATGGTATAATCTCCAAATTGCACTTGCTGTGAACTTTGTTTTTTAGGCTACCATGCTGTCATGAATGATCAAATCAATTCGATCTTCTGAGCAGCTGCAGTGCCTGCTTGCCTTATGTTACTGAGAACTGCAGTCACGCAGTCTGACTCTGGTTAGTGCCCTCCATTTCTGGTGCTTTGTAGTAGTTTTAAGATCTTTTTAGAGGTTCCCATTACTCAATTGAGTGTAGTTTCTGATTTTTATAAGTTTTCCTCATGATTTGCTCATGATAAAGTGTCACTCATACATGTTGAAATGTCACTCATAATTACAATGAAATTATGAAAATGTCACACATTGCAATCTGAAACCTTGGCAGCTATGTCTTTGATAGCTGTATTGGATGCACATGGACTTTGAGACTGTCCCCCTTGGATAAAAACGTTCTTCTAGGGTTAGCTCTTTGCCCAGGGATGTGGAGATTGTTCTGTAAGTCCTGGTAGACCTGGAGACCAGGTCACGTAGAAGCTGGTTATAGTACACATTGAGTGAAGCAAGAACCCATGTACATAGAGTGTGTACACATGGAGTGAAGCAAGAACCCATGCACATAGACTGTGTACACATGGAGTGAAGCAAGAACCCATGTACATAGAGTGTGTACACATGGAGTGAAGCAAGAACCCATGTGCATAAAATGTGTACACATGGAGTGAAGCAAGAACCCATGTGCATAGAGTGTGTACACATGGAGTGAAGCAAGAACCCATGTACATAGAGTGTGTACACATGGAGTGAAGCCAGAACCCATGTACATAGAGTGTGTACACATGGAGTGAAGCAAGAACCCATGTACATAGAGTGTGTACACATGGAGTGAAGCAAGAACCCATGTAAATAGAATGTGTACACATGGAGTGAAGCAAGAACCCATGTACATAGAGTGTGTACACATGGAGTGAAGCAAGAACCCATGTACATAAAATGTGTACACATGGAGTGAAGCAAGAACCCATGTACATAGAGTGTGTACACATGGAGTGAAGCAAGAACCCATGTACATAGAATGTGTACACATGGAGTGAAGCAAGAACCCATGTACATAGAGTGTGTAGGTCTGGCCAGTTGGGGTTTGACTAACCTGCAGCGTTCAGCTCTTTTTGTCAAGAGCCTCTGGAAGCTGTGGGTTCAATGCAGTTGACGAAACATGGGGGTGCGCTCATTGCTAAAATGGAGATAGTGAAATTTGAAAATGAGGCCCCCACAGATCAAATGGACTATTCTCTGTTGGTGAATGTGGCATGTCATGAAACATTACAGTGAAATGCATATACCATAATGCACTTGGGAGTTCTGGGGCTAGCATTCTGGTTGTTTTATTAATTTGTCTTTTTCTGCTGTTGAAAGGCGAAATGGACTTTCCTCTTCCGGGTCAGTGATGGCAGGTTCATTTCCCGCAAGAGCAGGGAACACTGCATTCCTGTAGATGTATTCATACCCGTCGTAGGCTGCTCTTAAGGAAGTGGTGTTCCGCTGCCTTCTATTTAAATTAATCTTACCAATGTAATGACTTCGTCAGGCGTGAGAACATTTCTAGGATGGGTTTTGTGTTATCGCAACAGAATTGCTCATTGCAGGTTTTTATGTGGGAGTTTCCACACTAATACCGTCCGTCCTCCGGTAAGCAAAGGGCACCACAAGGTCGTCTGCTGGGAAGTCCTGTGGATTATCCGATCTCCTCCTCAAAGCCTCTGCGGTTCGGGCGCAATAAAACTGCATTGCAAGGCTAGTTGGGAGAAATAATAAATAGTTTAACTGTGGCAACAGGAAAACTGCCCTCCAGCGTAGATGGTGTCAGACCTAAATCAGCTGCGCTAAACTCCGAATAACGAACAACAGCCTGTGCGTCCGCTGCTTAAAAGAAACTGAAGTAAATGATATCCGAGGAGGCAATCTGGTAGGAAGAAAAGGTTTGATTCCAAATCAGAGAGCGCTCGGTAGACACATGCCCAATGTAACAGAGGCTGCAAGGAGCCTCTGGCAGGGAGGATTATTAAGCCAGTGGAGCCCGTGACTCGCTCCTCTCTCACGGGCTGAGTGGTCGCTCCCAGTGTCCCTTGCAGACATTTGGTATCATAGCGCTGCATTGCTTTTAAAATTGCCAAATCATTTTGCCTGCTGTCTGCCTGATTGCCGCTTTGCTTCATTTGCGCTTTGTTTATTTCATACTGCTGTTTTGACTTTGTTAGCGCGTTTGCCTCTAGCGCTCCGCTGTGCTCCCCCCTCCGCCTCCATTTTGTTGGTTGTTGTCGTCCTCGTGTGCCCGCCCCGCCTCCCAGCTGAGCCGCCCTCGCCCCTCCCCCTCCACTACCCATATATGACAGTTGTTCCCGCGCGCAGCGTTCACGCGCAGCGACCGCGCCCCATTCGAGCCAAAGGTAAGCCCGTCTACGCCCGTCCGCGCCCGGACCGCGCCCAGCGCCAGACCCCCTGGCCCTCGCATTTCCCAGCCCTCCCGCATTACCTACGATGCCTCCACCCTCCTAGCCCTTAACCCCGGCCGCTCCACCAACTGCGTCCAAGCCGCTCCTGGACACACCCATGGACCTTTCTCATGCTACTCCTGCAAATTCATCGGTACCGTCTCCAACTCCGCTACGTTCACACCTCAGATTCCCGACCCCAACCGTCTACAATGCATCCTTCTCAACACCCGATCGGTCCACAGGCACGCCATTGACCTATGGAACTTACTAGACACCATCTCTCCAGACGTCGCCTTCCTAACAGAAACATGGATGAACGCTTCCTCCGCCCCAGACATCACCATTGCCATCCCTGAAGACTATAAGATCACACGCAAGGACCGTACCGGCCACACAGGAGGAGGAATCGCTATCGTCCATAAAAAATCAATCCACATCTCTACCAGCTCTGATGTCAATCTCGCCAACTCTGAACACCTTCACTTCCAGATCCACATTGACCCCAAGACCACACTCAGAGGCACCCTCCTTTACAGGCCACCAGGACCCCGCGCACAATTCAGTGAAGACATCACGGACTTCATCACTCCACACGCGCTCCCCTCCAAAGATTACATCCTTCTGGGAGACCTCAATTTTCACCTTGAAAAGACCAACGACCGCAACACCACCACCCTCTTGGACAACCTCGCCAACCTCGGACTTAAACAACTGGTCACTTCCCCCACCCACACCGCAGGTCACACTCTCGACCCTATCTTCACCTCCAGCAACCACGTCTCCTTCAGCCACACTACGGATCTCCTCTGGACTGACCACAGCTGCGTTCACTTTACCTACAACAAGCCTAAACCCATCAACCACCCCCAACCAACTCTGCAAAGAAACTGGAACAAAATCACCATCGACCAGATCTCCTCATCGCTCCTTCTAAACACCCCAGCCCACTCTTCAAAACCCGACCAAGCCGCCACCAACTTCACCCTATGGTTATCCAACAGCGCCGACATCCTAGCACCACTGAAAAAACGACAAAGCAAACCTGGCAGCAAGAAGGCCTCATGGTTCAACGATGATCTTAAGAAGTCCAAGAAACTCTGCCGCTCCCTTGAGAAGGCCTGGAAAAAAGACCCAACCACCAGCACCAAGGACGCCTTCAAAAACGCCACCCGCACACACCACCAACTAATCCGAAAGGCCAAGAAAACCGCCTTCAAGGATCGACTAGATAACAACGCCCACAACAGCAAGGAACTTTTCAACATCGTCAAGGAATTTACTAATCCCTCGGCCAACTCCAACGACATCACCCCCTCTCAAGCCCTCTGCGACTCCCTAGCTTCATTCTTCCACAACAAAATTGCAGACATCCACAACAGCTTCGACTACCAACCCGGAGACCAACCCACCCAACCATATGCTGAACATTCACCCCCCATGAACATCCTTAACGACTGGAACCCAATCTCCACTGAGCACACCATCCGCCTGATGAACTCCATCCACTCAGGATCCCCCACAGACCCATGCCCTCACCACATCTTCAACAAAGCAGACTCCATCATAGCACCGCACCTCCGAGACGTCATCAACTGCTCCTTCAACTCCGCCACCTTCCCGGAAAGCTGGAAACACGCTGAACTCAGCGCCCTTCTGAAAAAACCCACAGCGGACCCCACCGAACTAAAAAAATTACCGCCCCATCTCGCTCCTTCCATTCCCGGCCAAAGTCATCGAGAAAGCTGTCAACAACCAGCTCGCCGCCTTCCTCGAAGCCAACAAATCCCTCGACTCCTCACAGTCCGGCTTCCGAGCAAAACACAGCACTGAGACCGCCCTCATCGCAGCAACAGACGACATTCGAACTCTACTGGACAATGGAGACACAGTCGCCCTCATCCTCCTCGACCTCTCCGCAGCCTTCGACACAGTCTGCCACAGCACCCTTCTACAGCGCCTCAGAAACATCGGAATCCAAGGAAAAGCACTAGAATGGATCACCTCGTTCCTCACCGGAAGAACCCAGAGAGTCCGCCTTCCACCATTCAAGTCAGAGGCCACTGAAGTCATCTGCGGTGTACCACAAGGATCCTCACTCAGCCCCACCCTCTTCAACGTATACATGAGCCCCCTCGCAGCCATCGCCCGCCAACACAACCTCAACATCATCTCCTACGCGGATGACACTCAACTGATCCTATCACTCACCAGAGACCCTAACACGGCCAAAACCAACCTACACGAAGGAATGAAAGAAGTTGCCGAATGGATGAAACACAGCCGTCTGAAACTGAACTCAGACAAAACAGAAGTCCTCATCTTAGGTACATCCCCCTTCGCATGGGACGACTCTTGGTGGCCGGAAGCCCTTGGAAAAGCACCCATCCCGACAGACCACGCACGGAACCTAGGCGTCATCCTGGATTCCTCACTTTCAATGAACAGACAAGTCAACGCCGTCTCCTCATCCTGCTTCAACATTCTGCGCATGCTCAAAAAAACATTTCGCTGGATCCCCACCGAAACTAGGAAAACGGTCACACACGCTCTGGTCACGAGCTGACTGGACTACGGAAACACCCTCTACGCAGGTACTACCGCTAAAATCCAGAAAAAACTCCAACGATCCAAAACGCCTCCGCCAGGATCATATTAGACATCCCGCGTAAAGAACACATCTCTGGTCACCTGAAAAACCTCCACTGGCTTCCCGTCAATAAGAGGATCACTTTCCGGCTCCTAACCCACGCACACAAAGCACTCTACGAAATCGGACCAGAATGCCTCAACACACGACTGTCCTTCTACACTCCCTCCCGCCAACTACGATCTTCCAACCAAGCCCTCGCCACTGTACCTCGCATCAACAAAACCACCATGGGAGGTAGATCCTTCTCCTACCTGGCAGCTAAAACATGGAACTCACTTCCCACTTACCTTCGCCTTACCCAGAACCACCTAGCATTCAGAAAGCAACTTAAAACGTGGATATTTGACAAGTAACTCCCCACCCCTCCCTAAGCGCCTTGAGACCCTCTGGGTATGTAGTGCGCTATATAAATTCTATGACTTGACTTGACTTGACTTGACTACCGTGTGGCAGCAGCTCATAGGGTTGCAGCATTTGTGGTCATGACAGAAAGTATGGCCTGCAGCCAGAGTGTGCGTCACAAGTTTACAAGTCAATGGGTTTCATTGAGAGCAGAGATTCAGGGCATGAATTCATTTCATTTGATGTAAGCACCCGTAAAGAAATGATGCTTTGTGTCTATTAGCAGGTAAACATGCATGCTTTCTACAGAGGAATAGTATTTGTACCTGTACACAGGCTTCTTTCATATTGTCACACGCAGGGCTTTAAGTGGGACGGGTCTCTATCTAGCAGGACCACCCTTCACTATGTATGTCAATTCAAAGAGACTCCTTATAGTTCTTTCACAGTCTCATCATTTCAGAAGTGATGCTTTGTGTTTATTAGCAGGTAAACATGCATGCTTTCTACAGAGGAATAGTATTTGTATCTGTTCACAGGCTTCTTTCATATTGTCACTCACAGGGCTTTAAGTGGGACGGGTCTCTATCTAGCAGGACCACCCTTCACTATGTATGTCAATTCAAAGAGACTCCTTATAGTTCTTTCACAGTCTCATCATTTCAGAAGTGATGCTTTGTGTTTATTAGCAGGTAAACATGCGTACTTTCTACAGAGGAATAGTATTTGTATCTGTTCACAGGCTTCTTTCATATTGTCATACGCAGGGCTTTAAGTGTGACAGCTCTCTATCTAGCAGGACCACCCTTCACTATGTATGTCAATTCAAAGAGACTCCTTATAGTTCTTTCACAGTCTCATCATTTCAGAAGTGATGCTTTGTGTTTATTAGCAGGTAAACATGCGTACTTTCTACAGAGGAATAGTATTTGTATCTGTTCACATGCTTCTTTCATATTGTCACTCACAGGGCTTTAAGTGGGACGGGTCTCTATCTAGCAGGACCACCCTTCACTATGTATGTCAATTCAAAGAGACTCCTTATAGTTCTTTCACAGTCTCATCATTTCAGAAGTGATGCTTTGTGTTTATTAGCAGGTAAACATGCGTACTTTCTACAGAGGAATAGTATTTGTATCTGTTCACAGGCTTCTTTCATATTGTCACTCACAGGGCTTTAAGTGGGACGGGTCTCTATCTAGCAGGACCACCCTTCACTATGTATGTCAATTCAAAGAGACTCCTTATAGTTCTTTCACAGTCTCATCATTTCAGAAGTGATGCTTTGTGTTTATTAGCAGGTAAACATGCGTACTTTCTACAGAGGAATAGTATTTGTATCTGTTCACAGGCTTCTTTCATATTGTCACTCACAGGGCTTTAAGTGGGACGGGTCTCTATCTAGCAGGACCACCCTTCACTATGTATGTCAATTCAAAGAGACTCCTTATAGTTCTTTCACAGTCTCATCATTTCAGAAGTGATGCTTTGTGTTTATTAGCAGGTAAACATGCGTACTTTCTACAGAGGAATAGTATTTGTATCTGTTCACAGGCTTCTTTCATATTGTCACTCACAGGGCTTTAAGTGGGACGGGTCTCTATCTAGCAGGACCACCCTTCACTATGTATGTCAATTCAAAGAGACTCCTTATAGTTCTTTCACAGTCTCATCATTTCAGAAGTGATGCTTTGTGTTTATTAGCAGGTAAACATGCGTACTTTCTACAGAGGAACAGTATTTGTATCTGTTCACAGGCTTCTTTCATATTGTCATACGCAGGGCTTTAAGTGTGACGGCTCTCTATCTAGCAGGACCACCTTTCACTATGTATGTCAATTCAAAGAGACTCCTTATAGTTCTTTCACAGTCTCATCATTTCAGAAGTGATGCTTTGTGTTTATTAGCAGGTAAACATGCGTACTTTCTACAGAGGAATAGTATTTGTATCTGTTCACAGGCTTCTTTCATATTGTCATACGCAGTCATAGAAGACTATGTGTAGTTCGTAAACTGTGTGTTAGCGTACATGACACTAAAAAACAATGGCAATGAATAATGCAATGAATGAAAATGAAAAAATGCAATGGATTATGTCATGAAAAATAGACGGTAACCAAGTAATGTAATTGCTAGCAAAACAAAATAAATGTGGGTATGCATGTATACAGTAAGGAGACTTTCCAGAACTGACTGCCCCATCAATGTAATGTATTTACAGGTAGCATGAATATTCAATACGTTCATTTAACCCATAAGGTTTCATGGAATTGAGTCTATATATCCAAAAGTTCTCTCTTTGGAGTAAATATTTATTGTAGTCTCTTCCCTCAATATTCTTGATGACTTCAAGTATCATGTACTTGAGTTGGGAAATGTTGTGATTCATTTCACAGAAATGACTAGCTACTGACGATTTCAAATTCTTCGTACGAATATTGGACTTATGTTCGTTCAGGCGTACTTTAATTTTACGTTCAGTCTTACCAATGTAGGTTTTTCCACAAGGACATTTTAATAGATACACCACGTTGTTGGTATCACAGGTAGCTGTCACATGTATTGCTATTTTTTGGCCTTTCATCGGATGCATTACTCTGTTACCCAAAATTATATTATGGCAATTGTTGCAACTATTGCATGGTCTCGTACCACATGAACCTCTTTTGTACCTACTACTAAATCAGATTCATTGGAGCTAGAAATCAGCACTTTCAAACTCACTAGGAAGTTGAGGCTACGACATTTCTTTGATAACGTTGCCAGCTCCCAAGGGGAGAAGGAACCGGACCCTCCTATGGGTCTAAAAGTTACCAGCACCTATCAGGCTGCAGTGAGTCACAACCTACATTGGTAAGACTGAACGTAAAATTAAAGTACGCCTGAACGAACATAAGTCCAATATTCGTACGAAGAATTTGAAATCGTCAGTAGCTAGTCATTTCTGTGAAATGAATAACAACATTTCCCAACTCAAGTACATGATACTTGAAGTCATCAAGAAAATTGAGGGAAGAGACAACAATAAATATTTACTCCAAAGAGAGAACTTTTGGATATATAGACTCAATTCCATGAAACCGTATGTGTTAAATGAACGTAATGAATATTCATGCTACCTGTAAATACATTACAGATCCCATCTTGATGGGGCAGTCGGTTCTGGAAAGTCTCCTTACTGTATACATGAATACCCACATTTATTTTGTTTTGCTAGCAATTACATTACTTGGTTCCCGTCTATTTTTCATGACATAATCCATTGTATTTTTTCATTTTTATTCATTGCATTATTCATTGCCATTGTTTTTAGTGTCATGTACGCTAATACACAGTTTACGAACTACACGTAGTCTTCTTTCTATTTCTGTGCCCTCGCAATCACGTGATCGGCTTAAACTTTCGACTTCTATGGTCGAGCCGATTTAGTCAACACCCGACTACCGAGCATTTCACCAGCGTTTGAATTTGCCGGAAAGCCAGGAAACACTGTGAACATCGCTTCCAAGCATAAGTAATATTTAGGGACTTAGCGTAGCTCCATGTAGCCATTACCATTAACCGGTATTGGAAGCCATGGCGCCAGTTTTAAATTGTCTTACCGCATGAACCGCCATAGGATCACAACACCATTAAACTTTGCACGTTTCCACCGAGATGCACAATGCGCTATGTATTTTTATCGTATTAGAGTTACTTGTCCAACAATAACCAGCGTAACTCACGTACCTCACTTAGGCTTGCCGTTACATTCGTTTTTTGACCTAATAGTTTAACTATCATTTCACTTCCAGGCACAACATTGTTACTGTTCGTTATTAGGCACGCATTAACAGACTCACTTACCCAGTTACCGGATGTGCACAATTACTAGCGTTTTCACCATTGTTTATATTAGACATATATTATATGTGTGTTACATATGTTGTTTTTGTAGATGCTCCCAGATGACGGGCGGTGGCCCGAAATGCATTGGAGCTTGTGGAAATAATTGTTTACACTGAAAACAACTTGAATTACAACGTTGAGTATGTGGAGTAACATACACCAATGAACAAAATAAAACTTTATTGTTCAAACAAATGTGAACGTTTTGACTAACACTTCAAGGAGGATAATTGCCCCTACACCTGTGTGCGCTAAGAGATGCCATCAGTTTCGTATTGATAGCACTACTGCTTCGTTTACTTTACTCGTCTCCAGGGTGTAAGACGACACCATAGGAGCACCAGCTTACAATATATAACTGAACTTGTATGACACTTGGCTGTGCACTTGTCAACTAAATCAAATTGCATTGTTAAACTCTCTCTAGCAGTTCTTTCACAGTCTCATCATTTCAGAAGTAATGCTTTGTGTTTATTAGCAGGTAAACATGCGTGCTTTCTTCAGAGGAATAGTGTTTGTATCTGTTCACATGCTTCGTTCATATTGTCACACGCAGGGCTTTAATTGGGACGGGTCTCTATCTAGCAGGACGACCTTTCACTATGTATGTCAATTCAAAGAGACTCCTTATAGTTCTTTCACAGTCTCATCATTTCAGAAGTGATGCTTTGTGTTTATTAGCAGGTAAACATGCGTACTTTCTACAGAGGAATAGTATTTGTATCTGTTCACAGGCTTCTTTCATATTGTCACACGCAGGGCTTTAAGTGGGACGGGTCTCTCTCTAGCAGGACCACCCTTCACTATGTATGTCAATTCAAAGAGACTCCTTATAGTTCTTTCACAGTCTCATCATTTCAGAAGTGAAGCATTTTCAATATTCTAAACAACGAAGCCATAGTCGTTGATTTTTTTATCTTGTGCAACTAGGGTGACTAACTCGCATGGGTGCATATTCAGGACATGACTGAGAATAAACATTCAGGGCAATGGGCTGTATAGTGGTTTCCAGACTCTTAACTGTTTCATACAGTTGTCACTTAAGAAAAGAAAGTGCATTCAAATCAGATCCGTACAGTCCCCGCAGCGCCAAAGTGCACTCTCAATGATCTGGGAAAGTGAAGCCTGCCAGAAATGAATGACGTCACACAAGACATACAGACACTTAGCAGTTTCACATTATTCTGCTCGTGGTCTCTTCTTTGTAACTTACACCACTGATAACTAGTCTTCTTCCCTGCATAAAACTGCACACGTTATCTTTCATTATTTGTCTTTCTCAAACAAGTCATAACGCTTTTTCAAAGTTCCTTTAAATTATATTGCCGAACTGCTCACCAAGCTAAAACTTAAAAAAAAAATACTAATCAGATAGGAGAAACCTAATGCTTTTACCAATGCTTGTTTACATTGTACTACAGTTAATTAGATATTCAACATACATTAACAAGCATTGGCATAGCCAATAGGTCTCGCTTTTGGGACCTTGATGTTGTTGCACCAAGGATATTGTGCTGCATAACTAAATACTTATAAGGTCCCAAAAGTGAGACCTAATGGCTATGCCAAGGCTTCATTTGCATTTGTCACCTCGAGTGGGCCAGGTATGCCCAGACGTGGGTCCCACACCATCCATGCCACTGGAGTCAAGCTATCCTGGCTGATGAGGGCTGAAAGCCCGAAACCGGTCCTAGGATGCTTGTTTCCAGTTCAGGGAGGGCCTGGCCTGGCCTGGCAGTTCGAGCTTGACTGTTCCCATTGGTTGCAGGGTCAAGATTGATTTGCATATGGCTGGGTCCAAACTGGAATGGCATGGTGAGCAAAAAAATTGATTTAGGCCCAGAATTCTGTACTGGGGCGAATGTATGACATTGTTCTGCATTCTGTCCATCAATTGTTCTTTTTGCATTTGTCACCCTGAGTGGGACGGGTATGCCCAGACATGGGTCCCGCAGTCTCCATGCCACTGGAATCAAGCTAGCCTGGCTGATGGGGATGATACACAAATCCGGTCCCAGTCTGCCTGTTTCCAGGGAGGACCTGGCCTGTTCCCATTGGGCGCAGGATCAAGATTGATTTGCTTATGGCTGGGTTTAAACTGAATGGCGTGGGAAGCGAAAAAACGAAGAATTTGGGCCTAGATCTCTGTACTGGGGGGAATGCTTGACATTGTTCCACATTCTGTCCATCAATTGTTCTTTTTGTATCCATCCGGAAGACCATTTCCTATGTGGAGCGAAAAATCTATTCATTAATAGTGGTCAGCTGCACCGCCCAATTATATTTCTGGATGTTTGGTAGTGCCAGTCCCCCGTCATACCCTCCCTTTGTCGATTTGTGTTGCTCTATCTGCACAGGGCCTCTGTCTAAGAGCAATGGCCCAACCTCACTCTTGATTTTCTGAATATACAAATTAGGGAGAGTGTATGGCTAGTTTTTCAAGACAAAGAAAACAAGTTCGGGACATCATCTTAAAAAGTGCTTCTCTGCTCGGGAGCGATAGTGGGAGAAACCTCCAGTGTGGGACATCCCTCGTCTGTCTCTCTATCGGTGGTGACTGGTTGTTGTGGAAAAAATGAGTCCGGTCAGTGGTCACATAAAGCCTGAGAATAGAAGTCTGTGGGGACTATTTTGCGGGGCAATGATGGCAGTCAACTCTGCAGATTATCTATTTGATATTTTCGCCAGTTTATTGTATATCCTGATTAGCAGCCAGCAGTGGTAAGGTTCTGCATTATTCTGTCCAAAGGGTTCTCAGGATCTATCACATAAAGCAGGGCATCAGCCGCGTATAGGGATATCCTGTTTTCCCATTGGTCGGTACATTGCATACCGCAGACCAGTGGATCTTATCTGATCCTTGCAGTTAAGGGCTCCAGTGCTAGAATGAAGATTAGGAATGACAACAGGCAACCCTGTTGAGCGTCACACTGAAGCTGAAATTCTTGCAACATCCCCCTGTTTACTTTCAACTGTATCAGTGGGTCAGCATATAAGAGTCGCTCCCAGCAGATATTTGCCAGCACCTCGAACATATAGGCCCATTCCACTGAGTCGAAAGCCACTCTGGCATCCAAGGAAAACATCAGCGCACGTTCCTGCATATGGGGAGTTTGGCTCAGCACGCCATGAAGGCGCCTCAGGTTAGTGCTACGATACGGCATAAAGCCCGACTGGTCTGGGTAGTCCAGGTCCTTAATAATTTTGATGAGTCTGGAAGCCAGGACCTTAACCACGATCTTAGCTTTGGTGTTGAGGAGCAAGTCGTCGGAAGTGTTCCCGTCTTTTAAGATGCCCACTATTGTGGCCAGCATCTGGCCTCTGGGCACTGAGCCTCGTTGGTGGCTCTCCTTGAACATTTGGAGCAAACGAGGGACTATGTCCTGAACCAACAGTTTATACGGAAACACCCATTACAACGCAGTCATTACAGCTTTTACAACGTGGGTGTTACAACGTAACTGCATTTACATCGCATGTCACTACAACGCCTGTCACTACAACGCCTGTCACTACAACGCATGTTACTACAACGCATGGCATTACAACCCATGCCATTACATCGCATGCCATTACATCGCATGCCATTACATTGCATTATAAGGTAAGTAATGGAGGGTTTTTTTGTTTTAGGGTGGGTATGGGTTTGGGGGTACATGGGAATACAAATGTTTTCCCCTACACTATCCAACACTTACCCTACTGTTGCACTCACTGGAGTGGGAATAGTAATTTTTACCTCTACACTATCCAACACTTACCCTACTGTTGCACTCACTGGAGTGGGAATAGTAATTTTTACCCCTACACTATTCAACACTTACCCTACTGTTGCACTCACTGGAGTTGGAATAGTAATTTTACCCCTACACTATCCAACACATTTCCCACTGTTACCCTAAAAGTATTATGCGTTGTAATGGAATGCGTTGTGAAGGCAGTTTATACAAATGCATTGTAATGGCATGAGTTGTAAAGAATAGCGGTGATGTAAAACCTGCGTTGTAAAGGCATGCGTTGTAATTATTTGCGTTGTAACGTCATAGATTTGTTTATGCAACTCGATTGGTATCCCGTCAAGGCCTACCTCTTCGCCCGATGACGAATCCCATATGGTTTTTGCAGTTTCATCCTCCATTATTTCCTCCTCACGGTGATCGCGATCTGAGGTGGGGAAAATTGGCAGATGGATGTTGGCTAGTAGATCTCAGGATTCCTCAACTGTGGTTATCACCGCAGGGAAGTATAACTGGGTGTAATAGGCGCCAACTGCGTCTACCACACGTTTTCCACTTTTACTTAGTTATCCTCCGGTGTCCTCACCTCCAGTACCCAGCGGCCCGTCTATGCCCTCCTATCTAACCAGGCCAACAGTTTGCCCACTTTGTTACTGACTCATGTAAACTCTGTGAAGTCCTATGACTCATTCGGGGGCATCAGTAGCCACATCTCGGTATTCCCTTGGATTCATAAGGAGTGTGTGTTGGGTGTCACTACTGTCCTGTACAACCAAGTCCCTCTTTGGCGTGTGAATTTCATGTTCCAGCAATTCAAGCTGGGCCTCTTTTCCTTTCGTGTCCTGCTATGAGGGAGAAGGCCTGTTCCCTAATCACCCCCCTATACGCCTCCTAGCGGGTCTAAGAGGAGTCTACTGATGTCCTGCGACTACAGCGGCATTCAGAATCATGCCTGAAGCTTCCAAAAGCAGGCCGCTGGAGCCTGAGGAATTGAATAGTTCTGAGTTGAGGCTGCTAAAATGTAATTATTAACAGTCTTTAGTCTACAGACCTGAGAACGTGTGACTGGGAGCCCCAAGGTCACGACGAGTCTCCCAACAGCCTGCTCGCAGGGTATTGGATTTATTTAGGCATTTTTTTATAGCGCATACTTTACCCTGAGGTGACAGAGCGCTTTAGAATAGAGCGAAGTATATAGGATTAGATATTATGACATGTTTACAGAGTATAAATCTGCTAAAAATTACACGAAACAAACTAAAGTTGGAGCGATTAGGGTTCCAAAAAAACACATTCCACAGTTGAAGTGTAAGGACAAAATAGTTCTCCATTGAGGAACACGAAACAGTCAGAGTTGTTGGTAGCCGTGGCTTTGGAAGAGAAGAGTTTTAAGGTCCTTTCGTTAAATGCGGAAAGAGGTGGCGGTGCGGAGGTACGGAGGAAGCGAGTTCCAAACTCTGGCCGCACAGGCGTCGGAGCACGCAGGAAATCAAACTCAGAAACATACAGACTCCCGCTCCATAAAGAGATTCCCGCTCTCTAAATGGGGTCAGCTAAACCATCTTGAAGGCAGGGCGATGTCCCCGGGGAGTCCCATACAGGGGCAACATCAGAATAGTAGCCAATTTTCTATCTGGTTCTTACTTTAAACCAAGTTTCTAGCGCAGTCTTAAGAGCCTTCAAGCATACTTTTTTTTAAAGAACTTGGGAGACCCAAACTTATAAAGAAACCCTTTTGCGCCTCCCCCGCCCTCATTTATTGCCAACTCACTGAGCAACCTTCCCCATGCCGTTCCAGCTGGTTTAGACAGTAGCATCCGTATAGCTTTAAATTGGAATGCGACTAAATACCAGCTGATATCTGGGAGGGCTAACCCGCCTTTAACTAATCTGCGCCTCAGTTTCTTCCATGATAGCCTTACACCCTTGGCTGCCTAAACGAAACTCCCAATCTTACTTTGAATCTTGGAACTATTCTGTTGGGGAAAAGTCAGGGGGACTGCGTTAAACAAATAAGTCAGCTTTGGAAGAATGATCTTCTTCACTAGCTTGACCTTCCCATAGATAGACTGGGGAAGGTTCCTCCACCTTGCAAAGAGACGATCTATCTCCTTGATGATTTTATTCAGATTAATAAGGGGAATTTCTCAAGGTCTTTGACAATATTAATGCCCGAATATTTGAACTCTTTGCTAATTGGGCCCACCCACTTAATGATATTCCAGCATATCACCTCTGTCTTTGAGGGATTAACTAAATACACAGAGATAGAGCCATAATCCTCCAATAGGGTTTTGACCTGCGGAATAGTCACTTCTGGGTTACTGGTGTATAGGATTATTATCGTCAGCATATAAAGCTATTTTACATTGATAAAGCTGAGATTTTAAAAGGGGGATTAGATCATCTAGTCTAATAGCTCCATATATAAGTCAAATAACAGAGGTGAGATGGGCAACCTTGCCTAGTCCCCCTCTGTATATCAAATCTGGAGTTAAGCATTCCATATATCAAGATTTTTGCTGATGCTCCCTGATGATATTTCCTCATAGTTTGTATAAATATGGGACCAAAACCCATTGCCTTCAATACCTCCCAAAGATAGGCCCAACTGACCCCATCAAAAGCCTTGGCAGCGTTGAGAGCGATCACTGCCAAGGGGTCTGATCTTATTATAGCCAGATCGATATTGCCTCTAAGCAGCTCCGTCTGTTCCTGGATATATCACCCGGTTATAAAAACCTTTCTGGTCAATGTTAACCAATCCAGGAACCAGCTTGTCCAATCTCCCTGCCAAAATGCCCATAAAGATCTTGTAATCGGCATTTAGCAGGGAGATCGGATGGTATGAATCTGCTTTGAGTGGATTCTTCCCGTGTTTTAATATTAGGACAATGGTTGCTTCCTTCCAGGAGCTTGGAATTTGGCCTGTTAGACTATATGTTGATTGGAACAAAATTTCCAAAGCTGGAGTCAATTTGTCTGACATAAATTTGTAAACTTCATTTGGCAATGTGTCCATACCTGATGCTTTATAGTTCTTAGATATCTTAATTTGAGTTTTTATCTTTTCCAACGTAATGGGAGCATTGTGAAGGTCTCGGTTAGCTTGGGTTAAAGTAGGGAGAGATTTACTACTCAGCCATGCTTGTATTTGCTCTTTTGAGGGTGTTAGATTCTCTTTATAGAGATCTGAGAATAATGTGAGGAAACAGGTCTGTATATCTTCTACACTAGTAGATTCATCCCCATTACTGTTTATTACTAGCTCATTGATGTTATTTTTGGAACGGTCAACTCTGGCCTTCCAGGCTAGGAGGGCACCTGCTTTCTCCCCATATTCATAATTTTCCATATTTTTAATAAGCCACAGAGCCTTGTATTTCTCATCTAATGTCCCCCTGAACTCTTGCCTAGCCATGTCAAGATCGTTCTGCATTTTACCCAACTTTCCTGAGCTCCCTCCCATTGATAGAATCCTTTCGGCTTCTAGCTGCTGTTTTTTTTCCTCCATTAATCTTAGCTCCCGGGCTTTACCTCGATTTCTGGAGCATATGGCGCCATGGAGCCCGCTCCTCAGGTTAGCCTTAAAGGCGTCACAAACAAATTCTATAGCTGTTGAACCGATATTTAGATAAAAAAAACTCTTAAGATAATTTAATGGCCTGAATATTTTCAGGGTCTGCTAATTTTGCCATGTTAAGCGTCCATCTTGTTTGAGTCATATTCATTTTCCTTTGATATGAGAACAATATTGGAGCATAATAAGACATGGCTTGGTAATATGGCGAACTCAGACGTGGAGTCCAGGAGATTTCTGTTAGTTAGGAAGTAGGCAATCCTGGAAGAATGATGGTATTTTTTTACTATGGAACGTAAACCCAGGGAGATCTCCCTTCTTCCTCCTCCAGACGCCGGCCAACTCACAAGTCATGCATCAGATTCTTCATAGCACGACAAATACGGGGGGCCCCTATATAATGTGTCTGGTTTGACCTGTCTTTTAGCGGATCTAGAAGGACATTCAAATCCCCACCAATTATCATAGGTGGGTTTTCCATGATTAGCTTGGGCTACAGCTTTGAAATATAAGTTGGATCATCTACGTTTGGTCCATAAAAGGAGGCACAGGTTAATTCTGTACCTCCGAGGTCCAGTTGTGCTATGATCCACCTCCCCGTTTGATCAGTCTGTGATGATTTTATGGAACAGGTGGACCCCTGCTTGATCAAGATTGCGAATCCCCGACTATTAATTATTTGTTCGGAAGAACAATGACCTTTAATCCAAGGAATACTAGACATCATCATCATCACAAACTTGGCATCAAGAAGGCCTCATGGTTCAACGACGACCTCAAGAAGTCCAAGAAACTGTGCCGCTCCCTTGAAAATGCCTGGAAAAAAGACCCATCCACCAGCAAGAAGGACGCCTTCAAAAGCGCCATCCGTACTCACCACCAAATGATCCGAAAAGCCAAGAAAACAGCATTCAAAGATCGACTTGACAACAACGCCCACAACAGCAAGGAACTGTTCAACACCGTCAAGGAATTTTCCAACCCCTCGGCCAACTCTAACGACATCACCCCCTCTCAAACCCTCTGCGACTCCCTAGCCTCTTTTTTCCACAACAAGATTGCTGACATCCACAACAGCTTCGACAACCAACCTGGAAACCAACCCACCCTTCCATCAGCTGACCATCTTCCCCCCGTTAACACCCTTAACGCCTGGAACCCAATCTCCACTGAGGACACCATCCGCCTGATGAATTCCATCCACTCTGGATCCCCCACAGACCCATGCCCTCACCACATCTTCAACAAAGCAGACTCCATCATAGCACCGCACCTTCGAGACGTCATCAACTGCTCCTTCAACTCCGCTACCTTCCCAGAAGACTGGAAACACGCTGAACTCACCGCCCTTCTGAAAAAACCCATAGCGGACCCCACCGAACTCAAAAATTACCGCCCCATCTCGCTTCTCCCATTCCCGGCCAAAGTCATCGAGAAAGCCGTCAACAACCAGCTCGCCGCCTTCCTCGAAGCCAACAAATCACTCGACCCCTCACAATCTGGCTTCCGAGCTAAACACAGCACTGAAACCGCCCTCATCGCAGCAACAGACGACATTCGTACTCTACTGGACAATGGAGACACAGTCGCCCTCATCCTCCTCGACCTCTCTGCAGCATTCGACACAGTCTGCCACAGCACCCTTCTACAACGCCTCAATAACATCGGAATCCAAGGAAAAGCACTTGAATGGATCACCTCGTTCCTCACCGGAAGAACCCAGAGAGTCCGCCTTCCTCCATTCAAGTCCGAGGCCTCTGAAGTCATCTGCGGCGTGCCTCAAGGATCATCACTCAGTCCCACCCTCTTCAACGTATACATGAGCCCCCTCGCGGCCATCGCCCGCCAACACAACCTCAACATCATCTCTTACGCGGACGACACTCAACTGATCCTTTCTCTCACCAAGGACCCCAGCACCGCCAAAACTAACCTACACGAAGGAATGAAAGAAGTCGCTGAATGGATGAAACAAAGCCGTCTGAAACTGAACTCAGATAAAACAGAAGTCCTCATCTTAGGCACATCCCCCTCTGCTTGGGACGACTCCTGGTGGCCGGAAGCCCTCGGAAAAGCACCCATTCCGACAGACCACGCACGGAACCTTGGCGTCATCCTGGACTCTTCACTCTCAATGAACAGACAAGTCAACGCCGTATCCTCTTCCTGCTTCAACATTCTTCGCATGCTCAGAAAAACATTTCGCTGGATCCCCTCCGAAACAAGGAAAACAGTCACCCACGCTCTGGTCACGAGCCGACTGGACTACGGAAACACCCTCTACGCAGGTACCACCGCTAAACTCCAGAAGAAACTCCAACGAATCCAAAACGCCTCAGCCAGGCTCATATTAGACATCCCACGCAACGAACACATCTCCGGTCACCTTAAAGACCTCCACTGGCTACCCGTCAATAAAAGGATCACCTTCCGACTGCTTACCCACGCACACAAATCACTCTACGACATTGGACCAGATTGCCTCAACTCTCGACTGTCCTTCTACACCCCCTCCCGCCAACTACGCTCTTCCAGCCAAGCCTTCGCCACTGTACCTCGCATCAACAAGACCACCATGGGAGGCAGATCCTTTTCATACCTGGCTGCTAAAACATGGAACTCACTCCCCGCTTACCTTCGCCTCACCCAGAACCACCTAGCGTTCAGAAAGCAACTTAAAACGTGGATATTTGACAAATAATCCTCCTCCCCTTCCTAAGCGCCTTGAAACCCTCTGGGTATGTAGTGCGCTATACAAATTCTATGACTTGACTTGACTTGACTTGACTTGACTTGAGAACAATGAATAAGATTCCCCCGAAGTCAGGTGTGTCTCTTGTAAGAGACAAACCTGTGCTACGGAGAGCTCCAAATATTTCAATATCAGAAAAAACCATCTTTAAAGGTGAAAATTACTCCTTCTCTAAAGACCTATTATAAAGTTCTGTCTTCCTCTGTAGTAGCCACCAGTGAGCAAGATAAAATAACTACTCAAGAGGATCGTGAGGGGGTCCCTCTAAGTCCAAGCCCAAGCCTAAGACCAAAGTATTAGTTAATGACAAAGGGCAACCTTTAGCCCTCTCTCTAGCTCTTACCCCATTTTTGCAGTGTAAGCAGAGAGGACCTAAGCAGCAGGGGGGGGGTCTACAGTAACCTCGTCAGTAATTCCACCTGCTTCTCACCCAGCAGTGAGCCTGTCTAACAGATATAATGTTCTTGAAATCCAACAGTCTCAAGATTCTCTAGACAGTGCAAATGGAATAGTTAATGAAACAGAAACTGGAACAGAAACTGAGGAAGCTGGAGAAGGAATAACAGACCTTGATGCACAAAACAACCCACGAGAGATGGTCCGTTTGTGCACGCCCGTCCCTTCTTAATGCCCACGTAGCCAACAAAAAGTTGGTTGTCCACCCGTAACTGTTGTGTGCGGTTCAGGTAAAAAGAAAGCGCACATTTTGGGCCAGACGGTGGAGTCTCTCTTCCTCTTTTGAAGGATGCGGAGGCGGAAAGAAGGTGGGCAAGGTAATGGTCTGGCCGATATGAAAGGCAGTAACCACCTTGGACAGAAAAGAAGGACGAGTCCTCATAACAACTTTGTCCGGATGGACAGAGAGGAAAGGAGGCTTCGAGGAAAGAGCCTGGAGCACACTCACTCTTCTGGCAGAGGTGATGCCAACCAGGAAAGCAGTTTTGAGAGTCCGAAGACGAAGAGGACAGTTGATGGGTGGCTCAAACGGAGCACACATCAGATAGGTTAATACCAGATTCAAGTCCCACTGAGGCATTACGAAAGGAACAGGAGGAAACATGTTAGTAATGCCTTTCAATAACCTACTTACAACAGGAGACTTAAAGATAGAAGGCTGATCAGGAAGTCTCAAGAAGGCTGAAAAAGCTGAAAGATACCCCTTGATGGTGCCCAGAGCAGAGCCCTGCTGGGTCAGGGAAAGAAGAAAGAGGAGAACCTCAGAAAGAGGGGCGGAAAGTGGATCCACAGCCTTTGCTGTGACCATGCCACACATTTGTTCCACCTGCAGGCGTACATCGTTTTTGTGGAGAGATGCCTGGCTGGCAGAATGACATCACAGACTTCAGGAGGCAAGTCAAATGGCATCAGCTGCCCCTGCTCAATCTCCACGCATGGAGGTGGAGGCTGGACAGGTTCGGATAGAGGACCGTCCCCTGCTGCTACAATAGAAGGTCTGTAGCAACCCCCTTTCCTGCCTAGCCTTTCCTCACGACCAACACATAAACACATAACACACACACAACCACACACACACACAACCACACACACACAGCCATACACACACACAACCACACACACCCACAACCAATCCTACAACCTTACACAACCACACACACACACGCACACAACCACGCACACAACCACACTCACACCCACCCACAACCACACACGCACAACCACACCCACAACCACACACACAACCTTGCACAACCACACACCCACAACCCTAAAAATCTTTTTTTTTCCTCACCAATTAAAAATGTCAGTGTGTTTCTAGGTATCGCTGAGTCAGCGTGCATGCGCTGCTTGGAGAGACTTTAGTAAGTGAGTTTTAAAAATGCTACAGACTGGCTGCAGCCGCCATCTGTCTCCTCAGTCACGGGTCAATAAGTTGCTTGTTCCTTTCTTTCATGGCTCAGTAAGCCTTACAGCATGCTCCTCCACCCCCTCCCACGCAGCCCTCTTCCTCTGTTCGAACCCCCTTCCCTGCCTAGCCTTACGTCACAACCAACACATAAACACACAACACACTCACACACCTAGCCACACGTACACACAACCACACACCCACAACCACACCCACAACCACACACGCACAACCACACACACAACCACACACACACTCACACACACAACCACACTCACACACACAACCACACTCACACACAAACAACCACACCCATAACCACACACACAACCACACCCACATACACAACCACACCCACACACACAACCATACCCACACACAACCACACCCACAACCTTACACAACGATAACCACACACACACAACCACACACACACACAACCACACACCCACAACCTTACACAACCACACACAACTACAACCACACACACACAACCACACTTACACAAACAACCACACTCACACACACACAACCACACCCATAACCACATAACCACACCCACAACCACACACACAACCACACACACAACCACACACACAACCACACACACAACCACACACAACCACATCCACACACAACCACACCCACAACCTTACACAATCACAACCATGCACACACACACAACCACACACACAGCCACACACAACCACACACACCCAACTACACCCACACACAACGACACATACACACAACCACACACACACAACCACAAATACACACACACACAACCACATACACACACAACCACACTCAACCACACACACCCAACCACACCCACACACAACCACATATACACAACCACACACAACCACACCCACACACACAACCACAAATACACAAACAACCACACACACAGCCACACACACAACCACACACAACCACACCCAACCACAGGGGTGCTGTAGTGTGGTGCTGTAGTGTGGTGCTGTAGAGTGGTACTGTAGAGTGGTGCTGCAGAGGGGTGCTTCAGAGTGGTGGTTTATACTGGTGTTGTTTAGGGGTACTGTAAAGTGCTGCTGCAGAGTGGTGCTGTACAGTGGTGCTGCAGAGTGGTGGTTTAGATTGGTGCTGTAAAGGGGGTGCTGCAGAGTGGTGCTGCAGAGTGGTGCTGTACAGTGGTGCTGCAGAGTGGTGGGTTTGATTGGTGCTGTAAAGGGGTACTGTAGAGTGGTGCTGTACAGTGGTGCTGTACAGTGGTGCTGCAGAGTGGTGGTTTAGATTGATGCTGTAAAGGGGGTGCTGCAGAGTGGTGCTGCAGAGTGGTGCTGCAGAGTGGTGCTGTACAGTGGTGCTGCAGAGTGGTGGGTTTGATTGGTGCTGTAAAGGGGTACTGCAGAGTGGTGCTGCAGAGTGGTCATGTACAGTGGTGCTGCAGAGTGCTGCGGTACAGTGGTGCTGTAGAGTGGTGCTGCAGAGTGGTGCTGTAGAGTGGTGCTGCAGAGTGCTGCTGTACAGTGGTGCTGCAGAGTGCTGCTGTACAGTGGTGCTTCAGAGTGCTGCTGTACAGTGGTGCTGCAGAGTGTTGCTGTACAGTGGGTGGGGAGTTTGAAAGTGATCCTCTTGTTGACCGGGAGCCAGTGCAGGTTTCTCAGGTGGATGGTGATGTGGCTGTTGCGAGGGAGTCCGAGGATGAGGCGTGCTGAGGCGTTTTGTAGGCATTGGAGTCTCTTCTGGAGTGTGGCCATGGTTCCTGCGTAGAGGGCGTTGCCGTAGTCCAGCTTGCTGCTGACGATTGCTTGGGTGACCGTCCTTCTGGTTTTGGTGGGGATCCATCTATAGATCTTTCAGAGCATGCGGAGGGTGTTGAAGCAGGATGAGGAAACAGCATTAACTTGCTGGGTCATAGAGAGTGTGAAGTCCACAATAAACCCCAGGTTGCATGTGTTGTTGGTGGGTGTCAGGGCAGCTCCCCGCATAGCCGTCCACCAGGAGTCGTCCCATGTGGAGAGGGTGGATCTGAGGATGAGGACCTCCTGTCTTGTCCGAGTTCAGTTTCAGCCGGCTTGTCTTCATCCAGTCTGCGACAGCCTTAATTCCCTTTTGGAGGTTGGATTTGGCGGTGGTCAAGTCCTTGGTGAGGGAGAGGATCCGCTGGTTTTCGTCGGCGCACGAGATGATGTTGAAGTGGTGTGCTCGGATGATGTTGGCGAGGGTAGGGCTGAGGGATGATCCTTGGGGTACGCCGCAGGTGATCGTGGTGGCTTTGGATCGGAAAGGGGGATGCAGACTCTCTGGGTTCTGCCGTTGAGGAAAGAGATGATAAAAGTAATTAGCACATTGAACAAAAGAAATAGTTCTACCATCTTTCTAAAACAATGTACATATGCCAGCATATAAAAACTGTATCAGGCGTTTCCTACGATGCTTTCCTGTGTGTGTGTGAGTGTGTGTGTGTGTGTGTGGGTTTGTGTTACTATCCTTGTGGGGACTTGGGTGTGATAACACACTCACGCTGTGGGGACTTGATTGCACTGTGGGGACCTGAACCCAGGTCCCCACAAGGCAATGTCTTCTAAATCATAAAAAATGGCTTCAGGAACATCTGTGTAAATTTTTACAACTTTTAAAAAAATTGCCTTGTGGGGACCTGTGTTTCATCAAGTGTGTTTATATTTTTGCTCAGCTCTGCCCCTGGAGACAGGAGGTGGTACTGCAGGCTTAAACACACTTTGCATTTAAACACACTTTGTTCACCAGAATCTTATGCTAGCAGCAGAAAGGACAGACATTTCAAAGGGAAAGCTGCATAATCCTGTATTTTTACAAATATTTCATGAAATTAACCTTTTCACTATTTATTAAAATACAAGTTTTTTTTACATGAAGCTATTTAATTTAGAGTTTTTGTGTCTGAAAATTGTTTGTAGTTTTATAAATATTGCTAAAAGCAATTAAAGTCAGTCTCTAAACCCTGAATACTTCACTATTGCCTTTTTATCCTTATCACTACGATAGGATATAATGCACTGCACTGAGGTAGGATATAAACTGATCTGATAGTTTTTTGCAAATTACCTTGGGGCATCAATGCCTATTATTGTATTGTAATGCTTGTATCAGGAATTTAGAGGTTTTTTTGTTGCTTTGGCTTTGTTCACATACTAATATGCATTATGAAATATGTTCTTTTAGATAATGGCTAGATGAGACAGTGACTAGTGCCTCATTGTCCTAAGGGCTATTTCGGCCTTGCAAACAGTGCCCACAGCATGGGGAAGTATGTTTTTAGCAGAAAAGGGATGCTCCTATAAAATAAGGGAACTTCTTGGACGATATATTGAAATATCGTGATACTATATCTTTTGACTGATTTAAAGAGCGGAATAATATGCAGAGAAAAGAGTGTGCACCAAAAATCTTGATGAGGGAAAGTGTGGGAGGTGCGATTTGCCACTGTGCCAAGTAGTTTGATACCTTTGCAGTAAGTAGGTCAGCACACCCGAACATCTTTCTTTATGACTATAGAGTTAAAGAGAATCTTTGAATGTCTGCCTTTACATGTATATGTTAGGATTGTAAAAAATTATGAGTTTCTTTTGAAGGAACTGTTTTGATTACACGCAAAATAGGATTAAAAGATAATGATTGGCTGAGTAACTAAGTTACTGTTGGCACAGCGACCGAAACTGGCACACAATCAGGCTGCCTACTGTCAGGCACATGCTACGATAGTGCAAAGGTGCCTGTTTCATGTCTAGCATGTTTTTTTTTACAGGAAGGCTACCAGTACAAAATACTTTGCCTAGACAAACTTTAAACCTTTTCCTACTTTAGATCTGTGCTTCACTGTAAAGGTTTGGAGAGAAAAAAGCATTCCCCTTTTTCACACCTTCCTCGAAATTGCATTATTTTTTGGTGCAATACCCTGTCTACTACTGTTAGCAGATAGGGTTTTACATCAAAAATCATGAGTGGTTGCATGTGAATGTTCATGTACTGCCCATTGCAAGCTACCTTGATGCAAAGTGATGCAAAGCACTGCTTTGCGTTACTTTTAGGCAACGTTCCAGCTCAAATCATATTTTGAGCTAGATAGTAAATTACCAAATAAACATTTTGTACTGGGTTGCATCACTTTTGTTAAGCAAACCCAGTGCAAAATGTTGGTATATCTGCCCATGTCTTTAAAAAGCAGTACAGTACATTTTATTTAATAAAAATCCTAACCAGACTTAATAAAATTAGAACTAATGAGGACAAAATTCCCCTTTAGATGATATTTTTTCAAGTTACAAATTACAGTCAAAAACAATAACTACCTAACCATGTCAGAATAAATGTAAATAGCAATGCTTTAGAAATCGAGTTTTTACAATATTTTTATACATTTCTCAGCCACTTATGTCGTTGGCTTCTTACTCCTACACATGTATAGGTTACCTATACAAATGCATTTATGTTTCATATCATTCGGAATAACCTAAAATATCAAAACAAAACATTTAAAAAAAATGCCGTCTTTGCAGTGCACTCCACCTGTCATTTAAAAGATGGTTACAACTGATCCCTGATTTCCCCCAACAGAAGAATGCTGTTTCTTACACATTGCAATATTGTATTTCTTCTTAGGCAATAAAGTACGCAGGTAGTTTAGCACAGATGTTTGTACTGGGAATAAATCACTGCCAAACTCAAATGATTGTGTTAAGTATTAGACTACTTCGAGACCATCTGTCCTTTCCTTTAGTCGCTTTCACAAACCATTCATAGCTGCACTTTCACCTTTTCTAGGAGGTTTTTTTTTTAATTAACATATCAAAAGACTCCCCTTCTTTGAGGGGGTGAAGGGAAGGGATCAGGTTTTCTTGTACCAAACAGTGTTCAGATTCAACAGGTTAATTTAACATGATATAATATACTTGGCTTTATAAGAAGACATCCGAAACCTGCTAAGTTTAGCACTACTATTTATTTCTACATCACTTTTTAACTGCTGCAAAACATGGAACAGGTGAATTTTGCATTGATTTTGCAGTATGAATGTATGGGACAGAAGAAAACGAGATGCTCAAATATTACTTACATGATTTTTAATAGGACAAACACAAAGAAAACCATACTTTGCTCCATGTGTTTATGTGTGGAATGAGGCAAAAGCATTCTTTTTTTTGTAACTTTCTTTATTGAAAGAAACATGAATGACATAAACTGTTACCACGTAGTAACTGCATGCATAAGGCCATAAAACACGACCGGAAATAGCAAAGTAAAGTGGAACGTCACTATAAATTTGGGGAGCCAAGGGGTCCTGGTGGGGGGGAGGTGGGGGGAGTCCAGTTAGAGAGACCTGTGTCAATATCAGGATGGTCCTTTGGGATCCAGGAAGAAGATAGGAAAGGACCCGCCTGACCCTGGAACAATCAGAGTGGGAAAGTGGGCAGCAGGGAGAGGAGGAGGAGGAAGGCTCCCCTGGGAATGGAATGGGAAGGGGAGAATTGGAGGAAGCAAAATGGGGTACCGAAAAGGTGGTCTGTCGGGACATCAAGAAATAGGGGGGCAATAGGCGGCCAATGGTTTTTAAATTCCAAATAAAGCTTTGTGTTGCCCTGCATCTCCATGCTTGATGCATGGGCGACTCAAAGGCTTAGTACATCTAGGCCTTAAGTGAGCAATTTAGTGAAATTTAATGTTACAGGAGCATATATCAAAGGATATTCTGCTTGCTCAATATTTGCACCTGGTTTCTTTTGATGCTAGGATGCTAAGCAAATCTAGACCATGCTAGTTTACTAGGTGTGAATTTGGGTGGATTTCAATGAGTATTTGAGCAGTTCCCATCCTGAAACAGATTAGCAGAGGTTTGGCACTACACAAAGGAAAGCTGGCACTCACATTAAATAGTAGAGCTGAAAACATGTGCATGAAGGTTGATTGGTACTGCCATTTGTGTTGCTTTGCATCCCGCACAGCTACTAAGCTCCACACAAGCACTGCTACCAGTCAATCAGGTCCTCAGGGGCTGAGTTTTCACATCTTGTTAGTTTCTAGTAAGATTCTAGCAGTCTGATTTAGAGGAAGGTAGTAAGGAAACATACTCCAAAATTCTGTAAATGTACTTACAACCTATAGAGGTATGTCAGCCCAATCATGCGTTTGGAATATGGTGCCTCTACAATAGTTCCTGCAACAAAAACCTGATGGATGGAATGCTTGAAGTATTTTAAGCCACTGGCAATGCCTTGGGCCGCAGTCCAGCATTTTCCCGCCACATCAGTTTGGACCCAGCCATATGTAAATCAGTCTAGACTCTGCTTCAATGGGAGCAGCTGCCTGGTCCAAACTGCCCTGGACAGGTCCCCTATGAACCAGAACACAAGCAACCTAGGACCAGTTTTATCCTCAATAGGGCTCATCAGCCAGGTATAGCTTGGTTCCAGTGGCACAGTGAGCAAGGGATCAATGTCTGGGCATACCCAACACTCTTAGGGAGTCAACTGCAACAACAGCAACAAGGTGATGGATGGCATGCATGAATTCATCTCAGCCACTGGCAATTGCTCTGGCTCCATCCCAGTTCAATGTTCTTTACCCACCATGTGACCTCAGTTTGGACTCAGCCTTATGTAAATCACTCCAATTGGACAGTCCAGCCTGAACTATCAGGCCAGACCAGGCCAGGTCCACCATCTGCTCTTCAAATTGTGGTTGACCAGCCACCTAATATAGAGTTGCTTACTTACAGTGTATTCCCCAAGAAGAGTGGCAGTCTTTCAAAAAAAGATAAGTATAGTGTACGTAATATGCTCTGGAACTACTCAATCATATGATATGTGGGCACTGGCAATGGTTACTCACAGTGGGGTATATTTTCAGTGCTCACATTTGGTGATGGAAATTTCACCATCTGGTCCAGATTTTATCCAAAGATTTCCCCTTAAAAATCTCCCATATACCGTGCTCATCTCCCTCAGACATACTGCACTTTTACCAGTGGTGGTACAAGCCACTGTACCTCGTCATAAAAACCTGGGAATTTCAGATTGGATTATCCAAGTGTGAAGTAAGCACAATTTAAATGCATTAAGGCCATTCCACAGCGCATATCTATTTATGTGGAATCTGTGAAGTAACAAGACACAAATTTCACTAACTTATTTCACGGCCTGGGTGCTTGCACAGGTCCCTCTCTGTGTCCCTGGGCATGGGTGGTCTTTTAGTGACCCAAAAGCTACAGTGCTTTACCTGGAATGTTAACTGATTGGTACTCCAGAACTCACCTGGGACAGCATTTTTCAAATAAGATGTTTCAAGGCTTTGACAGAAAACAAAGTTTGGAGCACTAACAACAGGGTGCTCTGGTGATTTGGTCATGGGGCATCTCTGGGAGGCTCCACTCCTTGTTCTATTTTGCATAAAGGACATCTCAGTACTATACACCCATCTCTAACTTACTTTTTAAAGTTGTACCTACAGATGTTTCTCCCTGTGATTTTACAGAGCAGAGAACAGTGTATATCACTTTACTACTGTTACACCAGAAGTAGGTTCCATCAATGCCTGCATCACACCGCAGCTAAGACAAGTTCAGAGGAGAAAGTAGATCTCAAGCAAACCCAAGGCACATCAATCACAGAATGATTCAAAAGTGTTACATAGTGTTAGTATTTTGAACTTTTGTTTCTTTTTTTTCAAAACAATGTTTTAGAAACTTCAAAACAATGTTTTAGAAACTAGCATTGGCATACTCAATACCTTATCGCTCACCTTGTAAAGGCGAGACCTACTGGCTGTGCCACTCCTTGTTTTTTGAGTTCTTCACACTGTGGTCAATATGGCCATAACTTATGTGAACTGGGCCAGTTTTCAGCTACAAGCACCTTAACTTAATTTTCTTTCACCCTACAGGCTCTTCATACATTTTTTTACACATGACTTATAACTGTAGGTGATGCTATGATTCACTCACTTTGGCTAACATTCATGTATTCCTAATTAGTGAAATAATTCAAATGGAGCCATAGGAACCTTTTTTGGTGAAACCAGATATTTAATTATTGGTTATTTGACATCCGTGGTTGCCCCTTGTTTGTGCATTGTTTAGTGCTATTTTAAAAGCAACTCGCATTGGCAAGGCTAATAGCGATTAATGGCAGGAGAGGGGCAACAAGGAGCAAGCGAAAGGTGGGGGAGGGCAGATAGAAAGTACAACACTGAGCTGCACAGTGGTTAGTGTTAGATGTACAATTGTGACAGTAGGGAGGAGTGTGGGGGTGTGGAGGGGTAATAGAAGGGATGAGTACAACATGCACTTCCATGGGTACTAAATCAAATATGATGGGGAGGAAAAAAAGAAAAAAAAAATGTCCCTGTTGGCAGTCTTGAAAGGGTATGCTGAACCAATCAAAAACCAGGGTGAAAACTAAATATTCCAAAGGTGGGACTAACAAAAGCATAGCAAAGCCACTAAATCAGAAGCAACATGCTAAAGTAGGCAAAGAAGCCAACCAATTGTGAGAAAAAATGAAGCCCACTCTATGAAGTATCCAAGTAACTATTACAATGTTGTCTTGGACAGAGAGCCTTCATTTTTATTATACAGTGTTTTATGCCTCTCAGCTGTTCTTGCTGCAGGTATTTCTTCCTGTACTTTTGTGTTCGCTCAATAATTCAGTTGCATTGTATTTAACATTCACAATGAACTTACTTTGATGCTTTATAAAGAATGACCTGCCTCTAGAATCCAATTCTGATACCTGCTTTTCACACTTTCCTTTTTATGCATGCCTTTATCACCATTCTACCAGATTTTAAATCTCTTGCCACACATGCAACAGAACACAATACTATACGCCATTTTTTGGGGGGGGGCTGGGGGCAGTACGAAATGACACAAAATAGTCTGAATTTATGTAACAGATTACAAGAAAGAAAACTGTTAATGGGGATGAGAAGACTTGCGCAAAACAAAAACATGCAGAGAAATTATTAAATACGAACAGACAGACACCTTACAGCAGTTATGTGACTGTTTCACAGTCATAAAAACAAACAATCTAATAATAAAAACAGATATATATATATATATTTGGGGACAACCATCACTTTTACAATGCGAGATCCAGGTGTATAGGATAATCGCAGTATAAAGAACCACAGAGTATGAGGGTTGGCACCAGTTTATTTAATTGCTTTTGTGGTGATAATGTTGCTTCAGCCGTTTCGAAATCTGAACGGACCTCAGTATTGCTGGACGTCAGGGTTTCAGTTAGTGGCCCACAGAAGACTTCAACCAAAACACTTTATTTTACTGAAAACAGATTCTGTGTATTGCTGATAGGATTTGAGATTTGACATGAGGATGTCTATATTAAATTTGGAGGGATTGTGACAACATAGGCATTACCCCTTTATTTTAAATATACTAGAACCTTAAGCATTACGCTGCAAGCATTACAATTTACATTATTCTCGGGTCTCTGCAGTTCCCGCGCAACTTTTGAAGTCGCAGCCCAAAACCTGTTGCTGGGGGAAGGGCGAGGAGTTCCTTTCATTCAGACAGGGAAGGCCTCAGCTTTTGCCTTTGACCTCCGTTTCCTGCCTCGGAAAGGAAACAAAGGCATTGATTTACATACATTAGCACCTATTCAGGTGCTCGGCCAAAAACCATTGCTTTGCTAATACAGAGCTGCCTTCTCTCCTGTTCTGAAAAGGATAGAAGTTTACCTTTCTACATGTTTTAAATCTCTGCTTTGCAAGGCACTCTTTCCTCACAATACAAAATGCAAACTCTATAACAACTTAGTTGTGGGGAGCAGAGAAAATGCGAGCAGCTGTCTGTTTTCGGCGTGTTTTTTCTGATAGGCGGAGTGTGGGAAGAGGGCAAAGAATTACCAAACCGTTTAACCTTTCAAAAATCCACACCTTACAGCAAAAATTCGAAAAGTGTGCGCTTTTAACTTTTATGCCCCTTTTAAAAATATACTTGCTTAATCCACGCAGGCCATAGTTATGGCCTTCGAGCCCTGGTGAGCCCCTTTTAAGCATGATGTACTTCTTAGAACAGATACACCCAGCTCCAAATCGGAGGTCACTGCAGAAGAACACGGGTTTGGGGGACATGCATTTATTGTGTGGAATAGTAAAAATCGGAGTGTCTGTTTACTGCAGTAATGGTGCATATAAGTATAAGTTAGCAGAAACCTCGCAACAATACCACCGTAAATATCCACTCTCATTTTTGAGAATATTTTCTTGTGATCATACTTAAGCTCTTCGCATTATATTACCATCAACCTTTAGTTTAAAGAGCATGGTGACACACATACATATCAAGGAAATATCTCTTAAGTGACCTTTATTCTAAAGATCTAGCCAGCATTTCACACTAATTCTCTCCTTAAGGACTTATTTTATATTTCTTCCTACTATTGACTCTGGGTAACCTGTATTTTGTTCTTTATTGTATTTCACAGAATGATGGACAACATACTGATCCATCGCCCTGCAGTGTTTTATTCTCTGAAACCGCATCATATATCGGAGCATTGCAGCAAGAAAGATAGCTACACTGCCTATGTGCTCTGTATGGCTATTCTGAAGTTAAGCAATGCTGTCCTAGGAAAAGGCTGGAATATTATGTTATGAGTGAGGAATGCCTTTCAAGCCTGGAAACCAAGAGCTGTACCTGAAGGGATAGCTCTACTGTAATGCATCAGAATTAACCATCTCTGGGATCGTTCATCTGTAATGCACTGATATCAAGAAATGTGTATTTGAAAGCGCACATGCATGCAGATAGCGTCTTGGCGCTGAATAACAGATGTTTATTGTTACCCTACTGAATGATATTCATTTTATCAACCTCAGAAGGATAAAAGGCTGAGTGGTCCCACTGGGATATGAACCTGTGACCATGAGGTCAAACACAGGCTCCTACAGTGGGCACATTAGTCCACTAAGCCACCAGAACTAGCTACAATTTTGTCAGCAGTATATTCGGTTGACGCAGCAGAAACATAACTCAAAGAAAGCACAGAGCTGCACGTACAACACCTAAGTTTCTTCATTGATATTATAAACCCGTTTACCGCGGCGATAATTTCGCCGCAGTGAGGGCATTCCATAATGTGGGCGGGGCCGCGTCCCCACTAATAGGGTTAAGTGAGCAAAACTAAATTTAAAGTCTGAACTGCAGCAAGTAAAATCATGTGCCAAATAAATTCAAAGTACTAATTCTCCTTCAAGAGCCACCTTCTTTGTTCATCTGAAATCAAGTCATTTAAATCTATTGAGTCTAGGGCAAAACAATACTTTGCTTAATACGCTACCCAATCAGACTTAGTAAGGGCAATGTTAGTGAACTCTTCTACAGGGACATATATCATGTGATGTGAGCACATGAATGTTAAACAACACATGATCTTAAAGTTTACGGTTTCCTGTACCGGTCCTATGTGCAGGCTTTTAAGCAAGGGGATAATGTAACTGTCATAAGACTTTTTAGCACAGACATTATGACTTTTGACCTATTGAAAACCCTTCAGCTGGTAAGCTGATGTGTTCCCTACCTATGCATCAAAGTAATTGTTATAGCTTGGGATGTGTACACAATATAAAAGTGAGTGTTGAGACATTCATAAAGGATGACTCCGTATGGCTTTGTGGATTGGCAGAATATCTGCCTCGTCTTTATTACCTCCAACTAACCTCCTTGCTCTCTGCCCAAGGGGCTGCATGCCTACAGGGAGCACTCTGTGTTTCAAGGACCTTTAAGGGGGGGGGGGGCTAAAAAGTCACTGCCCAGGGCTTCCTCCTTCCAGGGGCACTGTGGAATGTGATTAGGACAGTCCCACTGCAGCGGTTTTCTATTTAATAGTTGTGTGATGTGTGGTTTTCAAACATTGTGGTTAAATAACAAAGCAATTAAAACAAAATACTGTCACTGAGCCTCACAGCCTGAGGTATGCTTTGTTGCAAGGGTTAACAGATTTAAATTGGAATGGGCAGACACACTCTGCTTCTCTTAAGTGAAAAAGACACATGCCACTGCATTTCAGTCCGGAACTACAGGAGAGGACAGAAGATAAATGTGCATGTGCAGGTACTGAATAAATCCTCAGTCTCTTCTGGGGCTTCAGGCAAATCATACACTTCTGATTATCCTTCCAAAAGTAGCCGTTCCGTGGCGGCAAAGGCATGTGGTTTTCTCAGTTGGGGGTCCATTGTGGACCCCCAGGATGTTGGGGGGGTGGGAGGGGCACATGAGGGGGTACATAGGTACCCCCCTGCATTTTCATGCATGATATGGCAGGTACCGCGCCCACCCAAAGAAACTCTCATGGCATGGAAGGGGAACCACTAAACACTGATGCATCCATCTTACGGATAAATGATTTATTTTTCTGCTTTTACTGTTTCAAATGAAATGTTTCATGACACCACTGTTGCTATGTTGCTTCTAGATGGGGGCTCTTTCAAGACGGCCCGTCTGGCAGTGCCAGGGTGCCCTCCAGGCCTGTGCAGCTCAGTTGATGCGTGTTTGCATTGCGGCGGGTGCTGCTGACAGCACCGCCCACCACAATGTAAAAAATGCTGAGTGTGCCCGCCAGTCTGGCGGGTGCATCCTAATTGTACATGCGGGACCGCCGCTCACATAGCGGGTGGTCCCATTCCCGCGCCATCGTAATAGACACCTTAATGTGCAAAAAAGTGCTTATTCGTAAAAGTGCCTAATGTTGTATGTGCAAAGTTCTAGCATAACTTAATTTCAGTTAATACTATTTAAAAACATCTTAAAATATTTTCCCAAGATTATGCTAAAATATACCACATTTCAAAATTAAGGCAGCAATTAATACACTTAATCATTGCTTCATGATTAAATGGTCTCTGCCCGTTGCATCCATATATATCTTGTTTTCTTAGATTCTCTAACTATTTCATTTGATGAGCTTTCATGATCTCATTAATTGACAGTATTCTCAAAGAAAATTGTGCATATCCTCAGTGTTGTTGAGACCGTTCGGTATTTTACTATCAAACTCCGGGATCAACCGGGTCTCCAACTGTCTTAATTGACGTTCTCTATTTCCACCCCGCTGGGATTTGGTGAATGGCGTCAATTGCATAGTATGTAAGACCGTTTACTTCATTATTGTCTGTCATCTTAAAGTGCCTTGTGACTGGGTATGCGGGATCACTATTAATAATGGCTCTGAGATGTTGTATATTTCTAACATGCACCGCAGCTTCGTACTCCCGATGTAATTAAGGTCGCAGGTGCATGACAGAACATACACCGCATGCTCAGTTCTGCAGTTAAAGCTGCCTCAATCTCTTTCTCACAGAATGGAGTAACATAATGAGTTTTGTTAGTTCTAAATTTACAGGCTCTGCAAGATGAACACTTTCTGATGTGTTGTCCGGGTTTTAGCCAAGTCCCTGTTTGACATAGTTCTGGACTACTTTTAACCAATCTTGATCCCATGGTTTTGGATTTCCTGAAAGTGATAGTAGGTGTTTCAGGTAATCTATTCCCTAACACACTATCAGTGAGTATTATTGGCCAGTTCTTTTTATTATCAACCTTATTTTCCTTTCTTCATTGCTGTAAGTGGTAATTAAATGAGGGCCTTCAGTCTCTCTCAGTGAATTCTCAGTCTTTCTAGATAGATCTTTTATTTCTTCACTGTCACTTTCAACAAAGAGACTTGTTCTTGGTCTTGCACTAGCTTTAGTAATCGCCTCTTTTAGAATGCTCTCACTGTACCCTCATTTCCTGAGTCTATCCATGGTATCTTCCACACAGATATTAAAATCAGATTCTAGACTACAAATTTGTTTTAGCCTTAACACTTCCCCGTAGAGTATGCTCTTTATCAAGTGTTTCGGGTATGTACTGCTAGCGTGTTGCATAGCATTGCCTGCTGTCGGCTTTCTTAATATGGTAGTCTCAAACTTGCTGTTTTTGATGTAGGCTTTTACATCTAAAAACTCAATATTAGTTTTACTCAAATGCGATGTAAAATTAAGATTCATAGAATTGATGTTGATGGCCTCGATGAATTGTTACGCTTTTATATCATCCCCCTTCCACAATATAAAAAAAACATCATCTATGTATCTGAGCCAATACAATACATGCTGATCAAATGTTTCACAATGTACCTCCCTCAGAACCTGTTCTTCCCACCAGCCAACATGAAGACACGCATAGCTGGGGGAGAAACAGGCTCCCATCGCTCGTCCTCGTAACTGTTTAAAAACGTCTTTACCAAACATAAAATAGTTGTTGTTAAGGCACAAGGAAATAGGATCTAGTATCACTTTGTTGTGTTCATAGAATTCACAGGGTCTTTCATCTAAAAAGTGTTTAACTGCCCATAAACCCATTTGATGGTCAATACTCGTATAGAGATACTCTATATCTAGTGTAATTAGAAGTCGATCCTCTGTCCATACAATATCTTTCGTTTTCATTAGGAAGTCCCCTGTGTCTTTTACATAACTGGGTAGTTCTTTCACCATGTCTTGTAGGAAATAGTCGACATATTGTCCGACCTGCTCTCCCACGCTGTTAATAGCTGAAAATATTGGTCTTCTAGGCATGGGTACTATGTTTTTGTGGACTTTCAGGATTAAATATAGTATCGGGAGGACTGGAAATTCCTTGTGCATGAATTTGTATTCTTCTGTTGAAATTAATCCTTCCCGTTTCCATTGTGCAACATTTTTCTTTATTACTTCCCTTGATTTATTGTAGTCCTTTATTATTGTTTTTTCATAGCACTCTCCATTATCAAGTTGTCTTTTTTCTTCCTGGATATAATCTTTTTTTGGGCATAACACGATGTTGCCACCTTTGTCCGATTTATTTATTATGATATCCTGATTTTCTCCCAGCTTTTTCATCAGTTTGGCATATTCTTGTTTTTTGTATTATTTGCTCTTGTTCTTATGTTTTACTTGATGGTAAAGTTTTTTGATGTCTTCAGTCACTCTTTCATGGAAAAATTTCCACAACATCTTTTGGCATAAGAGGAAAGAAGCTTGATTTTGGCTTGAATGGACTACTTCCAGCCCCTTTCTGAACCATATTAATTTTTTGTAGTCTTGTCTGTGTTAGGTCTTCTGATTCAGATATTGAAGATTAAGTTCAAGTTTCATTATTCAAATCATGCATAGTCAGCAGAGTGGGAATACCAGACACCTTGACTGTTTGTCCTTCTCCAGCCCCTATGTCCTGTGCCATTTTCGATTGTCTCAGACCCGTTTTGGTTGTGAAAAACTTTTTAAGTTTTAGTTTTCTGATGAAACAGAATACATCGATTCTGGTACTTGAATAATCAAGGCTACTTTCTGGGCAGTAGTTCAGTCCCAGTGCCAACAGTTGTTCCTAGTCCCGGCCTACACACCCCTTTTAACCTCCCTAAATCTAGTATTTAGTGGCCACCCTGAGCCTTGCCTCCTCAGATTCAAGGAAGAAAGAAGGGCTGAAGAGCCGTGCTGACTGAGGAAGAAGAGAGAGGTATATCAATTAGCAGGAGATTCAGGCTGCGTGTGGAGTGTGGTGCAAGCTCTTCTTTTTAGGATATCTCCACATTATGCTGCTGCTGAAAAATTGTCAGCCATCGAGTATTGCCTGAATATGTGTACTGGTTCCTCTTTTCAGAACAAAGCTAAGGGGCGTGGGAAATTGCAACAGACTTTTATGGAGTCAAGGAGAGTGCTCTATAGTAACAAGAATTCTCGATAAGATTGCTAAAAAAAAGCAATGCACTTTTTCAGAGTGGGAGTGGCAGATGTGTTTGCACTATGGTAATAAGAGCAGCGCATTTTAAAAGAATGACATTTTTATCATGCTGGATGGCATTTTGTTCTCCCAGAGCGTTACATAAAATGCATCCAGGAATAGAGGATAGATGCTTGCACTGCCATCAATTGGGACAGGGTGTCTGGCTTCATATCTTTCTTACCTGCCCGGAGTTAGCCCGGTTTTTAGAAAGTTTTCTCCGCCCTTAGTTATGTTCTACAAAAGAAAACTAGAACCAGAGGCGGAATACAGCACTTTTTGGCTTAGTAAGGCAGAGGGCAAGATTTCCCAATGTCTAAAGGAGAAGAAGCATTTATAGCAAAATCCTCACTAATGGCACAGTCTTTGATTCGTCATGATTGGAGGACAACAAAATACCAGTTTATCGAAACTGGCAAAAAAAAAATTATTCAAACGAAAACATTTGAGGAAGCGTATGCAAAAAAGATGTGGGCTACTAAAAGATTTACAGGTGTATGGAAGCATATGGATAAAGTAGATGGACAAGTAGTCATGGTCAGTGTGTCATGCCCTTGGTGAGTAGGGATCACAGTATCGGTGCGGCAGCAGCAATGCATTGAATATTGCAGGAGTGCACCGATTCCAAACAGACGCTTGGAGTTGATGCATTGGTTTCTTGATTGCAGCGCTAAATTCCTCTCCAAGGGCCCAGAACTAGATGGTATGGGTTTTTGTGTGGCAAGGGAATTTTTAGGGTTTAGGGTTGGTGTGGGTTTTTGGGGGGCAAGGGATTTTGTAGATTTTACAATGTGTATGGGTTTTTAGGTCACAAGGTAATTTTTACAATGTTATGGTGGGTATGGGCATTTAGGTGGAAAGGGATTTTTTAGGGTTTAGGGTGGGCTTGAGTTTTGTATGTGGTAACAGAACATTTAGGGTTTACATGTGGTATGGGCTTTTGGGGTGGTAATGAATCGTTTAAGGTTTAGTGTGTATATGGGGTTTGGGTGGCAATTGGGATGTTTTATGGTGGGTATGGCTTTTCTGGGTGGCAAGTGAAATTTTTTGGTTTAGGGTGGGTGTAGGTTTTTGAGTGGTAAGGTATTTTTAGGGTGTGTATGGGTTTTATGGATTTAAATGGAACTTTTAGCGTTTAGGATAAGTGTGGTATTTTTGATCGCAAGGGATTTTGTAGGGTTTATGGTGTGCATTGGTTTTTGAGTCATAAGGGAATGTTTAAGGTTTAGGGTTCATGTGGGGTTTTCTGGGGCAAGGGAAATCTTATGGTTTAGAGTGAGTAGGAGTTTTTGGGTGATAAGGAATTTAAGGGTGCAGGGCGGTTATGGGTTGCAAGGTTCGTCTTAGAGTTAGGGTAGGTATGTGTTTTTGGGTGGCAAGGAATATTGAGAGTTTAGGGTGGGTATGGGTTTCTGGGTGGCAAGGGAATTTTTTAGGGTGAGTATAGGTTTTTAGGTGGTAAGGAATTTTGTAGGGTTTAAGGTAGGTATGCGTTTTTGGGTGACAAAGTCAATTTTAGGGCTTAGGGTGGGTAAAAGTTTTTAGGTGCAAGGGAATGTTTATGGTTTATTGTGGGTATACGTTTTTGGGTGGCAAGGGACATTTTCAGCATTTAGGATGGTTGTGGGTTTTTAAGAGGCAAAGGAATATTAAGGTTAAGAGTGGGTGTGGATTTTTGGGGTGCAGGGGAAATTTATGGTTTTGGATGGGTATGGGTTTTTGGTTGATAATGGATTTTTTAGGGATTAGAGTGGATGTTTTTGGGTGGTAAGGTACTTTTTCAGGTTTAGGTTGGGTATGGTTTTTTGGGTGGCCAGTAAATCAGAATCTGAATACGCTTTATTCAATTTTAGTCATTTAAAATCACAAAAGTAGAGATGACAGAAAAAAACAGTACAAACATTATCAGATAAAAACATACAGTATATCCAAAAATTAATTTTCCTCATGGTTACATTTTTTTTAAAGAAATGCACGTAGCTCAAAAAGTAAAAGAAAAAAAGATGATGCCGAACATTTATCACAAACAATTAAAACTTACATGTTTTGGTTATTTCCAGGTCTTAACAATGGTTCAGTATTTATACCTTTTCTGGCTGAGTACACCTTTTAAAAAACTAGCCATATCTCCAATATAGCTTATGCTGCCTAAAATATTATAGTACAAAAAAGCTGGTTGGCATTGCCTCCATCCCCCTGACCATAGTGGAGGCAAAATCCATCTTGACCTCTCCTTTGTATAACATTTACAGAAAAGCACCACATGTATCGATGATTGTGGAGATATGTCATCACGGGGACAGCAACATAATTCTCAAGACCTTTTATTCACTTCTGAATAACTAATTCATCGATAAAAGTTTCCAGATCTAAAATGGGTTAAAACATATCTGTTGTATCCACTTAAACAACATAGAAGATAAGGTTGAATGTCATATGTTGTTAAAATCAATTGATGCTGTACCACTGTTGGTTTGTTTACCTCCAGGGCAAATCTAATTGCCTCCAGATGAATCATACAGGTTTTCTTAAACTCTTTCTTAGATATAGAATTAATTGACTCAAGTCGGCTATAATATTCAGGGTGCCCGAGATCATTTATAACGTTTTTTATATATATCATCCAGGAAATCTTGGCAGCATGGTCCAGCTTCATTGAATCTTTAATTATTTCTTGATTCAGGCCTGTGCTACTAGAGGTCCAAATCCTGTGCCAAAGTAACACTGGCTGTGCTTTGATGACATCAGCAATATATGGAATGCCCAACTCACTTTGACAGTTGTAAACCAAAGTACTACCGGGTACTGCTAAAATAAACTTTAAGAGGGCATTCTCAACAGACTGAATGGGATGTGAATCATAGAAACCCCACACACCCCACCAAATGTAGCAATGCTCACACATTTTGTCTGATAGATAGCTGGGTATGGGTTTTTGGGTGGTAAGGGATTTTTTAAGGTTTAGGCTGGGTATGGGTTTTTTGGGTAGTAATGAATCGTTTAGGTTTAGTGTTTGTATGGGTTTTTGTGTGGCAAGGGATTTCTCAGGGTGGGTATGGGTTTTTGGGAGGCAAGCACATTTTTAGGGTTTAGAGTGGGTTTGAGTGGTAAGGTTTTTTCAGAGTTTAGGATGGGTGTGGGTTTTTAAGTGGCAAAGGAATTTTTCAGGTTTAAAGTGTGTATATGTTTTTGCTGAGGCAAGGAAAATTTATGGTTTTGGGTGGGTATGGGTTTTGGAATGAAAAAGGAATTTTTAGAGATTAGAGTGGATGTGTGATTTTGGATGGGTAGGTACTTTTGCACGTTTAGGTTGGGTTTAGTTTTTTGGGTAGCCAGCAAACTTTTATGGGGTTAGAGAGAGTTAGGGTTTTTGACAGGTGAGGATTTTTTTAAGTTTAGGGTTGGTATGGGTTTTTGGGTGGTAAGGGATTTTTGGGGGTTAGGGTCGCAAGAAATTTTTACGGTTTAGCTTATTATTTTTCCGGTGGTAAGGGAAAATTTAGGGATTAGAGTGGGTATGGGTTTTTGGGTGGCAAAGGATATGTGAAGGTTTAGGGTGGCAAATGATTTTTTTATTTCCTTTGAGGATAGGGGTGTCTGATTGGCAAGGGATTGTTTAGGGTGGGTATGGTTTTTTGGGTGGCAAAAGATTTTTTAAGGTTCGGTGAATGTGGATTTTTGGGGGCAAGAGAAATGTTATGGTTTAGGGTGGGTATGGGATTTTGGATGGTAAGGAATTTTTTGTGTTTAGTCTGGGTATGGGTTTTGTGGGTGGTAATGAATCGTTTAGGTGTAGTGTTTGTATGGGTTTTTGGAAGGCAAGTGAATTTTGAGCGTTTAGGGTGGGTGGGGGTTTTATAGTGGTAAGAGATTTTTTAGGGTTTAGGGTGAGTGTGAGATTTTTGGTGGCAAGGGATATTGTACATTTTTACAGACTTTATGGGTTTTTGGGTCGCAAGGTAATTGTTAAGGTTTAGGGCGGGTGTTGGTATTTGGGTGGAAATTGATTTTTTAGTATTTAGGGTGGGCCTATAATTACAAACTAAGGGGCATATTATGATTGCGGTTTTCCCGCATCCTCCGGGCCGGCGGAAGCCACCGCCGGCCCGGAGGATGCGGGAAAACCGCTGCGGAGCCTCCACAGACCCACCGCCAAATTAGGATGGCTGGTGGGTCTGGTATTCCGTCCGCAGCTTTTCCGCCGCAGTCGCCTTCCGACCGCGGCGGAAAAGCACTAACATGTCAGGCGGTGTCTGTCTGCACTTCTATGCTTTTCCACGGCGGCTTTTCCGCTGTGGGAAAGCATTCGGACCTTCACTTTGGGGGCCCATTGCAGGCCCCCTGGGTGAAGGGGTGGTGGGGGGTGCACACATTTGCGTGCACAAAGCAGCAGGCACCGCGCGGTGCCTGCCGCTTTGTGCACGCAAATGCCGTGCATGCATTTTTAACATTGCGGCGGGTGCAGCTTGAAGCTGCACCCACCGCAATGTTAAAGATAGAGGATGTGACCGCCACCCTGGCGGTCCCATCCTAATCTGCACAGAGGGAACGCCGCAGCCCATGCGGACGTTCCCTCCTACTCTGGGGTTGCGGACAGCCTCAAGTCCGTCCGCAATCCTAATGACCCCATATGTATGTACAGGTTTGAAGATGCCTATAATCCCAGTTTGAATGTGAACATCCTTACCATCACAAACTATCTGTGTAGGGACATGAAGATTATATTTAAACACTATCACTGTAGGGCAGAGGTCTTCAATCTGTGGGGCTCGACCCCCAGGAGGGTCGTGGAGTCCTGGGAAGGGGGTCGCAGATTCTGTCAGAGTGCAGTTCCTTTGCCTTAGTGGCGTTGGGCTGATTTAGGGTGCTCAAGGCGGAGGCCTAATTCACACTGAGGGGTGAAAAACATCAAAGCCTCATTAACAAGTAAAAGGTCTTTTAAAAACCTGTGAAGTACTCGGGCGTGGCTTTGTGTGTGTACCTGAAGCTGTTTCAGCAAGGCTCACATACACGAGGAGGGGGGTTGTGAGGGGAGGGGGGGCTGGGGGAGGAGGCTGTACCACTTTGAGTTCAATGGCATGCCTGGAGCTGTGGGTCCCGCCAGTTTATTTATTTATGCGTTTTTATATAGCGCGGACTTTACCCAAAGGTGTCAGAGCGCTTCACAATAGGAACAGAACTGATCCATGAGAACATTACCAGTGAACAAATTACAAAAGCAAACGTTACATTACATGAGGCAAAAGTGACAATCGTGAGCAAATAAAATACAAGCATACGATGCATTACAGGAGGAAAAAAAGTCACAAGTGTGCAGGTTACAAAAAGCGTACCAAGTACAAGTAGAGGTATAATACTGCAATAAATAGGGGACACTCAAACACAAGAACAAACGTTACATAGGCAATGGTGGCACTTGTAAAGTAAAGTACAGTAAAGCACGTTAAAGGTCCTCTTCCCACCCCCCTCTGACACGTCCCATAAATCATTGGTTCAAGTCCCAGGTGCCCTCATATCTGTTCTTCACTGTGAGATGTTGTTACAGCACAGAGATGCCCTCCCATGAGAGAGGAAGAAGACGCAGAGAGATACTGATGGATGATGGGTGGATGGATGATGGATGATGGATGAAAGGGTGAATGGATGTATGGATGGAAGGATGAAAGGGTGGACGGATGAAGGATGGATGGATAGATGGAAGGATGAAAGGGTGGATGGATGAAGGATGGATGGATGGATGGTTGTGTGAAACGATGGGTGGATGAATGATGAGTGGCTAGATGGATGGATGAAAGGGTGGATGGATGGATGAAAGGGAGGATGTATGGATGGATGGAAGGATGAAAGGGTAGATGGATGAAGGATGGATGTATGGATGGATAAAAGGTTGCATGGATGAATGATGGATGGATAGATGTGTGAAAAGGTGGGTGGATGAATGATGGGTGGATGGATGAAGGAAGGGTGGATGGATGAAGGATGGATGTATGGATGTAAGGATGAAAGGGTGGACGGATGAAGGATGATTGATGGAAGGATGAAAAGGTGGATGGATGAAGGATGGATGTATGGATGGATAAAAGGTTGCATGGATGAATGATGCATGGATGGATGTGTGAAAAGGTGGGGGGATGAATGATAGGTGGATGGATGTAAGGGTGTGTGGATGAAGGATGGATGTATGGATGAAAGGGTGGATGGATGTATGGAAAGAAGGATGAAAGGGTGGATGGATGAAGGATGGATGTATGGATGGATAAAAGGTTGCATGGATGAATGATGGATGGATGTGTGAAATGGTGGGTGGATGAATGATGGGTGGATGGATGAAGGGTGGATGTATGGATGAAAGGATGAAAGGTTGGATGGATGAAAGATGGATGTATGGATGGAAGGCTGAAAGGGAGGATGGATGGATAGATAAAAGGCTACATGGATGAATGATGCATGGATGGATGTGTGAAAAGGTGGGGGGATGAATGATGGATGGATGGATGGATGAAAGGGTGTATGGATGAAGGATGGATGTATGGATGAAAGGATGGATGAAGGAAGGATGCATGGATGGATAACAGGTTGCATGGATGAATGATGGATGGATGTGTGAAAAGGTGGGTGGATGAATGATGGATGGATGGATGGAAGGAAGGGAAGATGGGTAAAGGATGGATGTATGGATGGAAGGATGAAAGGGTGGATGGGTAAAGGATGGATGTATGGATGGAAGGATGAAAGGGTGGATGGATGAAGGATGGATGTATGGATGGAAGGATGAAAGGTTGGAATGATGAAGGATGGATGGATGTGTGAAAGTGGGGGTGGATGAATGATGGATGGATGGATGTGATGAAGTCTAACAGACGCATTTATAGTTGTCAAAAGTTGATGATAAGGAGTACCAGTTTCTAGAAACGTTTGTCGGAAGGGGGTCCTTACGCCTAAAAAGGTTTTACAAGGGGGCCTTGCATCAAAAAGTTTGAAGACCTCTGCCATAGGGACTTGAGCTCTACTAACCTTGCATGCTATCTCTATGGAGACTTAAACATCATAATAAACACACAATATCTTTGTGGCATTTTGAACATCCCAATAATCACACACTATCTCTGTGGTGACTTAAACATTCATGTAACCACACAGTATCTTTGTGGGGACTTGAAAATAACAGTCACTTCCTTATTTCATGTACTTGAAAAATGAAGAAAACTGTTTACAATTGTTGTCTGATATGGTAGAAAGGGTGACTTCATAGTGATATTCACAGATATGCACCTAACGAAGAAGCAGGCAAAGAGCAGAAGAAAGCACATGAAACTCCTGATACAGAGGGACAATATTTTGTTTTATGCGTCCTTGAAAGTACCCCAGGGCTCCTTTCTCAGTGCCACACTGTTCAACCTCTGCATGTCGCCATTAGCACCCATCATTCGCAACCTCGATCTCAACATTATCTCATACACCGACACCCAACCCATACTCTCCCGCGCCAGTGACACAGACACCACTAGAGCGAGCTTCCAGAATACCATGACTGACGTTGTCGAATAGATGAGAACCAACTGCCTCAAACTCAACACTGAAAAGACCAAAGATCTCTTTGGAGGACCCCCCTCACCATCTGATGACATCTGGTGGCCCTCCACCCTTGGACTAGCAATACCCCCAACCTTGGCATCACTCCTCGACAGTGGGCTCTCCGTGAGACGGTTGCTGCCACATGCTTCAACACCCTCAGAATGCTCCGTAAGATCTTCAGATGGATTATAACAGACACCAGTAGAATCGTCACACAATCCCTCATCACTACTCGACTTAACTATGGGAACACCCTCTATGCCAGAACCACCACCCTCCTCAAGCACTCCAAACTATCCAGAACGCAAAAATCATCCTCAAAGTGCCAAGGTGAGTCCACTACACCTCCCACATCTACAACCTGCACTGACTCTCCTCTTCAAACTGCTCATGCATGTCTGCAAAGCCCTCCACAACATGGGACCCGAATATTTGAACAGCCGCCTGACCTTCCACCACCCCACCAGCCACCTGTGGTCTGCCTCCCTGGCCCTCGCTTAAGTCCCCCGAATCCATTGTACTCGAACCGAAAGACCTGCCTTTTCCCACTTCTGTGCCAAGGCCTGAACTTTCTTTATTTACAAATGTTATGCTATAAAGCATACCAGAAACTGGGAACCTAATTTTATAATAACGTTAATCATAAGATGCAGCATGGCTGAAACTCATTCTCCAAGTCAATAGGTCTAATAAGCGAGACATATTGGCGTTGTCAATGCTTGTTTTTTTATTTGCAGCCAATTATCATCTGCTTCCAATGAAATAGGAAGTAACACGCTCAAACAGGTTTTGACATTCACTTTGCATATAATATTATTGCTTACTCCCTCCTAAATAGACATGCACAACTCAGTAAAACCTGGGGGTACTTTCCAGTGATAATGGAGGAGCGATCTAAATTTGAACTAATCAGTGGTATTGCTTAAACGGCACAATTTGCATTTGCGGTCATGTTTACAGTAGTGCATAGGTCAAAATATCCCAGGAGGGTGTTTTGTCATCCCGCTCACGTTTGAAGAAATCTGTTACATTATATTCTTTAATCATGATTAGATGTTTAACTGTGTTAAAAACGTGCAAGGACAGGGACAATGCACTAACATGTAAAACTGTTTCTTTGTCTGTTACATACTTCAGACTTCTTGGTACATATGAGATATATTCTGAAAGCAATATTTGGTTTCTAAACTATAATTACAAAAAGAAATGGTTTAATAAAAAATGAAAAGGTGAACAAGGACCGCCAGATGACTTAGCCGCATTGGACCTTTTAAACCATTGTATGCATTGCTTTATAGGTAAGAATTTAATGAACACCTAACACAATTAAATAACAGGCCTTATCTATTTCGTGGATTCTCACAGGTGCATGAGTCAAAAGTAAGTAACTTAACTCGTTCGTTTGCAATTTCCCTGCTTGCATTACACTGATGCTCGCTTTGAGGTCTTTGGCTGCAGGCCCAAGCGTGTTTCTGAGGGCTGGGGGAAGGGAGAGGTGTCCTTTAGTTCCTTTAGTGCAGGGCTCAACCTTTGACTTTGACCTGCGTTTCCAGCCTCAGAAAGGCCAAACAAAAGCCGTGATTTGCATTCGTTAACACCTCTTCAGGTAGGAGCCCTGGAAACCATTGTGTTGTTAATCCAGTGCTGTCTGCGCTGCTGTTCAGGGAAGGGTGGAGGTCTTCATTCTTACATTGTGAGAAGAAGTGCTTTGCAGGGTCTCGTCCTAACTCTGCGTGAAAATGCAAAGTCGAGGGGGAAACTAAGAAACTGAATGCATTTTCTTTTATTTTCGGTTCGTTACTTGAAAGAGGAGGTGGAAACGCCTTTCTTTCTCTTATTTCCAAAGGGAAATCGATAAAATGCCAGTTATCTCTTAAATTGTGAAGTAAGACCTAACAGCAAGCAATCACTCTCTGCCCAATATATTTTGTTTAGTACACAGACAGGGGCATGATAGACTGGGTCCCTTTTTACGGACCCTCAGCTTAGTCAAATTTGAAGTACTTCAAAAAGACCACTATTCACTGCCGCAATAGTGGAACATGTTTTAATGTGCTATTGAAATGATTTGTGAAGAATGTGATTGTCACATTCATGAAACACTGGTTAACCTTTTAAGTAAGAGATTCATTTTAAAAGATCTACAAAAAACAGTAGATATTTGGTGATAAGACTTTAAATGGAACAGCAGCGCTTCAATGCCTCAAAAAGCACATATTGGAATTAAGGAAGTTGAAATATAGGTATTTTTTTACTTTATAGCACACATGAATACTAAAGGCTAATTTGCAATTAAAGGATTTCATGCTAAACGAAGGTTGCATTTCCCTGCACGGCAAGCAGAGTGGCACAATAGGTAAATGCACTTCCCTGAGACCTGCTGTGACTGTCCGGGCTTTTCATCTTTCTGAGATCAATGGTGGATAGTGTAATGATTGCACCTATCACAACTCTTGATTGATTTATTATGTGCAGTATATACTTATATTAAATATTATCATTAAAACTCCCCTTCGCTCCTGGAGCATAGCGGATATTCCATTTTCTGAAAGGCAAGTTGCCATAAAGGTGCATTTTTACCTCACACATGTGCTTTGTGACAATGCACACAAGGCACCGTCCTACAGTGTCAACTTTTCTTTCTTGCAGCTTATATAGTACAATTATGGACCAACCAAATGGCCTTGAAGTTTATATAATGAAAACGTTTTCCCTAACTTCTACAACACACATCGAACAGGTACACCATTGCAGCAGTAGTGGAAGAGTTACTCGGATATGCAACAGGTACAATACAGACAATAATAGTACCAACTTCCTTTCATACATAGGGCATGTATAGCATGGCCATACATAGTGAAACCTTGAATGTACACAATATAGACACAAGAACTAGGACATTTTTCCTCAAGCACAAGGAGTACACACTTCCCTAATACACGCAGATCAGGCACAAGGCAGTAGGCAGCAGCTCTGTAAGCATCTCACACCCACACACATAATTTATAGTGTGGTAAGTAGAAATGCAAGCTTTCCTAACCCACATTCAGATTAAGAACAAACAGCAGAAAAACATGTTTTCCTCAGACAAAAACATGTGCAGCTCATGTTGCAGCAGTTCAAGCTGATTACCTACTCAACAGAAGCACATTGGAGGAGTAAGACACTGCAGCCCAAACATTTCAGAACCACAGCCCAATTTTCAGAATGGCACACTTTTGAGACTCTCCTAACTTTAGCAGTGAAGTTTCCATCACATTAAACAAGTGCAACATGGGAAGTAGTAGTGACTGACAATAGATGCACACTATAGCCAACTATTGTGGCAGCATCTTTTATACCTAGTTCTGTAGTGGCATACATAGAAAGACTCATGGTGATAGGCTCACAGGGAAGCAACCATACCCTGTAGTTACCCGTGGAGGAAAGCAGTGGTGGTACTTTTAAGGTATAAGGTGGGCTTGGGCTATTGAGTGGTGCTACATTTTTTAGGGTTTCGGGTAAATATAGATTTTTGGGTTGGAAGGGATTTTTTAGGGTTTAAGGAGGGTATGTGTTTTTGGTTGGCAAGGGAATTTTTAGAATTTAGGATGAGTATGGTTTTTTGGGTGATTGGGGATTGTTTAGGTTTTATGGTGTATGGGTTTTGAATTGCAAGGGAACCTTTAGTGTTTAGGGTGTGTATGGGTTTTAGGGTGGTAAGAGATTTTTTTAAGGTTTAGGGAGGGTATGGGTTTTTGGGTGGTAAGGGAATTCTTGGGGTCAGCTTCAGCTTCAGCGCCTTGAGACCCTACGGGTATGCAGCGCGCTTTATAAGTGTCACTGATTGATTGATTGATTGATTGATTGGGTTTTGGGTGAGTGTGGGTTTTAGGTTGGAAGGGAATTTTTAGGGCTTAGGGTTGGTATAGGATTTTGGGTGGTAAGGGATTTTCTAGGGCTTAGGGTGTGCATGAGTATTTCCATGGTAAGGTTTTTTTAAAGGTTTAGGGTGGACATGGGTTTTGTGTGGGTATGGGTTTTGGATGGTGATTAATCTTTTAGGGTTTAGGGTTTGTATGGGATTTTGGGTGGCAAGAGATTTTCTGGTGTGGGTTTTTGGGTAGGAAGGGAATTTTTAGGGTGTGGAGTGGGTATGCGTTTTTGGTTGGCAAGTGAATTTTTAGAGTTTAAGATGGGTGTAGGTTTTTAAGTGGTACAGAATTGTTTAGGGTGGGTGTGGGTTTTGGGTGTTAATGAATTACTTAGGGTTTATTGTTTGTATTGGTTTTTTGGGTGGCGAGGGATTTTTTAGGGTGGGTATGGTTTTTTTAGGTGGCAAGGGATTATTTAGGGTTTAGGGTGGGTATAGGTTTTTGGTTGGTAAGGGATTTATTTAGGGTTTACGGTGGGTATGGATTTTTGTTTGGCAATGGAATTTTCAGCATTTAGGATGGGTGTGGGCTTTTGGGTGGCAAGGGCGTTTTTAAGGTTTAAGGTGGGCTTGGGTTTTTGGGTGATAAGGAATTTTTAGGGTTTAGGGTGATTATGGGGTTTTTGGTTGTAAGGTTTGCCTTAGTGTGTGGGGTAGATATGTTTTTTTGGGTGACAAGGGAATTTTTAGGGTTTAGGGTAGGCATGGGTTTTTGGCTGGTAAGGTATTTTTTAGGTTTTAGCGTGAGTGTAGCTTTTTAGGCAAAAGTGCTGTTTTTTAAGGCTTACTGTGGGTGTGGATTTTGAGGGCAAGGGAAATGTTATGGTTTCAGGTAGGTATGGGTGTTCGGGTGATCGGGGAATTTTTAGCATTTAGGGTGGGTATCAATTTTTAGGTGGTAAGGGATGTTTTAGGGTTTAGGCTGGGTATGGGTTTTTGGGTGGCAAGGGAATTTTTTATTGTTTAGGGTGGGTGTAAGATTTTTGGTGCAAAGGATTTTGTAGATTTTACTGGATGTATGGGTTTTTGGGTCGCAAGGGAATTTTTAAGGTTTATGTCTGGTGTCAGTTTTTGGGTGCAAAGGGATTTTTTAGGGTTTAGGGTGGGCATGGGTTTTGGGTGGCAAGGGAACATACACAGTTTAGGGCTGATATGGGGTTTTTGGGTGGTAAAAAATAATTTAGGGTTTAGTGTTTGCATGGGTTTTGGGGGCAAGGGATTTTTGATGGTGGTTATGAGGTTTTGGGTGGCAAGTTACATTTTTGGGTTTAAGGTAGGGGTAGGTTTTTGAGAGGAAAGGGATTTTTAGAGATTCGGGTAGGTATGGGTTTTATGGGTTTGAAGGGAATTTTTAAGGTTTAGGGTGGCTGTGGGTTTATGGGGGCAAGGGAAATGTTATGGTTTAGGATGGGTATGAGTTTTTGGATGATAATTAATCTTTAGGGTTTAGGGTGGGTATGAGTTTTTGGGCGATAATGAATCTTTAGGGTTGAGGGTGGTTATGGGTTTTTGGGTGCAAAGAGAATATTGAGGGTTTAGGGTGGGCGTGGGATTTTGGTTGGCAAGGTATTTTTTATGGTTCATGGTGAGTATATGTTTTTAGGAGGTAAGGGCTTTTTTAGTGTTTAGGGTGGGTATGGATTTTTGGGCTGCAAGGGAATTTTTAGGATGGGTATGGGCTTTTGGGTGGCAAAGGCATTTTTAGGGTTAGGGTGGGTATGGGTTTTGGGTTGTAAGGGATTTCTTAGGGTTTAGGGTGGGAATAGGTTTTTTTGGGTGGCAAGGGCATTTTAGGGTTTTGGGCAGGAAAGGGTTTTTAGGTGGCAAGGGTATTTTGCAGAGTTTAGGGTGGGTATAGATTTTTGGGTGACAAATTCATTTTTGGGGTTTTGGATGGGTATGGATTTTTGGGTTGTAGGGGATTTTTTAAGGTTTAGAGTGGGTATGGGTTTTTGGTTGGTAATGAATCATCTAGGGTTTAGTGCTTGTATGGGTTTTTGGGTGGCAAGGGATTTGCTAGCGTTTAGGGTGGGTGTGGGATTTTTGGTGGCAAGGGATTTTCTAGGGCTCAGGGTGGGTGTGTCCTTGAGGGTTTTTGTTTGTTAAGGGATTTTTTTGTTTTTAGGGTGGGTAGGGGGTTTGGTTGGCAAGGGAACCTTTAGGCTTTAGTGTGTGTTTTTTTTGGGTTGTAATGATTTTTTTTAGGGTTTATAGTTTATATGGGTTTTTCGGTGGGTATTAGTTTTTGGCTGGCAAGCGAATTTTTAGGGTTTAGGGTGGGTGTGGATATATTTGTGTGGTAAGGTTTTTTTAGGGTAGTTATGGGTTTTTAGGTGGCAAGGGAACATTTTGTGTTTAGGGTGAGTATGGGGTTGTTGGGTGGCAAGGGAATTTTTAGGGATTACAGTCAGTGTAGGTTTTCGGTTGGTAAGGGATTTATTTAGGGTTTAAGGTGGGTATGGGTTTTTGGGTGGCAATGGAATTTTTAGCATTTAGGATGGGTGTGGGTTTTTGGGTGGCAAGGGAATTTTTAATGTTAGGGTGGGCATGAGTTTTTGGGTGATTATGGGTTTTTTGGTTGTAAGGTTTGCCTTAGGGTAGATATGGGTTTTTGGGTGATAAGAGCTGTTTTAAGGTTTAGAGTGGGCTGGATTTTTGGGGGGCAAGGGAAAATTTATGGTTTCTGGTGGGTATGGGTGTTTGGGTGATAGGGGAATTTTTAGCGTTTAGGGTGGGTATGGATTTTTGAGTGGTAAGGCTTTTTTAGGGTTTACGCTGGGCTTGGGTTTTGGGTGGCAAGGGAACATCTAGGGTTTGGGGCTGAAATGGGTTTTTTGGGTGGTAATGAATAATTTAGGTTTTAGTGTTTGAATGGGTTTTTGGAACTCAAGGGGTTTTTTATGGTGGGAATGGGTATTTGGGTGGCAAGTGAATTATTGGTGGTTAGGGTGGGTGTAGTTTTTGAGGGGTAAGGGATTGTTAGCGTTATGGGTGGGTATGGGTTTTGTGGGTTTGATTGGGATTTTTAGCGTTTAGGACGGGTTTAAGATTTTGGTGGCAAGGGATTTTGTAGGGTTTAAGTTAAATATGGGTTTTTGTGTCACAAGGGAATTTTTAAGGTTTATTGTGGGTGCGGGATTTTGGGGGCAAGGGAAATTTTATGGTTTAGGGTGGGTATGAGTTTTTGGATTCTAAGTTGTGCCTTAGGGTTGATGATGGGTTTGGGGTTTTTTGGTGCCAAGGGAATATTGGGGGTTTAGGACGGGTATGGGATTTTAGGTGGCAAGGTATTTTTTATGGTGAGTATAGGTTTTTGGGTAGCAAGGTATATTTTATGGTTTATAGTGAATATAGGTTTTTGCGTGACAAAGGATTTTTCAGGGTTAGGGTGGGTATGAGTTTTTGGATCGTAAGGGATTTCTTAGGGCTTAGGGTGTGCATGGGTTTTTTGCGTGGCAAGGGAATATTAAGGGGCTCATTATGATAACGGGTGGATCGCCACTGACCGTATGGCGGTGGCGATCCACCTGCCAAAAACCACCACCCGCCTCTAACTTCCCCCGCCACATTACCATGGCGGGGGGACCCCAGCGAATGGGAATACTGTCCGCCGGTTTTCCACAGGTAGGCAATCCACCCAATTGCCTACAGGGTGGAAAAGCAGTTTATATGGTGGCGGTGTCTGGTAGACACCGTCATCCATATTTGTATGCAGGCTGGGATGTGCCTTTCCGTGGCGGCAACGCCACCACGGAAAGGCAGGCAGTTTTTAACATTGGGGGCACATAGCGGGCAGGCATGCTAGTGATAAATCCTGCTTATTGGTGAAAACAGAGTTAGAAAAACCACTTTTAGAAGTGGGTATTTCTGTGTGCTTATGAGTTTTTGCGCCTGCCTGATGTGTATTGACCGTTTGGTTTTGACTGACAGAGAAGGGATGTGCATTCACTCTAGTCCCTGGGGTAGTTGAGGTGTGTCCTGCCCTGCGTGGGTGACGCAGTGCTGGGCTGAATAGACCTTTCCTGAATTTAGAGTGGCAGGGGGAGTTTTCCTTGCACCTGAATAGGCCTGGTCTTCATTTGGTGTGGTGGGAGGAGTTGCACATGCACCTGAATAGGTCTGTGCCTACCTTCCAAAATAATGGCTCCACCCCCTGTGGTGTGTCTGGTGCCAAGGCTTTCAATATGAACGGCAGTGTTGTGCACTTCTAATATGTGGTTGAAGTTCCCTCAGAACAAAGACTTTGGCACTATAAATACAGGGGCTATGACCCCATGAAAATAAAAAGACACTATGTGTGGCAAGTACCCAATGACTGCTGTATGCCAGGAGGAACCGCCGTTTGTGAATACCTTCTTGTGAAACTAACCTGCTGCCTGCTGGGTGGCTGAAGTGACTGTCTCTCTGCTAAGGGACCTTCCGTGCTAGCCAGCCTGTGCCCTGTTCTCTGCCCCAGTGTTTCCAGGGACAAGGTAGTGCTTGCCTCCATGTTTGCTAATAGCGCGTGGTAAGCGCTTTCAATTCTGTTGCCCAAGGAGTTGGCTCAATTTGTGCTAACCCCATACAGGAGCGCTTTTACCCTGCAGCATAGGCAGCACAGATCCCTCATCTAGGGCCTGAACATTGAGAAGGAGGAGGTGAACGGAACAAAACGCTCTCCCTCTCGTATTGCTTGCCTTTGTTTACGTGAGCCAGCAGCCGGGGCTCTGCTACATGGCTGCGAGGCCATGCCCAAGCAGCAAGGAATATCGGCCCGGGAGTTCCTTTGGCTGTCAGAAGATGTGGCCCAGCCGCACCCGGAAGTGACCAGAGCCTCACGTGTCCATTCAGATGCTTCCACACGCAGCCGATGTGAGACCCTAGGTGGCCGACGTGAGCCCCTGGGTGCGGGCATTGCTAAGGAAGGCAAGAGCCTCCCAGCTGCACCAGGCCGCTTGCAGTGAAACATGAAGAGATTCGTACCCATGCCACACTACGGAGCTGTACCGGAGGCATTTGGCTCCCCTTGGCTTCTGGCCCCGTTGCTGTGAATAGTGGGGGCAGGTGGACCCATCATGCTAGATAGTGCGAGCACCCAGGGATAGTGTGCTCGCACCAACAAACAGACCTCCCACTGGGCTGATCTCCAGGAGTAAGATCCTTTGGTGTTTCCTTACCCCGCAGATCACCCCTGTACTTCCGTCATTCCCCTGCTTCCATGGAAACCGGTAGTGTTTCCCTGCAGAGAGTGCAGGCCAGTGGCCCTATCACGCTGGTGAGCACAAGCACCCATAGACTGTGCTCTCTCCCCATTGTGCAGGCAGGAGATCTTTTGGCGTTTTCTTGCCCCCTAGGGCATCTCTGTAATTCCTGGCATTTTTCCTGTTTCTTCGGGAACCAGTGGAGCATTTTCATGTAGAAGGAGGCAGGGGATGTAGAGGGGATGTAGTTGGGTGTTAACAAAGCTGGAAGCAACTATCTTAAAAGATTGCCCTGCCAGACTGGTGACACCGGCTCAAGCGGAAACATGTTCAACTAATCGTTATTGTCTTGATTGCACTAACTGTAATGTTAGGCCTTATGTTTTCAGTGTGGTGTTCACTCATAAGTATTTACTAAAGTTCACTAACATTGTTAATTATGACAATTATCCAATTGGCAAAAGTGGTGTATGACTTTATGTGATGTCGTGACAAAGTGCCTAGTGGCACAGTGATTTATGTGATTGTGGTCTAACTTTTTAAAAATAAATAATACAAAAGATATTTTTATGTAACCTTGTGTGGAGTCGCTTTTTATGGTGTGCCTAAAGTGTCACTGTTGTGTGAGTGCGTTGTGCAAACGCTTTAGACATTGCCTCTGGGATAAGCCTGACTGCTCTGCCAGGGGTTGTCTTTGATGTGTTACTATCTTACCCTTACTAGACTGATGGGTTCTGCCCTACCATACCTGCATACCCTAGCCAACCAGAAACACCATGTCAACTGGAATACTAAAAATCAAATGATAATACGGTCCATTATTATCATTTCCTTTTTTCCATTGCCCTTCTTTAAAGCAGTGGGGCGACGCTCTTCCACCTTAGTGGAGCAGCTGCCACTGTTGAAGTGGCTACATTAGTTTGCTAAACCACTAGATTATGACTATCTGTTTAAGTCTTCATAAAACCTATAATCACAGACATCACTGTGGAGACATACTATCTCGGTGGGGACTTGAACAAGTCTATAATCACACACTATCTCAGTGGGGTCATGGATATCGATATATTCAATCAAACACTACCTTTGTGGGGAATTGAACAAGACTGTCATCACACACTATTTGTCCGGGGACTGTGGTAACACTATAATCACACACCAACTCTGTGAGGACCTGGATATTTCTATAATTACACACTATCACTGTGGGGAGCTTGACATCTCTATAATTATAGACTATCTCTGTGGGGACCTAGCACCCCTATAATCACACACTATCTCTGTGGGGACCTGCCATCCCCATAAACACACACTATCTCTGTGGGGACCTGGGCATCAATATAACCAATCAAACGCTATCTTTGAGTAATTGAACATAACTATCATCACACATATCTTTATGGGGATCTGCCATCCCTATAAACACACAGTATTTCTATGGGGACCTGCCATCCCCATAAACAGACACTATCTCTGTGGGGACCTGCCATCCATATAAACACACACTATCTCTGTGGGGACCCGGTTTCCCTGTAGTCACACACTATCTCTGTGAGGACCTGGGCATCTCTATAATCACACACTATCTCTGTGGGGACCTGGGCATCCTTATAATCACACACTATCTCTGTGGGGACCTGGACATCACTATAATCACACACTATATCTGTGGGGACCTGGGCATCAATATAATCAATCAAGCGCTATCTTTTAGTAATTGAACATGAATTTCATCACACATATCTCTATGGGGACCTGCCATGTCTATAATTACACTCTATCTCTGTGGGGACGTGGGTTCAATATACTTTAACTTTGTGGGACTTGAATATGACTGTCATCACATACTATCTCTTCAGGGACATCAACATGTATATCATAACAGACTGTCTTTAGAGGGACTGGAACTTTACATGTATCACACACTCTCTCTATAGGTCAATAATCACCATCTTAGTGGGCCTCCCTAATCAAGCACTATCGCTTTGGGGACCTAAGCTTCAGTATAATCACAACATATCTCAACATCACTTGAACATGACTGTAACTACACACTACCTGAGCAGGCACCTAGGCATCATTATAATCACATACTACCTCTGCAGGAGCCGCGGCATGACTGTTATAACAGCAAGCACCTCAGCATCATTGTTATAACACTCTCTATGTGGGGCCCTGAACATGACTGTAATCACATACTATCTCTGAGGAGATGTAACATAACATTAATCACACACTATCTCTGAGGGGACTTGAACATGAATATAATCACACATTTTGTCAACGGGGTCTTGAGAGTGACTACAATTAAGCGCTATACGAATTCTGAATGAATATCAGAATGACTCATCGTACACTTTCTCTACAACACTTGAACAACATTATCATAATACTCTATGTGGGACTTTAATATGGTTATAATCACACACTATCTCTGTGGGGGTCCGGGCATTCCTATAGTAACACACTATCTCAGTGGGGACTGGAACATGACTATTATCACACACTATCTCTGTGGGGACTTGAACATTACTATGACCACACACTATCTCTATGGGGACTTGAACATTACTATGATCACACACTATCTCTGTGGGGACTTGAACATTACTATGATCACACACTATCTCCGTGGGGACTTGAACATTACTATGATCACACACTATCTCAGTGTGTGATCATAGTAATGTTCAAGTCCCCACAGAGATAGTGTGTGATCATAGTAATGTTCAAGTCCCCACAATCTCTGTGGGGACTTGAACATTACTATGATCACACACGATCTCTGTGGGGACTTGACCATTACTATGATCACACACTATCTCTGTGGGGACTTGAACATTACTATGATCACACACTATCTCTGTGGGGACTTGAACATTACTATGATCACACACTATCTCTGTGGGGACTTGAACATTACTATGATCACACACTATCTCTGTGGGGACTTGAACTTGAATATGATCACACAATATCTCTGTGGGGACTTGAACATGGCTATAATACCACACTATCTCTGTGGAGACCTGGGCATTCCTATAATCACAAACTATCTCGGTGGTACCTGTGCATTACTGTAATAGTGTTATTTCTGCATGAACTGCAGCATGACTATCATCGTACACCAAAACCACAATATCTGTAGGGACTTGGGCATCAATCTAATCATGCAATATCTCTGTGGGGGCTTGAAAATTATCATCATCATACACTTACTCTGTCAGCTCTAGAATATTATTATAATATCATGCCATCTCTTTGGGGACTATTAATGCACAGCCATACGTAGATGGTGCCAAGTGGTGAGGTTGATGAAAAACAACCAGGTGGCCAGATGGCAACTTGGTTTTGCCATCTGACCCCATTGCATGATCTTAAGCCTCTAAATTAATTTAACTATGTGTTGTTTTCATATTCCTTAATGTTTGTGTGCACTCAGTAATAGGCTAAACATCCGTGAATCCCTGTCAATGCACTTTATATATATATGATCATTTTCTACTGTAAAATGCATTATTAGACACATCTCTGTTCTAGGTGCACCTAGAACATAGTGACCTATTCAAATTTGACTAAAGTATCATGTTATGTATGTATGGCACTGAAAAATAGCATTTATCTATTAGATAATGAGTGTATTCAATCAGAAATGAGAATTATTGAGTAGGTCCCCACAAGGATGGTAACACATGTCCAAGTCCCCACAATGATGGTTCTGTGCGCGTGACTAAATAACAACATATTTGTAAAATTGAAGCAGGATCCTGTATTATGAATTTTTTCTTAACATTTTTCTGTTATTGGTATATTTTTAAAACATTGGGAAGGGTTAGTCCCCACAAGGCTGGTGAAAACACATTCCCTGGAGGGAGAGTTTGTAGCTCCCCATTGTAGAAGAGTCGGTCAAAAAGGAGTTCACTGCATTGAATAATTTCTTGGTATACACTGTTTATTAGTATTACAGGAAATCACAATGATTGATTGTCTCTTTTGTATTCTTCTTTCCCACATGGTCTTCCACTTCTGTCCCTTAGGTGAGCCTCGGCCGCCGTCATCCCTTGGACAGAAGGAAAAGGCTCAGGTAAGTGATTTTGCTTTATGGTTTAGTCAAGGGAGGATGTGAGGGATAAATAATAGCTATGAATAAATGTGAAGGGTAGGGGTAGAGGTTGGAGTAACAAAAAAGAAAAAGGGTAGCCAATTTTTTCTGCTCTTGTCTTTCTTTTCCTTCTCAATTATTTCCTTTTCTCTGGGTCTCTTTCACCCCTCCACCTCTCCTCCTGTCCCTCTCTGACTCAGCCCCTTTACAAAACCCCTTTAGACGCCCATTCACCTGGAAGAGCCACGTCCCTCCGGGCCATGGCGTAGTGACTACGCGTACTTCATTGATGTCTGGTCTCCTTCTTCTTCGGCTTTTCCTCCTCCGCCGGGTTCGGGTGTTCTGTTTGCGGACAAGCTGTAACCTTCCCTGGGCTGCAGTTCTCTCTCTCGGAAGGCTGTTCGGTCTTCTCCGTCTGGTTTCTCCACCTCACGCTCCCTTGCTGCGTGTAGCTGGACCAACTACTGACCAACCTGACACGCTCTCCGCCCCGCCTTCTTGAATCGTGTATCGTCTGACGTCTGTCCTCATCTCGGGCTTAAAGGGGCCTCCTGCCGATTACCCTCTCTCCACTTCTTGCTGGCTGCAAAGCGGCCAACTGGTAATAGAGGACTGTGAATATAGGAGGGGAGAAATATATTCTCCTTCTTGGCGCCAACAAAAGTGAGGTAGCACGACTCCAACGCGTGCAAAACTCTGTGGCTAGAACTCTAGTCGGCCTCCCCCGCAGATGTTCAGCCAGAGCGACCATACAAAAACTACACTGGCTACCCGTCGACTCCAGAATTAAGTTCAAGGCCCTCATCATGACCTTCAAAATCATCAAACTGGATACCCCCCCACTGCTTCGACCACTCCTCACCCCCTACGCGCCGTCACGTACCCTGCGATCCTCAAACCAAAACCTCCTATGCGTTCCACGCATAAAACTCTGCCGCATGGGCGGCCGCTCTTTCAGGTTCCTTGGAGCTAAACTATGGAACAGTCTGCCACAACACATCCGCTCCATAGAAAGCCTACCGGCGTTCCGGAAAGCAATTAAAACGTTCCTATTCCCTCTCCCCTAATTCCCTCCCACCCTCTCCCGCTCAGACCAGGGTCTGTGGTTCTTAGCGCCGGGACGCCTCATTGCTGGGGCAGCTGTTTGCGCTCTACCAAAACAATACAATACAATATATGAAGGATGGCATGGCACTCCTTATTCTCTATCCCATCGTGTACTACAGGGGCTTCCTGACACCCGTCTTGCTCACAGGTTGGACATCCCTCCTCGCAGAATGATTGGCAAGCAGCTGAGTTGTGGTTTTAGTGACCTTGCAATGACAGCAAGTGCTCCTCTGCCCCAATCCAGAAATGCTTGTTTATTTATAGCAAATAGCATTCTTGTTTCCAGGCCGAGACCTTAGTCAGGCCGCCTTTGTTCATGATCTATTGATAGCTGCTTCACCTCTTGGATGAATAACAAACTGTCTCATCTGCACAATGTATGTTCAGACCTTATGATGTTGGTCAAGGTGTAGTAATAGTGTTCTTACGAAGTGGAATTCGTAAGCAAAGTAGTTTCATGGAAACGAATCGTTCACTTTCACAGATGCAAATGCGTCAAAAGTCATCATGTGAAAGAAAAGGCAACTTTGTCGAACGTGTCCATGTTAAAATGGCAGCGTTTCTCCCTGGGCCTAACTGAGCCATGTGACAAACCGTCACAAGTAAGATTTTGAGAAGGGGTAATACAATAGTAGTTTTGAAGCAGTGAATAGATATTAGTTAAGCTGGAGAGATTTACTAGTGAGGTTCAGCCGAGAAATGTATCCAAAAAGGTGTTTAACATGCATGCCCATGAAGTGGTCAGATGTTGTGCAAGATGGATTGGCTGATTTGAGAATTGCAATTGGTTCTCTAGGTGAAAAAAAAGAATTAAAGTGAGGGTGTTCAGCAAAGAGATAAAAGAGAGATGAGGGGCAGTAAGTGAAGTACCGGGGTGTTCCCCAAAGTGGTGATCTTAGAGGAAAGTATGAAGTAAGGTCAGTGGTAGAGAGTGTGGAGTGAATGATGAGTGGGCTTAGTGATCAGATGATATTTTGAAAGTATGTGCACTTGATATTAGCAGCAGCTAGAGACTGTGTGTTTAGTGCATTTATGTTAGTGACAAGATTTTCTTGTTTAATTTGTCGGGAGGTCAGTAGAATGAATGTAGAATTTTATAATGGTCTGGCGTAGGCCATATTAATTTGCTGCATGTGCCGTAGCCGGCCAACACATGATTCTGTTTTCACCCTGGCATGTGCAGGTTGTCAGCTCATCTGGTTCTGTTTACTGATTATGTCAAACGCAGATCTAAATCACTTTTTAGGTCTCGCTATGGTGAACGCACGCTAAGCGCGTTCTCGCCACGAGAACTATAGCTGCCGGCTCAGCCGACAACGAGGGGAGATAAGAGCTGGCCACGCGCAGTGTTTTTCCATAGGATTACGTTGGGCGCGTGAGCTTCTGCCTTAGACAGCATGGCAGAAAGAATCGGATCATGACGCGCACCTCGTGGAATGCAGGGGGAGTCTGCAGAGGGGCGAGCGGCGCTGATAAACAGGCAGGCGTCTGAATCTGCCGTGTTTGCCTCTGCTGGTCGCTGTAGCCATGCGTGTGTGGGCTGATCTGACTGAGACTGAGAGTGCTGGAGAGGCGGAGGCAGAGGAGGGCTCGAGTGAAGTTTTGTTGCAGTTTAAGTTTCCACCCGCTGTGCAGCTCACTATTTCTGCCAAAATCCCTTAACCTTTTTTGAAATCTTCCTCATTGCGTGGTCCTCGGCGTTTTTCTCATACAGATAAACTCAAAGTCACCCCGCGGTGCTGACATCATCACAAAATGCACAGATCTGCGCGGACCTAATGGGGAACATATGCCCAGTGTGCGCGAGGAGGGAAGGATGTTGTTTTAATAAACTGACTTCATCGCAACTGGCCGTGAGTGACCCTTTACCTCGGGCGGTAATGGTTGGCTCAGCTCTAGTGACTTTAGATCCCTGCGGCATGTGAACGCCCTCCCTATAATTATTAAATTGTCGATGATGCCCTGTCCTGCAGACAGTCTGCAGAGCGCCGCGTCTCTCTCTCTTGTTTCCAGTTGCTTTTCTCCGCCTAGTTATATCCGGAACTTATAGTCTTGCTTTCAAGGTTTGACATGGGAGGCATTACAGCCAGACACTTGCTGCAAAACATCATAAACAGGGTGCTGTATCTTTCAGAGATCCTATAAAAACTGAAACAATTACACTTCTCTCTCGACAGGCTGGGGAGAGCATTTGTTTCGTTGGCCCCTTGCCCGCCGTGTATTTTTTTATAACTAGACGGATGCTCTCTAAAAAAACCTTCGTCCGGTGCCTCACCCCCGCCCCCAGCATGTTTCCAGTGCCCTCTAAGCAAGCGAGACAACATGGCTGTCGTGTCATCGAGAAAATGGCCAGGTTCGATGTTCTGTCTCTGAACGGCACCCCGGGGGAGCAGACCATGCTGCGCAGCCAGAATACAGAGGGTCCGGCCAGCCCACTCCCCGCCCACACCTTTCGCACCTTACCTGAAGCAGCCACCGTACTGCAGCAGGTAGTAGGAAGCGACAGTGTTAACTCCCAGGAAACGAACAAAACCTGCACAAAAGGACCTAATAATAACAGGTCTATCAGATTATTTTTAAAGGGGGGTAGGGCTGGGAGGGGTGGGGACACAAACAACAGGCCTAATAATTCCAGTGCATTTAGATTATTTTATGGGGGGTTAACTTGTGATACCCAATTACTCATGGGTGGGATACTAGAAGGAATCTTTAGCTCCAAACCTGTTTTCTCCCGCATAATTAATAGGGAACGTGTAATGGGGCACTTCCGCACTTGTGGAAGCACTGCTCACCAATACCACCGCTAAACATTACAGAAACCAGGTTTGGCACCTGCCACATCTATATGCCTCTGGGTACCCCTGCACAGCCCTTCTCACCCAGGGCCTCGTGAATCATGAAGTTCAGGGGCAGAAACACTTGCCCTTCACATAGCTCCTGAGCAGAAAAAAGGAACCTGCTGAGAAGTCTGTGATATCGGGTCGCAAAGGTATGTGATGTCACTTCTGTTACCTCGTATTTTGATAAATCGTTGTCCATGCCACCGAACTCTCCCTTCCCATCTAATGATTGACTTAATGTGCTTTTCTCAGAAAATGTTCTGACATCTTTCTACTTGCATTCCCACTCATTGAACATACGTTCTCTCCTCAGACCTACATGAAATGGCAAAATATTGTTTATTACATTTTTGGAAAACTACTCGAAATTAAGGGACATTTTGCAAAATCCACTTTGCAGAATTTCATGTGCAAATGGAACAGGGGGGCACCTCGCATTCAAAAATCACGCGAGGTAGTGGCAGGGTTCTATTTAAACCAGTTCTCAGCGGAAAACAATGTGCAAAATTCTGCAGTCGTGAAATTCTATCAAATGTGAATTGAATTTCATAATTTTCACGAGTGTAATAAAAATGTCAAATGTGTCTTTGCACCTTCAAACCTCACCTCCTCCAATTGAAAGTCCTTCATCACCTTTGCTGCTCACGGCCAATGCCACTCGGATGTACATCACTGTAGGCACACCGACAGTTATGACACGTCCTCTAGTACCGTCCCACTGTCTTCTCCACTGCTGATTTCCTGGTATTTACCACCAATAATTAGAATAGCTCCATAAGTTATTTTAATTTAATTGGTGTACTTCCTTCAATTTTGAAATGCTCAACAAATACACATATACAACAAAAACACCGAAATACTACTTTAAACCACCTGCTTTAAACAGTGACTGTGGCGTCTATTAGCAGTCCGCAGCAGTTGTAATTGTTACCCTATGCTGCTGTTTCTCACCTCTGCAGGCTGATTCCCAATCCTTGTGATTAAGAAATCACACTGATGCACGAAGGTTTTTATTGGGTCCCACAGTCACAAAGGCCATTCTGAAAAGAGAAGAAACAATGTGTGCGGAAACCAGCTTGACACCTTTACTTCACCAGCTCCCCCAAACCTCTCTAAATTCACCATTCACGCACAGTTTACTATTTGAGTGCCAACATCTGCATGAGGCACACGGTGTCTGTAAAGCACACGAGTTCACTGAAAAACCTCTCAGCATTGCTCTCAACCAGCCACACTTGCAATGAGGAACTTCTGACATGGATATGCTGGTTCAGGTTAGATTTTCCAATCAAATGCTCTAACCTGCCTAATCAGGGAACTGAGATAGTTCAGTGAACCAGGCGCCTGCTGCTGTGTTTAGCGTGCAGCATACATGTCAAAGTTCGGACCTTGGAAGGACAAATGCAGCTTTTCACCCTTGCCAGGCAATTAATATACATATATAGCATGGTATGTACAGTGCTATATGGCAGCAAATCGGCAGCAGCAAGCGCTATATACAAACAGGGTTTTATTTTCAAGGGTGAAAAGTGCAAAGTTGTACCCCTTTCAAGTATAATCCTGATGGTCAGCTTCTCCAAACGAGCGTCGGATGGAAGTCGTGTTTGTCTGTGTGCAGCAGTCACATGGAAATATTGAGCAGTCTCTTAACTTACGGGCCTGTAAAGTCTATTGCAGACCATATAACACACAGTCAGACATTTCCAGAAAAAAGACCAGCAGTGAAAATAGTAACAATAACTTCATATATTGTATATACTACTGGGTCAGTCCCTGAAGGCTGCATAGGCACTAATCTAGGTTGCACAGGTTCCCCATCCAAATTGTACAGGTAGCCTTTGGAAGTCACACAGTTGGCCCCTGAATACTGTGCGGACAGATCATGGAGGCTTCAAAGATGGCATGTGAAAGCGGTATGGTCAGTCCACCTTGGTGCCACTGCTCAACTCAGGGATTTACAAAAAGAACACCCATCGATCTCAGTCCGAGGCCGGGCCAACCTCGGTCGGAGTCAGGGTCCCTCTATCTCTCTCTCGCCCTCTCTCTATCCCTCTATCTCTCTCTCGCCCTCCCTTTATCTCTCTCTCGCCCTCCCTCTATCCCTCTATCTCTCTCTCGCATTCCCTCTATCCCTCTATCTCTCTCTCGCCCTCCCTCTATCTATATTTCGCCCTCCCTCTATGTATCTTTTGCCCTCACTATCTATCCTATCACCACAGCATCACTCGGCACCACCACAGCATCACTCAGGGGCACCACAACATCACTATGCGCTACCAAAATGCTTATAAGTACAACAGTAACTTACAATATTATTATTATATAATATTATTGCCAACATTGCTTAATATTTTGCAACAGCTATCATCTTGCAAATCATCTTTATACCAAGCAAAGAGGTATTGTCTATATTCTTGCTTGGTTTATCTCCCCCCTCTGGGCCTTAAAGTATTTGGGAGAACTCTCTTTCCTTATTAAAATCATCTTTATACACCAATACAGGCTTTGCTAAAAATTTAATGCAACACATTGTCATATACAATGCCAATAACTCAAACTTTAATGCTGCGAGACCTATTGCATTGCAAATGCTTGTTGATTGGTCCATCCCATATGGTAGATCCTATTTTTGAATCCTCTCTTTTCTCCAGTGAGTTTGGTCAGTAACATACCAATCCCCGTACAGGAGAGAATCCACTTTAAGGCTCTATGCGTCGCCCATAAATCTCTGAAGGGAAACGGTCCAACCCTCAACAAGGCCCTGGTCAGACCATACAAGGCCTCCAGAAGACTTCGCTCTGACGAGCTCCACCTGGCAGAGGTTCGTAGAATAATGAGGGCCAGATCAGGTGGCTGCCTCTCCTCACTCAAGGCCTCCAGAAGACTTCGCTCCCACGAGCTCCACCTGGCAGAGCTTCCTAGAATAATGAGGGCCAGATCAGGTGGTTGCCTCTCCTCACTCAAGGCCTCCAGAAGACTTCGCTCTGAAGAGCTCCACCGGGCAGAGGTTCCTAGAATGATGAGGGCCAGATCAGGTGCCTGCCTCTCCTCACTCAAGGCCTCCAGAAGACTTTGCTCTGAAGAGCTCTACCGGGCAGTGCTTCCTAGAATGATGAGGGCCAGATCAGGTGGCTGCCTCTCCTCACTCAAGGCCTCCAGAAGACTTCGCTCTGACGAGCTCCACCTGGCAGAGGTTCGTAGAATAATGAGGGCCAGATCAGGTGGCTGCCTCTCCTCACTCAAGGCCTCCAGAAGACTTCGCTCTGACGAGCGCCACCTGGCAGAGGTTCGTAGAATAATGAGGGCCAGATCAGGTGGTTGCCTCTCCTCACTCAAGGCCTCCAGAAGACTTCGCTCTGAAGAGCTCCACCGGGCAGAGGTTCCTAGAATAATGAGGGCCAGATCAGGTGGTTGCCTCTTCTCATACAATTCGGCCAAGCTTTGGAATTCCCTACCACTCTCTCTCCGGAAAGAGTCGAACCACCTGGCTTTCCGGAAACAGCTGAAGACCTGGCTCTTCCCCTAAGGGCCCCCCCTTTAGTCCTGCCTCTGGGTAGCCATGCGCTATATAAAAGCCTTTTTCATTTAATTTCATTTCAATCTTGCCACCTGCCCGTACAGTTTCTTTATTATCTCCACTCTCTGTTTGTACTAAGGGTTTCAAACGAGATCTGTGTAACTTTGCAGCTTGTATAACATTTTGCCGACCACTGGTAACTATCAGCTACTCAGAGCTAGCCTTAAAATAGACGCTTCCAATGCTGAGCAAGTGCCTTATTTAGAGTTTGGAGGACAGGGGACTCCTTCCTAATGTGGTGGGTCTCCCACCTCCCATGTTTGAAGTTCTATTAACGTTAACGATGTCCAGACTGCATGAGCAGATATGCCCCAGCAATATCCTTGTCGATTCCTGGATATTGCAAGTGACCAGGGAAGCTCTATAGTAAGTACATTGGCTGGACACTTGTCATTACAAGTTCCCCAGCCTCATGAAGGTTTCTCAGAAATATGGGATATTTGATACCAAACATCTCAGCATATTAAACCTGCATTGATTGCAGTGTCCGATTTATAAAAAATTGCACACAGAGTGCCCCTTAGAGGGGTCCCCTAAGATCTACCAATCCTTAGTGTGGGCACCGACTGGCCTGAGCCAGCCTGCTACCACCAGACAGTATCCAGTCCTCATAGGGAGGGTGCCTGCGCACTTTGAGGTTGATAACAATGCCTTTCCTGGGTGGAGGTATTCACACCTCCCCCTGGTCAGGCAGAGCCATTTGTGGCAGGGATTTTTAAAGGCCTTGCCGCCTTGGTAATGCGACCCCAGCCTCTTCAGTTAGAGGGAGCAAGCGATCTTGCTGTCCTCTCCCCTTTTAGGTGCAAGGACAGGTGGGAAACCTTAGATACAAAAGGAGATGCACCCCCCGCTCCCTCTGTCAACTCCACCCCTCAGGTGCTGGAGGCAAGGTGAAGTACACTTTGTAGTACCCACCATCTTGAAGATGATGGGACTTATCCAATCAGGGCTAGGACTGTGTCCCCTTCCCACAGGAGGTGGGCATGATAGAGGGTATAGACACCCCAGGAAAGGGGCCCATTAGCCTCTACCTGTCACTCCCTTGTAACACCCTTAAATCAAGATTTTAGGTGGCATCCCCAGACCCTGAATTTCAGTTCTTGGCGACCTAAGAAGAGCCGGGCACTGCGGCCTTCTCTGCTGGTGAGGATCTGTAGAGAACTATGGACTTGCAGCCCAGCGATCTCCAGAACCTTGGGAGGACTACCTGCCTTCGATAAAGGGCAATCTAGTTTTATGTAGTGGGATTTGGCCAGGGAGTGTCAGGACAAGCCAGCTATGTTACTCACTCTATATTTGCAGACGTTGTGTTTTTAGTCTAATCACTCTCACTAATGTGCACCGTATTTTCGGTGTCAACACTATCGGTTGAGCATTCATTCAATAAAAAGAGTTTTACAAAGTACCTGTGTCTTGGCAAGATAAGCAATGTGCTGATCATTTATTCAATGGAGTCTGTTGTTGAGCTCTGAGTTCAAGCTGCCCTTTAATGTAAACAGGGTCATTGATTTGGCTGTATCAGTATTTGCAGTTAAATTAGACAAAAACGAGTTTTAAATGCCACCTCCCTGGCATCCGGAATGGCCTCCACCCAATCGCCATCGCCAAGCATGCCTATATCCCTCTCCCACACAGCTCTCCGCGTCCCCAAGTGATCCAGGGAACTGTAGATCAACTTCCTATACATGGTTGAGATTGCTTTTTCGGTCCGGGATCAATTAGTAGCTGGTCCTCCAGTAGGGATGCATCAGGCAACTGCCCCCCTTCCCGGATGTGACTTTGAAGAGCGTGGCCTCCTGCAAATGTCAGAACTGTTTCTAGTCGCCTAATTTATACTTTTGTTGTAGGATCGTGAAGGACACAAGTGCCTGTCCCCTCCACACATCGCCCGGCCGCTTTAAGCTAATCAATCCCCATTTTGTGAAGCCCTGCAATCCTCCCACTGCACTTAAGAGATCACCATCTTACACTGGAGTAATTTCAGTCGGCTTACCTTCCCAGCCTAAATACTTGGTAGCCTCTTTCCACACCCTTACCAATGTTTGGGTCTGAGTAGGTAGGGTGCACTCATACTTTTTTCGATACAGCACCGGGGTGGGGTAACCTCTCTTGCCCATGGCCAATCTATCTACCGGGTAAGCAGGATCCTCACAGTCCACAATAAACCCAGTTGTTGACTGCCACCAGCTGCGTGGCCCAGTAATACTTGTGAATACTGCGGACTGAGATTCCAGCTTAATAAACTCCCCTCTGCAACTTACTCAGCTTGATGTGCCACCATCCCACAACAGAGCTGAAGTTCTCAGACTACCTTTTGAAAACCCTGGGGCGTCATCATTTCAAATAGGGCCACCTGGCCCAGTAAGGAGATCGGGAGTGTCCGCAAGAGTGGGGCATCCCAGTGAAGACAGTCTAATTTCGGGAGTATGTTCCTGTCTGTGCTCTCTTGTAATGAACACAACCAAATATTTGAAGCCATGTAGTGCCACCCTAACTGTGCTCCTAGACTGCAGCCGCAAGGTCCCTGCCACCAGCAGGAATATTAAGGACTTCTTCCAGTTGATATTATATCCTGATCAACTAGAATACCCCATATGAGAGGTCCTGGTGAACCCAAACATGTGTAGACTGTATTATTGACACGCATGCGCACTAGAGGGGCCACATACAAGAGCTTAATAGTAGCGCCACTGGTTCAGCAAAGGAATGCCCTATTGCATATGGTACTCCATTAAGGTGTCAGAGATTTAAGCGCGTTCCCTGGTGTGGTATAAAGCACGATTGATCAGGATGAACCACTGTTGCAATTACGGTCCGCAGGCAGATCGCCAGGGTGTTCTCAAGGACCTTAGTCTCAATATTAAGCGGGGAGATAAGTCTATAAGACCCACACTCAGTTGCCGGTTCGTCCTTTTTGGGATGACCGCCACCTCAGACGTTCTTTGGTCCTCCGGGAGACACCCTTATTTTCATGTACTCTGGAGGTACTCCCTGATTTTATCTCTCATGCTTTTATATAATTCTAAGCGGAGCTCATTGGACCCCGTCGTTTACTCTGTTTGCAAGGTTCCTATTGTCTTATTTATTTAGTCTACTGTCAGGTCTTGGTCTAGTGCGTCTCGGTCCTCATTCGTTAGCATTGGCAGGTCAGGTCTTTCAGGAAGTCTCTCCCAGTATTTCCATCCCCTTGTTGTCAGTGTCCTCAAGGATCCAGTTCTGTCCTTTGTCTTGTCTCTCTAACCATGCGAGTAACTCATTGGCTTTATCACCGACATCATAGAGACAATGCTGGGTCGCCAGCGCATGAGTGCCCGCTATTTTTCATTAGTGCTCTTAATGTGTGCTGCTTCAGTTGATGGTGTAATGGGAGAGAAACTGATTCCCCACTTACCCAGCGTGCCTCCATGAAAGCACATTTCCTGTCCTGAGCCTCGAACTTCAATTTACGTTCCTTCGACATTCTCCCAATCAAGGCTTGTGTCTGGCCTCAAATCACTGCCTTGAATTTACCCTATAGCACGCAAGCTGATTCAACAGGCCACCCATTCTCCTTAAAATAGAATTCTGCTCTATCTCTCATACAAGCTTTGAACGTCTTGCCTTTTAAATATCACTGCACTTCTTTGAGCTTTCGCCTGACCATTTGATTTATTCCTTTCAGGTGGTAACCCAGAGCTATAGCTATTTCTAGGTATTCCATTCTTAACAATAAATTAATTGCTTGGGCTCTCAATCTTGTGTCATATTTTATGAATATAGGTCACAGAATCCATTTTCTCACTTCTACATACATGAGACAATCAAGTAGGATGTGCATTATATCGCACTTAGTCCCCATACCGCACTTGCATATACCATCCGGGTACATCATTTCGGCCATGACTTCCCCCTCCACTCACCAGGGGATGATGCCAATTCTCATTTTTAAGATAGCCCACCTAAATCCATGGTTCGGGAGTGCTTCTAGGTAAGGATATCCTGTGTCGGTTTCCCATACTTCTATCATGTTTTTTACCGATTTTTTTGTTTCTTAGGTAGCCTAAGTCCTGTGTTCTCGAGTACTCCTTCCTTGTGCTCTAAGTGCCCCTTTTGTAAAAACTGCCTCTAAGGGGTTTTGGGTTGTACCCACATCTAGGCAACAGATTGTCTCTTTTATCTTCTTTTTTGCCTCAGCTGCCCATCTTAGATTACTATGTTGGATTTCCTCGCTACACCAATGTGACACCTTTTGGGCTTCCTCTAGAGATTGGCGTTTCCAAAATCTTGCCACCGCCATTCTGGCCTGGGTATTCCACCCTATCAATCCTGTTTCAAGTCTCATTGCCTGTAACATGGCTGACATTGGCAAGGACAATAGCGTTTTTACAGCTTTACCTTCCTCCCGATTCCAATCCCCTTTACCACTAAAGAATAGGACCTCTGCACCATATAATACTTGTGGAGGAACCATGGCTGTGAAAGCTTTTAGCATGGGTTTGTGTGACATATCTCCATAGATTTTGTTAAATTTTTTCAGACCACAAATGGAGGAAGAGGCTTTTGCATTTTGGTTTTCTACATGTTTGTCCCATTTTAGGGGTGATTCGAACCATAGGCCCAGATATTTATATTCTTTTACTATTTCTAACTTGGTTTTATCTAGATGCCAGCAGAAGCTCTTTGTCCTTTTACCAAAGCACATAACCTTTGTTTTGTCCATATTTACTATTAGCAATTTACTCTTACAGTATTCATTAACCCCTTCCACGCTCATGACGAGCTGGGCTCGTCATGGTGTAGCCTCCTCGCACGCTGATGATGAGCCCAGCTCGTCATGTTACATGCGTTTTTTTAAATCTCAGCATACGAGCAGAATAACAATAGCGCGCATGAGGTTAAAATCATTTAATTTCCTCTGTAGCCCCAGCTCTATCTGGTCAGTGATGACAAGATCGTCTGCATACAATAGGCATGAGACTTTCCTTCCGCTCATTCTGGGGTTAGCACTTTTCTCCACCTCCAGTACTGCCAGCAAGTCTGCTAGGAAGAATGAAAACAGTATGGGGGCTAATACACAGCCCTGTCGTAATCCATTATCTATAGCTATTTTCCTTGTGAGTGCTCCCTGTGTATCTTTTACTGCTTGGGCCCAGTTTCCACTATGTAGTTCTTTTAATATCACTAGTAGGTCAGCTGGAATATCCTATTTAATCAGGCACTCCCAAAGTTTCCCGCGGTCCACTGGGTGGAAGGCTGCCCGGAAGAAGTCGACAAAGCAACAGAACATGTTTCCCCTTTGCTCTATTGACTTCCGGGCCAGTGCCAGGAGTGCATAACAGTGGTCCATTGTGGAATGGCCTTCCTTAAATCCTCCCTGTTCCACAGGGATAATTAGGTTTGCTTCTACCCAGTTTTTTATTTTGCCTAGCACTATTTTGGCGAAAATCTTCTCCCCAATGTCGAGTAAATTGATTAGTCTATAGTTTTTAGGACTATACATATCCCCTTTCTTGTGTATGGGCCGTATTATGGCCCCTTTCCAGGTATCGGAGAGTCTCCCGGTTTCGAGGATTATTTGGAACATATCCACAAAGAATTTTGCCCACTAGTCTGGCTGTGTTTTAATTATCAGTGCCGGGAGGTTATCAGGGCCTGCCGCTCTTGTAAGGTTTAAACTCTTTATCGTTTTTCTAACCTCAGCGACAGAAAACTCGGGTTTCATACCTACTACCAGACCGCTCCAGTCTGTGTGCAGGTTCTCTTCCCGATCTGTTTCTGCGCTATGCAGGTCCTGTAAATATTCCTCCCAGGCAGCCTCTTCAACAATACAGTTCATTGCCCCTCGGTGGCATTCTGCTGCTGAATTCCCTAGTTTCCAGAACTGGCGTAGATTCCTTGTTTCAATCGTCTCCAGAAGTTTTAACCAACATCCTTCTTTAAATTCTCTTTTTACCCTCCTAGTTAGCATATTATACTTTCTTTTTAGGGCCACTAAAGCATTTCCACTGGCCTGATTCCCATTTTGGCCATTCCAGCGTGCCATTCTCCTGACTTCACTTTTCTTCTCCTAACATGCCCTTGTAAACCAGCCTGTTAATTTCCCTATCTTTCTTTTGCTCACTTTGGTTATGTTATTCCCCCATTTCCATCTCCTAATCCTTTACAGAGTATTTGGACAACCTCCTCGATTTTTCTTACATACCAGTCTAGAGTTTGGCCACTAACTGTCTCTAAATCTAGATTTTGTTGCAACCTTATTAGTCTTGAGATGTATTCTTCCGTTAGTTTAGTTGTGCGGCGTCTAGGGTAATCCGTCTGTTGTTTTAACACTTGAGGACAGAGTTTTAACTTCACTTCAGGAAACTCTAGGGATAGCACATTATGGTCACTCCCTTCTTTATTTGTGATGCTAAACCCCGAGACTAAGTGGAAGTTCCAGGGTGCCCAAAAACATAGTTAATAGGGCAGCTCTGTGCACCCAACTTAAAGGTTCTTTTGGCGGGACAGTCTTGAGGGCCCCTTCCGTTTAGGCAAAAGAGATTTTTAGCTCCTAGGAAGTTAACCAACTGGGTATCCTTTGCACCTAGTAAACATCAGGGAATGTTGCCTGTGGTATGTCATACGCCGCTAGTATTTCTTGGAAACAGCAATCTACATTCTTTGTGTGTAATTTATGGTTAAAATCTCCAAGAAGTATAATGATGTCCTTACAGTACTGTTCACATAGAGAAACCAGATCCTCTTTAAAAAGAGCCATTTCCTCCGCATATTGCTCCATGGAGGCCCATTGCATATACACGTTTATAATCAGTATTGGATCTAGATTTATACACTCTGATAACAGTATTCTACAAACTAGCAGCCATTTGCATTTTACAGTTATGTCCACTACTTTTTTCATAATTCTTGTAGACACCAGGGTCATTATTCCACCCGCAGGTCGCCCAAATCTATTCTTCTTTGCAGGTCGATTTAACTGGAAGAAACCATCGAAAATTAGTGTCTTGCCACATAACCAGGTCTCCTGGATACACATAATTTCTACATTTTCTCCAAATTCCTTTACTTTTTTTGTTTTTCATCATCTCCTAACCCATTTATGTTCCCGGAGACTAGTCTTATGCTATGTGGCATACCTTTTTCCTAACCAACCTTCCTCCCCCTGCTCTTCCATGAATTTCTGTGGTGGGCCTGCCTGCCCTAACTCCTTGCTCCAGTTCCCCCACCACTGGTCGATATTCGAATTGTTTGCTATTATTTTGATGTTACCTAGCGTCTCGCCATCCTCATCCTCGTGCTCACATATCCTGACCTGTCTCTTTCCTAGGCCTGCGTGACATTTAAGGAAATGTTGTCCCTGCCATTCCTTCTCATCTACGCCTACCAATACTTCCTTCTCCTCTAGCAGTCGAATTCCCTCCTTCTGTAACTCATTTGCTGCTTTCTTGATCGTCTCTATCACCAAACTGGAGTACAGTATAACTCTTGTAATCTCCTTCCCTTCTCTAGCCTGTACGAACCCCACTACCCTTAGGTCGTTCGTTCCAATTGCTTTCAAGTTCTGACATTTTGCAAATCCTTGCAGCAATTGTGACCTATTTAGGGGCGGCCTCTTTCCAAGTTTCTTCTCCCCTTTTCTTAGGGGCGCCGGATTTAACTGCCCTTTTGCTGTTTCCTTTTTTAATGTAGTACTATAATGTACGGATCCTTTTATGTCCCTTCCCAGTGTACCTCCTTCCTTTTTCATCCCTGGTTCCTCGTTAATTGTTTGCTTCCTTTTACTTAGTTTTTTTACCAGGGCCCCTTACTCTTTTGGATACTCCACATCTATTATGCTCTGCTCTCCTTATTATCCTCATAGGCCATTTTGATATATATACTTGATGGCTCTCCTTGAGGTGGTTATCAGTTTGTAGCTGACCTTTCCCCTTAATGTGCCGATCTGGGATTGGAGTTTTATCTACAATCTTTGGCAAATGCTCCTTCCATAAGGGCGATTCATTGCTTTCCTCCTGTGCCTGTGTTTGTGGTTCATGGTCGGGGATTTGTCTTACCATAGCTGGCATGAGAGCCCTTATCCCCTGCAGCTCCCCCTCTATTTTGCCTAGGTAAACAGTTTGATTATTTAACACCGTATTATTAGACAGGGTTACTTCTAATAGACCTTGCAGGGTCTTTTAGAGAATCAACATTAGATCCAACATAGAGACAGCAGACATTGATGATAAGTCCCGATTTAGATCTGGATTTAGCTCTTGAGTTGTATTTAGTTTGTCGACTTGCTTCAAACTGTTATCTAGGGTACCCAGCAGGCTTTTAAAGTCGTTTCTTTTCTGTCTTGTCCTGCTGCTCAAGGAAATTTCTGAAACTCTCTCCTTCCCTTCCGTGGGGATTGGGCTGTCCTGTTTTTCTGCTTTTATATACCACTAGTTTTAAGCAGGTGGTAGATAAATGCATGTGGTTGGTTGGGGGGCGATGGGTGAAGCAGGGTAGGGAAGGGTAAAGAAATGTCTAACAAAGGGAAGAATTGTGTGTTTCCCACAGTTTGTAAAAAAAACAGCATAAGTCTTAGCTGCTTCTCCTGCACCCAGAGTCTTGTGCGTCTTTTCAGTCTAATTTTCCTGTCTGGAACAAAATTGTGTCCTGTATTTCTGCACCCGGTACATCCAGGTGCAGAAAAACCCAACAACTGATAATCAGGTTGAATAAAATGAGCACATGAAAGTACTCCTTAATTTCATTGCCCTTAATTCACACTCTGGACCATAGTTGAGGGATAGGTCTAGGCATAGTCCTCGCAGCACAGAATAGATTTGCTTGAGGCAGAGGCCAAAATTCAAAAGCCAGGATACCAGATACAAGTAGGTGGTAACTCAGGGCAGGTGGAAAACGCCTGTTGTCCGTGGAGGGGATATTCCCGTCCCAGAAATATACATTAAAAATTAATTTATAGTATCCTTTTTTAAATATCTGTTTGGTGCCAGTGCAAATGACTGTAATTTCTGCCTTTGGGATTCTATGTTACAACTCCATAGGGTGCATGTATCCTTTGTGAGCTTAATAAAATGTTGAAAATTCTATAAATCCTCACTCCTACATCCAAGTACTCTCAGGCTACCATTCTACACTCTGCTCTGTTTGAAAAACAGCTCAACATTTTCAAAATTCTGCAACTCTGCATTGATTTGGCTTGTAAATTATATTTATGGAATTTTTCATGTATTAATTATTTAATTTTAATACTATAGGTAATTAAAATTACTGACAAAGAAAGCAAGATTTAGCACTAAGCAACTGAAGTCAGTGCCATAAGAAGGATTATTTTGAAAAACTGAAGGACATCCAGCATTCTACGTTTAAACAATTTCCAAAATCTAGGTGTGGCGAGGAAGTGGGAGCTGAGGAAAGTACTATACTGTAAGTGAAGTCTCTAATTTAGCATTTCATCAACCCAGAGCAAAGCCATATCTGTGCACAGAATAACCTTTATCTAAAACATCATGTAATTCCAGAGAGGAAGCACACACTACATAAAAGAAAGTTATAACAAAAAGTTTCTTCTGCCTACCATCAAAGAAAAGACGCTGAGAGAAGACTCCGAAGCTGACACGTTAACAACCAAAAGATTGGAAAATCACCTTTGTTCAACATCGTTTTTAACCAGTTACACAAGTTTGAGACTATCTGCCTCTGGGTAGAAAACCACGACCCACTCTGCTCACTCTTGCGAAAACCTTAAAAATTCACCACTTTTTTGTGTTCATAACCATCTCAGATTGTTTCCTTTTTATTGTGTACTGTTCTGTAATTCTATGTAAATCACCTCAACATTATCTGCTGTGCATGAGTGATATGTAAAACTGTTAAATATAAAAATGGATTAAAGGAGCACCGTTGCGCTATAGGTAATGTGAATAAATCCTCGTCTTCAGAACTACAAATCTTAACCTTACACCAAACATAGAAAGGGTAAAAGGAACTGATGTTCTGCGACTAATGATCCACAATAGTGCTGTGCACGTTCTAACGCCATTACGTCAGTGAAAAAAGGTACTTATCAGTTTAATCATTAAATATCAGACTAACACCTTATCACTGCATTACTAAGAACCTATACAAATAGATTTGAGAAAATCTTCAGTCACAAAATAAGTTGCTGCCAGATAGGCAATAACCTAAAGACTATTATCTACTAGAAACATTTCGACATGTGTTACAGGGCTGCTTCCAGACATATTTTGGTCAATTCAAGTGTTAAGAAGATTACACACAATTTCTTTTAGAGATAAATGCTGAGCATCATCTAAACAAGCCCAGCTCTAAAATCGGGTTCACTCTTACTGTGGCATATAAGCAAGAGAAAACTAAACATAGAGATATTAACTCTAGGAATACACCTTATAAAAACACGACCTGTGAGAACAAATTCAGTGTTCAAAACCGCCTCAATCATGGTAAAATAACCTAAGTTGGGGAAAAAAGTTACATGTGCCAAAAAAGATACAGCCATAAATCTTATCTCACTGAATTTGACAGAATGAACACTGGGGGAAACCACTTTCAGTGCAATGTATGCCAAAAAAGTTTTAGGCATAAATCTTCTCTCACTGAACATATGAGAATCCACACTAGGGAAAACCACTCTCCGTGCAAAGTATGCCAAAAAAGTTTCAGGCGTAAATCTTATCTTACTGAGCATATGAGAATCCACACTGGGGAAAAACCTTATCAGTGCTCTGAATGCCAGAAAAGGTTTAGTAGCAAACCGAGTCTATATCTACATGCATTAACCCACTCTGGGGAAAAACCTTACCAGTGCGCTGAATGCCAAAAAAGTTTCGGCCATAAATCGAAACTCACTGAACATATCAGAATCCACTCTGGGGACAAACCTTATCAGTGCTCTGAATGCCAGAAAAGGTTTTGTAACAAAGCGAGCCTATCTCGCCATGCATTCACCCACTCTGTGGAAAAACCTTATCGGTGCGCTGAATGCCAAAAATGTTTCAGTTACAAAATCAGACTCACTGAACATATAAGAATCACACTGGGGAAAAACCTTATCAGTGCACGGATTGCGAGGAAAGGTTTTGTAACAAACAAAGCCTTTCTCAACATGCAATAACCCATTCTGTGGAACAACCGTATCAGTGCTCTGAATGCCAGAAATATTACAGTGTGAAACGTAGTCTCACACGGCATAGAAAGATTCACACTGGGGAAAAGCCTTATCAGTGCACTGAATGCCACAAATGTTTCAGTGAAAAAAGCGTTCTCAGTCAGCATATAAGAACCCACACTGGGGAAAAGCCTTATCAGTGCACTGAATGCCACAAATGTTTCAGTGAAAAAAGCGTTCTCAGTCAGCATATAAGAACCCACACTGGGGAAAAGCCTTATCAGTGCACTGAATGCCACAAATGTTTCAGTGACAAAAGCGGTCTCAGTCAGCATATAAGAACCCACACTGGGAAAAAACCTTATCAGTGCTCTGAATGCCAGAAAAATTTCCAAAACAAAAGAAGTCTTTCTCGACATACAATAACCCACACAGGGAAAAAACCTTATCCATGCTCTGAATGTCAGAAATGTTTCATAAACAAACTCAGTCTCATTCAGCATATAAGAACCCACACTGGGGAAAAACCTTATCAGTGCTCTGAATGCCCAAAAGATTTCACACTTAAATCACTTCTAACTGCACATGTGAGATTCCACACTGGGGAAAAACCTTACCAGTGCTCTGAATGCCACAAATGTTTCAGTGTAAAAACAAATCTCATTCAGCATATAAGAATCCACACTGGGGAAAAGCCTTATCAGTGCTCTGAATGCCACAAATGTTTCAGTGAAAAAAGCGGTCTCACTCAGCATATAAGAATCCACACTGGGGAAAAGCCTTATCAGTGATCTGAATGCCACAAATGTTTCAGTGAAAAAAGCGGTCTCAGTCAGCATATAAGAACCCACACTGGGGAAAAACCTTATCAGTGCTCCGAATGCCAGAAATGTTTCAGTAAAAGAAGGACTCTCGCTCGCCATATAAGAATCCACACTGGGGAAAAACCTTATCAGTGTTCCCGAATTCCAAAAGTGTTTCAGCCAAAAATCTAATCTCACTGAACATGTGAGAATCCAGACTGGTGAATAAAATTATCAGTGCTCTAAATTTCAGAAAAGATTCAGAGGTAGAGATGGATACAAGCGCCATAAGAAAACACACCATCAAAACAATTCAGTGCTCAGAACGCCAGAAAAACATCAATTTTAAACGCAATCTCACTCTACATGAGCAGACGCACACACGGGAAAAACATTACCAACGCTGTGAATGCCAGAAATTCCTATTTGATAGGCACAGCCTCAGTAACCAAAAACGACTCCGTACTGATGAAAAACCTTGAGTGCTCTGAATGCCAGAAAAGCTGCAGAGAAAGCGCTATCTCACCCTTAGAAGCTCCACACTGAAGAAAATCCTTATGTCATAAAAGGTTGAATCTTAAAGTCAGTGTTATGCTTCATGAGAGATCCCACTCGGGGGAAAAACCTTATGAGTGCTCAAAATGCAAGCAAAGTTTTGGTTACAAATTACTTCTCACTTGTCATGAGCAAACTCACATGGGAGAAAAAACCTTATTTGTGTTCTGAATGTCAGATAAGGTTTAGTCTTGAATACAATGTCATTTCACATGAGAGAATTCACACTGGACTAAAGCCTTATAGAGGAGGGGAAAGCCAGAAACGTTTTACTCAGAAAGGAGACCTCACTAAACATGAGAAATACATCCACACCAGGTGAAAAGTAAGGCGTATCCTGAGTTGCAGAAAAGCTTCTAACAACCTGACTTTACATGAGAGAGCACATATTGTAGTTGCAATAGAATTCATCAAGAAACTCTTGCAGGATAACTTAGGCTGCCCTCATGCAACCTCCAAAGAAATTTCAGGCCTGGATTTTTATTAATGTTTTCTTAAATATATTTGCAAATTTCGTCACTTAAACAGGAAAGGAGCTAAAGCAGTCTCTGGACATAAAATAGGATGTAATCATAATCTTTGGATACATTTTCTGAGTTTCAGGAACAATGTGTGTCTTCTGGGTTTAATCCAAACCACTATAATAAACATTTTGATTTGATCTGTTTGTACTGGTTTCTATTGCAGACACTAATCTAGATTTAGACCAAGGATCAATCCCACCCATGACTTTAAAAATCTATTTATCAATTATCTCAATTAGTGTTATCGCAACTAAAACTGTAATAGAACTGATCTGAGAGATGGACCTTCAAGTATTATGCTCAGTCAATTTATTGAACAAACTATGGAGTTAAAATCTGAATAGATTAGATCCACAAGCATCGCCTGACCACTGTATTTTACATCCATAGATTACTTATCAGCACATTTTTTCTAAGTACAATTCAGTCATCTTCTATTTTTCGCCGAGTTCGTGCTGGGTCTGTTTGAACTCTTTTAAAATATGACATTTAAATCCAAAAGTTCAGGAATTCTAGTTTCAAGACTGGTCAAACCTTAATGAATGCTATACCTAAAGATGTCTTTGTGTTCCTACATTTTAATGTGCACCATGATTCAGAAATGGCATGTTTTTGCTTTCGGAGGTAACATTCTAAACATATTTATTATTGTTGCCATCCGAAACATTATCACTAATTAGGAAGATAACATCAAGTGGTCCTGTGATGCTTGCTGGAATGAGAAGTGTTTAATCAAAAGGTGGATTGAATTCAAGGTAGGTGACAATTTAGCAAAAGCGTGTGGATTTTGTATATATTTAAAATTGTTGATCTCCAAAAAGGCCTAAATCAGTAAATTGAATTTAAATTCAAGTTTATCATTTTAATCCTATTGTTGCAAAAGATGTGATTTTGAACCCCATGAGGCAGTTCCTTTCCAGAAAGCATTCAGGTGGTAATCATGAGTCAAATAATGCCGAGGAGGTTAAAATATTCAAATTGAATTCTAATTATGCATGAAATGTTCATTGTTCAATATATTTCTTAGTATTTTAATGTGCAGACTTTATTGCTTAAGGAAAATAATTAGAATTTGTTTTTTTTCTATATGTAGGAAGCATTACATTAATGAAATCACTGTATCCCACCTTCTTTCCTTTCTTGTTCTTAATGAACGTTTCTATTGTTGAACTTTAAAGATTGCCCAAAATTAAGAATTGTGCTCTACATAACTTTGCTGTGTTACAGTATGTTGATTTTTATGTACAACGTTTGTCTCATGTATATAGCAACTGATTGTTTTGCTTTAATAATCAGCTTATTAGGTCTTATTATTCAATAAAATGTTTCAAACACAACAAATGGTAGTTCATATGTATTTACAACTGCAACATTTTTATTGTGTGGGCACTTTCAAAGGGGCCAAAAATAAGGTCTGTGGGATGACGGTGGACCACATTGGCATCAGCAGGGAGAGGTTTGGGCAGGTGATTGGGGGTATATGTAAGGGTATAAGTAGGGGGAACAAAGCATGTACATTGTGGAGACTGTGACTCCAGGAGATATTGTGAGGGATACCATGCTACCCTGTAAATGAATCCCCTAGTGATTATTATCAACAAACTTTATTCGGTTTTATAAAAGAAAAAAAGAAAAGTCATACATAAAATGATGAAACATCTTCCAAGTTACAGATTGACAAATATAATATGTCCAAGTTAATCAAAACACAAGATAAAAATTCATGAATTACAGTACAGAAGTTAATCGCAGCTTGACCGGAGTCTAACAGCAACCCGTAAAAAGTTAAGCGTATGCAAAACAGTGTCTTTAGAGAGGAGTTGTTAAAAGATAAGAGCTGGTCTTACCCTCCTAAAACCCACTTTTTTGAGAATGGGAATAATAAATAACTGTCTAGGGACAGCATAAAAACTACAAAACTTTATAAAGTGCATCATGTCCGGAGGAGAGGTTAGCAAATAGTTCCTACCTACCCTGGAGAGGCCAACTCTTATATACTGGAGCAATCGGATGCTTGAGACATGGTCAAGTGAAAGGCATTCCCGTAGGACGTCTTTGCTACGTGTAATAGTTCTACACTGTTCCACAGTGGAACGGCCTGATCAAAAGCTGTTTTGGATATCAGATAAAAAGTTGTTTTCATCAACCCAGGATACAAGTGTGTCAAATACCATGCGGCCCACCACCTTCACCACAGAGTCCAGAAGAGAAATGGGCCTATAACAGTAGGCCCTGTCCCGATCTCCCTTTTTAAATACTGGGACTATAATCGATAAAGCCCAAGAATCTGGGCGGCCAACCTGGACTGCAGCATTGATGACAGCTGTGAGGACAGGCTCCCAGGTTTCTACGTGGGAGATGTAGAGATCTGTCGGGATCCCATCTGGCGCGGGGCCTTGTTTTTAGACAGACCCAGAATACCGCCTCTCACCTCTTGCGTGGTGAAAATAAGTTCTGACTTGCATTCCACCCTTTCCTGCCCCTCAGTTGGCGGGATTTCCGACTGCAAGATACCCTTGAAATTATGTACCCAATCATCCTCTGTTATATGGGCATCCAGTAAATTAGCATTATTTCCAGATAGAAATGGGCTTGTAATAATGCCCCAGAACTTTGAGCTATTACGCATTGTACTAGCCTCCACTAAATCGATCCAGGCCTCCTCCCTCAAGACAGACTTGCGAATTGCTAGAGCAGCCTTATATGCTCTTAGTAGGCCTTTGACCGCCACCCGGTCTCGGGGCTTAACACTAGGGCTCCCGGTTTTCCGTTTAAACGGATTTTTACATATAAATACAGACGGAAAATTATATTTCCGTTGTCTGTATTTATATGTAAAAACGGGAAAATACTAGTAAATTTTACCGCGCTGCTGGGCTTAAGCCCAGAGTTGCTACGCCCCTGTTCCTTTTCTTGCTGCCCCAGCCCTTCTTTTGAATTCGTCATCTCTAGGGCTCCGCTGCTCGAGTGAGCTCTGCGCCAGCCCGTCGCTATTTCTCAAGTTAAGTGTATTTCTGTGGCCTCAGGGGAGATAAATGATGGCCTCACAGCGACCCAGGACACTACACCTTGAATGCCGCTCCGGATAATGTCTGTCCCGCTGCAGCCTCGGACTCTGGCTCCGGCCCCCCACCCCGTATGAACCGGCAGCACCAGGGGGTTAGTATTGTTTTTTTGTTTGTTTAGAACAGCAATTAACGTTCAGTGAAGTGACTAATTAGGAGAACTGCAGCTCAGGGATTGTACATTGTTTTGCGAGCTGTGCTTTAAAATAGTCCAGATGACATATGTATTAATTGTGTTAATGTGGCACTCAAAATAACGCTCAGTGCACATCCTGCCTGTTTTGGTCACCATTACTACCTAATCATTAAAGTGCATGGCTATTAATGCTTCCTCAAACACCAGGCGTCCAGAGTTCGTGAAACGAACAGGGCCTCGTTGCCAAGGAAATACCAGATAGCAGGATTAAGAAATGACAACTCCATGACCTTTAATTCACCAGAGTGAACTAATGATCCGATGTTTCTGAGGGAAGGTGCTGGTTGATAGCTTTTGTTCTGTTCGTTAAAAGTCCAGAGGCCTTGTTTGTTGGTATACTGGCTGTGCAATACACCTGCAAACCGACACTTTGTGTGGGATATGGTCTCACCAAAAAGGGGCTTAAAAGCTCGAAATTACATCAGTAAATTGTAAGCAACATTGAACGCTGGTTGCCACGGGCAGTACTTTTGTCTTTTTTCATGTCAGACAATTTGCCCATAGAAGAAAGGAATGCATGGGCACCACCAGTCATAGGTGTTCGAAAGGCAAAGGGTAGCCATAGCTAGATGGTTGCAGTGCAAGCTTCAGTAACACAGACACAACAAATGCAGTAGCGCTTTTACCCTCAAACCCCCCCAAAAATTACCTCTTTCATTTAATCACATGGTAAATTATATTCACTGTTTGAAGCCATGTCTGAAGTGTTGTATAAATGAATGAATAGTTGAATGGTCAGTCGATCCCTGGTGAATACACAGTTGACAAACCCTCAGCTCGTGTCCGTGTACAAGCAGTTGCACATGTGTTTTTTGGGACTGAAATAAGTGTGGAAAAATACTAGCTATAGCGTCGGTTTTACTTGTCGCAAAAATAAATGTGGATAAATACAGAAAAAATGCCCAAAAAATAAATATGGATAAATACAGACGGAAATGGCAAAAAAATAAATACCATAAAACTGGGAGCCCTACTTAACACCCAAGGCCTGTCTCATGTTCCTGGAAGCCTGGGAGCACGCCGAGTCAAATCATCGTCGACCTGGTTGCTAACGGCCGCTACCCGGGTCCCGTACTAACCTCCTTATGACAGTAGACATGGATCCAAATGCACCCATGATGTCCGGAGCACTTGCCTCATCGTCGAGACAGGTGTCAAACTCGCTGCAACACTGAGTTAAAAGGGACTTGTGGAGTAGCTCTGGGACAGTACACCCCCACTTTACGCTCCTTCCCGCTTCCACTGCTTTAAAGGGGACACCAGCCCCCTCGCCCACTTTGGTGTGTCCGAGTGTTCGGGTCCAGCCTGTTGAGACACAAATGGGGTTGTGGTCACTACATTCACTCGCATGCATAGAAAATTCGGTAACCAGGATAGATACAAAGGTGAAATCAATAAAGGTCCCACACCCTCTCCCAATAACGGTGAGAGTAATGTCTGTTATCCCCGGAGGCAGCTTATTCATTACAGATGTTACATCAAATTCAAGCAAGATGGAGTTAAGCTCAATACCCTTGAGAGTATGTTCCGTGTGTAAGCCTGCTTGTCGTGCACAGCCCATAGCTTCCACTCCTCCTTGCCTGATGTCCCCACTCATTTGAGTGTTAAAATCCCCTGTAAAAAAATGTAGTGATAACTCTGACCTTTCAAGATGCTATCCTGAAGTACAGACCCCAGCAGAGTTATATTGCCCTCATCCGGGTGTGTCCACTGGATAACAACATCAGATGTAAATTGGGAGAGACATATAGTGAGGTAGTGTAAGAAACTGGCTCTGTATATACTCCACCAAAGTGAGGTACAGTGCATATGGCCATGTCTGAACTGGGGTGGCAGAGTGGGCTAAAGAATGGTGATGGATTAAACCCAGATCAGTTGACTGGGGGTGAGTGTTTGATTCACTCAAGCGCTCCATCCATCATCCCCTTTTGTATCGCTTTGTTCGCCCTAAGAGTCGCAGGGTATGCTCAGACGTGAGTCCCTTGCTCACTTTGCCACTGGATTCAAGCAAGCCGGGCTGAAGACGGCTGGAATGCCAGAAACCGGTCCTCGGAAGCTTGTTTCCGGTCCAGGGAAGACATGGCTTGGTAATTCGGGCTGGACTGTTCCCATTAGGCACAGGGTCAGACTGATTTGCATATGGCCACGTCTGAACTGGGGTGGCAGAGTGGGATAAAGAATGGTGATGGATTAAACCCAGATCAGTTGACTGGGGGTGAGAGTTTGATTTGCTCAAGCGCTCCGTCCATTATCCCCTTTTGTATCGCTTTGTTCGCCCTAAGTGTGGCAGGGTATGCTCAGACGTGAGTCCCCTGCTCACTTTGCCACTGAATTCAAGCAAGCCGGGCTGATGAAGGCTGAAATTGCCAGAAACCAGTCCTCGGTAGCTTGTTTCCGGTCCAGGGAAAGCATGGCTTGGTAGTTCGGGCTGGACTGTTCCCGTGAGGCACAGGGTCAGACTGATTTGCATATGGCCATGTCTGAACTGGGATGGCTGAGTGGGCTAAAGAATGGTGATGGATTAAACCCAGATCAGTTGACTGGAGGTGAGTGTTTGATTTGCTCAAGCGCTCCGTCCATCACCCCCTTTTGTATCGTAGAGTCCAAGGGTCTCCAGAGGTAGGCAGAGGTTAAAGTTAGATAGAACCTTACTCTCTAAAGTGGTAGGTTGGTCAAGCAGGGAGGCAGTATCAGAGGACAGTGTTAAGCATTTGATGTACACACTCAGTCAGCAAAAGAATTCCCACACTCAAGAACTGAACTCTAGGCCAATTGTTTTTGTATAAATAAATATACTGTTGTTTTATTTCTAGCTAGCACCAAGCAAGCCTGGCACAGGTAAGCATACAAATACTTTGCAGTAATAATTTACTTGTATGAACACAGTTCAAGTAGGCAGTAGAAATTGTACTTTGTTTGATTTACAGGGGAGCAGTAGTATGCAACACTTAGCAAATACAGTACATTGAAATGAATAGGCTTTTTCAGTAAATTGCAGATAAGTAACTTTTTACGTTACTTTTCTAACTCAGTGCTGGATACCTAGATTCAGCACTGGTACATTTCCTAGAAACAGGTAAGTAATTAAGTTTTGGTTATTCGCATGATTTCTAAAGAATATTTTCAGTTTTCAAAACTCCGCACTTGGAAACCTTTTGGAGCAGTACATTGAAATGAATGGGCTTCTACAATAAATTGCAGGTAAGTTACTTTTCGCGTTACTTTTCTAACTCCGTGCTGGATACCTAGATTCAGCACTGGGACATTCCCTAGAAACAGGTAAGTAAACACGTTTTGGCTATTTGTGCGATTAACATTTTTTTTTTTATGTTTCAAAACTCCTCACTTTGGAGAAAAGGTGTCCATGTTATCCTATGGAGGGAAAACATATTAACGATTCTCAGGTAAGTAATCAACTGTGGGAGTTAAGGTTCTGGGGTTAGAATCAGGGGTCCCCCAGGGTCAGTGATGCATTGTTGTTGCACCCTCAGCGGTACAAGGACGGCTGGGTGCAGAGTGTTGAGGCGCAATGTTATACTATGGAGGACAGGGGGGCTACGGTTGGCGGGGGCTGCAAACAGGCCATGGGATTGTGGGAGCAAAGCTCCTATGGTTTCGCTCAGGGCAAGTTGGGGACCAAAGATGCACCCTCAGCGGCACTATGGGCGGACGGGCGCAGGGGGCTGTTTTGAAGTCGGGTGCCCTGTTGATTTCAATGGAGATTCTCCTGACAAAGAAAAACTGCAGGCTTGTGGACGAAGATCTTCCAGGAGCGACCACCACTTCGAGTGGTAAGTTGGGATGTCAAGGGTTGGTTAGGCACTGCTGGGTTGGGCACACAAGGCTGTGGGGCGTCGGGTGTAGGGGTGCCTTTGGACGTCGGATTTTCTTACCCGTGTGGAGTGGGCTGGATTCTCGGTTTCTGGCTGGCACCAGAAGCTGCAGTTTAAACACGTTCGGTGTTCACAGGAGAAACAGTCTAGAAAGTGAAGGCAGGCAGGTCCTCTGGGGTTTGTAAGGTTGCTGGCTGCTGGTACGCCGGGGTTTCCCAGGAGTAGGTTCGAGGGGAGACAGGCATGTAGGGCTGGGGCCAAGTCAGTGGGTGGCATCCTCTTGTTAGCTCTGCGCGGTTTCTCGTTCTTCTCTTCTTTTCTTGTTGTTGCTGGATCTGAGGAAGGAAGGTTCAGGCTGCCCCTGAATACTAAATTTAGGGGTGTTACAGGTAGGTAAAGGTCAGGGACCAATGGGTCCCTTCCCTGGTGTGGGTACACCCTCTATTCTGCCACTCTCCAGTGGGAGGGAGGCTGGCACCTGTCCCTGGTTGGCTGGGTCCCCCAATCCTCAAAATGGCAGGGACTCAAAGTTGTGCTTCTCCTCGCCTCCCCCACCTTAGGGGTGGAGTTGCCCATTCTGGGGGAGGAGGCTTGGCACGTCTTCCCAGGATGTGTATTGCTTCAGGCCCCCGAGAGCAGCTAGCTCTTGATGCAGGGGTCCAGAAACATGTTTGGTGGTGGCAGCGTAGCAACCACTCATTCAGATCACTAGGAGTTGGTCGAGTTTCAGGGGCAGCTCTAAGATGCCCTCTGTTGTGCATTTTACATTAAATCCCACACTGGCATCAGTGTGGGTTTAATGTGCGGAGAAGTTTGATACCAAACTTCCCAGTCTTCAGTGTAGCCATTATGGTTCTGTGGAGTTCGTAATGACAAACTCACAGCACCATATAATCTTAATGGCAGCACTACACTTACAGTGCCCAGGAATAGACTTAAGCACTGTAGGGATACAGGGCTCATGCACCTGTACCCTCACCACGGGCATACGGCACCCAGCTAGAGGAGTGACTGATGTATGCCAGGGCAGTTGTTTGTGGGCATGGCACACAAGGAAGTGCCATGTCGACTCTTCACTTTGTTCGGCACCAAGATATGCAGCCTGCAAAGGCAGTGTGTGAGTGTCAGGATACAGGGCCTCTAAGGGTGGCACAATAAGTGCTGCAGCCCTTAGTGGCCATCTCTGGTCACAGTGCCCTGGGTACCTGTGGTAACATTTACCACGGACTGACATGTGGCCAGAGATGTCAATTGGGTTAGTTTTGGGGAATGAACACAGGCCCTGAAAACCTGATTGGCAGAGACCCAGGGCACACCAAAAAAAATGTGCATCGGTAGTCTGGCAAAAAGTGGGGGGTTACTACAACAGAATCCCACTGTTCGAGGCATATGAGCTGCAGAATTCACACTCTGTGCATAGATCACCATCTGGTGTTGGGTTTGGATGCTTCCACCTTGTTGTTGTCTTGGAAGAAGTATTTTGTAGTCACACGATAGGTGATTCCTCCCTTGGACGATAGTGCGCATGAGCATCGACTCCATCCTCAGATTGTTTTTTTCCGTCATCGGGTTTAGATGTAACTTCTGCGCTCCGGTTCGGCACCATATCTCCAAACCTTTTCGACGCGCCAACCATCATAAAACTCAACGCTGTTGTTTCTTGATAGTGTGATCTTTGACGTGCTCCTCACATATCCCATTCCGGTCGTCGAATAGTCCTTTCCATTCGGGCTTACGGCTCATGGAAAGGACTCTGTTTAAAAAATGCCCCCAGTGTGGAGCTAAATTCCCACACAGTGACCACCTCAAGGTCTGTAACCTGATTCTCTCGACAGGGAACGACAAGAATTGCCAGACCTGCGCCTCCTTTTGATCCAAAATGACCATCCGTGATCGCCCAGGTTGTGTGGGGGGGTGGGCTTCCGATGGCGGGGGGCCAACAGGTGTCGTTCCAGGCATCTGTGCCCATGATGAGTACTCCTGTTGTGTTTGTGTTTAGTTGTAGCCTGCTGTTTTTCATCCATTTGGCGATGCTTCCATGCCATCTCGAAAGTTGTGTCTGGCGGTATTGGGTTCGTTGGATAGGGAGAGGATGAGTTGGGTGTCGTCTGTGTATGACACAATGTTGAGTCCGTAGGTTCTGAAGATGGGGGCGTGCGGAGCCATGTAGACGTTGAAGAGCGTAGGGCTGAGGGAGGACCCCTGGAGGACTCCGCAGGTGGTAGGTGTAGGGTGTGAGAAGAAAGGGGGGAGTCTGACCCACTGCGTTCTGCCGGAGAGCAAGGAGCGAATCAAGTCGAGGGCCTTGTCTTGGATCCCTGCGTCGTGGAGTCTGCGTATTAGGTCGGGGTGAGAGACTGTGTCGAACACCGCTGAGAGGTCGAGAAGGATGAGGGCTGCTGTTTCTCCTTTGTCCAGTAAGGTATGGATGTCATCAGTTTCGGTTTCCGTACTGTGGTTTTTTCTGAAGCCGGATTGTGAGTAGTCGAGGATGTTTGTTCTCTTCGATGAATGTGGAGAGTTGGCTGTTGATGGCTTTCTCAATGACTTTAGCTGGGAACGGGAGCAGTTAGATGGGTCTGTAGTTTTTGAGGTTGGTGGGGTCCGCTGAGGATTTCTTCAGGAGGGGGTTGATGTGTGTGTGTTGTTGATCTTAGCGTGTTTCCAGTCACCTGGGAACGAGGCTTTTGCTAGGGAGCGGTTGATGGTGTGGCAGAGCGTGGGTCCGATGGTGTCGGCGGCTCTGTTGAAAATGTGGTGGGTACAGGGGTCAGTAGGGACCCCGGAGTGGATTAACTTAATCGTCTCTATCTCAACCACAACTCGGTTGGCTTGGTCTCTGCGGTCTAGCCAGGCCAGGAGTTTTCTAGCCTTGTCTCCTACGTCGCAAATGCTGCTAAGTGTGGCTCTATGTTGAGTCCTGGCTGCGTCAGTGGCTAAGTCTGTATATTCCTTGATTTTAAGGCGCAAAGCCTGTTGTACCTCTTCCGAGTTTTGCACCCAAAGTTTCCCCTCTAACTGCAATATCTCACCTATCCACCTTCTCCTTTCATGATCCCGTAATTTGAGCCAGGGCCTCCCCCCGAATTACCGCCTTTTAGGCCTCCCAAAGTGTCCTACAGATCCCTCATTCTCTTAGTAATACAAATCGGAGTTGTTAGATTTGGGGGTCTCTAGTTGGCACAGGTATGTACTTGTGATAAGTAGGGACCCTCTCCTCTAGTCAGGAGAAGGGGATTACACTTCTAAAATAACCCCTGCTCACCCCCTTGGCAGCTTGGCACGAGCAGTCGAGGCTTATTTCAGAGGCGTTGTAAGATAAGCAGTTGTGACCACATACAGTAACTCAGTGACAACACTACAAATGGACACCACACAGGTTTTATTTAAAAAATAGGTAGGCTTTATGAGTTACCACAAGACCAAAACCACAAAAATACACACTATGATTACTTTAAGATGGTAGATTTAAGCTTAGCTCAGTTCAGTTCTTAGATGTACCATAAGTTGCATTGCACTTCCACGACAAGCAATGTCGCAGCGATGGGAATATGGCAAAGTACAGATACAAAGAAATAAAGACGTGAAGATCTTCCAGATGCGGCACGCTTCTCGGGGATGCGAGAAGTTCTCAGTTTGATGCGTGGGCTACAGCGGCGACATCCAAGATGCGACAGCAGCAGTTCCAGCGGCGACTCTCTTCTAGCACGATGCGTGAAGCTTTTGCTCGATGCGACAACTTCCCGGGCAACATCCAAGATGCGACGGCAGCAGCTCCGATGGTGACGCGCTTCTCGGGGATGCGAGCTGCTCTTGATCGATGCCGTGCAATGCGACAGTTCCAGCAGCGACACTCTCCTTCGGAGTGGTGACGGCAGGCATAGCGACGGCGACACGCTCCGACCTCGTTGCGAGATTCTTCTCCTGATGCGGTGCAGTGCGACAACTATAGCGGCGACACCCTCCTTCGGAGTTGCGACGGCAGGCACAGCGACGGCGACGCGCTTCTTCTCGTTGAGTCACGCTTCCAGCTCCTTGTCTCCTTGTCTCACACAGTTCCTCAGAAGGCCCAAAACAGCAGCAGGCACTTCCACAAGAACTCTGGGGAGCTGGGGGTGAAGTCTGTTGTCCCTGAAACTTCAGCAGGGGGCAAGCTCTTTTCCAAGCCCTTGGAGATCCTTCACAAGTTTAAAGCAAAGTACACAAAGTTCCTTTCTCCTTCCTTTGGCAGTTAGGCAACCACTGCAGGCCAATCCCCCAAGCAGGACTTCAGCTTGGGAATAGTCTCACCTCAGTTTCTTCAGGTTCCTCTCTTCAGTAAAGGTTTCTTCTTGTAGTCCAAAGTGATCTAATTTCATGGGATCAGGGTCCCAATATTTATACCCCAAAATCCTTTGTTCTCTGAGGGGAGTGGGGCATTTGCCCAGTCCAAACCAGTTCTGAAGTACTCTGTTTACCAGACTTCTCCTTTCCTTTCACAGTGCAGGGCAGAGACATCAGACGCCCCACAGAAGGGCAACTCCTCCCTCCCATCTAGATGCAGATCTCTCTATTCACCACTGGGTGACTCAGCCTGTCTCTTGGAATTCCCCAGCCCTGTCACTCACAAAACCAGACAAAGGAATACACAACCTAGCAGAGGCAGGTTTGAATGGTTGGACAAACAAATACTTACTTCCTAAAAGTGGTATTTGCAAACACAGAATATTACAATAAACTTCACTAAAAGATGTATTTTATTATTCTGAGTTCAGGCATAGTAAACTCGAATTTCTACCATGTTCTCTGAGCCTGTTAGGATTATAAAATGTAACAATTCTAACAGCCCATTCTGGCCTATGGAGAAAAGGTAGCCTTGCAATAGTGAAAAACGAAAATGCCTGTAATTCACTATTAGGACATGCCACACACATCAGGGCTTGTCCTACCTTATATTTACAATGCACCCTGCGCTTGGGCCTACCATAGGGGTGACTGATATGAAGAAAAGGGAAGGTTTAGGGCGTGGGAAGTGGGTGCACTTACCCAGTCAGCATGACAGTACCAGACTGCACGCAGGCCAAGCAATGGCAGACCGTAGACACATTTTACAAGGCTGCTTCTGTGGGTGGCACAACCAATGCTGCAAGCCCGCCAGCAGTATTTGGATGTACGCGCCCTGGGCACACTCAATGCACTAGACTAGGGTCTGACAAGTAAACCAAATAGACAAACATGGAATCACTGATTAATGCAGCAATTTACAATAGGGAGCACTTGCACTGTGGCACTGGACAGCAGTGGCACAGTGCCCAAAGCATCTAACACCAGCACAAATACATGAGGCAACAGCAAAAATGGAAGGGAGACCCACGCCAATGGTGCCAGGTCTAACAGGAGTCACTCGTGATATTGTCCCTTATTTGGGGAACCTTAAGATACCACGGGTTAATCAGGGCCTTTCTGCCGGTAGTGGGATTTCCCACCTCCAGTCGGCACCAAATGGGCGAGAGATCTGAAATACAACTGGCTAAATTATGTATTTCATTACTACATTAATACTATCCATCTGGTGTGCCATCGTTAATATATAGTCAAGTCAGGAAGCTATAGATCTGCATTCGGGAGGGAGGCAGGACCTTTTTGGGCCAGCGATCAGGGAGTCAGAGACAATGGAGTTAAAGTCGCCTCTGATCAGTAGTCTGCCTTCCGGCAACTCCAGAAGGAGACTCCCAAGGTCTGCAAATGCTTGGACGTGCAAACCCTGAGGCACATAGACAGAAACCAGGTTAATATTTCGCCCCTCCCATGTCCCTGAGGTCGCTACAAACCTGCCTAGGCTATCTGTCTGAATATAAACAATCGTCATGGGAAAGGATTTCCGCAACATTATTCCCACTCCCCTAGAGCCAGACCCAAATACGGAATACCACCAGCTTAAATCCCCACCTCAGCATTGCTTTGCAGGCATTTCCGAGCAAGTGCGTTCCCTGTAATAAAATCACGTCGTAGAATGGCTCTTTAAAAATGTGTCCCCTTGCTTACTGTGCCACTGGATTCAAGCTAGCCTGGCTGAAGAAGGGTGACATACCCCGAAACTGGTCCCAGGATGCTTGTTTCCGGTCCAGTAAGGACCTGGCCTGGCAGTTCGGTCTCGACTGTTCCCATTGGGCACAGGGTCAAGACTGATTTGCATATGCCTGGGTCCAAACTGGGGTGGCCTAATGGGCAAAAGAACGATGGAGTTTACCGAGATCTTTTGACTGGGGAGAATATTTGCATTGTCAGCAATCCGTCCATCATTTGTTTGCTGTAACGCTTTAGAAATTTGAGAATTACTCCCCTCTTGATCTTGTCCCCCAGTCCGTTCACATTCCAAGACAGCAATTTGAGCCCTTGCTTGACAGTAACCGTCATTGTCTGGGGTGTAATTCTGTGGACGCGAGAGGAGCTCCCCGTCTGCCTCACCGGTATACACTGTGCCCACTACACAACCCACCCTGTTGTACATCAGTGCATCGTTGCTAAGCATGCCAAGTAAAATGTCACTGGTATCACCTATTTTATCGTCCCTGTCTATAACATAACTGAACTGAATTAAACTTCCCTTCCCCCCTTCCCGGCACGAGAATGTGGTGATCTCTTGTTAGCCCTCAGGTTATGTCTTGCGACGGAGAGTCTATGTGCACAAGATCCCACCCCCTTTAACATGTACAACGTATCCCCCCTCCCTGCCTCCCTGCATGGCGGATATGGAACCTCCCGACACCCCAAACTTGCAGAGTGTCTATCGCCACCCCCCCATAAACTTTGAGGTGCATGTGGCCAACCGGTCACCCATTCAGGACACCAAAGGCAAGTGTTGGAGCTATGAATCAATATACCCATAATTACATTTAGTGTTGTGCGTGGTTCAGTTGAAGTATTTATTTCTGCCCCTGTATCCAAGTAAGTATATTGGTACCGGAGGGTGTGCAGGTGCAGGATTCCCGGCGGGGTTGTAGGCGTTCTCCTAAATCTCTGGCAAGCACCCCAGCCGCAGGACAGGTTAGTCCGGTGTCTATGCCCATCTCTCCCTGCCCCTCACAGATCAAATAGGCCCAATCTCCCTCACTGTGCTGTCTTCAAAGGGCTTATGTCTGCAGTTGCCTTTGGCGGGCAGTAGTGGCTAGGCCAGGCAGCAAGAGACTCTCACCTTTGCAACTGCCTCTACGACTAACCGGTGTCCGGATTCCCTTGCTGCGTCAGGATCATCACCGCTCCTCAGTGCACAGAGTTTCGGTGGATGCAGGGCTTTTGGATAAGTCCGAATCTGCAATGGCCACCTCCCGTACCTCCTGGGATGGCCTCAGCTGCAGTCTGAAGAATCACGCCACCTCTGCTACAGAAGAAGCCCACAGGGTGCACCGGCCTCGCACTATTTTCTGATACGCCGGCCCGGGAGTTTAAGCCAGATCCAGGATTACGCGTCCCCCACTCTCCAGCAGGCAGGCCTCAACAATGGCGGACTCCACCCTTCGCCTCCACTTTTGGACTGAGCAGTCTCGGGGCCACTCACGTTCTTGGCGACCCACCGGGCGATGTCGCGGCTTCTCTAATGTCTCACCGGAGCCTGTAGACGCTCCGCTCCGATCCTCCACAGGCTGCACACATCATCGAGTCTATCTCGGCCAATTCGCACATAAACTGGCAATGCCGTGAATCAAAAGACTCATGCTGGGTTTATGTGCACGAATCTGTGACTTATCCCTCTTCATGCACAGATAATTGAGCGGATAGTCACCAGAACGGGTACGCTCGGACGGAGCCATCTCAAGGTGCGGCCATGCTTCTCGGTGGTAGGCCACGCCCCGGGTTATAGGTTTTAAGTATAGTGACCTCAGAAATAAGAAAATGTATATCTGTCGGAAGTGGTGCTAGCACCAGCTTACACAGTCTGTAGTCACAGTTTGAGTGGGCTGTCATGGTTGTCATAGTACATACTGCAGTTCATGGGAGACCTGTGGTGTACCTACACCCGGGTATCTTAGTACTGTATGCTAGGGAAAAATAGGGGTACACCAGTAGCCAATTGTGGCAGTACAGAAGTACTTTCCTTGATCGAATTAGGGAAGAGGCACAGTGACTGGGGTCCTGATTAGCAGGATCCAAGTCTGACTAGGCAAAAACTCACTGACATCAGGCAAAAACTGGGCATAACATGCTAGAAGGATTGTTCTTTCCTACACTGATGCACTGTGCTTTGCATTGCTTTACCACCATTTACTTCCTGTATAACATGTCTGGTCAGAGGGCTGTCTTTTCCCTGAAGCTGGTCGCCAATTCTTGCAAAGTGAATGCTCTGACAGGTTTTTCTTGAAGGTAAATCTTTATTGCAGCATTGCTGTGGGCAAGCCACTGAAAGCTCGAGCCACGCTCGAGCTTGAAGCCTGTCTCTGGTTCAGGTCCAGGTCCTGTTATAACCTAGAGCCTATAACAAGTCGAGCTTTCAAGTGGCTTCTGCCTGCCACCCTCGTACTACCCAGGGTGTGATGTAACATCAGACATGCTGACTGTGGATGTGGGGGAACCAGATTTGAGTCTCCGCATCGGCTTAACAGCCTGTGATTCTGGCCAATCACTTTTCCTCCCTGTGAAATGAAATGAAATGATTACGCTCTTGTATAGCGCACGACTACCCGTAGGCATCTCGGCGCTTGCTTAGGGAACCCGTCCTGGTATTCCCCTGTGAGATAACCCCAACAGGGCATCCGCAAGGTGAAAGCCAGGCATCCCGCCGTGAGGGGCCGTCGTGGAGATTAAGCAAGCTATTGCCCAGAGTTGCAGAGTGTGAACTCGTGATTCAAGTAGGCACGAAGCGAGAATTATCGAGTCCATGGACATATGGACTCAAGACCCTGCCAAGTCGGGAATTGAACCCTGGTCCCGGGCTGACCACTGCTTCAGGGTCTGCCTCCTCTAACCAGTGAGCCACACTTCTCCGCATGGCAACAAACCATGCGTAAGTAAGAAATCCTTGCTGAAGCTCAGCATAGTTTCAGTTTGAACCATAGTACTGAAATGGCTCTGGAGGTCGCATCAGAAGAGTGATCGGAACTATCTTGGATAATGATGGAAAGAAGGTTATGGTTCTCCGCGGTCCGTCTGCAGCCTTCAATACAGTGAGTCATTCATGGTGTCCTCATCGATTGTTTAGTCCATATTGGGATTCACGGACCAGCTCTGGACCTTTGTCTCTTTTCTTTCCAACAGGGAATAGTTTGTTTGTCTTGGGTATTTCAGGTCAATCTTTCTCGTTACTGGAAGCAAGGGAAAAAGCAGGCCGGGAATTTAAAGCTGCATCGCTGCCGGAACTAGTCACTTCAATACATTCTGAAAGGGGTGCTGTCCACCTCAGGGTGCTGCCCACCTCAATGGACAGCTGCCTATTGACCATCCAATAACAGATTAGTGTACACACTATTGTTGAGAGGCAACACATATATCTAATTTAAAACAGTCATTAATTCATATTCCACATTTAGATAGTACTCGTAGTTCTTCATTGCTGAAATAAATCTTGAGCTTTATTTTGTGTTCGTTCAAAAGCGTTTCTCCTAACAAGGCTTCATCAGGGCAAATAAATATAATATATGTCAAAGGAACGTGGTAAGAAGAGTAATTCTTCAGAATAGGTAGTAGTAGTCGGGAGTATCCTCATCAATTATTCTTGGAAAAAGTACTTTCACTTTGTGTCTTCCCTAAGCCCAAAGACAAATATCATCACTCCTGGCACAGTTATCACATGAGTACGAGTGCACCACACATCTTAAACATGTGGTCCCCTCCTGATATTTCAAAGAGAGTATGTGCCAAGTACACCATGCCGTTCTAGAAGGGTTATCCAGGTGCGGCGCCTGCCATTTCTGTTCGGTACTCTCGACCAAATTGATGAGGATACTGTTGACTACTACTACCTACTCTGAAGAATTACTCTTCTTACCACGTGGGGTCCCCATGCCTGCTTTCCATGCTGCTGTGACTTCACCCTTGTATGGTATATTGGAACTCGTGCTCTTTTATTTTCCTCATCACTTTTGTAACTTGTGATGTTTTACTTTTCTCATTACTATTTGTTTTCCTCTGTTGTTGTTATTTCCTGTATTTATTCAGCCACTCTGCCCACTCGCCTTCCCACCATTTTGCCTTCCCTCTCTCTTCCCGCCCCTAGCAGAGCCCCGCCCACTGCCTAGGACCTACATATGGAGGCCGTAGCATTCTACAGGCAAGCACGTCCGTGCTTGTCCATGCCTGGACTGCGCCCAGCACCAGGAACTCTGCCCCTTCCACCCCGTACTGCTACAATGCCGCAGACCTCCGATCCATGGATCCCGGACTCGTCGACAACAGCCACTGCTGCAGGAAAGGACTGGTTGTTCGAATAATGAGATCACCACACAGCACTCCAGTGCCATAAGAGTCTCACCGACCAACTCAGACCCACACCAACTGACCACACACGCAACCTAGGCATCGCCCTAAACAGCGAACTGACCATGAAACAACAAATCAACGCAGTCTCCTCCTCCTGCTTCCACACCCTTCACATGCTCCGCAGAATTAGCAGATGGATTCCAGTCAACACTAGCCCTGAGCGGAGTTGGCGTTGTGCCACTACGTGGAGTTCCTCGGAGTTATGAAAAAAATCTGTGGAAGAGGATCCCACATCCTACGGCCAGCAGAGGGCTCCGTGTGCCCGGGACGGGGGGTCCCTTTTGCCCGTGCAGGCTCCCAGATCCCCCCGGTATGGCTGGGTTGAAAAGCAGGCACCGGGGCCTGGGCCTGGATTTCGGGCAGGGTCTGGGGTGTGTGAGCCTCTGTCCTGTAGCCTGCCAAGGGTCTGTCTGCCCTGGACAGGGGTCCCTGGTGCCCGTGAAGGCGCCCCCTCACCCCCAGCCTGGCTGCGTTCAGAAGCGGGAACCGGTTCCTGGGCCTGGGTTCCGGCAGACTGTGGGGTGCGGGAGCCCATGTCCTGTGGCCAGCCGAGGGTCTGGGTATCCATCACAGGGGACCATCGGGCCAGGGCAGGCCTCTTCCTCTTCGCCTGCATGTCAAGGTGATCGCGGGCCCCAGATCAAAGTTCCCTCGGGGAGGCCCCTCCTTGCAGCTCATGCCCGAGACCGAGTCCATGAGCCCTTCAAAGGGCAGCATGAACCCATCTGGTCGCGCCTTTCCCCTCGGTCATCTGGTCGCACGCAATGATTTCCTATGGGGCGACCAGATGGCCGGGCCGGCCTGGAAGTCTTGATGAGGGCTCATCCCTGATCCCAGCCAGGGCTCCAGGAGGTCGGGCGCCTCCGTGACCTGGGTCCCCTCCGTCACTTGCTGCGCCCGGGTTACCAGAAAGAAGGGTAGTTTTCCTCTGGATTACTAGAGACAGAGTACTCTGAAACCCCTCTCGGCCAGGTGGTCCTCAGCTGGTGACGAGATGAGCTAGGGCCAGTTGAAAACCTCCCCCCCACCCTAGCCTTCATCCTCTGTTCCACCATGGGCCCGGGGCCCATCGGGCCTTCCCCAGCTCGGGTGGGTTCAGGAGCCCTGGCCGGGGCCCTTGGTGGCCCTGGGAAGGAGGGTGCCCTCTCCACCCTGGGATCCATCCTCGGGCCTGCCGCGTGGCATGGTGCCCAGGACGCAGGCCAGTGGAGGCCTCCCTTGCTCGTGCCGGCCCGGGACCTCCAGCCAGGCCCAAGGGACCAGGCTCCGTCCCCCTGCTCCGCCATAGTCCCAGGACTGGGTTCCATAGGGCCCAGGCAGGCCTCCCTCCTTCTTTGCCTGCCTGTCAAGGTGCCTGGGGTACCCCCAGGTTGGAGGTCCTTCGGGGACCCCCATCCGCAGCCCCAGGCACCAGGCCAAGTCTGGGTCTCTGAGCCCCCGGGATGCAGAGGTCCCCAGCGTGCCAATGGGCAGGTGAGAGCCCTCCTGTGAAGGCTCAGGGTGGGCAGATCGGCATCCTTTGGGCCCAGCCATCTGGTCGCGTTTTTTCCCCTCAGCCATCTGGTCGCGAACAATGCTTTCCAATGTGGCGACTAGATGGCCGGGCTGCCCAGTTCTGATGAGGGCTCATTTGCCTTCCCAATCCCAGCCAGGGCTCCAGGAGGTCGGGCACATCTGTGCCTTGGGTCCCCTCAGTCTTGCGGTGCATACAGGTTACCAGAAAGGGGGGTACCCTTCCTCCGGATTACTAGGGTCAGGGTACTCCAGACCCACCTCGGTCAGGCGGTCCTCAGCCGGCAACCGGATGGGCTAGGACCAGGCAAAAACCTCCCTCCTGCACGGGGTGCCGTCCTCCAGGTCCACAGCGTGGCAAAGTGCCCGGGACAGGCTCCATCGGGGGGTCCTCCCATGGGTGTCCAGGCCTGAGAGCAAAGACCTGGGTGCCCTCCCCCAGCTCCAACCTCCCCTCCGCCCTGGGCATGGGCTCGTTCGGCCTTCCTCAGCTCAGCTAGGCTCAGGAGCCCTCACCAGGGCCCTGGGTGGCCCTGGGGTAGAGGGGCCTGTGGAAGCCTCCCTTCCGCGTGCCGGCCCGGAACCTCAGGCCGGGCCCAGGGGACTGGGCTCCACCCCACCTGCTCCGCCGTGGTCCCAGGACGGGGTCCGTCGGGCCTGGGCAGGCCTCCCTCCTGCTTTGCCTGCCTGTCAAGGTCCCTGGGGGGCCCCGGGTTGGAGGTCCGCTGGGGACTCCCATCCGCAGCCCTGGATCCAAGGCCCAGCTGGGGTCTCCGAGCCACGGGGACGCAGAGCCCACAAGCCCTACACAGGGCAGACGGGAGCCTTCCTGCGATGGCTCGGGCAGGCAGATTGTCGTCCTTCAGGCCCGGCCATCTGGTCGTGCTTTTCCCCTCGGCCATCTGGTTGCCAGCAATGCTTTCCAATGGGGTGACCAGATGGCCGGGCTGCAGTGGAAGTCCCGATGAGGGCTCATTTACCTCCCTGATCCCAGCAGGGCTCCAGGAAGTCGGGCACATCCGTGCCTTCAGTCCCCTCAGTCTTGCGGTGCTTACAAGTTACCAGACAGGGGGGTACCCTTCCTCCGGATTATTAGGGACAGGGTACTCCGGAATCCCTCTCAGCCAGGTGGTCCTCAGCCGGCGTCTGGATGGGCCAGGGCGTCACCCAGGCTGGGGCTCCATCCCTTGGACCAACGTGTGGTATGATTCTCAGGATGGGGCCCCGTGAACCCAAGGAGGCATCCCCTGGGCGCAGGAGCCCTGATGGGGTGCAGGGGCCCTGGGCTCAGTCTCTCAGCCAGCCACTCCATCAGGGGGCATGAAACGGTATTCCGCTGGGCCCAGGGAGCCCCCCTCGCTTGGCTGGGTTCAGGAGCTCAAGGGCCCCCGACACCGGGCTTCGTCCTTAGACTTGCTGCGTGGCAGGGCACCCGGGACGGTGTCCCACGGGCCTGGGTAGGATTCCCCTGTGGCTCTGGGAACGGGAGCCCCGGCAGGGCCTCTGGACCCAGCCGGTTCCCCCAGGTCGGGTGCTCCAGCTCTGGGCCCTGTCCCCCAGCCTGCTCTATGCCGAAGGCCCAAGACGGGGTTCCTTCATGTCTGGGGCGCCCCCCTTGCTGGCTGGTTTCAGGAGCTCCATCTGGGGGTTGTGAGGGTCCCGGTGAGGGTGGCCTCCACACCCCGGTCTCTGTCCTCGGGCCTGCCATGTGGGAGGCTGCCCTGGACTTGTCCCGCAGCCCAGGAAGGCTTCCCCTGTGTGTCCGGCCCCGGGTCAGGTGCTCCAGCCTTGGACCCCGTCCCCCGGCCTGTCACTATGCCAAAGGCCCAAGACTGGGTTCTTTCTTGTCCGGGGAACCCCCTTCGCTTCATTGGGTTCAGGAGGTCTGTCCGGGGTCTTGGGAGTGTGGCCACCCCACCCTGGGCTCCGTACTCAGGTTGCCCCAGACGGTGTCCCACGGGCCTGGGTAAGCTTACCCTGCGCCTCGGGCCCGGGCGCCCTGGCTGTGTCCAGGGGCCCCTCTAGGCCCTGGGTCGGGTACTCCAGCCCTGGGCTGCGTCCCCCGGCCTGCCGCTATGCCAAAGGTTCCAGATGGGGTTCTGTCGTGCCAGGGGAGCCTCCCTCACTTGGCTGGGTTCAGGAGCTCCATCCGAGGCCCCTGAGGGCCGTGGGGAGGGCAGCCTCCCCACACAGGGCTCCGTCCTCAGGCCTGCCATGTGGCAGGGTGCCCGGAATGGGGTCCTGCGAGCCCGGGAAGGCTTCCCTTGCTTCTCTGGGTCCGGGAGCCCTTGGCTGGTTGGGTGCTCCAGCCCTGGGTCCCATCCCCTGGCCTGCCACTATGCCAAAGACCCGAGTCCAGGTTCTGTAGTTCCCGGGGAGCCCCCCTCGCGTGGCTGGGTTCAGGTGCTCTGTCTGGGCCCATGAGGGACCCAGGGAGGGTGGCCTCCCCACTCCGGGCTCCGTCCTTGGGCCATCCTTGTGGCAGGGTGCCTGGGACGGGGTCGTGCGCCCAGGGAGGCGTTCCCGGCGCCTTTGGGCCCGGGAGCCCCAGCTGGGTCCAGGGTCCCTGCCGGGTCCTGGGTCAGGTGCTCAAGTCCCTTGGCCTACCGCTATGGCAAGGGCCCGGGGGTCCATCGGTCCCATGCAGACCTCCCCCTCTTCTCCTGCTTGTCAAGGTGTCTGAGGGCCCAGGGTCAGAGGGCCCGTCTGCTCCCCCTTGCATCCCCATGGCTTAGGCCTAGCAGGGCCCTGGGCCTCCGGGCCTCCGGGCCCACATGCCTCTGCGCTCTTTAGTAAGGGCACAGAGCGACCAGATGGCCGCCCTTTGCGCCCAGCTATCTGGCCGCACCTTTCCCCTCAGCCATCTGGTCGCGCCTTTCCCCTCTGCCATCTGGTCGCGCCTTTCTCCTCTGCCATCGGGTCATGCTTTCCCCCTCGGCCATCTGGTCACGCCTTTACCCTCTGCCATCTGGTTGCGCCTTCCCTCTCGGCCATCTGGCCATCTGGTTGCGTGCGATGGTTTCCAATGGGGCGACCAGATGGCCGGGCTTCCCTTGACGTCCAGATGATGGCTTATTTGCCTCCCTGATCCCAGTGAGGGCTCTAGGAGGTCGTGCACATTTGCGCCTTGGGTCCCCTCTGTCACCTAGAGCACATGGATTACTAGAAAGGGGGCAATTTTTCCTCTGGATTACTAAGGAGAGGGCCAGGCATACCTCCGTGAGGTCTGGTGATTCTGAGACAGGAGAAGGCTGGACCCGGGCCCACCCGCCGGGGCCCGGGTCCTCGCCTGCCTCTTCCCGATGGGCATTTTTTCTCAGAGCCTGCTTGCCCCAGGAACAGATAGGGCCGGCGATTCCGAGACAGTGGAAGGCAGGACCTGGACCCTCCCCCTAGGGCCCGGGTCCACGCCTGCCTCTCCGCCTCTTCCCAATGGGCCTATCCTCCAAGCCTGCTGGCCCCGGGAGCAGGCAGGGCAGCGAAGCTGGCATCCTCTGCACAGGGCGGCCTGCCAGGGGAGGTCACAGCAGTATTCTGATTGATTGGGCACTCTCGTCTGTTTAGGGATGGGCTGCTTGGTCAGCCTCGGCTGCTGTTTTTTAAGCACAGAGCTTCCACCCCGCATATACCGTGTGACTTGAGGGCCTGCCGCCTGGCGGGAGGCCCTTCAACATACCCAGCAGAGCGAAGGCCGAGAGGCCCCGGTAGCTCGTGCCCCCCAGTGGTCTGACCCGAGCGGAAGGGGTCGTGTGGCACCAGGCACTTTGACGCTGCCACCCAGCAGGTATGTATGCCCTGCGTGCCAGGCTGTCACCCTTCTCCGCCCAGCACATTTTGGCAGCAGCTCGGAACGACTGTTCAGAGGGGTGCCGCCACCGCCAGGCTTCAGCACCCCTGTGTCTCGCTCAGGCTGCTCCTCAGCCTTCCACTCCTTTCCGGGGTAGATGGCTGGGCCTGCCGATGCCTGTACGACCGCACCTCTGCACTCCTCCAGCGAGCCCTCCACTCAGGTGGGCGGGCTCTTTCCCCCAGCAGGCTCTCGAGAGGGAGGGGTGTGCGAAGGTTGTCATTCGGGGAGATGGGCAGGCAGCTCTCAAATCCACCCTATCAACACGTGCGGCTACCTGGTTGATCCTGCCAGTAGCATATGCTTGTCTCAAGGATTAAGCCATACACGTGTAAGTACACATGGCCGGTACAGTGAAAGTGCAAATGGCTCATTAAATCAGTTATGGTTCCTTTTATCACTCCAACTGTTACTTGTATAACTGTGGTAATTCTAGAGCTAATAAATGCCGACGAGCGCCGACCTCCCGGGATATGTGCATTTATCAGACCAAGACCAATCCGGGCTCTCCCGGCCGCTTGGTACTCTAGATAACCTTGAGTCGATCGCACTTCCCCATGATGACGACGATACAGTCGGATGTCTGCCCTATCAACTTTCAATGGTACTTTCTATGCCTACCATGGTGACCCCGGGAAATAGGGAATCAGGGTTCGATTCCAGAGAGGGAGCCGGGAAGGCAGCAGGCGTGCAAATTACTCACTCCCAACTCGGGGAGATCGTGACAAAAATAACAATTCAGGACTCTTATGAGACCCTGTAATTGGAAAGAGTACACTTTAAATCCTTTAACGAGGATCTATTGGAGGGCAAGTCTGGTGCCAGCAGCCGCGGTAATTCCAGCTCCAATAGCGTATATTAAAGTTGCTGCAGTTAAAAAGCTGGTAGTTGGATCTTGGGTTCGAGCTGGCGGTCCGCCGCGAGGCGAGCTACCTCCTGTCCAGCCCCTGCCTATCGACACCCCCTTGATGCTCTTGACTGAGTGTCCTAGGGGTCTGAAGCATTTACTTTGAAAACATTTGAGTGTTCAAAGCAGGCAAGTCACCTGAATACTTCAGCTAGGAATAATGGAATAGGACTCCGGTTCTATTTTGTTTTATTTTTGGAACTGGGGCCATGATTAAGAGGGACAGCCGGGGCATTCGTATTGTGCCACTAGAGGTGAAATTCTTGGACCAGTGCAAGACAAACTAAAGGGAAAGCATTTGCCAGGAATGTTTTCATTAATCAAGAACGAAAGTCAGAGGTTCGAAGACGATCAGATACCGTTATAGTTCCGACCATAAACTATGCTGACTAGCGATCCGGGTACGCTATTTCCATGACCCGCCAAGCAGCTTCCGGGAAACCAAAGTCTTTGGGTTATGGGGGGGAGTATGGTTGCAAAGCTGAAACTTGAAGGAATTGACGGAAGGGCACCACCAGGAGTGGAGCCTGAGCCCTAATTTGACTCAACACAGGACACCTCACCCGACCCAGACATGGAGAGAATTGACAGATTGATAGCTCTTTCTCGATTCTGTGCGTGGTGGTGCATGGCTGTTCTTAGTTGGTGGAACCGATTTGTCTGGTTGATTCCGATAACGAATGAGACTCCTCCATGCTAACGAGTTACGCGACCCCAGCAGTTGGCGTCCAACTTCTTAGAGGGACAAGGGTGTTCAGCTACACAAGATTGAGCAATAACAGATCTGTGATGAGCTAAGATGTCCGGGGCTGCACACGGGCTACACTGAGTGGATTAGTGTGTGTCTACCCTTTGCCGACAGGTGCGGGTAACTCACTGAACCTTTTTTCGGGACAGGGATTGGGGATTGCAATTATTTCCCATGAACATGGAATTCCCAGTAAATACGGGTCCTAAGCTCGCGTCGATTAAGTCCCTGCCCTTTGTACACACTGCTCGTCGCTACTACCGACATATGGACTAAATAAATAAACTAATCTAAATGAGTGTGGAAATGTTTACTAAAAGTATACCTTACACCCAGTCTGCGGGAGGGAGGGCCTGCAGCTAAAGTTGTACCATTAATTCCTCATCGAATTTCAATCCCTGAAATATTCTGTTATTATGTTATGTTATGTTATTTTTACTTATACCGCGCACAGCTGCCCCAGCAAAGGGGGGTCCTGGCGCTTTGATAAGGTAGACACAACACAACACCGCTAAAGAGACAAGAGGCCACAGAAACAGCGTAAAGGCTAAACAAAAAGGAAGGTCTTGATGGCGCGCCTGAACTGAAGAAGGTCATCCATAGCCCAGATCTGAGGCGGGAGGGAGTTCCACCAATTCGCCGCAAGCACTCGAAAAGAGCGGCCGCCAGCTCTACACAGCCTGAAACGCGGGATCACCGCCAGATTCTGACCTAAAGATCTAAGGGTACGCGGGGGTACATACAATGTAAGAAGATTCTCCAGAATTTGAGGAGACGTACCCTTGAGGATTTTAAACGCAAGGCAAAGAGCCTTGAATTTATTCCTCTGACTTACAGGGAGCCAATGAAGGGAATGCAGAGATTTAGAGACCGAGCACCGCCTAGGCAGACCTATCACCACTCTGGCTGCAGCATTTTGAACTCGCTGCAGCCGGATAAGTTCTGCCTGATTAATTCCAGCTAAAAGTGAGCTAGCATAATCCAGCCGAGACAGCACTGATGCTTGAACCACCAGTTGTCTGGTGGAGGCATCAAAGAATTTAAGGATTGGTCTAAGTCCTCTAATGATGCCATAACAGGAGGCTGCCACCTTCTTAGTATGACAAATAAAACTGAGGGTTGGGTCAAGCCAGACCCCAAGATTTTTTATCTCCGATGCTTGAGGAGGGGTCAACCCCAGTTCAGGAGGCCACCACTTGTCACCCCACAACCCCACCTGCTTGCCGACCACCATGACCTCAGTCTTCTTGATGTTTAACTGGAGACAGTTGGAATTCATCCAGTTGGCCACTGCCCGTAAACCATCCCGGAACCTGAGAGCTTCCATATCTGAGTCCCCACTCAGCGTGACCGCCAGCTGCGTGTCGTCTGCATATGAGACCATCGTCAAGCCCCATTGCTTGACGATCGCAGCTAGGTACATTAATATGTACCTTGATTCCAATCTCCTTAATTGGAGCTGTCTGTTTCCTCCCCTTTGGCTTTTGGGGACAGCATCCATGTCAGAATATACTAAATCCTTTGCGTTACCTTGATGACATTGATTAATATGTCCTGCTACTGGGTAGCTTTGGTCATCATTCGGAAATACTCTAAGATGTTGTAGTATTCTGTTGTGAACTATGTGTATAGTGCTGCCCACCTATCGTTTCTGGCAAGTACCTTCCAGCACATACACCGCAAAATCACTTTTGCAGTTATATGTTCCTGTGATATCAATCGATGTTACTCTGAGGTACTCCCCTGCATCGTTTTTACACATAGCATGGTTCTGCCCCGCGTTCAAGTACTATTGGTCTAAGATCTTGACCTTGGTGAATCAGATTGTAGGGAGGTCGGCCACCCCATCCCCTGAACTGGGTATTTTGGGTTATGTTAAGGATACGCCGCCAAAATCAAGAAAATTGCATGCACTACTCTTCTTTTTTGCTAAAAGACAGGTGTAAGAATCCAGGAAACAGGTAAAATTCAAGAAGCTTTATTCAGCAGCACAGCATCATGTAAGCAGCTTCAAAGTCCAGGTACAACTGACTCAAAGATGCAGAATGCATCACTAGGAAAGTTCTGAGAACCAGAACACAATGAACCAGGTCTCATGCCATTGAAGGGGAAGTAATAAAAGGCAAGAAATATAATGCAGGATGTAACAACAGGTGGCAATACACTGGGGCAGACGACGAGCGGCATCAATAAAGGGCTGGCTTGCCGATGTCTCTTATGGACACACACAGTTGGAAACATTTTGGGAACCCATGCCAAAAACTTCTCGACCTCGCAACATTTGGGAGCTGTACATGCAATGGGTACAGAGGCAACAAAATGAGGATGGGGCTGGCAATGTGGCATATATGTGACTACTGGGGTAGAGAAAATAGATATAGGATAACTAAGAATAATAATGGAATAAGCCGCTACTGCTATAACCCTGGTGTAAGACGGAGAAACCGGAATGGATATATACAAGATTGCATGCCGATGTAGCAACCCCAAAGGTGTTTATGCTACTGAAATTGTGTATAAATATACTGCCATTGTGGGCCCCTCGAACCTGAATAGCTGACTAAATGTGTGTACCTTTATTGTTGAGATGACATGATCATATGTGGAATACTTGTACTCTTATATGACACATGTTTGCACCATGACTCATGACAGATGTGACAAATAACTGGCTTGTTATGTTGTTAATATGCTTGGTATTTTATCAAAATGCTAATAAAAAGAATATTTAAAAAAGGTATGTGAATTTATGAGCAGTAGGGCACAAATGTGCATTGTGTTGTACATTGATGAGTATTATGAAGTTCTTACTATTGGCTTTGACATGGCCGGATTTAATCCTGTTTTCTGACTCTGCTTGGCTTCAGCTTTTCTGCGTGAACAGCAATGCTTGCAAGTTGTTTCGGTTAATCACATTCAAGGATTGTTTTGTGAGAGATTGTTTTAGGCTTTTGTGAGCTTCGTCAAGATAAAGGCTGGAACATGCAAGATTTGAGAGGGAACGTGAGAACATTGGAATGCTTGCTAGGAAGCTGGCCAGTTCTGGTAAGATTCCTCGGGCGCGGGGGCAGGTTTCTCTTGAACCTTCTAGTGTGTTTTGAGAGTATAAAGCTGAGGGTTGTTGACTTACAGACCGGGATTTTGGAATCTAAACTTGGACGGATGCTTCTACTTCAAGACAGAAGCCTGGCTGCTGAGCTCTTAACCCCGGCTGTGTGAATCCCCCAGTCAGGAGTGGGCTAAGATGCAGATACAGTGTTTGCACCAGGTGAAGTGTTGAGTTTTGATTATTGCCTTTGTGGTGCTTGGCCAGCGGCTTTGATCATTTGAGGTGTTTTCTTTGTGATGTGTGAGTTGAGGTGCACATCCAAAGTAATCGTTTGATGTATCTAGTGTATATATATCTTTCATCAGAAAGGACGTTCAGTATATTTGCTTGAGACTTATCTCATTTTATTTGCTGCTTGTTTAGTCATCAGTATTATTCATGCAATTTAACTGCTGCATTTACCAAGTGTGTTATTATTGCTTGCCTATAAAAATATATATCTCTATATACATTTGCATTTGGCTTCTGGAAAAGCCTTTCTGTAAGAGAGCATTGTATAAAATAAAACCCCAAGCCTTATTCTAAAGAGAGAGAGTCTTTGCATTTTGTAAAATAACACCCTTTTCCAAAGGTGTTTGTATTGTGTTATGTCTACTGTTTCGCTCTGTGGGATTGAGCTACCGTGTGGAAGACTCTGTATTATCTGAGAGGCGAAAGCAAGACACTCTATACGCTCCAAAGGAAGCGATTAGTGCCTCCCAGATTGAGCAATTCTTCAATGACATACCCCCAAGAACCATATTGGGGGAGGACCGAGAGTCTTAGGAAGCCCCTCTGACGCTGGAAGAACTAACAACGGCATTGTCAGCACTAAAGCCCAGGAAAGCACCGGGTCCCAACCGGTTTCCAAGTGTGTTTTACAGAGTTGTTCTGGCGGTCCGTGAGGCTTGCCTGCCTCCAGATTGGCAACTTACCAAAATCGCTGTCTTGTTTAAACTGGGAAGTCCCCTAGAATGCCAAACTTGATACTGTGCTGTCTCCTTTCTAAATATAGAAGCAAAGCCGCTGACTAAGACCCTGGCTAATTAGCTCCAGCCTTATCTGTCTGCCTTGGTGCACCCAGATAAGGTGGGCTTCATGCCCCACCGGGTAACATGCCCCGACATTCAACAGGCCCACAATGCAATAGATGCTTTTGATCAGTAAAAACAGGCCGCCGCCATGCTGTTAGCTGACATAAGGCGTTTGATTCCGTTAGCAGTACATACCGCTTCGTACTCCTAAGACGTATGAATTTTGGCCCACGCTTTCTGACATACATACTGATTTAATGGCTACAGTGTGCGTGGCTGGCGGTGTCTCTTCACCATTTCTTATTGGTCATGGCACTCGGCAGGGGTGTCCCCCATCTCCCCTTTTGCTTGCGCTGGTTCAAATGGATGCCTTGGTCAGCGGAGATCTCTGGCCTCATTTCCCTATATGCCAACGGTGTCTTATTCTTTATGGATCCCCATAGATTGGGCCCAAAGATCCTACAGATTATGCGGATCTCTGGGGAAATGTCTGGCTTTTACATGAACATGGGGAAATCTCTTATATGGCCGCTATGGGGGACGCTGGGTGATGGTCGGTGGGCCATGGACATACTGGGAACTGAGGTGGGTCTAAGATAGCTGGAAGTTTTCTTCTGTGATACATAGGGGATATCCTGGGAGCACAATTTCACCCCTACAATGAATAAGATCTCCTTATATGGCTGGTCTGCTATATTTAAAATTGATTCCCTTCCCCGCTTACTTTATCACTTATAGAACCAACCCTACCCAATCCCCTTTTCATGGTTTAGACAGATTAACACTCTCTTGGGTTCGTTCTTGTGGCGGGGGCATCCTGGGTGGCTGTACCAGCATGCTTTCTTTCTATGTACTGTGGGGGCATAGCAACTGCCGATGTTCAATTGTATCATGCTTTACAAACAACAAGGGAAACCCTGGAACAAGAACCTGGGGCAGTATCTACTGTATTCCAAACAGTGGTTCATGAGCTAAAATAACAAACTATAAATCAACGCGTGTGAAAAGAGAAAGAAATTGTGCAAAAAAGAGAAAAGAATCTATGCTGGCTTAATTTTTCAAAAACGGTATGCATAAAAATTATAGAAAATTATTTTTTATATAAATTCAATAAAACACAGAGGAAAAACAAAATATTGAGGGTGCTTATACAGTTACACAAAGAACGATAAAATTGTGAACATTGACAAGTGTTGACTGAATAAACAATGGCAGAGAAAAACAAGGAACAACACCAAATAACAAAATATTCAACATAACAATTGTGTCCTCTCTTAGGCCACATTTTTAAGCGTCGTCGGAGTTTCGACCCATGGGAACTTTGAGGGTCATCTTCAGGACAAAGCCATCAAATATGAGAGCGTCCACTTTCTTTTCTACAAAAATGAAATGTATACATGGATTTGCAATAGAAAAAAAATGATTTGTATTTATACTCAGCACAAAGAATGTGACAAAAAAATCGGAAAGGGTGATTTTAAAGACAAAAGCAAATAGAGCATGACCTAAATACCAGGATTCCAAAGTTTGTGAAAAGAATCTGCAACTGTGAAAAAGATGAAAAAAGAGAATGTACAAAAAAGGGCTAAACAGTCACTTCACTGGATCTCCGTATTTTACACGAGGGCACCAATCTTTGTGTGTCGGGCAAAATTGCCGCGTTTTAAGAGGAGATTCTAAAGCTGTCAAAGATTAAAAAGATAAAGGCATATGTGTACCAATAAATTGTAGGTTAGGGATGGATACTTGCCTAAATGAAGGTTATAAGAATATAAACCCTCATACCTGTCGGTATGCCAAAAAGAAGTCTTATGCCAAAATTTAGACCATAATTAATAAGAAACAGCTGGCTCGAGCTGTGAAATTACTGAAAAGATCAGGATGTCCTTATGCCCAACCGTCAGGTGGCAGAAGTCACAGTCGGAGTGAATAATTCAATTACTGCAAAAAATTCAAAGGAGAAATTCTCAAAAATTGATTAACTCCCAGTGGATTAAATAGAAGACCCACTAATGTTCATATGTAGTCACTACTATCGCCTCATAACCCTCTGCACTTCATTCTCTGGCGCTTTGTTTTCCATCTCTCACTTGCAGAGCTGAAAAGTATGTTTGCGTTTACCAAATGTGATGGCTTGAAAATTTTTACTGCATGGTAGCGCAGTTTTGAGCTGTGATGCATACATGAAAATGAGTTTGCAGTTCAGCATTTGTAATGAGCACCTTTGTGACATATTCAAAGGCACCAACAAATGCAGCATTCTCAAAAATATGCAGCGGCTCATTTATAGTACATAAGGTGACTTGCTATATTTTCTGCTCTCACCATATTTATTCTCTTAGTCTCGGATAGTATTCCGGTAGTACTAATTGCTTAAGAAGCAAAGATTCCCTGAAAAAGTAAGCTGGTTAATGGACAGATTCTGGCTAATATGTCTTTTTGGTGCAAACCATCTGATTTTATTCACTGTTGCTCATACTCTAGAGATTTCAAATCACCATCCCCCACCACTGCTTTTAGTTTTCTACAGTATGTATACATAATGACGTGTACGATGATAATACTATGTATTGTTATATACAGACTGATCTGCAGCCCCAGCTGAAGGATTCTAATAGGCCTCCTGAGTACCAAATGCCCCAGTCCTGAAGAGAATATTGCACCAGGATCAACTAGTAACGGCCATTCGGCTGCAAGGTATTGCATTGTTTGCATAACAATAGTAATAAGCATAATATTATTTGTTAGCCTTAAAACTGCTTGGCATATGTTATCCCCGAACAATATTCCGTCGTCGCTGTTTTTGTTTTCTCTCCGCGCTCTACCAACCACTTGTTTCCAAAGGATCAAGTCTTTCCTGGTCTCATGAAAAGGACTCAAACCATAAAACTGTGTTAGAATCAACTCCAGTGATGGGGCTCTGTTCCCTGCTTCATATCAGACTGTGTATTAGTGCTGTATGAAGGCTTCTATGTGCCATATGAAACTGGGCGCCAGAGCTGGTTCTTAACTTTCTTTTTACATTCATGATGCAAGCACAGTACTTCAAACTGCCCTCAGTGCCCTCTTGAAGACGCCATATCTTGAGATTGTAATTGTTTGTCCTCTGTTTACACAGGTGGCATCTGTTGACCGCAATTGCTGCTATTGGGAAAGCATTCTATTTGGTTTCACGTTTCTACATCTGTACTTGAGCCTGTCTCTCTTCCTTCCTGCCAAGATCTCTGCATTTCAAACTCCAAAAAGACAGCGTCTAAAGATACTACCATGTAAAACTAGGACGTCCCATTGGCAGAGCCAAGATCCTCTACTTCCCTCTTCACTTTTAAAACAGAACAAAAATGAAAGAGCACATTCACTGGCGGACATTTTTAGGTTGCAGCCTACCAATACATATGATGATGGCATTTCCACATTCCACTCCACTCCACTTTATTCCAAACCAATACACTCTACGCCACTGCACTGTACGCCACTGCACTCTGCGCCACTCCACTCTACGCCACTGTACGCTACTCCACTCTACTCAAAACCAATGCACCCTAAAACACTTTACTTATACCAACAATGTTTCAACACTCCACTTTACGTCACTATACTCTACAACATTCTACTCGGCCACTGCATTCTACTTCACTGCCCGTTATTCTACTCTGCATCACTGTCCTCTAAATGACTACACTCTATGCCAGTGCAGTCTATTCTATGCCACTGCATTCTATGCCACTGCACTCTACACCGCACTCTACGTCACTGCAGTCTTCACTGCTCTACACCAGTGCACTCTGTGTTTCTCTACGCCACTGCACTCTACGCCACTGCACTGTGCCATGTACCACTTCACTCTACACCACTCTGCACCACTCCACTCTACACCATTCCACTTCCCACCTCTGCAATCTGATCTGCACCGCTCTACTCTATGCCACTGCACTCCACGCTACTGTAAGTCACTGCAGTCTACCCCAATGCACTCTACACCACATCACTCAAAGCCAATGCACTCTACAACAATCTACTCTGCACCACTGTACTTTCTACCACTTCACTCTAGGCCACTCTACTATCTCCACTCTACAACACTGCACTCTATGATGCTCTATCCCATTAAACTCTGCTCCACTCACACTGTACTCCACTCTATGCCACTCCACTCCACAGCACGCAACTCAACTCTGTGCTATTCTGAGACATTACTCCACTCTGCGACACTCCCTCTATGCCACTTTACTTCATTCTATTCTATGACACGCTTCTTCACTCCTCTATGACAATCTACTCCGCTGTAAGCTACTATACTCTACAACACTCTACTCAGCTCCCTCTAGGCCACTCCACTCTACACCACTTCACAACACTCTATGCTACTCCACTCTGACACTGTGCGCCACTCAACTCAATTCTAATCCCTCCACCACACTGTACGCTTCTTCACTTGACTCCTGTCAGCGACACTCAACTCTACTGTACACCACTTCATAACACTGCACTCTACTCCACTTCACGACACTCCATGCCACTCTCCTTTATCCTACTAACATTTGGCCATGCCAAACAACACCCACTCTGGGGTCCAACATTGCTAAAACACATTTACACAGCCAATAGGTCTTGCATAGGAGAGACCTATCGCCTTTGCCAATGCTTGTTTAGGAACATCCACATTCTGGCACATCACTCGTCTAGTTCAGAGAGATTTTCTTTTTGTTACCTACAATCCTATAAATGACTTAATTGTGCATGTGCTCCTTTTTGCACCTATGACACACGCACTCCCGAAGTGAAGTGCACATATGAAGAAACTCAAAATCTTCATTCTCAGGGGTCTCACTAATAGAACAAAGAACTTGGCACAGAAGCTGAAATAAGAAATGACATCTTAATTAAACTTAAATAGGTGAGGCTACGTCACTCAGAAGCCTCAGCAACTGAATGAGGCAGTCTGAGGAGTACAGAAAACAGAGGCTTTATATATGCTTAGGGTTACAAACTCAGCATAAAAGAAAGGGGCAGTCATAGCTTTTGCAAGCATGCACAAATGCCTAACATGGACATGCAAGATCTGCCAAATATTAGCCAATAGGAAAACATTCAAAACAAGGTATCATGTAACCAGAACATCCCCCTTGAGTCGTGTCTTTGCCCGATCCCATAAGTCAATCAATGACAGCACCTAGAGGTCAATCAGTAATGGCAGAACATGTTTGCGTGCTTCAAAGGGAAGGTTTGTGGAATAGGAAAACACAGGGAGAGAATAGCAAAGGCCAAAAGATAAGATACAGCACAAAAAGAATACTAAAGGCTAACAGATAGTTGATACAGGGATTAGGAGGTCCAGACAAGAATTAGTTTAGGCCCGCTGGTGTCTGAGATGAGTTTCAAGACAAGGACAGAGAGAGTTTTCAACACATTGCATTCCAAAAGGGCAGAGACACTTTGTGACCCATGCAGCCTGTGTAAAGGTAACACAAAATGGAGTTTGAATGTAAAATGGAGTCAAAATTAAAGAACCTCACATACTGTTAACTTATGAACCCCTATACCCCTAACATCTTATCATGCTGGCTGTAAATATATTTGCGGATATTTTTAAAGGCAGGCCAGTCTAATAGAAGCTAGGTGCTAAACCATGAATGAAATGAAGAGAAAAGAGCATTGATATAGCGCGATAGCTACCCTCAGGCGTCCTAGCGCTGCCGACATCATGCTTAGTGCACAACAGTTTAGGCTATTCTGGTTTGTTAAAAAGCAGGGTTTTTAGGAGTTTACGGAAGGTGGGTGAGTAGTTTAGGCTCTGATCTGAGTTGGATGGGGAGGGAATTCCAGAGTCTGGTAGAGTTGAGGGAGAACAAGCGGCCTCCACATCTTGTTCTCTTGAAACTCGGTGTTACGGCCAGAAAAGAGGATCCAGATCTGAGCTGTCTATTTAGGTGATAGGCTGTTATCAAAGTTTGGTTAATGGTGGCACCTGTTCTCCAGAAAGCTTGGGGAGCAATGCACATTGCTTTAAATTCAACCCTTTCCCTCACTGGTAGCCAGTGGAGGTCCTTCAGTCTGGGTTTGACGGGGACTTGGCGGGGGATCTGGAGAAGGGTTCTGGCTGCGCAGTTTTGAATGATCTGCAACTTGTTAAAGTTCGTCTGGGGTGCACCTAGGTAAAGCGCGTTCCCGAAGTCCAGACGAGATACGATCAGACCCTGGACCATTATCTGTCTAGCATGAAAAGGCAGCAGAGGAAGGATTTTTCGCAAAAGCCTTAGCAGCCCAAAGCAAATGGCTGAGAGTTTAGCTTCGTGGTAGTTGAAATTAAGGCATTTGTCCAGCCAGATGCCCAGGCTTTTGATTGTGTCTTTATGCACAGAGGCAGGTCCGAGGCAGGGGGGCCAGAATGGATTGATAGTGTTATAAATGGGACTGCCAAAGAGCATGAGCTCCGTTTTGTTCCCATTCATTTTGAGGCAGGAAGATGTCATCCACTCAGTGACTGCTTCCAGGCAGTTATTCAGACAGTTGGGTGTGGCTTGCGGGGGGTTGAGAGCCACCACTAACTGAGTGTCCTCCGCATAAGTGACAATTTTCACTCCAAAAGTGTGGACGATCTCGGCTAGGGGGCTCATATATAGATTAAATATTGTAGGGCTCAGGGAGGAGCCCTGCGGCACCCCGCAGTCAAGGGGCTTGCTAGGGGAGGTAAAGTCACCCTCAAAAACCTGGAAGGAGCGATTGGAGAGGAAGGACCTAAGCCAGGTGATTGCCGTCCCTGATATTCCCTTATTGCTAAGTCGGTGCAGTAGGATGTTATGGCTCACAGTGTCGAAGGCGGCACTTAGGTCGAGGAGGATGATGGCTGCAGAGCCTCCCTGATCTAAAATTGTCCTGGCCTCCTCCGTCACTGCGATCAAGGCGGTTTCAGTCCCATGTTGGGGGCGGAACCCCGTCTGAGTGGAGTGTAAGAGATTGTTGGCTTCCAGGAACTCTGTTAATACTGTGTTGGCATGTTTTTCCAGGATTTCACTAAGCCACGGCAGCAGGGAAATGGGTCGATAGTTGGTGGGGTTGTTTGGTTCAAGATTAGGTTTTTTGAGGAGGGCTTTGACCATGGATCGTTTCCATGGGGGTGGAACGATGCCAGAGGATATAGAGGCATTAAGTAGTTCCAGGATGGTAGGTAGAATATGGCTAGTGACTGGTAGCTTTTATTATCTTTTTTGTTGTTGTTTTTTTTGGGGTTTACAAAACCTGTGTACAAGGGCCAAAAGCTGGCAATCTCCAAACAACAGATCTATGAAGAAAAAGCTTGCCATAAACAAATGCTGTCAGGAGAGAACTAAAGTAAATGCTTAATCTGAAAACTTACAACAATGTTTGTTGTTTTCGTTGACTACTTTAATTTTTGCATATCTTTAACCCCTTCGCTGCGAGGTTAATTTCCCCGCGGTGCGGGAGGAGGGGGGCCGCGCACACGCCGCAGTGCTGATGACGAGCCCAGGCTCGTCATGCAGCACGGTGCTCGTGTGCTCATGACGAGCCTGGGCTCGTCATGAACCCGACCGCGCAATGGAACGCTCAGCACAGCGGGGAAATTAGCCCCGCGTGTGAGCGTTCCACGGCTCATGACGAGCCCAGGCTCGTCATGAGCACACGAGCGCCGTGCTGCATGACGAGCCTGGGCTCGTCATTAGCACAGAAGGGGTTAACATTGTCTTGTATTGGTATCCTGGTTTCCTCTGGGTGAAGTATGTGTTTTAACTTAATAAAATTAAATATCAATATGTCATTCGAATCCTTTTATTTCAATCAGCATGTCATTATGTGGAGAAGTGTGGCTCAATGGTTAGAGGAGACATACCCGGAAGCTGAGGTCAGACCCGGGACCAGGGTTCAATTCCCGTTGCGGCAGGGTCTGAGCCCAAGTGTCCACGGACTAGATAATTCTCACTTCGGTGCCTACTCGAATCACGGGTTCACACTCTGCAACTCTCGGCAATAGCTTGCTTAATCTCCACTACGGCCCCCCGCGGCGGGATGTCTGGCTTTCACCTTGGGGATGCCCAGTACGGGTTATCTCACAGGGAAAAGCCAGGACGGGTTCCCAATGCAAGCGCCGGGACACCCCGTTAGGGGTAGCCGTGCGCTATATAAGATACACAAAAAAAAAAAAAGAAATTATGTTAAAAAATAGTATAATAAACTGTACCTCAACGTCAAGACCCTATTAGTATGACTGAACGTCACAAGATGCAATGCTGCGTTTAAATACACATTACATGGCCTTTTGCTGGCATCTACTTTTCGCACAGGTTCATAACACTGTCCATCTTTTTACTGTGAAGATGCCACAATTATATGTCAAAGAAAAAGCTCTGGTCGGTCTGAAAACTGGTTATTTTTTAAACAGCTGTATTGTACAAAGAAGGAACATTTGTTACACCCAACCACAATTGCAATTTTTAAAAGGAGGTGGCGCTTCCCCAAGTTATTACTTGGAAGTTAATTTTCAAAAATTCTTCCTGATGGACCCTGGATGGTCAAAGTGTCAAACGGAGAATGTACTCCTGTCTCAGAACTCTCAAGGTGATCCAACCCTCACTAAGGGGCTTATTTACCAGCCATTGATGGACCCCGGATGGTCAAAGTGTCAAATGGAGAATGTACTCCTGTCTCAGAACTCTCAAGGTGATCCAACCCTCACTAAGGGGCTTATTTACCAGCCATTGATGGACCCCGGATGGTCAAAGTGTCAAACGGAGAATGTACTCCTGTCATAGAACTCTCAAGGTGGTCCAACCCTCACTAAGGGGCTTATTTACGAGCCATTGATGGACCCTGGATGGTCAAAGTGTCAAACGGAGAACGTACTCCTGTCTCAGAACTCTCAAGGGGATCCAACCCTCACGAAGGGGCTTATTTACGAGCCATTGATGGACCCTGGATGGTCAAAGTGTCAAACGGAGAATGTACTCCGGTCTCAGAACTCTCAAGGTGATCCAACCCTCACGAAGGGGCTTATTTACGAGCCATTGCGTCCCTTTTGCGCCGCCGGTGCGTCACGTTTTGTGACGCACAAGCGGTGTAAAAAATGCACCATGTTGCGTCATATTTACAAAGTAGATGTGTCACTTTGTAAACCCCTGTGCCACATTATACCTGTGCCAGGTATATTGTATGCAGGATGGGCATTATGACGCAAGTAAGCCTCGTAGAAGTGACGCAGTGAAATCTATGAGATTTCCCTGCGTCACTTCTAGGACGCAAATGCGTCAAAATCTTACGCCTGCCTCACAGCAGGCGTAAGACTGACGCAGTCACATTTGCAATGGGACATGCCCATGTGAAATGACCCATTGCTGGAGTTGGGGTCACTTTTGAGACACACTCCAGAAATGTGTCATTTTTGCGCCTACAGATATGTCAGAAATACTGACGTATCTGTAACTCCTTGCGACATGATGCGTCATACTGTAAATATGACGCATCCAGCAAGGAGGGCATAATAAAATGTGGCGCATCGCTGTTTTCACGCAGCGGTGCGTCACTTTTTATAAATGAGGCCCTTAATATTTAGTAATTTGGCAACGATCTTCAACTTTACAAACCCTTTTCATGGAATCACTGAGATTTATCACACAGTTACCGTTAATTCTTTTAAAAGTATTCCATAATAATTTAGATGATAGAAAATAATAGTGGAGTAATCCATACACATTCTAAACTTGTCATAAACGTATCATAGAGTAGTTCACACTCATTCATAAGTTATCTTAATATAATAATCAAGTAATACACAGCCATTGTGAATTTATCCTGAAATAATTCCGATGTTATTAAGTCTCATCCTGAAGTTGTTCTGAAGTCCTCCTGTTGCAATTAAGACTCATCCTGAAGTTGCCACTTACTGTTCCTGAAGTAGTAGGAGATCATCAACATACTTCTAACTGAAGTAATCAGAACCTCATCCTGGGGTAGTTTCTCTGATGACTCCAGGAGTCATCTCACTTAAATATTATGCCCTACTGGCATTCTTCAGGATGGCCTGGGATGACTTCCCCAGATAATTACAGGAATGGCTCAGCTGAAGTCATCAGATGGCTTCAGAATGACTCCAGGATGATCTTCCTTTTTAGGTCTCGTGCCTAGTGTTGCAGTGCAAAGCATTGTTCGCGCGGCACAAGACCTTTTGTAAAGGGGTTCTGAAAGCTGCTCACACGCCTGTGTGTGTGAGCAGGCTTTTGCCGCCCGCCATTGGCTTAAGCATTTTTTTTTTTAAAAGGCACAGGATTGGGCATGTCCCACCTTTGCAACGCTTATTCCCTTCTGTGTCTAGAACGCGCAGCAGCGTGAGTTCGCCTCACTGCCACGCTCCCTCCCCCTGCTCCTCTGTGGTGCGCGCTCACCACTAATTTCCATTTGACAAGGGAAGGTTCAGGGAAAGTTCAGCGAACCATCTGATTTCCAGGCCGTCGCTCGCATCTTCTGTTTTCTTCCTCCCTCCCCTCGTTTTCTAACGTGTTCGACTTACATTTCATGCCCCTCCTTGCACACAGCCTGGCTCTGCGGGTGAATTACTTTCTCCATTCTGCTATTTACGAATGACGCGATCTTGGCACTGATGACACACATAGTGTTGGCGTGCAGCGCGTGCTGAGTTGTAGGTGTTCTATGGGGGAGCGGCACTGCAGGTAGGCTGGCCCTGGTGGGCTGAGCTCCTCTGGGGGCACCGTGTGTGCTATTTTATACTTGCGGCGCCTCCTGTGTCGGATCGGGTTACCCTGGCACAGATGGAGGCCTGCACCCTGGCCCAGCCCCTCGCCGCTCTTTGGGCAGCATGCACACCAGGTGCAGAGAGCGGGGGGACTGGAGGCATGTGTCCGGTGGGAGTTGCGACTAGACGCCGCTCAGGGAACTAGCTAGTACAAGCTTGCACGGGCAGGCCATCCTGGCCAGAACAGGAGTCGGCACTGATGCTGTGGGGGCGTGTGCATGACGGTGTGTTAATGCACACATCCGTCCACCTAAGTAGGAGGGACAGAGGCGTTAGACAAAGGAGCAGGCTGCCTTAAAGATGTGAGCGGTGAGCGGTGCCACCTGTGAGGTGGTGGCTGTAGGAGAGTAGGGTCTGCTATCCTATGGTCACCCCAAAATCTTGCTTTTTGCTTCTCTGGTTTTCGATTTACTGAGGCTGTGGGCCTGCTAATCAGACCCCCAGCCTGCTGTTCTCTCTCTAAATTCACATACATGTACTATAGGTACATAACCCAATTGGAAATGGACTCCTCGTCAGCCCCTGTACCATGCACTATAGGTGCTCAGGGCATAGGTGCCACCAAGGCCTACCAGGGGCTGCAGCATTGCTTTCGCCACCCCTGGCTGGTTCTTAAATTGACACAACTGGCTGATCACTCAGCTGGGGCACGTCGGTGTAATCACCCCTTGCTTAGATATAGTATACCTATATCTAAACCTATATCTGGACACATATGTTATGTTATGTTATGTTATGTTATGTTATGTTATGTTATGTTATGTTATTGTTATTTGTTGTGCGCACAGCTAATCCAGCCAAGGGGCGTCCTGGCGCATAGACAAGGAGGAACATAACACAACAGGAAAAAAGACAAGGACTAAAAAGACTAAAAGGGGGCAGCTAAAACAGACGGGTTTTTATTGCTTTCCGGAAGGTCAAAAGGTCCTCCAGCAAACGAATTTCGACCGGAAGAGAATTCCAGGCTAGTGCAGCTTTTACGCTGAAGGAACGACCCCCCATACGGCTGAGCCTGAATCTAGGGACTACAGGAAGGGCCTGGCTTTGCGAGCGGAGGGTGCGTGTGGGGACATACAGAGAAAGAAAGCTGGACATGATTTCGGGGCCTATACCTCTCAGAATCTTAAAGGTCAAACAGAGGACCTTAAAGAGAATCCGCTTCCTCACTGGAAGCCAGTGTAGGGAGCGAAGAACACTCGCCACCGGGCAAAATCTGGGCAGGCCGACAATCGCTCTAGCCGCAGCGTTTTGGACCTGTTGCAGGCGAGTGAGCTCAGCCTGATTGGCCCCGACCAGGAGAGAGCTGGCGTAATCCAGGCGAGAGATGATAGTGGCCTGGATTACCAGCTGTCTGGTTGGGGCATCGAAAAATTTGAGGACTGGTCTTAAGCCTCCCAGCAGACCAAAACAACAGGCTGCTGTTTTTTTAGTGTGTCCTACAAAGGTAAGGCCAGCGTCCAGCTAGACCCCCAAATTTTTCAGCTCCGACACCGGGGTCGGAGTTGGTCCCAGCTCTGGTGGCCACCATTGGTCACCCCACAGCTCCACTCCCCTTCCGACAATCATTACCTCTGTTTTAGTGGCATTGAGCTGGAGACAGTTTCCCGTCAACCAGCTAGCCACCGCCTTCAGTCCATCCTGAAACCTGGGGGCGTCTTGTTCCGGATCCCCGCTGAGAGTAACCGCCAGCTGTGTGTCGTCGGCATATGAGACCAAAGTTAGGCCCCACTGTCTAGCGACATCAGCCAGCGGTCTCACGTATAGATTGAACAACGTGGGACTCAGCGAGGACCCCTGCGGAACCCCCATGGCCAAAGGCTGGAAGTTGGACTTGAAGGGAGGGATGGCAACACAGAAGGAAGTAGTGTGGCTCACTGGTTAGAGGCGGCAGACCCGAGAGCAGAGGACGGCCCGGGACCAGGGTTCGATTCCCGGCGCGGCAGGTTTCTGGACCAGGGTCAGCGGACTCGATAATTCTCTCGCCTCGGTGCCCACTCTGATCAGCGATCACACTCGGCAACTCTGGGCATTAGCTTGCCTCATCTTCACTAACGGCCCCACCAGACCGCCGGGGATGCCTGGTCTCACCCTGGAGATACCCATTAAGGGACCATCTCTCAGGGAAGCCAGAAAGGGTTTCGCAGCGCTCGAAGCGCCTTGGGACCCTACGGGTAAGTAGTGCGCTATATAAATGCCAATACATTTACATTTACAGAAGGAGCGGTTGCCGAGGAAGGAGCGGAACCACTGCAACGCCTGACCACCAACACCAATCTCCTCGAGCCGATGCAGGAGGATGCTGTGGGATACCGTGTCGAAGGCGGCGCTAAGATCTAACAATATCAGCGCCGCCGTATGACCAGCATCCAACCTCGCACGGAGATGTTCCACCATCACGAGAAGAGCGGTCTCCGTGCTGTGCCCAGCACGGAAGCCATTTTGTGTGGGGTCAAGGGCGTTGGTCCGTGCAAGATGTTCTGACAGGGCCAGATTGACATGCGCCTCTGTTATCTTTGCCGGCCAGGGTAGCAGCGAGATGGGACGATAACTTTCAGGCTTAGACGGGTCCAGGGAGGGTTTTTTGATGATCGGGGACACCACCGCCTGCTTCCACTTAGTTGGAACTATGCCCGACTCCAGTGAGAGGTTGACAAGGGAACACACGACAGAGCGTCCCATAAAGGCCTGGTCTCTGAAAAGAGCGGGCCTTACTGGATCAGATGGGATACCAGATTTAACTTGCAACGCAAGTTTGTCAAAGCCCTCCGAGGTGAAAGGGGGAAATGAAAGCAGGGTAGACTGATGAGGTGTCCCATCGGAACTTCCCAAGTCAATCCCTGCACTGGGGAATGCCCGATAGATTGCTTGGACCTTTCCCAGGAAGTAAGAGGCAAGGGATTCACAGTGGGAGATGGAGCTCACAGCCACCGAGGTAGTCCGCTTCGCCATGAGATCTTTCACAGCCTTGAAGATAGCCTTCGACGGGTTTGCGCTGTTACGAAATTCAGCAGCATAAAATGCCGCTCGAGCTCGGCAAATAGCCCGATGATAGAGCTTGACGGTCGCAGCATATGCAGCTTTTAAATCAGCCCCTTACGTCTTCCGCCATGCTCTTTCCGCCCGTCTACAGGCACCCTTCAAGGCACGTAAGGCGCTGTCGTACCAGGGACTCGACTCTCTGGTATTGATTTTACTCGATACGAAGGGAATCAGAGTGCCAAGGGCCCTGGTAAGCCAGGAACAGAAGAGGTCATAACCCTCTTCCACGCCATTCAATGGGCCCAGCGGCTCCTCTGTCAGAAGACGGTGGAAGTCTTCTAGCCTGAGTTTGTTCCAAAACCTCCTAGGCACCCGTCTAGCTGAAGGGGTGGGGGGAGTGACAGATATAGGACAAAAAATGGACACCAGAAAATGGTCTGTCCACACTAACGGAGAAATAGATGCAATTTTAGTCTCCGGCAGATTGGTAAAAACGGGGTCGAGGATATGTCCCCCTATATGGGTAGGCTGGGAAACCAACTGGAAGAGTTGAAAGGCCTCTAGGTCTGCGGAGATGCTGCGTACCGTCAGATTGGAAGGGGTTATCAAAATGTAGGTTCAGGTCACCCAAGATGGAATAGTTAGCGCAATCTGTGACCAAAGCGCCCACAGCGTCGGGGAAAGAATTTCTGAACACCACATCGCTAACCGGCGGACGATACACCACCATCCCACATATAAACCTGTGAGCCACTCCTATGGAAGGCCTTATCAATCCTGAAGGCAGAGTGCGTGGTTTCATGTGAGATGGGACTCTAGCATGAGCTGAGCCTGTCTGCAGCTGTTGGGAACAACTTCCTAAGCTGTTCCGGGATAATGCCTAACCATATACTATTAAGTGCATTATAATCCTCGCGGTTATATTGTAACTTTGGTTTGGCTTTATCAAAACATGTCGTGTAAGGTGTCATACGAATTGGAATACTATCCCCTCAACAGTCCTGTCGACGGGGATAGCATTCCACCCCTCTAGAGGGAGAAGACATGTTACTTTACTGAAACGCGGTTGATTTTTAAAAGAGCCTCAGATCCACAAAATGGATGCTTCTGCCACATGTCTGACCTCCTGCTGCCGACCGAAACTCAGCAGAGGAGGCCTGGACAGAGGCTTTCCTGTCGCTGGGAGGTGTCACACCACCCCAGACAGGAGATAGTGGATTGTAGCAGGGAGGTTTGAAAGAAACCAGACACTGCCTGGGGAGCACAAGGCTGCCCCTTGCATAATCCGGCCAAACCGGTTCTGGGGCACACCAGCCCCAGTCCCAGCGCGGCCTGGATCAAAGGAAAGGGGTGTATCCACCCCCTTCCTGGGTCCCACCCATAGGAGGGGACCTAGCAGGATATCCAGCCCCCTAGATTGGTTTAAGAATGGGAGCAGTGCCAACACACTCAGATTATCCTGATGAAACATTTGAAACAAAACTCTGGACCCTTCGACATCCTACTCAACGTAGAAGACTTAAGAATCTCCCTTGTGGTCAAGGAGTGACCACCCTGTGCAAACAGGCACCATCCAGCACCTCGACGTCTGCTTTGTTGCAGTTCGCGCCGGAACTCGAGCGACAGAGATCGATGAGATCAAGAGTGCCTGCCTTCTTACAGCCCGATCCACAGTCCCTGCAGAGCTGAGACCCGTGGAGGCGACCGGAAGCGTGGGGCACGCCATCTTGAAAAGACCACGAGACGCTGCCCGTGCAGCCCACGAGTGACCCTCGAAGCTGTACACCGGGGTTTGAGAAGCCCCAACCCTGAACCACTCTTGCACCGAAGCTCACCCCTCTACACTCGACGAGTGCTGCGTGGGGCCCTTCTGCTTTCTTTGGCTCGACGCGTTGGCCCGGTCACTTTCCAGCTGGCTTGTGGTCCCTGTGCCGGCGAAAACCTAAATACGACTTGCGATTCTGGTTGCTCCAGACTTGCACCAGCTCCTCTGAAAAGGAGCACCCGCTCTGACCCTCCTGGTCCGAGTGAGAAGCCATCTTCCAGTGCCGCGTGGATTGCTCTTGCCAAGTGTTGTTTGCTCCGATCTTGATGCCAACAGCGCCGACGGTGAGAGCCTGCGTGGGACAGCTTGTGACCCGCTCCTGGACGTTGCAGATGCCCCAGAGCCCACGTGGCAGCGGAGAGAAGCTCCTCGACAACCACCTGATTGGGCTCGACATTGCCTGGTTCCGTCCTGGTTCCACCCTGGTCACTGCTGAGTGACCCAGACTCTGTCCCCTCTGCTTTCAGGTACTTTTCTACTCTGATCCACCCTTGGATCACACCGGACACTTCTCCTTCACATCGCCTGCAGCATCTTCAGCTTCAAGCACCCAGAACCCGCGTGACGAAACCTGACGCCACTTCGACCCTATGCACCCGCTTCCTGTGGGTGAGGTAACACAGCCACGCCGGTGGTTCCACACTGGTACACACCTCTAGGGCCTGTGTCTAAAGTTTTGTCCTTCTAGGTTCAGCGGAAGTATCCTTAAACTCTATTTGTGTAACTTTTACGCACCATTGACATTGCATTGGTGCAAGCCGCGCTTTAAGCGCTGCACCCAAATCCCGCGGGCTTTTCCCGACTTCAGTATTGCTAGTCCCGACTGCTCCCAGCGATTCCCTAGGCCCTAGGCCTAACCACTGTTCGATTGGTATCTCTTATATCACTTTCTTAATATACGGTTTGAGTGGCCACCCGCCCTCATCCATAATTGTGCAACTTTCATATGTTATACTGTGCTTTTGATTTAACGCTTGTGCCCCTTTGCTCATAAAGAGTACTGGAGAATATTTTAGAAATAAACACATATATTTTTATAATATATACTTGTGTGGTGTCCTTTCATTTGATATTACAGGATTGTGATTGGTAAAACAGCTCGCTTAACACGACCGCTTGAGTTAAGCCTTTAAGGCTGCTTAGTCCATGCTACCATTAGGATAGCTTGTCTAATAAGGTTGACATACAACCAGACACCATAAGGGTTGTTTGGACTGATACAAGGTGGTTCCAGAATTGGAAACATCATATATCAGGCCTACTTCTCACATTGGTGTGCAGCGGTGCGGATTTGAGCTTGCTGCTGTTTTACCATGGCAATCTTTTTATCAAATTGAAAGATCACATCAAGTACCTTAGGTACATATAAATCAAAAGCCTAGCATATTTAAGTTCTACTGAACTTAGTATTGGAAGGTTGAAGGGATTAGCACACCCTGTCTACAACTCACTAGCAAGGTACAGTAGGAAAACACTTAGTGTATGTAAGTGCACCACTTGCACCTCACTAGCAGTCATGTCTGACGCAGGTGGAGCTTCAGGCTCTGTCCCTGTGACAGTTGACCCTACCAAGACAACTTCCAGCTATGACAAACTTAGCCACAAAGACTTGAGTGTCTTGTGCATTGCAAGAGGTCTAAAAAGGGGCAGAAACCCCACCATTCCTTCCCTGATAGCCATCCTGGAAAAGGATGACTTAGATAAGGCGAGTGCAGCTCCCTTAGATTTAGGAGATGGAGTGAACCACCCTGAGAATGAGACCACTCCAGAAGAGGAAGAAGAGGAGGAAGAGGAGGAGGGCTCAGAAGTAGATGAGCCTGAGGATAAGGATCAGCAGGGTAACCAGGTACATGTTGGCAGGCTTAACCAGACCAACTTGGACCTACATGGGAATGGAGAGGGACAGCACCTCCCCAGACCATACACCATAATTCCTGCAGGCAATAGGAGAGTGAGATCCCCTTCCAGGGAGTCTAACATTTCTAGTGTCTCCAGAGAATCTCAAGGGGGAATGACTTCCCCCCAGAGGAAAGAGCATAGGGCCAGGTTGAGGGCTGTCCAACTTCAGATAGAGAGGGAGGAGATAGCCTTGGCTCAAGCTAGACTTGCTTTAGCAAGGGAACAAAAGTTGTGTGGATTAGATTCCACTGGTGGCAGCAATATTCCTATAGAGAAAGACAGGGGCTATGACAATAGAAACCTGACAAAAATGGTGCCCCCCTACAAGGAAGGGGATGACATCCACAAATGGATAACTGCTCTTGAGAGAGCCTGCATGGTACAGCAGGTTCCTCAGGATCAGTGGGCTGCAATTTTATGGTACTCCTTTTCAGAGAAAGGGAGGGATATGCTCCTCACAGTTAGACTTGAGGATGCCACAAACTACTCTGTCCTGAAGAGTGCTCTTATGGAAGGGTTTGGCCTAACCACTTAGCAATACAGGTTGTTGTTCAGAGACACCCAAAAAGCACAGACTCAGAACTGGACTGATTTTGTTGATTGTGCCACTAAGGCTCTGGAGGGTTGGCTGCAGGGAAGTAAAGTCTCAGACTATACAGGATTGTACAATCTTATATTCAGAGAGCAGATCCTTAATAACTGTCAGAACCAGCTGTTGCATCAATACCTTATTGACTCTGATCTGACCTCTCCCCAAGAATTGGGAAAGAAGGCAGACAAATGGGTCAGAACAAGGATTAAGCAGAAACCCCAGAACCATGGTGGTGACCAGAAGAAAACAGACCAGAAGGGTGGGAATCAGAAAGATAAAGAAAAGGACCAGAAGTTTTCAGGCCCCCAAACTAGTAATAAGGAGGGTGGTTCCCAAAATGACAAAAAGAAAAAGAAGAATGATGGCCCAAAGAAACCTTGGTGTAATACCAGCAAATCAGTTTCACACTGGGGCAGTGAATGCACCAAGAAAAATCCAGTTCCTACCACTGCAGCTCCTAAAGCAACTGCACCCCCTAGTACAGGCAGCAGTGGTAGTGCACAACCTAAGGGGATAGTAGGGTTACCCTTGGGTACTGAGATGGAATCTGGCCTAGTCAGAGTCCCCACACAGGCAGTTCTCCTATATGATGTAGACTTATCTTTGACCACTGCAGTGAGCCCCAGTAACCTGGGCAAATATAGGCAGACTCCCTTAATCAATGAGAAACTGGCTCAGGCCTACAGGGACACTTGTGCCAGTGTCACTATGGTGACACCTGACTTTGTGGACCCTGGTCAGATTGTAGTAGGTGAGAATTACCTAGTGACCAATGCAAGCAACACCACTACTACACATAGTGTGACTGTTGTGAAGTTCTCCTGGGGAGGGGTAAATGTCCTAAAGAAAGTTGTGGTAAGTGCAGACCTCCCAGTAGACTGTCTGTTAGGCAATGATCTTGAAAGCTCAGTTTGGTCAGAAGTGGAGTACAGGACTCATGCAGAAATGCTAGGGATTTCAGCTCATGTCCTTGCAGTGACAAGGTCTCAGGCTAAGAAGTGCCTTCCTGAACCTGTGGTGGATCTTGAAACATTAGACCAACCACAACCCAAGAGGAGGAGCAATAGGGTTAAGGCTGTGCCTTCCCACTTGCCCCAGGTTGAGGATCAAGTTTCACAGGAAGCTGATTCTGCAGTCCAAGAGGAGACTGTCTCAGAGGAACTGGAGCCTGATCAGGTTGAGTTTCTGGGGACAGGGGGACCCTCAAGGGCAGACCTGGGGCAGGCCCAATTAGATTGCCCTTCACTTGAACCCCTCAGACAGCAAGCTGCTGCTGAGGCTGCAGGGAATGCTCAAGGTGCCCATAAAGTATATTGGGATGATGGACTCCTTTATTCAGAGGCTAGATACCCCAAGCCTGGCACAACCAGGAGGTTGGTCATACCTTTGAAGTTTAGGGGTTTCCTTCTTACCTTGGCTCGTGATATTCCCCTTGCAGGACACTTAGGCCAGAACAAGACTTGGGACAGGCTTGTCCCTCACTTTCACTGGCCTCATATGTCAGAAAATGTCAAGGAGTTTTGTCGCTCCTGTGTCACTTGCCAAGCCAGTGGTAAGTCAGGTGGCACAACAAAGGCCCCCCTGATACCACTACCTGTGGTGGGGGTACCCTTTGAAAGAGTTGGAATAGACATTGTGGGTCCCATGGATCCTCAAACAGCATCTGGGCACAGATTTATACTGCTGGCAGTGGATCATGCCACCAGGTATCCAGAGGCAATTCCCCTGAGGACCACAACAGCACCTGTTGTGGCAAAGGCCCTTCTTGCAGTTTTCTCAAGAGTGGGTTTTCCAAAGGAGGTTCTTTCAGACAGAGGTGCCAACTTCATGACTGGATACTTAAAGGCAATGTGGAAGGAGTGTGGAGTAAACTACAAGTTTACCACACCCTATCACCCACAGTGCAATGGGCTTGTGGAGAGATTCCACAAGACCCTGAAGGGAATGATAAAAGGATTACCAGAGAAGCTTAGGCGGAAATGGGACACCCTTTTACCCTGCTTGCTCTTTGCTTACAGAGAGGTCCCACAGATGGGGGTTGGCTACAGCCCTTTTGAACTTTTCTTTGGCCACCCTGTGAGGGGTCCACTATGTTTGGTGAAGGAAGGATGGGAGTTACCTCTCAAAAAGCCTAATCTAGAAGTTGTGGACTATGTACTTGGTCTCCACTCCAGGATGGCTGAGTATATGGAGAGAGCATCCAAAAACCTGGAGGCCAGTCAAGAATTACAGAAAGCTTGGCATGACCAAAAGGCTGTTCTGGTGGAGTACAAACCAGGGCAGAAGGTGTGGGTGTTGGAGCCAGTACCATCAGCAGCACTCCAGGACAAATGGACTGGACCCTACCCAATTGTTGAAAAGAAGGGAGAAGTCACCTATGTGGTTGACTTTGGAACCCCTACGAGCCCCCACAGGGTGCTCCATGTAAATCGTTTGAAAGCATTTGTTGACAGGGAGGACATGAGTCTCCTCATGGCCACAGATGGGGATCAGGAGGAAGAGAGTGACCCTCTCCCAGACCTGCTTTCCCAGAAACCTGATGATGGTTCAGTTGATGGAGTAGCCTTGGCAGGCAGCCTCACTGAGCAGCAACAGGTGGACTGCAGGCAGGTGCTGCAGGCCCACAGACATATGTTTTCACTCACACCCAGTCAAACTAACTGGTGCACCCATGAGGTGGACACTGGTGACAGTCTGCCTGTGAAGAATAAGATCTACAGGCAACCTGACCATGTCAGGGATTGTATAAAGGCTGAGGTGCAAAAGATGTTGGAGCTTGGAGTGATTGAGCCATCAGAGAGCCCATGGGCCAGCCCAGTGGTCCTTGTGCCAAAGCCTCATACCCAGGATGGTAAGAGAGAAATGAGGTTTTGTGTGGACTACAGAGGTCTCAATGCTGTCACTAGGACAGATGCACATCCCATTCCAAGAGCGGATGAGCTCATTGATAAATTGGCTTCTGCCAAGTTTCTGAGCACATTTGATTTGACAGCTGGCTGGCAGGTCAGGTTACCTGAAGAGCCAAAAGCCGAAACAGCATTCTCTACCCCTAGTTGACATTATCAGTTTGTGGTAATGCCCTTTGGTTTGAAGAATGCACCTGCCACCTTCCAAAGGTTGGTGAATCAAGTCCTTGCTGGGTTTGATGACTTGTGTGCAGCATATCTAGATGGTATTGCTGTCTTTAGCTCCACCTTGGTGGATCACCTGATCCACCTGAAGAAGGTTCTGGAGGCCTGCAAAAGTCAGGCCTGACTATCAACGCTACCAAGTGCCAGATAGGGCAGAGCAAGGTTGTGTACTTGGGCCACCTAGTAGGTGGGGGTCAAGTTCAACCATTGGAGAGCAAGATCCAGACCATACAGGACTGGGCTCCTCCAACTACCCAGACACAAGTCAGAGCCTTCTTGGGCCTGACTGGGTATTACAGAAAATTTGTAAAAAACTATGGGTCCATTGTGACACCATTGAATGACTTGACATCCAAGAAGATGCCCAAAAAGGTTTAGTGGACAAATAGCTGTCAAAAGGCATTTGATGACCTGAAGAAGGCCATGTGCTCTGCACCTTTCCTGAAGAGTCCTGACTACTCCAAACAGTTCATTGTACAGACAGATGCTTCTGAGTTGCGGGTGGGAGCTGTGCTTTCACAACTTAATCAAGATGGTCAAGACCAGCCCATTGCTTTTATTAGCAGAAGGCTGACCCCCAGGGAGAAACGCTGGTCAGCTATTGATAGGGAGGCCTTTGCTGTGGTTTGGGCCCTGAAGAAGTTGAGGCCATACTTGTTTGGAACTCACTTCCTAATTCAGACAGACCATAAGCCCCTCTTGAGGTTTAATCAGATGAAGGGTGAAAATCCCAAACTGCTCAGGTGGTCCATTTCCCTACAGGGGATGGACTTTACAGTGGAGCACCGCCCAGGGACTGACCATGGTAATGCAGATGGTCTCTCCAGGTACTTCCACTTAGAACATGAAGTCTTATCTGGTCAAGGTTAAGTTTAATGTCCCTGCGTTTGAGGGGGGGGGGGAGGGGGTTGTGTAGTAGAGTAGGGTCTACTATCCTATGGTCACCCCAAATTTTTGCTTTTTGCTTCACTGGTTTTCGACTTACTGAGGCTGTGGGCCTGCTAATCAGACCCCCAGCATGCTGTTGTCTCTCTAAATTCACATACATGTACTATAGGTACATAACCCAATTGGAAATGGACTCCTCGTCAGCCCCTGTACCATGCACTATAGGTGCTCAGGGCATAGGTGCCACCAAGGCCTACCAGGGGCTGCAGCATAGCTTTTGCCACCCCTGGCTGGTTCTTAAATTGACACAACTGGCTGATCACTCAGCTGGGGCAAGTCGGTGTAATCACCCCTTGCTTAGATATAGTATACCTATATCTAAACCTATATCTGGACACATATAAACCTGTGAGCCACTCCTATGGAAGGCCTTATCAATCCTGAAGGCAGAGTGCGTGGTTTAATGTGAGATGGGACTCTAGCATGAGCTGAGCCTGTCTGCAGCTGTCGGGAACAACTCCCTAAGCTGTTCCGGGATAATGCTAAACCATATACTATTAAGTGCATTATAATCCTCGCGGTTATATTGTAACTTTGGTTTGGCTTTATCAAAACATGTTGTGTAAGGTGTCATACGAATTGGAATACTATCCCCTCGACAGTCCTGTTGACGGGGATAGCATTCCACCCCTCTAGAGGGAGAAGACATGTTACTTTACTGAAACGCGGTTGATTTTTAAAAGAGCCTCAGATCCACAAAATGGATGCTTCTGCCACAGACACATGTCTAACCTCCTGCTGCCGTCCGAAACTCAGCAGAGGAGGCCTGGACAAAGGCTTTCCTGTCGCAGGGAGGTGTCACACCACCCCAGACAGGAGATAGTAGATTGTAGCAGGGAGGTTTGAAAGAAACCAGACACTGCCTGGGGAGCACAAGGCTGCCCCTTGCATAATCCGGCCAAACCAGTTCTGGGGCACACCAGCCCCAGTCCCAGCGCAGCCTGGATCAAAGGAAAGGGGTGTATCCACCCCCTTCCTGGGTCCCACCCATAGGAGGGGACCTAGCAGGATATCCAGCCCCCTAGATTGGTATAAGAATGGGAGCAGTGCCAACGCACTCAGATTATCCTGATGAAACATTTGAAACGAAACTCTGGACCCTTCGACATCCTACTCAACGTAGAAGACTGAAGAATCTCCCTTGTGTTCAAGGAGTGACCACTCTGTACAAACAGGCACCATCCAGCACCTCGACGTCTGCTTTGTTGCAGTTCCCGCCGGAACTCGAGCGACAGAGATTGACGTGATCAAGCTTGCCTGCCTTCTTACAGCCCGATCCACAGTCCCTGCAGAGCTGAGACCCGTGGAGGCGACCGGAAGAGTGGGGCACGACATCTTGAAAAGACCACGAGACGCTGACCCTGCAGCCCATGAGTGACCCTCGAAGCTGTACACCGGGGTTTGAGAAGCCCCAACCCTGAGCCACTCTTGCACCGAAGCTCACCCCTCTACACTCGACGAGTGCTGCGTGGGGCCCTTCTGCTTTCTTTGGCTCGACGCGTTGGCCCGGTCACTTGCCAGCTGGCTTGTGGCCCCTGTGCCGGCGAAAACCTAAATATGACTTGTGATTCTGGTTGCTCCAGACTTGCACCAGCTCCTCTGAAAAGGAGCACCCGCTCTGACCCTCCTGGTCCGAGTGAGAAGCCATCTTCCAGTTCAGCGTGGATTGCTCTTACCAAGTGTTGTTTCCTCCGATCTTGAAGCCGACAGCGCCGACGGTGAGAGCCTGCGTGGGACAGCTCGTGACCCACTCCTGGACGTCGCAGATGCCCCAGAGCCCACATGGCAGCGGAGAGAAGCTCCTCAACAACCACCTGATTGCGCCCGACATTGCCTGGCTCCGTCCTGGTTCCACCCTGGTCACTGCTGAGTGACCCAGACTCTGTCCCCTCTGCTTTCAGGTACTTTTCTACTCTGATCCACCCTTGGATCACACCGGACACTTCTCCTTCACATCGCCTGCAGCATCATCAGCTTCAAGCACCCAGAACCTACGTGACATAACCCAACGCCACTTCGACCCTATGCACCCGCTTCCTGTGGGTGAGGTAACAGAGCAACGCCGGTGGTCCCACACTGGTACACACCTCTAGGGCCTGTGTCTAAAGTTTTGTCCTTCTAGGTTCAGCGGAAGTATCCTTAAACTCTATTTGTGTAACTTTTACGCACCATTGACATTGCATTGGTGCAAGTCGTGCTTTAAGCGCTGCACCCAAATCCCGCAGGCTTTTCCCGACTTCAGCATTGCTAGTCCCGACTGCTCCCAGCCATTCCCTAGGCCCTAGGCCTAACTACTGTTCGATTGGTATCTCTTATACCACTTTCTTAATATATGGTTTGAGTGGCCACCCGCCCTCATCCATAATTGTGCAACTTTCATATGTTATACTGTGCTTTTGATTTGACGCTTGTGCCCCTTTGCTCATAAAGAGTACTGGGGATTATTTTAGAAATAAACACATATATTTTTATAATATATACTTGTGTGATGTCCTTTCATTTGATATTACAGGATTGTGATTGGTAAAACAGCTCGCTTAACACGACCTCTTGAGTTAAGCCTTTAAGGCTGCTTAGTCCATGCTACCATTAGGATAGCTTGTCTAATAAGGTTGACTTACAACCAGACACCATAAGGGTTGTTTGGACTGATACAAGGTGGTACCAGAATTGGAAACATCATATATCAGGCCAACTTCTCACAGTGGCTGTGTTTGGAACACGGTGGAGGTAATAGGCCACAGGTTACAGGTGGTGGGGGGCATCGCATAGACCAGGAGCATCTGTGTAGAGTCTGTGTTTGTACTCTGCAGACGTGCAGTAAAGTGCCTTCCGAGTTTTTAAGGCTCAGGGGGAGGATTAGCATGTGATAAATTTCACAATCAGCCGCAGTATTTACAGCCACAAGAATGGGGTCCTCCATCCGGGGTGCGTGCAAGGGATGGAAGGCACGGGACCATGAGTAAACAGGGGGCCCACACCCCCACTACACCCAGTGCTGATCTCCACGCACAGCAGTGTGTTGTGCTCCTGCATGAGTCACGCACTGTAGCTACCAAAACATTACACACCAACACTCTGTCCGAGCTCCTCACCCCTAGCCTTGTTTCCCCCCACTACACCCAGCAATAAGGCAGTGTGTTGTGCTCCTGCACGGGTCATGCGCTGTACCTACCAAAACATTACACAACCCACAACAGAGGCTCCCGGCCCTCTGGTGTCCTAATGACTCACCCCTTCCCTTATGACTACCCCCCTACACCCACTGCGGATCCCTGTGCACAGCAGTGTGTTGTGCTCCTGCTCGGGTCACTCGGTGTACCTAACAACTCATCACACACCAATACTTCACACACCAAAGAACCAAGGCTCCCGGGCCTCTGGCATCCTAAAGCCTCACCCCTGCCCTTGTGACCCCCCACCCCCTCTTGGGGTTTACGCAGGTCTTGGCTTCCACAAACTTGGCAAACTACAAAAATGTGTGGCAGAAAAATGAGGAAAACCTTTTTACATGCACCCAGGATGTTAGATTTGGGGGTCTCTGTTTGGCACAGTTATGCACTTGTGCCAAGCAGGGACCCACTCCTCTAGTCAGGGCAAAGGACTACTCCTAGAAATAACCCCTGCTCACCCTCTAGGCGGCGTGGCTAATCCCCAGAGAATGTATGGTTAAGCATTTGTAATAATACACACAGTAACTAATCAACACACCATAGAGAGACACAAGGCTGATCTTATGTAAAAATATAGTTCTTTATATTTAAACTTTCAAGCAGGCTTAGTTTACAGGCTTAATAACTTTCAAAACTCTTCCAGTAACTTTAAAAGAGGTTCCGCAATCCTCCAGACAATGTTCCGTTCTGATTGGCAATGTTTTTCAATGCTGTGCACTTCGTAGCGCTTCGGTGCGCCTTGTGTGGTTAAAAATGGAAGGCCCTGCTGAGTTTCACGCGCCTCGCGGTATGACGCGTACGGCGCTGCCGGTTATAATGGGGTATGGGTCATAGCACTCCTGTGCGACTCGTACCTCATGGACAAACAAGCGGCTTTCCAAATGGTACACGCCTCGCGGACACTGCAGAGCATACCTCGTGCTTGTGGGGACAAACAGGTGGTGTGCGTCGTAGGCTTCAATTCGACTCGTACCGTGTTGGATGAAGAACAGCTTTGCCAAATTGTACGCGCCTCGCGGACACTTCAGTCTGGGGCGCGGCGAACAGCGAATGGGACAGTGCGTACCAGGTGCTTTTGGTCTCCCAGGGGGTACAGTTCACAGCGCACAGTACCTTGGTTTGCTGTTGAGTTCGGGGCGGACGATGTGAAGGCCAGTCAGACGTCCCTCATCGCGGTGCCTTCCTTGTGATGAGAGCTACGGCTCGGGGGCCACAGTCCTTTTACTTTGGGCAGTGATGCGTGGAGGGGCGCAGGCTCTTCGGTGCAGAGTCCGGGGGAAGCGGTGGACGGTGATGAGAGATGCGGTGCGACCCCAAGTACGGGACGGCCACCGACTGCACTACGCGCCGCAGCTACCCTGTCACAGCAGCGGGGCGCTTCAAGCAGGGCGCCACATGGGGAGAGTGAACCTTGGCAAGAAGTCAGTCTTTACGTTGTGAGCTACGGCTCGGGGGCCACAGGGTCGCGGTGCTCGGACCTGACGGGTCCTTTCTCACGTTGCGAGCTACGGCTCGGAGGGGCAACAGTCACGGTGCTCGGGCCGGACGGGGCTGGGCTTTACTTGGTATACTGCAGCACGGCCAGGCAGAAGTTGCGTTGCTCAGCAGGACAGGGAGGCTTCAGGCTCTTCAGAGTGCGCGATGACGGGGCACAGCACACTCAGCTTTCCTCGGGCAGCGCTGCAGGGTCAGACAGCACAAAACCACAGCTTTTCCTTCAGGAGGGGGTAGCGCCCAATGTTCCTGGGGCGCAGTTCAGGGGGGGCTCACACGCAAGCCCTTGGAGAACTGCTTCAGAGATTGCACAAGTTGAAATAAATGAAGTCTTTCTCAGTCTTTTCTCCTCTACTTCTTGCAGCAAGGCACTGAGCAGCAACAGGTGGACTGCAGGCAGGTGCTGCAGGCCCACAGACATATGTTTTCACTCACACCCAGTCAAACTAACTGGTGCACCCATGAGGTGGACACTGGTGACAGTCTGCCTGTGAAGAATAAGATCTACAGGCAACCTGACCATGTCAGGGATTGTATAAAGGCTGAGGTGCAAAAGATGTTGGAGCTTGGAGTGATTGAGCCATCAGAGAGCCCATGGGCCAGCCCAGTGGTCCTTGTGCCAAAGCCTCATACCCAGGATGGTAAGAGAGAAATGAGGTTTTGTGTGGACTACAGAGGTCTCAATGCTGTCACTAGGACAGATGCACATCCCATTCCAAGAGCGGATGAGCTCATTGATAAATTGGCTTCTGCCAAGTTTCTGAGCACATTTGATTTGACAGCTGGCTGGCAGGTCAGGTTACCTGAAGAGCCAAAAGCCGAAACAGCATTCTCTACCCCTAGTTGACATTATCAGTTTGTGGTAATGCCCTTTGGTTTGAAGAATGCACCTGCCACCTTCCAAAGGTTGGTGAATCAAGTCCTTGCTGGGTTTGATGACTTGTGTGCAGCATATCTAGATGGTATTGCTGTCTTTAGCTCCACCTTGGTGGATCACCTGATCCACCTGAAGAAGGTTCTGGAGGCCTGCAAAAGTCAGGCCTGACTATCAACGCTACCAAGTGCCAGATAGGGCAGAGCAAGGTTGTGTACTTGGGCCACCTAGTAGGTGGGGGTCAAGTTCAACCATTGGAGAGCAAGATCCAGACCATACAGGACTGGGCTCCTCCAACTACCCAGACACAAGTCAGAGCCTTCTTGGGCCTGACTGGGTATTACAGAAAATTTGTAAAAAACTATGGGTCCATTGTGACACCATTGAATGACTTGACATCCAAGAAGATGCCCAAAAAGGTTTAGTGGACAAATAGCTGTCAAAAGGCATTTGATGACCTGAAGAAGGCCATGTGCTCTGCACCTTTCCTGAAGAGTCCTGACTACTCCAAACAGTTCATTGTACAGACAGATGCTTCTGAGTTGCGGGTGGGAGCTGTGCTTTCACAACTTAATCAAGATGGTCAAGACCAGCCCATTGCTTTTATTAGCAGAAGGCTGACCCCCAGGGAGAAACGCTGGTCAGCTATTGATAGGGAGGCCTTTGCTGTGGTTTGGGCCCTGAAGAAGTTGAGGCCATACTTGTTTGGAACTCACTTCCTAATTCAGACAGACCATAAGCCCCTCTTGAGGTTTAATCAGATGAAGGGTGAAAATCCCAAACTGCTCAGGTGGTCCATTTCCCTACAGGGGATGGACTTTACAGTGGAGCACCGCCCAGGGACTGACCATGGTAATGCAGATGGTCTCTCCAGGTACTTCCACTTAGAACATGAAGTCTTATCTGGTCAAGGTTAAGTTTAATGTCCCTGCGTTTGAGGGGGGGGGGGAGGGGGTTGTGTAGTAGAGTAGGGTCTACTATCCTATGGTCACCCCAAATTTTTGCTTTTTGCTTCACTGGTTTTCGACTTACTGAGGCTGTGGGCCTGCTAATCAGACCCCCAGCATGCTGTTGTCTCTCTAAATTCACATACATGTACTATAGGTACATAACCCAATTGGAAATGGACTCCTCGTCAGCCCCTGTACCATGCACTATAGGTGCTCAGGGCATAGGTGCCACCAAGGCCTACCAGGGGCTGCAGCATAGCTTTTGCCACCCCTGGCTGGTTCTTAAATTGACACAACTGGCTGATCACTCAGCTGGGGCAAGTCGGTGTAATCACCCCTTGCTTAGATATAGTATACCTATATCTAAACCTATATCTGGACACATATAAACCTGTGAGCCACTCCTATGGAAGGCCTTATCAATCCTGAAGGCAGAGTGCGTGGTTTAATGTGAGATGGGACTCTAGCATGAGCTGAGCCTGTCTGCAGCTGTCGGGAACAACTCCCTAAGCTGTTCCGGGATAATGCTAAACCATATACTATTAAGTGCATTATAATCCTCGCGGTTATATTGTAACTTTGGTTTGGCTTTATCAAAACATGTTGTGTAAGGTGTCATACGAATTGGAATACTATCCCCTCGACAGTCCTGTTGACGGGGATAGCATTCCACCCCTCTAGAGGGAGAAGACATGTTACTTTACTGAAACGCGGTTGATTTTTAAAAGAGCCTCAGATCCACAAAATGGATGCTTCTGCCACAGACACATGTCTAACCTCCTGCTGCCGTCCGAAACTCAGCAGAGGAGGCCTGGACAAAGGCTTTCCTGTCGCAGGGAGGTGTCACACCACCCCAGACAGGAGATAGTAGATTGTAGCAGGGAGGTTTGAAAGAAACCAGACACTGCCTGGGGAGCACAAGGCTGCCCCTTGCATAATCCGGCCAAACCAGTTCTGGGGCACACCAGCCCCAGTCCCAGCGCAGCCTGGATCAAAGGAAAGGGGTGTATCCACCCTAGAAATAACCCCTGCTCACCCTCTAGGCGGCGTGGCTAATCCCCAGAGAATGTATGGTTAAGCATTTGTAATAATACACACAGTAACTAATCAACACACCATAGAGAGACACAAGGCTGATCTTATGTAAAAATATAGTTCTTTATATTTAAACTTTCAAGCAGGCTTAGTTTACAGGCTTAATAACTTTCAAAACTCTTCCAGTAACTTTAAAAGAGGTTCCGCAATCCTCCAGACAATGTTCCGTTCTGATTGGCAATGTTTTTCAATGCTGTGCACTTCGTAGCGCTTCGGTGCGCCTTGTGTGGTTAAAAATGGAAGGCCCTGCTGAGTTTCACGCGCCTCGCGGTATGACGCGTACGGCGCTGCCGGTTATAATGGGGTATGGGTCATAGCACTCCTGTGCGACTCGTACCTCATGGACAAACAAGCGGCTTTCCAAATGGTACACGCCTCGCGGACACTGCAGAGCATACCTCGTGCTTGTGGGGACAAACAGGTGGTGTGCGTCGTAGGCTTCAATTCGACTCGTACCGTGTTGGATGAAGAACAGCTTTGCCAAATTGTACGCGCCTCGCGGACACTTCAGTCTGGGGCGCGGCGAACAGCGAATGGGACAGTGCGTACCAGGTGCTTTTGGTCTCCCAGGGGGTACAGTTCACAGCGCACAGTACCTTGGTTTGCTGTTGAGTTCGGGGCGGACGATGTGAAGGCCAGTCAGACGTCCCTCATCGCGGTGCCTTCCTTGTGATGAGAGCTACGGCTCGGGGGCCACAGTCCTTTTACTTTGGGCAGTGATGCGTGGAGGGGCGCAGGCTCTTCGGTGCAGAGTCCGGGGGAAGCGGTGGACGGTGATGAGAGATGCGGTGCGACCCCAAGTACGGGACGGCCACCGACTGCACTACGCGCCGCAGCTACCCTGTCACAGCAGCGGGGCGCTTCAAGCAGGGCGCCACATGGGGAGAGTGAACCTTGGCAAGAAGTCAGTCTTTACGTTGTGAGCTACGGCTCGGGGGCCACAGGGTCGCGGTGCTCGGACCTGACGGGTCCTTTCTCACGTTGCGAGCTACGGCTCGGAGGGGCAACAGTCACGGTGCTCGGGCCGGACGGGGCTGGGCTTTACTTGGTATACTGCAGCACGGCCAGGCAGAAGTTGCGTTGCTCAGCAGGACAGGGAGGCTTCAGGCTCTTCAGAGTGCGCGATGACGGGGCACAGCACACTCAGCTTTCCTCGGGCAGCGCTGCAGGGTCAGACAGCACAAAACCACAGCTTTTCCTTCAGGAGGGGGTAGCGCCCAATGTTCCTGGGGCGCAGTTCAGGGGGGGCTCACACGCAAGCCCTTGGAGAACTGCTTCAGAGATTGCACAAGTTGAAATAAATGAAGTCTTTCTCAGTCTTTTCTCCTCTACTTCTTGCAGCAAGGCACCCACCACAGGTCAGTCTCTCAGGCTAGAGACAGTAGTCCTCCATGCAGCTTTCCCAGGTCCTTCTCTTTGGGCAGAATTTCTTCTTGGCACAAACAGGATCTGCTGTTTAGGAGCAGGGCTCCTACTTTTATACACAGTTTCTTTTGTCTTTGCAGGCCAGGGGGCCTGAGCCTGGTTCAACCCAGTTTTGGAGCACTTTGTTTTGGAGACTGCTGTTTCTTTCAGGGTGCAGGGCAGAGACATCAGACGCTCCACAGGAGGTGGAGCCAGCATTGTGGTGGCAGAGCACAGCCCTATTCAGAGTAAAGGGGCACTCCTCCCACCTATCCTGGGGGTAATCCCTCTATTCACCACCTGGCATCCCAGACTGTCTCCTGGAATCCCCCAGGCCTGTCACTCACAGAAACCAGACATCAGATACACATCCTAGCAGAGGTGGGCTGAACTGGTCAGGCAAGCAAATGCTAACTTTCTAAAAGTAGCATTTTCAAACTAAACTTGACTTTTTACCATGTTCCCTGAGCCTGCTGGGATTATAGGGTGTAATAATTCCAGCAGCCAATGCTGGCCTATGAGAACAGGTAGCCTTACAATAGTGAAAAACTAAAATGGCTGTAATTCACTATTAGGACATGCCACACACAGCAGGGTTTGTCCTACCTTATGCTTGCAATGCTCCCTGCCCTTGGGCCTACCATAGGGGTGACTCACATGAAGTAAAGGAAAGGTTTAGAGGCTGGCAAGTGTGTGCACTGGCCCAGCCAGCATGACAGTTCCAGACTGCACGCAGGTTCTGCAATTGCAGACGTTAGACACATTTTTCAGGGCTGCTTCTGTGGGTGGCACAACCAGTGCTGCAAGCCCACCAGCAGCATTTGTATTTACAAGCACTTTACTGGGGACTGACCGTAAACCAAATAAGCCAATCATGGAAATCAATTACATGTACACTTTTCATAGGGAGCACTTGCACTGTGGCACCGGTTGGCAGTGGCACAGTGCCCTGAGCATCTAACACCAGCAAAACATCTGAGGCACATCAGCAAAAAGTGGAAGGGAGACTCACGCCAAGGTGCCAGGTCTAACGCGTGTCCCCTCCAGCTGAAATGTGGGGAGAACTACCCTACCCCTGGGAGTTCCTCATCACTAAGGCGGAAAAATCTAGACAGACCGTCAGCATTGGCGTGATCTGTGCCAGGGCGATGTTCCACCGTGAAGTCCATACCCTGTAGGGAAATGGACCAACTCAACAGTTTTGGGTTCTCACCCCTCATTTGCATCAACCATCTGAGGGGCCTGTGGTCTGTCTGAACCCGGAAGTGAAACCCAAACAAGTAGGGTCTTAGCTTCTTCAGTGCCCATCCACAGCAAAAGCTTCATGCTCAATTGCACTCCACCTCTGTTCCCGTAGAAGTAACCTCCTACTGATGAAGGCTACAGGTTGGTCCCAGCCCTCCTCAGTTATCTGTGAGAGAACAGCCCCTACACCATGCTCTGAAGCGTCTGTCTGCACCAGGAACTCTTTGGAGAAGTCAGGAGCCAGGAGCACGGCGCCGTGCACATGGCAGTTTTCAGGGTGTCAAACGCTTTCTGACAGGTGTCTGTCCAGATCACTTTCCTGGGCTGCTTCTTAGAAGTCAGCTCTGTCAAGGGGGCAACAATGCTGCCATACCCCTTGACAAACCTCCTGTACTACCCGGTGAGTCCTAGGAAGGCCCTCACCTTTGTTTGGGTCTTGGGGGGTTCGCAAGCCAGGATGGTCTCAATCTTGGGCTGAAGAGGCGCTACCTGGCCGCTCCCAACTTGGTGTCCCAAGTACACCACGGAACCCTGTCCGATCTGGCACTTACTGGCCTTGATCATGAGGCCTGCCTTGCGCAGTGCCATCAAAACTTCCCTGAGGTGGCGCAGATGTTCTGCCCAGGTGACACTGAACACTGCGATGTCATCCAGGTAGGTGGCACTGAACTCATCCAGCCCAGCCAACATCTGGTTGACCAACCTCTGAAAGGTGGTAGGGGCATTCTTCATTTCAAATGGCATAACCCGGAACTGGAAATGCCCATCTGGTGTGGAGAATGCTGACCTCTCTTTGGCCCCATCCGTCAGGGCGATCTGCCACTACCCAGACGTTAGGTCAAACGTTCTGAGGTACCGTGCAGCCCCTAACCGATCAATGAGCTCATCAGCTCTGGGGATGGGGTGCACATCAGCCTTGGTGACTGAATTGAGTCCTCTGTTGTCCACACAGAACCGGAGTTCGGGTGTGGCTCCCGGCGCAGCAGCCTTTGGGACCAAGACCACTGGGCTGGACCAAGGACTGCTGCAGGACTCAACTACCCCAAGAGTAAGCATCTTTGAGACCTCCTCTTTGATGCAGGCTCTCACCCTGTCAGTCACTCTGTAAGCATTGTGCTTTACAGGCAAGCTGTCTCCTGTGTCCACATCATGGACGCACCAATCTGTGACACCAGGAACCAGGGAGAACAGATCAGGAAACTGCCCCAGCAGTTGGCGGCAGTCATTCTTTTGCTCAGGGTTCTGGGTGGGTGAGAGGTTACTCCATCCACTGACCCATCTCGCTCAGAGGCTACCAGGAGGGCAGGAAGAGGCTCGGACTCCTCCACCGCCCCATCATCTGTTGCCAAGAGCATGCCCACTTTGGACCTCTCCAAGTGGGGCTTAAGGCGGTTGACATGCAGGACCCTCAAGGGGTTCCTGGGAGATTGCATGTCCACCAAATAGTTGACAGGACTCTTGCGCTCCACAATCTCAAAGGGGCCTGTGCACAAGGCTCCACTGGGGCCAAGACCCACACCTTTTGTCCAGGCTGAAGCTCAACCAGAGTAGCATTCTGGTTGTACCACTGCTTCATCTCCTCCTGGCTGGCTTCCAGATTTGCCTCAGCAAGTGCTCTGAAACGCCTAGTCTGGTTCCTAAAGGCCAGCATGTAACTGTATACATTCTGGGGAGGTTTCCTGGGAGATTGCTCCCAGCCTTCCTTGACCAGACTTAGAGGTCCTCTGACTGGGTGGCCATGCAGGAGCTCAAAGGGGCTGGATCCTAGAGACTTCTGTGGCACCTCACGGTATGCAAAGAGAAGGCATGTGTAGTAATGACAGTCCACACGTGGTAGAATTCAAGAACATTTATTCAGTTCTATTTAACACAGGTGCTCCCAGCTTGACAGGATCGTAACAACCGAACATTCTACTGCTGCCTTCAAGTGACAGCACGGGCCATACCAAGTGGGAAAGAGGCATGGGGTGAACCGGAAGGAGAGGGTGAAACCAGGGGTAAGTTACAACACATCATCCTCCCTAGGGAGACAACGGAGGGATGGGGAATAGGGCAGGAGACAAGGAGGTGGGTGCGGAGTGGAGAAAAGGGAAGAGCGGGGGAGGGAGAGAGCGAGAAAAGGAGAGAGAGAGAGAGAAGGAGTAGGGGAGAGGAAAGCAGGTGTACACCGGAGGGACAGATAACATCAAGTGCGCAAAAAACAAAGGTGGGTCTTACACAGGGGACCCTGGCCCCGGTTGGGCACCGGGGTCTACCTTATAGGATAAACCATGGCCTCTGCCAGCTTTGGCAGAGAGCCCCTAGATAACTATAACAATGTCTATGTCAGGGCGGGGTGGTGAAGTCCAGTGACGGGTGATTAGTATCCTGAGAATCTCTATTCTCTGCCCCCCTTTCCTACCAATAGTAAACTGACTGTAAATCCCCTTCACCCTCCTGGTCCTATCTAATGGTGGCGGGAAAAACCTGGTCTAGAGCCCCAACTTCCCGTCTTTCCCGACCACCCCTCAAATTCTAAACAATGTGTTAGACGGACCGGGAGGGTCGGCCGAGATTACGGGGAGAGGTCTCCAGGGAGAGCCGTCTCCAACGACTGTTCAGATAAGTAACTTCCCCCCCACAGACGGACACCACACAAGATGAAAGGTTATTGAGACTTTATATGCAATTCTTAAGTTACGTTGGTATGATACAAGGAGGTCTGGACTCAGGGGTCCCCTCGGTTCTGATCTCTGGTTGAGGAAAGGGGTAGCGGGACAGTCTTAGTTACCAGTGAGTTCAAAATAGCTCTCAATCCTCGAGCTCGGCGTTCTTGATGATCGGGCCGTGGAGGAGCCAAGCAGGTCCCGAGATGGATGAAGGAAGGACGACGGTCCGCGGCGGAGCCTGCAGGTCCCGGTGAAAGATGACGGTTACAACGGTCCGCGGCCACGCCAGCAGATCCGGACGACGATGAAGGATGAAGGTTACGACGGCTGTGGCAGCGCCAACAGGCAGGACGATGAAGGTTACGACGGCTGTGGCAGCGCCAACAGGCAGGACGATGGTGCACAGGACAGAGCTACGGCAGCGCCAGTAGTCCGTCCAGGATGAGTTCCTCTTTACGTCTCTCGACTCCAAGATACAACTGCCTTCCTGGTCTGGAGCTGCCCCAGTTATAGGGCTGGTGTGCTTTGATGTCCGGACCCTCGCACTTGGAGGTCGGGAGGTCCGGGATGAGGGAGTCCAGACACCCAGCAGGGGGGTGGAGCCAGCGCCCGGGGAGGCGATGGGCGAGCGGCACTTGGTGGGGGAGAGCCATCGACACCTCCTTCTCCTATTGACTTGCCAAGTAGCCCGCTCACCTCCTGGGTGGATGGTGGTGCCGGGATGTCTGAGGCCTGGCCAGGCCCAGGGTTGAGGTCGGCCGGGGGCCAGGCGGCCACGTGGTGAAGTGTCCAAGATGGCGGCCCGGGCTGGGCGCGTGGGCCGGTAGTGGATCGGGCCCACGAGGTCGACATGCTCGAGGGCAGGGGTCCCTGAGGAGACGGAGGACGTGCACTGGTGGTGTGTGGTGCTTGTGTGACTGGGCTCGGGCCTGGTCAAGCCGGGGGAGAGCGGCCCTTCATGTGGCCTGTCCAACATGCGTCCCCCCCAGCTGAAGGCGGGGAGAGTTACCCATCCTCTTGGGGACTCTCTTCGTCGAGGCGGAAAAACCGGGACAGGCCATCCGCGTTGGCGTGGTCGGACCCAGGCCGGTGTTCGACTGTGAAGTCCATCCCCTGCAAGGATATGGACCAGCGTAGCAACTTGGGGTTTTCCCCCCGCATGTGCATCAGCCACTGCAGGGGTCGGTGGTCGGTCTGCACCCGAAAGTGGGTGCCGAAAAGGTAGGGCCGGAGCTTTTTGAGGGCCCATACCACGGCGAAGGCTTCCCTCTCTATGGTGCTCCAGCGTTGCTCCCGTGGTAGGAGTCTCCGGCTGATGAAGGCCACCGGTTGATCAAGGCCCTCGGTGTTTACTTGGGACAGGACCGCCCCAATGCCCTGGTCGGAGGCGTCCGTCTGGACGACGAACTCCCGGCTGTAGTCTGGGGCCTGGAGCACAGGAGCGGAACACATGGCGGCCTTCAACTGTTCGAATGCCGCTTGACACTCTGGGGTCCAGTTCACCTTCTTGGGCTGATTTTTTGACGTGAGTTCGGTGAGAGGCCCCACTATGGTACCATAGTCTTTCACGAACCTTCGGTAATAGCCCGTGAGGCCCAGGAAAGCTCGTACCTCGGTTTGGGTGATAGGGGGCTGCCAGTCCTGGATGGCGGCAATTTTCAACTGTAGAGGGGCTACTAGGCCGCTTCCCACCTGGTGTCCGAGGTAGGTCACAGACCCTTGTCCAATTTGACACTTGCTGGCCTTGATTGTGAGGCCAGCTCGCTGAAGGGCTTGCAGCACTGCTCGGAGGTGATGGAGGTGCTCGGTCCAATGGTGGCTGTACACAGCGATGTCGTCTAGGTAGGCGGCGCTGAACCCTTCGAGCCCCGCCAGGACCTGATTGACGAGCCGTTGGAAAGTCGCTGGGGCATTCTTCATGCCGAAGGGCATGACCGTAAAATGGTAATGGCCATCGGGGGTGGAGAAGGCAGAACGTTCTTGTGCTCGGGGTGTGAGGCCGATCTGCCAATAACCTGCTGTCAGGTCGAAGATGCTAAGGTAGCGGGCAGCTCCCATTCGGTCGACCAGTTCATCTGCCCGGGGGATGGGATGTGCGTCCGTTCTGGTGACTTCATTCAGGCCCCGGTAGTCGACGCAGAACCGGAGTTCTGGTGTGGTTCCGGGGGCGGCTGCTTTGGGGACCAGTACGACCGGGCTGGCCCATGGACTGTCTGAGGGCTCGATGACCCCGAGTGTGAGCATCTTAGCCACTTCCGCCTGGATGCAGGCCCGTACCCGATCAGGTACGCGGTAGGCCCGGTGGCGGATAGGAGGGCTGTCTCCGGTGTCCACATCGTGCACACACCAGGAAGTGACACCTGGGGTGAGGGAGAACAGACTGGCGAACCGTGACAGGAGGGCTTGGCACTCTTGGCGTTGTTCTCTGGTGAGGGTCTCCGAGAGTCGGACCCCATCCACGGAGCCGTCTTGCTCCTGGGTCCGCAGGAGGTCAGGGAGAGGTTCGGAGTCGTCTTCAACCCCATTGTCTGTGGCCATCAGTAGGCTGAGTTCGGTTCGTGCAAAGTGGGGTTTCAGTCTGTTGGTGTGGAGTACTCGGAGGGGGTTCCGGGAGGACTCCATATCGATCAGATAGGTGGCAGGACCCTTGCGCTCGATCACCTTGAAGGGTCCCGTCCATTTGTCCTGGAGAGCGCATGGCTCCGTGGGGGACATGACCCATACCTGTTGTCCCGGCTCAAATTCAATGGATGAGGCGTTCTGGTCATACCATTTTTTCATGTCCTCTTGGCTGGCCTCTAGGTTAGCTTTTGCTAGGTCTCTGAACCGCCGGGACTGGTTGCGGAGGGTGAGGAGGTACCGGAAGACATCTGGAGGGTTCTTTGCCGGAGGCATCTCCCAGCCTTCTTTGATCAGGCTGAGTGGCCCCCGCACTGGGTGCCCATAGAGCAGTTCGAATGGGCTGAAGCCTAGGGATTTCTGTGGGACCTCTCGGTAGGCGAAGAGGAGGCACGGCAGCAGCACATCCCACTGGCGACGGAGGGGCTCTTCCAATCCCCCGATCATTCCTTTCAGCGTGCGGTTGAACCGCTCAACAAGTCCGTTCCCTTGGGGGTGATAGGGGGTCGTGAAGCGGTAGGTGACCCCACACTGTTGCCAGAGAGATTTCATGTATTTAGAGATAAAGTTCGTGCCTCTGTCGCTGACGACTTCTCGGGGGAACCCCACACGGGAGAAGATCCCCATCAGGGCCCGGCCGACCACTGGGGCTGTCACGGTCCGGAGAGGAACAGCCTCAGGGTAGCGGGTGGCGTGGTCCACTAGCACCAGAATGAAGCGATGGCCTTGTTTCGTACGCGGGTCCAGGGGTCCCACAATGTCTATACCGACCCTCTCAAATGGGGTCGTGACTACTGGAAAAGGTTGCAAGGGGGCCTTTAGTTTGCGGCCGCTCTTCCCACTGGCTTGGCACGTGGGGCAAGATCGGCAATGCTGGTGCACATCGTTTCTCATTTTGGGCCAGAAGAAGTGGGTCACTAGGCGACTGTAGGTTTTATCCTGTCCCAGGTGCCCTGCCAGGGGGACATCGTGGGCCAGGTTGAGCAGGAAGTCTCTAAAGCGGAGGGGCACTACTAGTACTCGGTTGGCCCCCAGCTCGGCGATTCGTTGCTCGCTGTACAACAGATCATTGTCCCAGTAGACCCAATGAGTTCCGGAGGTATCCCCTGCGCTTTGGGCGAGCGCTTGTTGGCGGAGTCCCTCGAGGGAGGGACAGGTCTTCTGCTCCTGGCGAAATTGTTCTTGTGTGGGTCCCCCCTCTTGAGCCCACTGGTCAAGGTTATTGAGGTCGGCAGGTTGAGCAAGTTCGAGGGAGGTGTCATGGTCGGGGGTCTCGGCTGGGGCGACCGGAGGCGGTGGCGCCGGCCATTCTGGTTCTTCTTGGTGATGGTTGGCACGGGCGGCCATGGACCGGGTGGTGACGCACGCCCAGTCCGGGACGCCCAACATCCCCAAGTGTTCTTTTCGCTCCACGGCGGCCCACGGGGAGCTCTCCAGGTCATTTCCGAGGAGGCAGTCCACGGGGGCGTTGTCTCGGACCGTTACCTTCAACATGCCGGAGACCCCTCCCCACTCAAAGGGGACGCAGGCCATCCGACACAGACTTTCCGAGTTGTCGGCTGATCGCACAGGGCAGAGAATGTTCGGTAGATATTGTTCTGGGGTCACCAGATGACAGCGGACGGCTGTCACACTGGCCCCGGTGTCTCGAAGGGCTTCGGCCCGTTGGCCATTGATGCTCACCCATTGGCTGTACTTCTGGGTGTTAGCGGGTAGGGGGACCCGCGGGACCATGTCTCTTCCCCCTAAGCACGCGAGAGTCATGGCGGCTGGCTCCCACTCTTGATACTCTTGCTCGTCTGTTTCTTGTTCCTCGGAGATCTGTTCTTCCCCTAGTGCCGCGGCGGCCACATGGCGGGGTTTTGGACTCTGATACTGCGGGCAGCTTGGGTCGTTCGCATAGTGGCCGACTCGTTGGCATCGGTGACATGTAACATTGGCTCTATACCCCGGTCGCGCCGGGGTGCTGCCCCGGTTGGCCGGGGGGGTGGTGCTGGTAGCGGGGGCGGCCGGAGTGTTGTCTCTTCCTCGTCCTTGGCCCCCTCCTCCTCCTCTGGGTCGGTGGTGACCATTGTTGTTCCTGTTCTGCTCGTAGGACCCATTCCGGCCCACTCTGGTGATCTCCCACCGGTCAGCTTCGGCTGCGAGCTGCCGGGGATCGGTTAACTTGCTGTCGAGGAGGTGTTGGCGTAGTTCAATGAAGCAATTGTTGGACAGATGCTCCCATACCATCAGATTGAACAGCTGCTCGTAGGTCGTGACGTTGTTCCCTCTGATCCAGCCTTCGAAAGCTCTGCTAAAGTACGTTACATAGTCCACCCAAGTTGTACCCGGGATGCGTGTGCAGTCTCGGAACCTCTGACGGTACATTTCGGGCGTTAGGCCATAGCGGGTGAGGAGGGCCGCTTTCATATGGTCGTAGGAGGTCATCTGGTGGTCTGGGAGCTGTAACAGGGTATCGCGGCCCTCATTGAGGAATTTGCCCCATAGGCCGGCTCCCCAATCGTTTCTATCGATCCGGTGCGCAGTCATCGCGATTTCATAGGCCTTAAACCATTGCTGGATGTCGTCTTCTCGAAAATATTCTCGGACAACATCCTTGGGGATGTGTACTTTCTTCTCCGTGGTCCCTGGGGTGTGTGGTCTCTCGGGCACCCCTAACTCTTTATTCTGCTTGCGCAGGTTGATCTCGGCTAGGTTCCGTTCGTGCTCGTACGCTAGTTTCTTTTCCTCGAGCTCCCTTTGCCTCTGTTTCTCCTCTCTTTCTTCTCGGATACGTAGGTGCTCTAAGTTTATTTTTTGTTCGGCCAACTTGAGTTCTACGTCCATCTTGAGTCGGGCCATTTCTAGTTCGTGTAGTCGGGTTTTTTCTCTTTCTTGGATTTCGTCTTGCGAGAGGCTGGTTCTTTGCCCTTCAGGGGCCGTGTTGGTTTTTTTCGCGGTGCTTTGCTCAGGGGCTTCGACATCCCCGGTCTCTGCCCAAGATTCTAGGGCATGCTTAAAATCGTCCTTGGTGCTTAGTCCGGTGGTAGCGATACCTAGTTCGATGCAGAACTGCTTTAGTTCACGATGGCTGTACTCCTCTAGTTTTTCCATTTGGAATTTCTCAGTTGATCCGCTCTCTTTAGTTGACATGGTGGTTCGTTGTGGGGTGAGCTACTCTCTGTACGTTATGCGGTGATTCGGATCGCGCCGCTGGCCACCAATGTTAGACGGACCGGGAGGGTCGGCCGAGATTACGGGGAGAGGTCTCCAGGGAGAGCCGTCTCCAACGACTGTACAGATAAGTAACTTCCCCCCCACAGACGGACACCACACAAGATGAAAGGTTATTGAGACTTTATATGCAATTCTTAAGTTACGTTGGTATGATACAAGGAGGTCTGGACTCAGGGGTCCCCTCGGTTCTGATCTCTGGTTGAGGAAAGGGGTAGCGGGACAGTCTTAGTTACCAGTGAGTTCAAAATAGCTCTCAATCCTCGAGCTCGGCGTTCTTGATGATCGGGCCGTGGAGGAGCCAAGCAGGTCCCGAGATGGATGAAGGAAGGACGACGGTCCGCGGCGGAGCCTGCAGGTCCCGGTGAAAGATGACGGTTACAACGGTCCGCGGCCACGCCAGCAGATCCGGACGACGATGAAGGATGAAGGTTACGACGGCTGTGGCAGCGCCAACAGGCAGGACGATGAAGGTTACGACGGCTGTGGCAGCGCCAACAGGCAGGACGATGGTGCACAGGACAGAGCTACGGCAGCGCCAGTAGTCCGTCCAGGATGAGTTCCTCTTTACGTCTCTCGACTCCAAGATACAACTGCCTTCCTGGTCTGGAGCTGCCCCAGTTATAGGGCTGGTGTGCTTTGATGTCCGGACCCTCGCACTTGGAGGTCGGGAGGTCCGGGATGAGGGAGTCCAGACACCCAGCAGGGGGGTGGAGCCAGCGCCCGGGGAGGCGATGGGCGAGCGGCACTTGGTGGGGGAGAGCCATCGACACCTCCTTCTCCTATTGACTTGCCAAGTAGCCCGCTCACCTCCTGGGTGGATGGTGGTGCCGGGATGTCTGAGGCCTGGCCAGGCCCAGGGTTGAGGTCGGCCGGGGGCCAGGCGGCCACGTGGTGAAGTGTCCAAGATGGCGGCCCGGGCTGGGCGCGTGGGCCGGTAGTGGATCGGGCCCACGAGGTCGACATGCTCGAGGGCAGGGGTCCCTGAGGAGACGGAGGACGTGCACTGGTGGTGTGTGGTGCTTGTGTGACTGGGCTCGGGCCTGGTCAAGCCGGGGGAGAGCGGCCCTTCATGTGGCCTGTCCAACACAATGTGACTGATAAACAACAAGTTCCTAGTAGTACAAGTGTCTGTCATGAAGGAATCATGTAGACTCAGGTTACCATAGTTCTCATCCATTTTCAGTTAGCAAGGGGGTTACCTTGAACAATGTTCGTTTGATCAGTGTGGGCCCTTCCCACGGTCTGTCCCTTCCACCCACTAGGAAAAGAACGTATCATTAGGAAACAATAGGGCCTACCGATAACCTGAACTTGTGCTCCATCGCAATTCCTAAATGCAACAGTGCACCCCTTAAGTATACTTCATGGTGTGGGTGAATTCCTCAGGGTGCCACTGGTACGGCGATCCCTTTCACCATTTTTTCCGCCATGACTTGTACCCTTCTCCACCCAGGCGGGTGACCACCCTTCTAATCCTTTTTCTTGGGAAATTTCCTAGACCATGTAACGCTGCATCTACACCAACTCAAATGTCCAGTTTCCTTCTCATCATAATGATCAGCATCGGGTCTAACGACAGTTCTCTTGTTGCACTCAGTACCACTGGTAAATCCTTCGGTACGTGCCTCCTCAAAAACCGGTCTTTCCCTCGATTCCTTCAAACCCGTTCTACTGGTGAATGATGCTGTATCTTCTGTGTCTATGTGTAAATATTTATCAAGGACCCCCTGAGTACATGGAAATGAAGTTCCTAGACCAGGGAAAAGCAAATAATTTGATATCTATCAATCTAGGCAACAGAACGTAATAAGTGGTCGATCACAAAAAGATTCAATTCCATTCTCTCAGTTCCTAGATCACAAAAAGATTCAATTCCATTCTCTCAGTTTCTACGGGTCAGGCGCAACTGCACCAGCCTGGCAGACTTTGATAAACAGGCAATTGTGATGAGAAGTAAATTCATCGAGAGAGGCTACCCACACCGATTAGTGAGACACGCTTATAAGCGTGCCCGCTATTATGACCGCAATTATTTGCTCCAACAAAAGCCAGCTAAAACCACTAACCAGGTGGTCTGTGTAACTAAACATTCCACCCTTGACACAAAAATTAAACAAGTCATAAATTCAAACTGGCACATTTTAAATAGCAATTGTACTCCAGAACTGAAACTAGCTAAGCCACTATTTGCCTACAAAAGGAATAGAAATATCAAAGAACATATTGTTCGTTCACGCTTCCAACCTACATTCGGCAAAAATCTTTTAACACAGAGGTCGATTGTATCAGGCAATCCAATAAAAGGAACTTTCCCCTGCTCCTCATGTTCCTCTTGTGCTAGTATCATAAGAGGAAAAGAATTCACACACAATGGCCACACAACAGTGGCAAGGGAAATGTGGAACTGTAAATTCTCAAATCTGATCTACTTTATACAGTGCCCGTGTCTCCTCGGGTATATAGGAGAAACATCCCGGACTATACAAACACGGTTAAATGAACATCGTTCAGCGATAAGAACCCACAAACTCGCTGCCCCAATGGTGAAGCATTTCCTAGAAAAGGGACATCAAGCAGAAGACCTTAAATGGAGAGTCCTAGAAAAAATTCATACTGCAGACTCCAATGGGGGTTGTGCCATCAGAAAAAAGAGAGAGGTGTTCTGGATATTTGTCTTCAACACCTTTCGAGAAGGAATGAATAGCGAATTGCCATGGGAGCACGCTATTTGCTAGAGCATCTTTTGACTCTCCCTACCGCAGCAAAAATAGCTTCTCACTCTTTATGATTAAATTTAAATTACCTAGCAATAGGCATTCAGCAATAAGAAAAGTCAATCCCAGTGCTCTCCCAAGATGTAGTTTCCCCTTCTCCCTCTTTATCTAATGTTTAAGCTCCTGATTAGGGGAGTCGTTCCCTGTACTTCACTCCGTCGTACAGGTTTAATTAAGCAACATTAGATCCAGGAACATCAATGCTCGACTTTGCTAAAATAACAAATGGTATGGAGCTTCGTTAAATTCACACGCATAATTTTGTTTAATGGAAGTATAGTTTTTACGAATTTCAGGAAAAATAACTTTCCTATAAAAATCTTTTTCACTCTAAAAATATTGAAGAAACCAGCACCAAATCTATAATGAGTCATTTTTGTGCACCTAATCTTGAAGCGCTATATATTTAGAATCCTCTTGCTTGGATTTGACATTAGCTAAATCTGACTCTAGTCCCTAGCTAAAATATAGCTCCACTCCCCAATTGTTTTCCACTCGGTTAAGTTGGTTAATCTATGTGCTACACACCAGCACCTATGTTTATCCAGCGATATTTTACGTGGGAGCCATTGTTGATTCTTTCTCTAGAGAATCTGGTCCTCTTTTTACTTCTTCTTATTTTTTGGTCCTTTTTTCATGTTCACACCAGCGATATTTTACGTGGGAGCCATTGTTGATTCTTTCTCTAGAGAATCTGGTCCTCTCTTTACTTCTTCTTATTTTTTGGTCCTTTTTTCATGTTCACACCAGGTCAGGTGCACCCAATTATCGAATCAAGTAGGGTATATATACAGCGAGTAAAGGCACTTTAAAATGCCGTCTTTCGTGGAAGGAGCATAGAACCCCCGTGTCCCGCCGCCGGAATCTCTGAGCCCTGTTGATATCTATTGGGTAAGTGTTCGCTAAATCCCCTATGCGGCATCTTTACTCTGATCACTTGTTTAGTTAACTCGTAATCTCCAAAGTAAACAGTGGGTAACAGAATTCTCTCCCCCCCTGTATTTTGTTTATTTTACAGACAGGGAGTTATTTTAAACCATTTTGAAATCCACCGCTCCTTGAGCACAAGTAAAAAGGTAACTATCAGTCCTTCTTCTCTATGAGATAGTAAGTCTAAGAAGTCGCCATGCTTTGACTGGTTTCCAAAAATTGATGCCAGAATTCTTTCCATCCATTCTTTAGGCAATCTCGCCATTTGTTATCTCCACATCAGGAGGACTATATCTCTTGGGATCCACAAAAATATTCATTATCGTGGCCATTAATTTTAACTCCGGCAGGCGGGTCTAACTGAAATCCCACTCCTTACTTAAGGTACCTTCATCCTCGAAAATGAAAATGTTTTCAAAAAACTACTAATGTATCTTCACTAACTGTTTAGTTAATATAAAACATCAAAAATAGAAAAGATCCAATAAACTAAAAGAACTCATAATTTCTTCTAGGAAATATAGAAATTCAAAAATCAAAAATCAAGACGAACAAATTACATCAGTGACTATGGAATATCTATCTGCAAACCTTAATTAAAATAGGTAAAACACTAGCTTGGTCCTTTCACTAAATATGGGCTGTGTAGAAAATCATAGACTAGACTAAAATAACAATCAATGTTCATGAAATGTTTATGTACTGTTTTTTATGGTCTAGAATATCTTCGTCACATAACCAAAGAAAAGAAAGTCATTGTACAGATAATCCAGATTGAGAACATCAAATAGCGTTAATACACTCCGTGTTTTTTAAGTAAGTGACCTTATCTATGATATGAATATATTGTATACCATTATTTAAGTCCCGCGTTGATAGCACGCTGCGAATTGCCACCATTTAGAATATTTCGTATTTTCCATCACTAATATCAATCATTTGATTCCTCGCATTTGCCATCCAATGTAAGAACCCTGCTTTTTCACCACCAATACTTGGGAAAAATCTACTCAGTATAAAGGTATCCACCCCTTCTCTCTTCTTTGGCCATTATCTCATATAAGAATATATGAGTTAAAAGGATTCACTCCATTTTGCTGTTTTCTTGATGATCATTAAGGCAAGGAAAAGAAATCCGTCAAAGTATTATTGTAATATTAATAAGTTTGGTCACAATAGAATGGAAAGTCTGAGACTATTAGCTTAACATTGGTTTGTTTTAATTTTCTCTGTGTAACATAATAAAAAGTGATGCATTATTGTACATAATATTTTTGTTTATGGAATTTTCCCATTTCAGATACTATCGTGGCTGCTTCAGAAGAAGGCGCTGGTTCGCCGAAACGCGCGTAGAGATTATTTTAGCCACACCTTTCTCTCTTAAAAATTGTGTTCATTTTATATAACCTTCATTTGTTGGATTATTTGTCCCTCTTTCTTAACAGTGTTGCTGTGTATTGTTGATTTATTATGTCGCATACAATTTGTGAATATGTATTATTATTTTAATGTGTTTTTTAAAAATTTATGAATAAAATTGAACTACCCCTTTTTTACAAAAAACCTATGTTTTAGCTCAGTTCATTTCGACCACTTATTACGTTCTGTTGCCTAGATTGATACATATCAAATTATTTTTTTTTTTCTTCTGTGTCTATGAACACATATCCTCTCCCACCTTCTGTAAGCATCCTGTTCCCTACTAAAGGTACTTTGGGGTGCGGGTAACGTACGTTATTGTGTGCCTCCTCCCTTACCATCTCAGTCACTTCGCTATATAACCAGTCCAAGTACTCTCCTTGCTTGTTACACTTTAAATCAATCCGACTCTGACCATAAGCTCCCCCTCGGTCAATGTCAGCAGAACATATCACCCTTGTCATAGGTTTGGACTCGGCCAGTGCAGTAGAGCACCACGCTTTCTCAGCCTTGTGGCAGGTGGACTTACAAAGGTCCTCCTCTGTCCTCGTGGGTCATGTTACCACCCAAGTTCCTTTATTAACAAGTTCTTTTATTTTGAAACTTTTCCTTATATTTCCTTCCTCATCTTTTCTCCAGGAAGTATTTTGATCTCTTTTGAATTTGTCAACTGCTGCTTCTCCTATCTGCTCCTTCCCCACAACAGCCCTAGTCCCTCCTGGATAATGGTGTTCTCAACCTCAACATCTCCAACTTGGTAATTTGTCTACTTTTGATTATAGTCCGCCTACCCATAGGTTCTGAACTTTTGGGACTTTGAGTTACTCTTAATTTCATTTCCTCATCCCCTCCAAGTACGGAGAACTCTTCTTCCGAAATATACACTTTACTCCATGTGCTTCTCTCCCTGTAACTCAAATTCATCTCTTCCCTTCCAATCAAAATAATGCCTTTGCCAGTGTGTGTTTCCCAGGACGTGTCAGCTTCTTCCAATGTATTCCCTAGTGTTATAGCCAATTCGCTCTTCCATTTTCTTTTGCTTACTACCGTACCATGTGGCCCTGAGTCACTGTTAAAGTCAATATCTACTCCCTCTATTTTGATGGTATGCTCATGTTCAATTTCTCTCTTGTACAATACCATTTTGAAATCTCCTTCATCTCTGTGTATTTTGTTCCTTTGTGCCTCACCATTCATTACTTGCTTATAATGTTCATCTAAAACCTGCATTCCTATCTGTTCCCTTAAAGCTTTTATTTTCCGTCCTCCAGCTCCTAAACTGTGTAACAGTATTCCTACCTTTTCCTCAGGTTTTAAAGGTACATCCTCCACGTCAAAAATGGATATATAACTGTATACGTTTTCCTTCCTCACTACCCATTCTGCAGTATCAGCATCCTCTCGTTTCATAAATGGCTCATGTGACATTATTTTAAACATCATGTTTTTATGCCTGTTGATATCACAATACCAAAACTCCTGCAGATATGTTTTCCTCTAGGCTTTCGCAGTACAGTAATATCTTTCTGTTTTACATATAAGATCAGCATAAAGGATACAGTCTTAGAACTCTTGGATTTCAATGTGGCTGGCTATGGACGATTAGCTTAGTTTAGTTGTTCCTTCTCACCCTATTAGGTGCAGTTAATATTCTTCACCCCTAGCTCATACAGATTATTTTCCTCGAAACTTAACTTTGCAGTAGGTATTCAGACTTTTCTCTGCTTGGGTAAATTTTCTTTGAAGTAAACTTTTTCCCCCCCAAAACACTATTTTTTTTTTCTGAAGTGCTGTTCCTGAGTTCCACCCATGAAAGTACTAATTTTATACACTCTTGTTTTCTCTAAACAAGTTTCAATTAGATTATCCTTTGCTGAACCACTCGATAGATAATTGCCAGGAAATAATGTGCGAGGGTGCAATTACGGCCGTCCTCAGTAAGGTGGAGCCCTAACATGAAGTGCGTCTCTCTCCCTTTCGCGCCACAATGCTGAGGAAAGAGCTACGCTCATTAAGCACCGCCGGACACTGTTGACCCGAAACTGCTGCTCCAAGGTAAGCAAATTATTTATATTAAATCATTCAGAATAAGTGTCACTAGAGCAGCATATGACATGTGCTGATGCTGATTTATTACTATAGTTTTGATGAGTTTCTTCGCTTCACGTTGAGGAGAATCACCCTTCTACATTCAGGCAGTTTGCACTTCTAAGGGATTCCACCGCTCTACCTGCGTCACACTTTCCCTCAAAACACGGCTGAATAGACATGCAATGCTCAATAAACACGCTGTGAATGATTTCACTTTGCTCTCTAAAGTGCCTGATACAGCACCAGCGGGGTAGCGCAGTTTCAACCATTTGTCAACATCTCCTCCTCCTATGTCGGCGATACCTTGACTTTGCTCCAGACTTTTTTTTTTTTTTTAATTGCTCATTCTTACTTTTACACTTTACTTCCACGTTTATATAAATCCTACTGATCACTGCCTCATTCTTTTCCTCCGCTTGCCATTAAGTTTTAAATACAACTTTTTTTTCTCTCCTTACCGGAGTATTTTCATTTAGTCTCTTTGTCAAATTGGCAGCAAGGCGGCAGTGTGCAAGGCGGCAGTGTGTTATAACGTTTGCTAGTGGGATTGCGCTGTAAGAATGAAGGGAATCTCACCTCACACGCACAAACCCTAACGTTTTCACTGGCTGCACACTGGAAATCTATTGAGAAGTTTCACATCAAACGCCGTTTGCGCTGATTCTCATCCAATACAATTGCGTTAACAGAGAACAATACTTCTCCTCCCTCGCTCACTTCTCCTATCATTAATCACCAAGGCTCTTCACATAAGTCTTGCTCCGATTCCAGTACTATGTAACACAGCTTCATTATCATCAACTCCCGTTTACTCACGATAAATCCACTTCCACTTTTATTCACTAGTCCCACTCCTCATGCGGCCAAACAAGGCTCAATTCATCAACTTCAAAGCGCGGTGACAGAGATTAAAATTCGTTCTCTGTTCCTCTCAAATCTCTTCACTCAGCTTAAACTGCTCACCTCACGGACTTGCGCTTCTTCCAGTGTTCATCAACTTGGGTCTTACTTCTCTTTAATGTCTCAGTTTCCTTAGAACGCCCAAGTTACGTCATCAATGCATTTCCTCATATTTTCCTTGTCCAAGCTCATATCACTCCAGGGGAGAGACACCACACTGACCCTGGCTCAGCTCCGTTTCCTCAGTCGCCAAAATTGTAGTAATGACAGTCCACACGTGGTAGAATTCAAGAACATTTATTCAGTTCTATTTAACACAGGTGCTCCCAGCTTGACAGGATCGTAACAACCGAACATTCTACTGCTGCCTTCAACTGACAGCACGGGCCATACCAAGTGGGAAAGAGGCATGGGGGGAACCGGAAGGAGAGGGTGAAACCAGGGGTAAGTTACAACAGCATGGTAAGAGGACGTCCCACTTACGCCTCATGGGTTTCTCAAGACCCATAATCATGCCTTTTAGGGTTCGGTTGAATCTCTCAACCAACTCATTTCCTTTGGGGTGGTAAGGTGTGGTGAATTTGTAGGTTATACCACACTCTTGCCAAAGGGATTTCATATACTTGGATATGAAATTGGTGCCCCTGCCAGACACAACCTCTTGTTTTCTCTAATCCCACTCTGGAGAAAATTCCCATCAGTGCTTGTCCCACCACGGGGGCCGTCACTGTCCTCAGAGGGATGGTACCGGGTGGCATGGTTCACCAAGACCAGATGAACCTGTTTCCCATGGCTATTTTGGGGTCCAGAGGCCCCACAATGTCAATTCCCACTCGCTGGAATGGGGTAGTGACGACGGGGAATGGCTTGAGAGGAGCCTTTTGCTTCCTCCCACTCTTACCACTTGCCTGGCAAGTCTGGCAGGTCCTACAGTGAGCATCTGAGCTTCTACGCATTTGGGGCCAATAAAAGTTGGTGACAAGCCTTTTAAAGGTCTTGTCTTGCCCCAAATGTCCTGCTAATGGCACATCGTGAGCCTGCCCCAGTAGGAAGGCTCTGAACTTCTGGGGTACCACCAGCGCACGGGCTGACCCAGGTACAGAAGCCTTAGGCTGAATACAGGAGGTCATTCTCCCAGTAAATGGAATGTGTACCGGACTGATCATCATTGGCCGGGTCTGCAGCCTGCTGCCGCACACCCACGAGAGAAGGGCATTCTCTCTGCTCCCTGCAGAATTCCTCCCTGGAGGGGCGTCCTTCCTGCTGCCAATGGGTCAGCTCAGGCAGGTCCCCCAGTTTGGCTATCTGTTTCCTGGTAGGCTCCAGGGCATCCCCCTCAAGGTCTGCTTCCTCCTGGGCCATGGGAACTTCAGGGGCCGGTTTCCCGCGCCTCCTGCGCCCTCCCTCTAAGGCCGGTTCCTGGGCCTCTCCCTCAGGTTCCAGGACCTCTTAAACACCCACTGGCTGCCATTGACCGTCCCGACGCTGTTGGTAGCGGTCGCTCCCTCACGCTCCCTGCTCAGATTGGTATCGTTGTGCTGCGATCCTACCCTGACCTGCTGCTTTACTATCCAGATGGCCCCTGTCCTCATAATCACTGCAGCGCGATCTGCATTACATAGATCATAAGTGATGTTCTGCGCGTTTTTTGCTGACTTTAGCTCTGTAGTAAAATTTTACGCTGCTGAAACACTATTTATGTGTTATTGCTTACCTGATTAACTAATCGTTTCACTGCTGCGCTTTTGCACTCATTGTGTCAATATATTATTTGGCTTTGTGCGTGTGTGTACTTTCGTTTCCGCTGCCATTTTTGTTGTTGTTGTACCTGGAAGCCCGTCCTTTACAGCCCGCCCTGCCTCCCAGTTGAGCCTTCCTCCCACTGACTCCATAGCCCGCTCCCGTACTCGGAAGCGCTGTGACCGTCCCGACACTGTTGGTAGCGGTCGCTCCCTCACGCTCCCTGCTCAGATTGGTATCGTTGTGCTGCGATCCTGCCCTGACCTGCTGCTTTACTATCCAGCTGGCCCCTGTCCTCATAATCACTGCAGCGCGATCTGCATTACATAGATCATAAGTGATGTTCTGCGCGTTTTTTGCTGACTTTAGCTCTGTAGTAAAATTATACGCTGCTGAAACGCTATTTATGTGTTATTGCTTACCTGATTAACTAATCGTTTCACTGCTGCGCTTTTGCACTCATTGTGTCAATATATTATTTGGCTTTGTGCGTGTGTGTACTTTCGTTTCCGCTGCCATTTTTGTTGTTGTTGTACCTGGAAGCCCGTCCTTTACAGCCCGCCCTGCCTCCCAGCTGAGCCTTCCTCCCACTGACTCCATAGCCCGCTCCCGTACTCGGAAGCGCTGTGACCGTCCCGACACTGTTGGTAGCGGTCGCTCCCTCACGCTCCCTGCTCAGATTGGTATCGTTGTGCTGCGATCCTGCCCTGACCTGCTGCTTTACTATCCGGCTGGCCCCTGTCCTCATAATCACTGCAGCGCGAACTGCATTACATAGATCATAAGTGATGTTCTGTGCGTTTTTTGCTGACTTTAGCTCTGTAGTAAAATTATACGCTGCTGAAACGCTATTTATGTGTTATTGCTTACCTGATTAACTAATCGTTTTACTGCTGCGCTTTTGCACTCATTGTGTCAATATATCATTTGGCTTTGTGCGTGTGTGTACTTTCGTTTCCGCTGCCATTTTTGTTGTTGTTGTGCCTGGAAGCCCGTTCTTTACAGCCCGCCCCGCCTCCCAGCTGAGCCTCCCTCGCCCTTCCTCCTCTACTATCCACTTATGACAGATGCTTTTGCGCGCAGCATTCACACGCAGCGGAAGCGCCCCATGCGCGCCAAAGGTAAGCCCGTCTACGCCCGTCCGCGCCTGGACCGCGCCCAGAGCCAGACCCCCTAGTCCCCGCAAACCGCACTCCTCCCGCATAAAGTATGACGCCGCCACCCTCCTAGCCCTTAACCCCGGTCGCACACCTCAATGCTACGAAGCTGCCCTGGGACGTACCCACGGTCCCTTCGCTTGCCACTTCTGCAAATTTACCAGCATGAAGACCCATACCACATCCACTAACCCCAAACACAGCACCGACTCTAACCACCTGAAGTGCATCCTGCTAAACACCCGCTCAGTCCACAGACACGCCACCGAACTCTGGGATCTACTCGACATTGCTTCACCGGACGTCGCCTTCCTTACTGAAACATCGATGAACGCATCATCAACACCCGACATCGCCATAGCATTCCCGGACAATTACAAGATCATCCGAAAAGACCGCACCGCCCACACAGGAGGAGGCATCGCCATCGTCCATAAGAACACCATCAAAATCACAACCAGTTCCGACGATAACCTTACTATCGCCAAACACCTCCACTTCCAGATCCACACCGACCCTAGGACCACACTCAGAGGCACCCTCATCTACAGGCCTCCAGGAACCCGTAAACAATTCAGCGAAGACATCACTGACTTCATCAGTCCACATGCCCTCGCCTCCGAGAACTACATCCTACTAGGAGACCTCAACTTCCACCTGGAAAAGAAAAACGACAGCAACGCCACCACCCTTCTTGACAACTTGGCCAATCTCGACCTCAAACAACTTTTTGACACCCCCACCCATATAGCCGAACATACGCTCGACCCAATCTTCACCTCCAGCAAACACATCTCCTTCGATCGCACCACTGCTCTCCATTGGACAGACCACAGTTGTGTTCACTTCAGCTACAAAACCACCTCGACCCACAACCCCCCACAACCTAATCCCTGAAGAAAATGGAACAAAATCACCACCGATCAACTCCTCACATCGCTCAACCAAAACCCACCCGCCCTCTCTTCGGACCCAAACCAAGCTGCCATCAAATTCAAACAATGGATCACTCACAGCGCTGACAAATTAGCACCCATGAAAAACCATCACACCAAACAAGACAGCAAAAAGGCCTCCTGGTACAACGATGACCTTAAGAAATCCAAGAAGCTTTGCCGTACTCTCGAGAAAACATGGAGAAAAAACCCAACCACCGACAACATGACCACCTTCAAGGCAGCCACCAGCAAACACCACCAGCTGATTCAAGCCACCAAGAAATCAGCATTCAAGAATCGACTCGACAACAACGCCCATAACAGCAAGGAACTATTCAACATCGTCAAAGAATTCACCAACCCCACCGCAGCCTCAAACGACATCACCCCCTCCCAAGACCTCTGCGATTCGTTATCCTCCTTCTTCTACAACAAAATTGCCAACATACATAACAGCTTCGAAAACAGTTCCAACGAACAATCCTCTCCACCCCCCCTTAGAACCTAGACCGCCCTCTAACAACCTCAGCGCCTGGAACCAGATCACCAATGAAGACACCATCCTCATAATGAATTCCATCCACTCCGGATCGCCAACCGACCCATGTCCCCACCACATCTTCAACAAAGCTGACTCCATCATCGCACCCCATCTTCGTGATGTCATCAACTGCTCCTTCAACTCTGCTACCTTCCCAGAAAGCTGGAAACACGCCAAAGTCAGCGCCCTCCTGAAGAAACCCACAGCAGACCCCTCTGAACTTAAAAACTACCGCCCCATTATCCCTCCTCCCATTCCCGGCCAAAGTCATCGAGAAAGCCGTCAATAGCCAACTCGCCGCCTTCCTCGAATCCAACAACTCCCTCAATCCCTCGCAGTCCGGCTTTCGAGCCAAATACAGCACCGAAACCGCCCTCATCGCAGCAACAGACGACATCCGAACACTACTGGACAATGGAGAAACAGTGGCCCTCATTCTACTTGACCTCTCTGCTGCCTTCAACACTGTCTGTCACAGCACCCTCATACAATGCCTCAGCAACATCGGCATAAAAGGTAAAGCCTTGGACTGGATCATCTCGTTCCTAGCTGGGAGAACTCAGAGAGTCCGACTTCCCCCATTCAAATCAGAGGCCACCGAAGTAATCTGCGGTGTACCAAAAGGTTCATCACTCAGTCCCACCCTTTTCAACGTTTACATGAGTCCACTCGCTTCCATCGCGCGTCAACACAACCTTAACATCATCTCCTACGCTGACGACACCCAGCTGATCCTTTCCCTCACCAAAGACCCAAACACCGCCAAAACCAATCTTCACGAAGGCATGAAAGAAGTAGCCGTATGGATGAAAAACAGCCGCCTAAAACTTAACTCAGACAAAACGGAAGTGCTCATCCTAGGATCATCCCCCTCTGCCTGGGACGACTCATGGTGGCCTTCGGATCTGGGCTCAGCACCCATACCCACAGACCACGCACGTAACCTTGGATTCATCCTAGACTCCTCACTCTCGATGACCAAACAAGTCAACGCCATCTCATCCTCCTGCTTCAACGTACTTCGTATGCTCAAAAAAATCTTCCACTGGATCCCCGCCGAGACAAGAAAGACTGTCACCCACGCACTGGTTACGAGTCGACTAGACTACGGAAACACCCTCTACGCCGGAATCACAGCCAAATTACAGAAAAAACTCCAACGCATCCAAAACGCATCAGCGAGACTCATTTTGGACATCCCTCGCCAAGATCACATTACCAGCCACCTCAAAGACCTCCACTGGCTTCCCGTCAACAAGTGAATAACATTCCGTCTCCTCACCCACGCACACAAGGCCCTCTACAAACTAGGGCCCGAATGCCTCGACACTCGACTATCCTTCTACACACCCACCCGCCAACTAAGATCCTCCAATCAAGGCTTCGCCGCAGTTCCGCGTATCCAAAGATCCACCATGGGAGGTAGATCCTTCTCCTACTTAGCGGCCAAGACCTGGAACGCACTCCCCACTCACCTCCGCCTTACACAGAACCACATCTCCTTCAGAAAAGAACTTAAAACCTGGCTATTCGATAAATAATGAACCCCCTTCCCAAGCGCCTTAAGACCCTCTGGGTGAGTAGTACGCTATATAAATTCTTGAACTTGAACTATTGACCGGGTGGTCACGCACGCCCAGTCGGGTAAACCCACCATCCTCAGGTGAGTTGTCTTCTCCACCTTTTCCCAAGGGGAGCTCTCCAAATCATTCCCTAGCAAACAGTCTATAGGTATGGCAGTCCTCACAGCGACCTGCAGAGTTCCAGAGACCCCCCCACTCAAAGGGAACCTGAGCCATTGGACAACGACTCTCTGTGTTGTCAGCATTGACAACACGGCAGTAGGCATGGGGTACAATCTGCTCTTGAGACACCAGGTGCTGCCGGACTGCAGTCACACTGGCTCCTGTGTCTCTAAGAGCCTCCACCTTCTTCCCATTGATGGTCACTACTTGCCCATATTTCTTAGTGTTGGAGGGGAGGTAGTTCTCAGGGATCACATCACTGTCTCCTAGTGAGACTAGGGTCATCTGAACGGGGTCCCACCCACCTGGGACTTGTACCTCCTCCCCAAAGGTTACACTAGCCATCTGCCGAGGCGGAGCACCAGTGGGTGCTGGTTTCACAAACTGGCGACACTTGGGATCATTGGCAAAATGACCCAGCTCACCACACTTATAACATTTTGGGGGCCCCTTTTGAACAGGGTTACCTGTTGGGCCCCGGTCTGCTTCTGGGGTGGGGGAGGCTGAGAACCTTTCCCTTGGTTCCCTTGGGGATTACTTTGGGGCCCTTTCTGCAATCACTTCTGTTTACCCTTGTCCCCCCACTCTTCTGCTGGGGACCCTGCCCACCCTTGGCTGAGTCTCCCACTTGACCCTTGTGGACCCTGGTGCTGACCCAGCGGTCCGCCTCCTCAGCAAGCTTCCTAGGGTTAGTCAGCTTGCTATCAATCTGGTGCTGGCGTAGCTCAGGAAAACAATTACTGGACAAGTGCTCCCATGCAATTAAATCAAAGAGACCTTGAAAATCATTCACTTTGCTACCCTTCACCCAACCATCCAGTGCTCTGCAGAAAAAGGTCACATACTCAACATAGGTACTCCCAGGAATCTTTGTACACCCCCTGAGCCTCTGCCTATACAATTCAGGAGTTAACCCATACCTGGTCATCAAAGCTTCCTTCATGTGGGAATAAGAGTTAGAGACTTCAGAGGGCAAATCTAAGAGTGTGTCCCGCCCCTCACTAAGGGACCGCCCCCACAACCCCGCTCCCCAATCTCTCAGGGACCCGGTGGGAAGGCATGGCTACCTCATAGGCCTTGAACCACTGCCCTATGTCATCATTCTTAAAGTACTCTTTCACCACATCCTTTGACATGTACACCCTTGACTCTACCTGCACTGGTGTTGCGCTGCCACCAGAGGGAGGATTTTCCAAAATTTGACTTTCAGCTCCAGCTTCTCATTTTCATCTCATGCTCCATCTGAATTTTTCTTTCTTCCAGAGCCATCTTCTTGCTTTCCAGCTCCAATTGGCCAACTCCATTTCATGATCCCGGGTTGCCTGTCTATCTGCCAGCTCCTCTGGCGACAGGCCTCTGCCAAAGCTATGGACGCTCTCTGCTGGTTCAGCTGTCACAAGATTCTCAGGTGCATTCCTTGATTCAAGCCAGGCTTTCAGGGCATTGTAGAGATCTGGCTGCGTTCTGCATCCCACATGTGGAACCTTGAACTTCCTGCAGAAGAACTTCAACTCAGATTTCTTGTAGCTGTCCAGTTTTGACTTATGAAACAGGAATTCTTTGGTCGGTGCACAGGCTTCAAAGTGTTCGATTTGTGCTAATGTGGCGTGCTCCAGTGGTATCACTCTCTACCTCTTAGAGTGTTAAGCATGAAAAGTTAGAAGCATCCTCTGAGTAGAGGATGGCCCTCTGGGCACAGCTGAAATCCGCAGTAAAGCGTTCAAGATTTATTGGAGGTATAGATCCAAATGAAAATGAAAGTTTTCAAAAGGTGTTTATTTTGAAGGTAATTGCATTCATTAGCTTCAAGGTTAACTTCATGTTAATGAATTTCACATTATCTAGATTGTCAAAATTCCACAAGTTTTTGCAAGGCGTTCCCAATGCATTTTGTGCACTAAGTGCACTTCATCAGGGGAATCTAAAGAAAAAAGATTAATGGACTCAGTATGGGGATAACATCCTACTAAACATGTAGGTAAACATATTTGCATCTTGTGTCAAACTAGACATGCAACCTGGTCAGGTTAGAATAAGTAAATTTGATATGAGGAGTCGCAATATACTCTGAATGTGAGAGATGTTAGTTAAGGAGAAGTATAACTTGATAAAATATAATTAAAGATTCTGGGTACTCAGTGAATCACCGGGAAATTATAGTTCTAACGGAACCTTTTTCGTGCATTTACCGCTAATTAGTGTGTTCAAAAGCCAAGTATGAAGGTGAAAAGTTCAGTCACCCAATGTAGTGAAAGTAAAAAATCACTCGAAACTATACGCCGCAGTGCTCTGTGATAGTCCATGTTGAAAATAATGTGCTCGTGCGAGTATCATACCTGCAAGTCATGCAAAGATTGTGCTGGCAGGCTTCTTCTGTAATGATGCCGGGTTCGAAAACGAGCCGGCAAATCCTTCGTTAAGAAAGTGTTTGGAGATAGAAATGGGACTATATTTGTGATTTGACTGAAGCGCCATCTTGAAATGGTGAAACATAGTAAATTTCGTGAAAAGGTGAAGAAAGGTGAAGTTATGGTAATAACTGTAAAAAAAATCGACTCGAAAAGTATATGAACTAAATGGTGAATATCGGTCCTGATAACATAATGTTCTTATGAAATAATATTCTTAAAAAGAATCACTGTAAACAAATACGACATATGTGGTTAGATGAAACATTAATCTTTGAAGTACACAGTCTCTTCAATGTTTATAGATAGCAAGAAAATTCCACTCTGTCGTTGAGCCCATTCGGTTTTATTGCATTCAGAAAGTATATCCAGTGATTTTCTCGTTGTAGTAGTGTTCGGTTCATGTCTCTGCCTGGGATTTTAGTGATCGTTTCCAATATTGCAAATTTAAGTTGACTGATGTTGTGATGTTTTTCATTAAAATGCATGGCAACGCTTGATCTCATATTGTCAGTTCTGATATTACTCTTGTGCTCAGATATTCGAACCTTGATTTTTCTGATTGTTTTGCCCACATATATGAGCCCGTATGGACATTTGAGGTAGTATATCACGTATTGTGAATCGCAGGTTGCTGTTGTTTTTAGTTTGATGGCGGTCCCTCTCATTGGGTGTGTCATGGTGTTGCCTTATTTTATGTTATTGCAACAACTACAATTATAACAGGGTATTGTTCCTTTGTAATTTTCTTTCTCAGTGTCTCGGGTATATTTCATAATGTCTTGTATGTTTTTACTGCGGGTGTAACCAAACGTGGGTTGTTGAGCTATTATGTTTTGGAAATCTGGTTCATTGATAAGCAGTGGCCAGTGGTTTTTGATGATCTTTTTGTATTGATAACTCATGGTTGAAAATTCGGATACAATCACAGTTTTTACTGATTCACACTTGGTTGTAGGTTGTAGAAGATCTTCTCTGGTTTTTGTTGTGCATTTCTCTAATGCTCTTTCCAAAATTGGTTTGGGGTATTCTCTTTCTTCAAATCTTGTAATCATGTTTTTATATTGTACTTTCAGTTCCTGTTCCTCAGATACTATTCTCTTGACTCTGTACAGTTGTGATGTGGGAAGATTGTTCTTCAGTGATGTTTGATGGAAACTCCTGTAGTGGAGAAGGTTATTCCGGTCTGTGTTTTTTTGTATAGAGTGGTTTCAATCCTTTCTCCTTTCCGTGTAAGTAAGACATCTAAGTATGCAATAGTTTTGTTGTCAATGGTGTGGGTAAATTGAATGCGATCATTTATCAGGTTGAGTTGGTTGACTTATGTTAAGAAGTCTTGTAATGTCCCTTGCCAAAGTACAAAGATGTCATCAATGAATCTAAAGAAGACCCGAGCATGTTTCTTCCAAGGATCGTGATTCAAAATGTATCTATTTTCAAAGATGTTCATAAAGCTATTCGCGTAAGCTGGGACGGCACAATTGCCCATTGAAGTACCCGTGAGCTGTAAAAAATATTCATCCTCCCATCTGAAGTAGCTTTGGTATGGAGTAAATGTGAGTAATTCCATGAGGAATATTTGAAAGTTTTGTTCAAGGTCTGATGACATGAGAATCTCCTCTAAGGCTTCTAAACCTAAGTTGTGCGGAATTGAAGTGTAGAGGGACTTAACGTCAATGGTACACATCCAGGTCTCTTGGTCCTCTTGTAGTTGAATGGTAGAGATTTTATTAATGAAATCTGTCGAGTCTTTAACTCCTTAAGAGCCCCGGAGAAGCGGAAGCCCCCCAACAGAGAAACCCTGCCAGGAAGGGCAAAAGACCAGGGAGAAAAACCACCAAGGGAGAAACCCCCAGGCCCACCATCAAGCAGCCGCCCCACCAGAGACAAAACAGACACACCAGGTCCAACACCCGCAAGTACACGAGAGCAGGCCGCACAGGAGGACATCTCCAAGGCCCAGGAAGGAATCCAGCAGGGGCAAGACAGAGAGTGAAACCCCCCCCAAAGCAGGGAAGAAAGCGACCCACAGCCGGGGCAACCCACAAACAACCACTCCAAAGGAGAGGGGAAGGAAGACCACACCGGAGAGGCACGCCAAAGGAAGAGAACAACGAACACGACCAACCACAGGGCCAACCCCAACACACCAGGGGAAGTCACCAGCAGAGCCACCAAGACCGAAGAGGGAGGAACCAGACCCGAAAACAGTCACCGACCCAAAGCAAAAACCAGGAAGAAAGGGGCCAAAGAACTCGGGCAAGGCCCTCACCAACAGCCGGCAACCGCTGCAACAGGGAACCGGAGGCACAGAAACCCACAGAAGGCCCAGGCCAATGGCAGGAAAGACGAGCAGCAAACCTCAGCAGAGACACCGGACAGCCGCAGCCAAGGCCGCCACACTGGGAGAAGAAACCCGGGGCACAGGAACCAGCCATTGTCCAGGCCCGAGGTAACCAAAAGCAGGAGACATAGGGACACAAACCCAGGAACCCGCCCAAGCTAGGCCATGGAGAGCAAAAAGCGTTGCCCAAAGCACACACCACACACGGCCAGGGCACAGCCAAGAAAGAAAAACCAAGGGCCGAACACGGAACCGGGGAAACCAACTCCAGAAACAGGAAGGAGGAACCGCCATCAACCAAGAGCCGACCCACAGACCAGGAGGATACCAAGGCACCATCAAAGGCGAACCCCAAGAAGGGCAAAAAAGGAAGGACCAACAAGCAGGCCAAGAGCCCAACAACGCATGAGGCCCAGAAAGACCCAAGAAGCCAACCGGACAACCGACAGGCCAGCCTGCCAGCCAGGAGGACCCCAACACAGCGCCGGCAGAACCCAAAAGGAGAGGCAGAGGGCCAACCAACCCAACACCAAAACACCCTAAAACAAGAAGGGGCCCAGGGAAGGGCACCAAAGCCCAACCCAATACCTAGACCATCAGGGACAGAAACACAGACCACCAAGAGGCGGTAAAAGAGGCCCAAAAGCACCAGAGAATGAACGGACAGGGAAGGACCCAGGAAGGGACCCCACAAAGGGAGGCCAAAAATAAGGACCACAAGGGAACAACCCCAACAGAGGCAGAGCCGAGTCCCCATAGAACCCCAAAACACCCCAGGCAACCCCAAATCACAGGAGAGGAGCCAGGAGAGACCAAAAGGCGCACAACCCCACAGGGGCGTGGGTACAGGCCCAACAAGGGGAAGAATAATCCCTGCAGATTCAGCAAGAGCAAGGGCTGGAGAACCACAGGCCGAAAGCAGGCTGCACAGAAGTGGAAACGCTCAATCCCAAGGACAAGCCTACAAGGGGAAAGTCCCAGTAGCAGGGCCCAGGCAAGGCCGAAAAAAGGGGAGCTGGCAAGCAGCAACGCGTTCCACACACCAGGGGAGTCCGACACCAGACCACAACCGGCAACCCCACCAACAACCCACCTGCCAAAACCAAGAGAAGGCATGGGGAGGAGGATGCCAGGAACAGCACCCACAAAGCAGGAAAGAAGGGTACAGGGCAGGCCGAACCCTGAGACAGGTAGGGGCACAGAAGCAGCGCAGCCAAGAAACCAAGTAGCCACCCAGGCAGAAGCCAAGGAAGACCCACGATACCCAGTCCCCACAGGCGGCAAAGGGAACGGCAGCGCAAGGTAAAGGACCCAAAAGCACACCAAGCCACAAAAAGAGCCACACGAGGGGAAAAGGAAACCACAACAGGAAACCAAACCCCACCAACCAACCCAACACAACACAGCACCAGGCAAGAGGCAAGCTACAACCATAGCCAAAACACCCACCAGGGGCCCCAGCAGGACAGACCTGGAGCAACAGCTAAACAAGGCCCACCAGGACAGAGGGAGGGCAGAAAAGCCCTCGTCCCCGGAAAAAAACAATGGAATCCAAGAAACAGGGAGACACGGAAGCACCAAGGACCCCGATGCAGGACGCACGAAGCGACCCAGCCGAATCCAAGCAAGGCCCAAGCTAAAGAGCAGAGGCACCACACCTGAAGAAGGGGCAGAGCGGGGAGCTGCACTCCTACCTCCATGACCCGCAACCAGCACGAACCCCACTCAAAGGAAACCCACAGGGGGAAAGAGCCCACCAGCCCAGGCTGGAGGGCACGCTGGAGGAGAGGAGCGAACGCAAGGGTACCGGTGGGCCCAGCCGTCACACCCAGGCACAACCAGGCACCAGCAGGGAGGAAAAAGGCCACAGGCCAGGAAACCCCATACAGCGAAGCCCAGAGCACCGGCCATGCACCGGGGCAGGAAGAAACAAGGCACCCCGAGCACGGGCCAAACCAACACCCCTGGAAGGTCTCAAGGAGCACCCAGCACCAGGAGCCCAGACAGGCACCCAGACAGGTACGCAACAGGCCTGACCCCACAAGAACAGCAGGAACCAACAGGGGGGACAGGCAGGAGGCGGAAGAAGCCGGGAAACAGGCAACAAAGGCGGACACCCCCCCAGGCACCAACCCGGCCCGGTCAGGGGGAACAGAAGCACACAGAGGCACGAACCAGGCCAAGCCCCGCCCAAAAAATAAAAGCCCAGGAGAGCAGACGCGGGCACCCGCGGACGCCCACAGCACCCGCCAGCCCTGGCACACCCCAAGCAGTTTTAAACAGGGAGCCAAAGCCGCAGGCCAGCACAGCAGAAGAGCACAAAACAGGGAAGAAGAAGAAGCCTGTAATGGGTAACGCACCAGGGCGACAGGCCAACACCACCAAACAGAGACCGTCCCCCAACCCCCTCGCCCAGACGTCATCCAGCAACAAGCGCCAAGCAAGCAGAAAACCAGGAGGCCTGGGAACCCAAAACCTGTGGAGGAAGCTTTTTGCAGCACTGGGAAGCAAGGAAGAGACACAACGCAAAAAAGCCACGCAAAGCCCCAACCCAGCACGCAGGGACAGGGAGCACCACAAGCCAGCACGGAAAAAAGTTCCCATCAGGAATCAACCAACAGATGGAGAGACCGGAGGATGTCGGGCCCCAGAGCACCAGCACCAACCCAACAAACCCATGAGGAATGGGAGAGCACCAGAAGCAAACCAGGGGAGAAAAACCACCAAAGCGGCCGAGCAGGTCTCCCAGTCAAGACTGCGAAGCAGCCCCACTGCGCACAACCAGACTCATCCAGGCACAGCACAAAACATAAAGCCAGAGGAACATGTAAGTGTGAGGCAACTGGGAAGAAAAGCGGAACCGCTATGCGGTACTCACCATAGGGGCAGGAAGGACTCACCGCAAGTGTCCTGCCCACAAGAGCCAGCCCAAGCACCCTCCAGGACACCAGTGCCGGGCAGGGAAGAGGAATGCAGCCACCGGTCTGACACGGACCCTCACCAAGGCCCGCCCCTGCACTGACACCACAAACAGCAGGGGCGACAGAGAGGAAACAAGGCCAGCAGCACCCCATCAAGCCAGGTAGGGGGACCAGGAGCACCACCCAGCTTAGCCCCCGGGCTCCGAAACAGCCTCATCAGCGCTTCTTCCAGACTGGCCAAGTCATAGGAAGACGCGCGCTGTAACCCGCAAGGAATCCTGAGGAACGGCAACCCAGCCACAAAGGGCCGGGCGCCCATCAACGCGACTCCCAGCAAGCCCGGCAGGCCAGGAGACGTGGAACAGGATGTCGAGTACAGCCAAGCAGCCCGACGAGACATCCATGGAAGAAACACACAGGTAAGCAGCAAACACGTCCCATTCTGTTGGAAGACGGAGAAAAAGAACAGGCTGCATGCTGGGTTGGTACCGCTTATGTACTCCCAGTGGGAGGGAGTGGGTTAGGTATCCCAGCATGCTCCTGTTTTTTTTTTTCTGTCGTTGAGATAGTGATCTCCACTATGTTTAGGAATGGGACGAGGACAGGAGAGACCTGGGGGTAATGAAAGAGTTTCAGGTGAGAAAGGTTCTGCTAATAAACGAGGTTCTGGTAATGAGAGGTCTGCATGAGTGAGGTCTGGTAATGAATGATGTTTCGGTGAGTGAGGTTCAGGTGGGTGAGGTTTTGGTGAGTGAGGTTCTGATAATGAGTAGGGGTTGAGTGAGAGTGGTTCTGGTAATGAATTAGGTTGGGGTGAGAGGGTTCCGGTAATGAAGGTGGTTCGGGTGAATGCGTTTCCGGAAATGAATGAGGTTCTGGTTAGTGATATTCTGGTAATGAGTTAGGTTCAGGTGAATGAAGTTCTGGTTAGTGATATTCTGGTAAGGAATGAGGTTCGAGTGAGTGAGGTTCAGGTAATGAGTGAGGTTTGGGTGACTGCGGTTCTGGTAACGAGAGAGGTTCGGGTGAATGAGGTTCTGGTAATGAGTTAGGTTCAGGTGAATGAGGTTCTGGTAATGAATGCGGTTCGGGTGAGTAGATGTCTGGTTTTCAGACGAAGAAACTCCCAGAATGCATCCGTTCATAGGTCACCACTGATGGAATTACAATGAATGTTCTCCCAGCCTTGCACCACAGACGGGTGGTAAAGAGGCCAACAGACCACAAGTCCTCTACATGCATCTCTGGTCACTCAGCCAATGTCACAGGGCATCATTTTTACAGCTTTTGTGACATGAAATAATCCAAATTGTCACAACTGTTGCAGTACGATGGCTTGACGGTAACAGTGGTACAGGCACTTTGAAGAACGGCCTCTTGTGAAATACCCTGGGGTCTGCTAATTATGTTTTTGACAAATTAAGTGTCATGGGCAGGGGGGCGTGGTTTGGCGCCCGGCGAGGACGGCAGCGCAGATGTGAGCGCTCCCGGTCGCTTGGGGATTCCGCCGCTTTAAACCCAGCATTCCCGCCTGCAAACCACGTCTTACCTCCTCGGAGACTGCAGCCCACGCAGCGGTTCCAGTACAGGCTCCGTCAAGATGCGGAAAGGTCGTCTTTGATGATATTGCAGCGGACGCGGCTGAGTAATAGTCGCGCCCGCCATTTTGTTTTCTGTCAGCGCGACCTGTGGCGCACCCGTTTCCCGACCATGCGAGCCTGCCTCAAAGACCTGCGCATAATTAACTCTTCCCGGTGAGGTTTTACTCTTGCATTTCTGCTTCACCGCTGTACAACTGTCACATGGGCTGCTCTTTAATGAACTTTAACGAGTTTTCCTCGCATTCTGCATGTTTCTGGCGGCCATTTCAGGCTAATGGACCTTTCTCACCTCAAATACCCTGCCAATGCACTCAGACTAAGTTAACTCTTTGCTTGAAGCGCTGCTTTCTTTCATGCTCCTATATTTAACGTTATCTACAATTTGAGGCAGCTTTCAGCATGATTTTTATGCGCTCTCCTTATCTACTCACCATATCTTCATGATGTTCTCCACCTGACGGATCTTCTTCGTTCCACAACGTGCCACTTACCTATATTTCATCGCCATGGTGGTTCTTTGTCTACATCGTCAATGCGCCAACTCCCCCAATTAGCGAATTGGTCGCTGCTCCATCCATTTTTTTGACTCTCTGACACTCTTACATCCTGTGCAGTTTTTTGTCAAGAATTCTAACGCAACCTCTTTGCTGCCTTTGGTTAAGTAGTGCATATTATTGGGCTTTTTCCTCATTTTCTCTTCACCAATAATTTTTTCCTACTCCATTTTTATATGGAAAGGAAGGCATTCCCTCGGACCACCAAAACTCCACGTCGTGTCTTCATCAAAAATTCAAGAGTCTTTTCTGCACTGGCACACCTCGAGGCTTCTCAGGCCCTCGTCACTCAAATGTCGCAGTCAACTGCGGAGAAGCCAATGCAGCCTCCAGGGAAAGTCACGACGAAACGCCCTAAAAAAGATCCTCCATCGCCAACGGGGTCCACATCGGCTGTTTCTATGGAGCTGTTATTAGAAGAGATCCGTGCTCTCAAGCCCTTCATGGAAGAAACCAACTCTAAGTTGCAGGTTCTTACTGACAATTGGTCTCAGATGGACGCCAGAGTGACTACAGTGGAACACTCTTTAACTTCTCTCCAGGAGTCATCCTCCAAAGTTTCACACATGCAGTCTCAAATTTCCTCTCTTCAAAAGCAAGTCGAAGAATTGGAAAACCGAAACAGACGCAACAATCTTCGTCTCTACGGCCTGGCAGAGAATTGTGAGGGGTCTGACCCCATTGCTTTCTTCAAATCATTTTTGCCCAAGATTCTTCACTTACCTGAGGATACTACGCTTAACATCCAGCGCGCACATAGACTGGGTCGTCTTCCTTCTACTTCCTCTCCTTCTTCACGACCAAGAGGTGTCATCATGTACTTCTTAGAATATACTGACCTCCTCAAAGTTATCTCAGCAGCTCGTGCCTCACCTTGCCTACAATGGTCGGGCTCCAATCTCTTCTTTGCCCAGGATTATGCAAGAGCCACAGCTAGTCGCCGCAAGGCCTTCTTGGATATGCGACCAGAACTTCGCGCTATTGGTGCTAGATATGGCCTTTTCCACCCTTGCCTATTTAGAGTGACTTACAACAACAAAACTACGACATATGAGGATCCTGTTCGTCTTCGTAGCTTTTTGAACGCAACTCAAGCATCTGACATGGACTTTTCCAGCTCTTCGTCAGCTTTCCCGCCATGATTCCTACGTGACGCAGCATTGAAGTTTCAGTTAACCTCTTAAGCGCTGCTGACGGCCAACGGTCGTCACGAGCGCTACCTCCCCAGTGCTGCGCACGACCATTGGACGTCCATTCAGCACTAGTTCCAATGGACAGCGCAGCACTGGGGAGGGATATTTGCGAAGCAGCTAAGGTGTTAATGTGCATGCTTACCGTGCATTGTTAGATATGTTGATGTCTGTTTATGCCATGTTTTCCAACGCCTCTGGTTTCCCTGCTCTCTCCCTCACCCTCCGTTATTTCTCTTGTATCCCAGTTCGTTAAATAAGCATTGTTCACTGTTATTTCTTTCCACACCTTCTTGTCATTTAATGTTGTTATGTCCCCATCTTCTCTCAATCGTCTCGCTCATTAATGGTTTTCCTCCCTTTTCCTTGCAGGTTTTTACATTATGTATGGCGCCTCTCCCCCGACCCGTTGGTTCGTTTGCATTGGACGCTTGCTTCCTTTGCCTGGCGCTCCCCCCTCATCCATTTCCTCGCTTATCCTCCCCCTGGTGATTGACCCTTCCCATCTCTGCCCTTCGTAAGTATGTTTTCCTTCTCCCCCCGAATGTTCACTTCCCTTCTTGTATCTTTTTCACTTTTCAGTTCGCCGATTTCCTTTACATCACAGGTGTCTCTCTCTCTTGTTTCTCGCATACTCTTCTATCACCATTTTCTTTCTATCACCCTACCTACCTCCTGGACTACCTTCTCAATTGTTTCCACATCGATTGCTTTTATTCTCCTTTTCCTCACCCTCTTTTCTCTTTCCTCATTCTTTTAATCATTATTATACTGCTTTGACTTTCATCGACTCTCTCTTTTTCCATGGTTTTTTATTCTTCTGGGTCTCCTCTGCACCTCTTTCTCTTTCTTTGTTTTCTCCCTCTTCTTTGAGATGATATGTCTCTAAAGGTAATTACATGGAATGTTAAGGGCGTCAATTCCCCTATCAAACGTCAAAGGATTTTTTCTCATCTTTCGCGTCTGAATGTGGACATTGCTTTTTTACAAGAAACCCACTTATCTGCTGAAGAATCTGTCAAATTGAAGAGAAGTTGGGTGGGTGATGTTTATTACTCTCCTGGGGATGGTAAACGTAATGGCGTTGCAATTTTATGTCACAAAGCTCTTGCTCACTCCTTGCTTGCCCAAGAATCCGATGCTGAAGGCCGATGGATATACACCAAACTTGCTATCAAGAATGTTCCAATTTCTCTCCTAAATGTTTACGCCCCTACCACTGGAGATCCCACCTTCTGGCACTCATTTTCCCAGCACATCACTAGATTTATTGATGATAATTTTATACTAGCAGGAGACTGTAATCAGCCCCTGGATCCCTTTCTCGATAGGAACTCCAAAGCACACTTCATCCCTAACAATCCTCATAAATCCTTCTCTCAAGCTATCTCCCAACACAAACTCACTGATGCTTGGCATTTATGCAATCCAGAACTCCAAGAATTTACCTTTTATTCTCCATGTCACCATTCCCAATCTCGGATTGATTACATTTTTGTTACCCATAATATTGCCCAAACCCTCACTCATGCAGAAATTGGTCCAATTTTACTTTCTCACCATGCCCCCACATTATTTCAATTGGATATCTTACCCAAATCAATAGGCCCTAAACGCTGGCGTTTTAACAATTCTCTCCTTCTAGATCCTAAATTTACTGTTTCCTTCACTTCCTTCTCCCACGAATTTTTCTCCCTAAATGATAACTCCCCTGTCCCTAAACACACCATTTGGGATGCCTTTAAAGCGGCAGCAAGAGATTTTATCATTGGCTTTGTTGCTAAAAAGCGTAGAGCTGCTCGCGAATTTACCAAGGCTATCCTTCTGGATATCAAGAAATTGGAGCATTCTTATTTCACTTCCCGCTCACAGCAAACTCTAACTGCCCTGGCTAACGCTAAGATGAAATTTAATAAAAAATCCACGGACGATGCATCTCTGTACTTATTAAAATCTAGTGCCAAGTTCTATGGAGGCAAAAATAAGGCTGGCAAGATATTGGCCAATTATCTCAAAGTGAAACACAACAAATTAAACATTGAATCAATCTATGACGCCGAATCAAATCTCAAACATACGGACGCAGACATTCTCACTGAATTCTCTACCTTCTATAAGACTTTATACTCTTCTGAAACCCAGCCCTCTTCCCATTCTCTAGATACATTTTTCTCCTCCATTCACAAACCATCTCACTTTCCACTTGACCTTTCTCAATTAGAACTTGATATATCCCAACAAGAACTACTCAAAGCGCTTCAAACCCTCCAAAAAGACAAGGCTCCTGGGCCAGACGGCTTCACAGTCGAATTTTTCTCCACTTCTCACAGCTCCTCATTCCCCGACTCCACTCCCTTATCGGAACCTTCCTTTCCTTGGGTTCCTCCTCAGGCTCTTTTTCAGACGCCCACATTTGTCTCATACCCAAGGAGGGGAGGGATCCTCAACATTGCAAAAACTACAGGCCAATCTCTTTGGTCAATATTGACTATAAAAGTTTTGCAAAGTCTCTTGCGGCACGTCTTGACCTTCTTCTCCCGGACCTTCTGGGTGAGGAACAGTCGGGCTTTGTCAAGGGCTGTTTTATAACTGACAACACCAGACTCCTCTTTAACATCCTTTCTAGGTCTCGCCTCTTACCTCATCCCCTTGCGGCTATTGCCTTGGATGCCGAAAAGGCGTTTGATAGAGTCGAATGGACTTATTTGTTTCACACCCTCCGTTGGTTTGGTTTCGGTCCTGTTTTCATATCCTTAATCTCCCTACTTTATTCTAACCCACGCGCAGCGGTTTGTGCCAACGGTCAAATATCTTCTTTTTTTGATTTAAAAAGAGGTGTCCCTTATCTCCCTTTCTCTTTAATCTGGCATTAGAACCTTTCCTTTCCAAGCTCCGTCAAAACCCCTCCATCCAAGGTTTCCAACTGTCAGACTCCCACATCAAATTAGCCGCTTATGCGGATGACATATTGCTATTTGTCTCCAACCCCTCCGTTTCCATTCCTGCTTTTCTCACTGAAGTCCATGCTTATTCCCAAATATCCGGCTATAAACTTAATAATGATAAATGTGAGATCCTCCCCTTAACTAAATTCACTTTTAAACCCGATTTTGCTGCCTCTAATTTTACATGGAAACCCTCCAATATCAAGTACCTTGGAATGCATGTCACTCCTACCATCCCGGATACCGTTTCCTTGTGCATGTCCAAGTGCATTCAAAAATTAACGGACCTCACATCCAAGTGGCATCCCCTTTACCTATCCTGGTGGGGTCGCCTTGACACTATTAAAATGATGTTAACTCCCATTGTTCTCTACACCCTCTCCAATATTCCAGTCCCTGTCCCATCCAAATTTTTCAAAAAAATCAACTCTATTCTAAGTCCTTTCTTTGGAGTAAAAAGAAGTCACGAATGTCTATAGCACGTCTGATTCGTCCTAAATCTGAAGGTGGGGCCAACTTTCCTGACTTCCCAGCCTATCACAAGGCGTTTCAGTTGAGACAAGCTTCTTTTTGGCTACTAGATCCTGACACCCCATGCCCTCTATGGACCAAATTTGAACGCCTTCTTCTTTCTCCCTTTTCCTTTGCTGAGTACCTTTCCTTTTCCCGCAAACCCACCTCTATCTCTACTCCGATTCATAAGTTTACCACTAAATTACTCCTCTCCTCTACGCATTCTCCCCCCACTACCATTGCTGATCTCCTTTCCTCTCCCATATGGCATAACACTTCCTTACTCATCCGTAACAGACCCTTCTTCTGGAAAACTTGGCATACTCGAGGTCTGCAGTGGATCTCCCAACTATTTTCTCATTCCTCTTTCTTATCTTTTGACACCCTTCGCTCCCTCTATGACTTACCTACTTCCTTTGCACGTAAATACCAATTGCTTAAAAATACAGTCCTACCGAAATATAATAACCTCTCTCAGCCCTGCTCTCCTCCTGCTCCATCCACTCCCACTACCGCACTCCATTCCTTCTTACGCACCACGCCAAAGGCTACTGCTATTTACAAATACCTTCATGCTGGTGAGACTCCGAGACCCAAATCTAAAGTAGAACAATCTTGGGAGCATGATTTGTCTATCTCTTGGTCGGTTTCCTTTTGGGACAAAATCTGGACTAAACTCCGCAAATCTTCCAGAGCAGCAACCCTTACTCAGACTTTGTTCTTCATTTACAATAGACTCCTCTTCACACCCTCTGACCTTCACAAACGCTTTCCTACTACTCCCCACACGTGCTGGTCTTGCTCGTCACCACAAGCCAAATTATTTCATATGTTATTTTTATGCACTCATGTACGTGATTTTTGGTTACAGGTTTGGGCTCAAATTAATTTGATTTTTCACACCTCTATCCCCTTTTCTCACACACATGTTTTTACGGGCAGTCTCTCTCCTTGTTGGGATGGCATTGAGCTAAAACCTCAGATTGTTGATTTATTACTTGCCGCTGCCTTCCATCAAATAACAGTCAACTGGAAAGACTTCTCTAAAATTTCCTTCAAAGCGTGGTGGTTTAATGTATGCCATAACCATAGACTCGATACAGCTCATGTTTTCCCGGCATGTATGGCTACAAAACGCATGGACCTCTGGACTCCCGTCACACTGTATCTGGAATCATGTAGTAAGCGTTTGTTTCACCTTTCTCTCCACAACAGGAAGTTCCTAAACCTCCTTAATTGCCTGATACATTCCACTTATCCTTCATTGTACCATCTTTATTTATTATTTTCCAATGTTCTCATGCTTTTCATATTTTATGCTTACCGTAAATTTTCTTTACCTTTTCCCTTTTTCTCATCTTGTACCCAGATCTTTTTTATTATAATGCTTGTATTTGTTTGATTGTATTATTTTGCTCAGATTCTTACTCTGATATCACGTTGTACTTTGTTTTGACACCTGGTTTTCTCTCTTATTACTATTAATAAAATTCTCTTGAACTTAAAAAAAAAAAAAAGTGTCATGGGCAGGGCTAGACTAGTGCAGGCAGAGAATATCTTTTAAACAAACATTTGCAATACAATAGGTCTCGCATTTACGCGAGTTTGAGCTATAACTGAGTTTTAAAAACATAAATAAAAGGCATTGTCATTTACAATGCCAATTGCTTTAACTCGTTAAGTTAGTGGGAATCAATCAGGATGGATAATATGGGAAGTTGAAATTAAGTTGTGCTAAGAGTACTGTCAGCAAGGCGACCACCCATAAATATTATACACACCTTGAGCAAGGCAAGGCAGCATATATTGTGGTAATGGCAGCTTCAAAATGTTGCCCTACCTAGGACAGGAAAGTACTGCCACCAGGCTGGGTTCCTTAAGTAGCTTTAGCAACATGCCATGGGCTGTTTTCCACTACCCTTGCACCAGTTACTAGCAATTATTATTTCATAAAGTTGCTGTGGCAAGTTTGGTCATTGCACACTGTAAAGATAACTATCTGTGTTGGTATTCCAAACAGATGCACCTAAAAATAACACCAGGGAAATGTGAACAATTGTAATATGTCACCAGGCGTTATGATGACGTCAGGCACTGGTTTTGACTGATCGTGCAAAACACCAAGACATGATACTCGCAATGCTTAAAAACAAAGGTGTGTAGACCCAGACGAGAGCCACTTAATGAAAGATGAAATAAAATACATTTACGACGTTTGCTACTGCTCAAAGAGCCAGGTCTTGAGGAGTCTTCTGAAGGCGAGTAGGTCTTGGGTCTGACGTAGGTGGGTAGGGAGGGTGTTCCAGGTCTTGGTGGTAAGGTAGGAGAAGGATCTGCCGCCGGAGGTTATTCGTTGGATGCGGGGGACATACGCGAGGGCGAGGCTGGCGGAGCGGAGCTGGCGGGTCGGGGTGTAAAAGTTGAGTCTGCTGTTCAGGTAGGCTGGTCCGGCGTTGTGGAGTGCTTTGTGTGCGTGGGTGAGGAGCTTGAAGGTTATCCTCTTGTCGACGGGGAGCCAGTGTAGGTCTCTCAGGTGGGGGGTGATGTGGCTGCTGCTGGGGACGTTGACGATCAGTCGGGCGGAGGCATTTTGGATGTGTTGTAGTCGTCGTAGGTGTTTGGCTGGCATTCCTGCATAGAGTGCGTTGCCGTAGTCCAGTCTGCTGCTGACGAGGGCCTTTGTCACGTTCTTCTTGTTTCGGTCGGGGTCCACTTTTAGATCCTGCGGAGCATGCAGAGGGTATTGTAGCAGGAGGAGGAGACGGCGTTGACCTGTTTAGACATGGAGAGGGAGGAGTCAAGGACGAATCCTATGTTGCGTGCATGATCGGTGGGTGTCGGTGCTGTTCTCATTGTGGTCGGCCACCAGAAGTCGTCCCAGGCTGAGGGGGTGAGTCCGAGGATGAGTACCTCCGTCTTGTCTGAGTTCAGCTTCAGACGGGTGTTCTGCATCCAGTTGGCGACTGCCTTCATTCCCACATGAGCTTGGTATTGGAGGTGTGTGGGTCCTTGGTGAGGGAGAGGATGAGCTGGGTGTCGTCGGCGTAGGAGATGATGTTGAGTTTGTGTTGCGGGCCACTTGTGCCAGGGGGGCCATGTAGATGTTAAACAGCGTCGGGCTGAGCCCTGGGGGATGTGGCAGATGAAGTTGGTGGCCTCGGATCAGAAGGGCGGAAGGCGGACACTCTGGGTTCTCCCGGAGAGGAAGGACGTGGTCCAGTCAAGGGCCTTCTCTTGGATTCCGGCTTCCAGGAGGCGTGTCTTTAGAGTGCGATGGCAGACCGTGTCGAAAGCGGCTGACAGGTCCAGGAGGATGAGGGCTGATGTTTCGCCGTTGTCTAGTTGGCACCTGAAGTCGTCTGTGGCAGTGATGAGGGCTGTCTCGGTGCTGTGGTTTCGTCTGAACCCGGACTGGGACAGGTCCAAGATGTTGTCTTCCAGGGGGTGGGCCAGTTGCATGTTGACGATTTTCTCAATGACCTTCACCGGGAACGGGAGCAGGGAGATGGGCCGGAAGTTCTTGAGGTCCTTGGGGTCTGCCTTGGGCTTCTTGAGGAGGGTGTAGATTTTGACGTGTTTCCAGCTTTCCAGGAATGTTGCTGTTTCGAAGGAGATGTTGATGTCCTTCCGTAGTTGGAGTGCAATGGCAGCATCTGCTTTGTTGAATACGTGGTGTGGGCACGGGTCTGACGGAGATCCTGAGTGGATGGAGTTCATGACCTTGCGTGTCTCGTCGTCGTTGACGTTGGACCAGGAGGTCAGGCGGTTGGCGCTGGTGGTGTTCACAGGGGGTGTGGGGTCTGGCGTAGTCGAGCCGGTCATTGTGTTGAAGCTGTCATGGATGTCAGCGATCTTGCGGTGGAAAAAGATGGCTAGTGAGTTGCACAGTTCTTGTTAGGGCGGTATGTTGTTGGTGCTGGGGTTGGAGAGTTCTTTTACGATGCTGAAGAGCTCTTTGCTGTCGTGGTCGTTGTTATCCAGGTGGTCTTTGAAAAAGGATCTCTTGGCTATTCCGATGAGGTGGTGATGTCTGCGAGTGGCGTCCTTGTGGGCTTTGCGGTTGTCCGAAGTGCATTAATGGAGCCATATCTTCTCCAGTTTCCGGCAGGTGCGTTTAGGTCTGCAGCTCGTTAGTAAACCAGGTGGCTCTCTTGCTGGTGTGGTTGTTGGACGGTTTCTTGAGTGGAGCGAGGGTGTTGGCGCATTCGTCCATCCACTGTCTGATGTTGCGGGCTGCGTCGTCTGGGTTGGTGGGGTCGGTGGGTGGGTTCTGGGCGAGGGTGGTGATCAGCTGGTCTTCGGTGACTTTGCTCCAGCAGCGGCGAGGCAGCTGTTGGGTGCGGCGGTGCGTGGTTGGTTTGTTGAAGGTGAAATGGATGCAGGGCTGGTCAGTCCAGTGGAGTTCCGTGGTGTGGTCGAAGGAGACGTGGGTGCCTGTGGAGAAGATGGGGTCCAGTGTGTGGCCGAGGGTGGCGGAGTTGGCTTTGTTGTTGTTCTCGAAGTGGAAATTCAGGTCCCCGAGGAGGATGTAGTCTGTGGAGGTGGGTGCGTGGGTGCTGGCGAGGTCGGCGATGGAGTCGCTAAATTGTGCTCGGGGTCTGGGCGGTCTGGTGATGAGTGTTCCTCTGAGGGTGGTGGTGGGGTCGGTGTTGATCCGGAAGTGCAGGTGTTCGGCGGTGTTAAGGGTGTCGTCTGCATGGGTGGTGACCTTGAGGATGGACTTGTGAACGATGGCTATTCCTCCTCCGATTCCGTTGGCGCGATCCCTGCGGGTGATTTTGTAGCCGTCCGGGATGGCTATGGCAATGTCTAGCTCAGAGGAGCACCAGGTCTCGGTCAGGAAGGCCACGTCTGGGGCGGATGTGTCGAGCAGGTCCCAGAGCTCGACGGCGTGTTTGCATGCGGAGCGGGTGTTGAGGAGTATGCATCAGAGGTGTTTGGGTCCGGTCCTTGGAGGTTTAGTGGTTCTGTCGCAGGTGAAGATGCAGGTGTGGCGGGTGAAAGGTCCGTGAGTCTGTATCAGTGTGGCTTGGAAGCAGGTGTGGTTTCCGCCGGTGTTGAGTGCGTAGAGGGTGCTGGCATTGTAGCGGAGTCTGGTGTTGTGGCATTCACCGGGTCCTGTGGTTCTGGCGCTGGGCATGGTCCAGTCGCGGATGGGCACAGATGAGCTTGCCTTTGGCGTGCCTTCAGTGCGCCAGCGGCGTACCCGCTGCATGCGCCGCTGGCGCACAGAAGGCACGCCAAAGGCAAGCTCGTCTGCGCCCATCCGCGACTGGACCATGCCCAGCGCCAGAACCCCTTAACCCCGGAATGGCCATAAGAGGGGGATAGGGAGGGAGGAGCAGCTGGGAGGCGGGAGCGGGGTGTCCAATGGGATACAGGGTGGCGGGGCTGCAGGGACTCAGCGGCGGGAATGAGGGAGCGGGAAACAGCGGCGGCAGGCAGGAGCAACGAGGCAGCTGGCGGCTGTATGGTGGCGTGGGGAGTGACCTGCCTGCGAGCAGGGTCAAAGGTCTCTCACGATCACAGAAGTGGCAGACAGCCGTATCGAACCCTACCAGAGTGGGGCTCGAGGAGCAGCAGTGTACAGCGGAGCTGTGGGAGAGAGCAGGCTTCAGACCGAGGGTCTGGGGTCTAGCTCGCGCTCCCCACTGCAGTCGCCATAAGTAGAGGAGGAGAGAGGAAACGAGCAGCTGGGGGCGAGAACAGCGGTAAAAACAGTGACAAGGGCACAGTGAGGGGGGCTGAGAGAGGAGATGGGCACGGGCGGCAAAGAGTGAAAACAAACCACAATAATGTACAAAAATGAATGAAAAGCTCAATAAAACCACCTGAGGCAAGGTTACAATAAAATACAGAGCAAAAAGGCAGGGAGGAGAAACACGATCACAGAAGTGGCAGAGAGCAGTATCGAACCCTACCAGAGTGCGGCTCGAGGCGCACCAGTGTACAGCGGAGCTGTGGGGGAGAGAGCAGGCCTCGGACCGAGGGTCTGGGGTCTAGCTCGCGCTCCCCGCTGCAGTCACCATAAGTAGGGGAGGGGGGAGGAAACGAGCAGCTGGGGGTGGGAACAGCGGCAAAAACAGTGACAAGAGCACAGTGAGGGGGGCTGAGAGAGGAGATGGGCACGGGCGGCGAGGAGGGAAAACCACAATAAGGTACAAAAATAAACAAAAAGCACAATAAAACCACTTGGGGCAAGTTTACAATAAAATACAGAGCAGAAAAACAGGGCAGAGAAACACGATCACAGAAGTGGCAGAGAGCAGTATCGAACCCTACAAGAGTGCGGCTCGAAGCGCACCAGTGTACAGCGGAGCTTTGGGGGAGAGAGCAGGCCTCGGACCGAGTTTACCTGAATACTGGAACTCAATGTTTCTGACTTTGCTTTTGCAGATTTACAGTATTATCATCATTATTCTTAAGCATTTTGTACAATCAAGGATTGTTTTCTGTCGGATGTAAAGAGATTTAAATTACTTAAATGGAAAATACCGGAATGTGCATATTCAATTTTTAGTTGGTTGTAAAAGCATCTCATTTATTACTATTGTTGAAACTTATGAAGACATATTTAAGACACATTTAACAATACACAGATCTTTGCATAAAAGTTCCTTTGAAATTTTTGCTATAGTCCAGAGTTTTCTCTCTCCTAGAGCCGCGCTACCTACACTACCTTCTTCCAATCAATGGTGCGATGAACTTTCAGATTTTTTCTCTGAAAAGATTCTGAAGATCCAGCAAGATCTCCAAACTGCCTTGAACAAGTCCCTGACATCCACTTCATTGCCTATATTGGAAGCTGTTTCTTCGGAAGGTCTGTTTACTTCCTTCTCCCCAGCCTCTGAAAAGGATGTTTTACCAATTCTGTCTGCCCTTAAATCTGGTTCGCCCGCCGACCCCTGCCCTGCTAGAGTTCTGGGAGGAGTGTCGGCGATAGTCTGCCAGGAGGTAACTAGGATTGTTAACTTATCTCTTTGCTCGGCCTCTGTGCCTCTGAGTTGGAAGCAAGCCAAGCTCCTCCCATTACTGAAGAAGTCTGGCCTGGACCCGACTATGCCCTCTAGCTATCGGCCCATATCTCTTTTGCCAGCGTTGGCTAAGACATGTGAAAAGATTGTTTTTAGACAACTTGAAGGGTTTATTGAGTCTTCTCATGCGCTCCACCCTGCTCAATCGGGGTTCAGAGCGGCCTACAGCACCGAAACAGCATTAATTGAGGTTTCAGAGGCTATTCGGGAGTGCCTGGATGGAGGCGGCAGGGCGGTTCTGATCTTACTAGACCTCTCTGCCGCCTTCGATACGGTGCCCCATTCGTTGCTTCTGGCCAGATTGGGTGCTGTCGGTATTTCAGGCCGCGCTTTGGGTTGGTTGACCTCATTTCTGAAAGATAGATTACAGCAAGTGTGGGTCCCCCCTTATGCATCTAAGGCTAAGGAACTTACCCCAGGAGTCCCGCAGGGGTCTACCTTAAGCCCCCTGCTTTTTAATGTTTATGTGACCCCTTTGGTCTATCTAGCTGAGCAGCTGGGTGCCAAAATAATGGCTTATGCTGATGATACCCAGCTGCTCTTCACCTGGCCAAAAAATCATCTAGACCCCTTGACCGTTCAGAGTTGCCTGTCGCAGGTTTTTCGCTGGCTGGCAATGGCCCAGCTTAAATGTAACGAGGAGAAGACGGAGATCCTCCTCTATGGATCTTTTCCGGATAATTTCAGGGAACAAATTTGGCCCTCCGACCTACCCTGTCCGAGCTCATCAGGTGCCCCTGTAAAGAACCTAGGTGTCTGGTTCGGACAGGATTTAAAGTTCGGGGAGCATATTAAGAAACTAACCGGTACCTGTTATGCCACTCTAAAGGCCCTCAGAAGATTTTTTCCCCTCATTCCCGGCAAAGCTAGAGAGACTGTGCTTAGAGCGTTGATTTTATCACGCTTAGATTATGCAAATGCACTCTTCAGTGGCCTACCTGATTACATGGTCCGTCGACTTCAGGTTATTCAAAACTCGGCAGTCAGGTTGATGTTTCAACTACCCAGGAGAACTAGTGTTCGCGAACATCTGCGCAGCCTTCATTGGTTGCCTATTGCCAATCGTATTTTGTTTAAAATTCTGGTCCTGGCATATCGGGCTATCAATCAGCAAGGCCCAGTATACTTGCGGAATAGATTTGTTCTTTATGCTCCTAAACGGGCTCTCCGCTCGGCTAACCTTTGTCAGATGGTCCAGCCTAAATTTAAGCTTGCCAGAACTGGAGGCAAATCCATCTCTGTTAAGGCTGCTAGAGTATGGAATGTTCTTCCTTTGGCCCTTCGCACTGCCTCCTCACTTTCGCAGTTCAAGAAGGGACTCAAAACATACCTGTTTAATATTACTCTGTAATCTCTCTCTTCGGTGTGTTAGTGGCCCCGCCTTGTTATCATGTACTCATCGCGCCAGGATACTCCTGAGTAATAGAGCGCGCAATAAAAGGATTTATAACATAACATTATAACATAACAATACGCCACATCTTATTTATTTCAGCAAAGGTATTCATCGAGTAACTTAACAAAAAAAAAAAAGGGCGCTTGCACAGCACATATATACTAGTTACAGGTGTAGGTAGATGCATATGGTCACGGTTTTGTCAAAACAAGAACAGCTCTTGGAGTAAGAGATGGATCAGGAAGACTCAAGACAGCAAGTTGGACATCCGGAGGTTGTGCCATACATCAAATCTTATTGTTCATGGAGGTGCCTGGTTTCAATCACTACTAACTCTTTTCAGGATGATTACCTTTGCTCTAGTCTAAAAGCCTGATAACGGGTACCTTTTGTGTGCTGATTGTGTTTGGGGCTCGATCTGGGCCATGTAGGCCCTGCATCATGTATCGATCCTCTCCCCATATAAGGTCCCTGTCCAATCTAAAATGGCGGTGCTTCTAAGACTCTAGGAATCTAGATATTGACATAGGACTTGGCATGTCCTTCTTATGGACATGAAAGAAGGACTATCATGTTCTATAGCTTCTATGTATTTCCAAGATGGCGCCATCTTAGAATGATGTTGTTTACTCATTCTGCTTAGATTTCCAGACTGGTTCGGTCTATCGAATTTCCAAGTGCATCCTAGGCCACTGATCATCCCTCTAATCCGGATTCTATCTTCCTAATTGCATAATCAAGTTTGACCTAATGTATTTCAACTTCCCATTTTTATATTTGCAGCTGGGCCCTCTCTTCAGGATTTGCTGATTTCGTCCTAGTAATCGCATGCATATTGGCCTCTTTGGCTTAACGCTACGCTCCCCACTTCTGAAATGCAGAGCTACACCGTGTTTACAAGATTACAGTGCAGCCCAGCATTTCTCCCTGTGCTGGGGCTGAATTTAGCTGCCTAGCGCCAATGCAGGCAGCCTTGTATCATAGTGCAAGGGTGCTTGCGTTGAGGCGAACAGGCCTGACAAGTACCATGCATCAGGGGTTAGACTAACACATTTCAATGTGGTGGTCCGCATCACCGTACTGAAATGCAAAGTCACACACTTTTATGGCTTCCTGAGCTGCCAAGTGCTGGAGCGCTGCTATTCCATGGAGGGGCCCTGTTAGCCGATAAATGTACACACTCTTGCAAGCAGTACTAACAGTGCCACACAGGGCTTGGCATCACCATCACCGTTCCTTTGTAAAGCGTACTTGTTTCTATTACTTTCATGTTTTACATCTCAAACCTTGATTTCCACACCTGTGCTGAATATTCTCAGCCAGCAGCCCATCCGGACATGGTTGGAGGGGGGGCCTGATCCAGTCACTTATTGCGATTGTGAGGATGATTAAGTGGTGATAAACAGGTTTGATATTGAAACCCATCGGCTTTGAGTCTCTGTGCCCTCCCCTTTAAGATTTGACTAACCAACAGTGTTACATCAGGCCCCTCATACCTCTCTGAGGAGGAACACCCTAGACCAGGGGTTTTAAAATGTCTTAATGCCACCCCCCCCCCCCAACCCCACAGCGATCGTCGGGCTCCCCTCAGAATTTTTGACAATTATTCTATTCAATTGGCAATGTTTAAATATGTCTAAACTTATTTAAGCATTGCAGTTAAGTACTGTTTTAAGAATGCAATCAAACACATGATTGCCAAACATACTATTCTGGTCAGGTAGGCTTTATATAGCCTTATGGCCCGCTGACGAGGGCATGCATCTCTGGACTATAACGGGTTCAGGGCCCTTAATAACAGGTATATCCAAAGGCAGAAGGGCTATAAGGCTATTAGAACATTCCACCCACTTAGGGTAGAATGTTCTAAATTAAAAAGAGAAAAATATGAAGACAAACATTGGAATGTTGGAGCTACAGACTTATACCAGCCATTACAAGCCCGGAGCTGCTTCAATGGAGCTCCCAACATTCCAATGTTCTAATAACGGGTACAAGTACCAGGAGTGTGTTCATTTGAGGTGGGGGTTTTGAAAAACATTTGGAGTCCTGTCCCTTTTGACACATACTCCCAGCTAGTATATACGTATATAACTGTCAAAACATGTTAGTGATGGCCCATTGGAGAGCAGCTTACTGCTGCTCATTATGTTAAGCTTAAAACAAAGCACCATTTCAGCATAATGCTTCTTTTGACCAGAGTCTAGCGCCCCACCTGGGATCAACTCAGGCCCCCCTGGGAGGGCCCGCCCCCAGTCTGAGGCCCCCCGCCTGGGATCATCTCAGGCCCCCCAAGGAGGCCCGCCCCCAGTCTGAGGCCCCCTGCCTGGGATCATCTCAGGCCCCCCTGGGAGGGCCCGACCCAGTCTGAGGCCCCCCACCTGGGATCATCTCAGGTCCCCCTAGTAGGGCCCGCCCCCAGTCTGAGGCCCCCCACCTGGGATCATCAAAGGCCCCCCTGGGAGGGCCCGACCCAGTCTGAGGCCCCCCACCTGGGATCATCTCAGGTCCCCCTAGGAGGGCCCGCCCCCAGTCTGAGGCCCCCTGCCCTAGACATACATTTCAAGCATTCTCAGATCCTAAATAAAACATCACATAAGATCTGACAGCATTAGAGTGAATTAATCAATAAAGATTTATTTAGAAACTAATTAATATCTCACGAAAGTAATACGGCAATAGTACAGAAGACATCAATGAATCTATTCATAAACACTGGTAGGAAACAAGGAACTGGTGGATCAAAAGGATAAAATACATCCTATATCGAAAACCGATTAAACATTCAAAGATACACAAACTGACTACAAAGATTCCATGGTTAATCACGCCACCAAAAAATTGTCATCCAAGAATGCAAAATGGTGATTTTGCCTAACTATCACACAACATGTGGCTCAGTGACATTTATAAATGATTCCTCACTCTCCTGAAGAGAAGCCGTGTGCTCACCCTCGCTATCACACAGCATGCGGGTTGGAGAGTTTCATTATTAATCCGTATCTGCTGAACAGACACCATATGCTCGGCCTGGCTATCACACAGCTGCAGCTCCGTGACCTTCATTATTGATCCACCACTCTTCTGAAGTGAAGCCTGGTGCTCGGCCTGGCTATCACACGGCTGCAGCTCCGTGACCTTCTTTATTGATCCTGCACGCTTCTGAAGTGAGGTACCTGGCCTGGCTATAACACAGCTGCAGCTCTGGCACCTTCATTATTGATCCTACACTCCTCCGAAGTGTGCTCGGCCTGGCTATCAAACAGCAGCAGTTCTGTGACCTTCATTATTGATCCTGCACTCTTCTGAAGTGAAGTACTCGGCCTGGCTATAACACAGCTGCAGCTCTGCAACTGTCATTATTGATCCTGCACTCTTTTGAAGAGAGGCTGACGTCTTTGTAGGTTTGAAAGTTCACAAAAGATCTTCACACATTTACTGCAATGATATGGCTTTATCCCTGTGTGTTTGTTCGCTGATCAATCCTTAATGTTGAAGATTCACTAAACCTACGTCAACATTCACTGCACTTGAATGATTGTTCGTGTGTGTTTTCTAATACCGTATATCTCTTCTCACATTCATTGAATTTGAATGGTTTTTCCAGCTTGTATTCACAGATGTTTCCTTAATGTTGACGATTCACTAAAACTGCTTCCCCATTCACTGAAATGATACGGTTTTTCCCTAGTGTGTATTATTTGATGCTGTTTTAGGTGTGATAATCAACTGAACCTCTTCAAACATTCACTGAAATGATATTTTTTTTCCAGTGTGTGTTCTCTGGTGCTGTTTTAGGCTTGATAATCGACTAAACATCTTCACACATTCACTGCATTTATATGGTTTTTCTCCAGTGTGTGTTCGCTGATGAATCCTTAATGTTGAAGATTCAATAAAACTTATTCCACATTCACTGCACTTGAATGATTTTTCCTGTGTGTGTGTTCTCTGATGTCGTTTTAGTCCTGATACATATATAAAGCTCTTCCCACATTCACTGCACTTGAATGGTTTTTCCCCTGTATGTGTTCGTTGATGAACCTTTAATGTTGATGAGTCACTAAAACTACTTCCACATTCACTGCACTGGAATGGTTTTTCCCCAGTGTGCGTTCTCTGATGCCGCTTTAGGTTGGATAATCGACTAAACCTTTGCACACATTCACTGCAATGATATGGTTTTTCTCCAGTGTGTGTTCTCTGATGAATCCTTAATGCTTTAGATTCACTAAACCTCTTCACACATTCACTGCACTTGAATGGTTTTTCCCCTGTGTGAGCTCGCTGATGAATCCTTAATGTTGATGAAGTCCTAAAACTACTTCCACATTCACTGCACTGGAATGGTTTTTCCCCTGTGTGTGTTCCTTGATGCTGTTTTAGGTGGGATAATCGATTAAACATCTTCACACATTCACTGCAATGATATGGTTTTTCTCCAGTGTGTGTTCTCTGATGGTATTTTAGGTCTGTTAATTGAAAAAAGCTCTTCAGACATTCACTGCACTTGAATGGTTTTTCCCCTGTGTGTGTTCGCAGATGATTCTTTAATTTTGACGAATCAATAAAACTACTTCCACATTCAGTGCAATGATATGCTTTTTCCCCTGTGTGTGTTCGTTGATGTCTTTGTAGGCCTGATAACTGAATAAAGCTCTTTACACATTCAGTGCATTTGAATTGCTTTTTCGCTGTGTGTATTTGCTGATGGTGTTTTAATATTGATGACAAATTAAAGCCCTCACTGCATGTGTCTGAGACTTCTCTCTTAGTTAGTGTCTCTGGGTCTGGCATATACTTGTTTACATCGTGTGACTGTACTTCCTGAAGGGCCATCATGACTGATAAAGCAGTTGTGTTATTCTTGCAATCCCTGTATGTGTTGTATTTTGCATGTTTTCTTTCAGATTAAAGAATAAAGTGTAATGGTCAACAACTACTTCCCAAACTCATAATGTGTGTAAGGCTTCTTCGTGGGCAATTGTGTCTTTAGACTGGATAATGGTTCTGCATGCTTGCGGGTAAAGATCCATCGTCCTTCTGGTCGGTGCACACTGGGACAGTACTCTGTATTTTAGAAAATAGAACCCTTATTTCTTTTAACCTTCATTTGTCTGACTCCACTCCATTGCGCTTTTCACTGGTTGCTGTGGATTGGTCTGAAACAGTTTACAATGCACCTCTAGCACTGAATGGTGGTCGATAGTCTTTCAGGAAGCAGAGCACTGCTGTAACCACCACATACCAACCTCGTGATCAAAGCTGCTATTGGACATGTTTACACAAGAGGAGGTTTATCAGTGTTGTCTTAATTTTCTAGAGGTAATTTCTTCGTTTTGAGGCACGGAGGTGCACAGCTGAGACTCGTAGAATCACTGAATTTCTCATGACCCTTGTCCCTTCTTCCAGGATGTCCCAGTTTATGTTCAGGTCCGGCTGGCTCTGACGGCACTTAAGTTTTCCTCAATACTGGAACTCAATATTTTGGACTTTGTTTTTGTAGATTTACAGTGTTATCTTCCTTATTTTGAAACATTTTGTACAATCAACGATTGTTTTCTGTTGGATGTAAAGAGATTTAAAATTACTTAAAGGGAAACATAACGGAATGTGCATACACAATTTGTAATTGATTGTATAAACATCTCTTCATTCCCATTTTTAAAACTTATGATGGCATATGTAACCATACACAGAAATTTACATAAACGTTGCTTTGAATATGCCACATCTTAATTTTTTCAGCAAATGTTTGAATGAGTAACTTAGTAAATAAAAAAAGGGCGCTCGCATAGCACTCATACACTAGTTACAGCTTTAGGTAGGTGCATATGGTCAAGGTTTTGTCAAAACAAGTACAACTCTTCGAGTAAGAGATGAATCAGGAAGACTCAAGATAGAAGGGCGGACATCAGTATGTTGTGCCATAAATCAAATATTACTGTTCACAGAGGTGCCTGTCTTCATTCACTACACCCACAATATGCAGTAGAGCAGCAGTTTAATGATTGTATTTACTTTGTGGTTTTACTTCTCTCAAATATTTTTTTTATTTAACTTTGTTTTATTGATTTTAGCATAAGGCAAGTACAATACAGTTATCATATATGCCCCAAGAAATACAGTGAAGAGGAGTCTTGGTACCCGCTCGTCCCCTACATGATAACCCAGTTCTGCATAAGTTTGTTCATATACGAAGTATCCTTGGGTGCTGTCTGTGTCGAGGCTCCTGTCTCATCCCTACCCCAAAAACACCCAAGAACAAAACCCTCCACCCCTTGAAACTACCCCCACACTACCCCCACCCCAACCAGTGCGCCATGCCTTTGCCTCCATGTGTTGTTGCGTGTGAGAGCAGCTAGGTGTCTATGTTCCAGAATTGGCCTTAGGAGGCTGTGCATCAATAAGTTGCAAGAGGTAGAGATACATTGGGCAGGTTATTTCCTTAAATTCTGTTGCCAAACCGTATGAAAGGATGCTGTGAATTGCGTAAGAGTGGCTTTGATGCGTTCCATACCCAGCGTGTACCATAGTTTATGTAGCCAGCCTGTGTGAGTGGGCCGAGTGCGTGTACCCGAGAGAGATAAGATGTGCTGAACAGCCGCGCTCATGACCAGACCCATTTGTCGTTCTCTGGTTGATTTCAGTGGGAATGTGAGTTCGTTAGGAAGCCCCAGTAGTGTGTAGGTGGAGAATCAGGGAATTTCGGTATTGAAGTGACTGACAATATCATTAAGGACAGCTGTCCTGTAGGCTGTGACCTCCCTGCAATCCCAAAGAAGATGTGTTAATGTGCTTTCTTCGTCACACCCTCTCCAGCAAGTCGGGCTGCGATTTCGGGTTGTGTTAGCCAATGTCGGATTTGAAAGTATTGAAATCGTTGTGGGGCGGTGATGTTGTATAGCTGTGGTAGCTCTGTGAACTGTATGAACCCCTCGAGGTCAAAAAGATGACCCGCAGATCTGCAGTCTGACCTTCGCCACGGCTGGAACGTGTTCGCGTCCATCCCCGGGATGAAGTCGGGATTATCGAACAATGGTGTAAGTGGTGATGGGAAAGTAGTGAGCCCTCTTTTAGCTGCCACTGAGTCCCACACAGGCAGCACTGTGCGCGTTACGGAGGATTTCTCAAGGTATGTAGGTCTATTAGCGCGTTTTAAGAAAGGTATCTTCCAAAGCTAGGTTTGCGCCATCGCCCTGTCTTCTCTGACTCGGGCCTGTACCACTCCACTAAATATCTCAATTGTTCTGCTTGGAAATATTGCTGTAGGTTGGGGATCCCCAGACCCCCCTCATCCGGTGCCCGATAGGACAAGCTTCTTCACATCCTTGGCTTTTTCCCAGCCCATATAAAGTGCTGCACCGCATCTTGCAGTCTCTTAATGGTGCCCACGGGGGGAATCACCGGAATGGTCTGAAAAATATATAAAAGTTTGGGGAGTGTGGACATTTTCACCCCAGCGATGCACCCCAGTAGTGATAGAGGCTGTTTCTGCCATCTCCTGAGGTCCCCTTGGATTTGGGAGGTGATGTTTGTGTAGTTCAGGGTGACTGCTCTGTGGAGGGGGGTGAGGATGATCCTCAGGTATGGGAGCTCCGTCTGGACCTGCAGGCCCCGTAGATCGGAGGCACTTCATGAGTGATATGTGAATTTCTGCCTAATGGTAGGATCATTGATTTCCCCCTGTTCATTTTGAGGCCCGACACCCTCCCAAAGGCCTCTACCTCTTCCAGGAAGGCAGGCACTGACAGCGTGGGATTGTTTAGGGCAACCTAGATATCATCGGCATATAAGCTGATTGGGTGGGGTCCCCCCCCCCAAGGTAATGCCAAGGATGTCCGGGTTGCCCCGAAGTCTCTGCGCTAGGGGTTCTACATAGAGCGCAAAGAGGAGGGGCGAAAGCGGGCACCCCTGTCTTGTGCCTCGCTGGATGTCAAAGGGTTTTGAGTAACCCTGGGCGTAGTACTACGCTACGCTAACGGAGCATACATAGTTTGTGCTGATTCGCACTCTGCAAATTGCACGATGTACAGTACAAAAACGGTGCTTCATCAAATAGCGTAGCAGTTAAATCAACAAACATCCTCAGATGCTTTGATAAAGCAATTTTACTTGCAGAATATCCAATATCAAAATAATTCTACAAAGAGCCGCAGTTCAACTGGTCGTCCCTAGATGTCCCTCACGAGTCAAATGAAAATGCATTGAAATTATTCTTATATCAAACTGCAGTTCCACTACTTGTTACTAGATGTCCCTCACAAGTCAAATGCAAAATCATTGAAACCCTTTCATCAAGCATTTGCAATTGACTCGTGAGGGACATCTAGTACCCACCAGTTGAACTGCAGCTCTTTGTAGAATTATTTTGATATTGGATACTATAATATTCACTGCCCACTGCTAATCTCATCCCATAATGCTTTGCAGGGCCTTTGTTTGGGATTGTTTTTTTGCCCATCATAACTGTGCTTGGGGTGGTCCTAAGAGGATAGGACCACCACCAAAATTGTTCAACAAGATGTGCTTTTTGTTTTCAAGGCATCTGCTTGGTTCTCTCCCTAGGTTAGGGAGGATCCCAATATCATCACATCTCCCACTGCTTGCTAATTTTCCAGTTTCACTTTTGTGAAAGTACTATGTGTTTTGTAGCATATAAAGATAGAGATACTTATTTTATGATAACGGGTACCCACTGTGCAAGATGTAATTTGCAATTATTTCACAGAGCAGACAAGTACACAAGTACAGTGCCATCAGCTATGCTATGCAGTTCTACGTGAGTACGTGTAGTTCAAAGTATACTACGTGCAGCTAGGTGTAGTGCTGCTACGCAAACTACGCCCAGGGTTAGTTTTGAGCCCAGGCCGTTGACACGGATACTTGCTCGCAGTTTATTGTAGCAGCTGGCAATCCATGCTCTAAAGCGTTCCCCGATGCCGAAGTGCACCAAGGTCTTCTCTAAAACCCCCCAGTCCATTCTGTCAAACGCCTTTTCGGCGTCTATAGACAGGAGCATGGAGTCTGACTGCACGTAATGGGCTTTGTCTATTAAGTGAAGGATGCGTTTAGTATTATCACTGCATTGTCTGCCGGGGATGAATCCGGATTGGTCCGGCTCTATGATTCCAAGGAGTCGTGGTCCAAGCCTGGAAGCTTGCACCCCAGTGAAGATTTTGAGGTTGAGGTTGAATAGGGAGATTGGGTGTATAGGCAGCACATTGAGTAGCATACTTACCCGGTTTAGGCAGTACAATGATATCGGCTTCTAATATGTCAGTGGGGATCGAGCCAGGCCCCTGGAATGAGTTGAAAAGTCTGGTAAGAAGCGGTGCTATTAATGGGCAGAAAGCTTTGTAAAAACCAGAGGAGAAGTCGTTTGGCCCGGGTGATATCAGGGGTTTGAGGTGGGATATTGCGCTGATCACCTCTTCTATTCTGATAGGTGCGTCAAGCGAGGCTGCGCCTACTGCATTAATAGCAGTTATCGCCGCTTCACACAGGAAGGCCTCTCCATTTTTGTCAAGAAAAGGATCTGCGCTGTATAAGGATGCGTAATATTCTCTCAGCTATCTGCTCATCATCGCTTAGCTTCTCACCCCGTCTTTTAATGGGATTATTGAGCCCTTGCACATTTAGGGTGATAACTTTTAGGGTGGCCTCTGTCATTTTGCATGTTGAGCAGGAGATAGCTTGATTCTAGGGGGGACGACCCCTACGTAATATCTCAATCAAGCTCATTTCCCCCACGGCACACTGGTTCCCTCCCCCCTCCCATTGCCCCAAGCCCATCCCGGACCCCCGGGTTCCCCGTCCTGAACCCCTGACCCAGACCGCTCCTCCCCCCGTCCTAACCCCAACAAGAAAACCCCAATAAGTTACCATAGACCCAAGCCTGTATACTCGTGTCACAGGCCTGCGGTGAAGTTACCTGGTTGAGCGTGTAGCCTCGGTGATCCCCCCGAACCCCCACATTCCCCCAGACCAGCTTTGTAGTAATGCAATTGAGTCCCCATCTCGCAAACAGATCATGCAGTAGATGATGTGTCTCTTGTCACCGCATTCAGGGCCGAAGCCCATTCCTGTGACATTGTGGCTTGGCCTGGTTTCAGTTCTTCGAAGGGGAGCGTCTGTGGCCAACTCGTTGCCACCCTCCTCTCGAGGGTTTCTGGGAGTGTTCTGGGGAGGTATTCATCTTGTTGTGTTCGAGACCCAGTAGAGCACAGGTTTCTTGAAGGGATCTCAGCTGTTGCAAGGTTCCATTCCATTTGAAAATCAGGCGGAAAGGGTGACCCCAGGAGTACGGTATTCCCTTGTCCCTCAGGAACGTCATGACAACTCTGAACGCTTAAAATGTTTGGAGCGTGATGGTCGGCCAATCTTGGAACAGTGCCACCGAGTGCCCCTGATATTGAAGAGGTTGCTTCAGACGCGCCTCTCGAAGGATCCTCTCTTTCAGTGGAAAGTCCGGCAGGAAGGCCAGGATATCCGGGGGGAGCAGGCGTGCGCCTCACCAGACCTACTCTGTGTTTGTTTATGTTTATTAAAACTTTTGTAGCGCGCTCTGTTACCACGGGGTATCCTGGCGCGGTGAGTGACTTTTTAGAACAGAAGTGCTGAAAACAGAGTCTGGAGGAACTACTAGTAAGGGACATTGAACAAGTGGGTCTTGAGATCTTTTTTAAACAGAGCAATGGTTGGCGAAGCTCTGAGAGAGAGGGGGAGAGCATTCCAGGCAGAGGCTGCTTTAACTGAAATGGATTGGCCTCCTATGCGTGCGTATTTGAATTTGGGGGTGGTTAATAAACAGAGGTTGGCCGATCGTAGGGCACGGTTGGGAGTGTAGAATGAAAACCTTTTCTGCAGGTATGTTGGTCCCTGGCCATGGACTGCTCTGAATGCCAACACAAGAATTTTAAACAAAATTCGATGAGGTACTGGTAGCCAGTGCAAACTGCGTAAGTGGCTACGCACGCTAGATCTCCTTGGGAGGGAGAAAAGCAAACGTACTGCAGCGTTTTGAATCACCTGCAGGCGGTGAACCATGTACGCAGGTAGACCACTAAATAAGGCGTTGGCGTAGTCGAGCCGGGATAGAATCAGAGCTCGAAGGACGGACTCCTTGGCTGCCCTAGGCAGAAGAGGAAAAAATTTCCTCAGGGCACGCAGGGTGCCAAAGCAGATGCCGGTCAATTTTTTTATGTGATCAGCAAACTTTAGATCTTGACCGAACCAGACTGTGTGCCCGGTCAATACGAATTGCAAAGTCTGTGGGTTCCTCTAGTATCTCCCGGAAAAGGCCCTGAAAATACTTGGTGATATCTGCTCCTTCTTCTTTGGATGGAACTCCTCTGACTCGGATATTATTGCGTCTGGACCTATTTTCTAAGTCCTCGGCGTGTGCCTGTAAGTCCACTTGTTGATTTCTAAGGCGGAGAAGTTCTTGTTGGAGGTGTTCGACTTCCTCGCTTCTGGTCTGAGTCTTCGAGGGACGCCACTTGCTCGCCTATGCCGTCCACATCGCAGTGTATCTCCCTCACCTCCCCGCCACCTCTTATTTGAGCGTGTGGAAATCCTCAAGCAGAGAGTTGAATAGGGTTTCAAGAAAGACCTGGTGATAAGCACCTCCTCGTCCCCTGTTCCATTTGATGCTTTGATGTTGTAGGGGAGGGAGGCCCTCTGTCCTCCTTAGGGGGGCCCTTAACAAGCATGTCAGTAAGCGTGCGTTCTCTCTTCGTTCTCGTGTTGGCCGTGATATGGCGTTGTCCGCTGAAGCTCTTCTCCCCCAATTTGCTTAGGCCGTACGGGGCCCTCACCGTGTGACCTGGTTGCTAGGGGCTGGCATGCTGGCCGGGGAGCCTTGTGTGGGAGCGCCGGTTTGTCCTTCTCGCTGATTCTGAATGTTGCTTGAGCGGGTATGGGTCTATATGTGGCCCCAGCCGCGAAACCAGGCTCCTCCTGACTGGTGTAGTGCAGGGCACTATGTGTGTTTCGGGCTCAGGCCGCAAGTGTGCTGGTGTCAAGGCCTACCCACGAGGGCCACTGTCTTCTGTTGCCAGGCCCCGCTTGCTCTCTGAGAAACAGGACTGGCCAACCGCACCCCCAGCCACTATTGAGTGGGCCGCAGATCTACCTCTTTCTTTACTCCTGAAGTAAGTGGGGGCACCCGCTCTCCTCCGTGTGGGCACCTGTTAGGTGATTTGGTCCCATGCGCGCTCAGCCGGCATCCACGTGTTGGGCCCACCGTGTGCGCTGCCCTGCTGGGAGTGTCAGGTCCGGTGCTTCGTTTCTATTCTTAGCAGTGCCTAGCGGAGCCCAGGTGTGTCCGTTGCCAAGTGCGTATGCAAGGAAGGTGAAGGCCCTGCTGCCAAGCCACACTCAGACACCGCTCTCCCAGGGGCCTCACTGCTGTGCCTCGAAGTGAAGGGCAATGGGCCTCCCTCTCTCCGCTTCCCGGGCGCCCTTGAAGGAATAGCAGGGGTCGCACTATGCTGTCTTGCTGCTGCTTGTTCCTGCGCCCCCTCTCCGCTGCAGATACTTAGCGGTACCTGTATACAGCTCCGCTGGGGCTCGGTCCACCTCCGCGTTGCTTCAGCTCCGGGGTATTCCCCCGGGGACCGGCGCCGGACCCCTCAAAGTGGCACCAGGGAGGGCGGCATCCGGTCACAGCTCCATAGGCCCAGGAGCCACGGCCTCAGTTTTCACGCTCCCGTCAAGCAGCGATGCGCCCCGCAGTGCTGCCGGTGCTCCACCTGGGCCCCCGGTCTCGCCGCCACACAGCCGCCACCACTCCCCCGCAGCGTGGTGAGGCCAGAGGAACGGGGGACAGTAAATGCTGAGACCTCCTGCTGCTTAGCCTTGCGGAGTCCTTCGCAGTGACCGAGCGTCCCGGGTGCCATTTCGCAGCCTCGAGCTGCAAGTTGCTACAGGGTCATTCGGGAGTGCCGAGCTTCTCAAAAGTGCATTCCAGGTAGACTCCTCAGCTCTGTATCTCTCTCCACCAAAATCTGAGGGACAACCGGGGATATTATGCTCAAAATTGGCCCGGAGAGGTGTTTGGTGCGAGGAGCCTCGAGGTCCTATGTCCTCTCAGGTCACCATCTTGGCCATGCCCATCCTCTCAAATTTTTTTTACATTTGTCAGTATTATCCACCGAGATGGGAGTTTCCTGGCTGGACTAGGAGATTGAGCTGGGCTGGTCTGTTGTTTAGTTGTCTCACCTCTAACTTTAGAGCTTGAGATAGCACACTAGCCAGGCGGCTCACTAGTTGACAGCTGTGGTGCATCTGCGTAGCAAGAGCACAGATGGTGCGCCAAAGCCAAGCCTGTTAGCACCCTTTCACCCCTGGACCATGCCAAGCACCCCAAACACTCTCTTAAAACATCTCTTAAGTCAAACTGCTCTGTTCGTATCTCCTCCACCTCTGCTGCTCTCCATACAAGGTAGGGCCTGTTCTCAAATGTATTCACCTGCACCTCACATGCATAGACCTGCTTTCAACATTCCTTTTCTAGCACAAAACCTGCGAACAACATTTTCCAACCATATAATTCACTTTTCATGGGTCTCTCCTCCTACTCATGCTTTTCAACATCACCCGTACAAACCACTGTGGCCACATTTAATGGAACAATACTGAGGTGCGCTCATTCGTTCCACAAGATGGAGAATGCACCAGAACAGCGCACGCTGCACATAAGATAAAGATAAAGGACCTTCTGCGACTCACACACATGCCCGGCAATGACACAGTCCCTACACAGCTTTTACAAAGGGCTAGATGCTTAGCATTGCTTTTCAAATACACACAAAATGCCATAGGCACAATTAAACAATGTAAAATACAATTAATTCACACACAATTCACAGTGTAAAATCCATCAGCAAATGATCCAAAGTGTACTGCATGCCACAAGGGTCTTTACTATCACAACTGCGTTGACAGTTTGCTGTCACCAAAGTGTTCTTCCTTTGAAAAAGGTGCATTTCCTCTATGACATGTAGAGCAGGGGCAAGCCCATATCAGACAGAATTAAAAAATGTATAGCTCTGTAGTATTCAGAGACAAAGAACTGGGTAATAGGACAATGGCTTCCAATAACACAGCACTGAGCACCTCACTTAAGCCAATCTTAAATGATTGTTCGAAGAACAGGGCAACAGGAAGGTGTATTAAATGCCGACCATTAACCTTTCACCAGCTGCACACGGGGACGGCATTGGATAGATGGAACGCTGTGCTCCAGCAACCGCTCAAGTCATGCATACAGGCGCTAAAACATGTTGTCCTGGAACTCTCGATTCCAATTCACACAATCTAACTACACACATTACAGTTAACTCTCACCCCACCGTACCAAGTGCGTGTTTCCTGATTCGACACTGTAGTGTAGTTCCTAGTTTCCCACTAGGCCCTGCGCATTGGAATAACATAAACAGTAGTATCGACGTGGAACTGCGGATATTCCAGGCCTCCACTGACTATGCTAAACTTAATTGGGTTTGTTACCAACTAGCTCAGAGGTCACTGGAAACTTTCTTCTCTGCATGGGAAGTGATCAGCTTCCCTGGCACAGACAAGAAGGGATTCAGTTTTCCAACAACCGTGCAACATGACAACTTTGCTCCTCAGATCAAGAGTCAATCTCTAGGGTCGTGTGAAACAATAGACATGTATTTCACTCAGTCAGTCTAGTGCAGTTTACTTTCACGAGATGTAGAGAATAGAGAGACGGGCGTTTGTCAATAAAGGGTTAACATTTATTGAACAGTCTTTCTTCTCGTACAAGAGAAATGTATTGCCACAATTGCAAGACTTGTTATGATAAAAAGTACGTACAGTAAGATAAGTATTGCGAAATAGAACTGTAAAAGCATTGATATGGTTTCTTAGCCATTCAATGGTTTAAAAGTAATAAAACATATATACATTCATATATACATTAGGCTAACATACTCAACTGGTGCTTCTAACTATGCCTACCCCAGTGTGCCTGACCTAAGCCTAACACGTGGAAGGGGAGTAAGTAAGTAGCTTTAAGTTAAGTTGGTTTTGCCAAGGTTTGCTTAAAGAATTCTCGTCTAAGGGTTTAGTCAACACCATACCTCTGAATAGAATGATGGAAGTCTGGTATTTCCTTCAGGGGGCACTCAATATCCTAGTCACCCGCGAGGGCAGACCGGAAACGCTGGAGCTGGATTTCTCTGCAGGAGAAAGGCAGCAGCTCTTCTTCAGCGCGTCGGGAGGAGGAGGCGGGGGACAGCGTCCGCGGCAGCTGGAATCTGCTGGGCTTCTTTCGCAGAGGGACGGCTGTTCAGCTCCTAAGCGTACTGCACCATCGTTCGCGCTTTAGCAGCGATAATGGTATCAGTAGCTTCACCACCAAGGGACAACAGCAGAATCGTACTGCCTGCAGCAGCAATGGGATGCACAACAAAGTGCACGGCAGCTTACAACAGCACGACAGCTTTCAGCTCACAGCACACATTGCTTAAGGCAACGTTGGTAATATTTATACCTGACAGGTGCCGGGTTTGACGCAAGTTTGCTGGACATAAGATGTCAATTAAAGATGTCACTAGGAAGTGATAGCTATCAGTTGCTCATTAGAGTTCCATTACTAATCAAAACACAGCAAGCGGGGATTTCCAGGTTTGCTGAGTTTTTATCTTGTTGAAGAACTCGGAGTGTTAATCTAGGAATATCAGATAGTGACTTCTGCTCTGTCATTGCACTAATTGGTTGCAAAGGAAGTGGCAGAGAACTATGCTGGAATGTGGCTCTGTTCGTGTGAGGCCAGAGATGACTTTCTGAAAATCGCACTTGAACGGTTATACCAATATAGGGAATAAATGGATTTATAGCCGAATAGGGGCATAAGGTCACAGTATCGATCAGGAACCTAGATAAACACGCAACACCCACTCCACGTTTTCATGTCCATCAAATTACTAAAACTAGAGCAATTAGATGCATGTGTAACATTGCCCACCCCAAAATACATAAATGCATTCGAAATAGGCGTATATTGTAATACGTGAAATTTAGGTACTGTACGTTTTTGAAGCATAGAAATCATTCAAAAATTATTGCATATGAAATCAATGAACGATTATGCATAAGAATTACACATGAAGTATCTCTGAAACAGAAGAAGGGCGAGATAAATCATCACATAAAAATGCATTGCAATAAATGTGCTAGAGGCTGGTGTAATGTTGTTATGTCTCTAGATGTGTTTAGAAATAGAAGTGTGAAGCTTCTGTTCTCTAAGAATAGTTTTTACGTTAAGCAAAGAATTGTTCGTGCCAAAAAAAAGTGAATATTTAAAAAAATTGTCCAAATCAAAAAGAATTAATGCTTAAACGGGAAAATAGAGCTACAAAGCTTTTTGCAGTCTTTGTTGATCAAAACTGAAGGCCGAATTCAGAGTTCATGGGAACGCTGTGTGTCGGAAAGCTTCTCCAAAGTTATTGTTTCTGTATGGGTGAGAACATCGTGTCAGACAGGCTCTCAAAGAATTGGTCTACAAAATCAGGTGACAGTTCGACCAAATTAGATAGCGCTGTAACTTGGCAGGTGTGAGAATGATTGCTGTCATCATAGTCAGGACCAGCAATGCTCACAGAACGTTGTACCTGGATGATGTTGCTTTTGTCACTCGCTCCACTGTTACCACTTGGTTGTAGCACAGGAGTCTCCACGAATGCCGTCATCAGGATTGGTAGCCGCTGGGGACAACACAATGCGTGAGCCGTTATTGGACTGAGCAAAGTATCGACGTCCATTGGTACTGCTGATGGAAGTGAAAGACAGATGTCCAACACGCATTCATCGCCGCAAAGCATACACCGTAGCACAGGTAAAATGCAATTTTGCCATATAGGTCTGAATGAAAGGAACCAGGTCATGTTTAGATCTCTCAGCCTGGCCAATCCAAGGACGTTAGTTATCCTGTCCCGGTAGCGCATTGCTAGGATTGTCTCTTCCATTCCCATGGGAGCTATGTCTGAGCCGAGGCTTGCCATAACGAAGCAGGAGGGTCAAAAATAAAATCCCTGCGACGAGTCCCAAAAATAATGGTATGCCGAGAAAAACAGAGTGTACAAAATTAGGAACGATTCCCAAAATTGCCTGGAAGGGTGTTAGAAGTCCCGTAAAGACTGTCTTAAATATGCCTGGGATGCTTGTTGCACTAGACATGTTAAGGAGTTGGCTCAACATTTCTACGAAATGCACGGGGCAATTTGTTGATAAAAGGTCATGAACTTCAGTAGCTGTCCTTGCAACTAGAAGATCATACGTCTCTTTTGATGACGTTATAGGCACTGTTGTCTGTAAAAGTACAGATTTCATTTTGCTTAATGTATCAATTCGTATAGAATAGAGATTCAGACGAGGCCAGATGGGAGTCACTGTGTCTGCAGGCCCACTCGGAAACAATGCCTGCATACAGCATTTGACAGTGGATGTTACTCTTACTAGATAACTTTTCCCTGGCACAAGGCCACAACATCTGTGATCCGTTCTAAGAATGTAACTTCCGTTTGAAAGTTGCATAAAGAAGGGCTCTATCTGAGTTGCAGGTGTGACTAGCTGGTGGCATGAAAGGTTGTTAGAATTTCCATCACATGCTCCGTGTAAATTAATACCCTGACACAAAAGTATACCGCTTAGTGAATGTTTACAGTTATCACCACTAAGAAATACATTTTTGTCGCTGTCACTATAGCAAGAATGAGTGTATGGTAATTTCCATTCTGATTTTATATATCCTTTACCCAATTGTTCATACTGGCCAGCAGGTATGTACTCAAGGCACTTTTTAAATCGGAAAGTTGTTATCGGAATTGTGATAATTCCGTGTATTATCCATTCAATGACAGGACTCTCTGACATTGTCAATGGTAATCTCTCGAGTTTTTCGATGCTCAGGATTGTATAGTCTGCTCCTTTCTGTGCCAAACTGATCTGTTTATCAGTAAGGTTAAAAATGGAAAATAATGACGTTGTGTTGATTAAACGCCAAGGCACATAGCCTGAACGAAGATTTTGCAGCGTCCAGCCTAGTTCTATAATAGAGCGTAATTGAGACTGGCCATGTTGTAACATTAGCAAGTCTCTGTCTATCACATCAAAGGCAGAGGATACAATATTGTCCAACGAATATATTCTGGAAGACAGAGTCATTAACCCATTGTCTACTACAGAAAGTGATTTCTCCAAATTAATACGATCAATTTCTCGTATTTTCTCAGCAGTTTCAATTTGCTTTACTTTCCAAGCCTCGTTGTAAGCAGCATAGATACTGGTCGCTATGAAACGCTTTTGACGCTGTTTGCGTGGTCCAAGAATGAAATCGCGCAAATCAGCACCATCTTTTAGTAAAGACAAGTGTTGCTTAATTTCAGCCAGTGTGGATGATGTTAGCCATTCAAGGCAGAGTTTCCCTACACTGTATGTTGTTATAATCCCTGGATGTTGTCTCTGGGAATATCTAGGGTCTAGTCTGGTAATTTTTAACCCCTGTGTTTTATTCAGGAATCTATCTTGACAGCTGTTTGTGTCAGTAGGCCAGATTAGCCACTTTTTCCAATCAGGATGTGTTTTGTTGAAATGTAAAATTTGTGACACGTCTAACTCAATATCTGTGGTTGCATTTTCAGGAATTGGCTTTGGTATAGACGGTGTTTTAAGGTCTTTGATCTTAGCTAGGCCAAGACAAGATGTTTGGTGTATTGTGTCATTTAAAAATAACATTTGTTCTGGTATCATGCAGGTTCTGAATAGTGCTTCAATGCCTTGCACCTGCCAATCTTTTGTACCCCAAATTGTTTTTGTTTCAATATTATTTTTCCAATAATCAAAACCAAATGTCATCATTTTGTCATAAAATGCTTCTGAATATATCAATTTAGAATTTGTCAGCATTGTTTTCATTCCTGTTTTATCTAACAGTTTGTAATAAAACGTTTCTGCATCACTGGTGTTAAACCCTGAGAAGTATTTGAATTTCTCAAAAAATGCTTTAGAACTGCTTTTAGGTGGTGTAGAACAATGTTCCCATTGATTATACATAAAAACATTTCTAGGCTGTGCAGATTTATGCAAGTAATGATCCCCATAGTGGGTGTAACAGAATAGCTGCTCATAACTAGATGAACCTTGTAAATAATCATGATCTGTGAATCTAGCTGACATTACTAAATCAGACATCATGTCATTAATACTGTTAAAGTCCCAATCATCAGAGAATGTACTAGGTGTCACAAAGTCACTTAAGGAAACCTTTAGTTGATGAGGATACTTCAGGATTTCGACCGGACCATAGATCTCATAGTCTGTTTTCTCCCATACTACCCCACCAGGTATTGGAATTGCTGTGATATTTACTGTTGACAGTTCTCTTTTCTTCACGTGGGATGATCTGTGTGGTTTCAGGACTAGGTTGATGTTATGACTTGCTGTGTCCATTCATTTGTAATAAACTTCCCTAAAATTAAAACTAAAATTAGGCATAGTAGGAGTATGAATACCCCTGAGATAATCCAATGCTCAATCAACGGTGAATCCAGATATAATTCTTTGATTTGTTGAAGGAGTCCTGTAGTATTTTCTTTAGAATACTTTTTTGTTTCTGGCATCACTTCGGGGTCGTTTTGATCTTCAGAGAAGTTGTCGAAGTTGATGAAATAACCAGAGGCAGTTCTGTCAATTGTTGGGATTGTTCTTTCAATCTGTCTTTCGGTAGCACTTTCTGATGCCACATCATTGTAGACTGGTGTTGTTTCTTGACGAACTGTTTCAATCTGTGTCTCAAGAGGCACGAGTTCCATGGCATTATTGCATAGTCCTTCATTGTGCACTGCAGGCTGATCGAATGTGATTAGTCTTTCAGTTTGAACCTCTTGGATTGGACACGACTCTGTTCTCCTTTTTACCAGCAAGGGGCGGTAGCACAACTGATCTTGTTCCGGTGACTGCCAAGACAGGTCCTGCTTTTCTGTAAGAAGGCCCAAATTCCTTCTTAACCGCGATCTTTTCTCTGACTAGATCCCCAATCTTTGGAATCCAGACAGGCCTTGCTGGGGCTGTTGCTGGTGGTGCCTCGTCAGTGGTAGTTGGCTGTTGCTTTAACTTTATGTTGCTTAAGGATTTTCTTGTTTCATTCAGTTCCTGTAAAACAGCCAAACGATCCTTTACATCAAAGTGCGTTTTTTCTTCTTGTACCACTGACATCTGACTATCGAGATCCTGAATACGCATTCTAATTCCGAACAATAGTTCGTATGGGCTGAAACCTTTTAGAGAATTTCTTGGCATGTTGTTAAGACTAGTCTGGACACTTATTAAATGTTTGACCCACCCAGCGCCTGAACCTAATACCTTCGCTGTTATAGATTGCTTTATGTCAGGGTTTTTTCTTTCTACCACACTGTTCCCTTCCGGGGTATGACGGACAAGAATACCGCAACCCAATTCCCATGCTGGCCATGGCCTCCTTATAAGCTCGAGAGCTGAAAGCAGGACCCTGATCAGAATGGAACGTGGTAATTGCGTATATGCCAATAAAGACTCGCAAATCTTTTATAACCGTTCTAGCGTCAGCCGAGCGCTGGAGGCCTCATTTTTTAAATGTTTTTAGCCTTAACTATTAATAGGACGCAGGATGGGGTGTAGGCAGTGTTACACTCTTTCTGACTGGTAGCCGGTAGCAAGGTTCGCTACTGCGATCCCTATTACAGTTTTCACAGTTGTTTGCATATATTTGGTGTTCTACACTCATCCCCGGCCACCAGAATACTGATTGTAATTCAGTCAGTGATTCCTTGATCTCTCTGTGCCTAAGACCCAAACCCATATGTGCGTCTGCTATTAAAAATATTCTCCTGTTCGTGTTTGGAATTACTCTGTCCCCCACTCCAGGGATTCGAGCAAAAGGAACGGAGTTTGCATCGATTACGTATGCATAATTGAGTGGATAGTTCACGGGCAGTGCTGCACAGCCGCCTTTTACGGTCGTTTTTACTGCCAGCATGGTTTCCCCGTCTATGTATTTATCTGTACGCTTTTTTGTGGCTACGGAAGCCGGGTTAGTTGCTTCCGCTTTGGCTGTATTAGCCAATGAATTCCCTGCAACGTGAACGCCATCACGTTGAAGACTCTGTGCGTGAATCACGAGAGTCTTTTGTAGTTCTTTGTGTAAAAGAGCTACCTGTTTCCAGAGCAATTTATGCTTTATTGTGGCACCTGTGTCATCTTTGTAGTCGTTTTCAATCCAGCTCTGCAGTTTATTGTTGTAAGAGTTGACGCAAAAATGAGAATCGCACACGATAAGTGTCGGGAATTCACGTTCTGCATTTTCGAGCGCCATCTTTAAAGATCTGATTTCAGTTCTCTGAACCGAACAGTTTCTTACAGATTCAGTTTTTGTTACTTTCGGTCTGAATTTACCGCACAGCCAACGACCTTTAATAATCGCACATGCTGCATTGTAGGATTTTCTCTCTACGTTGAAATGCTGTACAAAACTATCTGTATAGATTATACAGGCGTACTGTGGGAGAGGCAGAATTTCGATTGGCAGAGGATATTCTTCTTCATATTCTAAATCATTCAGTTCTTCGAATTGCGGGGCGAAATAGTATTTCACATCTTCCGCTCCTAGAGAATCTATGCACTGTATCCATTTTGGATCCAGTGACACTGTAGGCAGGTTTACTGGGCTGAATAGCGCCTCGAAGGCGGATTCCGCTGTAAGGATATTAATCCGTTTGCCGTGTGCTAGTTCTCGTTCATTTGCTAATGCGATTTGCACTGCTTTCACAGTTCTTTCTGTGGGACTGAATGCTTTTTCTGCTTGTGTGTACAAGTGAGATTTAATTGAAATTGGTACCTTTTCTCCCTCATTAGAGGTTAGGTATGTGAATCCGCATCTTCCTGGGATGACTCGGATTACAAGATCGATCGTGTTGTCACGTGTATCTAATTTTGTTTTTGCTAACATGTCTGTTTGCAGCGATCTCAAAATTTCTGTGTGTTTTTGAGTCCAATTGATTTGTTTAAAATCAGGTTTAATTAGTTCGTAGAGAGGTTTAACCCTTTCTGCGTAATTTAGAATGTAAGTTCTCCCGAAATTCAGAAAACCTAGTATGGATTGTAAATTCTTCAGCGTTTTTGGAGCTTACAGCGCACTTCTCTAAGAAGTTGTCCGCTAGGCTTTTCCCTTCACTTGATAATTCGTACCCTAAAAACAGTACCGTCAGATGGGCAATTCGAGACTTTTTAAAGTTGAATTTGTAACCCTCTGCTGCGAACCAAAGTATAATGGTGTTCACTCTTTTCAAGTGAGTATCCAAGTCGTCGTCTGTGAGATAAATATCATCTACGTAAGATAATGCTTCATCATCATATATTTGTAGTAACTCTGTTACCCTAGCTGAGAATAGTCCTGGGCTGTTCTTGAGCCCCTGTGGGAGTCGACAGAATTTTTTCTGCGACCCAAATGCAGAGAAAGCGGTCAAATATCTGCTTTCTGGTGCAATGTTTTGACAACGCGTCGGGAGGAGGAGGCGGGGGACAGCGTCCGCGGCAGCTGGAATCTGCTGGGCTTCTTTCGCAGAGGGACGGCTGTTCAGCTCCTAAGCGTACTGCACCATCGTTCGCGCTTTAGCAGCGATAATGGTATCAGTATCTTCACCACCAAGGGACAACAGCAGCAGCGTACTGCCTGCAGCAGCAATGGGATGCACAACAAAGTGCACGGCAGCTTACAACAGCACGACAGCTCACAGCTCACATTGCTTAAGGCAACGTTGGTAATATTTATACCTGACAGGTGCCGGGTTTGACGCAAGTTTGCTGGACATAAGACGTCAATTAAAGATGTCACTAGGAAGTGATAGCTATCAGTTGCTCATTAGAGTTCCATTACTAATCAAAACACAGCAAGCGGGGATTTCCAGGTTTGCTGAGTTTTTATCTTGTTGAAGAACTCGGAGTGTTAATCTAGGAATATCAGATAGTGACTTCTGCTCTGTCATTGCACTAATTGGTTGCAAAGGAAGTGGCAGAGAACTATGATGGAATGTGGCTCTGTTCGTGTGAGGCCAGAGATGACTTTCTGAAAATCGCACTTGAACGGTTATGCCAATATAGGGAATAAATGGATTTATAGCCGAATAGGGGCATAAGGTCACAGTATCGATCAGGAACCTAGATAAACACGCAACAACACCAGAGTGCCCGCGATGTAAACTGGCTGATGCCAGCTTCTAACATATGGTGTGGGAGTGCCCACCACAACAGGTGTCATGGCTCGAGGTTACAGCCACCACAGCTGAACTTGCAGAACATATACTGTCAACTACCCCTGAATCCTGCCTGCTAGGCCTTCACCCTAAAGCAAAGAGGGAGCTAACACTTACACAGGTCCCTAGACCTTGCATACATACTTTTCAAGTGACGAATAGCAACGTCTTGGAATGCGGCCTCTGTGCCGGACACTAAGAGGCGGCTGCATACTCTCCTGCACTGTGCACGAGCAGAGGCCAACACACTACACATGCTACTCACTAGAGGAGTGGGGAGAGTGGATGGGGTGTGGGAAAGTAGGATCTGCTTTCATGGCTACCCCCACTTTTTCCTGGTTTCATGCTATTTTTCTGACGTTGTAGTCGACGTAGGTGTTTGGCTGGGATTCCTGCATAGAGTGTGTTGCCGTAGGCCAGTCTTGTTCTGACGAGGGCCTGTGTCCCCGTTCTTCTTGTTTCGGTAGGGATCCACTTGTAGATTCTGCGGAGCATGCGGAGGGTGCTGAAGCAGGAGGAGGAGACAGCGTTGACCTGCTTAGACATGGAGAGGGAGGAGTCAAGGATGAATCCTAGGTTGCGTGCATGGTCAGTGGGTGTTGGTGCTGTTCTCAGTGTGGTCGCCCACCAGGAGTCATCCCAGGCTGAGGGGGTGGGTCTGAGGATGAGGACCTCCGTCTTGTCCGAGTTCAGCTTCAGACGGCTGCTCTTCATCCAGTCGGCGACGGCCTTCATTCCCTCATGGAGGTTGGTTTTGGCGGTGTGTAGGTCCTTGGTGAGAGAGAGGATGAGCTAGGTGTCGTCGGTATAGGAGATGATGTTGAGGTTGTGTTGGCGGGCCACTTGTGAGGGGGGCCATGTAGACGTTGAACAGCGTTGGGCTGAGAGATGAGCCCTGGGGGACGCCGCAGATGATGTCGGTGGCTTCGGATCAGAAGGGTGGGAGGCGGATGCTCTGGGTTCTGCCGGAGAGGAAGGACGTGGTCCAGTCAAGGGCCTTCTCTTGGATTCCGGCTTCTAGGAGGCGTGTCTTTAGAGTGCGATGGCAGACCGTGTTGAAGGCGGCTGACAGGTCCAGGAGGATAAGGGCTGATGTTTCCCCGTTGTCTAGTTGGCGCCGGATGTCGTCTGTGGCGGCGATGAGGGCTGTCTCGGTGCTGTGGTTTCGTCTGAATCCGGACTGGGACGGGTCCAAGATGTTGTTGTCTTCCAGGTGGCGGGCCAATTGCATGTTGACGATTTTCTCAATGACCTTTGCCGGGAACAGGAGCAGGGAGATGGGCCGGAAGTTCTTGAGGTCCTTGAGGTCCGCCTTGGGCTTCTTGAGGAGGGCGTTGATTTCGGCATGCTTCCAGCTTTCCGGGAATGTCGCTGTTTCAAATGAGATGTTGATGACCTTCCGTAGTTGGGGTGCGATGGCTGCGTCTGCTTTGTTGAATACGTGGTGTGGGCACGGGTCTGACGGAGGTCCTGAGTGGATGGAGTTCATGACCTTGCGTGTCTCGTCGTCATTGACGTTGGACCAGGAGATCAGGCGGTTGGCGCTGGAAGTGTTTACAGGGGAGGTGGAGTCTGGCGTAGTCGGGGTGGTCGTGGTGTTGAAGCTGTCGTGGATGTCAGCGATCTTGCTGTGGAAGAAGATGGCTAGTGAGTCGAACAGTTCTTGTGAGGGCGGGATGTCGTTGGCACTGGGGTTGGAGAGTTCCTTTACGATGCTGAAGAGCTCCTTGCTGTCGTATGCGTTGTTATCCAAGCGGTCTTTGAAGGAGGATCTCTTGGCTAATCTGTAGAGGTGGTGATGTCTGCGGGTGGCGTGCTTGTGAGCTGCATGGTTGTCCGGTGTGTGTTCGTGGAGCCATATCTTCCCCAGTTTCCGGCATTTCTTTCTATCTTCCTCCCGGTTAGGTCGATCCTCCTGCTTTCTTTGTCTGGTGGTGGGCCTGATGTTGTCAGCACAGTTGCCCTTTTTCTAGTAGTTGCCGCAATAATGGAGTCTACTGTGACGGATCCTTGGATGTACGGGGTTCTTTGGAGGAGTGGTTGTACTTCTTCTCCGTCCTTGGCGTGACGGACCTGCATGTTACTGGGTCTTTGAAAGCCTCCCTCCTTTGGTCCACGACACTCTGAAGCATAAGGGAGGAACTAGCTTCTGGTCTGAGTGGGGAGCAGGGTCTCCAAGAGGAAGTCTGCCTTTGGCTTTTCCTCCTCTAATCTGACTCCAAAACCTGTTGCCGCGTTCCTGATGACCATATTATAGGCTCCAATGTCATCTGGCGGCGAAGGCCTCGAAGGGCACATGTCCACGGCCTCTTGTGGCCTTTCAGTTGCGAGGTCCTGCCATTCCAGGTCCTGTGTCCCCGAGGATGCCGAGCCGAGGGTTGTCCGCTGGTCATCGTCCAGCTCCTCCTCGTAGTATAGGGCCTCCTCCTCTAGGTGTTCCTGGGGCTTGGGAGTTTTTGGAGGCCCTTCGGCGTCAAACTCCTCTTTTTCTTCTATTTTGACGATCGGCGTCTACGGCTTCGACAAAACCGTGAACCTCTTCATTTTTTTGTCAAACTCTTTTTTCCTTTGCAGGTGCTATCCATTTCGGCCTCGAGCCGTCTCTTCCTCCCCTGGAGCTTGGCGGCCTGTTCGGCGTCGACCGTTTCGGCTGATCTTTTCCTCGCCGCCATCAGCGTCGGCGTCGACCCGGTCTTCGGGTCATTCTCTCTCGACGTCGAGCGGTCCTTTTCGGGGACTTGCTTCGATGACCTTGGCATTTCGCCGGTCTTCGCCACCTGGGAGTCCTTTTCGAAGGATCCGCTGGGCTGTTTGTCCTTGGATGCAGCTGCAGCCGTCGAGATTTTCGGCGCCAGTGCTCCCTTTGAGGACTTAAGACTCTGTTTTTTGAGAGTCTGACTCAGACCTTCAAGGGTCTGTCAGGGGTTTGGGGGTCAATGACTCTCCTACCTCTTTAGAAGTGTTCTTATTGGACTCACCGACCGTGTAGTCATTGGCTTCACCGGTGACGTTATCCTCCTTATTGCTGGAGAGTCCCAGGTCCCGAAGCGACGGCGGTTTGCCCTTGCCTTGCATGTTGTAGTTGGCCCTTCTCTGTCTCTCTCTAACCCGGAGAGTCTTCGGTGAGAAGGCGGAGCAGGCGTTGCAGTCCTTGCTCTCATTGTCGACAGGCAGGCAAGGTTATAAACCAGGTGCTGCTCCTTCTGTGCGTATTTGTGGTAGCAGTTATGGCAGAATTTAAAGGGTGTCTTGTCCATTCCTGTGCTCAGGGGGCCCCCTGTGTGCGCATTCTCCGTTGGACGTCGAAGTTCTCCTTCATCGTCCCGGCTTGGTGGTCTAGTCCCTTGTTGACTTCTCCAAAATTTTCTGTTGAAAATTCGCCTTTTCTGCGCCTTCTTTCCTCCAAAAATTCTGGATCTCCTAAGAGACGATCCAGACCCAACGGCGGAAAATAGAATCTGAAGATGGCGCCCAAAGGTGGGAGCTTCCGCAGGAAGCAGGCCGACGTCACAGGAAGTAACACCAGAAGGTGGGACGTCAGCGCCCACCTGGGCTACAAAAAAAAAAAGAAAGAAAAGACTACGATTCCGGACCCAACCACTAGACCGCGGAATAATGCACAGCATAGTGAATCCAGAAAGATTCACTCTGCAAAAATTGTAGTTACCAGACAGCTCAAGAGCTCTAGAACGAGCCGAATCTACCCTCCAAGACTCTACATAAGAATAAAATGGAGTTAGAATAACCAAGTCCTTTTCCATTCCACCCTACCCCACAGCACTGCCACCAACTCCACCACAATAACCTTGAAAACCATAGCTCCTATCCCCAAAGCACCGTCATCTGTTCCCACAAAACACTGGCCCTTTCTGCTTGTCCTAAAGCTACTCCCCCACACTGCCACCTACCCTCAAAAGAATACATGGCTACACTGTCTGGATAGATGTGTTGCAGCAAAGTTTGTACTATGTTGTGACTTGGACACAGCCAATTGCTTTGGTCAGGCGATTGACATGAGTGTGGAACTTCGATGCATTGCCTGGATTAGGTCTATATGCTTCTCTAAAGATACCCAAGCATCGTTAATGGACAAGCTATTTGATGGCGCTCGCCTTTTAAGCAAGAAAGTGGACTAGGCCCCAGACAGATTCCTTGGGTCTGTCTGCCTCCGCCACGCAATTTCATCACAAATCTCATCCCCTTTTGGCTACAGTAGGGTTTTTCAACTCTGCCAGCGACAGACCCTGCTACAAACCCAACAGGTCTCCCAGTTCTTTCATGGCCATGGCACACAAAGGCAACGTCCAAGACATCATGCCACTGAGTGACCTGCTGCTACAACTGGTGCAGCTGCAAAACCTCTTGGTGTCCTTCCAGACACTGACTCACCCTATTGTAGGCAGTATCCAACATTTTCTCCAGGGAATTAGATTATGCCAGTGGCAGACCCCTCTCTCTATTCCACCCAGACTTAACAGTGGTGACGGATGTATCACTTCTGGGTTGGGAAGGTCATATGGGAGACAGAGATTAGGGAACCCTCGTCACCGACAGAGCTCCAACTCCACATCAAGCTGTTGGAGTAGGGAGAATTTCACTTGTCTTCTGGCCCACCATCATATGAGGGCTGGTGCAGCTTCTCACAGACAAGACTGTCAATGACGATGGTCTCATCAGGAAATGTCACACAAACGTGTTTGACAGCGAGCCGAGGATTCACTGGCTGCAGTTGTTTGGCCCGACGAACGGGCGCTGGAACTGCTTAGTTGAATTTGACTTCCTCCCAGGTACGCTGCCCGAAGATACAGAAGAATCCTTACTCTGTTGTATTGAATATAGTTGAGAAGCATATGGGAGAGACGGCGATCTACCATCCTGATGAGACCATGGTAATTAACTGGAACGGTCGAAACATTGACTATACAGGGATTATGTCTTCTGAGAATCGCCTTTGCTTAACTTGTATTGTACAATGGTAATTTACAGCCCTGCTTTTGTGTACAAAATGTGGATCGGACTGTTTTATCATCATATCACTTTCATCTTGAGCACTGCGCAGTCATCACTGAACAATTTATATATACACTTGCTGCTGAGAATACAATTAGAATTTTGGGAAATGAAAAGGCCTCATCTGAATTCTAATCATGATAAAAAAAGGTGTATTAATATCTGCCCAGGGCCTGCATATGTGATACAGACCTGTGAGATAATGAACTCATAGACCTCTATAGTTGTTCACAGTGCTCTGGGAAGTGCTTTTATGCGTCTACGCTTGTCACTTCTGGAGCACAATGACGTCAACACTGAGCTGCATGATACCTCCTGCGTGCAGCAGGACTGCTTTAAAGTTTGAGGATTCAGTCTGGCGTGTGGGAAATATTCATAAGGTGAGGAATCTGCAGGTAAAGGAGTATCCACCAGAAAGAGCGTTACCGACGGCAAGTAACTGGTTTGTTATGTTTTCCTGCAGTTGTATTTTATCTAATTCCGGGTGGTGAACTCCGCTCGCAGAGATTTCCATACTCCGCGGAGCTTGCGGAGTTCCTAAATAATCCGTACCGTGAAGCGTAGCAAGGTTTTTTTCCACACCGCGCTCTTCAACGTCATGTACTGGAGTAAGGAAAATCCACCTCCTGATGAGATTTTTCCTTGCTCGCGATTGCCAAGGTCTAGTTGGTGAGCAAAAGCATCTTCCTGGCGAGATTCGTCGTCGGATTTCTCAATGCAAGTGGTCGCCGCAGGTCACAACCACTCGCGTTGAGAAACTTTCCTTGGCATTGACAAAGCTTCCGCTCAAGTAGAAGCAGCTGCACCCTCTTGCGCTACACATGGTGCCATTCACGATAAATTTTACAGGGCGGGACAAACAATCGGAGATTAAAATCACCACGAACGGCATGACTCTAACGCACTCCGCTGCTCGTAGAACTCCGCATAGTGCGGCGCAGTTTTTTGACACTTCGCAGAGTTCTTCATTGAGGACCACCACCTAGGCTTAATCTTATCATGAAAATCTAGATTTCAGTCATATGTTAAGAAACAAGGGTGAGTAGAAACCTTTTGGGTGGAGAAAATTTAAGACATTTATATTGTGAATTTTTTGGTAATTAGTTAATTTTTGCAAGTACTAACACTTCTCTTTGTAAAATAAATACCTTGAGATTTTTTAAACTTTCAGATACTCAAATTGTGGATTTTGTTGCAATTAAAACATTTTCGAGGCCTGAAATATCTTTGGAGGTTGCATGCTGGCAGCCTAAGTTATCCTGCAAGAGTTGCTTGATTAAACCACAATATGTGCTATCTCATGTAGTCAGGTTGTTAAAAGCTTTTCTGCAACTCAAGATATGCCTTACTTTTCGCCTGGTTTGGATGCATTTCTCATGTTTAGTGAGATTTCCTTTCTGAGTATAACGTTTCCGGCTTTCCCCTCCTGTAGATGGCTTTAGTCCAGTGTGAATTCTCTCATGTCAAGTGACATTGTATTCATGATTAAACCTTATCTGACATTCAGAACACACATAAGGCTTTTTTCTCCCGTGTGAGTTCGCTCATGACAAGTGAGAAGTAATTTGTAAACAAAACTTTGCTTGCATTTCGAGCACTCATAAGGCTTTTCCCCAGTGTGGGATCTCTCATGAAGCATAACACTGTCTTTCGGATACAAGCTTTTATGGCATAAGGATTTTCTCCAGTGTGGAGTTTCTCATGGTAAGATAGCGTTTTTCTCTGCAGCTTTTCTGTCATTCAGAGCACTCATAAGGTTTTTCATCAGTATGGAGTCGCTTATGGTTAGCGAGGCTGTGCCTATCAAATAGGAATTTCTGGCATTCACAGCGTTGGTAATGTTTTTCCCTGTGTGCGTCTGCTCATGTAGTGTGAGATTGCATTTAAAATTGATGCTTTTCTGGCATTTGGAGCACTAAATTATTTTTGATGGTGAGTTTTCTTATGGTGCATGTAACCATCTCTACCTCTGAATCTTTTCTGACATTTAGAACACTGATAATGTTTTTCCCCAGTGTGGATTCTCACATGTGCAGTGAGATAATATTTTTGGCTGAAACATTTTTGGCATTCGGAGCACTGATAAGGTTTTTCCCCAGTGTGTGTTCTTATATGCTGAATGAGACGTCTTTTTTCACTGAAACATTTCTGGCATTCCGAGCACCTATAAGGTTTTTCCCCAGTGTGGGTTCTTACATGCTGAATGAGACGTCTTTTTTGACTGAAACATATCTGGCATTCAGAGCACCTAAAAGGTTTTTCCCCAGTGTGGGTTCTTATATGGTGATTGAGACTGATTTTTTCACTGAAACATTTGTGGCATTCAGAGCACTGATAAGGTTTTTCTCCAGTGTGGGTTCTTATATGCTGAGTGAGATAGCATTTTTCACTGAAACATTTGTCGCATTCAAAGCACTTATAAGGTTTTTCCCCAGTGTGGGTCCTTGTATGTTTAATGAGTCTTCTTTTCTCAGAGAAACATTTCTGGCATTCAGAGCACTGATAAGGTTTTTCCCCAGTGTGGAATCGCACATGTGCCATTAGAAGTGATTTAACTTTGAAATCTTTTGGGCATTCAGAGCACTGATAAGGTTTTTCCCCAGTGTGGAATCTCACATGTGCATTTAGAAGTGATTTAAGTTTGAAATCTTTTGGGCATTCAGAGCACTGATAAGGTTTTTCCCCAGTGTGGGTTCTTATATGCTGAGTGAGACTGAGTTTGTTTATGAAACATTTCTGACATTCAGAGCATGAATAAGGTTTTTCCCCAGTGTGGGATATTGTATGTCGAGAAAGTCTTCTTTTGTCACGGAAACATTTCTGGCATTCAGAGCACTGATAAGGGTTTTCCCCAGTGTGGTTTTTTATATGCAGCGTGAGATGCCTTTTTTCATTGAAACATTCCTGGCATTCAGAGCACTGATAAGGTTTTTCCCCAGTGTGGGTTCTTATGTGCTGTGTGAGACTACTTTTTACACTGAAACATTTCTGGCATTCAGAGCACTGATAAGGGTGTTCCACAGAATGGGTTATTGCATGTCGAGAAAGACTTTGTTTGTGACAAAACCTTTCTTGGCATTCAGAGCACTGATAAGGTTTTTCCCCAGTGTGGATTCTCACATGTGCAGTTAGAACTGATTTAAATTTGAAATGCTTTGGGCATTCAGAGCACTGATAAGGCTTTTCCCCAGAGTGGATTCTTGTATGTTCAGTGAGTCTGCTTTTGTAAATAAAACATTTCTGGCATTCAGAGCACTGAAAAGGTTTTTCTCCATTGTGGGTTTTTCTATGATGAGTGAGATTGTTTTTGTCAATAAAACATTTCTGGCAATCCGTGCACTGATAAGGTTTATACCCAGTGTGGGTTCTTCTATGCCGAGTGAGACTGCTTTTGTCAATGAAACATTTCTGGCAATCCGTGCACTGATAAGGTTTTTCCCCAGTGTGGGTCCTTGTATGTATAGTAAGTCCTCTTTTGTTACTAAAATATTTCTGGCATTCCGAGCACTGGTAAGGTTTTTCCACAGAGTGGGTTAATACATGTCGAGAAAGATTTTGTTTGTTACAAAACCTTTTCTGGCATTCAGAGCACTGATAAGGTTTTTCCCCAGAGTGGATTCTCATATGGTCAGTGAAATAAGATTTACGACTGAAACTTTTTTGGCATTCAAAGCACTGGTAAGGGTTTTCCACAGAGTGGGTTAATACATGTCGAGAAAGACTTGGTTTGTTACAAAACCTTTTCTGGCATTCAGAGCACTGATGAGGTTTTTCCCCAGTGTGGATTCTCATATGCTCAGCGAGATAAGATTTACGCCTGAAACTTTTTTGGCATACTTTGCACGGAGAGTTTTTTCCCCCCGTGTGGATTCTCATATGCTCAGTGAGATAAGATTTACGCTTGAAACTTTTTTGGCATACTTTGCACTGAGACAGGTTTTTCCCAGTGTGCATTCTCTCAAATTCAGTGAGATGAGATTTATGGCTGAATCTTTCTTGGCACAGGTAACTTTTTTCCCCAACTTGGGTTATTTTGCTTTGATTGAGGTGGGTTTGAACACTGAATTTGTTCTCACAGCCCGTGTTTTTATAAGGTGTATTCATTGAGTTACATTTAATTTTCTCTTCCTTATATGCCACGGTAAGAGTGAACCCGATTTTAGAGTCGGGCTTGTTTAGATAATGTTCAGTATTTATCTCTAAATGAAATTGTGTGTTTTACACTTGAATTGAGCAAAATATGTCTGGAAGCAGCCCTGTAACACCTGTCGAAATGTTTCTAGCAGATAATAGTCTTTTGGTTATAGCCTCTCCGGCAGCAACTTATTTTGTGACTGAAGTTTTTCTCAAATCTATTTGTATAGGTTCTTAGCAATACAGTAATAAGGTGTTAGTCTGATATTTAATTATTAAACTGAGAAGTACCTTTTTGCACTGATTTAATGGAAGTAACCGAGAACATTAGAACATGCACAGTACTATTGTGGATCACCAGTCACAGAACATCAGTTCCTTTTACCCTTTTTATGTTTGGTGTAAGGTGTAGTTCTGAAGACGAGGATTTATTTACATTAGCTATAGCGCAACGGTGCTCATTTAATCAGTTTTTACACATCACTCCTGCACAGCAGATAATGTCGAGGCGATTTACATAGAATTACAGAACAGAATACATTAAAAAGGAAACATTCTGAGATGGTCATGAAAACAATAAAGTGGTGGATTTTTAAGGTTTTCGCCAGAGTGAGCAGAGTGGGTCGTGGTGTTCTATCCAGAGGCAGATAGTCTCAAACTTGCGTAACTGGTTAAAAACGGTTGTTGAACAAATGTGATTTTCCAATCTTTTGATTGTTTGCTTGTCAGTTTTGGAGTCTTCTTTCAGCGTCTTTTCTTTGATGGTCTGCAGAAGAAACCTTTTGTTATAACTTTCTTTTATGCAGTGTCTGCTTCCCCTCTGGAATTAGATGATGCTTTAGATGAACGTTAGTCTGTCATGCTGCGGCAATCTGTCTTTCTGATAATATTTCAGATGAGGATGCTGTGATTGGTCTTTCTGGCATTATTTCTGATGCTGTGTTCACAGATATGACTTTGCTCTGGGTTAATGAAATGCAAAATTAGAGACTTCACTTACAGGTATAGTACTTTCCTCAGCTCCCACTTCCTCGCCACACCTAGGTTTTGGAAATTGTTTAAACTTAGAATGCTGGATGTCCTTCAGTTTTTCAGAATAATCCTTCTTATGGCACTAACATTCAGTTGCCCGGTGCTAAATCTTGCTTTCTTCATGCGTAATTTCAATCACCTATAGTATTAAAATTAAATAGTTAATACATGTAGATTTTCCCAAAAATAATTTACAAGCCATATCAATGCAGAATTGCAGAATTTTGAAAATGTTGAGCTGTTCTTCAGACAGAGCAGAGTATAGTATGGTAGCCTGAGAGTACTTGGATGTGTGAGGATTTGTAGAATGTATTAAGCTCACAAAGGATACACGTACCCTATGGACTTGTAACATTGAATCCCAAAGGCAGACATTAAAGTCATATGGACTGGCACCAAACAGATATTTAAAAAAGAATACTATTAATTAATTTTTAATCTAGATTTCTGGGATGGAAATTTCTCCTCCACGGACAACAGGCATTTGCCTCTGCCCTGAGTTACCACCTACTTGTATCTGATATCCTGACTTTTGAGTTCTGTCCTCTGCCGCACGCAAATCTATTGTGTATTGCGAGGACTATGCCTAGACCTATCCCTCAACTATGGTCCTTAGTATGAATCAAGGGCAATGAAATTAAGGCGTACTTTCATGTGTTCATTTTATTCCACCTGATTATCAGTTGTAGGTTTTTCTGCACCTGAATGTACCGGGTGCAGAAAAAATAGGACACCCTTTTTTTCCAGACAGAAATTTTTTACTGAAATGACGCACCAGACTCTGGGTGCAGCAGAAGCAGCCAAGACTTATGCTGTTTTTTTACTAACTGGGGGAAACACACAATTCTTGCCTCTGTTAGAAAATGCTTTCCTCTTCCCTCCCCTGCTTCACCCATCTCCCCCCAACCAACCACATGCATATATCTACCACCTGCTTAAATCAAGTGGTAAATAAAAGAAAAACACTATGAAATTTGGTTTGACAGGCAGAAGAATCTGTTCCTCGTGGCAACTCCCCAGTCCATGGTGTCTAACTTGTAACTGCACTTTACTGGGATAAATCTACCACAAAACAATTACATGAGATTTTTCTGCCACTCCAGTACTGTGCAACTTCTAACAAGGGACTATGAGAGGTATTGGACGGGTCCTGTGACCTGGAGGGCCACACCAAGTGTGCCCTCATTTAAGGCAGAGGACTGTCAAGGGTTTACCAGCTAGAGCGGTGGTGGCAATGCACCCTGTTGTAAGGATCAATAGCCTTATGATATCTTTGCATCATGGTCAGTGGAGTGGGGTCCTGCTGACACACTTATGTAATGCTCCATTTCTATGCCTGTGCCCAGACTTTGCACTAACATCAAGTGTGTGTTTAGGGTGTTGGTGTGCGTAGAATAAATGCAATGTGAGAGTGCGACAGGGTAAACCGCATCTCCTGCCTGACAGTTGTGTATACGAGTGGGACCATCTATCCCTCTTTTATACCCTAGTTCAAAGTCCTCTGTTACCAAGGAATAATGTGCTCTACAAAGTACTCAGGTGCCTGCTGTGACACCAGGGATGGTGTCAGCCTGACAGTTTATCTAAGTTGAGGGGACATCACCTGCAGGCTGAATTACTTAATGGAGAAGCTGGGTACCTGTCCTGAAGAGCCTAGAAGTCTGCCTAGAAGCTTGCCTGTCTGGTGAGAAAGGGAAGGGAGTTTGACTATCCAGCAGGGGGACAAGGCTGTCCTGGAAAAAGCAAGGTCCGACACATCCCCGTTATCTGTAGGGCGGGCCGGAACGCCATCCAGCAGGACCAGCTAGTTTGAGGGACCCCCTCCTCCCCCGCCAAGACTTTCCCAACAGTTCAAGGCAGAAAATAAAAGTCTACGACAACATGATTGTTGAGGCCCAGTAGGACGATTATGTGCTGCCAACAGGCCCGTTCAAGGTTTCACTTGTCAAATTCCTAACACAACAGGGTCTGAATCTATTCACTTCCTGTAGAGCCTGTGTTGGGCTTTTAGCTGCTGGATTTTGGAATACTCTGTGTCAGAGGCCCATGAGGAACTACAAATACTCCAGTGTCGAACACCATGTCTGAGCTTACGCCTGTGGTCCAAGCGGCCACAGTGTGGGCTCAATTGCTGATGGTCGGGCCTCCAGAGGGGCTGCACTTACCGACAGGCCAGGTGTGACTGCTACCTTGGAACTGCTGATCTTCAGGCAACTGCAAAGAAAAGACAGAGTGGGTGCCCTACTGAATGCAATCCTACATCCAGGACAAAAGCACTCCACAAAAGCCTGCTGGTGGGTCACTGCCCTCTCGAGTCTTCGGGCGTGCCATTCAAGTGTCGGGAAACAGGAAAGAGACCCAGACAAGACTGACATCCTGTGAAAGGGTAAGACGCTTACGACAGAGCATACAAGCATCGGGGTGACTGGAGTGACAGACCTGCACCTATACTATATTCATGATACTCCTAAATGCCCCAGAGGGCAAGAGGGTATCAGAACCGGACGCACCTGTCTGCAGCACATGGTAGTCTGGCATGCCTGCACTATCTTTTCACCCAGACTGTCCATAAAGATGATTTCAGAGCCACTACGCACATAGCAGTGGGAATCACAGACCATTCGCTGGTGGAGGTGCAACTCGATAGTCCGGTTGTGGACTTCATGCTACCCTCAAGGGTTGATCCATGATATTTAAAAGACAAGACGTTCAAAGCTCATATGAGAGATGGTGCAGACTTCTATTTTAAGACGAACGGGCGGCCTGTTGAATCAGCTTGCGTGCTATAGGATGAATTCAAGCCAGTGATCCTTGAGGACACTGACAACAAGGGGACGGAAATACTGGGAGAGACTTCCTGAAAGACCTGACCCTGCCAATGCCAACAAATGAGGACGGAGACGCACTAGAGCAAGACCTGACAGTAGACTAAATAAATAAGACAATAGGAACCTTGCAAACAGGGCACGCGACGGGGCCTAATGAGCTCCCCATAGAGTTAAATAAAAGCACGAAGGATAAAATCAGGGAGTGCCTCCAGAAGAGGTTTCAGACTTCCTGAAAATAAGGGTGTCTCCCAGAGGACCAAAGAACGTCTGAGGTGGTGGTCATCCCAAAAAAGGACAAACCAGTAACTGAGTTTGGGTCTCATAGACCTACCTCCCTGCTTAATTTTGAGACTAAGGTCCTTGCGAACGCCCTGGAGATCTGCATGCGGACAGTAGCTTTATGCCACACGAGGGAACGCGCTTAAATCTCCGACACCTTAATGGAGTACCACATGCAACAGGGAATTCCTTTGCTGAACCAGTGGTGCTGCTGTCAAGCTCTTGTATGTATTTACAACAAGGGGTGGTGAGGGACAGAGTCTCTGAATTAAGCAGAAAGCTCTCACCCAGTCAAGAGATCAGGGCTAGATCGAACACCATTTTTTAGCTCACTGCACCATCCCAGTTTCAGAACCTGGCTGTATGCAAATTAGTCTGTTCCTGTCCCAGTGCATGATGGGAACAGAGCAAACCAAACTACAAAAGCCAATTCTTACACTGGGAAGGAAACAAGCTCCCGGGGACCGGTTTCTGGCATTACAGCCGTCTTCGGCCCGGTTTGCTTGAATCCTGATGGTGCAATGAGCAAGGGTCTCACATCTGAGAATACCCTTCCACGCTTAGGGTGGACAAAAATATTTACAACAAGGGGTGGTGAGGGACAGAGTCTCTGAATTAAGCAGAAAGCTCTCACCCAGTCAAGAGATCAGGGCTAGATCCAACACCGTTTTTTAGCTCACTGCACCATCCCAGTTTCAGAACCTGGCTGTATGCAAATTAGTCTGTTCCTGTCCCAGTGCATGATGGGAACAGGGCAAACCAAACTACAAAAGCCAATTCTTACACTGGGAAGGAAACAAGCTCCCGGGGACCGGTTTCTGGCATTACAGCCGTCTTCGGCCCGGTTTGCTTGAATCCTGATGGTGCAATGAGCAAGGGTCTCACATCTGAGAATACCCTTCCACGCTTAGGGTGGACAAAAATATTTACAACAAGGGGTGGTGAGGGACAGAGTCTCTGAATTAAGCAGAAAGCTCTCACCCAGTCAAGAGATCAGGGCTAGATCCAACACCGTTTTTTAGCTCACTGCACCATCCCAGTTTCAGAACCTGGCTGTATGCAAATTAGTCTGTTCCTGTCCCAGTGCATGATGGGAACAGGGCAAACCAAACTACAAAAGCCAATTCTTACACTGGGAAGGAAACAAGCTCCCGGGGACCGGTTTCTGGCATTACAGCCGTCTTCGGCCCGGTTTGCTTGAATCCTGATGGTGCAATGAGCAAGGGTAAGAGTGGTCTGCTCAATTCAGACACTCTGTTCATCACCACCCCCTTTTCTGTATCGTTTTTGGCCACTATAGGTGTGGCAGGGTATACTCAGACATGAGTCCCTTTCTCACTGCTCCATCAGGATTCAAGCAAGCCGGGCCGAAGACAGCTGAAATGCCAGAAACCGGTCCCCGGTAGCTTGTCTCCTTTCTGGTGAAGAATTGGCTTGGTAGTTTAGTCTGCCTTGTTCCCATGATGCACTGGGCCAGGGACAGACTGATTTGCATATAGCCAGGTTCTGAGCTGGGATGGGGCAGTGAGATAAATAACGGTGATGGATCAAGCCCTGATCTTTTGACTGGGTAAGAGTGGTCTGCTCAATTCAGACACTCTGTTCATCACCACCCCCTTTTCTGTATCGTTTTTGGCCACTATAGGTGTGGCAGGGTATACTCAGACATGAGTCCCTTTCTCACTGCTCCATCAGGATTCAAGCAAGCCGGGCCGAAGACGGCTGAAATGCCAGAAACCGGTCTCCGGTAGCTTGTCTCCTTTCTGGTGAATAATTGGCTTGGTAGTTTAGTCTGCCCTGTTCCCATGATGCACTGGGCCAGGGACAGACTGATTTGCATATAGCCAGGTTCTGAGCCGGGATGGGGCAGTGAGATAAATAACGGTGATGGATCAAGCCCTGATCTTTTGACTGGGTAAGAGTGGTCTGCTCAATTCAGACACTCTGTTCATCACCACCCCCTTTTCTGTATAAGCTCTTGTATGTGGCCCCTCTAGCATGCATGCGCGTCAATAATACAGTCTCCCGAGTCTTTGCCGTCCGACAGGGATGTTCTTTGTCTCCTCTGCTCTTCACACATACGTAGGTTCGCCAGGACCTCTCATATGGGGTATTCCAGTTGATCAAGAGTGGGATGAGAGAATCTCCCTCTACGCTGATGTTTTGGTGTAGGATACGTAATCAGCCTTCTCGAGTGAACGAATCCTACAAATCTTTCACATATTTGGAGATTATTAAGAATATAGGATCAATTGGAAGACGTCCTTAATATTCCTGCTGGTGGCAGGGATCCTGCGGCTGGACTCTACGTGCACAGTTCAAGTGGCACTACATGGCTTTAAATATTTAGGCGTGTTCATTACAAGAGAGCCACAGGCAGGAACATACTCCTGAAATTAGACCGGCTTTGCTGGGATGCCCCACACTTGCGGGCACTCCCGCTTTCTGTACTGGGCTGGGTGGTCCTATTTAAAGTGATGACCCTCCAGGGTTTCCTGTACATCGTGCAAAAAAACGTCCTTTAAGATCCCACCAGACATTTTCTTTTAAAAAGTAGACTGAGAACTTCGCCTCCTGTTGTGGGATGGTGGCTCTTCAAGCTGAGTAAGGTGCAGAGGGGAGTTCAAGGTGGACCAGCGGTCCGGAGCATTCGCAAGCATTACTGGGACACGCAGCTGATGGCAGTCAACAACTGGGTTTTTGCGGACCGTGAGGATCCTGCTTACTGGGTAGATAGATTGGCCATGGGCAAGAGAGGTTACCCCACCCCGGTGCTGTATCGAAGAAAGTATGAGTGCACCCTACCTACTCATACCCAAACTTTGGTAAGGGTGTGGAGAGAGGCTACCAAGTGTTTAGGCTGAGAAGGTAAGCTGACTGAAATTACTCCACTGTATGATGGTGATCTCTTAAGTGCAGTGGGAGGATTGCAGGGCTTTACAAAATAGAGATTGATTAGCTTAGAACGGCCGGGCGATGTGTGGAGGAGACAGGCGCTTGTGTCCTTCACGATCCTACAACAAAGGTATATTAGGTGACTAAAGACGGTTCTGACATTTGCAGGTGGGTCACGCTCTGCAAATGTAAATGTAAATGTCAAGGTATTTGTAGAGCGCGCTGCCACCAAGCGGTTTCCTGGCGCTATTACTCATACCGCTGTGGAACCCTTCCTGGCTTTCCCTGTGAAGTGTCCACTCCTGGGCACCCCCAGGGTGAAGCCAGGCATCCTAGCGCTGTTGGGGCCGGTGGGGGCCGGTGTAGAGGTTAAGCAAGCTATTGCCCAGAGTTGCAGCGAGGGACCCATGATTAGACAAGGCACCGAGGCGAGAATTGTCAGGTCTGAGGAAATTGAGCCCAAGACCCGCCGAGGCGGGAATTGAACCCTGGTCCCGGGCCAGAACTCTGCATCAGGGTCTGCCGCTCTAACCATTGAGCCAAACTCCTCCGAAAAAGCAATTTCAACCATTTATAGGAAGTTTATCTACAATTCTCTGGATCCCTTGGGATCCAGAGAATTGACCAACTTTTGTGTTTTTCAAAAACAAGCTTTCAAAGCTGGAGTTGATTTTTAAAAACCAATAACTAATCACCCTCACACCCTTGGAACTTTCTCCCTGATTAATTTTCTCCCAGGAAGTGGGTTTCATTTAAAAACAAATTCTCATCACGACTGCCAGGTATTCCCTGGTGGTCCTGAATAAGAGAAAAATACATCAGACTGCTTTATCTAAAAAGGAATGGTCGTACGATGTATTTACAGGCAGACCATCCGTTTTTTGGACAGGGTACTCCACCACGCTTGTGAAGGAGTACCCTGCTCACCAAACTATAAATCAAGACCTTTATCTTGTCTGTGCTATGCATGTATCTCTAGGTCTGCTTCCTTATGTCCATCAGTCTTTGTATTAGTTACCTGTTATTGAGGCTTGTGTGTTTAGTACAGCGTAATCTTACGGTGTGTGTGTGGGTTTATAGGAACCCTGCGGTTTAATCTGCACCTGTTGTTTATGCGGTGTTATCACACCCTTGTAATTATAAAAAGTATGTTACAGGCGGCCAGGTGTCTCTTGCCCATGACTTCTGCGGAAGTAATGGTGCACAGTTAACAGCAGCAACATTGCAAAGTGTCAAGAGCCTGATTTAGAGTTCGCTGGCAGGGTTAGTCAGACACAAACGTGACGGATATCCTGGCCGCCGTATTACAAGCACCACTGAATATAATATATGAGAGCCTCATTTCTTTCTTTCGTACTTTCTATTTCCCTTGTTTTTATCATCTTTACTAGCTGTACCCGGCCACGCGTTGCTGTGGCTCAGTCTGGTTAAATGGAAAAGAAAGAAAAGGACAAGCGCACGTTTCTAATATGTTTAATTTCACAATGCTTGTGGGTATACAATATTTTTTGTTGTTCCATTGTCTGTGCAGATGTAGAGATTGTCTGGTTTGCCGACTCTAGAACACGCAACATATAATTATTTTTTTTTTAAACTTTATTTTTGTTGCAGGTACATACACATTTAGTCTCCGCCCGTGGGCTGCCTTTCCATAGTAGCAATCGTGTGCTGACCGAGTATATAGTTATGGACACGGCCCATCAGCCCACATCCCGGAGGCCGGGCGGCGCAACTGTAGTCAGTCAATCAGACATTACATAGCCATCATCAGTGCGTATCATCCATGTCGAGTCGGTACCTTGCATTTTTCATATAATAACCCCCCCCTCCCTCAACTATGTTCAGTGCGACTGAACAACGCACCCCCAACAAGTTTGTTGCCTCTTCATTTCCTTTGCCGCAGAACCATCGGTGTAATTTCCCTACCGCCACAATTGTACCCTCCACCACCTCCCCCCATCCTCACACTACCCACCCGCACAGCACCATTTCAGTCTTTGCTTCTAAAGTGTCGCCATGATGTTGCAGACCTCCCCACTCGTGCCTTTGCAGTTACGGGATCAATCCCACTCCTATTGTGGGCCCCCCATGTCCTGACCCAGCACACCTCACTGCCCTCCCTCCAAACCATGATACTGTCTCCATTTCACCCAGACCCTGTGAAACTTCTTGGGGCACCCCCTCGCCTTATACGTCACCCTTTCTCCCGCCATGTAGAGATCCAGGCCCCTTCTCCATTCCTCTATGTCCGGCGTCTCCGCGGCCCCCCAGTATTTTGCGATGTCCCTCTTGGCCACCACTAGCGCCAGGACCAAAAATATAAGGTGGTTGCGTGGTAAATCAACGTCGTTGGTCATGCCCAGCAACGCCAGTTTCGGGTCGCGCTCCAATTCTATTCCTAGGACCTCCCCCAGTTCCGCGAAAATGTGTGTCCAGTATATGCTTATGTTATCACATGACCATATTGTGTGGTAGAAGTCACCTGGGTATTGTTGGCATCTAAGACATCGGGGGTCCGTTATTTTCCCTGTTTTCAGGAGACGCACTCTGTCGAAGTAAGTCCTGTGGAGTACGTTCAGCTGAATGAGTCGCAACCGTGACTTAATAGCTACTTCTCGTGGGTGCATCAAGACCATTTCCCAATCCAAGTCCTCCATCCCGCCTACCTCCGCCTCCCATACTCTTCTAAGTTTCGTTAGGTCCCCCAGCATATTGTTAGTGAGTGTCTTGTATGTGAGCGAGACCGCCTGGTGAGTTATCTGTTCCTGCAGGAGCCTACCTTCCAGCGGAGCGTATTCTGGCAAATCTGCGGGTATGATGTTTTGGGTTCTCCATGCATGGGCTAATTGTGTATGTTTAAATAGTTGCGATCGGTGTAGTCCATACTCCATTTGTAGCCTGTCAAACGACTTCAGTTCCCCCCTGTATTCGACATCGCCGATATGTGAAATACCTATATCGTCCCATCGTTGGAAACCTTTCAGTTTTTTAAGTTCAGGCAGCCAATGGCATTGCCATAACGGCGTCTGTCTGGTCGGTCTCTTATCCCACCCCATACGCTTTGTCGCTCTTGTCCACGCCTGTAGCGTGAGCAGTGTTGCCGGTAGAAGCGACCTTCATGTCTTACCGCCGTACAGATAGTGATATACACTGTGGGGTGACAATTTTTATCGTTCTAGTGCGTATGTCGGGTGGTCGGCCGGGGCATGGATCCACTCGTTGATTGGCGTCAGGTGCTCCACCCAGTAGTACGCTTCTAGATTAGGCAAGGAAATCCCCCCACTGTACTGTTGCCGCTGGAGCGTCTGAAGTGCAATGCGTGGTTGTTTCCCCAACCACAGAAAAGAGCGCAGGTCTGCGTGGACTCTAGGGAGCGTGGCAGCCGGTAGGGGGTAATATTCGTTTTGGAGGGCATAGAGGAACTTGGGGAGGGTAATCATTTTGTACATTGCGGCCCTCCCTAACAGGGTGAGTGGGAATTGTCTCCATCTATTCATGTCCTCTACCGCCTCCGTCATGACTCGTTCTATATTTCTGCGGAACGAGAGCGCCTTGTCCAGAGTGATATATACTCCCAGGTATTGAAACCCCTCAGCAGTGGTAAGCAGTTGGTCAGGTAGGGTCCCCCACGTATCCGCTCCCCGTGGGTCATAGTGTATGGATTTATTCCAATTTATTGTATGTCCCGCTCTTGCGCCAAAGCCCTCTAGTTCCCTGAATAACTCCGGGACCGAAGCCTCCGGTTCTGTTATGTATAGCAGCACAACGTCCGCGTACAACGATATTTTTTCCTCCGTTTCCCCGCCCGTTTCCCCAAAGAAGCCGCGTATTTCGGGGTTTTGCCTAATCTTGGCGGCCAGGACCTCGATCGTGAGCGTGAATAGTAAGGGGGACAATGAGCATCCCTGTCTCGTGCCTCTGGACACCCGAAATTCCCTGGACAGTCTGCCGTTGACGCGAACACGTGCTGTCGGGGCTGTATACATTAACTCTATCCATCCCCGAAATTTTGAATCAAGGCCGAACCGTTGCAGTGCTGCCAAGAGGAATGGCCAGTGTACAGCATCGAACGCTTTTTCTGCGTCCAGGGACAAAAACCAGTGGGGTTCTTTTCTGTCTCTGACTTCCTGCAACCAATTGTGCGTGCGTCTCAAATTTAGTTTAGTTGCTCTGTCTGGCAGGAATCCGGACTGGTCTGCGTGAATGAGATCTGGGATTACCGACCGCAGGCGCGTCGCCAGTATTGTAGCCAGGATCTTCACCTCAATATTAAGGAGGGAAATGGGGCGGTATGAAGCACAGTCGTCAGGGGGTTTGCCCTGTTTGTGGATTGGTACTATGGTGGCCATGGCGAGGTCGGGTGGGAGTCGTCCCTCCTGATCCGACTCAGTATAGAGGGCCTTCAGATGGCGCGTCAACTAATCTGCTGTATGTTTAAAAAATTCCGCGGGGAAACCGTTGGGACCCGGCGTTTTCCCTGTTTTGAGCTTAAATATGGCCTTGGAGATCCCATCTAACGAGATATCCGCCTCCAGAGCCGAACTGGGCTCAGCGGCTAGCGCCGGCAGGTCTACACCCTCCATATATTGCAGTGCGTCTCCCACCGTCCCGAGGTCTCTCGCAGCATAAAAGTCTGCGTAGTGTGACGCAAAGGTATCAGCAATCCCGTGTTCGGTGCTCACAATGACGCCATCCGTCCGCCTAATCCGTTCCACCCATCTGGCCGCCCTCTCCTTCCTACTAAGCCATGCCAGGAGCTTGCCTGATTTATCGCCCACGTCAGAGAGTCGATGTAGGGTGGCTAGCGCCTGCGTCCGCGCCTCATTCAATGCTATTTCTCTATACTCCCGTTGCTTGTCCAGCAAAAGCCGCAGAGTACCGTCCTCCCTCGTGCCTGATATTCTCTCTCTAGTTGTATATTTCGGCCTCCAGTCCTACTAACACTGCCTGCTGCTTCCTACGATCCTCCCGCAACCTACTCTGTGCCCTGTCTCTCAGAACCGTTTTCATCGCCTCCCAAAAGGTCACTCCAGAGGCCACCGAGCCTTCATTCTCTGCTATGTAGACTTTAATGTCCGCCCTGAGGCCTCTCATCAGATCTGGCTTCTGGAGATCCCAGGCTGCCATACGCCCCTGTGTGCCAGTCCTACCTCTGTCTGCCCCCACCTTAGCATACAATGGAGAGTGGTCCGAGATCCTGCGAGCCTTATACTCCGCCTCGTCACCAGTGGTGAGATATTGCCTGGCCACAAAAATATAGTCAAGTCAAGTCAAGTCAAGTCATGAAATTTATATAGCGCACTACATACCCAGAGGGTTTCAAGGCGCTTAGGAAGGGGAGGAGGATTATTTGTCAAATATCCACGTTTTAAGCTGCTTTCTGAACGCTAGGTGATTCTGGGTTAGGCGAAGGTAGGCGGGGAGTGAGTTCCATGTTTTGGCAGCCAGGTAAGAGAAGGATCTGCCTCCCATGGTGGTCTTGTTGATGCGAGGTACAGTGGCGAGGGCTTGGCTGGAAGAGCGGAGTTGGCGGGAGGGGGAGTAGAAGGACAGTCGAGAGTTGAGGCAATCTGGTCCGATGTCGTAGAGTGATTTGTGTGCGTGGGTGAGCAGTCGGAAAGTGATCCTCTTATTGACGGGTAGCCAGTGGAGGTCTTTAAGGTGACCAGAGATGTGTTCGTTGCGTGGGATGTCTAATATGAGCCTGGCTGAGGCGTTTTGGATTCGTTGTAGTTTCTTCTGGAGTTTAGCGGTGGTACCTGCGTATAGGGTGTTTCCGTAGTCCAGTCGGCTCGTGACCAGAGCATGGGTGACTGTTTTCCTTGTTTCGGTGGGGATCCAGCGAAATGTTTTTCTGAGCATGCGAAGAATGTTAAAGCAGGAAGAGGATACGGCGCTGACTTGTCTGTTCATTGATAGTGAGGAATCCAGGATGACGCCAAGGTTCCGTGCGTGGTCTGTCGGGATGGGTGCATTTCCGAGGGCTTCCGGCCACCAGGAGTTGTCCCATGCAGAGGGGGATTTACCTAAGATGAGGACTTCTGTTTTGTCTGAATTCAGTTTCAGTCGGCTTTGTTTCATCCATTCGGCGACTTCTTTCATTCCTTCGTGAAGGTTAGTTTTGGCGGTGCTGGGGTCCTTGGTGAGAGATAGGATCAGTTGAGTGTCATCCGCGTAAGAGATGATGTTGAGGTTGTGTTGGCGGGCGATGGCCGCGAGGGGGCTCATGTATATGTTGAAGAGGGTGGGACTGAGTGAGGATCCTTGTGGTACGCCGCAGTCTGGAGAATACTTTATGTGCCCCGGAGTAATAGGAGTAGTCCTTATGCGTGGGGTGTCGCCATCTCCACACGTATGTGAGACCCAGGTTGGCCATGTGTCGTGAAAGTTTTTACCGATATCAATTTGATACATGTTTAAATCACATCACATCAGTTAATATAACAGAAACAAACAGTACAGATGGTAGCTTTTGGACGCATCCTTAATATATAACATGTAACAGAACCGCAGGTCGCAGTTGCATCCTGTTCTTTTAAATTATGTTGCAAACTGAACCAACTCCTCCCCCCTTCCTCCACCCACTTTACGGTCTGCCATCCTGACACCAACTGTCCATCCTAATATATGTAGACTATTGTCTCTATGCGTCCCTTGTAGTTGTTGCGCATCAACCAAATCAATAAGGTCTGTTCGGGCCTTCGATTAAAAACACGCACATATTCGACACGCGTGTATTTGAATCCAATGTTGTGTATATAAAAACACACACGTTTTCAAATCCAACGTTGTGTCAATATTTCAAAGCAATCGGTGGAGTACTCTCGGAGATTTTAGATTTTGAACAACGAACAGTTACATTTTTATTTATATAGATAGATTTTACTTTTTTTTGTCCTCTTTCTTATTTCTTTTTCTGTTTCTCTCTATTCTTGGCTTATCTCTCATTCATTTCTTAATTTAAGAATGCTTAGCCTCCTAAAGCATTTTATTAATTCATTTGCATTTCTTCTTTCCTGTCATGGGGATGACTGCACAGATATCCTTACAAGTAGGATCTTTTGAATTCTGCATGAACCTTTTTACTAATGGTCCTAGTCGAAAGTGTCATTTAGAAGTTAACTATATGTTTCTTATGTGAGGTAGGGTGGGTATGTGTGAGAATGCGTGTGAGTGAGAGAGCGTGTGTGTCTGTGTGTCTATGTTATGTTATGTTATTTGTACTTGTAAAGCGCACTGCTACCCTAGGGTGTCCTGTCGCTGAGTACTGGTGACCTGGGGAGCATCAGCTGTTTAGTGGGAGAAGAATCATGTTTTCAAACCCTTGCGAAAAGAAAAAAGGTTTAGCGCATTTCTGAGATGGAACGGAAGTTCATTCCATGCTTTGGAGGCACAGTGGAGAAAACTTCTGCCTCCCCAATTAGTTTTCTTAAAGGTGGAGGTTTTGACTAATTTGGATCCGGAGGAACGTAGGAACATACCATGTAAGTCTGGTTTTAAGAAACTCCGGACCAATCCCATTAACCGCCTTAAAGATGACACAAAGTGCCTTGAAGCGTGATCTAAGTGGAACTGGGAGGCAATGCAGTTTCTTAAGTTCTCCTTTGACCGAAGCAAACCTACGGGTTCCCGTCAGCATTCTCGCTGCCGCGTTCTGGACCAGTTGCAACTTGTTCATATGTTGTTTCTGAACATTAAGATAGAGGCTGTTGCAATAGTCCAGATGGGACATAATGAGTGCAGTGACAACCGTCCTTAGGTTGTCTGCCAATAGGAAGAACATGATTTTTTTGCTGAAGTTACCCGATTCACTAGGTACCCCATGGTGAGTTTGTTATCCACCATGACTCCCAAATTCTTAGCTTTCCTAGATAGTGTAGGGCACGATCCCAGATCCTCCGGCCACCAGTCTGGGGTCCAGACCCAGGGATTATTGCCAAATTTTAACACCTCAATTTTAGCTGAGTTTTAAACAGTTGGACGACATCCAGGTGGAAATACAGCTCATGCAATTATAGAACCTCTCCCCCGCCTCCCTTTCCGCACCCTCCATCAGTGATAGCACAATTTGTGTGTCATCAGCGTAGGAGGTGAGCTGGAAACCAAACGACTTGATGGCACTGGCCAGGGGTACCACTTAGATGTTAAAAAGTGTAGGGCTCAACGCCGAGCCCTGTGGCACCCCGCAGGGAAATGAGAAGGGTTCCTAAGTGTTGCCATCTAAATCTACTGTCTGAGCTCTGTAGGACAGGAAGGAATGTAGCAGTTTCCATACTGAGCCCTTCACACCAATATCAGAGAGCCTGTTCAGAAGGACCTTATGGTGGACCGCATCAAAGGCCGCGGATAGGTCCAGGAGGATTAAGATGGCATTACCTCCCCTATCCACGGCTTCTCTGATTTCCTCGGTTGGTTTTATTAAAGCCAGTTCCGTTCTGTGAAAAGCTCTAAACCCATATTGCGATGGGTCCAAGGAGTTATTGGCAGAGATAAAGTTGCTGATTTGGCTATTTATTTCTTTTTCCAGTAATTTGGCAGGTAGTGGAAGCCTAGAGATAGGACGATAATTATTCGGGTCCTTAGGGTCAAGAGATTACTTCTTTAGAAGAGGAAGCACAGAGCCTTTTTCTAATTTTTGCGAAAAATTGCGGACTGTAAAACTGCATTAAGCAGGGGTGTGAGAGCCGTTCCAAACGTTTCCGGAATTTGCTTAGCAATTCCAGCAGGACACGGATCACTAGGGCCACCCGATTTTAGCATAGACAACAATTTGACCAAATCTGCTTTCTCAATCGGGGTGAAATGCTCCAGTAGTTCTGCCGGGGCACCTAAGCTTCATGATTCTGTTAGATTGAAATCAGTGTGAGTATCATTGATTAGACCATTGAGTGAGGTAAAAATTGTTTCTACTTTGGTTTTAAAAAAGCCAGCTATTTTATTACAAAATTCTGCATCCCCCGGTTTCTTTGGAGCGGCAGGGTTAGCTAGTTTAGAAAAATCATTCCACTTTTAAAAAAGCCTTCAATTCAATTCAATTCAAATGATCTTTATTCGGAATTTAAAACATCCATAAAAGTACATACAGAATGAAGCATTAAAAACACATAAAAACATGTATAAAAATTAAAAGCAAGATACCAATTGGGTGTGAACAACATATATGGCATAAAGTGCATAATACAAAAATAGGAAGACATTAATCTATTAACAAATGTAGTTTCAGTTTATCCAATCATATAGATCCAAACGTACATATAGTTGATTCTCTGTACAATTTATATCAGGAAGTTAAAGTGCAATGTGCATTCAGTGGCCATTACACATGTTCCATACTTGCCCTTGATCTCACACAGGCTTTTATAAAGCAACTTACAGTGTATATAACCTCGTCTGTTAATAGCATTTGTAAAAATCTCAGTGCCAGATTAAAGTCCCTTAGGTTATATTTTCTGAAAATCGGCATTAGATATTGACGGGTATACAATTTATAGTGGCCACAGAAGAGAAAATAATGCAACAAACTTTGTTTCCCTCCTTCAGAGCAAGGGCAATCCAGCTCCTCTAAATTTTTGTTATAACCAAGGGGGAAACTTAGTAAATTGACAATACTTCCATCCCGGAACCTGAACAAAAGGCTCCGGTTCCATCTTCCTATGGGGATTGACAGGTATCTACAGGGCTTGTTTGGGTTATTATTACCTGAATCAGTTAGTGGAAAATATTTAATAATAGCAGGTTTCGTCAATTCAGATCTCATTCGTTACTCCTTATATTTGTCAAACAATGCCCGTTTTACACTGTTCTTGTGGGCGAGGACAATGGTATTTGGAGAACTGAACAGAGAGTCATGTCCCACGCTCAACAGGCTATTCTTGACAGCATTTAGCCAAGGTATATGGTGGGATCTTTCGTGCAATAGGCAATCTGAGATTATGCTGCGCATTAAGGAAGCCGCTGGATTTGTCCATATTTTTATCCAAAAAAGCGCGGGCCTTGACCTAATAAAATCAACTATATAAGGCAACCTGAGTTCATGGTGACAAATAAATGTGGGCGCACAGGAAATTCCCCCCAGCACCTTCCTACAAAATCTATTTTCCTCCAACTGCAGGGACGTGCTGTTACAGTACCCCCACACTTCTGCTCCATATGTCCCAGTTGGTTGGCATTGGGTGCGATAAATGTTGAGCAGGGGGGTAATAACATCGGCCAGTTTCGGTTGACGGAGAGATAAAATTGAGTTGATTGACTTGCCCATTTTATTTCTCGCGTAGGCAGCATGAGGCTGCCATGAGCCAGTGTTAGAGAATAGTAACCCTAGATAAGGGAAAGTGCTAGTGCATTTTAATACATTCTATCAATGTGTAGAGGTGCATAATATTTTTTAAATTTTAATTTATGTGAAATGATGGGCTCTCTCTTACGGATGGAAAGATGAGAGCACAATGTGCTTGTTAAAATACCCCTCGCACACTAAAAAAATCCTTTAGTGTCATGCTTCATCATAGGGGTCTTCCCGTCCCTATAACGGGGCGGGGCGTGCTGCGACCAAGCGAACTACGCGGGAGCACTATAAATGTGACAGGGCTATGTGTGGGTGCAGTGGTGTCAGTGAAGTGTAGGGACCTAGCTAGTGAATGCACAAAAATTACAAAAATTAAACATTCCCTGGCTAGTAGAAAAAATACATTTTATTGGTTTCTCTAGCTGGAAATATTAAAAAAGGGGATGTAAGGTAGAGCACTTGCTAACTACCAAGTCGACATGTTTCATAGGCAGTCCCCAACTGCCTAATCATCAGGACCTTTTAGTGATCCCTACTGCTAATGGCTCGGTTCTACAGTAATAAGCCTACTGTCCTACAAATATAACAGCAAAAATAAGCTGAATATTTGTGCTCCAGGGCATGAGCTGGCCCAGGTGAAGCGTTGCACCAGTAATAAGTGCAAAAAAGAGTGACCAGTGGTCTCTGTAAATAAAGAGAGGAAAAAGAGGAAGGAAGCACAAACAAATTCGTGTTTTTACTTCTGATTATTAAATGCACATCATTGATTTGCGATGACATTCACAAACATTGCCAAGTTGGTGAAATTTCGCCATGTTCAGGGCCATTTCCTTGCCACGGTTTTTACTCACTAGTCAATATATACCTCTTATTGACTGGGTATGAGTGTCTTGATTAATTCAGATATTCTGTCCATCACCACCCCCTTTTCTGAATCGTTTTTGGCCACTACAGGTGTGGCAGGGTATGCTCAGATATGAGTCCCTTGATCACTGCATCACCAGGATTCAAGCAAGCCGGGCTGACGACGGCTGAAATGCCAGAAACCGGTCCCCGGAAGCTTGTCTCCTTTCCAGTGAAGAATTGGCTTGGTAGTTTGGTCTGCCCTGTTCCCATGAGGCATGGGGTCAGACTAATTTGCATATAGCCAGGTTCTGAACTGGGGTGATGCAGTGAGCTAAAAAACGGTGATGGATCAAGCCCTGATCTATTGACTACGTATGAGTGTCTTGATTAATTTAGATATTCTGTCCATCACCACCCCCTTTTCTGAATCGTTTTTGGCCACTACAGGTGTGGCAGGGTATGCTCAGACATGAGTCCCTTGCTCACTGCATCACCAGGATTCAAGCAAGCCGGGCCGACGACGGCTGAAATGCCAGAAACCGGTCCCCGGAAGCTTGTCTCCTTTCCAGTGAAGAATCGGCTTGGTAGTTTGGTCTGCCTTGTTCCCATGAGGCATGGGGTCAGACTAATTTGCATATAGCCAGGTTCTGAACTGGGGTGATGCAGTGAGCTAAAAAACGGTGATGGATCAAGCCCTGATCTATTGACTGGGTATGAGTGTCTTGATTAATTCAGATATTCTGTCCATCACCACCCCCTTTTCTGAATCGTTTTTGGCCACTACAGGTGTGGCAGGGTATGCTCAGACATGAGTCCCTTGCTCACTGCATCACCAGGATTCAAGCAAGCCGGGCTGACGACGGCTAAAATGCCAGAAACCGGTCCCCAGAAGCTTGTCTCCTTTCCAGTGAAGAATTGGCTTGGTAGTTTGGTCTGCCCTGTTCCCATGAGGCATGGGGTCAGACTAATTTGCATACAGCCAGGTTCTGAACTGGGGTGATGCAGTGAGCTAAAAAACAGTGATGGATCAAGCCCTGATCTATTAACTGGGTATGAGTGTCTTGATTAATTCAGATATTCTGTCCATCACCACCCCCTTTTCTGAATCGTTTTTGGCCACTACAGGTGTGGCAGGGAATGCTCAGACATGAGTCCCTTGCTCACTGCATCACCAGGATTCAAGCAAGCCGGGCTGACGACGGCTGAAATGCCAGAAACCGGTCCCCGGAAGCTTGTCTCCTTTCCAGTGAAGAATTGGCTTGGTAGTTTGGTCTGCCCTGTTCCCATGAGGCATGGGGTCAGACTAATTTGCATATAGCCAGGTTCTGAACTGGGGTGATGCAGTGAGCTAAAAAACGGTGATGGATCAAGCCCTGATCTATTGAATGGGTATGAGTGTCTTGATTAATTCAGATATTCTGTCCATCACCACCCCCTTTTCTGAATCGTTTTTGGCCACTACAGGTGTGGCAGGGTATGCTCATACATGAGTCCCTTGCTCACTGCATCACCAGGATTCAAGCAAGCCGGGCCGACGACGGCTGAAATGCCAGAAACCGGTCCCCGGAAGCTTGTCTCCTTTCCAGTGAAGAATTGGCTTGGTAATTTGGTCTGCCCTGTTCCCATGAGGCATGGGGTCAGACTAATTTGCATATAGCCAGGTTCTGAACTGGGGTGATGCAGTGAGCTAAAAAACGGCGATGGATCAAGCCCTGATCTATTGACTGGGTATGAGTGTCTTGATTAATTCAGATATTCTGTCCATCACCACCCCCTTTTCTGAATCGTTTTTGGCCACTACAGGTGTGGCAGGGTATGCTCAGACATGAGTCCCTTGCTCACTGCATCACCAGGATTCAAGCAAGCCGGGCCGACGACGGCTGAAAGGCCAGAAACTGGTCCCCGGAAGCTTGTCTCCTTTCCAGTGAAGAATTGGCTTGGTAGTTTGGTCTGCCCTGTTCCCATGAGGCATGGGGTCAGACTAATTTGCATATAGCCAGGTTCTGAACTGGGGTGATGCAGTGAGCTAAAAAATGGTGATGGATCAAGCCCTGATCTATTGACTGGGTATGAGTGTCTTGATTAATTCAGATATTCTGTCCATCACCACCCCCTTTTCTGAATCGTTTTTGGCCACTACAGGTGTGGCAGGGTATGCTCAGACATGAGTCCCTTGCTCACTGCATCACCAGGATTCAAGCAAGCCGGGCCGACGACGGCTGAAATGCCAGAAACCGGTCCCCGGAAGCTTGTCTCCTTTCCAGTGAAGAATTGGCTTGGTAGTTTGGTCGGCCCTGTTCCCATGAGGCATGGGGTCAGACTAATTTGCATATAGCCAGGTTCTGAACTGGGGTGATGCAGTGAGCTAAAAAACGGTGATGGATCAAGCCCTGATCTATTGACTACGTATGAGTGTCTTGATTAATTCAGATATTCTTTCCATCACCACCCCCTTTTCTGAATCGTTTTTGGCCACTACAGGTGTGGCAGGGTATGCTCAGACATGAGTCCCTTGCTCACTGCATCACCAGGATTCAAGCAAGCCGGGCCGACGACGGCTGAAATGCCAGAAACCGGTCCCCGGAAGCTTGTCTCCTTTCCAGTGAAGAATCGGCTTGGTAGTTTGGTCTGCCCTGTTCCCATGAGGCATGGGGTCAGACTAATTTGCATATAGCCAGGTTCTGAACTGGGGTGATGCAGTGAGCTAAAAAACGGTGATGGATCAAGCCCTGATCTATTGGCTGGGTATGAGTGTCTTGATTAATTCAGATATTCTGTCCATCACCACCCCCTTTTCTGAATCGTTTTTGGCCACTACAGGTGTGGCAGGGTATGCTCAGATATGAGTCCCTTGCTCACTGCATCACCAGGATTCAAGCAAGCCGGGCTGACGACGGCTGAAATGCCAGAAACCGGTCCCCGGAAGCTTGTCTCCTTTCCAGTGAAGAATTGGCTTGGTAGTTTTGTCTGCCCTGTTCCCATGAGGCATGGGGTCAGACTAATTTGCATATAGCCAGGTTCTGAACTGGGGTGATGCAGTGAGCTGAAAAACGGTGATGGATCAAGCCCTGATCTATTGACTGGGTATGAGTGTCTCGATTAATTCAGATATTCTGTCCATCACCACCCCATTTTCTGAATTGTTCTAGTAGAGTGCGCTTTAATCGTTGCATGAAGTGTCTTGTCTGCTTGCTGATGGCAAAAGGAAATTGCCCTAGATATCCAACGTGCAATAGTCTGTTTAGCAACTGGAGGTTCTTTACGCATCCTGCCGTAGGCTATGAAGAGCTGATCAGTTTTACGGATACTGGTTGTTCTTTGCAAATAAAATTTCAAACAACTCTTAACATCTAGAGAATATAAAGTCTTTTCTGCTGGCAACTGTGGATTAGGGAAAAAAGTCTTTAAGATGACCGGTTCATTCAGGTGGAAATCAGATGGAACTTTAGGAATTAAGGCCTGATTAGTGCAGAGTCTTTGGTGAATTGAAGAAAAGGTGGTTTGATAGTAAAAGCTTGTATCTCGCTGACTCGAAGTGTCCAGCTACGGGGATGCAGGTGGACCAGAGGTATATTTTTTGTTTTTACAGCCAGAGTCTCAAGGTCAGTGCCCAAGTGACCTACAGCCATGGCACCAAGCCTTCTTAGGATCCCATTTCTTACCCTGGTACCCACCCTTTGAATGTCAAGAGTCTCTGGACCCACTCTCTTGAACAGGTTTTGGGGGGCCTGAAGTAGAATCTTTCTTTTCTGGGTTACCCCATTTTCCTAGGGTCGCTTTCTGGCCTTTTTCTTTTGGTCTCCCCCCACCAGCAGGAGTCTTGGTCACCCTAGTTTTGACCCAGTGGTCTGCCTTCTTCCCCAACTCGAGGAGAAAGTGGACCAAGGTCTACCAGGAATTGATGTAGCTTCCCTTGGTAACAATTACTTAAAAGATGCTCCTTCATTATCAAATGATAAAGCCCTTCAAGGGCATGCACATTCTTACCTACTAACCAACCTCCTACTGATTTCAGTGAATAGTCGACAAAATCTACCCAGGCCTGGCTTTGGGTTTTTCGAGCCTCCCTGAAACTGGTGCTATACTCCGTAGTGAATCCAAAGCCCTCACTTAGGGTACCCTTCATGAGGTCATAGGATTGAGCCTCTTTCTCACCGAGTGTCAGGAGTCTATCCCTGCACTTTTCTGAGAATATTTCCCAAAGGATAGCACTCCACGGCTTCCTGTGGACCTGCCTGCTAAGACAGGCCTGCTCAAAAGCAATGAACCACTTGGTGATATCATCACCCTCAAATATTGTTGGGCCAATCCCTTTGGGGTTTTTAGGGTTAAATGAATCTACTTTCTCCTTATTTATGATTGTGATGCCACCAAAGATGGGTCCTAGGCCAAACTCCTTTCTCTCTCTTCTGTAGCTAGGAGTTGGGCTCCTAGAGCTGCCCTCCTGGCTAGTCTTTGCAGAGCACGCTTTTCGTCTGAAGAGGCTTCTTTGTCTTGGGGTGTCACACGGTCACTCCTACTGACAGTATTTTGATCTGTAAGATCAGAGTCATCCTCTGGATGCTCTTTGTCATATTCCGCCAAAAGATCCTGGAGCTTTGCTTTGGTAGGGTTTGACCCAGTCCTGAGCCTATAGGTTTTACCCAAGCCTCTGAGCTATTTTATATTTAAAGAAGTAAGGTGTGAGGTCGATTTCCTTCACCTGTATCAGCTCTTCTGAGTGACTACTTCTAGCACTCATTGTCTTTACAAAGTTGGGAACCTTTTTGGAAAGGAAAAATCCCTAATACTGGTTTCCAAACTACAGCAAGAGTTTGACTTTTGAAACAGCTGTACTCAAGGGGACCGAACCAGGGCACTGACATATTTCAAAATTTGGAAAAATAGTCAATTTGCAAAACTACAATTTAACGAAAGGCAATTTCTGGATTGAATCTTGTTGTCACTTATTGTCAGAGTGGTCCAGCAAACGCAAAGCCCTGTACCCTACCGCTGCGCCACCAGTGTAGGAAGCTGGCTCTCTATATACTATACCAAAAAGAGGTAGAGTGTGCAGAGAGTCCAGTGGATCCCCAAAGGCTTTACAGAGGCTCAAGTAGATAATACTAATGCGCTCTTTTGTGGGAGTGTGAAAGAGCAGTTAGGCTGATCCAAGGGTAGTCGTAAGCATTTGTTGTACACACCGTGGCAATAAAAGAGACACACACGCAAGGATTAAATCTGAGACCAATTCATAACAAGCATTTACAATGCAATGGTTTCGCCTTTGTTAAAGTTAGAGCTATTGGCATTGCTCTTGACATTATTTTTATTTATGTATTTTTTAACATAAATAAATGGCATTGTCATTTACAATGCCACTAGCTTTATCTCTCGCAAATGACACACAGAGCCCCCCCCACACACACAGCCACACAAAGCTCCCCACACACACAGCCGCACAAAGCTCCCCACACACACAGCCGCACAAAGCTCCCCACACACACAGCCACACAAAGCTCCCCACACACACAGCCACACAAAGCTCCCCACACACACAGCCACACAAACCTCCCCACACACACAGCCACACAGAGCCCTCCACACACACCCACATGGCACAAGCAGGCAACAGGGGCACACTGAGGCACAAGCAGGCAACAGGGGCACACGGACGCACAAGCAGGCAACAGGGGCACACTGAGGCACAAGCAGGCAACAGGGGCACACGGAGGCACAAGCACATCTGTCACTTGTGAGGAAATAAATGGCTCTCCGTGTGGCCAATGGGCTGGCAGTGACTCAGGAGGTCAGCCAACCATGGCAGCCCACCAGCACCTGCCGCCATTTACGCGACACCCCGGCCAGCACGCACAAAGCCAGGCCGCACTCTCTGAGCCCGGATCACCAAGGGGTGACCTAAGGCACACAAAACATCCCCCCCAAGGAAGGTTGGCATTTGGAACCCTCCACCCAGCCTTTGTTACAGCGTGGCCCTACACCAATGTCTGCCAAAAAACACCTGCATTACCATAATGTCTGTGCGGGTTCAATGTGCTAAATTACATTAACGCATCTCTCTCCTGCATACATACACAGAACCGTCTGCTTCAGAAACGTGTTTCTAAAACTCCCGTCAAAGTTTTATCTCTCTACTTTGGTTTCCAGTTGATTTTCCCATACTACAAACGGGCTGCGTTAAACCTCTTTACTTCAGGTGTGTATCTTGTGTACAATATGTGATCTCTTTACTCGCTCTCTGATTAACCTGTAGCAGTTAGAATCAAGGAAAGGCGAACTCCCCGTTTCATCCTTCCGAGGTCGATACCCCAACCATCATGCAAACGGGTGATAGTAACACCTGTTATGTACAGCGCCTATTGGTGGCAAAAAGTGCAACATTAAGCGCTGTAAATAATATTTCATGCTGGCTCCTACTCAGCCCCCAGGTGCCTTCCGTCAACCTCAAAAATTGAGCCCCATCAGGACCACGGATCACCTCTTTCCTAAAGATGCTTTGCACAGCTGTGCACAGGAAGGCTCAAACAACAGGCAGAATTTTTGGCTGTCTTCCTTGGAGGAGTCTTCTTTGGGGAACAGAGTAAATAAAAGACCATGGCGGGGATATTAACCTTGTCTTAAAACATAAAAAATTAGCCTGGTCTTAAAACATAGCCCGAGTCCAGTGCCCCTGGTGGGCACAGGATAGAGGCAGCCTGAGAGGAGACCACAGCAGAATTAACAAGCGTGTCATGCCTTGTAGAAACCATTACAAAGGATGGTTCGATATACACTGATGCACTGTGTAACAAGTGCACTTTGCACAAAACTCAATTAAATGAATGACATTCCTATGGAATGGTTTCACATGGTCATGCTAAAGTTTTCTGCCGAGTCATCCAAAGACCTTCCTCCTTCCAGTGTCCTCCCTGACACTCCTGTCGAACTGCCAAGATTCTGCTCCCCTTACCTACCTTGCACCAAACAGAGCAGCAATCTGCAAAACCAGATCGCTCAAGGTCCCTTCTGCCTCGTGTAAGTGGTTCATTTTAACTAAGTTATTTTATTTGTATTCTGGGTCTTGTAACTGATTTTCTCATTATAAGCCCGAGAATGCAAAGAACAAGACTGGACTGGATGAAAGAGAAATAGAATGAGCATCTCAAACAAAGACCTGGAGGGTCTCACCCCTGCCCCAGTTCATCCCTGTAAAACCAGTCACCCTGAGCTCCCCTGCAGAGTGGGCCTCCACGCTGCGCATTCGCACACCAACTCTCCACACCTAAGACGTAGGCGTAGCAGCCCTCACCGAGACCAGCCACACACCTTGTTCTACCCACTCTAAGCATCCACGCACCAAATCTAAAATCCGAGAATCACTCCTGGGAAGCAATCAAATTTTGAGCACACCAAAATGACCCAGCCAAAGTTTTAACCCAGAATATACACCAGAACTGATCAAATAAGAAACTTTACAATGCAATGTTAAATCCCAGAATAAATACGCATGCCTTCCATGGGCACAACAAAGTCTACAATTAGGACGAATATGCAGTCCTTACTATCATGGCTGGGTGACTGGGGTAATATTAAACAAACGCTGCACCCAGATCTGTTCGCTCCGAAGCGAACAGCGTTTCTTCCATGAAAGCAGCATTGCATGTTACTCAGAAAAAAAATTACAGCAGATTTAGGAAAGAATGACAGCAGTTTCGGGCTTACATTAAGTTGTGTACTTCCTGTTGCAAAAGGAAAGATTGCTAGAGCAGATGGTAATTAAAGAGGGTTGTGCTGCAGTTTAAAGGCGTGTGTCTGGGTTATTGTACTACAACATCACTACAAGCATGGTTCTTTTAGCTCCTGAGTCTGGTTGTAGAAAGAAGACTGGAAGATGTATGGTCTGATTGAAGTGGAAAAGAGATGCCACCTTGGGGAGAAACTTAGGGCTGGTTCAGGGAACAACCCTATCCCTATGAACCTGAGTTAAGGTTCACGAAAGGTAAGCGCTTGCAGCTCACTGATGCACTTGAGTGATGTAATGGCTACTATTACATTGATGGCTACACATTCAAAAGGCTGAAAGTTATATCCCATGGTCAGTTTTATTTGCCTTCTAATGGTTTATATTAGTCTATCTGTAAATCAGAAATAATATATATTCAGAGGGACAAATGCACCCACGAATTGAGGAGTTTAAAAGAAAAAAAACAGCCTTGTTACGTGGCATCCTTTTTCAGTGCTTCCTCAAAGCGAATGTTAAACACATCCTTAGCAGTATACAGGTTTGTTCCTTTAGTTTAAGCAATCCTCATAATGTAAAATCACCTTTTACACTGATCAGATTTCTTGATCCGCGGAGTATACGTATTGAACATGAAGATGAATATAGCCACCAGAGATGACTGCTCATTATCAAATGTGCATAATGACTCAATGAGGAAATTACAGAGGAAGACAGATGTACCTCAGTTTCACACAAATGCCTTTAATTTTCTGTCCAGTATTTTCCTCAATTTATAGATAGGGGCGACTGCTGGTGCCTTTTGCAGTGCGCATGAAGCCTCTCACTTTGGTACCGTAAAGATTTCTTGGAGTGGAAGGAGTAACAGGACTTGCAAAAGGAGTCGATGTGGTCGCCAGAAAGTCACAAGATACAAACTTTTGATGGTCTGACCACTGGAACTTGGATTGGCACCAGGGGCAGCTTTGTGAGAGATTCTGTTCATCAGCCCCTTGCTCTCTGCGTTTTCCGGTGTTGAAGCTTAATGATGGCATGCGAACCTTGAAAGGAGCAGGGTCCTAGCATACAGGTACTGGAAATTTGGAGGTCTGTCCTTGGTAGATGTTTGAAGAATGCAACGGAAGTTCCAGATGGGTTCTTTGTTAGTGTCTAATTCTAACAGTATGGACCCAACAAAACGTGAAACCCTCTTGGGGTACGTCCGAGCACTATGGTGAAGAAAAAAAAAATCTAACAGAGTTGCTACCAATGTGGATTGTCTACCAAGGAAGGAGTCACAGCATGTACTGTGATTCGAAAGACTTTTTCAAAGAAAAACAATATGCTAAAATGCAAGCCCAATACTAGGTGACAGGAATACACAGTGCCTGTGTATCTATAGCCAGACATGCTACAAGCATGCAATTTCCTACAACTGCTTGTGAATCGTAGCCACTGCAATAGTTCCATGTTCCTTTGTGCCCCTCTAACACTTCTCTGATGGAGGCATCGATCACCTAGGTATGAACAGATCGGTCTGGTCTCACGTGCGGGCAGCAAAAAGTGTTTTTGTACAGGTAATGTGTTGCGGCAGGAACAACACTGTATTCAGATCTTGGTCTCCAAAATTATACTGCTTTCTACACATAGTCAACAAGAAGAAGGGCCTTTGGACTGGCACAACAGTAAACGGGCGCATAGTCAGGGAACCACATTCAAGACTACGGGGGTAGTAACTACTAGGCAACAATAGGAAGGTAGGTACCAACATCAGCAAGGCGCCAGACCTCAGGATAAGCTTCAGGGGTAGAAAGGTAGTGAGAAAGGCAGTCTTACGGATACCATCAGGCCTGGAGGGGACAGTGACCAAGAACTAGCTTTTTAGTACTAGTCTCAGAACCAGGAGCTAAAGAATGAGCGATGGACATCAGGAAAGACTTTGGAAAGGGAGGACTTTAACATCTATTGCATTCAATGAGAATCAAGAGGTGTGTGGGGTTTTGAAAATAAATATTCCTGCGAAAACAGGCAGGAAATAACAGTACTTTTTTTTATGTAGAACAGATGGGAAAGAGGGGAGGGCTAGCAAGAACATACTTATTGTTAAACAAAGCTAGCCATGGCTCAAGCAAGGCTGGTACCTGAGAGGAGAAGTCATGCTGCTGCAGCTGCCGTCCCTCCCGCAGATCCCAAGACCGGACGGTGTTGTCCAGGCCGCCCGTCCACAGCTTCATGCCATCATGGGAGATGTCAATGCAGCTGGCTCCGTCTGTGTGCCCCTGGAACTGCCTAAGGACAGATAAGGAAAGCAACAAGGTATAAATCATGAACAAACCAAGAGAGACAGCTTCATCTTCTGCACAAAAGGCACGGAGACCCGGACTCTTCGAGTCCCTGAAAGAGGAAACCACAGGTCAGAGAAAAGCCCACTCTCCCAATATATTGTCCAAGTGAGGGAACCTAGCAGACAGGAAGAGAAGGTCCCTTATTTCAGTGTCCAAATGAGAAGGAATTCAAATAACCTCCATCCACTCTAAATAGCAGCCAAAGGAGAATGAACCTCACATCATGTACTGTGGATGTTGTCTGCGGTATGGGGTGCTACCAAATAAGGTTAAAAATACGCAAACTCCTTACGTTTCAGAAAAACATCACCACGGGAACGGGGACGGGAGCAAGCAGCGACAGGCTGGGCAGCCCAGACAGAGCGGCAGGTTGGAGAGGCACTTCTCCGCTCTCCCCGCGGGCGCCGCCATAGTGCTTACCGTCTTCCTCTCCTTCTTCCCCGGGCTGCGGGGGGCGGGCACTTCCGGCCGGCCGCGCTAGGATTGGCCGGCCGGCCAGTCACGGGGCAATGCAATCGGGGAGGAGGAGACTGGAGGCCGGCGACGGAGGAGAAGAGACGCAGTAGTGCCGGCAATGCCGGACCAGACACGGGGGCGTTCCCGGCGTCCCGTGACGTCGGCAAAAGCCAAAGAATGTCGGGAACGCCCCCGTGTCTGGTCCGGCATTGACGGACAGGCCCCTCGTCCAATGGCAAGGCTCCGTTTACGGAGCCAGCCAATCAAGGACGAGGGCCGAACAAAGCCACCTTACAGTTCTCAACAGGATTTCGCCTGCGCCGAAAAGATGCGCAGAGCGCATCTTCGGCGAGGCGAAACCTAAAAATGACACTTGGTTGGATTTATTTTGCAGAACCACAGAACTTTGTCTTAGGTAAATACATTTCGCAATATAAATAATAATATACATAATTTTCAATATAAAAAGTGGACACACTGCAATTTTCAGACTTTGCAATGTTATGCAATGGGATGAAAAAAACATTAAATATACGTATATGCAACATTGACTTACAAGACCAGTCTTCGGAAGTTAAGGTCAGTACAGGGCAAGGTTCAGTTCAGCACCAACAGTGCACCACAAACGACAAAGGGGTGGGCGGGTACATGGTGAAAGTTCAAGGTCAGTCACTGAATACAAATTAAAGGGGACTGGGGCAATCGGACAGAGGGTGCTTACAGGTAAGAAGCAGCGGCTTGGAGGAACAGTCTCCGGGGCTGAGGCTAAAACTGAGCAGGGGCCAAGACAGCACCAACACTACAACACTAGCGGCACAGGGGCGGCTGGATGCAGGGTGCCAACACAGCTTCGGGTGCCCAATGAAAAGCAATGGAGGCAGGCCAAATCTGAAAAAGGCTGCAGGCTCCAGCCAGGAACCGGATCGAAGGAAACCAAAAGCCATTGAGGTAAGTTATGATGCTCAGGAACGTAGGAACATCTTTTGTCCTCTTCAGCAAGGCCCAGGATGGACGGGTGAAGGGGTGCCTTTTGGTGTCAGAAATGGCTAACCAGTGCACGTCGCGGTTGAGGGGTCTTCTTGCAGAAGCTGCAGGCAACTTCTAGGAGTCCAGGAGAGGTCAGCTCATGGTGGAGTTGGGCTCTTGAGAACAGGGGAACCTTGCTGAACAGGTGGGCCACTTGGACTCGGGCTGGTGGCATTGGGTGCAGAGGTAAAACCAGGGGGGCAGGCTGCGCAGTTCTTCAGTTAACAGAGTCTTTACTTTGAAGAGGGTTGCTTTGTGAATAGGTCTGCTTTTCTCTGGAGACCTTGGTCTTTATCGAAGGCAGGCAATCTTCCCAAGGTTCTGGAGGTCGCTGGGCTGCAAGACGAGTTGCCTTTTGGGTCAGGATCATCCAGGGATGCAGACAGGCAGTAGGGCTGGGACCATGTCCGGCTTTCGAGCTGGGTACTCGACAGATTCCGCGCTGCTTCTTGCCACTGAATCCATCAGGCAATTTGTGGATGCAGGTCAAACGGTGGCCTTGATCCTGTTGGATCCAAGTGCCGCCTTTGACACTGTAGCCCATCACACGTTGGTAGTGTCTGAGGAAGGGTGGGGTGTCTGGTAATGCCCTGAATTGCCTAAAATCTTTCCTGTCGGGTCACTGCTTCCAGGTGAGACAGGGCAAACACTACTTCCGGGTCATCATGCTGAACCAGGGAGTGCGGCAGGGCTCGACCCTGAGCCCGACCGCGTTTATTCTCTATGTAGCTCCCGTAGCGGAGACTGCTGAGGGGTTCCGGATCAGGGTCGTATCCTATGCCGATGAAACGCAGCTGGTGGTCTCCCTGACCCAGGCACAGGAGTCGGCTGCCTCCAACTTCATGGCATGCATGCAAGAATTGGCTGCATGGAGGGCTAAGAACTGCCTGAAGTTGAATAGCAACAAGACAGAGGTGCTTGTGGTGGGTAAGGCCCCAGTGTGTTGGCATCGGCATGGTGGCCCCAGGACTTGGGGGGGTCACCTACGCCCTGTGTGCAGGCAAAGAACCTGGGAGTTTGGTTAGATCCCAGTCTTTCCTGAGGCTATCAAACAAGACGGGTGGCAGGTACCTGTTTTGGGATCCTGAAGGTCCTGCATAAAACCTTGGACCTACTCCCTGTGGCGGCTAGGAAGACTCTGGTTCATGCCCTGGTGACTATGGTGAACGCTTGGCAAAACTACGTGTTCTGGACACAATCGCTGCCGTGAGGGGAATGGCTCTTCGGTCCTTCAATCCTTCCTGGGAGTGCCGCTCCAGTGGTCCCAGCGCCGCCGTGAGGGGAACGGCCATCGAAGTCGCAGCAAGCCACCTCCGCCGCGGGGACTACACTTCCCAGCTGCCCCGGCGGGTGTGGCGCGACCAACGTGACATCATCATCGGAGCGCCCCTTAAGAGGGAGGAGTGCCTCTCGCCCCGCGAGTCGCGCGCGGGAGCGCCCGGGGCGAAGCCCGGGCAAAGGGCGGGCCGAGGTAGGCCGGGCTGGGCCCCGGTATTTACATTTTACTGTTGAATAAATAATACATTAACATACTGCAGACGAAAAAACTGTGAGGAGACAAATCCCTCATTTGGTTTAGTATTTTCAGCACTACCTGTGTATTGGCTTTTTAAAGACAGTCTGTTAATTACTTTACGAAACATTTCATACAATTCTGGTGATATTGGTCTGCATATAGGTTACAGCCTTTCGCACTATGACAGCAAAGAAGTTACGCTCTGGAAGAGTGCTAGGGGGGAGGTCATGCATAAAAACGAGATCTAACCCCCTGAGGAACAAATATGACAATAGCATTCAATTGAAGGGACAAATGCAGCTAATGCAAATATGGGAAAAACCTGCTAATAAGGATACGGAAGGACCTCTAATAAAAGACGAAGGGTTGATATCACAAACGGACTTTCACCATGAAGTAGTGACTGATCTTAATCATGATCTAACTACGATGAGTCAGCCACATACTAATAAAGTAATTCTCCCACCATGTTCAACTAAAGGAGATCTTCCTAATCCGTTGCTAATAAATTTGGAAGTAAAACAGCATAATGTGAATGTTGAACACACGGAGAAAGATATAGTGGAACTATCTATTCCGTCCAGTATTGATCTAGAACTCTGTGGTCGCTATATGGGCGAGGGAACGGTGAACCAGTCTGAACTAATCAAAACCCCTAATAGAGCGACGCCCTCTGGATTACTACTATATAGTAGCACTCCTTCTATACCATCCAATGATATCCTTTCTATGCATAGTGAGTTGAAATCTCCACAACTAAATCTTTCTGGGATCCGTGCTTATACTACGTCTGGCTATCCAAAAAATGAAAAACCGATTTCGGATTCTCTGATAGCTCTTGAAGATTTACTGGCCTCTATATTACTTCTATTAGGTAAATTTGCAGTGAGTTCTGACTGCATTATGGACTCAGTTACCGAGATTTTGAAAGTATTAGTGGCAAAAAATATGGAGAACGGAATAGCTCCTCCTACTAATTCTTTTGCCCTAAATGCCATGGACAGTAATACTTCATTAAGAAAAAATGCAGTGGTTGGGATGACGTTAAAGGTGGATATCCATGAGCCTTCTGAGACCCTAATCCCAACTTCCTTAAAAATGTCGAATGAAAGAGAAAAAGACTCTATAGTGAAGGAAGAAAGTTCACTGGTGATACATCAATCTACTGCAAAAGGTCAATTAATGGAGGAAGAATGTCCGGTAGATGGCAATCAAACTACTGGAAATGTTTTATTCCCTATCTTTAATCAAGAGAAAAAAGAACGCGAAGTAACATCTGGTACTAAGGGAACGAAAAAAGAAAAAAGCAAAAAGTATAAAGGAAAGAATAGGAAGCCAGTCCGTAAGTATGCGAAGAGAAGACAGAGGCAAATTTTATTCCAAAAACATTTAAATGAAGCCTCTGATGTAATGGAAATTTTAGAAAGTTCAACATCGGATACTCCCAGGAAAGAGGCAGTGGTTTGTGTTACCAGTTCTGTAGTGAAAGATACCCCCGCTGTCAACAATAGCAATGGGAGAGTCCTGTGTTCCGAGGTTAATGAGACAGAACTCCCTGCACCAGTTGATGAAGACACAAGAATTGAGCCTACAGTAATAAGTGTACTTAATCCATCTGCCCCTATTTTTCGGTTGCCATCTGAAGTGACATTGGTCTCAACAAACCCGCCTTTGAAAGATCCTCCCCTGTGGGTGGATACCTTGACACTGGATTTTCTGCCATTATTCGATTCGGATCTAAATTTGAACAGATCATGGTTGCTTAATTGCCTTAAGGACATTGAGTGCTTAAAACTAATTCAGTCAAGTGATATTGACCTGGTTTCAGCAATAACATGTGATAATGGGCAACGAGCAAGGGTTAAATTTTGCTCAAAAATAATTGCTAATCTCGTTCTCCAACAAGCAGAAGCTTTTCAATGTAGAGGGATAGATGTGTTACCTTTCATTAGTACTTGCTCCAGAGAAGGAACTTTAAAGTCGGGTGTTAGGCAGGACGTTCTGCCTTCCCATAATAAAGACCTAAAAATCTGTGTTTCAAGGGGTAAGCGTATGGTTTCGAAGATACTTCCATGTTATGAGAATATGATTCCTTCTCAATGTCAAGACCCCCAGCAGTGGAATTGGCTACCAGGAGCTCTATCGAACAATACATCGAACAACAAACGACTATTTCAACACCTTTAACAGTCAATTAAAAATTATCTCCTGGAATGCTGCAGGTCTCTATAATTCCCCTGAGAAATTGGATTTTCTTCTTTCTTTGAAGGCAGATGTGCTATGTGTACAAGAAACATGGTGTAAAGATATACAATACGGGGGGAAAGATTATTTTGTTTTTGAGGCCCCCGCTATACCCTCAAATAGAGGTCATGCGAAAGGGGGAATTGCCTGTTTTTTATCTAACTCCTTACAATGGCAATTTTCTCACTATATCGACACTAGTAAGCTTTTCCAAGTAATAACCATTAATAACCTGGCATTAGTAGGTAGTCGAACATCACTTGTAATCGTAAATGCATATATACCGCCAGCACATACTTTTAATTCTGTTCTAAAGAGAATGTTTTCTTATGTAAAGCAATTGTTAGAGCTTGTTGAGCCTCCATATATCCTACTTATGGGTGACTTAAATAGTAAAGTGTCCAACCTAAGTTTAGATATATTTAGAAACAAATCTAAGGAAGAAGCATATAATATACCTCAATCTGTATTTCCCAATAAAATAAAAACTAACAAAAGAGGAAAGATTTTACTAGAGGAACTGAGCTCGGTAGAGGGGCTCATAGTGAATGGCAGAATGCCTTCTGACACTCCAGCTAAGTTTACACATGGGTCATTCAGGGGTGAATCCATCTTAGATTACGTAATCACAGATTATGATACGTTCTCGTTCATTCAGGACATAGTGATCTCTCATTCCACCTTGAGTGACCATAAAATGGTTAATATAATAATTTCATTACGACCTCCTGTGACTGAGTCCTGGTCTCTAGTTAATACAGGAATTTCTATTAATCGTAAGTCTGGAAGATGCTTCTGGGATTCTAGCACTGCAAGGGATGTCCAAAGTATTCTTGCCCAAACTCTATTAGAACTAGACGAATGGCAGGGAACAGAATTTCTTAACTTTGAAATGCTCTTTGAAATGCTCTTGCAGAAGCTTACAAGGACAGCAAAGAAAAACAGAAATCCTAAGAATCCCCTACTCCCTCCACCCATATTATTATCCTTAAATAAGGAAATAAATAAACTTGTTAGGCAACAGTACCTTAATAGATCCAGGGAAAATGAGCGTAAGTTAGCCTTACGAAAAAGAAGGAGGAATAGACTAAAAAACAAAAGAAAAAAAGAAAAAGAAGACTCTCTCTGGATAAGGTTAAGAGAGGCCTCGGCCTATAACAAATCTAGAGAATTCTGGTCTATAATAGGGAAGGGATGTGGAGTGAGAACCTCTCCCATTCCAGTCTCTATTACGGAAGAAGTCTGGATAACATTTATATCTAGTCTATATGTTTCTAATGGAGTGGAGGATAATAATTTGGAGCTAGCCCTGAATGAAGAGTATAACATAGAACTCCCGACCGAGAAATCCATAGCATCCGTGATAAAGAGTATGCGCTCTTCCGGAGCTATGGGCCCGGATGAATTGCCCATGTCTATAATCAAGCAGGATGTCACCTCCTGGAGTAAGATACTACTTCCAGTGTTTCATGCATGCTTCATTTCTAGATTAGTTCCCAATTCTTGGAGGGGAAGTATCTTGATTCCCATATTTAAAAAGGGAGAGCGGGATAATCCTAAGAATTATCGTTTAATAGCTCTTCTGGATTCAATAGGGAAAATTTTCGCTAAATGTATTTTATTGTTAATCATGAAATGGATAGAATCAAATGGTATTTTACCTATGCAGCAAACAGGGTTTCGTAAAGAGCACGGTACTCTTGATAATTTGACTTCCTTACAGGTGCTTGTAGACAAATATGTCCGTGTCCCCGGTGGTGGTATATATGTAGCATTTATTGACTTCTCCGCGGCGTTTGACAAGGTAGATCGTCCAACGCTATGGAAAAAGCTTGCTACATTGGGCATGCCAGTACAGTTACTAGAATTGGTAAAATCTCTTCACTCCAACACATGGTGTAAGGTGCTACAAGGTGGTGAAAGGGGTCTTTCTCAATCTATCCCTTCCCCGAATGGATTCAAAACAAGGGTGCATATTGGCCCCTATATTGTTTTCCCTATATACGGCAGACCTACCTTCCTGCATAGCAGCTGGTGGGGGATTAGCCCCAAAAATTGGAGGATTACCTATATCGGTCCTAATGTATGCGGACGATATACTTGTTTTAGATCTAACCCCGAAGGGCCTGTCTAACCGCCTGCATGCATTAAATCTATTTGCAGAAGCACATTATATGAAGATCAATGCCTCAAAAAGCAAAATTATGTGCATATTCGGCAAGACAAAATGCAGGTCTGAAAATTATAATTGGATATTAGGTGGACAGAAATTCGAGGTGGTCAAAACCTACACCTTCTTAGGAAAAATCATTGCTGCAAATATAAGTGAGACCACCCATATAGAGCACAACTCTCGTAAAACGCTAGCACATGGCATGGGATTGTGTTCCTTATACAATGCTACAGGGATGAGACACTTCACACTATTCCTAGATGTATTTAAAGCAAAGATACCTGCTACTCTCCTATACGGAATTGAATTAGTGGATTTAAAACACTAAGGATTTGTGCAAAAAATAGAAGGAAAGGTTCTAAGGAAAATCTCTTCTCTTAATACAGCCTGCTCTGTTACCTCATGCAGGCTGGAATTCGGACTGAGAAGCGGTTGGGTTCAGGGGTTGATTGCCCTCGTAAGATACCCTGTTTTTTGAGAGTAAGATCAACACTATATATGATAAAATCCTGAAAACCACCAGCACCAACTGTGGCAACCCTGTTCCCATTGCATCGCAACAGAAAAAATCATCATCTTTACTCTCCTTTCCTCCAGTGTCCAACACCGATCTCCCTCCTCAAACCAACCATATAAAATCTGGCTCCCCTAATGACCTCATACCAGCAAAAATGATGGCCCCTCTAAACTTCTTCCTAGGCCCATCTATACAAGCTATCATAAATCAATCCCTTAGTGAAGGACAGGTACCAACTGAATGGAAACAAGCAGTAGTTAATCCCATTCGGAAAAATACCACACTACCCTGGTCTGACCTATCAAATCTCAGACCAATCTCCCTCCTACCCTACCTCAGTAAACTTACAGAGAAGCATGTTAACACATACCTGTCGAAATACATCGAAGCAGCGGAAGGCCTGGACCCATCCCAATCTGGTTTTAGGCCCAATCACAGCACTGAATCAGCCCTCCTCTCCATGACCGACAACATCAGGATGTCACTGGACAGGGGGGAATCTGTGATTCTAGTGCTGTTAGATTTATCCGCTGCTTTCGACACGGTATCACATGAACTTCTCCTTGAAAGACTGAGTGATGCGGGAGTAGGAGGAACGGCTCTTTCATGGCTGCAAAGCTTTCTCTCTCGCCGCACCCAAGGGGTCAGACTGGGCTCTCACTCCTCTCCATCAAGAGTGTTAACTAAGGGAGTGCCACAGGGCTCATGCCTTAGCCCCACGCTTTTTAACATTTATGTGGCCCCCTTAGCAAATCTGATAAGATCTTTTGGATTCACTCCGGTGTCATACGCTGATGACACCCAACTTCTGTTCCCTTTTCAAACTCTCACGCCAGCAATTCTATCATCATTTGCTAATGGGATGCGAACAGTAGCACACTGGATGGCAAAAAAATTTCTTCAATGCAATGTGACCAAAACCGAGGTCATGTTGTTTGGAGTGGCGACTCTTCTTTGGTCCCCAGAATGGTGGCCTCTGGAGTTGGGTCCTGTACCTAACCCCAAACCTATAGCGAAAAACCTTGGCATCAAGCTAGACCAGGCGCTCCTGCTCAAAGAGCACACCACACAAGTGGCAGGTGCCTGCCTCCATGTGGTGGGGCTTTTGAGACGTGTCTTTCCATTTCTGCCAGATAACCATAGAAAGACCCCTATCCAAACTCTTATAATAGGCAGAATGGACTACTGCAATGGACTATACTTATCGGCGAATGAAGAACAACTAGACAAACTTCAGGTTGTCCAAAATACAGCAGCTAGACTGGCCCTCAATGCCCCCCCCCCCCCCCCAGAACGCCTTCCCGCCCTTTACTTCGCCAACTCCACTGGCTTCCTGTAAAGCAGCGCATCAAATTTAAAATCTGTAACATGATACACAGATGCTTGTATGGTACCAGCCCCAAATATCTAAAAGAAAAATTTGTACCATACATCCCTAGACGTACACTACGTTCTAGCAACCATCTGCTGCTACAGGTCCCAAAGATAAGAAGAGCCAGACTGGGAGGACGAGCCCTGTCTTACAAAGGACCCATACTCTGGAATTCCCTACCCACTGAACTGAAACAGATCAGGAATCCAGAACCATTTAGGAAGAAACTGAAAACCTACCTCTTTACCAGGCCATAGTTTTTCATCCTATCTCCCTCTTCAGCCTCAATTCACAAAGTAAACCGCCCAAAATTGCAAGCAACAGCGCAGAGATATCCCTTCGGGAATTGACTCAGGCGCTTTACAAGCAAATAAATAAATAAATAAATAAAGATGGGTGGCCTGTCTGGTTAGAGGTAAAACTGGTTCCCTACGAGAAGCTATTAAAAGAGAACTCTTGGGTGACCTCAATGAGTTCTCTTTATTAGTAAAAAACTTTAGAAAAGCAGTAAGTTTGTTAGAGCTGGATGCAAACACCTTGTTTTTACTTTATCCTGCGGAGCTCAAGGTGAAACTAAAAAGTGCATCCTGGGAACTGTGTTATAAATTGGATATGCTTGCCCAACCAAGGAAAAAAGAAAGACAATCTCTGTTAAATACATATATATTAAAGCAGCCCCAACAATATCTTACTTGGAATATTCCTCACAGAGTCCGTAGGTTATGGTTCCTCTTAAGACAAGATCTGCTCCCACTAAATTTCCTCCTTGCAAAGTGGTACGGTGTATCTCCTATGTGTAATCTCTGTCATAATGCTGTACAGGATCGTAACCATGTCTTGTTTGTGTGTACTGTACTACGCCCATTACGCCTCAAATGGTTAAAACCAATTTGTCTACAACTAGGAATTTTAAATGTAAAAACTTTTTTCCATGCTCTTTATTGTCCGCCAAATGTAATGTTTTGCTACAGAATTTTTAATTTTTTTAAAAGCTTTTTAGATATTTATTAATAATACATGGGGAGATGTTGATGATCACTCAACCAATGACAGGATATGTTACTTTACTTGTGCTCGTCTGTATGGTTTTTTTTTTTTCTTCTTGTTTTTTGGTATGTAAATTCTGTATATTGTGTACTTATTTTATGTGGCCCTCATTGAGAGCCAAAACATAATAAATTTTGATTTGATTTGATTTGATTTGACTATGGTAACATCCTTTATCTAGGCGCAACAACCAAGTGTATGCTCCGTCTGCAGGGAGTGCAGAATGCGGCAGCCCGCCTTATTTTGAGGCGTCCGAGAAGAGCATTGGCTAGGGAAACCCTGGCCGCGTTACACTGGCTCCCGATTAAAGAAAGAGTCACTTTCAAGGCACTTTGTGTCTGTCATCGGATCCTGCAGGGAAGGGCCCCTCAGTATCTGTCGGATGTCCTGACCCCCTATATCCCCACACGTCAGCTGAGGTCAGGTGGGGTAGGATTGGTGTGCGTACCCAACATTAAGAAAGCCAGGATGGCAGGTCGGTCCTTTCGTCTATTAGCGGCCAAGCAATGGAATGCTCTCCCGATGGAGCTCCGGATGGAGGCCCAGGAGAGATGCTTCAGGATAAAACTAAAAACGTTTCTCTTTCCCCAAGTTTAGTAGGGTGTGGGTAGTGGGCATCTGATTACTGACTAATTCTACCGCAGCGCGGGAACACACTTGCATAAGTGTAACCATTGCGCTTTATAAGTGGCCCTTTTATTATTATAGTTCTCTACAGAGCCTCACCAGCAAAGAAGGCTGCTGAAATTCAGGGTCTGAGGATGCCACCTAAAATCTTGATTTAAGGGTGTTACAAGGGAGTAAAAAGTAGTGGCCAATGGGCCACTTTCCAGGGGTGTCTACACCCTCTTATCATGCCCACCTCATGTGGGAAGGGGACATAGTCCTAGCCCTGATTGGATAAGTCCCACCATCTTCAAGATGGTAGGCACTACAAAGTGTACTTCACCTCACCTCCAGCACTTGAGGGATGGAGTTAACAGAGGGGGCGGGGGGCACACCTCCTATTCTATCTAAGGTTTCCCACCTGTCCTCGACCAAAAAGGGGGTGAGGACAGGAAGATCGCTTGCTCCGTCTAACAGGAGAGGCTGGGGTCGCGGAAAGGCCTTTGAAAATCCCTGCCACAGATGGCTCTGCCTGACTAGGGGGAGGTGTGAGCACCTCCACCCAGGAAAGGCATTGTTATTGACCTCAAAGTGCGCAGGCACTCTTTCCATGAGGACAGAACACTGTCTGGTGGTAGCAGGCTGGCTCAGGACAGTCGATGATCACACTAAGGATTGGTAGATCTTAGGGGCCCCTCTAAGGGGCACTCTGTGTGCAATTTTTAATAAATCGGCCACTGCAATTGGCACAGGTTTATTATGCTGAGATGTTTGGTACCAAATATCCCATAATTCAGTGAAACCTTCATGGAGTTGTGGAACTCGTAATGACAAGTGTGCAGCCAATGTACTTACTATAGAGCTTACCTGGTCACTTGCAATATCCCGGAATCGACAATGATATTGCTGGGGCATATCTGCTCAAGCAGATATGCCCTTGCAGGGGATATCCCTAAAGCAGCGTGCACTATAAGGCCTGCTAGAGGGGTGTCTTACCTATATCTCAGACAGTCCCTATGGGCATCGCATACAGGGATGAGAGGCATGTTGACTCTTCAGTTTTGTCTTCACCAAGACACACAGCTGCAGTGGCAGTATGTATGTATGTGCTTGGTGAGGGGTCCCTTAGCGTGGCATAATTTGTGCTACAGCCTTTAGAGACCCTCTTTAACAACAAAGCCCTTGGTCCCAGAGGTATCTTTTACAAGGGACTTATAAGTGAGCTAATGGGGTGACAATCGTGGAAACGACAGGTACACTTTAGGGAAGGAGATCGGGCTCAGGGGACCTGGTTGGCAGGGACCTTGTGCACTTACAGTAAATATTATATCATTTTCCAGGTAAAAAGTGAAGGCTAGCCATGTCCAAAACAGGCCCTTTCCTACATTGAGACATTTTTCCTAGGACAGCGAAAACTCTACAGCAGGTCTTGCTCACAGTCCTTATACTGTGACTGCCACTACTGAACATTAATCTTGAATTGTTAAAGCAGGGCCAGGATCTGGACAGGAGCCAATGAACAGGAGGGCAACTCAGCAGATAATAGAAGTCTTCTGTCTTCACACTCACTCAGAGAGAACAATCCCACCCCATGTATTGCATGACAAAGAGACCACAACCCTCAGAGAAACACTCACCTCTCAGATGGGATTCGTTAATAAAATGAACAAAACGGGTCCCTGGGGACCCTACTGATACACTGTTCCTACCAGTACTATAAATGCTTGGGGTCCCGCAGGTAAACCTAACTGTGGTACAAAGGCTTAGGGGCCCTACAGGTAAACCTTTCCTAACCCAGTGCTACAAATGCTATGTGCTCACTGCAGCAGGACTGGGCGTCTTAGGGGCACAATTAAGTTGCTTGGCATTTATCTACCCTTAGCTAAGCCACGTGATAAAGGCAGTAGATCAGGATGAATCTCCTCGATCAGAAGTAGCTCTCACTATCGAAAAGGTGAAGACCCTGGTATAACACAAACGCAGACTTGCGGTTAGGCTCTACCAGGACATGTTGTAAACTATTAATTTATGTATATGTAGGATTAGATTGCATTGCAAGTTAATTCTTATGTCACTATTTTCCGCACACAACATACAACATAGATTCCTCACATGCATACCCTGATGAAGGGAGAACCCCCAAAATGAACTGGGCAGACTGAATTTGAATTTACTTGCGGAACAGTGGATTTTGAAAGTGATTCTATGAGAATAAATATGCTTAAACTGGAATACAAGTGGATTTGCTTCCAAGGGAAGGAGACATTGATGCACTTTTACGGGTACAAGCTGTGGAGCAGGAGACACAGACCAGATCTAGTCTGGCGCTATATAAACAACTGTAGCCAAATACATCTCCCTTCTGGCACGCGATGAGTGGATTTCATAAATACTACAATGATGAATGAAAAATACACAGCATGCATAGACAAGGTCTGCTATGTAACATCTGGACTCCTGTAAACCTAAACAAACACCAGTAATCAGACACTAGGGACATCACGTGAAGCTCGTAAGATTTTCCTTTTGTTTGGTGTCTTGTTTTTGGAAGGTGGGTTTTTAGGATAAGCTATTTTTGGGTGCGTCTGGGGGTGGGGTGTGTATGGTAGCCCCTTTGGTAGACGATGGGATAGAGGATAAGGGGTGTCATGCCATCCCTTTATATATTTCTCCCCTCCTATATTCACAGTTCCCTTTTACCAGTTGTCCGCTTTGCTGTCATCAAGAAGTGGAGAGAAGGAAATCGGCAGGCGGCCCCTTTAAGCCGAAGCTAAGGATGTACATCAGAGGATACACACTTGAAAAAGGCGGGGGCGGCGAGCATGTCAGGTTGGTCAGTAGTTGGTACAGCTACACGCGGAACGGGAACGCGAGGCGGAGAAACCCTGGGGGGAAGACCGGAAAGACAGAGAAGGACTAACAGCCTTACGAGAGAGAGAATTGGAGCCCAGGGGAGGTCACAGCTTGTCGGCGAGCAGGACACCCGAACCTGGCGGAGGAGGGAAAGCCGAAGCAGATGACCAGACCTCACTGAAGGACGCGGAGTCACCACGCCATGGCCCCGGAGGGACGTGGCTCTTCCAGGTGCGTGGGCTTCTACGGGGTTTTTAGAAAGGGGCTGAGTAAGAGAGGGACGGGAGGGGAGGCTGACGGGTGAAAGGGACCCAGGGAAAAGGAAATAAGTGAGACGGAAACAAAGAGAAGAGCAGAAATCATCAGCTACTCTTTTTCTTTTGGTTGCTCCAACCTCTACCCCCTCCCTTCACATTTATGCATGGCTATTATTTATCCCTCACATCCTCCCTTGACTAAACCATAAAGTAAAAACACTTACCTGAGTCTTTTCCTTTTGTCCGAGGGACGACCGTGGCCGAGGCTCACCTAAGGGACTGAAGAGGAAGACCCTGTGGGAAAGAAGAATATAACAGAGACAATCAATCATTGTGATTTCCTGTAACACTAATAAAAAGTGCATACGAAGAAATTATTCAATGCAGTGTGCTCCCTCTTGACCGACTCTTCTACAACGGGGAGCTACATACTTTCCCTACAGGGAATGGGAGACAGAAACACAGAGACCAACAGACACACACAGACACACACACACGGGAAAGCATAGTAGGAAAATGCTATATACAGTTTTTATATGCTTGCATATGTACATTGTTTTATAAAGATGGTGGAACTATTTATTCTGTTCAATGTGCTTACTTTGCTAATTACTTTTATCTGCTTCTATTATCATTGCAGTTCGGACTGGACTGTTCCCATGAGGCACAGGGTCAAGACTGATTTGCATATGGCCACATCTAAACTGGGGTGGCATGGTGAGCAAAATAATGATGGATTTAACCCAGATCTCTTGACTGGGGGTGAATGTTTTGATTTGTTCTGCATTCCGTCCATCAATCTTGTGTCTTTTGCTCTATTATCATTGCAGCACATACATTCTATACAAGAATTACGATGGTTAAATTAATAATGAAAATGCTAATGATATGTTATTTTAATTTGATATTGCACATGAATGGCCACTAAACAGAAACTACTTTAAGGAGAAATTTAGGATTGGTACGTAGAACCACTCTATCGTTGTGAAGTTGAAAGAAGGGCTCTTGTATAGTTAATGCCTGAAGTTCATCAACTCTCCTTAGTGAGTTTATCGTTTTGAGGAAAGCAACTTTCCATGACAGGAATTGTAACTGGCATTTGTGCACTGGTTCAAAAGGCGGGCCCATTAGCCTTGGAAGAACTATGTTTAAGTTCCACTCTGGAGCAGGGGGAATACTTGGCGGTATAACCCTTTTTAATCCTTCCATGAAGACTTTAATCACTGGTACTCTGAAGAGAGATAGGTGTTGTTTATTATGCAAGTGTGCAGCTACGACTCCCAGGTGTAAACAAATGGATGTGTAAGTGAATCCACATTGCTGTAAATGCAACAGCTAACAAATTATATTCTGCACAAACGCATCTAGATGATTGATATTGTTGTTGTTACAATAGGCAACAAAACGTTCCATTTGCTGCATAACATGCTCTAGTAGTAGGCTTTCTAGCTTCCTTGAGAATATTCATACAGTCTGGTTGTAGTTGTAAATAACCAAACTCTATGACTTCAGGAGCCAAATCGCTAGGTTGGGTTCTCTGGGAATTGGATGTCTGATTTCTCCATGGCTCGGAGTGAGGAGACAAGGTGTGAGATGTAGCTTTTGATGTGGAACCACTGAGAGTTCTAGGGATGAGAGTACCAAGGTTGACAAGAACATGTGAGGGCTATTAAGATCAGTGAGGGACATTTGTCTGAGCTTCCGAACTATAAATGGAATTAGCAGGAGAGGCGGAAAAGCGTAAGCTAAAGCGTTTTCTCCATGTTAATTTCCATAGGAAATTTTGCGACAAGCTACAGCCCGAACTGCTGAACGGAATTACCTGAAATTTGGGAAAAAAAAGGTAGAGCTTGGTTCAGAACGCGACCTTTTTTAAAATGGTGTAAATCCGTTCAGTAGTTTTTGAGAAAATCAAGAAATAAGAGTAAAAAAAATCAATTTCCCATAGGAAAATTTGTGCAAGGCTACAGCCGAAACTACTGAACGGAATTAACCCAAATTTGGCAAAAAGGTAGTGCTTCGTCAGAAAGCGACCTTTTTAGGTCTCAACTGAGCCAGCGCATGCCCTGCACTGGCGAGACTTTAAGTAAGTGGGCTTCAGAAAATTCTACCACTGTGGCCTAGAGCTTGTGGTTACGCGCTCGGGCGTGCGCTCACGAGCAGAGGAGCTATCTGGCTTTCCTCTCTCCTCATGGGTCATCAGCTTTCAAAATACGAGAGCTTTCTTTCACATTTCTGAAGTTGATAGCTTCCTTTTCATTTGCCTATGTATCCCTACCTCTCTACCTCTACTCTACCTCTCTACCTCTACTCTACCTCTCTTCTACCCCTCTACCGCTCTTCTACCCTTCTACTTCTCCCGCTCTACCTCTCTTCATTCCTCTACCTCTCTTCTATCCCGCTACCTCTCGTCTATCCCTCTACCTCTCTTCTACCCCTCTACCGCTACTCTACCTCTCTTCTACCCCTCTACCTCTCTTCTTTCCCTCTACCTCTCCTCTACCCCTCTACCTCTCTTCTACTCTTCGATCGCTCTACCTCTCTTCTAGCCCTCTACCTCTCCTCTACTCCTCAACCTCTCTTCTACCCTTCTACCTCTACTCTACCTCTCTTCTACCCCTCTAACCCTCTTCTACCCCTTTAACCCTCTGCTACCCCTCTACTACCCCTCTAATATCCCTCTTCTACCCCTCTACACCACTTGTACCCCTCTACTACCCCTCTACCCTACTACCCCTCTAACCTACTACCTCTCTATTACCCCTCTACCTCTTCTATCATGTGTTCATGTTTCATTGACTTGTATTAGGAGAAAAGTGTGTAAAAATACATTGTGTAGCATTAGCATTATATACTCAAATTGCTTTAGGGTGGATGCTCTCGTCCATTGCAAAGACAATTGTCACTTGTTAGTTTGCTTGGCCTTTTGCTATTTTTGCATTAAATGTATTCAATGTAATCTGCCTGTTACTAAATGACTGACTTGAATTGTATCTTGCTGATGTGAGCTGCGGAATTGCTTGGTGTATTGTGTCTGCCACAATTTTGTTCCTCAATAAAGATTTTTGAAAACTTTTAAAAAAAAGAAAAAAATAATATTTTTTTGCATTAAATGTATGATAGATTTGTTGGCCTCCCGGTGGGGTGTGTTTTATTTTACATATCACAAGACATGACGAAGAAAATGACAGTCCAGTATACACATTCTTCATATAAATCAACTCAAAGTATACTGTTCTGGAGGTTCAGTCCCACAGACATCATCTCTAACTGAATGCAGGCACCCTAGGAAGCATGTGCTTTTCAAACCAGTTGCCCTCTGATGCGGCGTCCTCGCTATTGGATAAGTCAGTATGTCCTGAATTGTAGGAGGGTTACCGTATCTAGTGCACTCTGTTAGACAGCGCTCACCTGTAGTAGTAAGATGATACTAGGCACCTTCTCACCTATGCACGGTGCAGGGCTTTGAGTTACAGAGCTCCTCACGCTGTGGAGAAGATTAGGTCACATTTACCCATTTTCCCATATTTGGTCCTGATGAAATGCCAACAGATTGCTCCATGACTACACAGGGCATGAACAAAGTTGACCTGAAGTATAGACCCCAGCTTACCAGCAGGTCCATAGGTGATCGACACTTTCACACAGTGATAGGCGCCATTAGTTCCTCAATTTCTCTGCCACTGTTTTTAATCTCAACATGGACCAGGAAGATCACATTAACTATATTGCGGCAACTGGCCGATAGTTGATCTTATATTCATACTTTCACCAATCTCACATCTTATGACACAACATCCTCTGTCCTACTATGCTCATCCCAAGTACTTAATAAAAGATCTCCGACAAAGTGTCCTCTTGTGGTGCCCGCCAGGCATTGTAGCGCCCGCCTGGTGAGGAGTATAGCCCAATGATGAAGCATGTCACCTTTAGGTGAGTGAACGCAACTTGTCTTAAAAGCACATGATTCCTAGGGTGTCTGCGTTCAGTTACAGATAATGTCTCTGGGACTGAACCTCTGGAACAGTATACTGTGATTTGATTGCCCATCTGACCAACTGGCCATTTCCGCCTGCCCTTTCTTTGCTGCTCCGTGCTGCCCAGTGACCTGCTTGTTGTTTGTGGCTGCTTTCTTTGGCAGACTTCGCCCCATCTACATCGCGGAGTGCTGGACTGTCGGGACTGCAGTTCCCAGGAGGCAGCGCGCTCTCGCGACATTTCCACGGGCCAACGAGGATGAATTAGCGTCGGGGCTCCCGCGGCGCAGGACAAGGGCGGGCCCGTCAAAGGCCGGAGGAGGCCGGGCAGGGCCACCCCCCTTGAGTCTGAAAACAGGACAGCTCCCATAGGGACAGACGCTAGACCCAGAGTGGCAGTAAGTGAACCGCCGGATACACATAGTGGACACGTCCTCCAGTGAATGAGTGGAAGTAATAGTTGATTACATCAGTTTTAGCAGTTAGGGAGGCAGCGCCTTGTGCTCTGTGGACTCTATTTCATTTTTAGTGCCTTTCGTACTGTATGTAACGTAGGACCTGACCATAGTTCTATAGCACATCTGTGCTGTAACCGGTGGGAGTATCGAGCACCACTCAGTAAGCGGAAGGTGATTCCTGGGGTAGGGACGGGGTTAAGGGGACCCTTGATGCATTTCTTCAAAGAGCAGAATCACTATTAGTCCACGAAATTCAGCTCATAGAAAAAAGATTGTCGCTAGATACACTGCTAGAACATAAGCGATCATCAATGGGCCCCATAGCAAGGTCTAAAACACCAAGTAAAAGTATCCTCCAAGGTCAATCAAAGCAGGATAGAGGCAGCATCACTAGTGCTATGGCTCATGGTCCCCATATGACACAGGAGGGTAGCTCACTTATGTACCCTGATGACCCACTTATAACGGATTCTGACCCTGACCGGTCTCACATTAGTATTGAAGAGGTGGAGAAGAATTCCAGCGCGTCCACTCCAGTGTTTGACAGGCCAGAACAAGGGCCATCAGAGTTGGTAGCCTCTAGGGCCAACTCAGGTATGGGTACTGTCATGATCAGGACTACGAGGGGTGCTACCTCTTCTGGCGTGTAATAGCCATCAGAACCACAACTACCAGAAGGCTTAGCACGAGGGAGGAGCCCAAGTCTATTTAGGGGTCTGCCTCCCGGAGAACGTTGCACGTGATTTTGTTTGATTCTTCGGAGTTTCAAACCCTGGATTGTTTGCCTAGGTTGTGTTCAGACTTGGGCGTACTTTGATCGAGTTGTTGGGGCGTGCGGCGGCTGCCGCATGTACTGGAGTTTTCTGCATTTCATGAGCAGCCGGTAGGAAAGTTCCCGGCATGTTGAAACGGGGAAGGCTGCTAAATCCTGTGGCGGCGTTCCCACCTTTTGGTTCCCTCGGCCGAGAGAACCCGAGCAGGGACTTACTTGCTCTTCTTCTGAGCGTTCAGCGGCTGCTGAACGCGATACCGACACCGGCTGGTGTTGGAGTCTCTGCGAGGGAGAGACGGATTGGACTCGCTGCATCCACCGATCCATGAGTTGTTGTATCACTGGAACGTAGAGCTAGCGCGTTCTTGGAGAAAACGCTACAGGAACTTGTTTGTTGTATTAACACTGTTGCTTCTGATGATATTGGAACTGTGGGCAACATAAAACCTGGATCGTGGAATAGTGTACACTGGACTATGGATTTGCATAGTTACTTTTTGAGAAACTGTTAAAGACTCAATTGGTCGTTTTTTGGAGCACTCTTTTTCTTTGTACTTGGATTCACTTAGGGTATTTCGGATTTAGTTTGGTGATCCCAGGAAGGCTGGAAGGTGTGTGAGAAAATGCCTGGGACGAGTGTCTGGGAAGGGTGAAGCAGTGTAATCGATGCTTACTGTGTTTATTGCTTTCCAGAGTGGTGTATTTTACTGGGAAGAGGGCTTCCACACTACCTACCGGGAAGGAAAGGAAAGCTTAGCTAGTCCCCATGGTAGGTGGTGTTCTAGTGAGAAAATACTGAGAGTAGTAATCTGTACTAATGCCTGTTTGTTCTTCTTGATTTCTTCTCTCCTTACAGCCTCCTGTCCCGTTCCAGTCCTATCCTGGCCTTTTTTCCCTCACCTGATTTCCTTATTCTCTGTTAAGTTGAGTTTCAGAGGATAGGGCAGTCTGGAGGTGAACCCCTATATAGCATCGCCCTGATCCTGAGGATACGCGGTCGTGACAGAATCACGTACCCACGTATTAATATCCTCCTGGTCAGGGGGTTCTGTTAGGATGGCCACTCTAGACGATGTGTTACGTGCATTGGGGGTGGTACAACATGAATTAGAGGTTTCTAGAGCCGAAACGGCGGCTTTGAAGGAACGTTTGGATAACAGACACGAAACCCTTTTGATGCCAATACGGGGGGTTCTCCTATACAAGTCACTGTGTCTCCCCCTATACCGTTGGCCAGTCCCGAGAGATATTCAGGGGATCCTGCTACCATACAGACCTTTCTGACCCAGGTTGCCTTACATTTCTCCTGTAGACCTGCATCCTTTCCCACTCACATATCCCTGGTGGCGTTCGCAATCTCATATTTAACAGGGGACGCGGCCAGCTGGGCAGTGCCTTTAGTGAAATCGGATGATGTTTTGTTGTCTAACTGGGAAGCATTCCGTACTGAGTTTTAAAGGGTCTTTGATCGACGGGCCACCACCCTGAGTGCAGACAAGGAGTTATTGGGGTTACGTCAGGGTAAGAAGGAACTTGTCACCTATATGACTGCCTTCAATAGATTGGTGGTGGAGACCTTGTGGCCGGAGGCAAAAAACGATGGCCTTATATTATCAGGGCTTAAATGAAGATCTAAAAGACGTGATTGCTCAGATAGACCCCCAACCCAAGACCTGCATTGATTTGATCAATCTCACATTGAGATTGGATCATCGTATGTCTGACAGAGGCGGAGAACGTAGGAGAGGTGACAGATACGGAGCCGGACCACCCTCAGTAGGTCGGCCTAGCATAAAGGAAGTGGGATCTGAGCCCATGGAGTTAGGAGCGATTCGACCACCACTAACGAAAACTGAGAGGGAGAGTAGAAGAGCTATGGGGCTCTGCATGTATTGTGGAAAAAAGGGGCACTTCGTTCGGGACAGCACGATGAGACCCAAAAAGACTACTTATTTCCCCCCAGCGAAACAGCTAGCGGTAACCCAGGCGGTAGTCAGGGAAGTTGGAGATACAGATACAGAGGGTCAGTCTGTGGAAAGAAAGCCTTCGCTTGAGTGGAAGATCCCGTCTTTAGAGGTGCCCACATGTAAGAAGTCTGAGGCTCATATCTTGTTATCTATGTTCTTGAACACCAACCTTGTCATCAGTCATCAGGTAGTGTCTATGATTGACTCTGGTGCCACGGGTAATTTTATGGATCAGGGGTTGGTTGACAGGCTGGGTTTGGTGAAGGTACCTATTGAAAGACCAGAACTGGTGTTGGCGGTAGATGGCACACAGTTGAGGTCGGGCCCTGTTACAGCCCATACAGAGAGCATTGAGTTGGTTATGCCTAGGGGGGTAGGAAACCACAGAGAAAGGATCGTGTTGAACATCATCGAGGCTCCTCAGTACGAGTTAATACTGGGGATGCCAGACGTCGCCTTCCTAACAGAAACATGGATGAACACCACATCAGCCCCAGACATCAGCATTGCCATCCCGGAAGGCTACAAGATCATCCGTAAGGACCGCATCATCCAAACAGGAGGAGGCATCGCTATCGTCCATAAGAAATCCATCCGCATCTCAACCAGCTCAGAAGTCAATCTCGCTAACGCTGAACACCTTCACTTCCATATCCACATCGACCCCAAGACCAAACTCAGAGGCACCCTCCTCTACAGACCACCAGGACCCCGTGCACAATTCAGTGAGGACATCACGGACTTTATCACCCCACATGCCCTCCCCTCCGAGAATTACATTCTTTTGGGAGACCTCAACTTTCACCTGGAAAAGAACAACGACCGCAACACCACCACCCTTCTGGACAATCTCGCCAACCTCAGACTCAAACAACTTGTCACTACCCCCACCCACACCGCAGGTCACACACTCGACCCTATCTTCACCTCCAGCAAAAATGTCTCCTTCAGCCACACCACAGCTCTCCTTTGGACGGACCACAGCTGCGTTCACTTTACCTACAATAAGACCACAACCCACAACCATCCTCAACCCACTCTGCGAAGAAGCTGGAACAAAATCACCATCGACTAGATCTCCTCATCGCTTCTTCAAAACCCCCCCACCCACTCCTCAAACCCCGACCAAGCAGCCATTAACCTCACCCAATGGCTATCCAACAGCGCTGACATCCTAGCACCGTTGAAAAAACGTCATATCAAACTAGTCAGCAAGAAGGTCTCCTGGTTCAACGATGATCTTAAGAAATCTAAGAAACTCTGTCGCTCCCTCGAGAAGGCCTGGAAAAAAGACCCAAACACCAGCACCAAGGACGCCTTCAAAAACGCTACCCGTATACACCACCAACTGATCCGGAATGCCAAGAAAGCCGCTTTCAAGGACCGACTAGATAACAACGCCCACAACAGCAAGGAATTATTCAACATCGTCAAGGAATTTACCAACCCCTCAGCCAACTCCAACGACATCACCCCCTCTCAAGCCCTCTGCGACTCCCTAGCCTCATTCTTCCACAACAAGATCGCAGACATCCACAACAGCTTCGACAACCGACCCCAAGACCAACCCACCCAACCCTTTGCAGGATCCCCACCCCCCTTGAACATCCTCAATGACTGGAACCCAATCTCCACTGAGGACACCATCCGCCTGATGAACTCTATCCACTCAGGATCCCCCACAGACCCATGCCCTCACCACATCTTCAACAAAGCAGACTCCATTATAACACCGCACCTCCGAGACGTCATCAACTGCTCCCTCAACTCCGCCACCTTCCCGGAAAGTTGGAAACATGCCGAACTCAGCGCCCTTCTGAAGAAACCCACAGCTGACCCCACCGAACTCAAAAACTACCGCCCCATCTCGCTCCTCCCATTCCCGGCCAAAGTCATCGAGAAAGCTGTCAACAACCAGCTCGCCGCCTTCCTCGAAACCAACAAATCCCTCGACTCCTCACAGTCCGGCTTCCGTGCCAAACACAGCACTGAGACCGCACTCATCGCAGCTACAGACGACATTCGAACTCTGCTTGACAATGGAGACACAGTCGCCCTCATCCTCCTCGACCTCTCTGCAGCCTTTGACACAGTTTGTCATAGCACCTTAATACAACGCCTCAGAAACATCGGAATCCAAGGAAAAGGACTGGAATGGATCACCTCGTTCCTTGCCGGAAGAACTCAGAGAGTCCGCCTCCCACCATTCAAATCAGAAGCTACCGAAGTCATCTGCGGCGTGCCACAAGGATCTTCACTCAGTCCCACCCTCTTCAACGTATACATGAGCCCCCTCGCGGCCATCGCACGCCAACACAACCTCAACATCATCTCCTACGCTGATGACTTTCAACTGATATTATCACTCACCAAAGACCCTAACACCGCCAAAACCAACTTACATGAAGGAATGAAAGAAGTAGCCGAGTGGATGAAGCACAGCCGTCTAAAACTGAACTCAGACAAAACTGAAGTCCTTATCCTAGGTACCTCCCCCTCCGCCTGGGATGACTCTTGGTGGCCAGAGGCCCTTGGAAAAGCACCCATCCCGACGGACCACGCACGGAACTTAGGTGTCATCCTGGACTCCCCACTCTCTATGAACAGACAAGTCAACGCCGTCTCATCATCTTGCTTCAATATTCTTCGCATGCTCAAAAAAACATTTCGCTGGATCCCCACCGAAACTAGAAAAACGGTCACCCACGCACTGGTCACGAGCTTCCTAGACTACGGAAACACCCTATACGCCGGTTCCACCGCAAAACTCCAGACAAAACCCCAACGCATCCAGAACGCCTCAGCCAGACTCATACTAGACATCCCGCGTAAAGACCACATCTCTGGACACCTGAAAAACCTCCACTGGCTCCCCGTTAACAAGAGGATTACTTTCCGCCTCCTAACCCACGCACACAAAGCACTCTACGAACTTGGACCCGAATGCCTCAACTCACGACTTTCCTTCTACACCCCCTCCCGCCAGCTACGATCCTCCAACCAAGCCCTTGCAAATGTACCTCGCATCAACAAAACCACCATGGGAGGCAGATCCTTCTCCTACCTGGCTGCTAAAACCGGGAACTCACTTCCCACTCACCTTCGCCTCACTCAGAACCACCTAACATTCAGAAAGCAACTTAAAACCTGGATATTCGACAAGTAATTCCCCACCCTTCCTCAAGCGCCTTGAGACCCTCTGGGTATGTAGCGCGCTATATAAATCACTTGACTTGACTTGACTTGACGTTTCGAGTCCGTGGAATGTGAAGAGAGCTGCTTGTACTCCTCCACAGCCTATGTGTCCTCGTTAGCCGAAAGGTTCAACATCGCTACAGCGGTGGAGACAGACGTGGCATTGCCCTCCTTATAACATCGTTTTCAGGACGTCTTTAGTGAAGTGAAGGCGGAGACCTTACCCCCGCATCGGGATTACGACTGCCAAATTGACTTAGTGGAGGGGGCGGTGGTGCCGTCGTGCAGAGTGTATGCTCTTTCTGTGTCAGAAACGGAACATCTGAGGAATTACATCGAGCGCTTTAGCAAGCTGGGATTTATACGCCCTTCACGCTCCCCTGCTGCCTCGCCACTTTTCTTCATAGCTAAAGCCAATAAAGAACTGAGGGCTTGTATAGACTATAGGCAATTGAATAAAGTGACAGTGCGGAACAGGTATCCGCTCCCTCTCATTTCGGTCCTTTTGGATCAGGTCAGGGAGGCAGGGATCTATACACGTCTGGACCTCAGAGGGGCCTATCATCTGGGGAGGATCAGGGCTGGCGATGAGTGGAAGACAGCGTTTAAAACCTGTTTTGGTCTTTATGAGTACCTGGTAATGCCGTTTGGGCTATGTAATGCCCCGGCGGCATTCCAGTTCTTCATAAATGACATCATGAAGGAGTATCTGGACAGGTTTGTTATCATCTATATTGATGACCTGTTGATATACTCAGTGACGCCAGCTCAAAATGTGGGCCATGTGTTGTTGATTTTGCAGAAACTACAGGAACATCAATTGTTCTGCAAACTGAGCAAGTGCGAGTTTGGTGTTGAGGAGGTGGAGTTTTTGGGGGTGATTCTTAACCCTAAGGGTTTCAGAATGGCTGATAGAAAAGTGACGGCAGTGTTGGAGTGGCCGGTTCCATCAAGTGTATGTGACATCCAGTGCTTCCTGGTTTCTCGAATTATTATAGGAGATTTGTCTCGCATTTTTCACAGCTGGTTTCTCCTATTACCCACTTGCTACGAAAGGGGGTACCTTTTTTGTGGACACAAGAGGCCACGGAGGCATTCGAACAGTTAAAGGTGGCGTTCAATTCTGCTCCAGTTTTGAAGCACCCCCAGTTGGATGTACCCTTCATAGTTGAGGCGGATGCCTCCGACGTAGCAGTGGGGGCAGTATTGTCACAGCGTGATCCTGTAACAGGATTGCCGCAACCTGTTGCCTTTCTTTCGAAAAAACTGAATCCGGCAGAAGCTAATTATACCATCGCCGAGAAGGAATTGTTGGCAGTGAAGAAAGCGTTTCAGGAGTGGAGGCACTACCTGTGGGGGGGACAGCATCCAGTGACGGTGTATTCTGATCACCGCAATCTAGTGTATTTGAAGACGGCCAGACACCTGTCACAACGGCAAATACGTGGATGCTGTTTTTCGCCGAATATGAGTTCACCATCACCTTCCGACCGGGGGTGGAAAATAGAAAAGCCGACTCCCTGTCCAGGTGTTTGAATACTGATGGTGACGAGCAGGTGGCTCTTCGTCCTATACTATCGCCAGAGGCGGTGGTGTGTTCGATCCAGGTGGGACAGTTTCTGGAAGTGGTGGCCAAGCAGCGTACGCTGCAACAATGGGAACAATGGGCGGCTGTGTCAAATCATCGGTCCCTTAAACACGGTTTGCCCATGGTGCAGAACAGACTGTTCCTTCCAATCCATGCACTTCGCTTACAGGCCTTCAACTGGTGTCATAATGCGTTGATGGCTGGTCATCAAGGACATCAAAAGACCGTGCATGAGGTTCGAAGACATTTCTGGTGGGATGGTCTGGTACAGGATGTAAAACAGTGGGTGAACCAGTGTGAAACCTGCGCAAGAGCCAAGAACACTCCATCGAAGCCAGCAGGGCTTCTCATGCCATTGCCGACTCCATTGAGGCCGTGGCAGGTCATCAGTTTGGATTTTGTAGTGGGGTTGCCAATGGATAAAGGGAATGACGCCATACTGGTTGTGGTGGATAGTTTCACCAAAATGGGACATTTCATCCCCTGCAGGAAACTTCCTTCCGCTTCTCAAACAGCCCAGCTGTTGTTAACTCAAGTGGTTCGTCTTTCTTGGGGTTCCGCAAGTCATCATTTCAAACAGGGGTCCGCAGTTCGTGGCCAGGTTTTGGCATACTTGGTGTAAAGCTCTAAACATCTCGGCGGCCCTGCCGCCCAGCTTCCATCCTCAATCCGATGGTCAGACAGAGAGACTAAATCAAACTCTGAAAAAATATCTTCGCTGCTATGCGGATGAGGCGGCGGACTCTTGGGTGTCTCTGTTGTGGCTAGCGGAATTGTCCTATAACAACGCATGGCACTGTTCTACAGGGGAGACACCCTTCAGGGCAAATTCTGGGTTCAATGTTAACATCTTACCGGTAACCATCCCTAGTGACGTAGCCAATCATCCAACAGTGGCCAGTCAAGTGAGGGCGCTTTTGCGTATCCATCGGAAGGTACAGGCCTCGTTGGAGAAAGCGAGCGTGTCTTACAAGAAATGGGAGGATAAACATCGGAGGGGGGGACCTGAGTACAAGGTTGGTGATAGAAAATGGCTCTCAACAAAAAACATCCGCTTCCGTTTTCGGAGCGTTTTTCATCCACGCTACATCGGGCCATACACGGTGGTGAGACGGGTGAATCCGGTGGCCAACAAGTTAAAGTTTCCTGCTTCATTACGGATTCACCCTGTCTTCCATTGCAGTTTATTGAAACCAGCCCTGGGGGCTCGAGTAAAAGCTGTTCCTCCTGTGTTGCGGGATGGGAACCTGGAATATGAAGTACGTAAGATCTTGGACTCTCGCTTCAGGCAGGGTAGGTTGTGGTTTCTTGTGTCCTGGAAGGGGTATGCGGCAGAGGATGACTCATGGGAACCCAGTTCTGGGGTGCACGCGCCTCTTGCTGTTCGTCGCTTCTTTGCCAGTCATCCGGGGAAGCCTGGAGCAAGTAGGCGCTGGTAAGGAGGAATATTCTGTCATGATCTGGACTACAAGGGGTGCTACCTCTTCTGGCGTGTAATAGCCATCAGAACCACAACTACCAGAAGGCTTAGCACGAGGGAGGAGCCCAAGTCTATTTAGGTGTCTTCCTCCCGGAGAACGTTGTACGTGCTTTTGTCTGATTCTTCGGAGTTTCGAACCCTGGATTGTTTGCCTAGGTTGTGTTCAGACTTGGGCGTACTTTGATCGAGTTGTTGGGGCGTGCGGCGGCTGCTGCGTGTCCTGGAGTTTTCTGCATTTCCTGAGCAGCCGGTAGGAAAGTTCCCGGCGTGTTGAAACGGGGAAGGCTGCTAAATCCTGTGGCGGCGTTCCCACCTTTTGGTTCCCTCGGCCGAGAGAACCCGAGCAGTGACTTACTTGCTCTCCTGAGCGTTCAGCGGCTGTTGAACGCAATACCGACACCGGCTGGTGTTGGAGTCTCTGCGAGGGAGAGACAGATTGGACTCGCTGCATCCACCGATCCGTGAGTTGTTGTATCACTGGAACGTAGAGCTTGCGCGTTCTTGGAGAAAACGCTACAGGAACTTGTTTGTTGTATTAACACTGTTGCTTCTGATGATATTTGAACTGTGGGCAACATAAAACCTGGATCGTGGAATAGTGTACACTGGACTATGGATTTGCATAGTTACTTTTTGAGAAACTGTTAAAGACTCAATTGGTCGTTTTTTGGAGCACTCTTTTTCTTTGCACTTGGATTCACTTAGGGTATTTCGGATTTAGTTTGGTGATCCCAGGAAGGCTGGAAGGTGTGTGAGTAAATGCCTGGGACGAGTGTCTGGGAAGGGTGAAGCAGTGTAATCGATGCTTACTGTGTTTATTGCTTTCCAGAGTGGTGTATTTTACTTGGAAGAGGGCTTCCACACTACCTACCGGGAAGGAAAGGAAAGCTTAGCTAGTCCCCATGGTAGGTTGTGTTCTAGTTAGAAAATACTAAGAGTAGTTAGATTGTAATCTGTACTAATGCCTGTTTGTTCTTCTTGAATACTTCTCTCCTTACAGCCTCCTGTCCCGTTCCAGTCCTATCCTGGCCTTTTTTCCCTCACCTGATTTCCTTATTCTCTGTTAAGTTGAGTTTCAGAGGATAGGGCAGTCTGGAGGTGGACCCCTATATAGCATCGCCCTGATCCTGAGGATACGCGGTCCTGACAGGTACCATAGTAAGAGGGGCGGAGAAGTGATCACAAGATCAAAAGGTGCAATAAAAGACACATCTACTACGCAGTTGGTATCACCTCTAGCTGACGCAAGGACCCGGGACACACGATTGGGGGGAGGGGGCCGATTGTTTCAAAGCCAAAATTAAAACAGAAGGGTGAGGTAAAGATCAGCAGAGTGAACACTGCCGTGGGACCCATTTGTAGCACGCAATGTTCAAACTGTGGGAAGATGGGGAGCGGACAAGGAATGGAAGATCTATTAAGGTCAAACTTAGAGCTCCTTTTTCCACCCATTTGGGACCGGTGCTCGAGAAAATTAAGGTTATTGAGGAAAAACTATCTCGGCTATGCGATCAGGGGAATAGTGTGCCAGGTAGAATTAGGGGACCGGAGGAGGGGGGAGCAGAAGCCTCATCAGACTCAAAGCCCACAACTAGTTATGAGGGTCAAGGACGGGGGCACAGCGAAGGTGGGCGGTTGGGCAAAGACAGTGAGGGCACTAACAAGGGTGCCTTGGCGGGTAAAACGAGTGGGACAACTCTAAGCATAAACAGAATGGGGCCACCTAATACAGTTTGTCCTGACACAGCCCAGAGGGGCTTGGAGGGAAGAAGGGCAATAGTTAGTGATGAGGAGTTAACAATAGCGCACGCTGTGCAGAGCACTAGGGGTTTACCGGCATTGGATCTCCCCCCAGCCTCAAGCCCCTATACAGTGGCCCTTGTAGGGGTTCCTACTAACGGGGATGAGAGGGAGGAATCCCCGTGCACTCTAATTAACAAGACAGCACATTGGCTAGTCAAAAACACGGGTTTCAATATCACACAACACAGACATATTCTGATGGCAAGGAGGGTGGTTGGATCGGAAGTAGCAGAAACAGCTTTGCGGGTGATTGTGTGATTTTGAATTTCAGATATCCAGAGTTAGTCAATGAACTCCTCCATAGTCAATCCAGGGGTCAATACCAAGGGGATGGAGGGTCCAGTATCAGACTGCTGCCCTTGGCTTCTTTCTATAGGGATATGGCCCGTAGGAATATGCAAGGTGACCATAGGAGGAATAGGATTGAATCAGATGGGAGGGGGCAGCTAGTTTCACTCATTAACCGATTTGCACCTCTCCACTGTGCTTCATCCCTAAATGAAATAGATTGACTGGTGGGGGGGTTGAAAGACGAGAATAGCACGAAGGGGGAGGGGTCACCCATAATAGGAGACAATGAAGGTCCAGGGCGCACACAGTCAGATGATTCCAATCCCAATGTGAGAGTTATAGAGCCCGGTGGGAGAAATGTGGAGAAAGATGCAGGAAATTTGGGTGAAGTTCCTGTAATGCCCACTAACCCTACAACTGTCACGGCAGGCAGTCAAATAGTGGGAGAGATTAAGATCATATCCTGGAATGTAGCGGGCTTCGCCTCAAAAATCAATACTGGCTAACATATAGTAAGAAACATCAAATAATCCTCCTACAAGAAACATGGGAGGTACATAGTAACACCCAGGCAATAGAAGGCTACAAAATGTTTTTCGTCCCAGCACCGGGGAGGGCAAAGGGGGGGTCTGACTATTTATGTCGATCTCAGACTCTCAGGAAGGTGGAGTGAACTTAGATGGGCCTCGGACTGCACACTGGGACACACATATCGTAATAAGGGTTTTAATTTAACTGTTGTAAATTTCTATAATGCCATTACTACAGGACAAACTCTCCAAAGCCTAAATGAATTAGGGGCTCGGCTGGCAGGAATGGAGGAGCAAGGGGTACTGTGCCCCCAGCTAGTATTAGCAGGGGCTTTCAATTGTCACCCATGCCCCTTCCTAAGAATGAATGAGGGGAACTGGTCGGCTTGCCCGATTGTAGAGGGGTGGCACCTGAATCACACAAGGGAAGGAGGAGCGCTGAATAAGATCCTGGGCAGGCATGCCCTAACATTGGAGAGTTGATTGGTGGGGAGGGCAATAGCACGTCACCCCTACTTTCAAAGGCAGGGCGAAGGGCACTATAATTGATTTTATTTTCGTTACACCCATGTTAACCTCTTCACTGCTAATGACAAGGGTAATTCGTCATGCACTGCCCATTCATTTCAATGGAAATCTCATTAAATGTACCTAATGACCCTTAGCAGCCAAGTGGTTAAAGTGTCAGGTTACAAAGTTTGAGATAGAGGTTAGCATTTTCAGCGACTATAACCCGCTTCTCCTGTGCATCATAGATCCAAATGCGGTTCTTATATCACAACATGGGGGGGCGGAGATTTGATTAAAGCCACTGACCAAGGTAGGAGACTAAGGTGGGTCAACACGGACAGTGAGGCATTTTACAGAATCTTACTGACGCAGGCTGAGTCCAATGTTTGGAAGTGTTTGGACTTGGAGGTTGAGGGGGCAGACCTAATCAAGGCATTTGAGGGAGCGGCCAAACAAATAGATGGCTTACTTAGGGGCAGGAAGATCAACAAGGAACACAGTGCACCAAGGTGGCTCGATCATGACTGCACCCTCACCTTGAGGGATCTGAAATCGGCTCTGAAATGCGTACCTAGGGACAGAGGGAAGGTATCAAGCTGCAGGGCTAGGTACAATAAAACACTAAGATGCCGCAGAACCGCATTGCAGAACCAAGCATGGAAAAACTTGAGAGAAGCGGCTGAGACAAAGGAATTGACTGCTTTTTGGAGAGTTGTTAATGAACCATGCTTTCAGGATTCAAATAAACCCAAGCTGGCCTGCCACATCCTCCCAGAAACCTGGCTTGAGCATTACAAGGGCCTGTATAACCATGGGAGCAATGAGAACTGGAAAGTGTGAACCCACCCCAGATTACCTTTTCCTTGGGAAAAATAAAGGCGGGGATTGAGGGGCTAACCCGCAATAAGGCACCAGGACCTGATGGGATTCCACCAGATCTCCTCTTAAGACAGAAAGAACTCAGGGTGCCCATACCCCCCAGAGTAATAAATACCGCAGTGAAAACAATGATGCCAATATCCTGGTCTACGGCCACAATAGTCACCATATTTAAAAAAGGGGACAGAAATATCCCTCAATGCTATAGGCCTATTTCATTAATTGATGTTACCGTGAAAGTGCTAGGTAGGGCCATTCTTAACTGATTGATTGATTGGGCGGAGGAACATAAGATCATTACGGATACCCAGTATGGGTTTAGGTACGGCCGCTCCACCACAGATCAATGCCTTAATTTATATCTCCTGGCAGCCAAGTACACCGTAGCCAGTGAGGGGACGGTGTACATGGCTTTCATGGACCTCACCGCGGCATTTGATCGGGTAAATCGGAAGAAATTGTGGGGACTATTGGGGACCTTGGGAGTTGACCCTGGTCTGGTAAATATATTACGGACACTGCATCAGAATACTTCTGCCCAGGTCAGATATGATAAGGAGGGAAAAGTCACAGACCACGTCCCATGCTCACGGGGAGTGAGGCAGGGATGTATTTTGGCCCCCTTCCTCTTTACTTTATATATAAATGGTTTGACCCAGGCGCTGGTAGCTCTAGGGGTGGACTGCCCGCAGATAGGTAGGAGAGGGATACCGGTGTTACTGTATGCAGATGACGCGGTACTCTTGACCCGCACTGCGCGTGGACTGCAGCGCCTCATAGATGGCTTTGTCCATTTTATGGATAGCTTAGATTTGTCACCGAACCTCACCAAATCATATGTTATGGAGGTAGGGAAGGACCATCCAGCAAAACTAAGTATACAATAGGCACACAGGGACTGGAAAAGGTCAAGTCATTTTCATATCTGGGGATCATGTTTGACAGTCGCCATAGTTTTAAAGCCCTTGTGGAGGAGAAATGCAATAAACTAATTAACTCAACAGGGGTAACTATGAATTTTGCAAAGAGGCGAGGCCGATGGGCTCAGGAACAAATCCTGAACCTCTACAGTTCTGTAAGCTGTGCCAAAGTTTTATATGGGAGTGAGGTCTGGGGCTTTATAGACCCGCTTAAGTTACAAACAGAAGAAAACAAATATTTGAGGTGGGTACTGAAAGTCCCACAAAGCACATCCTCCTACGTGGTTCATGAGGATCTGGGTATAACCCATCTGTGCGATAGGCTGCAATGGAAGCCCCTCGCATGCTGGATTAAGGTATGGACAAACCCAGAGGCGGTGTTAAGTCAACAAATAATATCAGACTGCATTGCACGGGCACTGGGTTACAATATTCCTTGGAGTAGACACATCAAGGAAAACCTGTTAGCCATGGGTTGTGTTGAATATTTTACCCACCCGACCAAATTGCTATCTAAGGATAAGGGCTGTATTCAGGAAGAATTTTTAAACAGAGCCAAGTCAAATAGGGAAGCAAGAGAGCTGACTAAGCCATCAGTAGGAACTCATCAGTTAACAAAGTTGTGCCTGGGCGTGGAACCTTATTTGTGTCTTATTTACAATCCTCAAGACAGATTTCTCATGACCCGTTTCAGGCTAGATTTGTTACACCATACTTTGGCGGTTTCAGCAGGGTATACACAGCATTTGGAGAGTAAGGGCTCCTGTGGCTGCGACCAACGGTCTCCACAGGATGCGCTCCATTTGGTCCTACTGTGCCCATTTTACGTTTACCCTTGGCGACTATTTTTAAAAGGTATTTTAAGGAAGGCCAAGTTCAAACAAGTTAAGGTGGCCCTACTGTTTCTGAAATTGTCAGTAGAACCTTTAACGCTTTTCTGTGTAGTACATTTTCTAAGATTAGCGATGAAACTCAGAAACAGTAGAAGCGAGGAATAATGGTCCTGTGTGTTCAATATTTGCTCTGATTTGCACTATACTATGGATGAAACATTTTTAACCGGGTACCTCCTTGTCATTTCTAAAAGATGATCCCCGTGCCGAATCATTTATATTTTATGTATTGATGTTAAACAGGTTTTTAGTATGATTTTTATAATGTATGAGATATTGTTTTTTTAACACTGTACTTTTATGGTATTAGTTTATGCCGAATAAAGTATATTTTGAATTGACTTGATTGTGTTTTATTTTAACAAATGTACAAAGCAGATATTGGTGCTTGCTTGTTTCACAAAAATTATCGGATACCTGCCTCGGAGCGCACTTCTTACAGACGCGTATGGGGGTATCATGTTGCTGCTACAAGGTCCTTACCTGTGTGAGTTATCGGGAACGATGCAGGGGGCAGACACAAACCAGCCACACATGGAGATCAATGACAAATACTGAAGAATTAACTGAGCTTCCAAGCTGATGACCATTACTTAATTGACCTTGAAAATAAAAGACATGTTTTTAGTATCCTGGTGACTCATGACCATAAAAAACAAAGGTTATGAATTCAATATTGTGTCAAATTCTTAAAAAATGGAATTGGATGTGCTGAATCGGAAGTTGTCCCAGGTCATGCGTGACACCTTCCACCACTATTGCTTATGGGACTAGTAGTTTTGTTTTTCTCATTAAAAGGATGGGCTCTAAAGTCCCAGTGTTCTAAGCGATGTTGGTCAAAATCAGAGGCCTGACGGAGGATGAAGCATGACATGGCTCTGCTTAGCAGTGAGATGAATGACAGTTCCCCAGCCCTTCCATTCTTTGACAGACAGAGGCTCGTTGGCTGTTCATATTTGTTTGCAACGCCAAAAAAGCTTTTATTGTAGCTTCTGTCAACTGAAGAGATAAAACCCCTGGGCATGTTTAATTAACTACTGACAAACATGAACAATCAAGAACATGAGTTTCTGGAAAACTATCAAGCACCCAATCAGAATCAGCCGCCCTTCACACCCAGGAATTCTTGAGGCTTGGCTTTGGAGAGGATGAATTGCACGTGGTATAAGCAGTGGCGGTTGGTACATAGGGGTGAATAGGGCGTTGCCCCACTAGCCTCGGGAGTCGGGACGGGGAGGAAGACAAGAGAGACACGTACCACACGCAAGCAATGCAGCAGCGTCAAATCAATGAACTGCTCACTGCCCCGTGTGTCGCAAATTAAATTCAGTCAGTCTGACTCTGACTGTTTTGGTTTTTTTTGTCAAGGAATGGACGATGATGAGGGCACAGCAGGTCAGAGATCTCCTGCGCATGTGCTGGCCGGGGCGAGGAATATTGCTCGCCCTGGAAGCACATGCGAAAAGAGTGATGTCACCATGAAGGGAGTGGCATAATAAAGGCAAAAAAGGCCTGGTTTCAAATGGGTACAAAAGGGGGTGGTGATAGACGGAGCATCTGAACCAATCAAACAGTCACACCCAGTCAACAGATCTGGATTTAATCCATCACCGTTCTTTAGCCCACTCTGCCACCCCAGTTCAGACATGGCCATATGCAAATCAGTCTGACCCTGTGCCTCATGGGAACAATCCAGCCCGAACTGCCAAGCCATGCCTTCCCTGGACTGTAAACAAGCTTCCTAGGACCGGTTTCTCGCATTTCAGCTGAACAAAGCGGTCCATCACCACCCCCTTTTGTAACGCTTTGTTCGCCATAAGTTGGCAGGGTATGCTCGGACGTGAGTCCCTTGCTCACTTTGCCATTGGATTCGAGCAAGCCTGGCAGAAGATGGCTGAAATGCCAGAAACTGGTCCTAGGAAGCTTGTATCTGGAGCGGAGACACCCGCGAGCAGCAGGTTAACAGCAGCAGCATGTGCGCATTTCTCTTCTGCTGCATTGTTTTCCTGCCCCGAGGAAAGGAATGGCTTACTTCATTTAACTACAGTGGATGCGGCTTCATTTTGCATACGTTATGCGACTTGATTGGTAAAAGAAATAAATGAAATACCGCTATTCCAAATATTGGCAGGTGTAGCTGTGACGTTAAATGGGAGCTGTGTTGATGTGTCTGACTGTTTTTGTATCAATACATCTGTCTCCCATTCTATGTTTGCATTGAGTAAAAGACAGCCTGTTTCTGTTTACTAATCTATATACAAGCATTTCTAATGCAATAGGTCTCGCAATTACACGAGTTTAAGCTATTGGTATTGTAAATGACAATGCCTTTTATTTATGTTTTAAAAACGAATCAAAAATAAAAGGCATTGTTATTTGTAATGTCAATAGCTCAAACTTGTGTAAATGCGAGACCTAGTGCATTGCAAATGATTGTTTTGTAAAAGCGCCCCATACTGCTCTTTCACTTTAATGGCGACTCACCCCTTTCTTTAGACACGGCTCGTCTAAGAAAAGGGGCCCGGCCAACATTAAAGTTAATGCGCTGCATGGGCGTTTTTACAAACAGGCATTTGCAATGCAATAGGTGTCGCATTTACAAAACTCTGGTAAATGCAAGACCTATTGCATTGCAAATGCTAGTTTCAATTTACCATGAGCAATATCGGCCTTTTTAAAACAAACTCTTTTCCATGTGCACCTTTTGCATTTTCGTGCTAAAGCAATACATATATTTTTGATAAAACAAAGAGGGTGGCACATAACTCAGCAGGCCACAGGTTGGTCATCTAGACTCAAATGTGCAAATGGCAGGTCAATACACGTGTCCAGCGCTTACAAATCCAAGGGCGTGAACACACATCTTTCTCTGGGTTGGGGCAATGCACCAGTGAGAAAAGACCAGGTAGAATGTACCACTTTTCACAGTTCTCCCATTAGAATCTAAATAATGTTGATAACTCTGCAGTGTAAGCATCTTGTAGAGTTAAGCACTTAAAGGAAATAGGCCCCAGAGCTGTGAACACTTCACAACTAATGTGCTTGCACCATTTGCTTTGTGGAAACATCGAGCTGTAAGAAATAACACTAGAATCAGTTCCTATTGTAAACATTGTGTTACATTGAGCAGAAAAAATGAGAAGACAGAATGCACTCAACTATACCTCGAACAAGAAGCCCGGTGCTTTGAAATTCTGTTTAACTGTATCCACTCTTCAAACACCCGCCTAGGGGCACCCTGAGGAACTAGAAACTGAGACACCTTGTCCCAGACCCACCTGGACACCCAGTGACCTGTCAATGGCGCCTGTGCCAAACAACCTATCCGCGCGGGCTAGAGGCTATGCATTAACTGTGCATGCGCGGAGGACACAAGTCTGAAGATTGCCTGTTGATTAACAACTGCGCATGCGCGAAGAACTGACACTACGTTCCAACTGCGCCGCACCCGAGCGAGGGTTACTGGGGGGGGAGGGTGGTCTTAAACAACTGCGCATGCGCGGCGGACAGACACTGCCTGGGGGGGCTGGTATTAACAGCTGCTCATTCGCGGAGAATAGACACTGCTCTCAGGCCTTATATTAGCAGCTGCGCATGCGCGGAGGACAAATACTCCCCCCCCTGCACTGGAGCACGAGAAGTCATCGAATGAAGTGCATTGGAAGAAATAAATATCAAGAATTCCTATGTTTTGAACAACGAGAAGCTCTAAACATATTTTGAAAATAATGTGAAACGACTGAAGTGAAAGGTCACTAACCTACAACCTCTTTCTAATATAGCTACATTTTTAAACTAATGGCGGCAAAGAAGACACATGAGAAGGAAGTTTGATGGGGCTGAGAGACACTTGCTTAGCTTGACAAGACCTCACTCGTGGATCAACACTGTGCAACAGACAAACAGGAAGTTTTAGAGGCCAGTGCGTCAAGAAATATAGACGGGCCAGTTAGTCTGAATCACTTTTGCAAATGTGCGCTCTGTACAATTATACAAATCTCAATCTCAGCTGCACGGAGAGTGTTATTATTGGTGCAGAAAAGAATGATGCTTCAGTTCAACCGCGATATTCTAAAACACAGACTCTTATTTCCTCTGCAAAATGTGTAATAATTAATTGCCCGTCAATTGTCAAGGTACGAAATTGTGGCTAACATGAGGCTTTACCAACAAGCATTTACAATGCAATAGGTCTCGGGTGAATGAAGTTTGAGTTATTGGAATTGCTAAATATTGCAACTGCAACAAAAGTCTATAAATTGTAGGCCAAATAAAATGTGCATTTATTTTTGTAGCAATGGTGGCATGCTGCGCTTTAGATGAATATGTTTAAAAGTAAAGTGCGCCATACTGCGATTGCTACAATAGTTAATTGTGGATGCGTTAACAATTGATGTGTGCACTGATGACTGGTGGTGTGTATGCCTGTTGGAAGTGTGCACTGCCGGCTGGTGTTGTGTGTGCCTGGTGGAAGCATGCACTGCCGGCTGGTATTGTGTGTGCCTGGTGGAAGCGTGCACTGAAGGCTGGTGGTGTGTGTGCCTTGTAAAAGCGTGCACTGACGGCTGGTGGTGTGTGTCTGATGAATGCATTCACTGACGAATGGTGGTGTGTGTGTGTGCTTGGTGAAAGCGTGCACTGATGGCGTTTGCTGATGAATGCATGCACTGACGGCTGGTGGTGTTTGTGCCCAGTGAAAGCGTGCACTGATGACTGATGGTGTCTGTGCTTGGTGAAAGCGTGCACTGACGGCTGCAGGTGTTTGTGCCCGGTGAAAGCGTGCACTGATGACTGATGGTGTCTGTGCTTGGTGAAAGAGTGCACTGACGGCTGGTGGTGTTTGTGCCCGGTGAAAACGTGCACTGATGACTGATGGTGTTCATGCTTGGTGAAAGTGTACACTGACGGTGTGATCCTGTGTGTGTGCTTGTGTGTGTGGTTGTATGTGTGGTTGTCTTTGTGGTTGAATGTGTGGTTGTATGTGTGGTTGTGTGTGTGGTTGTGTGTGTGTGGTTATGTTTGTGGTTGTGTGTGTGGTTGTGTATGTGGCTGAGTGTGTGTGTGTGGTTGTGTGTGTGCGGCTGTGTGTGGGGGGCGAGTGAGGGGGCAGATAAGCGTAATGTTGTCAGCTCTGAGGAGCACACAGTTTATGCTCATATTCTGAAGCATGTGCTTCCAGACTCCCTGCTCCCCCTTCACGGTCGGGCCGAGTTATACCTTGCACTGCTGTTAAGCCTCACTAAATCCCAGGCACACTTCCGCTTTGCATCTATCGCCACAGGGCAGAAGCAGTGTACTAGTGCATTGGTTAATTGGCCGGCTGATGAGACCCTCCTGTGAAATCTAAAGCATTTAATAAAATAACCCTCATGCTAGCTCTTAAAGTGACCCTCGCATTATATCCTCAAATTACCTTCACGTGAGATAATAAAGTGACCCTCCGGTGAGACCCGAGAGTTAGCCTTTGAGATCCAAGGGTGATTATACCTGAGACGCCTTATACCTGAGATGCCAAAAGAAGCTGCTGTGACATGTCCTGGAGCCACCTAAATTACCCAACTGTATTTACAACAAGCCATGTAAGGAATATCGCGAACAGATGTTTGTGACGGACCCTCGCAAAGTTTGCTTACTGTGCCTGGCGGCGGAGCACAGTTCTAGGGCTGCATCGGCTGCGCTCAGTTGAATCTGAAGGTCATGCAGTTTGCTTACTGTGCCTGGCGGCCAGCACAGTTCTAGGGCTGCATCGACTGCGCTCAGTTGAATCTGAAGGTCATGCAGTTGGCTTACTGTGCCTGGCGGCGGAGCACAGTTCTAGGGCCTGCATGGACTGCGCTCAGTTGAATCTGAAGGTCATGCAGTCTGCTTACTGTGCCTGGCGGCGAAGCACAGTTCTACGGCTGCATCGACTGCGCTCAGTTGAATCTGAAGGTCATGCAGTTTGCTTACTGTGCCTGGCGGCGGAGCACAGTTCTAGGACTGCATCGACTGCGCTCAGTTGAATCTGAAGGTCATTCAGTTTGCTTACTGTGCCTGGCGGCGGAGCACAGTTCTAGGGCTGCATCGTCTGCGCTCAGTTGAATCTGAAGGTCATGCAGTTTGCTTACTGTGCCTGGCGGCGGAGCACAGTTCTAGGGCTGCATCGAATGCACTCAGTTGAATCTGAAGGTCATGCAGTTTGCTTACTGTGCCTGGCGGCGGAGCACAGTTCTAGGGCTGCATCGACTGCGCTCAGTTGAATCTGAAGGTCATGCAGGACTGTGAGGTGAAGCTCCATGTCACCAAATATTGGAACCCTTCACACCATGACATGTCAGAGCGTTGGGACACCCCCTACCGTTGCGCAAGAGTCCTGCATTAAAGTTTCCAGATCCAGTCTCACACTTGGGGAACATTCCTTTGGTGAGTAAACTGTGGGTAGAAGTATCCATCAGAAACAGGCCACGTTGATAACAGGAGAAATGACACCTGGTAACAGTGACAAAACAGACCGAGAAGAGAGGAGGCCGGAGACAAATAGGGGACTGACAGAGGCACAGAACAGACTTATGTAACATGGGAAAGGAGATTAAAGTCACCTGGGACAGAGAGAGACTGGGCTAAGTGACAAAGAAGAGACTGAAACTAAGGGACTCATAATCCAAAAGAACAGCTACACCAGGAGACCTACAATAGACGCAGAGAGACAGAAGGGGTCAGAGAGAGGGAGATCATACCGTGGTGCAGAAGAGAACACAATGCGACATGGGACACACATGGAAAAAGAGACAAAGAAGAGACTGAAACTAAGGGACACATAATCCAAAAGAACAGCTACACCAGGAGACCTACAATAGACGCAGAGAGGCAGAAGGGGTCAGAGAGAGGGAGATCATACCGTGGAGCAGAAGAGAACACAATGCGACATGGGACACACATGGAAAAAGAGACAAAGAAGAGACTGTGAAACTAAGGGACACATAATCCAAAAGAACAGCTACACCAGGAGACCTACAATAGACGCAGAGAGACAGAAGGGGTCAGAGAGAGGGAGATCATACCGTGGTGCATAAGAGAACACAATGCGACATGGGACACAAATGGAAAAAGAGACAAAGAAGAGATTGTGAAACTAAGGGACACATAATCCAAAAGAACAGCTACACCAGGAGACCTACAATAGACGCAGAGAGACAGACGGGGTCAGAGAGAGGGAGATCATACCGTGGTGCAGAAGAGAACACAATGCGACATGGGACACACATGGAAAAAGAGACAAAGAAGAGACTGAAACTAAGGGACACATAATCCAAAAGAACAGCTACACCAGGAGACCTACAATAGACGCAGAGAGGCAGAAGGGGTCAGAGAGAGGGAGATCATACCGTGGAGCAGAAGAGAACACAATGCGACATGGGACACACATGGAAAAAGAGACAAAGAAGAGACTGTGAAACTAAGGGACACATAATCCAAAAGAACAGCTACACCAGGAGACCTACAATAGACGCAGAGAGACAGAAGGGGTCAGAGAGAGGGAGATCATACCGTGGTGCAGAAGAGAACACAATGCGACATGGGACACAAATGGAAAAAGAGACAAAGAAGAGATTGTGAAACTAAGGGACACATAATCCAAAAGAACAGCTACACCAGGAGACCTACAATAGATGCAGAGAGACAGAAGGGGTCAGAGAGAGGGAGATCATACCGTGGTGCAGAAGAGAACACAATGCGACATGGGACACACATGGAAAAAGAGACAAAGAAGAGACTGAAACTAAGGGACACATAATCCAAAAAGAACAGCTACACCAGGAGACCTACAATAGACGCAGAGAGACAGAAGGGGTCAGAGAGAGGGAGATCATACCACCGTGGTGCAGAAGAGAACACAATGCGACATGGGACACACATGGAAAAAGAGACAAGGAAGAGACTGTGAGACTAAGGGACACATAATCCAAAAGAACAGCTACACCAGGAGACCTACAATAGACGCAGAGAGACAGAAGGGGTCAGAGAGAGGGAGATCATACTGTGGAGCAGAAGAGAACACAATGCGACATGGGACACACATGGAAAAAGAGACAAAGAAGAGACTGTGAAACTAAGGGACACATAATCCAAAAGAACAGCTACACCAGGAGACCTACAATAGATGCAGAGAGACAGAAGGGGTCAGAGAGAGGGAGATCATACCGTGGAGCAGAAGAGAACACAATGCGACATGGGACACACATGGAAAAAGAGACAAAGAAGAGACTGTGAAACTAAGGGACACATAATCCAAAAGAACAGCTACACCAGGAGACCTACAATAGACGCAGAGAGACAGAAGGGGTCAGAGAGAGGGAGATCATACCGTGGAGCAGAAGAGAACACAATGCGACATGGGACACACATGGAAAAAGAGACAAAGAAGAGACTCTGAAACTAAGGGACACATAATCCAAAAGAACAGCTACACCAGGAGACCTACAATAGACACAGAGAGACAGAAGGGGTCAGAGAGAGGGAGGTCATACCGTGGAGCAGAAGAGAACACAATGCGACATGGGACACACATGGAAAAAGAGACAAAGAAGAGACTGAAACTAAGGGACACATAATCCAAAAGAACAGCTACACCAGGAGACCTACAATAGACGCAGAGAGGCAGAAGGGGTCAGAGAGAGGGAGATCATACCGTGGTGCAGAAGAGAACACAATGCGACATGGGACACACATGGAAAAAGAGACAAAGAAGAGACTCTGAAACTAAGGGACACATAATCCAAAAGAACAGCTACACCAGGAGACCTACAATAGACGCAGAGAGACAGACGGGGTCAGAGAGAGGGAGATCATACCGTGGTGCAGAAGAGAACACAATGCGACATGGGACACACATGGAAAAAGAGACAAAGAAGAGACTGAAACTAAGGGACACATAATCCAAAGGAACAGCTACACCAGGAGACCTACAATAGACGCAGAGAGACAGAAGGGGTCAGAGAGAGGGAGATCATACCGTGGTGTAGAAGAGAACACAATGCGACATGGGACACACATGGAAAAAGAGACAAAGAAGAGACTGTGAAACTAAGGGACACATAATCCAAAAGAACAGCTACACCAGGAGACCTTCAATAGACGCAGAGAGACAGAAGGGGTCAGAGAGAGGGAGATCATACCGTGGTGCAGAAGAGAACACAATGCGACATGGGACACACATGGAAAAAGAGACAAAGAAGAGACTGAAACTAAGGGACACATAATCCAAAAGAACAGCTACACCAGGAGACCTACAATAGACGCAGAGAGACAGAAGGGGTCAGAGAGAGGGAGATCATACCGTGGTGCAGAAGAGAACACAATGCGACATGGGACACACATGGAAAAAGAGACAAAGAAGAGACTGAAACGAAGGGACACATAATCCAAAAGAACAGCTACACCGGGAGACCTACAATAGACGAAGAGAGACAGAAGGGGTCAGAGAGAGGGAGATCATACCGTGGAGCAGAAGAGAACACAATGCGACATGGGACACACATGAAAAAAGTGACAAAGAAGAGACTGTGAAACTAAGGGACACATAATCCAAAAGAACAGCTACACCAGGAGACCTACAATAGACGCAGAGAGACAGAAGGGGTCAGAGAGAGGGAGATCATACCGTGGTGCAGAAGAGAACACAATACGACACGGGACACACATGGAAAAAGAGACAAAGAAGAGACTGAAACTAAGGGACACATAATCCAAAAGAACAGCTACACCAGGAGACCTACAATAGACGCAGAGAGACAGAAGGGGTCAGAGAGAGGGAGATCATACCGCGGTGCAGAAGAGAACACAATGCGACATGGGACACACATGGAAAAAGAGACAAAGAAGAGACTGAAACTAAGGGACACATAATCCAAAAGAACAGCTACACCAGGAGACCTACAATAGACGCAGAGAGACAGAAGGGGTCAGAGAGAGGGAGATCATACCGTGGAGCAGAAGAGAACACAATGCGACATGGGACACACATGGAAAAAGAGACAAAGAAGAGACTGAAACTAAGGGACACATAATCCAAAGGAACAGCTACACCAGGAGACCTACAATAGACGCAGAGAGACAGAAGGGGTCAGAGAGAGGGAGATCATACCGTGGAGCAGAAGAGAACACAATGCGACATGGGACACACATGAAAAAAGTGACGAAGAAGAGACGGGGACATCTTGGGGTACAGACCGGCAGAGAGTAGAGACACTCAGAATATAGACATACCAGGGGTCGGACACAGGGAATACAATCAGAGGAGCAGCAGAGGACAGACTATAACAGAACAGAGACACAAACCTGAAGGCAGGGGGGGGGCGGAGCTAGCCGGCGTCGATGGTGGACGCGTGCGCCTTCGGCTCCTCGCCTTAGCCCCTGCAAAATCCGGATAACTTATCCTGCACAGTGTCCAGACTCCTACATTAAGCCCTATTTCACCTCCTGAGACCTCTGGTCACTAGTGGGAGGTTCGGTGACCCTAGAAAGCTACGATCTCCGCGCGGAGAGCAGTGTCACCTCAGCGGCCGCGGACTGGGCCTGAAGCCGCGGACTATCCTGAAGAGCGGGCCGAGCGACGTCATCCGACGTGCGGCTGCGGCGGACCCCAAAGACTGGAATCTTGGTCGGCTGGGGCGAGACCCGACACCTGAGCGACCGGCGCGGGTGCGCCCTCTCCTCCTTGGGCGCTACCCCCCCTCTCGGACTTTCGTCCCCGCAAGAAGCAACCCCTCGGCAGCGTAGAAGCTGCATCTTATGTCGCTGAACGGTGGCCCTGCACCTGCGGAGTACTGGTGAGTGCGCAGCCGGACCAGTGTATGCCGGTGGACCTACGGCCCTCTCCTCCTTTGTGCTGTGCGTTAAAGGATGGCGCTTCCGTAGCGGTGACGACCGGTGTGAGTGGAGACCCCGCTGGAGCTGAGTTAAACTGAAGAGATTCTCCTGCGGGCGCCATCTTGGGTCCCTCGTGTCTGTGACCCTGGCCTAACGGTCCCGGCGGCTGGCGGTAGCAGTACGCCTCCCAGAGTGCTCCGACCTCCGCCTCAGCCCCCTGGAGAGGTGTGAGGTATCCACTGCTCCTTTGTCTGCCCCCTAACCAGGACTGCCATGGGGAAGAACGACGCCACGCAGGCCAAACTGTCCTTCGATCGGCGACAGCCCAAAGGGTCGGAGATGCCGGCTACCGAGGCGTCCCCGAAGGGGGCCACAGCGACTGGCCCGGCGGGCACAGACCTGCGTGACATGCTTACGTCCATGGAGAAGGGGATCCAGGACAGTATCGCGTCTGTTGGTTCCAAAATAGACGCATTATCATACCGCATGGACCGCATGGCGGAGCGGGTTGACAAACATGCGGAGCGCCTGGACATGGCGGAACGGCGGCTCACGGAGGCGGAGGAAGCGCAAACTGAATGGGACAAAGACAGGAAACAATTTGGCAGGCTCCTCCAGGTCATACAGGACAAGTCGGAGGATTTAGAGGCGCGGTCACGCAGATCTAATATCCGCATCACGGGGGTGGCGGAAACCACCCAGACCGGCAAAATGGAACTCTATGTTGAGAAACTCTTGAAGGTTTTGCTGGGAGAGGAGGCCTTTTCACCTATGTTCATTGTCGAAAGAGCGCACCGCACTCTGGGCCCGCAACCGAAGCCAGGTGCACCCCCTCGCCCCATCATCGCGAAGCTTCTCAACTACCGAGACAGGGACACTGCATTGCGCCTGGCGAGAGACAAAGGCAAGTTGCAGCACGAGGGCATGGACATCTCCCTTTACCCGGATTTCACGGCTAAGGTCCAGGAGGAACGGAGACAATTTGCACCGTACAAGAAGCAGCTGCGTGCCCTCGGCCTGGATTACGCTATGTTATATCCCGCCAAGCTCCGTATCAACAAAGGGGGGCACTCCCACTTCTTCACAGACCCCAGAGACCTTCAGAAGTCCCTGAAGGAATGGTCCAGGGAACGCAAGGAAGCCCAGAAGAACAATGATGATGATTCCGGCTCCGCTTCCCACATGGAAGAGCAGGACTGAGTGGAAGCCCGTTGAGTACACCATTTTCCTTTCCCCGGAGTGGGGCTGTCCCCCACTCGGAGACGCTGAACCTCCCCCCCGGGGGGCGGTAAGTGAGGGTTGTAACGATATTGTCAGTCCCAATGGGACGGTACAGTGAACGAGTTCAGCGGACTCTCGGTTGGTACTGGCCGACAGACTAATCTTGTGCTGTTGTGCGCTGTTGGGGGGGAGGGGGGCACTACCACACATTGGGCCGGAGCTTGCCGGCGGTATGCCTTCGGGAGGTCGGTGGGATGGAGGGGCATCTTGGGGTGATTTGCTAATGACACTGAGTTACCAGCTGGGGCAGGCCTGCGGGACGAACTTGATTTGTGCAGCAGAGCAGTAGGAGATACTGTTCCTAGCAGGCGTTCTCTACCCCGGTGCTTTTGGCTGTTTGGCTCCACTGTGAGTCTGTTTCAGAACGACCGAGATTTGGTTAATTGTGGGTTGATGGGGGGTGGTATTGGGGCCTGTCTGACCCGTTTGGGGATGGTCGGCTGTGGGTGGGTTGGGAGGTGGGAGGCTGAACTGGGGGGGAAGCTGAAGGAGGTTGTTGTTTCCTTGTTTGCGGGGAGTTGCGTGTTGCATCGAGCAAGATGCTGTTTGGAGTTGTGCTTGGTCTAAAATGCTCTTTTGTGGACGCGGCGTCATGCCGCCTGTGCGATTTACTGATGTTTACTCGATATATAGTGCCGCAGGTTGTTGCCCCTGGCTCTGGAACCGGCGCTGCCGATGTTGCTGACAGAGCGCTGGATCACCTGTTATTGTTATGTCTAATACTGCAGTGAGTGACACTACACATGCCCCTCACACTTTGAAAATGATGTCTTGAAATGTGCGGGGCCTGAACGACTACCGCAAACTGCGGAAGGTCCTTAGCTACTTACATAGACACCACGTCGATCTGGCCCTCCTGCAGGAAACACACTTGCCCATCAATAGTAGGATGTTGCAGTCCCGTGGGCTGGTGGGCAACACAGTGGCGGCAGGATTCATGACACACTCCCGGGAGGGTGCTAACCTGGGTCAGCCCAACCTCACAACTTAGATTGGTCCCTGTGGTAGCAGACACAGAAGGCCGGTTTGTCCTTGCCAGGTGTGTGGGTAGGGGGATCGACTTGCTGATTGTCAACGTTTATGGCCCTAATTACGATAACCCAGACTTCTATGCCACTCTGTCGGCACACTGTAGGACACACGCAAAATCCGGGGTGTTGTGGGGGGGTGATTTTAACTTTGTTTTTGACCCTGTTCTGGACCCCTCCTCTGGCCCTGCCCGCAGGCCGGTGGCCTCTGCCGCCTACATGAAAGCGGAACTGATCAAACTAGACTTGGTTGATGTGTGGAGAAGTAAACACCCTACGAAAGGTGGATACACACACTATTCGGCATATCACAATATCCATACCAGAATCGATCATTGGTTGGCATCACAGTCTGTAATGAGCAGTATTCATGTCTGTGAGATACTCCCACGCACCCTCTCGGATCACTCCCCCATTTTGCTGCACCTGGCCACCGCTAGGAAGGGTATCCCCCCTTTACCTGGAGGTTCCCTCCCTACTCCCTGCTGGACAACGCATTTCGGGGCGAGTTGGCTGAAGACATTGACAAGTTCTTCGCTACCAATTTAGGCACAGTGGAAACATTTTTTAAATTATGGGAGGCGTTCAAGGCTTACATAAGAGGCATGGCTATGTCCAAACATTCTAGCGTACTGCGTACCATTAGACGAGAGCTAGCGGCGCTGGAGACTCAATTAGCAGATCTGGAGGACCGGCAGCTGCATGACCCGGGGCCTGACTCTCACTCGGAACTCAACCCCTTGCTGTCGGAGTATCAGACACTGGCTGACAGGGAAATTCTCTACATGGGGAAATATGCGACCGCTCGGGTCTATGGGGAGGGGGACAGGCCGGGCGCCCTTCTGGCCCGAATGGTAAGAGGCTCTAGGCGACCACTAGTGGTCGACGAATTACGCACGCCGGAGGGTGAAATGGTTACTGACGAGGAGCAGATCCTCCACACTTTCCGGCGTTATTACGCCAAACTTTATCAGTCCAGGTCGCTGGGCGTTGAGGATGAAATGGACGATTACCTCGGCCACATCGCCATGCCCTATCTGCCGAACTCGGACAGGGAATTTCTGATGTCCCCCATACAGGAGGATGAGATCCTGGAAGCCCTCTCTGGCATGAGATCAGGCAGTGCCCCGGGCTCCGACGGACTGACTGTGGGATTTTACAAAGCCTTCAAGGATATACTGGTTCTGCACCTGATCTCCCTCTTCGATGCGATTTGCGAGGGCAGTGAGATGCCCCTCACTATGCGGGAGGCTTTGCTGGTCACCATTTTAAAACCGGGGAAGCCTCCGGAACTCTGCAACTCATACAGGCCTCTCAGTCTGTTGAACATTGACGCCAAGATATACGCCAAGGTGTTGGCCAATCGGCTGGCCCTCTTGGTCCCCGAATTAGTCGCGCCTGAACAGTCTGGCTTCGTCCCTAACATAAACCTGACGTACAATATACGTACTGTGTTGGGAACGATGCAACATGTCCGCCAGGAAAATACAGCACTAACGGTTTTCCTAGACATGGAAAAAGCATTTGATTCAGTGGAGTGGCCTTTTATGATCAGGGTACTCCGGAAACTCAGCCTGGGTGAACCGTTCCTGCAGATGATTGGCGCCCTGTACCACCGGCCATCGGCCAGGCTGAATTTGGGGGACATTGTGTCGGAACCGTTTCACATCAGCAGGGGTACCAGGCAGGGTTGTCCCCTCTCACCTCTACTATATGCGCTGGTAGCGGAACCTCTGGCCTGCGCTATAAGGGAGTACCACAGCCTGGAGGGAATCGGCTTTCTCACCTACAAAATAGGCATCTCTACATATGCCAACAATACTTTGTTGTATGTCCGCAACCCGGAGTCGAACTTGTCCGCGGTCCTCAGAGAGGTGGTCCGCTTTGACTCACTCTCTGGGCTTCGTGTGAATTGGGATAAATCTATTGCCTTCCCTCTCACGCCAGTGACGCGACCTTTCGAAATGGAATACCCCCTGAAATGGTCCACAGATTCGGTCAGGTATTTAGGTATACGATTACACACTGACCCGGAGGTCCTGGTTAGGGATAATTACGGTGTGGCCTTCAATAAGCTTGTTGACGACGTTGAAACTTGGAGTAAACTCCCGCTATCTCTCCTAGGCAGGATAGCCATTATGAAAATGATTGTGCTGCCACGGTTTCTGTTCCTGTTCACGAACATCCCGGTGGTTCTGTCGAAGGCCTTCTTTGAGCAGCTCACACAAGTCCTAGTTCGATTGGCGTGGGGTGGCAGGCAAGCCAGGATGCAATGGGCGATGCTGATTCTCCCCTGTGAGATGGGGGGCCTGGGGGCTCCCGATATGGAACGATATTACCGGATTGCCCAGGCATCCCACCTACATTCGTGGGTTCACGGTGACGCACGCACGCCGCATGTTATTCTAGAGCGGTTGTTTGCGGACCCGCTCCCCCTGCCTGCCAGGATTTGCCTTCCAGTGGATCGCTCTGTCGGTCAATTGGACTCCCTTAAATCGACTAACCATGCCTGGCACGCGCTCGCTCGAGCCCGTGGCTGTACTATCTTATATTCCCCCCTAATGCCGATCGACTGGGCACTCTGGCTGGACCCCCTTGGGGAGAAGGGTGTCATTGAGGCGCTTCGTTCCCTGGGGATCATGAGGATGGAGGATTTGTTTGCTGAAGGTACCCTGAAAACCTGGGATCAACTCTCCCCCACGTCATCGGGCCCCTCATTGCTCCAGAGGTTTCAGTTCCACAGACTACGCTCAGGCGTTCCGGGAGGCATTGGGCCCGGCTATGGAGGAGCCGGTGGAGGTCCCCGAACTAACTTATGTCATTAAAAATAAGCCACCTGCCAAACTAATTTCGCACGTCAACAAGCTGGGAGTGGCACACCAGCAGCTGCTCCATTCTAAAGCCAGGGAAGCATGGCAGGAAGATATACAGTCGCCCATTGACGACAGCATGTGGCGATACTGCTGCTCCAGTATGCGTAAAATCTCCCTCAATGGCAGGCACAGGCTAGTGCATTTCAAGTTCCTACAGCGGGTGTATTACACCCCCGAAAGATTGCACCGATATGGCCTGCGGCAATCGGCGGAGTGTGAACGCTGCCGTACGCCTGTGGCTGACTTTATCCATATGGCATGGGTCTGCCCTGGTATACAGGCTTTCTGGGGGGAAGTTTTCTCTGAGCTCGATCAGATTCTGGGAGTGGAACTACCTCGCAGTCCGGAATTAGCACTACTGGGTTACTCTAAGTCACTCCCCCCTTCTCAGCGTTGTCTAGTCGACATGGCACTGCTGTTAGCCAGGAGGGTGGTGGCGAGTTGCTGGATGAGGGGGCCCCTCCCCACCAAGAAAAGATGGGCGGGGATTTACTTTACTGCAGTACTCAAACTGAACTATATAGTGACCTACTCCCCCCCAGGAGCAGACCGAAAAACTTCTGGGGTCTCTATCAGGAATATCTACAGAAAGGGGAGGAGGAATGTTCAGATACCTCGGAGGTGGTGGACCTCCCGTACCACGTGTCGGATTAGGTGTTGAGGCGGCCACAGAGTACCCCCTTGAGGGAGAGGGTGGGTGAGGGTGAAGAGGTTGGACGGGGTTGGTACGTTACTCACTGGTCCATTGCGGTTGGGTTCAGACAGTCACCGGGGCGGGCGGGCTTTCCAGGGTAGGGAACTAGGTATGGCACACTTTAGGCACACTACTGTCTTTCCTCAGAACTTACATACATGGGTAATTTCACAAGCACACTCGTGGGTGGGTGGGGGGAGTTGGGGCAGAGGGTTTCTATAGTCCTTGACTTTTCCCTGTTCCTAAGACCTTAGTCACAAGCGTTCATCAGATGATTACAAGCTGTCATGAAGCACTTTGCACTGTTTTCAAGTTGTTCTTGCTGTCTGTATTCCGAGGCTGGTGCAAATCCATCTCGCTGCCGGGCCCCCGAGATGCCGGCTGAAAGGCTGTGTATTTTATCTTGTTATTCAGTCTCAGTGGTACACAGGTACCATAAAATATGTGTACGTATGTGATTAAGTGGCAACCTTGGATTCTTGATAATAAAGGTCTTTAAATAAAAAAAAACCTGAAGACATCTTGACAGAAGCCCAGATTAGCACACACAGTGACAACATACTCCGGAAATAGAGAAATGAACAAACTAATTGGCAGGCCGGGGCCTCCAAGGCCAGTCGAATCTTCGCTCATGCCCTGGCCCAGGGAGGTCATATGCACCTGTGCACTTCAGTGCGGCTCATAAAGGGCATTGGATGGCTCGGCGCCTATACAAGGCACGGCAGAACACGGACCCAGGCAGATCTATGCACCTGTACGCAGCACATAAAGGACACAGGGCAATCACCCAGGCCCTGGCCCAGGGAGGGGATATGCACCTGTGCACTTCAGGGCGGGTCAAATGGCAATGGAGGGCTCAGAGCTCATACAGGGCACTGCAGAACAGAACACTACAAAATGTAGTTTGAAAACAGTAATTTGTAAGCACTAACATGCATAATGTACAGCAAGTTGTACTGCGTACCAATTCGTTGGTTAACTGTAACATCTTTTGTTGCAGCGCTTTCAAGTCGTAAGTGTAGTTTGCAGTGCATAAAACAAATTATTTCTCTCTCACACACACTTTTCATATATTTTGATTCTGGAACTGTTGCCACATTGCTTTAACCATCTGCTGATATTTCGAATCAGTTTCCTCGGATTTTCTCACTGTTGACTCTGCTGCTACTTTTATGTATGTGTGTTGCACACACTCATGTCAGCGTCTGCTCCACCACTAACGTAGCTTCCTGCTGCAACTTTTATGTGTGTGTGTTGCACACACTCATGTCAGCGTCTGCTCCACCACTAACGTAGCTTCCTGCTGCTACTTTTATGTGTGTGTGTTGCACACACTCATGTCAGTGTCTGCTCCACCACTAACGTAGCTTCCTGCTGCTACTTTTATGTATGTGTGTTGCACACACTCATGTCAGCGTCTGCTCCACCACTAACGTAGCTTCCTGCTGCTGCTTTTATGTGTGTGTGTTGCACACACTCATGTCAGCGTCTGCTCCACCACTGACGTAGCTTCCTGCTGCTGCTTTTATGTATGTGTGTTGCACACACTCATGTCAGCGTCTGCTCCACCACTAACGTAGCTTCCTGCTGCTACTTTTATGTGTGTGTGTTGCACACACTCATGTCAGTGTCTGCTCCACCACTAACGTAGCTTCCTGCTGCTACTTTTATGTATGTGTGTTGCACACACTCATGTCAGCGTCTGCTCCACCACTAACGTAGCTTCCTGCTGCTACTTTTATGTGTGTGTGTTGCACACACTCATGTCAGCGTCTGCTCCACCACTGACGTAGCTTCCTGCTGCTGCTTTTATGTATGTGTGTTGCACACACTCATGTCAGCGTCTGCTCCACCACTAACGTAGCTTCCTGCTGCTGCTTTTATGTGTGTGTGTTGCACACACTCATGTCAGCGTCTGCTCCACCACTAACGTAGCTTCCTGCTGCTACTTTTATGTGTGTGTGTTGCACACACTCATGTCAGCGTCTGCTCCACCACTGACGTAGCTTCCTGCTGCTGCTTTTATGTATGTGTGTTGCACACACTCATGTCAGCGTCTGCTCCACCACTAACGTAGCTTCCTGCTGTTACTTTTATGTATGTGTGTTGCACACACTCATGTCAGCGTCTGCTCCACCACTAATGTAGCTTCCTGCTGCTACTTTTATGTATGTGTGTTGCACACACTCATGTCAGCGTCTGCTCCACCACTAACGTAGCTTCCTGCTGCTGCTTTTATGTGTGTGTGTTGCACACACTCATGTCAGCGTCTGCTCCACCACTAACGTAGCTTCCTGCTGCTGCTTTTATGTGTGTGTGTTGCACACACTCATGCCAGCGTCTGCTCCACCACTAACGTAGCTTCCTGCTGCTGCTTTTATGTGTGTGTGTTGCACACACTCATGTCAGCGTCTGCTCCACCACTAACGTAGCTTCCTGCTGCTGCTTTTATGTGTGTGTGTTGCACACACTCATGTCAGCGTCTGCTCCACCACTAACGTAGCTTCCTGCTGCTGCTTTTATGTGTGTGTGTTGCACACACTCATGTCAGCGTCTGCTCCACCACTAACGTAGCTTCCTGCTGCTGCTTTTATGTGTGTGTGTTGCACACACTCATGCCAGCGTCTGCTCCACCACTAACGTAGCTTCCTGCTGCTGCTTTTATGTGTGTGTGTTGCACACACTCATGCCAGCGTCTGCTCCACCACTAACGTAGCTTCCTGCTGCTGCTTTTATGTGTGTGTGTTGCACACACTCATGCCAGCGTCTGCTCCACCACTAACGTAGCTTCCTGCTGCTGCTTTTATGTATGTGTGTTGCACACACTCATGTCAGCGTCTGCTCCACCACTAACGTAGCTTCCTGCTGTTACTTTTATGTATGTGTGTTGCACACACTCATGTCAGCGTCTGCTCCACCACTAATGTAGCTTCCTGCTGCTACTTTTATGTATGTGTGTTGCACACACTCATGTCAGCGTCTGCTCCACCACTAACGTAGCTTCCTGCTGCTGCTTTTATGTATGTGTGTTGCACACACTCATGTCAGCGTCTGCTCCACCACTAACGTAGCTTCCTGCTGCTGCTTTTATGTGTGTGTGTTGCACACACTCATGTCACTTCTGCTCCACCACTAACGTAGCTTCCTGCTGCTGCTTTTATGTATGTGTGTTGCACACACTCATGTCAGCGTCTGCTCCACCACTAACGTAGCTTCCTGCTGCTGCTTTTATGTGTGTGTGTTGCACACACTCATGTCAGCGTCTGCTCCACCACTAACGTAGCTTCCTGCTGCTGCTTTTATGTGTGTGTGTTGCACACACTCATGTCAGCGTCTGCTCCACCACTAACGTAGCTTCCTGCTGCTACTTTTATGTGTGTGTGTTGCACACACTCATGTCAGCGTCTGCTCCACCACTAATGTAGCTTCCTGCTGCTACTTTTATGTATGTGTGTTGCACACACTCATGTCAGCGTCTGCTCCACCACTAACGTAGCTTCCTGCTGCTGCTTTTATGTGTGTGTGTTGCACACACTCATGTCAGCGTCTGCTCCACCACTAACGTAGCTTCCTGCTGCTACTTTTATGTGTGTGTGTTGCACACACTCATGTCAGCGTCTGCTCCACCACTAACGTAGCTTCCTGCTGCTGCTTTTATGTATGTGTGTTGCACACACTCATGTCAGCGTCTGCTCCACCACTAACGTAGCTTCCTGCTGCTACTTTTATGTATGTGCGTTGCACACACTCATGTCAGCGTCTGCTCCACCACTAACGTAGCTTCCTGCTGCTGCTGCGGTGTCTGTTCATACTTTCGTTTTAGTGTTTTCTGGCACTTACCCTCAGGAGCCTGCAGCTGATTGTCATTTCACTTTCTGCTACATCATTTCCGTGTCTGCAGTGCTGATACTTTCCACTCTGTATTTATCCAACTTCAATGAAATTGATTATAGTTAATTTCAATTCTGTGTATGTGGATAGCCTCCTTTCAGCATTTAATAAACTTTCATTTCATTGTTTATTCCTGTTTTTATTTCAGTTTCTGCTGACACAGGTTATTCCACTTAATACCTCGGCGTTCACTTCAGTGTGCACTGACAACTTGCCGCCAGGGTCTGCAATCACTAAATATATATATTTTTTATATGTTGGATTGCTCGGTGTGCAATTTCTTAAAAGCGCTTCTTAAAACTCCACGCAAACCCAGAGAAAAGGACTCTGGCTGAGGGTGTCCTATGTTAGCATTTAGGGGAAAGCAGTCGATTATGTTAAGGGGCTAAGCTTAATTTGTAGTTGTGTGAACAGTTATTGTATGTTTTTATTCTGATTATTATGTTTCTATTCTGATTCTTCGTATGTGGGAAGAGGTGTGGCGCCGTGGCCAGGGCGACTGACGTTGGGCGCTGGGGATCACGGTTTGATCCCTGGCTCCGGCGGCAGGGGTCTGTCCAGCACCATGTGACTCTGGGCAATAGCTCGCTTAATCTTCCCAACGGCCCCCAGCGCCGAGATACCCCTTCGGGGGTGATTTGTGCTCTATGCAAGTACTGGATTTATTTTATTTTATGTGACTTGAGTTTGTGAAAAAAACTATTTGTATGTCACACTGCCTCTCAGATAATGGATAGGCCCGATTCTGTTGCATTCATTTAAAGTTATTTTGCGTGCAGTACGGAGCAAAACGTGAATGATAAATATTTGCTTCTGCGCGTGAGAGTACGCCTTGAAGAAGCAGCTGTTTTGTTTCGAGGCGCCCACGGCGGCCCGAAGGGGTGAGCCACGAGCTCCTCACAGGATGTCGTTTGGACTGACTATCCTTGGCCCTAGTGAGTGTGTGATCATAGTGTGGTCTGCGGGGCATGAGTGAGGCGGGGCCCTTCACGAGAGGGTGAGTGTGTGATCATAGTGTGGTCTTTGGGGCATGAGTGAGGCAGGGGCCCTTCACGAGAGGGTGAGTGTGTGATCATAGTGTGGTCTGTGGGGCATGAGTGAGGCAGGGGCCCTTCACCAGAGGGTGAGTGTGTGATCATAGTGTGGTCTTTGGGGCATGAGTGAGGCAGGGGCCCTTCACGAGAGGGTGAGTGTGTGATCATAGTGTGGTCTGTGGGGCATGAGTGAGGCAGGGGCCCTTCACGAGAGGGTGAGTGTCTGATCATAGTGTGGTCTGTGGGGCATGAGTGAGGTGGGGACCCTCCACGAGAGGGTGAGTGTGTGATCATAGTGTGGTCTGTGGGGCATGAGTGAGGCGGGGCCCTTCACGAGAGGGTGAGTGTGTGATCATAGTGTGGTCTGTGGGGCATGAATGAGGAAGGGGCCCTCCACGAGAGGGTGAGTGTGTGATCATAGTGTGGTCTGTAGGGCATGAGTGAGGCAGGGGCCCTCCACGAGAGGGTGAGTGTGTGATCATAGTGTGGTCTGTGGGGCATGAGTGAGGCAGGGGCCCTTCACGAGAGGGTGAGTGTGTGATCATAGTGTGGTCTGTAGGGCATGAGTGAGGCAGGGGCCCTTCATGAGAGGGTGAGTGTGTGATCATAGTGTGGTCTGTAGGGCATGAGTGAGGCGGGGGCCCTCCACGAGAGGGTGAGTGTGTGATCATAGTGTGGTCTGTGGGGCATGAGTGAGGCAGGGGCCCTTCACGAGAGGGTGAGTGTGTGATCATAGTGTGGTCTGTGGGGCATGAGTGAGGTGGGGACCCTCCACGAGAGGGTGAGTGTGTGATCATAGTGTGGTCTGTGGGGCATGAGTGAGGCGGGGCCCTTCACGAGAGAGTGAGTGTGTGATCATAGTGTGGTCTGTGGGGCATGAGTGAGGCAGGGGCCCTTCACGAGAGAGTGAGTGTGTGATCATAGTGTGGTCTGTGGGGCATGAGTGAGGCAGGGGCCCTTATCGAGAGGCTGAGTGTGTGATCATAGTGTGGTCTGTGGGGCATGAGTGAGGCAGGGGCCCTTCACGAGAGGGTGAGTGTGTGATCATAGTGTGGTCTGTGGGGAATGAGTGAGGCGGGGCCCTTCACGAGAGGGTGATTGTGTGATCATAGTGTGGTCTGTGGGGCATGAGTGAGGCACGGGCCCTTCACGAGAGGCTGAGTGTGTGATCATAGTGTGGTCTGTGGGGCATGAGTGAGGCGGGCCCTTCACGAGAGGGTGAGTTTGTGATCATAGTGTGGTCTGTAGGGCATGAGAGAGGCAGGGGCCCTTTACGAGAGGGTGAGTGTGTGATCATAGTGTGGTCTGTGGGGCATGAGTGAGGCGGGCCCTTCACAAGAGGGGGAGTGTGTGATCATAGTGTGGTCTGTGGGGCATGAGTGAGGCGGGCCCTTCACAAGAGGGTGAGTGTGTGATCATAGTGTGGTCTGTGGGGCATGAGTGAGGCAGGGGCCCTTCACGAGAGGGTGAGTGTGTGATCATAGTGTGGTCTGCAGGGCATGAGTGAGGCGGGGGCCCTTCACGAGAGAGTGAGTGTGTGATCATTGTGTGGTCTGTGGGGCATGAGTGAGGCAGGGGCCCTTCACGAGAGAGTGAGTGTGTGATCATAGTGTGGTCTGTGGGGAATGAGTGAGGCGGGGCCCTTCACGAGAGAGTGAGTGTGTGATCATAGTGTGGTCTGTAGGGAATGAGTGAGGCGGGGCCCTTCACGAGAGGGTGAGTGTGTGATCATAGTGTGGTCTGTAGGGAATGAGTGAGGCGGGGCCCTTCACGAGAGGGTGAGTGTGTGATCATAGTGTGGTCTGTAGGGAATGAGTGAGGCGTGGCCCTCCACGAGAGGGTGAGTGTGTGATCATAGTGTGGTCTGTAGGGCATGAGTGAGACGGGGCCCTTCACGAGAGGGTGAGTGTGTGATCATAGTGTGGTCTGTGGGGCATGAGTGAGGCAGGGGCCCTTCACGAGAGAGTGAGTGTGTGATCATAGTGTGGTCTGTGGGGCATGAGTGAGGCAGGGGCCCTTCACGAGAGAGTGAGTGTGTGATCATAGTGTGGTCTGTGGGGCATGAGTGAGGCAGGGGCCCTTCACAAGAGGGTGAGTGTGTGATCATAGTGTGGTCTGTAGGGCATGAGTGAGGCGGGGGCCCTCCACGAGAGGGTGAGTGTGTGATCATAGTGTGGTCTGTGGGGCATGAGTGAGGCAGGGGCCCTTCACGAGAGGGTGAGTGTGTGATCATAGTGTGGTCTGTGGGGCATGAGTGAGGTGGGGACCCTCCACGAGAGGGTGAGTGTGTGATCATAGTGTGGTCTGTGGGGCATGAGTGAGGCGGGGCCCTTCACGAGAGAGTGAGTGTGTGATCATAGTGTGGTCTGTGGGGCATGAGTGAGGCAGGGGCCCTTCACGAGAGAGTGAGTGTGTGATCATAGTGTGGTCTGTGGGGCATGAGTGAGGCAGGGGCCCTTATCGAGAGGCTGAGTGTGTGATCATAGTGTGGTCTGTGGGGCATGAGTGAGGCAGGGGCCCTTCACGAGAGGGTGAGTGTGTGATCATAGTGTGGTCTGTGGGGAATGAGTGAGGCGGGGCCCTTCACGAGAGGGTGATTGTGTGATCATAGTGTGGTCTGTGGGGCATGAGTGAGGCACGGGCCCTTCACGAGAGGCTGAGTGTGTGATCATAGTGTGGTCTGTGGGGCATGAGTGAGGCGGGCCCTTCACGAGAGGGTGAGTTTGTGATCATAGTGTGGTCTGTAGGGCATGAGAGAGGCAGGGGCCCTTTACGAGAGGGTGAGTGTGTGATCATAGTGTGGTCTGTGGGGCATGAGTGAGGCGGGCCCTTCACAAGAGGGGGAGTGTGTGATCATAGTGTGGTCTGTGGGGCATGAGTGAGGCGGGCCCTTCACAAGAGGGTGAGTGTGTGATCATAGTGTGGTCTGTGGGGCATGAGTGAGGCAGGGGCCCTTCACGAGAGGGTGAGTGTGTGATCATAGTGTGGTCTGCAGGGCATGAGTGAGGCGGGGGCCCTTCACGAGAGAGTGAGTGTGTGATCATTGTGTGGTCTGTGGGGCATGAGTGAGGCAGGGGCCCTTCACGAGAGAGTGAGTGTGTGATCATAGTGTGGTCTGTGGGGAATGAGTGAGGCGGGGCCCTTCACGAGAGAGTGAGTGTGTGATCATAGTGTGGTCTGTAGGGAATGAGTGAGGCGGGGCCCTTCACGAGAGGGTGAGTGTGTGATCATAGTGTGGTCTGTAGGGAATGAGTGAGGCGGGGCCCTTCACGAGAGGGTGAGTGTGTGATCATAGTGTGGTCTGTAGGGAATGAGTGAGGCGTGGCCCTCCACGAGAGGGTGAGTGTGTGATCATAGTGTGGTCTGTAGGGCATGAGTGAGACGGGGCCCTTCACGAGAGGGTGAGTGTGTGATCATAGTGTGGTCTGTGGGGCATGAGTGAGGCAGGGGCCCTTCACGAGAGAGTGAGTGTGTGATCATAGTGTGGTCTGTGGGGCATGAGTGAGGCAGGGGCCCTTCACGAGAGAGTGAGTGTGTGATCATAGTGTGGTCTGTGGGGCATGAGTGAGGCAGGGGCCCTTCACAAGAGGGTGAGTGTGTGATCATAGTGTGGTCTGTAGGGCATGAGTGAGGCGGGGGCCCTCCACGAGAGGGTGAGTGTGTGATCATAGTGTGGTCTGTGGGGCATGAGTGAAGCGGGGCCCTCCACGAGAGGGTGAGTGTGTGATCATAGTGTGGTCTGTGGGGCATGAGTGAGGCGGGCCCTTCACGAGAGGGTGAGTGTGTGATCATAGTGTGGTCTGTAGGGCATGAGTGAGGCGGGGGCCCTCCTCGAGAGGGTGAGTGTGTGATCATAGTGTGGTCTGCAGGGCATGAGTGAGGCAAGGGCCCTTCACGAGAGGGTGAATGTGTGATAATAGTGTGGTCTGTAGGGCATGAGTGAGGCGGGGGCCCTCCACGAGAGGGTGAGTGTGTGATCATAGTGTGGTCTGTGGGGCATGAGTGAGGCGGGGCCCTTCACGAGAGAGTGAGTGTGTGATCATAGTGTGGTCTGTGGGGCATGAGTGAGGCGGGGCCCTTCACGAGAGAGTGAGTGTGTGATCATAGTGTGGTCTGTGGGGCATGAGTGAGGCAGGGGCCCTTCACGAGAGGGTGAGTGTGTGATCATAGTGTGGTCTGTAGGGCATGAGTGAGGCAGGGGCCCTTCATTAGAGGGTGAGTATGTGATCATAGTGTGGTCTGTAGGGCATGAGTGAGTGTGTGATCATAGTGTGGTCTGTGGGGCATGAGTGAAGCGGGGCCCTCCACGAGAGGATGAGTGTGTGATCATAGTATGGTCTGTGGGGCATGAGTGAGGCAGGGGCCCTTCACGAGAGGGTGAGTGTGTGATCATAGTGTGGTCTGTGGGGCATGAGTGAGGCAGGGGCCCTTCACGAGAGGGTGAGTGTGTGATCATAGTGTGGTCTGTAGGGCATGAGTGAGGCAGGGGCCCTTCACGAGAGGGTGAGTGTGTGATCATAGTGTGGTCTGTGGGGCATGAGTGAAGCGGGCCCTTGACGAGAGGGTGAGTGTGTGATCATAGTGTGGTCTGTGGGGCATGAGTGAAGCGGGGCCCTTCACGAGAGGGTGAGTGTGTGATCATTGTGTGGTCTGTGGGGCATGAGTAAGGCAGGGGTCCTTCACGAGAGGGTGAGTGTGTGATCATAATATGGTCTGTGGGGCATGAGTGAGGCAGGGGCCCTTCACGAGAGAGTGAGTGTGTGATCATATTGTGGTCTGTGGGGCATGAGTGAGGCAGGGGCCCTTCACGAGAGGGTGAGTGTGTGATCATAGTGTGGTCTGTGGGGCATGAGTGAGGCGAGGCCCTTCACGAGAGGGTGAGTGTGTGATCATTGTGTGGTCTGTGGGGCATGAGTGAGGCGGGGCCCTTCACGAGAGGGTGAGTGTGTGATCATTGTGTGGTCTGTGGGGCATGAGTGAGGCAGGGGCCCTTCACAAGAGGGTGAGTGTGTGATCATAGTGTGGTCTGTGGGGCATGAGTGAGGCAGGGGCCCTTCACGAGAGGGTGAGTGTGTGATCATAGTGTGGTCTGCAGGACATGAGTGAGGCGGGGGCCCTTCACGAGAGAGTGAGTGTGTGATCATTGTGTGGTCTGTGGGGCATGAGTGAGGCAGGGGCCCTTCACGAGAGAGTGAGTGTGTGATCATAGTGTGGTCTGTGGGGAATGAGTGAGGCGGGGCCCTTCACGAGAGAGTGAGTGTGTGATCATAGTGTGGTCTGTAGGGAATGAGTGAGGCGGGGCCCTTCACGAGAGGGTGAGTGTGTGATCATAGTGTGGTCTGTAGGGAATGAGTGAGGCGGGGCCCTTCTCGAGAGGGTGAGTGTGTGATCATAGTGTGGTCTGTAGGGAATGAGTGAGGCGTGGCCCTCCACGAGAGGGTGAGTGTGTGATCATAGTGTGGTCTGTAGGGCATGAGTGAGACGGGGCCCTTCACGAGAGGGTGAGTGTGTGATCATAGTGTGGTCTGTGGGGCATGAGTGAGGCAGGGGCCCTTCACGAGAGAGTGAGTGTGTGATCATAGTGTGGTCTGTGGGGCATGAGTGAGGCAGGGGCCCTTCACGAGAGAGTGAGTGTGTGATCATAGTGTGGTCTGTGGGGCATGAGTGAGGCAGGGGCCCTTCACAAGAGGGTGAGTGTGTGATCATAGTGTGGTCTGTAGGGCATGAGTGAGGCGGGGGCCCTCCACGAGAGGGTGAGTGTGTGATCATAGTGTGGTCTGTGGGGCATGAGTGAAGCGGGGCCCTCCACGAGAGGGTGAGTGTGTGATCATAGTGTGGTCTGTGGGGCATGAGTGAGGCGGGCCCTTCACGAGAGGGTGAGTGTGTGATCATAGTGTGGTCTGTAGGGCATGAGTGAGGCGGGGGCCCTCCTCGAGAGGGTGAGTGTGTGATCATAGTGTGGTCTGCAGGGCATGAGTGAGGCAAGGGCCCTTCACGAGAGGGTGAATGTGTGATAATAGTGTGGTCTGTAGGGCATGAGTGAGGCGGGGGCCCTCCACGAGAGGGTGAGTGTGTGATCATAGTGTGGTCTGTGGGGCATGAGTGAGGCGGGGCCCTTCACGAGAGAGTGAGTGTGTGATCATAGTGTGGTCTGTGGGGCATGAGTGAGGCGGGGCCCTTCACGAGAGAGTGAGTGTGTGATCATAGTGTGGTCTGTGGGGCATGAGTGAGGCAGGGGCCCTTCACGAGAGGGTGAGTGTGTGATCATAGTGTGGTCTGTAGGGCATGAGTGAGGCAGGGGCCCTTCATTAGAGGGTGAGTATGTGATCATAGTGTGGTCTGTAGGGCATGAGTGAGTGTGTGATCATAGTGTGGTCTGTGGGGCATGAGTGAAGCGGGGCCCTCCACGAGAGGATGAGTGTGTGATCATAGTATGGTCTGTGGGGCATGAGTGAGGCAGGGGCCCTTCACGAGAGGGTGAGTGTGTGATCATAGTGTGGTCTGTGGGGCATGAGTGAGGCAGGGGCCCTTCACGAGAGGGTGAGTGTGTGATCATAGTGTGGTCTGTAGGGCATGAGTGAGGCAGGGGCCCTTCACGAGAGGGTGAGTGTGTGATCATAGTGTGGTCTGTGGGGCATGAGTGAAGCGGGCCCTTGACGAGAGGGTGAGTGTGTGATCATAGTGTGGTCTGTGGGGCATGAGTGAAGCGGGGCCCTTCACGAGAGGGTGAGTGTGTGATCATTGTGTGGTCTGTGGGGCATGAGTAAGGCAGGGGTCCTTCACGAGAGGGTGAGTGTGTGATCATAGTATGGTCTGTGGGGCATGAGTGAGGCAGGGGCCCTTCACGAGAGAGTGAGTGTGTGATCATAGTGTGGTCTGTGGGGCATGAGTGAGGCAGGGGCCCTTCACGAGAGGGTGAGTGTGTGATCATAGTGTGGTCTGTGGGGCATGAGTGAGGCGAGGCCCTTCACGAGAGGGTGAGTGTGTGATCATTGTGTGGTCTGTGGGGCATTAGTGAGGCGGGGCCCTTCACGAGAGGGTGAGTGTGTGATCATTGTGTGGTCTGTGGGGCATGAGTGAGGCAGGGGCCCTTCACAAGAGGGTGAGTGTGTGATCATTGTGTGGTCTGTGGGGCATGAGTGAGGCGGGGCCCTTCACGAGAGGGTGAGTGTGTGATCATAGTGTGTTCTGTGAGGCATGAGTGAGGCAGGGGCCCTTCACGAGAGAGTGAGTGTGTGATCATAGTGTTGTCTGTAGGGCATGAGTGAGGCAGGGGCCCTTCACGAGAGGGTGAGTGTGTGATCATTGTGTGGTCTGTAGGGCATGAGATAGGCGGGGGCCCTCCACGAGAGGGTGAGTGTGTGATCATAGTGTGGTCTGTGGGGCTTGAGTGAAGCGGGGCCCTCCACGAGAGGGTGAGTGTGTGATCATAGTGTGGTCTTTGGGGCATGAGTGAGGCAGGGGCCCTTCACCAGAGGGTGAGTGTGTGATCATAGTGTGGTCTGTAGGGCATGAGTGAGGCAGGGGCCCTTCACGAGAGGGTGAGTGTGTGATCATAGTATGGTCTGTGGGACATGAGTGAGCCAGGGGCCCTTCACGAGAGGGTGAGTGTGTGATCATAATGTGGTCTGTGGGGCATGAGTGAGGCGGGGCCCTTCACGAGAGGGTGAGTGTGTGATAATAGTGTGGTCTGTGGGGCATGATTGAGGCAGGGGCCCTTCACGAGAGGGTGAGTGTGTGATCATAGTATGGTCTGTGGGACATGAGTGAGCCAGGGGCCCTTCACGAGAGGGTGAGTGTATGATCATTGTGTGGTCTGTGGGGCATGAGTGAGGCGGGGCCCTTCACGAGAGGGTGAGTGTGTGATCATAGTATGGTCTGTGGGACATGAGTGAGCCAGGGGCCCTTCACGAGAGGGTGAGTGTATGATCATTGTGTGGTCTGTGGGGCATGAGTGAGGCAGGGGCCCTTCACGAGAGGGTGAGTGTGTGATCCAAGTGTGGTCTGCAGGGCATGAGTTAGGCGGGGGCCCTCCACGAGAGGGTGAGTGTGTGATCATAGTATGGTCTTTGGGGCATGAGTGAGGCAGGGGCCCTTCACGAGAGGGTGAGTGTGTGATCATAGTGTGGTCTGTGGGGCATGAGTGAGGAGGGGCCCTTTACGAGAGGGTGAGTGTGTGATCATAGTGTGGTCTGTGGGGCATGAGTGAGGCAGGGGCCCTTCACGAGAGAGTGAGTGTGTGATCATAGTGTGGTCTGTGGGGCATGAGTGTGGCAGGGGCCCTTCACAAGAGGGTGAGTGTGTGATCATAGTGTGGTCTGTAGGGCATGTGTGAGGTGGGGGCCCTTCACGAGAGGGTGAGTGTGTGATCATAGTGTGGTCTGTGGGGCATGAGTGAGGCAGGGGCACTTCACAAGAGGGTGAGTGTGTGATCATAGTGTGGTCTGTAGGGCATGTGTGAGGTGGGGGCCCTTCACGAGAGGGTGAGTGTGTGATCATAGTGTTGTCTGTGGGGCATGAGTGAGGCAGGGGCCCTTCACAAGAGGGTGAGTGTGTGATCATAGTGTGGTCTGTAGGGCATGTGTGAGGTGGGGGCCCTTCACGAGAGGGTGAGTGTGTGATCATAGTGTGGTCTGTAGGGCATGAGTGAGGCGGGGCCCTTCACGAGAGGGTGAGTGTGTGATCATTGTTTGGTCTGTGGGGCATGAGTGAGGCAGGGGCCCTTCACGAGAGAGTGAGTGTGTGATCATAGTGTGGTCTGTGGGGCATGAGTGAGGCAGGAGCCCTTCACGAGAGAGTGAGTGTGTGATCATAGTGTGGTCTGTGGGGCATGAGTGAGGCAGGGGCCCTTCACGAGAGGGTGAGTGTGTGATCATAGTGTGGTCTGTAGGGCATGAGTGAGGCGGGGGCCCTCCACGAGAGGGTGAGTGTGTGATCATAGTGTGGTCTGTGGGGCATGAGTGAAGCGGGGCCCTCCACGAGAGGGTGAGTGTGTGATCATAGTGTGGTCTGTGGGGCATGAGTGAGGCGGGGCCCTTCACGAGAGGGTGAGTGTGTGATCATAGTGTGGTCTGTAGGGCATGAGTGAGGCGGGGGCCCTCCTCGAGAGGGTGAGTGTGTGATCATAGTGTGGTCTGCAGGGCATGAGTGAGGCAAGGGCCCTTCACGAGAGGGTGAGTGTGTGATCATAGTGTGGTCTGTAGGGCATGAGTGAGGCGGGGGCCCTCCACGAGAGGGTGAGTGTGTGATCATAGTGTGGTCTGTGGGGCATGAGTGAGGCGGGGCCCTTCACGAGAGAGTGAGTGTGTGATCATAGTGTGGTCTGTGGGGCATGAGTGAGGCGGGGCCCTTCACGAGAGAGTGAGTGTGTGATCATAGTGTGGTCTGTGGGGCATGAGTGAGGCAGGGGCCCTTCACGATAGGGTGAGTGTGTGATCATAGTGTGGTCTGTAGGGCATGAGTGAGGCAGGGGCCCTTCATGAGAGGGTGAGTATGTGATCATAGTGTGGTCTGTAGGGCATGAGTGAGTGTGTGATCATAGTGTGGTCTGTGGGGCATGAGTGAAGCGGGGCCCTTCACGAGAGGGTGAGTGTGTGATCATAGTGTGGTCTGTGGGGCATGAGTGAGGCAGGGGCCCTTCACGAGAGGGTGAGTGTGTGATCATAGTGTGGTCTGTGGGGCATGAGTGAGGCAGGGGCCCTTCACGAGAGGGTGAGTGTGTGATCATAGTGTGGTCTGTAGGGCATGAGTGAGGCAGGGGCCCTTCACGAGAGGGTGAGTGTGTGATCATAGTGTGGTCTGTGGGGCATGAGTGAAGCGGGGCCTTGACGAGAGGGTGAGTGTGTGATCATAGTGTGGTCTGTGGGGCATGAGTGAAGCGGGGCCCTTCACGAGAGGGTGAGTGTGTGATCATTGTGTGGTCTGTGGGGCATGAGTAAGGCAGGGGTCCTTCACGAGAGGGTGAGTGTGTGATCATAGTATGGTCTGTGGGGCATGAGTGAGGCAGGGGCCCTCCACGAGAGGGTGAGTGTGTGATCATAGTGTGGTTTGTAGGCCATGAGTGAGGCAGGGGCCCTTCACGAGAGGGTGAGTGTGTGATCATAGTGTGGTCTGTGGGGCATGAGTGAAGCGGGGCCCTCCACGAGAGGGTGAGTGTGTGATCATAGTGTGGTTTGTGGGGCATGAGTGAAGCGGGGCCCTCCACGAGAGGGTGAGTATGTGATCGTAGTGTGGTCTATAGGGCATGAGTGAGGCGGGGCCCTTCACGAGAGGGTGAGTGTGTGATCATAGTGTTGTCTGTGGGGCATGAGTGAAGCGGGGCCCTCCACGAGAGGGTGAGTGTGTGATCATAGTGTGGTCTGTAGGGCATGAGTGAGGCAGGGGCCCTTCACGAGAGAGTGAGTGTGTGATCATAGTGTGGTCTGTGGGGCATGAGTGAGGCAGGGGCCCTTCACGAGAGGGTGAGTGTGTGATCATAGTGTGGTCTGTGGGGCATGAGTGAGGCGGGGCCCTTCAAGAGAGGGTGAGTGTGTGATCATTGTGTGGTCTGTGGGGCATGAGTGAGGCGGGGCCCTTCACGAGAGGGTGAGTGTGTGATCATAGTGTGGTCTGTGGGGCATGAGTGAGGCAGGGGCCCTTCACGAGAGGGTGAGTGTGTGATCATAGTGTGGTCTGTAGGGCATGAGTGAGGCAGGGGCCCTTCACGAGAGGGTGAGTGTGTGATCATAGTGTGGTCTGTGGGGCATGAGTGAAGTGGGCCCTTGACGAGAGGGTGAGTGTGTGATCATAGTGTGGTCTGTGGGGCATGAGTGAAGCGGGGCCCTTCACGAGAGGGTGAGTGTGTGATCATTGTGTGGTCTGTGGGGCATGAGTAAGGCAGGGGTCCTTCACGAGAGGGTGAGTGTGTGATCATAGTATGGTCTGTGGGGCATGAGTGAGGCAGGGGCCCTTCACGAGAGAGTGAGTGTGTGATCATAGTGTGGTCTGTGGGGCATGAGTGAGGCAGGGGCCCTTCACGAGAGGGTGAGTGTGTGATCATAGTGTGGTCTGTGGGGCATGAGTGAGGCGAGGCCCTTCACGAGAGGGTGAGTGTGTGATCATTGTGTGGTCTGTGGGGGATGAGTGAGGCGGGGCCCTTCACGAGAGGGTGAGTGTGTGATCATTGTGTGGTCTGTGGGGCATGAGTGAGGCAGGGGCCCTTCACAAGAGGGTGAGTGTGTGATCATAGTGTGGTCTGTAGGGCATGAGTGAGGCAGGGGCCCTTCATGAGAGGGTGAGTATGTGATCATAGTGTGGTCTGTAGGGCATGAGTGAGGCAGGGGCCCTTCACGAGAGGGTGAGTGTGTGATCATTGTGTGGTCTGTGGGGCATGAGTGAGGCAGGGGCCCTTCACAAGAGGGTGAGTGTGTGATCATAGTGTGGCCTGCAGGGCATGAGTGAGGCAGGGGCCCTTCACGAGAGAGTGAGTGTGTGATCATAGTGTTGTCTGTAGGGCATGAGTGAGGCAGGGGCCCTTCACGAGAGGGTGAGTGTGTGATCATTGTGTGGTCTGTAGGGCATGAGTTAGGCGGGGGCCCTCCACGAGAGGGTGAGTGTGTGATCATAGTGTGGTCTGTGGGGCTTGAGTGAAGCGGGCCCTCCACGAGAGGGTGAGTGTGTGATCATAGTGTGGTCTTTGGGGCATGAGTGAGGCAGGGGCCCTTCACCAGAGGGTGAGTGTGTGATCATAGTGTGGTCTGTAGGGCATGAGTGAGGCAGGGGCCCTTCACGAGAGGGTGAGTGTGTGATCATAGTATAGTCTGTGGGACATGAGTGAGCCAGGGGCCCTTCACGAGAGGGTGAGTGTGTGATCATAATGTGGTCTATGGGGCATGAGTGAGGCGGGGCCCTTCACGAGAGGGTGAGTGTGTGATCATAGTATGGTCTGTGGGGCATGATTGAGGCAGGGCCCTTCACGAGAGGGTGAGTGTATGATCATTGTGTGGTCTGTGGGGCATGAGTGAGGCGGGGCCCTTCACGAGAGGGTGAGTGTGTGATCATAGTGTTGTCTGTGGGGCATGATTGAGGCAGGGCCCTTCACGAGAGGGTGAGTGTGTGATCATAGTGTGGTCTGTAGGGCATGAGTGAGGCAGGGGCCCTTCACGAGAGGGTGAGTGTGTGATCCAAGTGTGGTCTGTAGGGCATGAGTTAGGCGGGGGCCCTCCACGAGAGGGTGAGTGTGTGATCATAGTATGGTCTTTGGGGCATGAGTGAGGCGGGGGCCCTTCACGAGAGGGTGAGTGTGTGATCATAGTGTGGTCTGTGGGGCATGAGTGAGGAGGGGCCCTTTACGAGAGGGTGAGTGTGTGATCATAGTGTGGTCTGTGGGGCATGAGTGAGGCAGGGGCCCTTCACGAGAGAGTGAGTGTGTGATCATAGTGTGGTCTGTGGGGCATGAGTGAGGCAGGGGCCCTTCACAAGAGGGTGAGTGTGTGATCATAGTGTGGTCTGTAGGGCATGTGTGAGGTGGGGGCCCTTCACGAGAGGGTGAGTGTGTGATCATAGTGTGGTCTGTGGGGCATGAGTGAGGCAGGGGCACTTCACAAGAGGGTGAGTGTGTGATCATAGTGTGGTCTGTAGGGCATGTGTGAGGTGGGGGCCCTTCACGAGAGGGTGAGTGTGTGATCATAGTGTTGTCTGTGGGGCATGAGTGAGGCAGGGGCCCTTCACAAGAGGGTGAGTGTGTGATCATAGTGTGGTCTGTAGGGCATGTGTGAGGTGGGGGCCCTTCACGAGAGGGTGAGTGTGTGATCATAGTGTGGTCTGTAGGGCATGAGTGAGGCGGGGCCCTTCACGAGAGGGTGAGTGTGTGATCATTGTGTGGTCGGTGGGGCATGAGTGAGGCAGGGGCCCTTCACGAGAGAGTGAGTGTGTGATCATAGTGTGGTCTGTGGGGCATGAGTGAGGCAGGGGCCCTTCACGAGAGGGTGAGTGTGTGATCATAGTGTGGTCTGTAGGGCATGAGTGAGGCGGGGGCCCTCCATGAGAGGGTGAGTGTGTGATCATAGTGTGGTCTGTGGGGCATGAGTTAAGCGGGGCCCTCCACGAGAGGGTGAGTGTGTGATCATAGTGTGGTCTGTGGGGCATGAGTGAGGCGGGGCCCTTCACGAGAGGGTGAGTGTGTGATCATAGTGTGGTCTGTAGGGCATGAGTGAGGCGGGGGCCCTCCTCGAGAGGGTGAGTGTGTGATCATAGTGTGGTCTGCAGGGCATGAGTGAGGCAAGGGCCCTTCACGAGAGGGTGAGTGTGTGATCATAGTGTGGTCTGTAGGGCATGAGTGAGGCGGGGGCCCTCCACGAGAGGGTGAGTGTGTGATCATAGTGTGGTCTGTGGGGCATGAGTGAGGCGGGGCCCTTCACGAGAGAGTGAGTGTGTGATCATAGTGTGGTCTGTGGGGCATGAGTGAGGCGGGGCCCTTCACGAGAGAGTGAGTGTGTGATCATAGTGTGGTCTGTGGGGCATGAGTGAGGCGGGGCCCTTCACGAGAGAGTGAGTGTGTGATCATAGTGTGGTCTGTGGGGCATGAGTGAGGCAGGGGCCCTTCACGATAGGGTGAGTGTGTGATCATAGTGTGGTCTGTAGGGCATGAGTGAGGCAGGGGCCCTTCATGAGAGGGTGAGTATGTGATCATAGTGTGGTCTGTAGGGCATGAGTGAGTGTGTGATCATAGTGTGGTCTGTGGGGCATGAGTGAAGCGGGGCCCTCCACGAGAGGATGAGTGTGTGATCATAGTATGGTCTGTGGGGCATGAGTGAGGCAGGGGCCCTTCACGAGAGGGTGAGTGTGTGATCATAGTGTGGTCTGTGGGGCATGAGTGAGGCAGGGGCCCTTCACGAGAGGGTGAGTGTGTGATCATAGTGTGGTCTGTAGGGCATGAATGAGGCAGGGGCCCTTCACGAGAGGGTGAGTGTGTGATCATAGTGTGGTCTGTGGGGCATGAGTGAAGCGGGCCCTTGACGAGAGGGTGAGTGTGTGATCATAGTGTGGTCTGTGGGGCATGAGTGAAGCGGGGCCCTTCACGAGAGGGTGAGTGTGTGATCATTGTGTGGTCTGTGGGGCATGAGTAAGGCAGGGGTCCTTCACGAGAGGGTGAGTGTGTGATCATAGTATGGTCTGTGGGGCATGAGTGAGGCAGGGGCCCTCCACGAGAGGGTGAGTGTGTGATCATAGTGTGGTTTGTAGGCCATGAGTGAGGCAGGGGCCCTTCACGAGAGGGTGAGTGTGTGATCATAGTGTGGTCTGTGGGGCATGAGTGAAGCGGGGCCCTCCACGAGAGGGTGAATGTGTGATCATAGTGTGGTTTGTGGGGCATGAGTGAAGCGGGGCCCTCCACGAGAGGGTGAGTATGTGATCGTAGTGTGGTCTATAGGGCATGAGTGAGGCGGGGCCCTTCACGAGAGGGTGAGTGGTTGATCATAGTGTTGTCTGTGGGGCATGAGTGAAGCGGGGCCCTCCACGAGAGGGTGAGTGTGTGATCATAGTGTGGTCTGTAGGGCATGAGTGAGGCAGGGGCCCTTCACGAGAGAGTGAGTGTGTGATCATAGTGTGGTCTGTAGGGCATGAGTGAGGCAGGGGCCCTTCACGAGAGAGTGAGTGTGTGATCATAGTGTGGTCTGTGGGGCATGAGTGAGGCAGGGGCCCTTCACGAGAGGGTGAGTGTGTGATCATAGTGTGGTCTGTGGGGCATGAGTGAGGCGGGGCCCTTCACGAGAGGGTGAGTGTGTGATCATTGTGTGGTCTGTGGAGCATGAGTGAGGCAGGGGCCCTTCACAAGAGGGTGAGTGTGTGATCATTGTGTGGTCTGTGGGGCATGAGTGAGGCGGGGCCCTTCACAAGAGGGTGAGTGTGTGATCATAGTGTGGCCTGCAGGGCATGAGTGAGGCAGGGGCCCTTCACGAGAGAGTGAGTCTGTGATCATAGTGTGGTCTGTAGGGCATGAGTGAGGCAGGGGCCCTTCACGAGAGAGTGAGTGTGTGATCATTGTGTGGTCTGTGGGGCATGAGTGAGGCAGGGGCCCTTCACAAGAGGGTGAGTGTGTGATCATAGTGTGGTCTGTGGGGCATGAGTGAAGCGAGGCCCTCCACGAGAGGGTGAGTGTGTGATCATAGTGTGGACTTTGGGGCATGAGTGAGGCAGGGGCCCTTCACGAGAGGGTGAGTGTGTAATCATAGTGTGGTCTGTAGGGCATGAGTGAGGCAGGGGCCCTTCACGAGAGGGTGACTGTGTGATCATAGTATGGTCTGTGGGACATGAGTGAGCCAGGGGCCCTTCACGAGAGGGTGAGTGTGTGATCATAATGTGGTCTGTGGGGCATGAGTGAGGCGGGCCCTTCACGAGAGGGTGAGTGTGTGATAATAGTGTGGTCTGTGGGGCATGATTGAGGCAGGGGCCCTTCACGAGGGGGTGAGTGTGTGATCATAGTATGGTCTGTGGGACATGAGTGAGCCAGGGGCCCTTCAAAAGAGGGTGAGTGTATGATCATTGTGTGGTCTGTGGGGCATGAGTGAGGCGGGGCCCTTCACGAGAGGGTGAGTGTGTGATCATAGTGTTGTCTGTGGGGCATGATTGAGGCAGGGCTCTTCACGAGAGGGTGAGTGTGTGATCATAGTGTGGTCTGTAGGGCATGAGTGAGGCAGGGGCCCTTCACGAGAGGGTGAGTGTGTGATCCAAGTGTGGTCTGTAGGGCATGAGTTAGGCGGGGGCCCTCCACGAGAGGGTGAGTGTGTGATCATAGTATGGTCTTTGGGGCATGAGTGAGGCGGGGCCCTTCACGAGAGGGTGAGTGTGTGATCATAGTGTGGTCTGTGGGGCATGAGTGAGGAGGGGCCCTTTACGAGAGGGTGAGTGTGTGATCATAGTGTGGTCTGTGGGGCATGAGTGAGGCAGGGGCCCTTCACGAGAGAGTGAGTGTTTGATCATAGTGTGGTCTGTGGGGCATGAGTGAGGCAGGGGCCCTTCACAAGAGGGTGAGTGTGTGATCATAGTGTGGTCTGTAGGACATGTGTGAGGTGGGGGCCCTTCACGAGAGGGTGAGTGTGTGATCATAGTGTGGTCTGTGGGGCATGAGTGAGGCAGGGGCACTTCACAAGAGGGTGAGTGTGTGATCATAGTGTGGTCTGTAGGGCATGTGTGAGGTGGGGGCCCTTCACGAGAGGGTGAGTGTGTGATCATAGTGTTGTCTGTGGGGCATGAGTGAGGCAGGGGCCCTTCACAAGAGGGTGAGTGTGTGATCATAGTGTGGTCTGTAGGGCATGTGTGAGGTGGGGGCCCTTCACGAGAGGGTGAGTATGTGATCATAGTGTGGTCTGTGGGGCATGAGTGAAGCGGGGCCCTCCACGAGAGGGTGAGTGTGTGATAATAGTGTGGTCTGTGGGGCATGATTGAGGCAGGGGCCCTTCACGAGGGGGTGAGTGTGTGATCATAGTATGGTCTGTGGGACATGAGTGAGCCAGGGGCCCTTCAAAAGAGGGTGAGTGTATGATCATAGTGTGGTCTGTAGGGCATGTGTGAGGTGGGGGCCCTTCACGAGAGGGTGAGTGTGTGATCATAGTGTTGTCTGTGGGGCATGAGTGAGGCAGGGGCCCTTCACAAGAGGGTGAGTGTGTGATCATAGTGTGGTCTGTAGGGCATGAGTGAGGCAGGGGCCCTTCACGAGAGAGTGAGTGTGTGATCATTGTGTGGTCTGTGGGGCATGAGTTAGGCGGGGGCCCTCCACGAGAGGGTGAGTGTGTGATCATAGTGTGGTCTGTGGGGCATGAGTGAAGCGAGGCCCTCCACGAGAGGGTGAGTGTGTGATCATAGTGTGGTCTTTGGGGCATGAGTGAGGCAGGGGCCCTTCATGAGAGGGTGAGTGTGTAATCATAGTGTGGTCTGTAGGGCATGAGTGAGGCAGGGGCCCTTCACGAGAGGGTGAGTGTGTGATCATAGTATGGTCTGTGGGGCATGAGTGAGGCAGGGGCCCTTCACAAGAGGGTGAGTGTGTGATCATAGTGTGGTCTGTAGGGCATGTGTGAGGTGGGGGCCCTTCACGAGAGGGTGAGTATGTGATCATAGTGTGGTCTGTGGGGCATGAGTGAAGCGGGGCCCTCCACGAGAGGGTGAGTGTGTGATCATAGTGTGGTCTGTGGGGCATGAGTGAGGCAGGGGCCCTTCACGAGAGGGTGAGTGTGTGATCATAGTATGGTCTGTGGGGCATGAGTGAGGCAGGGGCCCTTCACGAGAGGATGAGTGTGTGATCATAGTGTGGTCTGTGGGGCTTGAGTGAGGCAGGGGCCCTCCATGAGAGGGTGAGTGTGTGATCACAGTGTGGTCTGTGGGGCATGAGTGAGGCAGGGGCCCTTCACAAGAGGGTGAGTGTGTGATCATAGTGTGGTCTGTAGGGCATGAGTGAGGCAGGGGCCCTTCATGAGAGGGTGAGTGTGTGATCATAGTGTGGTCTTTGGGGCATGAGTGAGGCAGGGGCCCTTCACGAGAGGGTGAGTGTGTGATCATAGTGTGGTCTGTAGGGCATGAGTGAGGCAGGGGCCATTCACGAGAGGGTGAGTGTGTGATCATTGTGTGGTCTGTGGGGCATGAGTGAGGCGGGGGCCCTTCACGACAGGGTGAGTGTGTGATCATAGTGTGGTCTGTAGGGCATGAGTGAGGCAGGGGCCCTTCACGAGAGGGTGAGTGTGTGATCCAAGTGTGGTCTGTAGGGCATGAGTTAGGCGGGGGCCCTCCACGAGAGGGTGAGTGTGTGATCATAGTATGGTCTGTGGGGCATGAGTGAGGCAGGGGCCCTTCACGAGAGGATGAGTGTGTGATCATAGTGTGGTCTGTGGGGCATGAGTGAGGCAGGGGCCCTCCATGAGAGGGTGAGTGTGTGATCATAGTGTGGTCTGTAGGGCATGAGTGAGGCGGGGTCCCTCCACGAGAGGGTGAGTGTGTGATCATAGTGTGGTCTGCAGGGCATGAGTGAGGCGGGCCCTTCACGAGAGGGTGAGTGTGTGATCATAGTGTGGTCTGTGGGGCATGAGTGAGGCAGGGGCCCTTCACGAGAGGGTGAGTGTGTGATCATAGTGTGGTCTGCAGGGCATGAGTGAGGCGGGCCCTTCACGAGAGGGTGAGTGTGTGATCATAGTGTGGTCTGTAGGGCATGAGTGAGGCGGGGCCCTTCAAGAGAGGGTGAGTGTGTGATCATAGTGTGGTCTGTGGGGCATGAGTGAGGCAGGGGCCCTTCACGAGAGGGTGAGTGTGTGATCATAGTATGGTCTGTGGGGCATGAGTGAGGCAGGGGCCCTTCATGAGAGGATGAGTGTGTGATCATAGTGTGGTCTGTGGGGCATGAGTGAGGCAGGGGCCCTCCATGAGAGGGTGAGTGTGTGATCATAGTGTGGTCTATAGGGCATGAGTGAGGCGGGGTCCCTCCACGAGAGGGTGAGTGTGTGATCATAGTGTGGTCTGTGGGGCATGAGTGAGGCAGGGGCCCTTCACGAGAGGGTGAGTGTGTGATCATAGTGTGGTCTGTTGGGCATGAGTGAGGCAGGGGCCCTTCACGAGCGGGTGAGTGTGTGATCATAATGCGGTCTGTGAGGCATGAGTGAGACAGGGGCCCTTCACGAGAGGGTGAGTGTGTGATCATAGTGTGGCCTGCAGGGCATGAGTGAGGCAGGGGCCCTTCACGAGAGAGTGAGTGTGTGATCATAGTGTGGTCTGTAGGGCATGAGTGAGGCAGGGGCCCTTCACGAGAGGGTGAGTGTGTGATCATAGTGTGGTCTGTGGGGCATGAGTGAGGCGGGGGCTCTTCACGAGAGGGTGAGTGTGTGATCATAGTGTGGTCTGTGGGGCATGAGTGAGGCGGGGCCCTTCACAAGAGAGTGAGTGTGTGATCATAGTGTGGTCTGTAGGGCATGAGTGAGGCGGGCCCACCACGAGAGGGTGAGTGTGTGATCATAGTGTGGTCTGTGGGGCATGAGTGAGGCAGGGGCCCTTCACGAGAGGGTGAGTGTATGATCATAGTGTGGTCTGTGGGGCATGAGTGAGGCAGGGGCCCTTCACGAGAGGGTGAGTGTGTGATCATAGTGTGGTCTGCAGGGCATGAGTGAGGCGGGGCCCTTCACGAGAGGGTGAGTGTGTGATCATAGTGTGGTCTGTAGGGCATGAGTGAGGCGGGGCCCTTCAAGAGAGGGTGAGTGTGTGATCATAGTGTGGTCTGTGGGGCATGAGTGAGGCAGGGGCCCTTCACGAGAGGGTGAGTGTGTGATCATAGTATGGTCTGTGGGGCATGAGTGAGGCAGGGGCCCTTCACGAGAGGATGAGTGTGTGATCATAGTGTGGTCTGTGGGGCATGAGTGAGGCAGGGGCCCTCCATGAGAGGGTGAGTGTGTGATCATAGTGTGGTCTATAGGGCATGAGTGAGGCGGGGTCCCTCCACGAGAGGGTGAGTGTGTGATCATAGTGTGGTCTGTGGGGCATGAGTGAGGCAGGGGCCCTTCACGAGAGGGTGAGTGTGTGATCATAGTGTGGTCTGTTGGGCATGAGTGAGGCAGGGGCCCTTCACGAGCGGGTGAGTGTGTGATCATAGTGCGGTCTGTGAGGCATGAGTGAGACAGGGGCCCTTCACGAGAGGGTGAGTGTGTGATCATAGTGTGGCCTGCAGGGCATGAGTGAGGCAGGGGCCCTTCACGAGAGAGTGAGTGTGTGATCATAGTGTGGTCTGTAGGGCATGAGTGAGGCAGGGGCCCTTCACGAGAGGGTGAGTGTGTGATCATAGTGTGGTCTGTGGGGCATGAGTGAGGCGGGGGCTCTTCACGAGAGGGTGAGTGTGTGATCATAGTGTGGTCTGTGGGGCATGAGTGAGGCGGGGCCCTTCACAAGAGAGTGAGTGTGTGATCATAGTGTGGTCTGTAGGGCATGAGTGAGGCGGGCCCACCACGAGAGGGTGAGTGTGTGATCATAGTGTGGTCTGTGGGGCATGAGTGAGGCAGGGGCCCTTCACGAGAGGGTGAGTGTATGATCATAGTGTGGTCTGTAGGGCATGAGTGAGGCGGGCCCTTCACAAGAGAGTGAGTGTGGGATCATAGTGTGGTCTGTAGGGCATGAGTGAGGCAGGAGCCCTTCACGAGAGGATGAGTGTGTGATCATAGTGTGGTCTGTAGGGCATGTGTGAGGTGGGGGCCCTTCACGAGAGGGTGAGTGTGTGATCATAGTGTTGTCTGTGGGGCATGAGTGAGGCAGGGGCCCTTCACAAGAGGGTGAGTGTGTGATCATAGTGTGGTCTGTAGGGCATGTGTGAGGTGGGGGCCCTTCACGAGAGGGTGAGTGTGTGATCATAGTGTGGTCTGTGGGGCATGAGTGAAGCGGGGCCCTCCACGAGAGGGTGAGTGTGTGATCATAGTGTGGTCTGTGGGGCATGAGTGAGGCAGGGGCCCTTCACGAGAGGGTGAGTGTGTGATCATAGTATGGTCTGTGGGGCATGAGTGAGGCAGGGGCCCTTCACGAGAGGATGAGTGTGTGATCATAGTGTGGTCTGTGGGGCTTGAGTGAGGCAGGGGCCCTCCATGAGAGGGTGAGTGTGTGATCACAGTGTGGTCTGTGGGGCATGAGTGAGGCAGGGGCCCTTCACAAGAGGGTGAGTGTGTGATCATAGTGTGGTCTGTAGGGCATGAGTGAGGCAGGGGCCCTTCATGAGAGGGGGAGTGTGTGATCATAGTGTGGTCTTTGGGGCATGAGTGAGGCAGGGGCCCTTCACGAGAGGGTGAGTGTGTGATCATAGTGTGGTCTGTAGGGCATGAGTGAGGCAGGGGCCATTCACGAGAGGGTGAGTGTGTGATCATTGTGTGGTCTGTGGGGCATGAGTGAGGCGGGGGCCCTTCACGACAGGGTGAGTGTGTGATCATAGTGTGGTCTGTAGGGCATGAGTGAGGCAGAGGCCCTTCACGAGAGGGTGAGTGTGTGATCCAAGTGTGGTCTGTAGGGCATGAGTTAGGCGGGGGCCCTCCACGAGAGGGTGAGTGTGTGATCATAGTATGGTCTGTGGGGCATGAGTGAGGCAGGGGCCCTTCACGAGAGGATGAGTGTGTGATCATAGTGTGGTCTGTGGGGCATGAGTGAGGCAGGGGCCCTCCATGAGAGGGTGAGTGTGTGATCATAGTGTGGTCTGTAGGGCATGAGTGAGGCGGGGTCCCTCCACGAGAGGGTGAGTGTGTGATCATAGTGTGGTCTGCAGGGCATGAGTGAGGCGGGCCCTTCACGAGAGGGTGAGTGTGTGATCATAGTGTGGTCTGTGGGGCATGAGTGAGGCAGGGGCCCTTCACGAGAGGGTGAGTGTGTGATCATAGTGTGGTCTGCAGGGCATGAGTGAGGCGGGCCCTTCACGAGAGGGTGAGTGTGTGATCATAGTGTGGTCTGTAGGGCATGAGTGAGGCGGGGCCCTTCAAGAGAGGGTGAGTGTGTGATCATAGTGTGGTCTGTGGGGCATGAGTGAGGCAGGGGCCCTTCACGAGAGGGTGAGTGTGTGATCATAGTATGGTCTGTGGGGCATGAGTGAGGCAGGGGCCCTTCACGAGAGGATGAGTGTGTGATCATAGTGTGGTCTGTGGGGCATGAGTGAGGCAGGGGCCCTCCATGAGAGGGTGAGTGTGTGATCATAGTGTGGTCTATAGGGCATGAGTGAGGCGGGGTCCCTCCACGAGAGGGTGAGTGTGTGATCATAGTGTGGTCTGTGGGGCATGAGTGAGGCAGGGGCCCTTCACGAGAGGGTGAGTGTGTGATCATAGTGTGGTCTGTTGGGCATGAGTGAGGCAGGGGCCCTTCACGAGCGGGTGAGTGTGTGATCATAGTGCGGTCTGTGAGGCATGAGTGAGACAGGGGCCCTTCACGAGAGGGTGAGTGTGTGATCATAGTGTGGCCTGCAGGGCATGAGTGAGGCAGGGGCCCTTCACGAGAGAGTGAGTGTGTGATCATAGTGTGGTCTGTAGGGCATGAGTGAGGCAGGGGCCCTTCACGAGAGGGTGAGTGTGTGATCATAGTGTGGTCTGTGGGGCATGAGTGAGGCGGGGGCTCTTCACGAGAGGGTGAGTGTGTGATCATAGTGTGGTCTGTGGGGCATGAGTGAGGCGGGGCCCTTCACAAGAGAGTGAGTGTGTGATCATAGTGTGGTCTGTAGGGCATGAGTGAGGCGGGCCCACCACGAGAGGGTGAGTGTGTGATCATAGTGTGGTCTGTGGGGCATGAGTGAGGCAGGGGCCCTTCACGAGAGGGTGAGTGTATGATCATAGTATGGTCTGTGGGGCATGAGTGAGGCAGGGGCCCTTCACGAGAGGGTGAGTGTGTGATCATAGTGTGGTCTGCAGGGCATGAGTGAGGCGGGGCCCTTCACGAGAGGGTGAGTGTGTGATCATAGTGTGGTCTGTAGGGCATGAGTGAGGCGGGGCCCTTCAAGAGAGTGTGAGTGTGTGATCATAGTGTGGTCTGTGGGGCATGAGTGAGGCAGGGGCCCTTCACGAGAGGGTGAGTGTGTGATCATAGTATGGTCTGTGGGGCATGAGTGAGGCAGGGGCCCTTCACGAGAGGATGAGTGTGTGATCATAGTGTGGTCTGTGGGGCATGAGTGAGGCAGGGGCCCTCCATGAGAGGGTGAGTGTGTGATCATAGTGTGGTCTATAGGGCATGAGTGAGGCGGGGTCCCTCCACGAGAGGGTGAGTGTGTGATCATAGTGTGGTCTGTGGGGCATGAGTGAGGCAGGGGCCCTTCACGAGAGGGTGAGTGTGTGATCATAGTGTGGTCTGTTGGGCATGAGTGAGGCAGGGGCCCTTCACGAGCGGGTGAGTGTGTGATCATAGTGCGGTCTGTGAGGCATGAGTGAGACAGGGGCCCTTCACGAGAGGGTGAGTGTGTGATCATAGTGTGGCCTGCAGGGCATGAGTGAGGCAGGGGCCCTTCACGAGAGAGTGAGTGTGTGATCATAGTGTGGTCTGTAGGGCATGAGTGAGGCAGGGGCCCTTCACGAGAGGGTGAGTGTGTGATCATAGTGTGGTCTGTGGGGCATGAGTGAGGCGGGGGCTCTTCACGAGAGGGTGAGTGTGTGATCATAGTGTGGTCTGTGGGGCATGAGTGAGGCGGGGCCCTTCACAAGAGAGTGAGTGTGTGATCATAGTGTGGTCTGTAGGGCATGAGTGAGGCGGGCCCACCACGAGAGGGTGAGTGTGTGATCATAGTGTGGTCTGTGGGGCATGAGTGAGGCAGGGGCCCTTCACGAGAGGGTGAGTGTATGATCATAGTGTGGTCTGTAGGGCATGAGTGAGGCGGGCCCTTCACAAGAGAGTGAGTGTGGGATCATAGTGTGGTCTGTAGGGCATGAGTGAGGCAGGAGCCCTTCACGAGAGGATGAGTGTGTGATAATAGTGTGGTCTGTGGGGCATGAGTGAGGCAGGGACCCTTCACGAGAGGGTGAGTGTGTGATCATAGTGTGGTCTGTAGGGCATGAGTGAGGCAGGGGCCCTTCACGAGAGGGTGAGTGTGTGATCATAGTGTGGTCTGTGGGGCATGAGTGAAGCGGGCCCTTGACGAGAGGGTGAGTGTGTGATCACAGTGTGGCCTGCAGGGCATGAGTGAGGCAGGGGCCCTTCACGAGAGAGTGAGTGTGTGATCATAGTGTTGTCTGTAGGGCATGAGTGAGGCAGGGGCCCTTCACGAGAGGGTGAGTGTGTGATCATTGTGTGGTCTGTAGGGCATGAGTTAGGCGGGGGCCCTCCACGAGAGGGTGAGTGTGTGATCATAGTGTGGTCTGTGGGGCTTGAGTGAAGCGGGGCCCTCCACGAGAGGGTGAGTGTGTGATCATAGTGTGGTCTGTGGGGCATGAGTGAGGCAGGGGCCCTCCATGAGAGGGTGAGTGTGTGATCATAGTGTGCTCTGTAGGGCATGAGTGAGGCGGGGTCCCTCCACGAGAGGGTGAGTGTGTGATCATAGTGTGGTCTGTGGGGCATGAGTGAGGCGGGCCCACCACGAGAGGGTGAGTGTGTGATCATAGTGTGGTCTGTGGGGCATGAGTGAGGCAGGGGCCCTTCACGAGAGGGTGAGTGTGTGATCATAGTGTGGTCTGTTGGGCATGAGTGAGGCAGGGGCCCTTCACGAGCGGGTGAGTGTGTGATCATAGTGCGGTCTGTGAGGCATGAGTGAGGCAGGGGCCCTTCACGAGAGGGTGAGTGTGTGATCATAGTGTGGCCTGCAGGGCATGAGTGAGGCAGGGGCCCTTCACGAGAGAGTGAGTGTGTGATTGTTGGACTTGGCCCGCAGGGCAGGTTCTCCCCTAGACTTTTTGCCTTATTTGTGACCCTGTGTCAGTGATTTTTGGGTCTCTGCGCACTTTCCCCTGAGTCCCAGAGTGAAAGTGCGTGCGTGTAGTATGGCTGGCCTGCCCTCCCATAGGAATGCATGGGGAATGTGTGTGTCCCTGGTAGTTCCTGATGCGTGGGGAGTACAGGCTCGAGTTTAGTATGTATAAACTCGTGAGAGTGAATGCTGCAAGATGGTGTCTGCGGCATGTTTGTGTCTAGTTGGGAAGTGCTACTTCTGGACATTGAGATATGTGTGCATGTGCTGTGAGGGTGCTGGAGCGTGATTGGCTGGAGCTGGCTGGCATGCCAGGCTCCAGGAAGTCTAGATGGGTTTGCCCGGTGGTGAGTGGGAGATTAGCATGAGTGATGTGGGGGAGGAGTGTACCTGGGTCCTGGATGGGCTGGGTTTTCCCCACACAATGCTGGCTCCGCCCCCCTGTGGTGTGTCTAACGACCCTAGCCTCCCCAGTGAATGAAATGGGTGGTTGGGCCATCAAGAGTACTCCAGAACCAGCTGCGACTGGTTTTTCCCCCACCCTGCACATTGTAACAAAGGAATTTACAGTATAAGAAGGGGCTGTGTCCCCACTGAAATTGTTCTTCTTTTGAATCCTGCCAGAGGGGGCTGCTGCTGCTGGGGCCAGGAGGAACCGCCACTTGGACTGCCTCCCTGCCTGGAGGGCCAGTGAGCTGGCCCCTGGCCCAGCCTTGCCCCCCTGCCTGCCCTGAGGAACTTTTGCTGGACTTCTGGGCTTCCAGACGCCTGGAAGCGCTTGATTCCTCCTGCAGCGCTGAGAGCGCTTTATTGTTGCCGATCGCGCTTCTCCGCCCCGCATTTTGCGTGGGGAAAGCAGGGGCCGCCCTGTGTGTTGTCGCCGGTTCGCGGCTGCCCTCGCCGCACCTGTGGCTATGGTTATTGCCCTTTTTGGGCTGTGCCCCTTTATTGGAATTTGCGAGTGCCACCTCGCTTCTTGAGTTAATTGGAGGCCGGTGCCCACCCGGCATTGCCCCGTGTTTCACCGCCGCAGCCCGGAGTGCTCGGAAAACGTTGCCGGGCCGCTGCCAATTGCGACCCGGAAGTGCCCGCCTCCCTGCTCGGGGCCGCGCTGCCATTGGCGGACACCCGAGGCAGGAAGCCAGGCAAGTTGCAGCGTGACGGGGCCAGGCGGAGAAGCAGGAAGCAGCCTGCACGTCCTACCGAGGCTCCCGAGTGAGAGGAGAGCCCCGGACCTCTGCCAAACCGCCGGTGAAGAGGAGCCTGGACCAGCGGGAGAGACCCGCCGCCGCTGCAAACCCGGTGAGTGCAGGTGCCTGCAGGGGAGGGGGGGAGCGTCGGGACACATTGCCGGTGTCCGCCCCGCCCCCTCTCTGTAGCGCGACCTCGCGCCGGTAGATGTTAAGAGCCCAGAGAGGCTCGGGGGCATTGTGTGGTGAAGAGCCCAGGGAGGCTCCAACGACCAGCGCAGCTATTGTTTGGCGAGCCAGAGAGGCTCGCGAGCCCATTTTCTAAGAGCTGAGAGAGGCTCTGAGGGGCGTTTCGTCCGTGAGCCTGCGAGGCTCTTGAGGGGCATTTGTCCTTACCCCGGGTCCCCAAAGAGAGGGACCCCACAGCCCAGCGAGGCTGCACCATTGGCGTGGAGTCCAGAGAGGCTCCAGCCTGCCTTTTACTTGGCGAGCCCTGAGAGGCTCGAGTGCTCCCCCCTTGTCTGAGAGCCTGAGAGAGGCTCTGAGGGGGTTATTTCCTGTCTGGGAGTCCAGAGAGGCTCCAACTTTGCGCTAACTTTCCCTGCTCCAGTTGTCCAGCACTTAGTGGACAACTGCCACGTTTAGGCCCTGACATTGGGACACCGGGACAGTCACAGGTGGTGACTTGTGAGTATGGGGTAATGGTTATTGATTCTGCACCTCTGAATGTATTGATTATGCGTCATGTGCCTTTACACCTCTGAATGTTACGGCATCATGTGTTTTGCTTACACCTCTGAATGGGTAGATTATTCATCATGTGTTCTCTTTGTCCTTTTACACCTCTGAATGTTACGGCATCATGTGTTTCGCTTTAGCACCTCTGAATGTATTGTTGATGCGTCATGTGCCTTTACACCTCTGAATGTTACGACATCATGTGTGTTGCTGATTCTGCACCTCTGAATGTATTGTTTATGCGTCATGTGCCTTTACACCTCTGAATGTTACGACATCATGTGTGTTGCTTTTACACCCCTACAGGTAGTGTGACGTGTAGGTGGTTGTTTTCTCCCTAGTACAGGTGGTGCTAGTGAGGCCCTGTTACCAGTGATTACTGGTGGCATACTCTACTTTTATATGGTGTACTAAAAGTGCTATTACTGAAAGTATTGCTTATTACTGAGTATATTGCTAAAGTGCTATTACTGAAAGTAATGCTTATTACTGAGTATATTGCTAAAGTGCTATTACTGAAAGTATTGCTTTATTACTGAAGGTATTGCTAAAGTGCTATTACTGAAAGTATTGCTTATTACTGAGTATATTGCTGAAGTGCTATTACTGAAAGTATTGCTTATTACTGAGTATATTGCTAAAGTGCTATTACTGAAAGTATTGCTTATTTACTGAAGGTATTGCTTTAGGGCTGAAAGTATTGCTGCTAAAAGTGTTGATACCCTTGACAGTGGTTCAAGTGGCCCTGTCCTGTACAAATATCCCTTGTAAATTCCGCCCGTGTCTGATTGGCACAGTGTAATAAGATGTGTGTTTTATCTGATGTATATTTTTATAATACAAAGTCTATTTTTACATAACCTTGTGTGGAGTGTTTCTTTGTGGTGGGCCTTGGGTGTTGTTGCTGGGGTGCATGCGCGAATACTTAACTTACATCGCCTCCAAGTTTAGCCTTGACTGCTCGCGCCACGTTACCTAGAGGGCGAGTAAGGGTTGCCTTGGTGTGTGACTCCCTTGCCCTGACACCTAGAACTGGCGATCCCTGACTGACCTCGACGCGAGTCTTGGCCGGCCAGGGTCCCGGTTCTAACATTGGCGGCAAGCGGTGAGGATAAGAATTTGTGTTTGCGTTGTACCACAGTGGCAACTGGCCACTACAAAGCTCTGCATTTTAGATGACCACATTGTTGGGGATTATTGTGTTTTGGTGAAGTTCCATTATTGTTTCTTCTCCTGGAGAGTGTCATTTGATAATTGTGTTCAGTACATTTGTCCCCCGCCCTGCTTCCAGAGTTTGGTACCTGTGTCACTTGTGGTCAGGTTGAGAAGTCAGGGGTGGTAGAAACTGCCTTACCGATCCGAGGGGAGGGTGTGTGTGGATGAATGGTGTGTTTTCCTGGACGCATGAGTGAGTTCTTTTTTTTTAAGGAGAGTGTTGAAATTTTGGAATTGTGTACTTCTACTTCAGATTGCTAGTTCCCTTGTGTTGCACGTGTCTGTGAGCATCCTGTCAAGATGGAATCTCCTTTTAACCTTTGTGGCCTGTTTAAGTACAGTGTGCATGAGTTGGTACGGTTATGTAAGGAGAGAGACATCCCAGTGAGTGAGTCAGACACCCAGTCCAAGCTTAGGGATAACATGATCCTGTGGCAGAAGAGTGACTGGGAGCGTGAGCACAGTGAGAGGGAGAGGGCCCGGACCGCACACCATGAGGGTGGTGGGTCTGAGGGGAGCCCTGAAGAGTCTGATGTGGAGAGTGAGTTTGACAGTGGATGGGCGCCAGCAGAGAGTGAGTACCCCCTAGATAGGGAGTCCCTTGCTGGGTCCAGTGTCAGATGTAGCACCCCATTCCTTTCCCTGTCCCCAGAGGAGTGGGTGGATAGGAGAGAAGAGAGGGAGCACCAGCTGGCCATGGAGAAGCTCAGGTTAGAGTATGCCTGGAGGATGGCGCAGCTGGGTGTGAATGAGCAGACTGCAGAGGCTGAGAGGGCCTGGGCCAGGGAGAAGATAGCCCTAGAGTGTAGGTTATCCCCTGACCGCAGTCAGAATTTTCTGGATTCCCCAGGGAGGGTGGAGTCCAGTGGTGGCAGCTTTTTAAGTGTTGGTATTGACAGTCCCACTCCCAGTTCCCAGAGTATGGTACCTGTTTCCCCAGAGGAGGAGTTAAGGTTGAAATTCAGGGGCAGTAGGAAGCTGCCTCACCAGTCTTGGGTAGACTTTGAGGAGGACTGTTGTGGAGCCCTGTGTGATTGGGTACGGGAGCCCACGAAATGTGATTGGGACATATTGTTCGATATGTTTCTCAGAGAGCAGTTGCTCAGTTGTTGTTCCCCAGGGTTGCGGCAACACCTGATGGGGTGTGGATTGTCTGAACCATGGGAGCTTGCACTGGAAGCAGACCGCTGGGAGAGGGCCAGAGGTGCTGTACAGTCATTAGAGAGTGAGTCCAACAGTAGTGGTACAGGGAGCTTCCAGCCCAGCGTGGTGGAAGAGGCTCAGTGTAGCCCAGCTAGGTCCCAGTATAGTGAGACGGGTGAAGGGGCTGACTGCCTGGCTCAGCGGAGCAGGAGTCAGTGGGTGGCTGAGAGCCCCCAGAGGCCCGAAGCCCTGTCTCAGAACTTGGGTGGTTTCTTGAGGGAACACCAGGTTGGGGACCTAGGCTGTCCTGTTAGTACACTTGAGGAGGATCTCCTAGTGTCTAGGGAACCTGGAGTGTCTGTAACCAGAACTCCAGGGGTTCCAGTGCCCGGCAGTGTCGCTCCAGTTGGGAGGGCACAGAAGTCCGAAGCGAGGAGTGATTGGGGGACGAGGTTCCCAGTGGATGCACCAGTGGACCAGAGACTAGCCAGTTGGGCTAGGTCTTGGGTGGACCCGGGTGGCGCCACTTCTGGTCTGGGGGATCTTTGCGCACTGTCAGGTGGACAGGAGGCGGGAGATCTGTGCCAGACAGACCGTCACACGACACATGGGTCATGTGTCAGCCTCAGGGGGATTGCGTGCGAGTCCCCAGAAGTCCTGGAGTGCCAGGCAATTATTCCACCAAAGGTTTTAGACCGGAGGTTGGGAGGCCAGGTGCAGGTTCGGCCTGACCTGAAGGGTAGGACGACTGTAAGCAGTGTCCTGACCGGTTCTTCCAGGGGAACTTCTCCAGTTGGGAGAGGGCAGACCTCTGGAAGGGGGTGCAGAGGGTGGGAAAGCCCACCTCTGACCCCGGTGCAACCTGAGGGGTTAAACCCTGGGTTGGAGTGGCGTTGTAAGGGTACCCCTCGCAGGAGGAGGAGGAACCCTGGAAGACGAGGTAAGGGGAGGAGAGCCTTCCCTGAGACTCCTGGTCCGCCTGAGGTTGTAGACCAAAGGCTGGTGAACCAGTGGCAGTCTAGTCCTGTCTTGCAGACAGGGAGAGTGGAGAATGGACACTATGTGCCAGGGGTTACTACCCCCCGCTCTGCGAATTGGCAAGGACCGGTGGCACCTGGGTGGCCCAGGGCCTGGTCCGGGCCGCGGACAGCTGAGGAGTACCAGTGGGGTAGCCCAGTTGGTCCTTACAGTAGTTTTAGAAGGAACCCTAGGGGTTCACCGTGGCATAGAACAGGAGAGTGTCCCGGCAGTGGCGGGCCTGCGTCCGTGTTCTATCGCCCCAAGCAGGGAAGTCCATCACGGTGGTGATTGTTCTCCCCTGCGTTTTGGCTGGAAGGGGGTTGTGTTGGACTTGGCCCGCAGGGCAGGTTCTCCCCTAGACTTTTTGCCTTATTTGTGACCCTGTGTCAGTGATTTTTGGGTCTCTGCGCACTTTCCCCTGAGTCCCAGAGTGAAAGTGCGTGCGTGTAGTATGGCTGGCCTGCCCTCCCATAGGAATGCATGGGGAATGTGTGTGTCCCTGGTAGTTCCTGATGCGTGGGGAGTACAGGCTCGAGTTTAGTATGTATAAACTCGTGAGAGTGAATGCTGCAAGATGGTGTCTGCGGCATGTTTGTGTCTAGTTGGGAAGTGCTACTTCTGGACATTGAGATATGTGTGCATGTGCTGTGAGGGTGCTGGAGCGTGATTGGCTGGAGCTGGCTGGCATGCCAGGCTCCAGGAAGTCTAGATGGGTTTGCCCGGTGGTGAGTGGGAGATTAGCATGAGTGATGTGGGGGAGGAGTGTACCTGGGTCCTGGATGGGCTGGGTTTTCCCCACACAATGCTGGCTCCGCCCCCCTGTGGTGTGTCTAACGACCCTAGCCTCCCCAGTGAATGAAATGGGTGGTTGGGCCATCAAGAGTACTCCAGAACCAGCTGCGACTGGTTTTTCCCCCACCCTGCACATTGTAACAAAGGAATTTACAGTATAAGAAGGGGCTGTGTCCCCACTGAAATTGTTCTTCTTTTGAATCCTGCCAGAGGGGGCTGCTGCTGCTGGGGCCAGGAGGAACCGCCACTTGGACTGCCTCCCTGCCTGGAGGGCCAGTGAGCTGGCCCCTGGCCCAGCCTTGCCCCCCTGCCTGCCCTGAGGAACTTTTGCTGGACTTCTGGGCTTCCAGACGCCTGGAAGCGCTTGATTCCTCCTGCAGCGCTGAGAGCGCTTTATTGTTGCCGATCGCGCTTCTCCGCCCCGCATTTTGCGTGGGGAAAGCAGGGGCCGCCCTGTGTGTTGTCGCCGGTTCGCGGCTGCCCTCGCCGCACCTGTGGCTATGGTTATTGCCCTTTTTGGGCTGTGCCCCTTTATTGGAATTTGCGAGTGCCACCTCGCTTCTTGAGTTAATTGGAGGCCGGTGCCCACCCGGCATTGCCCCGTGTTTCACCGCCGCAGCCCGGAGTGCTCGGAAAACGTTGCCGGGCCGCTGCCAATTGCGACCCGGAAGTGCCCGCCTCCCTGCTCGGGGCCGCGCTGCCATTGGCGGACACCCGAGGCAGGAAGCCAGGCAAGTTGCAGCGTGACGGGGCCAGGCGGAGAAGCAGGAAGCAGCCTGCACGTCCTACCGAGGCTCCCGAGTGAGAGGAGAGCCCCGGACCTCTGCCAAACCGCCGGTGAAGAGGAGCCTGGACCAGCGGGAGAGACCCGCCGCCGCTGCAAACCCGGTGAGTGCAGGTGCCTGCAGGGGAGGGGGGGAGCGTCGGGACACATTGCCGGTGTCCGCCCCGCCCCCTCTCTGTAGCGCGACCTCGCGCCGGTAGATGTTAAGAGCCCAGAGAGGCTCGGGGGCATTGTGTGGTGAAGAGCCCAGGGAGGCTCCAACGACCAGCGCAGCTATTGTTTGGCGAGCCAGAGAGGCTCGCGAGCCCATTTTCTAAGAGCTGAGAGAGGCTCTGAGGGGCGTTTCGTCCGTGAGCCTGCGAGGCTCTTGAGGGGCATTTGTCCTTACCCCGGGTCCCCAAAGAGAGGGACCCCACAGCCCAGCGAGGCTGCACCATTGGCGTGGAGTCCAGAGAGGCTCCAGCCTGCCTTTTACTTGGCGAGCCCTGAGAGGCTCGAGTGCTCCCCCCTTGTCTGAGAGCCTGAGAGAGGCTCTGAGGGGGTTATTTCCTGTCTGGGAGTCCAGAGAGGCTCCAACTTTGCGCTAACTTTCCCTGCTCCAGTTGTCCAGCACTTAGTGGACAACTGCCACGTTTAGGCCCTGACATTGGGACACCGGGACAGTCACAGGTGGTGACTTGTGAGTATGGGGTAATGGTTATTGATTCTGCACCTCTGAATGTATTGATTATGCGTCATGTGCCTTTACACCTCTGAATGTTACGGCATCATGTGTTTTGCTTACACCTCTGAATGGGTAGATTATTCATCATGTGTTCTCTTTGTCCTTTTACACCTCTGAATGTTACGGCATCATGTGTTTCGCTTTAGCACCTCTGAATGTATTGTTGATGCGTCATGTGCCTTTACACCTCTGAATGTTACGACATCATGTGTGTTGCTGATTCTGCACCTCTGAATGTATTGTTTATGCGTCATGTGCCTTTACACCTCTGAATGTTACGACATCATGTGTGTTGCTTTTACACCCCTACAGGTAGTGTGACGTGTAGGTGGTTGTTTTCTCCCTAGTACAGGTGGTGCTAGTGAGGCCCTGTTACCAGTGATTACTGGTGGCATACTCTACTTTTATATGGTGTACTAAAAGTGCTATTACTGAAAGTATTGCTTATTACTGAGTATATTGCTAAAGTGCTATTACTGAAAGTAATGCTTATTACTGAGTATATTGCTAAAGTGCTATTACTGAAAGTATTGCTTTATTACTGAAGGTATTGCTAAAGTGCTATTACTGAAAGTATTGCTTATTACTGAGTATATTGCTGAAGTGCTATTACTGAAAGTATTGCTTATTACTGAGTATATTGCTAAAGTGCTATTACTGAAAGTATTGCTTATTTACTGAAGGTATTGCTTTAGGGCTGAAAGTATTGCTGCTAAAAGTGTTGATACCCTTGACAGTGGTTCAAGTGGCCCTGTCCTGTACAAATATCCCTTGTAAATTCCGCCCGTGTCTGATTGGCACAGTGTAATAAGATGTGTGTTTTATCTGATGTATATTTTTATAATACAAAGTCTATTTTTACATAACCTTGTGTGGAGTGTTTCTTTGTGGTGGGCCTTGGGTGTTGTTGCTGGGGTGCATGCGCGAATACTTAACTTACATCGCCTCCAAGTTTAGCCTTGACTGCTCGCGCCACGTTACCTAGAGGGCGAGTAAGGGTTGCCTTGGTGTGTGACTCCCTTGCCCTGACACCTAGAACTGGCGATCCCTGACTGACCTCGACGCGAGTCTTGGCCGGCCAGGGTCCCGGTTCTAACAGTGATCATAGTGTGGTCTGTAGGGCATGAATAAGGCAGGGGCCCTTCACGAGAGGGTGAGTGTGTGATCATAGTGTGGTCTGTGGGGCATGAGTGAGGCGGGGGCTCTTCACGAGAGGGTGAGTGTGTGATCATAGTGTGGTCTGTGGGGCATGAGTGAGGCGGGGCCCTTCACAAGAGAGTGAGTGTGTGATCATAGTGTGGTCTGTAGGGCATGAGTGAGGCGGGCCCACCACGAGAGGGTGAGTGTGTGATCATAGTGTGGTCTGTGGGGCATGAGTGAGGCAGGGGCCCTTCACGAGAGGGTGAGTGTATGATCATAGTGAGGTCTGTAGGGCATGAGTGAGGCGGGCCCTTCACGAGAGAGTGAGTGTGGGATCATAGTGTGGTCTGTAGGGCATGAGTGAGGCAGGAGCCCTTCACGAGAGGATGAGTGTGTGATAATAGTGTGGTCTGTGGGGCATGAGTGAGGCAGGGACCCTTCACGAGAGGGTGAGTGTGTGATCATAGTTTGGTCTGTAGGGCATGAGTGAGGCAGGGGCCCTTCATGAGAGGGTGAGTGTGTTATCATAGTATGGTCTGTAGGGCATGAGTGAGGCGGGCCCTTCACGAGAGAGGGAGTGTGGGATCATAGTGTGGTCTGTAGGGCATGAGTGAGGCAGGAGCCCTTCACGAGAGGATGAGTGTGTGATAATAGTGTGGTCTGTGGGGCATGAGTGAGGGAGGGACCCTTCACGAGAGGGTGAGTGTGTGATCATAGTTTGGTCTGTAGGGAATGAGTGAGGCAGGGGCCCTTCATGAGAGGGTGAGTGTGTTATCATAGTATGGTCTGTGGGACATGAGTGAGGCAGGGGCCCTTCACAAGAGGGTGAGTGTGGGATCATAGTGTAGTCTGTGGGGCATGAGTGAGGCAGGGGCCCTTCACGAGAGGGTGAGTGTGTGATCATAGTGTGGTCTGTGGGGCATGAGTGAGGCGGGGCCCTTCACGAGAGGGTGAGTGTGTGATCATAGTGTGGTCTGTAGGGCATGAGTGAGCCAGGGGCCCTTCACGAGAGGGTGAGTGTGTGATCATAGTGTGGTCTGTGGGGCATGAGTGAGGCGGGGCCCTTCACGAGAGGGTTAGTGTGTGATCATAGTGTGGTCTGTAGAGCATGAGTGAGGCGGGGCCCTTCAAGAGAGGGTGAGTGTGTGATCATAGTGTGGTCTGTGGGACATGAGTGAGGCAGGGGCCCTTCAGGAGAGGGTGAGTGTGTGATCATAGTGTGGTCTGTGGGGCATGAGTGAAGCAGGGGCACTTCACGAGAGGGTGAGTGTGTGATCATAGTGTGGTCTGTGGGGCATGAGTGAGGCAGGGGCCCTCCATGAGAGGGTGAGTGTGTGATCATAGTGTGGTCTGTAGGGCATGAGTGAGGCGGGGTCCCTCCACGAGAGGGTGAGTGTGTGATCATAGTGTGGTCTGTGGGGCATGAGTGAGGCAGGGGCCCTTCACAAGAGGGTGAGTGTGTGATCATAGTGTGGTCTGTAGGGCATGAGTGAGGCAGGGGCCCTTCACGAGAGGGTGAGTGTGTGATCATAGTATAGTCTGTGGGACATGAGTGAGCCAGGGGCCCTTCACGAGAGGGTGAGTGTGTGATCATAGTATGGTCTGTGGGGCATGAGTGAGGCAGGGGCCCTTCACGAGAGGATGAGTGTGTGATCATAGTGTGGTCTGTGGGGCTTGAGTGAGGCAGGGGCCCTCCATGAGAGGGTGAGTGTGTGATCACAGTGTGGTCTGTGGGGCATGAGTGAGGCAGGGGCCCTTCACAAGAGGGTGAGTGTGTGATCATAGTGTGGTCTGTAGGGCATGAGTGAGGCAGGGGCCCTTCATGAGAGGGTGAGTGTGTGATCATAGTGTGGTCTTTGGGGCATGAGTGAGGCAGGGGCCCTTCACGAGAGGGTGAGTGTGTGATCATAGTGTGGTCTGTAGGGCATGAGTGAGGCAGGGGCCATTCACGAGAGGGTGAGTGTGTGATCATTGTGTGGTCTGTGGGGCATGAGTGAGGCGGGGGCCCTTCACGACAGGGTGAGTGTGTGATCATAGTGTGGTCTGTAGGGCATGAGTGAGGCAGGGGCCCTTCACGAGAGGGTGAGTGTGTGATCCAAGTGTGGTCTGTAGGGCATGAGTTAGGCGGGGGCCCTCCACGAGAGGGTGAGTGTGTGATCATAGTATGGTCTGTGGGGCATGAGTGAGGCAGGGGCCCTTCACGAGAGGATGAGTGTGTGATCATAGTGTGGTCTGTGGGGCATGAGTGAGGCAGGGGCCCTCCATGAGAGGGTGAGTGTGTGATCATAGTGTGGTCTGTAGGGCATGAGTGAGGCGGGGTCCCTCCACGAGAGGGTGAGTGTGTGATCATAGTGTGGTCTGCAGGGCATGAGTGAGGCGGGCCCTTCACGAGAGGGTGAGTGTGTGATCATAGTGTGGTCTGTGGGGCATGAGTGAGGCAGGGGCCCTTCACGAGAGGGTGAGTGTGTGATCATAGTGTGGTCTGCAGGGCATGAGTGAGGCGGGCCCTTCACGAGAGGGTGAGTGTGTGATCATAGTGTGGTCTGTAGGGCATGAGTGAGGCGGGGCCCTTCAAGAGAGGGTGAGTGTGTGATCATAGTGTGGTCTGTGGGGCATGAGTGAGGCAGGGGCCCTTCACGAGAGGGTGAGTGTGTGATCATAGTATGGTCTGTGGGGCATGAGTGAGGCAGGGGCCCTTCACGAGAGGATGAGTGTGTGATCATAGTGTGGTCTGTGGGGCATGAGTGAGGCAGGGGCCCTCCATGAGAGGGTGAGTGTGTGATCATAATGTGGTCTATAGGGCATGAGTGAGGCGGGGTCCCTCCACGAGAGGGTGAGTGTGTGATCATAGTGTGGTCTGTGGGGCATGAGTGAGGCAGGGGCCCTTCACGAGAGGGTGAGTGTGTGATCATAGTGTGGTCTGTTGGGCATGAGTGAGGCAGGGGCCCTTCACGAGCGGGTGAGTGTGTGATCATAGTGCGGTCTGTGAGGCATGAGTGAGACAGGGGCCCTTCACGAGAGGGTGAGTGTGTGATCATAGTGTGGCCTGCAGGGCATGAGTGAGGCAGGGGCCCTTCACGAGAGAGTGAGTGTGTGATCATAGTGTGGTCTGTAGGGCATGAGTGAGGCAGGGGCCCTTCACGAGAGGGTGAGTGTGTGATCATAGTGTGGTCTGTGGGGCATGAGTGAGGCGGGGGCTCTTCACGAGAGGGTGAGTGTGTGATCATAGTGTGGTCTGTGGGGCATGAGTGAGGCGGGGCCCTTCACAAGAGAGTGAGTGTGTGATCATAGTGTGGTCTGTAGGGCATGAGTGAGGCGGGCCCACCACGAGAGGGTGAGTGTGTGATCATAGTGTGGTCTGTGGGGCATGAGTGAGGCAGGGGCCCTTCACGAGAGGGTGAGTGTATGATCATAGTGTGGTCTGTGGGGCATGAGTGAGGCAGGGGCCCTTCACGAGAGGGTGAGTGTGTGATCATAGTGTGGTCTGCAGGGCATGAGTGAGGCGGGGCCCTTCACGAGAGGGTGAGTGTGTGATCATAGTGTGGTCTGTAGGGCATGAGTGAGGCGGGGCCCTTCAAGAGAGGGTGAGTGTGTGATCATAGTGTGGTCTGTGGGGCATGAGTGAGGCAGGGGCCCTTCACGAGAGGGTGAGTGTGTGATCATAGTATGGTCTGTGGGGCATGAGTGAGGCAGGGGCCCTTCACGAGAGGGTGAGTGTGTGATCATAGTGTGGTCTGTGGGGCATGAGTGAAGCGGGCCCTTGACGAGAGGGTGAGTGTGTGATCACAGTGTGGCCTGCAGGGCATGAGTGAGGCAGGGGCCCTTCACGAGAGAGTGAGTGTGTGATCATAGTGTTGTCTGTAGGGCATGAGTGAGGCAGGGGCCCTTCACGAGAGGGTGAGTGTGTGATCATTGTGTGGTCTGTAGGGCATGAGTTAGGCGGGGGCCCTCCACGAGAGGGTGAGTGTGTGATCATAGTGTGGTCTGTGGGGCTTGAGTGAAGCGGGGCCCTCCACGAGAGGGTGAGTGTGTGATCATAGTGTGGTCTGTGGGGCATGAGTGAGGCAGGGGCCCTCCATGAGAGGGTGAGTGTGTGATCATAGTGTGCTCTGTAGGGCATGAGTGAGGCGGGGTCCCTCCACGAGAGGGTGAGTGTGTGATCATAGTGTGGTCTGTGGGGCATGAGTGAGGCGGGCCCACCACGAGAGGGTGAGTGTGTGATCATAGTGTGGTCTGTGGGGCATGAGTGAGGCAGGGGCCCTTCACGAGAGGGTGAGTGTGTGATCATAGTGTGGTCTGTTGGGCATGAGTGAGGCAGGGGCCCTTCACGAGCGGGTGAGTGTGTGATCATAGTGCGGTCTGTGAGGCATGAGTGAGGCAGGGGCCCTTCACGAGAGGGTGAGTGTGTGATCATAGTGTGGCCTGCAGGGCATGAGTGAGGCAGGGGCCCTTCACGAGAGAGTGAGTGTGTGATCATAGTGTGGTCTGTAGGGCATGAATAAGCCAGGGGCCCTTCACGAGAGGGTGAGTGTGTGATCATAGTGTGGTCTGTGGGGCATGAGTGAGGCGGGGGCTCTTCACGAGAGGGTGAGTGTGTGATCATAGTGTGGTCTGTGGGGCATGAGTGAGGCGGGGCCCTTCACAAGAGAGTGAGTGTGTGATCATAGTGTGGTCTGTAGGGCATGAGTGAGGCGGGCCCACCACGAGAGGGTGAGTGTGTGATCATAGTGTGGTCTGTGGGGCATGAGTGAGGCAGGGGCCCTTCACGAGAGGGTGAGTGTATGATCATAGTGAGGTCTGTAGGGCATGAGTGAGGCGGGCCCTTCACGAGAGAGTGAGTGTGGGATCATAGTGTGGTCTGTAGGGCATGAGTGAGGCAGGAGCCCTTCACGAGAGGATGAGTGTGTGATAATAGTGTGGTCTGTGGGGCATGAGTGAGGCAGGGACCCTTCACGAGAGGGTGAGTGTGTGATCATAGTTTGGTCTGTAGGGCATGAGTGAGGCAGGGGCCCTTCATGAGAGGGTGAGTGTGTTATCATAGTATGGTCTGTAGGGCATGAGTGAGGCGGGCCCTTCACGAGAGAGGGAGTGTGGGATCATAGTGTGGTCTGTAGGGCATGAGTGAGGCAGGAGCCCTTCACGAGAGGATGAGTGTGTGATAATAGTGTGGTCTGTGGGGCATGAGTGAGGGAGGGACCCTTCACGAGAGGGTGAGTGTGTGATCATAGTTTGGTCTGTAGGGAATGAGTGAGGCAGGGGCCCTTCATGAGAGGGTGAGTGTGTTATCATAGTATGGTCTGTGGGACATGAGTGAGGCAGGGGCCCTTCACAAGAGGGTGAGTGTGGGATCATAGTGTAGTCTGTGGGGCATGAGTGAGGCAGGGGCCCTTCACGAGAGGGTGAGTGTGTGATCATAGTGTGGTCTGTGGGGCATGAGTGAGGCGGGGCCCTTCACGAGAGGGTGAGTGTGTGATCATAGTGTGGTCTGTAGGGCATGAGTGAGCCAGGGGCCCTTCACGAGAGGGTGAGTGTGTGATCATAGTGTGGTCTGTGGGGCATGAGTGAGGCGGGGCCCTTCACGAGAGGGTTAGTGTGTGATCATAGTGTGGTCTGTAGAGCATGAGTGAGGCGGGGCCCTTCAAGAGAGGGTGAGTGTGTGATCATAGTGTGGTCTGTGGGACATGAGTGAGGCAGGGGCCCTTCAGGAGAGGGTGAGTGTGTGATCATAGTGTGGTCTGTGGGGCATGAGTGAAGCAGGGGCACTTCACGAGAGGGTGAGTGTGTGATCATAGTGTGGTCTGTGGGGCATGAGTGAGGCAGGGGCCCTCCATGAGAGGGTGAGTGTGTGATCATAGTGTGGTCTGTAGGGCATGAGTGAGGCGGGGTCCCTCCACGAGAGGGTGAGTGTGTGATCATAGTGTGGTCTGTGGGGCATGAGTGAGGCAGGGGCCCTTCACAAGAGGGTGAGTGTGTGATCATAGTGTGGTCTGTAGGGCATGAGTGAGGCAGGGGCCCTTCACGAGAGGGTGAGTGTGTGATCATAGTATAGTCTGTGGGACATGAGTGAGCCAGGGGCCCTTCACGAGAGGGTGAGTGTGTGATCATAGTATGGTCTGTGGGGCATGAGTGAGGCAGGGGCCCTTCACGAGAGGATGAGTGTGTGATCATAGTGTGGTCTGTGGGGCTTGAGTGAGGCAGGGGCCCTCCATGAGAGGGTGAGTGTGTGATCACAGTGTGGTCTGTGGGGCATGAGTGAGGCAGGGGCCCTTCACAAGAGGGTGAGTGTGTGATCATAGTGTGGTCTGTAGGGCATGAGTGAGGCAGGGGCCCTTCATGAGAGGGTGAGTGTGTGATCATAGTGTGGTCTTTGGGGCATGAGTGAGGCAGGGGCCCTTCACGAGAGGGTGAGTGTGTGATCATAGTGTGGTCTGTAGGGCATGAGTGAGGCAGGGGCCATTCACGAGAGGGTGAGTGTGTGATCATTGTGTGGTCTGTGGGGCATGAGTGAGGCGGGGGCCCTTCACGACAGGGTGAGTGTGTGATCATAGTGTGGTCTGTAGGGCATGAGTGAGGCAGGGGCCCTTCACGAGAGGGTGAGTGTGTGATCCAAGTGTGGTCTGTAGGGCATGAGTTAGGCGGGGGCCCTCCACGAGAGGGTGAGTGTGTGATCATAGTATGGTCTGTGGGGCATGAGTGAGGCAGGGGCCCTTCACGAGAGGATGAGTGTGTGATCATAGTGTGGTCTGTGGGGCATGAGTGAGGCAGGGGCCCTCCATGAGAGGGTGAGTGTGTGATCATAGTGTGGTCTGTAGGGCATGAGTGAGGCGGGGTCCCTCCACGAGAGGGTGAGTGTGTGATCATAGTGTGGTCTGCAGGGCATGAGTGAGGCGGGCCCTTCACGAGAGGGTGAGTGTGTGATCATAGTGTGGTCTGTGGGGCATGAGTGAGGCAGGGGCCCTTCACGAGAGGGTGAGTGTGTGATCATAGTGTGGTCTGCAGGGCATGAGTGAGGCGGGCCCTTCACGAGAGGGTGAGTGTGTGATCATAGTGTGGTCTGTAGGGCATGAGTGAGGCGGGGCCCTTCAAGAGAGGGTGAGTGTGTGATCATAGTGTGGTCTGTGGGGCATGAGTGAGGCAGGGGCCCTTCACGAGAGGGTGAGTGTGTGATCATAGTATGGTCTGTGGGGCATGAGTGAGGCAGGGGCCCTTCACGAGAGGATGAGTGTGTGATCATAGTGTGGTCTGTGGGGCATGAGTGAGGCAGGGGCCCTCCATGAGAGGGTGAGTGTGTGATCATAGTGTGGTCTATAGGGCATGAGTGAGGCGGGGTCCCTCCACGAGAGGGTGAGTGTGTGATCATAGTGTGGTCTGTGGGGCATGAGTGAGGCAGGGGCCCTTCACGAGAGGGTGAGTGTGTGATCATAGTGTGGTCTGTTGGGCATGAGTGAGGCAGGGGCCCTTCACGAGCGGGTGAGTGTGTGATCATAGTGCGGTCTGTGAGGCATGAGTGAGACAGGGGCCCTTCACGAGAGGGTGAGTGTGTGATCATAGTGTGGCCTGCAGGGCATGAGTGAGGCAGGGGCCCTTCACGAGAGAGTGAGTGTGTGATCATAGTGTGGTCTGTAGGGCATGAGTGAGGCAGGGGCCCTTCACGAGAGGGTGAGTGTGTGATCATAGTGTGGTCTGTGGGGCATGAGTGAGGCGGGGGCTCTTCACGAGAGGGTGAGTGTGTGATCATAGTGTGGTCTGTGGGGCATGAGTGAGGCGGGGCCCTTCACAAGAGAGTGAGTGTGTGATCATAGTGTGGTCTGTAGGGCATGAGTGAGGCGGGCCCACCACGAGAGGGTGAGTGTGTGATCATAGTGTGGTCTGTGGGGCATGAGTGAGGCAGGGGCCCTTCACGAGAGGGTGAGTGTATGATCATAGTGTGGTCTGTGGGGCATGAGTGAGGCAGGGGCCCTTCACGAGAGGGTGAGTGTGTGATCATAGTGTGGTCTGCAGGGCATGAGTGAGGCGGGGCCCTTCACGAGAGGGTGAGTGTGTGATCATAGTGTGGTCTGTAGGGCATGAGTGAGGCGGGGCCCTTCAAGAGAGGGTGAGTGTGTGATCATAGTGTGGTCTGTGGGGCATGAGTGAGGCAGGGGCCCTTCACGAGAGGGTGAGTGTGTGATCATAGTATGGTCTGTGGGGCATGAGTGAGGCAGGGGCCCTTCACGAGAGGATGAGTGTGTGATCATAGTGTGGTCTGTGGGGCATGAGTGAGGCAGGGGCCCTCCATGAGAGGGTGAGTGTGTGATCATAGTGTGGTCTATAGGGCATGAGTGAGGCGGGGTCCCTCCACGAGAGGGTGAGTGTGTGATCATAGTGTGGTCTGTGGGGCATGAGTGAGGCAGGGGCCCTTCACGAGAGGGTGAGTGTGTGATCATAGTGTGGTCTGTTGGGCATGAGTGAGGCAGGGGCCCTTCACGAGCGGGTGAGTGTGTGATCATAGTGCGGTCTGTGAGGCATGAGTGAGACAGGGGCCCTTCACGAGAGGGTGAGTGTGTGATCATAGTGTGGCCTGCAGGGCATGAGTGAGGCAGGGGCCCTTCACGAGAGAGTGAGTGTGTGATCATAGTGTGGTCTGTAGGGCATGAGTGAGGCAGGGGCCCTTCACGAGAGGGTGAGTGTGTGATCATAGTGTGGTCTGTGGGGCATGAGTGAGGCGGGGGCTCTTCACGAGAGGGTGAGTGTGTGATCATAGTGTGGTCTGTGGGGCATGAGTGAGGCGGGGCCCTTCACAAGAGAGTGAGTGTGTGATCATAGTGTGGTCTGTAGGGCATGAGTGAGGCGGGCCCACCACGAGAGGGTGAGTGTGTGATCATAGTGTGGTCTGTGGGGCATGAGTGAGGCAGGGGCCCTTCACGAGAGGGTGAGTGTATGATCATAGTGTGGTCTGTAGGGCATGAGTGAGGCGGGCCCTTCACAAGAGAGTGAGTGTGGGATCATAGTGTGGTCTGTAGGGCATGAGTGAGGCAGGAGCCCTTCACGAGAGGATGAGTGTGTGATAATAGTGTGGTCTGTGGGGCATGAGTGAGGCAGGGACCCTTCACGAGAGGGTGAGTGTGTGATCATAGAGTGGTCTGTAGGGCATGAGTGAGGCAGGGGCCCTTCACGAGAGGGTGAGTGTGTGATCATAGTGTGGTCTGTGGGGCATGAGTGAAGCGGGCCCTTGACGAGAGGGTGAGTGTGTGATCACAGTGTGGCCTGCAGGGCATGAGTGAGGCAGGGGCCCTTCACGAGAGAGTGAGTGTGTGATCATAGTGTTGTCTGTAGGGCATGAGTGAGGCAGGGGCCCTTCACGAGAGGGTGAGTGTGTGATCATTGTGTGGTCTGTAGGGCATGAGTTAGGTGGGGGCCCTCCACGAGAGGGTGAGTGTGTGATCATAGTGTGGTCTGTGGGGCTTGAGTGAAGCGGGGCCCTCCACGAGAGGGTGAGTGTGTGATCATAGTGTGGTCTGTGGGGCATGAGTGAGGCAGGGGCCCTCCATGAGAGGGTGAGTGTGTGATCATAGTGTGCTCTGTAGGGCATGAGTGAGGCGGGGTCCCTCCACGAGAGGGTGAGTGTGTGATCATAGTGTGGTCTGTGGGGCATGAGTGAGGCAGGGGCCCTTCACAAGAGGGTGAGTGTGTGATCATAGTGTGGTCTGTAGGGCATGAGTGAGGCAGGGGCCCTTCATGAGAGGGTGAGTGTGTGATCATAGTGTGGTCTTTGGGGCATGAGTGAGGCAGGGGCCCTTCACGAGAGGGTGAGTGTGTGATCATAGTGTGGTCTGTAGGGCATGAGTGAGGCAGGGGCCATTCACGAGAGGGTGAGTGTGTGATCATTGTGTGGTCTGTGGGGCATGAGTGAGGCGGGGGCCCTTCACGACAGGGTGAGTGTGTGATCATAGTGTGGTCTGTAGGGCATGAGTGAGGCAGGGGCCCTTCACGAGAGGGTGAGTGTGTGATCCAAGTGTGGTCTGTAGGGCATGAGTTAGGCGGGGGCCCTCCACGAGAGGGTGAGTGTGTGATCATAGTATGGTCTGTGGGGCATGAGTGAGGCAGGGGCCCTTCACGAGAGGATGAGTGTGTGATCATAGTGTGGTCTGTGGGGCATGAGTGAGGCAGGGGCCCTCCATGAGAGGGTGAGTGTGTGATCATAGTGTGGTCTGTAGGGCATGAGTGAGGCGGGGTCCCTCCACGAGAGGGTGAGTGTGTGATCATAGTGTGGTCTGCAGGGCATGAGTGAGGCGGGCCCTTCACGAGAGGGTGAGTGTGTGATCATAGTGTGGTCTGTGGGGCATGAGTGAGGCAGGGGCCCTTCACGAGAGGGTGAGTGTGTGATCATAGTGTGGTCTGCAGGGCATGAGTGAGGCGGGCCCTTCACGAGAGGGTGAGTGTGTGATCATAGTGTGGTCTGTAGGGCATGAGTGAGGCGGGGCCCTTCAAGAGAGGGTGAGTGTGTGATCATAGTGTGGTCTGTGGGGCATGAGTGAGGCAGGGGCCCTTCACGAGAGGGTGAGTGTGTGATCATAGTATGGTCTGTGGGGCATGAGTGAGGCAGGGGCCCTTCACGAGAGGATGAGTGTGTGATCATAGTGTGGTCTGTGGGGCATGAGTGAGGCAGGGGCCCTCCATGAGAGGGTGAGTGTGTGATCATAGTGTGGTCTATAGGGCATGAGTGAGGCGGGGTCCCTCCACGAGAGGGTGAGTGTGTGATCATAGTGTGGTCTGTGGGGCATGAGTGAGGCAGGGGCCCTTCACGAGAGGGTGAGTGTGTGATCATAGTGTGGTCTGTTGGGCATGAGTGAGGCAGGGGCCCTTCACGAGCGGGTGAGTGTGTGATCATAGTGCGGTCTGTGAGGCATGAGTGAGACAGGGGCCCTTCACGAGAGGGTGAGTGTGTGATCATAGTGTGGCCTGCAGGGCATGAGTGAGGCAGGGGCCCTTCACGAGAGAGTGAGTGTGTGATCATAGTGTGGTCTGTAGGGCATGAGTGAGGCAGGGGCCCTTCACGAGAGGGTGAGTGTGTGATCATAGTGTGGTCTGTGGGGCATGAGTGAGGCGGGGGCTCTTCACGAGAGGGTGAGTGTGTGATCATAGTGTGGTCTGTGGGGCATGAGTGAGGCGGGGCCCTTCACAAGAGAGTGAGTGTGTGATCATAGTGTGGTCTGTAGGGCATGAGTGAGGCGGGCCCACCACGAGAGGGTGAGTGTGTGATCATAGTGTGGTCTGTGGGGCATGAGTGAGGCAGGGGCCCTTCACGAGAGGGTGAGTGTATGATCATAGTGTGGTCTGTGGGGCATGAGTGAGGCAGGGGCCCTTCACGAGAGGGTGAGTGTGTGATCATAGTGTGGTCTGCAGGGCATGAGTGAGGCGGGGCCCTTCACGAGAGGGTGAGTGTGTGATCATAGTGTGGTCTGTAGGGCATGAGTGAGGCGGGGCCCTTCAAGAGAGGGTGAGTGTGTGATCATAGTGTGGTCTGTGGGGCATGAGTGAGGCAGGGGCCCTTCACGAGAGGGTGAGTGTGTGATCATAGTATGGTCTGTGGGGCATGAGTGAGGCAGGGGCCCTTCACGAGAGGATGAGTGTGTGATCATAGTGTGGTCTGTGGGGCATGAGTGAGGCAGGGGCCCTCCATGAGAGGGTGAGTGTGTGATCATAGTGTGGTCTATAGGGCATGAGTGAGGCGGGGTCCCTCCACGAGAGGGTGAGTGTGTGATCATAGTGTGGTCTGTGGGGCATGAGTGAGGCAGGGGCCCTTCACGAGAGGGTGAGTGTGTGATCATAGTGTGGTCTGTTGGGCATGAGTGAGGCAGGGGCCCTTCACGAGCGGGTGAGTGTGTGATCATAGTGCGGTCTGTGAGGCATGAGTGAGACAGGGGCCCTTCACGAGAGGGTGAGTGTGTGATCATAGTGTGGCCTGCAGGGCATGAGTGAGGCAGGGGCCCTTCACGAGAGAGTGAGTGTGTGATCATAGTGTGGTCTGTAGGGCATGAGTGAGGCAGGGGCCCTTCACGAGAGGGTGAGTGTGTGATCATAGTGTGGTCTGTGGGGCATGAGTGAGGCGGGGGCTCTTCACGAGAGGGTGAGTGTGTGATCATAGTGTGGTCTGTGGGGCATGAGTGAGGCGGGGCCCTTCACAAGAGAGTGAGTGTGTGATCATAGTGTGGTCTGTAGGGCATGAGTGAGGCGGGCCCACCACGAGAGGGTGAGTGTGTGATCATAGTGTGGTCTGTGGGGCATGAGTGAGGCAGGGGCCCTTCACGAGAGGGTGAGTGTATGATCATAGTGTGGTCTGTAGGGCATGAGTGAGGCGGGCCCTTCACAAGAGAGTGAGTGTGGGATCATAGTGTGGTCTGTAGGGCATGAGTGAGGCAGGAGCCCTTCACGAGAGGATGAGTGTGTGATAATAGTGTGGTCTGTGGGGCATGAGTGAGGCAGGGACCCTTCACGAGAGGGTGAGTGTGTGATCATAGAGTGGTCTGTAGGGCATGAGTGAGGCAGGGGCCCTTCACGAGAGGGTGAGTGTGTGATCATAGTGTGGTCTGTGGGGCATGAGTGAAGCGGGCCCTTGACGAGAGGGTGAGTGTGTGATCACAGTGTGGCCTGCAGGGCATGAGTGAGGCAGGGGCCCTTCACGAGAGAGTGAGTGTGTGATCATAGTGTTGTCTGTAGGGCATGAGTGAGGCAGGGGCCCTTCACGAGAGGGTGAGTGTGTGATCATTGTGTGGTCTGTAGGGCATGAGTTAGGTGGGGGCCCTCCACGAGAGGGTGAGTGTGTGATCATAGTGTGGTCTGTGGGGCTTGAGTGAAGCGGGGCCCTCCACGAGAGGGTGAGTGTGTGATCATAGTGTGGTCTGTGGGGCATGAGTGAGGCAGGGGCCCTCCATGAGAGGGTGAGTGTGTGATCATAGTGTGCTCTGTAGGGCATGAGTGAGGCGGGGTCCCTCCACGAGAGGGTGAGTGTGTGATCATAGTGTGGTCTGTGGGGCATGAGTGAGGCGGGCCCACCACGAGAGGGTGAGTGTGTGATCATAGTGTGGTCTGTGGGGCATGAGTGAGGCAGGGGCCCTTCACGAGAGGGTGAGTGTGTGATCATAGTGTGGTCTGTTGGGCATGAGTGAGGCAGGGGCCCTTCACGAGCGGGTGAGTGTGTGATCATAGTGCGGTCTGTGAGGCATGAGTGAGGCAGGGGCCCTTCACGAGAGGGTGAGTGTGTGATCATAGTGTGGCCTGCAGGGCATGAGTGAGGCAGGGGCCCTTCACGAGAGAGTGAGTGTGTGATCATAGTGTGGTCTGTAGGGCATGAATAAGGCAGGGGCCCTTCACGAGAGGGTGAGTGTGTGATCATAGTGTGGTCTGTGGGGCATGAGTGAGGCGGGGGCTCTTCACGAGAGGGTGAGTGTGTGATCATAGTGTGGTCTGTGGGGCATGAGTGAGGCGGGGCCCTTCACAAGAGAGTGAGTGTGTGATCATAGTGTGGTCTGTAGGGCATGAGTGAGGCGGGCCCACCACGAGAGGGTGAGTGTGTGATCATAGTGTGGTCTGTGGGGCATGAGTGAGGCAGGGGCCCTTCACGAGAGGGTGAGTGTATGATCATAGTGAGGTCTGTAGGGCATGAGTGAGGCGGGCCCTTCACGAGAGAGTGAGTGTGGGATCATAGTGTGGTCTGTAGGGCATGAGTGAGGCAGGAGCCCTTCACGAGAGGATGAGTGTGTGATAATAGTGTGGTCTGTGGGGCATGAGTGAGGCAGGGACCCTTCACGAGAGGGTGAGTGTGTGATCATAGTTTGGTCTGTAGGGCATGAGTGAGGCAGGGGCCCTTCATGAGAGGGTGAGTGTGTTATCATAGTATGGTCTGTAGGGCATGAGTGAGGCGGGCCCTTCACGAGAGAGGGAGTGTGGGATCATAGTGTGGTCTGTAGGGCATGAGTGAGGCAGGAGCCCTTCACGAGAGGATGAGTGTGTGATAATAGTGTGGTCTGTGGGGCATGAGTGAGGGAGGGACCCTTCACGAGAGGGTGAGTGTGTGATCATAGTTTGGTCTGTAGGGAATGAGTGAGGCAGGGGCCCTTCATGAGAGGGTGAGTGTGTTATCATAGTATGGTCTGTGGGACATGAGTGAGGCAGGGGCCCTTCACAAGAGGGTGAGTGTGGGATCATAGTGTAGTCTGTGGGGCATGAGTGAGGCAGGGGCCCTTCACGAGAGGGTGAGTGTGTGATCATAGTGTGGTCTGTGGGGCATGAGTGAGGCGGGGCCCTTCACGAGAGGGTGAGTGTGTGATCATAGTGTGGTCTGTAGGGCATGAGTGAGCCAGGGGCCCTTCACGAGAGGGTGAGTGTGTGATCATAGTGTGGTCTGTGGGGCATGAGTGAGGCGGGGCCCTTCACGAGAGGGTTAGTGTGTGATCATAGTGTGGTCTGTAGAGCATGAGTGAGGCGGGGCCCTTCAAGAGAGGGTGAGTGTGTGATCATAGTGTGGTCTGTGGGACATGAGTGAGGCAGGGGCCCTTCAGGAGAGGGTGAGTGTGTGATCATAGTGTGGTCTGTGGGGCATGAGTGAAGCAGGGGCACTTCACGAGAGGGTGAGTGTGTGATCATAGTGTGGTCTGTGGGGCATGAGTGAGGCAGGGGCCCTCCATGAGAGGGTGAGTGTGTGATCATAGTGTGGTCTGTAGGGCATGAGTGAGGCGGGGTCCCTCCACGAGAGGGTGAGTGTGTGATCATAGTGTGGTCTGTGGGGCATGAGTGAGGCAGGGGCCCTTCACAAGAGGGTGAGTGTGTGATCATAGTGTGGTCTGTAGGGCATGAGTGAGGCAGGGGCCCTTCACGAGAGGGTGAGTGTGTGATCATAGTATAGTCTGTGGGACATGAGTGAGCCAGGGGCCCTTCACGAGAGGGTGAGTGTGTGATCATAATGTGGTCTATGGGGCATGAGTGAGGCGGGGCCCTTCACGAGAGGGTGAGTGTGTGATAATAGTGTGGTCTGTGGGGCATGATTGAGGCAGGGGCCCTTCACGAGAGGGTGAGTGTGTGATCATAGTATGGTCTGTGGGACATGAGTGAGCCAGGGGCCCTTCACGAGAGGGTGAGTGTATGATCATTGTGTGGTCTGTGGGGCATGAGTGAGGCGGGGCCCTTCACGAGAGGGTGAGTGTGTGATCATAGTGTTGTCTGTGGGGCATGATTGAGGCAGGGCCCTTCACGAGAGGGTGAGTGTGTGATCATAGTGTGGTCTGTAGGGCATGAGTGAGGCAGGGGCCCTTCACGAGAGGGTGAGTGTGTGATCCAAGTGTGGTCTGTAGGGCATGAGTTAGGCGGGGGCCCTCCACGAGAGTGTGAGTGTGTGATCATAGTATGGTCTTTGGGGCATGAGTGAGGCGGGGGCCCTTCACGAGAGGGTGAGTGTGTGATCATAGTGTGGTCTGTGGGGCATGAGTGAGGCGGGGCCCACCACGAGAGGGTGAGTGTGTGATCATAGTGTGGTCTGTGGGGCATGAGTGAGGCAGGGGCCCTTCACGAGAGGGTGAGTGTGTGATCATAGTGTGGTCTGTTGGGCATGAGTGAGGCAGGGGCCCTTCACGAGCGGGTGAGTGTGTGATCATAGTGCGGTCTGTGAGGCATGAGTGAGGCAGGGGCCCTTCACGAGAGGGTGAGTGTGTGATCATAGTGTGGCCTGCAGGGCATGAGTGAGGCAGGGGCCCTTCACGAGAGAGTGAGTGTGTGATCATAGTGTGGTCTGTAGGGCATGAATAAGGCAGGGGCCCTTCACGAGAGGGTGAGTGTGTGATCATAGTGTGGTCTGTGGGGCATGAGTGAGGCGGGGGCTCTTCACGAGAGGGTGAGTGTGTGATCATAGTGTGGTCTGTGGGGCATGAGTGAGGCGGGGCCCTTCACAAGAGAGTGAGTGTGTGATCATAGTGTGGTCTGTAGGGCATGAGTGAGGCGGGCCCACCACGAGAGGGTGAGTGTGTGATCATAGTGTGGTCTGTGGGGCATGAGTGAGGCAGGGGCCCTTCACGAGAGGGTGAGTGTATGATCATAGTGAGGTCTGTAGGGCATGAGTGAGGCGGGCCCTTCACGAGAGAGTGAGTGTGGGATCATAGTGTGGTCTGTAGGGCATGAGTGAGGCAGGAGCCCTTCACGAGAGGATGAGTGTGTGATAATAGTGTGGTCTGTGGGGCATGAGTGAGGCAGGGACCCTTCACGAGAGGGTGAGTGTGTGATCATAGTTTGGTCTGTAGGGCATGAGTGAGGCAGGGGCCCTTCATGAGAGGGTGAGTGTGTTATCATAGTATGGTCTGTAGGGCATGAGTGAGGCGGGCCCTTCACGAGAGAGGGAGTGTGGGATCATAGTGTGGTCTGTAGGGCATGAGTGAGGCAGGAGCCCTTCACGAGAGGATGAGTGTGTGATAATAGTGTGGTCTGTGGGGCATGAGTGAGGGAGGGACCCTTCACGAGAGGGTGAGTGTGTGATCATAGTTTGGTCTGTAGGGAATGAGTGAGGCAGGGGCCCTTCATGAGAGGGTGAGTGTGTTATCATAGTATGGTCTGTGGGACATGAGTGAGGCAGGGGCCCTTCACAAGAGGGTGAGTGTGGGATCATAGTGTAGTCTGTGGGGCATGAGTGAGGCAGGGGCCCTTCACGAGAGGGTGAGTGTGTGATCATAGTGTGGTCTGTGGGGCATGAGTGAGGCGGGGCCCTTCACGAGAGGGTGAGTGTGTGATCATAGTGTGGTCTGTAGGGCATGAGTGAGCCAGGGGCCCTTCACGAGAGGGTGAGTGTGTGATCATAGTGTGGTCTGTGGGGCATGAGTGAGGCGGGGCCCTTCACGAGAGGGTTAGTGTGTGATCATAGTGTGGTCTGTAGAGTATGAGTGAGGCGGGGCCCTTCAAGAGAGGGTGAGTGTGTGATCATAGTGTGGTCTGTGGGACATGAGTGAGGCAGGGGCCCTTCAGGAGAGGGTGAGTGTGTGATCATAGTGTGGTCTGTGGGGCATGAGTGAAGCAGGGGCACTTCACGAGAGGGTGAGTGTGTGATCATAGTGTGGTCTGCAGGGCATGAGTGAGGCGGGGCCCTTCACGAGAGGGTGAGTGTGTGATCATAGTGTGGTCTGTAGGGCATGAGTGAGGCGGGGCCCTTCAAGAGAGGGTGAGTGTGTGATCATAGTGTGGTCTGTGGGGCATGAGTGAGGCAGGGGCCCTTCACGAGAGGGTGAGTGTGTGATCATAGTATGGTCTGTGGGGCATGAGTGAGGCAGGGGCCCTTCACGAGAGGATGAGTGTGTGATCATAGTGTGGTCTGTGGGGCATGAGTGAGGCAGGGGCCCTCCATGAGAGGGTGAGTGTGTGATCATAGTGTGGTCTATAGGGCATGAGTGAGGCGGGGTCCCTCCACGAGAGGGTGAGTGTGTGATCATAGTGTGGTCTGTGGGGCATGAGTGAGGCAGGGGCCCTTCACGAGAGGGTGAGTGTGTGATCATAGTGTGGTCTGTTGGGCATGAGTGAGGCAGGGGCCCTTCACGAGCGGGTGAGTGTGTGATCATAGTGCGGTCTGTGAGGCATGAGTGAGACAGGGGCCCTTCACGAGAGGGTGAGTGTGTGATCATAGTGTGGCCTGCAGGGCATGAGTGAGGCAGGGGCCCTTCACGAGAGAGTGAGTGTGTGATCATAGTGTGGTCTGTAGGGCATGAGTGAGGCAGGGGCCCTTCACGAGAGGGTGAGTGTGTGATCATAGTGTGGTCTGTGGGGCATGAGTGAGGCGGGGGCTCTTCACGAGAGGGTGAGTGTGTGATCATAGTGTGGTCTGTGGGGCATGAGTGAGGCGGGGCCCTTCACAAGAGAGTGAGTGTGTGATCATAGTGTGGTCTGTAGGGCATGAGTGAGGCGGGCCCACCACGAGAGGGTGAGTGTGTGATCATAGTGTGGTCTGTGGGGCATGAGTGAGGCAGGGGCCCTTCACGAGAGGGTGAGTGTATGATCATAGTGTGGTCTGTAGGGCATGAGTGAGGCGGGCCCTTCACAAGAGAGTGAGTGTGGGATCATAGTGTGGTCTGTAGGGCATGAGTGAGGCAGGAGCCCTTCACGAGAGGATGAGTGTGTGATAATAGTGTGGTCTGTGGGGCATGAGTGAGGCAGGGACCCTTCACGAGAGGGTGAGTGTGTGATCATAGAGTGGTCTGTAGGGCATGAGTGAGGCAGGGGCCCTTCACGAGAGGGTGAGTGTGTGATCATAGTGTGGTCTGTGGGGCATGAGTGAAGCGGGCCCTTGACGAAAGGGTGAGTGTGTGATCACAGTGTGGCCTGCAGGGCATGAGTGAGGCAGGGGCCCTTCACGAGAGAGTGAGTGTGTGATCATAGTGTTGTCTGTAGGGCATGAGTGAGGCAGGGGCCCTTCACGAGAGGGTGAGTGTGTGATCATTGTGTGGTCTGTAGGGCATGAGTTAGGCGGGGGCCCTCCACGAGAGGGTGAGTGTGTGATCATAGTGTGGTCTGTGGGGCTTGAGTGAAGCGGGGCCCTCCACGAGAGGGTGAGTGTGTGATCATAGTGTGGTCTGTGGGGCATGAGTGAGGCAGGGGCCCTCCATGAGAGGGTGAGTGTGTGATCATAGTGTGCTCTGTAGGGCATGAGTGAGGCGGGGTCCCTCCACGAGAGGGTGAGTGTGTGATCATAGTGTGGTCTGTGGGGCATGAGTGAGGCGGGCCCACCACGAGAGGGTGAGTGTGTGATCATAGTGTGGTCTGTGGGGCATGAGTGAGGCAGGGGCCCTTCACGAGAGGGTGAGTGTGTGATCATAGTGTGGTCTGTTGGGCATGAGTGAGGCAGGGGCCCTTCACGAGCGGGTGAGTGTGTGATCATAGTGCGGTCTGTGAGGCATGAGTGAGGCAGGGGCCCTTCACGAGAGGGTGAGTGTGTGATCATAGTGTGGCCTGCAGGGCATGAGTGAGGCAGGGGCCCTTCACGAGAGAGTGAGTGTGTGATCATAGTGTGGTCTGTAGGGCATGAATAAGGCAGGGGCCCTTCACGAGAGGGTGAGTGTGTGATCATAGTGTGGTCTGTGGGGCATGAGTGAGGCGGGGGCTCTTCACGAGAGGGTGAGTGTGTGATCATAGTGTGGTCTGTGGGGCATGAGTGAGGCGGGGCCCTTCACAAGAGAGTGAGTGTGTGATCATAGTGTGGTCTGTAGGGCATGAGTGAGGCGGGCCCACCACGAGAGGGTGAGTGTGTGATCATAGTGTGGTCTGTGGGGCATGAGTGAGGCAGGGGCCCTTCACGAGAGGGTGAGTGTATGATCATAGTGAGGTCTGTAGGGCATGAGTGAGGCGGGCCCTTCACGAGAGAGTGAGTGTGGGATCATAGTGTGGTCTGTAGGGCATGAGTGAGGCAGGAGCCCTTCACGAGAGGATGAGTGTGTGATAATAGTGTGGTCTGTGGGGCATGAGTGAGGCAGGGACCCTTCACGAGAGGGTGAGTGTGTGATCATAGTTTGGTCTGTAGGGCATGAGTGAGGCAGGGGCCCTTCATGAGAGGGTGAGTGTGTTATCATAGTATGGTCTGTAGGGCATGAGTGAGGCGGGCCCTTCACGAGAGAGGGAGTGTGGGATCATAGTGTGGTCTGTAGGGCATGAGTGAGGCAGGAGCCCTTCACGAGAGGATGAGTGTGTGATAATAGTGTGGTCTGTGGGGCATGAGTGAGGGAGGGACCCTTCACGAGAGGGTGAGTGTGTGATCATAGTTTGGTCTGTAGGGAATGAGTGAGGCAGGGGCCCTTCATGAGAGGGTGAGTGTGTTATCATAGTATGGTCTGTGGGACATGAGTGAGGCAGGGGCCCTTCACAAGAGGGTGAGTGTGGGATCATAGTGTAGTCTGTGGGGCATGAGTGAGGCAGGGGCCCTTCACGAGAGGGTGAGTGTGTGATCATAGTGTGGTCTGTGGGGCATGAGTGAGGCGGGGCCCTTCACGAGAGGGTGAGTGTGTGATCATAGTGTGGTCTGTAGGGCATGAGTGAGCCAGGGGCCCTTCACGAGAGGGTGAGTGTGTGATCATAGTGTGGTCTGTGGGGCATGAGTGAGGCGGGGCCCTTCACGAGAGGGTTAGTGTGTGATCATAGTGTGGTCTGTAGAGCATGAGTGAGGCGGGGCCCTTCAAGAGAGGGTGAGTGTGTGATCATAGTGTGGTCTGTGGGACATGAGTGAGGCAGGGGCCCTTCAGGAGAGGGTGAGTGTGTGATCATAGTGTGGTCTGTGGGGCATGAGTGAAGCAGGGGCACTTCACGAGAGGGTGAGTGTGTGATCATAGTGTGGTCTGTGGGGCATGAGTGAGGCAGGGGCCCTCCATGAGAGGGTGAGTGTGTGATCATAGTGTGGTCTGTAGGGCATGAGTGAGGCGGGGTCCCTCCACGAGAGGGTGAGTGTGTGATCATAGTGTGGTCTGTGGGGCATGAGTGAGGCAGGGGCCCTTCACAAGAGGGTGAGTGTGTGATCATAGTGTGGTCTGTAGGGCATGAGTGAGGCAGGGGCCCTTCACGAGAGGGTGAGTGTGTGATCATAGTATAGTCTGTGGGACATGAGTGAGCCAGGGGCCCTTCACGAGAGGGTGAGTGTGTGATCATAATGTGGTCTATGGGGCATGAGTGAGGCGGGGCCCTTCACGAGAGGGTGAGTGTGTGATAATAGTGTGGTCTGTGGGGCATGATTGAGGCAGGGGCCCTTCACGAGAGGGTGAGTGTGTGATCATAGTATGGTCTGTGGGACATGAGTGAGCCAGGGGCCCTTCACGAGAGGGTGAGTGTATGATCATTGTGTGGTCTGTGGGGCATGAGTGAGGCGGGGCCCTTCACGAGAGGGTGAGTGTGTGATCATAGTGTTGTCTGTGGGGCATGATTGAGGCAGGGCCCTTCACGAGAGGGTGAGTGTGTGATCATAGTGTGGTCTGTAGGGCATGAGTGAGGCAGGGGCCCTTCACGAGAGGGTGAGTGTGTGATCCAAGTGTGGTCTGTAGGGCATGAGTTAGGCGGGGGCCCTCCACGAGAGGGTGAGTGTGTGATCATAGTATGGTCTTTGGGGCATGAGTGAGGCGGGAGCCCTTCACGAGAGGGTGAGTGTGTGATCATAGTGTGGTCTGTGGGGCATGAGTGAGGCGGGGCCCACCACGAGAGGGTGAGTGTGTGATCATAGTGTGGTCTGTGGGGCATGAGTGAGGCAGGGGCCCTTCACGAGAGGGTGAGTGTGTGATCATAGTGTGGTCTGTTGGGCATGAGTGAGGCAGGGGCCCTTCACGAGCGGGTGAGTGTGTGATCATAGTGCGGTCTGTGAGGCATGAGTGAGGCAGGGGCCCTTCACGAGAGGGTGAGTGTGTGATCATAGTGTGGCCTGCAGGGCATGAGTGAGGCAGGGGCCCTTCACGAGAGAGTGAGTGTGTGATCATAGTGTGGTCTGTAGGGCATGAATAAGGCAGGGGCCCTTCACGAGAGGGTGAGTGTGTGATCATAGTGTGGTCTGTGGGGCATGAGTGAGGCGGGGGCTCTTCACGAGAGGGTGAGTGTGTGATCATAGTGTGGTCTGTGGGGCATGAGTGAGGCGGGGCCCTTCACAAGAGAGTGAGTGTGTGATCATAGTGTGGTCTGTAGGGCATGAGTGAGGCGGGCCCACCACGAGAGGGTGAGTGTGTGATCATAGTGTGGTCTGTGGGGCATGAGTGAGGCAGGGGCCCTTCACGAGAGGGTGAGTGTATGATCATAGTGAGGTCTGTAGGGCATGAGTGAGGCGGGCCCTTCACGAGAGAGTGAGTGTGGGATCATAGTGTGGTCTGTAGGGCATGAGTGAGGCAGGAGCCCTTCACGAGAGGATGAGTGTGTGATAATAGTGTGGTCTGTGGGGCATGAGTGAGGCAGGGACCCTTCACGAGAGGGTGAGTGTGTGATCATAGTTTGGTCTGTAGGGCATGAGTGAGGCAGGGGCCCTTCATGAGAGGGTGAGTGTGTTATCATAGTATGGTCTGTAGGGCATGAGTGAGGCGGGCCCTTCACGAGAGAGGGAGTGTGGGATCATAGTGTGGTCTGTAGGGCATGAGTGAGGCAGGAGCCCTTCACGAGAGGATGAGTGTGTGATAATAGTGTGGTCTGTGGGGCATGAGTGAGGGAGGGACCCTTCACGAGAGGGTGAGTGTGTGATCATAGTTTGGTCTGTAGGGAATGAGTGAGGCAGGGGCCCTTCATGAGAGGGTGAGTGTGTTATCATAGTATGGTCTGTGGGACATGAGTGAGGCAGGGGCCCTTCACAAGAGGGTGAGTGTGGGATCATAGTGTAGTCTGTGGGGCATGAGTGAGGCAGGGGCCCTTCACGAGAGGGTGAGTGTGTGATCATAGTGTGGTCTGTGGGGCATGAGTGAGGCGGGGCCCTTCACGAGAGGGTGAGTGTGTGATCATAGTGTGGTCTGTGGGGCATGAGTGAGGCGGGGCCCTTCACGAGAGGGTTAGTGTGTGATCATAGTGTGGTCTGTAGAGTATGAGTGAGGCGGGGCCCTTCAAGAGAGGGTGAGTGTGTGATCATAGTGTGGTCTGTGGGACATGAGTGAGGCAGGGGCCCTTCAGGAGAGGGTGAGTGTGTGATCATAGTGTGGTCTGTGGGGCATGAGTGAAGCAGGGGCACTTCACGAGAGGGTGAGTGTGTGATCATAGTGTGGTCTGTAGGGCATGAGTGAGGCGGGGTCCCTCCACGAGAGGGTGAGTGTGTGATCATAGTGTGGTCTGTGGGGCATGAGTGAGGCAGGGGCCCTTCACAAGAGGGTGAGTGTGTGATCATAGTGTGGTCTGTAGGGCATGAGTGAGGCAGGGGCCCTTCACGAGAGGGTGAGTGTGTGATCATAGTATAGTCTGTGGGACATGAGTGAGCCAGGGGCCCTTCACGAGAGGGTGAGTGTGTGATCATAGTGTGGTCTGTGGGGCTTGAGTGAAGCGGGGCCCTCCACGAGAGGGTGAGTGTGTGATCATAGTGTGGTCTGTGGGGCATGAGTGAGGCAGGGGCCCTCCATGAGAGGGTGAGTGTGTGATCATAGTGTGCTCTGTAGGGCATGAGTGAGGCGGGGTCCCTCCACGAGAGGGTGAGTGTGTGATCATAGTGTGGTCTGTGGGGCATGAGTGAGGCGGGCCCACCACGAGAGGGTGAGTGTGTGATCATAGTGTGGTCTGTGGGGCATGAGTGAGGCAGGGGCCCTTCACGAGAGGGTGAGTGTGTGATCATAGTGTGGTCTGTTGGGCATGAGTGAGGCAGGGGCCCTTCACGAGCGGGTGAGTGTGTGATCATAGTGCGGTCTGTGAGGCATGAGTGAGGCAGGGGCCCTTCACGAGAGGGTGAGTGTGTGATCATAGTGTGGCCTGCAGGGCATGAGTGAGGCAGGGGCCCTTCACGAGAGAGTGAGTGTGTGATCATAGTGTGGTCTGTAGGGCATGAATAAGGCAGGGGCCCTTCACGAGAGGGTGAGTGTGTGATCATAGTGTGGTCTGTGGGGCATGAGTGAGGCGGGGGCTCTTCACGAGAGGGTGAGTGTGTGATCATAGTGTGGTCTGTGGGGCATGAGTGAGGCGGGGCCCTTCACAAGAGAGTGAGTGTGTGATCATAGTGTGGTCTGTAGGGCATGAGTGAGGCGGGCCCACCACGAGAGGGTGAGTGTGTGATCATAGTGTGGTCTGTGGGGCATGAGTGAGGCAGGGGCCCTTCACGAGAGGGTGAGTGTATGATCATAGTGAGGTCTGTAGGGCATGAGTGAGGCGGGCCCTTCACGAGAGAGTGAGTGTGGGATCATAGTGTGGTCTGTAGGGCATGAGTGAGGCAGGAGCCCTTCACGAGAGGATGAGTGTGTGATAATAGTGTGGTCTGTGGGGCATGAGTGAGGCAGGGACCCTTCACGAGAGGGTGAGTGTGTGATCATAGTTTGGTCTGTAGGGCATGAGTGAGGCAGGGGCCCTTCATGAGAGGGTGAGTGTGTTATCATAGTATGGTCTGTAGGGCATGAGTGAGGCGGGCCCTTCACGAGAGAGGGAGTGTGGGATCATAGTGTGGTCTGTAGGGCATGAGTGAGGCAGGAGCCCTTCACGAGAGGATGAGTGTGTGATAATAGTGTGGTCTGTGGGGCATGAGTGAGGGAGGGACCCTTCACGAGAGGGTGAGTGTGTGATCATAGTTTGGTCTGTAGGGAATGAGTGAGGCAGGGGCCCTTCATGAGAGGGTGAGTGTGTTATCATAGTATGGTCTGTGGGACATGAGTGAGGCAGGGGCCCTTCACAAGAGGGTGAGTGTGGGATCATAGTGTAGTCTGTGGGGCATGAGTGAGGCAGGGGCCCTTCACGAGAGGGTGAGTGTGTGATCATAGTGTGGTCTGTGGGGCATGAGTGAGGTGGGGCCCTTCACGAGAGGGTGAGTGTGTGATCATAGTGTGGTCTGTAGGGCATGAGTGAACCAGGGGCCCTTCACGAGAGGGTGAGTGTGTGATCATAGTGTGGTCTGTGGGGCATGAGTGAGGCGGGGCCCTTCACGAGAGGGTTAGTGTGTGATCATAGTGTGGTCTGTAGAGCATGAGTGAGGCGGGGCCCTTCAAGAGAGGGTGAGTGTGTGATCATAGTGTGGTCTGTGGGACATGAGTGAGGCAGGGGCCCTTCAGGAGAGGGTGAGTGTGTGATCATAGTGTGGTCTGTGGGGCATGAGTGAAGCAGGGGCACTTCACGAGAGGGTGAGTGTGTGATCATAGTGTGGTCTGTGGGGGCATGAGTGAGGCAGGGGCCCTCCATGAGAGGGTGAGTGTGTGATCATAGTGTGGTCTGTAGGGCATGAGTGAGGCGGGGTCCCTCCACGAGAGGGTGAGTGTGTGATCATAGTGTGGTCTGTGGGGCATGAGTGAGGCAGGGGCCCTTCACAAGAGGGTGAGTGTGTGATCATAGTGTGGTCTGTAGGGCATGAGTGAGGCAGGGGCCCTTCACGAGAGGGTGAGTGTGTGATCATAGTATAGTCTGTGGGACATGAGTGAGCCAGGGGCCCTTCACGAGAGGGTGAGTGTGTGATCATAATGTGGTCTATGGGGCATGAGTGAGGCGGGGCCCTTCACGAGAGGGTGAGTGTGTGATAATAGTGTGGTCTGTGGGGCATGATTGAGGCAGGGGCCCTTCACGAGAGGGTGAGTGTGTGATCATAGTATGGTCTGTGGGACATGAGTGAGCCAGGGGCCCTTCACGAGAGGGTGAGTGTATGATCATTGTGTGGTCTGTGGGGCATGAGTGAGGCGGGGCCCTTCACGAGAGGGTGAGTGTGTGATCATAGTGTTGTCTGTGGGGCATGATTGAGGCAGGGCCCTTCACGAGAGGGTGAGTGTGTGATCATAGTGTGGTCTGTAGGGCATGAGTGAGGCAGGGGCCCTTCACGAGAGGGTGAGTGTGTGATCCAAGTGTGGTCTGTAGGGCATGAGTTAGGCGGGGGCCCTCCACGAGAGGGTGAGTGTGTGATCATAGTATGGTCTTTGGGGCATGAGTGAGGCGGGGGCCCTTCACGAGAGGGTGAGTGTGTGATCATAGTGTGGTCTGTGGGGCATGAGTGAGGCGGGGCCCTTCACGAGAGGGTGAGTGTGTGATCATAGTGTGGTCTGTAGGGCATGAGTGAGCCAGGGGCCCTTCACGAGAGGGTGAGTGTGTGATCATAGTGTGGTCTGTGGGGCATGAGTGAGGCGGGGCCCTTCACGAGAGGGTTAGTGTGTGATCATAGTGTGGTCTGTAGAGCATGAGTGAGGCGGGGCCCTTCAAGAGAGGGTGAGTGTGTGATCATAGTGTGGTCTGTGGGACATGAGTGAGGCAGGGGCCCTTCAGGAGAGGGTGAGTGTGTGATCATAGTGTGGTCTGTGGGGCATGAGTGAAGCAGGGGCACTTCACGAGAGGGTGAGTGTGTGATCATAGTGTGGTCTGTGGGGCATGAGTGAGGCAGGGGCCCTCCATGAGAGGGTGAGTGTGTGATCATAGTGTGGTCTGTAGGGCATGAGTGAGGCGGGGTCCCTCCACGAGAGGGTGAGTGTGTGATCATAGTGTGGTCTGTGGGGCATGAGTGAGGCAGGGGCCCTTCACAAGAGGGTGAGTGTGTGATCATAGTGTGGTCTGTAGGGCATGAGTGAGGCAGGGGCCCTTCACGAGAGGGTGAGTGTGTGATCATAGTATAGTCTGTGGGACATGAGTGAGCCAGGGGCCCTTCACGAGAGGGTGAGTGTGTGATCATAATGTGGTCTATGGGGCATGAGTGAGGCGGGGCCCTTCACGAGAGGGTGAGTGTGTGATAATAGTGTGGTCTGTGGGGCATGATTGAGGCAGGGGCCCTTCACGAGAGGGTGAGTGTGTGATCATAGTATGGTCTGTGGGACATGAGTGAGCCAGGGGCCCTTCACGAGAGGGTGAGTGTATGATCATTGTGTGGTCTGTGGGGCATGAGTGAGGCGGGGCCCTTCACGAGAGGGTGAGTGTGTGATCATAGTGTTGTCTGTGGGGCATGATTGAGGCAGGGCCCTTCATGAGAGGGTGAGTGTGTGATCATAGTGTGGTCTGTAGGGCATGAGTGAGGCAGGGGCCCTTCACGAGAGGGTGAGTGTGTGATCCAAGTGTGGTCTGTAGGGCATGAGTTAGGCGGGGGCCCTCCACGAGAGGGTGAGTGTGTGATCATAGTATGGTCTTTGGGGCATGAGTGAGGCGGGGGCCCTTCACGAGAGGGTGAGTGTGTGATCATAGTGTGGTCTGTGGGGCATGAGTGAGGAGGGGCCCTTTACGAGAGGGTGAGTGTGTGATCATAGTGTGGTCTGTGGGGCATGAGTGAGGCAGGGGCCCTTCACGAGAGAGTGAGTGTGTGATCATAGTGTGGTCTGTGGGGCATGAGTGAGGCAGGGGCCCTTCACAAGAGGGTGAGTGTGTGATCATAGTGTGGTCTGTAGGGCATGTGTGAGGTGGGGGCCCTTCACGAGAGGGTGAGTGTGTGATCATAGTGTGGTCTGTGGGGCATGAGTGAGGCAGGGGCACTTCACAAGAGGGTGAGTGTGTGATCATAGTGTGGTCTGTAGGGCATGTGTGAGGTGGGGGCCCTTCACGAGAGGGTGAGTGTGTGATCATTGTGTGGTCGGTGGGGCATGAGTGAGGCAGGGGCCCTTCACGAGAGAGTGAGTGTGTGATCATAGTGTGGTCTGTGGGGCATGAGTGAGGCAGGGGCCCTTCACGAGAGAGTGAGTGTGTGATCATAGTGTGGTCTGTGGGGCATGAGTGAGGCAGGGGCCCTTCACGAGAGGGTGAGTGTGTGATCATAGTATGGTCTGTGGGACATGAGTGAGCCAGAGGCCCTTCACGAGAGGGTGAGTGTGTGATCATAGTGTGGTCTGTAGGGCATGAGTGAGGCGGGGCCCTTCACAAAAGGGTGAGTGTGTGATCATTGTGTGGTCGGTGGGGCATGAGTGAGGCAGGGGCCCTTCACGAGAGAGTGAGTGTGTGATCATAGTGTGGTCTGTGGGGCATGAGTGAGGCAGGGGCCCTTCACGAGAGAGTGAGTGTGTGATCATAGTGTGGTCTGTGGGGCATGAGTGAGGCAGGGGCCCTTCACAAGAGGGTGAGTGTGTGATCATAGTGTGGTCTGTAGGGCATGAGTGAGGCGGGGGCCCTCCATGAGAGGGTGAGTGTGTGATCATAGTGTGGTCTGTGGGGCATGAGTTAAGCGGGGCCCTCCACGAGAGGGTGAGTGTGTGATCATAGTGTGGTCTGTGGGGCATGAGTGAGGCGGGGCCCTTCACGAGAGGGTGAGTGTGTGATCATAGTGTGGTCTGTAGGGCATGAGTGAGGCGGGGGCCCTCCTCGAGAGGGTGAGTGTGTGATCATAGTGTGGTCTGCAGGGCATGAGTGAGGCAAGGGCCCTTCACGAGAGGGTGAGTGTGTGATCATAGTGTGGTCTGTAGGGCATGAGTGAGGCGGGGGCCCTCCACGAGAGGGTGAGTGTGTGATCATAGTGTGGTCTGTGGGGCATGAGTGAGGCGGGGCCCTTCACGAGAGAGTGAGTGTGTGATCATAGTGTGGTCTGTGGGGCATGAGTGAGGCGGGGCCCTTCACGAGAGAGTGAGTGTGTGATCATAGTGTGGTCTGTGGGGCATGAGTGAGGCGGGGCCCTTCACGAGAGAGTGAGTGTGTGATCATAGTGTGGTCTGTGGGGCATGAGTGAGGCAGGGGCCCTTCACGATAGGGTGAGTGTGTGATCATAGTGTGGTCTGTAGGGCATGAGTGAGGCAGGGGCCCTTCATGAGAGGGTGAGTATGTGATCATAGTGTGGTCTGTAGGGCATGAGTGAGTGTGTGATCATAGTGTGGTCTGTGGGGCATGAGTGAAGCGGGGCCCTCCACGAGAGGATGAGTGTGTGATCATAGTATGGTCTGTGGGGCATGAGTGAGGCAGGGGCCCTTCACGAGAGGGTGAGTGTGTGATCATAGTGTGGTCTGTGGGGCATGAGTGAGGCAGGGGCCCTTCACGAGAGGGTGAGTGTGTGATCATAGTGTGGTCTGTAGGGCATGAATGAGGCAGGGGCCCTTCACGAGAGGGTGAGTGTGTGATCATAGTGTGGTCTGTGGGGCATGAGTGAAGCGGGCCCTTGACGAGAGGGTGAGTGTGTGATCATAGTGTGGTCTGTGGGGCATGAGTGAAGCGGGGCCCTTCACGAGAGGGTGAGTGTGTGATCATTGTGTGGTCTGTGGGGCATGAGTAAGGCAGGGGTCCTTCACGAGAGGGTGAGTGTGTGATCATAGTATGGTCTGTGGGGCATGAGTGAGGCAGGGGCCCTCCACGAGAGGGTGAGTGTGTGATCATAGTGTGGTTTGTAGGCCATGAGTGAGGCAGGGGCCCTTCACGAGAGGGTGAGTGTGTGATCATAGTGTGGTCTGTGGGGCATGAGTGAAGCGGGGCCCTCCACGAGAGGGTGAATGTGTGATCATAGTGTGGTTTGTGGGGCATGAGTGAAGCGGGGCCCTCCACGAGAGGGTGAGTATGTGATCGTAGTGTGGTCTATAGGGCATGAGTGAGGCGGGGCCCTTCACGAGAGGGTGAGTGTGTGATCATAGTGTTGTCTGTGGGGCATGAGTGAAGCGGGGCCCTCCACGAGAGGGTGAGTGTGTGATCATAGTGTGGTCTGTAGGGCATGAGTGAGGCAGGGGCCCTTCACGAGAGAGTGAGTGTGTGATCATAGTGTGGTCTGTAGGGCATGAGTGAGGCAGGGGCCCTTCACGAGAGAGTGAGTGTGTGATCATAGTGTGGTCTGTGGGGCATGAGTGAGGCAGGGGCCCTTCACGAGAGGGTGAGTGTGTGATCATAGTGTGGTCTGTGGGGCATGAGTGAGGCGGGGCCCTTCACGAGAGGGTGAGTGTGTGATCATTGTGTGGTCTGTGGAGCATGAGTGAGGCAGGGGCCCTTCACAAGAGGGTGAGTGTGTGATCATTGTGTGGTCTGTGGGGCATGAGTGAGGCGGGGCCCTTCACAAGAGGGTGAGTGTGTGATCATAGTGTGGCCTGCAGGGCATGAGTGAGGCAGGGGCCCTTCACGAGAGAGTGAGTCTGTGATCATAGTGTGGTCTGTAGGGCATGAGTGAGGCAGGGGCCCTTCACGAGAGAGTGAGTGTGTGATCATTGTGTGGTCTGTAGGGCATGAGTTAGGCGGGGGCCCTCCACGAGAGGGTGAGTGTGTGATCATAGTGTGGTCTGTGGGGCATGAGTGAAGCGAGGCCCTCCACGAGAGGGTGAGTGTGTGATCATAGTGTGGCCTTTGGGGCATGAGTGAGGCAGGGGCCCTTCACGAGAGGGTGAGTGTGTAATCATAGTGTGGTCTGTAGGGCATGAGTGAGGCAGGGGCCCTTCACGAGAGGGTGACTGTGTGATCATAGTATGGTCTGTGGGACAAGAGTGAGCCAGGGGCCCTTCACGAGAGGGTGAGTGTGTGATCATAATGTGGTCTGTGGGGCATGAGTGAGGCGGGGCCCTTCACGAGAGGGTGAGTGTGTGATAATAGTGTGGTCTGTGGGGCATGATTGAGGCAGGGGCCCTTCACGAGGGGGTGAGTGTGTGATCATAGTATGGTCTGTGGGACATGAGTGAGCCAGGGGCCCTTCAAAAGAGGGTGAGTGTATGATCATTGTGTGGTCTGTGGGGCATGAGTGAGGCGGGGCCCTTCACGAGAGGGTGAGTGTGTGATCATAGTGTTGTCTGTGGGGCATGATTGAGGCAGGGCTCTTCACGAGAGGGTGAGTGTGTGATCATAGTGTGGTCTGTAGGGCATGAGTGAGGCAGGGGCCCTTCACGAGAGGGTGAGTGTGTGATCCAAGTGTGGTCTGTAGGGCATGAGTTAGGCGGGGGCCCTCCACGAGAGGGTGAGTGTGTGATCATAGTATGGTCTTTGGGGCATGAGTGAGGCGGGGGCCCTTCACGAGAGGGTGAGTGTGTGATCATAGTGTGGTCTGTGGGGCATGAGTGAGGAGGGGCCCTTTACGAGAGGGTGAGTGTGTGATCATAGTGTGGTCTGTGGGGCATGAGTGAGGCAGGGGCCCTTCACGAGAGAGTGAGTGTTTGATCATAGTGTGGTCTGTGGGGCATGAGTGAGGCAGGGGCCCTTCACAAGAGGGTGAGTGTGTGATCATAGTGTGGTCTGTAGGACATGTGTGGGGTGGGGGCCCTTCACGAGAGGGTGAGTGTGTGATCATAGTGTGGTCTGTGGGGCATGAGTGAGGCAGGGGCACTTCACAAGAGGGTGAGTGTGTGATCATAGTGTGGTCTGTAGGGCATGTGTGAGGTGGGGGCCCTTCACGAGAGGGTGAGTGTGTGATCATAGTGTTGTCTGTGGGGCATGAGTGAGGCAGGGGCCCTTCACAAGAGGGTGAGTGTGTGATCATAGTGTGGTCTGTAGGGCATGTGTGAGGTGGGGGCCCTTCACGAGAGGGTGAGTGTGTGATCATAGTGTGGTCTGTGGGGCATGAGTGAAGCGGGGCCCTCCACGAGAGGGTGAGTGTGTGATCATAGTGTGGTCTGTGGGGCATGAGTGAGGCAGGGGCCCTTCACGAGAGGGTGAGTGTCTGATCATAGTATGGTCTGTGGGGCATGAGTGAGGCAGGGGCCCTTCACGAGAGGATGAGTGTGTGATCATAGTGTGGTCTGTGGGGCTTGAGTGAGGCAGGGGCCCTCCATGAGAGGGTGAGTGTGTGATCACAGTGTGGTCTGTGGGGCATGAGTGAGGCAGGGGCCCTTCACAAGAGGGTGAGTGTGTGATCATAGTGTGGTCTGTAGGGCATGAGTGAGGCAGGGGCCCTTCATGAGAGGGTGAGTGTGTGATCATAGTGTGGTCTTTGGGGCATGAGTGAGGCAGGGGCCCTTCACGAGAGGGTGAGTGTGTGATCATAGTGTGGTCTGTAGGGCATGAGTGAGGCAGGGGCCATTCACGAGAGGGTGAGTGTGTGATCATTGTGTGGTCTGTGGGGCATGAGTGAGGCGGGGGCCCTTCACGACAGGGTGAGTGTGTGATCATAGTGTGGTCTGTAGGGCATGAGTGAGGCAGGGGCCCTTCACGAGAGGGTGAGTGTGTGATCCAAGTGTGGTCTGTAGGGCATGAGTTAGGCGGGGGCCCTCCACGAGAGGGTGAGTGTGTGATCATAGTATGGTCTGTGGGGCATGAGTGAGGCAGGGGCCCTTCACGAGAGGATGAGTGTGTGATCATAGTGTGGTCTGTGGGGCATGAGTGAGGCAGGGGCCCTCCATGAGAGGGTGAGTGTGTGATCATAGTGTGGTCTGTAGGGCATGAGTGAGGCGGGCCCTTCACGAGAGGGTGAGTGTGTGATCATAGTGTGGTCTGTGGGGCATGAGTGAGGCAGGGGCCCTTCACGAGAGGGTGAGTGTGTGATCATAGTGTGGTCTGCAGGGCATGAGTGAGGCGGGGCCCTTCACGAGAGGGTGAGTGTGTGATCATAGTGTGGTCTGTAGGGCATGAGTGAGGCGGGGCCCTTCAAGAGAGGGTGAGTGTGTGATCATAGTGTGGTCTGTGGGGCATGAGTGAGGCAGGGGCCCTTCACGAGAGGGTGAGTGTGTGATCATAGTATGGTCTGTGGGGCATGAGTGAGGCAGGGGCCCTTCACGAGAGGATGAGTGTGTGATCATAGTGTGGTCTGTGGGGCATGAGTGAGGCAGGGGCCCTCCATGAGAGGGTGAGTGTGTGATCATAGTGTGGTCTATAGGGCATGAGTGAGGCGGGGTCCCTCCACGAGAGGGTGAGTGTGTGATCATAGTGTGGTCTGTGGGGCATGAGTGAGGCAGGGGCCCTTCACGAGAGGGTGAGTGTGTGATCATAGTGTGGTCTGTTGGGCATGAGTGAGGCAGGGGCCCTTCACGAGCGGGTGAGTGTGTGATCATAGTGCGGTCTGTGAGGCATGAGTGAGACAGGGGCCCTTCACGAGAGGGTGAGTGTGTGATCATAGTGTGGCCTGCAGGGCATGAGTGAGGCAGGGGCCCTTCACGAGAGAGTGAGTGTGTGATCATAGTGTGGTCTGTAGGGCATGAGTGAGGCAGGGGCCCTTCACGAGAGGGTGAGTGTGTGATCATAGTGTGGTCTGTGGGGCATGAGTGAGGCGGGGGCTCTTCACGAGAGGGTGAGTGTGTGATCATAGTGTGGTCTGTGGGGCATGAGTGAGGCGGGGCCCTTCACAAGAGAGTGAGTGTGTGATCATAGTGTGGTCTGTAGGGCATGAGTGAGGCGGGCCCACCACGAGAGGGTGAGTGTGTGATCATAGTGTGGTCTGTGGGGCATGAGTGAGGCAGGGGCCCTTCACGAGAGGGTGAGTGTATGATCATAGTGTGGTCTGTAGGGCATGAGTGAGGCGGGCCCTTCACAAGAGAGTGAGTGTGGGATCATAGTGTGGTCTGTAGGGCATGAGTGAGGCAGGAGCCCTTCACGAGAGGATGAGTGTGTGATAATAGTGTGGTCTGTGGGGCATGAGTGAGGCAGGGACCCTTCACGAGAGGGTGAGTGTGTGATCATAGTGTGGTCTGTAGGGCATGAGTGAGGCAGGGGCCCTTCACGAGAGGGTGAGTGTGTGATCATAGTGTGGTCTCTGGGGCATGAGTGAAGCGGGCCCTTGACGAGAGGGTGAGTGTGTGATCACAGTGTGGCCTGCAGGGCATGAGTGAGGCAGGGGCCCTTCACGAGAGAGTGAATGTGTGATCATAGTGTTGTCTGTAGGGCATGAGTGAGGCAGGGGCCCTTCACGAGAGGGTGAGTGTGTGATCATTGTGTGGTCTGTAGGGTATGAGTTAGGCGGGGGCCCTCCACGAGAGGGTGAGTGTGTGATCATAGTGTGGTCTGTGGGGCTTGAGTGAAGCGGGGCCCTCCACGAGAGGGTGAGTGTGTGATCATAGTGTGGTCTGTGGGGCATGAGTGAGGCAGGGGCCCTCCATGAGAGGGTGAGTGTGTGATCATAGTGTGGTCTGTAGGGCATGAGTGAGGCGGGGTCCCTCCACGAGAGGGTGAGTGTGTGATCATAGTGTGGTCTGTGGGGCATGAGTGAGGCGGGCCCACCACGAGAGGGTGAGTGTGTGATCATAGTGTGGTCTGTGGGGCATGAGTGAGGCAGGGGCCCTTCACGAGAGGGTGAGTGTGTGATCATAGTGTGGTCTGTTGGGCATGAGTGAGGCAGGGGCCCTTCACGAGCGGGTGAGTGTGTGATCATAGTGCGGTCTGTGAGGCATGAGTGAGGCAGGGGCCCTTCACGAGAGGGTGAGTGTGTGATCATAGTGTGGCCTGCAGGGCATGAGTGAGGCAGGGGCCCTGCACGAGAGAGTGAGTGTGTGATCATAGTGTGGTCTGTAGGGCATGAGTAAGGCAGGGGCCCTTCACGAGAGGGTGAGTGTGTGATCATAGTTTGGTCTGTAGGGCATGAGTGAGGCAGGGGCCCTTCATGAGAGGGTGAGTGTGTTATCATAGTATGGTCTGTAGGGCATGAGTGAGGCGGGCCCTTCACGAGAGAGGGAGTGTGGGATCATAGTGTGGTCTGTAGGGCATGAGTGAGGCAGGAGCCCTTCACGAGAGGATGAGTGTGTGATAATAGTGTGGTCTGTGGGGCATGAGTGAGGGAGGGACCCTTCACGAGAGGGTGAGTGTGTGATCATAGTTTGGTCTGTAGGGAATGAGTGAGGCAGGGGGCCTTCAGGAGAGGGTGAGTGTGTTATCATAGTATGGTCTGTGGGACATGAGTGAGGCAGGGGCCCTTCACAAGAGGGTGAGTGTGGGATCATAGTGTAGTCTGTGGGGCATGAGTGAGGCAGGGGCCCTTCACGAGAGGGTGAGTGTGTGATCATAGTGTGGTCTGTGGGGCATGAGTGAGGCGGGGCCCTTCACGAGAGGGTGAGTGTGTGATCATAGTGTGGTCTGTAGGGCATGAGTGAGCCAGGGGCCCTTCACGAGAGGGTGAGTGTGTGATCATAGTGTGGTCTGTGGGGCATGAGTGAGGCGGGGCCCTTCACGAGAGGGTTAGTGTGTGATCATAGTGTGGTCTGTAGAGCATGAGTGAGGCGGGGCCCTTCACGAGAGGGTGAGTGTGTGATCATAGTGTGGTCTGTGGGACATGAGTGAGGCAGGGGCCCTTCAGGAGAGGGTGAGTGTGTGATCATAGTGTGGTCTGTGGGGCATGAGTGAAGCAGGGGCACTTCACGAGAGGGTGAGTGTGTGATCATAGTGTGGTCTGTGGGGCATGAGTGAGGCAGGGGCCCTCCATGAGAGGGTGAGTGTGTGATCATAGTGTGGTCTGTAGGGCATGAGTGAGGCGGGGTCCCTCCACGAGAGGGTGAGTGTGTGATCATAGTGTGGTCTGTGGGGCATGAGTGAGGCGGGGGCCCTTCACGAGAGGGTGAGTGTGTGATCATAGTGTGGTCTGTAGGGCATGAGTGAGGCGGGGGCCCTCCACGAGAAGGTGAGTGTGTGATCATAGTGTGGTCTGTGGGGCATGAGTGAGGCGGGGGCCCTTCACGAGAGGGTGAGTGTGTGATCATAGTGTGGTCTGTGGGGCATGAGTGAGGCAGGCCCTTCACGAGAGGGTGAGTGGGCGAGCACCTCGGGTTCATGACTGTTGCACATTGCGGTGACTCTGACTAGACATTTGTGAGGGCACGTGAATGAGCAAGGACCAGATTTACTTTTCCATGAACTGGCACCTCAGTCTTACGGTACCTGTTCCCTCCCGCAATTGGTCAGCGGTTCCATCACGGAGTATAGTCGGATATTGACTGCTCCCACAGCAGGAGAGAGCGAGACACAGGACATGATGTATGACACCTCAAAACCTCAAAGAGCTTCATTTTCTAAAGCCCCTCACTTTTTTCACTATGTTTATTTTTTTCATTTTGTACATTTTATTACAGTGAGGTGTATGCCTTTTCGGTGTAATGTAATTTGTAAAGATCGTGACTCCAGGGCCCAGCGGATGAGTTTCCTTGAACTTTAGCTCAGGGTTGTGCATACGATGCCCTTCGACGTTCCTTTGTATCGGACGTATACATGAAACCTTTTTTTTCAGTGTATGCTTTGTGGTACAAATGAAAAATGTCACAAAACGTGCAAGATCTTCAGACGACCCACTTATTGTCACGTGCATTTGCAAAGCCAATAAAAACATTCGAACAGTCATGTTACTGTATGTACCATGTGACGCCTCCAAAAGAGAACCATACGCCACCGTCAAATGTCTTTTCTGCCTCAAACCAATGGAAAGGAAAATTATCCCCAGTGAGGAGAGGTGAACTGGACCTGGCGCAAGAGTGAAACAAATGTAGCAACGAATCCTGCCATTTAAAAGGAATTGCGCAGTAACTTCCAATAAGATAATCAGGAGCGCAGTGGTGTCTGGTGGCAGCTGTGTGAAGGTAGCTAGACCACCTATGTTTTCGGCAGACCAGTCCATTAGATCGCAAATACAAGTGTCAGAAAAGGAGAAGGTTACATTATCAGAAAAGTTGTATAGGTACACTAAATAAAAAAGGAAACGACCCTCTGGCGGCGGCCCCGTTATTTCCCTGCTATTTTCAAAATAAAGACGAAAGCGAAAACAGTGGACACAACTCACGTGGCAATCCCCACACTTGCAGCACGTAACCACAAACCACTCCTAGTAGAAACGAGCAGCATAAACCCTCCCCAATCTTCTATCGCCTCACCCCATTCAGACAGCACTGAAAGCGATTGCGCGATCGCTATTGTAACAAGTCAAAATGACTGCGCACTATTTAAAATAAGCATCACAATACTGTAGTTAGGCTATGCTGCTTCCGGAATAGCCGGAAGTTACCTACTGGCTCAAGAGCCAATATTAAGGCTGCTAACAAATAAAAAGCCAAAGTTAACCAATGGCAAGCAGCAAGAAATAACAAAGCAGTAGGCGGAGTTTCAGCACCCTTATAGACTACCAGATGTCTCGGAGAGACAGCGCATGCGCACTGCCAAACCGAAACCTAAAAATGACATTGCCATGGAATATATGCTATGTAAGGGATTTTAGCACATAGTTCAGGTGGGCTGAGGGATTTTCTGATGCTTTAAATCACAGACGGGCAAAGTTAGTTTATGCGATTATTATTTACGAGTGGGAGGCCAAGGGGGGGGGGAGTCGGAAGCACCTCTGCTGTGGGACTGTGTGTAAGTGTTAAAGTAGAGTAAGTGAGGAGGGAGCGTGCTGGAGGCGGAGGGCCGTACAGCAGCATTTAAACAGCAATTAGGTAACTGCCTCCAGATGCTATTGTTTGTGAAATTATTTTTCTGTTGATGATCAGACAGACTCGTGCTGCTCCGCAGCTGTACTAAACTGACTGTACAGTACTAAGTCAGTAACGGCTCTGCCTGGCATGCAGCACTTTGCCCGCTGGACTGATGTAACTTAAGTAACACTTACTTGAACTAGACGAGTTCAGACTGCTGTCTCTTCCCGGTTCATGACCGTACGGTCAGCAGTGCACCTGGACTAGTTATGCCACACAATGCACATGATGGACAGGTTGCCGATGATGCCCACGGTGAAGACAATCAATGAGAGCAGCATCATGCCATAAGCGCTATACGAGTTCTCCGTCATGGGGTGGAGTGGGTTCTGAACTTGCGGGCACTTCTGGTCTGTCGTGGTTGGTTCCCCTCTGCTCTCAGCCCTGTCCGTCTCCGAGGCCCCGCCATGCCTGACTCTGGACGGGTCTGTGATTGACACGAGCAGTGGCCTGGTAGGCCTCAGGTGGCCCGTGTCAATGAGAAATGGGTACTCGGCTATCATCCTCGGCTCATACTGCTGCACAGCGTTGGCATCATCGTCCTTTGCACCTCTCCGCATGCGCAGCAAGGTCCCAGAGATGTCCGGAGCACCCTGCCGCTGCCACCTGTTCATTCGAAGGCGGAAGCCAGTATTGCCCTGTGGTGGTTCCACTGACTAACTTCCCGTGCCTCGGTTATCCAGAAACATCTCTTCCTCAGTCTGTGGACCCGTTCTCCACTGCCGGGATATCAGCCTGCCTCATAAACAAAGCAACTTCGGATGCCTCATCCCTCAATGAAGTCCGGGCTCACTAACGGTCACATCCAGATTATAATCCCCGATGGTGTGCCACCTGAGCCACTAGCAGCAACCACTCACTGCTTAGAGCAGTCGGTAATTGCAAGAGCAGTGTGTCTAAGCCGTGCGGCACGGCCACAATTAATCATGTAGCCTGGAGCCAGATGCGACAGGGTGGGCAGGTTCATTGATACATTGTAACACTCTCAGCCACTCCAGAGCTGAGAGCAGACCATTTTAACTATTTAGGAACTACTGAGTCCAGCAAGCAGCTGCTGGAACCATGTCTCGGAGCAGCAGAGCAGGCACGAAGGTTCACAGGCACCGCAGGTGGTGCGCGCTGGCAACTGGCACCAAATGCGTGACAATGCATTTCAGTGCGGTGTTGCGCAACACCGCACTGAAATGCGCGAGTGTCACACCTGATGCGTGATACTTGACAGGCATGGATGGTGACAGGTGCACTGCACCGTGCAGAGGGTGACAGGTGCGCTGCACCGTGCAGTGTGGCTGGTGCACCGTGCACAGTGTGACTGGTGCACTGCACTGTGCAGAGTGTGACTGGTGCACTTCAACGTGCAGAGGGTGACTGGTGCACTGCACTATGCTGATGGTTACAGGTGCACTGCACCGTGCAGAGTGTGACTGGTGCACTGCACCATGCAGATGGTGACAGGTGCACTGCACCGTGCAGAGTGTGACTGGTGCACTGCACCCTGCAGATGGTGACAGGTGCGCTGCACCGTGCAGTGTGGCTCGTGCACTGTGCAGAGTGTGACTGGTGCATTGCACCATGCAGAATGTGACTGGTGCACTGCTCCATTCAGATGGTGACAGGTGCACTGCACCGTGCAGAGTGTGACTGGTGCACTGCACCGTGCAGAGGGTGACAGGTGCATTGCACCCTGCAGAGGGTGACAGGTGCGCTGCACTGTGCAGTGTGGCTGGTGCACCGTGCAGAGTGTGACAGGTGCACTGCACCATGCAGAGGGTGACAGGTGCACTGCACCGTGCAAAGGGTGACAGGTGCACTGCACCGTGCAGAGTGTGACTCACTGCACCATGCAGAGTGTGACTGGTGCACTGCACCGTGCAGAGGGTGACAGGTGCACTGCACTGTGCAGAGTGTGACAGGTGCACTGCACTGTGCAGATAGTGACTGGTGCACTGCACCATGCAGAGTGTGACTGGTGCACTGCACGGTGCAGAGTGTGACAGGTGCACTGCTCTGTGCAGAGTGTGACTCACTGCACCGTGCAGATGGTGACAGATGCACTGCACCGTGCAGAGGGTGAGAGGTGCACCGCACTGTGCAGAGTGTGACTCACTGCACTGTTCAGAGGGTGACGTGTGCACTGCACCATGCAGAGGGTGACAGGTGCACTGCACTGTGCAGAGTGTGACTGGTGCACTGCACCATGCAGAGTGTGACTGGTGCACTGCTCCGTGCATATGGTAACAGGTGCACTGCACCGTGCAGATGGTGACAGGTGCACTGCACTGTGAAGAGTGTGACTGGTGCACCGTGCAGAGTGTGACGGGCGCACTGCACCGTGGAGATGGAGACAGGTGCACTGCATCATGCAGAGTGTGACTGGTGCACTGCCACGTGCAGCGGGTGACAGGTGCACTGCAGCGTGCAGTGTGGCTGGTGCAGAGTGTGACTGGTGCACATGCTAATTTAGCAATGTCGACAATGGACCTATAAGCCTTACTACAGGTCTGTTTAACCCCTTCCATGCTGATGACCGCCCCCGTCCATCATGCATCACGGTGGGCGTGTGCTGATGACGGCTGGGGGCCGTCATGAACTCGCCCACTCAATAAAACAGCCGCACAGACGCAGAATCGCGGCCGTTCCCAAGGAGTTAATGCTCGAAAGCCCACCTACTCCTGAATCGCTAGAAGCCTCTGGGCTGTTTTCATTTGTCTTCCGCCTGAGTTATTATCTTGTATTACGGCGTCCCATACAAATTGGTCCTCCTCCGTATCAATAGCTTCAGATGAACTCCTGAACATATTTGAATTGTAGTTCCCAGTAATGATCAGGCTGTTGGCATGCTCTTCCGTTATAATTTTGTCGAGCTCCTCCTTCAGTTGCTGGGTGCCTTTAGTTCTGTCACACTGGTGTAAATGAGGTTTATGAGGATTATCTGCTGGTTTTTATCCTCCCCTGTAAAGTAATTCGGAGCACTTGCATGGCGTTTGGAGGTGCTAAGCTGTGCATCATTGGCTCCATAGCATAAATGCTCTTTATAGAGCTTTATGTAGCTAGGTCTCCCTTGCTGTGGCCTAATTTTGCGCTTTTAATAGCAGGTAGGGAGAGCAGGTTAAAACCGTTTAATGCTGGTGGCGATTCGCACCAAGTTCCCTGGAATGAAATAGAACACTCGGACTTTACAGACCACCCTTTTAATAAGAAAAGCAGAACTACAAGTCGCATAAGCAATAGTGATGGAAGGTGTCTAGCATGCCCTGGGGCGACAGCCGTTTCAGTATATCCTGTTTTATTTTTTCAGTATTTGACACAATATTGAATTTGTAACCTTTGTTTTTATGGTCATGAGTCACCAGAATACTAATGTTTAAAGGAAGTCCGCTGCACTCCAATGGTAAATCAGTCAGCTTAATTGGTAGACGATGAAAGTATAGTCTTTTAGGGTGCTCACGGTGAACCCCTACTGTCCAGGAGGGGAAAAGATATGAAAGCGCGAAAAACCTTACAGGCGTAAGGTGGGAGAACCTGAGCACTCCTGTGTGCTACAAAAGCAAGTGGATACGAAGATGTTTTGATGTTCAAAGTTTTATTCACTTTGCAACATAATTCATGTCGTTTTTTTAAACATTTTTGTCCTTTTGTTAAAGAAATATTCACGTGGCTGAACAAAATTTGGATACGATGTTACAACATGATTCCAAAGGTAGAAGAAATCTTTTTCATTGCATCATAATTGTGGTAAAGGGATGGCGTGTATCAATATCCCCAATACATTTCGAGCTTCATGGCTCTTCATCAGGGGGTTAATGTAATTCTGTGGAAAAGTAGGAAAAAACGGAAGTTAGCGGGTCAGGAGCCGAGTGTAGGTACGGAAAACATGTTAGTTGAAATGTGAAGTGAAGACAATTAACAGACGTACAGTGGTAATTAAAGGGAACTTGGGTTGTTAGGGAAAATGGTAGGGTGGTCCCGTGTGTATGCCGAAAAGTAGAGAAAATGCCTAGAAACATGTGGTAGAAAACAAAAACAAAAAGGGAAACCCGGTGTACGTTTAAAAAAAATGAATAACATGTGAACAAAAGTCCTAACGAAAAAGAAAAGTGATCCAATAGTGCGATGGAGAAAAGATCCGCGAACCAGTGAAACGACTTAAAGAAACTATGAGAGTGAGGTTCATGAAAGGGGCTGGACATAGCGATTGTGCTTATCGAGAAAAGTATGAAGCCGTTAAGCGGTGAAAGGTCCACAGTGCGGTGTGCGAAAGAATGCCATCCGAGGATGAGGAAGTAAGCCGACTGTGGTGCGCATGCGTGTTTTATCTCGCGCATGTGAAATGAAAAGAGGACAATGTTCGTAAACACGGAAACATATAGTGGGTGAAAAGTAGGTGCCCGTGCGGTTCAGAAAATGTGAGTGAAACTGAGGATGAAGAGAAAATGTGACGAAATATGATTAAAGTTGAGGAAATTATGAGCGAAACAAAGGTGAACATTTTTTTAAAGAGTCAGGAAAAGTAATGTCGATGAAAAGTACGATAGTGTATCTGACTTAGTGTGCTAAAAGAGGGGTGAGAAAGGTGAAGGAGTCTGACAAAAAAATTATAGAATTTGGAAGGGTAGGAAAAACGGATGCGAGGTTTATATGTAAGGTGAAAAAATATGCATAAGGATGCAGTCAGAAGGAGAAAAACCATCATATACAATCAACATTATTTACAAACACATTAAAGGAAACTGCTAAATTCCAGACGCTCATTCAGTCCTTTCGGGTGGGCGGTGCCAAGTTTAAATATCCAATACAGTTCCCTTTGAAGCAGGTATTTTTTCGGGTCCATGCCCTCCGGTTTCTTGACTGTCTCTAAAATGAGGAAACTAATTTGAGTGTTGTTATGGTTTTGTTGTTTGAAATGAGCAGAAACATAGGATTTCAAATTTTTGTTGCGAATGTTGCTCCTGTGTTCGTAGAGCCTGGTTTTAATTTTGCGTTCGGTTTTCCCTACAAAGGGCAATCCGCAGGAACATTTTAAGAGGTACACAACATTCATGGTGTCACATGTCGCATTGACTCGAAGATGAATTTGAACACCTGTACTGGGATGGTTGTTGCTATTTCCTGGAATTATATTGTGACAGTTCTGGCAGTTATGACAAGGACTTGTTCCTTTGTAAATAGTGGGTTGGATGGTGCGGGTTTTTATGTATGTCCGTAGATTTTTAGAACGTTGGTAGGCAAAAATTGGCAGTTCTTGAAACAGTGTATTGAAATCGGGTTCCAATTGGAGCAATTGCCAGTGGGTGGTGATGCTCTTTTTAATCAAGTAACTTTTGGTGGAAAATTTGGAGACAAACACATGGCGTTGTTCGTTTGAGGTGATTTTTGGTTTGGGTTTGAGTAGAGTGGATCGATCAATGGCGACTACTTTTGCGTAAGCCGATTGCACAATCTGGTTAGGATAACCTCGTTTCAAAAATTTGTTCATGATGATAGTACCGTCATGATTGAAAGACTCATCTGTGGAAGCAATTCTTTTGGCACGCATTAGTTGAGAGCATGGCAGATGTTTCTTCAGACTGGGTTGATGAAAACTTGAGTAATGGAGGTAATTGTTGCGGTCAGTTGGTTTTGTGTATGTAGATGTTTCAAGTTTGTTATCCTTGATGATGATCTTCACATCTGAGAATGATATTTCACTTCAGTTGTAATTGTGGGTAAATTGTATTCTGTTAGTGATGCTGTTGAGATGACTGATGGCAAAGGTGAGTTGTTCAGAACCGGTCCATATCAGAAAAATGTCGTCGATGTATAGGTAGTAGATTTTCAGATGGTCTTGCCAGTGTGGGACTGATAGTATGTTTTTAGTTTCAAAGTCCTGCATGAAGAGATTTGCGTATGATGGGCTGCACAATTGCCCATCGCTACGCCAGATAATTGAATGAAAAATGTATTTTCATATTTGAAGTAACTGTGTAGCAAAGTGAATTGGATAAGTTCCATGAGAAAGACTTGTAAATCAGATGGTTTGTTGGTTTTGAGTAAAGCTACTTCTATGGCCTGGATGCCGAGATTGTGAGGGATGGATGTGTAAAGCGAGTTTATATCAATGGTACAAAGTAAGACGGGTGTTTGTGGATCGATGCTGATGGTCATGAGTTTGGACAGAAAGTCTGTAGTGTCCGGTAAGTAGCTTTCCATTTGGGTTACGGAAGGTTGAAGATGCCGGTCTATGTATGTTCCGATGGATTCATGAATAGAGTTGCATGTGCTGACAATCGGTCTGAATGGTGGTTTGATGGGATCTTTGTGAATTTTGGGAATCATATAAAGGTATGGAATACTAGGATGAGTTTTGATGAGATAATTGCGATCTTTGTTGGTAATTGTTCCAAATGCTACAGCTTTGTCAATGAGGGTCTGGAGGATCGCAGAATATTCCTTGGCGGGATCCAAATGTATTTCCATGTAGGTGTTTGTGTCTGAAAGATGTTCGTTTACGCTATCCAGATAAAACTGGGTATCCAAAATTACCAAGGATCCGCCCTTGTCTGCGGGGCAGATCTTGATGTTGTTGTTGGTAGCTAGTTGAGTTAAAGCAATTCTTTCGTGTCTTGTGAGATTCTGTCTGTGTCGAACACTAGTTTGACTAATTTTTTCAAGGTCTTTTTGTACAAATGCTTCAAAAATATCCAAGGTTTTATGGCTGACAGGAGCCAAAAGGGAACTTTTGGGACGTAAGTCCATGATGGTGTGTTCTTTTGTTGTTGTGGATGTAGTGCAAACATTGGAAAAAAAGTTTTTAAGGCGTAGAGTTCGCATAAACTTGTAAAAGCTGACTTGAGTTTCTAGATCGTTGGTAGTGGGTTGGGACAAAGGAAATGCCCTTCTGGAGGACCTTGGTTTGTTTGGTGGAAATGTTGGTGCTTGAAATGTTTATGATTAAGTTCTGTGGCTCCTCGTTGATTGAGCTATAGGGCGCTGTCCCTCTGTTGAACCTTGTTCGCCTGGATCTCCGATTGCGTCTGTGCCTAATCCTAAAAAAGGCACCGGTCCAGTTCTCTGGGTCGTGGGTTGACTTGTAGATGAGCCACTTTGTGAGGGTAGACTGGTTGGAATGCCTTCTGGTTGGGATTGTGTTGAACGTGAAGGTTGTCGTAGATCTTGTCTAGACTGCCTGGTTCTTGTGGAACCATCAGAAGATGATGTGTTGACTTCGGTTGATTTATTGAATTGTGATCTCTGTTGTCTTCTGGCCGCGTACATTTCGGCCCAATTGCAAACTTCTCCAAGTTTGTAATCTACTGTGTCCCTTTTAAATTGGCGCAATTTGCGCTCGTTGATCTCCTTGGTATATTTCTCAAGTTGTATGTTTACGTCATCAAGAGTCTGGCGTAATTCTTCTGGGCTTAATTTGGAACTAAGTTCTTCTTTTAATTGTGCTACTTCAGTGTTGAGGTCGTCTAGCATTTTGGACAATTCTTCAACTATCAACAAAATTAAATCAAGTGAACACTTATTAAGGATTCCGTACCATCTTTCAGTAAATTTTATGTTGTTCTTGCATAATGTAGATTTAAGAGGTATATGCAGTCCTCTAGGTATTCTCGAGACTTTGTGGTAGCGGATCAAGGTGCTCGCATGTAAGCGTTGGTCGATCTCTCTTTTGGCTGCATACAAAAGTTGTCGTATGTTGGATTGTACTGATCCTGTGCTGGAAGCTATACACTCGGGTTCCTGAATGAGTGTGTAAATTCTCTCAGTATCTTCCGTGGTGAATTCAAAAGTGGGAGGGAACTCACGGGGAATTGTGAGAAGGGAGGAGGCCGAGGGTGAAAAATACACGGAGAGAGACCAGTGAAAAGGCAGTGACATACAGCACTACAGAAACCGGGGAGAGGAGGACAAATAAGAAATAGAGAGCACCGGTGCATTATGGAGGCAATGACAGACACCGGAGAGTGAGTAGGGGCAGGGAGAACACAGAAGGAAAGGGGCGGGGAAGTGGGGGTAAAAAGTGGGAGATGGACGCCTCGGCGTCCCGCGGGCATAGGAAGTAGAGCCGAGAGGAGTGTGGGCAGGGAGGAGGGGCTGAGGAGAGAAAGTGTACAGTGAGGTGTGAGGAAGAAGGGAGTTAGAAAGGAGGAGGGAGGATGCCGAGGGAGGTGGGGCTGGCAGAGGGAAGCCAGAAGGAGTGAGGTGCAAAGTGGGGACCAAGACATGCACTGCTGTGGCCTTGAAAGGGGGTGGGGGCAGTGCCACCGGATAGAAACAGAGGGACCAGGGGAAGAGAGACAGTGGAATTAAGAAAAACACATAAGTGCTCGAGCGAAGCAGCATTTTGGGTGAAAGAGAAGAGACCGTGGAAGGGAACATTTTCGTATGAAGAAGGCTGAGAGAAGAAGAAATAAAGATAAGATATGAAGGAAGAAATGTGACAGGAAGGGGGAGGGGCGCATGTGCTAGCAGAGAAGGGTAATGAGGGAACTGGCACTGCAATCAAGTGTTTGCTGGGCCGGGAGTGGTGTGTGCGTGTATACGTGCGCGCACAGTCAGCTCTTTTTCGAAGCACATACTCATGCTTGTGGCGCGCCCCTGCGGAACTGATCCTTACGACATTATTCAGGACAGTACAGTATGCAAACAGTTTTGACCCTTTACTGCGTTGTTTAAGAAAGACCTTGTAGGCTACAGTATGGGCAATTTCCTATGATGGTCTTAAATATCAATTCTCTGCTGAAATGAAAACGACCACTTTGCGTAATTTCCGTGGTGTTACGATGTCCAAATTAAATAAACTCAATACGTCCGATTCTTCTGACTATCAAAATCTTCTCCTCAAAGCACAGGCTGTCAGGGGTTCGTGGTCTGCGGCAAGCACGATGACCTCAGTGAGGTCATCATACTGAACTGTCCTGAAGAAGATCTTGAGGATCAGTTCCATCGAAGACCGAAACGTCGACCATTCACTCCTTTTCTTTGCTTACGATTAACCGTCATAGATGATTTTTTATTGTATCAAAATAGATGTCATCTTTCAAATTGATACAGGATTGGATTTTGTTGCAAATGAATTATAGGTTGTTTTTTTCACTTTTCCTTTGTTCATTTGTATAGCACGATATTTCAACCTTTAATGTTGATTTGTACCCTTATGACTGATTAAGCCAATCTTTCTATAAATATTTTTTTTTCAAAAGAATAACTACTCCGTGTCTCTCTCTTCTCTACTATGTAGAGTATTTTCTCAAAGTAGCTTGTTGAATGCTTTAAGTAAAAGCGTTCCTGAACTTAATGATCTTAGTACTTGATTGATTCTTTACATTTTCTGTGATTATTTTCAACACAGAATCACTATCTGTTAAATAATTGTCCCTTGCAGGCACCTTTTATTCTTGTTTTTCCCATCTTGTCATTTCTAAACGCTTTCTCTATATAACCGTGCTCACCTGAACAAACTAAGAAGGATGGAAGGCTAGTTAGGCCTTGCCAACATTTTTAATCTTTCCAAGATGCAGGTCTGAGCAGATGGCAGATGCAAGTTTGTAAATGACTGATCCATCTGTCGGGAGTATTCTCTTCACTAAAGCTTACTTCCCTTCTCTTTTTGAAACTCAGGGGCAGCAACATAGTTGTGGTGTCACCAGGGCTGTAAGTGGAAGCTTTCAATATTATATGACAACCATAGTTGCTGCTTATTCATCTTATGCAACTAACAACCATTGACAAATGCAATAGTCCTGACTTGTATATATTTTGTTTCTTGTTGTATCATAAAACTGGATGCAATGACAGAAACAGCAAAATACAAGTCGGGAGGCACACTATGCTAAGTACAGATTTTTTGCTTATGTGTCTTAAGCCACGCTCTTAATTACACTGGCCACGCCCCTTTGAAAATATTCCATGCTTCTTTTGCATTGAGGGATTTCAAAAGAGATCTTGATACTTCATATCAGGTTCCTTCATATTTGGGTGTACATATTTATGTTTGATAGGTTATGCATGACAAGGTATTTCAATGTGTGTTAGACCTGGCACCTTGGCGTGAGTCTCCCTTCCACTTTTTGCTGATGTGCCTCCGATGTTTTGCTGGTTTTCCGATACTCAGGGCACTGCGCCACGGCTGATCCGTGCCGCAGTGCAAGTGCTCCCTACTGTAAATTGTACATACGATTGGTATCCCTGATTGGTGCATTGGATTTACTGTTAGTCCCTAGTAAAGTGCACGAGAGAGTGCCGGGGCTTGTAGATGCCAATACTGCTGGTGGGCCTGCAGCGCGGGTTGCGCCACCCACCGAAGCAGCCGTGAAGATGTGTCTGGGAACTGCGACCGCAGAACCCGCGTGCGGTCTCGTACTGTCACGCTAGCTGGGCAAGTGTCCCCACTTGCCCGCACCGACCCTTCCCTTGACTACATATTAGTCACCCCTATGGTAGGCCTGCGGGCAGGGTGCGTTGTAGGTGTAAGGTAGGACAAGCCCTGATGTGCGTGGCATGTCCTAGTAGTGACTTACAACGAAGACCGTATTTCACTACTGAAGGCTACCTGCTCCATTAGGCCAGACTGAGCTGCGAGGATTATTACACCCTATAATCCCCGCAGGCTCAAGGAGCATGGTAGCGAGTCATGTTTAGTATGCCTGAACTCAGGGTGATAAGATATTTCTTGTAGTCAAGTTTATTTTAATATCCTGGGTTTGCAAATGCTACTTTTAGAAAGTTAGCCTTTGCTTGCTTAACCATTTCAGCCGCCTCTGCTGGTATGTGTATCTGACTGTCTGGGATGTGTGAGTGACAGGGCTGGAGGGATGACAGGTGGTGAATGCGCAGATTACACCTTAGTGGGAGGTAGGAGTGCCTCTTGACTCGAACTGTCACTGTGCTCGGCCACCACAATGCTGGCTCCACCCTCCTGGGGAGCGGCGGATGACTCTGCCGGCACCTGGCCCAGGAAGGGCGAAGCCCCCATCAACAAGGTACTCTGGCCACCCCTGTCCGGACAATGCTGGCTTCACCTCCTGTGGGGCGTCTGATGCGCCTGCCCCTCACACTGAAAGCAGAAGCCGGAGTACACCCGCGGGGGTACTCCAGAACTGAGAGTGGCTATGCAAAGGCCCCCCTGGCCTGCGAGAACAAAAGAATTGGCCTATAAAAGAAGGAGCCCTGCTCCTTGAAAATTAAATCCGGTTTGGGCCACAGAAGGACTCTGCCCTACGAGAAGGACCGTGAGAGACAAGGAAGGGTGCTGACTCTTGCCTGTGTCTGGTGCCTTGCTGCTGAAGGAGAGGAAGACAAAAAGACTACGAAAAGACTTTTGCTCTACTTGTGCCAAACTCTGCTAAAGAGATCTCCAAGGGCTTGCAACTGAACTTGCCCCCTGACCAGCGTCCCAGGACCAGTGGACGCTACCCCCTTGGAAGAAAGCGACTGCGGGTGCTGACCATCGCCGCAGCACCGACGAAGGAATCTCCTCCAAGACAACGACCTCCCGACCACCGTGACCGGGGCCCAAAGCAACAGCGGAAGCAAAGTGAAGACCAGCCGCCGCTGGCCCGAACACCGTGACCGCAACTGCACCGGGAGCCCGAGAGCAAAGCAAAGGAGGACCCGTCCGGTCCGAGCTCCCGAGGTGACTGCATAACGAGCAGCCACTCACCTGCAAAGACGGACAGTTGCCCTGTGAGAATCCGCAAGGTCGGTAGTCTGCCCGACAGCCCAGCTGTGAGCTCACAGCTGCACCGGCACTTGGCTGGGTACGTCCTGCACTTGGGGACCGTACTGCCACTTGCCACCGCCGCACAGCCGCCGCCTCCAGGGTCGGAGCGGACGACGAAGAGAGGACCCTGCCGCTACAAAACACCGCTGCCCCGGAAGACCAGTGACCTGCTCGGCTGAAGAGCCGCAACGATCAGCGACCCCGGGAAGGCAACGCGACGTGGGACAGATCCCCTGGAAGCCGCCGGCTCCCCAAGAACTTTGAGTAACACCGGCCTACGGGCCTCAAGAGAACTGCATAAGAACTGTGGTAACCCGAATTGAGTAATCTGCAACCGTTTTCATAAAGTATTGACTGTATTCGCAAGCCTGCTTAAAGTCTATATAAAGATATATATTTTTACAGAATACAGTCTGGTCTCGTTGTGTGGTGGGTTGGTTGTAAAGGTGTACTGTTGCAAGTGTTTAACCCTATGTGCCCCAAAGATTAGCCTACGACTGCTTAAGCCACACTACCTAGAGGGTAAGCAGAGGTTGTCTGGAAGGTAACCCTCAGCCCTGACGAGGAAGAGAGAGTCCCTGCTTGTCGCTAGTGTTGCACTGCGCCAACTAGAGCCTCCCCCTTCCTACATTGGACGCAGCGGTGAGGATTTCGAATTTACACTTGCGATAGTTATACCTGAGCTTCTGACCACTACACAAGGATTACGGTCCAGTTACTTAGCCACAGACTTTGATTTTTGAATTTTGCCGAAAGAAGATTCCGAGTGCAGAAACCATGCCGGGCACAAAGAGCCTGGATGGAGCGGAGTCCACGACCTCCGAGGTGTTGGAGGTGGAGTGGGACCCCACCAAAGTGGATAAATATTCCAGGGACGAACTGAAGTTCTTTTGCAAGAAACTCAAAGTCCCGCACGCTGGCTGCAAAAACAAGACCCAGCTCTCCAAGGCCCTGAAAGCCTGGATCGAGTCCCGGAAAACCCCGGAGGAGCAAGATGTCCTCGCCGAGCAGAATGCGACGGAGGAGCAGAATGCACTTGGGGATCTGATCGATCTCGAGAGGCAAGACAGCGAGCACAGCTTTGGTAAAGGCCTGTCGCCAGAGGAGCTGGCGGACAGGAAGGAAACCCGGAATCACGAGAGAAAGTTGGCAGAAATGAAAATCCAGCTGGAGCTGGAAACCAAAAGAATGGCGCTGGAAGAGCGAAAGCACCAGATGGATTACGAAATAAAAATGAGGGAGATAAGTCTCAAGGAGAGAGACTTGGATCGGCCTCCCTCTGGTGGCAGCACATCGCCAGTGCAGGTAGAGTCAAGAGTGCACATCCCGAAGGACGTAGTTAAGGAGTTCTTTAAGGGGGATGACATAGGACAGTGGTTTAGGGCATACGAGGTAGCCATGTCCTCCCACCGGGTCCCTGACAAGGATTGGGGAGCGGGGTTGTGGGGAAGGTTCCTTAGCGAAGGGAGAGATACCTTGCTAGATTTGCCCGTTGAGAATCAGAGATCCTATGCCCACATGAAAGAAGCTTTATTAAACAGGTACGGGCTTACCCCTGAAATGTATAGACAGAAGTTTAGGGGATGTACTAAGCGGCCTGGGAATACGTATGTGGAGTATGTGACTTACTTTTGCAGAGCACTGGATGGTTGGGTGAAAGGTAACAAAGTTAATGATTTTCAAGGTCTCTTTGATTTAATTGCATGGGAGCACTTGTCTGATCACTGTTTTCCTGAGTTACGCCAACACCTGATCGATAGCAAGCTGTCCAACCCGAGGAAGCTTGCTGAGGAGGCGGACCGCTGGCTCAGCACCAGGGTCCACAAGGGTCCCGTGGGAGATTCCGCCAAGAGTGGGCAGGGTCCCCAGCAGAAGAGTGGGGGGGACAAGGGGGGAAAACAGAAAGGGTTCCAAAAAGGCCCCCAAAGTAGTTCCCAAGGGAATCCGCAGCAGGGTTCTCAGCCTCCCCCACCCCCGAAGCAGAATGGGGCCCCGACAGGTAAACCTGTTCCAAAGGGGCCCTTCAATTGTTTCAAATGTGGCGAGCCTGGGCACATATCCAGTGACCCCAAGTGTCGCCTATTTGGAAAACCTGCACCCACTGGTGCTCCGCCCCGACAAGTGACTAGCGTTCACCTGGGAGAAGAAATGATGGTCCCGGGGGGTGGAGATCCCGTCCACATGACCCTAGTCTCGTTAGGAGACAGCGAGATGATCCCTACAAACTACCTGCCCTCTAACACTAAAAAATATGGGCAGGTGGTGATCATCAATGGTAAGGAGGCCGAGGCTCTTAGAGACACAGGAGCCAGTGTGACTGCAGTGAGGTAGCACCTGGTGTCTCAAGAGCAGGTTGTACCCCATGCCTACTGTAGGGTTATCAACGCTGATAATTCTGAGAGTCAGTGTCCGATGGCTCAAGTTCCCTTCGAGTGGGGGGGGGGGTCTCTGGTACTCTGCAGGTCTGTGTGAGAAAAACCATGCCTGTTGACTGTTTGCTAGGGAACGACTTGGAGCACTCCCCTTGGGAAAAGGTGGAGAAAACGACTCACCTGCGGATGGTGGGTCTGCCTGACTGGGCGTGCGTGACCACCCGGTCGATGGCAGCCAGTAGGGGTGATCGAGAGGTCCTGGGGCCTGATGGAGAGGCCCAGGAACCGGCCTTAGGGAGAAGGCGCAGGGGGCGCGGGAAACCGGCCCCTGAAGTTCCTACGGTCCAGGAGGAGGCAGACCTTGAGGGGGATGCCCTGGAGCCTACAGGGGAACAGATCGCCGAACTGGGGGACCTGCCTGAGCTGACCCATTGGCAGCAAGAAGGAGGACCCTCCAGGGAGGAATTCTGCAGGGAGCAGAAAGAATGCCCTTCTCTCATGGGTATGCGGCAGCAGGCTGCAGACCAGGCCAATGGTGTTCAGGCCAAAACACATTACGTGTACTGGGAGAACGACCTCCTGTATTCGGAGCCTAAGGCTGCTGAACCTGGGTCAGCCCGTGTGCTGGTGGTACCCCAGAAGTTCAGAGCCTTCCTACTGGGTCTGGCTCATGATGTGCCTTTAGCAGGACATTTGGGGATGGACAAGACCTATGACAGGCTTGTCACCCACTTCTACTGGCCCCAAATGCATAAAAGCTCAGACGCTTATTGCAGAACCTGTCCGACTTGCCAGGCAAGTGGGAAGACGGGAGGGAAGAACAAGGCTCCCCTCCAACCCTTCCCTGTGGTCGGTACGCCATTCCAGCGAGTGGGTATTGACATCGTTGGGCCTCTGGACCCCAAGACAGCCATGGGCAACAGGTTCATCCTGGTCTTGGTGGACCATGCCACCCGGTACCCTGAAGCCATCCCTCTGAGGACAGTGACGGCTCCCGTGGTGGGGCGTGCACTGATGGGAATTTTCTCACGAGTAGGATTCCCTCTAGAGGTGGTGAGCGATAGGGGGACCAACTTCATATCGAAATATATGAAGTCCCTTTGGCAGGAGTGTGGCGTAACGTACAAGTTCACCACACCCTACCATCCCCAAGGTAACGGGTTGGTTGAAAGATTCAACCGAACCCTCAAAGGCATGATCATGGGCCTAGAAGGTCCGATGAGGCGTAAGTGGGACGTCCTCTTGCCATGCCTGCTTTTTGCATATCGCGAGGTACCACAGAAGTCCCTAGGGTTCAGCCCCTTTGAACTGCTGTACGGCCACCCCGTGAGAGGACCACTGAGTTTGGTAAAGGAAGGCTGGGAGCAATCTCCCAGGAAACCTCCCCAGAATGTATATAGCTACATGCTGGCCTTCAGAAACCAAACCAGGCGCTTCAGACAACTTGCCAAGGCAAATTTGGAAGCGAGCCAGGAGGAGATGAAGCGGTGGTACGATCAGAATGCCACTCTGGTCGAGCTTCAGCCTGGACAGGAGGTGTATGTCTTGGCCCCAGTGGAGCCCTGTGCCCTTCAAGACAAGTGGACAGGACCATTTGAGGTTGTGGAGCGCAAGAGCCCCGTGACATACTTGGTGGACATGAAGACGCCCAGGAACCCTTTGCGGGTCCTACATGTCAACCGCCTCAAGCCCCACTTGCGAAGGTCCGAAGTGGGCATGTTGTTGGCAACCGATGACGGAATGGAGGAGGAGTCGGAGCCTCTTCCTGACCTCTTGGTGGCCTGTGAGAAGGATGGGTCAGTGGATGGAGTTAACCTCTCACCCTCCCTGACCGCCGAACAACAGGAGGACTGCCGCCAGTTGCTGGGGCAGTTTCCCGACCTGTTCTCCCTGGTTCCGAGTGTCACAGATTGGTGCGTCCATGATGTGGACACTGGAGACAGCTTACCGGTGAAGCATAAGGCTTACAGGGTAACTGACAGGGTACGGGCCTGCATCAAGGAGGAGGTCTCCAAGATGCTTGCCCTCGGAGTGGTTGAGTCTTCCAGCAGTCCTTGGTCCAGCCCCGTGGTCTTGGTGCCGAAGGCTGCTGCGCCGGGAGCCACACCCGAACTCCGGTTCTGTGTGGACTACAGAGGACTCAATTCAGTCACGAAGACTGACGCGCACCCCATCCCCAGAGCTGACGAGCTCATTGATCGGCTAGGGGCTGCCCGGTTCCTCAGCACGTTTGATTTAACGTCTGGGTACTGGCAGATCGCCTTGACCGATGGGGCAAAGGAGAGGTTGGCATTCTCTACACCAGATGGGCATTTCCAGTTCCGGGTTATGCCATTTGGAATGAAGAATGCCCCTGCCACCTTTCAGAGATTGGTCAACCAGGTGTTGGCTGGACTGGACGAGTTCAGTGCCGCCTACCTGGATGACATCGCGGTGTTCAGCGGCACCTGGCCCGAACACCTGCGACACCTCTGGGAAGTGTTGATGGCCCTACGCAGAGCAGGCCTCACAATCAAGGCAAGCAAGTGCCAGATTGGGCAGGGTTCCGTGGTGTACTTGGGACACCAAGTTGGGAGTGGCAAGGTAGCCCCCTTGCAGCCCAAAATCGAAACCATCCTGGCTTGGGAACCCCCCAAGACCCAGACTGCAGTGAGAGCCTTCCTGGGGCTCACTGGGTATTACAGGAGGTTTGTCAAGGGCTATGGCACGATCGTGACCCCCTTGACAGAGCTGACTTCGAAAAAGCAGCCCAGGAATGTGATTTGGACTGACACCTGTCAGAAGGCTTTCGACACCCTGAAGACTGCCATGTGCACGGCGCCCGTGCTCCTGGCCCCCGATTTCTCCAAGGAGTTCATTGTGCAAACAGACGCTTCAGAGCATTGTCAGACTCCACGCTGCCGGATCCGGTTGATGCACATATGACTCCACCTCCCGATCTCACCAACACGCTAGTAATAGTAACACAGCGTGTTCGAGTGATAGGGCGAGGGAAAACAGAAAACAAACAAGGAGGGGACGGAAGGGGGCTGCAGGGAAGGGACAGCTGGAAGACAAGAAAACAATCATACAGGTTATTCGGATTCACCTTGAACCCCTACACTCTCTTTGTTTCACTAAGTAAGCATAAAGGTTCACCTTTACATAAAGAAGAATGCTCCTCCTCCTCCCTGTATTCCTTAATGTTGATGTTCGCCACAATGGTCCCTAAAGAACACAAACACTGTTATTGTCTAGCCTCTCCCAGAATCACAGATAATGCTCTCTATTAGTAATGAACCTACCCTGCCTTGTGTTGAAGTGAGTTCAAATTATAATCATGTGAAGAACCCCAAAAATCCCATGTGAATTCCACAACAATCCTCTTCAGCAAATAAGTCTGTTCACCTATATACAATACTCTCCATATGCTTTCTGAAGGACACGGTAAGACGTAGCTCCTACTACTGTCTTCCGCTCTCTATTTCACACCCAGCTTTCCTTTTATTAATTCCACTCCAAAAACGGAAAGGTGTAGGATCTCCCCCCACTACCTTCCGCTTTGGCACTTGCTTAAATAAGCACTAGTGTCTTTCTTCGTAACGGAAGTACGCAGACCCTTTAATCCGCCGTACTCCGTTCTCACTGAATGCCAACAAAATCCTTCAAAGCAACTTTAAACGTTCAGGCGCTTTTATTGACTACACCACAGCTTAGGCAACTAACGCGTTAAATCTCACGCGTATTTCAAGGACTCACAGTACTGTCGCCTCTGTTACTCGGGTTCCTCCAATCTCCGGACTTAATTTCTCGCCAGCCTTTAGCTCCAGACAATTCTCGTCTCTCCAGCGAGGATTCAAATATTCAGGACGCGCTGACCTCGCGCTACGGAAAAAAGGACTGAAAGCGCCGACCTCGCGCTTCGGGAAAAAAGGACAGAAAAGCGCCGACCTCGCGCTTCGAGGCTTCACTTCAAAAGCGCTTCTCAAGTCTCTGCGCGCTCACGCGCCTGCAGTTAAATCAAAACCCAATTCCTCCTACGAAGTCTTTCGCCACGCACTCTTCTCCAGACTCTCCCAAACACAGGAGAATACACAAAATCACGAACAACGTGATGCGAGGCCGCCCTACTTTTATGGCGCCCCGCCCCCACACTAGATTTCTGGGAGTTGTAGTTCAGGGATTTAGGTGGCGCAGCTTGGCCAGTCCTGACAGAATGTCCCCCCTCCCTAGCGCCTTCTAGGGCCCGGCTTATTTGGAAATCTCCTGTGAAAAGAACGAACTGCAGCAGGAGCATGCACATCCGTGCTCCGCTCCCATGAGTCATCTTCAGCCGAATACCCCTTCCATGACACCAGGTATTTCAGCTCACCCCTGCACCACTTGGCGTCCCTGATACTCCTCACTTCATACTCCATACCACCATCACACAATACTGGCGGAGGGGCTACTCTACGTGAAGTAAGGGCAGGTTTCAACAATTGCACATGGAATACTGGGTGTATGCGCATTGACCCTGGTAGCTTCAACTTATAGGTCACGGGGTTCACCTGTCTCACTATGGTGTATGGGCCTATATATCTCGGGTGGAACACGCTGCGCAATTTAAACTTGATGTTCTTTGTAGACAGCCATACCTTATCCCCCACCACGTACCGGCGACTCTCTATCCGGTGACGGTCTTCCCACTTTTTGTACGCCTCCTTCGCTTTGTTCAGATGTACCTGCACCCCCTTATGGACCCTTCTCAGCATCAGAATTCTTTCTTTCACGGCTGGCTGGTCACTAAGATCAGAGGGTATGTCAACAGGCAGTGTATTAGCATCGAAACCATAATTGGCCTTGAAAGGCGACATTCCCGTTGAGCTATGCCATGCGTTGTTATAGGCCAGCTCTGCCATCCATAACAGATCCACCCAAGACTCATGAGCTTCCTTAGAATAGCATCTTAGGTATTTCTTTAACGTCTGGTTCAAACGCTCGGTCTGCCCATCAGTCTGTGGGTGGAAACTGGTAGATAAGTTGGACTCAATGTTCAGGGCACTACACCACATGCGCCAGAAACGGGCAATAAACTGCGGTCCTCTGTCGGACACGATCACCCTAGGAATACCGTGTAATCTGACCACATTGCTCGCTAGCAATTGGGCCGTTTGGCTGGCATTCGGGAGGGTCTTACAAGGGATAAAGTGTCCCATCTTGGTGAGGCTATCAACCACTACCAACACGGCTGATAAGCCCTTATCCATTGGAAGACCCGACACAAAGTCCAAGCTGATATGCTGCCATGGTTGACTGGGGGTAGGCATGGGTATTAATTTCCCTGCTTTCTTGGAGGTCATCCCCTTGGCTCTAGCACACACCTCACAACGGGCCACCCACTCAGTAACATCCTTGCTCATGGTTGCCCACCAGAAGTGTCTTTTGACAGTTTCGAGAGTTTTACGTATACCAGGGTGTCCTAACAGTTCCCCTTCATGACACCAGCCAATAGCTTTCTTCCGTAAAGGAATTGTGGGTAAATACAGCTTTCCCTGAAAGAACGGCAACCCGTCTCTCATTTTGCAATCCAGTCTGTCATGCGCCCATGACCCCCATCCACCCGGATACTGATGGTTCCTCACCTCATCCAAAAAGGTTTCCGCCCTCACCACACACAGAACCTTCCCTGATGGAATAATCGCCTGTTTCTCGTCCACACACTCCACTGGCATTGTTTGTCTAGACAAGGCATCCGCCTTCCTATTTTCAGACCCCGGGCGGAAAGTGACCACAAAATTAAACTCTGCAAAAAAGAGAGTCCATCTCATCTGTCTTGCTGTCAGGTGCCTAGCAGAGGACATAAACTGTAGATTCTTATGGTCTGTATACACCGTAATGGTATGCAGGGCCCCCCATAGATAGTGCCTCCATTCCTGGAAAGCTCTCTTGATGGAGAGCAATTCCTTTTCGGCTATGGTGTAATTGAGTTCAGCCGGACTCAATTTCTTTGACAGGAAGGCCACTGGGTGCAACTGCCCTGTACTACTGTCCCTCTGGGATAGCACTGCCCCGATTGCTTCGTCCGAAGCATCCGCCTCAACCACAAAAGGATGTTCTAAATTGGGATGTGACAGCACCGGGGCAGAGATGAAAGATGACTTAAGAGTTTGGAATGACTCCCCTGCAGCAGCTGTCCACTCAAAAGGAACCCCTTTTTTCAATAGTTTTGTAATGGGCACTGCCAGCAAGGAAAAATGCAAAATGAAGCGCCTGTAGTAGTTAGCGAAGCCCAGAAAACTCTGAACTTCCTTCACATTCTTCGGTACCGGCCAGTCTCTCACTGCCTCCACCTTGCGCTCAGACATTTGCAACCCCGAGGGACTGATCATCACCCCCAGGAACTCCACACTGTGCACTCCAAACTCACATTTACTGAGTTTAACAAAAAGGCTATGTTCCCTCAGTTTTATCAACACCTTGCTGACCTGTTCCACATGACAACCTTCATCCATAGAGTACACCAGGATGTCATCGATGTACACTACAACGAATAGGTCAATGTACTCCTTCAAGACGTCATTAATCAGAAATTGAAATGCCGCCGGGGCATTACACAGCCCAAAGGGCATGACCAGATATTCATATAGGCCATACCGCGTCTTGAATGCCGTCTTCCACTCATCCCCCTCACGTACCCGGACCAAGTGATAGGCTCCTCGCAAATCCAAGCGAGTATAGATCACTGCCTCCCTCACTTGGTCAATCAGTACCGTGATGAGGGGGAGAGGGTAACGGTTACGAATGGTGTTTTTATTCAAGACGCGGTAGTCCACACATGCCCTCAGATCACCATTAGCTTTCGCTATAAAGAAAAGAGGAGAGGCTGCAGGGGAACGAGATGGTCTTATAAAGCCTATACTTTCGTAATGATCGATGTATTCCTTTAAGTGCACCGTCTCAGGAACAGATAAGGCATATACACGGCACGTAGGAATCACTGCCCCGTCGATCAAATCAATCCGGCAGTCATAAGGTCTGTGAGGTGGCAACTCCTCAGCTCTGCTTTCACTGAATACATCCCGGAATGCTTCATAACATTTCGGGAGGTTCACTTCCTTCTCAGCGGCTGTAGCCACCATAAACTGCAAGGCCAACACTGCTACAGGAGAAGACACATACGGTACCAGGTGTTCCTTGCAAAACCCCGAAGAGAAATGCACCGTGCGAGATTTCCAATCAATGGTAGGGTTATGGAATGTAAACCACGGCATCCCTAGAATTATTTCATATTGTGGAGCCTCTATTATGTTCAACTCCACCCTTTCCACATGCCTTCCCTCTGACACCTCAATAGACAATTCTACCTCAGCCGTTTTTTCCGTTATCAGACCTGATTTAATCGGCTGACCATCTACGGCTAAAACCTCCTCTGGATTGCCTCTTGGTATTCTAGGAATCTTCAAACGAGCCACCAACCCATTATCTATAAAATTACCAGTGGCCCCTGAGTCCAGCATGACCATTACTTGATGGGATTTCTGTTCACACTCCAAGGTCATAACCAATACCAGATGGGACTCGGTTTCCCCTATACCTGAGGAAGACAAGGATGTAAGCTTCCAATCGGGGTTCTCCTCTTTAGTCGGCAACGGTACCAAACCCTCCTCACTCTCTCTGGCCGTATTGGACACCGCTACCCTTTGGTTTTTGTTCCAAGTGTTCGAAGTCTTGGGTTTAGAGGGGCACTCGCGTACATAGTGGCCCTTCTTCCCACAATACATACAAAGGCCTTTTACCCTCCTACTCTCTCTTTCAGTTTTAGACAATGGGGGTCGAATAGCTCCTATCTCCATAGGCTCTGCCCCTGCCTCTGCGGAACCCAGGGCTCTCGTAGGAAAACTCACATTACGGGCGTAACCCCTATCCCATCTTCTTCGATCCCCACTCCGCTCCATTAGCCTACCATCCAATCTCATGACCAAATTCACCATATCCACACACGTCGTAGGTTGAGGATCTATGTGTGCTACTGCATCCTTCAATTCCTCCCTCTACCCCTGATAAAACAGAGTCATTCTTTTGCCCTCTGGCCACTCAGTTTCGGCAATCAGACGGTTAAACGTAGTCAGGTAAGTAATCAAATCACTCCTACCCTGCCGCAGGGACAACAACTCTTTATCCGCACTGAAATTTGTGGCCCTCCTGTCAAAGACTTTTTCGAATTCTTCTCTGAATGCTGTCCAATTGGACAACATGGCATCGTCTCGTTTTATTAGAGGGACTGCCCAATTGGCAGCATCACCCACCAAATAAGATATGGCAAACGCTACCCTAGAATGGTTATTGGGAAAAGAGGCAGGCTTACAAGAGAAATGGAGCATTATTTGCGTCATGAAGGCCTGCGTTTTACTAGGATCCCCCCCATACCTCTCAGGGGTGGCTAACGGGATAGGAGGGGGAACCGTAACCTGAATCTGCGCAGGACCTGTAGAAAAAGGGTTCTTGGATAATTGTTCTACCCTATCCTTAAGCAGAACAGCCTCTGCCTTGGACGCTGCCAGTTCCTGTTGAACCAAAACCAAGGCCCTCAACACATCATCCAAGGTGGCCATATGTACTCCAAACAGACCCGGCAGAATGCAATTCGTGGGTTCGTGATTCTGTCAGACTCCACGCTGCCGGATCCGGTTGATGCACATATGACTCCACCTCCCGATCTCACCAACACGCTAGTAATAGTAACACAGCGTGTTCGAGTGATAGGGCGAGGGAAAACAGAAAACAAACAAGGAGGGGACGGAAGGGGGCTGCAGGGAAGGGACAGCTAGAAGACAAGAAAACAATCATACAGGTTATTCGGATTCACCTTGAACCCCTACACTCTCTTTGTTTCACTAAGTAAGCATAAAGGTTCACCTTTACATAAAGAAGAATGCTCCTCCTCCTCCCTGTATTCCTTAATGTTGATGTTCGCCACAATGGTCCCTAAAGAACACAAACACTGTTATTGTCTAGCCTCTCCCAGAATCACAGATAATGCTCTCTATTAGTAATGAACCTACCCTGCCTTGTGTTGAAGTGAGTTCAAATTATAATCATGTGAAGAACCCCAAAAATCCCATGTGAATTCCACAACAATCCTCTTCAGCAAATAAGTCTGTTCACCTATATACAATACTCTCCATATGCTTTCTGAAGGACACGGTAAGACGTAGCTCCTACTACTGTCTTCCGCTCTCTATTTCACACCCAGCTTTCCTTTTATTAATTCCACTCCAAAAACGGAAAGGTGTAGGATCTCCCCCCACTACTTCCGCTTTGGCACTTGCTTAAATAAGCACTAGTGTCTTTCTTCGTAACGGAAGTACGCAGACCCTTTAATCCGCCGTACTCCATTCTCACTGAATGCCAACAAAATCCTTCAAAGCAACTTTAAACGTTCAGGCGCTTTTATTGACTACACCACAGCTTAGGCAACTAACGCGTTAAATCTCACGCGTATTTCAAGGACTCACAGTACTGTCGCCGCTGTTACTCGGGTTCCTCCAATCTCCGGACTTAATTTCTCGCCAGCCTTTAGCTCCAGACAATTCTCGTCTCTCCAGCGAGGATTCAAATATTCAGGACGCGCTGACCTCGCGCTACGGAAAAAAGGACTGAAAGCGCCGACCTCGCGCTTCGGGAAAAAAGGACAGAAAAGCGCCGACCTCGCGCTTCGAGGCTTCACTTCAAAAGCGCTTCTCAAGTCTCTGCGCGCTCACGCGCCTGCAGTTAAATCAAAACCCAATACCTCCTACGAAGTCTTTCGCCACGCACTCTTCTCCAGACTCTCCCAAACACAGGAGAATACACAAAATCACGAACAACGTGATGCGAGGCCGCCCTACTTTTATGGCGCCCCGCCCCCACACTAGATTTCTGGGAGTTGTAGTTCAGGGATTTAGGTGGCGCAGCTTGGCCAGTCCTGACAAGCATGGTGTAGGGGCTGTTCTTTCACAGATGACTGAGGAGGGCTTTGACCAACCCGTAGCCTTCATAAGTCGGAGGTTACTTCCACGGGAAAGTAGGTGGAGTGCAATAGAGCGTGAAGCATTTGCTGTGGTCTGGGCGCTGAAGAAGCTAAGACCCTACTTGTTTGGGTCTCACTTCCGAGTTCAGACGGACCACAGGCCCCTCAGATGGTTAATGCAAATGAGGGGTGAGAACCCGAAACTGTTGAGGTGGTCCATTTCTCTACAGAGTATGGACTTTACGGTGGAACACCGCCCTGGCACCGATCACGCCAACGCTGACGGTCTGTCCAGATTTTTCCGCCTTAGTGATGTGGAACTCCCTGGGGAAGGGTAGTTCCCCCCACATTTCAGCTGGAGGGGACACATGTTAGACCTGGCACCTTGGCGTGAGTCTCCCTTCCACTTTTTGCTGATGTGCCTCCGATGTTTTGCTGGTTTTCCGATACTCAGGGCACTGCGCCACGGCTGATCCGTGCCGCAGTGCAAGTGCTCCCTACTGTAAATTGTACATACGATTGGTATCCCTGATTGGTGCATTGGATTTACTGTTAGTCCCTAGTAAAGTGCACGAGAGAGTGCCGGGGCTTGTAGATGCCAATACTGCTGGTGGGCCTGCAGCGCGGGTTGCGCCACCCACCGAAGCAGCCGTAAAGATGTGTCTGGGAACTGCGACCGCAGAACCCGCGTGCGGTCTCGTACTGTCACGCTAGCTGGGCAAGTGTCCCCACTTGCCCGCACCGACCCTTCCCTTGACTACATATTAGTCACCCCTATGGTAGGCCTGCGGGCAGGGTGCGTTGTAGGTGTAAGGTAGGACAAGCCCTGATGTGCGTGGCATGTCCTAGTAGTGACTTACAACGAAGACCGTATTTCACTACTGAAGGCTACCTGCTCCATTAGGCCAGACTGAGCTGCGAGGATTATTACACCCTATAATCCCCGCAGGCTCAAGGAGCATGGTAGCGAGTCATGTTTAGTATGCCTGAACTCAGGGTGATAAGATATTTCTTGTAGTCAAGTTTATTTTAATATCCTGGGTTTGCAAATGCTACTTTTAGAAAGTTAGCCTTTGCTTGCTTAACCATTTCAGCCGCCTCTGCTGGTATGTGTATCTGACTGTCTGGGATGTGTGAGTGACAGGGCTGGAGGGATGACAGGTGGTGAATGCGCAGATTACACCTTAGTGGGAGGTAGGAGTGCCTCTTGACTCGAACTGTCACTGTGCTCGGCCACCACAATGCTGGCTCCACCCTCCTGGGGAGTGGCGGATGACTCTGCCGGCACCTGGCCCAGGAAGGGCGAAGCCCCCATCAACAAGGTACTCTGGCCACCCCTGTCCGGACAATGCTGGCTCCACCTCCTGTGGGGCGTCTGATGCGCCTGCCCCTCACACTGAAAGCAGAAGCCGGAGTACACCCGCGGGGGTACTCCAGAACTGAGAGTGGCTATGCAAAGGCCCCCCTGGCCTGCGAGAACAAAAGAATTGGCCTATAAAAGAAGGAGCCATGCTCCTTGAAAATTAGATCCGGTTTGGGCCACAGAAGGACTCTGCCCTATGAGAAGGACCGTGAGAGACAAGGAAGGGTGCTGACTCTTGCCTGTGTCTGGTGCCTTGCTGCTGAAGGAGAGGAAGACAAAAAGACTACGAAAAGACTTTTGCTCTACTTGTGCCAAACTCTGCTAAAGAGATCTCCAAGGGCTTGCAACTGAACTTGCCCCCTGACCAGCGTCCCAGGACCAGTGGACGCTACCCCCTTGGAAGAAAGCGACTGCGGGTGCTGACCATCGCCGCAGCACCGACGAAGGAATCTCCTCCAAGACAACGACCTCCCGACCACCGTGACCGGGGCCCAAAGCAACAGCGGAAGCAAAGTGAGGACCAGCCGCCGCTGGCCCGAACACCGTGACCGCAACTGCACCGGGAGCCCGAGAGCAAAGCAAAGGAGGACCCGTCCGGTCCGAGCTCCCGAGGTGACTGCATAACGAGCAGCCACTCACCTGCAAAGACGGACAGTTGCCCTGTGAGAATCCGCAAGGTCGGTAGTCTGCCCGACAGCCCAGCTGTGAGCTCACAGCTGCACCGGCACTTGGCTGGGTACGTCCTGCACTTGGGGACCGTACTGCCACTTGCCACCGCCGCACAGCCGCCGCCTCCAGGGTCGGAGCGGACGACGAAGAGAGGACCCTGCCGCCACAAAACACCGCTGCCCCGGAAGACCAGTGACCTGCTCGGCTGAAGAGCCGCAACGATCAGCGACCCCGGGAAGGCAACGCGACGTGGGACAGATCCCCTGGAAGCCGCCGGCTCCCCAAGAACTTTGAGTAACACCGGCCTACGGGCCTCAAGAGAACTGCATAAGAACTGTGGTAACCCGAATTGAGTAATCTGCAACCGTTTTCATAAAGTATTGACTGTATTCGCAAGCCTGCTTAAAGTCTATATAAAGATATATATTTTTACAGAATACAGTCTGGTCTCGTTGTGTGGTGGGTTGGTTGTAAAGGTGTACTGTTGCAAGTGTTTAACCCTATGTGCCCCAAAGATTAGCCTACGACTGCTTAAGCCACACTACCTAGAGGGTAAGCAGAGGTTGTCTGGAAGGTAACCCTCAGCCCTGACGAGGAAGAGAGAGTCCCTGCTTGTCGCTAGTGTTGCACTGCGCCAACTAGAGCCTCCCCCTTCCTACATTGGACGCAGCGGTGCGGATTTCGAATTTACACTTGCGATAGTTATACCTGAGCTTCTGACCACTACACAAGGATTACGGTCCAGTTACTTAGCCACAGACTTTGATTTTTGAATTTTGCCGAAAGAAGATTCCGAGTGCAGAAACCATGCCGGGCACAAAGAGCCTGGATGGAGCGGAGTCCACAACCTCCGAGGTGTTGGAGGTGGAGTGGGACCCCACCAAAGTGGATAAATATTCCAGGGACGAACTGAAGTTCTTTTGCAAGAAACTCAAAGTCCCGCACGCTGGCTGCAAAAACAAGACCCAGCTCTCCAAGGCCCTGAAAGCCTGGATCGAGTCCCGGAAAACCCCGGAGGAGCAAGATGTCCTCGCCGAGCAGAATGCGACGGAGGAGCAGAATGCACTTGGGGATCTGATCGATCTCGAGAGGCAAGACAGCGAGCACAGCTTTGGTAAAGGCCTGTCGCCAGAGGAGCTGGCGGACAGGAAGGAAACCTGGAATCACGAGAGAAAGTTGGCAGAAATGAAAATCCAGCTGGAGCTGGAAACCAAAAGAATGGCGCTGGAAGAGCGAAAGCACCAGATGGATTACGAAATAAAAATGAGGGAGATAAGTCTCAAGGAGAGAGACTTGGATCGGCCTCCCTCTGGTGGCAGCACATCGCCAGGGCAGGTAGAGTCAAGAGTGCACATCCCGAAGGACGTAGTTAAGGAGTTCTTTAAGGGGGATGACATAGGACAGTGGTTTAGGGCATACGAGGTAGCCATGTCCTCCCACCGGGTCCCTGACAAGGATTGGGGAGCGGGGTTGTGGGGAAGGTTCCTTAGCGAAGGGAGAGATACCTTGCTAGATTTGCCCGTTGAGAATCAGAGATCCTATGCCCACATGAAAGAAGCTTTATTAAACAGGTACGGGCTTACCCCTGAAATGTATAGACAGAAGTTTAGGGGATGTACTAAGCGGCCTGGGAATACGTATGTGGAGTATGTGACTTACTTTTGCAGAGCACTGGATGGTTGGGTGAAAGGTAACAAAGTTAATGATTTTCAAGGTCTCTTTGATTTAATTGCATGGGAGCACTTGTCTGATCACTGTTTTCCTGAGTTACGCCAACACCTGATCGATAGCAAGCTGTCCAACCCGAGGAAGCTTGCTGAGGAGGCGGACCGCTGGCTCAGCACCAGGGTCCACAAGGGTCCCGTGGGCGATTCCGCCAAGAGTGGGCAGGGTCCCCAGCAGAAGAGTGGGGGGGACAAGGGGGGAAAACAGAAAGGGTTCCAAAAAGGCCCCCAAAGTAGTTCCCAAGGGAATCCGCAGCAGGGTTCTCAGCCTCCCCCACCCCCGAAGCAGAATGGGGCCCCGACAGGTAAACCTGTTCCAAAGGGGCCCTTCAATTGTTTCAAATGTGGCGAGCCTGGGCACATATCCAGTGACCCCAAGTGTCGCCTATTTGGAAAACCTGCACCCACTGGTGCTCCGCCCCGACAAGTGACTAGCGTTCACCTGGGAGAAGAAATGATGGTCCCGGGGGGTGGAGATCCCGTCCACATGACCCTAGTCTCGTTAGGAGACAGCAAGATGATCCCTACAAACTACCTGCCCTCTAACACTAAAAAATATGGGCAGGTGGTGATCATCAATGGTAAGGAGGCCGAGGCTCTTAGAGACACAGGAGCCAGTGTGACTGCAGTGAGGCAGCACCTGGTGTCTCAAGAGCAGGTTGTACCCCATGCCTACTGTAGGGTTATCAACGCTGATAATTCTGAGAGTCAGTGTCCGATGGCTCAAGTTCCCTTCGAGTGGGGGGGGGTCTCTGGTACTCTGCAGGTCTGTGTGAGAAAAACCATGCCTGTTGACTGTTTGCTAGGGAACGACTTGGAGCACTCCCCTTGGGAAAAGGTGGAGAAAACGACTCACCTGCGGATGGTGGGTCTGCCTGACTGGGCGTGCGTGACCACCCGGTCGATGGCAGCCAGTAGGGGTGACCGAGAGGTCCTGGGGCCTGATGGAGAGGCCCAGGAACCGGCCTTAGGGAGAAGGCGCAGGGGGCGCGGGAAACCGGCCCCTGAAGTTCCTACGGTCCAGGAGGAGGCAGACCTTGAGGGGGATGCCCTGGAGCCTACAGGGGAACAGATCGCCGAACTGGGGGACCTGCCTGAGCTGACCCATTGGCAGCAAGAAGGAGGACCCTCCAGGGAGGAATTCTGCAGGGAGCAGAAAGAATGCCCTTCTCTCATGGGTATGCGGCAGCAGGCTGCAGACCAGGCCAATGGTGTTCAGGCCAAAACACATTACGTGTACTGGGAGAACGACCTCCTGTATTCGGAGCCTAAGGCTGCTGAACCTGGGTCAGCCCGTGTGCTGGTGGTACCCCAGAAGTTCAGAGCCTTCCTACTGGGTCTGGCTCATGATGTGCCTTTAGCAGGACATTTGGGGATGGACAAGACCTATGACAGGCTTGTCACCCACTTCTACTGGCCCCAAATGCATAAAAGCTCAGACGCTTATTGCAGAACCTGTCCGACTTGCCAGGCAAGTGGGAAGACGGGAGGGAAGAACAAGGCTCCCCTCCAACCCTTCCCTGTGGTCGGTACGCCATTCCAGCGAGTGGGTATTGACATCGTTGGGCCTCTGGACCCCAAGACAGCCATGGGCAACAGGTTCATCCTGGTCTTGGTGGACCATGCCACCCGGTACCCTGAAGCCATCCCTCTGAGGACAGTGACGGCTCCCGTGGTGGGGCGTGCACTGATGGGAATTTTCTCACGAGTAGGATTCCCTCTAGAGGTGGTGAGCGACAGGGGGACCAACTTCATATCGAAATATATGAAGTCCCTTTGGCAGGAGTGTGGCGTAACGTACAAGTTCACCACACCCTACCATCCCCAAGGTAACGGGTTGGTTGAAAGATTCAACCGAACCCTCAAAGGCATGATCATGGGCCTAGAAGGTCCGATGAGGCGTAAGTGGGACGTCCTCTTGCCATGCCTGCTTTTTGCATATCGCGAGGTACCACAGAAGTCCCTAGGGTTCAGCTCCTTTGAACTGCTGTACGGCCACCCCGTGAGAGGACCACTGAGTTTGGTAAAGGAAGGCTGGGAGCAATCTCCCAGGAAACCTCCCCAGAATGTATATAGCTACATGCTGGCCTTCAGAAACCAAACCAGGCGCTTCAGACAACTTGCCGAGGCAAATTTGGAAGCGAGCCAGGAGGAGATGAAGCGGTGGTACGATCAGAATGCCACTCTGGTCGAGCTTCAGCCTGGACAGGAGGTGTATGTCTTGGCCCCAGTGGAGCCCTGTGCCCTTCAAGACAAGTGGACAGGACCATTTGAGGTTGTGGAGCGCAAGAGCCCCGTGACATACTTGGTGGACATGAAGACGCCCAGGAACCCTTTGCGGGTCCTACATGTCAACCGCCTCAAGCCCCACTTGCGAAGGTCCGAAGTGGGCATGTTGTTGGCAACCGATGACGGAATGGAGGAGGAGTCGGAGCCTCTTCCTGACCTCTTGGTGGCCTGTGAGAAGGATGGGTCAGTGGATGGAGTTAACCTCTCACCCTCCCTGACCGCCGAACAACAGGAGGACTGCCGCCAGTTGCTGGGGCAGTTTCCCGACCTGTTCTCCCTGGTTCCGAGTGTCACAGATTGGTGCGTCCATGATGTGGACACTGGAGACAGCTTACCGGTGAAGCATAAGGCTTACAGGGTAACTGACAGGGTACGGGCCTGCATCAAGGAGGAGGTCTCCAAGATGCTTGCCCTAGGAGTGGTTGAGTCTTCCAGCAGTCCTTGGTCCAGCCCCGTGGTCTTGGTGCCGAAGGCTGCTGCGCCGGGAGCCACACCCGAACTCCGGTTCTGTGTGGACTACAGAGGACTCAATTCAGTCACGAAGACTGACGCGCACCCCATCCCCAGAGCTGACGAGCTCATTGATCGGCTAGGGGCTGCCCGGTTCCTCAGCACGTTTGATTTAACGTCTGGGTACTGGCAGATCGCCTTGACCGATGGGGCAAAGGAGAGGTCGGCATTCTCTACACCAGATGGGCATTTCCAGTTCCGGGTTATGCCATTTGGAATGAAGAATGCCCCTGCCACCTTTCAGAGATTGGTCAACCAGGTGTTGGCTGGACTGGACGAGTTCAGTGCCGCCTACCTGGATGACATCGCGGTGTTCAGCGGCACCTGGCCCGAACACCTGCGACACCTCTGGGAAGTGTTGATGGCCCTACGCAGAGCAGGCCTCACAATCAAGGCAAGCAAGTGCCAGATTGGGCAGGGTTCCGTGGTGTACTTGGGACACCAAGTTGGGAGTGGCAAGGTAGCCCCCTTGCAGCCCAAAATCGAAACCATCCTGGCTTGGGAACCCCCCAAGACCCAGACTGCAGTGAGAGCCTTCCTGGGGCTCACTGGGTATTACAGGAGGTTTGTCAAGGGCTATGGCACGATCGTGACCCCCTTGACAGAGCTGACTTCGAAAAAGCAGCCCAGGAATGTGATTTGGACTGACACCTGTCAGAAGGCTTTCGACACCCTGAAGACTGCCATGTGCACGGCGCCCGTGCTCCTGGCCCCCGATTTCTCCAAGGAGTTCATTGTGCAAACAGACGCTTCAGAGCATGGTGTAGGGGCTGTTCTTTCACAGATGACTGAGGAGGGCTTTGACCAACCCGTAGCCTTCATAAGTCGGAGGTTACTTCCACGGGAAAGTAGGTGGAGTGCAATAGAGCGTGAAGCATTTGCTGTGGTCTGGGCGCTGAAGAAGCTAAGACCCTACTTGTTTGGGTCTCACTTCCGAGTTCAGACGGACCACAGGCCCCTCAGATGGTTAATGCAAATGAGGGGTGAGAACCCGAAACTGTTGAGGTGGTCCATTTCTCTACAGAGTATGGACTTTACGGTGGAACACCGCCCTGGCACCGATCACGCCAACGCTGACGGTCTGTCCAGATTTTTCCGCCTTAGTGATGTGGAACTCCCTGGGGAAGGGTAGTTCCCCCCACATTTCAGCTGGAGGGGACACATGTTAGACCTGGCACCTTGGCTTGAGTCTCCCTTCCACTTTTTGCTGATGTGCCTCCGATGTTTTGCTGGTTTTCCGATACTCAGGGCACTGCGCCACGGCTGATCCGTGCCGCAGTGCAAGTGCTCCCTACTGTAAATTGTACATACGATTGGTATCCCTGATTGGTGCATTGGATTTACTGTTAGTCCCTAGTAAAGTGCACGAGAGAGTGCCGGGGCTTGTAGATGCCAGCCTGATGTGGGCAAGCAGCGCGGGTTGCACCACCCACCGAAGCAGCCGTAAAGATGTGTCTGGGAACTGCGACCGCAGAACCCGCGTGCGGTCTCGTACTGTCACGCTAGCTGGGCAAGTGTTCCCACTTGCCCGCACCGACCCTTCCCTTGACTACATATTAGTCACCCCTATGGTAGGCCTGCGGGCAGGGTGCGTTGTAGGTGTAAGGTAGGACAAGCCCTGATGTGCGTGGCATGTCCTAGTAGTGACTTACAACGAAGACCGTATTTCACTACTGAAGGCTACCTGCTCCATTAGGCCAGACTGAGCTGCGAGGATTATTACACCCTATAATCCCCGCAGGCTCAAGGAGCATGGTAGCGAGTCATGTTTAGTATGCCTGAACTCAGGGTGATAAGATATTTCTTGTAGTCAAGTTTATTTTAATATCCTGGGTTTGCAAATGCTACTTTTAGAAAGTTAGCCTTTGCTTGCTTAACCATTTCAGCCGCCTCAGCTGGTATGTGTATCTGACTGTCTGGGATGTGTGAGTGACAGGGCTGGAGGGATGACAGGTGGTGAATGCGCAGATTACACCTTAGTGGGAGGTAGGAGTGCCTCTTGACTCGAACTGTCACTGTGCTCGGCCACCACAATGCTGGCTCCACCCTCCTGGGGAGCGGCGGATGACTCTGCCGGCACCTGGCCCAGGAAGGGCGAAGCCCCCATCAACAAGGTACTCTGGCCACCCCTGTCCGGACAATGCTGGCTCCACCTCCTGTGGGGCGTCTGATGCGCCTGCCCCTCACACTGAAAGCAGAAGCCGGAGTACACCCGCGGGGGTACTCCAGAACTGAGAGTGGCTATGCAAAGGCCCCCCTGGCCTGCGAGAACAAAAGAATTGGCCTATAAAAGAAGGAGCCCTGCTCCTTGAAAATTAGATCCGGTTTGGGCCACAGAAGGACTCGGCCCTACGAGAAGGACCGTGAGAGACAAGGAAGGGACCTGACTCTTGCCTGTGTCTGGTGCCTTGCTGCTGAAGGAGAGGAAGACAAAAAGACTACGAAAAGACTTTTGCTCTACTTGTGCCAAACTCTGCTAAAGAGATCTCCAAGGGCTTGCAACTGAACTTGCCCCCTGACCAGCGTCCCAGGACCAGTGGACGCTACCCCCTTGGAAGAAAGCGACTGCGGGTGCTGACCATCGCCGCAGCACCGACGAAGGAATCTCCTCCAAGACAACGACCTCCCGACCACCGTGACCGGGGCCCAAAGCAACAGCGGAAGCAAAGTGAGGACCAGCCGCCGCTGGCCCGAACACCGTGACCGCAACTGCACCGGGAGCCCGAGAGCAAAGCAAAGGAGGACCCGTCCGGTCCGAGCTCCCGAGGTGACTGCATAACGAGCAGCCACTCACCTGCAAAGACGGACAGTTGCCCTGTGAGAATCCGCAAGGTCGGTAGTCTGCCCGACAGCCCAGCTGTGAGGTCACAGCTGCACCGGCACTTGGCTGGGTACGTCCTGCACTTGGGGACCGTACTGCCACTTGCCACCGCCGCACAGCCGCCGCCTCCAGGGTCGGAGCGGACGACGAAGAGAGGACCCTGCCGCCACAAAACACCGCTGCCCCGGAAGACCAGTGACCTGCTCGGCTGAAGAGCCGCAACGATCAGCGACCCCGGGAAGGCAACGCGACGTGGGACAGATCCCCTGGAAGCCGCCGGCTCCCCAAGAACTTTGAGTAACACCGGCCTACGGGCCTCAAGAGAACTGCATAAGAACTGTGGTAACCCGAATTGAGTAATCTGCAACCGTTTTCATAAAGTATTGACTGTATTCGCAAGCCTGCTTAAAGTCTATATAAAGATATATATTTTTACAGAATACAGTCTGGTCTCGTTGTGTGGTGGGTTGGTTGTAAAGGTGTACTGTTGCAAGTGTTTAACCCTATGTGCCCCAAAGAATAGCCTACGACTGCTTAAGCCACACTACCTAGAGGGTAAGCAGAGGTTGTCTGGAAGGTAACCCTCAGCCCTGACGAGGAAGAGAGAGTCCCTGCTTGTCGCTAGTGTTGCACTGCGCCAACTAGAGCCTCCCCCTTCCTACAATGTGCAAGCAGCTCGAAAGTAAAAACACATAGAAATCATTGTTTGTGTTTAACATCACACATTCCAAGGGCTTTCTTAGTAAGGGTATTAGAGGGAAACTCTGCTCTAGATATTTCAAAATGGATTTGAAACACTTTTTGTTTGTGGTGTTAAATAGCTCGCTTTAACACCGTCCTTGCCATCTTTGTGATCTGTGGGATCCTACTTTGTAAGAATCTGGGAGGAGAGCTCATCTTGCGTGTTGGTGTAGGTGGCAGTCTAAAAAAGCAGCTAATCAACAACGAAATCGAAAATGTAAGGTATTATACATTTAAAGGTATCATTTTCTGGAAATGCCAATATACCGTCACCTTTTGTGTACTCTATCCAGTTTTCTATCCACACACAAGTTTGGTCGCCTCTTTCTACCATCATGTATGATGCGGGCGTATGAGGTGGTGGAATAATAATTCCTTCTCTTGTTTTAATGACGTCATCCTTTTTGAAATAATACTTTATTTTCTAGAAAAACAACATTTTTCTCTTCTCTCCCCACATGATATAAGGTCTTCCTCTAATCTTAGAGGACGACCTTATATCATCTACGGAGAGAAGGCAAACCCTAAATATTTTCTATCAGGGCAATTTCCTATAAATGCTGGATCTAGATGCCACATTTAAATAGCACTGAAATCCTATATGCAATTTTATCAATTGTTTACTTTTCTATAAATGCTTCTCCAATGCCAGCGCATCTTTTATTAGCAAGAACCAATCAACTTTTAACTTTCAAAATGATTCAACCAATGGTTGCGCTGCTTTTCTTGTGAGATGCGTTCTCACGCTCTGCACTCACCCCTCCTTTACAATATTACCTTAGTTACACACCCGCTGTCCCAGCGCGTCTCCCTGTGACATGAGAGGAGCACCCGCGACTGACCCCACCTTTGCAAGGTAATACGAAATATTAATTCTTTTCACTTTTAAATGCAACTTTCATTTATTAACAACATAGAAACATTTGCCACTGTGCTTGATTGACTAAATTCAAAGGAAAGAAACTTTTCTATTACTGCAAGTAAATCCCTTCCATTTACCCATCACTCACTACGAGTGAATCTCTCCTGCTTACTCTTCACACAAGCATTAAGGAACCTGTTACTCCTTCAGACTTACCCTTTCTAGGTGATATAAGGCCAAAGTTTCACCAGCAAACTCCTTCGCTCTCACTTATTTATACATGTATACAAAAATCCCTAATCAGTGCTCCAAGTTTTACCTAACTTTTACGCACTTACTTCCTCAAGCATGGCGTAAGGGCAGCGAAAAACTATGATGAATCAGCCCCGTTATCCTAATGTAGAAATCTGACCTGACTGTTTTTGTGCAGGACGGACATTTTCTTGCACAAAACACAAGGCTCTGACGGTGTTTCCTTTTTCTAAGTATAGAAGGAGGAAGAAAGAAGGGATATGAAAGTATTTCTCCTTGCTGTGCCTCTTCTGGGGGCGCTCAGCATTTTGACACAACCTGGGGTAGCACAGAGATCCATGGGTTGGTGTCTGGGAATATCCCTGCTCCACCAAAAGAACAGCTCCCCTGGGCAGTGTAATACAAGGCAGTGCTCCTCCACATTTGCCAAGCCGCAATAAGGCACATAAGGTTCAAATGTAGCACGGCAACTATCATTCTAGGCTATGGATTGCACCTTCAGCCCCGTGAGTGGCGCAAAGCTATGACGAAAATGCCCAATGATCCCAATGTATAAATCTGGCCTTGACAGATTTACCAAACATACCGTGAAACCACTTCTTTGACTGTCAAATGTTTATTTACCTGATTACCCACAAAATCACCAACTTTATTCAGACTTTCCTCGATGCCACTCCAACTTCAGTGAGATATGCATTGATAAAGTCTGATGCCTTGCCCCGTTGAAGTATATTGACTTCCACTGTATACTCTTATTCGGAAGGAACAATCCTAGACCCGGCCGGCCTGCTTGGTGTAGCCAACTTCGAGGTCCATTTTGGTGAGCCATAAAGTGTGCTGAGGTCCCGATGTGTCATCAAATATTATTGCCACTAAAATGTACCCATAGTTTCAAAATGTCATTCCTCTGGTTCTCCTTGTTTGGTTTTGTTTATTTTGTTGACATTTTTCTTTTTAAAAATGTACTTTATTAAAAAAAAATTCTAGTTGGGTTCATATTGTTGGGTATTTTGACTGTATTGCTGTTTAAGTAACTCATGTATGCATTTCCCTAGATTAAGCCTGTCTGCTCTGTGTCATTGCTACCAGGGGCTGGTGCTCATGTTAATGTAGTGACTCTTGCAGAACACCCTGGCAGTTGGTGTTATTATTCCGTAAGGGATGCGACTGCCCACCCCAGTTAATAATACACTTCATTACAATATACCTGAGAGCATAGGGGCATCCCGGAATCCTGAGCAGCGTTATATAAAATGTGCATATTTGGACTGTGTTGGTGCAAGGGGGCTAGGAGCACTGCAGCAGCAGCAGCAGCAGCACCCCCACTCCCAAACATCCCATTCTAATCGAAAAATTGAAAAGAGCACCTAAGTCTTCCAGGTACTTGGATTCCTGAACTGGGAAGCTTTTTTGATCAGTTTCGGAACAAAAAGAATAGAATATAACTATGTTCCTCTTCATTTGCTTTCTCATTCTCCACTATATCCAATGTGTGCCACAGGTGGTGAAGACTTCTCCACATAAGGGGCCTCTCTTTCAGCAAGGAACAGGTCAGCATCAGACCTAGTAAGTTCTTGGTTTTTCCCCAGTCATGATAAGGAGTTTTAAAGTTTGTTTTAAATGCTTAATTCTGGGAGCAGCTTCAAGATGTTAAGGCCTAGTCAGCTCACGGTGGACCCAGATTTCAAAACTGGACTCACTTGTTGCAAACTGTAGTCAAGGAGTCAAGTTCATGGCAAACCTAAAGACCACCATTTACTCGAGAGGCAGTCTCGACCTTCACTTTGGTCACCCCGTCCTCTTTCACAGTGATGGTAGTCTTGACCTTCACTTTGGTCCACCCCGTCCTCTTTCACAGTGATGGCAGTCTTAACCTTCACTTCGGTCTGCCCCGTCCTCTTTCACAGTGATGGCAGTCTTGACCTTCACTTTGGTCACCCCGTCCTCTTTCACAGTGATGGTAGTCTTGACCTTCACTTTGGTCCACCCCGTCCTCTTTCACAGTGATGGCAGTCTTAACCTTCACTTTGGTCACCCCGTCCTCTTTCACAGTGATGGCAGTCTCGACCTTCACTTTGGTCCGCCCCGTCGTCTTTCACGGTGATGGTAGTCTTGGCATCTGCCATGGTCCTATGTCAATGAGGGTTCCATCAGGGGTCCATATATACACGACTCCGGGGCTTCATTCCATAGCATTCATAGCATTGATGTTTCTTTCTCTCTTTGACATTAACTCTTCTATATAGGTGTCTATTTACCTTGATTGCTTTTACAGCACCTCTCCCATCAAACACTCATGCAGCAGCTATCCTTAAAACACACAGACTCATGGTGGACGCAGCAGAGTAAACTAAAGTTTATTCTTTTTTTCAATGAAAATTATAAAGCAGGTACATATTTTTTATGCTATGGGTTTTGCTACAGCATAAAGCAGACCCATTTCAGGATTATGGAGCAAGTTAAAATTGTGGATATAACACATACCTCTTCTTTCTTTTGTTTTGGCATCTCCAAAACAACTGGTAGGTATTTTCCATGATCTTATATTGAAAGAGGTGTTCACCTCTAAGCCAAGAAATAGAGCCAAGGCGGGAATGGCTGGGAGCGCCTGGTAAGGTCCCGCTGATAGATAGTGGTTAGATAGTTGGGAGTCTCCTGAGAGTGGTCACCGATGGCCTTCAATCTGGAAAGGAAGAAGGATGACCTGGAGCGGAGGCCCCGATAGCTGATCCAAAGTTTCCAGCTTTATCTCAGATGGGAGGTGACACCTTGCCTCTCTGTTTCAGGCACAGATGTGTTCATAATGAAACAACCCTTGGTGGTGGAAAGAAGTGATACAACTGAAGGAGTCAGAGATTCAAAATCAGCCAGCTTTCAACCATGCTGAAGGGTGTCACACTCTTTGTTGAACACATGTCAACACAAGGAGTTGATATGTAATCTGCATTGATATGTATTGGCAGGATAACATTGACTATACAATAATAATTTGGTGATGTTCTTTAAAATAGAGAGGTGACACTAGGTTTAACTTTCCTCCATTGTTGCATCCAAAGTCAGCATTAGAAGGTTATTGGGAGGAGCACCTTCTCTGATCACGAGCCAATATCTGTGGGTGGTGTAGCATCCTGCTACTAATAATAAGAGACGCTCATATCTCTTTCATAGGAGCTTTATTCCTGCGTCCTACCTCCATCCTGTCCCTACTCTAACTGTCCCTGGTTCCTGTTCCCCGGCTCCTCCTGTTCCTGCTCCTCCCTCTGACTCCACCCCCCAACCACTAGACTACATCCCACAATACTACAGGTGGTTGAAGGGTCTGGGCTGAGATCACTCAATGCATCAGGCAGAAGAAGCCAGCTCATACACCAGGCACCAAAGATGGCTTCTGATGGAGGGTGGTGGTACCAAGCCCATTGCCTACGTGTGCCCTGTATCCCAGGGAGGCTGCCATGAGTTCATCTGTGTCTTACACTTCACAAGTACAGACTCTGCATCAAGCAGAAGAAGCCAGCTCATGCACCAGGCACCAAAGATGGCTTCTGATGGAGGGTGGTGGTACCAGGCCCATTGCCTACGTGTACTCTGTATCCCAGGGAGGCTGCCATGAGTTCATCTGCTTCTTACACTTCACAAGTCCAGACTCTGCATGCCAGGTACTTGTAAAACTTTGAAAATGTTTCTACTAACAACTGCTAAGCTGCTGCGGTATTACTGCGTCCGAGGTGCGACCAATGGTCTCACAGCTTCCTGGCAGCTGAGCACTATAAATCATACTTGAAAAACTGTGTCCCGACCATGGAGAACCTTTGAAAGAAATCCTGTGAAATGCATCCTCTGACAGTGAAATATTTCACAGCTTCACCTGTAGACAAAACACACAGACCAGAACCGTCATTAGTAAGGCTGTGACATACATGTTTTCTCCATTTAGGAAAGAATTGATTAATGGAGAAAAGTCACCAAAATCGCAGATTAGCAACTAATAGAGACTCTGCTAATTGTTAAAGGCAACCTGGACAAGATCCCAGGGCCTGGGTTTCTATCGGCCACACACATCAGTTATAATTTCCACTTTACACTGCCAGAAATGAATGCCAATCACCCACATTATTTTATGGAGATTATCCAAGGAGTCTTTTAATTTTTTCACTGTTTTTTTTAGAATACCTGTTTAACCTTTTCTTTTACAATAAAGGTGGAGCACTTTACATGTTTATGCTACTGATTAACAATGCCCAGAAATGCTCAGTTGTTTTTCTGCAAATTTTGTAATGATCTGTACCACATTTATACAGAAAATTGTGTATCTCTATAAGCTACCTTTCCTGGTGTGCCTGAATAATGGGGCATAATACTTAAAATACCACTTCACCTTGGTGATGAGTCCATCAGTGTGAGTTCACCCAGAGAATCCATCCTTGTGCCTCCAGTGTTGTGAAGTGGGAATCATATGATCCATCTTCCTTCCTGCAGGGGATACAGCAGCAACAGTGCACTCCTGTGGTTCCAAGAGGGAATATGGGGGAGACTGCCTGGACTATGCCACCCTAGACAACTTCCAGAGTGTGCCCTATATTTATGGAATTATCTGGAAGATCCTCAACAATATTTGAGACACACACACATGTCCACTATGCAGGCATTGCTTCTTTTCTTGGTACTGTTGCGGCTGTCGCCAGTGGTGAATTATAGACCCTGCCATGGTGAGTATGCAGCTTGTTGTGCTCGCATCGAGCTCAGGACATGACAAGCGCGAACCACTGTAGTTAGGAACGCTGGATCATAGCCGCCCTGATCACCTGCCTTTTACTGCATTCCACGGCACCTCAATATCTCAGAGGGTGTTGTTCTTGTGTGATGGGTTCCCTTAGGATACATTGTATGATGGACATTTAATGACACCCAAAAGGTAAGAGTTGCAGGGACTGAAAGTGTTGCATTGTTTGTCTTCTACTTAAGCAAATTCTCACCTCTTCTACTCTGGAGCTCACTACTACCCCTTCTCTGCACCTGGCTCTGCTTTCCCATGTCTGGATGGAGCCTGCTGCCAGTGGGGCATCTGCATCTGCATCTGCTGCCAGTGGGGCATCTGCATCTGCATCTGCTGCCAGTGGGGCATCTGCATCTGCTGCCAGTGGGGCATCTGCATCTGCTGCCAGTGGGGCATCTGCATCTGCATCTGCTGCCAGTGGGGCATCTGCATCTGCTGCCAGTGGGGCATCTGCATCTGCTGCCAGTGGGGCATCTGCATCTGCATCTGCTGCCAGTGGGGCATCTGCATCTGCATCTGCTGCCAGTGGGGCATCTGCATCTGCTGCCAGTGGGGCATCTGCATCTGCTGCCAGTGGGGCATCTGCATCTGCACCTGCTGCCAGTGGGGCATCTGCATCTGCTGCCAGTGGGGCATCTGCATCTGCACCTGCTGCCAATGGGGCATCTGCATCTGCTGCCAGTGGGGCATCTGCATCTGCACCTGCTGCCAGTGGGGCATCTGCATCTGCTGCCAGTGGGGCATCTGCATCTGCACCTGCTGCCAGTGGGGCATCTGCATCTGCTGCCAGTGGGGCATCTGCATCTGCATCTGCTGCCAGTGGGGCATCTGCATCTGCTGCCGGTGGGGCATCTGCATCTGCACCTGCTGCCAGTGGGGCATCTGCATCTGCTGCCGGTGGGGCATCTGCATCTGCATCTGCTGCCAGTGGGGCATCTGCATCTGCATCTGCTGCCAGTGGGGCATCTGCCTCTGCATCTGCTGCCAGTGGGGCATCTGCATCTGCATCTGCTGCCAGTGGGGCATCTGCATCTGCATCTGCTGCCAGTGGGGCATCTGCATCTGCTGCCAGTGGAGCATCTGCATCTGCTGCCAGTGGGGCATCTGCATCTGCTGCCAGTGGGGCATCTGCATCTGCTGCCAGTAGGGCATCTGCATCTGCATCTGCTGCCAGTGGAGCATCTGCATCTGCTGCCAGTGGGGCATCTGCTGCCAGTGGGGCATCTGCATCTGCTGCCAGTGGGGTATCTGCCTCTGCATCTGCTGCCAGTGGGGCATCTGCATCTGCTGCCAGTGGGGCATCTGCATCTGCATCTGCTGCCAGTGGGGCATCTGCATCTGCATCTGCATCTGCTGCCAGTGGGGCATCTGCATCTGCTGCCAGTGGGGCATCTGCATCTGCTGCCAGTGGGGCATCTGCATCTGCATCTGCTGCCAGTGGGGCATCTGCATCTGCATCTGCTGCCAGTGGGGCATCTGCATCTGCTGCCAGTGGGGCATCTGCATCTGCATCTGCTGCCAGTGGGGCATCTGCATCTGCATCTGCTGCCAGTGCCTCCCAGCTCCTGCCCCCACGGCGCGTCAAGGGTGCCCGGTGGAGGTCTGCGAGTTACGCGCTGAGGGTCTGGGCCTTTTGGCTCCAGCACTGTCTACTACAGGGGAGCTATAGAATGCGATTCAATTCATAAACTTTATTCAGCTAGTACAATAACAGCCATAAAAGTGCATACAGCATATCATAAACACTGTATAAACATGGGTCCAAGTAACAGACATGATCATGTTTTAACATCTCTAATACAAGTCAGGGGATTTGCTAATACATACCAACTTTCCTCAAACGAATGGCCTTCAGGATTAAAAGAGCATCAGTAAAACACACAGAAGGGTCACTTAATGCTTCATAGGGACATTTAATGTTCTTGGCAACAATTTTGGGTTTAAGATAAAAATGCCTTTAGCTTAGAAAAAATAGCAAAACAGCAAAAACTTCAACATGCTCTGTTTACTCCGAGTATCACACGGGCAAGAGGTCATATCTGAGGGACAGGACTTCACACCAGGAAACACCAGCAAGTGACGCCCTGGACCGAACCTGAGTCTGGTCAGAAGTGGGCTGGGCATAGTTCGCAGATTTCTGTTACTCGGAACTGCAAAGTAGCAACAAACTCCATTCGTTTACGCCGGTTGAACTGATTTGTAGCGCCTGGTGCATAATGCACAGCTCAAGAGGACGCTGCTCTTCCTGCTGCTCGAGGAGAGTTTCTGCTCGAATGGCAGCTTCCTCGAAGCGGAATGTTTCTGAACGCGAGCAGTCGTGAGCAGCTTCGGCTGCCTGCAGCGCTCTAGCGTCGGACGTTGCTTGCTTGACAACTTTGCAGTGTTTCACAACTCTGTGTGATGAACAAAGCTCGGAATACAGACACGTCTGCAAACTTGTCGAACAGAGGGAAGTTCACCGCCCAGGCCTAGCCCAAAGAAAATGGTACTGCATGTCGGGAACACAGGATAAATATATTTTGCAACCCTCTACTAAATCAAGTGACATACAAACAACAAGCATAGATTTCATAATGTCAGTGCCCATTCCCCATCCCTGTCTAGGCTGACAAAAGGTTCCTTCATTTTTTTTTTAAATATATTTTATTATTTTCCATACAGCACTACATTTTAAACAAAACGTCTACATTCCAAAAGCATAAATTAATAAACGCAAACATAAATGCAAACATAAACGTAGTCATGATAGTACTTCATCTCGGACATATACATAAAAGAGAGAAAGAAAGCGAGATATTCTATTTACATTCACATTTACATTTACAAACATTTCCTCCACGTCCCCAGAATACTATCCAAACCCCTCTCTCCCATTACTAACTTGTTCCCAAATTCGAATTCCCAGCTGCCTTTTTTTCCTGCCTTTCCTTGCTAAGGGACAGGTACGGATTGGATAGGCAGGACTTTTTTTAAGTACCTGCAGATAAGGAGTTATCTAGGGAATAAGCACGGGGGGCAGGTGGGGTTTAACACAATCGAGATAATTGAGAAAATAAGGCTAGGGGGGGATTGTTCGATACGAAGCTTCTATGCCAGCCTCTTGGATACAAAGCAGGATGATATTGATAAGCACAGTGAGAAATGGGCAGAGAAACTGGAGGGCGATTTAGTGTGGTTTCAGGACTCATTGGAGCTAGGACGGACACTTTTATGCTCTGCGTCGCTGCAGTCGCAACACTATAAAACCCTTTATTCACTTTACTATACCCCGGCTAGGATAGCGAAATGGGGTGGGACTACAGGTACTACCTGCCCGCGGTGCAATTCAGGAGAAGCAGATATAATACATATGTTTGCACTATGCCCACAGCTTCATACACTCTTAAAGGACATAGAGACCTTCTTCGAGGCTTCTCTGAATATTAAGATAAGTCTTAGACCTGTACATATATTGTTAGGAGTTGTTCCCGAGGATGGTATCCCACAGCAGGAATTTATTTTTGTTGCCATGGCAGTGTATAGGCTATGCATTGCTAGGGCTTGGTTGGATAAGAATCCCCCAGGGTTGCAAATATGGTTGTCTAATCTGCTAGCAGCATATAACTTAGAAAAACCTATCTAGACAAAAGGTTCCTTCAATAGTCGTCTTAATAAGTGACAGTACTTGGGCGGGTTCTGGCCATATGGGCAAGTTAAACAACAAACCAAGAGAAGAATTCATCTATGCTAGCCGAGGGATATGTGATACAGCCAAGTTAAACAACAAACCAAGAGAAGAATTCATCCATGCTAGCCGAGGGATATGCGATACAGCCAAGTTAAACAACAAACCAAGAGAAGAATTCATCTATGCTAGCCGAGGGATATGCGATACAGCCAAGTTAAACAACAAACCAAGAGAAGAGTTCATCTATGCTAGCCGAGGGATATGCGAACAACAAACCAAGAGAAGAATTCATCTATGCTAGCCGAGGGATATGCGAACAACAAACCAAGAGAAGAATTCATCCATGCTAGCCGAGGGCTATGCGAACAACAAACCAAGAGAAGAATTCATCTATGCTAGCCGAGGGATATGTGATACAGCCAAGTTAAACAACAAACCAAGAGAAGAATTCATCTATGCTAGCCGAGGGATATGTGATACAGCCAAGTTAAACAACAAACCAAGAGAAGAATTAATCTATGCTAGCCGAGGGATATGCGAACAACAAACCAAGAGAAGAATTCATCTATGCTAGCCGAGGGATATGCGAACAACAAACCAAGAGAAGAATTCATCCATGCTAGCCGAGGGATATGCGAACTGAGGTAATTGGAATTTTTATGGTCAATTGTGTCCCCTAACGAGGACCCCAACGGCTCCATGTACGAGTTTCAAGTACATGTAATTTCCCTCCACAACCGAATCTGAAGACGCAAATACATTTGCGTCCAACGTTAACATGTCCTCTATCAGATCCACCATGAATGGATCGATAATTCCGTTCCTAAGTATGCCGTGCCACCGTCTTTATGTGGTGCACTTTCACATTTTCCTGGCTCTGCCGAGCTAGGCCCTGATTTCTGTCTTCAAGCCATTTCTGCCTCTGCCTCTGAAAGCTGCAGCATGGAGATGCATCCCTGACCTCTGCCTTACTTCCTGCCAAGCGAGCGGTGCCCGGCTCGGCCTAGTCTGCCTGCCAAAAACAGTATTTTGCCTTCAAGTTATCAGCATAGCCAGCTCAGCTCCTCGAAAACACATTCCTGTCTAGGGAAATACGAAAACATATCCCCGTCTGCAGAGCAAGGGCCAAACCTCCCTCCCTCATGAAATTCATTGCTCCCGTTGCCATGGTAGGCCCCTGTCTTCGAGCATTTGCACCTAGACACGCATACATTCAGTATAGAATAGCCTCTGCCCGAAAGACCTTTTACTCCAGATTAAACATCCTCCAAACACCAGATATCAGATATGTTTTGGGACAGGTCGATCTGACATGCCAGACTTCTGTCTCTTCTACTAGTGTTAAAAGTCAGACTCTTAGCTTCCTCCAGATGCACGTCAATCACACGTCATATTAGCTGCGCGCGCATTCAGGCCATAGGTTTCAGCTGACTCTGCAAGAACTCTTTAAGCATCCACCCACTAATGACACTTTTCTGTGACGTTTCTAGTTCACGCCTCTGTGCACACCCATATTCACGCCTTCTTGCTACGCACATGTGTTCTTATCATATACATTTCACTTGTCACGCCTACTGTATTCAATGCTATTGTGTCATTTTACTGTATATGTCATGTACTGTGAATAAACCGTTGACATCTTTTCCTGCCATCATTGCATACCCGAACCCTTGTATTGATGGACTAGATCTCCAGTGACTCGAGTCATTTAGTCATTCATGATTAAAGCCCTTAAGACTCAGACACCACAGACTCTGCCTCTCATTTGATTGAGCTATTCTTTTGTAACCTGTCTGAAATTATATGGAAAAATAGTATACGGTAAAATATTTACCACATAATTTGGCGCCCGAACAGGGTCCCCTCCCCCACCCCACGCTCCGGCGATGCGTCGCAGACTTTGCCCCCGACTACAGCTGTGACGGACCCCATGCGCATCTGCAGGATTTCCTGTATCTCCCTCAGGCCTACGGAGGTGACGGAGACTGCGGCCGACATCCAGACGAGGCGGTGAGGAGTGCGGAGGATCCCGACCAGAGCCCAGCCGAGAGAGCAGTGTCCGAGGTATCGAGAGGCCCACATGTAGTGTCGAGGCGCATGCGTAGTGCGCGGCAGAAGCAGTGACGTCAGTCCAGTGCAGTCCAGTCGAGTTTCCGAGGCCTTCCGTTCCGTGCTTCCCGGTGAGTACCGTTGCTGGGGACGCATCTAGACGGGTGCATTAATTTGTGTCCGGTCAAGACGGGTTTGGGTACACAGACCCGGTCTGCACTGTTCTAGCAGTGTATCTGTACTGTTCAGCAGTGCATCCAGTATATAATTATACAGTTTTTGTTGTTCGTTTTGAAATGTTTCAATGTGTTTTAATGTTGTGGTATGAGTGATTGTTCGCATTTATTCTTACTGTGTTTATTGTGTATAGTGTCTAGATCGAGGCAGCAATGCCTTTATTCTCGAAATTACGTCAGATAGGAACTAGGAAAGGGATACTTGAGGAAGCTGTTCCCATCCCACCAAGGGACACTCCTGGGTATTTTATGTACCACAAGCACGGCTTAGATGCCATATTATTTCTCGACTTGTGGGTGGAATACACGAAAGATTTAGCAGAGAATCAAAGATGGCCCGTTACAGGGACATGGGATGCCGAGTGCATCATGAGAGTAGAGGAAGCGTTGTGGAAAAAGAAAGCCAGACAGTCACAGAAAGATGCCATTGAATTATGGCGTAAAGAATCACATAGACGGACAGAAAAAGCACTCAGAAAAGTAGAGAAAAGTAGAGAGGATTCTGAAAAAGCCAAAGAAAAAGAACTACTAGAAGAAGGAGAACGAGTTAGAATAGAACAACACGACAGACAGAGTAATGCCATTATGACAGGACTGTATCCAGTCCTGGCCGAGGGCCTGCCCAAGGCAACCCCGGAAATACCGAAAGATCTGCCCCCTCCATTGGTTCCGACTAAATTACGTCATAAGACCGCAGCAGACATTTTCCTTTCTTCCTATTTAGACGACGTAGCTCCCGCATATACCAATATACCTGCCCATGTACCCGTACCACCTGCTGACAATAACCTACCCCATGACCATCAGCCCCCAGGTCCGCAACAGCAGACCCCTCCCAGTCCGCTTCCTGCACCCTTACCCGTTGTTCCCCCTGGTATTCATCCGCTTAATCCTTTTGGGTCTGGCACTGTTCAGATTCCAACCCCGTTACAGCAGATACCGACCCTACAGCCAGGTTATGCTCAAGCCTCCGCCTCAGGAGGTGCTACAGGAGGCTACCGCACCCCGCCACAGTTACATCGAGTGACAATGAGAGAATTCGCAATGTAGCGAACACCTAAAGGAGCCCCGGCCGAACAGCTTAAAGAACAGCTTACAGATTGCCGATATGACACAGTGCCTGGTAAAACAGGACCCATGTTGTTAGCGTCCCTACGTTTAAGACGTGTTACAGATTATTTGCAATTACTACCAGAAATGCCAGACCATCTAGACAATATGTATCATTTCATTAGAACAGGAGAAAGACCGGAGAGTGTTGGTGAAGCCATGTCACGTCAGAAAGTTGAGAACAAAGGTTTAATCATGCGATTTTTGGTTAATTGTTTGATAAGGGAACAAGATCAGACAGGCTTTCCACAAGATGAGATGGATAGATTGAACAGATGGAGCCAGAATATTTCGGAGGGTAAACATGATAAAGAGAAATGTGTACATGCTATGGTTAGAAAGATCCGTAAAGAAATAATAGCAATACATGCCCGTCGGGAATCTGAAAAAGCCACTAGAATCAGACGATCAGGACTCCTCGCAGGAGGAGGAGGAATCAGAGAATCCAGCAGAAACCTCGCAACAGGCAGATAGAAAAATGATGGCATATGTAGGTAGAGAGAAACTCCCTAGACCGTACCCTCTTGATAGGCCCTTCGATAGACCCATTTGTAAACAAGAAACGTTCGAAAACAAGAAACGTTACCTTTGTCCGATACCAGAGCGATGTACCCTTGAACATGTATTCCAAATTACTGATAAAGTACTAAAAGAAAGGGTAGGTTATCACGAACTCAATACCCTACGTGATCAGGAACTAGCCCGGTCCGCAGTACAGTGGGCCGGAGATGACAGCATATATAAAGACGATTCAGTAGTACAAACGTTTTTAAGTCTTACTCCAGAAGAACAGCGACTAGCTGGTATATACATGACCCAACACCTCATTATACAGTATGAAAACCAAGCATCTGATCCAGGTCCGTTATATAATTTATTGCAAGACTTACTCCTGAGAAGATGGAGAGGTCTAGGTACCGACCTAATTGAAACGATTTTAGAACAACGTCACAAATATAGAACCTTCTTGACTCCACATCTTGTTTCCGTTCCACCCCCAGTCAGGCAACCATATCACTTTGACAAACAGAATCCTTTACGAGAAGTACATCCAATTCGGAATCCTGATGATACCTTTGCACGTGTGTATGTTTACACGCCCATAACTAAAATGGAATTATTGGAAATGAAGAAAATAGTGCCCAGTCATGATAAAGACCCTGCAGGTTTCCACCGTGAAATAAAAGACATGTTACTCATGGGAGATTACACCTATCCCGACATTATGAAAATATTGAAAGTATTATTGCCTGCCGGTATTTACGAGAAACTCAAAGAAAAAGAATGGGAGGTGGGAGACAAAAAGATTGATTGGGCGGCATTAGACGCTGAAGAAACGACTCGAACCCCAGGTTTAGGTCTTGGGGATAAAACTAAAGCATTACCAGGACTGTTAGTACAGGTTTTGCCAAGATTGTTAGCAACCAAAAAGGAGGACTGGGATGCAATCTCAGCCTGCAAACAGAAACCCGATGAAGACACTAGTGACTTTTATTCCCGATTTGAGAAATGTTTTATTATTAATAGTGGCCTGAAAACAAGTAGCGAGTCATATCCACACCTTTTTGTATCCAAATTAGTCGAGAATTCATTGCCACAGGTTAAGAACCGTGTACTGAAAGTCGAGAGCACATGGCAAGCTAATTCGCCTTCCCAAATGTTACAAATGTTACAGTATCACCAGAACAGAATCAGGGAAGAACATGATCACGAACAGAGACGTATGAAAGACACGAAAATGAAAATGCTAGTTTCTCAGTCAGTTCCAGGTGACGGTCATAAAAGGGATACGACACAGTCCAATAATTCAGCAGCTCCTGTTAAAGGGACATGCAACTATTGTAAACAGCCAGGTCACTATGTAAACGATTGTGCAGTTTTGAAACACAACATAGCCACAGGTAAATCTAAAGAGAGACCGCGTCCTCCTAGACAGGACCAGGTCCAACAACACGTTCCACAGAATATACAGCCTATGCAGACTCCACAACAGACCGTTGGGGTACCACAGCCACAGCCCATTGCCGCAACACAACATGTCACACAGCAGATGTACCAGTATGCACAATCCGACTACCCCGATTACCAGCAATACACATGAAACAGCCTAGAGAGGGAGGTTGGCTTGCCTCTTATTGAGGTTCCTGTAGATCAAGAGGGTCCTTATGTACATAGTCAGGTATTAGGGAAAGATAGAAAGTTTTTGATTGACACAGGGGCAAGCAGGACAACAATCAGTCACGACGAGGTTCCAGGGGCACCCCTCTCAGGCTCACAGAATGTTTCCCTTGGATTTTCAGGAAAGCCTATTGTTAACGAAGTATCGAAACCAGTTCCCCTTGCAGTTGGTCCATTGTCCCGCACTACAGATTTATTGCTCACGAAATCATGTCCAGAAAACTTGCTTGGTATTAAGACCCTGAAAGCTCTAGGAGCTGTAATTTGTTGTTCTCCGGAAGGAGTGAGGTTGTTCCTTCGTGATTTCAAGGGACATTATGTATTGAGAGATTTTGACCCCAGGTTACAAAATGTTCCTGCACATTTATGGGCAAAAGGCCCCACTGATGTAGGTTGTATGCACATTACTCCATATCGTGTCACACTCAAGCCAGGAGTAGTACTACCACGCATTCGACAATACAAGTTACCACCAGATGCTGTAGTGGCTTTACTGAAAATCATTGACGAGCTTATTGCACAAGGAGTGGTTGTAGAAACCGACTCCAATGTTTGTAATTCCCCTATCATTCCAATTCTTAAACGTACAGATCCAAATGCACCTCCAGTTTATCGATTAGTTATCGATTTACGAGAATTGAATTAATGCGTTGTACCACAATATCCCGTGGTCCCAGACATTTTGTCCTTATTGACTGCTATTGATTCCGAAGCGACGTTCTTTACTGTAATCGATCTCAAGAACGCCTTCTTTAGTGTTCCTATTGACCCGGAAAGCCAATACCTTTTCGGATTCTGTTTAAATGGCCGAAGCTTCAAATTTGCACGCGCACCTCAAGGATTCACAGAAAGCCCCAGCATCTACAGCCAAGCATTAAAACGACAACTTGACAGTATTCACATGCCGACTAACACTGCCCTACTACAATACGTCGATGATCTATTGATCACCGCCCGTAGTGAACCAGAATGTGAACAAGCATCACTGAAAGTCTTGCATTTCTTGGCGGACAGGGGACACAAGGTGTCTCCTTCGAAGCTACAATTCTGTGTTCAGCAAGTGGTGTACCTTGGGCACTTGCTGACCTAGTGGGGTAGGCAGCTGACACCTGAACGCATTCAGTTAATTGCACATCTTCCGCAACCCAAGACACAGAAAGAAGTACGAGCCTTCATTGGACTCACTTCCTATTGCAGACAATGGATTCCACAATACGCATTACTAGCTAAACCACTCATACAGTTGACAACACAGGAGGCAGCGACTTCGACTGTTCTCCCATGGACTCAGGAACATACACAAGCTTTTGACGAATTAAAGAAAGCCTTATGTCAAGCACCAGTTTTAGCAACACCATGTTACAGCAAACCTTTTGAACTTTTTGTGACAGAACACGATGGCACAGCGTTGTCGGTTCTCACTCAGTTACAAGCAGACAAACACAGACCATGTGCTTATTTTTCGAGTACATTGGATCCAGTAGCCCAGGCCTTGCCTGCGTGCTTAAAGTCAGTTGCAGCTACAGCTCTAGCAATTAGACAAAGCGATTCCTTTGTATTAGGACATCAATTGACAGTACAAGTTCCACATTCTGTAGAGGTTCTTTTAAACAGAACCCAGACTCAACACTTGACTGTAGCACGACTGACAGGTTATGAATTGACGTTATTCCAACCACACATAGAAATCAGACGTTGTAATACACTGAATCCTGCTACACTTTTACCGTCGAGCACAGCAGATCCTACTCCACATGACTGCATAGATGTAGTTGACACAGTTACGAAACCCAGACAAGACTTGACAGATGTTGCATTACCCGATCCAGACCTGACACTTTATGTGGATGGTTCATGTTTAAGAACAAGTACAGGAGAGTTAGTGGCCGCATATGCAGTGACCACTGAAACTGAAGTCATAGAAACACATCGCATTGACACCCTGTCAGCCCAAGCAGCAGAGCTCATTGCTCTGACCCAAGCCTGTATACGTGCAAAGAACCTGAAAGTAAACATATACACAGATTCACGTTATGCATTCGGAGTCGTACACGACTTCGGTGTCCTCTGGCAGGAAAGAGGTTTCTTGACCTCTCACGGAGCCAAGATTCAACATGGTTCCCTTATTCAAGGCCTATTAGAAGCAATACATTTGCCTACAGCCATAGCCATCATGAAGTGCAAGGCACATACAAAAGTCACAGACAAGATTTCTCAGGGCAACGACTTTGCAGATCGAACTGCGAAACATACAGCACTGACTCATACTCAAACGACGGACATGACAAAGACTGATGCAACCTCACTGACACATTGCATGACAGTCAGGGACCCCACACAAGATGTCATCGACATACAGACACATGCCACTCCAGATGAAATAAAGAAATGGGCTGAACAAGGAGGGGTCCAGACAGACCAAGGATGGATGACGAGGGGAAAGACCACATGGTTTCTCCCCGACTCTATGGTTCAAGTTATCATCAACACAGCACATAGTCCAGCACATTTAGGAGAAAAAGCCATGTTAGACAGTGTACAGAACCTTTGGTTCAACAAACATTTACGAGCAGCAGCAAAACAGAAAGTGCGTACCTGCATGATCTGTTGTCAGTTCAATCCAGGAAAAGGGATTCCCGTAGAGCAAGGTGGATTCCATCCTCCCGACTATCCTTTTGAAGTCCTCCAGATGGATTATATCCAGATGGACAGATGCCGAGGTTTTAAGTATGTCCTCGTAGTTGTATGTGCCCTATCCCGATGGACAGAAGCATATCCCGTCCCAGATTACACTTCCCCGACCACTGCCAGGCAGTTGGTTCGTGAGTTTTTCCCTCGATACGGTTTGCCCCGTGTCGTGTATTCAGATAACGGTCAGCCATTCTCATCCGAACTCATGAAGCAGGTCTCTCTTCTATTGGGGTACCAGTGGAAGTTTCACTGTGTCCGGCATCCGGAGGCAGCAGGTCTCGTGGAGCGACACAATCAGACTCTGAAAACTCGCCTTGCAAAAGTGTGTAAAGAGAAGGGAGTGGATTGGATAATAGCATTGCCAGTTGCACTTTTCTATATGAGAATGGTAGCCCATTCTAGAACAGGACTATCCCCGTATGAGGTGGTCTTCGGTAGACCTCCTAATATGTGGGGGACGCCTCTGCCGCGAAAAATTACTGATGTTGATAGTACTATGTTGACAGATTACCTTGCTTCCTTGATGTCTGCACTACAATCATGTCGTTCACAGGTCGCGGCAGCCTTCCCAGACAACACCGAGGTGAAGCCACATGAACTGGTCCCAGGCGATGTAGTGGTCGTTCGCAATTTTGACAGATCAAGCCCGTTGGAGCCCCGCTGGAAGGAGCCGAAGATTGTTTTGTTAACAACAAGGACTGCAGTAAAAATCGAGGGGCGGAAGGGGTGGGTGCACTCCAGTCACGTCAAACGCTTTCATGGACTTCCGCCAAAGTCTGAATCCCAGGACTCCCACGTACCAGTGACTGATACCAAACTCCCCTTTCGAGAGAAAACTCCCCAAGAGGAGTATCGCAAAAAGTTGAGGTCTAGTAAGTCAGACAGTTTAATTGTTTAAGTCCCCTCCTGGGTGAAGCGGTTAGGCAGTTCTGACAATGTTTAAGTTAGACCCAAATAGAGAGAGAGATAGACAGGAGAGCAAGAAGCAAAAGTACCGTAAAAGTCTCCGGAGCAGATGTATCTGCACATTACTTATTATGCTTTTTCTGAGTCTTACGATTATTGTTTTGAGTTGGATACTTTATATGTATTTTCCTCCTGCACCTTCTTTTTCTAATAACACTGCAGAGCACACGTTTAGTGCTCTACCCCCACATGAATTATCTTATCGACTTGCGCTGCGCAACAACACATTCATTCGTATGTTACACCATTCTCATCAGACCAACAATGCTACTAATTGTTGGATATGTGGCCGACTCCCTCCCTATCAGAACTATAAGGGAGCTCTGCCTCTCTTTCCTTACCCGTTTACACATAATGGTTCCTGTGGTGCCTGGTTTAGTTTAATATCTTCTATAGACACTGACTCTAAGGTTTCCCAAGGCAATTGGGTATGGGGAAATCTGAACACCGTCATGAACAGAGCATGTTTCCCGAATGAAGAAGGTCTTCCACAAATGACAGGGACAGATCTAGAAAATGAAGTGTATGGATTAGGCAATTTCACACTTAACCTCATGATTCTAAATGTTCAGTCAGAAACCAGTCCATACTTGCCATCCATATCAGTTCTCCCAGCAAAAGGTGTATTGTGTGTCAGAAAAAATGGTTCAGTACATCTAGGTCACAGTGACTGTACTACTGTGGTCGAATTCAGTGATCAAGGCAAGTCTACATTCAAAGCTTCCCGACATTCCTATTTTATATGTGGTCAGACAGCTTATGTCCGTTTACCTCCAGACTGGGATGGTACCTGTTTCATTGCATTCTTATTGCCACCAGTATTCCTAGCCCCATCTGACTATCACAGGAATTCCCGTCTTAATATTGTTAGACACAAAAGAGACCTCCCAATAGTTGATCAGACTGAAACTACATGGGAACAATATACAGAATTCAATAAAGGATTCTTTCCCTATCTAGGAACTGTCTCCAATAGTAAATTGATACGCAAATTGACCAAAATACTCGAAGCAGTAGTGAATGAGACTACTTCAGCTTTGGGCAACTTAACAGAGGAGCAGTCTGCTATGAGACTTGTTGTTCTTCAGAACCGCCTTGTCCTTGACGTCATCCTGGCCGATAGGGGCGGGGCTTGTAGAGTCATCGGATCCAGTTGCTGCGTATTTATTCCAAATAATGCGCCATCAGTCTATAAAGCTATTACCAGACTTCACGAGATTGCTCATCTGATACACCAGAATCCAGGCTCCTGGACTTGGTCTGGTTGGCTCTGGAGTGTAGTATCGGCCTGGGGATGGAAGCTACTGTCATTCCTAGGAATCATATTGGCCATAGTATTCAGTTGTTGCCTATGTCTCCAATGTGGGCCAGCGATTTGCGGCTTGTGCGCCACAGCATGTATTCCCCATTCAGGTGCACGTTCCCATTCCCGAATACAGAAAGAAGAACAGATGATGTTATATGAACAAATTGATGGTCTCATGAAAATTGATATATCATGAAGGGTCCGTAGGGGACAAGGAGGGAATGAGGTAATTGGAATTTTTATGGTCAATTGTGTCCCCTAACGTAGACCCCAACGGCTCGATGTACGAGTTTCAAGTACATGTAATTTCCCTCCACAACCGAATCTGAAGACGCAAATACATTTGCGTCCAACGTTAACATGTCCTCTATCAGATCCACCATGAATGGATCGATAATTCCGTTCCTAAGTATGCCGTGCCACCGTCTTTATGTGGTGCACTTTCACGTTTTCCTGGCTCTGCCGAGCTAGGCCCTGATTTCTGTCTTCAAGCCATTTCTGCCTCTGCCTCTGAAAGCTGCAGCATGGAGATGCATCCCTGACCTCTGCCTTACTTCCTGCCAAGCGAGCGGTGCCCGGCTCGGCCTGGTCTGCCTGCCAAAAACAGTATTTTGCCTTCAAGTTATCAGCATAGCCAGCTCAGCTCCTCGAAAACACATTCCTGTCTAGGGAAATACGAAAACATATCCCCGTCTGCAGAGCAAGGGCCAAACCTCCCTCCCTCATGAAATTCATTGCTCCCGTTGCCATGGTAGGCCCCTGTCTTCGAGCATTTGCACCTAGACACGCATACATTCAGTATAGAATAGCCTCTGCCCGAAAGACCTTTTACTCCAGATTAAACATCCTCCAAACACCAGATATCAGATATGTTTTGGGACAGGTCGATCTGACATGCCAGACTTCTGTCTCTTCTACTAGTGTTAAAAGTCAGACTCTTAGCTTCCTCCAGATGCACGTCAATCACACGTCATATTAGCTGCGCGCGCATTCAGGCCATAGGTTTCAGCTGACTCTGCAAGAACTCTTTAAGCATCCACCCACTAATGACACTTTTCTGTGACGTTTCTAGTTCACGCCTCTGTGCACACCCATATTCACGCCTTCTTGCTACGCACATGTGTTCTTATCATATACATTTCACTTGTCACGCCTACTGTATTCAATGCTATTGTGTCATTTTACTGTATATGTCATGTACTGTGAATAAACCGTTGACATCTTTTCCTGCCATCATTGCATACCCGAACCCTTGTATTGATGGACTAGATCTCCAGTGACTCGAGTCATTTAGTCATTCATGATTAAAGCCCTTAAGACTCAGACACCACAGACTCTGCCTCTCATTTGATTGAGCTATTCTTTTGTAACCTGTCTGAAATTATATGGAAAAATAGTATACGGTAAAATATTTACCACAGAACAACAAACCAAGAGAAGAATTCATCCATGCTAGCCGAGGGATATGTGATACTGCCAAGGTAAACAACAAACCAAGAGAAGAATTCATCCATGCTAGCCGAGGGATATGCGAACAACAAACCAAGAGAAGAATTCATCTCTGCTAGCCGAGGGATATGTGATACAGCCAAGTTAAACAACAAACCAAGAGAAGAATTCATCCATGCTAGCCGAGGGATATGCGAACAACAAACCAAGAGAAGAATTCATCTATGCTAGCCGAGGGATATGCGAACAACAAACCAAGAGAAGAATTCATCTATGCTAGCCGAGGGATATGTGAACAACAAACCAAGAGAAGAATTCATCTATGCTAGCCGAGGGATATGCGAACAACAAACCAAGAGAAGAACTCATCCATGCTAGCCGAGGGATATGCGAACAACAAACCAAGAGAAGAGTTCATCTATGCTAGCCGAGGGATATGCGAACAACAAACCAAGAGAAGAATTCATCTATGCTAGCCGAGGGATATGCGAACAACAAACCAAGAGAAGAATTCATCCATGCTAGCCGAGGGATATGTGATACAGTCAAGTTAAACAACAAACCAAGAGAAGAATTCATCTTTGCTAGCCGAGGGATATGTGATACAGCCAAGTTAAACAACAAACCAAGAGAAGAATTAATCTATGCTAGCCGAGGGATATGCAAACAACAAACCAAGAGAAGAATTCATATATGCTAGCCGAGGGATATGCGAACAACAAACCAAGAGAAGAATTCATCCATGCTAGCAGAGGGAAATGTGATACAGCCAAGGTAAACAACAAACCAAGAGAAGAATTCATCCATGCTAGCCGAGGGATATGCGAACAACAAACCAAGAGAAGAATTCCTCTCTGCTAGCCGAGGAATATGTAATACAGCCAAGTTAAACAACAAACCAAGAGAAGAATTCATCCATGCTAGCCGAGGGATATGCGAACAACAAACCAAGAGAAGAATTCATCTATGCTAGCCGAGGGATATGCGAACAACAAACCAAGAGTAGAATTCATCTATGCTAGCCGAGGTATATTCGAACAACAAACCAAGAGAAGAATTCATCCATGCTAGCCGAGAGATATGCGAACAACAAACCAAGAGAAGAGTTCATCTATGCTAACCGAGGAATATGCGAACAACAAACCAAGAGAAGAATTCATCTATGCTAGCCGAGGGATATGCGAACAACAAACCAAGAGAAGAATTCATCCATGCTAGCCGAGGGATATGCGAACAACAAACCAAGAGAAGAATTCATCTATGCTAGCCGAGGGATATGCGAACAACAAACCAAGAGAAGAATTCATCCATGCTAGCCGAGGGATATGTGATACAGCCAAGGTAAACAACAAACCAAGAGAAGAATTCATCTATGCTAGCCGAGGGATATGTGTTACAGCCAAGTTAAACAACAAACCAAGAGAAGAGTTCATCCATGCTAGCCGAGGGATATGCGAACAACAAACCAAGAGAAGAATTCATCCATGCTAGCTGAGGGATATGTCAAGGATGATAGATTTGGAAACACTGGTTTCTTCTTTTGCCCATATAGAAAACCATAATACCAAAGGCCTTGACAAGAGTATGTCCTCCAAGTACTGTAGACCGACCTCCTGATGTTCGACCACAGGGAGGCATAATAATCATTCGAAACAAACTATTTCCTCGGTTACAGTGGTGTACTAAAAGCAACGCCATAGGCCAGTCCCCTCAGAAGCATACGCCATCCCTCTCGCATGATATATCCCCATCATTTCTCTAATGTGTCGGCTCCCTAGCTTAGATGAGAACCTAAAAATCCCATTAGAGTTTCTGGTAATTATGTCTTTGGCATTTAATATCTGTTGTGCCCAAGAGCCATTACCAGTAAATAGAACCTCCAACTAGCAAAAATAATGTAAGTTAACAATCGGGTATATCAATAAAAATAATCTACATTGTCTGGGTTTTGGCCCACAGATTATTGTAAAAGTTGCAGATTTGTTGATCACCATATTTTTAGAAGATGTAAACCCTCCAAAGGCTCTCATCAATTTCTGCAGACCAACGGAGTCCTGGACAGCAAGGCAGCGTCATCAGCTTATAACAACACTGGTGTAGGACGCCCGCCACATACGGAGCATCAGCTTGCAATGACTGCAAAGACTCATCCCCCCATTGATAAAAAAAGTAAACAGTAAAGAGGCCAACACACAGCTGTGGTGAATGCCCCGCCCCACTTGGAAAGGAGGCGAGCAGTCACCCTGTGAACAAAACTGAACTTTTCTGGATACATTCATGTAAAGACTTGTAAGGAAACCTATGTTTGGCCTAGAAGCCCCAAGGGAGATCGCCCATTACCAAAGGATGGTATAGTTAATGAAATCAAATGTACTATTTGGATCTGCAGAACAAAGATGCAAGATTCAGCTTTAGGATATTTCCGTATCACCAGGTCCAGATTGACGCGTTGCCCGATGGTTCCTCGGCCTTTTCTGAAGCAAAGCTGGGCGGGGATAACATAGAATATTCCTGTGAGCATTCCTGTAACCTCTTCAGTAGGATCCTGCTCAACATGTTCACCAAAGTGTGCAGGAGCAAAATAGGACAATATTTTTTGGGGCCTGATTTATGACCATTGGTACGATAGTAGAAGTACCCCAGGAGGGCGATAATATCTTGACAGGAGCTACAATACATTTTCTTGGAAGAATGGACCCATGTAATTTAGCTGGAGATTTAAAAGCATCTACTGTCCCCCAGCACTAGCAGGCAGGCCAAAAGGACCTTGATCCAATCTATGTATAACCTTTCGACCTTCTAAATCAGTGTCCAGATTATTCTGTTTACAAATTCCAGAAAGATGTGCAACCCTGGCCTCACAAGAAACCAAAGAACAGAATTCAGGAATAATATATATATATTTTTAAACAGAGCATTGAACGTATCCCAAAATAATGTATTTTATATTAGTTTCTGAAGCTGAGCTCAGTTTTAACCACGCCTGGTCCTGGAGTATTTTGTTCTTTTTGGAAAGAGTGTCTTTGTACTGTCTGCAAAAAGACTTAAACAACCATAATATCCGGGGAGAGCTTCTTAGGGCTGGTTCACAGACACCGGGAGGCCTGGGTCCAAGCATGACAGAACAATCCCCTACTACTCCCTCCATTACCAAACTGTGAGCGGGTCAGAAGTGACTTAAGAGAACTGCTTACATGATGAAAACTATCCTCAGACATGAGGGATAGTAGGCAATTCTGGGAGGTAATAAATCGCCCCTTCCTCAATAGTGAGGAAAAAGGCAACATGGTTACTCACATAATGGGGGGAACCTGGGAAGTCCATTATGCAAAACTTTTCAACCCAAAAGGTGTTTGTTTGATAACTAATGGCGAGGGGTATAGTGATCCTTACTCTGAATCAGCTTCATTATTTAGTCTTTCACTTTCTCTTTCTGAAGTCGAGGAGGCCTTAAGGAAAGGTATTTCGTTAAAGGCCCCAGGTCCAGATGCAGTTCCACTAGACTTTTTTAAATATAATGTTGAGGTGTGGGCACCATTGTTACTTAATGTTTTTGGAGCGGTTGTGGTCGGGCGCATCCCTATATCTTGGAAAGAGGCGGTAGTTGTACCAGTTTTTAAAAAGGGTGATAAAAGTGACCCGTGCTTTTATAGGCCAATCTCATTAATAGATGCATCCTGTAAGCTTATGGGAAGGGTAATATTGGCGCGCCTGGAAACATGGGCCGAATCATCTGGCATTATTGTAGGCTCACAGTATGGGTTTAGGAGAGGTAAGGGGACTACAGAGCAGTGTCTAAATTTGGCTCTAATAATGGGTAAGTACATGAAGGCGAGGGGTGCCTCTGTTCACCTGGCCTTCATGGACTTATCCAGTGCCTTTGACACTGTATGTAGGGACGCGGATGATGGAGGCCATGGGGTTTGAGTAGCCTCTGGTTACCCTTCTCCGTAGGTTGCATGCTGCTACCACTGTGACGATTAGATTTGGCCCGGGGGGTGAGAAGACAAAATCCATCCCCTCAACTGAAGGGGTTCGCCAGGGCTGTAGTGGAGGCTCTGGAGGTTGAGGTATGGGTATTGCCCCTCTCAATGTCCAAACATGAAGGTGGAGGCTCTATAGGGCGAGCGCTGTTCCCGCCCTCTTGATCTCCAGACATTAAGGTGGTGGCTCTGTGGGGAAACTGTGGGTCCTGCCCCATCACTCTGCAGACATGAAGTTGGAGGCTCTGCAGGTCAAGCGAGGGTCTTGCCCCTCTCGATCTCCAGACCGGAAGGTGGAGGCTCTGCAGAGTGGGGTGCGGTACCTGCCCCTCAATTCTCAGTACATAAAGGTGGAGGCTCTGGAGGGTGAGGCATGTGTCCCGCCCCCTCAATCTCTGGACATGAAGGTGGAGGCTCAGGAGGGTGAGGTGCGGGTCCCGCCCCCTCAATCTGCAGACATGAAGGTGGAGGCTCTGCAGGGCGAGCGCGGGTCATGCCCTTCTCAATTGCCACACATGAGGATCTGGAGGTCGAGGTATGGGTATTGCCCCTCTTGATGTCCAGACATGAAGGTGGAGGCTCTGCAGGGCGAGCACGGGTCCTGCCCTTTCAATCTACAGACATGAAGGTGGAGGCTCTGCAGGGTGAGGTGTGAGTGCCATTACCTCTTGATCGACCAGACATGAAGGTGGAGGCTCTGCAGGGTGGGGTGCGGGTCCTGACCCTCCATTCTCCATATATGAAGGTTGAGGCTCTGGAGGGTGAGCAGTGGGTCGTGTCTCTCTCAATCTACGGAGATGAAGGTGGAGGCTCTGCAGGTTGAGGAGTGGGTCCCACCCCCTCAATCTCCGGATATGAAGGTGGAGGATTTAGAGGGGTGATGCGGTCTCTGCCCCCTAAATCTGTAGACATGAAGGTGGAGGTTCTGCAGGGGGAGGCCCGGGTCAAGCCATTCTCAATTGCCAGACATGAAGGTGTAGGCTCTGGAGGTTGAGGTACGGCTTTTGACCCTCTCGATGTCCAGACATGAAGGTGGAGGCTCTGCAGTGTGGGGTGCGGGTCCTGACGCTCCATTCTATGGATATGAAGGTGGAGGCTCTGGAGGCCGAGAGAAGGTCCTGCCCTCTCGATCTCCAGACATGAAGGTGGAGGCTCTGCAGGGTGAGGTGTGAGTGACATTCCCTCTTGATCGACCAGACATGAAGGTGGAGGCTCTGCAGGGTGGGGTGCGGGTCCTGACCCTCCATTCTCCGTATATGAAGGTTGAGACTCTGGAGGGTGAGCTGTGGGTCGTGTCTCTCTCAATCTCCGGAAATGAAGGTGGAGGCTCTGCAGGGTGAGGAGTGGATCCCGCCCCCTTAATCTCCGGATATAAAGGTGGAGGATTTGGAGGGGTGGTGCGGTCTCTGCCCCCTAAATCTGCAGACATGAAGGTGGAGGTTCTGAAGGGGGGGGCCCGGGTCATGCCATTCTCAATTGCCAGACATGAAGGTGGAGGCTCTGGAGGTTGAGGTACAGCTTTTGCCCCTCTCGATGTCCAGACATGAAGGTGGAGGCTCTGCAGTGTGGGGTGCGGGTCCTGACGCTCCATTCTACGGATATGAAGGTGGAGGCTCTGGAGGCTGAGAGAAGGTCCTGCCCTCTCGATCTCCAGACATGAAGGTGGAGGCTCTGCAGGGTGAGGTATGAGTGCCGCTCCTCTCAAACTCCAGACATGAAGGTGGAGGCTCTGCAGGGCCAGGTGCGGGTCCTGACACTCCATTCTCTGGATATGAAGGTGGAGGCTCTGGAGGGTGAGCTGCAGGTCCGGCCACTCTCAATCTCCAGATATGAAGGATGAGGCTCTAGAGGGTGAAGCGTGATTCCCAGCCCTCTCAATCACCGGCCATAAGGGTGGAGGCTCTGGAGGGTGAGGCACTTGTCCCACCCGCTCAATCTCCGGAGATGAAGGTGGAGGCTCTGCAGGGTGAGGTGTGGATCCCGCCCCCCTCAATCTGCAGACATCAACGAGGAGGCACTGCAGGGCGAGCACGGGTCCTGCCCCTCTCAATCTCCAGGCATGAAGGCGGAGGCTCTGGAGAGCGAGATACGTTTCCTGCCCCTCTCGATCTCCAAACTTTCCAATTGGGAAAGAATGTTCCCCCTGAGAGGCAGATGAAGGGGGTGGCACAAGGAGAGGCGCAGACGGTCCCTGTACCACACCCTTCTGACCAGTGATGGGTGGTAAGAATGGCTTCAGACCAGTCATTGTGAATATTCCTGAGAACTGGAGGAATTAATGATATGGGAAGAAAGGTGTAGTGCAGCGTAAAATTCCACCTCAACCGAAATGTGTCCCCCCAACATTTCCCATAGTGTAAACTGCAGGCTACACAATTGTGGACAATGGGCGTTATCACAAGTTGCAAATTTGTCAACCTGAGGGGGGTCCCACAGGGCTAACATGTTCTGCACCAGAATCCAAAAGGAGATGGGGCTCGTGGTCGGCAACATGAAGCCAACTCAGGCTGAGAGCAGACCAGATGCACGTAGAACACATGTTTGATGTTCCAGTGGCACAATGTGTCACTGCATATTTATAAGGCCACGTAAAGCCACTTTACTTGACTTTTCATGGCCTTATAAATATGTGCACCTTTAACGCAGAACACTACATGAAACAGGCGTGTTCCATGGGTGTTGCTGAGTGTGTTCCCACACTACACTCATGGAACCTGACGCATTCCCAGATTTACGAGAGATTGTGAACCTGGGAATACATCAGAATCTAATCTAAATCATTAGGGAGGTGCAACAAGGAGGATTTTTCATTGTGCTTTCCTTTTTCGTTTTGTGCTGCATTCTGAAGCACACATAGAAAAAGGAAATCGCCTCTTGTGATTTACTTTGTGCAGGAAGGTCTCCCTTCCTGCACAAAATCAATCATCCCGCAACGCAGGCCCCCTTGCATTGCACCAAGGAGAAAGGGTGCCTGTGTTGGTGCATGGCAGCCCATTGTGCGCCTGCGCTGGGGAAAGGGACAGGAATGCGCTGTATCACATAGATACAGCACATTCCTGCCCTTTTGTTCTGACGTCGAGCAGTGCAGCAAGATTCCTTGTGGTGCGGCCCTACCCAAAACCTTATAAATGAGGCCCAGAGACTGTGGGCTTCCCGACTGAGCAGGAGAGACCTGCAGCAGGACGGCGTTCGATTGACTGAATCCAGTCAAGCGTGAACTAGAAAAAGAAGAGTTCACATTCTTTGGCCACGTTTACACCGACACAAGATGTTTGGTAGAAAAAGCCAGACAACCTGTAGGATCATGAGACCACCATGAGCCAGACCAGATTACCCCCCCCCACCCGTAGGATCATGAGACCACCATAGCGTTTGAGCAAGAAGCAACAGCTAAGACGCAGACATTCGCTGTATCAGAAGTCCAAGGAGATGGGTCGAGGAGATGTAGTCATGGAGTGACTTGTGCGTATTCTCTTCTTCTAACATTCTCTTTTTTGCGTTTTCTTTCCTTTAATTCTTCTCTTTCCTGTCTGTTTTCTTCGTTCTCCACCCCGCCCGGTTGCCCTAAATTCTTTCATGCCCTAAATTCTTCTCTTTCCTGTCTGTTTTCTTCGTTCTCCACCACGCCCGGTTGCCCTAAATTCTTTCATCTATCAACCAAGGTGTAAGATGTTGATTTGAGCTTAATTTGAGCCGGTGGTCGCATGTGGGGCTCATCAGCACTCTCTTTTTGAGGGCCGGCACTTATTTTTCCTCATCAGACTTTGACACATAACAAGGGTGTGAAAAACACACAAGGGTAAGAACGAGGAAGAGAAAGATGAAAACAAGTGACAAAGGGGGAAAGCAGGGACCTACAGAAGTGAGATAAAGGAGCCAAGGGCGTCGGGGTGGATTAAAGAGCCATGAGGTGGAATCAAGAGTGAGATAAAGGAGCAGAGAGTGTCTGGGGGTGAATTAAAGAGCCACAAGGTGGAATCAAGAGTGAGATACAGAAGCCGAGAGTGGCTTGGGGGGGATTAAAGAGCCATGAGGTGGAATCAAGAGTGATATAAAGGAGCAGAGCGTGTCTGGGGGTGGAATCAAAAGTGAGATAAAGGAGCCAAGAGTGTCTGGGAGTGGATTAAAGAGCCACGAGGTGGAATCAAGAGTGAGATAAAGTAGCCAAGAGTGTCTGGGGGCGGATTAAAGAGCCACAAGGTGGAATCAAGAGTGAGATAAAGGAGCCGTGAGTGTCTGGGGTGGACGAGAGAGCAACAAGGTGGAATCACAAATGAGATAAAGGAGCCAAGAGTGTCTGGGGTGGATTAAAGAGCCATGAGGTGGAATCAACATGAGATAAAGGAGCCGAGAGTGGCTGGTGGTGGATTAAAGAGCCATAAATCAAGAGTGAAATAAAGGAGCGACCCTTGACCCTAATCCAGGCAGGTAACTCCCCACGCCGCACAGCTCTACCTGTCTTTGCCCATGTCCCTGATCTCGCTGCTGCCGCAAGTTTAAGGTCCTCCTCCACCCGCAGGCTCACACCTGCGCCTCATCTCTGGTGGCCCAGTGGTGAGCCGTAAGTATCTGTATGCTCGCTCTGTTCCTTTTTCCCTGTTATTTGTCTGCTGTTGTATTCCTTTTTGTGGTATTTGTTACCCACTGTTGTATTACTTTTTAGTATTCTGCTGCTGTATTATTTTGTGCCCACTGTTGTATTCCTTTTCTTTGTATTCTTTGCTTCTGCCCGTTTTTCGCTCAGTAGCCCTCCAGCATTCCAGCCTTCCTCTCCCCTTCCCGCTGCTGCGTCCCCTGTGGCCCCTACCCCCACTTGCCCATTTTTCCCGTTCCCGTCTCCCAGCTGCCCACCCTCCCACCTCCCCTTCTAATGAATGGCCGCCGTGCCAAAAGCGCGCCGAATGCAAACATGCCTGCGCTCGTCTGCGCCTGAACCTCGCCCAGCGCCAGACCCTCTGGCCCCCCCAAATGCCACGATGCCTGCCGCCACTACCACACCAGCACCCTCCACGCACTTAACGCTGGCCGATCATATACCTGCTTCCTGGCCACCCAGAAGCGCACCCGAGTACCCTTCTCCTGATGGAGCTGCAGCTTCACCAGCCTCCAAGCCGCCACCTCGCCCACCGAGGTAGGACGCCACCAGCTCAGATGCATACTACCCAACACCCGCTCTGCCCACAAGCACGCCATCGAACTCTGGCACCTACCCGACTCATCCTCCCCGGACGACTACTTCCTGATGGAGACCTAATTTTCTATTCAACACCTTCCCTCGTGTCCATGGGGACTGGAGTTGGAATAGAAAATTAAACTTTTCACTATCCAGCACCTCTAAGTGCTATGCGTTGTGATGGATTGCGTTGTAAAAACCACGCTGTAAAGGCATGCGTGGTAAAAGCATGCGTTGTAACGTCATACATCCGTGGCTAGGGAGTCGCAGAGGTGTTGCGATGGCAGGATGTCGTTTGAGTTGGGGTTGGAGAGTTCCTTCATGATGTTGTAGAGTTCTTTGCTATTGGGGTCGATGTGGAAGTGCTGGTGTTCGGCGGCGCTGAGAGTGTCGTCGGTGCTGGTCAAGATTCTGAGGGTGTTACTGTGGACGATGGTGGATGTATGACGTTACAACGCATTCTTTTACCACGCATGCCTTTACAACGCGGTTTTTACATCGAATCCATTACAACGCATAGCGCTTAGAGGTGCTGGATAGTGAAAAGTTTAATTTTCTATTCGAACTCCAGTACACGTGGACACTAGGGAAGGTGTTGAATAGAAAATTAAACTTATTCCCTATCCTAGAGTGCCCACAGCGCAATGCGTTGTAATGGATTGCGATGTAAAAACCACGTTGTAAAGCCATGCGTGGTAAAAGCATGCGTTGTAACGTCATACATCCGTGGCTAGGGAGTCGCAGAGGTGTTGCGATGGCAGGATGTCGTTTGAGTTGGGGTTGGAGAGTTCCTTCATGATGTTGAAGAGTTCTTTGCTATTGGGGTCGATGTGGAAGTGCTGGTGTTCGGCGGCGCTGAGAGTGTCGTCGGTGCTGGTCAAGATTCTGAGGGTGTTCCTGTGGACGATGGTGGATGTATGACGTTACAACGCATGCTTTTACCACGCATACCTTTACAACGCGGTTTTTACATCGCAATCCATTACAACGCATAGCGCTTAGAGGTGCTGGATAGTGAAAAGTTTAATTTTCTATTCCAACTCCAGTCCCCGTGGACACTAGGGAAGGTGTTGAATAGAAAATTAAACTTATTCCCTATCCTAGAGCGCCCACAGCGCAATGCGTTGTAATGGATTGCGTTGTAAAAACCACGTTGTAAAGGCATGCGTGGTAAAAGCATGCGTTGTAACGTCATGCATCCGTGGCTAGGGAGTCGCAGAGGTGTTGCGATGGCAGGATATCGTTTGAGTTGGGGTTGGAGAGTTCCTTCATGATGTTGTAGAGTTCTTTGCTATTGGGGTCGATGTGGAAGTGCTGGTGTTCGGCGGCGCTGAGAGTGTCGTCGGTGCTGGTCAAGATTCTGAGGGTGTTCCTGTGGACGATGGTGGATGTATGACGTTACAACGCATGCTTTTACCACGCATGCCTTTACAACGCGGTTTTTACATCGCAATCCATTACAACGCATAGCGCTTAGAGGTGCTGGATAGTGAAAAGTTTAATTTTCTATTCCAACTCCAGTCCCCGTGGACACTAGGGAAGGTGTTGGATAGAAAATTAAACGTATTCCCTATCCTAGAGCGCCCCCCAGCGCAATGCGTTGTAATGGATTGCGTTGTAATGCCTGCGTTGTAATGGTAGTGCATTGTAAAAGTTTCATTGTAAAGGGTGTATACCTTAGCCACCTTCTTCCACTGTAAGATCGCAGACATCCATGACAGCTTGAACAACCAGGCCCCCCGACAGCCACCGACACCTCAGACTCACCGCCCCCAGCCACACCAACCCCCTGCTCTCCTGTACCCATTTCAATGACAACAACACCATCAAAATAATTAACACCAACCACTCCGGCATACCATTAGACCCCTGCCCGCACCACATCTTCAACAAAGCAAGCTCCACCATCGCACCCCATCTCCGCAAGATCATAAACAATTCTTTTGAGACGGCCAACTTCCCGGAGAGCTGGAAGCACGCTGAGATCAACGCCCTACTCAAGAAACCCAAGGCGAACCCTAAGGACCTCAAATACTTCTGGTCCATCTCCCTACTCCCGTACCGGCGAAAGTCATCGTGAAGATTGTCAACAGGCAACTGACCCTTTTCCTCAAGGAGAACAACATCCCAATCCGGATTCCGCAGCAAACACAGCACCAACACTGCCCTCATTGCTGCAACCGATGGCATCAGGAACCTTCTGGACAACTGAGAAACTGTAGCCCTCATCCTCCAGGACCTTTTGGCAGCCTTTGACACCGTCTGCCACCACACCCTACGCACATGCCTCCACAACACAGTGATCTGCGACTAAGCCATAGACTGGACCATCTCCTCCCACACTGGCAGAACACAGAGTGTCCGCCTCCCTCCGTTACAATCTAAAGCCAGATCATCTGAAGGCGTTCCCAAAGGATCATCCCTCAGCCCGGCACTCTTCAACTTCTACATGGCACCGCTTACCCACATTGCCCGATCGCATGAACTCAATATCAGCTCATATGTCAACAACACCTAGCTGATCCTCTCCCTTACCAAGGGCCCCACCACCGCTAAAACCAACCTCCACGAAGGAATGAATACCATCGCCGAATGGATGAAGAACAGCCGCCTGAAACTGAATTCAGACAAGACTGCACCCCGTCCACCTGGGACGACTCCTGAATGCCGGCCACACTGGGAGCTGCACCGACTCCCACCGACCACGTACGCAATCTGGGGTCCATTCTGGACTCATCGCTGTGATGGACCCAGCAGGTCAAAGCTGTATCCTCCTCCTGCTTCAACACCCTCTGCATGCTCCACAAGATCTACAGATGGATCCCCACCGGAACCAGAAGGACAGTCACCCAGGCCCTCGTCACCAGCAGGCAGGACTACGCCAACGCCTTCTACGCAGGAACCTCGGCCAAACTCCAGAAACTACTACAACGCATACAGAATGCCTCTGCATGCCTCAGCCTCAACATCCCCTGCCACAGAAACATCACATCCTACGCTGACGACACCCAGCTGATCCTCTCCCTGACCAACGACCCCGCCGCCGCCAGAGCCAACCTTCACGAAGGGATGAAAGACATAGCCGAGTGGATGACGACCAGCCGCCTGAAACTGAACTCAGACAAGACGGAAGTCCTCATCCTGGGTTCCTCCCCCTCCGCCTGGGATGACTCCTGGTGGCCCCCCACCCTGGGCAGCGCACCCAAACCGACAGACCACACTCGCAACCTGGGCTTCATCTTGGACTCCTCCCTCACCATGACCAGACAAGTCAACGCCGTCTTCTCGTCATGCTTCAACATCCTGCGCATGCTACGGAAGATCTTCCGGTGGTTCCCCACCGAGACCAGGAAGACGGTCACCCAGGCCCTCGTCACCAGCCGACTGGACTACGGCAACGCCCTCTACGCCGGAACCACCGCCAAGCTCCAGGAGAGACTCCAGCGGATCCAGAACGCCTCAGCCAGACTCATCCTCGACATCCCACGACACAGCCACATCTCCGGACATCTGAGAGACCTGCATTGGCTCCCAGTCAACAAAAGAATCACCTTCCGCCTCCTCACCCACGCACACAAAGCCCTACACGATCAAGGCCCGAGCTACCTCAACAACCGCATCAACTTCCACGCTCCCAAACGACATCTCCGATCAGCCAGCCACGCCCTCGCCGCCGTCCCCCCCATCCGAAGAACGACAACAGGAGGAAGGTCCTTCTCCTACCTGGCCGCCAAGACCTGGAACTCCCTCCCGACCGACCTGCACCTGACCCAAGACCACCTCTCCTTCAGGAAGAAGCTCAAGACCTGGCTATTCAAGCAGTAGCAGCACTCCCCCCCCCCCCCACCCCCCCCTCAAGCGCCTTGAGACCCTCCGGGTAAGTAGTGCGCTCTATAAATGTCTGTGATTGATTGATTGAGCACTGGCTCCCCGTCAACAAGAGGATCACCTTCAAGCTCCTCACCCACGCACACAGGGCACTCCAAAACACTGGACCAGACGACTCAGCTTCTACACCCCGAACCGCCAGCTTTCCTTTGTGGGTGATATACCCTCTCCATCAGACACATCCACTGAGTGAGAGACCCCTGTGTGGGTGAAATACCCCCTCTGTACTCAGACCCCCTCCACTCAGTGAGAGACCACTGTGTGGGTGAAATACCCCTTCTGTCCTCAGACCCCATCCACTGAGTGAGGTCTCTCACTCAGTGGATGGGGTCTGAGGACAGAAGGGGTGGGTGATATACCCCCTCCATCCTCAGACCCCATCCACTGAATCAGAGACCCAGTGTGTGGGTGGAATACCCTCTCCATCCATCAGACCCCATCCACTGAGTGAGAGACCCCTGTGTGGGTGCAATACCCACTCCATCAGACTCCATCCACTGAGTGAGAGACCCCTGTGTGGGTGAAATACCCTCTCCATCCATCAGACCCCATCCACTGAGTGAGAGACCCCTGTGTGGGTGCAATACCCCCTCCATCAGACTCCATCCACTGAGTGAGAGACCCCTGTGTGGGTCACACCTGATGGTTCCGTCTCATGACTTTATTGTGACTACAACCTGCTTCTTTCCTTGTTTTATGAGTGAGCCTCTGAAGGGGGTGATGGACAAGAAATCAACAGGGAAATGCAAACCCTGATGTGGTGCAAAGCAGCGGGAGAGTGTTGATTGTCGAAGGTAGTCATTGCGGCGAGGTCCGGCCTGTACAATTGTTGCTCCTCGAGAGGTATCAGTTTTCTTCAAAGTGTACTTTACATTTTATTAATAGCGCTAGCGCGCTGCCAGTGCTGCCGGTCCTAATACTTTCAGTGCCAGTTTGTGACCCGAGTTGTTTGTACTAAATAGTAAAAGGTTGTGCTGCTTATTCACAGCGAAACCCTCTTCTATACAGTCCCGGCTATGTTTTGGCTTACTGGAGAGGCATCGTTCAATAAGAATGGAAAATATCTTCAATTTGTAGTGTCCTTAAAAAGTAAAAATGTCTTTAATTGCAAATTGTCCTTGATTTATGTGTGGTACGACGTTCCCGCTGTGCGCTCTCTTTCATCATGTAACTAGCATGGGTGGCAGTTTTTTTTTTTTTTACAAGACATGCGAATACATTGCAGGTGTCTTATTCCATTGTTGTAAAGACAGAGGCCTCATTTGTCTCAATTGTCTAAGCTATTCCGCTTAGTTGTGCCAATGTAGCTTTGTTTTTAGACTGAATTAATCTATTTAGTAAACTGGTTCTCTTGGTTTCTTCTAGCGAACTTAATTCAACACTTCCCACGTGCTCAGTATCTCTGTTGTAGCTCTCCGTGACAGCAACTTCTGAAAACAAATGTGTGCAGGGCCTTCTGTTCATCTGGGCAGTGTGCGGGCTCTGCATTCACATTATAATGTTATGCAATTATTTCATAACCTGTTGCAGAGGCCTGCTTGGGAATTGTTTAGCAGTGATACGAGTGTATTTAATACCAAACCTCTCTTGTTTTGCAGATACTCCGGTTCATGACTGCGTTTTTGTCAAAACTATTGCATTTTATTTTCCATGGGCTGTTTCTTTAGTACATTGTGGCGTCTTGAGGTCACCTAAAAGCGATCATGGGAGTTCTGTACTTCGTTTTCATGTTACACCTGACCTAGCGCTGTCATCCGTACTGGAGTGTGCACGTGCCCTGCTCTCCACTTGAGGCCTAAGCAGAATATTGATTGTAAGACCTGAACTCTTCTGTTTTTATAAATGCCAAAACAAAAACCTTTTTTGAAAAGCAGTATGAAGACGGAAAAGGGAGAAGTGGTCTCTTGAAAAGAAAAACATGCTTGGATGAGTTACAGTTCACATTTAATGCTTCTAAAAATGATTTCTTAATTACCATGATTGATCATCTGTGTGCAATTTATATCCCATGAAGTTTTAAAACATATGCTTACAAAACGCCCTGGTGTAGCCACACTCAGGGCGGAGCATAAGGGAAGGGGAAAAAATAATAAAATATTGAGAAATGACAAGACACAACACAAATGTAACAAACCGAGTGATAGAACAGTGAATATCACCCTGTGACTGGGAACGGTGATAGGACAAAGTGCAGTTAATGGGAAAGTGCTTTAAAACTGGTTTGTGGATACCAATGAAACCTTTATTTATAGGTTCCACAACCAGGATTAAAAAGAATGAGGATGGGTCGTGTTAGAAGAGAAGACTAGGTTCTCAAAACATTATTAGTTTTTCCCCTTCCCTTATGCTCCGGCCTGAGTGTGGCTACACCAGGGCGTTTTGTAAGCAGACCCGATGATGAAGCATGTCACACACTTTGGTGTGGGTGAGAGCAGTTTTTAAAACATTTATTTTTTCTGTCTCGTGTTGTTACACGTGCACTCTAATCTCTCCACCCCTTCTAGTGTGTATACTTTGACTTACGGGGTTCAGGGTGGTGGAGTTGTATCATTTCTTTGACCCTCTCTCCTTCTTTGTGAATAGTGAGTTTTAAAACATATGCCTTTTGTAGCAGGCCCCCTTCCACTAACATTCATCTTAGAAAGGGGCTGTAGGTTAGTAAGTTTGCAATTCAGGGGCTTTGCAGAAGCTTGAACGTCTTTCCAAAGCTTATTACTGTGTTAAAGGGCGTAGTAATTTCTGATATTTCGCTTTGTCCATGGACTTAAATGTTTTTGGTTTTATTTCAGGGGGAAAAGGTCTCTGTCACTGAGAGCTGCAGTCATGCAGTCTGTCTCTGGTTAGTGCCCTTCCTTCCATTTCTGCTGCTTTGTTGCAGTTTTAAGACCTTGTTAGAGTTTCTTGTTGCTGAAAGGGGGGTAATTTCTGATATTTATCTGTTTCCCTAATCTTTATTACTTGTTTTTGCCCGCCGCAAGTCAGTGTCACTCATAGTCATTGAAATGTCACTCATAATTTCACTGAAACTATGAAAATGTCACACATAGCAGTCTGAAACCTTGGCAGCTATGGTTTGAGGATTCATGGCCCTGTAAAATATAAAGAATCACCCCCAGGAACAGGAACATTAGAAACGCTGCTCAGCCTCATTGCAGCAGCTGTGTCTACATTGCACACATTGAATGAAATACAAGTCCTCATTTAAATTTACTCCTGAATGTCATGTCTGTTCCTTTGCAGGCGCCAATGCTTGTTTCCCATGCAAGACCCTGTCATGGACTGTGAGTGTCCACACCTCTGTGACATTTAAAAACCCAGGTCTTTACAGTCACCAAAGCTTGTTTCCCTGCTGGAGCCTGGAGGCAGCGGTTCCGTCAGTGGCCACCAGAGAGCGCTCCTCACCTGCTGATAAAAGCCACTGAGCTCCACATTGTATGAAAGGGAGAAGTGTTTCCTTTTCCGGGTCAGCAATGGCAGAGGCTGCACCAGCAGCGGTGACATCACTTCCGGCCTCTTCTGGTGTGTCCATCCTGCTGCAGAGGAGGAAGGAGCCCTGTCTGATGGGCAGATACCTCCATCTTCAGACCCCCTCAGACCCCAGATCTGCGACCCCCAGGAGGAGGAGAGAGCCTGGACAGGTTTCTGCTCAGGTAGGAGCTGCTAACTCACTTGGCTGCAATTTATGAATCCATGGATCAGATTCCCCCCCCAAAAGCCCCCCCCCCCCCACGCCCCCCCCTCTCCCTGGCATTTATGGTGAAGTCAGGAGAGCTCAGCTCTTCCTCCTTCTGAGCCTGTCTGGGGTGCAGAGGAGGAGAGGCCTGTCCAGGGGGTAGAGGAGGAGAGGCCTGTCCAGGGGTGCAGAGGAGGCGAGGCCTGTCCAGGGGGTGCAGAGGAGGAGAGGCCTGTCCAGGGGGTGCAGAGGAGGGGTGCAGAGGAGGCGAGGCCTGCCCAGGGGTGCAGAAGAGGAGAGGCCTGTCCAGGGGTGCAGAGGAGGAAAGGCCTGTCCAGGGGGTGCAGAGGAGGAGAGGACTGTCCAGGGGGTGCAGAGGAGGGGTGCAGAGGAGGTGAGGCCTGTCCAGGGGTGCAGAGGAGGCGAGGCCTGTCCAGGGGGTGCAGAGGAGGAGAGGCCTGTCCAGGGGGTGCAGAGGAGGGGTGCAGAGGAGGCGAGGCCTGCCCAGGGGTGCAGAAGAGGAGAGGCCTGTCCAGGGGTGCAGAGGAGGAAAGGCCTGTCCAGGGGGTGCAGAGGAGGAGAGGACTGTCCAGGGGGTGCAGAGGAGGGGTGCAGAGGAGGTGAGGCCTGTCCAGGGGTGCAGAGGAGGCGAGGCCTGTCCAGGGGGTGCAGAGGAGGAGAGGCCTGTCCAGGGGGTGCAGAGGAGGGGTGCAGAGGAGGTGAGGCCTGTCCAGGGGTGCAGAGGAGGAGAGGCCAGTCCAGGGGTGCAGAGGAGGCGAGGCCTCCTGTCCAGGGGTGCAGAGGAGGTGAGGCCTGTCCAGGGGTGCAGAGGAGGAGAGGCTTGTCCAGGGGTGCAGAGGATGTGAGGCCTGCCCAGGGGTGCAGAAGAAGAGAGACCTGTCCAGGGGTGCAGAGGAGGAGAGGCCAGTCCAGGGGTGCAGAGGAGGAGAGCCCTCCTGTCCAGGGGTGCAGAGGAGGTGAGGCCTGTCCAGGGGTGCAGAGGAGGAGAGGCTTGTCCAGGGGTGCAGAGGATGTGAGGCCTGTCCAGGGGTGCAGAGGAAGAGAGACTTGTCCAGGGGTGCAGTGGAGGTGAGGCTTGTCCAGGGGTGCAGAGGAGGTGAGGCCTGTCCAGGAGTGCAGAGGAGGAGAGGCTTGTCCAGGGGTGCAGAGGATGTGAGGCCTGTCCAGGGGTGCAGAGGAGGAGAGGCCTGTCCAGGGGGGATGAGGAGGTGAGGCTTGTCCAGGGGTGCAGAGGAGGTGAGGCCTGTCCAGGGGTGCAGAGGAGGTGAGTCCTGTCTAGGGGAGCAAAGGAGGTGAGGCTTGTCCAGGGATGCGTACAGAGAAGGAGAGGCCTGTCTAGGGGTGCCGAGGAGGAGAGGCTTGTCCAATGGTGCAGAGGATGCGAGGCCTGTCTAGGGGTGCAGAGGAGGCGAGGCCTGTCTAGGGGTGCAGAGGAGGCAAGGCCATTCCAGGGGTGCAGAGGAGGTGAGGCCTGTCCAGGGGTGCAGAGGACGTGAGGCCTGTCCAGTGGTGCAGAGGAGGAGAGGCCTGTCCAGGGGTGCTGAGGAGGAGAGGCCTGTCCAGGGGTGCAGAGGAGGTGAGGCCTAATCAGGGGGTGCAGAGGAGGAGAGGCCTGTCCAGAGGAGTGCAGACTAGGCGATGCCAGTTCAGGGGTGCCGAGGAAGAGAGGCCTGTCCAGGGGTGCAGAGGAGGTGAGGCCTCTCCAGGGGTGCAGAGGAGGTGAGGCCTGTCCAGGGGGTGCAGAGGAGGAGAGGCCTGTTCAGAGGAGTGCAGAGGAGGCGAGGCCAGTCCACGGGCCAAGAGGACGTGAGGACTGTCCAGGGGTGCAGAAGAGGCGAGGCCTATCCAGGGGTGCAGAGGAGGAGAGGCCTGTCCAGGGGTGCAGGGAGGAAAGGCCTGTCCAAGGGGCAGAGGAGGAGAGGCCTGTCCGGGGTGCAGAGGAGGTGAGGCCTGTCCAGGGGAGCAGTGTCTCTCTTCGGGGGGCTGTGCATAGCGCCGCGAGGCTCAGGGCGGAGTGAGAAGCGCTGTATGGGGTGGAATGAAGTCTGGGCTCCTCTGTCCTTAATGAGAATCCTTCACCGAGAGCTCCTGGGAGAAGCACCGAGAGGCCTGTCCAGGGGTGCAGAATAGGTGAGGCCTGTCCAGAGGTACAGAGGAGGAGAGCATGTCCAGGGGTACAGAGGAGGTGAGGCCTGTCCTGGGGGTACAGATGAGGTGAGACCTGTCCAGGGGGTGCAGAGGAGGAGAGGCCTGCACAGGGATGCAGAGGATGTGAGGCCTGTCCAGGGGTGCAGAGGAGGTGAGGCCTGTCCAGGGATGCAGAGGATGTGAGGCCTGTCCAGGGGTGCAGAGGAGGTGAGGCCTGTCCTGGGGGGTACAGCGGAGGTGAGGCTTGTCCAAAGGGTGCAAAAGAGGTGAGGCATGTCCTTTTTAGGGGGGTTGCAAAGAAGGTGACGCCTGTCCAAGCGGTGCAGTGGAGGTGAAGCCTCCCCAGGGGGAGGATAGGAGGTGGCCTGTCCAGGGGGAGTAGAGGAGGTGAGGCCTGTCCAGGGGTGCAGAGGTGATGAGGCCTGCGAATCTGATGCAGAAGAGTTGAGGCCTGTTCCGCGTGGGTGCAGAGGAGGTGTGGCCTGTCCAGGGGTGCAGAGGAGGTGATGCCTGTCCTGAGGGGTGCAGAGGAGATGCCTGTCCAGGGGGAGCAGAAGAGGTGAGGCCTGTCCTGGGCATGCAGAGGAGGTGAGGCCTGTCCTGGTGCATGCAGAGGAGGTGAGGCCTGTCCCAGGGTGCAGAGGAGGTGAGGCCTGTCCTGAGGGGTGCAGGGGAGATGCCTGTCCAGGGGGAGCAGAGGAGGCAAGGCCTGACCAGAGGAGGGGCAGAGGAGGAGAGGCCTGTCCAGGGTGAAGAGTAGGAGAGGCCTGTCCAGGGGAGCAGAGGAGGTGAGGCCTGTCCAGGGGAGCAGTGTCTCTCTTCGGGGCCTATGCATCGCTCCCTGAGGCTCAGGGCGGAGTCAGAGGCTCTGTTTGGGGTGGAAGGAACTCTGGGCTCCTCTGTCCTTAATGAGAATCCTTCACCGAGAGGCCTGTCCAGAGGAGGAGAGGCCTGTCCAGAGGAAGAAGAGGAAGAGAGGCCTGTCCAGGGGTGCAGAGGAGGAGAGGCCTGTCCAGGGGTGCAGAGGAGGAGAGACCTGTCCAGGGGTACAGAGGAGCTAAGGCCTGTCCAGGGGTGCAGAGGAGGTGAGGCCTGTCCAGGGGTGCAAAGGAGGAGAGGCCTGTCCAGGGGTGCAGAGGAGGTGAGGCCTGTCTAGGGGTGCAGAGAAGATGAGGTCTGTCCAGGGGTGCAGAGGAGGTGAGGCCTGTCCAGAGGTGCAGAGGAGTAGAGGCCTGTCCAGGGGTCAGAGGAGGAGAGGCCTGTCCAGGGGTATAGAGGAGGAGAGGCCTGTTCAAAGGTGCAGAGGAGGAGAGGCCTGTCCAGGGGTACAGAGGAGCTGAGGCCTGTCCAGGGGTGCAGAGGAGGTGTGGCCTGTCCAGGGGTGCAAAGGAGGTGAGACCTGGCCAGGGGTGCAGAGGAAGAGAGGCCTGTCCAGGGGTGCAGAGGAGGAGAGGCCTGTCCAGGGGTGCAAAGGAGGTGAGACCTGGCCAGGGGTACAGAGGAAGAGAGGCCTGTCCAGGGGTCAGAGGAGGAGAGGCCTATCCAGGGGTGCAGAGGAGGAGAGGCCTGTTCAAAGGTGCAGAGATGGGGAGGCCTGTCCAGGAGTGCAGAGGAGGAGAGACCTGTCCAGGGGTACAGAGGAGCTAAGGCCTGTCCAGGGGTGCAGAGGAGGTGAGGCCTGTCCAGGGGTGCAAAGGAGGAGAGGCCTGTCCAGGGGTGCAGAGGAGGTGAGGCCTGTCTAGGGGTGCAGAGGAGGTGAGGCCTGTCCAGGGGTGCAAAGGAGGAGAGGCCTGTCCAGGGGTGCAGAGGAGGTGAGGCCTGTCTAGGGGTGCAGAGAAGATGAGGTCTGTCCAGGGGTGCAGAGGAGGTGAGGCCTGTCCAGAGGTGCAGAGGAGTAGAGGCCTGTCCAGGGGTCAGAGGAGGAGAGGCCTGTCCAGGGGTATAGAGGAGGAGAGGCCTGTTCGAAGGTGCAGAGATGGGGAGGCCTGTCCAGGAGTGCAGAGGAGGAGAGACCTGTCCAGGGGTACAGAGGAGCTAAGGCCTGTCCAGGGGTGCAGAGGAGGTGAGGCCTGTCCAGGGGTGCAGAGGAGGAGAGACCTGTCCAGGGGTACAGAGGAGCTAAGGCCTGTCCAGGGGTGCAGAGGAGGTGAGGCCTGTCCAGGGGTGCAAAGGAGGAGAGGCCTGTCCAGGGGTGCAGAGGAGGTGAGGCCTGTCTAGGGGTGCAGAGAAGATGAGGTCTGTCCAGGGGTGCAGAGGAGGTGAGGCCTGTCCAGAGGTGCAGAGGAGTAGAGGCCTGTCCAGGGGTCAGAGGAGGAGAGGCCTGTCCAGGGGTATAGAGGAGGAGAGGCCTGTTCAAAGGTGCAGAGGAGGAGAGGCCTGTCCAGGGGTACAGAGGAGCTGAGGCCTGTCCAGGGGTGCAGAGGAGGTGTGGCCTGTCCAGGGGTGCAAAGGAGGTGAGACCTGGCCAGGGGTGCAGAGGAAGAGAGGCCTGTCCAGGGGTGCAGAGGAGGAGAGGCCTGTCCAGGGGTGCAGAGGAGTGAAGGCCTGTCCAGGGGTGCAAAGGAGGTGAGACCTGGCCAGGGGTACAGAGGAAGAGAGGCCTGTCCAGGGGTCAGAGGAGGAGAGGCCTATCCAGGGGTGCAGAGGAGGAGAGGCCTGTTCAAAGGTGCAGAGATGGGGAGGCCTGTCCAGGAGTGCAGAGGAAGAGAGGCCTGTCCAGGGGTGCAGAGGAGGTTAGGCCTGTCCAGAGAACTGTGCAGGGGTGCAGAGGAGGAGAGGCCTGTCCAGAGGTCAGAGGAGGAGAGGCCTGTCCAGGGGTACAGAGGAGGAGAGGCCTGTCCAAAGGTGCAGAGGAGGGGAGGCCTGTCCAGGGTTGCAGAGGAGGAGAGGCCTGTCCAGGGGTGCAGCGGAGGTGAGGCCTGTCCGTGGAAGCAGTGTCTCTCTGGGGCCTGTGCATAGCGCCCCGAGGCTCAGAGTGGAGTCTGAGGCGCTGAATGGGGTGGAATGAACTCTGGGCTCCTCTGTCCTTAATGAGAATCCTTCACCGAGAGGCCTGCCCAAGGGTGCAGAGGAGGTGAGACCTGTCCAGGGTTTAGAGGAGGTGAGGCCTGTCAGGGGGCAGAGGAGGAGAGGCCTGTCCGGGGGTGCAGAGGAGGCGAGGCTTGTCAAGGGGGAGGAGAGGAGGTGAGGCCTGTCCAGGGGTGCAGAGGAGGTGAGGCCTGTCCAGGGGTGCAGAGGAGGTGAGGTCTGTCCAGTGGTACAGAGGAGGAGAGGCCTGTCCAGGGGTGCAGAGGAGGAGAGGCCTGTCAAGGGGTGCAGAGGAGGTGAGGCTTGTCCAGGGGGAGGAGAGGAGGTGAGGCCTGCCGAGGGGTGCAGAGGAGGTGAGGCTTGTCCAGGGTTGCAGAGGAGGTGAGGTCAGTCCAGGGGTGCAGAGGAGGTGAGGCCTGTCCAGGGGTGCAGAGGAGGAGAGGTCTGTCCGAGGGTGCAGAGGAGAGGCCTGTCCAGGGGTGCAGAGGAGCTGAGGCCGGTCCAGGGGTGCAGAGGAGGCGAGGCTTGTCCAGGGTTGCAGAGGAGGTGAGGTCAGTCCAGGGGTGCAGAGGAGGCGAGGCTTGTCCAGGGGAGGAGAGGAGGTGAAGCCTGTCCAGTGGTGCAGAGGAGGGGAGGCCTGTCCAGGGGTGCAGAGGAGGTGAGGTCTGTCCAGGGGTGCAGAGGAGGCGAGGCTTGTCAAGGGGGAGGAGAGGAGGTGAGGCCTGTCCAGGGGTGCAGAGGAGGTGAGGCCTGTCCAGGGGTGCAGAGGAGGTGAGGTCTGTCCAGTGGTACAGAGGAGGAGAGGCCTGTCCAGGAGTGCAGAGGAGGAGAGGCCTGTCAAGGGGTGCAGAGGAGGTGAGGCTTGTCCAGGGGGAGGAGAGGAGGTGAGGCCTGCCGAGGGGTGCAGAGGAGGTGAGGCTTATCCAGGGTTGCAGAGGAGGTGAGGTCAGTCCAGGGGTGCAGAGGAGGTGAGGCCTGTCCAGGGGTGCAGAGGAGGAGAGGTGTGTCCGAGGGTGCAGAGGAGAGACCTGTCCAGGGGTGCAGAGGAGCTGAGGCCGGTCCAGGGGTGCAGAGGAGGCGAGGCTTGTCCAGGGGAGGAGAGGAGGTGAAGCCTGTCCAGTGGTGCAGAGGAGGGGAGGCCTGTCCAGGGGTGCAGAGGAGGTGAGGTCTGTCCAGAGGTGTAGTCATAGAGGCCTGTCCTGGCTTGTCATCTGGGTTCTGTGCGTTTAGACAGCATAGACTATAGGATTGGTGTCGGACTGATTCTGGACACCTCTATCTGGTATGTTGGCGTGTATACCAGCTAGCTCACAGTGCCAATGGAAACTCCTCTTACCAAGGAGGGAAGAGTTTCTGGCAACTATCAAACATGACAACTCTGATCCTATCAGATAGATACACAGAATAAACAGTTGGGATGTTTTCAATATGTATTTTATGAACAGTCGTTATTCTAGTGTAAAATAGATGTGCTGAGACAATCAATAGACAGTAGAGGATATACATAACTAGAAGCGCTAGAAACGTAAAAGGATGATAGATTTCTACCATTCTGCTAAAATAATGGATGCATGCCAGCATATAAAATACATTACAGTAAAATGCGTACTCCTACGATGTAATCCTAGCTAGATGTACCTAAGTGTATCTAGCATGTATGTAGGTGTTAAGCCAAGAATCCTCCTAGGATAAGTCAAACCCCATTACCTGAATTGAGAGAGTCTGGGACCCCCGTTCTGGTCTCGAACTGGACAACCCGTAAGGGATGTTCAGACCACTGCGAGCTGGAGTGTCTGCATGCAGGAACCTCAGCGTCTCGCGGCAGTGTGTCGGCATGAAAGTCCTGATCTCCTCTCTCTTAACTCAGTAAAATGTGCTGTATTTATACAAAAATTATCTAATGTTTCTTTGTCCCTTGTCCCTTGTATTAGCCATTTTTGGATTTGAGCATGACGTAGGGGATGAACCTTGTACATAGATATTATGCAGATGGTGTAGCTTCTACCTGGTTTCCAAGAACCCTCATGAATATTCATTCATACTGTATGAGTCCATTGATGAAGTTATAGGAGGCTATTGTTCAGGGAAAAACCCTCCTGCTGCACCCAGGACTTGAACTAGGTAAAGGTTCAATCCTAAAAGGTGAAAGTATATGATATTACCCGGACCTATATATGGGTACCTATATGGAACATAACAGGTCCTCACCAGGACACGGTTCACATCCTTGTCCTCACAAGGCCCTGATCCCCCAGGCCCCAGGTCATGTCCTGGTCCACCAGGCCCGGCTCACGACCTGGTCCACCAGGCCCGGCTCAAGTCCTGGTCCTCACAAGGCCCTGGTTCACGTCCTGGTCCACCAGACCCCGGCTCACGTCCTGGTCCTCGCAAGGCCCTGGCTCACGTACTGGTCCACCAGGCTCTGGCTCACGTCCTGGTCCTCACAAGGCCCTGGCTCACATTCTGCTCCTCACAAGTCCCTGGCTAACATCTAGGTCCTCAGAAGGCCCCAGCTCATGTCTAGGTCCAGACAAGGCCCCGGCTCACATCCTGGTCCCCACCAGGACCCGGCTCACGTCCTGGTCCTCACTAGACCCTGGCTCACATCCTGGTCCTCACAAGGCCCCGGCTCACGTCCTCGTCTTCACAAGGCCCCCGGCTCACGTCCAGGTCCTCACAAGGCCCCCGGCTCAAGTTCTGGTCCACACAAGGCCCTGGCTCACGTCCTGGTCCTCACAAGGCCCTGGCTCACGTCCTGGTCCTCACAAGGCCCTGGCTCACGTCCTGGTCCTCACAAGGCCTGAGCTCACGTCCTCATCTTCACAAGGCCCCCGACTCATGTTCTGGTCCACACAAGGCCCTGGCTCATGTTCTGGTCCACACAAGGCCCTGGCTCACGTCCTGGTCCTCACAAGGCCCTGGCTCACGTCCTGGTCCTCACAAGACCCTGGCTCACGTCCTGGTACTCACAAGGCCCAGCTCAGGTTCTGGTCCTCACAAGCCCCAGGCTCATGTCCTGGTCCTCACAATGCCCTGGCTCACATCCTGAGCCTCACAAGCCCCTGGCTCATGTCCTGGTCCATACCAGGCACTTATCACATCCTCATCCTCACTAGACTCCGGCTTATGTCCAGGTCCTCCCCAGGCCAAGCAGAAGTTGGAGATCAATTGGTTGTTGGCCCACAATGCCACCTCAAACAGGAAGCACCATATGCAAATCAGCTTTAGACTCCTTCCAATAGAAGCAGTCCAGCCTCAAGAGCCAATCCAGATCCTTTCTGAACCGGAACTCAACCAACCCAAGACCGGTTTCAGCCTATCTGGGCCTTGACTGTATGGTGCGGCTTGATTCCAGCGGTGCAGCGAGCACTGAACCCACATCTGGGTCCTGACTGTAGGGTGCGGCTTCATTCCAGTGGTGCAGCGAGCACAGGACCCACATCTGGGTCCTGACTGTAGGGTGCGGCTTGATTCCAGCATTGCAGCGAGCACAGGACCCACATCTGGGCACACCTGGCATATTTATGAATACGGAAAATGATGGGTGTAACGTTTGAGTTCATCTCTGCCACTGGTAATTACTCTGGGACACATACAAGCCCAACCTTCTTGTTCTTGCCCTCTGTTGCACCTCAGCATGCAGCCGATTTAAGATCCACAAAGGCAGCATAAAGGCTACCCTTGTTTAAGACCACAGCCTTCCAGTAGAGCATAATAAAACGAAATACCTGATCAATGGTACTAGTACACACCATAAAGCCTGCCTGTAGAGGAGATACGCTGTCTGTCTCTCCCACTCAATCCTGCAGTTTGTTCAAAACTAGATGCAGAATTATCTTTTGGAGTGAGTCTATCAGGCTGATAAGCCCGTAGTTGCCTGGCAGGGATTTATCCCCCTTTTAAAAAATAGGGATAATCTCCGCCCCTTTCCACGAATCAGTAACTGGGGCACTCTGCGCAATTGCGTTAGCCACCATCGCATTGTAGTGGCACCATTTAGATTTTTCATACAGAAATATGTCCGGCAGAATGCCATCTGGGCCCGGTGCTTTACCTCCTGTTACTGCCCCCAGGGCCAGACTAACTTCAGCATCTTCAAGAACTTTGCCTGTGTAGTACCCGCACGAGGGCTTCTCTTCCGTCCCTTCCCCTGAGCTACGTGCATATTGAGGCTTAAAGTGAGTGTCCCAATGCTCCTGTGAAACGTGGTTTTGCGGCTGGGTTGGCAGACCACCCCTGTCCCACTTAGCTATGTTCCAAAACAGTTTGGGATTTTTGTTTATGCACGCTAATTTGAGTTCCTGACATCTAGCCTCATCCCAGGATTTTTTTGCCTTAACTTGTGCTCTTCGGTAATTATACCTTAGTTGCCGTACAGCACTGGGATTTCACTCTTTAATTGCAGCTCCTAGTTGTCTGCGCCCCTCTTTACATTCCATATTTAACCACTGTGGGCCTTTCCTAGGATAGACTCCCTTGGCCTTATGGCATCTAATGAAATAAGTGCGTAGCTTGGCAAAAAAGCTAACATGGGTACCGATCACCGGGTCAAGAGCAGCTGAGTTTAGCATGCATACTTCCAACTCTGAAATCGCCCCTTCAACGTCTAGGGATATTGAAGCTAAAGCTTCGGGGTGCTTGAGTATTTTTGCCAATTTTAGGCGTCTCATGTCGTTTGATGGAACCACATCCTTGTGAGCAAATTACTCTCTGATCGCGTGTGTTCCCGTTGTGGTAACAAATCAAGAGTTGCACACAGGGGGTTGTGGTCACTCTCTGGTCGCTCTCTTACTACCATATCCCTTAAGGGATGCCACAGTCGCAGATTGATTAATAAGTAGTCTATGCGACTAGCTCAATTGCCATTGTTGAAAGTATTTGCTCCATGCCTATCGGATGTGGATCTGACATTCGCCGCCCGTGGTCCCTTCTCTAGATAAGTGGCATTGATTTGGATTGCCACGTCAGACCATTTTTTAATTGGTGGCAGTTCTAACTTTAAGATCCCCCATTGCTCATCAGCATCTGCAATAAAATCACAATATTGTATTATATTGTATTGTAATTGCATTTGTATAGCGCTTCCGACCCCTGACGAGGCGTCGAAGCGCTTTTTCAGCGAGTAGCAGCTACTCCAGGACCTATTGAGGATTAGTGTTGAATTAGTATAATAAAACATGCAAGTAACTTTTAAGTGGTGGATATGTTAGTCAGTTATTTGGATTCGGAAGGATAGCAGAAGGATAGAAGAGGAAATAAGGTTTGTATTTATATAGCGCTTCTAACCCCTGATGGGGGAGTTGAAGCGCTTTTTTTGGCGGGTAGCATGCTATTCCGGAAAGCCATAAAGGATTAGTGGTGAATTAGTATGGTGAAACATGCCAGTAATTTGAGTGGTGGATATTAGTCAGTTATTTGGAGTGTGAAGGATAGCAGAGGGATAGAAGGGAAAGAAAGGGTTGCATACATATAGTGCCTGTTACCCCTGATGGGGTGTTAAAGCACTTTTCTGGCGAGTAGCAGGCTACTCAGGAACCCATAAAGGATTAGTGTTGAAAATTAGTATAGTGAAATATGAAGTAATTTGAGTGGTGGATATGTTAGTCAGTTATTTGGATTGAGAAGGGTTGGGGAGAGGTAAAAAAGGAAAAAAAGGTTTGCATTTATATAGCGCTTGTAAGCCTGATGAGGTGATGAAACGCTTTGATGGCCAGTAGCACCCTACTCTGGAACCCATAAAGGATTAGTGGTGAATTAATATGGTGGAATATGGAATTAGAGAAGTGAACATGTTAGTCTGTTATTTTGATTGAAAAGGATAGTGGAGGGATAGAAGAGTGAAGGATTTCTTTTTTTAGGTCATAGCAGTAGGAGGAGGCTTTTGGATCAGTAAAAAGTGTTTTTGGAGGGGAAAGAGTCAGAGGGGAGAGTTTAGAAAGGTTTCTTTTGGGGGATCGGTATATTAAAGAGGTGTCTGTTGATACAAGGTGAGATAGAGTAGGAGAGAGGATTATTTTGTGAAACATAGTAGTGGTATGGGGTTTGGGATAAAAGAGAGTGGGTGTAGAGGATATATTAATAGATGTATAGGGTGAGACATAGGGTAGTGAATTGGAAAGAGTAGTAGAAAGAAGTTTGAGATGAGTCAGAAAGTTGGGCTAGAAGATATATTGAGAGAAATATAGGCTGAGAAATAGGGTAGTGCATTGGATATGCTAAATTAGAAGAAAGTGATAAATATATAGATACATAAGTAAATTGAAAGTATATAGATGCATAAAGGAGGTAAGTATGTGCAGATCAAAGATGTTGATAGAGGTACAGGTTGAGAAATAGGGTAGTGCATTGGATATGCTTTTTCAGGAGAAAAGTAACAGACACATAGATCCAAGTACATGGAGGTACATAGATGCACAATGGAAGCAAGTACATGCAGACCAAAGATGATTTTTGTCTTTTTTGTTGTTTTATAACATAAGTATTGTACATGTTTATACAAAGCAATACACAAAGATAGGCACATATTTATAGTGAAAATAAATGTATATATATAGAGTGACAAATACGTAGGGTGGGTATTAATGAATGGCCAGCATTCCTGGCACTGGACCCGGCCAGTCTCTAACAGGTTTAAACAGGCACTCACCCATGTCCTCTTCACCCTTAGCTCCGACTCCCAAGCGGAGATGCCCTAAGCCTTGGCTGTTTATGGCCCTAGTAGTCAGGTGACCACTTCAGCCATTGGGAACCCTAGCCCAAACACTTTCTAATCACAACACTAACCCTAAACTCTAGAACCAATTGGAGACCAGGACCTTACAGCCAATCATGACCCTAGTCCAAGCACCCAACCAGTTTAGAAAACCCTGATCTCTACGTCCAATAGAGGCCCTAGCCCTACCAGTAGTCTCAACCCTAGTTCAAGCAACAAATGGCACAGGAAGCCCTAGTTCCTATTTTCAATAGAAAGCCTAACCCTACTCTTAGTCCCACACCTAGTCCAGGAACCAATCACACCAGAAGCTCTAATCGCTACTTCCAATTAAAGGCCTAACCCTAGCCCTAGTCCCACCCTAGTCCCAACAACCAATAACACAAGAAGCCCTAGTCCCTACTTGCAATAGAAATCCTAACCCTAGCCCCAACCCTACATTGATTGAATCACAGGGAGCGCTTATCTATTGACAGTGATACCAAGGACACCAAGGACTTGCCTGACTGCCGTGAGGGGAACGGCTAATCTGGGCCATCACCACCTGCCGTGAGGGGAACGGCTCTTCGCTCTTCGCTCCTTGCGCCCCTCTAGCACCATCGCCGCCGCAGGGACTCCATCTCCCAGGTGCCCCAGCGGTTGTGGCGCGAGAGTGACGCCAGTAGAGCGCCCGGAGGCGCGTTAAAAGACAGGAGCGCCGGGCGCTCACTGGGAACGCTTATCTATTGACAGTGACACCAAGGACACCAAGGACTTCCCTGACTGCCGTGAGGGGAACGGCTAATCTTTGCACATCTGGGCCATCACCACCTGCCGTGAGGGGAACGGCTCGCCGCTCTTCGCTCCTCGCGCCCCACCAGCACCATCGCCGCCACAGAGACTCTATCTCCCAGGTGCCCCGGCAGTTGTGGCGCGAGAGTGACTCCAGTAGAGCGCCCGGAGGCGCGTTAAAAGACAGGAATGCCTCTCGCCCCGCGAGTCGCGCGTGGGAGTGCCCGGGCGAAGCCCTGGCCAAGGGCGGGCCCGTTCAAGACCGGAGAGGCTGGGTCGGGCCACCCCCCTTCCATCTACTACTCAGCACATCTGCGTGAGTACATTGCCTAAATAAATATTTGTATCTAACTGGGAGATTTGTTATGCCGCTTAAAGAGGCAAAGGGGAGAGCAGGTGCTGCAATTTTTACGGGAGCTATGGACCAATTCATAACAAAGATGAACAGTGTTGTTGATGAGGGGATTACCATAATGGAGCGACATGTCTCACATGAACTGGCTATCGCAAGAAGATCTTCTATGGGACTAATTGCGAACGCTCGGACTCCTGATAACTTGGATGCCAATAGTGGCTTAAGTGCTTCCCCCATCTTAGAACTTCCAATCCTACAGCTTCCCGTTTGTAATCTGTCACAGACTACCCTTAGTAGTCAGTCCACAGCATCAGATTCATTGTTGTTATCCCCCCAAATGTTTCCTACTGTGCCCAGTGTAGCAAAGGTGTATAATACTAGGCAACAGTGTGGGAAAGACCCGGGGGCAATTCCAAAAAACACCCATCAATCAGTAAATAACATTGGCGGGAGAAAAAATAAAGGTCGTAAAGCCAGGAAAGCTAACTTACCTATTGCGGAGCAACCAGTTGTAAATTCTCCCCATGGATTGACAGACTCAACCTTGCCTAGCAGGGTGACCCAGGTTTTAGATGGGCTGCCAAGCCAAGAAGTAAGGCAGGGGGTGCTGGAGGCTGAGCCTAATGCTATCTATGACACTATTAAGCTCCTCTTAGCCCCATTAGAAGAAAGGTTGAGCAAGATTGAGGTCCATTTAAAGAGGATTGAACGTGATGTTAAGGGCCTTGTTGAACCCACTCTAAGAGTTATTTCGCCCTCAGTTACTAAATTGTCTAAAACCCGCAAGGAAAAGGTTGCCGTTCCAGCGACCATCAAAGAATTAGCGGGCTCAAATACAGTCCAGTCGGTTTTACCTGTTTCTTTAGCTATTCCTATTGATAAAGTAATAGCAGGTCCCAATGTAAACAATTCATGTCAACGTAAGAAGATCTCAGAACAAGACATGTCTAGTGGGGGGGCACCGACTATCCAACTTAATGCGGGTAAAAAAATCTTAAATCTACCCCCGGAGGTTTGTCCATTTGTGGTGGTCCTGGCAGGTGTCCCAGAACTGGGCAAAAATGAGGGGGAAAGCCCCACAAAACTATGGAACAGGGTCATACACTGGCTAAATACGAATAGACCCTTGCCCCTGCACTTAGTGGGTAAAATACTTATGATCCGAAGGACACCATTAGTGGGACACTTGGCTAAAAACATAAGGGGTGATTGTATTCTGATTAACTTTAATAACCCTTGAATTGTCGATTATATCTGCAACTGGAGATACCCCAGCACAGGCACGACTGTCCATTCCCTCCCATTAACTTACTTCTATCCCCCTGGCCATTTTGCTCCTCAGCTCGATGGGTGGACTATGGTTCCCCGGAGCGGGAGGGGCTCAGCTCAGGGAGAATTGCCTATGCCCCCTTTTACATTGATAGTTTTTTTCATCATAACCGTTAAGACTGTCTGGAGGCAGTTGATTGACCCGATGATATCGTAAGAGAAATAAGTATTTCCCCTTCCCCCCCAGGTGGATGCTCCTTAGACTCACCTGTATAACAAGAGTCAGTGGGCTCAAAGTCCACTGATATAGTACTGGACACTGGGAGTACTATTAACATTGACGCCAACCAGGCCTTAGGTGAAACTGCAAGTGTCCTGGTCCTCAGTAAGATACACATTAGCAATCTTAAAATTGTTTCGTGGAATGTGGCAGGTCTGCGAAACAAGCTTTTGTTATCATAGCTTTATTGATCAGTATGACATTTGTATGTTTCAGGAGACATGGAGTTTGGAACCGCTGTATAAACAGGGATTTTCTTGTTTCTGTGTACCTGCTACCTCGGTTTGGCGCGGTCGTCCTTCTGGTGGGCTTATGGTATGGGTAAGGGTTGACCTTAACCTTAAGATTATTCACCACACCTCCTCCTGTCTGGATATTATGAGACTCTCTGTTGAGGGTATGAATGGTGCCCCCGCTTGGGAATTCTTTAATGTATATGCAAGAGGTACCCAAGAGGGAGCCAAGTCGTCTACCATCGTTATTTTAACTGACTTGCTGAGGTTGTGTGCTCCTGACTCCTTAGTTCCGGTCGCTGGGGACTTTAACTGCTCGTTTGAACCTTTGGCAGTAGATGATATTCTTGGAGTGCATGAGGATGATGCACAATGGGGTGTCCCGTCTCTTACCTTCAAGCCTGTCAGGAGATGGTCTCTTGTAGTCATTCAATTAAATGGTTTAATGATCGAAACAGGTTTAAGAGCTACCAACGGCCGTACTACCTCCGATGCTCAGGGAGCAAACACCTACAACAGAGTATCGCGTGAGAGTAGGATTGACTACATAATGGTAGACAGGAGGGCTTGGAAGTCAGTGGTGGATATGGTCATTAAACCATTGGTGGAGAGTGACCATAATCCCCTGTCCCTTACATTGCTAGATCCATGGCACAGAAGGGAGCGTATATCATCAAATAGCGGGGGGCGTTTGACCAGGGTGGTGGCAGCACCTTGTGATCGCGCTTGGGATTGGCGAAGCAGACTGCGAGTGATCTCTTCTGCTACTCGCCTCACGCTGCAACTTTCAGTTGACCCTTTTTAAAAATTTTATTTTTAAACTCCAATTGATTTAATAATTGTGTAGTCTGTATTTTTAAAATCACCTTGGTGTACCGCTGTGTGCGCTGCTTACCGGTCCCCCTGGGCCCCGTTCCACCGCGGCTTGCTTGTGCCAATTGAGGTGGAGGGCTAGGTCGGGCGCCATCTTGGGCGGACCCGGACCCCGGCTGGACTCGAGTTAGCGGTCCAGCTCGGGGAGGGGCCTGGGCTACAAATAGAATTGACTGTGGCGTGTCAGTGCGTTTGACCAGGGTGGTGGCAGCACCTTGTGATCGCGCTTGGGATTGGCGAAGCAGACTGCGAGTGATCTCTTCTGCTACTCGCCTCATGCTGCAACTTTCAGTTGACCCTTTTTAAAAATTCTATTTTTAAACTCCAATTGATTTAATAATTGTGTAGTCTGTATTTTTAAAATCACCTTGGTGTACCGTTGTGTGCTCTGCTTACCGGTCCCCCTGGGCCCCGTTCCACTGCGGCTTGCCTGTGCCGATTGACGTGGAGGGCTAGGTCGGGCGCCATCTTGGGCGGACCCGGACCCCGGCTGGACTTGAGTTAGCGGTCCAGCTCGGGGAGGGGCCTGGGCTACAAATAGAATTGACTGTGGCGTGTCAGTGCGTTTGACCAGGGTGGTGGCAGCACCTTGTGATCGCGCTTGGGATTGGCGAAGCAGACTGCGAGTGATCTCTTCTGCTACTCCCCTCACGCTGCAACTTTCAGTTGTCCCTTTTTAAAATTTCTATTTTTAAACTCCAATTGATTTAATAATTGTGTAGTCTGTATTTTTAAAATCACCTTGGTGTACCGTTGTGTGCGCTGCTTACCGGTCCCCCTGGGCCCCGTTCCACCGCGGCTTGCCTGTGCCGATTGACATGGAGGGCTAGGTCGGGCGCCATCTTGGGCGGACCCGGACCCCGGCTGGACTCGAGTTAGCGGTCCAGCTCGGGGAGGGGCCTGGGCCACAAATAGAATTGACTGTGGCGTGTCAGTGCGTTTGACCAGTGTGGTGGCAGCACCTTGTGATCGCGCTTGGGACTGGCGAAGCAGACTGCGAGTGATCTCTTCTGCTACTCGCCTCACGCTGCAACTTTCAGTTGACCCTTTTTAAAAATTCTATTTTTAAACTCCAATTGATTTTAGAATTGTGTAGTCTGTATTTTTAAAATCACCTTGTTGTACCGCTGTGTGCGCTGCTTACCGGTCCCCCTGGGCCCCGTTCCACCGCGGCTTGCCTGTGCCGATTGACTTGGAGGGCTAGGTCGGGCGACATCTTGGGCGGACCCGGACCCCGTCTGGACTCGAGTTAGCGGTCCAGCTCGGGGAGGGGCCTGGGCTACAAATAGCGATGTGTCCCAGAGCGCGCAGCGGTCTCGCGCAGCCGAAGGAGCTCCAAAGGAGGGCCCGTCTGTGCCCGTCTGTGCCTCGAACGGGCCCAGGGACAGCCATAATGCCTCCCCTCCATATGACCGAGATGGGCCACACAGAATTGTTTACTCCCGCTCTGATCTCCTGAATGTAGCTCCTCCTGATGAGCAAAGCAGCTGTCAGCGAAGAGGGCCTGAGCTTGTCGGGACGGCATGCCCGAAATGCGGCTTCCCTTCCCAGCTCACGCTTCCCCCGCGCTTAGGCGCCGACATGGATCACATGAAAACTGTCAGAGCTGGCCTAATTAACGCTAGATCTATGGTAAAACATGCAGCTGACATCTTCGAGGTTCTAACGGAGGGTCAGCTTGAGATACTATTCGTCACTGAGACATGGCTTAATAACTCCTGTGCTCCGACCATTGAACTGGCCATTCCTAGAGGCTTTAAGATTGCCAGAGCGGATCGACCTCTTGGTAGAGGAGGAGGTCTAGCAGTAATATTCAAAGATGATTGGCACTTTTCCTCCGAACAGCTAGCAGTCGGGGTGGAGGGCGAAGTTCTTCACTTTTCCCTTATCATTAGCCCACACTTTACGCTAGGAGGATCCTTGGTCTATAGGCCCCCAGGCCCAGCCATGCACTTCCTTGAGGCGTTGGAGGACCGTATTGTGCCTCGGGCCCTGAACTTTCCCAGATTCCTTTTGGTCGGCGACTTCAATATTCACGTCGATAACGCTGACGCTCTGGAATCGCGCAGACTTGAAGAGGTCTTGGATCTGTCACAGCTCAGGCAATGGGTGTCATCTCTAACTCATTCAGGGTCACCTTCTAGACCTAGTGTGTTCTAACTTCCCCCTTAAATTATCAGACCCGGAAAAAGTCACCTGGTCTGATCACGACCTGGTCAGGTTTTCATGGGAAGTGGGTATTGTGGGCAGTTCAGCTTTGACACCCCCCATTTTTCACCCTCAGAAGATCAACCTGGCCGTGTTTAGCCAAGAATTGTTAAAAAATCACCAGTCCCTCTCACCTGAGTTGGATAGGGCGGTTGATGATTTCAATGGGTGGCTACGACAGGCGACTAATGCGTCCACCAAACATGCTACCGTACCCAGACTTCGTCACTGCCCCTCTCAACCATGGTTCTCCCCTGAGTTGAGGGAGCAAAAACTGGGCTGCAAAAAACTGGAGCGAGTCTGGAGGCGTGTCTATAGCTTAGAGGCAAAGGTCGCCCTGCGCACTGCCCAAAAGAAATACTATGCCGCTATTAAAGCTGCCAAAGGACTATACTATGCAGGTAGAATAGCTAAAGCGGAAAACAACAGAAGATAAATTTTCTCTATTGTTAAAAGCTTTGTTTCCCCTATTGCAGAATCCTCCACCCTTCCATCCTCTGGGGATTGGTGTGAAGTTCTGTCAAATTTCTTTACAGACAAGATAGCCAAGATTCAGCAGGGCTTCACTTCCACATCATCGACTGAGAATTCGGAATTTAACATCCCCGGTATGCCCGATCCCTCAGATACCCTACAGCTCACGAACCTTGAGCTGGTAACTGAGGATGATGTTTTGCCTCTTCTGGAATGCCTTAAATCAGGGTCTCCCACCGATCCGTGTCCGGCTCGGGTTCTGTCGGGAGTGGCCAGCACTCTCTGTGGGAAGGCTACCCAGATCGTAAACCTCTCTCTTTCCTCGGCAGTGGTCCCTGCCGAGTGGAAACAGGCTAAGCTTCTGCCACTTTTGAAGAAACCAGGCCTGGATGCCTCGGTTCCCGGTAACTACCGGCCTATTTCTCTTCTCCCTGCCTTAACCAAAATCTGCGAGAAAGTAGTCTTTGGACAACTAGATAAATTTGTAGAGTCATCTAATGTCCTGCACCCATCCCAATCGGGATTCAGGGCCGCTTACAGCACTGAAACGGCCCTGGTAGAGATGACGGAGTCGATCCGGGAGTGTCTGGACGGGGGCGGCAGAGCAGTCCTAATCCTATTGGATCTCTGTGCCGCCTTCGATACCATCCCCCATGCTCTCCTCATCGCCAGGTTATCGGCCATCGGCATTGGCGGCAATGCCCTGGCCTGGGTGTCCTCATTTCTTTCGGGAAGGACGCAACAGGTCTGGATGCCACCTCATGCCTCGGAACCAAAACCACTCCTCACGGGGGTCCCACGGGGTTCCACTCTTAGCCCCCTGTTGTTCAACATTTATATTACCCCTCTGGTGTATCTTGCGGAACAGTATGGGGCTAAGATTATAGGATATGCGGATGACACGCTGCTTCTCTTTACCTGGCCTGACAATCATCTAGACACAGCTAAGGTCCACCTCTGCCTTTCCTCAGTTTTCCGATGGCTTACGCTGGCCCAATTAAAATGTAATGAAGACAAGTCAGAGGTCCTCTTTTTTGGATCTTTCCCCCCAAGTTTCAAAAACGCGCTGTGGCCCCTGAACATCCCATGCCCTAAGGAAATGGGTGGCCCTGCGAAAAATCTTGGGTTTTGGTTCGGAGAGGATCTAAAATTTGAGGACCATATAAAAAAACTGACCGGAACGTGTTTTTCCACCTTGAGAATGCTCAGGAAATTCTTTCCATTACTCCCTAGAGAGGCGAGGGAGACGGTTGCCCGAGCACTCATCCTAGCAAGACTGGACTACGCGAACTCCCTGTTCAGCCTATCTGACCAAACGTCTGTTGGTCATTCAGAATGCCGCTGTTCGTCTTCTCTGTAACATCCCCAGATGGAAGAGTGTCCGGTCCCACATGTCTGACCTCCACTGGCTTCTTTCGAACCAGACTAGGGGGACAGTCCATTGTTGTCGTTGCTGCCCGCGCCTGGAATGCTCTCCCCTTTCACCTGCGCTCCAGTCAAACAGTAGCCCAATTTAAAAAGAATTTAAAAACCCACCTTTTCAGTAGCAGTTTCTAAATGGATCCCTGCTCATCTGCCTTCGCTTCTCCCTTCGCGCCAGGATACTCCCCAGTAACAGTGCGCGCTACAAAACCATTTATACATACATACATACATACATACATACATACATACATACATACATACATAACCAAGCACATTATACCATCCAACTGTAATAGATTTCTTAAGTGGCCTAAGTTCTGTCTGGATGAACCTAGACTGAGCGCGCTGGATGGAATTCTTGATGAGCAGTCACTAAGGCTATCTGTAGTATGCAATGAGGCGGCCGGGCCAGCAGAGGTAGAAGTCATCTATACTGCCACTATGGATCAGATTGGTAAGTTGTTTACGGTCCCAGCCAAAAAGAGTCTGGCAACTATCAAACCAGCCCAGAATTGGTTTGATAGTAACTGTAGAAGGAGGAAAAACAATCTAATTATTGCCATCAAATCTTCTAATCCAGTATCTGTCCGGTTGGCCAGACTGTACTATAGACAGGCTATAATAGCCGCCAGAAGGGCTTGGGAAGAATCCCATTGGGTAAACCTCAGAGATGCAAGCCAAACTAAGATGGTAATTTATTCTGGGCATTAGTCAGAAAATCGTCTGGCTGCGACTCAAACCAAATTCCAAATCATATTACAGATAGTGAATGGTTTGAACATTTTGCTAAACTCTATGGTGGGAATGAGCTGCCCGGAGTCCCAGGGCATTTGAGCGGTGCTCTGGATGTTGGTTTCCGGCGGCTCATACCCACTAGAGTTGCCAAAAAAGAGGTCCTTACGGCAATAGCTAAAATAGTATCTGCTAAAGCCCCAGGACAGGACGGTGTGCCAGGTGACCTTTTTAAAGCCAATCCTGACGGTTGGGCAACTTATTTTACTACTTTGATAAATGCACTGCTAGCAGGTTCACCTGTTCCTAATTCATGGAAGGCGGCTGAGGTGATCCCTATCTACAAAAAGGGCCCTAGGGAGGATCCTGCCAACTATCGCCCAATTAGTCTGTTGGACAGGCCACATGAAGGGCTCGCTCCCTCCCCGCATGACAGGGCCCGGACACCGGCCCTCCAGGTGCTACCCACAGAAGCAACCCGCTAACCGTCCCCTACGGGACTCCTGCTCCCGGACACCTCTGTATCACTGGCCCGGGCCACTGTCAGCTCCATTGCCCGGCCCGGCCGCCATCTTGGACACTGCACCACGAGGCCGCGTGGCCTCAGCTCGACCCTAACCCTGGGCCCGGCCAGGCCCCGACATCCCGGCACCACCATCCACCCAGGAGGTGAACGGACCACTTGGCAGGTCAATGGGAGAGAGAAGTGTCGATGGCTCTCCCCCGCCAGGTGCCGATCGCCCCCAGCCTCCCCGGGCGCTGGCTCCACCCCCCTGCTGGGTGTCTGGACTCCCTCATCCCGGACCTCCCTACCTCCAAGTGCGAGGGTCCGGACATCAAAGGGCGCCAGACCTATAACTGGGGCAGCTCCAGAGCAGGAAGGCAGTTGTATCCTGGAGTCGAGAGACACCGCGAAGAACTCATCCTTGACGGACTGCTGGCGCTGCCGCAGCCCTGCCTTGTGAACTGTCGTCCTGCCCGCTGGCGCTACCGCGGCCCTCTGCAACCTTCATCCTCGTCGGGACCTGCTGGCGCTACCGCGGCCCGTTGTAACTACCATCTTAATCGGGACCTGCTGGCGCTGCCGCGGACCGTTGCCACCTTCGATCTCCTCGGGACCTGCTGGCGCTGCCGCGGCCCGTCCTCCTAGAACACCGAGCTCGAGGATTGTGAGCTACCCATCATCTCATCGCAACTGCCAGATTGGTAACAAGACTGTCCCGCTACCCCCTTTTCCCTTCCAAGAGACTAGAATCGAGGGGACCCCTAAGTCCTGACCTCCCTGTACCATCCTACCGTACTTCAAGATTGCTTATAAAGAACGTTAAACCTTATCTTTGTGTGGTGTCCATCTGTGGGGGGGAAGTTACTTGTCTGTACGATCGCTGGAGACGGCTCTCCCCGGAGACCTCTCCCCTTGTCCTCGGCCGACCCTCCAGGTCCCGTCTAACATTGGTGGCCAGCGGCGCGATCCGAACCAACGCGTAATCGTACAGAAAGCAACTCGCCCCACGACTAAACCACAATGTCGACCAAAGAGAGCGGATCTACAGAGAAATTCCAAATGGAAAAACTGGAGGAGTACAGCCATCGAGAATTAAAACAATTTTGTATGGAACTGGGCATTGCTACCACCGGTCTGAGCACAAAAGATGACTTTAAACACGCCCTAGAATCGTGGGCAGAAGCAAATGCCGCCGGTCCCCGGGACCAAAACGTCGAAGCACCGGAGACGAGCACCGCTCCGTCCGAAGAAATGAGAGCGGGTCTCTCCCGCGAAGAGATCCAAGAGCGAGAAAAAAGCAGACTGCACGAATTAGAGTTGGCACGGCTCAAGTTGGACGGAGAACTAAAACTAGCGGAACAAAAAATGAACCTAGAACACTTACGGCTCCGAGAAGAGCGGGAAGAAAAGCAAAGACAAAGAGAGCTCGAAGAAAAAAGACTGGCATACGAACAGGAGCGCAAACTGGCAGAAATAGAACTACGGAAACAAAACAAAGACCTGGGGGTGCCCGAGCAACCGCGCACCCCAGGAGCTACAGAACCAAAAGTCCACATCCCCAAAGATGTCGTCCGAGAGTATTTCCAAAACAACGACATACAACAGTGGTTCAAGGCCTACGAGATCGCCATGACCTCCCACCGGATCGATCGAAGTGACTGGGGAGCCGGTCTATGGGGGAGGTTCGTCAATGAAGGCCGCGATGCCCTGTTACAGCTCCCAGACCATCAAATGACGTCCTATGACCACATGAAGGCCGCCCTCCTCACTCGATATGGGCTTACACCCGAAATGTACCGCCAGAGGTTCCGCGACTGCACCCGAATCCCGGGTACAACTTGGGTGGAATATGTGAACTATTTCAGCCGAGCCTTCGAGGGATGGATCAAGGGAAGCCACGTAACGACCTACGAGCAGCTCTTCAACCTCATTGTGTGGGAGCACCTCTCCAACAACTGTTTCGTCGAGCTCAGGCAGCACCTCCTCGACAGTAAATTGACTGATCCACGGCAGCTCGCCACCGAGGCTGACCGATGGGAGAGCACCCGAGTGGGCCAGGGCGGGCCGAACGAACAGAACAGGAACAACCAAGGTCATCACCGTCCCCGAGGAGGAGGAGGCCAGGGCCGGGGGAAAGACGCCGTCCCGGCCGCTCCCGCTACCAGCACCCCGCCCCCGGCCGGCCGGGGCAACCCCCCGATGCACCCGGGATTCCGAGCCAATGTCACTTGTCACCGATGCCAGCGAGTCGGCCACTACGCCAATGACCCGAACTGCCCAAAGAACCAGACTCCGGGGCCCCGCCAGGTAGCTGCCGCCGCCCTAGGAGAAGAGCAAGTCTCCGAAGAGCATGAAGAATACGAACAGGAGCAACCAGAGTGGGAACCGGCCGCCATGGTCCTGGCGTGCCTAGGGGGAAGAGACATGATCCCGCGGGCTCCCCTACCCGCCAACACCAGAAAATACAGTCAGTGGGTGAACATAAATGGGCGCAAGGCTGAAGCCCTACGTGACACGGGTGACTTCGGGTGACTTCGGCTGCCCGCGTACGGAGCTCCGTGAACCAATGCTACTGACTCGACTGTGGATTAATTCCCCGCGCAATTTGCTTTACTGAATACTGATTACTGGCACAATGCCGTGTTTCGATGCTGACTCTGACCTTCCCATGTTCTAAGTACCTACAAGACCACATTGCAAACTACGGACCATGTGGTCCCCTGCCCCTTCCTTGGTCCTGATGAAGACCCCGCAGCAAGGTTAAATCTTCCTGCAATCTCAGAGGGTCGAAACGTCGACAGCTTTTTCAATTACGGCAACCACACATGCGAAAAATTGCATTTATATTGTACTATGTGTCGTATGCCTGTTTATACATAATGTTGCCATAAGTTTGTGGCACCTACTGCTATGTGATTCATAGCAAAATATTTTGAACTGTTGATTTTACTGTCACGCCATCCCACCACTCCCCTACCCCCTCACGATCACTTCCTTCTCCTTCCTGGGGCACTGTATGACCATGAATACAGTTGACTGTTTGCTTTGCGTATTAATTACACTGGATCCCATATTGAATAAAACTCTGTGGATCAAAATAATTGCTTTAGATCAATTCTTGTGAAGTGTATTATATGTCTCCCACTTACACTGGGACCCCTTCCTCTTAACACTACGTGACACGGGGGCCAGTGTGACGGCCGTCCGCTGTCACCTGGTGACCCCGGAACAAATCCTGCCGAACGTTCTCTGCCCCGTCCGTTCAGCCGACAATTCTGAGAGCCTGTGTCGGATGGCCTGTGTCCCATTCGAATGGGGAGGAGTATCCGGCATGTTGAAGGTGACGGTCCGCGATGATGCCCCCGTGGACTGTCTCCTGGGGAACGATCTCGAGAGTTCCCCATGGGCCGCCGTGGAAAGAAGAGAGCACCTGGGGATGTTGGGCCTCCCGGACTGGGCGTGCGTAACCACCCGGTCCATGGCCGCCCGCACCATCCCCCGACCTGAAGAACCCGAATGGCCAGCACCTCCTCCCCCGATAGCTCCAGTGGGGGACGCCGACCATACCGACCCCCCAGAACAAACCCAAGAAGGGCTCGCTCAGCCCCAGGACCTTCCAGACCTGGCTCAGTGGCGTCAAGGAGGGGGACCCACCCAGGAACAATTCCGTCAAGAGCAAAAGACCTGTCCCTCCCTCGAGGGACTACGACAGCAAGCCCTCGCCCAGAGCGCGGGAGATACCGCCGGGGCCCACTGGATCTATTGGGACAATGACCTATTGTACAGCGAACAAAGAATCGCGGAGTTAGGGGCCAGTCGAGTGTTGGTGGTGCCCCTCCGCTTTAGAGACTTCCTGTTGAATTTGGCCCACGATGTCCCCCTGGCTGGACACTTGGGACAGGACAAAACCTACAACCGCCTGGTGACCCACTTTTACTGGCCAAAAATGAGAAATGACGTCCTCAACCACTGCCGGTCTTGCCCCACCTGCCAGGCCAGCGGGAAGAGCGGCTGCAAACTCAAGGCACCCCTGCAACCATTCCCGGTTGTTACCACCCCGTTCGAAAAGGTGGGAATAGACATTGTGGGGCCCCTGGACCCCCGAACAGCACAAGGGCATCGATTCATCCTGGTACTGGTAGACCACGCCACCCGCTATCCCGAGGCTGTTCCCCTGCGAACTGTAACAGCCCCGGTGGTCGGCCGAGCCTTAATGGGGATCTTCTCCCGGGTGGGCTTCCCCCGGGAAGTCGTCAGCGACAGGGGCACGAACTTTATTTCAAAATATATGAAATCCCTCTGGCAGCAGTGCGGGGTCACCTACCGATTCACAACCCCCTATCACCCTCAAGGAAACGGACTGGTTGAGCGGTTCAACCGCACACTCAAGGGAATGATTATGGGGTTGGAAGAGCCCCTCCGCCGCCAGTGGGACGTGCTACTCCCGTGCCTCCTCTTACTCTTGTACGGACACCCTGTTCGAGGGCCCCTCAGCCTAGTCAAAGAAGGTTGGGAGATGGCCCCCCTGAAAACCCCTCCAGACGTCTACAAGTACCTCCTGACCCTACACAATCAGACCAGACGATTCAGAGAGATCGCCAAAGCCAATCTTGAGGCCAGTCAGGAGGACATGAAGAAATGGTACGATCAGAATGCTTCCTCCATAGAGTTCGAACCTGGACAGCAAGTATGGGTGATGTCCCCCACCGAACCTTGTGCCTTGCAGGACAAGTGGACAGGGCCCTTCAAGGTGGTCGAGCGCAAGAGCCCCGTCACCTATCTCATCGACATGGAATCTCCCCGGAACCCCCTCCGGGTCCTCCACGCCAACAGACTCAAACCCCACTTTGTGCGCTCGGAGCTCAGCCTACTGATGGCTACAGACAGTGGAGTGGAAGAAGACTCCGAGCCCCTCCCTGACCTACTGAGGACCCGGGAGAAAGATGGTTCAGTAGACGGGGTCCGACTCTCAGATGCCCTAACCCCGGAGCAGCGCCAAGACTGTCGGGCCCTCCTGCTGCAATTTGCGACCCTATTTTCCCTCACCCTAGGGGTCACCCCCTGGTGCTTGCACGACGTGGACACTGGGGACAGTCCCCCTATCAGACATCGGGCGTACCGCGTACCAGATCGGGTACGCGCCTGCATCCAAGAAGAAGTATCAAAAATGCTCACACTCGGAGTCATCGAGCCCTCGGACAGCCCCTGGTCCAGCCCAGTCGTACTGGTCCCCAAAGCTGCTGCCACAGGCACCACCCCTGAGCTCTGATTCTGCGTCGACTATCGGGGGCTGAACGCTGTCACCTGAACCGACGCTCACCCCATTCCCCGAGCAGATGAACTGGTCGACCGCATGGGGGCTGCCCGCTACCTCAGCATCTTCGACCTGACAGCGGGCTACTGGCAGATCGGCCTCACCCCCAGGGCCCAAGAACGATCCGCTTTCTCCACCCCGGATGGCCACTACCATTTCAAAGTGATGCCATTCGGCATGAAAAACGCTCCAGCCACTTTTCAACGACTTGTGAAGAGTTCAGCGCCGCCTACCTGGACGATATTGCTGTGTACAGCCGCCACTGGTCAGACCACCTCCGCCACCTCCGAGAGGTCCTGCAGGCCCTCCAACAGGCCGGCCTCACAATCAAGGCCAGCAAATGCCAAATTGGCCAAGGGTCCGTGACCTACCTCGGACACCAAGTGGGAAGCGGTCTGGTGGCCCTCCTCCAGCTCAAGATCGCTGCCATCCAGTCCTGGCAGCCCCCCGTAACGCAAACCGAGGTCCGAGCCTTCTTGGGGCTCACCGGATACTACCGGCGGTTTGTGAAGGACTATGGCAACATTGTGGGGCCCCTCACAGAGCTCACATCAAAGAAACACCCAAAAATGGTCAACTGGACTCCAGACTGTCAAGCGGCCTTCGAGAAGCTGAAGGCCGCCATGTGCACCGCCCCTGTACTCCAGGCTCCCGACTACAGCCGGGAGTTCATCGTCCAGACTGATGCCTCCGACCATGGCATCGGGGCCGTCCTCTCCCAGCTGAACCCCGATGGACTTGACCAACCAGTGGCCTTCATCAACAGACGCCTACTGGCCCGAGAACAGCGCTGGAGCACCATCGAGAGGGAGGCCTTCGCAGTAGTGTGGGCCCTCAAGAAGCTCCGGCCCTACCTCTTCGGTACCCACTTTCGGGTGCAAACAGATCATCGCCCCCTGCAATGGCTAATGCAGATGCGGGGGGAAAATCCCAAACTATTGCGATGGTCCATCTCCCTGCAGGGGATGGACTTCACTGTGGAGCACCGACCTGGCCAGGATCACGCCAACGCGGATGGCCTGTCACGCTTTTTCCGCCTCGACGAGGAAAGTCCCCAAGAGGATGGGTGACTCTCCCCGCCTTCAGCTGGGGGGGACGCATGTTGCACAGGCCACATGAAGGGCTTGCTCCCTCCCCGCATGACAGGGCCCGGACACCGGCCCTCCAGGTGCTACCCACAGAAGCAACCCGCTAACCGTCCCCTACGGGACTCCTGCTCCCGGACACCTCTGTATCACTGGCCCGGGCCACTGTCAGCTCCATTGGACACTGCACCAAGAGGCCGCGTGGCCGCGTGGCCTCAGCTCGACCCTAACTCTGGGCCCGGCCAGGCCCCGACATCCCGGTACCACCATCCACCCAGGAGGTGAACGGACCACTTGGCAGGTCAATGGGAGAGAGAAGTGTCGATGGCTCTCCCCCGCCAGGTGCCGATCGCCCCCAGCCTCCCCGGGCGCTGGCTCCACCCCCCTGCTGGGTGTCTGGACTCCCTCATCCCGGACCTCCCGACCTCCAAGTGCGAGGGTCCGGACATCAAAGGGCGCCAGACCTATAACTGGGGCAGCTCCAGAGCAGGAAGGCAGTTGTATCCTGGAGTCGAGAGACACCGCGAAGAACTCATCCTTGACGGACTGCTGGCGCTGCCGCAGCCCTGCCTTGTGAACTGTCGTCCTGCCCGCTGGCGCTGCCGCGGCCCTCTGAAACCTTCATCCTCGTCGGGACCTGCTGGCGCTGCCGCGGCCCGTTGTAACTACCATCTTCATCGGGACCTGCTGGCGCTGCCGCGGACCGTTGCCACCTTCGATCTCCTCGGGACCTGCTGTCGCGGCCCGTCCTCCTAGAAACCGAGCTCGAGGATTGTGAGCTACCCATCATCTCATCGCAACTGCCAGATTGGTAACAAGACTGTCCCGCTACCCCCTTTTCCCTTCCAAGAGACTAGAATCGAGGGGACCCCTAAGTCCTGACCTCCCTGTACCATCCTACCGTACTTCAAGATTGCTTATAAAGAACGTTAAACCTTATCTTTGTGTGGTGTCCATCTGTGGGGGGGAAGTTACTTGTCTGTACGATCGCTGGAGACGGCTCTCCCCGGAGACCTCTCCCCTTGTCCTCGGCCGACCCTCCAGGTCCCGTCTAACATTGGTGGCCAGCGGCGCGATCCGAACCAACGCGTAATCGTACAGAAAGCAACTCGCCCCACGACTAAACCACAATGTCGACCAAAGAGAGCGGATCTACAGAGAAATTCCAAATGGAAAAACTGGAGGAGTACAGCCATCGAGAATTAAAACAATTTTGTATGGAACTGGGCATTGCTACCACCGGTCTGAGCACAAAAGATGACTTTAAACACGCCCTAGAATCGTGGGCAGAAGCAAATGCCGCCGGTCCCCGGGACCAAAACGTCGAAGCACCGGAGACGAGCACCGCTCCGTCCGAAGAAATGAGAGCGGGTCTCTCCCGCGAAGAGATCCAAGAGCGAGAAAAAAGCAGACTGCACGAATTAGAGTTGGCACGGCTCAAGTTGGACGGAGAACTAAAACTAGCGGAACAAAAAATGAACCTAGAACACTTACGGCTCCGAGAAGAGCGGGAAGAAAAGCAAAGACAAAGAGAGCTCGAAGAAAAAAGACTGGCATACGAACAGGAGCGCAAACTGGCAGAAATAGAACTACGGAAACAAAACAAAGACCTGGGGGTGCCCGAGCAACCGCGCACCCCAGGAGCTACAGAACCAAAAGTCCACATCCCCAAAGATGTCGTCCGAGAGTATTTCCAAAACGACGACATACAACAGTGGTTCAAGGCCTACGAGATCGCCATGACCTCCCACCGGATCGATCGAAGTGACTGGGGAGCCGGTCTATGGGGGAGGTTCGTCAATGAAGGCCGCGATGCCCTGTTACAGCTCCCAGACCATCAAATGACGTCCTATGACCACATGAAGGCCGCCCTCCTCACTCGATATGGGCTTACACCCGAAATGTACCGCCAGAGGTTCCGCGACTGCACCCGAATCCCGGGTACAACTTGGGTGGAATATGTGAACTATTTCAGCCGAGCCTTCGAGGGATGGATCAAGGGAAGCCACGTAACGACCTACGAGCAGCTCTTCAACCTCATTGTGTGGGAGCACCTCTCCAACAACTGTTTCGTCGAGCTCAGGCAGCACCTCCTCGACAGTAAATTGACTGATCCACGGCAGCTCGCCACCGAGGCTGACCGATGGGAGAGCACCCGAGTGGGCCAGGGTGGGCCGAACGAACAGAACAGGAACAACCAAGGTCATCACCGTCCCCGAGGAGGAGGAGGCCAGGGCCGGGGGAAAGACGCCGTCCCGGCCGCTCCCGCTACCAGCACCCCGCCCCCGGCCGGCCGGGGCAACCCCCCGATGCACCCGGGATTCCGAGCCAATGTCACTTGTCACCGATGCCAGCGAGTCGGCCACTACGCCAATGACCCGAACTGCCCAAAGAACCAGACTCCGGGGCCCCGCCAGGTAGCTGCCGCCGCCCTAGGAGAAGAGCAAGTCTCCGAAGAGCATGAAGAATACGAACAGGAGCAACCAGAGTGGGAACCGGCCGCCATGGTCCTGGCGTGCCTAGGGGGAAGAGACATGATCCCGCGGGCTCCCCTACCCGCCAACACCAGAAAATACAGTCAGTGGGTGAACATAAATGGGCGCAAGGCTGAAGCCCTACGTGACACGGGTGACTTCGGGTGACTTCGGCTGCCCGCGTACGGAGCTCCGTGAACCAATGCTACTGACTCGACTGTGGATTAATTCCCCGCGCAATTTGCTTTACTGAATACTGATTACTGGCACAATGCCGTGTTTCGATGCTGACTCTGACCTTCCCATGTTCTAAGTACCTACAAGACCACATTGCAAACTACGGACCATGTGGTCCCCTGCCCCTTCCTTGGTCCTGATGAAGACCCCGCAGCAAGGTTAAATCTTCCTGCAATCTCAGAGGGTCGAAACGTCGACAGCTTTTTCAATTACGGCAACCACACATGCGAAAAATTGCATTTATATTGTACTATGTGTCGTATGCCTGTTTATACATAATGTTGCCATAAGTTTGTGGCACCTACTGCTATGTGATTCATAGCAAAATATTTTGAACTGTTGATTTTACTGTCACGCCATCCCACCACTCCCCTACCCCCTCACGATCACTTCCTTCTCCTTCCTGGGGCACTGTATGACCATGAATACAGTTGACTGTTTGCTTTGCGTATTAATTACACTGGATCCCATATTGAATAAAACTCTGTGGATCAAAATAATTGCTTTAGATCAATTCTTGTGAAGTGTATTATATGTCTCCCACTTACACTGGGACCCCTTCCTCTTAACACTACGTGACACGGGGGCCAGTGTGACGGCCGTCCGCTGTCACCTGGTGACCCCGGAACAAATCCTGCCGAACGTTCTCTGCCCCGTCCGTTCAGCCGACAATTCTGAGAGCCTGTGTCGGATGGCCTGTGTCCCATTCGAATGGGGAGGAGTATCCGGCATGTTGAAGGTGACGGTCCGCGATGATGCCCCCGTGGACTGTCTCCTGGGGAACGATCTCGAGAGTTCCCCATGGGCCGCCGTGGAAAGAAGAGAGCACCTGGGGATGTTGGGCCTCCCGGACTGGGCGTGCGTAACCACCCGGTCCATGGCCGCCCGCACCATCCCCCGACCTGAAGAACCCGAATGGCCAGCACCTCCTCCCCCGATAGCTCCAGTGGGGGACGCCGACCATACCGACCCCCCAGAACAAACCCAAGAAGGGCTCGCTCAGCCCCAGGACCTTCCAGACCTGGCTCAGTGGCGTCAAGGAGGGGGACCCACCCAGGAACAATTCCGTCAAGAGCAAAAGACCTGTCCCTCCCTCGAGGGACTACGACAGCAAGCCCTCGCCCAGAGCGCGGGAGATACCGCCGGGGCCCACTGGATCTATTGGGACAATGACCTATTGTACAGCGAACAAAGAATCGCGGAGTTAGGGGCCAGTCGAGTGTTGGTGGTGCCCCTCCGCTTTAGAGACTTCCTGTTGAATTTGGCCCACGATGTCCCCCTGGCTGGACACTTGGGACAGGACAAAACCTACAACCGCCTGGTGACCCACTTTTACTGGCCAAAAATGAGAAATGACGTCCTCAACCACTGCCGGTCTTGCCCCACCTGCCAGGCCAGCGGGAAGAGCGGCTGCAAACTCAAGGCACCCCTGCAACCATTCCCGGTTGTTACCACCCCGTTCGAAAAGGTGGGAATAGACATTGTGGGGCCCCTGGACCCCCGAACAGCACAAGGGCATCGATTCATCCTGGTACTGGTAGACCACGCCACCCGCTATCCCGAGGCTGTTCCCCTGCGAACTGTAACAGCCCCGGTGGTCGGCCGAGCCTTAATGGGGATCTTCTCCCGGGTGGGCTTCCCCCGGGAAGTCGTCAGCGACAGGGGCACGAACTTTATTTCAAAATATATGAAATCCCTCTGGCAGCAGTGCGGGGTCACCTACCGATTCACAACCCCCTATCACCCTCAAGGAAACGGACTGGTTGAGCGGTTCAACCGCACACTCAAGGGAATGATTATGGGGTTGGAAGAGCCCCTCCGCCGCCAGTGGGACGTGCTACTCCCGTGCCTCCTCTTACTCTTGTACGGACACCCTGTTCGAGGGCCCCTCAGCCTAGTCAAAGAAGGTTGGGAGATGGCCCCCCTGAAAACCCCTCCAGACGTCTACAAGTACCTCCTGACCCTACACAATCAGACCAGACGATTCAGAGAGATCGCCAAAGCCAATCTTGAGGCCAGTCAGGAGGACATGAAGAAATGGTACGATCAGAATGCTTCCTCCATAGAGTTCGAACCTGGACAGCAAGTATGGGTGATGTCCCCCACCGAACCTTGTGCCTTGCAGGACAAGTGGACAGGGCCCTTCAAGGTGGTCGAGCGCAAGAGCCCCGTCACCTATCTCATCGACATGGAATCTCCCCGGAACCCCCTCCGGGTCCTCCACGCCAACAGACTCAAACCCCACTTTGTGCGCTCGGAGCTCAGCCTACTGATGGCTACAGACAGTGGAGTGGAAGAAGACTCCGAGCCCCTCCCTGACCTACTGAGGACCCGGGAGAAAGATGGTTCAGTAGACGGGGTCCGACTCTCAGATGCCCTAACCCCGGAGCAGCGCCAAGACTGTCGGGCCCTCCTGCTGCAATTTGCGACCCTATTTTCCCTCACCCTAGGGGTCACCCCCTGGTGCTTGCACGACGTGGACACTGGGGACAGTCCCCCTATCAGACATCGGGCGTACCGCGTACCAGATCGGGTACGCGCCTGCATCCAAGAAGAAGTATCAAAAATGCTCACACTCGGAGTCATCGAGCCCTCGGACAGCCCCTGGTCCAGCCCAGTCGTACTGGTCCCCAAAGCTGCTGCCACAGGCACCACCCCTGAGCTCTGATTCTGCGTCGACTATCGGGGGCTGAACGCTGTCACCTGAACCGACGCTCACCCCATTCCCCGAGCAGATGAACTGGTCGACCGCATGGGGGCTGCCCGCTACCTCAGCATCTTCGACCTGACAGCGGGCTACTGGCAGATCGGCCTCACCCCCAGGGCCCAAGAACGATCCGCTTTCTCCACCCCGGATGGCCACTACCATTTCAAAGTGATGCCATTCGGCATGAAAAACGCTCCAGCCACTTTTCAACGACTTGTGAAGAGTTCAGCGCCGCCTACCTGGACGATATTGCTGTGTACAGCCGCCACTGGTCAGACCACCTCCGCCACCTCCGAGAGGTCCTGCAGGCCCTCCAACAGGCCGGCCTCACAATCAAGGCCAGCAAATGCCAAATTGGCCAAGGGTCCGTGACCTACCTCGGACACCAAGTGGGAAGCGGTCTGGTGGCCCTCCTCCAGCTCAAGATCGCTGCCATCCAGTCCTGGCAGCCCCCCGTAACGCAAACCGAGGTCCGAGCCTTCTTGGGGCTCACCGGATACTACCGGCGGTTTGTGAAGGACTATGGCAACATTGTGGGGCCCCTCACAGAGCTCACATCAAAGAAACACCCAAAAATGGTCAACTGGACTCCAGACTGTCAAGCGGCCTTCGAGAAGCTGAAGGCCGCCATGTGCACCGCCCCTGTACTCCAGGCTCCCGACTACAGCCGGGAGTTCATCGTCCAGACTGATGCCTCCGACCATGGCATCGGGGCCGTCCTCTCCCAGCTGAACCCCGATGGACTTGACCAACCAGTGGCCTTCATCAACAGACGCCTACTGGCCCGAGAACAGCGCTGGAGCACCATCGAGAGGGAGGCCTTCGCAGTAGTGTGGGCCCTCAAGAAGCTCCGGCCCTACCTCTTCGGTACCCACTTTCGGGTGCAAACAGATCATCGCCCCCTGCAATGGCTAATGCAGATGCGGGGGGAAAATCCCAAACTATTGCGATGGTCCATCTCCCTGCAGGGGATGGACTTCACTGTGGAGCACCGACCTGGCCAGGATCACGCCAACGCGTATGGCCTGTCACGCTTTTTCCGCCTCGACGAGGAAAGTCCCCAAGAGGATGGGTGACTCTCCCCGCCTTCAGCTGGGGGGGACGCATGTTGCACAGGCCACATGAAGGGCTTGCTCCCTCCCCGCATGACAGGGCCCGGACACCGGCCCTCCAGGTGCTACCCACAGAAGCAACCCGCTAACCGTCCCCTACGGGACTCCTGCTCCCGGACACCTCTGTATCACTGGCCCGGGCCACTGTCAGCTCCATTGGACACTGCACCAAGAGGCCGCGTGGCCGCGTGGCCTCAGCTCGACCCTAACTCTGGGCCCGGCCAGGCCCCGACATCCCGGTACCACCATCCACCCAGGAGGTGAACGGACCACTTGGCAGGTCAATGGGAGAGAGAAGTGTCGATGGCTCTCCCCCGCCAGGTGCCGATCGCCCCCAGCCTCCCCGGGCGCTGGCTCCACCCCCCTGCTGGGTGTCTGGACTCCCTCATCCCGGACCTCCCGACCTCCAAGTGCGAGGGTCCGGACATCAAAGGGCGCCAGACCTATAACTGGGGCAGCTCCAGAGCAGGAAGGCAGTTGTATCCTGGAGTCGAGAGACACCGCGAAGAACTCATCCTTGACGGACTGCTGGCGCTGCCGCAGCCCTGCCTTGTGAACTGTCGTCCTGCCCGCTGGCGCTGCCGCGGCCCTCTGAAACCTTCATCCTCGTCGGGACCTGCTGGCGCTGCCGCGGCCCGTTGTAACTACCATCTTCATCGGGACCTGCTGGCGCTGCCGCGGACCGTTGCCACCTTCGATCTCCTCGGGACCTGCTGTCGCGGCCCGTCCTCCTAGAAACCGAGCTCGAGGATTGTGAGCTACCCATCATCTCATCGCAACTGCCAGATTGGTAACAAGACTGTCCCGCTACCCCCTTTTCCCTTCCAAGAGACTAGAATCGAGGGGACCCCTAAGTCCTGACCTCCCTGTACCATCCTACCGTACTTCAAGATTGCTTATAAAGAACGTTAAACCTTATCTTTGTGTGGTGTCCATCTGTGGGGGGGAAGTTACTTGTCTGTACGATCGCTGGAGACGGCTCTCCCCGGAGACCTCTCCCCTTGTCCTCGGCCGACCCTCCAGGTCCCGTCTAACATTGGTGGCCAGCGGCGCGATCCGAACCAACGCGTAATCGTACAGAAAGCAACTCGCCCCACGACTAAACCACAATGTCGACCAAAGAGAGCGGATCTACAGAGAAATTCCAAATGGAAAAACTGGAGGAGTACAGCCATCGAGAATTAAAACAATTTTGTATGGAACTGGGCATTGCTACCACCGGTCTGAGCACAAAAGATGACTTTAAACACGCCCTAGAATCGTGGGCAGAAGCAAATGCCGCCGGTCCCCGGGACCAAAACGTCGAAGCACCGGAGACGAGCACCGCTCCGTCCGAAGAAATGAGAGCGGGTCTCTCCCGCGAAGAGATCCAAGAGCGAGAAAAAAGCAGACTGCACGAATTAGAGTTGGCACGGCTCAAGTTGGACGGAGAACTAAAACTAGCGGAACAAAAAATGAACCTAGAACACTTACGGCTCCGAGAAGAGCGGGAAGAAAAGCAAAGACAAAGAGAGCTCGAAGAAAAAAGACTGGCATACGAACAGGAGCGCAAACTGGCAGAAATAGAACTACGGAAACAAAACAAAGACCTGGGGGTGCCCGAGCAACCGCGCACCCCAGGAGCTACAGAACCAAAAGTCCACATCCCCAAAGATGTCGTCCGAGAGTATTTCCAAAACAACGACATACAACAGTGGTTCAAGGCCTACGAGATCGCCATGACCTCCCACCGGATCGATCGAAGTGACTGGGGAGCCGGTCTATGGGGGAGGTTCGTCAATGAAGGCCGCGATGCCCTGTTACAGCTCCCAGACCATCAAATGACGTCCTATGACCACATGAAGGCCGCCCTCCTCACTCGATATGGGCTTACACCCGAAATGTACCGCCAGAGGTTCCGCGACTGCACCCGAATCCCGGGTACAACTTGGGTGGAATATGTGAACTATTTCAGCCGAGCCTTCGAGGGATGGATCAAGGGAAGCCACGTAACGACCTACGAGCAGCTCTTCAACCTCATTGTGTGGGAGCACCTCTCCAACAACTGTTTCGTCGAGCTCAGGCAGCACCTCCTCGACAGTAAATTGACTGATCCACGGCAGCTCGCCACCGAGGCTGACCGATGGGAGAGCACCCGAGTGGGCCAGGGTGGGCCGAACGAACAGAACAGGAACAACCAAGGTCATCACCGTCCCCGAGGAGGAGGAGGCCAGGGCCGGGGGAAAGACGCCGTCCCGGCCGCTCCCGCTACCAGCACCCCGCCCCCGGCCGGCCGGGGCAACCCCCCGATGCACCCGGGATTCCGAGCCAATGTCACTTGTCACCGATGCCAGCGAGTCGGCCACTACGCCAATGACCCGAACTGCCCAAAGAACCAGACTCCGGGGCCCCGCCAGGTAGCTGCCGCCGCCCTAGGAGAAGAGCAAGTCTCCGAAGAGCATGAAGAATACGAACAGGAGCAACCAGAGTGGGAACCGGCCGCCATGGTCCTGGCGTGCCTAGGGGGAAGAGACATGATCCCGCGGGCTCCCCTACCCGCCAACACCAGAAAATACAGTCAGTGGGTGAACATAAATGGGCGCAAGGCTGAAGCCCTACGTGACACGGGTGACTTCGGGTGACTTCGGCTGCCCGCGTACGGAGCTCCGTGAACCAATGCTACTGACTCGACTGTGGATTAATTCCCCGCGCAATTTGCTTTACTGAATACTGATTACTGGCACAATGCCGTGTTTCGATGCTGACTCTGACCTTCCCATGTTCTAAGTACCTACAAGACCACATTGCAAACTACGGACCATGTGGTCCCCTGCCCCTTCCTTGGTCCTGATGAAGACCCCGCAGCAAGGTTAAATCTTCCTGCAATCTCAGAGGGTCGAAACGTCGACAGCTTTTTCAATTACGGCAACCACACATGCGAAAAATTGCATTTATATTGTACTATGTGTCGTATGCCTGTTTATACATAATGTTGCCATAAGTTTGTGGCACCTACTGCTATGTGATTCATAGCAAAATATTTTGAACTGTTGATTTTACTGTCACGCCATCCCACCACTCCCCTACCCCCTCACGATCACTTCCTTCTCCTTCCTGGGGCACTGTATGACCATGAATACAGTTGACTGTTTGCTTTGCGTATTAATTACACTGGATCCCATATTGAATAAAACTCTGTGGATCAAAATAATTGCTTTAGATCAATTCTTGTGAAGTGTATTATATGTCTCCCACTTACACTGGGACCCCTTCCTCTTAACACTACGTGACACGGGGGCCAGTGTGACGGCCGTCCGCTGTCACCTGGTGACCCCGGAACAAATCCTGCCGAACGTTCTCTGCCCCGTCCGTTCAGCCGACAATTCTGAGAGCCTGTGTCGGATGGCCTGTGTCCCATTCGAATGGGGAGGAGTATCCGGCATGTTGAAGGTGACGGTCCGCGATGATGCCCCCGTGGACTGTCTCCTGGGGAACGATCTCGAGAGTTCCCCATGGGCCGCCGTGGAAAGAAGAGAGCACCTGGGGATGTTGGGCCTCCCGGACTGGGCGTGCGTAACCACCCGGTCCATGGCCGCCCGCACCATCCCCCGACCTGAAGAACCCGAATGGCCAGCACCTCCTCCCCCGATAGCTCCAGTGGGGGACGCCGACCATACCGACCCCCCAGAACAAACCCAAGAAGGGCTCGCTCAGCCCCAGGACCTTCCAGACCTGGCTCAGTGGCGTCAAGGAGGGGGACCCACCCAGGAACAATTCCGTCAAGAGCAAAAGACCTGTCCCTCCCTCGAGGGACTACGACAGCAAGCCCTCGCCCAGAGCGCGGGAGATACCGCCGGGGCCCACTGGATCTATTGGGACAATGACCTATTGTACAGCGAACAAAGAATCGCGGAGTTAGGGGCCAGTCGAGTGTTGGTGGTGCCCCTCCGCTTTAGAGACTTCCTGTTGAATTTGGCCCACGATGTCCCCCTGGCTGGACACTTGGGACAGGACAAAACCTACAACCGCCTGGTGACCCACTTTTACTGGCCAAAAATGAGAAATGACGTCCTCAACCACTGCCGGTCTTGCCCCACCTGCCAGGCCAGCGGGAAGAGCGGCTGCAAACTCAAGGCACCCCTGCAACCATTCCCGGTTGTTACCACCCCGTTCGAAAAGGTGGGAATAGACATTGTGGGGCCCCTGGACCCCCGAACAGCACAAGGGCATCGATTCATCCTGGTACTGGTAGACCACGCCACCCGCTATCCCGAGGCTGTTCCCCTGCGAACTGTAACAGCCCCGGTGGTCGGCCGAGCCTTAATGGGGATCTTCTCCCGGGTGGGCTTCCCCCGGGAAGTCGTCAGCGACAGGGGCACGAACTTTATTTCAAAATATATGAAATCCCTCTGGCAGCAGTGCGGGGTCACCTACCGATTCACAACCCCCTATCACCCTCAAGGAAACGGACTGGTTGAGCGGTTCAACCGCACACTCAAGGGAATGATTATGGGGTTGGAAGAGCCCCTCCGCCGCCAGTGGGACGTGCTACTCCCGTGCCTCCTCTTACTCTTGTACGGACACCCTGTTCGAGGGCCCCTCAGCCTAGTCAAAGAAGGTTGGGAGATGGCCCCCCTGAAAACCCCTCCAGACGTCTACAAGTACCTCCTGACCCTACACAATCAGACCAGACGATTCAGAGAGATCGCCAAAGCCAATCTTGAGGCCAGTCAGGAGGACATGAAGAAATGGTACGATCAGAATGCCTCCTCCATAGAGTTCGAACCTGGACAGCAAGTATGGGTGATGTCCCCCACCGAACCTTGTGCCTTGCAGGACAAGTGGACAGGGCCCTTCAAGGTGGTCGAGCGCAAGAGCCCCGTCACCTATCTCATCGACATGGAATCTCCCCGGAACCCCCTCCGGGTCCTCCACGCCAACAGACTCAAACCCCACTTTGTGCGCTCGGAGCTCAGCCTACTGATGGCTACAGACAGTGGAGTGGAAGAAGACTCCGAGCCCCTCCCTGACCTACTGAGGACCCGGGAGAAAGATGGTTCAGTAGACGGGGTCCGACTCTCAGATGCCCTAACCCCGGAGCAGCGCCAAGACTGTCGGGCCCTCCTGCTGCAATTTGCGACCCTATTTTCCCTCACCCTAGGGGTCACCCCCTGGTGCTTGCACGACGTGGACACTGGGGACAGTCCCCCTATCAGACATCGGGCGTACCGCGTACCAGATCGGGTACGCGCCTGCATCCAAGAAGAAGTATCAAAAATGCTCACACTCGGAGTCATCGAGCCCTCGGACAGCCCCTGGTCCAGCCCAGTCGTACTGGTCCCCAAAGCTGCTGCCACAGGCACCACCCCTGAGCTCTGATTCTGCGTCGACTATCGGGGGCTGAACGCTGTCACCTGAACCGACGCTCACCCCATTCCCCGAGCAGATGAACTGGTCGACCGCATGGGGGCTGCCCGCTACCTCAGCATCTTCGACCTGACAGCGGGCTACTGGCAGATCGGCCTCACCCCCAGGGCCCAAGAACGATCCGCTTTCTCCACCCCGGATGGCCACTACCATTTCAAAGTGATGCCATTCGGCATGAAAAACGCTCCAGCCACTTTTCAACGACTTGTGAAGAGTTCAGCGCCGCCTACCTGGACGATATTGCTGTGTACAGCCGCCACTGGTCAGACCACCTCCGCCACCTCCGAGAGGTCCTGCAGGCCCTCCAACAGGCCGGCCTCACAATCAAGGCCAGCAAATGCCAAATTGGCCAAGGGTCCGTGACCTACCTCGGACACCAAGTGGGAAGCGGTCTGGTGGCCCTCCTCCAGCTCAAGATCGCTGCCATCCAGTCCTGGCAGCCCCCCGTAACGCAAACCGAGGTCCGAGCCTTCTTGGGGCTCACCGGATACTACCGGCGGTTTGTGAAGGACTATGGCAACATTGTGGGGCCCCTCACAGAGCTCACATCAAAGAAACACCCAAAAATGGTCAACTGGACTCCAGACTGTCAAGCGGCCTTCGAGAAGCTGAAGGCCGCCATGTGCACCGCCCCTGTACTCCAGGCTCCCGACTACAGCCGGGAGTTCATCGTCCAGACTGATGCCTCCGACCATGGCATCGGGGCCGTCCTCTCCCAGCTGAACCCCGATGGACTTGACCAACCAGTGGCCTTCATCAACAGACGCCTACTGGCCCGAGAACAGCGCTGGAGCACCATCGAGAGGGAGGCCTTCGCAGTAGTGTGGGCCCTCAAGAAGCTCCGGCCCTACCTCTTCGGTACCCACTTTCGGGTGCAAACAGATCATCGCCCCCTGCAATGGCTAATGCAGATGCGGGGGGAAAATCCCAAACTATTGCGATGGTCCATCTCCCTGCAGGGGATGGACTTCACTGTGGAGCACCGACCTGGCCAGGATCACGCCAACGCGGATGGCCTGTCACGCTTTTTCCGCCTCGACGAGGAAAGTCCCCAAGAGGATGGGTGACTCTCCCCGCCTTCAGCTGGGGGGGACGCATGTTGCACAGGCCACATGAAGGGCTTGCTCCCTCCCCGCATGACAGGGCCCGGACACCGGCCCTCCAGGTGCTACCCACAGAAGCAACCCGCTAACCGTCCCCTACGGGACTCCTGCTCCCGGACACCTCTGTATCACTGGCCCGGGCCACTGTCAGCTCCATTGGACACTGCACCAAGAGGCCGCGTGGCCGCGTGGCCTCAGCTCGACCCTAACTCTGGGCCCGGCCAGGCCCCGACATCCCGGTACCACCATCCACCCAGGAGGTGAACGGACCACTTGGCAGGTCAATGGGAGAGAGAAGTGTCGATGGCTCTCCCCCGCCAGGTGCCGATCGCCCCCAGCCTCCCCGGGCGCTGGCTCCACCCCCCTGCTGGGTGTCTGGACTCCCTCATCCCGGACCTCCCGACCTCCAAGTGCGAGGGTCCGGACATCAAAGGGCGCCAGACCTATAACTGGGGCAGCTCCAGAGCAGGAAGGCAGTTGTATCCTGGAGTCGAGAGACACCGCGAAGAACTCATCCTTGACGGACTGCTGGCGCTGCCGCAGCCCTGCCTTGTGAACTGTCGTCCTGCCCGCTGGCGCTGCCGCGGCCCTCTGAAACCTTCATCCTCGTCGGGACCTGCTGGCGCTGCCGCGGCCCGTTGTAACTACCATCTTCATCGGGACCTGCTGGCGCTGCCGCGGACCGTTGCCACCTTCGATCTCCTCGGGACCTGCTGTCGCGGCCCGTCCTCCTAGAAACCGAGCTCGAGGATTGTGAGCTACCCATCATCTCATCGCAACTGCCAGATTGGTAACAAGACTGTCCCGCTACCCCCTTTTCCCTTCCAAGAGACTAGAATCGAGGGGACCCCTGAGTCCTGACCTCCTTGTACCATCCTACCGTACTTCAAGATTGCTTATAAAGAACGTTAAACCTTATCTTTGTGTGGTGTCCATCTGTGGGGGGGAAGTTACTTGTCTGTACGATCGCTGGAGACGGCTCTCCCCGGAGACCTCTCCCCTTGTCCTCGGCCGACCCTCTAGGTCCCGTCTAACATAGTCTTATAGACGCTGGGCAGAAATTGGTTGGCAGGGTTCTCCTGGAGAGGATCCTCTTGTGGGTAGTGGAGAATAACATCATCTCTCCTTTTCAGGCAGGCTTCTGGGCATGTACAGGTACGGTGGATCAAGCATTTAGGTTGTTACTCCTTCACTGGAAGGTAGTTACAATTGGCAAAGGCGGTCTTTATTTGGCATTATTGACTTAAAGACCGCCTTTGACCTCGTCCCCAGAGACAGCCTGTGGTTAATCTTGGAGGAGATGGGGATCTCCCTACCAATCTTAAATCTTTTGGCCCGCATCCACGATGGCACTTATGCCCGTATTAGATGGGGATCCCAAGGGCAAAAAACTGATAGAATTCCTGTGAACACGAGGGGTACGCCAGGGCTGCGTGTTAGCCCCAACACTTTTTTCATTATTTGTGAATGGTGTGGTCTCTTTTTTGCTTGAAATAGACGCAGATGCTCCGGTTCTGGCGGGTGATAAAGTGCCCACCCTACTCTTTGCAGACCACACGTTGTTGGTCTCAAAAAACCCTGTGGGTCTGCAAAAGTTGTTGAATCGCTTCTGTTTGTTCTGTAAGCTTAGGGGCCTTGTCATAAACACCTCGAAAACTAAGCTCCTTTACTTTAACCCAAGTAAGTCTTCCAGATCCACGCGTGGTCCTCTGATCGCCTTTGACCCGACGCAGAGGAGACGCTTCGTGCCTTACGCCATTTCTCGAAATAACGTGGATCCTGAGATTGATGATACTGAGGAAATATAAATTTTATGGTCAATTGTGTCCCCTATCTTAGACCCCAACGACTCCGTGTACGCACTACAAGTACATGTATGTTCCCTCTACTTCCAGCTATGAAGACGCAAATACATTTGCGCCCAACGTTAACATGTCCTCTTTCAGATCCACCATGAATGGGTCGGATATTCTGTTCCTAAGTATGCCTTGCCAACGTCTTTGTGTGGTGTACTTTACACGTTTTTCAGCTCTGGCGAAGTAGGCCCTGAATTCTGCCATCGAGCCTTTTCCTGTCTTCTGACTCTGAATGCCTCAGCCTGGGCCTGCATCTGTATCTGTGACCTCTGCCTTACTCCCTGCGCGGCTAACGGCGCTTGGCTCAGCCTGTTGCCTGCCAAGACTGTATGCAGCCTTCGAATTATCTGCTCCGCTCCTCGAAAATACATTCCTGTCTCGTAGTTCAAGTAAACATCCTTCCAGCTGCAGAGCAAAGGGCCCGGCCTCACTGTCTCCGTGCAAGTAATTCATAGCTCCTGTTGCCATGGTAGGCCCATGCCCCCTCGCATCCCATGCAGACACGTAGACGCTTATACACGCACTCACAGCCAGTATAGAATAGCCTCTGTCCGAGAGACCTTTCTATCCAGATAATACAGTTCCTTAAACACGAGATATTAGATACGATTTGGGATTAGGTTCATCTGACATCCCAGACTTCTGTCTCCACTTGTAGGGCTAAATGTCAAGTCCCCTTCACCCTCCAGTTACACGTCAATCACACGTCATGCTGCTGCGCGCGCATCTCTGCCATGTATTTCTGCTGACACTGCAGGATTCTCTTGTGGATCCACCTACTTGTGACATCATGTTAAATGACGTTTCTAGTACACGCCTTCATGCACGCCTATTGTAACGCCTTTTCTGTTACGTATGAGCATTCTTATCTCTCTTAGCTGTTACGCCTTCTGCATATGCCTTTACTGTAATGCATTGACTATATATATGAATGATTGTCAATAAAGTATGGTCTGTCAGTCCCTTCCCGAACCTATGTGGTGACGGAATGGTATGCCACCTTGGCTCGAGCCAAATACCCAATTCCTTTTTAAGGAATAAAACCCCTTTTGAAAACCTCAAATATCACGGATTTTGCCTCTTATTATTCTGAGTTATTCTTATTGAACTTTACCGCATAAATTAAGCATGGGTAATTAGAATTTACCACATAATTGGCGCCCGAACAGGGACCCCTCCCCCACCTCACGCGCCGGAGGTGCGTTGCAGGCCTGGCCCCCTGCCACAGCCGGACGGACAACTACGCGTACCCGCAGGATTTCCTGTATCTCCCTCAGGCCAACGGAGGTGACTGAGGCTGCGATCAACACCCAGACGAGGCGGTGAGGAGTGCGGAGGATCCCGACCAGAGCCTAGCTGAGAGAGCAAGATCCGAGGTATACGGAGGCCCACCAGGTTCCGAAGTCCGAAGTATCTGCGTCACGAGTCGAGTAGAATCCAGTCCGGTCCAGTCCAGTCCAGAGTTTCCGAGGCCTTCCGTTTCCGTGCTTCCCGGTGAGTACCATTGCTGGGGACGCATCTAGACGTGCGCATTAATTTGTGCCGGTCAAGACGGGTTTGGGTACACAGACCTGGTCTGCACTGTTTTAGCAGTGTATCTGTACTGTTTAGCAGTATATCTTGTCTGCACCGTCTAGCGGTGTATCTGTACTGTTTAGCAGTACATCCAGTATCACGTAGATAGCTAGTTTTATTGTAGTCATTGTTCGTTGTAAAATGTTTTAATGTGTTTCCAAAATGTCGTGGTATGAGTGATTGTTCGATCTTCATTACTGTGATTATTGTGTTCATTGTGTTCAAATTCGGGTAAGAATCAAGTAGCCAGATTTTAAGATGCCGTTGTTCTCCAAATTAAGACAAATAAAAACTAGAAAAGGGATACTAGAAGAAGCTGTTCCCATTCCACCTAGGGACACTCCAGGGTACTTTATGTACCATAAACATGGCCTAGATGCCGTTTTGTTTCTTGATTTATGGGTGGACTACACCAAGGATCTAGCAGAGAACCAGAGATGGCCCGCTGCGGGGACATGGGATGCAGATTGCATCCTGAGAGTAGAAGAAGCGTTATGGAAAAAGAAAGCCAGACAGTCACAGAAAGATGCCATTGAGTTATGGCGTAAAGAATCGCATAGGCGTACAGAAAAAGCACACAGAAAAGAAGAGAAAAGTAGAGAGGAATCTGAAAAGGCCCGAGAAAACGTATTAGTTGAGGAAGGTATCCGAGTAAAAATAGAACAAGTAGATAGACAACGAAACACCCTTATGAATGGTATGTATCCTCTCCTGACCGAGGGTTTACCTAAGGCCACCCCGGAAGTACCAAAAGATCTGCCACCTCCATTGCTCCCGACTAAAATGCATCAGAAAACTGCAAAGGACTTTTTCCTTTCTTCCTATCTAGACGATGTACCCCCCGAATATGTTAATGCCGCACCGCCAGGCACACCTCCTAATGGCGGCGCTCGACCCCGGGATAATCGGCCCCCACCTCCGTGACAAGCTACTCCCCCTCCTGTTCCTCCTGTCCCAAATGTTCCTCCTGGTCTTCCAGCCGTTCTTCCACCTCTCCCTGCACCTATTCCTCCTCCTTTGCACCCAACGAATCCCTTCGGATCCGGCGCCTCAGGAGGCGCGTCCGGAGGGGCGACAGGTTTCCAGACCCCGCCACCAACACATCGGTGGACTTATAGAGACCTAGCACAACAACGTACACCTCAAACAGCCGATTTTGACATATATGGAGAACGTCTTGCAGACTGTAGATATGATCCAGTACCTGGTAAAAAGAATGACGAAAGAATGTTGCTCGCATCAGTACGATTGCGACGAGTCACAAACTTTTTATTGACACTACCTGGAATGGTAGATCACCTAGATAAAATATATCATTTTGTCCAAACAGGGGCAGGGCCTGAAAGTATTAAGGAGGCATTGGCCTACCAGAAAGTTGATACTCAAGGTAAGATATTACGGTTTCTTATAAACTGTCTAATAAGAGAAGTGGATAGGCCGGGTACCAGCTCGGACGACATAAAAGCACTCCATAGATGGGGTCAGAATATAGCAGATGGGAATCATGATAAACAGGCCTGTATAGATAATATGTACCGAAGGATCAGAAATGCAATATTAAAGATGCATGAAAGAAGACAGCCACCACCAGAAATAGATTCAGACAAACTTGAATCCTCAGAGGAGGAGAACGAACAAGAAGAGACAGCAGAACAAACACAGTTACCAGTTAGAGACATGATAGCTTATGTAGGTAAAGGAAGACCCTATAATAATTCAATGCGTCCAGTACGTCCAGAAAGTAAAAGAATTTTTCAGGAAGCTATGTGTAATCCGAGAACTCCTGAACACTTATTCCAAACCACTGACAACAGACTTCGAGAACGAATGGGGTACCATGTACTCGATTCGATGGATGAACAAGAATTAGCTAGGTCAGCAGTACAATGGGCTGACAATTCTGAGAAATATAGTGATGATGCGTTAGCACACACGTTTTTGAATATGACACCAAGTGAACAGCGTTTAGCTGGTACATACATGATACAACACCTACTCCTATTGTATAGAAGCCAACATTTCGATCCAGGTCCCCTGCCTGATATATTAGCAGAACTGCTCATGAATAAATGGAGAGGTCTAGGTACCGATCTAATTAAAGTGATTCTAGAACATCGACACAGATATAGTGCCTTCTTGTGTCCACAGACCGATTCAGCACATTCCATGGAAAGAAAAATGTATTACATAGACAGATAGAATCCATTGCGAGAAGTGCACCCAGTTCAGAATGCAGATAATACGCTTAGACGCGTGTTTGTGTACACGCCCATAACTAAAATAGAACTATTAGAAATGAAAAAATTAGTACCTAGCCATGACAAAGATCCCGCAGGTTTTCACCGTGAAATAAAAGACATGTTACTAATGGGCGATTACACCTATCCAGACCTTATGAAAATATTGAAAGTATTACTGCCTCCTGGTATTTACGAGAAACTCAAAGAAAAAGAATGGGAGGTGGGAAATGCAAAGATTGATTGGGCTGCATTAGAAAACGAAGAAAATACTCGAGTTCCAGGCCTAGGGCTTGGAGAAAAAGTTAAAGCGTTACCAGGATTGTTAGTACAAGTATTGCCACGTTTATTAAGTACGAAAAAGGAAGATTGGGGTGCAATCCCAGCCTGCAAACAGAAACCCGATGAAGACACTAGTGATTTTTATACCCGATTTGAGAAATGTTTTGGCATTAATAGCGGCCTGAAAGCGAGTAGCGATTCATATCCACATCTTTTTGTAACGAAATTAGTCGAGAATTCCCTGCCCCAGGTTAAGAACAGGGTACTGAAAGTCGAAAGCACTTGGCAAGCTAATACTCCTTCACAAATGTTACAAATGTTACAGTACCACCAGAATAGAATTAGAGAAGAACAAGAACACGAACAAAGACGTATGAAGGACACAAAAATGAAAATGTTAGTTGCCCAGTCAGTTCCTGCTGACGGTCATAAAAAGGGTGCGACCCAGCCCAGTAATTCGACGGCTCCTGTTAAAGGAGTATGTAACTATTGTAAACAACCAGGTCATTATATAAACGATTGTGCAGTTCTGAAACACAATATCTCCACGGGTAAAACCAAGGAGAGACCGCGTCCACCTAGACAAGATCAGGCCCAACAACAAGTACCCCAGAATATACAACATATTCCGCCTATGCCAGCTTCAACACAGACCGTAGCAGTACCCCAGCAACAGCCTATTACTGCAACACAAAACACAACACAACAGATGTACCAGTATGCACAAAATGATTACCCCGATTATCAGCGATATACATGAAACAGCCTAGAGAGGGAGTTTGGCTTGCCTCTTATTGAGGTTCCTGTAGATCAAGAGGGTCCTTATGTACACAGTCAAGTATTAGGGAAAGACAGAAAGTTTCTCATTGATACAGGGGCAAGCAGAACCACGATAAGCCACAATGAGGTTCCAGGGGCACCCCTCTCAGGCTCACAGAATGTTTCCCTTGGATTTTCAGGAAAGCCTATTATTAATGAAGTATCGCAACCTCTTCCTCTTGCAGTTGGTCCTTTGACACGGACTACAGATTTATTGCTAACAAAATCATGCCCAGAAAACTTGCTAGGTATAAAGACACTGAAAGCTCTAGGAGCTATAATATGCTGTTCTCTGGAAGGAGTACGATTATTCTTGAGAGATTTTAAAGGTCATTATGTATTGAGAGACATGGATCACCGGTTACAGAATGTCCCGGCACATTTGTGGGCGCAAGGCCCCACTGATGTAGGTTGTATGCACATTACACCATATCGAGTCACACTCAAAGCAGGAGTTGTATTACCACGTATTCGACAATACAAGCTACCCCCGGATGCTGTAGTGGCTTTACTGAGAATCATTGACGAGCTCATTGCACAAGGAGTGGTTGTGGAAACCGACTCCAATGTATGTAATTCTCCTATCATTCCAGTTCTTAAACGTACTGATCCAAATGCACCACCTATTTATCGATTAGTTATTGATCTGCGCGAATTGAATAAATGCATTATACCACAGTATCCCGTGGTCCCAGATATCTCTTCATTACTGACAGCCATTGATTCAGAAGCGACGTTCTTTACTGTAATTGACCTCAAGAACGCCTTCTTTAGCGTCCCAATCGATCCGGAAAGCCAATACTTGTTCGGATTCAGTTTAAATGGACGAAGTTTCAAATTTGCACGCGCACCTCAAGGATTCACAGAAAGCCCCAGCATCTATAGCCAAGCACTGAAAAGACAACTTGACAGTATCCACATGCCAGTTAACACTGCCCTACTTCAGTATGTCGATGATCTGCTGATCACCGCCCGAAGTGAACCCGAATGTGAAAAAGCATCACTGACGGTTTTAAATTTTCTAGCTGACAAGGGGCACAAGGTATCCCCTTCGAAGCTGCAATTCTGTGTTCAGCAAGTCGTGTACCTGGGTCACTTGCTGTCCAAAGTGGGGAGACAGCTCACACCTGATCGCATCCAGTTAATTGTAAACATGTCACCACCCAAGACACAAAAGGAGGTGCGGGCTTTTATAGGCCTCACTTCGTACTGTAGACAATGGATTCCCCAATATGCATTTCTAGCAAAACCACTCATTCAGTTGACAACTCAGGAGGCAGCGACATCGACTGTCCTCCCTTGGACTCAGGAACATACACAAGCTTTTGAAGACTTAAAGAAAGCCTTATGTCAAGCACCTGTTTTAGCAACACCATGTTACAGTAAACCTTTTACACTTTTTGTCACAGAACATGAAGGTACTGCCTTGTCAGTACTCACTCAGGAACAAGCAGGTTCACACAAACCGTGTGCTTACTTTTCTAGCACATTAGATCCAGTAGCCCAGGCCCTCCCTGCGTGCTTGAAATCAGTTGCAGCGACAGCTTTAGCAATCAGACAAAGCGATTCCATAGTATTAGGACATCAATTGACAGTACAAGTTCCACATTCCGTGGAAGTCCTTTTAAATCGTACACAGACCCAACACCTGACCATAGCAAGACTGACAGGTTATGAATTGACATTGTTTCAACCACACATAGAAATCAGACGCTGTAGCACATTAAATCCTGCCACACTTTTGCCATTAAATGGAGTAGATCCATTGGCACATGATTGTATTGAAGTCATTACTATTACGACAAAACCCAGACAAGACTTGACAGATGTTCCATTATCAGATCCAGACCTGACACTTTATGTGGACGGTTCATGTATGAGAACAAGTACAGGAGAATTAGTGGCAGCCTACGCAGTCACGACAGACACCGAAGTTATTGAAACCAATTGTATCGATACCCTGTCAGCTCAAGCAGCAGAGCTCATCGCTCTGACACAAGCATGTATTCAAGCCGAGAATAAGAAAGTTAACATATACACTGATTCACGTTATGCATTCGGAGTTGTTCACGACTTTGGAGTCCTCTGGCGAGAGAGAGGTTACTTAACTTCTCACGGTGCCAACATTCAACACGGTCCCCTCATTCAAGCTCTGTTAGATGCAATACATCTGCCTACTGCAATCTCTATCATGAAATGTAAGGCACATACAAAAGTCACTGATACGATCTCCCAGGGTAACGACCTGGCAGACCGAACAGCTAAGCAAACTGCTCAAAATCGAACTCATGTAACTGACTTGACAAAGACAATAGTACCGACACACTGCATGACAGTCAGGGATCCCGCACATGATGTAATTGACATACAGACACATGCCACACCAGACGAAATCAAGAAGTGGACTGAACTAGGAGGGATCCAAACAGATCAGGGATGGATGACGAAGGGAAAATCTACATGGTTTCTCCCCGACTCTATGGTTCAGGTCATCATTAACACGATACATAGTCCAGCGCACCTAGGAGAAAAAGCCATGCTAGACAGTATTCAACACATATGGTCCAATAAAAACTTACGAGCAGCAGCCAAACAAAAAGTGCGTACTTGCATGATTTGTTGTCAGTTTAATCCAGGTAAAAGCATTCCCGTAGAGCAAGGTGGATTTCAGCCTCCCGATCACCCTTTTGAAGTCCTCCAGATGGATTATATCCAGATGGAACGTTGTCGAGGTTTCAAATATGTCCTCGTAGTCGTATGTGCACTTTCCCGATGGACAGAAGCATATCCAGTCCCAGATTACACTGCCCCTACCACTGCCAAGCAGCTGGTTCGTGAATTCTTCCCACGGTATGGTTTGCCCCGTATCGTGTACTCAGATAACGGTCAGCCATTCTCATCCGAGCTTGTGAAACATATTACATTCCTGTTAGGCTATCAGTGGAAATTCCACTGTGTCCGGCATCCCGAGGCAGCAGGTCTCGTGGAGCGCCATAATCAGACTCTAAAAATCCGACTTTCAAAAATCTGTAGAGAGAAAGGCGTTGACTGGATAGTCGCTTTGCCAGTTGCCCTTTTCTATATGAGGATGGTGGCGCATTCTCGAACCGGGCTATCCCCGTATGAAGTGGTCTTTGGTAGGCCACCAAATATGTGGGGGACGCCTATACCTCGCAAAATCACAGATGTTGACTGTATTATGCTGACAGATTACCTTGCCTCCTTGATGTCTGCACTACAATCTTGTCGTTCACAGGTAGCTGCAGCTTTTCCCGACAACACCGAGGTGAAGCCCCACAAAGTGGTCCCTGGCGATTTTGTCTTCGTTCGTAACTTCGACCGGAGAAGTCCACTGGAGCCCCGCTGGCAAACCCCGAAATTGGTTCTTCTGACGACGAGGACCGCCATTAAAGTTGAGGGCAGAAAAGGGTGGCTGCACTCGAGCCACGTAAAGAAGTTTCACGGACTCCCTTCGGACTTGGACTCTAAGCCCTGCCCTCCTACACAGACTGATTCAAAACTCCCTCTGGTTGAGAAAACCGCCTCAGAAGAATACAGACTGAAATTACGGTCTAGCAAGTCAGACAGTTTAATTGTTTAAGTCCTCCCCTAGGTGAATCGGTTAAATTAGTTTCTGACATGTACCCCCTAGATCGAGATAGAGAGAGAGATAGACAGAGACAACTCAAGAAACGTGCATATTGTAAATCACTTCGTAGTCACTGTATAGTGACATTATTGATTATGTTTTTCCTAAGTCTTCTGATTATTGCTACTAGTATATTATTGCATATCTACTACCCTATTTTCAAGCGTGCACAATCTGCTTACAACGTCACTGCCGAACATTCTTTTAGTGAATTACCTCCACATGAACTGTCTTACAGACTTGCGCTGCGCAACAACACATTCATTAGTATGTTACATCACTCCCATCAGACTAATAACGCTACAAATTGTTGGATATGTGGCCGACTCCCTCCCTACCAGAAATACAAGGGAGTTCTGCCTCTCTTTCCGTACCCGTTCACTCACAATGGCTCATGTGGTGCATGGTTTAGATTGATTAATTCCTTAGATTCTGATATTGCTGTATATGAAGGAAATTGGGTTTGGGGAAACCTGAACTTAGTCCTGCTTAAAGCCTGTTACCCTGACAAGAAGGGACTTCCCACCAGGACAGGAACTGATCTAGAAAATGAAGTATATGGATTAGGTAATTATACAATTAACCTCATGATTTTGACGGTTGAATCCGAAGCTGCGTCAGTATTGCCTGCTATGTCAGTATTACCAGTCACAGGTGAATTATGTGTCCGAAAGAATGGTTCAGTACACTTAGGTCATAGTAAATGTACTACTGTGGTCGAATTCAGTGATCAAGGCAAGTCTACTTTCAGAGCTACACGTCATTCCTACTTTGTTTGCGGCCATACCGCATACATACGCTTACCTCCAGATTGGGATGGTACCTGTTACATTGCATTCCTTTTACCACCTATTTTCCTAGCCCCTCCTGATTATCACAGAAATACCAATCTAGTAAACGATAGACTCCGAAGAGATCTCCCGATTGTCGATTACACTGAAACGGCATGGGAGCAATACACAGACTTCAATAAAGGTTTCTTTCCCTACTTAGGTGCTGTCTTTAATAGTAAACTGATACGCAAATTAACTAGAACCCTCAAAGCAGTAGTGAATGAAACTACTTCCGCCCTAGGCAACTTAACAGAGGAGCAGTCTGCGATGCGGGTTGTTGTTCTTCAAAATCGTCTTGTCATTGACGTCATCCTAGCAGATAGGGGTGGAGCCTGTAAGGTCATTGGGTCGAGCTGCTGTGTTTTCATTCCAGAAAACGCGCCAACAGTATATAAAGCTATAACACGTCTTCATAAGATTGCCAGTTTGATACACCAGAATCCAGGCACCTGGACTTGGTCCGGTTGGTTCTGGACAACGTTGACCGCCTGGGGATGGAAGATCCTATCCTTCCTAGGCATTGCCCTTCTCATAGTATTCAGTTGCTGCCTATGTCTACAATGTGGGCCAGCGATTTGCGGCTTGTGCGCCACATCATGTATTCCACATTCAAGTTCCCATTCAAAACGCGAAAAGAAGAAAGAAGAGCAAATGATGTTACGTGAACAGATTGATCGATTCATGAGGATCGATATATCATGAAGGGTCCGTAGGGGACAAGGAGGGAATGAGGAAATATAAATTTTATGGTCAATTGTGTCCCCTATCTTAGACCCCAACGACTCCGTGTACGCACTACAAGTACATGTATGTTCCCTCTACTTCCAGCTATGAAGACGCAAATACATTTGCGTCCAACGTTAACATGTCCTCTTTCAGATCCACCATGAATGGGTCGGATATTCTGTTCCTAAGTATGCCTTGCCAATGTCTTTGTGTGGTGTACTTTACACGTTTTTCAGCTCTGGCGAAGTAGGCCCTGAATTCTGCCATCGAGCCTTTTCCTGTCTTCTGACTCTGAATGCCTCAGCCTGGGCCTGCATCTGTATCTGTGACCTCTGCCTTACTCCCTGCGCGGCTAACGGCGCTTGGCTCAGCCTGTTGCCTGCCAAGACTGTATGCAGCCTTCGAATTATCTGCTCCGCTCCTCGAAAATACATTCCTGTCTCGTAGTTCAAGTAAACATCCTTCCAGCTGCAGAGCAAAGGGCCCGGCCTCACTGTCTCCGTGCAAGTAATTCATAGCTCCTGTTGCCATGGTAGGCCCATGCCCCCTCGCATCCCATGCAGACACGTAGACGCTTATACACGCACTCACAGCCAGTATAGAATAGCCTCTGTCCGAGAGACCTTTCTATCCAGATAATACAGTTCCTTAAACACGAGATATTAGATACGATTTGGGATTAGGTTGATCTGACATCCCAGACTTCTGTCTCCACTTGTAGGGCTAAATGTCAAGTCCCCTTCACCCTCCAGTTACACGTCAATCACACGTCATGCTGCTGCGCGCGCATCTCTGCCATGTATTTCTGCTTACACTGCAGGATTCTCTTGTGGATCCACCTACTTGTGACATCATGTTAAATGACATTTCTAGTACACGCCTTCATGCACGCCTATTGTAACGCCTTTTCTGTTACGTATGAGCATTCTTATCTCTCTTCTCAGCTGTTACGCCTTCTGCATATGCCTTTACTGTAATGCATTGACTATATATATGAATGATTGTCAATAAAGTATGGTCTGTCAGTCCCTTCCCGAACCTATGTGGTGACGGAATGGTATGCCACCTTGGCTCGAGCCAAATACCCAATTCCTTTTTAAGGAATAAAACCCCTTTTGAAAACCTCAAATATCACGGATTTTGCCTCTTATTATTCTGAGTTATTCTTATTGAACTTTACCGCATAAATTAAGCATGGGTAATTAGAATTTACCACAATACAGGGATTCTCCACCATAAGGATTTAATACTTATTTGGCCTGAATATTTGGATACAACTACAGGGGAGACTTGACGTTCCCTTAAGGCAATGAACCTTGAATTTATGCTTCAGCTCACCAATAGCTTGGTCTTAAATATACTATAAGGGTCATCCTCATTGCATTAATTTCTCTGTCCTGATGATGGTCTCTGGATTTCACCACTGAGACCGAAACGTCGACACATCAATCCAAGTCTTCTGTCCGCACTTGACTTTCTATTTATTATCTTTTAAAAGAAGTCAATTTTATCTATTTTGTTATAGACTGGATTGTTTTCTTTTGTATTAATGGATTGTTTTGTCAGCTCCATTTACTTAAGATACACATGCAATCACCATTAACTGTATACCCTTGATTTTTTGACAATTTACATTTGGAAGAATATAAATAATAATTTTCTTTGAAGAACAAACCTTTCCGTGTTGCTCCATTTTTGTTCTTGTGTTCAACATTTCATTTATTGTGTATAACCATAAAAGTTACTGTGAATCTGTTCAAGTTGTTGTACTGATATGGGGCTAGTGTGGTAGCTTCTATAAAATTTTGAAACAGATTGAGAATACGTTGAACAGTTGCTGTTCCACTCAGCTGATAAGTCTAAATAATACAGACTTCACTACACTGTTAAACTTTAAGTAGTAAACAAATCCCTTGCTGGCACTTTTTTCCTTAAACACTTTGACTGCCCAAGCCCGCAAGGGTTTATTGGGTTACCCACCCCTATAACAAGCTGGATATTTATGCTGCAAAAGCTGTGGGCAGCGCCCTTTATGGTGCAGAGTTGTGGGGTTTCGATTGCATCAACGGCCTGACCACCTCTGAGAATAAGTTCCTTAGGGAGCTGGTATCCCTTCCAAGGGGCACCCCCATTAAACCATTATTGAGTGATCTGGGTCGCCGCTCCATACAGGACCTAGCCAGGTTACGGCCTCTTTTATACTGGGCTAGGTTATGGCGGACCCCAGAGCTCTCAAAGTACCTAGATGGTTTGAAAGAGGTCATGAATCTTAATGGTTACCATAAAATTAACTGGATCCGCAATATAAAGAAGCTTCTGCATGAAACTGGCTTGCCAATTGATTGGGAGCTCGGAGTTGCTTTATCTGAGGCCGAAACTAAGCGAGTTTACTGGAATTGGGTTGATGAGCAAGACCTAAGGGACCCAAACCAAGGAACGTTGACTGAAGCGTTTAAACAGCACAAACCTAAGCCTCGCTTGGAGCCTTACTTGGATTTTATCAAGAAACCAAGAGACAGATCCCTATTCATTCAGTTCAGGTTGGGAAACCTCCCCCTCCATGATTATACCTGTAAGTGGAAGCCCCCGTACCAAACTTCACCTGACTGCCCAATTTGTGAAGGTGTCACTGAAAGTATCGCTCACGTCATTTTTGTATGCCCAGCCTATGTAAATCCCAGACAGAAATGGCTAAAACCTGTGTGTTTATTGCTCGGAACTAGGGACAATTCCTCAGCACTTAGAATATTGAAGGCTGACACTAGCACAAGCTTAGTGTGTGGGGTTGCCAAATTTCTGAGCTGGGCTTGGATAATCAGATCAAAGGCTACGAGATGACCTTAGTTTTAGCTAAATTTTTAATATTCACAAAGCTGCTAATGTTTAATATGCCTTTTAAACTAATATTTGTAATATGAATGTTTCTATTGTAACTTACTTTGTAAAATGTAATACCTATGAATTGTGGTTTTTATACTTTGTATGTGCTTTTGTGATATTTTGTATATCGAAATAAAGCTTTGATGAGGTTGATGATGAATCACAGACCCAGAAACCAATCAGAACCCTCAAATACCAACCAATGAAGACACTAACCCTAATCCAATAGAAACATCAGATACAACCACCAATCAGTGTACACATGTACCAAACCTTATCAGACTATATTAGGTCCCAGATACCTCAGACAAGGTTTGCTGGCCAGGGAGTTGGAAGCTGCTCCTCTATTCAGAAATCTCCTAGGAGACAGACAGGCTCAATCCACACTTTGTACTTCTGCAGGTAAGGCCCTAACAAACTTGTCCTCTAACAACACTATTTGTATAAAACTTTACTCCCTCTCCTGGCCAAAAAACGAGTGCACAGTCCCTATTAAACACAGTTTAAACATCTTACGGCAGATTACTGCTGTCTCATGGGGGAAGGGGGGCTGGTTTCACTTACTTGTTATCACAAAATGGTTACTGGGGGTCCACTGCTTAACATGCTGGTCTTAGCACAGAGCAAAGGAGACATTTGGAGGGAAAAACTGATAGTCACAGGGAATGAGAGAGAAATACTACAGAGTTTGGACTGCAAATCCCACAATTGAACTGGTTAAATGCTTCCAGTCACAGGCAGGAAAAACCACAAGCATTGAGGGACACCTGGTTCACAAGCATCCTCACTGACATGCGGGATCTGCGTATGTCAAGCGGATCGGTCACAAGACACTAAAGAACACTACAAGATGACATGCCAAAAATTATTTTGATGGTGAGGGGGAAATAAGGAAGGACTATAGTTGTAATTCACAGATACAAGTGGAACACTGCCCTCAAACATGTTATGATTTCACTGCATTAATGGCACACTTAAAATGATACACAGGACTGACCCAGGAAAGACAAACATGTGGCAAAAACATGCCTTGGCATGGGCTATGTTCTTCTATACAGTATGGTCATGTCCATGGATAATGAAGTACTGGGAGAACGCATCTGACAGCTAAATAAAACAGACCTGTAGATTTCATAACGTAGCTTCCAAACAAAATGAAATCCTGCCTTTTTTATTCGGGAACTTGTATTCTGTGCCCTAATATAAGAGGGTATAACTTTTATGTGATAAATATACTTTGTTTTGGGGTATCGGAAACGCACAATCTGTTGATTACTCATCTGAAGCAAAACACAAGCCGTTGAATGAATTACATTATTTATTTAACTATTGATGATTAGTATAGTGATTTATTTAACTTGACTCCCCTAGCCAAGAGACCAATACACTGCACTCCCAAGTCCAATTGAAAATAAATCCCATTCAGTATTATTATGAAATAAAGAGAGGGAAACACCTAAACACATGTGAATTATATGTTGTTTTAATTATCAAATGAATGGAAGGTGCCTGTTAGAGGAGGCTGTTTGCAGGGTGGGTGTTTTTGTTGTTGTTATTAATAAGCAGCCTCGGCTGGTTTAAAATCATATGCAGACCCTGTGCTCTATTGTTCGCCCCTTTCAGAGACCATGCCTCGTCCATTGTCTAGCCTAGGGTTGTTGTCTAAACAACACAAATATCCATGGGTCTGATAAGCAAGATAAATGCAAGAAACTAGCAACAGGACTAATCTGGTTTCTACAACTCAGTGAAGGAAAATTCTATTAAAAGGACGGATTCCCATAACTCACTAGTGGTGACATGCTTCATCATCTGGGTCTCCACCTAATGTCACACTAGTGGCACTAAGGGCTGCAACCCTTGCTTCAGGAAAGGGGAGCTCGTAGATGTCTTGACCTATTTCGATAAAACACGCTGTATTTGGACCTCTAGATGCGAGTACTCAATTATGTGGGAATCGTGAAAGCAGTGCAGTAGTGTGCATGTGATGTGAATTAAAATTACCAATGGGAAGCAAAATTATTTATTCGTGCCTCTCAGAGATCAAGACATAAAAACAGTGCAAAACGACAGTCTTAAACAAGTAACTGTCTAGATGTGAAGGGTCAACATGTTTCAGCAATTAATGGATAACGTGTCCTATGCCTTTGTCAGGACCTTAAGTATTGCTACTGCAAGTGAGTGTTATAAATACACAATATATAATGTGTGTAAAGAGTTGGAACTGATACAACATCTTTACCTGTAAATAAGGATAACAGTTCCTCTGTAAATGACGATTTCCCGTCTTTTGAGAGGATCAGACCTCGCCTCACCTGGCCACTGATCAGGACATAGGAGGCACCGCTCTCTCCGTCGGTACCGCTGGCGGTTCCAAAAACCCCAGACGGCTTTTGGGACCGCCAGAGGTACTGACGGAGAGCAGTAGCAATACTTAAGGTCCTGATGAAGCCATAGGATAAGTTATCCATTAATTGGGCAATGGTGCCCGCTTGTTTGCATTTGCAGCGGGCCCTGCATGCCCCCACTGCAAGAACAGCCCCCGCCCCACACAGCACTTGCAGGACACGCATGCTGTGTGGGGCGGCAGCCGCTCCCAAAGTGAAATCCTGCATGGCGCTACAAATACAAACAAGCGGCGTCCCACGAGTGCTGTGTGGGCTGCATTTCAAATAAGCGACAGGCGTTATTAAAGTGGAAGGGCTCATGGCACGCTGCTGCAAATACAAAGAAGAAGGGCGCCAATGCTGTGCACTTTGCCGTGCCTGCTTTAGCAAGACTTGAATTAATATGTGAGAAGTTGGCCTGGCATATGCTGTCCACTATTCTTGTGGGCACCTTGCACCAGTCCAAACAACCCTTATTGATGATAGGTTACATGTAACCTTTATTGAAAGCTATCCTTGAGGTAACTATGGAGCAGCCTTCAGGCTATGTATTGGAGGAATGTGAAGCAGCTTGTTTTACCAGTCTATAATCTCGTGAATGACCAAATGAAAGGAGGACCACTCAAGGAATATATATAAAATATATGTATTTATTCTTAACACATCTCTCTAGTCTCTTTATGAGGCTAGAGGCAAAAGTACATACAGAAAACTTAATAGCACACAGTAAATTAACACAATATATGTTGAGCCCTAGGGGCGTACCAAACCATATATCAATAAAGTCATATAAGAACCACGACTTTGATAGACACAAAGACTAGAGCCTGTAGAAGTGCTGGGGCCACCAGGAACCACCCAAGGTAGTGACGCAGGGGACCCACAGGTGACACGCTTTCAGTGTCTGAACACAGCCGCGGATCACCGTTAAACTTCAATTGGGAATGTCGCGGTTGGAAAATTAAAGAAAATGAACACTTAGAGGAGGACTTTGAGCAAACCCCTTTAGACTTAAGGGGTTCTAGAGCCAACACCCACAGGAGCAATGTAGTACTCGAGTTACCTCACCCAGGGAAGCCGGGTGCATAGGTGTCTTTTGGTGTTGGGAATCGTCGCTGTATCCAACGGCGATCTGCTGCAAAGTGCTACTGCTGTCGAAGTGGAAAGTGTCCGCATTGATCCAAGCCTGGATTGAAGATGAGAAGAACCTGAAAGAAGAGGGGACAGAGTCTGGGTCACTTGCCAGTGACCAGAGGTACGATAGGCAGATGCCCACCAATGTCGGGTGATTTCAGGTGAAGGAGGTGAAGATTGACTCTTCAGCCACGAGGACCAGGAGGCGTCGACGACAACCAGGAGCTAGATTCGAGCTGACCCACGAAGTATGCAGAGTGCTGCAGTATCGGTGCCCGGATTAGACCCATCAAGCCTTGGCAACAGCAACCCAAGCAGAAAGGAGAAAGATGCTTCGGTGTGGGCCAGCAAGGTCCGAGGGACTCACCACTTGGTGGGGAGTCAGGGCACATCTAAAGCAAGAGGTGTCAAGAAGTCAATGCACTTGCAAATGTGCAGGGTGTCCAGGAGTTCTAGTTCCACGTCACTCACTAGGGCTGTGGGTCTCAGCTTTGCTGGGGACTCGGGTCAGCCTCTGAGAAGTCTGGAAATCCTCTTCCTGGGCTGCAGATACTTCAGAGTTCGTCGGGAGCTTCGGAGATGCAGACCGGCAAATGCTTTGTTGGTGACTGCCAAGCAGGGGAGTTACTCCTTGACCCCAAGGGAGATTTCTTTAGTCCTCTAGTCTTGAGTAGAGCATCAAAGTTCCAGGATTCAGTTGCAGAGTTTCCTCCAGGGATATCTAAAGTCCTGTTGCCAGGGGTTCCTTACTTATACCTAAGAAAGGGGTTGGACTAACTCTGGGGACCCACCTATGGGAGGGTTTGGAGAGAGGGATGGCTACACCCATTTCCTTTGTCCAGTTTCGTGCCAGAGCAGGGGCTGGTAGCCCCTGCAACTGGTTTGAGCTGGACTATGCACATGGACACCAAATGTGCCCCCAGTGCAGACTTCAAAGCACTCCTGGAGTGTAACCACCCAGCCCCAATACACTAAAGCCTGTCTGGGAGGTGGTTACGCCTCCCTGTGACAAAAAACCTATTGTCCAGGCCTCCCCTGCCGGAGTTTCAGTCAGCAGCAAGAGGCCAGACTTGTGTCTGTGGCTGCAGCATCCATTTTGTAATGCCAGAGCTCTCTAAACTGGTTACCGGGTAGACCGGTGTGTAAATGTCTCTCCCTCGAGAAGGGTGGAATTCTACCCCCGCCACCCGGACTGGAGGGGGGTAGGATTCCAAAGTGTTTGACACCAAACACAACATGTTTCCGTACAACCATCCCAAAGTTAGAATTTACAGCGAGGATATAATGCAGAGTATATGGTCAGGCTGCATCACAGAACAGCCCCAGAGAATGGTTCCGAAAGCTGCAGAGGGGCTCTGCTCATACATGGGCACCCTCTCACATGAAACCAAGCACCCTGCCTTCAAGATTGATAAGGCCTGACATAGGGCTGACTGATAGGTCTCTATGTGTAATGATTTAAGGTAGATATAGGTAACCTATATCTCAGTAAGGGGTGCATGTCATTTTGGAAGGCTTCCCAGGGGTGGCATAATACATGCTGCAGCCCCTGGTATGCCTCTGGGGTACCTATTCCCTCAGTACCTAGTCTACTATGTACTAGGGACTCACAAGGGTACCACAGTAACCAAACTGGAGTGTACCTATTGTACATGGAATCAATTTTAGGGAGAAGGCAGATAGGCTGGGGTCCTGAATAGCAGGATCCCAGCCAAACTAAGTCGAAAACCAGCAAAACACCAGGAAAAAAGTGGGGGAAACCATGCAGTCAGATGACACCTTCCTACAATAATGTTCAAGAGTGAGGGGCTCAAAAGTCACATTAAAATCCACCGCAATCAGAATGTTTGAACCACGGTAGATCTAATAAGTTGTAATTTTAGACTTCTTCCCCTTTGAGCCCCTGGCATAAACGTTAGAAACGTCCACAGCCCCTTGTTGGCCCCACTTCAACCTGATCGCACCAATATCATTACTCTGTGTTTCAAGGACCAAACATTAAAACCGCCAACTTGGCGCACCCAGATTACCAATTCACCTGAGGGTCGACCCTTACTCCCACATGTTGCAGTGGTATAGTAACTTAAGCAACCTAAGCAGTAGAGGGGGTCTATTGCCCAGGTTTCTTGAAAACAACAGACATCAAACTGATCAATAAAAGTGAACCAATCAGGGAAGACGGTCTTCATCTTCAATCCTGCTACATTCCAGGATAACATGGATGTCCCATGGGCAGCAGGAGAACGTAGCCGCAGTCCGCTTGTAACATCAATAAGTACATCATTTGGGCCCGATACCCCTCCAGGTAAGGAGGGTGCTTCCCGAGAGGCAGTAGCCTCACGTCCTGGATGAAGACAAGGGAGTTGAGTACCAGCCAAGGGTAAGAGAGGGGATTTCTTAATCATATGGGGAGCAAAAAGACCATCTAGTTTGTTCTGGGTATTACAAAGCAGTCAATCATTAGCCTCAAGAGAGGAAAAACCTCTTAACCTAGAAAATGTATTTTCTAGTGTTTAGTGGCACGTACTTGTTCTGTAAGAACCGTCTGAATGGGATCAAGGAACTTTCTGGGGGAAAGTACGATATTCCAGGGAAAGAAGATTTTCTGCAACATCAATCTCATTCAGTGTAAGCTCGATACAATCTAGTGATTAGGTTCGGGAGGTAAACCTAGAAGCCCTTGAGATGTCTTCGCGAATTACAGAGCGACAGCCGCTAACATGGCGTATCCAGTGTATGACCTTGTTGGTCAGGGAATCATTATTTTCATGGCGCTTGCTTGGGTCATATTTGGGTACGTTAATCATGTAAATTCTGGGAGGAAAATGGATATTAGACTGCGCGGGCAGTCGTGCGTTATGGTTTTGTGTAAAGAGCTGTGATGGGGTGGTTCGGTGGGTCCAGTGACCAGTGGGTGTGCCAACTTTGGGGGTATACTACTGCAATTTGCATGTATTGGGCATGACTAGGGGCTATTTGGCGCTCGGTCCTGGAGGGTGCTGGAACCACTATATGGTTGAGGGGGCTAGCTTGCAAAAAGATGCCAACGTGGGAGCTTTACCTACAGTGGGTATCTCCCGCTCTGGATAAACCACCTGATGAGATGTAGAGTCAGTGGGTACGGGGCGAGAAGGACAGGAATGGTCCTTATTCAATATCTGATTTACCAGGGAAGTAAGACCCTCAATCATGGTTCTCATATCCTTGACCTCTAGTCAGAGAGTATTAATGTGGCTAAGTATTTCTTGGGGAACATTGGTAGATCTACAATCTGGCTCTCGGTTTCATGTCTCGGGATGCTGTGTTTGATGAGGGGGGTGACACCTAGCCCCCGTTTTGGTGTCCTCCTCCAGCAACTCCACCAGTGGTAGAAACCTATTAGTGTACGGGATTTCCGACCCTGTCGTCTTTATGTCACTCCCAGATGACTTATTTGAGGATTGGCTATCACTTCCAGCATCTAGGTTTCCCTCACCACCTATGTCTGGGCCCCCTTTTTAGGTCAAGCCTAGAGCAGCGCATGTGCTGCTCTAGGAAAATGACCTTTTGGAATTGCTGTGGACTTTTCACATGCTTGTGCGTGAGAAAAGGCCTACGGCTTGCGGTGGCGCGCAGTGTGCCATCTGTTTTGTGTCTGATTTCACACAGCGCACGCGCACCACTTGCAATAGACTCACAACAGCAATGTCTGGTAAGTGAGACCTAAAATGGAAAGTGCCCCCTTCAAACATCTACAACTTTCACTTTTCTGTACTTTAAATCCATTAAAATTGTATATTTGAAGTGTAGGGATACATTGTAAGGGAGTATTTGGTTCATACCGATTTTTACTTTATTAGTGGTTTTTTATAGCGTACTAAATAAATAGCTGAACCTTTTGAAATGTAATTCCCTCAAAGGGCAACCTGAGCCAGAGTCTCGGAAGAAAACAAACACAACAGGACAGTGTCTGAAGTGCTGATGGAAGAGGCTATCCACAGCCTTCTGTGAATGGAAATGGGGCAGGACAGTGAGTCGGCGTTCATCCTCTGGTGCCCAATAATTTGTTTACTAATTTGCCCTTACCTACATGGGGATTATCCCTTTGGCTGGTGGAGGGTGATTTTTGCTTGCCCTTTCCTCCTGTCCTGCTTGCTGGATTGACAAACTTGGAAGTGATTGTCCGGGCATCATTAGGCCATCAAGTATTTCAGAGCTTCTTCCTCTGATGTTGCCCATGAGCCAAGAGCATGTAATGAGATCAGGCCCTGGTGGCAGCCAATGTGCTTCATTCCGTTCTCTTTTTATCTAAAATTCTGGTGCCAGTCACAACCTTTGTTTTCTTTCTAGAGTTTGACTTAAGGTGTTTCTTATTCACTATTTTCAAAGTCAGTAGAGTGTGATAGAAAAAGTTGCTTCAAGCAAGCCTTCACAGCTTGTTTGATCATCCGAGTAATACGCACCATTATGTTCAGGGATATCTCATGTTGTTCCCTACTTAAATTAAAGTATCAAACAGTGATGTGCAAAGGGGAATAAATGTAGGAGCTATCTTACTGGATCACTCCCGGTTTTGGGACTGACGCTGTTGGTTTTTAAACTATCCACTGGTACCCTGTCAACCATGACCTTTGAAACCATGTGCGCATGCGTTGCTCTAGGAAAACGACCTCATGGAATTGCTCTGGAAGCATGTGAAAAGGCCTACGGCTTGCGGTTACGAGCAGCGGAGGCAGTATGCCATCTGTTTTGTGTCAGATTTCACACAAGCGCGTGCACCACTCGCGGGACGCTGCAGCTTTTAAAAGTTCTGAGTTTGTTCCTGAAACTGATGCTTAAGGGGCGATCATTCTTACCCCAGTTTCACCCTTTCTTCCACCCTGTTCCTTAAACCTGCTCTTCTGTGTTCCTTATAATGTTCTATTATCTCTTCCCATCTCTTGTCCTTTATTCAAACTAAGCCCCCTCTCTCTCTAGTTCACACGTTTAGTGATTAGACGCATTTGGTTTGAATTCACTGCAAATCGAGTCAAATGATTTGATTCAGTCACTGTGCCGCAGAAGAAGTCACACACCAGAGTTTGTATTCTGTAAGAACACAGTCAGTTCAGTAAATGAATGAGAATTGGTCACCGCATCCACCCGACGAGAGGTTGCGCACAATGCTCGTGCAAGTGAAATGCATTCATTGCTGACATATTTAGCACTGAACCTCCCTGATTGGCTTTGGTACTATATTTATGTACATATGTGGTATCTGTAGAGCGCAAACCTACCCTAAAGGCAGCTGAGCACTATACACGGGCAAAGGTAAAGGAAAGTCCATGAGTGATCGGAGGGGTGTCAGGGTTCAGGGAACAGAAGTCTATTGTTACTGCATCTTGATGTAGTGTTATTTTTTAAGGTGACTTGTGTTCTGCACTATGCTAAACTCGAGCAGAATTAAGGGTGTTGTCCCCAGATCCCGGGTGCATGGATAGATGAAGTCCGCTTTGGGGTATCACGATAATTACCACATAATTATATTCTACATAATTACACTGCACTAAATGCAACATACACTCCAAATAATAGCACTTAGTGCCACATGATTACATGCCACATAATTACACGCCACATAATTACACTCTACTGAATAGAACATACACTCCACACAATACCACTCAGTGCCACATAATTATATGCTACAAAATTACACTGCACTCAATGCAACATACACTCCAAATACCACTCAGTGCCACATAATCACACTCTACTGAATTCAACATACACTCCACACAATACCACTCAGTGCCACATAATTACACACCACATAATTACACTCTAGTAAATGCAACATACACCCCACACAATACCACTCAGTGCCAAATAACGATTTGCTACATAATTACACTGTACTCTATGCAACACACACTCCAAAAAATACCACTCAGTGCCACATAATTACACTCTACTGAATGCAACATACACTCCATACAATACCACTCAGTGCCACATAATTATATGCTACATAAATACACTGCACTTAATGCAACATACACTCCAAATATTACCACTCAATGCCACATAATTACACACCACATATTTACTCTACTGAATACAACATATACGCCACATAATTCCCTACTCAGTGCCATATAATTACACACCACATACTTACACTCCACTCAATGCAACATACATACACTCCACATAATACCACACAGTGCCACATAATTATTTGATACATAATTACACTGCACTCAATGCAACATACACTCCAAATACCACTCAGTGCCACATAATTACACGCCACATAATTACACTTTACTGAATGCAACATACGCTTCACACACTACCACTCAGTGCCACATAAGTATTTTCTACAAAACTACACTGCACTCAATGCAACATACACTCCAAATAATACCACTCGGTGCCACATAATGACACGCCACATAATTATACTCTACTGAATAAAACATACACTCCATAATACCACTCAGTGCCACATAATTACACGCCACATAATTACACTCTACTCTATGCAACATAAATACACTCCACATAATACCACTCAGTGCCATAATTACACACCTCATACTTATACTCTACTCAATGCAACATTAATACACTCCACATAATACCACACAGTGCCACATACTGTATGCTACAAAATTAAATTGCACTCAATGCAACATGTGCTTCAAATAATACCACTCAGTGCCACATAATTGCACACCACATAATTACACTACTGAATGCAACATGCACTCCAAACAGTACCACTCAGTGCCACATAATTATATGCTACATAATTACACTACACTCAATGCAACATACACTCCAATTAATGCCACAAAATTACACTCCACTGAATACAACGTACACTCCCCATAATACCACTCAGTGCCACATAATTGCACGCCCATAATTACACTACTCAATGTAACATAAATACACTCCACATACCACTCAGTACCACATAATTGCAAGCCACTTAATTGCACTCTACTCAATGCAACATAAATACACTCCACATATTACCACTCAGTGGCACATAATTACACGCCACATAATAACACTCTACTCAATGCAACATAAATACACTCCATATAATACCACTCAGTGCCACATAATTACACGACATAATAACACTCTACTCAATGCAACATAAATACACTCCATATAATACCACTCAGTGCCAGATAATTACACACCATTTAATTGCACTGTACTCAATGCATCATAAATACACTCCACATAAATGCACTCTATACCTCATACCACCAACCAATATAAATGCACTCACACCATGACACAATTTTACTAAGCATAATTTCACTCAACACCACAGTTCCAGGCCACACATTTCAACTCCACATTTCCAAAACACACTGCATAATTACTCACCAAACACCAGTGTTTCAACTCCACAATCCACAATGTACCTCCAATCCACACCATATATTGTCACCACCTGAGCACTAATCATCATTCACCACCACCATTTTGTATCAGCGCACCACCTAATCATCACATCAGTCTCCCTTGGAATCTGGCATCTGTTGATTCTCCCCTGGTGTCCGTCCACTGCTCGTGTTCTAATTAAATTACTGTTTTCCAACCTACACTCCCCCGTTATTTATGTCCCGCTTTCTCATAATTTTTTTTTTATAACCAACAAGAATGAGAACAGGCAGGAAAAAGTTGCCAGCAGTGCAATTACAAAAAAAGTTATGTTAAAATCTTTTTTTATCAGGTTTGTCAGTTGTATATAATGTTGTTTTTATTTGTATAAACGTAACAAAAATGCTTAACACTTTTTATTATAAGTTTTCAACAAAATTCACAGCAGCCACAATGCTCTACAACATAGCCAAAAGCTATGGCTAAACACATAAGGTCCCAAAGGCGAGACCCATTGGCCATGCCAACGCTTGTTTTAGTGGGTTATGAAACATAGCTCGAATAGCTAATTGGCGGGTCGTAGTAGGGTTGTTTAAACTAGCTGGTTGGGTTGAGCATTGTGGGGATTTAGTATTTGCTACCTGGGTGGTTGTATCTGTCACTAATATGTTATCGCACTTGCTAATGCAGGTGTCTATCCTATCCAGTACACAATTACTCCCTCCATGTTTCTGTATCTTCCCAGACTTTTTCCCTTTACTATCCCTCCCCGCCCCTCCCCCACTGCCCTCCATAGTTTTCCTTTACCCCATGCTACCTCTATAGTGCAAGTTAAGTCTAAAGCAAGCTGTCTACAAAATCAGCAATGAACAGGCCTCTTGGTCCCGTGGACAATGAGAACCCTCAGGCCACCCTTATACCGGCCCCACAAACCCCTCAGGAGAGAGAGCGTAATTATTTAGAATCAAAGAGAGTAGTTTGGGCAATGCTGGGAGATACCCGCGTTAACAGTACCTCGACTAGTCCACGACAGTTCTTGAATGTCCAGCAAATCTGAGTAGGCAAGATGCCTAATGCCAGTGGAAAGGGGGGTAGCCCTGCCCTGCCTCTTCCTGGCAATGAGGCCAAGGACGGGACAGCCCTTGGCCCGGGCTTCTCCCGCGCGTGTCCCGGGGGGAGAGGCAGCACTATAAGCGTGGTGACAACAAGCACCTCCCCTCACCGCTGCGCCTGCGGTGAAAGCAAGGGATGCTGGGGCAGGCAGTTCTCACACTGAGGTTGAGCGCCTGGATGGGCTGATGGCGCTTGCGGCGTTTCCTACATGGACCCTGGGAGCTTGTGGTGTCCCTTGCTGGTGATAAGATAGCTTGCTCCCCTAGTGCCTGGCCTGTGTTATTGTATTGTTTGCATCAGATTCACCTAGTGCCTGGCCTGTGTTATTACATTGTTTGCATCAGATTCTCCTTGTGCCTGGCCTGTGTTATTGCATTGTTTGCATCACGGTTTTCTAGTACCTGGTCTGTGTTATTGAACTGTATGCGCGGCTTTTGGTATGTTATTATTCCAATAGTTGCAGCTTTTCTAAGAAACATGGTACCTTTTATCCCAATCAAGTGCATCTGACTGCAAGGACACTTCCTGCAGTAACAATCTACTTCCTATTTATGTGGCAACAGACAGCACAACATGTCTGCCAGAGATGTTGTAAGGTCAGAAACAGTGCATAGGTAAGTATGATGGAAAACAAACTATTGCGTACGATTTTAAACGAAGAAGCTGCTGTGATAGACGGCAAAAAATTCATGTCAAAACATCAGCATTAGGACAATGGTACATGAAACAATAATGGTAGATACATTTACACTTCTGTGCAGTGCGTGTCACTTAATGTTCTTTTCTTGCACTCTCATGAGATGGTTTTGCAAGGCAACTCTGAGCTCACTGAGTGTGGAGCTTCCACGAATCTCAGAGATGGGCCGTTCCAAAGACAGTAACAGAGAAGGTTGAAAGATCTGAGTCTTGATCCTGGCAGATGGACTGGTGATCCCTGAGGGGGTGTAGTTAGTCTGTGTGTTGCCACAGCTGTCCAGGGGGTGTAGGAAAATGTCAGCAATTTGTGGAGGGCCCTCTTTTGCGTGAGAACCACCCAGCTTCATGCAATACAGACTTGAGGGTTGGTGTCTGCACAGGATGAGTTACATTCTGAAATGGAGGACCTTGTCCAAAGGGGATTGATGTTACCAAGAATTAACACCTTCAGTTACGACAGATAGAGAAAGTCCATGTACCTCGAGGAGCTTGAAAAGCTTTCTGCGCTCTGCTGGTGCAGGCTGGATGTTTATTCTCTAGTTGGCATTTGCCAGGGGATGTTCAGATACAGTGGGTTAATTAAACCTTGCAGCAGCACTTGTAGCGTGGACTCCTGGAGTCTTGTAGTATGTATTAGATGCGGAAGAACTGTCTTAATGTTCTACGGAGCTCAGAAAATCCAGACTCTCCTTCATCTCAGAGGTCGAGCTCTGTGGCTTGACCAGTTGAACTCCAATAAAGAAGATGACCTAGACCAGTTTTACCTCTCCCGACCTTTGAACTAATCATTGAGGAAAGAAGCCCTTGGCTGGAAGGAAGCTCTGCACAAGGCACAGCTGACAGAAGCACTGCCTGGAAGGAAGATCCGCACAAGGCGCAACTGACAGAAGTCCCGCCTGGAAGGAAGATCTGCACAAGGCGCAACTGACAGAAGTCCTGCCTGGAAGGAAGATCTGCACAAGGCGCAACTGACAGAAGTCCCGCTTGGAAGGAAGATCCACACAAGGCGCAGCTGACAGAAGTCCCGCTTGGAAGGAAGATCCGCACAAGGCACCGCAGGCAGAAGTCCTGCCTGGAAGGAAGATCTGCACAGGGCACACCTGACAGAAGTACTGCCTAGAAAGGAAGATCTGCACAAGGCACGGCTGACAGAAGTTCTGCCTGGCTGTGACCTCAAAGCAGTGAGAGACCCACAATCCACAAGATCCTTCAAGCCCAGCTAGCCACACTGGACACCATGTACACCAAATGCCTGATTTAGATTTCAGCAGATGCTTTATTCCATCACAAATGTGACAGGTATCTTGCCCGCCCCATTAAAAATGCATTACATCCTGTGGCAATTATAATAAGGCAGACAGGATATGTGTTACGTTTTGATTAGGCCTTTGTGTAGTTCGCAGAGTTTTACTCCGCGGAACTCCACGAAGCACCAGGAAAACTCTGCCGTACTCCGCTGACTTCTGCTAGTGGCAGAGTTTGTTAAGCTGCGCTGCTCTCACTGATTTTTAGTACCAGGAGCTTGTCCCGCACTGTAAAATCAGCACGAACAGCACTTCCCTTCGTGCCAGAGGGCGCTGCTGCCTCTGTCTATCTAATTGACATTCTAATCGAGTGGCAGCTTCATCAACGAGAATGACAGAGTACTACCCTCGAGTGGTCGCAACCTGCCGTGACCTCCCGCAGTGAGAACTATAACCAGCAGGAGGTCTAGCGCGTTATATTTACTCACAAGCGCTCGCCACCTTACCGTTGGCGAACCACTTGAAAAAAAAACTCAGTTCTGCATCACGAGCTACGGCGGCAGAGTAGAATTCTTCACCAACTCTTAGTTTTGAGGCAATAATCTGTTGGAAAAACTCTAAACTAAGCCCTAAGTCGGCAATAAGTGTTGTAGAAGAAGTGAGATCCATGGCCTTGTGACTATCAGGCCGTTATCTGACTTCTTATGAACCCCACAGAGTGAGTGCGCAGTCAGAGGGCAGTAGGGGGGTCGCAGGCAAGAAATTAGTAAATTTGAATATGAGAAATATGGAAAGGTAGAAATGTCGCATCACCTGTGGATAACTGACACCTCCTCCCGCTCTGCCAAATGCCCATCCGGTCACAAAGTGGCATCATGAACCCCAAAAGGACAACATCATGCCAGATGCCATGCAATGGTGGAAAAGGGGGAAAAAGAGTAATATGCACACATCTGATGCGGGATATGTCAGGTAAATTAGTGGTTGTGATGGATTCTCTATAAGTACTAAATGATTGATAACGTTGAATATTAAATTATATGAATCAATGTTTGTTTGCCTTATCTGCGCTTACAATGTAAAGTACAGGCCTTACAGTAAACCCCTCGCTCTGTTTTACACAAAACCCCCCGAAGGAGCTGCATCTTACAGAACTTTAGAAAAAACTAATGACTAGCTTTTTAAAGTTGTCTTTCCGGGCCAGAACCGGGTGCTGTAAGCTGCACTAGTTTCAGGGAGATGGACAGATGTTCTGGCGATAGGAAACCCCGACAAACCACAATAATGTTCTAATCTTCCAGGTTAGACGAAACCAAAAATGCTTGAACCAAGGGAGCTGTTGAAAGTGTCAAAGGTGACCTATGAACAGCAAGGTAAAGACAGGAGTTGGTATTTGAGATGGTCTTGAGTGAATAGGAAAGAAATGAGAAGTGTGTGAATGGAGTTACTTTCGTTGTATACTTCGTAAAGAGTTACTGGAAATTTTGCAGCCCCGCCTGGTCCATCTCTTTTTCTAAACTCTATTGTTGTTTGAATGAAATCTTGACCGTATGCATCTATCTTAAGCAAAACCTTAAGCACTTGGGTGCTTCGAGCACCCTTACTTTGCTAAGTTACTCAGTGAACACTGTTAAATCACCTAGTTTTCAGACATTAATAAGATGTCACCTGATCATCAGAACTTTTAGTTAAATATTTGTGTATGATGAAATATTCCCTACTAAGTTTCAAAGGCAGTAAAGAAGAAGGGGGCGATTTACTAAGATTTTGCGTCGTGTTTGCGTCACAAAAGTGGCACAAAAGAGTGCAAAATCTTTTTTTCCTAATTTTCTTCCCAGCAAATAGCGTAAAAGTAGTGTGAAGCATTGCATTGCACTGCTTCGCGTTATTTTGCACCTTGGGGCCTGCCAATGGTGGGGCTTGGGCGTTCCCGTGCAACCACCCATTGTTTCTCACGCTAAACTCAATTTACCAAATATAGTAGATTAGGTTTAGCGTGAGAAAACTGCGCCCTTTTAAACTAGGCGCTTGGAAGGAGAAATGCTTCCATTTCTCCTTCCTTTTCTGACTTTGCATGTGTGCTGCACTGTGTAACAAAGTAAACAGAAACAAATGGCCAGAAAGGTTTGATTACTCGTACTACTTTCCGCCTTAGATAGAATAAAGGAAGGGGCCAATCAGGGGCAAAAGAATGGACTACAACTGCATAATTCATCCTGCTCATTCCCCCTGAACTAGACCCCCTTGCAAAAACTATAAATCTCAGGCTGGTTTAGACAAGAAGGCTGTTACAATAAATTGAATGTCTGCTTGTCTTTATGTTTATATAAATGACTGGTGCCTCACAATCAATCAATTTGAGGCATTGTAGAGTTGTCTTGCGATTTTGTACAGTAATTGGTTGTATATATATCTTTTCCATATTTATGTATTATTTTCAATGTATGTAATTGTCAATGAATGTGTTTTTTTGATGACATATGATGAATTTCTTTGAAAACAGTTTTTCATAATACAAAAATCAATTTAATCAAATTGTTGTCCAACCTAGTAATTTACTGACTTGGGGAGGGGGGGGGGGGGGGGGGGGGGGGGTAGTACGAGTAATCGAACCTTTCTGGCCATTTGTTTCTTTTTACTTCATTGCAGTGGTCCAGGCCGGTCAGTGACAGGACCCAAGCCTTCCCTTTGTTCCCCTGCACTGTGTAACAATCATACAAAGTTGGAAAAGGTTTCCCTCATGTCTAGTCATAGTATTTTGTACAGGAAGGTTGTCCTTCCTGTACAAAACCTATGCTGGACTCACACACACACACAAACACCCTAGCGCTCTGGTGCTAAGGTGTGTGCATGGCACAGTGCCGCTGTAATCAGTGCTGGCGCAAGGGAGAGGGAAGGAGAGAGCCATATCTTTGAAAATATGGGGCTCTCCTGCTCCTTCCCTGTCGAGCATCGCAGCCTCGCAGGGGGAGGCCTGTGCTGCATTGCCTGGAGATTTGGTAAATCTCCCCAGAAATGTCTTTTACAACCAGTTAAATATTGTGAATTCTCATTCCATTATGTTTCAATTTAGTAATTTTAAATATCTTTACATCCAACAGAAAACAAGCCTTGAATGTATGAAATGACCATCAATAATGAAGCGAATGCTGTAAATCTTCAATAGTAGCAGAAATATTGAGCTACAGTATTCAGGAAAACATCAGCGCTGTCGGCGACAGAGGAACCTGCACACAAACTGACAGATCCTGGATGAAGCATCAAGGGCAGTTCAGTGATTATAAGAGGCTGAACTGTACACCTCCACGCCACAAGACGAAGAAAGGACCTTAGGAAAATTAGGGCAACAACAATAACAAACCACCTCCTGTATAAACAAGTACCTAATACTAGCTTTGATCATGGGATTGGTATGATGTGATTACCACAGTGCTCTATTTTATAAAATGATGACAAACCATCACTCCGTGCTCTAGGAGAATTGTAAACTCTTTCTGGCAAAAACCACAGTAACCAGAGAAGAGCACAACAGAGCGGAGCCAGACAACTGACGGTAAAGGAAAGAGGAGTTCTTGTATCTACAATACAACAGACTGTTCCGATTTGCACCGGCCAAAAGGAAGATACAACTTTACCCGCAATTGTGCATAGCCATAATCCAATCTAAAGGCACAATCGCCTACAAAGACACCTTCTACATATTAGGAGTGTGGCAATTATTTGGTGGCTATCGCATTTTATTGTTAAAACAGAAATCAAACGTGCAAAATACTGCACACATATAAAGTGTGTGAGAAAAACACAAGTGCTTTATCAGCCATGTCGGCCCATCAGGAAATGCAGTCATGGGATGTAGACAAATATATACCTGACCCACAGACACTAACTAAGAAAGAAGAATCATACACATACAGCAAGAGTTTTAGTTTGACATCACTACTCAAGCTTCATCAGCACACATACACAGGGGAAAAGACATTCAAGTGCAGTGAATGTGTCAAGAGCTTTATTAGGTTATGGGAACTACAAATACACCAGCGAACACACACAGGGGAAAAGCCATTCAAGTGCATTGAATGTGGGAAGAGATTTAGTCAGTTATCAGTCCTAAAACGTCATCAGCTAACACACACGGGGGAAAAACCTTATCATTGTGGTGAATGTGACTGTAGTTTTCGTGACTCTTCAGCATTAAGGGTTCATCAGCGAACTCACACAGGAGAAAAACCATTCAAGTGCAGTGAATGTGCAAAGTGCTTTAGTCGGTTATCACACCTTCAAATACATCAGCGAACACACACAGGGGAAAAACCATTCATGTGCAGTGAATGTGTAAAGAGCTTTAGTCAGTTATCAGACCTTGAAAGACATCAGCGAACACACACAGGGGAAAAACCATTCAAGTGCAGTGAATGCGCAAAGTGCTTTAGTCACTTATCAAGCCTCCAAAAACATCAGGGAACACACACAGGAGAAAAACCATTCAAGTGCACTGAATGTGAAAAGTGCTTTAGTCTGTTATCACACCTTCAAAGACATCAGCGAACACACACCGGGGAAAAACCATTCAAGTGCAGTGAATGTGCAAAGTGCTTTAGTCGGTTATCACACCTTCAAAGACATCAGCGAACACACACGGGGGAAAAACCATTCAAGTGCAGTGAATGTGCAAAGTGCTTTAGTCACTTATCAAATCTTCAAAAACATCAGGGAACACACACAGGGGAAAAACCATTCAAGTGCACTGAATGTGCGAAGTGCTTTGGTCGGTTATCACACCTTCAAATACATCAGCGAACACACACAGGGGAAAAACCATTCAAGTGCAGTGAATGTGCAAAGTGCTTTAGTCAATTATCAAACCTCCAAAAACATCAGCGAATACACATAGGGGAAAAACCATTCAACTGAAATGAATGTAGGAAGAGATTTAGTCAGTTATCAGTCCTAAAACGTCATCAGTGAACACACACAGGGAAAAACCTTATCATTGTAGTGAATGTGACAGTAGTTTTCGTGACTCTTCAGCATTAAGGGTTTATCAGCTAACTCACACAAGAGAAAAAACATTCAAGTGCAGTGAAAGTGCAAAGTGCTTTAGTCGGTTATCACACCTTCAAAGACATCAGCGAACACACACAGGGGAAAAACCATTCAAGTGCAATGAATGTGTAAAGAGCTTTAGTCAGTTATCAGACCTAAAAAGTCATCATCTAACACGCACGGGGGAAAAACCATTCAAGTGCAGTGAATGTGGGAAGAGCTTTAGCCAGCTATCAGACATAAAAAATCATCAGCGAACATACACGGGGGAAAAACCTTATCAATGTAGTGAATGTGACAGTAGTTTTCGCAACTCTTCAGCATTAAGGTATCATCAGCAAACACACACAGGGGAAAACCATTCAAGTGCAATGAGTGTGTAAAGTGCTTTAGTCGGTTATCACACCTTGAAAGACATCAGCGAACACACACAGGGGAAAAACCATTCAATTGCAGTGAATGTGCAAAGTGCTTTAGTCACTTATCAAACCTCCAAAAACATCAGGGAACACACACAGGGGAAAAACCATTCAAGTGCACTGAATGTGCAAAGTGCTTTAGTCGGTTATCACACCTTCAAAGATATCAGCGAACACACACAGGGAAAAAACAATTCAAGTGCAGTGAATGTGCAAAGTGCTTTAGTCACTTATCAAACCTCCAAAAACATCAGGGAACACACACAGGGGAAAAACCATTCAAGTGCACTGAATGTGCAAAGTGCTTTAGTCGGTTATCACACCTTCAAAGACATCAGTGAACACACACAGGGAAAAAACAATTCAAGTGCAGTGAATGTGCAAAGTGCTTTAGTCGGTTATCACACCTTCAAAGACATCAAAAAACACACACAGGGGAAAAACAATTCAAGTGCAGTAAATGTGCAAAGTTCTTTAGTCAGTTATCAAGCCTTCAATGTCATAATCGAACACACACTGGGGGAAAACCATTCAAGTGCAGTGAATGTGCAAAGTGCTTTAGTCGGTTATCACACCTTCAAAGACACCAGCGAACACACACAGGTGAAAAACCATTCAAGTGCAGTGAATGTGCAAAGTGCTTTAGTCGGTTATCACACCTTCAAAGACATCAGCGAACCCACACAGGGGGAAAACCGTTCAAGTGCAATTAATGTGTAAGGAGCTTTAGTCAGTGATCAGACCTGAAAAGTCAGCAGCGAACACACACGGGGGAAAAACCCTATCATTGTAGTGAATGTGAGAGTAGTTTTTGCAGCTCTTCAGCATTAAGGTATCATCAGCGAACACACACAGTAGAAAAACCATTTAAGTGCAATGATTATGGGAAGAGCATTAGTCAATTATCAGAACTACAAAGACATCAGCGAACACACACAGGGGAAAAACTATATGAATGCTGTGAATGTTTGAAGAGCTTTAGTCAGTTATCAATCCTACGAAAACATCAACCAACACACACAGGGGGAAAGCCACTCAAGTGCAATGAATGTGGGAAGAGCTTTAGTCGATTATCAAACCTCCAAACACATCAGCAAACACAAAGAGGCGAAAAACCCTATAATTGCGGTGCTTGTGACAGTAGTTTTCGCTTCTCTTCAGTATTAAGGTATCATCAGCGAACTTACACAGGAGAAAAACCATTCAAGTGCAATGAATGTGGGAAGAGCTTTAGTCAATTATCAGACCTACAAACACATCAGCGAATACACACAGGGGAAAACTATATTATTGCTGTGAATGTTTGAAGAGCTTTAGTCAGTTATCAACCCTACGAAAACATCAACAAACACACTCGGGGGTCGTGGACTAGGGTCAGCGGACTTGATAATTCTCGCATCGGTGCCTACTCTAATCAGGGGTCCCACTCGGCAACTCTGGGCATTAGCTTGCCTAATCTCCACAACAGCCCCATCAACGCCAGGGATGCCTGGCTCCACCTTGGGGACTTCCAGCAGGGACCATCCACGTTACAAACTGGCAAGAATGGGCGGTCGTTCTTTCTCCGGTCTTGCCCCTAAACTTTGGAATTCTCTTCCTGCCCTGATAAAACTCGAGCCTTCCCTTACGAAATTTCGTAAAAAGCTTAAAACTTTGCTTTTCCCTCAGTGATGATTGCCTGGCCCTACCACTACTACCTTTTTGCTGGCGCCGGGAGACCCCATGTGGGTAGCTGTGTGCATTACAAATTTAGTTACAATACAATGCAATACATCCCACAGGGAAAGCCAGGACGGGTTCCCCAGCGCTTTATACAGCGCCAGGAAACCTACGGGTAGCAGTGCGCTTTACAAGCTCAAATAAATTTACATTTACAAAGCCCCTCAAGTGCAATGAATGTGGGAAGAGCTTTAGTCGACGATTTGAGCTGCAAAGTCATCAGCGAACACACAGGGGGAAAACATAGAAGGGCACTGAAAGTGAGAAGGGCTTTTGTCAATGTTCGATCCCACACAGCCCTCAGTGAATACACTCCTTCATTTAACTCACATGGAAATAATTCTAGAGATGCAGAGATTCCGGAAAGAAGTTAAGAACATCAAAAATAATATTGACCCATCTGAGGACATAGACAAGAGCTGAAAAGTGCATTTATTGTGAGAGGAATGAATTATGGAAAAAGATAAAATTCAAATTATGTAGGACATTGAAATACCAGGTGATAGAAGACCTGAATAGCAGTAAAGAAGAAAAACAGATAACAGTATTTGCAGAATTATAAAAGTGTTTGTTTCCAGTGATTGTTCACTTCCGTACACATAGCAAAGTGACAGTATGTACCAGGATGCACAGTGGGAGACAAGCACAATGTGGATTAAAAGAAAAGAAACATAGTTGATTTTTATTTGGTGAAGAAGAGATACAAAGAAAAACATTCAATCGCACCTGACCACACTACCTGTAAAAGCAACATTGAACAACACTGGGACTAACAACGGTCTTTCCAGCTAACTTGTCAGATTAGTGATAGAACCTATAAACCCAACACACCCAGAGTGGACATGTTGTCAGGGCTCTGGAGATGGAAGCTTCATTGGTAAAATGCATGTATTACTATTAACAAATGCCACTGCAGTATATGTAATGAAATAAGCACAGGTGTTCAAGAAATAACCTATTTTTAGATATAAAAGAGCATATACCTTGTTTTTAGGTAACGTTTGCTGCATCTTATACAAACTGTTTCAGTTGTTGGGTCAGCTCGTGCCTCGCGCCTTATTACTAAGTGCGACCCGTGGCTCCTCTCTGACTTGGCTCTCTCTATTCACTTGCCAAACTCTACTTTTTACCAGAATTGAGCCATTGTAAGCAGTAGACTCTGTTTGAAGAATGTGGTGAAATAGCGAAATCCCACATCAAAAGCATATATGTGCCAGGACAATCAGTTGCACTCCCAGCAACTCGTCTTCCACACTGATTCTCCCTTGTCCTCAAATGTTCTGAAGGATTTGTCATATGAATGCCAGAAGTGGCAGTGACATTCATGAAGCTAAAGCTAACAGGAGTGTGTGGGAGATAGAGAGGGGGAGAGATAAAGAGAGCGAGAGAGACAAAGAAAGGGGGAGAAAAAGAGAGAAATGGAAGGAGGGGGAACGGCACGTTATTTGTACTCACCTAAAAATAGAAGAAGCAGCCGAATACATGCCAATGTGTGACATCACCAGAGAAATGGTCTGAACACCTGTGAATTTATATGTTTATTTTTAATACCTATAGACCCATGTCCTGCCAATAAACAGGGCACAAGTAAGGAAAACAGTGAAGGAGCCCATTATCATATGCAAATCACAGTGACGTCACATGTAGTGGCATCACAAGAAGTGATGTCAGGCCCTTATAATAATTTTCACGTGAAAGGTTGACGGCCTGTTTTAAAAACAAGAAACAAGAAACATAAAATAATGTAAAAATAGGTTTTTGGTTTCAGTTTTTATACATCATGTGTTTTGCCCACTATTAGTTTGTAACTAAACTCAGAAATGACTGAAAGTGTAAATATTTTTAAACAGATAAGTGGAACTTGGAAATTACATTTTTAAACAGTTTTCAGCAAATAAATAAAATGTGTTTTTAATTTGCGCTCGTTTCCTGACGTTATTCTTTATCCAGCCCCTATACCCCAAAGTGTTTCACATTTATAATGTATTAAGCAATAGAAGGACTAATTTTGTCAAGATCTCTGTTCCTCTCTTGTGCCACTCACACAAACAAACACTCAGAGGCCTGTGTCTGCAGTGCTGGGGCACAAAGTAACAATTACCAGTTGCAGGCTAAGGAGCTAGGTGGAACTGAGTCCCGTTTATAGATAATAGTAGGGGGACCCCTTCAAACAGTGGCTACCCTCCGACTTGTTCCGTGCTGATAAAGCAATAGTGAATTTGAGTAATTTATGATGAATTGAAATGAGAGAAAGAGAAGAACAGAGCAAGGTGTAGGATATATTAAAGAAAACGAGAAAAAAAGAGACACAAGACTTTAACCTGTTCTGTGTACTAGCACTTTACGTAAACAAGTTGTGCTGTGCGTTGTGAACAGGCTGTCACCCCCTTTGTATGTAAATGAGCTTCTGTGACCAGACAACCCAGGCTCCCATCTCTTCTAGCGTGGATGATAATGTGAGCACTGTAAGGTAATCACAAACTAGGACTATATTGAGAAACAATTGGCTTCTAGGTCAGACAGCTGTTGTTATGTAGTTCTTTATTAATTTTTTTTCATTTACTTTAATTTGCAGCAATCCTCCAGGTTACTTATTCTCAGTATTACACTTCAGGTCGCTCATTTGTCGGCGTGGGTTTTGTCCTCACACTGGTCTAGGATGGGCCTTCTCAAGGTAGAAGGCGCTGTAATAGGAATAATAAATCAGACATATATGAAATTGTATGTAAACAAATGTGTGCCTTTCAGTTATCAGGCACCACCAGACTCACATCTACACATGTAATTGAGCGCCGGACTAAAGTGACTCCTCTCTATATAAATATGTGCCATCAGTAATCGGGTGATGGTTCCGCTGATGCGCACAGCAAATACAGTTTCTGTGATTGTGCAAATCGGCCTAAATTTTAATTGCTGAAGTGTCACGCAGTTTCGCTGATGCGCACAGTTTATATGGCTTGTGGATATTGCGCACTGTAAGCAGATCACTGAAGTTCACCCTTAAGTAGTAACTAGGTCTAAAAATAGTAAGTACATCATACATAATGTCACTGCCCCCCCTTCTTGTTGACATCTCCAGCAGTTCCTTCTCTCTCGTGGCTGAAGTGAAAGAAGGTTTTTACACATTATGCTCGTGTCTATGGCATTTCCTTAAGCGCAGAGAGGGAAGCCTCATTGTTAATGAATTGTTTGGGCTCTGAGGGACAAGAATTCTTCGAACACCTTCATGAACTCTCTGATAGTGACTTTGCCACTCTTAATGAATATGAGATCTGCATCAAAAAGTTGGACTTGTACTACCTCCCCAAAGTGAGTACTGTCCTTGAACGTTTTCTTTTTGGGAGAAGGATGCAAAGGCAGGATGAGTCGGTCAAACAGTACATGACTACCTTGCACAAATTGGCTTCCACGTGCAATTTTGGTGCAGCTAAGAGGAGCGATTAAGAGATCAGTTCATGTTGGGATGCACCCTCGACAAAACGAGAGACGCCCTGTGGCAAAAAGAAAAGCCATCGCTTCAAGAAGTGCTGACCATAGCCAAAAGTCACTAGCATTCAAGAGCGTGTGTTGATATTATACGCAAAGACAGTTCAGGTGAAAAAAAAAGGAGAACATTGATGTCAAGGTGCTGATGGATAGATTCGTTGAACCCAAATTGAGCACCACTTCAAAGCCCTTTAACACAAAGAATTTTCAGGTGAAGTGCTTCAGGTGTGGCAACCCTGGCCATATGGCCAACTTTAAAGATCGCCCAGGCTGGAAGGCCATGTGAAAAACTTATGAGAGAAAAGGTCACGTCTCAAAAAGCTGCAGAACCGGCAACCAGCATAAAAAAGTCATGGAAGTTGAACTTTATGAAGAAGAACAGGAAGGAATCAATATTCTCCTAGTCACAGGGAATGCTAGTGATGGCCCTCAGGAGCTAGTTTTGATCAATGATGCTCCAATGAGCATGCTCTTTGACTCTGGGGCCAAGATAACTCTAGTCCCAAAAACATTTTATGAGCGTAATTTGCTGGGCAAAGTCACCCTGTTGAAGCCAGACATTAGACCAATAGGTTAAGGTGGGGTGACTATTGAGTTGCTGGGTTACTTCTGGGGCACAATTGACTTCAAAGGGAGAGTCGAGCCTGGTAAAATCTATGTCATGATGAAAGGGGATTCGCTCATAAGTTGATTCCATCAGCATGATCTACATATCTGCCATGATCACAATGAGATCTGTCTGCGTAAAAGAATTACCACCAGTTAGGGTTGTTAGTAATGCTAATCGAGACTGGATCAAGGAATTCGCTGAGGTCTTTGCTGGTGAGCTGGGTGTGTCTCAAAAACTATGTACATCGGAAAAAGGTCAAATCTAATGCTTTTCCAAAAACAGCTAAGGCTAGGAATGCACCTCTGTTAGTAAGGGAGAGCATGAAAGTTGAATTAGACAATCTATTAGCCAAGTGCATCATTCAAGAAGTTGAAGCAATGGAGTGGGTCTCTCCTGTTGTTATGGCCCGCACGCCAATGGGGAGGTCAGGCTCTGTGTCGGCTCGAGGGAGCTCAACAAAGCAGTTATTGTTGATCATTACCCTTTACCCAACATAACTAAAATGCTGGATTCTCTTGAGGGGGCAAGGCATTTTTCATCCTTGGACTTGACCTCCGCCTATCACCAGGCCGGACTTCAATCACTCAATCAATCAATCAATCATAGCATTTGTAAAGTGCACTACATACCCGTGATGGTCTCACGGCGCTGGGGTGGGGAATGCTGCTACTGTTCGAAGAGCCAGGTCTTGAGGAGTCTCCTGAAGTTTAGAAGGTCGTCGGTCTGCCGTAGTCAGATGGGGAGGGTGTTCCACATCTTGGCGACGAAGTGGGGGAATGATCTCCCGCCGGCGGTCATTCTTCGAATACAGGGGATGGTGGCGAGGGCGTGGTCTGCGGAACAGAACTGGCGGGCGGGATTGTAGAGGCTGAGTCGCCTGTTGAGGTACGCTGGTCCGGTGTCGTGGAGTGTATTGTGTGCGTGGGTGAGGAGCTTAAAGGGTATCCTCTTGTTGATGGGGAGCCAGTGCAGGTCTTTCAGGTGGGGTGTGATGTGACTGGGGCGGGAGATGTCAAGGATCAGGCATGCTGAGGCGTTCTGGATGCATTGGAGTCATTTCAGGAGTTTGGCTGGGGCTCCTGCGTAGAGTTCATTGCCGTAGTCCAGTCTGCTGCTGACGAGGGCCTGGGTGACCGTCCTTCTAGTTTCGGTGGGGATCCACTTTAAGATCCTGCGAAGCATGCGCAGAGCGTTGAAGCAGGAGGAGGAGACGGCGTTCACCTGCTTTGTCACGGAGAGTGTGGAGTAGAGGATGACCCCTAGGTTTCGTGCGTGGTTGGTGGGTGTAGGGGGTGCTCCTACTGTCGTTGGCCACTAGGAGTTGTTCCAGGCCGAGGGGGTAGAGCCGAGGATGAGGACTTCCGTCTTGTCCGAGTTCAGCTTCAGTCGGCTGTTCCTCATCTAGTCGGCGATGGCCTTCATTCCTTCGTGGAGGTTGGTTTTGGCTGTGTGGGGGTCCTTGGTGAGCGAGAAGATCAGCTGGGTGTCGTCGGCATAGGAGATGATGTTTAGGTCGTGCCGTTAGGCGGCGTGGGCGAGTGATGCCATGTTGACGTTGAACAACGTTGGGCTGAGAGATGTGCCTTGGGGTACGCTGCAGATGATCTTGGTGGCTTCGGAGCGGAAGGGGGAGGCTGACGCTCTGGGTTCTCCCAGAGAGGAAGGAGGTGGTCCAGTCCAACCCCTTCTCTTGGATTCTGGCATTGTGGAGGCATGCTCTTAGTGTGTGGTGGCAGACTGTGTCGAAAACGGCTGACAGGTCCAGGAGGATGAGGGCCTCGGTTTCTCAGTTGTCGAGCATGTTCCTGATGTCGTCGGTGGCGGCGATGAGGGCAGTTTCGGTGTTGTGGTTGCTGCAGAACCCTGACTGGGATGGGTCCAGGATGTTGTTCTCTTCAAGGAAGCTGGTCAGTTGTATGTTGACAGCCTTTTCAATGACCTTCTCCAGGAACGGGAGCAGGAAGATGGGCCGGAAGTTTTTGAGGTCCTTGTGGTCCGCCTTGGGTTTCTTTAGCAAGGCGTTGATCTCTGCGTGCTTCCAGCTCTCCGGGAAGGTCGCTGTCTCGAAGGAGATGTTGATGGTTTTCCAGAGGTGGATTGCGATGGTGCTGCTGGATTTGTTGTAGATGTGGTGTGAGCAGGGGCCTTCCGGGGATCCGGACTGGACGGTGTTCATGATCTTGATGGTGTCATTGTCGTTGATGTTGTCTAGGCGCGCAGGCGGTTGATATGGGCGGTGGTCATGGGAGCGGGGGTGTGGGCTGTTGCCGGGGTGGTGATGGCGTCGAACATGTCGTGGATGCCTTCATTCCTCTTCAGAACAACCAGAACATTCACTCCTTTTCCCAGTACCGTACCTCTTGTGTAACATCCTTTGGTACCTTTAGATTTCTAAGAATGCCTTTTGGACTGATTTCTGCAGCTTTAGTTTTGCAGAGGGCGATAGAGGGCATTCTTGGAAACCTTCAGGGTGTCAAGGTGTACCAAGATGATGTGCTCATCTTTGGGGTGGATCTTGAGGAGCATGATGGGAGGCTGAGGTCAGTATTGAAGAAGTTACGATATGCTGACCTCACCCTTAGGGCTGACCAGTGCAAATTTGATGTCAAAGAATTAAAGTACCTGGGGCATTTTGTGTCCGCTGCAGGCATCAAATCCAATGACTCATTGGTAAATACCCTTTGTAATTTGCGCACCCCTGTAAACAAAGAAGAGTTTGTAAAGTTTCTGCGCTGGCTGAATTTTATCACAAATTTGTTCTGAACTTTGCAGGGAAACCTCTTGTTTGAGGTCTCTCCTCCAGAAGGAAAGAACCTTTGTTTGGTCCAAGGGATGTGAGGAAGAGTTTGAGTGCAGTAAGAAACATCTGAATGAAACACCTTGTCTAGGAAGTTTTTACCCCACAAAGGTATCTTATCTCATGATTGATGCCGGCTCAAAGGAGTTAGAGGCAGTTCTTTTGCAGAAGGATGATATGGAGAATAAAATGATTCTTTTTGTCTCTAGGCCCTTGAGGGATGCTGAATGCAACTATTCTGTTGTGGAAAAAGAAGTGCTGGGAGTTTTCTGGGCGGTGCCAAGCTGAGAAAGGTTTTGTGGGGGAAAAGATTTAGAATTCTTACTGATTACAAACCTCTTAGGGAGGTCTTCTCCAAGAAAGGCATTGACTTTGTCTCCCGTGGGATACGGAAGTGGGTTGTGGCTCCACAGTTCTGGCAGACTGTCTGTCAAAGCTCAGGGGTGTGGAGTGTGAAACAACAGATGATGTTGACTGGTTTAGAGGTGAAGAACTGGAGAAAGAAAAATATGTGTGCGGGATTATTGGAGGGTTGATTTCCGAGAGAGAGTGGAGGGATCATCACATGATCGATTTAGACTTGCAGAAAGTCCTAACCATGGTCAAAGGTGGCTGGTGTGAGAAGAAGGACTGTGAAGAGGTTCACAAAGGCTTTTGGCTAGTTAGGGAAGATCTGATGGTGGAGGATGGTCTCCTCATGCGTGGTAGTAAGTTGGTTGCAACCCTTGAAGTAAGGGATAAGCTAGTAAAGACTGCTCACACCTCACACATGGGCATTGCCAAGACAAAGGAAAGGATCAGGGAAGCATATTGGTGGGCTGCCATGGATGTACATGTAGAGAGGTTGGTGCGTGAATGTGCGTGTTGTGACAGGATATTGAAGTCCAGGACGCAACCCAGGGTGTTTAGGGAACAGGCTACTGGTCCTTTTAGTCTTAAAAACCCTATTTGTGTAATACTTCTTGTCACATGACGTCATAAGTATGTTAGGTTAGCATTGCGTGGCTAAATAGATACAATTCGCATTTCATGTTGTACAACTCACTGAGCTATCTGAGTAATGAGTAGGCCCCTATGTATACTTGTGACTCCATTTGCTTTTGCAGTTCCTATTAGGTTGCTTTAACTAGGCCCGAAGGAGGCCGCAAAATGTTCAGGTTGCTTGCCTCAGCAGAATACTGCATTTCGTTATTATTTTCTGCCTGCCTTTCCAAGGCCGCTTTCCGATGTTCTAATGAACAAGCCATTCTGTGTGTAATGTTTATCTGTAGGGAGGTTTCTGCTCCCACGTTAAGGATATGCTGAGACCCAGCACCATGGCCTTGAACCCCTGATAGTGTGCCCATCTTGTCGTAATTTGACAATGATCGGGTTAGCGTTAAGCTTTGCTACACATTACTCCCTTATCTTGACTATAGTTGCTAAATGCCATTTTGTATGTTACGGCGGATATTTTAGAGAATGCGTCGCCTCGTGGTCAGCATGACCCTTTGTCCTTCCTCTATACCACTGACCACTCGAGTTTGCCCAGCAACAGGCTATTTTTAGTAATGGTCAAGCCCGTACATGCGCAGTTCAGACTGACCAGTCATCACTTAGGAATGTTCCGCCAAACTGACCAGTGGTGTTGTAGCCCCTCCCATGAGTTGGCTTTGTTCCAAAAATGACCATATATGTACTTAAAACTCTGTAACTATGTACCTCCCATCTTTTTATGTCTGTAAACCTGTATAATAGAAGGACTTACACCGATGTTCGGTGTGATACTTCTTGCATTGCCGAAGGGTGCTGTAGGAATGTACCACCACCCCATGGGGTCTTAATAAACTTGTCTTTTGCATTTTCTAGTTTCCGTGCCAACAGTTCTTATGGTGTAGAGGGTATTCTGCGGAGTATGTAGGCCTGGAGAACCCAATACCACAAATTGGCGACCACGAAGGGACTCATCGGTGACTCGGATGCCCGAAGGAGAGGTCGTGACGAAGGATTGGAAACTCGCCATGGACGCGTACGCTGCCACTGAGTGACCCAAGTCTTGGCACCCACGGTGTTTTCTTCCCTTCCTTCTGATCTGACCTTCCAGGTGGCGCCGGTCCCCGACTGAGATCCTGCTCGTCTGCGTTGCCGTAAAGTGCTGGTTTGGCTGATTTGATCAAAGACCTTGGCAGTTGGAACCTGGATATCTGAGATTTTGGTAAGAATTGTGATTGGTAAGGTAGTCAGCGGCGCTTACTGTGGTTCTATGAATATGAATATGTTTTGAGTTAGCTAACATTTGGTTCTATGACTTGACTTATATGTGCAGTGCAATTCACATAGGCAGGCATGTAGAGATGTTTCTCTAACTTTGATTGTGTTTTGAACGGCACATTTTGTGTGAAGTACAGTAAGTGCCATTTTTACGGTATCATGTTTCCGTGATACTCTTTGAACATGCCTGTTTTAAGCACACTCCGAGGAATGTGATGTCTTGGGAATGGTACCACGTATCGACTAAACAAATCTCAGCCGGCTCCCCCAGAGGGGACACCCAATCGTGAAATGTATATTAAATTTGGCCTTCCCCCTATATTGTATAGTAAATTATGGAACAAATACACCAAGTCTGATCCCGAGTTGCAATGGCCACTACATGGGTCGTTTGATTTACGAAAGGTTCAGTTTGTGGAGTAATGTTTGTTTCAGCGCAGGTCTAGACAAGATATGTTTGACTGTGTACGAATGTGGGAGAAAGCAGTGCGTGAACGAATGAAGCGTGAGATTGCCTTGGCGGAAAAAGAGCAGCGCAAGGCTGCTCGAGATAAAGCTTTACAGCTGGAAGAGAAGGAGTTCTAGGAGAAGAAAGAGAGGGAGGCACGGGAACGTAATTTACAAACAAGCGGTCAATTCCCTATTCGACGTTCGCTTTATCCAGTCCTTACTAATGAAGTTGATGATTTTTCATTATTAGATCGGTCTCCGCCTCCGTATGTTTTGCCTACAGCTCCGGACGAGGATTTGGGCGACGAAGATCGAGATAGTACGAGTACGAAGTTAACTGCTGGTAAAGCTGCGGATTTGCGCAGTTTCGCTAGGAAACTGAATTTGAATAAAATAACTATGTCAGAGATTAATGTTAAAAGGAATAAGTGGTCAGAACGAGAACAGTTGTATTTTTTAAGTGCTTTTGCAGACGAAGTTGTTGAACGATTTCGTAAGAATTCAGATGATCTAGAACCTAAGGATATATCAGTACCCCATGAGAATATGCGTAAAGGTCTATTTGTTATTTCAGATGCGGATGTTTTTTTCCAACGATTGGTCCAGCTACGGGATGAGGCGTCCAGATTGCGGGAAGCACGAAAAGCATCAGAGAAGTCTGCGCCGGGGTCGATGGAGCAATCCAAAGAGTGTTCTATCTTTGGAGCAGATAAGAGTTCTAAAGTGCATGTTATGCCCATGCGTGAAGCTGCACCTTTGTATGTTCCCCCTAAAGGGCAAGGTACCAGTGATGATAAATTGTTTGGGGATGCAAAAGGGTATTTTATATATAATTGGGTGTATACGCCTTGGAATAGAGCGGATGTTATGGCATTGAAAAACACTTTACCTGATCCCCGTAAAAATCCGGCAGCTTTCTATGAAGGAGTGGAGGGGGCTATTTCTTCTTGTGTTATGGCTGGTTGATATTGATCTTTTCTTTGGGTTAATACTGCCCCCCGATATGTGGAGAGCGATTCGTAAGTTTGATGACCAAGCGCTTTTAGGCGCAGACTGGAAGGCTATAGCCCAAGCTGATTTAGATAGGGAGTCTGCATGCAAGCCTTGTCAATTAATTCTGGGTCTCCCAACCGCTATTTTGAATAAATTAAAAACGCTCGTTCCCCCTAAAAAGATTGATTGGACTATGTTAGCCTCTTGCAAACAGAAACAGGATGAGTCGGTATCTGATTTCTTTACACGTTTCGAAGAAGTGTTTCATGATTACAGTGGGCAATTATTAACGGATGATACGGGTAGGCATCTGTTTGTCGACAAGTATGTGGCTAATCTCCTACCGGAGATTGCAAAGCGATTGAAAACTAGTGAAAGTTCCTGGACCACGGTGACCCCTGCTTCTTTGTTAACTATGGCTCAGTATTCGGTCAAAGAGGCGGAGTTCCTTGTAAACACTAACCCTAGGACTCCGTCGTTTTACATCCTACCAAAAATCCACAAGCCCACTCGTCCACCTCCTGGGCGCCCAATCGTGGCGGGTATCCAATCTATTCTGGAACCACTATCCCAATACGCGGATTACTTTCTTAGAGAGTCTGTGGTCAACCAAAAGTCATTTGTCAAAGACACGACTGACATTTTAAATGTACTTGAAGACATCCAGTATGACCCGACAAATGAGTTTTTTGTCACCATTGACATCGAATCTTTGTACACCTGTATTCCCCAGGACGCGGCGCTGGTGGCAGCAGCCCGCGCCCTGGGCAACCAGGAATGGTTCTATGATACTACCCAGACATTCGTACTGCAGTGTATTGAGTTAGCCCTTACTAAGAACTATTTTTGCTATAAAGACCAGCTCTATCTCCAGGTATCTGGTACATCTATGGGGGCTACAATGGCACCCAGCATAGCTTGTATCTATGTTGGACAGTTCGAGGAGCACGTCATCTATCATAACAACAACCCCTTCCAGAGCCAGATCCGGCTTTGGAAGAGATATATAGATGACGTGCTATGCATCTGGTCAGGAATGGAGGAACTCCTGTTGGAATTCCTTAACTGGCTGAATACACAAGATGAGAACCTCAAGTTCACTTGGACATATGACAGACATAAGGCAGTGTACCTTGACCTTGACATTGAATACAGCATGGGCACCATTAACACCTGTGTACATCAAAAGCCCACAGATAGGAATTCCTTGCTCTCTTACGATTCCTTTCATCCCAGAGCCTTGAGGGCAGTTCCTGAGGTATAGACGCAATTGTTCCAACACCAACACTTTCCTTGAACAATCTGAAGGACTGACATCTAAGCTGACCAATAGGAACTACCCTATGAAGATAGTAAAACAAGCTAAAAAGAGAGCGCTCAACACACCTAGGCGTGCCCTTTTAGAAAAGGTAGCCAAGAACAGGGACGACTGTATACCTGTGGTCATGACGTATGATCCTATGGCCACCAAAATCCGTCAGTCCATCCGCATACATTGGTCTATTCTGTCCAACAGCGATTTTCGCATGTCACCACCGAGATTTGCATTCAAGAGGGCGACCAATTTGAAGGATAAACTTGTACATTCGAAGGTCCCCCAGGCACTAACTGATCACAATTCCACCGTACCCAAAGGCCACTTTCCATGTGGAACATGCTCTGTATGTCCACTCACTAAGAAGAGCAAAAGTGTAAGTCTCACATCGGGGAAGGAGTGGTTTCAAAATCAGTTCAGCAACTGTAACTCCACACAAGTTGTATACAGGTTAACGTGCCAGTGTGGGTTACACTATATAGGTCTGACTTCGCGCAAGATCAAAGTGCGTATACAGGAACATCTGAGCACTATCAGGGCAGGCAAATTAACAACTAGGCTTGTCCAGCACTGTTCTACTGAAAAACACACCTTCCAGTGGACAGTGCTTGAGAAGATTAAAGGCTCCCCCCAGAATATTGATGAGATCCTGTTAGCCAAAGAAGCACGCTGGATTTATAATGAGAAAACGGACAGAGTTGGGCTCAATGAAATCATAGAATGGAACAGGATTAAACTGTGACTTTCTCACCCTGAAATATAATTCCAGTTGACCTGTTTTAGTTTCCAAAGGTAACCCCTCTATTTCAGTGGACCAGCTTTTGTGTAACCACATGAGTTTACTATCTCCCAGGCTCTGTGAGGGAATGTTTGCCTTTGCCTTGGTCGGGCCCTAATATTCAGACTCCATAGAGTCAACAGTATATGCCCCCTGAGTTCTGGGTTCTGATATGGCATAGTACCCCCTGCCCATGTGTCACAATACACTATTTTGAGATTGCCTTTGGGGTGGATTGCCGGCAACTATCAGTATTATGGCTGTGTTTCAAGAAGCTTTTGTCTTCACATGGGACCCTCTTGGGGTTTTGTTGCAGTGGTATAGCACCTGGGTCCCTATGTGTGGTTAAGTTGGCGAATACTCCCGTACTTTGATTCCAATACCTGGCCCTTTGACTAGGCTAAGATGGCCGCCGCGCCCGTAGGCTCGCGCCTGGTGCAACGTCATGGGCGTGGCTCCGCCGGCGCTCCGCTTTTCACTGCTCCGGGATCGGGCTACCGACACGTCTGAGGAAAGGCGTCTTCCGAGCCTGTCACGGTGAGGCGGTGTTCTGTAACCACGCGCCAGGGAAGTATCAAGCTAACTTTTGTGGTTGGGCTAAATGCAATATGTTTGTGGCCGTAGGCTCCAGGTAGTTTTACATCCGCGGAGCGGAGTTTGTCACGATCGATGCAAGGGGCGGTTGACTGTTTTGGCTGCACTGTCTAGCATTTGTGTGGGGTTAGTGTGTAAGGTGTAATATACAGCGGTATTTATAACTAGCGCTGCAGTTGTTCACCTCTCCTAGGGGGCAGCAATCCCAGATATTGTTTTGGCAGCGTTGAATGCACATGTCACTGTGTGCCTCACAAAGGGCACCTGTGTATCTTAGATAAGGTGCGACGGGGCACGTTGAAAGTCAGCAGCACAATGTATTTTACAAATTTCGTATATGTTTCCTCCCTCTGCAGATAAAATAATTTTATCATGAAACAAGGGGCACACTTACGTTAGAAGTACCTAGTTGCCTTGTTGATACCGGAGCGGCTGGTATGCACAGCTGTGCTGCTCCCGGGTAATATTCCACACATTACCATTCTGTATATCCCTTAAGAGTATGTCTCTGGCCATTTTGGAGTCTACATGTTTTTAATTACGTACCTGTTCTTCCTTGGCAGCACATTTCAGAACTAAGTGTCCAATAGAGTGAAGTGGCAGCACTTGAGTGCAGCCCTGATGAAACTGCTCTACGCAATACAGCAGTGAAACATGTCGGCACTGTAGGTAATGGTATGCATGATTAGCTACCAGCCTTTTTAATAATCAACAGCACGCAATCACCACCCTAAGAATAAAATTGGCTAAGGGATTGGTGGACTGTGTGTGTTTTTAGGCACTCAATGATTATTTTTGTGTGTGTTTGTCACTAGCAGATTTTTCTGCACTTCACTTTGTCACTTTATATGTTGTTTGTTTTGGACACTTCTTCTTTCCTTTCATCTTATTTTTCTTCGAGAAGCGGGTGACCACCGATGATGAGACAGGGGCCTGTCTGGAAATTGCATACCAGTTACCCCGATGGTGGTGTTTCCGTGAGGGGTCACTTGCTTCTCGCACATTTTTTCCTCTATTTAGAGTAAGGTCCAATGTGGAGTGTGGACTATTGTGAACCATTACAAGCTGGATCACTCTGAGTGTTTGTTCCGGTGTGTTGCCTTGGAGAACAGGTATTTTAAACACGGCGTAGTACAGTGCATTACCTCACTATAATGTGGATAGGAGAGTAATGGGAAGTAGGACTTGTTGGACCCCCCTTGAGTCACTGATATATGAGTTCGCCATTGGACTGGGTCTTATTTTGTATTGTTGACTGTGAGTGGAGGGCGACCCTTTCCGTATTCCCTCTGAGCTCCTATAGTGTTTCAGTATTATGAGCGGCAGGAATTAGAGGCTAAAGAAAGTATTGATAAGAAAGCGAAGGAGTTAAAGACGAAGGTGATGTTGGCACAGGTTCGTGGCGCGCAGTCGAGAGGAAACGATAGAAACAGGCGAGGAGGGGGTAATATGTCGTATGGTTGTACCGACATTGCTGAGGACCAATGTGTGTATTGTAAAGAGTTTGGGCATTGGGCTGAAGATTGTCCGGTGCTTCGTGAGCAACGTAGCCAGCGTGGTCGAGGAGGTGGAAGGACACAGAATAGTTATTCGGGAGCGAGAGGTGGAGGAAGTGATCGTGGTAGCTTTGAGGCGAGGGGTCGTGGCCAGGATGAGGTTAATACTTTTGATCGACGGAACCAGTACCAAATATCGGAGGGTGAGAATGTGGAGAGTTAGGATTATGTGCACGCATAGGATTGCGTAAGATGGGGTGTGGAATCGGTGGAAGTGCCAGTAGATCAAAGAGGTCCATATGTATCAGCGGCGTTTTGGGTTCTACTGATCAGTTTTTAGTTGACACAGGATCTACTCGTAGTGCTTTGTCTAAAAACTTGGTTCCAAGGGCTCCCCTGTCTGGCAAAACAATTACATGTATAGGGTTCGATAGCACACCCTCTCCAAGCCCATTGTCACAACCTCTTGCATTTTGCATTGATAAATGTTTTGGTCTGTGCCCATTCTTATTGTCGCCTCATACCCCAGACAATATTATGGGCATAGATTTGCTCAAATATTTTCGAGCAACGATACGCTGCGCTCCTGAAGGAGTGCGGGTTATTTTGAATGACAATTATCCAGACGCAGGAAGACTGTGTACCATGCAGGAAATTGAAGCGCTAGCCTCTCTCCCGCACACGTTATGGGCGACATCAGATACGGATGTGGGACAGATGCTCATCCCGCCTATTCGAATTACTGTCAAGGAGGGAGCGTCTTTGCCACGTGTGCCTCAGTATAAGATATCTAGAGAAGGTGAAATTGCCCTGACGCACATTGTTCAGGATTTGATTATTGCAGGAGTAGTGGAGGAAGTTCCCTACAACATCTGTAACAGCCCTATTATTCCGATCCTCAAGAAAGACACTGACGACAAAGTCTATCAATGTATTATTGACTTGAGAGAAATAAACAAAATTGTAGTGCCTCAGTACCCGGTGGTGTCTGATATCACCACCTTACTTACTTTGGTCCCCCCCACTGCCACTACCTTCTCTGTTTTCGACCTTAAGAATGCCTTCTTTTCCATTCCCATCCATCCTGACAGCAGATATCTATTTGTCTTCACGTTGAATAATAAATCATATAGATTTTGTCGTGTTCCTCAAGGCTATACAGAAAGTCCTAGCATTTATAGCCAGGCTTTAAAAAGACAGCTTGATTCCTTTGAATTGCGGTCTGGAGTAGCTCTTATCCAGTACGTGGACGATCTTTTACTGGCTGCAGACACATATGCGCAGTGTGAGGAGAGTACTCTTGCTTTGCTCTCTTTTCTTGCTCAGAACAATCACAAAGTTTCTAGGAAAAAGTTACAATATTGTAGACCAAAGGTGACCTACCTCGTCATCTTTTGTCTAAGGAGGGACGTGCATTAACATCTGATCGAATTCAAGCAATCTTAGATACACCAGTCCCCCGCACTCAGAGAGATGTGCGTGCCTTCATAGGATTAACGTCCTTCTGTAGACAGTGGATAATGGGGTTTTCGCACATTATAAAACCTTTGTTAGCGTTACTGTCTAAAACTACACCAATGACCCTTGAATGGACAGATGAATGTCATAATGCTTTTGAACAATTGAGACAGGCCCTTTGTTCTGCACCAGTGTTAGGTACACCAGATTACACAAAGATTTTCACGTTGTATGTACACAAGAAAGATGGGTGCGCATTGTCGGTGTTAGTGCAGACACATGTGGATAAGCAGAGGCCCTGCGCATACTTTTCGGCTATTCTTGATCCTGTAGCACGAGGATTTTCCTGGGTGTTTCCGAGCAGTTGCAGCAACAGCAGTAGCTATACGACAGAGTGAGGGAATAGTTTTGTCACACAAACTGTTGGTGTTAGTTCCCCATGCGGTAGACGCTCTGCTAAACCAAACAAAAACCCAGTATCTCACGAGCGCACGTTTAACAGGATATGAGCTTACACTTTTGGCGCCGCATATCACACTAAAGAGATGTGCTACCCTGAACCCTGCCACTTTATTGCCGTATCCGGTTGCGGAGGGCCAAGAGGAAGAACACCATGATTGTGTTTTCCTGACTGAAGAACAAACAAAGGGTCGTGTCGACTTACAGGATACGCCACTTCCAGATGTGGATGGGGAACTGTGGGTTGATGGATCGTGCTTAAGGCTGCCAGATGGTACAACTTCTGCAGCATATGCGATCACGACACTTAAGACAGTGGTAGAAACAGCATGAATACCACAGAAATCGGCCCAAGCAGCGGAGTTAATAGCTTTGACAAGAGCCTGCGAATTGAGTGCTGCCTTATGTGTGAATATCAACACAGACAGCCGGTACGCCTTCGGAGTAGCGCATGACTTTGGCCTACTCTGGAGAGAGCGTGGATTTTTGACTTCGCATGGAGTGCACATTATGCATGGAGAGCTAGTGCGTGATCTCTTGAATGCGTTGCTTTGTCCAAAGAAAGTGGTGATAATCAAATGCAGTGCACATAAAAAGATCACTGACAAAGTGGGACAAGGCAATGCTTTTGCGGACAGTATAGCAAGACAAACGGCTATGTCACGAAATGACTCTCCAATGTATGTGGTGAAGTCGCAGGCTGAGCGATGGCATGATGCTAGAGAGGAGATATTAGATATTCAGAAATCAGCGACTGAAGCAGAACTCGCAACCTGGGCAGCAGAGGGAGTGCTGGATGATGAGGGTTGTTGGCGAAGCAAAGATATGGAAAGATGGAAATTGCCTGCAGCTTACTTGCAAGCGATGGTCCAGATGACACATGGATTGGCACATGTTGGAGCTCTTGCAATTACTCGATTGCTAACGCGAGTTTGGGAGCATCCTGAAATTGCCAATACGGCCAAGAGAGTAGTACAGACCTGTCTGATATGTTTACAGCACAATCCTGCAAAAGGGACGCATACTCCGAAAGGAGGGTTCGTTCCACCCACTGCACCATTTGAAGTACTGCAAATGGATTACATCCAGCTTGAGCGTTGTAATAACCTTAAGTATGTCTTAGTGGTGGTGTGTGCTTTCAGTAAATGGAATGAGGCCTTCCCCACGAAGGATAATGCAGCATTGGCAACAGCTAAGGTTTTGCTCAAGGAGTACTTCCCTCGATACGGCGTTTGCAAATTTTTGTGGAGTGACAATGGTCCTCATTTTGTCGGGAAAATTGTAGAGTACGTGTTGAAGGGATTGGGAATCCAGCAGAAGTTTCATGCTGTGTTCCATCCTCAGTCAGCAGGTCTTGTTGAACGGTATAATGCTACTCTGAAATTAAAGTTAGCAAAGATTGTGGCATCCATGTCTTTGAAATGGCCGGATGCCCTGCCTTTGGCATTACTCTCTATCAGATCAGTGCCCCATTCCCGAACTGGCCTCACACCTTATGAAGTGGTGTTTGGAAGGCCGATGAATATATGGGGAGTTCCTAAACCTCGATTGTTACGTGATGTGCCTTGTATAATGATGAACGATTATTTGGCACGATTAACAAATGATTTACTTTCTATTCATCAACAGGTTCGAGAAGCGCTCCCCGACAATTCCATTGGAGAGGCTCACAATCTTCGTCCTGGGGATCATGTCATGATCCGCTCCTTCGAGAGGACGAACAGCTTGGAACCGAGGTGGCGTGGCCCCGAGCAGGTGTTGCTCGCAACTCGAACGGCTGTGCGAGTCACCAACAGGAAGCGGTGGGTGCACTCTACTCACTGCCGTCGTGTCTCTCCGGATATGGTGAGCCCAACTGCATTGTCCGACTACCGAGATATCCTGGACGAGGAAAAGAGCCCAGCTGTAACGTCTGTCGAATCAGAGGGAGCCTTCCCGGACCACACTGTTTCTGGACGAGAAAGATACAATCTACGACCACGATAAGAAGTTTTTTTGGTGCGAGACTGGTTGAGTTACTGCTCTGGGGTTTGTGAAACTGTAGCCGGGAATATCATGGTGGGGGGGATCTGTTCTGCCAAGTGTAGCGACACCCGTCTTGACCCCGGAGAAGAAACCAACAGCTACCTCGGAGCTCAGCACTCACATTTTTATTTTTTAGCTGTGTTTTTGAGACATTGTGAACTTTGAACTATGGCGTCCTCTGCAGCACGAGATAAAATTCTTGGTGCTGTATTATTTGTGTTGACAATTGTGGTAATAGCTGTGATAGCCTGGGTAGTAGAACTTGTGGTGCCTGTGCGAGAACATTTGTTGCCGACTACCCCGGCTCCATCTGAACATTTCCATTTCACTCTACCGTATCATAAAGAGTGGCACCGACAGACTTATTTGAACAATAGTTTTATTCAGATTCTGCATCACACTCACAATATGTCGAACACTTCTAACTGCTGGGTTTGTGGGATGTTGCCTGGACATCAGAAGAAAGGGGGCACACCGCTTATCCCACTCCCGTTTTCTCATAATGGGTCTTGCAATGCCTGGTACACCCTCCTGTTCACCTTGCGATGGCCAACAAAAGGGGGGCTGCTCTTTCGTCTCAATAAGATTTGTTTTAATGATCGAGACGGCTATCCGCAAGCTGAAGGAACTAAGTTTGAATGGGAGGAGTACCGCCCCGATAATATGTCAGCGCCACGAGTTTACAGTAATCATCTAAGTGTCAACATGTCCAATTCTCATGTTATAAATGTTATTGATACCAAAGCTGATCTCTGTGTACGTAATAAAGGTACAATCCCAGTTGGCAGAAGTGAATGTAACACCACTCTCACCTTTGATACTCCGAATGGCATTTCATTTGTGGCCTCTCGAAATACGTACTTCATATGTGGTAATAAAGGTTATCATCGTGTCCCTTTAGGATGGTTAGGAACATGTTATATATCTTTTGTATTGCCCCCTGTGTTTATTGCTCCGCCCATGTACCATAATAATTACATGCTCTACCATGACTTTATATTGAATAGGGTTAAGAGAGCAGTAGTTCTTGATTAGATAGATCAAACAGACACTGCGTTGCAGCAATATGTCGATTTCAATTTAGGTTTGTTTTCCTTTGTTGGAGCTGCTCTGAACAGCCGGAAAATACGACGCTTAACTCGTGTTGTAGAAGCTGTTGCCAATGATACTGCTTTTGCGTTAGGAAATTTAACTGAAGAGCTTCAGATATCTAGAATTGTAACGCTCCAGAACCGGATGGTTCTAGATGTAGTCCTAGCTGATCGAGGGGGGGCATGCCGTATTATCGGAAGTAGTTGCTGTGTTTACGTGCCAGATAATTCACCTTCTGTGTATGATGCCATATCCAAATTACATAAAATTGCTGCTGAGATACATCCTGATCATGGTACGTTGACCTTTTCGGGGTGGTTTTGGTCAATGCTTAGTACATGGGGCTGGAAGTTACTGACGATTCTATGTATAATAATCGGGATATTATTCTTCTTATGCTTATGTATTCAGTGTGGCCCTGCATTATGTTCTCTGTGTCTATCTGCTTGTATTCCATCCAGACGAGCTTTTGCTAAACATGAACAAATGATTCATAAAGAAGTGGCCCAGATTATGTCTATCGATATAGAAGATGAGTATCCCGATTATGTCCATTATGAGGTAGCTTCAGCTAAATGCTAAAAGGGTCGTCTGTCGTAATTTGACAATGATCGGGTTAGCGTTAAGCTTTGCTACACATTACTCCCTTATCTTGACTATAGTTGCTAAACGTCATTTTGTATGTTACGGCGGCCATTTTAGAGAATGCGTCGCCTCGTGGTCAGCATGACCCTTTGTCCTTCCTCTATACCACTGACCACTCGAGTTTGCCCAGCAACAGGCTATTTTTAGTAATGGTCAAGCCCGTACATGCGCAGTTCAGACTGACCAGTCATCAATTAGGAATGTTCCGCCAAACTGACCAGTGGTGTTGTAGCCCCTCCCATGAGTTGGCTTTGTTCCAAAAATGACCATATATGTACTTAAAACTCTGTAACTATGTACCTCCCATCTTTTTATGTCTGTAAACCTGTATAAAAGAAGGACTTACACCGATGTTCGGTGTGATACTTCTTGCATTGCCGAAGGGTGCTGTAGGAATGTACCACCACCCCATGGGGTCTTAATAAACTTGTCTTTTGCATTTTCTAGTTTCCGTGCCAACAGTTCTTATGGTGTAGAGGGTATTCTGTGGAGTATGTAGGCCTGGAGAACCCAATACCACAATCTGGCAAGGTGTTAGCTCATCCTACTGTGCCCGCATTGTTCCCTGTTCAGCCCGAGCTGTTAGTTTTCCATTGAGGGTGTGGTTGGGGGTTTCTTGGAGGGATAATTGTGCATTACTGACCGTACTGACCGTGTCCCTTGGCGAACACCACAGGGTGTGGGTCAGACTGGGCTCGCTCTGCAGAGATATACTAATAAAGTATGTTTGTATTCTCCAGTGTCTGACCGACTTCATTTGGGAAGGCATAGAAGTTTGGTAATGTATATAACCCGTGGGGCCCTTAGTGGCCCTGTCCTTCAGTTGGTGGTCGAACAGGGACCCCACAAATTTGTGGCCCCTTACCCATCAGCCGGGGGCAGCGGCCAGGGTGGTGTCTGGTCCGTTGGGCGGATTGTGGCCCACATCTGAAGACCGAGCTTGGTTCTCGCATCTGCCTGACCCTCAGATCGGTTTGCTCAGATGTGAGTCCCTTGCTCACTGCACCATCAGGATTCAAGCAAGCCGGGCCGAAGACGGCTGTAATGCCAGAAACCGGTCCCCGGAAGCTTGTTTCCATTCTGGTAAAGAATTGGCTTGGTAGTTTGGTCTGCCCTGTTCCCATGATGCATTGGGCCAGGGACAGACTAATTTGCATGGAGCCAGGTTCTGAACTGGGATGGTGCAGTGAGCTAAAAAACGGTGATGGATCAAGCCCTGATCTGTTGACTGGGTAGGAGTGTTCTGCTTAATTCAGATACTCTGTCCATCACCACCCCCTTTTCTGAATCGTTTTGGCCACCACAAGCGTGGTAGGGTATGCTCAGATGTGAGTCCCTTGCTCACTGCACCATCAGGATTCAAGCAAGCCGGGCCAAAGACGGCTGTAATGCCAGAAACCGGTCCCCGGAAGCTTGTTTCCATTCTGGTAAAGAATTGGCTTGGTAATTTGGTCTGCCCTGTTCCCATGATGCATTGGGCCAGGGACAGACTAATTTGCATGTAGCCAGGTTCTGAACTGGGATGGTGCAGTGAGCTAAAAAACGGTGATGGATCAAGCCCTGATCTGTTGACTGGGTAGGAGTGTTCTGCTTAATTCAGATACTCTGTCCATCACCACCCCCTTTTCTGAATTGTTTTGGCCACCACAAGCATGGTAGGGTATGCTCAGATGTGAGTCCCTTGCTCACTGCACCATCAGGATTCAAGCAAGCCGGGCCGAAGACGGCTGTAATGCCAGAAACCGGTCCCCGGAAGCTTGTTTCCATTCTGGTAAAGAATTGGCTTGGTAGTTTGGTCTGCCCTGTTCCCATGATGCATTGGGCCAGGGACAGACGCATTTACATCTAGCCAGGTTCTGAACTGGGATGGTGCAGTGAGCTAAAAAACGGTGATGGATCAAGCCCTGATCTGTTGACTGGGTAGGAGTGTTCTGCTTAATTCAGATACTCTGTCCATCACCACCCCCTTTTCTGAATCGCCCCTCAGATCGGGCGGATCCGCGGCTAGTGGTCACCAGCTGGGATCCTGAGAAGGCGAACCCTGGATTTGACTGTTTGGTCCGGAGATTTGTCAGTGGAGAATAATTTGCCTCACTCTGAGTGCACCAGGTGTGTGGTTTGGTTCTCTGTCCTTTGGTTCTTTGGAAGTGGCGCCACATTTGAATGACACTGGCCTGTGGGCAGTGCCTGGTAACGGTCTTCGGACCGTCTTGAACGACACCAGCCGACGGGCTGAGTGCCTTGAACGGCAGTCTATGGAGGTGTGATGATAGTGTGCGAAAGTGACCTGTTTTGGCATGGAGAGTTTATTTTTGAACGCCGTTTGCTTGCGTGGAAGTGTTTGTAACAGATCACTCATTAGTAACGGAATTTTGCAGTGTCTTGAACTTGGTGGGTCTGCGGACCCTTGAGGGACACAGGGTGCTTGTGAGTGGTCTACCGGGCCAACTGGTATTTTGCTTCTTGAAAAGGTCTGGGACCATTTGCAGACAATCTGCCAGCCAACTGGTAACTCGGTCTGCGCTTGAAAAGGTCTGGGTTAGAACCTGTCCTCTTGAGCTTGGAATAGTCTTTGGATTGGAGTACGGTTTTTGAACAGCGTGGGTCTGATTTTCAGACCATTTTTTTTGTTAAAGTGATGATTTTATTGCCTGTTGGGGGTGGTGTATGTGTCTTATGTTAAGAGGCCTTGTTTTAGTAAATGTATGTGTTTTGGATGCCAATGCTGTTCTTCTGATGCCCGATTGGAAGAGAGCCAGCCAGCACCTCTGGAGGGTACCCCAAATTTTGACATATATGTCAAGCATGGTATTGGCCCTATTATGTTTAGCACGCTGTGGGATAAGTATAAGAGGGACAATGCCAACCTGCAAAGGCCACTTACTGGCTTGTTTGATGAACAAAAATTGGGTTTCTTGCAAGATAAATTGTTCGCTAAGAAAAGCAGGCAGTCAATGTTTGATTCGTTAAGAGTGTGGCAGAAGGAAGCAAAACAAAAACGTATGAGAGCAGAAAAGGAGGAAAGGAAGTGACAGTGGCAATCAATTACGCAGAAAGCAGTGGCATATTAGAGAGGGAAGATAAAGTAAGGAATAGAATGTGCCGACAGGAAGTTATGATTGCAGACCGAAAAATGTTATGTTACTATGGAAGAAAAGGACGATTTTCTTGAAGGAGTATTGGAATCTTGTCCGCCACCCCTTATGCCCCTGAACGGATATATCCAATAGTCCAGACATTTTTGTCCGCAACCTCTGGGTCCGCCCCCTTTGGTTCCCCAGTACCTAGCTCTGTTGCGTCAGCTCCGAGTGCGCTCGCCCTCTCCCCGCCTTGTCACACGGGAGGGGCCGGAGCAGTCGGTTCTCTTGTTTTGCCTACTCTCTTGTCTGATGATGTTGCCTTGGCCACTACTATCCCTTTCACCCCTGTAGTGCTATCCCCTCATGCCATGGTACCTGTCTTTGCATCTGCTCTTTCTTCTTTGAATTTGACACCCCATACATTACCGAATGTGGATATGCCTGTACGTGGAAGGTTTGAGGGGGATTGGACAGCAGCACGTAATCGTATAGAGAAGGTGTTGGTGCGTTCTGCTGTGGGTACTGAAGAAAAGACGATGGTGGTGAATCAAGCGGCCCTGTGGGGTCGGAATGCGATTTATACTGTGGAAGACATGTGGAGTGTGATGAAAGATTATGAACCATTTTTGCAGCAACTTGCTCTTAAGCACATGTCGACCACATTGTTAGCATTATGGGAACAATGTTACCGGGATGTCGCACCACAAGCTATTTATGACATACGGGACAGGGTACATGCTACTGCTATGGCCCCAGGTGAAGTTTTTAGTAATGTGAGGATATTAGTACGTTATCGAGAACGGCTGCCTCAAAAGGTTCCAACAGTAGGGACGCTGCACCCTACGAGGAAAGTTCATCCCGTATCATCCCGAAGTACCCGAGCTGAGTGATTCCACGAATACAGTAATTAGACAGCGGGTGGACGCTTGAATTCAATAACAATGGATATATACTCCTTTGAAGAGGAATGAGGTCCTATCCTTAAAGAGCCAGTTGCCTGATCCTAGCCTCCTCCACAATAATGGTGTTAGCTGACACAGAGTTATTTTTTGGACTGTTGGTACTGGTAGATACCTGCCGACAGGTACATACGCAGGATCATGCGCTGGAAATGGGGGGACATGGGACGAAATAAAGGTGTGAGACAAGGAGTGCAAGCCCGGTGACAATCCAAAAACAGAGTTGATGGAATTGCCGGGCAGGATTATAACATACATGCACTCCCTTATCCCGCCGAGGAAGGTGGACTGGGATAAGTTGACTGTATGTCGCCAGAAAAAGGATGAGAGCATATCAGACTTCTTTACTAGGTTTGAGGGGGGTGTTTATGGATTTTAGTGGGCAGGACCTGTCTTTAGATGGTGGGGTTCAGTTGTTTGTTAACAGGTTCATCCCTAATTTACTTCCTGAAATTGTAACACAGTTGCAGGCCTCGGAGAGTACTTGGACGACAGCGTCCCCGTCTGTAATTTTGAGAATGGTCCAGTATTATGAACATAGGGGCATATTATCAAGGCAGGCGATAAAATTATCGCCGCTTTAGCAGCAGAAAACTGCTGCTAAAGTGGCGACAATGGGCTTGATAATATGCTCTATGGGTTCCAATTGAAGCTCATGTTAGATATCCTTCACATCTAACAAGGGCTTCAATTAGAATTCCATAGAGCATATTATCAAACCAATTATCGCCGCTTTAGCTGCTGTTTTCTTGGGTACAACCAGTGTGCGTACTGTAAAAAAGAGGGGCATTGGCGGAATGAGTGCCTGGAATTGTGGCAGAACAATGCAGCACCGGGAGGCCGTGGGTTTAGAGGAAGAGGAGGAGGAGGAGTCCGGGAACAGATGCAGTCATAGAATGCTTCAGACAGAGTGGGAATTATTTTGATGACCCTCAGAGCAGACAGTACTATAATGAGGACTACGACATGGATTAGGTGACGGGGCTGTCTCACAGCTAAGACAGCCAAGGGCAGGGCAGGGCAAGGGGCCAGTTCCGGTGCCTGTCGATCAGTGCTGACCTTATATCATGGCTGATTTGCAGGGCGCCATGGAGAAATGTTTGATTAATACAGGGGCTATGAATAGTTCTGTTTCCCATACACTGGTCTCTGTCTGGGCAAAATAATGTTTCAGTTGGGTTATCAGGTGTGCCAGTTGTCAGCCCCATTTCTAAACTGCTTGCTTTGACTGTCGGTCCTTTTACTCTTGACTCACCATTTTTATTGACAATGAACGGTGGTGAAAATGTAATGGGACTGGATCTGTTAAAAAGGTTGCACGAAGCAATATCTTGCTCTCCAGACTGCGTCTTTATGACAGTTGAGCCTAGATGGCCCCTACAAATTAATGTTTTTTACAAGTTGCGCCCCTCCCAATAGAATTTGACGGTGTACCACATACGCTGAGGGCCACAGGAGACACAGATGTGGGGCTGCTCCAGTTCCCACCAGTGTCTATCAGTATGAAGGATAATGTTAAACTGCCCCGTATTCCCCAGTATAAGATTTCCCAAGCAGGAGAAAATGCCCTATTGCAGATTATACATGATTTGATTAAGACTGGAGTAGTGGAAGAGACAGTGTCTGATGTATGCATTAGCCATATTCTTCCAATTCTTAAAAAGGCCCCTTCGAACTCTTCTGATGTCCAACCAGATGTGTACCGCTTTGTGATTGACCTGAGAGAGGTTAATATAATCGTGATCCCTCAGTATCCTGTGGTTCCAACTGCAATACTGACAATGATTCCCCCCTCGGCGAAATAATTTTCTGTTATCGATTTAAAGAATGCCTTTTTCAGCATCCAAATACATCCGGACTGTAGGTCGTTTTTCAGCTTTTCTATAGCTGGTTGAAGTTTTAGATTATGTTGTGCTCCACAGGGCTATACAGAAAGAAAAGTATTTATAGTCAAGCTTTAAAAGCCCAATTGGATTCACTGGAATTTGCTTCTGGTAATGTTTTGTTCCAGTATGTTGATGACCTCCTTGAAACATCAGACACTGAGGAGGGCTGCAAAGAGGCCACGGTTTAATTATTGCACCATTTGGCATGCCACGGACACAAGGTGTCCCTTTCGAAATTTCAGTATTGTTGACAGGAGGTCACCTACTTAGGTCACCTACTGTTGAAAGAGGGTCTCAGACTAACAACTGAATGTAAGGCTGCTATTAACAGTATGGCTGTACCTAGGACCCAACGTGAGGTACGCACGTTTATAGGGATAACATTATATTGTCGCCATTGGATCCCAAATTATTCCTTACTAACAAACCCCTTCTTTACCTGACCACCAAGGATGTGCATGAACCCCTGCCTTGGACACCTGAATGTCATCATGCTTTTGAACAATTAAAAGTTGAGCTTTGCACTGCTCCTGTGCTTGGCACTCCTGATTATCAAAAGCCCTTTGTGCTCTATGTGCGTGAGACGCATGGTTGCGCTCTTTCTGTGTTAACACAGGGTTTCGGTGGTAAGCAGAGACCCTGTACTTATTTCTCGGCCATAATGTTTCCAGATCACTCCTGAGCTGCCTGAGAGCTGCCGCGGCTGCTGCAGTTTCTATCAGACAATCGGCAGGGCTTGTTCTTGATACTGATCTCACAGTAATGGTACCTCATGCTGTGGATACACTTTTGAATAAGACAAAGACGCAGCACCTTACTAGTGCACGTCTTATTGGATATGAATTGACTTTGTTTACACAGCATATTACCATCAAACGATGTGCTACTTTGAACCCAGCCACGTTACTACCCCTCCCGTCGGAAGAAAAGGACAATGACGTCCATGAATGTTTGTTTCAGACTGAGGATGAAACAAACGGATGGGTAGACCTGACTGACGTTCCCTTATCTGAACCCCAACGGGAACTGTATGTTGATGGCTTGTGCTTCAAGCTGCCAGATGGCACCACTACTGCAGCCTATGCAATCGCGACACTGCATACCGTAGTTGAGACATCCTGCATCCCACACCCATCGGCCCAAGCTGCAGAATTAGTTGCACTTCTACGGGTTTGTGAGCTGAGTGAGGGACTGGCTGTTAATGTTTATACAGACAGCCAGTATGCCTTTGGGGTGCCACCCGCTCCGCAGTAAATGTGGAAGTAAGGAAGCACTGGGTGCACGGAAGCCACGTAGAGAGTGCCACTCTCGCTTCCATACGACTGCTGAGTCAGCGACGGCATTCCTGATCAAGAATATGAGCAGGTGCCCGATTTGTTCCTTTCTTTAATGCTCGATTAAGGGGGGCGCAGACGGATGAGGAGTGTGACAGAGTCCTGCTTAAAGCAGTTCCTAAGGAGATAAGGGCTGCCTCAGATCACTCTGCCCCCAAAGAGCCTGTTTCAGAGCCCAGATCTTTGCCTGACTCTCAGTTCCTACCCCTCTTTGCTGATGACATAGTGCCAAGTGTAACCAGGTATAACTTACGGCCCCGGAAGAAGAACGGGACGACAGCTGAACAGTTTAGGAGGTAGGGAAGGACTTAAGTTTAGGGCACAGGTGCTGTGCCTAGGGTGCCTGTTAGAGTAGAACGAACGTCATTGGTGCACTGTGTGTGAACACTCAAAAGGATTCGGTGAGGGTACCCTCCAAGGAGGGAGGGGTGCCCTATCCTGAGACTTTTGAGTTCAGAATACAAGCTCAGCGAGCAGCTCCAACGCCAGTGCTCAACAGCACCTACGCCTGATGAAAAATAGGAGTCTACCAGTGCAGGGTTATTAAATGGACACTGGAAAGAAGATTTTGCTTTTGTTCCCTCTGATACTATAGTTGCAATAGTGGCTCTAGCCTGTGAACATTTTCTTTCCTCATAGTACGTATAGGTTGTTGGAAGTTTTATTGAAAATGCTCCCTTTTGGCCGTCTAATTATGAGAGAGGAACAGCCACTGATGGTTCCACCACCTAGACAGAATGGTAATGGGTGGTGCGGGTGGTCAACAGGAAGTAAGGTAGTGATGGTAGTGCTTATCCTCATGGTGATGAAAGCTCTGTTCGGGGTGGTTTGGTATTTGGAGGATCAGCATCCGGTGCATATTTTAGTGGGAACTACCTACCCCATCCCCATCTGAGCATATGTTTGTTTCATTAGCCCAGCACAAGGAGAGACACTGACAGACCTAAGTTGATAATGCATTCATTCATATGCTTCATCAGGTGCACAGTACCACTAATACCACAAATTGTTGGGTGATTTGCTAGTCTCTTTGCCCCTATCATATTTAGGTAGTTGCGAGGCCTAGTTCCAGTTGCTTTCCACGGTGTATATGCATTATTATGGCAATGTTATGAAAATGGGAGCGGATGATTATGAAGCAGTGCTGGAGTATATAGTGATACACCAGGGTTATGCGCCTGGGAAGGATGGCAAGGAGGATACTATGCATCCCGAAGCCTGTAGGAATTTGTTCACAGCTAACGAGAATGTGACGTGGTTGCAAGGTGAGATGTTAGATTTCAAGGGGCTCAATGTTACTGAGTATTTCAAATGTTTCCAAGAACTAAACATTACAGAAGACCAAGCCATGCCCGTACCAGTGATCAATGCCTTGGCCAGTTTTTGTGTCGAACGTTCAGGGAATGTACCAGTGGGGCAGTGCATTTGTAGTAACACCTATAGGTTTAATATAAGTTTTAGCCCGCCTTTGCTTACACCTCCAAATGTATATTTCATCTGTGGATACAGAGCTTATATTTGGCTTCCTAGGGGCTGGTCTGGTCGTTGCTATGTCTCTTTCCTCTTGCCTCCCATCTACATTTCCCCGCGCAGTTATCACAAACATAGCAAGTTACAGTGAAGAGATCTCCATGTCTACAGAGTTAAGAGAGTGATTGATTCAGATGAGATCGATCAGACAGATACTTCTCTCCAGCAAATTACGGACATAATGAAGAGCATTATACCGTTCTGGGGTCCCATATTCAATAGCCGCAATATACGTCGCTTGACCAGAGTAGTTGAGGGAGTGATTAACACTACTACGAGTATATTGACTAATATCACGTTCGAGCTTCAGGCTAGGAAGCTCGTTGCTCTTCAAAATAGGATGGTTTTAGATGTCATACTAGCTGATGGGGCGGAGCTTGCCGCGTCATCGGCAGTAGTTGCTGTGTTTTCATTCCTGATTCAGCCCCTACAGTATACTCAGAAATACAGAATTGCTTCAGAAATACATGAGGATAATGGTTCATGGTCCATATCAGGGTGGTTCTGGGGCCTGCTGACATCATGGGGTTGGAAGATACTCCTTGTCCTGATAGTTATCGCAGGCGTCATCTTCACAGGTTGCCTTTGTATTATCTTCATTCCAGCATGCAGTACCTATTGTATGAGCAAAATAATACCTGCTCCGCAAACACCAGGACATGATGCAAAGGTTTCATCTATGATGATGCAAGAAGTTCAGGATCTGATGCTGATTGATGAAGGCATCTTCAAAAACTAGTATTATTGATGCGTTTAACTGTGTTGTATTTCTCTGTGATATCCTGAGTGTTATATCATGTGTGTGCCTATTGCTTCCCTCACCTCTGCCACCCCCCTTAGTATTGTGAAGAACCTACCTGATGGCAATTAAACCATTTTTTAGCCACTTTTGCTAAAAGGAGGATCTGTTAGACTTGAAATCCCCATTTGCGTAATGCTTCCCGTCACATGACATTATAAGTATGTTAGGTTTGCATTGCGAGGCTAAATAGATACAATTTGCATTTCATGTTGTACAACCCACTGAGCTATCTGAGTAATGAGTGACCCCTATGTATACTTGTGACTCCATTAGCTTTTGCAGCTTTTTCAGTTCCTATTAGGCTGCTTTAACTAGGCCCGAAGTAGGCCGCAAAATGTGCGCGTTGCTTGCCTCAGCAGAATACTGCATTTCATTATTATTTTCTGTCTGCCTTTCCAAGGCTGCTTTCTGATGTACTAATGAATAAGCCTTTCTGTGTGTATGTTCATCTGTAGGGAGGTTTCTGCTCCAACGTTAAGACCAGTGATGGGTGGTAAGAATGGCTTCAGACCAGTCATGGTGAATATTCCTGAGAACTGGAGTAATTCATTATATGGGAAGAAAGGTGTAGTGAAGCGGAAAACTCCACCTCAACCGAAATGTGTCCCCCAACATTTCCCATAGTGTAAACTTGAGGCCGTACAATTGTGGACAATAGGCGTGATCACAAGTTGCAAATTTGTCAACCTGGGGGGTCCCACAGGGCTAACATGTTCTGCACCAGAATCCAAAAGGAGATGCCGGCAAGATGATGCCAACTCAGGCTGAGAGCTGACCAGATGGTTGGCACCTAGCCAGGTCCCATGCTGGTGCACGTAGAACCCAGAGACTGGCACTCTTGTGCCGCCGGAACTTCACTTTTTTGATGTCCCAGTGGCGCAATGTGTCATTGCATATTTATAAGGCGGCGTAAAGCCACTTTACGTGGCTTTTCATGGCCTTATAAATACATGCTCCTTTCACGCAAAACACTGCATGAAACGGGCGTTCCATGGGTGTTGCTGAGGGTGTTCCAACACAACACTCATGAAACTTGACACATTCCCAGATTTACAAGAAATTGTGAACTTGGGAATACATCAGAATCTAACGCCAACCCAGGGGTGGCGTTAGAGAAGTGCAACAAGGAGAATTTCTCCTCATGCTTTCCTTTTTCTTTTTGTGCTGCATTCTGCAGCACATATAGAAAAAGGAAATCGCCTCTTGTGATTTACTTTGTGCAGGAAGGTCTCCCTTCCTTCACAAAATGCAGGCACCCTTGCATTGCACCATGGCAAAAGGCTGCCTGTATTGGCGCATGGCAGCCCATTGTGCGCCTGCGCTGGGGAAAAGAACAGGAATGCGCTGTATCACATAGATACGGCGCATTCCTGCCCTTTCGTTCTGACGTGGAGCAGTGCTGCAAGATTCCATGTGGTGCTGCCCTACCCAAAACCTCATAAATGAGGCCCAGAGTCTCTGGGCTTCCCGACGGAGGAGGAGGGACCTCTAGCAGGAAGGCGTTGGATTGACTGAATCCAGTCAAGCATGAACTAGAAAAAGAAGAGATCACATTCTTTGGCCACATTTACACCGACACAAGATGTTTGGAAGAAAGAGCCAGATCACCCGTAGGATCATGAGACCACCATGAGCCAGACTACCCGTAGGATTATGAGACCACTATGAGCCAGACTACCCGTAGGATCATGAGACCACCATGAGACTGACCACCCATAGGATCATGAGACCACCATGAGCCAGACCACCCGTAGGATCATGAGACAACCCTGAGCCGGACCACCTGTAGGATTATGAGACCACTATGAGCCAGACCACCCGTAGGATCATGAGACCACCATGAGACAGACCACCCATAGGATCATGAGACCACCATGAGCCAGGCCACTCGTAGGATCCTGAGACCACAATGAGCCAGACCACCCGTAGGATCATGAGACCACCATGAGCCAGACCACTCGTAGGATCATGAGACCACCATGAGCCAGACCACCCGTAGGATCATGAGATCACCATGAGCCAGGCCACCCGTAGGATCATGAAACCACCCTGAGCCTGACCACCCGTAGGATCATGAGACCACCCTGAGCCAGACCACCCGTAGGATCATGAGACCAGCATGAGCCAGACCAGTTTACCCCACCCGAAGGATCATGAGACCTCCATAGCGTTTGAGCAAGAAGCAACAGCTAAGACGTAGACATTCGCTGTATGTGAAGTCCACAGTGATGGGTCGAGGAGATGCGGTCATGGAGTGACTCACGCGTATTCTCTTCCTCTAGCATTTTCTTTTTTGTATTTTCTTTCCTTTCATTCCTCTCCTTCCTGTCTGTTTTTCTTCTTTCCCCACCCCGCCCGATTGCCCTAAATTCTTTAATTTATCAAAGAAGGGGTGAGATGTTGATTAAAGCTTAATTTCAGCAGGTGGTCTTAGGTGGGGCCCATCTGCACTCTCGTTTTGGAGGCCGGCACCTATTTTCCCTCATCAGACTTTTACCCATAACAAGGGAGTGAAAAACACACAAGCGCAAAGAAAGAGGAAGAGAAAGATGAAAAAAGTGACAAAGGGAGAGAGCAGGGACCTACAGGAGTGAGATAAAGGAGCCGAGAGCATCTGGGGTGGATTAAAGAGCCATGAGGTGCAATCAAGATGAGATAAAGGAGCCGAGAGTGTCTGGGGTGGATTAAAGAGCCATGAGCTGGAATCAAGAGTGAAATAAAGAAGCCGAGATTGTCTGGGGTGGATTAAAGAGCCATGAGGTGGAATCAAAAGTGAGATAAAGGGGCCAAGAGTGTCTGGGGTGGATTAAAGAGCCATGAGGTGGAATCAAAAGTGAGATAAAGGAGCCGGGAGGGTCTGAGGGTGTATTAAAGAGCCACGAGGTGGAATCAAGAGTGAGATACAGGAGCCGAGAATGTCTGGGGTGGATTAAAGAGCCATGAGGTGGAATCAAGAGTGAGATAAAGGAGCAGAGAGTGTCTGAGGGTGGATTAAAGAGCCACGAGGTGGAATCAAGAGGGAGATAAAGGAGCCAGTGAGGTTCCGTGAATTCTGAACCCGTTTCCTAAATGTCGTCGTATCATGACAATTTTTGTATCAATGTTATGTTATGTTATGTTAAGGTTTTGTTAAAGCGCGCAGCTGCCCCAGCTAAGGGGCGTCCCGGCGCTGACTGAATAATTGTACCAGAAATGGTGAAACTGAGAGAAAGGAAACCTAAATCAGAGGGAAAAGAAAGGTCTTAATGCTTTCCGAAATGGGAGTAGATCATCAATACTATGAATGGATACTGGCAAGGAGTTCCACAGTTTGGCCGCAAGCACTCGGAAGGAACGACCTCCAATACGGCAAAGTCTGAATTTGGGGGTATTTACCAAATGTTGACCCAAGGAGCGCAGGTTACGCTCAGGGGTATACAGAATTAAAAGAGGGCGGAGTAGCTCAGGGCTAGTACCATTCAGAATTTTGAACGCCAAACAGAGAGTCTTAAACTGGATTCTAGCTTGAATCGGCAGCCAGTGTAAAGCTCTAATAGTAGCTCTGGCAGAACATCTACATGGAAGTCCCACAAGAGCCCGGGCTGCCGAATTCTGTACTCGCTGGAGACAGACAATCTCAGCTTTGTTTGTGCCCAAAAGAAGTGCGCTAGCGTAATCCAAGCGCAATAGAATAGTAGCCTGGATGATAAGCTGCCGGACAGGCGCACTAAAGAACTTCAAAATGGGGCGAAGGCCTCTCAGCAGGCCCACACATGTCGCAGCCACCTTCTTCGTGTGGCACTGAAAGTTGAGATCTGCATCCAGCCACACTACTAAGTTTTTGACCACTGGCTTGGCTGCAGGCATAATGCCTAAGGAAGCTGGCCACCAGTGTTCATTCCAAAGGGAGGTGTTTTTTCCGACCAGCATCACCTCGGTTTTAGTGGCATTCAGTTGAAGGCAGTTCTCAGCCATCCATTGGGCAACAGCAGTCATCCCATCTCTAAACCTAGTAGCAGCGGCAGAGGGACCCTCAGCCAAGGTGACAATCAGCTGGGTATCGTCAGCATACGAAACTAACGTTAGGCCCCACTCTCTTGCCACAGCCGCGAGAGGTTGGACATAGAGATTGAACAACGTCGGGCTCAACGCAGAGCCCTGCGGAACCTCTTGGCAGATGGAATGGGCTTGAGCTAGAAAAGGCGGAGCTGAGACCCGGAAGGATCTATCCGTCAAGAAAGCGCGGAACCATTCCAGGGCCTGGCCCATGATCCCAATTGCCTCCTGACGGTTAAGCAAGATGTCGTGAGACACCGTATCAAAGGCAGCGCTAAGATCTAATAGTATAAGCGCTGCACTCTGACCGGCGTCAAGAATGGTTCTTAAGTACTCCGTGGAGGCCAATAAGGCAGACTCGGTGCTGTGACCCGATCTGAAGCCGTTTTGAGACGGGTCCAGAATGTTGTTAAGGGACATATGTCGAGACAGCATCTCGTTCACATGAGCCTCTGCTAATTTTGCAACCCATGGAAGCAAGGAGATCAGCCTAAAACTCTCAGTCAGAGAGGGATCTAATGTGGGCTTTTTAATGATGGGAGAGACCTGAGCCTTTTTCCAGGCCAACGGTACTATGGCTGTAGTAAAAGATAAATTAAGTATCTGCGCTAGGGGTTTCTGAACAAGATCCATGGAATCCAGAAACTGTGCCGGTCTCATGGGATCAGATGGAGACCCCGATTTGACCTTTCTACAGAGTCTCACAAGTTCATCGCACGAGATCTCAGGTATCGTAGTCACAGTAGAAATCCCCTCTCTGACCGTGATAGGACCTGGAGCAGAGGAGCGCAGGGGAAAAGTAGCATAGATTTTCTGCACTTTGTTCAGAAAGAAGTGTGCAAGCTCCTCGCATTGCTGCACTGAGTTTACATGTGAGACTAAAGTTTTAGTGTTCCTGAACGATCTTGAAAATGTATTTCGTAGGATGAGAGCTGTCCCTAATTTTATCAGCATAAAAATTAGCGCGCGTGGAGCAAATCGTTTTATGGTAGTGTTTTAGTTTAGCCAAATACACAGACTTGAGATCTTTGTCATAGTCCCTTCTCCAAATCCCTCGGCTCTTTACACTCCTTTCTGAGTGTTCTAAGAGCATCAGAGAACCAAGGATTGGGGATCGAATTACGCCCCCTGACCCGGTCAATGGACCGAAAATGGCGAGTGTAAGGTGTACGAGTGTTTTCGCCATGTTCGAGTGACGAGGTCACCCTGAAATCAGGGATTCCGTTTTGAACCCTTGGGTTCCATTTTGTGTACGGCAGCCATTTTGTGGTTGCCCTCACATAGGCCGATGACTAAGGCTGAACGAGTTATGGGTCACGTACACCTTTAGCTGACTTCTGTGTGACCTGGGCAAGCTGACTCCGTTGCCTGAAGCCAAACCTGTTAGGCCAGTTCCTTTCCCAGTAGCTGGTCGAGATTGAGGATCAAGGCACAGGACACCATCAACCCTTTATTGCACACAACTATGTCTTATCTGACTCACACCTGTCTCTGCTCCTTTCTTTATGACCTGTTTACGATGAGGAGGTGCCCGTATTTATTAGGGGTCCGTCCGATTTATCTGATGAAGAGGTTTGAGCCTTTCCGGGTAATTGATGGTGGGCTGGACAATGAAATGTGGGTTTGTTATGCAATGCTTTTGTCGTGTACACATGGGATTGGTCAACTGTAAATAAGGAATGTTTGCCTGAAGCACAATATTTGGTATAAAAGGGACGACGTGCTTTGTAAGTTTGAGCAGTCTCCTACGAATATACAGCCTTTGTACTTCGCGGACCTCTGTTACTGGTTGCAGCCAATAAATCTGATCTTTGACGTCACCAAGAAGATTGCCGCGTTTCTGTTATTCTGAGACAGGTGAATCCGGAGACTTCGGGTGTGTCCCCTGGCACCGCTGGGTCTTAAATAACCCGGTTCTTCATTTGGCGCCCAACGTAGGGCGACTTCAGCGGTACCGGTCCAAGCCTGATGATCGTGAGGAGCTTCGTGTGAAAATTCTGGAGGAAGGCCAACCACTTCATCGACCCCTGTATGTCATCGTGGTCCGAAAGTCTTTGCTGCGAGGTTCCCCGCTTTCCGACGGCTACGAAGGACTGCTGCCCTGACTGTTGCCCTGTCTTGGAGCCTTAGACGATTTGTAGAGCGAGACGATAGACGGGTCTTCTGGTGACGTCATCGATACCTCAGTTAAGTATGAGTGGAGCGTCTCCCAGTCCTTAGTTTTGGGTATCTCTTGGGATCTTTGATTTGAGATCTTTGATTTGAGTTCTTTGATTTGGGTTCTTTGATTTGGGCCTTGCAAGTACCAAAGCCGAGGGACTCGTGTATTCACAAGACTATTGTATTCGATAATCCCTTGAAGTTTGAAGCTAGACTAGAGAGCGAAGATGCCTGGTCTTAGCAGACTTGGAAGATTATTTTGTTGTGGTTCTAAAAGGGATTCCCGATTGGAGGCCTCTTGTCCGGTTCCTCCGATTGGAACTCCAACCTATGAGCTTTATGTGAAGCACGGCGTGGGCCCTATCACGTATAATGAAGTATGGATTAGGTACACAAGGAAGGACGGTGTCCTAAAATGGCCCCAATATGGTAGTTTTGACACAGAAGTTCTAGATAATTTAGAGGTTAAACTCTTTAAGAAGAAAGCCCGGCCGGCGATGTTTGACTCTTTCCGCCTATGGTGAAAGGAAGCCAAACAGAAGGAAATTAAATTAGCAAAGAGAAATAAAAGAGAGAGAGGTATCTCTATTATGCAGGCTGCTATGCAGTTTAAGGATAACGAAGAAGAACAGGCGAGTGAGCAGTTGCACAGGCAACTTAAAATGGCGATTGATAAATGCTATCCAGCTTTGCCGCTTCTTCAGCAAGATGCAGCGAAGGAACTTGAGAAAGATCCCCTGATGTCGCACCTGTTGAGTTCGCCACCCCCTTATGCGCAGAGTGCTACAGCACCTCCGCAACCTTTAGTTGTGCAACCTCCAGTTGTGCAGCCTCCTGTTATTCCACAGCCGCCAGCTCCTCTTCAGTTGGCTCCTGCTCCTCTGGTCCAGCCTTTTCAAGGGCCACTGACTTTGCCACCTGCTCCGCCTTTAATTCCTGTGACTTTTTCATCTCTTCTTGCTACCTCCTCTGCTACTGCTCCTACGTTGACCTTTTCTCAGTCCACTTTATCTCCTGTCCTGTCGACCTCTCCTTCTGTTCGACAGAGAATGACTAACACTTTTACTAGTCTTTTGTCTCCTTTCCTTGGGTCATTTAATACGACCCCTGTTTCAGAGCGTAAACAGTTGCGTAGCCAACTGCCTGATTCTCTCTCGAGAGAAATATTGGATCGTTTGGCGCATAAAGGGGTTACTCGTCCTTTAAGATACGATGTAGAAACTGTTATGGATGTCTTCCATCAATGGGAAGAACCGAAGCAGAGATATGTTTTCGATAAGGTGTGTACTTTCCTCCGTGAAGAATGAGAGGATGATGATTTGGGACAGACTCCACCAGAGCTGTCCAATGTGCAATCCGAGTTTGCAAAATGTACGATTGTGGGATCCGATGTTGAGAAAGCAGTTGCGACGTTGTTGTCGTTCAGGAGCGAGTCTCTTTCTCAGCCGTTGTTTGAGCCCGATCCCTCTGTTAAGAGAAAGGTGTGACAATATCCAATGAGAGAGGTTCCTCCGGTATGGAAGGAAGCAGTTCAGGCCAATGTTAATCTTGGTATTGTAGTTGCACCAGCTAATTTTCAACGTGTTTGGGTACATGTTCCGTGGAAGCGAGAAGACGTTTTGGCTCTTAAGCAGACCTTTCCTGACCCCCGTAAAAATCCTGCAGGATATTATAAGGAGTTATCACAGACTGCAGACTCATGTATCATGAGCCTAGCTGATATAGACATGTTGTTTGGAAATGTGGTCCCGCAGCCTTTAAGGGGTTTGATTCGTCATACGGATCATGCGCAAGAGTTAGGAGATTCATGGGTTAATATTGCTGCTGCAAGTTGGTGGTGCTAAACCTGAGCCTGTAGTAGCAGACCTCCCTGGTAGGATCATTACCTACATGAAAACGTTGATGCCTGCTATGCGAGTAAACTGGGACAAATTGTCTGCGTGTAAGCAAAAGAAAGAGGAAACCGTATCTGATTTCTTCACTAGGTTTGAAGAGACGTTTATCGACCACAGTGGTCAAGACATGAGTACTGAAGGTGGTCAACGGTTGTTCGTTGACAAGTTTGTACATAATTTGCTTCCCGAATTGTGTAAGAAGTTGAAGGATTCAGAGAGTTCTTGGGCCGTTTCCTCTTCAGCACAGATATTGGCTACTGCACAGTATTACGAAAATAGAGATAAGGATGAGAAGGATAGAGCAGACAAGAAAACGAAAGAGTTAAAGATGAAGGTGCTTTTACAGCAAGCGTATCCACCCCGTAGTAATCAGCGGGATTATCAGCAGCCTCAGCAGTTTCAGAGAAACTCGCAAAGGTTCGAGTCTCCTCAACAGCGTTTCCTGGTAGGCCCCAATCAGTGTTCATATTGTAAGGAAGAGGGTCATTTCAAGTATAGTTGCCCTATTCTGTTACAGCGTATGAATGGTGTTTCAGGTGCAAGAGGTCGAGGTGTTCAGCAAGCTCCTAGAGGTAGGGGACGTGGAGGTTTTCCCTAGAATGCGCGTTCCTTTCCTCCACAACATTCGATGAATAGTTTTGATCAGCAGAATAATGCACCTGGTAGGACGACTCAGTACTATGCTGACGTCTACTATGCCGAAGGTGAGAATGTAAATGTAAATGTAAATGTAAATGTACATGAATTTATATAGCACAAATCACCACTGTTTTTTTCTAAGCGCTTGCTTAGGGAACCCGTCATGGTATTCCCCTGTGAGATAACCCCGGCAGGGTATCCGCAAGGTGAAAGCCAGGCATCCTGCCATGAGGGGCCGTTGTGGAGATTAAGCAAACAATTGCCCAGAGTCGCAGAGTGTGAACCCATTAATCGTGTAGGCACCGGAGCGAGAATTGTCAAGTCCATGGACAATTTAGGACTCAAGGCCCCGCCAAGCCGGGAATTGAACCCTGGTCCCGGGCTGACCTCTGCTTCCAGGTCTGCCTCCTCTAACCAGTGAGCCACACTTCTCCACTGTGGATGTGGATGATAATGATTGCTAGGACAGCCATGGACAAAGAGAGTGAGTTGTTTCAGTTCCAGTAGATCAGAGTGGACCTTATGTGAAGGTGATTACATCAGGTGTGTCAATGCCTTTTCTGTTGGATACTGGTGCTACGAAGAGTTCTATTATGCACTCTAAACTCCCTGGGGCACCTTTGTCTGGCTTAACAAATGCTTCAGTAGGTTTTTCTGGCGCCCCAGTTAGAACCCCGATTTCTAATCCTTTGTCTCTTTCTGTTGGACCTCGCGAACTTGAAGCACCCCTTATTCTGACGACAGGTTGTGGTGAAAACTTGTTGGGATTGGATCTTTTGAAAAGATTGTATGCGACATTGTAATATTCTCCTTTGGGAGTACAACTTACACTGGGTAAGAAAGTGGTTTCTCCGATGTATTTGTCGAAGGATAAACTTCCGACGGAATTGTCTTCTCTTCCTGATATTCTTTGGGCAACTGGTCCTAACGATGTGGGTCTTCTGGAGATACCACCATATGTTGTGACGTTGAAAGCAAACGTTAAAATGCCACGCATTCCCCAATATAGGATCTCTAGTGATGGCGAAAGAGCATTACTAGCGATCATTTATGATTTGATTGAGAAAGATGTGATTGAAGAAACAAGAGGAAATGTGTGCAACAGCCCTGTTTTGCCGGTTTTGAAAAGCACTGACTCTTCTCAGCCACCCGTTTACAGGTTTGTGATTGATCTTAGAGAGGTGAATAAGATAGTTGTGCCACAATTTCCTGTTGTTCCGGATATCACTGCCTTACTGACTATGATTCCAGCTTCGGCCACTTGGTTCTCGGTGATTGATTTGAAGGATGCTTTCTTCAGCATTCCGATTGCCGAGGAGAGTAGGGATATTTCCGGCTTCTCTTTAGGAGGACGAAGCTTCCGGTTGAAACGCGCTCCTCAAGGCTATTGTGAGAGTCCGTCAATCTATAGTCAGGCATTGAAAACACAAATGATACGATTGTTTTACCTAATGGTGCTGCTCTTCTCCAATACGTTGAGGATTTGCTAGTCGCTGCCGATAATGAGGAAATTTGTAAGAAAGCTACTTTGTCATTGCTGCGTCATTTGTCTGATTTTCATCACAAAGTGTCTCTTTCGAAGTTACAATATTGTCGACAAGAAGTGACCTACTTAGGTCATCTCTTATCGAAGGAGGGAAGAAGATTGACCCCAAAACGAATTCAGGCGATTGCGAAAATGAGTGCGCGCTTTCTTGGGTATCACGTCATATTGCAGACAATAGATACCGAATTTTTCTCTGCTGGCCAAACCGCTAGTGGCATTGACCTGTAAAGATACACCGAATCCCCTCCTGTAGTCCGAAGATTGTCAGAAAAGTTTTTTCGAATTGCGCAGTGCATTGTGTTCGGTTCCTGTGTTGGGTACCCCTGACTACAGTAAGGCCTTTACGTTGTATGTCCACGAGAGAGAAGGATGTGCGTTGGCAGTGTTGACACAGTCTTTTGGGGACAAGCAGCGTCCTTGTGCATATTTCTCATCGACTTTGGATCCGGTAGCTAGAGCGTTGCCGAGTTGTTTGAGAGCCACAGCGGCAGCAGCTGTTTCTATTCGACAGTCTGCTGGTTTGGTGATGAATAATACGCTGGTCATGATGGTTCCACATGCAGTGGATACTTTGTTAAACAGGACCAAGACACAGCACTTGACTAGTGCTCGATTGTTAGGTTATGAGCTGACACTTTTAGCGAGTCATGTGCACATAAAGAGATGCAATACGTCGAATCCAGCCACGTTATTGCCAAATTCAGTAGAGACAGATGTTGTTGAACAGCATGATTGCTTTCTCAGGACAGAGGAAGAAACAAAAGGAAGAATAGATCTTAGGGACACTCCTCTGATGGAACCTTATGGGTGGATGGTTCATGCTTCAAGCTTCCGAATGGTGATACGACTGCGGCATACGCTGTTACGACTTTGCATACGATTGTTGAAGCTGCACGTATCCCACATAATTCCGCCCAAGCAGCAGAATTGATTTCACTTACGAGAGCGTGTGTGTTGTTGAAAGGAAAGAAAGTGACCATATATACCAACAGCCAGTATGCGTTTGGTGTGGCTCATAGTTTTGGACGCTTGTGGAAGGAACGTGGGTTCCTTATGTCACACGGGACAAAGATACAGCATGGTCAGTTGGTGAATGAGCTTCTGGAATCACTTACCTTGCCGTTGCAAGTTGCGATTGTGAAATGCAGTGCACACAAGAAGGTCACCAATGATGTTGGCCGTGGTAATGCGTTTGCAGACGAAGTTGCGAAAGATGTGGCAAGAGATGTGATGAGTCGAATGTATGTTGCGGGTTCGGCGAGATGAGTTCCGGATAGAGGGATGTGCGAGGATACGAGAGTGTGAAATCGATTCAAGCTGAAGCTACAGAGAAAGAGTTGAGTGTGTGGATAGAGAGCACGGGTAAATTGGATGCGAATGGTTGTTGGGTTGAGTTGTCAGAACATCAGCGATGGTTGTTACCCGATGCGTATGTGTTTGCAGTGGTTACGATGGCGCATGGAATGGCTCATATCAGTGCGAAAGGGATTTGTAAGTTGTTGGCTCCAGTATGGCAAAATGCTGGACTTCCTAAATGTGCAGAGAATGTGATCAAGAATTGTATGGTTTGTCTGAAGTACAATCCTGGCAAGGGAACTCCAACTCCAGCTGGTCATTTTGCTCCTCCGACGTATCCGTTCGAGGTTTTGCAGCTAGATTTTATTCACATTGAGAGATGCAACAACCTAAAATACGTACTCGTGGATGTTTGTGCCTTTTCGAGATGGGTAGAAGCATATCCCCTGAAAGATAATACTGCCTTGTCCACAGCTAAAGCCCTTGTCAAAGAGTTTTTCCCTAGGTATGGTTTGCCGAGAATGGTCTGGAGTGATAATGGGAGTGAATTTGTGGGTCAAGTGATGAAGAGAGTATGTGAAGGGCTAGGAATCCGCCAAAAGTTACATGCTGCAAATCACCCCCAATCAGCTGGACTATTAGAGTGCTATAATGGTACTCTTAAACTGAAACTGGCCAAGATACAAGCGAGCTCTGGTCTTAAATGGCCTGATGCTTTGCCATTGGCACTTTTGTCTGCAAGAATGACCGTACATTCCCGAGTAGGACTTAGTCCTTATGAGATTGTGTTTGGTCGCCCGGCAAACAGTGCCGAGGCCAACGAAATTCAGCGAGATGGAACACCCTGTACTGCTTGATTACTTTTGTATGATTTGACGGCTAAATTGCGTGTCTTACACCAACAGTTTCATGATACACTGCCTCAGGCTTCTGAAGATCCAGGACATGTCATCGATCCTGGTTCATAGGTGTTAATCAAGAACTTCCAGCGAACGAAGAACGATCAGCCCCGCTGGATTGGTCCCTACTTGGTGCTGTTGTCAACGCGATCTGCAGTACGAGTGCAAGGAAAAAAGAACTGGATCCACGGCGTACACTGTAAGAGGGTCCCTTTGCCTCTGCCGTACGACCGGTGGGTCCAGGAGGGTATTGCTGATTTTGAGACTGAGACTGTGCCTCGTTTTCTGCCTTTTAGCGATGCACGTTTAATTGGGACATATTCCAAGCGAGAGAGCGACGATCTTCTACAAGTAGCTGTGCCACCGTCAGTTCGATTGGACACTTCCTAGCCTGAACTCTTGTTCTGTGACCAGACATTGCCGGAGAAAGGTCGTTATAATTTGCGACCAAGAGTCATGGACAAATAAAAGAGATTTCCTTTATGATCTATTTTTGATCATTCAGCTCTCCCATCTGAGAAACTGTTTTGACCGATTTTGTTTTTCGAACCGCCATCCGGGTTCAGCTGTAGGAGACGGGGTCAAGTCTTTGGAGTGCAAGCCGAAGACACAAGGTCGACGGTTCTGGTTGGTCCTTGGGCGTTCCCTGGACTGACAGGCGCATTCCTTAGCACGGAACACCCTACCCACGCGAGCAGCACGGTTAGAGGATGGAGTTTTTCAAGATGGAGAGGCCTGTTGAAGAAATGAATTTTAGAGCCAAAATGTGTACAATCATGGGCAGAAAATGTTTTTTATTATTGTGTCTTTGTACATTGCTTAGTGTAATAATGTTTTTGATGGGATATATAATATTCTCTTTTCAAGTGACGTTTGCACCCACTCCACAGCCCATACCTCCTTCCACTGTTTCCTCACATTCTTTCCACCCTCTGCCTGAACATGAGTCCATTAGGAGATTGGAATTCGCTAATAACTCCTTCATTCAGCTTCTACACCAACACCAATTAGTAGTGAACACGACTAACTGTTGGGTGTGTGGTCTTATGCCTCATACTACTGATAAAGGTATTCCCTACCTGGTCCTGCCATTTAGCTACAATGGTTCTGTGTGGGCATACAGAACGATGTTCATATATGCTCATGAAGTCCACCCCCTACGTTCTGTGAAAGACAATCCGAAGAATAGTGCTCTTGTTAAGGGTATAGTAGACATGAATAGAGGAGCTACTTCCTATGAGACTATCCCGAGAGATGAGACACTAGCGTATATTGGATGGAACGTAACTGGATATGGAGTTAGTCTGAGTGAGAACCAGCGAGCGAAAAGATCCTCTCCGATCTGGATCGTACCCCATCAGGGTCATTACTGTCTGCAGGGTAATGGCAAGAATCCGAGAGCTCAGTTAGGGAAGAGTATCTGCACTGAGACGTATGTTTTGCGTCCAGACTTCCCCATCGTTTCTAGCAGCTAAGGGTACCTATTTGTCTGTTACTATAGAGCATACACATGGTTGCCCACTGATTTCTCGGGCACATATTTTGTCTCGTTCCTGTTGCCTCCCACCTACACAGCTGCGGCAGATTACCACAAGACAAGAATTGTTAGAGGTGTCATCAGTAAGGAAGATACCTCAGGACAAGAATTAGGTGATTTCTTGAAGGGTTTTCTGCCGTTTTGGGGACCTATGGTTAACAGCAGGAACATACGGCAATTAACAAGAGTGGTTGAGTCCACCGTAATTGAAACTGACGGTGCCCTTAGTAACTTGACTGCTGAGCTCCAGTCGGATCGTCTTATGACTCTCCAGAACAAAGTTGCGTTAGACGTTATACTAGCAGACCGAGGTGGGGTATGTAAAGTGATCCAATCAAGTTGCTGCGTTTTCATTCCAGACAATGCTCAGACAGTGTACCAGGCCATTTCTAAGCTGCATAAGATCTCCAAATCTATACACGTGGATAAAGGAGATTGGTCGTTGATAGGATGGTTCTGGGAACTGATATCCACGTGGGGATGGAAGATTCTGATGGTCATTGGGATGATCTTAGCCATCCTTTTCCTGTTCTGTCTTTGTGTACAGTGTGCTCCTGCTATATGTGGCCTCTGTGCTACATCGTGTGTGAGGAAACCTGTATCACAAGACGTGCTAAGTAATAGGATGATGCTACAGCAACATCTTGATGACCTAATGAGTATAGACCTAGATTCAGACTGACATGGGTTTAGGTTATTGCCTATGTAAGGGCAAAAGGAGGGTCTGAGGTTCCGTGAATTCTGAACCCGTTTCCTAAATGTCGGCGTATCATGAAGATTTTTGTATCAATGGACCGAAAATGGCGAGTGTGAGGTGTACGAGTGTTTTCGTCATGTTCGAGTGACGAGGTGACCCTGAAATCAGGGATTCCGTTCTGAACCCTTGGGTTCCATTTTGTGTACGGCAGCCATTTTGTGGTTGCCCTCACATAGGCCGATGACTAAGGCCGAACGAGTCTTTGGGACACATACACCTTTAGCTGACTTCTGTGTGACCTGGGCAAGCTGACTCCGTTGCCCGAAGCCAAACCTGTTAGGCCAGTTCCTTTCCCAGTAGCTGGTCGAGATTGAGGATCAAGGCACAGGACACCATAAACCCTATATTGCACACAACTTTGTCTTAACTGACTCACACCTGTCTCTGCTCCTTTCTTTATGACCTGTTTACGATGAGGAGGTGCCCGTTTTTATTAGGGGTCCGTCCGATTTATCTGATGAAGAGTGTTGAGCCTTTCCGGGTAATTGATGGTGGGCTGGACAATGAAATGTGGGTTTGTTATGCGATGCTTTTGTCGTGTACACATGGGATTGGTCAACTGTAAATAAGGAATGTTTGCATGAAGCACAATATTTGGTATAAAAGGGACGACGTGCTTTGTAAGTTTGAGCAGTCTCCTACGAATATACAGCCTTTGCACTTCGTGGACCTCTGTTACTGGTTGCAGCCAATAAATCTGATCTTTGACGTCACCAAGAAGTTGCCGCGTTTCTGTTATTCTGAGACAGGTGAATCCGGAGACTTCGGGAGTGCCCCCTGGCACCGCTGGGTCTTAAATAACCCGGTTCTTCACCAGGTGTGTCTGAGGGTGGATTAAAGAGCCATGAGGTGGAATCAAAAGTGAGATAAAGGAGCCGAGAGTGGCTGGTGGTGGATTAAACAGCCACAAGGCGGAATCAAGAGTGAGATAAAGTAGCCCAGAGTGTCAGGGGCTGGATTGGAGAGCCACAAGGTGGAATCAATAGTGAGATAAAGGAACCTGGAGTGTCTGGGGTGGATTAAAGAGCCACAAGGTGGAATCAAGAGGGAGATAAAGGAGCCCGGAGTGTCTGGAGGTGGATTAAAGATTCACGAGGTGGAATCAAGAGTGAGATAAAGGAGCTGAGAGTGTCTGGGGTGGATTAAACAGCCACGAGGTGGCGGAGCCCAGAGTGTCTGGGGGTGGATTAAAGATTCACGAGGTGGAATCAAGAGTGAGATAAACGAGCTGAGAGTGTCTGGGGTGGATTAAACAGCCACGAGGTGGAATCAAGAGTGAGATAAAGGAGCCCAGAGTGTCTGGGGGTGGATTAAAGAGCCACGAGGTGGAATCAAGAGTGAGATAAAGGAGCTGAGAGTGTCTGGGGGTAGATTAAACAGCCACGAGGTGGAATTAAGAGTGAGGTAAAGGAGCCCTGAGTGTCTAGGGGTGGATTAAAGAGCCACGAGGTGGAATCAAGAGTGAGATAAAGGAGCTGAGAGTGTCTGGGGGTATATTAAACAGCCACGAGGTGGAATCAAGAGTGAGGTAAAGGAGCCCAGAGTGTCTAGGGCTGGATTAAAGAGCCACGAGGTGGAATCAAGAGTGAGATAAAGGAGCTGAGAGTGTCTGGGGGTGGAATAAACAGCCACGAGGTGGAATCAAGAGTGAGATAAAGGAGCCCAGAGTGTCTAGGGCTGGATTAAAGAGCCACGAGGTGGAATCAAGACTGAGATAAATGAGCTGAGAGTGTCTGGGGTGGATTAAACAGCCACAAGGTGGAATCAAGAGTGAGATAAAGGAGCCAAGATTGTCTGTGTGGGTGAAGTACCCCCTCCGTTCTCAGACCCCATCAACTGAGTGAGAGGCCCCTGTATGGGTGAAATACCCCCTCTGTCCCCAGACTCCATGCACTGAGAGAGAGACCCCTGTGTCGATGAAAAATACACCCCTCCATCAGACCCCATCCACTGAGTCAGAGACCACTGTGTGATTGAAATAACCCCTCAATCAGACCACATCCACTGAGTCAGGGACCCCTGTGTGGGTGAAATACCCCTTCTGTCCTCACACCCCATCCACTGAGTGAGAGACCCCTGTGTGGGTAAACCCCCCCCTATCAGACCCCATCCACAGAGTGTGGGACCCCTGTGTGGGTGAAATACCCCCTCTGTCCTCAGACCCCCTCCACTGAGTGAGAGATCCCTGTGTGGGTGAAATGCCCCCTCCGTCAGACCCCATCCACTGAGTGAGAGACCCCAGTGTGGGTAAAATACCCCCTCCATCAGACCCCATCCACTGAGTGAGAGACCGCTGTGTGGGCAAAATACCCCTCTATCCTCAGACCCCATCCACTGAGTGAGAGACCCTGTGTGGGTGAAATACCCCCTCCGTCCTCAGACCCCATCCCCTGAGTGAGAGATCCCTGTGTGGGTGAAATACCCCCTCTGTCCTCAGACCCCATCCACTGAGTCAAAGACCCCTGTGTGGGTGAAATACCCCCTCCGTCCTCAGATCCCCTCCACTGAGTGAGCGACCCCTGTGTGGGCGAAATACCCCTCTATCCTCAGACCCCATCCACTGAGTGAGAGACCCCTGTGGGTGAAATACCCCCTCCATTCTCAGACCCCCTCCACTGAGTGAGAGACCGCTGTGTGGGCAAAATACCCCTCTATCCTCAGACCCCATCCACTGAGTGAGAGACCCTGTGTGGGTGAAATACCCCCTCCGTCCTCAGACCCCATCCCCTGAGTGAGAGATCCCTGTGTGGGTGAAATACCCCCTCTGTCCTCAGACCCCATCCACTGAGTCAAAGACCCCTGTGTGGGTGAAATACCCCCCATCAGACCCCATCCACTGAGTGAGAGACCCCTGTGTGGGTGAAACACTCCCTGCATCCTCAGATCCATCCACTGAGTGAGACCCTTGTGTGGGTGAAATACCCCCTCTGTCCTCAGACCCAATCCACTGAGTGAGAGACCCCTTTGTGGGTGAAATACCCCCTCCATCAGACCCCATCCACTGAGTGAGAGACCCCTGTGTGGGTGAAACACCCCCTCCATCCTCAGACCCCATCCACTGAGTAAGAGACCCCTGTGGGTGAAATACCCCCTCCATTCTCAGACCCCATCCACTGAGTGAGCGACCCCTGTGTGGGCGAAATACCCCTCTATCCTCAGACCCCATCCACTGAGTGAGAGACCCCTGTGGGTGAAATACCCCCTCCATTCTCAGACCCCCTCCACTGAGTGAGAGACCGCTGTGTGGGCAAAATACCCCTCTATCCTCAGACCCCATCCACCGAGTGAGAGACCCTGTGTGGGTGAAATACCCCCTCCGTCCTCAGACCCCATCCACTGAGTCAAAGACCCCTGTGTGGGTGAAATACCCCCCATCAGACCCCATCCACTGAGTGAGAGACCCCTGTGTGGGTGAAACACTCCCTGCATCCTCAGATCCATCCACTGAGTGAGACCCTTGTGTGGGTGAAATACCCCCTCTGTCCTCAGACCCAATCCACTGAGTGAGAGACCCCTTTGTGGGTGAAATACCCCCTCCATCAGACCCCATCCACTGAGTGAGAGACCCCTGTGTGGGTGAAACACCCCCTCCGTCCTCAGACCCCATCCACTGAGTAAGAGACCCCTGTGTGGTTGAAACACCCCCTCCGTCCTCAGACACCATCCACTGTATGAGAGACCCTGTGTGGGTGAAACACCCCCTCCATCCTCAGACCCCATCCACTGAGTGAGAGACCCCTGTGTGGGTGAAACACCCCCTCCATCCTCAGACCCCATCCACTGAGTGAGAGACCCCTGTGTGGGTGAAATACCCCCTCCGTCCTCAGACCCTATCCACTGAGTGAGAGACCCCTGGATGGGAGAAATACCCCCTCCACAAGACCCCATCCACTGAGTGAGAGACCCTGTGTGGTGGAGTGGTGTGGCTCACTGGTTAGAGGCAGCAGACTCAGAAGCATAGAACGGCCCAGGACCAGGGTTCAATTCCCGACGTGGCAGAGTCGTGGATCTAGGGTCAGCGGACTCGACAATTCTCGCCTCGGTGCCTACGCTAACCAGGGATCACATTCGGCAACTCTGGGCATTAAGCTTGCCTCATCTCTACAACGGCCCCCCACAGACGCCGGGGATGCCTGGTTTCACCTTGGAGATACCCAGAAGGGACCATCTCACAGGGAAAGCCAGGACGGGTTCCCCAGCAGTCTTTAGCGCCGGGACGCTCACGGGCAGCTATGCGCTTTACAAGTCCAACACATGACACATGACACACATGTGTGGGTGAAATACCCCTCCGTCTTCAGACCCATCCACCGAGTGAGAGACCCCTGTGTGGGTGAAATACCCCCTCCATCAGACCCCATCCACTGAGTGAGAGACCCCTGTGTGGGTGAAATAAACCCTCCATCAGACCCCAACCACTAAGTGAGAGACCCCTGCCTGGGTGAAATACCCCCTCCGTCTTCAGAGCCCATCCTTGAGTGAGAGACCCTGTGTGGGTGAAATACTCCCTCCATCAGACCCCATCCACTGAGTGAGAGACCCCTGTGGGTGAAATACCCTCTCCGTCCTCAGACCCCATCCACTGAGTGAGAGACCCCTGTTTGGGTGAAATACCCCCTCCATCAGACCCATCCACTGTGTGAGAGACCACTGTGTAGGTGATATACCCTCTCCGTCTTCAGACCCCATTCACTGAGTGAGAGACCCCTGTGTGGGTGAAATACCCTCTCCGTCCTCAGACCCCGTCCACTGAGTGAGAGACCCCTGTGTGGGTGAAATACCCCCTCCGTCCATCAGACCCATCCACTGTGTGAGAGACCCCTGTGTGGGTGAAACACCCCCTCTGTCCTCAGACCCCCTCCACTGAGTGAGAGGCCCCTGTGTGGGCAAAATACCCCTCTATCCTCAGACCCCATCCACTGAGTGAGAGACCCTGTTTCGGTGAAATACCCCCTCTGTCCTCAGACCCCCTCCACTGAGTGGGAGACCCCTGTGTGGGTGAAATACCCCCTCCACAAGACCCCATCCACTGAGTGAGAGACCCCCAAGTGGGTCACACCTGATGGTTCGTGACTTTATTGTGACTACAACCTGCTTCTTTCCTTGTTTTATGAGTGAGCCCCTGAAGGGGGAGGTGGACAAGAAAGCAGCCGAGAAATGCAAACCCTGATGTGGTGCAAAGCAGCGGGAGAGAGTTGATTGTCGGAGGTAGTCATTGCGGCGAGGACCGGCCCGTACAATTGCTGCTCCTCGAGAGGTATCAGTTTTCGTCAAAGTGTACTTTACATTTTATTAATAGCGCTAGCGCGCTGCCAGGCTGCCGTTCCTAATACTTTCAGTGCCAGTTTGTGACCTGAGTTGTTTGTTCTAAATAGTAAAAGGTTGTGCTGCTTATTCACAGCGAAACCCTCTTCTATGCAGTCCCGGCTATGCTTTTGCTTCCTGGAGTGGCATCGTTCAATAAGAATGGAAAATATCTTCAATTTGTAGCGTTCCTTAAAAAGTAAAAATGTCTTGTATTGCAAATTGTCCTTGATTTATGTGTGGTACGACGTTCCCGTCCTGCGCTCTCTTTCATCACGTAACTAGCGTGTGTGGCAGCGCTTTTTTTTTTTACGAGACATGCGAATACATTGCAGGTGTCTTATTCCATTATTGTAAAGACAGAGGCCTCATTTGTCTCAATTGTCTAAATTATTCAGCTAAGTTGTGCCAATGTAGCTTTGTTTTTAGACTGAATTAATCAATTTAGTAAACGGGTTCTCTTGGTTTCTTCTAACGAACTTAATTCAGCACAGCGCACGTGCTCAGTATCTCTGTAGTAGCTCTCCATGACAGCAACTCTGAAAACAAATGTGTGCAGGGCCTTCTGTTCATCTGGGCAGTGTGCGGGCTCTGCATTCGCATCATAATGTTATGCAATTATTTCATAACCTGTTGCAGAGGCCTGCTTGGGAATTGTTTAGCAGTGATATGAGTGCTTTTAATACCGAACCTCTCTTGTTTTGCACATACTCCGGTTCTTAGCTACATGACTAAGTTTTTGTCTAAACGATTGCATTTTATTTTCCATGGGCTGTTTCTTTAGTACATTGTGGCGTCTCGAGGTCACCTAAAAGCGATCATGGGAGTTCTGTGCTTCATTTTCATGTTACACCTGACCTAGCGCTCTCATCCGTACTGGAGTGTGCACGTGCCCTGCTCTCCACGTGCGGCCTAAGCAGAATATTGATTGTAGGACATGAACTCTTCTGTTTTTATAAATGCCAAAACAAAAACCTTTTTTGAAAAGCAGTATGAAGACGGAAAAGGGAGAAATGGTCCCTTAAATAAAACATGCTTGGACGAGTTACAGTTCACATTTAATGCTTCTAAAAATGATTTCTTAATTACCATGATTGATCATCTGTGTGCAATTTATATCCCATGAAGTTTTAAAACCCATGCCTTCTGCTAGCAGGGCCCCTTCCTGTAACATTCATCTTAGAAAGGGGCTGTAGGTAAGTAAGTTTGCAATTCAGGGGCTTTGCAGAAGCCCCTTTAAGAACCTCTTTCCAAAGCTTATTACTGTTTTAAAGGTCGTATTTCTGATATTTAGCTTTTTCCATGGACTTATGTGTTTGGTTTTATTTCAGGGGGAAAATGTCTCTGTCACTGAGAGCTGCAGTCATGCAGTCTGTCTCTGGGAGCTGCAGTCATGCAGTCCCTGAGAGCTGCAGTCAAGCAGTCTGTCTTTGAGAGCTGCAGTCATGCAGTCTGTCTCTGAGAGCTGCAGTCATGCAGTCTGTCTCGGAGAGCTGCAGTCATGCAGTCTGTCTCTGAGAGCTGAAGTCATGCAGTCTGTCTCTGAGAGCTGCAGTCATGCTGTCTATGTCTCTGAGAGCTGCAGTCATGCAGTCTGTCTCTGAGAGCTGTAGTCATGCAGTCTGTCTCTGAGAGCTGCAGTCATGCAGTCTGTCTCTGAGAGCTGTAGTCATGCTGTCTCTGAGAGCTGCAGTCAGGCAGTCTGTCTCTGAGAGCTGCAGTCATGCAGTCTGTCTCTGAGAGCTTCAGTCATGCAGTCTGTCTTTGAGAGCTGCAGTCATGCAGTCTGTCACTGAGAGCTTCAGTCATGCAGTCTGTCTTTGAGAGCTGCAGTCATGCTGTCTCTGAGAGCTGCAGTCATGCTGTCTCGGTCTCTGAGAGCTGCAGTCATGCAGTCTGTCTCTGAGAGCTGCAGTCATGCAGTCTGTCTCTGAGAGATGCAGTCTGTCTCTGAGAGCTGCAGTCATGCAGTCTGTCTCTGAGAGCTGCAGTCATGCAGTCTGTCTCTGAGAGATGCAGTCTGTCTCTGAGAGCTGCAGTCATGCAGTCTGTCTCTGAGAGCTGCAGTCATGCTGCTGTCTCCGGTTAGTGCCCTTCCTTCCATTTCTGCTGCTTTGCTGCAGTTTTAAGACCTTGTTAGAGTTTCTTGTGGCTCAAATGGGGGTAATTTCTGATATTTATCTATTTCCCTAATCTTCATTACTTGATTTTGCCTCCCGCAAGACAGTGTCACTCATAGTCATTGGAATGCCACTCACTATATTATTTGTTGACCTGTGTTCATAGCGCTGCTGTTAGAGACCTCGCATTTGTTTGTTTGGATTTGCATTGCCCTCGCATAGCGTCCTGTTGTTGTTGTTGAGCCCACCATTTTGTTGTGCCTGCAGCCCGTCCCTCCCCCTTCGCTACCGCCTCCCAGCTCCCCCTCCCACGCTCCGCCCCCCCCCACTTCCCAAATTATGTCAGTAGGACCTACGCGCAGCTTTCACGCGCAGCGACCGCGCCCCGTTCGCGCCGAAGGTGCGCCAAAGGTAAGCCCGTCTACGCCCGTCTGCGCCTGGACCGCGCCCAGCGCCAGACCCCCTGGCCCCCGTGCCACCCCCCCCACCCGCATTACATACGACGCCTCTACCCTCTCAGCCCTCAACCCCGGTCGACTCCCCAATTGCGCCCAAGCCGCTCCTGGACACACCCATGGACCCTTCACATGCAACACCTGCAAGTATGACGGCACCAAGACCAACTCCCCATCCACTGACTACAAACAGAGACCTGACACCAACCACCTAAAATGCATCCTGCTCAACACCCGCTCGGTCCACAGACACGCCATCGACCTCTGGAATCTACTAGACACCATCTCTCCGGACGTCGCCTTCCTAACAAAAACATGGATGAACGCCTCCTCAGCCCCAGACATCACCATTGCCATCCTGGAAGGCTACAAGATCATCCGAAAAGACCGCACCAAGCAAACAGGAGGAGGAATCGCTATCGTCCATAAGAATTCCATCCGCATCTCAACCAGCTCAGACGTCAACCTTGCTAGCGCCGAGCACCTTCACTTCCAGATCCACACCGACCCCAAGACCACACTCAGAGGCACCCTCCTCTACAGGCCACCAGGACCCCGTGCACACTTCTGTGAAGACATCACTGTCTTTATCACCCCACACGCCCTCCCCTCCGAGGACTACATTCTATTGGGAGACCTCAATTTTCACCTGGAAAAGAGCATCGACTGCAACACCACCACCCTTCTGGACAATCTCGCCAACATCGGACTCAAACAACTTGTTAATACCCCCACCCACATTGCAGGGCACACACTCGACCCCATCTTCACCTCCAGCAAACATATCTCCTTCAGTCACACCACTGCTCTCCACTGGACGGACCACAGCTGCATTCACTTTGTCTACAAAAAGACCACTACCCACAACCACCCCCAACCTACTCTGCGAAGAAACTGGAACAAAATCACCATCGACCAGATCTCATCATCGCTTCTTCAAAACCCCCCTGCTCACTCTTCGAACGCCAACCAAGCAGCCATTAACCTCACTCAATGGCTAACCAACAGCGCCGACATCCTAGCACCCCTGAAAAAACGTCAAAGCAAACTTGGCAACAAAAACGCCCCTTGGTTCAACGATGATCTTAAGAAATCCAAGAAACTCTGTCGCTCCCTTGAGAAGGCCTGGAAAAAAGACCCAAACACCAGCACGAGGGATGCCTTCAAAAACGCCACCCGCATACACCACCAACTGATCCGGACTGCCAAGAAAGCCACCTTCAAAGACCAACTTGACAACAACGCACATAACAGCAAGGAACTATTCAACATCGTCAAAGAGTTTACCAACCCCACTGCCAACTCCAACGACATCACTCCCTCTCAAGCCCTTTGCGACTCCCTAGCTTTGTTCTTCCATGACAAAATCGCAGATATCCACAACAGCTTCAACTACCAACCCGGAGACCAACCCACCCAACCTTCTGCCGTACTTTCACCCCCCTTGAACATCCTTAATGACTGGAACCCAATCTCCACTGAGGACACCATCCGCCTGATGAAATCCATCCACTCAGGATCCCCCACAGACCCTTGCCCTCACCACATCTTCAACAAAGCTGACTCCGTCATCGCACCCCACCTCCGAGATGTCATCAACTGCTCCCTCAACTCCGCCACCTTCCCGGAAAGCTGGAAACACGCCGAACTCAGCACCCTTCTGAAAAAACCCACAGCGGACCCCACCGAACTCAAAAACTACCGCCCCATCTCGCTCCTTCCAATCCCGGCCAAAGTCATCGAGAAAGCTGTCAACAACCAGCTCGCCGCCTTCCTCGAAACCAACAAATCCCTCGACTCATCACAGTCCGGCTTCCGAGCCAAACACAGCACTGAGACCGCACTCATCGCAGCAACAGACGACATTCGAACTCTACTGGACAATGGAGACACAGTCGCCCTCATCCTCCTCGACCTCTCCGCAGCCTTCGACACAGTCTGTCATAGCACCCTGCTACACCGCCTCAGAAACATCGGAATCCAAGGAAAAGCACTGGAATGGATCACCTCGTTCCTTGCAGGAAGAACTCAGAGAGTCCGCCTCCCACCATTCAAGTCAGAGGCCACTGAAGTAATTTTCGGCGTGCCACAAGGATCCTCACTCAGTCCCACCCTCTTCAACGTATACATGAGCCCTCTCGCGGCCATCGCACGCCAACACAACCTCAACATCATCTCCTACGCCTATGACACTCAACTTATCCTCTCACTCACCAAAGACCCTAACACTGCCAAAACCAACCTGCATGAAGGAATGAAAGAAGTAGCCGAGTGGATGAAGCACAGCCGTCTGAAACTGAATTCCGACAAAACTGAAGTCCTTATCTTAGGCACCTCCCCCTCTGCCTGGGACGACTCTTGGTGGCCAGAGTCCCTCGGAAAAGCACCCATTCCGACGGACCACGCACGGAACCTGGGCGTCATTCTGGACTCCTCACTCTCGATGACCAGACAAGTCAATGCCGTTTCATCTTCTTGCTTCAACATTCTTCGCATGCTCAATAAAACATTTCGCTGGATCCCCACCGAAACCAGAAAAACGGTCACCCACGCACTGGTTACAAGCCGCCTGGACTACGGAAACACCCTTTACGCCGGTACCACCGCAAAACTTCAGAAAAAACTCCAACACATCCAGAACGATTCAGCCAGACTCATACTAGACATCCCGCGCAATGACTACATTTCTGGTCACCTGAAAAGCCTCTACTGGCTCCCCGTCAATAGGAGGATAGCATTCCGCCTCCTAACCCACGCACACAAAGCCCTCTACGAACTTGGACCCGAATGCCTCAACACACGACTTTCCTTCTACACCCCCTCCCGCCAACTTCGCTCCTCCAACCAAGCCCTGGCTGCTGTACCTCGCATCAACAAAACCACCATGGGAGGAAGATCCTTCTCCTACCTGGCGGCTAAAACCTGGAACTCACTTCCCATTCACCTTCGCCTCACTCAAAACCACCTAGCTTTCAGAAAACAACTTAAAACCTGGATATTCGACAAATAATTCCCCACCCCTCCCTAAGCGCCTTGAGACCCTCTGGGTATGTAGCAAGCTATATAAATTTCTGAATTGAATTGAATTGACTGAATTATGAAAATGTCACACATAGCAATCTGAAACCTTGGCAGCTGTGGTTTGGGGATTCACGGCCCTGTCAAATATAAAGAATCACCCCCAGGACCAGGAACATTCGAAACGCTGCTCAGCCTCATTGCAGCAGCTGTGTCTACATTGCACACATTGAATGAAATACAAGTCCTCATTTTAATTCACTCCTGAATGTCATGTCTGTTCCTTTGCAGAAGTTTAAAAAATGAACAAATTGCTGGTATTTCACTGAGGGAGGGGAGCAGAGCTGGCATGAGGGGTTGAATTTGAGGCTCCTCAAGAGCACATCATGCAAGGGCGAGGCCTGTCCTTGGACTGTGAGTGTCTTAAACACCCATGTCTATGTCTTTACAGGAGCCAATGCTTGTTTCACATAACACCCATGTCTGTGTCTTTGCAGGTGCCAATGCTTGTTTCCCATAACACCCATGTCTGTGTCTTTGCAGGTGCCAATGCTTGTTTCCCATAACACCCATGTCTGTGTCTTTACAGGAGCCAATGCTTGTTTCCCATAACACCCACGTCTGTGTCTTTTCAGGCGCCAATGCTTGTTTCCGATAACACCCATGTCTGTGTCTTTACAGGAGCCAATGCTTGTTTCCCATAACACCCATGTCTGTGTCTTTACAGGAGCCAATGCTTGTTTCCCATAACACCCATGTCTGTGTCTTTGCAGGTGCCAATGCTTGTTTCCCATAACACCCATGTCTGTGTCTTTACAGGACCCAATGATTGTTTCCTATAACACCCATGTCTGTGTCTTTACAGGAGCCAATGCTTGTTTCCCATAATACCCATGTCTGTGTCTTTACATGCGCCAATGCTTCTTTCCCATAACACCCATTTCTTTTTCTTTACAGGTGCCAATGCTTGTTTCCCATAACACCCATGTCTTTGTCTTTACAGGACCCAATGCTTGTTTCCCATAACACCCATGTCTGTATCTTTACAGGAGCCAATGCTTATTTCCCATAACACCCACGTCTGTGTCTTCACAGGACCCAAAGCTTGTTTCCCATAACACCCACGTCTGTGTCTTTACAGGAGCCAATGCTTGTTTCCCATAACACCCATGTCTGTGTGTTTACAGGTGCAAATGCTTGTTTCCCATAACACCCATGTCTGTGTCTTTACAGGTGCCATTGCTTGTTTCCCATAACACCCATGTCTGTGTCTTTACCGGAACCAATGCTTGTTTCCCATAACACCCATAAAATAGAATAGAATAGAAAGACGATTTATATAGCGCGGTAGTCACCCTAAGGCGTCCTAGCGCTAACAGACCCTGTGAGCAGGCAGAGTGGGCCAGGCCTAGATGGGGTTGAGAAGAGCAATGTCTTTAGGATTTTTCAAAAGGCCAGCAAATTAGGTTCTGCACGTAGATGGAGGGGAAGGAAGTTCGACAGCCTGGAAGCATTGTACGAGAACGCACAGCCTCCGCATCTGGCTTTCCTGATCCTAGGGACCATCAGTAAAGTTGAGGTCGCTGATCTAAGCTGACTGGCAGGGAGGTATGGGGACGCCAGGGACCGATTAATGGGAGGGCCGGTTTCCCAGATTGCCTGGTGCACAGTGCACAGAGATTTGAATTCAATTCTTCGTCGGACTGGCAACCAATGTAGGCTCCTCAGTCCATCTCTAACTGATGTTCAACGGGGGATTTGGAGCCATATCTGTGTCTTTGCAGGCGCCAATGCTTGTTTCCCATAACACCCACGTCTGTGTCTTTGCAGGAGCCAATGCTTGTTTCCCATAACTCCCATGTGTGTGTGTTTACAGGAGCCAATGCTTGTTTCCCATAACACCCATGCCTGTGTCTTTACTGGAGCCAATGCTTGTTTCCCATAACACCCACATCTGTATCTTTACAGGCGCCAATGCTTGTTTCCCATAACACCCATGTCTTTGTCTTTTCAGGAGCCAATGCTTGTTTCTCATAATACCCATTTCTGTATCTTTACAGCCGCCAATGCTTCTTTCCCATATCACCCATTTCTTTGTCTTTACAGGTGCCAATGCTTGTTTCCCATTACACCCATGTCTTTGTCTTTACAGGACCCAATGCTTGTTTCCCATAACACCCATGTCTGTGTCTTTACAGGAGCCAATGCTTATACACCCACGTCTGTGTCTTTACAGGAGCCAATGCTTGTTTCCCATAACACCCATGTCTTTGTCTTTACAGGAGCCAATGCCTATTTCCCATAACACCCACGTCTGTGTCTTTACAGGAGCCAATGCTTGTTTCCCATAACACCCATGTCTGTGTGTTTGCAGGCGCAAATGCTTGTTTCCCATAACACCCATGTCTGTGTCTTTACAGGTGCCATTGCTTGTTTCCCATAACACCCATGTCTGTGTCTTTACCGGAACCAATGCTTGTTTCCCTTAACACCCATAGAATAGAATAGAATAGAATAGAAAGACGATATATATAGCGCGGTAGTCACCCTAAGGCGTCCTAGCGCTAACAGACCCTGTGAGCAGGCAGAGTGGGCCAGGCCTAGATGGGGGTTGAGAAGAGCAATGTCTTTAGGGTTTTTCGAAAGGCCAGCAAATTAGGTTATGCAAGTAGAAGGAGGGGAAGGGAGTTCCACAGCCTGGAAGCATTGTACGAGAACGCACAGCCTCCGCATCTGGCTTTCCTGATCCTAGGGACCATCAGTAAAGTGGAGGTCGATGATCTAAGGTGACTGGCAGGGAGGCATGGGGATGCCAGGGGCCGATTAATGGGAGGGCCGGTTTCCCAGATTGCCCGGTGCACAGTGCACAGAGATTTGAATTCAATTCTTCGTCGGACTGGCAACCAATGTAGGCTCCTCAGTCCATCTCTAACTGATGTTCGACGGGGGAGCAATGTCTGTGTCTTTGCAGGCGCCAATGCTTGTTTCCCATAACACCCACATCTGTGTCTTTGCAGGAGCCAATGCTTGTTTCCCATAACACCCATGTCTGTGTGTTTACAGGAGCCAATGCTTGTTTCCCATAAAACCCATGTCTGTGTCTTTACTGGCGCCAATGCTTGTTTCCCTGCTGGAGGTGGTGGTTCCGTCAGCGGCCACCAGAGGGCGCTCCTCGCCTGCGGATGAAACCACAGAGCTGCACATGGGATGAAGAGAGAAGGGTTTCCTCTTCCGGGTCAGCGATGGCAGAGTCAGCACCAGCAGTGGCGGTGAGATCACTTCCTGTCTCTCCTTGTGTGCCCAGCCTGCTGCAGAGGAGGAAGGAGCCCTGTCTGTCTGTGCAGCGACCTTCATCTACAGACCCCTCAGACCCCAGATCTGCCCCCCTCGGACCCCAGATCTGCCCCCCCCACGGCCCCCCAGGAGGAGGAGAGAGCCTGGACACGTCTGCTCAGGTCTCTGCTCAGGTAGGAGATTGTCAGCACCTTCTGCTGTGTTTGTAGAAATAGACTGAATAATCCTGGATCCGTGCACTGCATCTTACTGCACCATGAGGAATCTACACACTGCACTGCATCTTACTGCACCATGAGGAATCTACACACTGCGCTGCATCCTACTGCACCATGAGTAATCTACACACTGCGCTGCATCTTACTGCACCATGAGGAATCTACACACTGCGCTGCATCTTACTGCACCATGAGGAATCTACACACTGCGCTGCATCTTACTGCACCATGAGGAATCTACACACTGCGCTGCATGCGGAATCGACACACTGCGCTGCATCTTACTGCACCGCGAGGAATCTACACACTGCGCTGCATCTTACTGCACCATGAGGAATCTACACACTGAGCTGCATCTTACTGCACCATGAGGAATCTACACACTGCGCTGCATCTTACTGCACCATGAGGAATCTACACACTGCGCTGCATCTTACTGCACCACGAGGAATCTACACACTGCACTGTATCTTACTGCACCATGAGGAATCTACACACTGCGCTGCATCTTACTGCACTGTGAGGAATCTTTGCACACTCTTTGCTCGGCTGTCCCTGTTAATTTGTTGACTTGCACAACCCTATCCCTATGTCTGAAGCATGTCCCACAGTCAGTTGAGTGTCAAGGCTACCCTGCACCCCGTGCCTCTTCTCTCCCTTTGCCAACGTTTCCATCTCTCAAACTAAGCAAAAGCTTCAGTCACTGCAATAGTTTCCTGTGGCATAGGTTGGCTTGTGGCATTATCTGCTGCAGAGATTGTGTGTGTGTGGGCAGGGAACTTGGGTCTGGCAGGGTGCAGGCTTGTCAAGCAGTGGAACTTATGTGCCTGTGTTTTTAATGTACCTCTGCAGGGGGAGGGGTGTCTGCAGGTTGGGTGTGTGTACCTGTGACTAGGGTAGGGTTGTCTTTACAGGCTTTGTATGTACCTTTATGAGGCGTGTCTGCAGTGCATCTCTTTCCAGGGGGTCTGTCTTGGCAGATGTTGGTGGGGCTGTCAGTCACTCTTCCTGGCCTCTCTTCTCTGTACAGACTTCATCAGGTTCACTGGCTGAAAAGAAGTTCTGCTCTGTGCAGAATAGTCGGGTACTCCTCTGCACACCGCAGACGTCTGAGCAACGTCACATGTGAAGTTCTAGTTCTTCTCCATAGTTTCAAGAATCAGCCAGGTCTGAGTGAGACTTCAGCCCGCCCTCCAAATGTGTGAGTGCCCGAAGCACCCAGGATCACGTGTGTGTCAATGCTACAAAGGGTTGCTGCATCCTCCCATCATGCGTCGATGAGGAGTGTGCAATAATACAGGAGCCTAAGTGAAGGGTCCAAGAGACTCTTGAAGTCATTCCGCTCTGTTTCTCACTTCAGCAGGAAGGAGAGAATAAGACGAGTGAGCAGAAACAGCAAGAAGAGGACAGATAAGTAAGGGCGATACAGAGAGAAAAACGCAAAGGGTAGAGCAAAGTAAATAATAGATATTGGCAAAAATGTGAAAGAAATAGTTCTGAACCAGAGTTCGAAAAGAAGGGCATGAAAGGGGAAAGAATGAACTTTATTTATGAATTCCAAAAGGTCGAATTGGTAGTGCTAAAAATATGATTTAAGTGTGAATGTGATTCTTCAAGAGTTATAGGTGTCATTTGCTGTTGAGTGGTACCAATACTTGAACCAACTTTAGTGCTTAGAATCTCCAGTCACCAAACAGTGTAAATGCGCAAACTGGAGGGATCCATGTATTTTCCTGCGGGTTACCAATTCCAACTCTAGTGCGATACTTAAGGGGTCCCAGGCTCCTACCGTCCACCTGTATAAGTGGGTTAATGCACATACTGCACAGATTGTGTTGCCTTTTTATCACAAGTACCAATAATACAAAATTCCTAACAAAATACATTGAAAAGTACTCCTAAATAAACCAAGTTTGCACCAAGACCTTCTCATGCTGTCCCAACTCTACACATGTTTTTACTATCAAAAAGAGGTGTGAATGTGTCTGTTATGGGCAATCTATTATTTAGGTAGTAAGTAGGACAAGTGGATTTATCTAAAGGACAAGAAGATTTCTGTATCAATCTGCCCTTTGGACAAGCAGATTTTTAAAATAATTCCCCACCCCTGTAAGGGGTATTAACAGATCTGTAAGGTGCACTGAGTATTACTCACAGTACGAAGATGTTTACACTTTAAGACATATGTGCGCTTTGCCCTGCTTTTTGCTCACACCATGAGGGATATATAGTTTGTCTTGAAATTTTCACACACTGCACTGCTTATTACTGACACTGTGAGTGGTTTTAAATAAATGAGGGGGTGTGTGACCATTGCACCGTGTTCCATATTATCAAGTGAGTGGAGACAGATTTCTGGTGTTGCTCGGGAGCCATTTTAAGATTTTCTTCAGCATCTTCAGGGTGTGGAAGCAGAGACGTCCTTGACCTGGGGAGACCTGTCCAGCTTTTTGTTGCTGATGATCCCTAGGTTACTGGCGTGCGAGCTGGGGGTGGGAGTATGTCCTCGGGTGGCTGGCTGTCAGGTGCCGTCCCATGGACAGGTGTTGCTTTCAAAGATCACCACTTCAGTCTTGTCAGTGTTGAGTTTGAGGCCGTTGGGAGTCATCCAGGTGGCCTCTTCCATCATGTAGGTGGTGCACTTGTTCCTTGTGTTGTTAGTTTTGTCCAAGAGGGACAGTATGAGTTGTGTGTTGTCGTTGTTGGCGAGGATGTTGATGTAGTGGGCACAGATGACGTTGGCCAGTGGGGTTATGTAAGTGTTGATGAAGGTCCTGCTGAGGGTTGAACCTTGAGGTGCTCCACAGATGAGATTTCCGGTTTCCAAGGAGTTTGGCGTCAGGTTGACTGTCTGAGTTACTTTTGTCAGGAAGGAGCAAATCTATCACTGGCAGGTCCTTAAATCCCGATATTGTGAAGGAGCCTGATGAGATGGGGAGTGGTGCCATGTGAAACGCCGCTGAGAGGTGTAATAGGATAAAGGCCTCACTCTCTTGTTTTTAGGATCATGCAGATGGCTCAGGTGGGTGCGACGAGGGCTGTTCCTGTGCGGACATACAACCTGGCCAAGCAAGTCATGTATGTGTAATTCTATGCATACATGACTGAAAATTATACAGTGTCAAAACATTTACACCTGGCAGGTAAGCTATTGTGGATCGCTGTCCGGCATTAAAGCAGCCATCAACAACTTTCTGACTGGGCACTGAGACGTATGTTTGCGAAAAACTCACTTAGATAACTTTGGTGGGTCCTATTGTTGCTTAATCTTTTCTTTTTGGGAATGGAGGAATTTCTTTTTAGATGTTTATAACTTGAAACGCAGTAGCAGGGACCTATGCGCCCTTAAGGCCGCGTGTAGCCTCGCCTCTCCCTGTACCCAGACTGTCTCTGGGAGCGCTTTGGCCTCTTCCAGGAGCAAAAGGGACTTTTACCGTCCCCATTGTTTTCCCACCTGCTGCATGTCGTCATGGAAATGTTCTTTTACTGTCCCTCTAGAAGGCGTGAAAACTCTTTCTCGAGCGGCAGACTGCGCTGGAGGCCCAGGACATGCACTGAAGACAAAGGGGCTGCTACTTCAACTAAGAATGAGGCATTGCGGGAGGCCAATCCAGGGCAGTTTGAAATAAATGCTTTGAACTGAATTATTTTGTTTAAGGACTTGGCAACTACTTTTTTACCGCGCCTCTTGTTTGTTCATTATCGCATACGAGAGCGCCTTCAAATACGCTACATCAGGATGCCTGTAGAGCAAGTCTGGTTTTAGGGTTGTGCTGTGTGTTCAGCCATTTTCAGGCAACAGTAACATTTAAAAATGACTCTGGTGGTTAAGTTCCTGTAGGAGAGTAGGGTCTGCTATCCTATGGTCAGCCCAAATTTTTGCTTTTTGCTTCACTAGTTTATGACTTAATGTGGCTGTGGGCCTGCTAATCAGACCCACAGCCTGCTGTTCTCTCTCTAAATTACTGTCAATGCACTCTAGGTGCATTACCGATTGGAACTGGTTCACCTTATAGGCCCCTGAAACAGTGTACCCTAGTACCCAGGGCATAGGTGTATCCAAGGCCTACCAGGGGCTACAGCACGTATTGTGCCACCCCTGGCCTGGCCTAGCTATTTGACACAACTGGCTGATCACTCAGCTGGGGTAAGTTGGTGTAGTCACCTCTTACTTAGATATAGTATACCTATATCTAACATATATGGACACGTGTTAACATATGAGTCACTCCTATGGAAGGCCTCGACAATCCTGGAGGCAGAGTGCTTGGTTTCATGTGAGATGGTGCTCTGTCATGAGCTGAGCCTGTCTGAAGCTTTCGGAACAACGTCCTTTAGCTGTTTCATGATATTGCCATACCATATACTCTTAAGTGCATTATGAACCTCCCGGTTAAATGCTATCTTTGGTTTGGCTTTATCAAAACATGTCGAGTAAGGTGTCATACGATTTGGAATACTATCCCCTCGTCAATTCTGTTGATGGGGATAGCATTCCACCCTTCTAGAGGGACACGACATGTACCTAACCTGACACCCAGGTAAAGTTATACATGAGCCTCAGCATCCCAAAATGGATGCTGCCACCACAGACACGAGTCTGACCTCCTGCTGCTGGGAGTCCTTCCAGCCTGGGAGGCTTGGACAAAGGGTTTCCTGTCAGGGAAGGTGCTTGCACCACCCCAGACAGGATTTTGTGTAGTGGGTTGGGGAGGGCTGAATAGAATGAGACATGCCTGGGGCACACAAGGTGTCCCTGTGCATATGCCAGTTCAAACCGGTGCTGGGGCTCTCCAACCCCAGTCCTGGCACAGAACTGGACAAAGGAAAGGGGGTGCAACCGCCCCCCTTCCTGGTCCCAACCAGAGGAGTGACCTAGCAGGTAATCCGGCCCCTAGATTTGGAATAAGAGTAGGAGCTGTGTCCTAAGACTTCAGATCATCCCAAACTCGACTTGAAACTAAGAAGAAAACTGGACTTCAACATTCTGCTGCACAGAAGACTGAAGAGCATCTCCCTTGTGGCCAAGGAGTGACCACCCTGTGAATACAGGCACCATCCAGCAACTCGATGTCTGCTTTGCCGCCGCCTCCTGCCGGAGCCCGAGCCCAGAGCCCGACAAGACCTGGATTCCCAGACATCTCCAAGCCCGATCCACAGTCCCTGAAAAGAAGAGACCCGTGGAGGCATCGAGAGACGTGGGACCGGCCATCTTGAAAGACCCCCGAGAAGCTGACTGCGTAGCACCCGAGGCATCCTCAATGCTGTGCTTTGGGGTTTGAGAAGCCCCACCACCGAGCAGCATTTGCACCGAAGATCAGCTCCCCAGCATCTCCACGATCTGCGTGGGGCCCTTTTGCATCTTGCCACTCGAGGCGTAATCCCGGTTGCTGGCCCGTTGGCTAGTGGCCATCTTGGAGAACAGTGTTTTGTTTTAATGCATTAGCTTCTGTGCTCATAAAGAGTATAGGGGATCCTTGTAGTAAATAAATATATATATATATTTTCAATATATATCTGTGTGGTGTCCTTTCATTTGGTATTCAAGGAGAGTGTATATGGTAAAACAACTTGCTTCACATGGATGGATGGATGGATGGGTTTTTGTATAGCGCAATATCACCGCCAGGTCTCAAAGCGCTTTGCATTGGGAACCCGTCCTGGTTTTTCCCTGTGAGATAGCCCCTACTGGGTATCCCCAAGGTGAAAGCCAGGCATCCCGCCACGGGGGGCCATAGTGGAGATTAAGCAAGCTATTGCCCAGAGTTGCAGAGTATGAACCTGTGATTCGAGTAGGCACCAAAGTGAGAATTACCGAGTCTGTGGACATTTTGGGCTCAAGACCCTGCCGCGTCGGGAATTGAACCCTGGTCCCGGGTCTGATCTCAGCGTCCGTTTCTGCCTCCTCTAACCAGTGAGCCACACTTCTCCACATGCCTTTACAGAGTTTAGCCTAAGACTGCTTTGTCCATGCTACCCCTAGGATAGCTGGTCTATAAGGTTGACTTACAACCAATCATCATAAGGGTTGCTTGGCATGGTACAAGGTGATCACTAGAACTAGTGAGCATCATATACCAGGCCAACTTCCCACATTGGTAGCAGCGGTGGGATTTGAGCTTGCTGTTGTTTTTCCATTACAATCTTTGAAAATATCATTTGAAAGATCATAAAGGTACCTGTTAGGTACATATAAAACAAGACTAGTATACTTAAGTTCTACTGAACTTAGTTGTTGTAGAGGATAGGGAGTAGCACACCCTGACTACATCTACTAGATAGGTTTAGTAGGTAAACACCAGTGTAGGTAGATTGCAACATATCCACCCACACTAGAGCAATGTCTGGAGCAGAGGGGTCCACTGGACCTGTCCCTGTTGAGAGTGACCCTCCAAGGGCACCATCCAAATTTTTTATGTTAAACTTTAAAGAGTTAAGGCAGCTGTGTACCTCAAGAGGTCTTAAGCAGAGTCAGAACCCTACCACAGCACACCTTGGAGAGCTTTTAGACCAGTCTGAAGCTCTAAAGACCTCCAATCTTGACCCCACAGGGTCTGGAGATGGAGGCTCCCCCACTGAAGATTGTTGGACAGGCCTCGTGGAAGGCCCCCTCCCTCCCCGCATGATAGGGCCAGGACACCGGCTCTCCCTGTATCTCCAGAAAGATCTATCCCGGCAACCCACCGAGGCAACCCGCGACCCGTTCCCAACGGGACGCCTGCTCCCGAACACCCCCGTATCGGCTGGCCCGGGCCTCCATCGGCACCATTGCCCCGGCCCAGCCGCCATCTTGGACACTGCATCACGAGGCCTCGTGGCCTCGGCTCGACCCCAACCCTGGGCCTGGCCAGGCCCCGACATCGAGGCACCACCATCCACCAAGGAGGTGAAGAGACCACTTGGCAGGTCAATAGGAGAAAGGAGTGTCGATAGCTCTCCCCCGCCAGGTGCCGATCGCCCCCGGTCTCCCCGGGTGCTGGCTCCACCCCCCTGCTGGGTGTCTGGACTCCCTCATCCCGGACCTCCCGACCTCCAAGCGCGAGGGTCCGGACATCAAAGGAGACCAGACCTATAACTGGGGCCGCTCCAGAGCAGGAAGGCAGTTGTATCCTGGAGTCGAGAGACACCTTGAAGAACTCATCCGTGACGGACTGCTGGCGCTGCCGCAGCCTTGCCTTGTGAACCATCTCTGAAGCCTGCTGGCGCTGCCGCGGCCCTGTGCAACGTGCATCTTCGTCTTGTCCTGCTGGCGCTGCCGCGGCCCATCCTTGTGAACCATCGCTCCGGCCTGCTGGCGCTGCCGCGGCCCTTCTTGCTGTGAACCATCATCGTAGCCTGCTGGCGCTGCCGCGGCCCTCCTTGCCGAGAACTATCATCCTAGCCTGCTGGCGCTGCCGCGGCCCTCCTTGCCGAGAACTATCATCCTAGCCTGCTGGCGCTGCCGCGGCCCTCCTTGCCGAGAACTATCATCCTAGCCTGCTGGCGCTGCCGCGGCCGGACCTTGCAGGCCCCTGAGCTCGAGGATTGTGAGCTCCTTCTGGCCGCCCCTGTGCCGGACCGGTACCAAGACTGTCCCGCTACCCCTTACCCTACAGAGACTAGAATTGGGAGGATCCTCGTGTCCTGCCCCCACTGTATCGTTGATAACCTTGCCTCAAGAACCCTATATAAAGTCTACAGATCTCATCCTTGTGTGGTGTCCATTTGTGGGGGGGAAGTTACTTGTCTGTACGATCGCCGGAGACGGCCCTCACCGGAGGCCTCTCCCCCTGTACTTGGCCGACCCTCCGGGTCTCCGTCTAACATTGGTGGCCAGCGGCGCGATCCGAACCAACGCGTAATCGTACAGAGAGTAACTCACCCCACGACCCAACCACAATGACAACAAAAGAGAGCGGAACCACAGAAAAATTCCAGATGGAGAAACTAGAAGAGTACAACCACAGAGAACTAAAGCAATTCTGCATAGAACTAGGCATTGCTACCACAGGACTGAGCACGAAAGAAGACTTCAAAAAGGCCCTGGAATCTTGGGCAGAGACGGGTACGGCCGTACCCCAAAACCAAAGCCTCGAGGCACCGGAAATGAGCACCACTCCGACGGAAGAAAGAAGATCGGGTTTCTCCCCAGAGGAGATCCGAGAACGGGATAAAAGCAGGCTCCATGAATTGGAGCTGGCTCGACTTCGTTTGGATGGAGAACTGAAATTGGCGGAACAAAAAATAACGTTGGAACACTTGCGGCTCCGAGAGGAGCGGGAAGAGAAACAAAGACAGAGAGAGTTAGAAGAGAAAAAGCTAGCCTACGAACATGAGCGCAACCTAAAAGAAATAGAGCTTCGGAAACAGAACAAAGATCTCGCGGTTCCCGTGCGCCCGAACACTCCTGCCACTACAGACCCTAAAGTCCACATCCCCAAGGATGTCGTCAGAGAGTATTACCGGAACGATGATATCCAGCAATGGTTCAAAGCCTATGAAGTAGCCATGACCTCCCACGGGATTCCCCGGACGACTGGGGAGCCGGGTTATGGGGGAGGTTCGTCAACGAAGGGCGAGACGCCCTGCTGCAACTCCCGGACCATCAGATGACATCCTACGACCACATGAAAGCCGCCCTCCTCATTCGATACGGACTCACGCCCGAGATGAACCGCCAGCGGTTCCGCGACTGCAAACGGATCCCGGGTACAACTTGGGTGGAGTACGTGAACTTCTTCAGCCGAGCATTCGAGGGGTGGATCAAGGGCAGCAAGGTGACCACTTACGAGCAACTCTTTGACCTGCTTGTGTGGGAGCACCTTTCTAACAATTGCTTCGTCGAGCTCAGGCAGCACCTCCTCGACAGTAAACTGACTGAACCTCGGCAACTCGCCGCCGAAGCTGACCGATGGGAAAGCACCCGAGTTGCCCGAAACGGGCCCAGCGAACCGAACAGAACCAACCAAGGACCCCATCGCCCCCGAGGGGGAGGAGGAGGCCAGGGTCGGGGCAGAGACGCCGTCCCGGTGGCTCCCGCCAGCAACGCCCCGCCCGGCCGGCAGGGGAAACCCTCCGGTGCGTCCAGGGTTCCGGGCCAACGTTACTTGCCACCGATGCCAGCGACCCGGCCACTACGCCAATGATCCTAATTGCCCGAAGAACCAGAACCCTATGCCCGCCAGGTCGCTGCCGCCGCCCTGGGGGAAGGGCAAACCCCAGAAGACCCTGAGGAGTACGAGGCCGACCAGCCCGAGTGGGAACCAGCCGCCATGTCCCTGGTCTGCCTAGGGGAAAGAGACATGATTCCGCGGGCCCCCCTACCCGCCAATACGCAGAAATACAGCCAGTGGGTCAACATTAATGGGCACCGGGCTGAAGCCCTACGCGACACCGGGGCCAGTGTGACAGCAGTCCGCTGTCATCTGGTGACCCCGGATCAGATCTTGCCAAACATCCTTTGCCCCGTCCGGTCAGCCGACAACTCAGAAAGCCTGTGTCGGATGGCCTGCGTCCCCTTCGAGTGGGGAGGAGTGTCCGGAATGCTGAAAGTGACTGTCCGCGATGATGCCCCTGTGGACTGCCTCCTGGGGAACGACCTCGAAAGTTCCCCTTGGGCAGCCGTCGAAAGAAGAGAGCACCTGGGGATGTTGGGCCTCCCTGAATGGGCCTGCATAACGACCCGGTCCATGGCCGCCCGCGCCATCCCCAGTCCCGAAGAACCAGAATGGCTAGAGCCTCCTCCCCCGATCATCCCAGAGGGAGCCGCCCCAAGAGCCAATCACCCAGAACCAAACGAAGAAGGGCCCGTTCAACTCCAGGACCTTCCCGAACTGGCCCAGTGGCTTCAAGAGGGTGGTCCCACCCAGGAACAGTTCCGACAGGAGCAGAGAACCTGTCCCTCCCTCGAGGGACTCCGGCAGCAAGCCCTCGCCCAGAGCGCAGGAGACACCTCAGGGTCCCACTGGATTTATTGGGACAATGACCTGCTCTACAGTCAGCAAAGAATTGCTGAGCTGGGGGCCAGTCGGGTGCTGGTGGTACCTCTCCGCTTCAGAGACTTCCTTTTGAACTTAGCACACGATGTCCCCCTCGCTGGGCACCTGGGGCAAGACAAACCGTACAACCGCCTGGTAACTCACTTTTACTGGCCCAAAATGCGAAATGATGTCTCCAACCACTGCCGGGCCTGCCCCACCTGCCAGGCCAGCGGGAAGAGCGGCCGAAAGATCAAAGCACCCGTGCAACCTTTTCCCGTCGTCACCACCCCGTTCGAACGGGTGGGAATAGACATTGTGGGGCCCCTGGACCCCCGAACGGCACAGGGGCACCGGTTCATCCAGGTCCTGGTGGTCCACGCCACCCGCTATCCCGAGGCCATTCCTCTTCGGACCTTGACAGCGCCCGTGGTAGGCCGAGCCCTGATGGGGATCTTCTCTCGAGTGGGCTTCCCCCGGGAAGTCGTCAGCGACAGGGGCACGAACTTTATCTCGAAGTACATGAGGTCTCTCTGGCAACAGTGCGGGTCACCTACAAATTCATGACCCCTTATCACCCGCAAGGAAATGGACTGGTCGAGCGGTTTAACCGCACTCTCAAGGGAATGATCATGGGCCTAGAAGAACCCCTACGTCGCCAATGGGACGTGCTGCTCCCGTGCCTTCTATTCGCCTATCGAGAAGTCCCCCAGAAATCCCTCGGCTTCAGCCCCTTTGAGCTCCTGTACGGACACCCCGTCCGGGGTCCCCTCAGCCTGGTCAAGGAAGGATGGGAGATGGCCCCCCAGAAGACTCCTCCAGATGTATATAAGTATCTCCTGACCCTCCGCAACCAGACCCGGCGATTCAGGGAGCTCGCCAAAGCTAACCTTGAGGCCAGCCAGGAGGACATGAAGAAATGGTACGATCAGCATGCCTCCTCCATCGAGTTCGAACCGGGACAACAAGTCTGGGTGATGTCTCCGGTCGAACCCTGTGCCCTGCAGGACAAATGGACCGGGCCCTTCAAGGTGATAGAGCGCAAGGGCCCAGTCACCTACCTAATCGACATGGAGTCCGCCCGGAACCCCCTACGAGTCCTCCACGCCAACAGACTCAAACCCCACTTCATACGCTCTGAACTCAGCCTACTGATGGCGACAGATAGTGGGACGGAGGAAGACTCCGAGCCCCTCCCTGACCTACTCAGGACCCGTGAGCAGGATGGCTCAGTGGAGGGGGTCAGACTCTCCGACGCTTTGGCCCCGGAGCAACGCCAAGACTGTTGAGCTCTCCTGCTACAATTTGCAAACCTGTTCTCCCTTACCCCCGGGGTCACCCCCTGGTGCCTTCACGACGTGGACACCGGGGATAGTCCACCTATTCGACACAGGGCGTACCGAGTGCCAGATCGGGTGCGCGCCTGCATCCAGAACGAAGTCACCAAAATGCTGGCTCTAGGAGTGATCGAGCCTTCCGACAGCCCCTGGGCCAGCCCAGTCGTACTGGTCCCCAAGGCTGCCGCCCCGGGCGTTGCCCCCGAGCTCCGGTTCTGTGTGGACTATCGGAGCCTGAACGCCGTTACCAGAACAGACGCTCACCCCATCCCCCGGGCGGATGAGCTGGTTGACCGCATGGGGACTGCCCACTACCTGAGCATCTTCGATCTAACAGCGGGCTACTGGCAAATCGGCCTCACCCCCAGGGCCCAAGAACGATCCGCCTTCTCTACCCCGGATGGCCACTACCACTTCAAAGTGATGCCATTCGGCATGAAAAACGCTCCAGCTACCTTCCAACGACTTGTGAACCAGGTACTGGTGGGCATCAAAGAATTCAGCGCCGCCTACCTGGACGATATTGCTGTGTACAGTCGCCACTGGGCAGACCACCTCCACCACCTCCGAGAAGTCCTGCATGCCCTCCAGCAGGCCGGCCTCACAATCAAAGCCAGCAAATGCCAGATTGGCCAGGGGCCCGTGAACTACCTCGGACACCAAGTGGGGAGCGGTCTGGTGGCCCCCCTTCAGCTCAAGATCGCTGCCATCCAATCCTGGCAACCACCTGTCACCCAAACCGAGGTCCGAGCCTTCCTGGGGCTCACCGGATACTACCGGCGGTTTGTAAAGGACTATGGCAGCATTGTGGGGCCCCTCACAGAACTTACATTCAAGAAAAACCCCAAAACAGTCAACTGGACTCCGGACTGTCAAGAGGCCTTCGAGAAGTGGAAGGCGGACTCTCTGGGTTCTTCCGGTGAGGAACGAGGTGATCCATTCAAGTGCTTTTCCTTGGATTCCGATGTTATTGAGGCGTTGTAAGAGGGTGCTGTGGCAGACTGTGTCGAACGCTGCAGAGAGGTCAAGGAGGATGAGGGCGACTGTGTCTCCATTGTCCAGTAGAGATCGAATGTCGTCTGTTGCTGCGATGAGGGCGGTCTCAGTGCTGTGTTTTGCTCGGAAGCCAGATTGTGAGGGGTCGAGGGATTTGTTGGCTTCGAGGAAGGCGGCGAGATGGTTGTTGACAGCTTTCTCGATGACTTTGGCCGGGAATGGAAGAAGCGAGATGGGGCGGTAATTTTTGAGTTCGGTGGGGTCCGCTGTGGGTTTTTTCAGAAGGGCGGTGAGTTCAGCGTGTTTCCAGTCTTCCGGGAAGGTGGCGGAGTTGAAGGAGCAGTTGATGACGTCTCGGAGGTGCGGTGCTATGACGGAGTCTGCTTTGTTGAAGATGTGGTGAGGACATGGGTCTGTGGGGGATCCTGAGTGGATGGAATTCATCAGGCGGATGGTGTCCTCAGTGGAGATTGGGTTCCAGTCGTTAAGGGTGTTCACGGGGGGAAGATGATCAGCAAATGGTAGGGTGGGTTGGTTTCCGGGTTGGTTGTCAAAGCTGTTGTGGATGTCTGCAATCTTGTTGTGGAAAAATGAGGCTAGGGAGTCGCAGAGGGTTTGAGAGGGGGTGATGTCGTTGGAGTTGGCCGAGGGATTGGAAAATTCCTTGACGATGTTGAAAAGTTCCTTGCTGTTGTGGGCGTTGTTGTCAAGTCGATCCTTGAATGCTGTTTTCTTGGCTTTTCGGATTAGTTGGTGGTGAGTGCGGGTGGCGTTTTTGAAGGCGTCCTTGGTGCTAGTGGTTGGGTCTTTTTTCCAGGCCTTTTCAAGGGAGCGGCAGAGTTTCTTGGACTTCTTGAGATCATCGTTGAACCATGAGGCCTTCTTGCTGCCAGGTTTGTTTTGACGTTTTTTCAGAGGTGCTAAGGTGTCAGCGGTGTTGGATAACCATAGGGTGAGGTTGGCGGCGGCTTCGGTAGCGTTAGAAGAGAGGGCTGGGGTGTTTCGAAGGAGCGATGCGGAGATTTGGTCCGTGGTGATTTTGTTCCAGTTTCTTTGCAGGGTAGGTTGGAGGTGGATGCTGGGTTTTGGTTTGTTGTAGGTGAAGTGAACGCAGCTGTGGTCAGTCCAGAGGAGGTCCGTGGTGTGGCTGAAGGAGACATGGTTGCTGGATGTGAAGATGGGGTCGAGTGTGTGACCTGCGATGTGGGTGGGGGAAGTGACTAGTTGTTTAAGTCCGAGGTTGGCGAGGTTGTCCACGAGGGTGGCGGTGTTGCGGTCGTTGATCTTTTCAAGGTGAAAGTTGAGGTCTCCCAGAAGGATGTAGTCTTTGGAGGGGAGCGCGTGTGGGGTGATGAAGTCCGTGATGTCTTTACTGAATTTTGCGCGGGGTCCTGGTGGTCTGTAGAGGAGGGTGCCTCTGAGTGTGGTTTTGGGGTCGATGTGGATCTGGAAGTGAAGGTGTTCGGAGTTAGCGAGGTTGGCGTCAGAGCTGGTTGAGATGCGGATTGATTTCTTATGGACGATAGCGATTCCTCCTCCTGTGTGGCTGGTACGGTCTTGTTTGCTTGTAAATTGTATAAAAGAGGGACTCACACCAATGTTCGGTGTGATACTTCTTGCATTACTGAAGGGTGCTGTAGGAATGTACCACCACCCCATGGGGTCTTAATAAACTTGTTCCTTGTACTTTTCAGTTTCCGTGCCAACAGTTCTTTCAGTGTAAGTGGGTTATCTACGGAGCATGTAGGCCTTGGGAACCCGATACCACAAATTGGCGACCACGAAGGGACTCATCGGCGACTCGGATGCCCGAAGGAGAGGTCGTGACGAAGGTTTGGAAACTCACCATGGACGCGTACGCTGCCACCGAGTGACCCGAGTCTTGGCACCCACGGTGTTTCTTCCCTTCCTTCCGATCTGACCTTCCAGGTGGCGCCGGTCTCCGACTGAGTTCTTGATCGTCTGCGTTGCTGGATAAGTGCCGTTTGGCTGATTCGATTAAAGACCTTGGCAGTTGGAACCTGAATATTTGATTTGGGTAAGATTTGTGATCGGTAAGGTAGTCTACGGACGCTTACTGAAGTTCTATGATTTGTGATCGGTAAGGTAGTCTACGGACGCTTACTGTAGTTCTATGATTGTGTCTATGATTTGAGTTAGCTAACATTTGTGACTTTGTGACCTTTGAATTATATGTGTAGTGCACTTCACATAGGCAGGCATGTAGAGATGTTTCTCTAATTTTGTTCTTTTTCCTCTGAGCGGCACATTTGTGTGAAGTACTGTAAGTGCCAGTTATATAGTATCGCGCTTTCGTGATACTCTTTGAACATGCCTGTTTTAAGCACACTCCGAGGGATGTGCTGTTTTGGAAATGGTACCTCAATTAGGTTAGCGGAATCACAGCCGGCTCCCCCAGAAGGAACTCCAAATCGTGAAATGTACATAAAATTCGGCCTTCCCCCTATAATGTACAGCAAATTATGGCATAAATACACCAAAACTGATCCTGAATTGCAATGGCCACTACATGGGTCGTTTGATTTACGAAAGGTTCAATTTGTGGAGCAATGTTTGTTTCAGCGTAGGTCTAGACAGAATATGTTTGATTGTGTACGAATGTGGGAGAAAGCGGTGCGTGAACGTATGAAACGTGAAGTTGCCTTGGCGGATAAAGAGCAGCGCAAGGCTGCTCGAGATAAGGCTTTACAGCTTGAGGAAAAGGAAGCACAGGAAAAGAAAGAAAGGGAGGAACGGGAACGAAATTTGCAAACGACCGGTCAATTTCCTATTCGGCGACCGCTCTATCCTGTCCTTACTAATGAAATTGATGATTTTTCATTACTAGATCGATCACCACCTCCGTACGTTTCTCCTACGGCTCCGACTGCAGAGTCTGATGATGAAGGACAGGATAAGCCGGGAAAAGGGGACAAGTCCTATGTCAGGTTAACTGCGGAGAGAAGCGCGGAATTGCGCAGTTGGGCTCGTAAATTGAATACAAATTTTGTAACTGTGTCTGCCGTTGTTGCCGAGAGGGGTAAATGGACAGAACGAGAATTGATGTGTTTTTTGACTACTTTGGCTGATGAAGTTGTTACTGCATTTCGTAAATATTCGGATACGTTAGAGCCTAAGGCTGTGCCGGTTTCTCGTGAGAACCTAGATAAAGGTATATTTGTTCTTGCAGATGTTGATACATTTTTCAAGCAACTGATCCAGCTGCGGGATGAGACGTCCAGATTGCGGGACGAGCGGAAAAAGAATAAGGAGTCCGGGCCGGAGTCTGCTGAGCAGTCTAAGGAGTGTTCTCTCCGGGGTGCAGATAAGAAATCTAACGTGCATGTTATGCCTATGCATGAAGCCGCACCTCTGTATGTTCCCCCTAAGGGGGATGGTACAGATGAGGATAAAATGTCGAAGGATGCGAAGGGGTATTTTATATATAATTGGGTGTATACGCCTTGGAATAGAGCAGATGTTATGGCGCTTAAAAATTCTTTGCCTGATCTTCGGAAAAATCCGGCTGCATTTTATGAAGGGGTTGAAGGGGCTATTTCGTCCTGTGTCATGACTCTTGTTGATATAGATCTGTTTTTTGGGTTAATTCTTCCTCCTGATATGTGGAGATTGATTCGTAAAAATAATGATGAAACACTGCTCGGGGGAACGTGGAAAGAAATAAATCAGGCTGATTTAGACAGGGCGTCAGCATGTAAGCCATGTGACTTGATTTTAGACCTTCCAGCGGCTATCTTAACTAAACTAAAAACGCTTGTTCCTTCTAAAAAGATTGATTGGACCATGCTAGCTTCGTGCAAACAAAAGTCAGATGAAACGGTGTCAGACTTCTTTACACGCTTCGAAGAGGCATTTCATGATTACAGTGGTCAATCGTTACGGGTAGGCATTTGTTTGTAGATAAGTACGTGGCTAATCTCCTACCGGAGATTGCGAAGAGATTAAAATCGAGTGAAAGTTCCTGGGCCACGGCGACCCCTGCATCTTTGTTAACTATGGCTCAGTATTATGAACGGCAGGAATTGGAGGCTAAAGAAAGTATAGATACACCCACTCCTAGCCCATTATCGAAGCCTCTTGCACTTTGTCTTGATAAATTTTTCAGTTTTGGTCAATTTTTACTGTCACCTTATACCCCGGATAATATTCTGGGCATTGATTTGCTCAAATATTTTCGAGCAACGATACGGTGTGCTCCGGAGGGAGTGCGAGTTATTTTGAACGATAATTATCCAGATTCAGACAGGTTTTGTACTATACAATAATGTGAAGCATTAGCTTCTCTCCCTCACACGTTATGGGCAACCTCAGATACGGATGTGGGACAGATGCTTATTCCACCTATTCGCATTACTGTAAAGGAGGGAGTGCTTTTGCCACGTGTACCACAGTATAAGATCTCCAGGGAAGGTGAAATTGCTCTGACACACATTGTCCAAGATTTTATCATTGCAGGGGTAGTGGAGGAAGTCCCCTATAATGTTTGCAATAGCCCTATTCTTCCAATCCTTAAGAAAGATACTGACGACAAGGTCTATCGATTTATTATTGATTTGAGAGAAATTAACAAAATTGTCATTCCCCAATACCCGGTGGTGTCTGATATCACGACATTGCTCACATTGGTCCCCCCAACGGCGACGACCTTTAGCGTCATCGACCTGAAAAATGCGTTCTTTTCCATCCCCATCCACCCTGATAGCAGATATTTATTTGGCTTTACGCTGAATAATAAATCGTATAGATTTTGTCGTGTTCCTCAAGGGTATACTGAGAGTCCGAGTATTTACAGCCAGGCTTTAAAAAGACAGCTCGATTCTTTTCAATTGCAATCTGGAGTTGCTCTTATCCAATATGTCGATGACCTTTTGTTAGCTGCAGACACTTATGCACAATGTGAGGAGAGTACGCTTGCTTTGCTTTCCTTTCCGGCTCAGAATAATCACAAAGTTTCGAAGAAAAAGCTCCAATACTGTAGACCCAAGGTGACCTACCTCGGTCATCTTTTGTCTAAGGAGGGGCGTGCATTAACATCGGATCGAATTCAGGCGATTCTAGATACACCAGTCCCCCGCACACAGAGAGATGTACGTGCTTTCATAGGATTAACGTCCTTTTGTAGACAGTGGATCATGGGGTTTTCGCACATTATCAAACCTTTGTTAGCGTTGCTGTCCAAAACTACACCAATGCCCCTTGAATGGACAGATGAATGTCAAAATGCTTTCGAACAATTGAGACAGGCCCTTTGCTCTGCACCCGTGTTAGGTACACCAGACTATTCAAAGATTTTCACATTGTACGTGCACGAGAAAGATGGGTGCGCGTTATCAGTGTTAGTGCAAGCACACGGGGATAAGCAGAGGCCATGCGCGTATTTTTCAGCTATTCTTGACCCTGTAGCACGAGGATTACCTGGGTGTTTTCGAGCAGTTGCAGCAACAGCAGTAGCTATACGACAGAGTGAGGAAATAGTGTTATCGCACAAACTGTTGGTGCTAGTTCCCCATGCAGTAGATGCCCTGTTAAATCAAACAAAGACTCAATATCTTACCAGTGCACATTTAACAGGATATGAGCTTACACTTTTGGCGCCACATATCACACTGAAAAGATGTGCTACCCTGAACCCTGCCACTTTATTGCCCTATCCGGTTGAGGAGGGTCAGGAAGAAAAACATCATGATTGTGTTTTCCTGACCGAGGAACAGACAAAGGGTCGTGTTGACCTACAGGATATGCCACTTCCAGATGTGGATGGGGAACTGTGGGTTGATGGATCGTGTTTAAGGCTGCCAGATGGTACGACTTCCGCAGCATATGCGATCACGACACTTAAGACAGTGGTAGAAACAGCACGAATACCACAAAAATCGGCTCAGGCAGCAGAGCTGATAGCTTTGACAAGAGCCTGCGAATTGAGTGCTGGCCTATGTGTGAACATATACACAGACAGCCGGTACGCCTTCGGAGTAGCACATGACTTTGGGCTACTCTGGAGAGAACGTGGGTTTTTAACTTCTCATGGAGTACACATTATGCACGGAGAACTGGTGCGTGATCTCCTAAACGCGTTGCTTTGCCCAAAGAAAGTAGCGATAATTAAATGTAGTGCCCATAAAAAGATCACTGATAAAGTGGGTCAAGGAAATGCTTTTGCCGACAGCATAGCGAGACAAACAGCTATGTCCCGAACTGACTCCCCCATGTACGTAACAAAATCACAAGCTGAGCGATGGTATGATGCTAGAGCAGAGATACTAGATATCCAAAAATCAGCGACTGAAGCAGAACTTGCGGCATGGGCAGTAGATGGGGTGCTAGATGATGAGGGTTGTTGGAGAAGCAAAGACATGGAGAAATGGAAATTGCCTGCAGCTTACTTGCAAGCGATGGTTCAGATGACACACGGATTAGCACATGTGGGAGCTCTTGCGATCACTCGACTGTTATCACGAGTTTGGGAGCATCCCGAGATTGCCAATACTGCCAAGAGAGTAGTCCAAACCTGCCTGATATGTTTACAACACAATCCTGCGAAAGGGGACCATACTCCGAAAGGAGGGTTCGTTCCACCATCTGCACCATTTGAGGTACTCCAAATGGATTACATCCAGCTTGAGCGCTGCAATAACCTTAAGTATGTCCTAGTGGTGGTGTGCGCTTTTAGCAAATGGGTTGAGACCTTCCCCACGAAAGATAATACAGCTTTAACAACAGCTAAGGTGTTGCTCAAGGAGTACTTTCCTCGCTTTGGAGTTTGCAAATTTTTGTGGAGCGATAATGGGCCTCATTTTGTTGGGAAAATTGTGGAGTATGTGCTGAAGGGGTTAGGGATCCAGCAGAAGTTTCATGCTGTGTTCCACCCTCAGTCAGCAGGTCTTGTTGAGCGGTACAATGCTACGTTGAAGCTGAAACTGGCTAAAATTGTGGCGTCCACGTCATTGAAGTGGCCGGATGCCTTACCGCTAGCATTGCTCTCTCTTAGATCAGTGCCCCACTCTCGAACAGGCCTCACACCGTATGAAGTGGTGTTTGGAAGGCCTATGAACATATGGGGAGTGCCTAAGCCGCGATTGATTCATGATGTGCCTTGTATAATGATGAACGATTATTTGGCACGATTAACAAATGATTTGCTTTCTATCCATCAACAGGTTCGAGAAGCGCTCCCTGACAATTCTACTGGAGAGGCTCACAATCTCCGTCCTGGGGATTTTGTGATGGTCAGATCGTTTGAGAGGGCGAATAGCTTGGAACCGAGGTGGCGTGGCCCCGAGCAGGTCCTCCTGGCTACTCGGACAGCTGTACGAGTGACCAACAGAAAGCGGTGGGTGCACTCAACTCACTGCCGCCGTGTTTCTCCGGATCTGGTGAATCCTGCCGTGCTGACTACAAGGAGATTCTAGATAAAGAAAAGAGCCCAGCTGTGACATCGGCCGAAGTCGAGGGAGCCTTCCCGGACCACACTGTTTCTGGACGACAGCGTTACGATCTGCGGCCACGATAAGGAGAAGATTTTTTTTGGTTTTCGAGACTGGTTGGTTACCGCTCTGGGGTTTGTGAAACGGAAGACGGGAATCTCAAGGGGGGGGGTCAGTTCTGCCAAGAGTAGCGACACCCGTCTTGACCCCGGAGAAGAAAACAACGGCTACCTCGGAGCTCAGCACCGTATTTTTCTTTTTTAGGTATATATTTGAGACATTGAGAACTCTTTGAACTATGGCGTCTTCTGCATCATGAGACAAAAGAATACTTGGTGCCATCCTGTTTGTTTTGACAATCGTGGTGATAGCAGTAATAGCCTGGGTAGTGGAACTTGTGGTGCCTGTACATGAACATTTGCTGCCGACTACCCCGGCTCCATCTGAACATTTTCACTTCACTTTGCCTTACCATGAAGAACGGCATCAACAGACTTATTTGAACAATAGTTTTATTCAGATTTTGCATCATACTCATAATATGACGAACACTTCAAATTGCTGGGTGTGTGGGATGTTGCCTGGGCATCAGAAGAAGGGGGGCACTCCACTCATTCCACTCCCATTTTCGCATAATGGTTCCTGCAACGCCTGGTACACTCTTCTTTTTACTTTACGATGGCCAACGAAGGGGGGGGTGCTCTTCCGTTTGAACAAAGTTTGCTACCATGACCGAGATGGGTATCCACGAGCTGAGGGTACTCGATTCGAATGGGAAGAGTACCGCCCCGACAATGTGTCTGCACCTCGTGTTTACAGCGATCAAAGGAACATTAATATGTCCAGTACACATGTTATTAATGTCATCGCTACTAAGGCAGACCTTTGCATTCGTAATAAAGGCACGATCCCGGTGGGGAAAAGTGAATGTAACACTACACTTACATTTGACAGTCCAAACGGTATATCATTTGTGGCATCACGAAATACGTACTTTATTTGTGGCAATAAAGGTTACCATCAGCTCCCTTTAGGATGGTTAGGCACATGTTATGTATCGTTTGTGTTGCCCCCTGTATTTATCGCCCCACCAATGTATCATAATGACTATATTCTCTATCATGATTTTGTACTAAATCGTGTTAAACGTGCTGTGGTCTTGGATGACATCGATCAGACTGATACTGCCTTACAGCAATATGTGGACTTTAATTTGGGATTGTTTTCCTTTGTGGGGGCGGCATTGAACAGTCGGAAAATACGACGGCTGACCCGTGTTGTTGAGGCTGTAGCGAATGATACTGCTATTGCATTGGGGAACATAACAGAAGAACTCAAAATTTCTAGGATTGTTACGCTTCAAAATCGCATGGTTCTAGATGTGGTTCTAGCTGACCGTGGGGGGGCATGTAGAATCATCGGAAGTAGCTGTTGTGTGTACGTGCCAGATAATTCGCCTTATGTTTATGATGCCATTTCAAAATTGCACAAGATAGCTGCTGAAATACACCCGGACAATGGAACTTGGACTCTTTCAGGGTGGTTCTGGTCAATGCTTACCACTTGGGGTTGGAAACTGCTGACGATTTTATGTATCATTGTTGGGATACTGTTCCTTGTATGTTTATGTATACAATGTGGCCCAGCTTTATGTTCCATGTGCTTATCGGCTTGCATACCATCAAGACGAGCTCTTGCTCAAAACAAAATGATGCTTCATAAAGAAGTAGCTCAAATAATGCTAATTGATATTGAAGATGAACATCCCGACTACGTCCACTATGAGGTAGCTTCAGCTAAACGCTAAAAGGGTCGTCTGTCGTAATTTGACAATGGCCGAGTTAGCGCTTAGCTGTGCTACACGTTTTTCCCTTTAACTTGACTATACTCAAAAAATGCCATTTTGTGTATTGTGGCGGCCATTTTAGAGAATGAGCGGCCTCGTGGTCAGCATGCCCTTTAGTCCGTTTTCCGTACCACTGACCACTCGACTCTGCCCAGCAACAGGCTATTTTTAGCTATGGTCAAGCCCGCACATGCGCAGTTCCAACTGACCAGTCACCCCTCAGGAATGTGCCGCCAAACTGACCAGTGGGGTTGTAACCCCACCCATGAGTTGGCTGTGTTCCAAAAATGACCATATATGTACATAAACTCTGTAAACCTTGTCCTGCCCCCACTGTATCGTTGATAACCTTGCCTCAAGAACCCTATATAAAGTCTACAGATCTCATCCTTGTGTGGTGTCCATTTGTGGGGGGGAAGTTACTTGTCTGTACGATCGCCGGAGACGGCCCTCACCGGAGGCCTCTCCCCCTGTACTCGGCCGACCCTCCGGGTCTCCGTCTAACAAAGATGATAACGCTGATGCCCCTGTCCCAACTGTCCAGATAGATGAGGAAGACCAGAACACTGGGGATACCCATCCTGAGGAAGAGGAAGAGGAAGAAGAAAGTGATTCTTATGATGGGAGACTTAGTCAGGTGGCAGTCAGAAGGCTTAGCCAGGCTAACTTAAGCCTATTTGGGACTGATTCAGGGTTAAACCCACTCAGACCCCCAAGTGGACTTAACCAGGAGCAGAGGGGGAGAAGGAATCACTCAGGTGAATCCAACACCTCCCAAGCTTCTAGAGGTTCTCATGGTCACTCCAGAAGGAGGATGACAACCCCTCAGAGGAGGAAACATGAGGCCAAAATGAGAGAGGCTGAGCTTAGGATCCAGAAGCAAGCGCTAGAAGTAGCCATGGTTCAAGAGAAACTTGCTAAAGCAAGACAGCCTATTATTATTATTATTATTATGTTTCTTATATAGCGCCTGAATCGACCCCCCGAAGGGGTATCTCCGCGCTTGCCTTGGGAACCCGTCCTGGCTTTTCCCTGTGAGATAGCCCCTACAGGGCATCCCCAAGGTGAAAGCCAGGCATCCCGCCGCGGGGGGGCCGTTGTGGAGATTAAGCAAGCTTAATGCCCAGAGTTGCAGAGTGTGAACCCATGATTAGGTCAGGCACCGCAGCGAGAATTATCGAGTCCATGGATATTTGAGCTCAAGACCCTGCAGCGTCGGGAATTGAACCCTGGTCCCGGGTCTGACCTCTGCTTCATATGCAATGCATTGGTCACTTTGTTAACCACAGTCACTATTCACTTGTTTTAAGCATTTATCATAACCAAAACGGAATGAAGTAATTCCAGTGTATTGTGTTCCTTGTTTTTTAATATAAAAAAACTTTGCTTTCAGAGAGGTTTGCTTTTTTGTGTTTTGAGCTGTTTCAGCCTTCCTCTAAAGTAATTCTTGTTATCACCCTACAGAACCACTTTTGCTGATTGATGGGTTAGGCGTAACCACTGAACAGTACAGGTTGATGTTCAGAGAGACCCAGAAGGCACAGACTCAGGACTGGTCTGAATTTGTTGAATGTGCCACTAAGGCTCTGGAGGGCTGGTTGCTGGGAAGTAAGGTTACAGACTATGAAGGATTTTACAATTTACTTATGAGAGAACACATTTTAAATAATTGTCAGAACCAGCAATTGCATCAACACCTGATTGACTCAGATCTGACCTCTCCCCAAGAATTGGGAAAGAAGGCCGACAGATGGGTCAGAACCAGGGTTAAGCAAAAGAACCAGAACCAGAACCAGGGCGGTGACTAAAAGAAGGCAGACCAGAAGGGTGGGGAACAGAAAGCTAAAGACCAGAAGTCTTCAACAGGGCCCCAAACTAATACTGAGGGTGGGTCCCAAACTTCCAAGAAGAAGAAGAAAGAAGGTCAAAGAAAACCCTGGTGTAGTACCTATAAAAACACCTCTCACTGGACCAGTGAGTGTAAAAAGGGTGGAGCCCCCAGCACTGCAGCCCCTAAGGGTCCTGCACCCAATAGTACAGTCAGCAGTGTTGGTCCACAAACCAAGGGGTTGTGGGTATCACCTTGGGAACTGAGGGAGAATCTGGCCTAGTCAGAAGCCCTACTCAGGCTGTTCTGATTTGTGATGGGGACATAGAATTGTCCCCTACTGTAAGCCCCAGTAATCTGGGCAACTACAGACAGACACCTTTGATTAATCAAAAAGTGGCTCAAGCATACAGAGACACATGTGCCAGTGTCACTATGGTGACACCTAGCTTTGTGGACCCTGGACAATACATACCAGGTGATAATTACCTGGTGACCAATGCCAACAATGTCACTACTACCCATAGAATGGCAATTGTTAATTTCTCCTGGGGAGGGGTAACTGGCCTAAAAAGAGTTGTGGTTAGTGCAGATCTCCCAGTTGATTGGTTGTTGGGCAATGACCTGGAGAGCTCTCTATGGTCAGAAGTAGAGTACAGGACTCATGCAGAGATGTTAGGGATATCATCACATGTCCTTGCTGTGACCAGGTCACAGGCCAAAAAGTGCCTCTCTGAACCTCAGGTTTTGGATCCTGGAACAATGGACCAATCACCTACCAAGAAGAAGAACAGGAGGGTAAAGGCTGTGCCTTCCCACCTGCCTACAAGTGAGGATCAGCCTTCCCAGGAAGATGATCTTGAGACCCCTGAAGGAACTGTCCCTGAAGAGCTTGAACCTGACCAGGTTGAGTTTCTGGGGACAGGGGGACCTTCTAGGGCAGACTTGGGGCAGGCTCAGTTAACCTGTCCTTCTCTTGAACCCCTCAGACAGCAGGCTGCTGCTGAGGCTGCAGGGAATGCTCAAGGTGCCCATGAAGTATATTGGGATGGTGGGCTCCTTTATTCAGAGGGTAAAGACCCCAAACCTGGTACAACCAGGAGGTTGGTTATACCTCTGCAATTTAGGGGCTTCCTTCTAACCTTGGCCTATGAGATTCCCTCAGCAGGGCACCTAGGCCAGAATAAGACTTGGGACAGGCTTGTCCCTCACTTTCACTGGCCTCACATGTCTGAGGATACCAAGGAGTTTTGTCGCTCCTGTGTAACCTGCCAAGCCAGTGGTAAAGCAGGTGGCACAACAAAGGCCCCCCTGATACCACTACCTGTGGAGGGGGTTTCCTTTGAAAGAGTGGGGATTGATATAGTAGGTCCAATGGATCCCCCTACAGCATCTGGGCACAGATTCATACTGGTGGTGGTGGACCATCCCACCAGGTACCGAGAGGCAATTCCCCTTAGGACCACAACAGCTCCTGTTGTGGCCAGGGCCTTACTTGGAGTTTTCTCCAGAGTGGGGTTTCCTAAGGAGGTAGTATCTGATAGAGGTGCCAACTTCATGTCAGGTTACTTAACAGTTATGTGGAAGGAGTGTGGTGTCAACTACAAGTTCACCACCCCTTATCATCCACAGTGTAATGGGCTTGTTGAAAGATTCAACAAGACCCTAAAGGGTATGATCAAAGGATTACCTGAAAAGCTCAGGCGGAGATGGGACATCCTCCTACCCTGCCTTCTGTTTGCTTACAGAGAGGTCCCAAAAAAGGGGGTTGGCTTCAGCCCCTTTGAATTGTTGTTTGGCACCCTGTAAGAGCATGGCTCTACAAATCTAAAAAATCTTACTGGACCTGCAGGTCGAGCGAGTAGAATTTTCTACTCGACCTAATATCAATGCACTTGACCCACAAATTGGTTGCATACGATTTTTCTTCAAAACATTTGCAGCACCAACAACCCAAGAAAACGTTGGCCAACCAAATTGTAAACAGCAAATTTTTATTTAATACCCAAGTACCTCCCTAAGATGTGTCTAGCCTCACAAAAAGCATAAACAGCTTTGTAATACTGGCAGGATAACAGGCTGTTTCGACGACAACTTGAGTTCTGCTTACACTGCACTCTAATAATTGTGTGTGCTTTAGGCGCAGCAGAATAAACTTCTGCAGGACTGTAATACAGACCCCGGCTCCATAACCTACATAAAATAATTAAATGATCAATGGATAATGAACAATGGGAGAACAGATGTTGCAGTGGCCTGGGCCCCTAGCCAGAGATTGGTCCACCTTGCTCACCCACACATCCCCCTCCCTCTCTTTCTCTGCAAGTTACACGAGCGGCCAACAGAACCTTGGCTTGGTCAGCTGCTGTACAATTGAGTAAAAGAACGCCATTTACAGTGATTTACCGAGAAGGTACTTGTGGTACAAGAGATTGAGCAACTGGAAAGTACTGATGACTGCCGGAAATGTGCCAGCTGCGGCACCCGTTCTAGAATGCCACCCCATGACACAGGATCCTGATGGTAAGTTACTCAGCCTACTAAAGTGGCTAAGCAGACGGTGCGGAGTCAAGCTTGGTGCTCCAACTCTACAGGCTCTACAGCCTGTGTGACGCACATGTTAGTTGGGCCTGTTAGTAAGAATTGCAAGACGCGCACACACACTGTTGAGTCAATAAATAGATGTGTATTTCTCTTTCCTGGGCAGGTGCGTTTCTTTACTGGCTGCAGGAAATTCAAGTTGCTTGACATTTTTGGTACCAATTAATAAATAGCAAGATCGGCGGAGCCATATGCGAGGAGAGAGATGGTCTTAAAGTGCAGAGGTGTAGAGCTGCACTGGCGCTCAGAATGGCGCACATAAATGCTCTCTCTCAGCCTCACATGCATAACAATTGAGCAGTAGCTGCGCCGAGGAGAAAATTATGCACTAGCTGCGTAAACATGTTTATAATGCGCAGGTCGCGGTATCAACATCTGTGAAAGTAAAAATCTGTTCCATTTAAAAAATGTTTGTGTAGGAGAATCACCAATAGTACACTCGGGGCAAGATGTGGGAAGAGTCCGGCAAGTGCTAGAGTGGCGGATGGGAAATTAGACACTGAAACAGAGCTTTTCAAGCTTTACAACCCAAAAAAAGTTTGAATGTCATTTGAAAAGAAGACGTGTAACATTATTCAGCGCATTTTTTTAACATAGAGGCTCCGAGAAAATCCACTGTAAATGCAATGCAAGCCGCGGACGATGTAGGTGCGGTAGGCCCCACCGTCCCGCACTGCCCCACCCCAAAGTGCTTTCCTGCACCGGCCACGACTGCCCTCCCCCACACCTCAATCAGAGCAAGAGCCCCTGAACCCGTGTCTGGGGGAACTGTCTCCATCCAGGCGCACCTACCGTCCCGGGCCCCTTCGCTGAGAGATTGAGCTGTCCTTGACAGGCGGTGGCTTACATCACAGCCAGGGTAGAGCTCCACTCACAGGGGCTCCCTGGATGGCTCAACACCCGGGGTGCAGGAGAATTTCACCACTGCTCGGGCACCAGTGATGCTCATAGCTTAATGCCAGTGGAGTTGCCACTTATGGAATATGGCAGTCCTTCTGTGCTCTGTGGTTGAAAACGCCCATGTAAGCCAGGGCTTGGAAAGGCAGCTCACACGCTTCTCTGGCAGTATATCCTGCCGCGGCTAACTGTAATCAGCCAATATGAAGCGTGTAAGCATGCATAGCATATACTTGTCCAAAGAGCACAAATTATCTTCTATCATCTGATTGGCTGATTGCAACTAGGCCTCAGCAGGCCGAGCCCGCGCTGCAATCAGCAAATCAACACTTGTGCTTTGCCTGCATTTTCAGCTAATCATTTCAGCATGCTGCCCCCTAGAGCCTTCTCCTGGCACTGCAGCAGCTGCATGGAAACTCAGGCTGGGACAGCAGCAGATGTCACTTGCCAGGGCGGTCACGTAGGCCTGAAAACTGGCTCGCCCTTGAAGAAATTGACTCGCATTTGCGAGGGGGCGAGTACATTTCTCGAGCCCTGAAGAGGACCCTTATGTTTAGTGAGGGAAGGATGGGAGTTACCTCTCAGAAAGCCCAAGCAAGACATAGTGGACTATGTACTTGGTCTCCGCTCCAGGATGGCTACGTATATGGAGAAGGCATCCAAAAACCTTGAGGCCAGCCAACAATTACAGAAAGCTTGGCATGACCAAAAGGCTGTCTTGACTGAGTACCAGCCTGGACAGAAAGTATGGGTGTTGGAGCCAGTGGCCCCAGCAGCACTCCAAGACGAATGGTCTGGACCCCATACTATTGTTGAAAAGAAGGGAGAGGTTACCTACTTGGTGGACCTAGCAACTCCCAGGAGCCCCCACAGGGTGCTCCATGTTAACAGATTAAAGGCATATGTTGACAGGGCAGACATGGGCTTGCTCATGGCTACAGATGAGGGGCAGGAGGAAGAGAGTGACACTCTCCCAGACCTGCTGACTCAGAACCCTGAAGATGGCTCAGTTGATGGTGTGGCCTTAGATCGCAGCCCCACTGAACATCAGCAAAATGACTGCAGACAAGTTTTACAGTCATATAGACATATGTTCTTCTTGACACCCAGTCAGACTAACTGGTGTACCCATGTGGTGGACACTGGTGACAGTCTTCTTGTCAAAAACAAGATTTACAGGCAACCTGACTGTAGGAAGGTGGATACCTGACTATGGTTGCCCCCAACTTTTTTGCCTGGTGTTTTGCTGGTTTTCCGACTTAGTTGGCCTGGGACCCTGCCAATCAGGACCCCAGGCCTACTGCTCTCTCTCTAAAATGGATTCCATGTACCTTAGGTACATTTCCAATTGGTACTGGGCCACCTTATCAGACCCTGTAACTCAGGACATAGGTGTACCCAGGGCCTACCAGGGGCTGAAGCATGTATTATGCCACCCCTGGCTGGCCATCTAAATCTGACACAACTGGCTGCACGACAGCTGGGGCAAGGTGGTGTAATCACCCTTTGCTTTAGATATAGTATATCTATATCTAACCCTAAAATGGACACACAGATTCCTATCAGTCACTCCTATGGCAGGCCTTCACAATCCTGAAGGCAGAGCGCTTGGAATCGTGTGAGATGGTGCTCTGGCATGAGCTGAGCCCGTTTGCAGCTTGCGGAACCAAGTCCTAATAGCTGTTCCATGATAACGCATACCATATACTCTTAAGTGCATTATAATCCTCGCGGTTAAATGCTATCTTTGGTATTGCTTTATCAAAACATGTCGAGTAAGGTGTCATACGAATTGGAATACTAACCCCTCACCAATTCTGGTGACGGGGTTAGCATTCCACCCTTCTAGAGGGACACGACATGTACGTAACGGTGAACCCCGGTTAAAGTTAACTGAAGCCTCAACTCCACAAAATGGATGCTGCCACCACAGATACGAGTCTGACCTCCTGCTGCTGGGAGTCCTTCCAGCGAGGAGAGCTTGGACAAAGGGTTTCCTGTCCGGGGCGGTGCTCGCACCATCCCAGACAGGGTTTTGTGTATCCTGGGTAGGCAGGGCTTTACAGGAAGGTGACTGCGGAGTGGAACCAGTTCCAGGGGCACACCAGCCCTGGCCTGGGGAAAGTCCGGCATGGGAGAGGGGTGTAACCACCCCCCTTCCTGGTCCCACCCCTAGGGCAGGACCTAGTCGCGTACCCACCCCTTTCTTTAGGATAAAGGCAGGAGCGGGGACCCTTCCAAATGAGATCATCTTTGAATCAAGAAACTACTTTCTACGAAAGGAACTCTCGACTCTTCTCAAGATTTCTCCCTTGTGGCTAAGGAGAAGTCACCCTGCATCCGCAGGCACCATCTAAGAACTCTGCGGTTTGCTGCACGTCCTTCCTCAGGAATCCGACTGCCCAGCTCGATGAGAACCGGCTTCCCTGGCACCTCTGACCTCTACCCACATCGTCAGCTCAGCTGAGATCCGTGGGTGCGACGAGACCTCGAGGGACCGGCCATCATCAGATCTGCACGACTTCTATCCAGCACGACCGCCGAGGGATCCTCTGGTGAGTGCTTTGGGGTCCGAGAAGCCCCGACCCTTAGCAGCTCCTGCACCGAAGTCCAGCCTCCCAGCATCTCCACGATCTGCGTGGGGCCCTTCTGCTTTTTGCTGCTCATCACGTTGTCTGGCTACTAGCCCGCTGGCTTGCGGCCTTCTCGACGACGCCCGACGACAAACAACGCTGCTGGTCTGGTTGCTCCAGACTGGCCTTTGCTCCTTCTGAAAGAGGAGCACCCCGGACCCTCCTGGTCCACTTCAGACGCCATTTTTTTGGTCCACCACGTGGCCCTGAATTTGCCAAGGCTTGTTGCCCCAAACCTGGGCCCAGCGACGCCGACAGCATCAACCATCGTGGGACAGCTTGCACCTCCATCCTGGTCGCCGACAACGCCTCCTGGTCCGTGAGACTGCAGAGCCTAGCGTCGCCCACTCACCTAGTCGAGGTGACGATCATCCGGTGCCCTCCTGGTACCCTCTGACTACTGGCTAGTAGTTACGAACTTGGTCCCCTCTGCTTTCAGGTGTCATCCATCTTCGATCCAGGCTTGGATCTCTTTGAACTTTCTTCACTGGTCGCCTGCCAGCAACTCCTTCCTTCAGGCCCCTGGTTCGTCAGCGAGGATTCCCGACGTCTGTAAAGACCTATGCAGCCGCAGCCCCTGGGCTAGGTAACTTTGGCATTTCGGTGCCCCAGCATAGCCTCATTATCTAAGGGTCCAGAGTCACTGTCGCTTCCGACTTACCTTATCGGGTTCGCCCGAGAACACTAAACTTTCCGTGCCCTCGGGCATTTGCGTAGATTGTGCACTTGAAGTATTTTCCTAAGAGTTTTGTTGTGTGCTTAGTACCCTGTCCTCATAAAGAGTACAGGGCTGTTGTGATTTAAATGAATACACTGTTTATTTTCATAACACTTGTGTGGTGTCCTTTCACTTGGTGTTCAAGGGGTATATGTGATGGTATAACAGCTGGCTTAACACGCCCTGTAGAGTTTAGCCTGAAGACTGCTCGTATCCACGCTACTAGGATAGCTGGTCTAAGGTTAACTTACAACCAATCACCATAAGGGTCGTTTGGACTGACGCATAATGATCACTAGAATAGTGAGCACTGCATATCAGGCCAACTTCTCACACTGACCACGTCAGGGACTGTATAAAGACTGAGGTGCAAAAGATGTTGGAATTGGGTTATTGAGCCTTCAGAGAGCCCCAGGGCTAGCCCAGTGGTTCTGGTCCCCAAACCTCACACCAAGGATGGAAAGAGAGAGATGAGGTTCTGTGTGGATTACAGAGGACTCAATGCTGTCACCAGGACAGATGCACACCCTATTCCAAGGGCAGATGAGCTCATAAACAAATTGGCTTCTGCCAAATATTTGAGTACATTTGATCTGACAGCTGGCTATTGGCAAATCAGGTTAGCTGAGGAATCCAAAGCCAAAACTGCTTTTTCTACCCCAGGAGGTCATTACCAGTTTGTGGTGATGCCCTTTGGTTTGCAAAATGCACCTGCCACCTTCCAAAAGCTGGTGAATCAAGTCCTCACTGGGTTGGATGACTTTTGTGCAGCTTATCTGGATGATATTGCTGTCTTCAGCTCCACCTGGGAGGATCACCTGGTCCACCTGAACGAAGTGCTAGAGGCTCTGCAGAAAGCAGGCCTCACTATTAAGGCCAGTAGGAAGGTTCTCCTTCTCTCTCTGAGGAGCCACATTCCCGTTGTGCCCAGTGAACCCCCCCTGTTGGCAATTCTGCATTGTACGTCGGCCCGATTGCAAGACGGCCAGTGCAGGGAGTGAGTGTCAGTGCAGGGAGTGTCAGTGCAGGGGGTGAGTGACACTGCAGGGAGTGAGTGTCAGTGTAATGTAAATGTAAATGTATGTAAAATGTAAATGTATAGGCATTTATATAGCGCACTACTTACCCGGAGGGTCCCAAGGCGCTTCGACCGCTGCGAAACCCTTCCTGGCTTCCCTGAGAGATGGCCCCTTAATGGGTATCTCCAGGGTGAGACCAGGCATCCCCGGCGGTCTGGTGGGGCTGTTAGTGAAGATGAGGCAAGCTTATGCCCAGAGTTGCCGAGTGTGAACGCTGATCAGAGTGGGCACCGAGGCGAGAGAATTATCAAGTCCGCTGACCCTGGTCCGGAAACCTGCCGCGCCGGGAATCGAACCCTGGTCCCGGGCCGTCCTCTGCTCTCGGGTCTGCCGCCTCTAACTAGTGAGCCACACAACTTCACTACCAAAGACATTATGCTTCTGAACTCAACGATCAGAAGCACCCAATCCTGGCTTGCCGATAATCACCTCAAACTCAATGCTCTGAAAACTGAGTTCCTTCAGATCTCACCTCCGGCGAAAATCTCTACCACTCAAACCTGGCTTAAGCACCTAACTGCACTCAATATCCAACCTACCATCGTGGATTCAGCAAAATCTTTAGGCATAACACTTGTCGCCAATCTCAACATGCAGCAGCATATCAGCAAGGGAACTAAGGGAGCGAACTTCCAAATCAATACCTTGAGGAAACTCAAACCCTTCCTCCCAGCCAAAGACATCCAAACTGCAGTACAAGCACTAGTCATCCCTCACATAGACTACGGCAGCATCGCCCTCTGCGGACTCCCCCTAATTACAACTGCACCCCTAAGAGCCTCTCTAAGAGCCTCTCTAAACGCGGCAGCAAGACTCATCACTGGATCTAAAAAACACTCACATATCTCCCCTGACTTTAAATCCCTGAACTGGCTGCCTTTTGAAGCCAGAATACATCTGAAAATTGCCTGCATGACACACAAGGCTGTACACCTGAAATCACCCGGCTACCTCACTCAGAAGCTGACAATTTCTGGCGGCTCTAGAACCACTAGAAGCACAAACAATCTTCTGCTGAAGCCTCGAAAATTCCGGAAGGAAAAAACTTACAAACGGTCCTTCTCAGGAATGGCACCCAGGATCTGGAACTCACTCCCCCCTGAAACCAGGCTCATCTCCTCCACTACACTTTTTAAGAAAGAAGTAAAAGCTATCCTCATGGCTAAACACACTTGAACTATTATTTTGGATTTTTTTACTACTTGTTTGATCTCTTTGCTTATTTGTATTACTTGTATTATCGTCTTACCTGATTGTCTATGCTTCCTCTTATTTGTACTATTTGTATTATTGAACTACCTGTTTGACTATGCTCCCTCGTGTCGTTACCCTACCACTCACTTATTACCTACAATTACGCTATGCCCAAATGCCTGTTTTTGCACTCTCCTGTTCTTACCCTTTGTCTCTGTAAAGCGCTCTGATATCTGCAAAATAAATAAATACTTCATCACCAGTAGAGTGTTCTCCACGGTGAACTTGGTATCGATGGTGATTTGGCTTGCCATATCGGAGCAGTAGGAGCAAAAATAGTATCCCTGCTGCGAGTCCCAGAATGAGAGGCAGTCCGTCAAACACAGAGTGCTCGAAGTTTGGAAATATGCCTAGGATTGCTTCAAAAGGTGCTAACAGTCCCGAAAAAACTGTCTTAAATACATGTACAATACCGCTCGTATCAGACATGTTTAAGATATGACTTAACATTTCTGAGAAATGTATAGGGCAATTTGTTGTTAAAAGGGCATGTATCTGCAGAAGTCCTTGCGACTTGTAGATCATACGTCTCTTTGACCAAGGTCAATGACACAGTTTTTTGCAAAAAAATGGCTTTCATTCTGCTTAAAGTATCAATTCGTATAGAAGAGATGTTCAGTGAAGCCAAAGTTGCCACTCCCGGTCTGTCTTGGTTTTTGGAAACAATACTTGCATAGAGCAAGTGACCCTGGCTGACACAGTTACGAGATAGGGTAAACCTTGCAACATGCCACAGCAGCTGTGATCATTCAACATGAGGTAACTTCCATTAGAAAGTTGTCCAAAAATTGGATCAATCACTGCAGCTGGTGAACCTTGCAGGTGGCAGGATAAGTTGTTAGAGGAACCATCGCAAGCCCCGTGTAAATTAATACCCTGGCAAAGGAGAGAACCGCTTAGTGCGTTTTCACAATTTTTACCACTAAAAAACACTTATTTCGCCCCACTCCAACATCTGTGTGTATATGGTAAGTCCCAGGATGACATGATGTATTTTTTACCCAACCTTTCATATGTGCCTGCTGGTATTTGTTTTAAGGAATACTGAAAATGGAAAGTTGTAACAGGCAGAGTGAGTGTTCCGTGTATTATCCATTCTGTGGCTAGTCTTTCAGCGACAGTTAATGGCAATCTTTTCAGTTTTTCAATGTGCAGCACCATATAGTCTGCTCCCCTCTGTGCCAGTTTGATCTATCAGTGAGATTAAATTCTGAAAACAGTGACGTGGTGTTGATTAGGCGCCAAGGCACATAGCCTGAACGTAGGTTTTGTAACGTCCAGCCTAATAGCATTATAGAATGTAGTTGCGACTGACCATGTTGCAATATGACCAAGTCCTGTTCTATTATGTCTATGGCAGAGGATACTATGCTGTCCAAAGAATATATCCTTAATGGCAGAGTCGTTAACCCATTGTCAACTACAGAGAGAGTTTTCTCTAAATTAATACTATCAATTTCTCATATTCGTTCTGCAGTTTCTACTTGTGTAATCTTCCATGCTTCATTATACAATGCATAGATACCGGCATATATAAAACGTTTATGACGCCGTTTAGAAGGTCCTTGTAAGGAGTCCCTCAGATCAGCACCATCTTTAAGTATAGAGAAGTGTTGTTTTACTTCCTTTAGTGTAGATCTGTGCAGCCACTCAAGGCACAGTTTCCCTACACTGTATGATGTTACTATTCCTGGATGCGGTCTCAGAACATATCTTGGATCTGGCCTAGTGAATGTGAACCCTTGTGTCTTTTTCAGGAATCTATCTTGACGGGTGCCAGATTAAACATTTTTTCCAATCACGATCTGTTCTGTTGTGAAGCAAAATAGTATGTACTAGTAGCCTCCCCACTGTAGTGTTGTTACTATCAGGTGTAGGTGTAGGTATGGACGGTTTGTTCAAGTTTTTTATTTTGGCTAACAAAAGACAAGACGTCTGTTGGACAGTGTCATTCAAAACATCATTTGCTCTGGGATGATGCAGGCTCTAAATAAGGCTTCCAATCCCTGCACTTGCCAGTCTTTTGTGCCCCAGACAGTTTTTGTCTCAATGTTGTCTTTCCAAAAGTCAAAACCTAGTGAAGACAGCTGAGCATAAAAAGCTGAAAAATAAATTTGCTTCATATTTTTCAACATACTTTTCATTCCTGTCTTTTTTTAACATTTTTAAAGTAAAATGATTCTGGATTTGAAACATTAAAACCTGAAAAGTATGTAAATTTGCCATAAAATGGTTTTGAGCTACCCTTTGGTGGCGTAGGACAATGTTCCTATTGGTTATAAGTTAATACATTTCTAGGATTTGCAGATTTATGCAAGAAATGATGACCATAGTGATTATAACAATACATTTGCTCATAATCCGATGAACCTTCTAAATATTCATGATTTGTGAAATTTGCAGACATTTCTACATCTGACATCATATTATTAACCGTCTCGAAGTCTCAATTATCAGAAAAGGTACCAGATGAAACAAAGTCACTGTGACGTGGGTACAGTGAGGGACTGGAGATGTTTTCTGGTTAAAGAGGGTTCTACTGGTCTTGACTGGAATGTTGTCCTTTTTCCGTCTGTTGGAGGGGCCTTAGTTGGTTGGTTCTCTCCCGTAGATTGTCAGGAAAAGGTACGGAAAACAAAAATAAAGGACCATTAAGGCTCAAGGTCTCTCTCAATACGCCCAGGGGAACCCGGTAAGTGAAGGGGCACCGCTGAGAAGGCTCGTGATTTACAATCCAGGTAGTGTAGAGGGTATGTGGTGGGGAAAGGGTGCAGGAAAAGGGGTGGTGGACAAGGAATGAGGGAATAGGAATATACACAGCTATATACAAGTGCAGTGGTAGCTCTCTGGTATTCTACGGAGGTCAAACACCCCGCTTCCCCACCCAGCACACAATCCGCTGCTGTACCTGTTGTAGCCACACTCCTCTCTCGGGAGTGTGGCACGGCGAACCGCAGGGTCATTGGCCTCCTGGCTCGTCTACTTCTTGTCTTCTGAGCTTCAGCACTCCGCTCTCTTCACCGTCTGTTCTCCTCGAAACTCCTTCTTCTCCCTCCTCAGTGTCGTCAAACGCCGTCCCATGTACTTCCTGGGTTTTCACCACTGCGGTGAATACAAGGTCATGCAGGGGCGTGGCTTCCTCCTCTGTATACGCCCAATTAAAGGTACCGCTCTCTGTATCCTCTGTTCCTGACAGTACTTTCCACGACTCACGATCATCCTGAAGGGAAGGAGTGGAGGGATCGGTGACCCACCACTTCGCATAGGGGTCGTGTTCTTCCACCCTGCGACCCTCCTTGTTACAGTCACTCAAGGAAATCTTGAACTGGTGTGGAATCTTCAACAGCTCCGATGGGCCATAAATGTCATAATCAGTTCTGTCCCAAGCTAGTAACTCCTGAAAGCCACCTAGATGATCCCGGTAAGGTGGGCCATGGAGACGGGGTAGCAAAATCTCAGATAAATACCGACTCTGATACCGACACAGGCAATCCGCTTTCCACTAAAAATTCATGTAGCCTAGTCCCTATCTCCGAAGACCTCGCACAGGGCCCTCACCACTTATAGAAGGAGGACCCATCTGTTGGAGCACCCTTAGCAGTATTATCAGTAGAAATCAAAAACAGCTTTGAAATATCAGAGTCGAATCAGTTGGAGATAAAGAAGGCATGTGCGGTAATGGAAAGAAAGATAGATGACCTCAGTAGCGGAACTGCAGCATTAAAGGAGGAGGTCATAGAGCTTAGGGAAACCGTACAGGCAAACTGCGCTGAAATAGACAAATAAAGGCTTGCAGAGAGATAGAATTTGGACAGGGTCGAAAGGTTGGAAAATTTCCAGAGACAAAATAATTTGAAAATCCTGAATGTATCTGAAGGCAGAGGGGGTGATGATATTAAATCATATGTAGTAAAACTGATTAATAAGCTTCAGATAGAGAAGTCAGAAGAGGACATAGCAAAAGACATAAAACAAGCCCACAGGGATTCTTTAAGACTTAATACAAACAGGTCTAAACCCAGGAAAATTCTAATTAATTTTCTAACGTATTTTCTGAAAGAGAAAATACTGTCAAAAGCCCTGGGGATGAAATCTATTGAGGAGGATGGTGCTAGATACGAGATTAGATCTGATGTTTCTGCTACCACCTCTAATAGGCAGTGGGACAAAGGATCGTTAGGCTAAAGATCTTAGGAGCCTCTGTACAGCTGAGATTTTCAGCTTTTTTAAAGGTTATGTTAAATAACAAGATGCACATCTTCCATTCTGTAGAAACATTGGAAGATTTTAATAAAAACTTACAACCAGGGGGCTAGACCTCTCTCCTGAATTGTATCACATTATTACTACACTTCTACATTATTACTACACTATTGTATCCTTTGATGTTATCCTAAGTTTATGAATTTTGCAAGCTTAATAAAAAGGTAATGGCAACATTCATTTAGATATAATTGTTTTATACCTTATATCTACTTTTAAATATCTCGTCCGCTCTGGGGGGATACCCATATGGCCCTGGTTCTTGAAGAAATAGGGGAGGGTTTCCGATGGGGAGTGGGGTATTGGGAGAGCACAGGATGGGGAGCAGTGGGGTACAAGACCAACAAAAATCCTCTATTGCCTCCATAAAGGTTTTAGTATTGATTAGGTGTTTGGAATTTTGGTGTTGGTTCTTTGATCCCCTAGAAAGATGGGTGAGAAGGGAGGGAAAACAATAACAATTAAAATACTGTCCTGGAATGTCAATGGTCTTAGAGTACAAGCGAGGCGGTATAAAATTCTACAGTACCAGAAGGATTGTTCAGCCCAGATCATCATTGTGCAGTAAACCCACCTATCAGAGGAGGAGGCCTTGGATCTTTTTAGGGCCCAAAACTGGATCTCTCAGGTAGCTTGCACATCCCATACGGCTGTAACAAAGGGGGTGGTTATTTTAGTAAAGAGAGGGGCACAGGTGGTTCTTGGGGCACAGATTTCTGACAAAGCTGGAAGGTGGCTAATCGTTAAAGCTAAGGGGCAGGCCTTTACTCTAGTGGGATATTATGGTCCAAACAAAGATGATGTCTCTCCTTTAGGAGATTTGCTAGCAGAATTAATAGAATCTCCGGATCCAATCATTATGGCAGAGGACTTTAATACTGTTTTAGATCATTCCCTAGATAGAACTTCACGCAGCAGCACATGCGTCAATCCAAAGATGTCCACATTCATCAAGGAAATTATGGCTCAGCTGGGGCTTTGTGACATCTGGAGACAGAAGGTAGGGAAAATAAAGGCTTTACCTTTTATAATAAAAAATATAGGCACCAGTCGAGGATTGACTACCTCCTTATCAACAGTAATCTGGTAGATTGGATCCAGAAGGTTGAGTATGTGGGAGTTCATCTGTCGGATCACTCAGCTGTGGTCCTACATTTGAAGTCACGGGAGAAAATCCCCCCCTCCAGATGGACTCTAGACTGCACAATTCTGCAAGAAGTAGTAGTTATGGCAGCACTATCTAGGGAGACGGAAGAGTTTTTCCATCTCAATCAGGGGTCAGCAGCACACAGAATAATTTGGGATGCTTATAAAGCCTTTCTGATGGGTAGATCAGGGACTTTGGCAGCTGAAAAAAGACGCAGTTACTACAAAGAGGTGTCAACAGTTGAGGTACAGGTTTTGGCCCTAGAGAAAGATCTGACTGATCCCATGATAGACGAAGAAGCCCGGGAAAGTCTGCTTCAAAAAGTGCAGGAAGCAAAAGGTAAAATGTAAATGTAAATGTAAAATGTGTGTGTACTTGTAAAGTGCACTGTGACTCCTGTCGGAGTATCCTGGCACTGAAGACCGCTGGGGAACCCGTCCTGGTTTTCCCTGTGAGATGGTCCCTTAATGGGTATCTCCAAGGTGAAACCAGGCATCCCCTGCATCTGTGGGGGGCCGTTGTAGAGATGAGGCAAGCTTAATGCCCAGAGTTGCCGAGTGTGATCCCTGGTTAGAGTAGTCACCGAGGCGAGAATTATCGAGTCCGTTGACCCTGGTCCACGACCCTGCCGCGTCGGGAATTGAACCCTGGTCCCGAGCCGTTCTTTGCTTCCGGGTCTGCCGCCTCTAACCAGTGAGCCACACCACTCCACTAAGGTAAGGTGGCAGTAATCCTACAAGAAAGGGTGAGGAAGAAATGGGAAGCCAGTAAATTGGCTCATTTCGAATCTAGTGAACGCTGCAGTAAGCTGCTGGCCTGGAAGGTCAAAAAGGAGCAGGTGAGAAGCAGTATGGACCAGGTTAAATGTGAACAAACTGGCGACCTTATTAGTGACAATAGGCAGATTGACCATGTTTTTCACAGCTATCACAGCAGGGTATACCAAGAAGATCTAAAACCCACCCAAGATGAGGTCGAAGCTTGGTTGGGGCAGGGCTCAAGTAGCACCCTCTCAGCAGAGAAGAGCAGGCAGTTGAATCGGGAGATTGGGGAAGGGGAAATAAGACAAGGTAAGAAAGGAAAAGCCCCTGGTCCCGATGGCATACCTCTTGAGGTATACAAAGTACTGGCCAGTGTACTAAAACCTATCTTTGTAGAATTCTTTAACGAGTTTTATTTGAAGGGGGCTAACATGCCAGCCTCATGGGATGAGGCTAACATCTCTCTAATCCTGAAGCCAGGCAAATGCCCAAATAATTGTGATTCGTATTGGCCAATATCTTTGCTGAACTGTGATTATAAGATCTTTGCAAAGATATTGGCTGACAGGTTAAATGGACAAAGTTGTCGTGTTTATGTGGTTGTCCGAAACGAATCCCTTCTTGTTCATTCGAGAAAGTTTCTAGTGACCTCTGAGTTAGCTAGCACACACAAGTAATTAAGTTTAATGTACTTAATAAAGACATACTGACCTCAGTCCTATGTCAAAACGATAGTGTATATTATTCCAATGCGCAGAGCCTATTAGGGTTATAGGAACTACACTACAAAGACTCCTGTGTGCAGACCCGATAGCTGGTAGCACCCTGGAGTATGTATGTATAAATCAGATTCTTTGGAAATAACCTGCAATACAGTGGCATGCAGCATCCTGCCAACCAGTAGGATTTCCCATAGTATTTTATTTCCTGGCACATTAATGGTGATAGTCTTTTAACTGGCAGAAGAACAACACTGACCATACATTTCCTGGCACCGTCTTTAAAATGACGTACACATTAGGAATGGCATTTCGTTCTGCTGGAATAATAACACAAGTTATATTGCACTCTGCTATGATGTTACATAGCTTGTTGGCTGCAATGCATTCCATGTTTCATTCAAACATGCTTTCTACAGGGCACATAAATGATTTTCTGCTGAAGAGAAATAATGCTCCTGTTTACTGTGACAGACTTAGAAATATTGAAGAACTTCATGATTTCTCTTTCAGCATTTCATAGTAAAACCTTTCAATTTTTGACTCAATCATTTGGCAGGAACATAACTTAGTACTATTAAAATAGTTGTGATGGGGAACATTCATGTGGGGTTAGGACTGGCTCGACCAGAGTGCTTGCTGACTTGGAGGAGTATGGAGTTGACCACCTTGCCTGGTCCGGTGTGGAACCAAGCCAGCGATGCTTTGCTGCAGGCTCATTTGCCCTGATAGCTGGTCAACAGTTTGAGGAGGAGGAGTTGAAGAGCTGGCTAAGTGTGCCCTGAGGCTGGCATTTCAGTACATCCCTGAGAAGTGAGCTTTGAGTCATGTAGTGTTCCTCTTATACCATGTGCAATCCTATGTCAGGACCGAAAGCTTCAGATTATGCTTTTTTCCTTCTTCGCTGTTTTATTTACCCAACACACAGCAGCCAAAAAGCAATGACACAAGCCCTAAACCTCCAAACAAAGGTAAAAGGGCTAGAACATTAACAACATTTTTTTTATCAGAAACTACAAGTCCCATGACAGCAAGCCAGGCAGTCCACAGCTTAGTCCTTCTTCCATGTCCATACAGGTTAGAAAGGACGTCCTCTCTGTGACTACTTCCTCTTTCTTCGCTGCTTCGCAGCCAGTTAAGTGTTTCTCCTTATCTCCTCATTTGTGTGGAAGTGGGAGTTTGATGTATTGTTCTTTTGGGGTTTCATATGCGAATATATTTCGTTTGCCTGTCGCTCTGTTTCCTTTTCAGAGCCCTCGTTAGTCGCGGGAACATTCGCGGTCCCTTACGCGACTTCACCCAGTTCGCGGCCGCCTCCGGCCTCTAGAGGGCGCCGGAGCGTCTCGCTGGTCCCAGCACTGTCTTTCTCCTCAGGGGAACCGCGCTGGGGAGAGCGAGCCGCCGGAGCCTGTTACCGCCTCACCGCTACGCCCGGGTCCGCCTGGGTCTGTATTCTGCCCAGATTCCCCGCATTCAAGTGACGCCCCGCTGGGGTCTGTATAGCGGTTTTTACCGCGGTGCCGCCTACGGGCGTTTTTGCTTTCTGGGGACACAATTGAAATCCTGCTTCTCTACATTTATCACAAGCGCGCAGGGAGGTGGTTAGACCCGGTTCCTGCAAGGGTCGGTGCGCTTGGGGTCTGTGTCCCCCCCCCCACCCCCCCTCCGGTTACACCGGGGCCAAAAGCGGCAGATTCAGTCTGCACCACACTTTGCGCAGGTGCTGCCTGCTGTCCTGATTTTTGCCTCGCAGTTCCCCTGCTAGTTGGGCCATGGATCAGGAGGAATATTATGAGGAAGGGGAATCCCATCAATACTTAAATGATGAGGACTTCTACACTGCGGTTGACAGCTCTATTTACCGCTGTGTGCAGGAGATAGTGGGCCGTATGGAGGACCGTCTGCACGCATTTTTCAGGAGTGTGAAAGGGTCACTCAGGCCCATCTAGGGGTCGCGGACCCGTCAGTGGTCCCGGCTAGCAGTGTCCCGCCTGCCCCTAAGAAGTTGTGTAAGGACGGGGTTTCTGGGGCGGCGCAGGGTGTGGACCGGGACGCCTTTGAGCGCTTGTGTGACGCTTTTTTGGCCAAGGCGACCGCGTCTACCCCTGCGCCTTCACCAACCTCGGGCCCTTCGGGGTCTGTAGCCACGGCTCCCTCGTCCCCGGGTGGTTTGTCACCGGCGGACACAGATGATGAGGAGGACTCTGTGTGCTCTTGGCCCCAGGACAGCTCGGGCATGCTAGACCCGGATGAAATAATGCATCCGCGGTCGGCTGCCTGGACCCCGGGGGAGAAGGTGGCGAAGTTTGTCGCACGGCGCCTCCGCAAACCTTTAGCGAATGAGGCGAGGAGCTGCCTATGGGGAGAGTGTCCTAGGCCGACATTGGAGGGCAAGGTGGCCCTTACCCCAGAATTAGACCCAAAGATGGCCACCTTCCTTGCGAAATTTGTTAAAGATCCTCGCAAGGGCATTGATCGCTCCTGGCGTTCCTGCCAGGATAAACTTTTGGATGCCATAGGCCCGATCACAAAGATATTAGACATGGCTGAGGAGGCCAAAGTGTCAGGGACGGCCATCTCTCCAGACGTACTGTCTAATTGGGCTCAGAGAGTGGTAGTTTTCCTGGGCAATGCGAATTGCGCCTTCTCGACTGAACGTCGTAGGTCCCTCCTAATTAAGTTGGACCCGAAACTGGGTGACTTGGCCTCTTCTGAGGCGGGGGTGGTAGCCTAAGGGGGACTCTTTGGGGACCCTTTCATTAAAGAGTTGGGGAAATTCGTTTCCACCTTTACGTCCCTGGACAGGGCCCAGTCAAGCATTAAAAGAATTTTTCAACAGCGTTTCTCCCGGGGGGCTGGTCGAGGTGGGGGCTGCGCGACCGGCCGTGGCGGTCAGCAGCAGGCTGGCAACAGGAATCAAGGCTCCGGGCGAGGACAATTTAACGCCTCCTCCAACTTCAACACCTTCTACCCCACCAGAGGCCAGCGTTTCCGAGGCAGAGGTGGTTTCAAGAACTCCGCTGGGAACAGTTCAAACGGTGAGTGTCATCCCGGCGGCTCAGGTCCGCATTGGGGGGCGGTTGGCTTTGTTTCCGGAGGCCTGGGCCGCGATCACATCGGACTCATGGGTCTTGCAGACCGTCCGAGGTTTTCGCATAGAGTTTTACGATCGGCCCTATCAGCGAAGGCCTCCACATCCTATCGTTTTTTCTCACGCAGATGCGCAGTTGGTCGACAAAGAGGTCTCCAACGTACTGGACAAGGGAGCCATTTGTCTTTCGGCACGACACCCTGCCGGTTTTATGAGCAATCTGTTCCTTGTGGAAAAGACGGATGGGGGCAAACGCCCGGTAATCAACCTCAAAGAGTTCAATGGATGGTTGGTCTACCGGCATTTCAAGATGGAGGGTATCCATCTGTTGCGGGACGTGCTCCTTCCAGGCGATTGGATGGTCCGGCTGGACCTCAAGGACGCGTATCTGGTGGTGCCCATCCACCCTCCGCACCGTCGTTTTCTTCAATTCCTGTGGAGAGAACGGGTTTTCGAGTTTACCGCCCTTCCATTCGGGCTTTCCTCTGCGCCTTGGTGCTTCACCAAGCTACTCCACCCGGTGGTGGAACACTTGCGGAGCCAAGGGGTGCGGATGATTGTCTATTTAGACGACATCCTGTTGATGGCGCAATGTCCCAAGAAGCTTTTGCTTCAACTTCAGCAAACAGTGTCCCTTCTCCAAGGGCTGGGGTTTGTCGTGAATGAGGAAAAGTCGATTCTCTCTCCTTCTCAGTCTGTGGTTTTTCTGGGTTTTATGGTGGACTCGGTACAATGCACCCTGAGTCTACCTCCCAGGAAGATAGGCAAGATCCGTCACATTTTGCGCCAGACGATCTCGAGGTCTCATACTTCCCTCCAGCAGATTGCCCGGGTGGTGGGGCTGCTTTCTTCATCCATCCAAGCAATCTTCCCGGGTCCCTTGCACTATCGGGCCCTTCAACGCCTCAAGGCTTACCACCTACGTCGGGGTTGTCCTACGATCAGGTGGTCCCTCTCTCCGCCGAAGTGAAGGAGGAGATGGCATGGTGGCTTGCTCACATGGAGGCCTGGAACGGTCGGGCGATTTTCGGCCCGGTTCCGGATTTAGTGATAGAGTCCGACGCCAGCAGAGCGGGTTGGGGCGCCCGTTGCGGAGAGTTCTCTACAGGCGGCGCCTGGTCGTCCGGGGAGCAGGAACTGCATATCAACTGCTTAGAGCTGTTGGCGGGGTCCTTCGCGGTGCGCTGTTGGACCAAAGAATCAGCTCGTTCCTGTGTCCTGCTTCGGATGGACAACTTATCTGCTGTCCGCTACGTCAACCATCTGGGTGGACCTCGCTCCAAAGCCCTCGCGGATCTAGCGAAGGATTTCTGGGATTATTGCCTGGCACACCACATCTCGGTGATGGTGGAATACTTGCCGGGCCGGGACAATCAAGTAGCAGATTGGCACTCCCGGCACTTGAAGGACTCCAGTCAGGGGAAGCTGGACCCACGGGTCTTCGGGTGGCTGGACAGTGTTTGGGGCCAGTTCTCGGTGGACCTCTTTGCATCCCGCCTGGACCACCAGTTGCCGCGGTTCTTCAGCTGGAGGCGGACCCTCTCGCGGAGGCCACGGATGCTTTTCTTCAGGACTGGGGTCAAGAGAGGTCGTACGCTTTCCCTCCATTTTCGATGATTCTGAGGGCGGCGGCCCAGCTTCGCCGCCAGCGAGCGGAGGTGATCATGGTGACCCCCTGGTGGAGTTCTCAAGTGTGGTTTCCAGTTCTTCTGGAACTTTCTTGGGATTCTCCAATCCTACTCCCCCGGTTTCCGCGTCTTCTTCTCAACGCGGACGGGGACCCCCATCCTCTGGTGATGCAGAGCTCTCTCCACCTCATGGCGTGGAGGCTTTCGGGCGACGCTGGTCGCTCCCAGGCCTTTCGAGAACGGCTGAGGCTTTCCTCTCCAAGGCCTGGGCCGGTAGCACGGCGAAGCGATACCGCTCGGCCTGGAATAAGTGGTCTCGTTGGTGTCTTCGACGGGGCCTGGATCCCATGGTCGCAGGCGTCGTGCCACTTCTAAATTATTTGGCAGACTCGGCTTCGGCCGGCCTGGCATATCGCACTATTAATGCAATGCGTTCGGCGATTTCAGCAGGCCACGGCCCAGTAGAAGGTGCACCGATTGGGGCACATCCTTTTGTCTGTCGACTTTTGAGGGGCATTCGCCTTGCCTTGCCCCCGGAACCGCGATATTCGGTTCTCTGGGACTTTAACCTTGTGTTGAATCTGTTTTTGTCTTGGCAGCAAAATAGGTATCTGTCCTTGAAAGAGCTCTCAGCTAAATTAGCGATGCTTTTGTGCCTGGTTTCATGCAGGCGAGTGTCGGACGTGCGAGCTCTGGACGTTTCCGCGAGGATTTTTTCCCCCGATGGGGTCGTCTTCACTTTGGGGCGCCGTACGAAATGTAGATCAAGGACGATTTCCTACCCGTATTTCGTTGACGTCCCCAAACTCTGTGTGGTGCAGTGCTTGAAGGCGTATGAGGAAGCGACCCTAGAACTTCGCCCTGCGGGCGAGCGACAGCTCCTGATTGCGTTGCGAAAACCACACAAGGCTGTCTCGTCACCCACCATTGCCAGATGGGTACGGTGGATAATGCAAGAAGCAGGTATTGATACGAAGCAGTTTGGTGCTCATTCGGCCAGAGGGGCCATGGCTTCACAAGCCTTTTCGTTGGGAGCCCGCTTGGAGGACCTCATGTGCGCTGCGGACTGGTCTTTGGATTCCACCTTTAAGAGGTTCTACTTTAAACCGGTGGTGGATATCGCAGAATTGGTGGTAAGTAAGCTTTGAACTAGCATAATCTGAAGCCTCCGGTCCTAACATAGAATCGAAATTTGCCTAGCATTGTAACGGTAAGTTTCAATTCTATTAAGGACACGGAGGCGAGGATTATCCCTCCCGGGCCTTCGGTGGCTGCAGTTCCCCCCCGTACTACAGTAAGTAGTCAGTTTTCCGCTACTGTACAGCTGTAATCTTCATGGTTCTAACAGTCATGATTTTTTCTTGATGGTGTTCATAGGGATTATTGTCCTTGCACCACTGACGCTTTATGTATTTTCTTGCCAGGCAATGATGGTGCGAAACAAGACCAGTGATACTATGGCGTGACTCGCGTGAAGAAAGAGGAAGTAGTCACAGAGAGGACGTCCTTTCTAACCTGTATGGACATGGAAGAAGGACTAAGGTGTGGACTGCCTGGCTTGCTGTCATGGGACTTGTAGTTTCTGATCAAAAAAAATGTGTTAATGTTCTAGCCCTTTTACCTTTGTTTGGAGGTTTAGGGCTTGTGTTATTGCTTTTTGGCTGCTGTGTGTTGGGTAAATAAAACAGCGAAGAAGGAAAAAAGCATAATCCTCGCCTCCGTGTCCTTAATAGAATTGAAACTTACCGTTACAATGCTAGGCAAATTTCGATTCACCCTCCAAAGACTGAATAAATCCTGGGTGTGAAGGGCGGCTGATTCTGATAGGGTGCTTGATAGTTTTCCAGTAACTCATGGTTCGAGGCATATGAGCTGCAGATAGTACACTGTGCATTAGATCGCCACCTGGTGTTGGGATCGGATGATTGCAGGTTGTTGTCTTCTTGGAAGATGTCTTTGTTAGTCCCGATTGGTGACTCCTCCCGTGGGCAATACTGCGCATGGGCATCGGCTCCATCCTCAGATTGTTTTTTTCCGCCACTGGGTTCGGATAAAGTTTCTCCGCTCCGGCTAGCAACAGTTTTTCTGCAACTTCGACATATACTACCTGCCTTCGACATCAACTGCGGCACCTTTCGACAATGAAGTTTCCATTCCGGTCATCCAAGTGGGCCCTTGGGCCTATCGACGCCGTGCGGCCTGCACCATATGGAAAGGACTCCATTCCGAAAATGCCCGAAATGTCAAGCAAAATTCCCACATAGCGACCACCACGAGGTTTGTAACCTCTGCCTGTCGCCGGACCACAACGAGTCGACCTGCACAGCCTGTGCTTCCTTCCGCTCGAAGAAAACCATCCGAGACCGGAGGGCCCGTCAACATGAGATGAGGAGAACAGCTCCCGCACCGGAAGACATCTTCGACGATGAGGTTCCACTCGTTCCCGAAGAAGACTCACCGGATCTCCTGATCGTCTCCGAGACAGATGACTCAGACAACTCCATTCCATCGGGTCAGCGCGTGTGTACTACTGCCCTAGCCACACATATGCCCAAACAGAAGGCAAAGGTCAGCACTCCGCCCGCTGGGCCCAGTCGAGACCAATCATCTACTACGAAAGTCCCGCCGTCAGGCTCAACACCGACCAAGAGTCTTCCTTTGGCTCCGAAAAAATGTCCTCTGCCTTCCGATGCCTCGTCACCGAGCAAGACTCCGTCGGCACCGAAGCCAAAACACCCTTCGACTCCGACACCGAAAGAAGTGCCGATACCGAAACCGAAACCTGTTTCGACCCCGAAACCAAAACCAAAAGACGCACCTGTTTCGAAGGCACACACGGTGGCGAAAGACACACAACCTGATTCTGAGGCCTCCAACCCCTCGAACATGCCTTCCAAGCCAAAAACGACGCCTTCGGCGCCGGAACCTAAGGCACAGGCCGCTTTAATACTTCCAAGGCTAAGAACTAGACAACCTATGCCGGCTCCGCAAAAATCAATGCCCAAGAAGGTTGTGCCTCAAGAGGACCTTTTTCCACCAGATCCTCAACAGAAAAAGATCTTAATCGACCCAAAACCGGTCATGTTGGTGCCACAAGCGCTTAAGAAGAGACCTGCAGCTACACCACCTACAACTGTAGTTCCGGCCAAAAAGGACTGTGCAACGTCTCCACTGCACTTTTCCTTTCCTGTCTCTCCTCCTTCTCCCGCTCCTCTCTATATTTCACCTCAAACCTCTCCTATACAGTCTCCATTGCCACCACATTCGCCACAGAATGATGATGAATATAATTTGGATGGAGGGGACGAGGAAGGAGACACTGCATACCCTGTAGGCGAGGGCACATGGAATTTTCCATACACCAAACCTGCGTCTGGGTGGGACTTTCCATACCCTGCAAATGAACCTGATGTCCCTGAGACACCCTCATACCCATCTAAACCTTCTCCTCCTGAGGATACTATTGGTTTTGGACAGCTGATAAACAGAGCTGCTACATACCATGGTGTCTCCATGCATTCCGAGGCCATTGAGGAAGATTTTCTCTTACAAACTTTTGAGCAGTCTCAGAGATCCGCTCAAATTCTTCCCATGATCAAAGGAGTGGTTAAACATGCTTCTGAGGTCTTTAAAGATCCTGTGCGTACCCGAATTTTGAACCCCAGGATTGAAAAGAAATATAGACCTGCACCCTCAGACAGAGTCTATATTAAAGGACACCTACCACTAGACTCCTTAGTCCAACGCACGTAAAAGGGCCAATTCTCAGACTTCTGGTGAAGCACCCCCACCTGACAAAGAATCCAAAATTATTGATGCGTCAGGCAAGAGAATAGCTACGCAGGCTTCCAATATATGCGCATAGCTAATACGCAAGCCCTCCTCTCTTGTTATGATCGGTGTCACTACGATCAATTGGAGAAATTGCTTGAGCACCTCCCAGATCAGTACAAAGATCAAGCTACTGACCTCATACAGAAAAGGCAAGTTAATATCTAACGCTTCCATCAAATGTGCACTAGATGCCGCAGACACAGCATCTATGGCTATTAATACCAGTGTCGTTATTAGGAGACATGCGTGACTACGCATCTCAGGTTTCAAACAAGAAGTACAAACCACCATTTTGAACCAGCCTTTTAATCAAAACCAAATATTCGGCCCAGAGGTAGACACTACCCTTGAAAAAATGAAAAAAGACACAGCCACTGCCAAGTCTATGGGGGCTTAACAGTCTACCCCAGCGCGAGGTTCCTTTCGTCGCTCCTTTTACAGAGGCGGCTCCAAACAAACTGGAACAGACACTAACACGTCTTTCAAGACACAAACCTCCTCCAACAAGAGTTACTATAGAGGAGAATACAGAGGCAATAATACCAAGGGCAGAGGTAGAGGTAATACCAACACTCGAGCCTTGTCCGCCTCTAAGCAAGGACTTCCCTGCGCTCCCCCCGCAGCATTCCACTCCTGTAGGGGGCAGACTAACACAGTTCCAGCCTGTCTGAACTCCATTACAACAGACAAATGGGTACGACAGATTATCCAACATGGCTACTGCCTAGAACTTACAGCAACCCCTCCACACATACCTCCCAGACAGCGTCCAATGTCTACCGATCATCTACCTCTGCTTCAGCAAGAGGTTCTGTCCCTTCTACAGAAGGGTGCGATTCAGTTAGTTTCTTTACAGGAACAAGGGATGGGGGTTTATGCGCTGTACTTTCTAATTCCCAAGAAAGACGGGACCATGAGACCGATTCTAGACCTCAGGCCCCTCAACCATTACATACAATCAGATCATTTTCATATGATCACTCTGCAACAACTGCTTCCACTGCTGAAACAGGGAGACTTCCTTGCTACACTAGATCTGAAAGACGCCTACTTCACATCCTTATACATCCTGCTCACAGGAAATATCTAAGGTTTGTACTGGAAGGACAACACTATCAGTTCACAGTCCTTCCATTTGGGGTGACGACGGCACCAAGAGTATTCAGGAAGTGCCTAGCAGTCGTAGCAGCACATCTGCGAAGACAACAGATCCATGTCTTCCCTTATCTAGACGATTGGCTCATAAAAGCCAAATCAGCCAGTCAGTGTGTTACACACACACATCAGACGATCCAAACTTTGCACAGCTTAGGGTTTACAATAAACAACACCAAGTCGCACCTAGAGCCTTCGCACGTACATCAGTATCTAGGGGCTACAATAGACAAGACTACAGCTTTAGCTTATCCCATTCCAGCCAGGATACAGAGCATTCAAAACTTAGTTGCTGTTTTTCAACACCAACAGTCTCTCCCAGCCAGAGTGTTCATGAAACGCATAGGCATGATGGCATCTTGCATCTTCATAGTTCCACACGCAAGATTGCAAATGGGTCCGTTACAAGAGTGTCTAGCATGACAGTGGAACCAAGCTCATGGTCAACTAACAGACCTGGTGTTGTTGGACAGCCGCACACATCGCGCTCTGCAGTGGTGGAACACCGAAAACCTGACAAAGGGGCGGCCGTTCCTAGAGCCAGTTCCACAAGTAGTGCCCACAACAGACGCATCCCTCACAGGATGGGGAACCCATCTCCTACATCATACCACTCAGGGTCAATGGACCGCTCAACAGCGGCTACTCCATATCAACCATCTCCAGCTGCTAGCAATATTCCTAGCACTCAAGTCCTTCCAACTTCACGTGCAAGGCAAGGTTGTCCTCATCCGGACGAACAATATGACAGCCATGTACTATATTCAAAAACAGGGGGGGACACACTCTCTGAAACTGTCCCAGCTTGCACAAGACATTTGGAGATGGGCCATTCCTCAAAACATACATCTGTTAGCGGAAAACCTTCCAGGAGTTCACAACCAGATAGCAGATCTGTTGAGTCGGCAGTCACAACAGATTCACGAATAGGAATTGCATCCACAAGTTCTTCAGCCATTCTTCCAAAAGTGAGGTCATCCACACATAGACCTGTTTGCCACCCACGAAAATGCAAAATGCCCAGTCTTCGCCGCCAGGTTTTCACACCCACTGTCCGAAGGCAATGCGATATGGATGAACTGGTCAGGCAGATTTGCGTACGCTTTTCCGCCTCTCCCACTAATTTCATGAGTGGTGCGCAAGCTCAAACAACAGTCTCTCAAACTAATCCTTGTAGCTCCCACGTGGGCACGACAACCATGGTTCACCATGCTGCTGGAACTCTCTCTAGTTCCACACCAAAAGTTGTGGCTCACTCCATCTCTGTCAACACAGAACCATGGCGAAATCAGGCACCCAGACCCGCACCAACTGAATCTAGCGATCTGGCTCCTGAAGTCTTAGAGTTTGGTTATTTAAACCTACCACCAAACTGTATGGACATTATTAAAGAAGCCAGGAAACCCACTACCAGAGCGTGTTACGCTGCTAAATGGAAAAGATTCGCAATTTATTGCACAAATAATCAAATTGACCCCCTGGATGCTTCCATCCAGAATATCATTTGTTACCTTCTACATCTACAAAGGTCTAATTTGGCATATTCTTCCATACATAAACAACACAGTGAGAAGGAGGGTCCGAGGGGATGTTTAACGACCTTGCACAGCTACAACCCCCAATTACAATACCTATAGCAAACACAAAATAGCTGTGGGTCAAACAAGTGCACTCTGTCAACTAAACATGCATCTGACTAAAGGAGAATAGTGACAATGGATCAGCTGAGTACTTTCCGTGTGGAAAAAATACCCATCAGTTAACGACCGGTACCGCCCTTGTCATCATCTGGGATCCTTCCCACCTGGAAGGGTAATAGCTCATACCCACTCAAATATTCATTTGTAAATATGGGTGGATCAGTGAATGTAAAATATTAATAAGGGCAAGTGGACGTAACTTTATGGCAGTGCGTGAAAAAATAGTGAGAGTGAGAAAATTAGTGAGAAAAGCTAAAATTGGAGAGAAAAGAGGAAAATATGTTTAATTAGTACCTCTCTGCTTCCAATGAATAAAATCAGTGCGATGGTTTAGTAGTTTCAACAAATATCTACTATATCAAATATGAGGTCAACATGTTTCTGCATTGGAATGGACCCAAGTTGGTGTCCGTTGCATTCTTCAGGACCAGATAGATCGCTACTGCTCAACGCGGTGAAAAAGAGGAAAATAAAAAGATGTCACCTGGGTATTTCCGATGTGTCCATTCTCCTTCCTAATTGGTAGGAGAGAACAACTCCACCTCACCTGGCTATGGCGCAGGTAAATGGAGCACCGCTCTGATCGTCGGTACTCCGGGCGTCCCACTGGGCCGTCTCGGGGAGGTCCGGAGTACCGACGGTCAGAGCGGTGCTCCATTTACCTGCACCATAGGAAGGAGAATGGACACATAGGAAATACCCAATTGACATATTTTTTTTTCATCTTTTCTCCCCAATTTTAGCTTTTCTCACTAATTTTCTCACTCTCACTATTTTTTCACGCACTGTCATAAAGTTACGTCCACTTGCCTTTATTAATATCTTACATTCAATGATCCATTGTCACTATTCTCCTTTAGTCAGATGCATGTTTAGTTGACAGAGCGCACTTGTTTGATCCACAGCTATTTTGCATATTCTGCCATACGCCTGCACCTTGCAACAATTGCAGCTTATTTACAGAACAGGCAACATCTGTCTCTCTTCAGAGTTCCCGCGATTAAAGCATTCATGAAAGGCTTAAAAAGGATAATCCCACCCAGGTTGCCTCCTTCTCCTGTGTGGAACCTAAATGTTGTCCTTAACAGACTTATGGGACCCCCTTTCGAGCCCCTAAATAGATGCGAGCTGCAATTCCTAACATGGAAAACTGCTTTCCTTGTTGCTATCACCTCTCCCAGAAGAGTAAGTGAAATACAAGCTTTCACTATACAAGAACCATTTTTTCAAATACATCCTAACAAAGTGGTTCTTAGGTCTAATCCAACATTTCTCCCAACATTTGTCACTTTTTTTCACCTCAATCAGTCTGTCAAGCTACCTGTGTTTTTCCAAAACCCAGACTCGGTAGCAGAAAGGGCTTTACACACCCTAGATGTTAAAAGAGCTCTACTCTACTATATCGACAGGACTCAATCATTTCGAAAAACGAAACAACTGTTGGTCGCTTTCTCTCCTCCGCACAAAGGCAACCCCATCTCTAAAGGCGGGATTGCACGGTGGATTGTAAAGTGTATACAAATATGCTATATAAAGGCTAAACGTACACTAACAGTTCCTCCTGGAGCGCACTCCACTCACAAAATAGGAGCCTCTATGGCTTTCTTAGGAAATATACCACTAGAGGACATATGCAAGGCAGCAACATGGTCTACACCAGTGGTTCCCAAACTTTTGACTCCTGAGGACCCCCACTGAATCACTACTGGAAGACGGGGACACCCAAACAATTTGTAGAATTAAAATTTCTTTTAAAAAAAGCCTTTTGCAGCAGAGAAAATGTCAAGAGGGAGACAGCCTGACTTGGGTTTATTGGCATGGACATGTATGCATACAGCAGTGTATTATTTAGTGGTACAAGTCTCCTGCTCTCAGCCATAGCAGCACCTCTACAGTCTCATTCCAGAGCCTTGGAGTGTTAACCCTTCCTTACAGCAAGAGGTTGAATGATTGTGAATTATTAGCATTTTTACCTATTCACAGTTTAAGAAGGTCTAAAATAGTATACAATTATCAAGCATTTTATAATAAAGACATGCCCCAAGGAGCAACGAATATTGTGAAAATTCTAACAAGATAGTGCACAAAGCGATAAGTCCAGTGCACAGAGCAAATTCAAGGTCTATATTAGGAGTTCATCGTGGAGGTGCAAGAGATGGCAGGAAGGTATCTGCACTGGAGGCTTATTGTTTCAGTGAGATCATGGAACAATGCTATGCCAATTACCATAAACCCCGTTAGACATAATCTTTAGTCACAGACAGCAGAACAACATTTTACCACCAAGGGACGAGCAGTGCAGTTAAGGCATATTTCAGAGAGGCCCCGCGTGGCACCTGACATGACCCTCTCCTGTTAGGATGCCCACTGCCCCGTCCCTTGCCAACAACAAACTGCAAAGGCTACACAGAATAAGAGCTTGATATGTCTGAATATGAAAGCTTGACAGCACACATAATTAACCCAAGAAGTGGAAAGTGAGCAATCAGACAGCAGCACGAAAATCCTACTGCTGATCCTGGCTGCATCTATTTTTACCTGCCTGCCAAGTAACGTAAACCGATACACATGTGCCTTTCAACGCTTTATTGCTTTTATTGTATTGCCTGTATTTTCATGGTTGTGTCTGTGACTGCTGTTGTCTGTCTTCCCCCGCTGCCTGAACGTGGTCCGTGCCCCTTTTTCTTCCCTCTGTTCCCCTCACTGTCCCCATGCTTTCTCTGCCCGATCTTTCCTTCTGTACCCCTCGCTGCCCCATGTCTCTGCCCGTTCTGCCTTCTGTTCTTAGCTGCCCCTGTATTTCTGTATTCTGCCTCTGTGCCACTCCTTTTTTGTGCCTGTCTGCCCTCTGTGCCACTCGTTTTTCCCTTGTTTTTTGTGCCTTTCTGCCCTGTTCCACTCGCTTTTCCCTCATTATTTGTGCCTTTCTGCCCTCTGTTCCACTCGTTTTTCCCTCGTTTTGTGCCCTTCCACCCTCTGTTCCACTCAGTTTTTTGTGCCCTTCTGTGCCACTCGTTTTTTCCTTGTTTTTGCGCCCCTTTTGCCTTCTGTTCCACTCGTTTCCCCAGCCGCTGTGTCCCCTGCGACCCCACGTCCCTGACTGCCCATTAACTGCCCCCGCCTCCTGATTGTATTGTTGTGGTCTTGCCGCCCCTGCGCCAACATTCACAGCTCTTGTGTGCTGTGAGGACAGGCACTCGAGTCCTGCGGACCCCCTGGGAATGTCTCACAGACCCCAGGGGGTCCGCGGACCACAGTTTGGAAAACGCTGGTCTACACCACACACCTTCACTAAACACTATTGTGTTGATGTGCAAGCCAAGCAGCAAGCTGCAGTAGGCCAAGCTGTCCTTAAAACTCTCTTTCAAACGACTGCAACGGATACAGGTGACCACCGCTAGAGGGGATACTGCTGCAAAATCGATGCACAGTGTAGTATCTGCAGCTCATATGCCTCGAACGGTATGCATCTGTTCTTGGCATGTAGAGCTGCAGAGTAGTACACGCCCTCCCGCCTCTCCGGGACTTGTATCCATTCCAGTTTTCATCTTACTTAGATGCACACGCATGGACATCTTTCTTTACTTCTACTGACTCCATCATTTCCCATCATGGCGAAAACAATCTGAGGATGGAGCCGATGCCCATGCGCAGTATTGTCCAAGGGAGGAGTCACCTATCGGGACTAACAAAGACTTCTTCCAAGAAGACAACAACCTGCAATCATCCAAGCCCAACAACAGGTGGCGATCTAATGCAGTATACTACTCTGCAGCTCTACATGGCAAGAACAGATGCATACTGGTAAGTAGCATTTTCCTTCTTGATTATTCATGTTTGTCTATTTTTTTTTCTCTACGATTTGACTTTTTCCAAAATTGAAAAACATTTTTGGACCACAAAGTAATCTGCTTAATGTAGAATTATTCTTAGAGAACAAGAATTCTTTGAATTGCTTCCAAGAGACAATATTTTAACTTGTCCTTAAACCGAAACAGTTTATATATTCTGCTATGAAATGGTCTCGACCCTTTCTTCTGTATTTAAGAGCCATTTTCATGAAATGTCATTCAGTGATTCATTCAGTAGCATTGCCAATGTCAAACTATATGCTTTGAATATAACCATTGCCTTTACAAATGCGTACAGTACAAATGCTCATTTTTCGTGTGCAACCATTTCAAGTACATTTTATGTATTTTTGGTGGGATTGTAAACACATGCCTTAGATATGTTTTAAATGCTTATAATTTAGTAATGTTGAACATATTAAAGTGGAGTGGTGTTGTATAGCATTTTAGGACCCTAGTGTAATTTTCCCGATTTATGCCCATATATAGCTATAAATCACCTGGTCCTTATATAGGCATAGAAATCATAACCATATTTAGACTTAGCCCATGCAGTCCAAATACGGCATGGCTACTTCCACTAGTTCCGAAAATCCACACTGATTTCTTGGAAAAACTCGCCTTCAGCAGTCAGGGACTTCCCCTTGCTTGAATATTGATTTGTCCAAGAACTCATGGAGTTTTCAAAGAACTGCGAGTATTTGATGACGGTATTATGTCCAACCTTACATCAAACTCGGCATCCTTCAAGGTGTAAATATGCCCACACTTGCCCTAGCAAACACACAGTGGTTGGAGCAGTTCGACTATCTACCTACCCGACACAGCTCGCCGCAGAAAGTGACGATGGAAGCCAACCCTCCAGCAGATGCACTGAGAGAGACGCTGTCTTTTTTCTTGCTGAGAAATCCAGCTCCAGTGTTTCCAAGCTCCCCTTGCGGGGTGTTGGGAAATTGAGTCCTGAAACCGAGAGATACCAGACCTCCTTCATTTTAAACCAAGGTACAGAGCTGATTAGACCCTAAGAGAAATCTTGGATAGATTCTTGACAAAGAATATTAAACCTATGCTACACCTCATTTACTTCTTCCCTTGTACTAGACCTAGGTTAAGTACATTGGGGTAGGCGTATTTTAGAAGCACCAGTTGAGTACTTTTTTTGTATTTATTATTTATGTATGTATTCTGTGGCTTAGAAACCATATCATGCTTTTACAGTATTATTTCATGATACTCTTCTTGCTGTACGCATTATACTTTACAGCCAGTATTACGATTGTAGCAGTTCATTTCTTCTGTATGAGAAAGAAGACTGTTCAATAAATACCTTTTATTGAAAACGCCAGTCTCTATTTCTCTGCACCTCTGGTGAAATGAAGCATGCATGATTGACTGAGTGAAATATCTATCTATTGTTTCACGACTCTAGAAATACGTTTATTTTGGGGAAACAAAGTTGTCATGTTTATGCGGTTGTCAGAAACGAATCCCTTCTTGTGAATTCGAGAACGTTTCTAGTGACCTCTGAGCCAGCTGGCTCTCACAATTAAGTCTAATATATTCGATAGAGACGTGGTCGACCTAAGTTCAACGTCAATTCTATAATATATATCATTCCAATGCGCAGAGCCTATTGGGAATATAGGAACTACACTACATTGCGCCCAACGTTTGGTAAGGTACTAATTTAACGTTAGATTCTAGAGTAACTCAGTCATGCTTTTCACAGAGACCCGTTTTTTCCCGTAAAATACTCCAATAGACGTCTGGAGTGGGTGAAAGGATAAAATATCCGCCATAACTGAGTAGGACGAAACATCCTAAGTATTAGTTTTGGTTTGTTCAATGTTGAAGGATACAGTGTTCCAAAAATACTGTGCACCTTATCTTTGTTTCCTTGAAACTTGCTTTGCAAACTTTCGGTCAACAAAATGAGTGACAACGAAAGGGCTAGAGCTGCAGTAAATGCAGGCCAACCGATTTTAGATACTACAGGCTTTACTGAAGCCGACCCGGATGCCATAATCATCCCGGTAAATGTAAAGAAAGCCATCACTATAAAGCTTATAACAAATGGTGTATCATCAAGAGGTGGTAAGGTAATATTTGTTATAGAGGCACATGAATATCGGTAGACAGAGGTATTCTATTCATTGATTCTGTTTCCCACAGCAAATCCAGAAACACATGAGTTCCACTACTACAAAGTAGAGGAACCACCAGTGGAATACATTCCTTTCGAGGATATTGAAATTCCATTAACATACCAAGAGCATCAGCTCTGGTTTAAAGGCGCCCTACAACATCAAAATCACATTACCAGCCTGGAAGGGAGCGCGCCATGCCCGGTTTCAACTGGTCCATTTTTATATACTCCACAGGGCCTACCTAACCCCGGCGAAAATCCAGCAATACTTCGCCACGGACACAGCGGATTGCCCCAGATGCCGAGCGCCTGAGGCAGACCTCATTCACATTCTGTGGTCCTGCCCAGCGCTGTCCTCATACTGGCTTTTGATCGGGGACACTCTTAATTGGGTTACTGGGAGAACCTTGACGGTCGACGCAGCGGTGGCGATCCTACATTGGTTCCCGCATACCCCTAAAAATAAAATATCAAGCAAATTTATAGACTTAGGGCTCATTCTCACTAAAAGAGAGATAACCAGGAATTGGAAGGCAAGGACTGGTCCGACAGGAGCTAAATGACACAATGAACTGCTGAAGTGGGCGACGGGGGAGAGCACTCTGCGATACCAACTGGCGAGGCGGCAGCAAAATGAGAGGGCGCTAGAAACAGCGTTGGAATGGGAGACATTAGTGCAGGCCCTGAGAGATTACTGCGCTTCCAGCGATTCGGAGGGGGATGATGCAGCACAACTTGAGTCCCGTTAGACATCTACAACACTGATCTCTACCCAGTCACCTAGGGTTTCTTCCCACAAGCTCTTTCAACACGTACCACACACACTGATGGCGGGGTTGGGTGGGGGGAGGGAGCTGAACTGAGTGACTGTTGGGGAGGGTTTGTTCTGTTAGGTTGATTTAGAAAAGAAGACGAAGGCCGCTGGATTATCCGGATAAGCTTTGACTTTATACCAGATCCCCATCTGCGTTTTTGTAAGCAGACGCCGCCCGAACCTCGGGTTGTGGGCTGAATGGCTGTGTATTCACGATATTTCTTCACGGGGGATCGGATGTTTCTTTCTTATTTCCACTACAGATATGTTGCTGATCTAACATGTAACTTTGGCTACTTCCTGCAATAAAAATATATTTATAAAAAAAAAAAAAAATCAAAATCACATTACCAGGCTCGGTCCACTAGGTAGACCAGGAGCAACTTGTCCGGTACTAGCCAGCTATACACCACATCCTGACATTGAAGAAATGACAGGTCCAGAACTATTAGTTGAGCTAAAACAGTTAATCAAAATATATAGACAATTGGTTCAATATGTCATGCAGACTTTAACAGTCCAACCTGCTATAAGGATTCCACAGCACATCCCACACCAGGGGAACACAAACAAAATTACACCACAAACTATACAATCAGTCATTGGTAAAATACCCAAAAAAAGGGAACAAATTCCATTCTGGTTAGCTCAAAGAATTACTCAAATTGCGGCAGTATTTCCCGATAGTACACCTCATGAGAAACACAGGATTCTAACAATCTGTTTACCAATGGGGATCGCACCATACCTGGAGGACTGGGACACTTGGGTTACAGTCTTTGCTGCAATCTACGCAAAAACACATGGCGTTCCGTCTATGGCAGTGATACCAGACGTCCAGAAACAGATTCAAAATGAATACGGACCAGAACCTCCCTTAAATCTTGGTATGAAATTACTAAAATATTTCAAACAGGTCTCGGCTATATTATTAGCTTAAATTAAAGGTGAAGCAGCATCCGTGGCAATCTGCCAAAAACTAAAAGAACTTGATATTACTGAGCAACCATATGAACTTGTAAGAATCATTTAAAAAATCCTATGAAGAGTTAGGCAGAGACAGTTTGGGTGGTAAACCAGTAAAACCTGAACTGACTGAAAATCCTGAAAAAGTCTTTATTAAAAATAATCTCACTACTCCTAAAAAGAAGTGGGAAAACACTAAACAGACACTTCCTAAAGAGAAGCGTTCTCAGTCCATGGGTAGGTCTCCTCAAAAGGAGCCCTCTGAAAAGAGGTATAACCTCAGAAATAGGGATAATTTGAGAAAACCTGATAGATATCAAGATACTGATACACGTTCCTCTCGTACCTTTCAGGCTTCCTCACAGAAATCGGAAAGAAAGAAGAGGACGGTCAGAACACAAGGAAGAACGCGTGAAGTCCAAATACGATCAACACGTTCAAAAAAATAAAACTCAATTCACCAAAAAGAAGGTAGCAGGTCTAAAAATCAGACATGCCGAGGATCTTGAGGACACAACTCAAGAACGGGGAGTGGGCTCAGACAATGCTAGACAGCGCACCAGAAGTCACCATAGCTCGCAAAATCCTGAAGGATCATCTGGAGACAGTGGACTTGACTGGATACATTCAAGTTGAAACTGCTGACACTAGGGTTAGTGTACCCCATAAGTTATATGAAATAACGCTCCGGATGGAGGGGGACATAACTAGGAAAATAAAAGCACTCTTTTGGGAGAAGCTATCTAAGGGTTATGACATTCTTCTAGCTGAAAAAGACTGGCCACCTGAATTTGTCAGGGAGTGCCCACATGGCGAAGAGATCATTATGCCAGCCTTCTCAAATCATGTTCTAATACATAAAAAATATCCATATGCCAGAAAATGGGCTGTTGCCCAGGCTCCAGCATTATATAACAATCATGTAAGGTGATTTTAACCCATTCCCTCTTCATGTCGGATAGTGATTGCAAATCTTCCGATTGGCTTCCAGTTGCGCCATCACTGTCGAGGCCCACTAATGCTTAGTCCTCACCATAACTCAAAACCTGGCCTTCCATTACCTGGTTGGGAGGGTCTAGTTTGGGTGAATAAAATACACCCTCATTTGGAGGGTGACCACTCAAATATAGTGGTGTGTAATCCAAATTTGAGGGGGACAGACCAAATCTTATCCACCGAAAATAAGTCCCGCGGGGTTTAGCCGTGCGAAGAACTGAATACAAAAAGGAGGGACTTTCGGGCTTTTTCCACTCACGAGGGAGTGGGAGGTCCAGCATAAACGGGGGCCCCGTCTCAGTATCCAAGAAGTAGAGTTATGCTGGTCCTCTAATTGCAAAATCACAGATGGGCTCCCTAAAAAGGGACACTTTACTGGTGATCTTTTATCCAAAAGCCACATGGTGAAGTGCAGGTGTGGGGCCAGAATTGTGTAGATGGACAGTGGTGAGTTAAAATAGGATTGGGAGTATCTAGCAAAAAATCAGTGTTTATTCCCTGTGTGTTAGCTTCTTTATTTGTCAGAATGCAGAGAACTGTTGTCTGAAGGACAGTATTAAGGGCTAAATAAAACAACTGGACCCTGCTGTAGCGCCTGGAAGCACCTAGATATGGGTGTGTAGGTGTGACAAGAATCACCTAACCCTCTGAAACTTTGTCTCTTTTAAATACCCAAGAAATGATTTGCATACATTCCTGTACCATGTAGAAGCGATACAAAGCTTGCCTTCGAGGGCCCCTTGGAATGACTGAAGGCTCGAGTGACATAAGTGTACATTGAATGTGTGAATGAGTGTGCCGTACGGCAGAAAAGAACCGACTATAGTATCAAGCCTCTTGGGAGGACTTTCGATTTGCTTTTATCACAGTTTATCCCTTAAGCTTTATCGCCTGCTTATGAGGGCGTTAACAAACAAGATTAACACCCTGCAAAGGATGTTAACTGCTGTTAAGTGAAAGAACCAAAGGCGAGGGAATGCAACGAGGGGACAGACAATTAACAACTGTTAATGCCAGACGGCTAGTTATAAACAAGTTTATATCCTTTCTCCCTCATCATACCACACCCAGATAGGCACACTCTTACTTTCCGGTCGATGTCCATGCTTCTCACTCTCACAGGGCCTATAATGCAGGCAAATGACAGTATTGGTGGCAGCATTCTAAGCATGCTGATTGGTTGAGCCGATCTCTTCACAGTGATGGCTGAAGAGCACGTGCTGATTGGTTGAGCCGATCTCTACCCAGTGATGGTGATGGCTGAAGAGTGCTTGCACTGTGATCATGCTTCTACGTGCAGGAGAATTGGGGATTAATTAATTAATTAATTAATTATGTGCTTATATAGCGCTGAAATCACTCCCGAAGGGGTACCTCCGCGCTTCGACCGCTGTGAAACCCTTCCTGGCTTCCCTGAGAGATGGTCCCTTAATGGGTATCTCCAGGGTGAGACCAGGCATCCCCGGCGGTCTGGTGGGGCCGTTAGTGAAGATGAGGCAAGCTAGTGCCCAGAGTTGCCGAGTGTGATCGCTGATCAGAGTGGGCACTGAGGCGAGAGAATTATCGAGTCCGCTGACCCTGGTCCAGAAACCTGCCGCGTCGGGAATCGAACCCTGGTCCCGGGCCGTCCTCTGCTCTCGGGTCTGCCGCCTCTAACCAGTGAGCCACACTACTTCACAAGTTATCAAGTGAAGTACAGGTGTTATTTCAGCTACGTTTTCATTATATAAAATGAAAATATAATTATGTCAAAAGAAGTATATTTGGCGTTTAAATATGGCAAGCCTGTCTCTGTATCGCCATGGGAAGGGAGGCCGAGACATGGGGGAGGGGAGACTTTACGACTTGCCCCAGTATTGGTAACTTTCATAGATTCCCATGCTTTGTATCATTCCCCGTCGTCGGAATGGGAGCCTCTGTAAATAAAAAAATATCATAACCATAGGTACAAAAGAGAAAATTCGGCCTAGGTCTCATCTCATTTTGTAGCATATCACCCTCTTTGTGTAAAAGAGCCCAAACTTTCTGCAACAACCGAATAGCCTCACCCCATAGAACCCTCCTGAGAGAGCCTCAGAGCCTCAGATTTTTCTACCGCACGTTGTGCTAGGGAGTCTCCACTGAGCTCTGCTCAGTTCTTTTCTCTTCAAATTGATTCTTCTACAATATACTTCAAAACTACAATGTCGGACAAGGAGAAGGAGAAGAAGGCTTTGTTCAGCGCCTGTGCTACTTGTGCTAAAAAGAGACTTTTTGTGGAGGACAAGCATGATGACTGTATCTTCTGCTTGTATCTGGACCACAAGGCCACAGATTGTAAGATCTGTAGGACTTTTTCTACAAAAATCTTGAGAGACAGGGAGCGCCGATTATTGACTTGGCTGCAGAAAATAAAGTCACGGAAGGAGGTACTGTCATCGGACGATGAGGATTCTTCATCTGCTACATCCTCCAGAAGATCCAGAAAGAGGGGTAGGTCACCTCCCTCTACTTCTACTGGGCCCCCTGTCAAAGCCCTACAAAAGATCTCTGATGGGTCTGAGAGGGCTAGTCCCATTAAATCTCCTCACCAAGGTGAAAAGGAGAGGCTGGGACAGGCTGCAGAGACGGACACAGCCAGGAAAGTGAAAAAGGATATTTCTGTTCCATCACAACCATCTCAAAAAGAGAAGGACAGCAAGAAACTGGCTGCTGACCCTCAGGAAGGAAAGGCTGACAAGAAGCAGTGTCCGTTGACGACGAAATCAGCAGGTACGTCGCTGACTACTTCTCAAAAAGGCCTGAATTCATGGGATACTGGCACGGGCTCCGACACGTTCAGAGCCCACAGTGATAATGTCACTGGACGCCAAAATGGCTTTCGACCTGGTGGAATGGCAGTACCTTTTTGCGGTCCTAAGCCATATGGGATTTGGCCCTAAATTCCGGGCCTATACGCTGAACCAGTGGCCCAGGTAACCGCCAACGGTCACATATCGCATACTATACAGCTTGCCAGAGGAACGCGCCAGGGCTGCCCACTGTCGCCGTTGTTGTTTGCATTGGCGCTGGAGCCATTGGCAACTTTAATTAGGGCGACCCCATTATTAAAAGGCATTAACTGGACGGCGGGATGGGAAGATCGTATCTCTCTCTACGCCGACGACATGCTGCTCTACCTGACGGATCCTGATCATAGTATATAGAAATACTTGAAATTTGTAATACACACGGGCGAACATCAGGATACACGATAAACTGGTCCAAATCTGTGCTATTCATCTTAAAAGGTCCGGATTCATTGCTCCCCGCCGACTGCCCGATCGTAATATCCAGCGACTCCTTTAAATACCTAGGCATACATGTCACTAGGGATGCCGCAGACTTTATCAGTAAAAATCTGACACCTCCTCTAGAGCGCCTATAGCGCAATGTCAAACACTGGGCGTCTCTGCCACTAACATTACTGGGTAGAGCAGCCTTATATAAAATGAAGGCTCTACCGAGGTTCCTCTACGCTCTCGATAACATACCATTCCCGATACCGCTACAATATTTTAAGCAAGCTGCGGCACAAGTCTCGGCCCTTTTGTGGGGCAACTTGCCGGCATGCATAGCCCAAATTAAACTAAATAGGAGCTGGTATGACGGCGGAATTGCACTACCGAACCTACAATTGTATTACTGGGCGGCACAACTTAAAACTATCAATCACTGGATTCATGCACCCCAAGACGATCCGGCATACCGAGCAGACAGAATACAACTAGGCACGAACAACATGCTGGCGGTACTATATAATAGAGGTCAGGCCGCGAGACTAATAGGACTCACGAAACAGACGGTTGCGTTATGGTATGCGGCGCAGGCGAAATTAGGGTGGAAATGAACCATCACCAAACTCACCCCAATTTGGGACATCAAGGCATTGGGACAACTAAGAAAAAGTAAAGGCTTCACACAATGGGATAATATTGGAATTTCCACGGTAGGGGGCATGTGGGATAAGAGGACGGTGGTTACTTTTGCACAACTTCAACAACAATATGATTTAGGACCGGCTGAAACGTATAGATATGTGCAAATTAGCCATGCTTTACTAACAGCGATCCCAATGGATACTGACGTCCCAGAGGCCTCGCCATTGGAGGACCGTTTGCTCACAGACACCATGCAGCAGCGTGCTACATCCCTCACTTATCGGAAACTCCTTAACAATATGCCCGACCCCACACTTAAACTCCGAGACCAATGGGTGGCAGTGGTGGGAGACATGGATGACGCGGAGTGGTTGGCAGCCCTGGCATCCCCTAGGGAGGTGGGCATTTCGGCCAAGTTCCGGCTTGTACAACTAAAAATAATGCATTGTGTGTACTACACCAGAACCACCGTACACAAGATACACTGCGCGACACACCCGTTCTGCCTCAGGGGGTGCGGGGAAGAAGGCACACTTTACCATACCCTGTGAAATTGTCCTGTTATAGTAGAGTACTGGCGTCAGGTCCTGCGCACCATTTCACAAACATTAGAAATTTCCCTTCTGCCCGAGCCACAAAAATGTCTCTTCAATGTCTGGGAACCCACTGACCTCACTCGCTACGGCCAAACCTGGGGTACCCTCGGTTGCATGGTAGCAAAGTGAGACATAGCACAGAGATGGGGCGCGGCAGATCCCCCCCCACATTAGCATTGTGGTGCAGGAATATGGACTTAATCATGGTAACCGAGCGCACAGTGTATGAAAACAGGGGAAGTCCGCATAAATGGAACAACATTTGGACACCGTGGAACACTTTCAGAGGGGACTTATGTGAACTGCTGCCAGAGGAGGATCTAGATAGCTCAGATGATGACGACGACGAGGTTTAGAGAAGTGATACACTTAGGATAATGACTAACTAGATGTGAATCAGGAGAGGTAACCGTTGTCTTGAACGTTAATGACTGCCTAATTCTTTCGTGTTCAACTGCACATGCTCTATAGCGAACTAATTGATGGCGCAAATCCTACTGTTCTAATGTAACGTGATTCTGTGCCTAATGTTATGATTGTAGATGTTGTATTCCGTAAACACTTTAATAAAAAAATGTAAAATACAAAAAAGACCTGAATACTCGTGTAGCTCCGTCGACGAGACCGTCGACAGTGGCTGCGTCGACGACAACACCATTGATGACTTCGTCGACGTTTAAAGTGCCTTCCTGCTCGTCGACGATGGTGGCTACATTCTCGACGTCTGCGATAATGACGACGAAGGTAGTGTCGACGGCTGCATCGATGACGAGAACTACGTCGACGACGGCTGCTGTAATGTTGATGACGATGAGTTTGTCGACGATGCAATAGACGATAAATCCACCGTCGACGATGAAAGCTCTGTCGACGAAAACCATTTCTCCGTTGACGGTTCCGTCGACGACGATTACACCGTCGTTTCCGTCGAGGACCACTCCGTCGACGAGGTCGTCGACCATTCAAAGGATCCAAATTTCCATGCGAAGGCAGCAAATAACACCTGAGATGACTTCTCCTAGGCGAGTAACACCTTTGCCTCCTACCATGCTGTTGCATGAGGAGTCTGATGACGAGGAGGATAATGTTCCAGGAAGAGGTGAGGCTCCGCGGCCAGGGCAACTGACGCTGGAATCTGGGGACCACGGTTCGATCCACGGCTCCGGCGGCAGGTTAGCCCAGCACCATGTGACTCTGGGCAATAGCTCGCCTAATCTTCCCGACGGCCCCCAGGGCCTAGAGACCCTTACGGGTGATTGTGCGCTTTACAAATGTGGACTTTACTTATGGGGATGCCTACAGCCCCTCGGACTTAAATGTGAAGTGTCAGAATACAGACACTGAGGAATATTACGATCAACAATATATCCTAAAAGACAGGCCTCCTCGAACCTTAGGACAGGACATGGTGGCAATGCCATCCTCTCTGATATCGGATTTGCAATTGATGTTGCAGGATTATAGGAATAGGTTTCCATATCAACCTATAATACAACAGGAGCGCCCTCCCTCCTGCTCCTGCAGTGACACCGGTGGTCTCACGGGTTGTGGAACCAGAACCCAGAGAGGATACCCAGGATGTGGTGACAGTTCAGGATGATGATGATGTCTCTTCAGATGACAATATTCAGGAAGATCCTCCTCAAGATCCAGATATGGATTATGATGATGGTGGCCTTCAAGTTCCAGATGGGACAGGGCAGGATACTTCTACCTCTCCTCCAGCTGACATTGGGGGTTTCCATAACCTCATGGAGAGGGCGTCTAAAAGATTTGGTCTGCCGATCACGGCTGTGCAGACAGACTGCTTGACTTTAAGGAACCATACAAAAGGTCAGTCCGATCTATACCTATAATAGAACATGTATGGTCAGAAGGGATTCAAGTTATACAAAATCCGGCGACAGTTCTTCCTGTTCTTCCCCGGCTGGAGAAGAAGTATAAGGCACCTGAGGGCAGTCCAGTGTGCCTACTTGGACAACCTAAACCGGATTCTGTCATTTCTCAAGCGGCGCAAAGCAAATCGAAAAATCCTTCAACGCCCCTTACAACACCGCCGGACAAGGAAGGGAGGCGCCTGGACAATGTAGGCAAAACATTCTCCACTATGGCCAGCCTCCTGGTTCGAGCTGCTAATGCTCTTGCCATCCTGGGCAGGTATGATCAACAAATGTGGTGCGATCTCTCCCTGTTTGTGGAGCAGCTTCCAGAATCAACAAGGGATGAGGCCAGAAAAGTTCTCATGGAAGGAGAGCGATCCTCGTCAGAGGTGATAGATTGTGCTATGGACATAGCGTCTACTGCTTTTCGTGCCCTAGCTGTATCAGCTGTGTTACGGCGTCAGGGCTGGTTGCGGGCAACCTAGTTACGCCAGGAGGTCCAGAACAAGATTTTGGACTTGCCATTCGATGGAGAAATGCTTTTCGGAAAGCATGTGGATGAAGCCCCTTCAAAGCATAAAAAAAAACACGGACACAGCGAAGTCTTTGGGGTCTTTGAACTACCGTAAGGTTCCATTCAGAGGTGCGAGAGGGAGAGGTTTCTCCTCTTACAGGGGTGGCAACCAATCCTCCCAATCGTACAAGCCTCAGTATTCCAATCAACGCCAGGGCCAGTCGGCGTCTTTCTCTCGTCAACCACAGAGAGGACATCAAGGTCGTCAAGGACGTGACAACTGCAAAAGGCAATAGAGGCCTCACAGCTCTTTCTACTGTTCCTACCCCTCTGATGACATCAGTGGGGGGCAGGATTTCTCATTGTCTAGACAGCTGGAGAATTATTACATCAGACCAGTGGGTCCTGAATATCGTTCAGAGTGGCCATACGTTGGAGTTTCAACATCTACCTCCAAACAGAGCTCCAGGCGCCAGTCAATTGAAACATCTGGGACCGGTACATCTCGCAGCCCACCAGCTTTTCATCAAGGGGGCAATAGAACCTGTACCTCTCTCGCAGAGAGGGAAAGGGTTTTATTCCAGGTTCTTCCTGGTTCGCAGGCGCCCAATATTAGATCTACGGGAGCTCAACACTTATCTCATCAAACTGTCCTTCAGGATGGTCACTCTCCGGGATATTCTTCGTCTGTTAAATCCAGGGGAGTACATGGCGACTCTGGATTTAGAAGATGCTTATTTCCATGTGCCGATCCACCCAGCTCACAGGCAATACTTGCGCTTCACAGTAGGCAAGAGCTATTTCCAATTCAAAGTACCTCCTTTTGGTCTCCGGTCTGCACCAAGGATATTTACAAAAGTGTTGGCCCCTGTGGCAGCTTTCCTCAGGAAACAATCTGTGGAAGCTTTTCCCTACCTGGACGACTGGCTAGTCAAGGCTCCATCTTTCCAGGGAACTTCCAAGGCCATTACGACCTGCATTCAATTGTTCAATCACCTGGGCCTTCAGCTCAACAAGGACAAATCAGTTCTTCAACCGTCCAGGTCGGCAAGGTTTCTAGGGGCCATTCTGGACACCAAGCACTGCAAGGTTTACACAACAGACGAACGTCAAAACAAATTGATGCTCTTGGCTCGCCAATTGCTAAAAAAGAAATCCCAGTCAGTACGGCTCTACAAGTCCCTGCTCGGATCGACCTCATCCTGCATATCATTAATTCCGCATTGCAGGATGCGACTGCGTCCGCTGCAATAGCAACTCGACAAACAATGGTACCAAGCAGAAGGCTCTTACGACGACAGGGTTACGGTGACACCAGAGATGAAAAAGGCATGCGAATGGTGGTTAGTGAGAGACAACATCGCAGAGGAATTGACTTTCACGCTTCCTCCGTCTCCCATGGTTCTCACCACGTACGCCTCATTAGAAGGCTGGGGAGCGGTGCTTCAGGAACTACAAGTCAGTGGACACTGGGATCCAGGTCAATGCAAGTGCCACATCAACCTGTTAGAGCTCAAAGCCATTCGATTCGCTTTACAGGCTTTTCTGCCACGGATTCGGAATCATTCAGTGCTGGTCCGGACGTACAACACAACTGCCATGCACAATATCAACAAGCAGGGTGAAATAAGATCTCAGACTCTAACCAAGGAAGCTCAGCTAATTTGGGATTGGGCGATTCTTCACAAAATTGCTCTGACAGCAGAACACCTTGCAGGTTTGCTCAATATAACAGCGGATGCACTAAGTCGTCAGAAATCGACCAATCACGAATGGGAGTTAGACCAAACCATTCTAGAGGAGGTGCTTTCGGTCTGGGGGACCCCGACCATAGACCTATTTGCGACTCCGGAGAACACCAAATACCGGTTCTATGCAAGCAGGGATCACCATCCGGGGTCCTTGGGGAACGCGCTTTCGATTGCCTGGTACGGTGCATTCTTTTACGCTTTTTCTCCGATACCCCTAATCCCAAGGTTAATCAGGAAAATCAAGGCGGAGCCGTGCAGAATGATCTTGATTGCACCGGCGTGGCCCCGACAGTTCTGGTACACAGAGCTCCTCTTGCTGTCTCAGGATCATCCAATTTGCCTGCAACTGGTTCCTTCCCTGTTGACGAGGTCTCCGGGTCAAGTGCTCCATCCGGATCCGAGCTCGCTTCACTTAACGGCGTGGCTCCTGAGTACAGGGAGTTCCGAGATCTGAACCTCCCCAAAGAGTGTAGGGACGTTTTGTCTCAGGCTCGAGCTCCAAGTACGAACAAAACTTATAAAGCAAAATGGAAGAGATTCTGCCTATGGTGTCAGAAACAACATCTCCACCCTTACACTTCCACAAGATCAGTGGCATCTTCGGTGGCTCTATTTTCTGGAGTCCCTATCAAAGAAATCTGCAGGGCAGCGACCTGGAGCAGTACGCATACCTTCACGAAGCACTACTGCCTAGATTCTACAATGAAGGATGACACAGCTGTTGGACAAGCAGTCCTCAGGAATCTTTTTCAATGAGAGGTGAGCTTTCCCTACAATCCCTCCTTCCTGTATTGCACATTTTGTATCAGTTATCGTGTTCCTTTCTATGGTAACATTTTATGATTTGTTTCCTATGAGGATAACTATGTTGTCATGTAATAGATTCATGTAACAAAATATGCTTTTATGGCTTACTGCTAGCTACTCTGATACAAAGCATGGGAATTTATGAAAGTTCCAATACTGGGGCAAGAAAACAAGTTACTTACCTGTAACTTTGGTTCCCCAGTATTGGTAACTTTCATGAATTACCATGCGCCCCCACTCCTCCCCTGGGAAAGCTCTGCCTTTTTTACTGAGATAGTGGCTGTTGCACAACGGCTACGAAAATCTGAGGCTCTGAGGCTCTCTCATGAGGGTTCTATGGGGTGAGGCTATTCTGATTGGTTGTTGCAGAAAGTTTGGGCTCTTTTACACAAAAAGGGTGATATGCTACAAAATGAGATGAGGCCTAGGCCGAATTTTCTGTTTTGTACCTATGGTTATGATATTTTTTTACTTACCGAGGCTCCCATTCCGACGACGGGGAATGATACAAAGCATGGGAATCTATGAAAGTTACCAATCCTGGGGAACCAAAGTTACAGGTAAGTAACTTGTTTTCTTATGTCTAACACAGCGCCTCATCGGAGCACTTGGCTCCTTGTAACGCGGCTCAGCTTCATGGGTAGAGGGGTGCATGCCTCGGTGTTAGTCAGGGTTTGGATAATTCTGTCCCCTACTCACTGCCTTCCAAAGGTGAGCCCTGCCACTGCCGGGGGTCTCTTGTGCCCAGGCGCTCTCAGTCCATTGAGTTATTTCAGTAGCCAGAGCATATTTCTACCACATGTAGCGTTCTGTGGTTTTTTCGGAGTCTAGGCGCCAGTCACGGTTCTGTATTTGCCTTTAACCAGAGTCATTGTGAGCTGTGGATAAAGCTAGAGTGATCCCTCGCTCCGGTGCCGAGGAGGGACATAGCCATCTCCAGAGCGCAGAAAAAGGATATTGAGGTGGGCAATCTTTGATTTTCTAAAATTATTTGTAGCCCATGTGAGCAAACTCCAGAATTATGCGATTTACTCTTGTCAGATGTTCCAAGAGGTCATCATCCGTCAGATATAAGTCATCGACACAGGACAATACCTGGTCATTGAAATCTTTTACTAGCTTTGTTACTCTGGCTGAAAACAGCCTGGGCTATTCTTATCAAAATCTAAATTGCGATCTTGGCGGTAGGGCTGAGGAAGAACACCCATTTCAGCAGGCCAGTTTTGGGGACCCCAAAGATCTTTATTCTTCCCCAGAATCAGGACCTTAGTTTTCTCTCCATTCAGTTTGAGAAAACTGGCCTGCATCCAGTATGCAATTTTACTCAACCCCATCTGGAGAGCAGATGTCTGACACCCTCTCCATAGAGAGAGAGAAGACTCTCTGGGTGTCGTCAGCATAGGAGAACAGGGACAGCCTGCCTCCTCTGCAATGTCAGACAGAGGTCTGACACTCACGTTAAATAACAAAGGGCTAAGAATGGAGCCATAGGGTTCCCCGTAGGGAGAGGAATGAGTAACAGAACTGGCCATTGGGGGGAGAAGACCTGGGACGTTCAGTCGGTGAGAAAAGAGATAAGCCAGTTGAGTGCCGGCCTGGTAACACCCAAAGATCGTAAGGCTTTCACTAACACAGTGTCAGACACCGGGTCGAAAGCTGCTCTCAAATCAAGTAATGTGAGGGCCATCGTGTCTCCAGAATCTAAATTGCGTTGCAGCCTTTCCGTAACTCCAAGAAGGGTAGTTTCAGTTGAAAAGCTAGCTCTAAAGCCCGACTGAGATGAGCGTAAAAAATGTTGTGACTCGACAAACTGAGATAGCTGTGAATTAATGTGTCTTTCTGGGATTTTCAAGAAGGCCAGGAGCAATGGAATAAAAAACAAAGACACACAATTGATGGACGGAATGCAGAACAAATCAAAACATCCATAGATCTGGGTTAAATCCATCATTCTTTTGCTCACCATGCCACCCCAGTTTAGACCTGGCCATATGCAAATCAGTCTTGACCCTGTGCCTCATGGGAACAGTCCAGTCTGAACTGCCAAGCCAGGTCCCCCCTCGACTGGAAACAAGCGTCCTAGAACCGGTTTCGGACTTTCAACCCCCATCAGCCAGGATAGCTTGATTCCAGTGGCACATTGAGCCTGGGACCCATGTCTAGGCATACTACCGGCGCACATAGGGCAAGAAAGCAAAAGACACGCAATTGATGGACGGAATGCAGAACAAATCAAAACATTCACCCCCAGTCAAGAGATCTGGGTTAAATCCATCATTCTTTTGCTAACCATGCCACCCTAGTTTAGACCTGGCCATATGCAAATCAGTCTTGACCCTGTGCCTCATGGGAACAGTCCAGTCTGAACTGCCAAGCCAGGTCCTCCCTGGACCAGAAACAAGCATCCTAGGACCGGTGTTGGGCTTTCAACCCCAATCAGCCAGGATAGCTTGATTCCAGTGGCACAGTGAGCCCGGGACCCGCTTCTGGGCATACCCGGCGCACTTAGGGAGAGAAAGCAAAAGACACACAATTGATGGACGGAATTCAGAACGGGACTGTTCCAATTGGGTGCAGGGTCAAGACTGATTTGCATATGGCTGGATCTAAACTGGAAAGGGATGGTGAGCAAAACGATGGATTTAGGCACAGATCGCTGTACTGGGGTGAATGTAAGGCATTGTTAGGCATTCTGTCCATCAATTGTTCTTTTTGCATTTGTCACCCCAAGTGGGGCGGGTATGCCCAAACATGGGTCCCTTGCTCTCCATGCCACTGGAGTCAAGCTATCCTGGCTGATGGATGCTTGTTTCCAGTACAGGGAGAACCGGCCTGGCAGTTCGGGCTGGACTGTTCCCATTGGTTGCAGGGTCAAGACGAATTTACATATGGCTGGGTCCAAACTGGAATGGCATGGTGAGCAAAAAAACAATGGATTTAGGCCCACATCGCTGTATTGGGGTGCATGTATGACATTGTTGTGCATCCTGTCCATAAATTGTTCTTTTTGCATTTGTCACCCCGAGTGTGACGGGTATACCGAGACGTGGGTCCAGTGCTCTCCATGCCACTGGAATCAAGCTATCCTGGCTGATGAGGGCTGAAAGCCCGACACCGGTCCTAGGATGCTTGTTTCCATTCCAGGGAGGACCTGGTCTGGCAGTTCGGGCTGGACTTTTCCCATTGGGTGCAGGGTCAAGACTGATTTGCATATTGCTGGATCCAAGCTGGAATGGCATGGTGAGCAAAAAAACTATGGCTTTAGGCCCAGATCGTTGTACTATCATAAATGTATGATATTGTTCTGCATTATGTCCATAAATTGTTGTTTTTCCATTTGTCACCCCGAGTGGGACAGGTATGCCCAGACGTGGGTCCCGTGCTCTCCATGCCACTGAAGTCAAGCTATCCTGCCTGATGAGGGTTGAAAGCCCGAAACCGGTCATAGGATGCTTGTTTCCAGTCCAGGGAGGACCTGACCTGGCAGTTCGGGCTAGACTGTCCCATTGGGTGCAGGGTCAAGACTGATTTCCATGTGGCTGGGTCCAAACTGGAATGGGATAGTGAGGAAAAACGATGGATTTAGGCCCAGATCGCTATATTGGGGTGAATATATGACATTGTTCTGCATTCTGTCCATCCATTGTTCTTTTTGCAGGGAGCAATGAAAGAGGCCGGTAGTTAGCCTTCTTCAGAAGAGGAAGCACCATTGCGTGTTTCCACTCTGGGGGAACCATTGCCTCCTGTAAGGAGGCATTCAAGAGTTCCATGATTATTGTGAGTGAAAGCGACTCAAGCTGCTGGTGCACCGAGATCGGAAGAGGGTCACAGGGTGAGCCAGATTTAATACTGGCTATGAGTCGTATAAGGGAGTTCATATCGAATGGAGACCACATTTCCAGTTTATTCGTGGATTCAGCGATCCTGTTGTCTCTGTGAGAGATGGTTCTGGCTGCTTGAGGGGATGTAGGTGCTTGCTGATGGGGGGTACCTGGTTTTATGCCCTTCATTTCAGAGTATATTTTCTCCACTTTATGGAGGAAGAATTTCTCCACGTCTTCACATTGTAAACCATTCAGGGAAGGGGGGAGTAGATTGAGTTTCAGATCCAGAAAGTTCTTTGACCATTTTAAATAATGTCTTGGAACAATTCAGCACACTAGAGATGGTCGAGGAGACATATTCAGCATGAGCTGACTTACAGAGAGTGTGGTATTCTCTTTTTTCCCTTTTATATGCAAGTTTGTTGTCAGGCGCATAGTTTCTCCTTCAGCGTCCTTCCAAAGCTTTGCATTTGGTTTTCTCTGTTTTTAAATTCTCAGTGAACCAAGGGGCAGGGGGCTGTGGTTGTTCACCTTCTTATTAGAGGGTGGAAGACAGGTATCAATGGCATGTAAAAGCCACTTTTGGACGACAACTGAAAGAGTGACAGACATTTGTTTTGTGATAGGAGCATTGGAAGCCAAAATCTTATTGAGAGCTTCAATGTCCAGTTTTCCCCAGTTCATAGTTGGTTTTCTGATGCTAGGTGCGGCTACAGGTGAGTTCACTGAGATCTCGAAACGCAAGCCGATCGCAAAGTGATCAGACCAACATAGGGGAAGAGCTGGTGGGCTTGAATGTTGGATAAACTGGGGAAAATAGGGTCCAGTAGGTGGCTGGCCACATGAATGGGACCGGAGTTGCAAAGTGCAATATTCAATGTTTCCAGATAAAAGTAGCGCTGTTAATACATGCAGAGTCATCCAAAAGTAAGTTAAGGTCGCCCAAGATGGAGAAGTTGGCGGCATTTACGAGAAAAGGTGTTATTAGGTCAGGAAAGGATGAAGCCCATGGACCGGATGGCCCTGGGCGACGATAAACTAGTAAGCCTGAGAAGGTGAACTTAGGGGTCAGGGCAAGCTTAAATAAAGCTGCCTCACAGCTCGTAAATGGCAAGTCTTCAAATTTGTACATGTAGGACTTTTTATAAATTATAGCAATGCCACCACCTGTCTTGGAGTCCCTGTCTTTCCTGACTATAGCATAGTTAAACAGTAAAGCTGCAGCCACATCAGGGCCAGAGCTCATGTGCAGCCATGTTTCACTAAGAAACATTGCGTAAAATAAATAGTAACTAGTAAATCCAGTATTCGTAAAGTGCACAGCTACCCGGAGGCATCCCGGCGCTGGGGGCCATTGGGAAGATTAAGCGAGCTGCACGCGTCCGATCTGGGGCCATTGAGTAGGGGTTAGGCAGGACGCTTGCAGCGACTAGAGTGCTTCCCGGAGTGAGAGTGTGGCTGAACAAAATGGCCACCCGGTTAGGAACATGCCCTCAAAGTACAAGTGCAGGAAAAAAATGAGTATAACACACTCAGTAAAGCAGAAAAATAATGCAACAGCAGGCAACAAAACTATAAGCATCCCTAAACCTAGAAAGGTAGAAAATGGTTTTGGCAGCCACCGAACATGACTACCCCGTCTCCCTCCAGGAATTGTGGTAACAAATCTATAGCCCTTTCGCTCAGTCACTCGTGCTTTCTCTCAGAGAAATATATACGGAATATACAGCAAACCTTGCAGGCAAATGAAAACAGAGCATTAGTACTTCTTAATACTTTTAAAGATAAAAACTTGGCTACTTCTGTTTTTAATGTATATATCATCTTTATGTTTTTTTATAGACTGTGCTGTATCTTTTTGACATCCCGGTCTGCAGCAGGATTTCCCCGATTGAGCAGAGTAAGTCTTTCAAGCCCCTCATCACAAACATTTCTCCTGCTTGGGGATTTTAATTATCGTGCAGAAGATTTTTTAGATATGGAAGTAGCAAAACTATTATCAGACTTAAAGACTTGAGGACTCAACAAAAGATTACAGGCCCTACTCACTTGGCGCGCCACAATCTTGGACTTAATCTTCACCACCTCTACTGCACTGACTCTTGAAGCCCATGCCTTTGACGTGGACTGACCACTCATTAATCTTCACCACCTCTACTGCACTGACTTGTGAAGCCCATGCCTTGACGTGGACTGACCACTCATTACTCTTCACCACCTCTACTGCACTGACTTGTGAAGCCCATGCCTTTGACGTGGACTGACCACTCATTACTCTTCACCACCTCTACTGCACTGACTTGAGAAGCCCATGCTGTAGTGTAGTTCCTAGTTTCCCACTAGGCCCTGCGCATTGGAATAACATAAACAGTAGTATCGACGTGGAACTGCGGATATTCCAGGCCTCCACTGACTATGCTAAACTTAATTGGGTGTGTTACCAACTAGCTCAGAGGTCACTGGAAACTTTCTTCTCTGCATGGGAAGTGATCAGCTTCCCTGGCACAGACAAGAAGGGATTCAGCTTTCCAACAACCGTGCAACATGACAACTTTGCTCCTCAGATCAAGAGTCAATCTCTAGGGTCGTGTAAAACAATAGACAGGTATTTCACTCAGTCAGGTTAGTGCAGTTTACTTTCACAATATGTAGAGAATAGAGAGACGGGCGTTTGTCAATAAAGGGTTAACATTTATTGAACAGTCTTTCTTCTCGTACAAGAGAAATGTATTGCCACAATTGCAAGACTTGTTATTATAAAAAGTACGTACAGTAAGATAAGTATTGCGAAATAGAACTGTAAAAGCATTGATATGGTTTCTTAGCCATACAATGGTTTAGAAGTAATAAAACATATATACAGTCATATATACATTAGGCTAAAATACTCAACTGGTGCTTCTAACTACGCCCACCCCAGTGTGCCTGACCTAAGCCTAACACGTGGAAGGGGAGTAAGTAAGTAGCTTTAAGTTAAGTTGGTTTTGCCAAGGTTTGCTTCAAGAATTCTCGTCTAAGGGTTTAGTCAACACCATACCTCTGAATAGAATGATGGAGGTCTGGTATCTCCTTCAGGGGGCACTCAATATCCCAGTCACCCGCGAGGGCAGACCGGAAACGCTGGAGCTGGATTTCTCTGCAGGAGAAAGGCAGCGGCTCTCTTCAGCGCGTCGGGAGGAGGAGGGGGGACAGCGTCCGCGGCAGCTGGATCTGCTGGGCTCTTCGCAGAGGGACGGCTGTTCAGCTCCTAAGCGTACTGCACCATCGTTCGCGCTTTAGCAGCGATAATGGTATCAGTAGCTTCACCACCAAGGGACAGCAGCAGCGTACTGCCTGCAGCAGCAATGGGATGCACACAGGGTGCACAGCAGCTTACAACAGCACGACAGCTCTTGTTGGTCTCATTGCTTAAGGCAACGTTGGTAATATTTATACCTGACAGGTGCCGGGTTTGACGCAAGTTTGCTGGACATAAGACGTCAATTAAAGATGTCACTAGGAAGTGATAGTTATCAGTTGCTCATTAGAGTTCCATTACTAATCAAAACACAGCAAGCGGGGATTTCCAGGTTTGCTGAGTTTTTATCTTGTTGAAGAACTCGGAGTGTTAATCTAGGAATATCAGATAGTGACTTCTGCTCTGTCATTGCACTAATTGGTCACAAAGGAAGTGGCAGAGAACTATGCTGGAATGTGGCTCTGTTCGTGTGAGGCCAGAGATGACTTTCTGAAAATCGCACTTGGACGGTTATGCCAATATAGGGAATAAATGGATTTATAGCCGAATAGGGGCATAAGGTCACAGTATCGATCAGGAACCTAGATAAACACGCAACACCCAGTCCACGTATTCATGTCCATCAAATTACTAAAACTAGAGCAATTAGATGCATGTGTAACATTGCCCACCCCAAAATACAAAATGCATTCGAAATAGGCGTACTTGTAATACATGAAATTTAGGTACTGTACGTTTTTTGAAGCATAGAAATCATTCAAAAAATTATTGCATATGAAATCATTGAACGATTATGCAAAAAGAATTACACATGAAGTATCTCTGACAGAAGAAGGGCGAGATAAATCATCACATATAAATACATTGTAATAACATGTGCTAGAGGCTGATGTAATGTTGTTATGTCTCTAGATGTGTTTAGAAATAGAAGTGTGAAGCTTCTGTTCTCTAAGAATAGTTTTTACGTTAAGCAAAGAATTGTTCGTGCCAAAAAAAGGTCAATATTAAAAATTTCCAATTCAAAAGAATTAATGCTTGAACGGGGAAATAGAGTTCCAAAGCTTTTTGCAGTTTTTGTTGATCAAAACTGAAGGCCGAATTCAGAGTTCATGGGAACGCTGTGTGTCGGAAAGCTTCTCAAAAGTTATTGTTTCTGTACGGGTGAGAACATCGTATCAGACAGGCTCTCAAAGAATTGGTCTACAAAATCAGGTGATAGTTCAACCAAATTCGATAGTGCTGTAACTTGGAAGGTGTGAGGGTGATTGCTGTCATCATAGTCAGGAGCAGCAATGCTCACAGATGGTCGTACCTGGGTGATGTTGCTTTTGTCGCTTGCTCCACTGTTACCACCTAGTCATAGCACAGGAGTCTCCACGAATGCCGTCATCAGGATCCGCTGGGGACAACACAATGCGTGAGCCGTTATTGGACTGAGCAAAGTATCGACGTCCATTGGTACTGCTGATGGAAGTGAAAGACAGATGTCCAACACGCATTCATCGCCGCATAGCATACATTGTAGTACCGGTAAGATACAGTTCTGCCATATAGGTCTGAATGAAAGGAACCAGGTCATGTTTAGATCTCTCAGCCTGGCCAATCCAAGGACGTTAGTTATCCTGTCCCGGTAGCGCATTGCTAGGATTGTCTCTTCCATTCCTATGGAAGCTATGTCTGAGTTTCGGCTTGCCATAACGAAGCAGGAGGGTCAAAAATAAAATCCCTGCTACAAGTCCCAAAAATAATGGTATTCCGCCAAAAACAGAGTGTACAAAATTAGGAACGATTCCCAAAATTGCCTGGAAGGGTGTTAGAAGTCCCGTAAAGACTGTCTTAAATATTCCTGGGATGCTTGTTGCACTAGACATGTTAAGAAGTTGGCTCAACATTTGTACGAAATGCACGGGGCAATTTGTTGATAAAAGGTCATGAACTTCAGTAGCTGTCCTTGCAACTAGAAGATCATACGTCTCTTTTGATGACGTTATAGGCACTGTTGTCTGTAAAAGTACAGATTTCATTTTGCTTAATGTATCAATTCGTATAGAATAGAGATTCAGACGAGGCCAGATGGGAGTCACTGTGTCTGCAGGCCCACTCGGAAACAATGCTTGCATACAGCTTTTGACCATGGATGTTACGCTTACTAGATAACTTTTCCCTGGCACAAGGCCACAACATCTGTGATCCGTTCTAAGAATGTAACTCCCGTTTGAAAGTTGCATAAAGAAGGGCTCTATCTGAGTTGCAGGTGTGACTAGCTGGTGGCATGAAAGGTTGTTAGAATTTCCATCACATGCTCCGTGTAAATTAATACCCTGACACAAAAGTATACCGCTTAGTGAATGTTTACAGTTGTCACCACTAAGAAATACATTTTTGTCGCTGTCACTATAGCAAGAATGTGTGTATGGTAATTTCCATTCAGATTTTACATATCCTTTACCTAATTGTTCATACTGGCCAGCAGGTATGTACTCAAGGCACTTTTTAAATCGGAAAGTTGTTATCGGAATTGTGATAATTCCGTGTATTATCCATTCAATGACAGGACTCTCTGACATTGTCAATGGTAATCTCTCGAGTTTTTCGATGCTCAGGATTGTATAGTCTGCTCCTTTCTGTGCCAAACTGATCTGTTTATCAGTAAGGTTAAAAATGGAAAATAATGACGTTGTGTTGATTAAACGCCAAGGTACATAGCCTGAACGAAGATTTTGCAGCGTCCAGCCTAATTCTATAATAGAACGTAATTGAGATTGGCCATGTTGTAACATTAGCAAGTCTCTGTCTATCACATCAAAGGCAGATGATACAATATTGTCCAACGAATATATTCTGGAAGACAGAGTCATTAACCCATTGTCTACTACAGAAAGTGATTTCTCCAAATGAATACGATCAATTTCTCATATTTTTTCAGCTGTTTCAATTTGTTTGACTTTCCAAGCCTCGTTGTAAGCAGCATAGATACTGGTCGCTATGAAACGCTTTTGACGCTGTTTGCGTGGTCCAAAAATGAAATTGCGCAAATCAGCACCATCTTTTAGTAAAGACAAGTGTTGCTTAATTTCAGCCAGTGTGGATGTTGTTAGCCATTCAAGGCAGAGTTTCCCTACACTGTATGTTGTTATTATCCCTGGATGTTGTCTCTGGGAGTATCTCGAGTCTAATCTGGTCATTTTTAAACCCTGTGTTTTATTCAGGAATCTATCTTGACAGCTGTTTGTGTCAGTAGGCCAGATTAACCACTTATTCCAATCAGGATGTGTTCTGTTAAAATGTAAAATTTATGACACGCCTAACTCAATATCTGCAGTTGCATTTTCAGGTATTGGCTTTGGTATAGACGGTGTTTTAAGGTCTTTGATCTTAGCTAGGCCAAGACAGGATGTTTGGTGTATTGTGTCATTTAAAAACAACATTTGTTCTGGTATCATGCAGGTTCTAAATAGTGCTTCAATGCATTGTACCTGCCAATCTTTTGTACCCCAAATTGTTTTCGTTTCAATATTATTTTTCCAATAATCAAAACCAAATGTCATCATTTTGTCATAAAATGCTTCTGAATATATCAATTTAGAATTTGTCAGCATTGTTTTCATTCCTGTTTTATCTAACAGTTTGTAATAAAACGTTTCTGCATTACTGGTGTTAAAACCTGAGAAGTATTTGAATTTCTCAAAAAATGCTTTAGAACTGCTTTTAGGTGGTGTAGCACAATGTTCCCATTGATTATACATAAAAACATTTCTAGGCTGTGCAGATTTATACAAGTAATGATCCCCATAGTGGGTGTAACAGAATAACTGCTCATAACTAGATGAACCTTGTAAATAATCATGATCTGTGAATCTAGCTGACATTACTAAATCAGACATCATGTCATTAATACTGTTAAAGTCCCAATCATCAGAGAATGTACTAGGTGTTACAAAGTCACTTAAGGAAACCTTCAGTTGATGAGGATACTTCAGGATTTCGACCGGACCATATATCTCATAGTCAGTTTTCTCCCATACTACCCCACCAGGTATTGGAATTGCTGTGACATTTACTGTTGACAGTTCTCTTTTCTTCACGTGGGATGATCTGTGTGGTTTCAGGACTAGGTTGAAGTTCTGACTTGCTGTGTCCATTCTATTGTAATAAACTTTCCTAAAATTAAAACCAAAATTAGGCAGAGTAGGAGTATGAATACCCCTGAAATTATCCAATGCTCAATCAACAGTGAATCCAGATATAATTCTTTGATTTGTTGAAGGAGTCCTGTTGTATTTTCTTTAGAATACTTTTTTGTTTCTGGCATCACTTCGGGGTCGTTTTGATCTTCAGAGAAGTTGTCGAAGTTGATGAAATAACCAGAGGCAGTTCTGTCAATTGATGGGATTGTTCTTTCAATCTGTCTTTCGGTAGCATTTTCTGCTGCCACATTATTGTAGACTGGTGTTGTTTCTTGACGAACTGTTTCAATCTGTGTTTCAAGAGGCACGAGTTCCATGGCATTATTGCATAGTCCTTCATTGTGCACTGCAGGCTGATCGAATGTGATGAGTCTTTCAGTTTGAACCTCTTGGATTGTTGCAAGTTTGGGCATTCTGTTGTTTCTTGGGAGTCCACTGGGCCTACTGTTGATTATAGGCCACATGCTTGTGGTTTTACCAGGTCGATGGACACAACTCTGTTCTCCTTTTTACCAGCAAGGGGCGGTAGCACAACTGATCTTGTTCCGGTGACTGCCAAGACAGGTACTGCTTTTCTGTAAGAAGGCCCAAATTCCTTCTTAACCGCAATCTTTTCTCTGACTAGATCCCCAATCTTTGGAATCCAGACAGGCCTTGCTGGGGCTGTTGCTGGTGGTGCCTCGTCAGTGGTAGTTGGCTGTTGCTTTAACTTTATGTTGCTTAAGGATTTTCTTGTTTCATTCAGTTCCTGTAAAACAGCCAAACGATCCTTGATGTCAAAGTCTGTTGTTTCTTCTTGTACCACTGACATCTGACTATCGAGGTCCTGAATACGCATTCTAATTCCGAACAATAGTTCGTATGGGCTGAAACCTTTTAGAGAATTTCTTGGCATGTTGTTAAGACTAGTCTGGACACTTATTAAATGTTTGACCCACCCAGCGCCTGAACCTAATACCTTCGCTGTTATAGATTGCTTTATGTCACGTTTTTTTCTTTCTACCACACTGTTCCCTTCGGGGTGCGACGGACAAGAATACCGCAACCCAATTCCCATGCTAGCCATGGCCTCCTTATAAGCTCGAGAGCTGAAAGCAGGACCCTGGTCAGAATGGAACGTGGTAATTACGTATGTGCCGATAAAGACTCGCAAATCTTTTATAACCGTTCTAGCGTCAGCCGAGCGCTGGAGGCCTCATTCTTTAAGTGCTTTTTGTCTTAACTGTGTACAATGGGACGCGCTTCTCTTCTTTGATTGCGCAGATAGACCGCCTTATGCTGTCTAGAAGGGATCCTGAAACTACACTGGCCTGTTCATTACTGCGATCTCTGATGCAGTCTTCACAATTTTGAGCAAAACATTGAATATCTATACTCATTCCTGGCCACCAGTACTCTGATTGTAATTCTTTCAGAGAGGCTTTGATTGTTTGGTGTCTCAGACCCAACCCCATGTGTGCTTCCAGTAAGAGGAAGCCCCTCCTGCTCCTGTTTGGAATTACTCTGTCCCCCACTCCAGGGATTCGAGCAAAAGGAACGGAGTTTGCATCGATTATGTATGCATAATTGAGTGGATAGTTTACGGGTAGTGCTGCACAGTCGCCTTTTACAGTCGTTTTTACTGCCAGCACGGTTTCCCCGTCTATGTATTTATCTGTGCGCTTTTTTGTGGCTACGGAAGCCGGTTTAGTTGCTTCCGCTGTGGCTGTATTAGCCAATGAATTCCCTCCAACGTGAACGCCATCACGTTGAAGACTCTGTGCGTGAATCACGTGAGTCTTTTGTAGTTCTTTGTGTAAAAGAGCTACCTGTTCCCAAAGCAATTTATGCTTTATTGTGGCACCTGTGTCATCTTTGTAGTCGTTTTCAATCCAACTCTGCAGTTTATTGTTGTAAGAGTTGACGCAAAAATGAGAATCGCACACGATAAGTGTCGGGAATTCACGTTCTGCATTTTCGAGCGCCATCTTTAAAGATCTGATTTCAGTTCTCTGAACCGAACAGTTTCTTACAGATTCAGTTTTTGTTACTTTCGGTCTGAATTTACCGCACAGCCAACGACCTTTAATAATCGCACATGCTGTATTGTAGGATTTTCTCTCTACGTTGAAATGCTGTACACATCCATCTGTATAGATTATACAGGCGTACTGTGGGAGAGGCAGAATTACGATTGGCAGAGGATATTCTTCTTCATACTCTAAATCATTCAGTTCTTCGTATTGCGGGGCGAAATAGTATTTCACATCTTCCGCTCCGAGAGAATCTATACACTGTATCCATTTCGGATCCAGTGACACTGTAGGCAGGTTTACTGGGCTGAATAGCGCTTCGAAGGCGGATTCCGCTGTAAGGATATTAATCCGTTTGCCGTGTGCTAGTTCTCGCTCATTTGCTAATGCGATTTGCACTGCTTTCACAGTTCTTTCTGTGTGACTGAATGTTTTTTCTGCTTGTGTGTACAAGTGAGATTTAATTGAAATTGGTACCTTATCTCCCTCATTAGAGGTCAGGTACGTGAATCCGCATCTTCCTGGGATGACTCGGATTACAAGATCGCGTGTGTTGTCACGTGTATCTAATTCAGTTTTTGCTAACATGTCTGTTTGCAGTGATCTCAACATTTCTGTGTGTTTTTGAGTCCAATTGATTTGTTTAAAATCAGGTTTAATTAGTTCGTAGAGAGGTTTAACCCTCTCTGCGTAATTTAGGATGTAAGTTCTTCCGAAATTCAGAAAACCTAGAATGGATTGTAAATTCTTCAGCGTTTTTGGAGCTTGGAGTACAGCGCACTTCTCTAAGAAGTTGTCCGCTAGGCTTTTCCCTTCACTTGATAATTCGTACCCTAAGAACAGTACTGTCAGATGGGCAATTCGGGACTTTTTAAAATTGAATTTGTAACCCTCTGCTGCGAACCCAAGTATAATGGTGTTCACTCTTTTCAAGTGAGTATCCAAGTCGTCGTCTGTGAGATAGATATCATCTACGTAAGATAATGCCTCATCATCATATATTTGTAGTGACTCTGTTACTCTAGCTGAGAATAGTCCTGGGCTGTTCTTGAACCCCTGTGGGAGTCGACAGAATTTTTTCTGCGACCCAAATGCAGAGAAAGCGGTCAAATATCTGCTTTCTGGTGCAATGTTTTGACAAAAGAAACCATTAGATATGTCTAATGTCGTTTTATATTTTTTCCTAACTATGTTATTCATTAGGGCTGCACTATGCGAGTTTTGTACTGCAAAGGTTTTGCAACATGTATTAAGATGTCTGTAGTCCAAAACTAGACGATATGAATTGTCTGGCTTGGAGACAGGAAACAAAGGATTGTTCATTTGAGAGGTGCATGTTTCAATCACCCCCTGGTATTCAAGTTGATCTAAGATCTCCCTGACTTGTTTTTTAGCTTCTTGCTTTATGGGATACTGCCATTGGGCAGTTGGTTCACTTTTTAATTGGATTTTGTGAGGAGTTGAGTCCTCATCCCATCCTACATGATTTTTATACAATGCAGGTGCCTGGGCTACTGCCCATTTCCTTGAATAAGTATATTTTTTGTGAATCGGAATGTGATTCGAGAAGGCTGGCATAATCATTTCTTCGCCACGAGGGCACTCCCTGACAAACTCCGGGGGCCAATCTTTTTCAGCTAACAGAATATCATAGCCTTTTGAGAGCTTATCCCAAAATAGACCCTTTATTTTCCTAGTCTTATCACCCTCTATACGCAATGTTATTTTGTATATTTTATGGGGCTCGCTAAGTCTGGTGTCGGCAGTTTCAACCTGAATGAATTCATTCGTGTCCACTGTCTCCAGATGACTCATCAAGATCTTGCGCGCTATACTGATTTCTGCTGCACTGTCCAACATTGTCAATGCCCACTCCCCGTTTTTCAACTGTGTCCTCAGTATTCTCGGCATGGTTGATTATTCTAATACTGGCTACCTTCTTTTTCTGAAATTGAGATTTCTTATTTTGAGCAGGTTCCTTGTCTTTGGACTGGGTGTGCTCTCCTGGGTCTGACCGTCCTCTTCTTTCCGAATTCTGTGGAAAAGATCGAGAGGGACGTGTATCAATACTTTGATATCTATCAGGTTTTTTCAGATTATCCCTATTTCTAAGGTTATATCTTTTCTCAGAGGGCTCCCGCTGGGGAGACTGGTGTTCTCGAGTCGGAGTTCTTTCCCTCCGTCGAGGAGACCTTCCTCTGGACTGGAAAACTTTTTCCTTGGGAGTGGATTGTTTATTTCCATCCCAGCTCTTTTTAGGAGTGTTTAAATTATTTTTAATAAATAATTTTTCAGGATTTTCGAGCAGTTGGGGCTTTACTGGTTTCCCACCCAAGCTGTCTCTACCTAATTCTTCATAGCATTTTTCTATGATTTTTGCAAGCTCAACAGGATCTTTTATATCTGTTTCCTTCAACTTCTGGCGGATCGCCACAGATGCTGCTTCTCCTTTTATGTTGGCTAATAATATAGCAGAGACCTGCTTGAAGTCTTTCAGTAATTTCATACCTAGATTTAAAGCGGGCTCTGGACCGTATTCATTTTGAATCTGTTTTAGCACTTCTGGTATTACCGCCATAGACGGAACACCATGAGTTTTTGTGTAAATGGAAGCAAAGACTGCACCCCAAGTGTCACAGTCCTCCACGTGTGGTGCGATTCCCATAGGAAGGCAGATTGTCAAGATTCTGTGTTTCTCTATAGGGGTAGTATCAGGAAATACTGCCTCTATTTCAGTGATTTTCTGTGCTAACCAGAAAGGAATTTGTTCCCGTTTTACGGGTGTTTTACCAAGACATGACTGTATGTTCTGTGGTGTGATTTTATTAGTGTTCCCCTGATGAGGGGGTCAGCTGTGGTGTATTAACAGCTGACTGGACTGTTGCAGTCCGCATTACATATTGGACTAATTGCCTATGTATTTTTATTAATGTGTTTAGCTGTACTAACAGCTCTTCCTTAGACATTTTTGCAATGTCAGGATGTGGTGTGTAGCTGGCTAGAACCGGCCACGTTGCTCCTGGTCTACCTAGTGGACCGAGCCTGGTATTGTGATCATTATGTGTTAGGGCGCCATTAAACCAGAGCAGGTGCTCTTGAAATTTAAGTGGAATTTCAATCTCCTCGAAAGGAGCGTACTCTTCCAGAGGTTTCTCTATTTTGTAATAGTGAAACTCTTTTGTTATAGCGTTTACCGCTGGAAAGTTTCTCCATGAATAGAATACCTCTGTCTGCCGATACTCGTGAGCCTCTATCACGAAAATTACTGTACCACCTTGAGGTGTCAGTCCGTTCTCTATAAGTTTTAATGTTATAGATCTTCTTAAGTGGACCGGGATGTCGATAGCATCCGGGTCAGTCTGTAGGAGACTCGAGTCCTCCTCTATTAGCAGGGATGCCAGTCTAACTGCTTCCCTTTCTTCTTCACTGTCTGTCATTTTTTATAAATGCAGGCTTTGCAGAATTGGTCTCCAAGGAGACAAAGATTAGGTGCACAATATTTTGGAACACTGTATCCTTCAACGTTGAATAAACCAGAGCTTTACATAGGAATCTCTTCCTACTAAGGTCGGGCGGATTTTAACCTTTCACCCACTCCAGACGTCTATTGGAGTATTTACGGGAGAAAGGGGTCTGTGTGAAATATGCACAACTGAGTTACTCTAACGTCTTGCGTTAGTTTATCGCCTTACCAAACGTTTGGGCGCCATGTAGTGTAGTTCCTAGTTTCCCACTAGGCCCTGCGCATTGGAATAACATAAACAGTAGTATCGACGTGGAACTGCGGATATTCCAGGCCTCCACTGACTATGCTAAACTTAATTGGGTGTGTTACCAACTAGCTCAGAGGTCACTGGAAACTTTCTTCTCTGCATGGGAAGTGATCAGCTTCCCTGGCACAGACAAGAAGGGATTCAGCTTTCCAACAACCGTGCAACATGACAACTTTGCTCCTCAGATCAAGAGTCAATCTCTAGGGTCGTGTGAAACAATAGACAGGTATTTCACTCAGTCAGGTTAGTGCAGTTTACTTTCACAATATGTAGAGAATAGAGAGACGGGCGTTTGTCAATAAAGGGTTAACATTTATTGAACAGTCTTTCTTCTCGTACAAGAGAAATGTATTGCCACAATTGCAAGACTTGTTATTATAAAAAGTACGTACAGTAAGATAAGTATTGCGAAATAGAACTGTAAAAGCATTGATATGGTTTCTTAGCCATACAATGGTTTAGAAGTGATAAAACATATATACAGTCATATATACATTAGGCTAAAATACTCAACTGGTGCTTCTAACTACGCCTACCCCAGTGTGCCTGACCTAAGCCTAACACGTGGAAGGGGAGTAAGTAAGTAGCTTTAAGTTAAGTTGGTTTTGCCAAGGTTTGCTTCAAGAATTCTCGTCTAAGGGTTTAGTCAACACCATACCTCTGAATAGAATGATGGAGGTCTGGTATCTCCTTCAGGGGGCACTCAATATCCCAGTCACCCGCGAGGGCAGACCGGAAACGCTGGAGCTGGATTTCTCTGCAGGAGAAAGGCAGCGGCTCTCTTCAGCGCGTCGGGAGGAGGAGGGGGGACAGCGTCCGCGGCAGCTGGATCTGCTGGGCTCTTCGCAGAGGGACGGCTGTTCAGCTCCTAAGCGTACTGCACCATCGTTCGCGCTTTAGCAGTGATAATGGTATCAGTAGCTTCACCACCAAGGGACAGCAGCAGCGTACTGCCTGCAGCAGCAATGGGATGCACACAGGGTGCACAGCAGCTTACAACAGCACGACAGCTCTTGTTGGTCTCATTGCTTAAGGCAACGTTGGTAATATTTATACCTGACAGGTGCCGGGTTTGACGCAAGTTTGCTGGACATAAAAGATGTCACTAGGAAGTGATAGTTATCAGTTGCTCATTAGAGTTCCATTACTAATCAAAACACAGCAAGCGGGGATTTCCAGGTTTGCTGAGTTTTTATCTTGTTGAAGAACTCGGAGTGTTAATCTAGGAATATCAGATAGTGACTTCTGCTCTGTCATTGCACTAATTGGTCGCAAAGGAAGTGGCAGAGAACTATGCTGGAATGTGGCTCTGTTCGTGTGAGGCCAGAGATGACTTTCTGAAAATCGCACTTGGACGGTTATGCCAATATAGGGAATAAATGGATTTATAGCCGAATAGGGGCATAAGGTCACAGTATCGATCAGGAACCTAGATAAACACGCAACAATGCCTTTGACGTGGACTGACCACTCATTACTCTTCACCACCTCTACTGCACTGACTTGTGAAGCCCATGCCTTTGACGTGGACTGACCACTCATTAATCTTCACCACCTATCGATCACTCCCCCCACAAACTGCACCTACAATTAATTCAGGAAGCAATCCCATGATCGCTAGGTCTCTCTCGCTTATACCTAAGCCATCTAAGAAAGAGTTTAAAGCTCTCACTATAAAAGTTAAATCTGGCTCACCGGCTGACCCCTTAAGACCCACTCAATTCAACGAATCTGCTGAGATTTGTTTGCCTCCTGTGCTTGATCTAATCGGGCTATCCTTTGAGTCAGGAACTGTTCCCAGCAAATGGAAACAAGCTACGGTTGTTCCTATTTTAAAAAAGCCCACCTTGGACCCTTCAAAGCCTGAACACTACCGACCCATCTTCCTCCTCCCATGGGTATCCAAACTTGCGGAGGCACATGCTAACAAAGTCCTGTCTAACCATCTTCAAAACTCAGGCATTCTAGATCCATCCCAGAATGGTTTCCGTGCAGGCCATAGCACGGAAACTGCTTTGTTAGCTATGGTGGAGCATCTGCGGAAGCTGATAGACGCAGGACAGACGGCGGCACTGATCCTGTTGGATCTCAGTGCCGCTTTCGACACTGTCTCCCATCCCATCCTTCTACAACGGCTACAAGAGGCTGGTGTAGAGAACACCGCATTAGAATGGTTCCGCTCTTTTTTATCTGGACGCACCTTTAAAGTCTCCACCCCCCCTTTTGAATCTGCCCCACGCAATATCTCCCAAGGAGTCCCGCAGGGTTCGGCACTCAGCCCTACTCTTTTTAATTTATATGTGCAGCCGCTAGCCACCATTGCAAAAAACTGTGGTTTAACCATGGTGTCATACGCCGACGACACCCAGCTAGCGGTTGCACTAAATGGGGACCCTACGGTTGAAGCCCCAAAATTCCAGAAAGCCCTAAAGGAGGTAGCCTGTTGGATGACGAAGAACTGTCTCCAACTCAACGCATCTAAAACAGAGGTCCTAGATTTGGGGAAAAAAGGCTCATCTTTGGGGAGACCACTGGTGGCCACCAGAGCTAGGCCAAACTCCCACTCCTGTGACTGAGGCCGAGAACCTCGGGGTCTGGATTGATTCCAACCTCACTTTCATCCCCCATACCAAAAGAGTTGCTGGCACCTGTTTTGGGGTTCTGCAGAGCCTCAGACCCATTTTTAAATTTTTCGATGCTCCAACTAGACAACTCATTGTCCAAGCTATAGTACTCTCTAGGTTGGATTACGCCAGCTCGCTTTTCCTGGGCATTAACCAAGCTGAATTAACACGCCTTGAGCGTGTACAAAATGCAGCCGCCAGAATGCTAGTAGGCATGCCCAAATTCTGTTCCGTCAGCCGCACCATCCACGATCTTCACTGGTTGCCTTTCGGACAGAGGATTAAGTTCAAAGCTCTGTGCCTGACGTTTAAGATTCTAAAGGCCTCTTCACCTCCTATTCTTGTACAGGCTATTACCTACTACACCCCTGCTAGAGTAGTACGCTCAACGGGTCAATTTCTGGCCTGTGTTCCTCGCTTCAGAAGGGCCAGAGTGGGCGGCCGCTCCTTTGGCGTGCTGGCAGCGAGTCTCTGGAACACATTACCTGTTGACATCCGTGCCATTTCTGACATTCTGTCTTTCCGAAGAGCTATTAAAACTTTTCTGTTTCCACTTGGTCCCAATTAATTTCTTCATCCGGTTGTGTTATTTTGTCCATTGTAGCGCCGGGACGCCACTTTGCTGTGGCAGCTGAGCGCTCTATAAATGTTAGAACATAACATACCTCTACTGCACTGACTTGTGAAGCCCATGCCTTTGACGTGGACTGACCACTCATTACTCTTCACCACCTCTACTGCACTGACTTGTGAAGCCCATGCCTTTGACGTGGACTGACCTCTCATTACTCTTCACCACGTCTACTGCACTGACTTGTGAAGCCCGTGACTTTGACGTGGACTGACCACTCATTAATCTTCACCACCTCTACTGCACTGACTTGTGAAGCCCATGCCTTGACATGGACTGACCACTCATTAATCTTCTCCACCTCTACTGCACTGACTTATGAAGCCCATGCCTTTGACCTGGACTGACCTCTCATTAATCTTCACCACCTCTACTGCACTGACTTGTGAAGCCCATGCCTTGACGTGGACTGACCACTCATTAATCTTCACCACCTCTACTGCACTGACTTGTGAAGCCCATGCCTTTGACGTGGACTGACCACTCATTAATCTTCACCACCTCTACTGCAGTAACTTGTGAAGCCCATGCCTTTGACGTGGACTGACCACTCATTACTCTTCACCACCTTTACTGCACTGACTTGTGAAGCCCATGCCTTTGACGTGGACTGACCACTCATTACTCTTCACCACCTTTACTGCACTGACTTGTGAAGCCCATGCCTTTGACGTGGACTGACCACTCATTAATCTTCACCAACTCTACTGCACTAACTTGTGAAGCCCATGCCTTTGACGTGGACTGACCACTCATTACTCTTCACCACCTCTACTGCACTGACTTGTAAAGCCCATGCCTTTGACGTGGCCTGACCACTCATTAATCTTCACCACCTCTACTGCACTAACTTGTGAAGCCCATGCCTTTGACGTGGGCTGACCACTCATTACTCTTCACCACCTTTACTGCACTGACTTGTGAAGCCCATGCCTTGACGTGGACTGACCACTCATTACTCTTCACCACCTCTACTGCACTGACTTGTGAAGCTCATGCCTTTGACATGGACTGACCACTCATTAATCTTCACCACCTCTACTGCACTGACTTGTGAAGCCCATGCCTTGACGTGGACTGACCTCTCATTACTCTTCACCACCTCTACTGCACTGACTTGTGAAGCACATGCCTTGACGTGGACCGACCACTCATTACTCTCGACCACCTCTACTGCACTGACTTGTGAAGCCCATGCCTTTGACATGGACTGACCTCTCGTTACTCTCCACCACCTCTACTGCACTAACTTGTGAAGCCCATGCCTTTGACGTGGACTGACCACTCATTACTCTTCACCACCTCTACTGCACTGACTTGTGAAGCCCATGCCTTTGACGTGGACTGACCTCTCATTAATCTTCACCACCTCTACTGCACTGCCTTGTGAAGCCCATGCCTTTGACGTGGACTGACCAATCATTAATCTTCACCACCTCTACTGCACTGACTTGTGAAGCCCATGCCTTGACGTGGACTGACCACTCATTACTCTTCACCACCTCTACTGCACAGACTTGTGAAGCCCATGCCTTTGACGTGGACTGACCACTCATTAATCTTCAGCACCTCTACTGCACTGACTTGTGAAGCCCATGCCTTTGACGTGGAATGACCTCTCATTACTCTTCAGCACCTCTACTGCACTGACTTGTGAAGCCCATGCCTTTGACGTGGACTGACCACTCATTAATCTTCAGCACCTCTACTGCACTGCCTTGTGAAGCCCATGCCTTTGACGTGGACTGACCACTCATTACTCTTCACCACCTCTACTGCACTGCCTTGTGAAGCCCATGCCTTTGACGTGGACTGACCTCTCATTACTCTTCAGCACCTCTACTGCACTGACTTGTGAAGCCCATGCCTTTGACGTGGACTGACCACTCATTACTCTTCACCACCTCTACTGCACTGACTTGTGAAGCCCATGCCTTGACGTGGACTGACCACTCATTACTCTTCATCACCTCTACTGCACTGACTTGTGAAGCCCATGCCTTGACGTGGACTGGCCACTCATTACTCTTCACCACCTCTACTGCACTGACTTGTGAAGCCCATGCCTTTGACGTGGACTGACCACTCATTACTCTTCAGCACCTCTACTGCACTGACTTGTGAAGCCCATGCCTTTGACGTGGACTTACCTCTCATTACTCTTCACCACCTCTACTGCACTGACTTGTGAAGCCCATGCCTTTGACGTGGACTGACCACTCATTAATCTTCACCACCTCTACTGCACTGACTTGTGAAGCCCATGCCTTTGACGTGGACTGACCTCTCATTACTCTTCACCACCTCTACTGCACTGAATTGTGAACCCCATGCCTTTGACGTGGACTGACCACTCATTAATCTTCACCACCTCTACTGCACTGACTTGTGAAGCCCATGCCTTTGACGTGGACTGACCACTCATTAATCTTCACCACCTCTACTGCACTGACTTGTGAAGCCCATGCCTTTGACGTGGACTGACCACTCATTAATCTTCACCACCTCTACTGCACTGACTTGTGAAGCCCATGCCTTTGACGTGGACTGACCACTCATTAATCTTCACCGCCTCTACTGCACTGGCTTGTGAAGCCATGCCTTTGACGTGGACTGACCACTCATTAATCTTCACCACGTCTACTGCACTGACTTGTGAAGCCCATGCCTTTGACGTGGACTGACCTCTCATTACTCTTCACCACCTCTACTGCACTGACTTGTGAAGTCCATGCCTTGACGTGGACTGACCACTCATTAATCTTCACCACCTCTGCTGCACTAACTTGTGAAGCCCATGCCTTTGACGTGGACTGACCACTCATTAATCTTCACCACCTCTACTGCACTGACGTGTGAAGCCCATACCTTTGACGTGGACTGACCACTCATTTTTCTTCACCACCTCTACTGCACTGACTTGTGAAGCCCATGCCTTTGACGGGACTGACCACTCATTAATCTTCACCACCTCTACTGCACGGACTTGTGAAGCTCGTGCCTTTGACGTGGACTGACCTCTCATTACTCTTCACCACCTCTACTGCACTGACTTGTGAAGCCCATGCCTTTGACGTGGACTGACCACTCATTAATCTTCACCACCTCTACTGCACGGACTTGTGAAGCTCGTGCCTTTGACGTGGACTGACCTCTCATTACTCTTCACCACCTCTACTGCACTGACTTGTGAAGCCCATGCCTTTGACGTGGACTGACCACTCATTAATCTTCACCACCTCTACTGCGCTGACTTGTGAAGCCCATGCCTTTGACGTGGACTGACCACTCATTAATCTTCACCATCTCTACTGCACTGACTTGTGAAGCCCATGCCTTTGACGTGGACTGACCACTCATTACTCTTCTCCGCCTCTACTGCACTGACTTGTGAAGCCCATGCCTTGACGTGGACTGACCACTCAGTACTCTTCACCACCTCTACTGCACTGACTTGTGAAGCCCATGCCTTGACGTGGACTGACCACTCATTACTCTTCACCACCTCTACTGCACTGACTTGTGAAGCCAATGCCTTTGACGTGGACTGACCACACATTACTCTTCACCACCTCTACTGCAGTGACTTGTGAAGCCCATGCCTTTGACGTGGACTGACCACTCATTAATCTTCACCACCTCTACTGCACTGACTTGTGAACTCCATGCCTTTGACGTGGACTGACCTCCCATTACTCTTCACCACCTCTACTGCACTGACGTGTGAAGCCCATGCCTTTGATGTGGACTGACCACTCATTACTCTTCACCACCTCTACTGCAGTAACTTGTGAAGCCCATGCCTTTGACGTGGACTGACCACTCATTACTCTTCACCACCTCTACTGCACTGACTTGTGAAGCCCATGCCTTTGACGTGGACTGACCACTCATTACTCTTCACCACCTCTACTGCTCTGACTTGTGAAGCCCATGCCTTTGACGTGGACTGACCACTCATTAATCTTCACCACCTCTACTGCACTGACTTGTGAAGCCCATGCCTTGACGTGGACTGACCACTCATTACTCTTCTTTCAAATACCTAAAGCTGGGTTGCCTGAGAAACAAGACCTGAGCAAAAGACTCTCTTGTCAATGGCAGCGCATTAAACCTATCGCTGAAAAATTGGATTTCTCTGTAACCTCAAAGGAACAAGACATAAACCACACCTTAGCGGACTAGTGTAAGGCTTTAAATTCTGCCTTTGATAACATTGCTCCTTTTAGAACGCATTTGAATAATAAACACAGGACTCGCGCCCTTTGGTATCCTACAGAGCTGAGCCCGGAAAAGTCACTATGTAAAAATCTAGAGTGGCATTTAACTACCAACCCTTGCGGCAGAGACCAGGCACCTCTATTGCACTCTTTTTTTAGGTGCTAGATTGTTGGCTACTGTGAGGCATTTCACCAATTGTTCCTTAACGCTGAGTCCTATAACTAATGTCAATCGACTGGGAGATGCGTCTGGTTAACTGAATAAAGTCCAGAAGGCCTTGGGTCCTTTTTGTTAAAAGGTAAGGATGTTTTATGGGATACATCCATGGATTGTGGTATGCAGGCTGTGTTTTATGTACGGCCTTGGTATGCAGAGTATAAAGCTGACAATGCTAAAACTAGTGCCCATCCATGAATAAAAGAAGACCCACCTAAAAATAGCTTATCCTAAAAACCCACCTTCCAAAAACAAGATACCAAACAAAAGGAGAACCTTAGGAGCGTCAGGTGATGTCCCTAGTGTTTTATTACCTGTGTTTGTTTAGGTTTACAGGAGTCCAGAGGTTACATAGCAAACTTTGTCTATGCATGCCGTGTATTTTTCATTCATTATTGTAGTATTTATGTATTCCACTCATCGCGTGCCAGATGGTAGATGTATTTGGCTACAGTTATTTATATAGCGCCAGACTAGATCTGATCTGTATCTCCTGCTCCCCAGTTTGTGCCCGTGAAAGTGCATCAATGTCTCCTTCCCTTGGAAGCAAATCCACCTGTATTCCAGTTTAAGCATATTTATTCTCATAGAATCACTTTCAAAATCCACTGTTCCTCAAGTAAATTCAGATTCAGTCTGCCCCAATTCATTTTTGGGGTTCTCCCTTCATCAGGGGGCGCTCGTGAGGAATCTATGTTGTATGTTGTGTGTGGAAAATAGTGAAATAAGAATTAACTTGCAATGCAATCTAATCCTACAGATACATAAATGAATAGTTTACTACATGTCCTGGTAGAGCCGAACCGCATGTCTGCGTTTGTGTTATACCAGGGTCTTCACCTTTTCGATAGTGAGAGCTACTTCTGATCGAGGAGAATCATCTTGATCTACTGCCTTTATCACATGGCTTAGCTAAGGGTAGATGAATGCCAAGCAACCTAATTGCGCCCCTAGAGCGCCCAGTCCTGCTGCACTGAGCACATAACATTTGTAGCACTGGGTTAGGTAAGGTTTACCTGTAGGGCCCCTCAGCCTTTGTAGCACTGTTAGGTTTACCTGCGGGACCCCAAGCATTTATGGTAAAGGTAGGAACGGTGTATCTGTGGGGTCCCCAGGGACGCGTTATGTTCATTTTATTCTTATTAACGAATCCCATCTGAGAGGTGAGTGTTTCACTGAGGGTTGTGGTCTCCTAGTCATGCAATACAAGGGATGGCATTGTTCTCTCTGAGTGAGTGTGAAGACAGAAGACTTCTATTATCTGGTGAGTTGCCCTCCTGTTCATTGGCTCCTGTCCAGATCCTGGCCCTGCTTTAACAATTCAAGATTAATGTTCAGTAGTGGCAGTCACAGTATAAGGACTATGAACAAGACCTGCTGTAGAGTTTTCGCTGTCCTAGGAAATATGCGTGCGCTGATTGCAGTGTCCTATTTATTACAAATTGCTCACAGAGTACCCCTTAGAGGGGTCCCGTAAAATCTACCACTCCTTAGTGTGGTCACCGACTGGCCTGGGCCAGCCTGCTACCACCAGAGTGTGTTCTGTCCTCATGGGGAGAGTGCCTGTGCACTTCGAGGTCGATAACGATGCCTTTCCTGGGTGGAGGTGCTCACACCTCCCCCTAGTCAGGAAGAGCCATCTTTGGTAAGGATTTTCAAAGGCCTTGCCGCCTTTGTAATGCGGCCCCACCCTCTCTTGTTAGAGGGAGAAAGTGATCTTCCTGTCCTCACCCCCTTTTATGCGCAAGGACAGGTGGTAAACCTTAGATACAACAGGAGGTGTGCCCCCGCCCCCTCTGTGAACTCCACCCCTCAGGTGCTGGAGGCGAGGTGAAGTACACTTTGTAGTGCCCACCGTCTTGAAGATGATGGGACTTATCCAATCAGGGCTAGGACTATGTTCCCGTCCCGCAGGAGGTGGGCATGATAGAGGGTATAGACACCCCAGGAAAGGGGCCCATTAGCCTCTACTTGTCACTCCCTTGTAACACCCTTAAATCAAGATTTTAGGTGGCATCCCCAGACCCTGAATTTCAGTTCTTGGCGACCTAAGGGCACTGCAGCCTTCTCTGCTGGTGAGGATATGTAGAGAACTGATGTCTTGGTCCCAGTCCTACTGGCCTGTTTGCATCCCTGGGTGATCCAGAACCAAAAGGCAAGTCGTCTTGCAGCCCAGCGACCTCCAGAACCTTGGCTATGTTATTCACTCTATATTTGCAGACTTTGTGTTTTTGCTCTAATCACTCTCACTAATGTGCCCCGTATTTTCGGTGTCAACACCATCGATTGAGCACTTGTTCAATAAAAAGAGATTTACAAAGTACCTGTGTCTTGGCAAGATAAGCAGCGTGCTGGTCATTTATTCAATCAAGTCTGTTGTTGAGCTCTGAGTTCAAGCTGCCCTTTAATGTAAACAGGGTCATTGATTTGGCAGTATCAGTATCTGCAGTTAAATTAGACAAAATGAGTTCTAATTGCCAACTCCCTGATACCCTGAATGACCTCAACCCAATCGCCATCGCCAAGCGTGCCTAGATCCCTCTGCCACACAGCTCTCCGCATCCCCAAGGCATCCAGAGAATTGTAGATCAACTTCCTATAGATGGTTGAGATTGCTTTTTCAGTCAGGGGATTCGTTAGCAGCTGGTCCTCCAGTAGGGATGCATCAGGCAACTGCCCCCCTTCCCGGATGTGACTTTGCAGAGCGTGATCCACCTGCAAATGCCAGAACCGTTTTTAGTCACCTAATTTATACTTTTGTTGTAGGATCGTGAAGGACACAAGCGCCTGTCCCCCCACACATCGCCCGGCCGTTCTAAGCTAATCAATCCCCATTTTGTGAAGCCCGGCAATCCTCCCACTGCACTTATGAGATCACCATCATACAGTGGAGTAATTTCAGTCAGCTTACCTTCCCAGCCTAAACACTTGGTAGCCTCTCTCCACACCCTTACCAATATTTGGGTATGGGTAGGTAGGGTGCACTTATGCTTTCTTCGATACAGCACCGGGGTGTGGTAACCTCTCTTGTCCATGGCCAAACTATCTACCCGGTAAGCAGGATCCTCACAGTCCGCAAAAACCCAGTTGTTGACTGCCACCAGCTGTGTGGCCCAGTAATACTTGAGAATACTCCGGACCGCCATATACCACTATATCTGATTTATTTATTTAAAGTTTTATAGAGCGCAAACTTGACCCGTGAGGGTATCAGAGCGCTTTACAGGTTGAAACGGTAACACACAGCGCTCTGTGTTACAGCCTGCCCGCCCCGGTCTGACTCGGTATCCAATACCGTTGAGCGGAGGGCGGGACAGGTACGAGCCAGAGTGACACACTTCCGCTTTCCCGCTGTAGCACCGAGCGGTTAGCGCTCTTGCCTTGCTGCAACTAGGGCTATTTAGGCGGCGAGGAGGTGAGGCAAAGTGCGGTAAGGCTGACAGTGGCAGTGTCTGCCGACCCCGCTTGATGCCAGGTAAAGTGGAAATATTCTGCTGATGCTGTGTTGCTGAAACGCTAAGCCTTATAGAAATATTTTAAAAAACGCTGATTTTAAAGCTGACAGAATTGTTTACTTTTAACTGTGGTATAGTTGATCTATTATCATAATACATTTCATCTGGGCTTAGACGCTCTCCCTAGGCGTTGCCAAGGGTTTAAAACATACGTGAACACACAGCGCTCTGTGTTACAGCCTGCCCGCCCCGGTCCGACTCGGTATCCAATACCGTTGAGCGGAGGGCGGGACAGGTACGAGTCTGAGTGACACACTTCTGCTTTCCCGCTGTAGCACCGAGCGGTTAGCGCTCTAGCCTTGCTGCAACTGGGGCTATTTAGCCACTCGTCGGAAACAAGCGCGCAACGATTGCGCGCAGGGTGGCGCCTTGACGCGCCGAAGACGAGCCAAAGACCTGCCCGTCCGCGACTGGACGGGGCCAGGGGCCATGGAGGTCTCACCAATTACCCCGCATGACCCGCTCACTACCAGGATTACCTACTCGGCTCAGGTAATTAGGGATCTTCGAACTGTCACCTGTCATAAAGACTCTAACCTTATAGTAGAAGGGCCTTTCGCATGCCTGTATTGCAAGTCCCAGTTCTCTACCCTGAAGGAAGAAGGCTCTGAAAGATGTGTGATAACCCATACACCTCTTTCAAAACATCCAAAATCGCTGGTCACAAAAATATCCTCTGCAATGTGCGCTCTCTACCTAAGCACACCTCTGAAATATGGGACCTTATTTCCACGAACGAGCCTGACTACTGTTTCATGACTGAAACTTGGCTTAAACCTCATTCTACTCACTCTATTACATTGGCCATTCCTTCAGGATATAAAATAATCAGATTAGACAGACCTAAGAAAATAGGTGGAGGAATTGCTATTGCACATAAAAACAACATCAACTGCTCTGTTTTGGCAGAACTCAGCACCCCTGACATTGAATTGCTGATTTTTAAAACCATTCATTCCACTAAACAAACCAGATTGGGTGCCCTGGTATATCGTCCCCCTGGACCTAGCATTAACTTTGTCAACATACTACTTGAAAATCCTGCGCCATATGTTCACAAAGACAAAGAATTCCTGCTAATAGGTGACTTCAACCTACACAGTGAACTCACAAATTGTAAAGAAGCACAAGCATTTCTAAATGATCTCTCACTATTAGGTCTCGAACAACACAATGTGGGTCCAACTCACGTGGCCGGACACACACTAGACCTTATAATTACCAATTTCTCCAGTGTCACATGCCTTCCCCCCACACAAGTCAGCTGGACTGACCATTTTATCCTTGAGTTTAATACTCCCTATCCTGTAACCACTATCCTCAAACCTTCCAACATCCCTAAAGTACGGCGGCAATGGCACAAAGTTAATGAGATCTCCTTTGCAAGGAAATTTGTTCAACCCTTCCATATGGTTCCTGAAGATATTGACAATGCAGTTGATATGTTCACCAAAGCTACCAAAATGGTCACAGATGAGATAGCCCCCTTAAAACAATTTAGACCCCGACCAGCCAAAAAACAAGAGATCTGGTTCTCTGATGAGCTCAGAAATCTAAAGCAAACAGCCAGAAAATTAGAAAAGAAATGGAGGTCCACCCATCTTGTAACTGACAGGAGACACTACTGGGATGCATTAAGCATATATCATAAAGCTATTAGAACTGCGCGAAAAGCCCATATTACCTCCCTTATTACGGCTGCAGACAACTCCCCTAGAGTTTTATACCAGGTCCTGCATTCCTTTACCAATCCTGAAGCATGTGAGAGTTCGGACACCTCTTCACAACTACTTTGTGACAAAATATCCCTATTCTTTTCTAACAAGATAGATCTCATTTATGCGGAAATAGTCAACTCTAACAATACGTTGACTACCAATGCAGTATCCATCTTTCAGGATTCAGAGTTTAATAGCGGCCCCCACACCTTAGACATCTTCCCCCCTATTCCCCCGAAAGATGTGTCCCTACTCACGATGCAGATTAAAAGCGGAAGTCCTGATGACATCATTCCAGCAAGACTTATGCCCATCTTGCTGGAAACTCTATCACCCACTATTGAAAAACTTTTTAATTGATCCCTCTGTACAGGCTCTGTTCCCAAACAGTGGAAACAGGCCTTAGTTAGGCCTATCAGGAAGAACACCGCAACTCCCTGGACTGATCTATCAAATCTCAGACCTATCTCATTGTTACCATTCTTGGGAAAGCTCACTGAGAAATATGTTAATCGTCATTTATCCAGCTACATTGAGCTAGCTGGCGGCCTAGACTACTCCCAATCTGGGTTTATGCCGAAACACAGTACAGAGTCCACCCTCCTGTCTGTTACTGACGACCTGCACATGTTTCAGGACAAAGGCTACTCGGTAATATTGGTGTTATTAGACGTGTCAGCAGCATTCGACACCGTGTCACACAACACCCTTATTGACCGGTTGTCGAACGTAGGGATTAAGAACAAGGCCCTTGCTTGGCTAAGGAGTTTTCTTACCGATCGCACCCAGACCGTCACCATGGGTGAATACTGATCAACAGAGGTGGAGATTACGAAAGGGGTGCCACAGGGCTCCTGTTTGAGCCCAACACTTTTTAACATCTATGTGGCACCCCTGGCAAGAGTGATGCTCAAATTTGGTTTCATTCCCGTGTCATATGCGGATGACACGCAGCTCCTCTTTCCCTTTCAAAATCTCACCACTGAAATAAGAAACTCCTTCTCCGATGGCATGAAAGCCGTCGCACAGTGGATGTCCACCAACTACCTACAGTGCAACGTCAACAAGACGGAAGTAATGCTGTTTGGAGATGCCAAATTACTGTGGACCCCAGACTGGTGGCCATCTGATCTTGGTACTGTTCCAGAGCCCAAACAGATCGTCAAAAATCTTGGGATTCGCCTTGACCATGACCTTTCCCTTAAACAGCACAGTAACATGGTCGCTGCCTCATGCTTTCACACCATCAGCATGATGCGCAGAATCTTTCCCCTGTTACCAGATTCCTTCAGAAAAACCTTAGTGCAAGCCCTTATACTAAGTCGCATCGACTACTGCAACAGATTGCTCCTCTCTGCTAATGAAGGAGTTCTGGATAGGCTCCAGGTGGTCCAGAACACGGCAGCTCGCCTTGTCCTAAACGCACCTCCCAGAACACCATCAAAACCTCTCCTTGACAAACTACATTGGTTGAGTATTCGACAAAGGGCCAAGTTTAAGATATGTTGTATTATTCATAAATGCTTAAACGGACATGGCCCGACATACCTGGAGCAGAAATTCACCCCCTACACTCCCTCCAGATCTTTGAGATCTAGCGAAAATTTTCTGCTGGCAGTACCTCGTGTAAAAAAAATGAGACACGGAGGGAAAGCTCTATCTGTTGCAGGGCCCACACTGTGGAATAAACTTCCTCTGGCCCTTAAGCTCTGCACAGACCATTTAAAATTCAGGAAACAACTGAAAACTCTGATGTTTACTGATAAAATCTAGTCCCTTGCCTCTTTATCTGCATATATATTGAAATCTTATTTGGTATCACAGCGCAGAGATACTCCAGTTGGAGTCGATTCCAGCGCTATAGAAACCCATAAATAAATAAATAAATAAATAAATAAATAAATAAACAGAAGGAATAGCAATAATTCAGGGGGATAAATAGCGATGAGGGATGAGGGTCTTAAGGTAGGTAGGGAGTCAAGGGGTATGTGCATGGAAGGAGAGGGAGAAAAGGTACGAGGAGCATTTTACAGAATAAATGATCATACGTTAGGGAGGAAAGTGCAGGGGTGCTTTACGTTAACTCAGTGATCAAGGATCATACATACATCATCCTACAATAGAGCAGGGTATCACAAAGGTGGTAAGTCTCTCGGTGCTAGTGGCACGGGTTAGTCAAGGAATTTAGCCAAGAGGAAGGATTTAGCCTCTTTTTTAAAGCGTGCCAGGGAATGGATACTTCTAATGTCAGGCGGGAAGGTGTTCCAAATTCTTGGAGCAGATCCGGTGAAAGCACGATTGTAAGTTTTTTTTTCTTAAAACGTGCAGGCTGGAGTAGAAAGGTGTTTGCCGATCGAGAGTTTCTGCTTCCTCCAGATATCTCGAGCTTCTGTGCTAGATACGCAGAGGAGTTGGTGTGCAGGGCCTTGTGCGTGATGCATGCCAATTTGAGGTGAATCCTAGCCTTGAGCGGTAGCCAGTTCAACGCTTTCAGGTGAGGGGTGATGTGATCAAATTTTCTTGAGCCAGTAAGTAGTCTGGCGGCTGCATTGAGGCAGGCTTTTAAGGGTGCCAGAGTGATCTTGGGTAAACCCGAGAGGGTGGAGCAGCCATATTCCAGCCGAGAGATGACTAGTGATTGGACTGCTAGTTTTAGGTCAGGAGCAGCTAGAAATGGTTTCAGTTTCCATAGGTAACTCAGGTGGAATCTGGCAGATTTGGCCATTGCGTTGATGTGCTGTCGCATGTTTAGGTTGTGATCTAAGGTGATTCCCAGTGATTTGGCAGAGTCTACTATGGTAGGGGAGCAATTTAGGGCTGTGATAGCTTTGATCCAAGACTGTATCTCAGCGTCGCTCTTGGGTGGGGAGATTAAAAGGAACTAACAAAATAGAAGAACGGACTTGCACAGCTGGATAATCACAATAAAGCAGTTTTTTATGATCTGTGGCGTGCTCCCAGGGCTGAGGGCTGTCTGAGCCAACCAGCGTAAATAACAGTAAACTACTACAAGGCTTCCCCAACTTAGAGGAAGACTCCCCGGTGCACAGCTCTGATAGACAAGGATGTCTCAAAGTTCATTAAAGTTAATTATAGAATCATGTTTGTGAGCTTAAACAATCTCAAGTCTTTATTCAAACTCATTGTCTTCATGAGTACTTCATATTCCTTGATCAAATAGTTTCACAGTCATCTCCCAACATTTATAATCCACATAAACGATCCCGATGCATTTCGGGCGTAAGGACAGCCCTTCTTCAGGGGAATGCTCTACAACATAAATAAAGCAGCAATCTATCACTAGACAGTATTGAAGTCAACCAAAATGTGCTGTTAATATACCTGATGTGAATGAAAACATGCCATTGTGCTAAAAGAGAGAAAACAAGAGAATAAACATAAAGGTAGTGTCACGGACTACGATGGTGACTGTGTGTTAGTGGGGAAGCCTAATGTCAAAACGCTACTGCCAGTCCAAACATCATGCCACAATTATGCCGCCAAGGACGCTAAACGCGCTCGTGAAATATGATAAAAAAGACCGTGACCAAAATACACAAATAGGGGTAAGTGCCGAAGCACCAGAACTCACGTGGATGGCTAAATCAAGATAACGTGTATCTACAAGCAAATAGTGGCGCGTGTTAATGAAACGCGATAGTGATGTCAGATTCAAAGTGATACTCGGTAAAACAGTCCTCGTATGAGGTACTTACTTAAAACAGACTCCACGGAGTTCCGCACGCAGTTACCGGCTAGAAGACAGAGCAACCGCCCAGTGTGTTAGTTAGGATATAGAACGCACGATGCGTGTAGAAACATAAAAGAGGGGCTCAAAATTCAAAGCGCGCGAGCGCCATATTGGAAAAGGACGTGGGTAAAAGGACCTAGGTATACAACAGAGTAAACAATGAACCTGCAAATGTGAAAACAGTACATTATACGAAATTAGAATAATAACAATGCATATCCTAATAAGAAAAAATAAAAATAATAATAAAGAGAATAATGACATGAAATACAAGGCAATAATGTCACAGTCATAATGTGCCAATCTTGGTAAACTTAGAGTTTACAGGTAACACAGGAATTCCATCCTGTTGTTTAATCCGTGCGGCTGCATCGTCGCCAGAAACCGGATCCAGAAGTTTTCTCTTTTCAATAAGGTGTTCTTATTGTTATGTGTCATTTTAACTTGCTCCAACACCCAAAATTTTAATTGTGCTACAGAATGGTTCTGCTCCAGGAAATGCGCCGCAACAGTAGATTTAATATTCCTGGCTCTTATGTTGCTCTTATGTTCCAGTATTCTCACACGTATTTTTCTCTCTGTGTGTCCGACATAACACTTCCCACAAGGACACTTTAACAAGTAAATAACATTGGTGGAATTACAAGTGGCGTTCACACGTAATCTGATGGGATAACCCTTCATCGGGTGATTGGTGCCATTCCCCTGTATGCAGTTATTACAATTGCTACAGTTGTAGCATGGTCGTAAACCTTTGTATACCTCCGGATCTGACTGCTCCCTAGGTTTGGTCAAAATCTCTTTAAGATTGCGTCCCCTTGTGTAGGCGAACATGGGAGGTTGTGCAAATGCTCCCTGAAAATCAGGCTCCAAGCTCAGTAAGGACCAATGTTTAGTAATGATGCTTCTAAATTGGTTACTGATGACTGAGTACTTAGAAACAACCACCATCCGTGTGGTTTCCGTTTTGGTTTTGACACACAAAAGATCCTCTCTCTTAGTATCATCACACCGGGCAGTGGCCCTGTCTAATATTTGCTGAGGGTAACCTGGTGCTTTGAACCTCTCAAGCATGTTAGTCAATTCTTGTTTGCATACATTTTCAGAAGACACTATGCGTTTGACGCGCAGTAACTGTGAAAAGGGTACATTTTTTTTCAACCAGGTCGATGAAAACTCCGATAATGGAGAATTGAGTTTCTGTCAGTAGGTTTACGAAAAATGGTGGTAGCCACGTGTCCAAATTGTCTCTGAATTTCCACGTCTAGAAAGTGTATCTGCCTCCTGTCCATCGTCCAGATGAATTGAACACGGTCGTTGACTTCATTCCATGATTTCAAAAAATCAGTGAGAGCATTCTCTGTTCCTGCCCACAAGATGAAAATATCGTCAATAAATCTCAGGAAGAGCTTACCATAAGTTAACCAAGGTTGTTGGTTCAGGATATGCGCCTCCTCATAGGATTTCATAAATAAATTAGCGTATAACGGCGCTGCACAATTTAGCATTGGCCGTCCCGCATAGTTGGTGGAACCATTTGTCGAATACTGTAAAATAACTATGATATAGGGTGGATATCATGAGCTCCAAGAGCAGTACTTGCAGATCAGCGTCCAGATTTGAATTAGAGAGCACTTGCTCTACAGCAGTTATTCCTAGGTCATGAGGTATTGAAGTGTATAGGGAACAGACGTCCACTGTACACAATATCAACTCTTGGTTGGTCAAACCATCAGTGACATCCCTCAATTTGACTAGAAAGTCAGTGGTATCTCGAACGTGTGATCCAGTACTCAAGACAAATGGCTGGAGATATCGATCCAGAAACTTACCAATGGATTCATGAATACTACCTTTGGTAGAAACAATAGGCCGTAATGGTGGTCTCGTGGGGTGCTTGTGCACCTTTGGCAACATGTAAAGTACCGGGACTTTGGGATTGCACGGTGTCAGATAACGTCTCGCTCGATCAGTGATAGTTCCATTGTCGAATGCCTGATTGATAATCCTCATCAGGATAGATGAAAACTCATTAGTGGGGTCCGTAAGTAAAGGAGCATAAGTGTTGGTATCCAGTGTATGGTTGTCAACTTGTTCTCGATAATAGGAGGCGTCCATGATGACCAGGGCGGCCCCTTTGTCAGCAGTTTGGAAAACTATTGCTGGATTGTTAGCAATTGTCTGCAAAATGTTCCTCTCCCTTTTGGTAAGATTAACCTTTTTGCCAGTAGATTGAAAAGGTAGTGCCACAATGTCCTTCTTGACAAGACTTTCAAACATGTCAATTATCTTGTGGCTCTGGGGGGCCATGAAAGTACTGTGTGGACGTAGTCCTCGTAACATATCGTCATCTTGCATCGGCGTGGTCACCACATTCTGGAAGTAATGACGTAGGCGAACATTGCGCACCAGCTTGAAAGCACTGACTTCTAACTCTAATGTATTTGTGGTGGTTGTAGGAACAAACAATTGGCCTTTCTGCAACGTGTGAGTCTCTTCATTCGTCAACTGTACTGCAGAAATGTTGATCACCAAATTGTCCTGGAAACTTATCTCCGACGGTTGCCCTTCTTGGTTTTGGTCTCTGGTGGCACCTTTTATACCTCTGCGGGTTTTCCCCGCCTGGGTCGGTTAGTGGTTCTTGGCCCGGCTCTAAAAAATGAATTGCAGCATTAGATGTGCTGGGTGACGGTTGCTCATCACGAGGTGGTGGTCTAGCAGATGGTTTTGCTCTGGTATCCCCATCCGATGACGAGGTTTCATTTTCGGAATATGGGTTATAAGGGCGATTGGGGCGTCGGCGGGCGTACACTTCTGCCCAAGTGTACACCTCGCCGAGCTTGTAATCAATGGTGTCCCTTTTGTATTTCCTGAACTTCCGTTCTTGTGTCTCACGAGTGTGCTTCTCCAACTGGGCGTTGACATCCTCCAGCATTTTGGCAAGTTCAGGTGACTCCATGGCGTTGTCCAGCTCCAAACGTACGCTCTTTATTTCCTGGGCAAGTTCTTCCAATGTCAGATCCGGAACAGTCAGATCCGGAGGTATACAAAGGTTTACGACCATGCTTCAACTGTAGCAATTGTAATAACTGCATACAGGGGAATGCCACCAATCACCCCATGAAGGGTCATCCCATCAGATTACGTGTGAACGCCACTTGTAATTCCACCAATGTTATTTACTTGTTAAAGTATCCTTGTGGGAAGTGTTATGTCGGACACACAGAGAGAAAAATACGTGTGAGAATACTGGAACATAAGAGCAACATAAGAACCAGGAATATTAAATCTACTGTTGCGGCGCATTTCCTGGAGCAGAACCATTCTGTAGCACAATTAAAATTTTTGGTGTTGGAGCAAGTTAAAATGACACATAAAAATAAGAACACCTTATTGAAAAGAGAAAACTTCTGGATCCGGTTTCTGGCGACGATGCAGCCGTACGGATTAAACGACAGGATGGAATTCCTGTGTTACCTGTAAACTCTAAGTTTAACAAGATTGGCACATTATGACTGTGACATTATTGCCTTGTATTTCATGTCATTATTCTCTTTATTATTATTTTTATTTTTTCTTCTTAGGATATGCATTGTTATTATTCTAATTTCGTATAATGTACTGTTTTCACATTTGCAGGTTGATTGTTTACTCTGTTGTATACCTAGGTCCTTTTACCCACGTCCTTTTCCAATATGGCGCTCGCGCACTTCGAATTTTGAGTCCCTCTTTTATGTTTCTATACGCATCGCGCGTTCTATATCCTAACTAACACACTGGGCGGTTGCTCTGTCTTCTAGCCGGTAACTGCGTGCGGAACTCCGCGGAGTCTGTTTTAAGTAAGTACCTCATACGAGGACTGTTTTACCGAGTATCACTTTGAATCTGACATCACTATCGCGTTTCATTAACACGCGCCACTATTTGCTTGTAGCAAAATCAAGCTCTGACCTTGTGCCCCATGGGAACAGTCCAGTCTGAACTACAAAAGCCATGTCCTTCCCAGAACGGAATCAAGCATCCGAGGACCGGACCGGTTTCGAGGTAACACCTCTCATCAGCCCGGCTAGCTTGACTCCAGTAGTGTGGAGTGCCCTGGGACCCACGTCTGGGCATCCCCAGCGCACTCGGATGCTTGATTCCGTTCTGGGAAGGACATGGCTTTTGTAGTTCAGACTGGACTGTTCCCATGGGGCACAGGGTCAGAGCTGATTTGCATATCGCCATTGTCTAACCCAGGGTGGTGTGGAGTGCAAAAAAACGATGGATTTTGGGCCCAGATCTTTGGACTGGGTTGAATGTGTGACATTGATCCACATTCGGTCCATCACCTGTTTTGTTTGCAATTGCCGCCATAAGTGCGCTGGGGATGCCCAGACGTGGGTCCCAGGCACTCCACACCACTGGAGTCAAGCTAGCCGGGCTGATGAGAGGTGTTACCTCGAAACCGGTCCGGTCCTCGGATGCTTGATTCCGTTCTGGGAAGGACATGGCTTTTGTAGTTCAGACTGGACTGTTCCCATGGGGCACAGGGTCAGAGCTGATTTGCATATCGCCATTGTCTAACCCAGGGTGGTGTGGAGTGCAAAAAAACGATGGATTTGGGCCCAGATCTTTGGACTGGGGTGAGTGTGTGACATTGATCCACATTCGGTCCATCACCTGTTGTTTTTGCATATTCCGCCCTAAGTGCGCTGGGGATGCCCAGACGTGGGTCCCAGGCACTCCGCACCACTGGAGTCAAGCTAGCCGGGCTGATGAGAGGTGTTACCTCGAAACGGGTCCGGTCCTCGGATGCTTGATTCCGTTCTGGGAAGGACATGGCTTTTGTAGTTCGGACTGGACTGTTCCCATGGGGCACAGGGTCAGAGCTGATTTGCATATCGCCATTGTCTAACCCAGGGTGGTGTGGAGTGCAAAAAAACGATGGATTTGTGCCCAGATCTTTGGACTGGGGTGAGTGTGTGACATTGATCCACATTCGGTCCATCACCTGTTGTTTTTGCATATTCCGCCCTAAGTGCGCTGGGGATGCCCAGACGTGGGTCCCAGGCACTCCACACCACTGGAGTCAAGCTAGCCGGGCTGATGAGAGGTGGTGCTACCTCGAAACCGGTCCGGTCCTCGGATGCTTGATTCCGTTCTGGGAAGGACATGGCTTTTGTAGTTCGGACTGGACTGTTCCCATGGGGCACAGGGTCAGAGCTGATTTGCATATCGCCATTGTCTAACCCAGGGTGGTGTGGAGTGCAAGAAAACGATGGATTTGGGCCCAGATCTTTGGACTGGGGTGAGTGTGTGACATTGATCCACATTCGGTCCATCACCTGTTGTTTTTGCATATTCCGCCCTAAGTGCGCTGGGGATGCCCAGACGTGGGTCCCAGGCACTCCACACCACTGGAGTCAAGCTAGCCGGGCTGATGAGAGGTGTTACCTCGAAACCGGTCCGGTCCTCGGATGCTTTTTTTTTTTTTTTTTTGCAAGACCTTTATTGTAAATATGCTCACATACACAGCAGTATGCCTACTACAACCCTATACAGGGCCGGCTGCTATCAAATCAACAGTGGGTATCTGCAAGCATATATCAAGGATAATAGGCAGGGACAGTCCAAGACCGTAGAGGGCAAGAAGCCGTCAGAGTCCAATTAGATATCAACCTCCACATGAGTTCCCCGCTTGGCACCGACAGGTCTTATTTTGCAGTGTTTATACAGAACAGTAACAAAAAGCCCACCCCCCCATCCCAGCAAACCCGGTCCCAGGTCACAGTAAAGTTCATAGAATTAATTCAGAATATGAAAACAGTATAAAAGGTACGCAAGGTGTCGTCAACAATCGTAGATGCAGTGTAATCCCAATCATACAAGGCAGCATGTGCCACCAGTCTTAGCACAAGAACAGGGAGAATTAAATCCAGGACAGCCCCACAGGAGCCACATTCACAGCAGACAGAATAACCCATGAGCGACAACCACGCATCCCAACCATTCAGTCAGACAAATCCTCATGCATACCAACAACAGACAATCAATCCCCGCCCCCACTGTCAGAACTGTCATCCTCCTCCAATCCAAGCATGTAAGCAGTGTATGGAGCCCAAATGTCCTGTGGACGTGACTTCTCCGGCTGAGTTTCAGCATAGCATGTCAACTGATCCCTACAGTAGGCCATGTCCTTTAACCACAATTGCACATCAGGTGCCCGCCTGCCTCCCCACCCCACGGCCACCCTCCGCTTAGCAAGCTGCAACGCCAGTACAATCAATTTCCGCTCCTTACATGGCACTCCAGAGGCGAGCCCTAGCAAACATAACCGTATATCCATCGCCACCTCCGTGGCCGTCATCTTAGTGAGGGTGTCAGTCACAGCCAGCCAGAAGTCATACACCCTGGCACACCCCCATGCCAAATACACGAAATCAGCATCATCATCTCCACACCGGACACACTTCGCAGCATCCCGAAGACCACATCGGACCAATTGTTTCGGTGTGTAATACCATTGATGAAGAAATTTAAAATGAAGTAGGCGGAAATTGCCGTTAACCACATAGCCCCCAGTCATGGAGCAGCATTCAGTCCATTCCTCATCCGTCAAAGGTTCAGGCAAATCCCGATCCCATCTGGCCTTAGCTAGCAGTGCCCCCCCCCCTTCGTCTTCCTGAGCAGCACGGTATAGTCTGGAGAGCAGCTTGACTCTGTCTGTCGCAGTGTAGATTAATTGCAAAGCGCTCAGTGTCAGGGGTTCATCCGGGTATGTAGGATACAAGGAGTGTATGGCCGCACGAAGTCCAACATAGATGAAGGTAGCCATGATTGCATTTGTGGATTGGTCCGTCATTGTTTGCAATAGTAGGAACTTGGCCCCGGGGAAGAGATTACCCATAGTGTGGAGACCAGCACCCTGAAGGACCTGCAAACCGCCTATTTCACTCGATACCGATACATCCGAATGATACAACAGCGGCATGGCGGGAGCATAGAGCGGTAACCTGCCAGTTCTCCTACCAAGCTCGTGCCAGGCAGTCGCCGTGGAACGGACCGTATCCACCTCACCCTTGTCAAACACCGAGTGAGTATTACCCACCATGGCTCTCAACGGGTATGGCAAAACAGCACTGGCCTCAAGCGCCACGTGAGGGGTATACGGGGGCGCAGATACGCAATAAGCAGCAAAATGCGCCTGTGCACATAAGTAATACAACTTCATATCCGGCACAGCGAAACCACCCAGAGCATAGGGCTTGGTCAGCACCTCCCACGTCACCCGTGGCTTCTTACCGGCCCAGGTCAAGGTGATCAGCAAAGAGCGCAGCTGCGCAAAGAAGTGAGAGGTCAGTCGAATGGGTATGTTTACAAAAAGATACAGAAATTTCGGTAGAACAACCATTTTGATCAAAGCCACACGGTCAGCTAGGGTGAGAGGAAGTTTAATCCAACGTGCCACCTGATCCTCCAGTTTGGATATAGCCACACCATAATTGGCTCTAATAGCCTCCTGACTGTCCCGATGAATCTGGATCCCGAGGTAGCGCACCGAATCCTCAGCCCATTCCAGTGGGAATTCCAGAGGGAAAGGAACGGTGATATCAGTGAGGGGCAGCATAACAGACTTATCCCAGTTGATAGTCAAACCAGAATGTCGACCAAACCGAATAAATTCCCGAAGTATAGATTCAAGATGGATGGCGAGCTCACGCACATAAAGCACCATGTCGTCGGCATACATAGACACAGCCAGCGAGCGAAGGGGGAATTTCAGAGCCGCGTCAGCATACCTTTGCCTCAGGACACAGGCCAGAGGCTCCATCACTATAGCAAACAATAAAGGCGAGAGAGGGCAACCCTGCCGAGTGCCCCTCCGCACCGGGAACGAGTTCGAGACATGGCCATTGACCCGCACACGAGCCACAGGGTCAGTATAAAGAAGAGTCACCAACGACGTAAAAAAGAAGGGCACCCCCATACGATGTAAAATAGCTATCATATACCTCCATGCCACCGAATCAAATGCTTTAGCAGCATCTAGTAGAACCGCCACTGCGGCCAGTTCTGGTTTGAGTAAATGCAACACAGCGAAAAGAGCCCTGAGATTGTGGGTGGCAGACCGAAGCGGTATGAACCCCTACTGGTCCGGTAACACCATCACCGGAAGTAGCAGCCGCAACCGGGAAGCCAACACCTTAGCTATAATTTTAAAGTCAGTGTTCATGAGTGAGAGGGGACGATACGACTCACAGTGGTCCGGAGGCTTCCCGGGCTTTGGCAACGCAACCAGCAGTGCCTCTCTCATCGTGGTCGGGAACCGGCCCCTTTCCACAGACTCCTCCAGAACCATCGCTAGGTGCGGGAGCAGAATATCAATATACTCTTTATAGAATTCAGCCGGCAAGCCGTCCGTGCCAGCAGCCTTCCCATTAGGAAGAGCCGCGATCGCCTCCCGAAACTCCTCCTCAGTGATGTGGTGCATTAGAAATTCTTGCTGACCCCTCGAAAGCCACAGCAAAGCTATGTCATCAAAGTACTCAGCAATCTCTGCCTCCGTCGCTGTCTCAGTATACTCATACATACCCTCGTAATACCTTGCAAAGCAGTTCAGGATTCCAGGCGTGTCAGTAACGACCTCTCCCCCATCCACAATCTCCTGTACCGCACAATGCTTGGCCCACGGCGGTCTTATACGATCCGCTAATCCCTTGCCTGGTCTGCCTCCCTCCCCATAATAGCGCGCCCTTGTGTGTTTGGATACGAACTTCACCTCCTGATCGGCCAGCTCGTTATACTCAGTCACCTTCGATCTAATGTCGGCTAACAGGGCCTCCCCAGGACAGTCCTCCAACCGTCGTTCCAATACCATCAACTCCTTCTCCAACCTAGACATGGAGTCTCTCAGTGAAGTAAGGACTCCAGAGTGAAGGCCAATACACGCCCGCGAATAGTTACTTTGAAGGCCTCCCACACCGTACACATACTATCAACCGTGCCAACATTTTTCTCAAAGAACTCCACGATAATAGTCCTGAGCCGCTCGCGGAGCACCAGATCAGTCAGGGTTCCCGGCGATAAGCGCCAAGTGAACGGAGCAGGCGTACACGACGGCACTTACAGCAGTAAGCAAACCGGCGCATGGTCAGAAAGCGTGCGCGGCAAGTGGTCAACCTCCAACACCCATCCACTCACATCCCGGGTCACCAGCCAGTAATCCAATCGCGACCATGTGTCATGAGCTGAAGTATAGCAAGTACCCTCCCTCCTCCCAGGGTGCCTCATACGCCACACATCAACCAATCCCAGTCCTTGCATACCCCCATGAACCTCAGCAGTCGCTTTCTTCCGCACCCAGGGCTTGTCCTGTTTCCTTTCCATCTCCCCATCCAAAATCACATTAAAATCCCCACCGCAAATTACAGCCGACTGTGGCAACATGTATACCTTATTCCAGAGTGCAACATAGAAATCGGAATCATCCACATTAGGTCCATACACATTAACAAGCGTGACAGGTGAACCGCATAATGTACCATGCACAATAATATAGCGCCCTTCCCTCTCAATATCCTCATGTTTCGTGATAAATGGCACAGATTTTTTAACCAATATCATCACACCACGCGCATATGAGGAGTAGCTTGATGCCAGTCGAACTCCCGCCCATCTCCGACCCACAGTTTCAGCAGCTTTGCCCCATAGATGTGTCTCCCGTAGGAAAGCGATATGCGCACCATGTCTGTTTAGAAACGCCAGCATTTGTCTAGTCTTTTGAGGGCGGTTCAACCCCGGTACATTCCAGGTAACACGTGCAATTTTACCCCCCCCGGCCATCCACCCAAAATGGAAACATATCCCTAAAACCGCAAGACCACCCCCTTTGTTCAGAAGGAGCGCATCGCATAGAGCCCAACGGACCCCAAAGATCAGTAAGAAGAGCATTCCTCGTTAGACAACACCAGGCCCTGCCAGCTCCCAACCTCGGCCCAGACCATGCATACCTCCCAACACACTCAATGAAACACTGTGACCACACCCAGGAGAAAAACAAGCCCTCCGATCCCCCACCACCCACTCCAGCATCCCCAACCTGCCGAAGCTGACCCCATCCCCTCTCCCTCAACAACCCCAACTGTACGTTCAAAATTGTGTGGGGATCCCCCATACGCGGGGCGTAGTGGCGCACATCTCCCGCCAGAAATCTGACGAGAGAGCGGACCGTACAAGCGATAATAACATTCCCGCCCCCCCCCCGAACACCAGAGCTGCAAGTACCCCCGCAAATCATGTCCACCCAGCAATGCCAACCGAGCAAGCGACCCTCCCAGCAGGATCATATTAGGTTGTAAATAACCTCAACCAGCAACTATCAATGGGCTCCCGAGTCACAGCATATTAGCTATATATCGCCCCATGCAGAGTCCCAGTGGGGCACAATCCAAAAGTCAAAGTAAACATATTATTTACAGGCCAGTTCACAGCTGCCCTAGAGATAATTCGCAGTAGTATATCAGGAGGAGCACCACAGACGACCCACAATAGTGGAGATTTGTCAAAGAAAACCGGGTGAGGTGCACAATAAAGTTGGAAAGATCACTATACCAAGTTGTATCCTATCCAGCAGGGCAGGCCTCGCTGGTTGAAAAACTCCTATTCCACATCCTCCATGAGGTCTCCCTCCCCGTCCTGCTGCACATTAGAGTCCCTTTTACGTTTCTTCTGCTTTTTCGCGTAGTCCATGGCAGCTTTAGGGGTAGCAAAGACTTTGTTGTCCGACGGAGGCCCTATACGAAGGCGCGCCGGATACAACATGGCGTATGGAATGTTCTCGTCTCGTAGCAGTTGCTTCACTGGGGCGAATTCCTTGCGTGCGGTCTGCACCGCTACAGTAAAGTCAGGGAAGAACTCCAGCTTATTTCCCTGGTACTCAATGGTGCCCTTCTCCCTGGCAAGCCGTAGTATAATATCTCGGTCCCTGTAGTTGAGTATACGAGCGATAACAGGGCGCGGGTTGGCTCCAGGCACAGGTCGCTTCGCCAGAGTCCGGTGCGCTCGCTCCACATGAAAACCTTCGAGAACTTATCCGAGCCAAAGATATCCACCAACATCCTTTCCATGAAGTCCTCCATCCGACCCACGTTGGTGGACTCTGGAAGGCCCGTGACGCGGATGTTGTTGCGCCTGGACCTCTCTTCCAAGTCCTCGTTCTTGGCCTGGATAACCGCCAGCACCCTCTCCATGTTGAACACCTTAGTGGTCACCGTGGCCAGCCCATCCTCCGCAGCGGACACCCTCTGTTCCACCTCGCCCATCCGCTCGTTCTGCCGGTCGAACTGCGTCGCCATATGGTCAAGCCTGTGATTGACCGCCTCCATGGTGCATTCAATGGATTGCAGCGTTTTCTGCATTGCCACCAACGTGTTTTCCAGATTCGGGGCACCGCCAACCGCCCCCGAAGATTCAGCGTCGGGCTGTGATTGCGAAGAGGAGGTCGCCGTTCTTTTCGCCTCAAAGTTGATCTTGGGCTGATTGCGCTCCGGCCTACCCATGGCGCTGCAGTAATGGTCCACCGGGTCTAGGGGCAGCTACCCACGTGGTCGCGGGCCTAGTCGATCCCCGCTCCGGCAGTCGCAGGCGTTCCAGCAATACTTCCAAATGTATAGAGCTGCAGCTGATATGGCCGTCCAGGCCCGCAGGACCGGAGCACACCTCCAACTAGCAGCCGCTGTGTCTCAACACCGCTGCGTACCCCAGCTAGGCGGAGCTCGCTCGGCGAGGCCCCACGCGGCCTAGTGCCGCCTCCGCGGCCCCGGTCTCGCGTAAGCCAGCGCCTCACTCACCACCACCAGCGGGGGCAGGGACTAAAGCCGCTCGATCTCCGGGCTCCAGTCCGCCGTCAGCAAGCTGTGTCCACACCCGGGACCTGGAACACAAGAGGCCAGCCGATGGGGCAGAAGAGTCGGAGCAGATCACTAGCTCCCAGTCGGTGGGCGGGCCACGCCACCAGCCCACGCACCTCCGGACGTCCGACCACCAGCCGACGGCGAGTCTGATATCTCAGGCTAGACGACGCTCTCAGCCAAGGGAGAGCACCGCAATCAAGTCCCAGGCACTTCAGGTGAGTTTTGCCATCGAGTCGGGGGAGAAAGCAGCAGAATAATCAGGATTTTATAGCAAAGTATGGACGGTCCCGGCAGAGCCTCACATACGTGCGGCCATCTTGCTCGGCGCCCTCTAGCGCCCCCCCGGCCCTCGGATGCTTGATTCCGTTCTGGGAAGGACATTGCTTTTGCAGTTCGGACTGAACTGTTCCCATGGGGCACAGGGTCAGAGCTGATTTGCATATCGCCATTGTCTAACCCAGGGTGGTGTGGAGTGCAAAAAAACGATGGATTTGGGCCCAGATCTTTGGACTGGGGTGAGTGTGTGACATTGATCCACATTCGGTCCATCTCCTGTTGTTTTTGCATATTCCGCCCTAAGTGCGCTGGGGATGCCCAGACGTGGGTCCCAGGCACTCCACACCACTGGAGTCAAGCTAGCCGGGCTGATGAGAGGTGTTACCTCGAAACCGGTCCGGTCCTCGGATGCTTGATTCCGTTCTGGGAAGGACATGGCTTTTGTAGTTCGGACTGGACTGTTCCCATGGGGCACAGGGTCAGAGCAGAGTTGCATATCGCCATTGTCTAACCCAGGGTGGTGTGGAGTGCAATAAAACGATGGATTTGGGCCCAGATCTTTGGACTGGGGTGAGTGTGTGACATTGATCCACATTCGGTCCATCATCTGTTGTTTTTGCATATTCCGCCCTAAGTGCGCTGGGGATGCCCAGACGTGGGTCCCAGGCACTCCACACCACTGGAGTCAAGCTAGCCGGGCTGATGAGAGGTGTTACCTCGAAACCGGTCCGGTCCTCGGATGCTTGATTCCGTTCTGGGAAGGACATGGCTTTTGTAGTTCGGACTGGACTGTTCCCATGGGGCACAGGGTCAGAGCTGATTTGCATATCGCCATTGTCTAACCCAGGGTGGTGTGGAGTGCAAAAAACGATGGATTTGGGCCCAGATCTTTGGACCGGGGTGAGTGTGTGACATTGATCCACGTTCGGTCCATCACCTGTTGTTTTTGCATATTCTTTATGTTGTAGAGCATTCCCCTGAAGAAGGGCTGTCCTTACGCCCGAAATGCATCAGGATCGTTTATGTGGATTATAAATGTTGGGAGATGACTGTGAAACTATTTGATCAAGGAATATGAAGTACTCATGAAGACAGTGAGTTTGAATAAAGACTTGAGATTGTTTAAGCTCACAACCAGGATTCTATGATTAACTTTGATGAACTTTGAGACATCCTTGTGTATCAGAGCTGTGCACCTGGGAGTCTTCCTCCAAGTTGGGGGAGCCTTGTAGTAGTTTACTGAGATTAAAAGGAACTCAGTTTTGCTGGCATTGAGTTTGAGTTGATTAGAGGCGAGCCAATGGACGGTCAACTTCAGGGCCTCATTCATAGTGAGGACCTCCGCAAGAGAGGAGATTTTTATGTAGATCTGAGTATCATCAGCGTACATATGGAACAAGATATCTGCATTGCGGAGGATGTCAGCAAGGGGTTCTAGGTAGAGATTAAACAGGGTGGGGGACAACGTTGATCCTTGAGGGACTCCCACCGTGACCATGGAGGAGGAAGAAAGATCGCCATTGATTAGGAATCTCTGAGATCGTTTTTGGAGGTAGGAACTGAACCAGTCAAGTACTGTGCCGTCAAAACCCATCCTAAGTTTGAGGCATTCGAGTAGCATCTCATGGTTGACAGTATCAAAGGCCGAGGATAGATCTAGGAGGATTAGGAGACAAGTTTTGTCTTGGTCCAGGGCTTGAAGAGCATCATCGACAATGTGGAGCATGGTGGTTTCAGTGCTATGTCCAGGTCGGAAGCCGGATTGGCAGTCATCGGGTAGATGGAAGTTGCTGATGTGGTGACTTAGTTGTATGTGAACGCACTTTTCCAACACTTTTGCCAAGAGGGGAATGTTGGAGATTGGTCTAAAGTTGTCTGGAGAGGCTGGGTCCAGCGATGGCTTTTTCAGAATAGGGATAACTTGACCTGCTTTCAGTGAGGTTGGTATTGATCCTTGCCGGAGAGAGGCATTGATTATTGCGGTCCAGTGTGGAATGATGGATTTAGTGAGCGTCGCAAGGCAATTTGAGGGGAGCGGGTCGTTGAAATGGTTGTTAGGGTTTAAGGAGGAGAGGATATTTGCGATGGAGTCTTCATCATAGAGTAAGAATTCCGACCAGTGCGCTAGGTTCTTGGGTGAGGTCAGTGTTATTAGCAGCAGTGGAGGAGGCGGATGGTCAGTGTTTGGGGGGGTGAGTGAGGCTGCTTTAAGTTCGGTACCTAAGGTTAAAATTTTGTTAGCGAAAAACGAGGAGAAATCTTCGGAGGAGATGAGAGACTTGGGGTTTTCTTTCACTGTTTTGGTCAATTTGTTTGATTGGAGTTTGATCATCTCAAAGAGTTTGCGAGGTCTGTTCTGAGCGTTTCCCAGTTCCGCTCTGAAAAACTCTTTTTTTTAAGTGAGGGTGTTTTTGTTGTAGGCATTTCTGGCCTGGCGGAGGAGTTTGAGGTGTTCTGCTGATGGGTGCTGTTTCCAGATTCTTTCGGCTTGACGAAGGGATCTTCTCTCGTCGTTGAGCCAGTGAACCATGGGTTTCTGTCTTTAACTTGAATCCTTTTTAATTTAAGAGGGGCGTGGCCATCCAAAATGTTCGACATTGAAACAGTGTAGTGGTCATTGAGGTCACTGGCTGAGGTGATGTGGGGGGGGGGGGGGGGGAGGTCGGAATTGCAACGTGACTCAAGTTCAATTAGGTCCAGGTTTTTGGTGTCTCTGACCCAGCGCTTTGGGAGCACTGGTTGAGGAGCCCATGATTTAAGGGTGCAAGGTAGAAGAAAGGCGATGGCATGGTGATCTGACCAGTTGCAGGGGTCGTTGGATATGAGCTTGACGGTTTTCTCATTAGCGATGATCCAGTCAAGAGTGGCCCCTTTTGAGTGGGTGGGGAGTAGGCAAGCCTGGGTCAGGGCTAGGTCAGCCAAGAGGTCGTTGACATGAGGATCCTTCGGGTCGTTCCAATGCATGTTGAGGTCCCCAAGGAAGATGTCTTTGGAGTTGGGGGAATTCTTAGCTGTGATAATTTCCATGAGGTAGTCGGTGATTTCATTATTATTGCCTGGGGGGTGGTAAAAAGCTTGCAGATTGCACAGGAGGGTTGAGTTGTTCCAGACAGAGAGGGATAGATATTCGCAGGAATTGGTGGTATCCGTTGAGAGCTCTGAGATAAGGAGGTTTGAGCGATAGATGCAAGCGATTCCGCCACCTTTTTTGTTAAGGGGTCTATCTAGTCTGGTAATGTTAAAATTTGGGGGGACTTAGAGGTCGAGGCAAGGAGATGATGTATCATTAAGCCATGATTCAGTTAAGATGGCTAGGTCGGTGTTATTGTTCAGAATGAGAGCAGCGATATCAGCGGCATGCTTAACTGCCGATCGGTAATTGATTAGCAGTCCCTTTAGACCGGGTAGCGAAGTGGTAGTGGGAGTCGGGGCAGTCAGGGGTACAGGTGCAAGATTGCTTCTGATCGCCCTTCTATTGCACAGGGGGGCCAGTCTGTGTCGGTCGATAGCGACCGTGCAGATGGGGTGTGTGGTAGTCATGTTAGGTAGGCAGGGAGGGATAAGGGCTGGGTTGAGGTCTTTAAGAATATCAAGGATTTCGAGATCGGTGTGGTTAGGGGAATCGGTGGTGACTGGGCAAAAGTTGTATGAGCAGGCGAGGTCAAGGATTTCCTCCTCCGATAGATAGCTGGTGTGCTTGCGAGGGCGAAGATGTCTTAAGGCTGTTGGTAGTGGGCGTTTGAGAAGTTCAGGGATGGGCGGGGGAGACCACTGAGGCATGAGGTTTGCAAAGGCTACTTCGGCAGCGTGGAGGAGGTTTGTTAGGTCGAGGATAGAGGAGTGGACGTTTTGATTTATTTTGGCAGCTTTGGAGTGCAAATGGTTGATATATGTGGAGGGGGGGTAGGGTGGATGGGGTGGATGGAGCTGGGAGTTGTGGAGGCTTGGGTGGTAAGGTGGAATTTGCTAGGAGTCAGGGAAAGGCAGGTGTGGTTGTTAGCGGTACAGGCTTGATCTGCTGCAGCGGACGTCATTGGGGTGGGGGGAATAGGAGGACAAGGGTGGACCCTTTTGGTGGATTGGGTGGTAGGGAGGATTGTGCAGACCATTTTGGAGGATTGGGTGGTAGGGTGGATTGTGCTAAGGGTCATGGTATGGGGAGTGTGCGAGTTAATGGGGCTGGCTTGATCAGCTGTAGAGGACGTCACTAAGGTGGGGGTATTTGGAGGAGAAGGGTCTACAGTGTTAGGGGTCCAAGAGGGGGTGGATAGCATGTTGGCCTGGCTGGTATGACCTGTACCAGCGAGGATCACTGGGGATGTGGAGGACTTAAAGTCCGAGTGAGATCCCTGGGGGGGAAGACCGAGGGTTCAGGGTTAATTAAGATCGGAGGGGTTGAAGAGTGATTGAGGGGGTTGAGGCGTGTTGTGAGGGAAATCGAGGGTTGTGAGCGAGGCGTGAGGAGGGGGGGATCAGGGGTCTCTGGACGCAGGCAATATGAGGGTTGATAGGAGTAGTGGGAGGAGTGAGCTCTATATTGGACCGGAGGGGCGGGTTGCTGACAGTCCGGATGTTGGTTGACGTTCCAGTGTCCTGCACATGTTTACGGAGAGTGGTATAAAAAGCTGAGAATTTGTCGAGGTTGTCTATTGAGGCTTGTACCAGTACAATACCGCTTTTGTAGAGTGTTAGGTCAGCTTGCAGTGATATCGAAGGCCCTATTGAGAGCTTAGTGCCATAGGGAATTTTCATGGAGGAGCGAACATTGAGGAGTAGAGAGAGGGTGTTGCGCCAGGTAGGAATTCTTTTTGTGTAGAAGATGAGGTCGTTGGTGATGGAACCTTTGTCCGCACAGAAACGAGTCGGAGATCAGAGCCTCGTGATGGTTTTTCAGGGTGAGGAGTTTGAAAGCTTTCTTGGCGGTTTTTGAGCGATTTGGGGGGTAGTCCAGGGTGTAAGTATATTACCCCGAGGCAATCAGGCTGGGACCCATCGTGTTGGTTTGGGGTGGGTACACTCGTGGGAAACCAGATCAGTGAGCAATAGTTGTGATGGGCATAGACATTAGGAGAATAGTGCTTAAGGGGCGAAACATCAGCGTTTCGGCTTCACAAGTGGTGTCGGTGTCTTCAGTGAGCCAAGTGAGCAGTGATACGTCAGGAGTGCCCCTAACTATTAGAAAGGATAATCAAGAAGTAGTCAATGGGCTATTGTAGCACCGTAGCTGTAAAGTCAGACACAACTTTAGTGATGGTATAGTGAGCAGCACTAGGTCTAGTATGACCCACTAATCCATAGATCCGGGTAGTCACTCAACATGTCAGGCTAGGGTGATCAACAGTGTAGATGATAGGAATAAGTAGCACCGCCTTTTTTAAAAATCGGGTCGTGTAGGGCGACCGAGAATGTCTCAACCTGTCCCCATTTTGGAGTCAGGCAATCCTCCGCAGTTGTTTTGCTCATAAGGTTATTAGTAACTCCAGCTGATACTGCCCACTCTACAGGACTGCAATGAGATTTAAGCCAAAGTGCTTATATCTCAGCTCGGGTTATGATAGAGGTCTTAAACGATTGCAGGGCGACCAATGGTGGCTTAAACAGTGGCCATTTTGGGGTCAGGCATAGCTTGGCGATCAGTTTGAGTAAGAAGAAACTGTGAATAATCCAGTTGACAACAGCCCACTTATCTAGAGCTGAAGTGAGGATCCGGTGAATGCGATGGCAAAAAGATACGTTTTATGAGGACTGAAAGCAGTGCCTCGTAGTGATTTGATAAGGGCGCCGCCATTTTGTATAGTTTAGGGCGCCGCCATTAAGAGGGTAGAAAGCCTCGGCTCCCGATCGTCGAGATCAATATCATTCCGCTTAGGGCGTAAATTAGAAGAGAGTACCTCAGTCCGGTAGCATCAGGGGATTAGCGCCGGTAGTAGGAGCATCAAAGCCCGTCATCATCACCCTCGGCAAATAACACTGGTCCGGTCACCTGGGGGACAGCCAGGATAGCTTCTAGCGGCGGTTCAATTTGCAGAAATCGCACGGTGGCTGAGGACACGGGGACTTGGTGCGGGCGTCATGCGGTGGCCGGGACTCGGCAGATGGGTGTCAGCGTCGGCAGGCGGGAGCAAGGCATCAGTTCATGGACAGCCTTGGGACGAGCCTGTGCGTCAGGCTGGAGGGTCGTCCTCAGTCACCAAGGAGATGTTGAGCCCCAAGTGCGGGCATCCTCAGTCACCAAGGAGATGTCGAGTCCCAAGTGCGGGGCGCCGAAGAGTCCCCCGTGGTCAGGACAGAGGGCAGGGTTACAAATCCGTTTCATCCGGAGCTGCGGTCCGAACACTTAGGTCCCGACAGCAGGTGGAGCGGTGGCCGGGCAGTAGGTTTAGACGGGGATATCATGAATTTGTAATCCCCAAACCCGGAGCTAATCTGGGTAGCTCCTATACAGCGGCCTTCTTTGTGATTACCCTTAAAATACCCAAACACCCCAAAACATATACCTCAGTACCCCAAAACATATACCCCTATAACCATACTTACCTTATCCAAACATTAAAAAAAAACATGCTTTTACCATCCGTGCATTTACAACGAATTTTGTTGTAAATGTATGCGCGGTAAAAGCATATAAAATGTAATGCCATGCGTTATATAGGCATTGCGGAGTCATGGTACTTTCGTAATGAAAGTATGCGGAGTGATGGTATGCGGAAAGAAAGCTGCGGAATAATGGGTGTTTACCCTTCCTGGTAAGTACATTGGTAACACCGCGACCCACATCTCCAGCAACATACTCATATTTTTTCACCACCCATTTGAAAAATGCACAGGTCTCTCTCGTTGATGGCCAGCACCGACATACACTTTTAGACACACCTCCCGCCACAAGTTCTAGAATTGTGAACTTTAGAGCTGGGGTGCTACGTTCGAATCTCGGCATCAGCTCAACATCCTGTGATTCCAGGCAAATCGCTTTGTCTCCCCGTGCCTACCACAAATGAATGTGTTCTTCTGTAATGTAAATTGTGCTCATGCCATGTTGTCGAGTTTGCGCTATATAATATTGCAAGGAAAAATAAAGTTGGGAAACTCGAGTTCACACACTACTGAACGCGCACTCTTAAGTGCATCAGCAGTGCACTGTGAATCGGAGCGTTTCACAGGCCTGTCACAGATAAGAAATACTTTCATAACGAAATCATACAAAACAATATACTACTGCCCGGCAACAATTCATACCCGGACAAGGTCGGGACGGGCTGCTAGTTCTTTTATATAATTCTAAGCTTCAGTTGATGGTGTAATGGGAGAGAAACTGATTCCCCACTTGCCAAGCGTGCCTCCAGGAAAGCATATTCCCTGTCCTGAGCCTCGCACTTCGATTTACGTTCCTTTGGCATTCCCCCAATCAAGACTTGTGTCTGGCCTCTAATCACTGCCTTGAATTCATCCTATAGCACGCAATCTGATTCAACAGGCCGCCCGGTCTCCTTAAAATAGAATTCTGCTCTATCTCTCATATGAGCTTTGAACGTCTTGTCTTTTAAATATCACGGATCAACCCTTGGGGGTAGGATAAAGTCCACAACCGGACCATCGAGTTGCACCTCCACCAGCGAATGGTCTGAGATTCCCCCTGCTATGTGGGTAGCCGCTCTAAAATCAACTTTATGTACAGTCTGGGTGAAAGGGTGGTGCAGGCATGCCAGACTACCATGTGCTGTAGACAGGTGCGTCCGGTTCTGATACCCTCTTCCCCTCTAGGGGCATTTAGGAGTATCATGAATATAGTATAGGTGCAGTTCTGTCACTCCAGTCACCCCAATGCGTATATGCTCTGTCGTAAGCGTCTTATCCTTTCACAGGATGAGTCAGTCTTGTCTGGGTCTCTTTCCTGTTTCCCGGCACTTGAATGGCACGCCCGAACACTCGAGAGAGCAGTGACCCACCAGCAAGCTTTTGTGGACGCTTTTGTCCTGGATGTAGAGCTGCATTCAGTAGGGCACCCACTCTGTTTTTTCTTTGCAGTTGCCTGAAGATCAGCAGTCCCAAGGTAGCAGTCACACTAGGCCTGTCGGTAAGTGCAGCTCCTCTGGAGGCCCGACCGTCAGCAATTGAGCCCACACTGTGGCCGGCTCAGACAGGGTGTTCAATACTGGGGTAGTTGTAGTCCCTCATGGGCCTCTGACACAGAGTAGTCAGGAATTCATCCACTAAAAGCCCAGCTCAGGCTTTCCAGGAAGCCAGTAGATTCAGACCCTGTTGTGTTAGGAATTTGGCAAATGCAACCTTGAACGGGCCGGTTGGCAGCACACAATCGTCCAACTGAGCCTCAACAATCACGTTGTTGTAGAGTATTATCTTCTGCCCTGAACTGTTGGGGGAGTCTTGGGGGTGGGGGTGGATTGTGTCCCTTAGACTAGCACTCTCACATTGCATTTATCCTACGCACACCAACGCCCTAAACACGCACTTGATGTTAGCGCAAAGTCTGGGCACATGTATAGAAATGGAGCATTACATGGGTGTGTCAGTAGGACGCCACCCCACTGACCATGATGCAAAGATCTCATCAGGCTATTGATCTTTACAACAGGGTGCATTGCTACCACCGCTCTAGCTGTTAAACACATGACAGTCCTCTGACTTAAATAAGGGCACAATTGGCGTGACCCTCCAGGTCACAGGACCCGTCCAAGACCTCTCATAGTCCCTTGTTAGAAGTTGCACAGTGCTGGAGTGGCAGAACAATCTCATGTAATTGTTTTTTTTTACTTTGTAGTGGATTTACCCCAGTAACGTCCAGTTACAAGTTTGACTCCATGGACTGGGCAGTTGCCACGAGGAACAGATTCTTCTGCCTGTCAAAGCACATGCCATTCACTATTTCATAGTGTTTTTCTGCTTTTATTTACCACTTGTTTTAAGCAGGTGGTAGATATATGCATGTGGTTGGTTGGGGGAGATAGGTGAAGCAGGGGAGGGAAGGGGAAAGCATTTTCTAACAGAGGGAGTAAGGTACATTTTATTTGCATGATTAACACAAATCTTACGATTACTGCATTCTTAAAGGAATCACACCAATTTAAATACAGAGCAATAATTTTAAAATTTCAAAAAACCCAAATTAGTTTTCTTGAATAACATAAACACAATTTATATACATTACATCAGACCGTCATCTTTCCAGGACTTAATATAAATTGTGTCAATTAATATTTCTGTAATTTATGTGTGATGTCATAAAACTATTCCTAAATGTTGTCCTTAATTATCTTAGACTTCCAGATTTCCTGTGGGCAACTCACAAGCATCCAACTTCTTTTTAACAAGTGTTAAAAATTTAGTAAAATTGGCGTTCATTTTAATTACCGATGGTCTAAAAAAACTACCATTGCATGTCTGCAGGTACGAACAACTCTGCCAATGAAGCAGTTTTTCAAATATCGTTTTCTTTCCGCCATCATTACTACACATATACAACAAAATGCAAAATACTTTCGTCCCATAGGTTGCATAGTCGGCTTAGATGGTCTTAGATAGGGCACTACATGTTTTAAGATAGTTAAGTTGCCGGATCGTGCTTTCATAAAGGTGTTTTTGGTTTGTAGAGACCATGGTATTTCTAAATATGGTTGTACCTTAAGACTTGTATATTCCTGGACCAACATCCATGCGTGGGATCTCGTAATAAACAGTTCTTTGTCTTTTAAAAGTGGCAAATATATATTATTTTAATTTTCAAAAACCTTTATTAAGGAATATGAACATGGCAGACACAATACACCGTGCAGAACCGTTGCGCGCGGTAGGAAGATAAATTACAATACAGACATTGAGTTGCAATTGGGTTAAGTTTACAGCAATTCAGTAAAACCAGGAATGTTAAAGTCACAGAACCACAGTCCAGGGCTACAGCCTCCCAAGGGGAAGCACGCATAGAAGCACAATAACAGATAAAAGTCTAAAGCAGCAGGGGCGCTGATGGGAAATAGGGGACGTGGGAGCATTCACTAACTAACACCGACGGCAGCCGCGGACCCAGGGGCGGCGGGGAGCGCGGGAGAGGTAGCGCCGCTGGGGTGGGAGCGGGAAAGGAGATAGGCGACCATGAGGGCCCAAATGTCCACAGGGCGGGACCTGGCAGGCATTAAATCCCAAAACTCAGAGAGGAGTCTGGCATCGATAGGCATCCTCCAACCAACTCTCGACCCTAGGAGCAGGCTGCTGACCTCAACAGATGGCCATCCTACGTCTGGCGAGGACCAAAAGCATCGAAATCAGGCAGAGGGAAGCATCAGGGCAAAACTTAACAAAGCCAAGAAGGCACAGGGGAGGGTCTGGGCGCACTGCAGTACCGGTGATGTCAGAGACGATGGAGCACACCGCCTGCCAGAACTCAGAGACCTTGGGGCAGAGCCAAGCTAAATGGAGCAGCGCAACACATACAAGTATCTCCAGGGGTGAGCCCGAACCTGTAGAGCAGCACTGGGGTGCGGTACAGTCTGTGCAAGTACTTGAAGTGGATCAGGCGGACCCGGTCATTCGGGGACACATTTTTGGTTTGATTACAGCAATACAACCAGTCGGCCTCCGAAATGTCAATTCCAAGGTCTGCGCTCCACGCCCCCGCGTGCGATCCGATGAGATGGGGGCCTACCCCAAGGACATAAGGCATAGATCCGAAAGTCAGGCGCACCCATCCCACCGGCAGACATAGGGAGGGTGAGGATATCGTAGGCCACCCTGGGTTGTTCACCTGCCCAAATAAGCGAAATGACTAGAGAGCGAAGTTTGCGAAAGAAATGAGAGGTGAGGGGATAGGTATGTTCAAGAAGAGAAGAATTTAGGCAGGACCACCATGTTTGCTATGGCGATACGGCCAGCCAAGGATAGCGGCAGTCGGCTCCACAAAGGGATTCTGTATTCAAGCCAATCAACAGCCCGCCCTAAGTTCGACCTCCACAATTCATCCAAATGCCTACTTAACCAGATGCCCAAATAGCGTGTGGGGCCGGATGCCCACACGAATGGAAAGTCCGGTGTGAAGGGGTCAGGGGAAATAGGACCGACTTACTCCAGTTCATCTGGATGCCCGAAAGCCCGCCAAAATGTATGATTTCCCTAACCAAGGGGCTAAGGTTTTCCTGGGGGTGGCGGACATATAGGGTGACGTCATCCGCATACATTGAGACCAGGAGAGAGCGGGAAGAGTAACCAATGCCCCTGTGTGTATGGTGCTGCCGTAGCCTGGCAGCCAGGGGCTACATGGCGATGGCAAAAAGCATGGGCGATAAAGGACACCCCTGGCGAGTGCCACAGGCAGTGTTGATCGGGTCGGATACCTGACCATTAATGTGGAGACGTGTGGAGGGACTGGTGTAAAGGAGTTTGATTTTACGCTGAAACCCATACGCAGTAGAATGTTGAACAGAAACGGCCACTCCAACGTATCGAACACGTTGGTGGCGTCGAGTAGTGCGGCCACGGCCGGCAAGTTAGGGTTAGTTTGATGCAGGACAGAGAAAATGGTGCGAAGATTATGTGAGGTTGCTCTGCCAGGTAGGAAGCCAGATTGATCAGGGAGATTTGGCGAAGATTTATTATCTATGTTTATTAGGGAAAGAGGTAGGAGTCACGATGGTCGGCATGCTTGTCAGGTTTAAGGAGCAAATTTATCAATGCTTCGCTCAGGGACTGCAGGAATAGCCTGGCGTCGAAAGACTCATTATACATGGCCGCCAGATGCTGTTCCAGAATGTCAGCGACCGATTTGTAGAATGAGGCAGGCAGGCTATCCAGGCCAGGGGCCTTGTCGCTAGGTAAGCTGTTGATGGCTGCCAATATTTCTTCCCTGGAGAATGGCTCATCAAGAAATGTTCGATGGTAGTCTTCGAGCCTGACGAGGGCGAAGGACTCAAAATATTGGTCGAACTCCTCCCGTGGCAAGGGAGTGCCGCACAATAGAGGTGAGACTAAAAGTCGAGAAAACAGGATTTAATATCTTCCGGAGAGGTGGTCCTGTCCAGGCTCCATCACTGAGAGCAGGTATATAGGAGGCAGCGTGCGGTGGAAGTAGGAGGTTAGCAAGGGTACGTCCCGGGCGGTCCCCCTCCCCAAAGCGTCACGCTCGACCCTTTCTACCAAGGAAGGACAGTTCACGGCCGGCTTCATCCGAGAATTCGGTATAATTTTGGCAAAGCAGCGCCAGCGTCTCAGGGCTGGGGCATGCCGCCTGGGCGGCATCAAGCCACGAGTATTTCACTTCCATATAAGGCTAGGGAGCAATTTTGCTTTTATTACTTTTATTAATGGGGTATAAGTTGGGCCCCCCAAGAAGCTATCAAGTAGGCGAAAAGACCCTTGTAGACTTTTGGCTCTTTCCTTCATCTCCATTTTATGGTATGAAAAAGATCCTTTCTCGTCATACAGTATCCCAAGATATTTATAACATTGAACGTTTTCTAGCTCTCGCTTTTTGTGTGACCATTTGTATTGACTGCCCTTCCGATTCTTGGTACTGACTTCCATTACTTTTGTTTTTGTTTCGTTTATTGTCATTTTGTTCTCAATTGAATACATTGATGTTTTGTTTATTAATTGCTGCAGTCCTACCCTTGTTTGGCTTAGCAGGACGACGTCATCAGCGTATAATAAGTTCATTGCAAGGGTAAAGTCTGATAAAAATAGATTAAATAAATATGGAGCTAAAACACACCCTTGCTTTAGGTCTTGAGTTTTTAAAATTTTTCTCGAAAGCTTTGAACCATTCCTTAGCCGGACTCTTGCCCAGGTATCAGTATATAACAATTGTATTGCATTTAAAAGGCTGGAGCTAATGCCATAACGATCCAGTTTCCTCCATAAAATCGACCTATTTACGCAGTCAAAGGCAGCTTTAAAATCAACGAAACATAAATATAATGGCTGTTTTCTTGTTTTATATTTTTCCATTAAAATTCCTAGTGTTAACACGTTTGTTGTTGTACCTTGACCGTGTACAAAACCTGATTGGTTCGGTGGAATTAAATGGTTTTCATTAGCCCAATCAATTAACTCCTTAAGTAGAACCGATGCAACTAATTTAGCTTCGATATCTTGGAGCGTAATTAATCTGTAATTGGATGGGAGGGACCAGTCCCCACTTTTTTATATAGGAGAAATTATAGATCCGTTCCATGCCTCGGGGACTGTTCTTTATTGGAGAGCATGATTAAATACTGGTGTTAGATAGCTCGACCAATATGATGCTTTCTCCTTATACAACACAGCGGGAATCCCATGAGGGCCGGGGGCACAATTGAATCTCTGATTCTTTATTAATTTACATTTAAGGTTTTCTGTTATTTCTGTTCAGTTATTATTCTTTTCTCCTCCTATTTTATTTATAGCCCAATCAGTAGAATTCACAGCCAAGTTAGGAGTAGGATTCAAATGCATATCTATAAACATAACCCATTCAGATTCAGTTACTGTTGATGAAGTAGATTTCCTACTAGATCTACTCAGTTTGTTTACTCGAATCCAGAAGCCTCTTGACTTACTCCTTTTGCAAGCATATAGAGCTTTTGCCCACAACTATTGCTTTTCTTGCATTTTGTCCTTCCAGACCATTTTCCTTACTCCTGTATTTATCTTTTGAAGTTTTACTCTGTAAATTAAATTAACTGGGAACTTTTTTACCAATCTCAGGATTCTGTTACGTCCTTTTTTTAATTGATGGCTTTCAAGCAAAATTTTCACCAATGAACATGCTGTTTTTTTCCTCCACTGACCTTTATTAGCATATTAATGAGATTGTGGTAATTAATTGCTTTGTGAAGAGAGACCATTTTTCGACAGCATGCAAATAAATTCCTTCGAAGTGAAAATCCACAATTGCCTGCGCAGTGTTTGTAATAGAATCTTTGGTGTTATCTGACCAATAAAGTTTCTTATAATTTACTGTTGTTATTTCTCCCGGAAGTGACCTATATTTTTCAAATCTTAGGCCATTTAGGTTTAACTCAATTATTTGTTGATCGTGGTCGTTTATATATATTCCCTCTTTCCGATTAGACAACATTTTATGAAATAGATTCAACAATGCTATTGTATAATCTATTCTAGCACTATGATCCCCTGCTTGAAAAGTGCATGCTTTTGGCAAATCTCGAGGAAATCGCACATTTTGCCATCTTAGACCTATGGTTTCTAATTCTTATGCAAGACTCTTGCCGATGTTTTCATTCTTTTGTTCCCTCATGCCCATTGTTGATAAAAAACTTGGAATTGACCATAAGTAAGTTTGCCATTGTATTTCAACATCTCTATCGTAAGACCATAGCATATTCATGTTATAATCATCGGTAATAATAATCCCAGGTTGGGTGTCATTGTCCAGTTGCTGCAATATAATAATTATCAAATTGGTCGCCATTGTTCTTCGTAATTATATACGTTGATTACTACAAGAGATGTAATTATATTTTGTTCCTTGTATCTTATTTTGACAATTAGATAATCCTTTTGACTTGAGACGTTCATTTCACTTTCCATTTTTAGCTCAGTTGATATAAAAATAGCCAAACCCCCACAAGGTCTGCCATAGTTACTTGTTCTCTTAGCTAATGAGAAATAACCCTATACCCTTCCAATCTAAAAAGAACTAAAGCCCAAGTCTCTTGTAAACAAATGATTTGAAAACAACACAAAGTAGCGAGTTGGTTATTCTGAATCTTTGCTTGAACCCCATTTATATTCCACGAACATAATCTGACCCTTTTATTCATAATTGTTGGCCACCTTAAAGAAACTTCAGATTGTAGATGTCAATCCTGCCTGACATTATGGGGCTGCTGTTAGCCAACCTAATTTGACATTGTCAAATATTAGGTCTACTTTTTTTACCTCTAATAATTTTAAAAGATGCCTGTTGGTCATACCTGTGGGTTTTTTAACATTGAGTATTTCTTATTATTATTGGTTCTCATTGGTTATGATTTTGTAATTTTGTTAAAACAAAAGGGCTAGGATAGGAAAGTTGCAGGGGAGTTGTTATTTTTATTCCCCAGTCCTGAAAGAGATTATGTTCTTGCATAATAAGGCTGGCAGCAGTAGAAGATGTCCAAATTACTAATGTTGATATGCGATTATTATTCTTGATGTGTGGAATTCAATTGATTCTATGTCGGTACATTTAATTTTCTTTAATGAGGGTACTGCATTTTAATATGTTCCCACGAGTCATGATATCATTATTACCCCTAGATTTATATTCTGGCGTAGAAATTACCTGCACCACTCCTTCTTTTTGATCTGGGTTATGTAATTTAATTTGTTGCAGGCTATTTTCACCTTGAGCATGCGCAATTAACCCTTCATTATGATTATTAACAGTTTGAGACCATGATTGTCGATGTTTATGTAACTGCTTCGTTTTGGTTCCCAGATCGTGTGGTAATTTAATATCCTTCCAGGTTTTTAACAAATCTCTATCCGTTTTATCCCCTCTGATACTCTCACTCTTTGCTCTATTTGTTTCCAATTATGATGGCTTATTCTCCACCTGTTTATTACATTCCTCCACTTGCAGCATTTCTAAGGACTGAATTTTCCCATACTCTATCATTTTTATACTATCAGCTTGCTTGTTTAGGCATTTATTTTTCATAACTGCTTGTACCTCCGATAGATCTTTATTAAATAGAGGGTAAAGGGGTTTTGTTGGAGACATTTGTTTACCCTCACCTTCACAATATGATATTTGTTCATGGTTGTTTCCAGTGTTCAATCTCACTATATCTGATGCATTTGTATTTGTTTTTATACTTTTAGAAGCTTTATTTCTTGCTTTCCATTGCTTTTTCCTCTGACTTTTTGATAGTTAAACTTCCGGAGCTGCGTCTGTCATTGTTGATTGTGTCGAGCATATGTTTATCACTTCTTGATCTTTTGTTTTATCATCTATTTTATCTTTAACAACAACAGTATTGTCTTTACATTTTATTGTATCTTTAGAGGGGCAGTCGGTCTTGATGGGTTGAATTCTCACATTAGGAAAATTCCCTTTGACATCGTCAATTATTGTTTTTAAAATATCCGGAATGGTAACCAGTTTGTTAATTAGTGGGGCACAACTACACTCTGCATATGTAGATATTGGCTGAGATTGTGCCCTTACTATTAGATTATGTTGTGTTTTTGTCTTCTGCTCAGTTCCGGCAACAGAGGATGCCGTAGCACTCAAGAGATCTATTTGGACCTCCTTTTTGTTGGACTTATATGTTAAAGGTTTTGAAGAATAAATCCCAAATTGCTCCTGCGTTCCCACTTCCTGCTACCTGAATACCTGGGTTATGGTGTTGCCCATTTATGAATGATAGGTCCTTATACTCCTCTTTTTGTGGTCCTTGAAAATTATGTCCCTCATCACAAGAATGAATGAATTGTGGACTACTATTCAAAACGTCTTTTTGATACGGAGTACTCCAACGCTGCAGAGTTTCTGGGTTTCTGTTGTATTCGTCCTTATTAATTTGAGATCCGTTATTTTGATTACATTTCGACTGGTCCTGTTTTTTAACTGAATTTATTTTAGACAGAGTAAGATTCGATTTCAGTGGGGTATTGGCTTCCCTTATGATTTTCACCCCACCATTTAGTTCATTTGGAGCTTCTTGCTCTCGTTGATTTATTTGTCCCAAATTAGATGGTTCCCCTATCCCGTTAGCTGTTCTGATTTTTACTTGCACTTCTATTGGCATTGGATGCCTAGTTGGTAGTAATTGCTGAGTATCTCCCGTTGTTAGATTTATGCATTTTGCGTCCTCTTGTTGTGAACGACCAGTAAGTGGAATAGTTAACATCTCTAGGTCCGTTATTTGACCCCAATGGTTGACTTGGTCCTAAGTTGAATTTGACATTTGTTCGACTTCAGCTTCAGACTCAGGGTGGCCTAGTTCACTTACTCCTTGCTTAAGGGTTATAATATTTGTTCTACTCAGTGGTTTAATCAGAGTTTGAAGATCACATGGGTTAGTTAGCAATGTTAGCATAGCACCAGTTAGATCTTTCATAAAATCAAACTTTGACGGCGACTTTCCCAGTTTCCCAAATGTATGGACCTTAGATGATTTAAAGGACTCGCCTGTCTGTTTTATTTTAAACGTATCTAATATTAGTGTTTGTTGTATTTTTCGTTTCCTTTTGATAGGAGGGAAAGGTGGCCGCCCTTTTCCTGACCTCGTAATACACCCTCTAAGGTGAAGAAGTCTTGCTTCTTTCAGAGAATCAAACGGGCCAGTGACAAGACCAAATGGTGCTTTGATTGGACAAAAACACCTCCTAACACCTCCAAGGGAAAACACCCCCAAAGCACACCTCCGTACAGAATCCGCCGGTGCTGCTGGTTACTTATTTAATTAACTAATTCATTATTCAATTGATTAATATCCGAGCTCCGGGTAGGGCTGTAGTCTAGGCATGCAGAGTAATTAAGGGGTCGAGGGGTGCTTCAACAGGATCAAAGTCTATTGTCACTTTCCCCTTTGCATAATTTCTCAGATTTTGTATTACAGACTTATTACAGACTGAAAAGGCTCAGCGACTTACGGACCGATCAACCTTAACTACTCGCCACATGCCACACACCTCTTGTCACTCACCACTCACTGGTCATTGCTTGTTCGTTGCTATTCATCGCTGTCAAGAGTACAAGGGAGAATGCTGGCAATCGTTCAGGAGCAGAAGCGGGATCCAGAGCCAGTCCACCTACAGACGGCAGATGTAGGCACTTCCCTCCACTCCTCTGCTCAGCTCTGCTCTGCTCAATGATTTGTGTATACGTAAAATCAGGCGGCAGATCCCTGAGTTCTGAGGAATGATTGAAGCGTGGGATGTCGGACCATAGATGCGTCCATTCCTCATCGGAAATAGGACGGTGAATTAAGTCTTCCCACATAGACATATACCGGGGGCGTGGGGAAAGCACTGTTTTAAGGAGGAAGCTATAGATAAATTAGATCACCCCTTTCATTTTAGCAGTCTTGGTGAGAAAGGCCTCGACTTTTGTGACAGATCGAGTAGCAGCCTCCCGTATCTGAGGTGTGAGGGCCCAGTGCATTTACTGGATATACTGATATCTTTCCGTGTTCTTCAATTCAAAGTCCCTTTGACATTGATCACAAGTAAGGGGATCAAAATTGTGGAAAAAATGTATTAGAGCTAAGCAGCCTCGCCTTCTCCAGGCATCAAAGGGTCCCTCATGTTGGGCGGGGGGAAAGCTGGATTGAAATGGATTGGAGTGAATGGGGATGGAAAAGAAGTCCACCTGTTGTCGCCCGAAATTGAGTCCCATACTTTAAGAGTGGTGCGTGTGGGGCAGTTTAAGGTCACCCTGGCAGTGGAAGAGAAGGGAGGCTCCAGCTATTTCCCTATGGCACTCTCGTCTTTGGAGACTGCTTAGCCTAGAACGTATGGCTGATATTTTCAGGGATAATTATAAGAATTTCGAATTTAAATGGGGGCCCCTTGTCTCCTTCCTCTCCCAGGGCCGTCCGTCTGCGGTGTGTCCCTCCACCATCAGAGCCCGCCATCTCTTCTTGTTTTGATCACAATCCCAGTGTCGACCAACCTCTCGTTGTGGGGTGGGGTGGGGGGTGGGTATTTTTTTAGGTTTTTTTCTTTGTTCCTTGTTAGATTCATAATTACTTATCCCATGTTAAGATGAGTTTGTCCATGCTTTTTGGCTATTCCGCATACAACACCTCGGTGGAGCAACCTTAAACCAGGTGAGGACTCGGAGGATGTTACCGGGCTTCATCTCGCTGTAGACGTGGGTAGAATGGCAAATCTGGGATTAACGGCCTTCCCTGAAACTCGTGTGTCTTCTAGAGGCCAGGACTAACTTTGTTTTTAATTATATGCATTGCGCGCTGACTGCTAACGCGCTGTGTTTATTTTAATTATTTCCTCGCGCTGAGTGCTAGCGCGTGTCACCGCTTTCCCCAGTACTGCTCCTGGAACCATCGCGCTGATTGCAAGCGCCAGCACTACTTATTGCCGAGTGCTTTTATATTTGGACAGGCTGTGTCTTCCGCCTTTCTGACCCTTATTCCCACTTGTACCTTTTCTTTTTCGGCACCTGTGGCGGAAAGCCTGGTGCTTTCTCCTCGCTGTTTTCTGTGCACTTTTGTTTCCGGTCTTCCCCGCCTGTGTTGGGTGGCAACAGCACTGTGGGAGGGGACCTGTCTTTTTCTTTCTTCCCCACTCCAGTCCGGCATACGAGGTGCCGCTGGGTGCTGTGGGATTGGAGTAGCGGCCATTTTGGGAGGAGATCTTGCACGCCGGTCGGCGGACCAGTGGTGCGGCTCTCCTGTCACTCCCCCTGAGCGACTATAAGTTCAGGGGCTTTCCGCTCCGCGCAGCGGACGCGCTTTGCGGACGCGCCTATCCCGCGCCAAAGAAGCGCCTAAGGTAAGCCCGTCTGCACCCGTCAGCGTCCCAGATGCGGACGGGTGCGGACGTGGGTCTTCCTATCGGCGGTCTCTCCTCTTTCTCTACCACTTTGCGCTCCTATACTTTTGTGGAGCTCCTTTCCCTTCGGTGCTAGGTGGCTACGTGCCACTGCATCTTTCCTGGTAGGCGGGCTTTGAGAAAAGGCTGCCCTGGTTGCGGATGGCGTTTGGTCGGCTCTCATGTCGCATCCCTTGCGACCCTGCCAACTTACAATCCTTGCTCTCTTCTCAATACCAGATCTCTCAGCAGGCATTCTTAGGACATCCACAATCTGTTGATGGAGTCCAAGCCGCCCTGTCTTTTCTTAACTGAGACCTGGCTGGGAGAAAGTTCTGGCCCTGACCTAGCGAATGCCATTCCTACTGATTATGTCATTATCAGAAAGGACAGGGCCTTAGGAAGAGGCGGCGGGATCGCTTTGGTAGTTGACAAGCGCTTCCCCTGCGCCACTCTCCCCACGGATAATATTTCGGGCTGTGAGTCTCTCGGCTTTACCCTCTTGCTATCCCCACGCCAAGCCTGTGTTGGGCTTTTAATTTATAGACCCCCGGGTCCCAGAGGTCTTTTTTTCGAGGAACTGCAGGCTGTTCTTTCTGCACTTTGTTTAAAATCCGAACATTGCATATTGTTGGGTGATTTTAATTTACACATGGATGTTGGTAGTGATTTGGATGTTGTTAAGTTGTGGGACATTACAGCTCCTCTAGGGCTGTTACCGTATGTTTCTGTCCCCACACACAACAAAGGCCACACTTTAGACCACATTTTTTCTACAGCTGCGATCTGCGTATCCCCCCCGATCCCTGTCCTATGGTCTGACCACTTTTTAATAAATTTTATTATTTCTCCTGTCATCACTACTTCCTCCAGATCGTTGGAAGGCCCTAGAGGGACTGCTAGGGCTTTTCACCGGGTCTCTCCTGAAATGCTGGTATCTGCACTCTCCATGCACCCTTGTCAACTGTCTGGTATTTTAGAGGAAGATTTGGATCTGCTACATAGGTGGCTAGTGGATAGATTTGAGGAGTTAGCTCCCATGTCTACTTCTAGAAAATCCTGCAACCGCGCCTCGGCACCGTGGTTCACTCCTTCTCTTGGTGAGCTGCGCCGAGAGTGTAAAAAAGCTGAAAGGGCCTGGCGCCGCATGTATGATCCCAGTGACAAAAATAAATATAGGGAACTCATGAAGCTCTATCACCGCCATATTATGGCTGGGAAAAAAACTTATTATGACAAAAGAATTGAGGACGCGGCCAATAAGAGTAAAGAAATTTTCCGCATTGTAAAAGATTTTATTTCCCCTACCTCGATATTACCATCCCACTCCCATACGGAAGCATGGGTCCATCAACTTGCAATCTTTTTCACCTCTAAAATTAAAGCTATTCAAGATACTTTTTCCCCCATGAGTTCAGTATCTGTATCTGAGCACAGGCTCTCTCGGTTCCCATCCTTGGTAGTGGAAGACCCCTCTCTTTCTGAGTTTCCTCCTCTGTCCCTACCTGCCTCTCTTGACCTTCTCACCCAGCTCAAGTCTGGCTCCCCGCAGGATCCCTGTCTTGCTAAATGCCTTGGAAAAGTAGCCCCGGCCTTAAACCCTTTGTTTAACCCGGTGCTCAACATGTCTTTAAGCACAGGGGTGGTTCCCCAGGTCTGGAAGCATGCCTTGATCCTGCCACATGTCAAGAAGCCCAATTTGGACCATCTAATCCATGCTAACTATAGGCCGATCTCCCTTCTCCCGGCTCTGGCAAAGGTGGTTGAGAAGCATGTTCACATCTCCCTCTTGACTACATTGAGAGTAATGACATCCTTCGCGATACTCAGTCGGGTTTTCTCACCAACATGAGTACGGAGACCGCTCTCCTTGAAGTTACTGATGCCATCCGGGAAGTTCTGGATTTAGGTGGAAAGGCCATATTAGTTATGCTGGATTTGTCGGCGGCCTTTGACACCGTTCCCCATGACGGTCTCCTTTTAAGACTCTGGGAGATCGGATTGCGTGGAGTGGTGTTGAAGTGGTTCGAGTCATTCTTATCCGGTCGTCGGCAAACGGTCTGGGCGCCACCTTTCTCCGCCGACATGGAGGTGGGGTGCCTCAGGGCTCTATCTTGAGCCCCACCCTTTTTAATATCTATATGGCCCCTCTGGCGGCAGTGGCGGAGTCGTTTGGTGCCCAGATTGTATCCTATGCTGATGACACCCAGCTCCTTTTCACCTGCACTAAGGGCTCCGACTTTGATGGTATGCGGATCAGGGACTGTTTGGGAGCGGTCTTTGACTGGTTTAAACAGCACAGTCTGAAATGTAATTCCAATAAATAGGAATTGCTTTTCTTTGGCTGCCTGCCTGATCCGAGATGGAAGGCCTGGTGGCCTCCTGACATGTACCCTCCGGCAGATGCCTCTTCCAAGGCAAAGAATCTTGGCGTCCAGATTGATGAGGGCCTTTCCTTTGGGCCTCAGATTCGCGAGCTCACAGGGAAATGCTTTGGCATTTTAAAAATGCTAAGGAAATTCCTTCTGATTTTGTCCCTGGAGCACAGAAAGACCACAGTACAGGCTTTGATAGGATCTCGCCTAGATTATGCTAATGTGCTCTATCTGGGATTGCCAAAATTTCTTCTTGCGCGCCTTCAGCTAGTGCAGAACTCCGCTGCAAGGGCCATTTTTGGCCTTCATCGAAGAGCGAGTGCACCGGAGCTGCTTAAAAGGCTTCACTGGCTCCCTGTCGCGAGACGGATTACTTTTAAGGCGTTGACTCTCGCCTTTAAGGCGCTTCATCTTGCAGGGGCCAAATACATCAGAAGGCGTCTTGCCTTTTATCTGCCCTCTAGAACTTTGAGATCAGCTTCTTTGGCCATGGCTTCTGTTCCTCCCATCAGACGGGCTAGAATTGGAGGTCGCTCTTTTCGATACATGGCACCACGGAGCTGGAACTCCCTGCCCGTCTCCCTTAGGAAAATCAGCAATTTACTGGTTTTCAGGAAGGAACTGAAGACATGGCTTTTTACCCAGTAATTTTTTTTCTGTTGCTCTGCATCTGCCCTGGATTTTCTCTCCTTCGGGTCTTTGTCACTGGGACACTCCACGGAGTAGCCGTGCGCTATAAAAGAGCCAAATTAACATAACATAACATAACATAACCTGGAGAAATTACCGTTACAGAAGGCCGTTGACTTTACTTTAGACCTATCTGCTGGCTTAGCAAAGTTGCATGTTCTTCTTTTTTTTCTTTTTTATCTCTCTCTCTCAGCTCCGGGGCACTTAGAAGCTGTATCTTTCATTTGGCTTATCTAATACGAGGAGGAGCTGGTTTATATTGATCAATACACTTTGTACACCTGTTATAATTCTGTTGGGGCTTTCTGATCCCTTGCGTGGGACCAAGTGATGATGTAATTTTTGCCTGTGGACTGTGGGAAAAAAAAAAAATAAACACATTTTTTACATAAATCAGGCGGCAGGCCAAGGCTCCTCTGTGCTCCTCTGTGCCCTGCAGCAGCCGCCGCACGAGCAGCACTAGCAGCGCCTTAGCACCGCCACAGCAGATCCGTAGAACTTAAAGCGCCCGTATAACAGGACGCGGGTGAAGCGGGAACCGGTCACAAAACAAACCCTGGCTGTCGTCCCAGGCTCCGCTAGCTCATCAACTCCTCCTCGGCTCGGCCCCTCGGCTCTAATCGATACGCTCTGCACTCAACGCCGAATCACAGGCTGACAACAACTGTGAACACCAACAGAGGGAAGAATTGTGTGTTTCCCCCAGTTAGTGAAAAAAACAGCATAAGTCTTGGCTGCTTCTGCTGCACCCAGAGTCTTATGCATCTTTCCAATCTAATTTTTCTGTCTGGAAAAAGATTGTGTCCTGGTTTTCTGCACCCAGTAAATCCAGGTGAAGAAAAAACTAACAACTGATAATCAGGTGGAATAAAATGAACACATGAAAGTACGCCTTAATTTCATTGCCCTTGATTCACACTCAGGACCATAGTTGAGGGATAGGTCTAGGCACAATCCTCGCAGCACACAATAGATTTGCTTGAGGCAGACCCAAAACTCAAAAGTCAGGAAACCAGATACAAGTAGGTCGTAACTCAGGGCAGGGGAAACCGCCTGTTGTCCGTGGAGGAGTCATTTCCTTCCCAGAAATCTGCATTACAAATTAATTAATAGTATATATATTTTTAATATCTGTTTGGTGCCAGTCCATATGACTTTAATATCTGCCTTTGGGATTCTACGTTGCAACTCCATAGGGTACATGTATCCTTTGTGAGCTTAATAAAATGTTGAAAATTCTACAAATCCTCACTCCTACATCCAAGTACTCTCATGCTACCATTCTACTCTCTGCTCTGTCTGAAAAACAGCTCAGCATTTTCAAAATTCTGCATTGATTTAGCTTGTAAATTATATTTTTGGAAATGTACATGTATTAACTATTTAATTTTAATACTATAGGTGATTGAAATTACGGACGAAGAAAGCAAGATTTAGCACTAAGCAACTGAATGTCAGTGCCATAAGAAGGATTATTTTGAAAAACTGAAGGACATCCAGCATTCTACGTTTAAACAATTTCCAAAAATCTAAGTGTGGCAAGTACTATACCTGTAAGTGAAGTCTCTAATGTTGCATTTCATTAACCCAGAGCAAAGCCATATCTGTGCACACAGCATCAGAAATAATGTAGAAAGACCGCTTCAGCATCCTCATCTGAAATATTATCAGAAAGACAAATTGCCTCAGCATGACAGAATAACGTTCATCTAAAGCATCATGTAATTCTAGAGAGGAAGCACACACTACATAAAAGAAAGTTACAACTAAAGGTTTCTTCTGGATACCATCAAAGAAAAGACGCTGAAAGAAGACTCCGAAGCTGACACGTTAACAACCAAAAGATTCGAAAATCACCTTTGTTCAAAAACCGTTTTTAACCAGTTACGCAAGTTTGAGACTATCTGCCTCGGGATATAACACCTTGACCCACTCTGCTCACTCTTGCGAAAACCTTAAAAATGTACCACTTTATTGTGTTAATGACCATCTCAGATTGTTTCCATTTTATTGTGTACTGTTCTGTAATTCTTGTAAATCGCCTCAACATTATCTGTTGTGCAGGAGTGATATGTAAAACTGTTAAATATAAAAATGGATTAAAGGAGCACCATTGCGCTATAGCTATAGCTAATGTAAAAAAATCCTCATCCTCAGAACTACAAACCTTAACCTTACACCAAACATAGAAAGGGAAGAAGGAACTGATGTTCTGCGACTAATGATCCACAATAGTACTCTGCACGTTCTAACGCCCTTAGTTACTGCCATTACATCAGTGCAAAAAGTTACTTATCAGTTTAATCATTAAATATCAGACTAACACCTTATTACTTCATTGCTAAGAACCTATACAAATAGATTTGAGAAAAACTTCAGTCACAAATTAAGTTGCTGCCGGAGAGGCTATTACCTAAAGACTATTATCTGCTAGAAAAATGTCAACAGCTGTTACAGGACTGCTTCCCGACATTTTTTGCTCAATTCAAGTGTTGAGAAGATTACACACAATTTCTTTTAGAGATAAGGGCTGAACATTATCTAAACAAGCCTGACTCTAAAATCGAGGTAAAATAACCGAAGTTGGGGAAAAAAGTTACCTGTGCCCAAAAAGATACAGCCATAAATCTTATCTCACAGAATTTGACAGAATGCACACAGGGGGAAACCACTCTCAGTGCAAAGTATGCCAAAAAAGTTTCAGGCGTAAATCCTATCTCACTGAGCATATGACAATCCACACTGGGGAAAAACCTTTTCAGTGCTCTGAATGCCAGAAAAGGTTTAGTATCAAACCGAGTCTATCTCGACATGCATTAACCCACTCTGTGGAAAAACCTTACCAGTGCACTGAATGCCAGAAAAGGTTTTGTAACAAACCGAGTCTATCTCGACATGCATTAACCCACTCTGTGGAAAAACCTTACCAGTGCGCTGAATGCCCAAAAAGTTTCAACCAAAAATCTTATTTCACTGAACATATGAGAATCCACTTTGGGGAAAACCCTTATCAGTGCTCTGAATGCCAGAAAAGGTTTTGTAACAAATCGAGCCTATCTCGACATGCAATAACCCACTCTGTGGACAAACCTTATCAGTGCCCGGATTGCCAGAAATGTTTCAAAAACAAGAGCCGTCTCACACAGCATGCAAGATACCACTCTAAGGCTAAGGAAAAACATTATCAGTGCTCTGAATGCCAGAAATGTTTCAGTGATCAAAGCACTCTGACTCGGCATACAAGAACCCACACTGGGGAAAAACCTCATCAGTGCACAGAATGCCAGAAATGTTTCATTGACAAAAACAGTCTCACTCGGCATATAATGACCCACACTGGAGAGAAACCTTATCAGTGCCCTGAATGCCAGAAATGTTTCAGTTGCGAATGCAGACTCACTGAACATACAAGAATCCACACTGAGGAAAAACCTTATCAGTGCTCTGAATGCCCAAAACATTTCAACCTTAAATCACTTCTAACTGCACATGTGAGAATCCACACTGGGGAAAAGCCTTATCAGTGCTCTGAATGCCAGAAATGTTTCAGTCAAAAAAGCTGTCTCACTCGGCACATAAGAACCCACACTGGGGAAAAACCTTATCAGTGCTCTGAATGCCACAAATGTTTCAGTGACAAAATGAGACTCACTAAACATAAAAGGACCCACACTTGGGTAAAACGTTATTGGTGCACTGAATGTGACAAATGTTTCAGTGAAAAAAGCAGTCTCACTCAGCATATAAGAACCTACACTGGGGAAAAACCTTATCAGTGTTCTGAATGCCACAAATGTTTCAGTCGAAAAATCAATCTCACTGAGCATATAAGAATCCACACTGGGGAAAAACCTTATCAGTGCTCTGAATGCCAGATATGTTTCAGTCAAAAAAGCAATCTCACTGAGCATATAAGAATCCACACCGGGGAAAAACCTTATCAGTGCTCTGAATGCCAGATATGCTTCATTCAAAAGAGCAGTCTCACTCAGCATATAAGAATCCACACTGGGGAAAAACCTTATCAGTGCTCTGAATGCCAAAAATGTTTCAGCCAAAAATCTCATCTCACTGAACATGTGAGAATCCACACTGGTGAATACAATTATCAGTGCTCTAAATGTCAGAAAAGATTCAGAGGTAGAGATGGTTACAAGCGCCATAAGAAAACACACCATCAAAATAATTCAGTTCTCTGAATGCCAGAAAAGCATAAATTTTAAACTCAATCTCACTCTACATGAGCAGACGCACACAGGGGAAAAACATTACCAATTTCTCTGAATGCCAGAAATTCCTATTTGATAGGCACAGCCTCACTAACCATAAGCGACTCCATACTGATGCAAAACCTTATGAGTGCTCTGAATGCCAGAAAAGCTGCAGAGAAAAACGCTATCTCACCATGAGAAACTCCACACTGGAGAAAATCCTTATGCCATAAAAGGTTGAATCTGAAAGACAGTGTTATGCCTCATGAGAGATCCCACTCTGGGAAAAAACCTTATGAGTGCTCGAAATGCAAGCAATGTTTTGGTTACAAATTACTTCTCACTTGACATGAGCGAACTCACACGGGGGAAGAAAGCCTTATGTGTGTTCTGAATGTCAGATAAGGTTTAGTCTTGAATACAATGTCATTTCACATGAGAGAATTCACACTGGACTAAAGCCATATACAGGAGGGGAAAGCCAGAAACGTTATACCCAGAAAGGAGATATCACTAAACATGAGAAATGCATCCACACCGGGTGAAAAGTAAGGCGTATCTTGAGTTGCAGAAAAGCTTCTAACAACCTGACTTTACATGAGAGGGCACATATTGTAGTTGCAATAGAATTCATCAAGAAACTCTTACAGGATAACTTAGGCTGCCCGCATGCAACCTCCAAAGAAATTTCAGGCCTGGAAATATTTTTAATTGCAATAGAATCCACAATTTGAGTATCTGAAAGTTACAAAACTCTCAAGGTCTTTACTTTACACAGAGAAGAGTTAGTGCTTGCAAAAATCAACTAATTGCCCAAAAAATCACAATAATAATATCTTAAATTTTACTCCACCCAAAAGGTTTCTACTCACCCTTGTTTCTTAACATATGACTGATATCTATTTTTTCATGATAAGATTAAGCCTATGTGGAGTTCTTCAGTGAGGAACTCCGCAAAGTGACAAAAAAACTCTGGCGGTCTACGCGGAGTTCCGCAAGCAGCGGAGTGCGTAAGGGTCATGCAGTTTGTGGGGATTTCATACCATGTCGGAGGTTCATTTGGCCCTTCTCTTCCAGGAAGTTATGGATCTCTTTGTCAAACGCGTCCTTGTGCCCGAAGTAGGTCAGGGTTGCTACTCCCACTACTTCTTGGTATTTACAGTGTTGTGCGCTGGGCAGGTAGAATACGCGCTGTTTGTGACTCTGACCCCATTTAAACATCGCGCCATTTTGTTGTTGTTGTGGTTGTACTTCGGAGCCTTCCCCTACGACCTGATCCCGCCTCCCAGCTGATCCTCCCTCGCCCCTCCCCCTCCACTCTCCATATATGACAGGAGTTCCCGCGCGCAGCGTTTACGCGCAGCGACCGCGCCCAACCCGCGCCGAAGGTGCGCCAAAGGTAAGCCCGTCTACGCCCGTCCGCGCCTGGACCGCGCCCAGCGCCAGACCCCCTGCCCCTCGCGCTCCCCAGCCCTCCCGCATTACCTATGATGCCGCCACCCTCCTAGCCCTCAACCCCGGTCGCGCTCCCAACTGCGTCCTAGCCGCTCCTGGACACACCCATGGACCTTTCTCCTGCTACTCCTGCAAATTCAGCGGCACCGACCACATCTCTGCTACAACCACTCCACAGATCCCCGACCCCAACCACCTACGATGCATCCTTCTCAACACCCGATCGGTCCACAGGCACGCAATTGACCTATGGAATCTTCTAGACACCATCTCTCCAGACATCGCCTTCCTTACGGAAACATGGATGAATGCTTCCTCCACCCCAGACATCACCATTGCCATCCCTGAAGACTATAAGATCACTCGCAAAGACCGAACCAACCACACAGGAGGAGGAATCGCTATCGTCCATAAGAAATCAATCCGCATCTCAACCAGCTCTGACGCCAACCTCGCCAACTCCGAACACCTTCACTTCCAGATCCACATCGACCCCAAGACCACACTCAGAGGCACCCTCCTCTACAGACCACCAGGACCCCGCGCAAAATTCAGCGAAGACATTACGGACTTCATCACCCCACACGCGCTCCCCTCCAAAGATTACATCCTTCTGGGAGACCTCAACTTTCATCTTGAAAAGACCAACGTCCGCAACACCACCACCCTCTTGGACAACCTCGCCAACCTCGGACTTAAACAACTAGTCACTTCCCCCACCCACATCGCTGGTCACACACTCGACCCCATCTTCACATCCAGCAATCATGTCTCCTTCAGCCACACTACGGATCTCCTCTGGACCGACCACAGCTGCGTTCACTTTACCTACAACAAGCCGAAACCCATCAACCACTCCCAACCCACCCTGCAAAGAAACTGGAACAAAATCACCACGGACCAAATCTCCGCATCGCTCCTTCGAAACTCCCCAGCCCTCTCTTCTAACGCCAACGAAGCCGCCGCCAACCTCACCCTATGGTTATCCAACACCGCCGACACTTTAGCTCCACTGAAAAAACGTCAAAGCAAACCTGGCAGCAAGAAAGCCTCATGGTTCAACGAGGATCTCAAGAAGTCCAAGAAACTCTGCCGCTCCCTTGAAAAGGCCTGGAAAAAAGACCCAACCTCCAGCACCAAGGACGCCTTCAAAAGCGCCACCCGCACTCACCACCAACTGATCCGAAAAGCCAAGAAAACAGCATTCAAGGATCGACTTGACAACAACGCCCACAACAGCAAATAACTTTTCAACATCGTCAAGGAATTTTCCAATCCCTCGGCCAACTCCAACGACATCACCCCCTCTCAAACCCTCTGCGACTCCCTAGCCTCTTTTTTCCACAACAAGATTGCAGACATCCACAACAGCTTTGACAACCAACCCGGAAACCAACCCACCCTACCATCTGCTGACCATCTTCCCCCCATGAACACCCTTAACGCCTGGAACCCAATCTCCACTGAGGACACCATCCACCTGATGAATTCCATCCACTCAGGATCCCCCACAGACCCATGTCCTCACCACATCTTCAACAAAGCAGACTCCGTCATAGCACCGCACCTCCGAGACGTCATCAACTGCTCCTTCAACTCCGCTACCTTCCCAGAAGACTGGAAACACGCCGAACTCACCGCCCTTCTGAAAAAACCAACAGCGGACCCCACCGAACTCAAAAATTACCGCCCCATCTCGCTTCTTCCATTCCCGGCCAAAGTCATCGAGAAAGCAGTCAACAACCAGCTCGCCACCTTCCTCGAAGCCAACAAATCCCTCGACCCCTCACAATCTGGCTTCCGAGCAAAACACAGCACTGAGACCGCCCTCATCGCAGCAACAGACGACATTCGAACTCTACTGGACAATGGAGACACAGTCGCCCTCATCCTCCTCGACCTCTCTGCAGCATTCGATACAGTCTGCCACAGCACCCTTCTTCAACGCCTCAACAACATCGGAATCCAAGGAAAAGCACTTGATTGGATCACCTCGTTCCTCACCGGAAGAACCCAGAGAGTCCGCCTTCCTCCATTCAAGTCCGAGGCCTCTGAAGTCATCTGCGGCGTACCTCAAGGTTCCTCACTCAGTCCCACCCTCTTCAATATATACATGAGCCCCCTCGCGGCCATCGCACGCCAACACAACCTCAACATCATCTCTTACGCGGACGACACTCAACTAATCCTTTCTCTCACCAATGACCCCAGCACCGCCAAAACTAACCTACACGAAGGAATGAAAGAAGTTGCCGAATGGATGAAACAAAGCCGTCTGAAACTGAACTCAGACAAAACAGAAGTCCTCATCTTAGGTACATCCCCCTCTGCATGGGACGACTCCTGGTGGCCGGAAGCCCTCGGAAAAGCACCCATCCCGACAGACCACGCACGGAACCTCGGCGTCATCCTGGACTCTTCACTCTCAATGAACAGACAAGTCAGCGCCGTATCCTCTTCCTGCTTCAACATCCTTCGCATGCTCAGAAAAACATTTCGCTGGATCCCCTCCGAAACAAGGAAGACAGTCACCCACGCTCTGGTCACGAGCCGACTGGACTACGGAAATACCCTCTACGCGGGCACTACCGCAAAACTCCAGAAGAAACTCCAACGAATCCAAAACGCCTCAGCCAGGCTCATATTAGACATCCCACGCAATGAACACATCTCTGGTCACCTTAAAGACCTCCACTGGCTACCCGTCAATAAGAGGATCACTTTCCGGCTGCTTACCCACGCACACAAATCTCTCTACGACATCGGACCAGATTGCCTAAACACTCGGCTGTCCTTCTACACCCCATCCCGCCAACTACGCTCTTCCAACCAAGCCCTCGCTACTGTTCCTCGCATCAACAAGACCACCATGGGAGGCAGATCCTTCTCATACCTGGCTGCTAAAACATGGAACTCACTCCCCGCTTACCTTCGCCTCACCCAAAACCACCTAGCGTTCAGAAAGCAGCTTAAAACATGGATATTTGACAAATAATCTTCCTCCCCTTCCTAAGCGCCTTGAAACCCTCCGGGTATGTAGTGCGCTATACAAATTTTATGACTTGACTTGACTTGACTTGACTTGACTTGACTTGACTTGACAAAGGCCTGCATCCTAGCTTAGTCCTCAGGGACATCAACCGCTTTCTCCGAAAGGAGAAGTTCAAGTGGTTAACCTTGGCTCAGGTCTTATCTGCCTTCGACCGTGGAGATTTGATGGTAGCGTTGGACTTGCAGGACACTTACTTTCACATCCCCGTCTTGCCTGCCCACCGGCATTACCTACGGTTCACGGAAGGCCACACGCATTTTCAGTTTACCACGCTCCCCTTTGACCTAACCAGCCCCCCCTCCCCCGGGTGTTCACTAAAGTGATGGCGGTGGTCGCAGCTCATCTGCGCAGATCAGGGGTTCCAGTCTTCCCCTATCTCGACGACTGGCTGTTGAAGGCTCCCACCTCCAGACTACAACGGACTTTCTGCATTTGCTGGGGTTCTCAGTTAACGTGCTGAAGTCGCACCTGATTCCATCCGTTAAGCTCCTTTTTATCGGAGCGGTTCTGGACACAGCACAGTTTTGGGTCTATCCTCCCTAGCAGCAAGTCCAGTATATTTGGGCTATGATACCGATGTTTCAGCCTCCATCCCGGTGTTCGGTGAGAATGACCCTGAGGCTGCTGGGCCTCATGGCCTCCTGAATCCTGCTGGTGGATCATGCCAGATGGCATATACGTGCTCTGCAGTGGGACCTGAAGTTCCAGTGGGCGCAGGACCAGGGGAATCATTTCGATGATGTTCAGATTTTGGAGGGGACTGCAAGTCAGTTGCAGTGGTGGTTCACGAACCAGGATTGGGTCAGCAGCAGATCCCTCTCCCTTCCCCAACCTGAGTTCACAGTAGTGACGGATGCGTCACTCCTGGGATGGGGCAGTCATATGGGAAAGGCGGAGATCAAAGGCCTCTGGTCTCTGGCGGAATCCAGGCACCACATCAACCCTCTGGAGCTCCTGGCGATTCGTCTTGCACTGAAGGCATTCCTTCTTTCTATCAAAGGAAGAGTGGTGCGGGTGTTCACGGACACCACCGCCATGTGGTACTCCAACAAACAGGGCAGGGTCGGGTCATGGACCCTATGTCAAGAGGCTCTTCTCCTTGGACATGGCTGGAACCTCAGGGCATACCTCTGGTGGTTCAACACCTAGCACGTTCCCTGAACGCCAGGGCGGACAAACTCCACCGCCGGTGCATGATGGATCACGAATGGCGTCTTCACTCAAAGGTGGTGCAAGGTCTCTTTTAGCAGTAGGGAGAGCCTTGGTTAGATTTATTTGCCACTGAAGAGAACGCACAATGTCAGCAGTTCTGCGTGTTGGAGTTTTCAAGGCGGCTCTCGCTCGCCAATGCTTTTCGTCACAATTGGAGTTGCGGCCTCCTGTATGCCTTTCTGCCTGTACCACTTCTGCCAAAATTGCTGAAGAAGATCAAACGCGACCAGTCCCAAGTCATTCTTGTGGCTCCGGACTGGGCACGAAGAGTCTGGTACCCCGAGCTCTTGAGCATGGCCATCGATCCTATTGTTAACAGATTTCTGAAGTGCATTACTCATCTCTTTCCTCCTTCTCCTTTCGTATTTATTTATTTATTTATTTATTTTTAGGTTTGTATAGCGCTGGAATCGACTACCAAAGGAGTATCTCTGCCCTTTGGCGGATACTAAGGAGGGTTGTGGACTGACATGGTTAGTAGGAGAGAAACAAGAAAGTTTTTAACAGTTTCCTAAATGTCGAATGTTCCGAACAGAGTCTGAGATAGTCAGGAAGTTTGTTCCATAAACGAGGAACGAGATAGGAGAGAGCCTTCCCTCCCAATCTTGTCCTCTTGATGATACGTACTTCAAGAAGGTTTTTACTACTGGAACGCAGGGCAGGCAAGGGAGTTAAGGAAATGAATTTGTCGGCCAGATAGGATGGGCCCAGATCGTGTAGAGCTTTGTAAATAATGCAGCAGACTTCAAACCTATCCGCTGGCGAATGTGCAGCCAGTGGAGTTTCACTAGTAGGGGGCGCGATGGTGTCCTAGGAGGTGCATTCTGAACCAGTCTGGCAGTATTCTGGACTATTTGAAGTCTGCTCAGCAGAGAGTCATTAGCTGAGATCAAAAGCCCGTTACAGTAGTCTAGGAGACTAATGACTAACGCCTGGACTAAGGTTTTGCGAGTAAAGTCCGGGAGTAAAGGAAAGACTTTCTGGAGCATTGTGATTATGTGAAAGCATGAGCCAGCTGTCTGTGCTACTTGTTCTTTTAAAGTAAGAGCCTGGTCTAATCGTATGCCTACATTTTTTACAACTAATCTAGGGGCGGGGTTGTGCCAGTGGGACTTGAATCTTGTCCTCACTTATCTTGTGTGTGCTTCCTTTGAGCCCCTATATAATTGTCCTCTTCGCCTCCTTTGAGACTGCTTTTTTGCTTGCCATCACCTCTGCTCGCAGGGTGAGTGAGCTTCAGGCTTATCTTCCAGACTTCCCTTTCTTGCTGTCCATCCAGACAAAGTAGTCCTCCGTACTAAGCCCTCTTTTCTGCCCAAAGTGATTACCTCTTTCCACATAGGTCAGACCATCACATTGCCCACCTTCTTCCCTCCTCTGCACCCTTCCAAAGAGGAGTGTAGATTCCACTGTCTGGACCCAAAATGTGCGCTGTCTTTCTACCATGGCCGCACTAAAGACTTCCGGGTGGACTCTTTGCGGATTATGTGGGCACCAAGAAAGGTCGGGCAGTGCACAAAGGTACCATCTCTGGATGGGTCTTCCTATACATTAAGATCTGTTATTCTTTGACTAAAAAGGACCTCCAGTAGGTCTGCGCACCCACTCTACCAGGGCAACGGGAGCCACTACTGCTTTGGGACGTGGAGTTCCGCTGGTTGACATCTGTCACACAGCCACGTGGGCATCCCTGCACACGTTAACTAAGCATTACTGTCTGGACAGCCAAGTCCGGAGAACTGGATTTTTTGGCTGTTCTGTTCTCCAGGACTTCCTGGTGTGAACTTAGTTTGCAGACCCACCTCCTGGTTTGGTATTGCTGGGGTATCTATTCTAAGGTAAGGAATCTATAACTAATAGTCTATTTCAGATGTACAAGTTACTTACCTTCGGTAACGATGTATCTGTAAGAGACATATATTAGTTATAGATTCCTTACTGCCCCACCCATCCTCCCCATTCTGCACACTGACTTCTAGGGATAGGGACTCCCTTACAGGGCCCTAGTTTTGTGCACCAGGGGTCAGTGTCTTGCATGGCTCTGTGCTTCTGGCATGGAACGCCGTATCAAAACTGACATTAGTGCGCAGGAGCGGAGTCTAAATAGACACCACTGTGTCATCCCGGTGACCACGATGCTCATGACAGACGGAGTCGACCGATGCCACCTACCGACACGTAGGGGTACTGCTAAGTAAAAATGTATTCAGATCCAGTCTGACGCCTGGGGGTAATTCTAAGCTAAGGAATTTATAACTAATATATGTCTTACAGATACATTGTTACCGAAGGTAAGTAACTTGTTCATTTTGTGCCTACCAGGGATGGTGCATCAATTGAGAAAGAGGGCAGATAATAGAAAGAACACAGCGTGGGAGCATGTGCACAGCCCTGGTGAACACCTTAATTGATAGTTAATCGTTCAGTCACCTGGCCCTGGGTTCTCCAGCGAACCTGGGCATAATTACCCTCATGTAGACTGATCAATAGGCTCAAGAGCCTCCTGGGATGGCCCATATCACCCCAAACCTTCCATAGCCTGCTTCCTGGAACCAGGTCAAAAGCAGATTTAAGGTCGATGAAGGCAACATACAAGTTTCCCTGCCGACCACAACGATCTTCCAATAGAGTAAAAGGAAGCGGAAACCTGATGAATCGTGGATATCTTCTTCCTACAGCCTGTCTGAAAGGGGGATACAATGGCTTTAGCTGCAGTCCATTCCTCAATCTTGCTCAAGACCAATTGGGCAGAAATGCTCTTCGCACAGTTGATCAAGCTGATCAGCCTGTAATTGGCTGGATGGAATCCATCCCCCTTCTGATATATCGGGACGACGTCCGCTACCTTCCAAGAGTCCGGTACTGTGGCACCACTGATAATGGCATTAGTTAAGAAAAAGTTATACAAAGACAATTTATCTCTTTCTAGCAGAAGGATATAAGCTGGAATGCAGTCTATTCCTGAAGGTCTACCTCTGGTTATTGCATCCAGAGCTGAGGATGTTAGCCAGGTCGAGGAAAGGGCCAGGTACAGCTATGGAGTTTTCTGTTTACACAGTCCCCAGCACAGTGTCCGGCTTATTAAAAGGAGGGACTGAATAAAGATTGGAGAAATGATCAAACCAGGTCTGGGGAGAAATGTTATTTTGCAGAGGTGAAGCAGATTCGATCCGCCAAGAAATCAGCACTCAAGGATCGTCTTGACAACAACACTCACAACAGCAAAGAACTCTTCAACATCGTCAAAGAATTCACCAACCCCACCGCAGCATCTAACGACATCACTCCCTCCCAAGACCTCTGCGACGCGTTATCCTCCTTCTTCTACAACAAAATTGACGACATTCACAACAGCTTTGAGAATACTCCCAGCGATCAACCCTCCCCACCCCCCTCAGATCCTACTCCGCCAACTAACATCCTTAGCGCCTGGTACCCAATCGCCACTGAAGACACCATCCGCCTAATGAACTCTATCCACTCTGGCTCGCCAACCGACCCCTGCCCCCACCACATCTTCAACAAAGCTGACTCCATCATCGCACCCCATCTCCAGGAGGTCATCAACTGCTCGTTCAACTCTGCCACCTTTCCAGAATGCTGGAAACACGCCGAACTCAGCGCCCTTCTGAAGAAACCCACAGCAGACCCCTCCGAACTTAAAAACTACCGACCCATATCCCTCCTCCCTTTCCCGGCCAAAGTCATTGAGAAAGCCATCAACAGCCAGCTCGCCACCTTCCTTGAATCCAACAATTCCCTCGATCCATCTCAATCCGGGTTTTGAGCCAAACACAGTACCGAAACCGCCCTCATTGCAGCAACCGACGACATCCGAACACTACTGGACAACGGAGAAACAGTGGCCCTCATTCTACTCGACCTCTCCGCCGCTTTCGACACAGTCTGCCACAGCACCCTTATACAACGCCTCAGCAACATCGGCATACAAGGAAAAGCCTTGGACTGGATCATCTCATTCCTCGCTGGGAGAACTCAAAGAGTCCGACTTCCCCCATTCAACTCAGAGGCCACCGAAGTCATCTGTGGCGTACCTCAAGGATCTTCACTCAGTCCCACCCTCTTCAACGTCTACATGAGTCCACTCGCTTCCATCGCTCGTCAACACAACCTCAACATCATCTCTTACGCCGACGACACCCAGTTAATCCTTTCCCTCACCAAAGACCCCAACACCGCCAAAACCAATCTCCACGAAGGCATGAAAGAAGTAGCCGAATGGATGAAACATAGCCGCCTAAAACTCAATTCAGACAAAACGGAGGTGCTCATCCTAGGATCTTCACCCTCTGCCTGGGACGACTCCTGGTGGCCTTCTGCTCTGGGCACAGCACCCACACCCACAGACCATGCACGCAACCTTGGATTCATCCTAGACTCCTCTCTCTCGATGTCCAGACAGGTCAACGCAGTCTCGTCCTCCTGCTTCAACGTACTTCGCATTCTCAAAAAGATCTTCCGCTGGATCCCCCTCGAGACAAGAAAGACTGTCACCCACGCACTGGTCACGAGTCGACTGGATTTCGGTAACACACTATACGCCGGAATCACAGCAAAATTACAGAAAAAACTCCAACGCATCCAAAACGCATCAGCGAGACTTATATTAGACATCCCTCGCCATGATCACATCACCGCACACCTAAAAGACCTCCACTGGCTTCCCGTCAACAAGAGAATTACTTTCCGCCTTCTCACCCACGCACACAAGGCCCTCTACGACCTGGGACCTGAATGCCTCAACACTCGACTGTCCTTCTACAAACTCACCCGCCATCTTAGATCGTCCAATCAAGCCCTCGCCGTAATCCCGCGCATCCGAAAATCCACCATGGGTGGCAGATCCTTCTCCTTCCTTGCTGCCAAGACCTGGAACTCACTCCCCACTCACCTCCGCCTTACTCAGAACCACATCTCCTTCAGAAAAAAACTTAAAACCTGGCTATTCGACAAATAATGAACCCCCTCCCCAAGCGCCTTGAGACCCTCTGGGTGAGTAGTGCGCTATACAAATGCCCGAACTTGAACTTGAACTTGAACTCCACTTTACAAGTGCCCATAACCTGGTGAAGTTCTTAAAAGAGCAAGCCAATTTGAGTTCCTGTCATCTTTCTTCCTCCCATTCTTTCTTAGCCCGAGCTTGGGCCCTTTTGTACCTCTCTCCGTCCAGACTGATTTCTGAGATGTCCTTTGTGAAGGATATCTACATGAAAGTCTGAATTCCTTATTAAACCAATTGTTTACTTTATGAAAATTCCGTTTGTGGACTTTAATAGGGACTATAAGGTAGTACAATATTTTCTTGAAGTTGTTGTGGAAGCAGTCATTGGCATGCCACCCTCTTAGTTCTTGCAAATCGATTTCCCGAAGGTAGTGGTAGATTGATCTTCACCTCGCAGGATGACCAAAATATCGTTGATACACACATATAACTGAAATCCCAATTGGCACAGACAAACCATGGGAATAAAAGCAGTGATTGGGATAGGACGGGGCTTAAACACTATTTTACCTTGTCCATGTAAGATAGTCCCAAATCTCCATTGATTTCAATAGGAACAAGGCAGTTGTCCCTTCTCTCACAGAGGGGGCCCCATTAGACTTGACCTTTTCCACATGAGTGATTTTCAGGGTGTGTGGTGAAGTGCCACCGGTCACCTAATATACAAGAGAATACGTATGGCTAACCATATAGAACTATGGCTCCTGATAACCAGGTGCCTTAGAATATGTGCGAGGGACACTGCCTGTTCTTTTCTATATTTTCATATATGTTTTTTTTATTGTACTCTCATAAGCTCAGAAGATTACCTCCACCAGATACCTGTGACAGACTGTCCATTGGACCTGGTCCAAACATCCTACACTTATACATACAAGATTGGGCACTCTGATTCAGGTGCACTGACCTCTCTATACCCTTAGACATATGGGGCTGACCGCTTGCAACAGGATACATGTGTAGTACAAGGGACATGGTTTACACACCCATCACTCATTTCTACTTTCGGGTGTGCTGATTTTTCTAATGGGTCTTTCGCCCTTGGGTATACAGCGCTGACCCTTTAAAAACACATGCCAGTACATTGTGGTATTTGCATTTAACTTCGATGGAGACCTGTCTTTAGTGATTCTATTCCACGTGAAAAGTGGCTGTGTGTGACAGAGGCAAGAAAGCCTTCAGCATTTAGTGCGCGTTCATTCAGATTCATGCTGCCGGCATGGGAATACATTTCCCAAGTACTCGTGGTCACGTGACTGCATCAAGTAATGCGATTATACAACCTGAGTGAGTAGCCACACACCAAATTCAGCTTTAGCTAGCTCCAGATCCTCTATTCGAGCAACAGCGATTACTCTGGACACCGTCCTCCATCTGCTGTGGTATAACGGATTGCTGGCTCCCTGTATACAGTTATGGGTCTCTGACCCTCCGTTTGTTATATCTGTAATTTTTACTGCACCGACGCAGCGTGTTCCCTGTATACAGAAATGGGTCCCTGAACCTACCTTTTTGTTTAACTTGAGTTTTTTGTGCATTGAGCTTGTCTTTTCTTTTTTTTTCTTGTTATGAAAAAGTAAAGAATGCTGCATTCATGTTAAAGATATGAAAGTGTCAAAGCACACTCTCTCATGTCGTAGGAAAGTTCTCAGTGCACATGTGGCAGGTGTTGTGTTTTGAAAACAAAGCACGCTGCCCCAATGCAGAGGTCAACTATTTTAAGCCCATTTCCTCCACTGCATCTCAGCTTTGTTATTGCAGTGCACATCAAACATGTCTACAGTTTTCAACTTGAAGAATGCTGCATCTATGTTTAAACTAGGCAGTGTTATCATGTGCCTTACCGCTGCATATTTTAATGGGGCAGTTGCTTCTGAAATCTAAACACGCTGTACTTGTGTGTAGACCAACTAGCTCTAAGAGTCTTTTTTCCCACCATAATACCACATATTTCCTTTGGAAGTTACTGCACTAGGTTCTGCCTTTGTTCACTCTGTGCTGCCGCAACACAAGCCTGCTATGAGGCACGAGCCATCAAAAACATTGATACACAAACTTCAAGGCAGACACACGACTGCCTCCACGGTCTTGGCGTGTCTCCCCCTAGTGTTAAACACCATTACGCAGCCCGCTTGTCTCGATAAACCTTAGTGACATTTGAATACATGCTCGGAGAACGTATTAGGGACTTCACAGCCATACGAAAATACCTCAGTCACTATTGCAGACACCGCCTATGAGTATATGGACAGTTTTTAATCTACATGGGCACACTTTTACTTTACACTTGTTCTGAAATGCCTAGAACTGTTACAGCCTTCCAGAAGACTTATTTTCTTACCATGCTCACCTTCCTATAATTCTTTATTCGGGCGGAGAGTCACCCTGAGCCGCATGCCACGGTGAGTTGAGGCACATTTCCAGACGTCAACGGATTAACCTTTCTACAGTATATTATTATTGTAGTGAAGTCTATAAATTATTTTATTTTTCACCTATACTAAGAATAACAGACATTGACTATACAGTATATGGTTTGGACGGGTTTGTATGTCCTGGACTGAATAGCTTTGAAATGTAACGCTAGCACAGTTGTTCAAATGTCTGACCTAGATTTTTTCAAACCATTCTTATATTTCCTATGTATGTATTCTTTTTGGTACCACCAGTGAATTTACCACTCTATTAAGAATAATATGATCACTGGATTTTTTTGTATATTAAAACCCTTCTGTATACTTATATTGGTTCGTACACCATTTTTGGGTCTCGCCTGAGCCAGGCCGCATGCGTTGCTCTGCAAGGCTTTTAGTAAGGGCCTTAAACTCTGAATACACGCTTGCACGTGTGCTTATTTATCCTTGCTGTCTCTCTCTTTATCACCTTCCCCTTTTCTGCCTTTCCCTCTCTTGCTTTGGGACCTTTTCAATGTTCAACAAAAAGCTGTAAAACCTGCTGACCGATCTTTGTTGTTTTAATAAGGCGTTTTTTTAATCACCTGTGCCTGGAAGCTGTAGCAGATTGGAGTACGACAAGCCCCTGAAATATGGACCTCGTCTGCCGGTTTCTAAGCTTTAACCAAGGAGAAATGTATTCCGTGATAGCTTGGAGGGATGAACTGACCAGTCAGAGATCCCATGGCAGCTGTGTGGAGACTCCAATTTACGAGCTCCTTCTTGCAAGTAGTTATGGGAACCAAAAGATGCACGCCATGCCCTCTGACCTTTCGCAGGCAACATAGTTAATTTTAAATCCCTCCCTGCACAAAAACTTTCAGAATGCCTAAGAATCCATTCTTTTGAAGTCTGGAGCGTTGGATCTGTCTTCTATATCTATGCGTTTTAATACAAAATAATGAAAGCGCCTAGATTTTTGCACCATATAAGTCAAGGTAGTTTACGAGAACGCTGCGTGCCCCTTGCATCTGTTCCCTGCGGTGCATGCATCATTCCAGGAATCCAACCCAGAGCTGGAGCCTCCCGCCACATTCCTGTGCTTTGGTAGCCTGGTTCATCCTTTACTGAGCCAATAGACTCTTCGATAGATATTGTATGCTTTATTTGTTTCTGCCAGGCGCACAACATATAGACTTTTCACACACTTTCTGTAGTATGCTTCGTTCTGGGCAGATCAAGTCTAAGCCCCACTCTACTTCTATCCTCGTGTCAGTGCAGCCCGATGTAAACAGTAATTGTAATGTATTTGCATTTATATAACGCTTACTACCCCTGACGAACATTGAAGCACATTTTCAGCGAGTAGCATGCTACTCCAGGATCCAGAAATGGTTAGTGATGAATTAGTGTAGGGAAATATAAAATTCATTTGAGAGCTGGACAATTTGGTCTGTTAGTTCGGTTGAAAAAGATAGTGGAGGGATAGAAGAGGGAAGGGTTTCCATTTATATAGCGCTTACTACCCCTGATGAAGTGTTGAAGCGCTTTTCGGTAAGTAGCATGCTACGCCAGAACCCAAAAAGATTAATAGATAGATCAGTTATAGTGGGTAGGTTGTTTAATTGTATACACACAACTGTACGAAAATTAATAAAATTCCGTTGTAAAGTTGTATCCAAGAGGCAAGTATAGTCTCTGATAATAATGTATACAATAGTAATGTTGATGCAAAGTCATCTGTGCTGGAGTATCTTAGACTCTTGTTGAATTGTACCATCCACCTTGTAGGTACTGCTATTTGTATCAGGTCCACGTTGTAGGCAGACACAAACGCCTACATTGTGAACTATTTATATTAAGCATAATGTAGGTGAGCAGATAACAGTAACCACTGTACAAGCTGTATTAGGTGCTTAGAAGTAGAGTGACATAGAGGGCAATAAACACTCCACTAAATCTTTTTTTTATTATTAACAGTGCTCATAAGACCATACAATGCAATACCATGTACAAATAGCCCACTGGGGAACAGTTCAGGCATCATCTGGGGATTACACATCCGAGAAACACAAGTGTCTTCCATGAATACAAATCGACTACTCCTCCAAGGACTGCACTGTCTTATTAACACGGGCGAAAAGGCAAACAAGCAGTCAGGCGGCGCTCTGATTGTATACCTGACAGGATGGTGACAGACCCCAACCACCTGCAGGGGAAACGTGCCACCTCACTTAATAGCTGCCAGACGCTTTACTATGTAAGCAGACTGGTGGTTTACAACTGCGCCTACGTTGGGGCACCACATGTTTTTTCCAGCATAGTCTGGTGTACTCCCCCTGTGTGGGATGATAGCACCCACTGAAAACTGCACCGTTGTGTAGTCTGGGACAGTGCACCTTCGATGTTATTCTGAACTGGGCCTTTAAATACGGTATTATTTAGTGTTTTAATTCAGGTATACAAAGAATGTGGTACTACTTGTATACTAGGGTAGGACAAGGAAGATTGAATTTCTAAGGTGGCGGCAATATTTTTGTCAACCCAGAGAAGTGAGGATTTGAACTCAGCGTGACAGGTCCGACAACCAGGGGCTCATTGATGGGATTTAGGCGTAGGGCAGTGCAGCAAGGCAATACGATGCATTCATGTCCTTTCTTCCTGCACTGGCGCCGTTTTGGCAGCCCAGCACCAATGCAAGGGTACCTTCGCTGCATGCAAGGTTGTTTTTGTGCAGGGGCTCTTTCCTGAACACAAACCATGCTAAGAGGTGTTTTTCTCTTTGTGTGTCTCCTGCAGAATGTCTTTTCACGACGCCTCACCTCAGGAGGCGCACACACGTGGCACCTCCCCAGGTTGACATGATTTTGTAAATCTGGGGCAGCGTTAAATTCTGTGTGTGTTACGTGGGAAAACCCACCGCCACACCCAAGAAAAGCCTCGTGGGAAAACCCACCGCAACACCCAAGAAAAGCCTTGTGGGAAAACCCACCGCAACACCCAAGAAAAGCCTCGTGGGAAAACCCACCGCAACACCCAAGAAAAGCCTCATGGGAAAACCCACCGCAACACCCAAGGAAAGCCTTGTGGGAAAACCCACCGCAACACCCAAGAAAAGCCTCGTGGGAAAACCCATCGCAACACCCAAGAAAAGCCTCATGGGAAAACCCACCGCAACACCCAGGAAAAGCCTCTTGGGCACAGATCAAGGCGGCATAGTGACCTGCACTGCATTGCGTGACTCATGATTTCTGAGGCCACTTAAAACTACGCAGGGAGGCTTTGTGCGGCTTCTTAAATCGATTGAGAGCACTGCGTCATGCATGTACCCCGTTACGTGGTGCAAAAGTGACGCAGGGCTCTCATAAAGAAGCCTGTGGGAGAGAACAGGCCCTGCACCAAATGTGACAGCTGCTGCACACACCCAGTGGCACATGAGAGATGCCAGGCTCCGAGCCCTGTGTGGAAAGAAGAGGCGGGCTCTACATGAAGTATGTCAGGGACACGACAGACTGCACTCAGGGCATGATTTAGGAGACCCAAAGAGGACAGACTCTTTACTAAGTTTAACAGAGGACAGTCCAAGGGTTTGCTTGAAGTTAACCAAAGAGGGAGAGAGAAAGGTTAGGAAATAGAGTGCCAATGAATACTCAAAAAATACACAAAAACTACACTTGTCACCTCTGAGAGTGCAAAAAGGTTTTTCTTTAATCAATCTCAAAACAATACACATTTTCAATTAATGGTGTACATGTGTGTAGATATATGTCTGTCACAACACTCAAAAAGGAGCTTCACAAATAAATATCACACAAATAGAGAAAAACTCTTCGTTGAGTACAAGACTTTATACATTGTTTACATTTGTCCTGTGAAGTCAGGCAACAATGGACAATTTAAAAAACGTCAATCCACGTTTTGATGGACATCTTCAATTTACATCTCCACCTTGTTCAGGACCAAGGTTTAGATACATCTATAATGTATACCATCTTTTCCAGTTTGCCCAGCCCGAGCCTTATCGATACTTCCTTAAGGGAAGATCGCTCTCATATCATCTGCATACTGAGATGTTTTTAGATAGGATACACATTTGCCTAATAAACAATTTCTTCATTTTCAATAAAATACTGTACAGACAAACCCAGGGAACGGTGATGGGAACTTGCTTCGCCCTCAGCTTTGCTGGGTTGTACCTGGGCTGGTGGGAGAAGCAAGTTGTCAGTAACATCAGACACTTTGAAGACCACGTCGTCCTCTGGGTCAGATACATAGATGACATCTTTTTTATCTGGAAGGGTACCCAGAATCAAGCTTACGAATTTGTCAACATACTCAATGATAAGTCCCTAAACCTATCATATAGTAGCAACATAAACAAAACTACCATTGAGTTTCTAGTTCTGAAATTGGAGGAGGTAGGAAAAGAAACAGCGGGCAATAGTCTACTGCACATGGACAGCTGCCACCCTACCATTCTAATCCAAAGCATCCCTTACGGAGAGCTATTACGTTCGAAAAGAAACTGTAGCACTGAAGAGGGATTTCAAAAAGAAAAGGTGCTTATAATGCAAAGATTTGTTGAGAGAGGGTATGCTAAGAAAACCATTAGACAAGCTAGTAAGAAGGTTGAAAAACTCAAACGTAATGAATTGCTAGTACCAAAGAAAAAGACGGATGAGGACAAGCAAAATAGATTAATTCCATCTTTTTAACAACCACGCCTGGCAGGTGAAATGTAGTTTAAAAAAATACTGGGAAGTTTTAAAAACAGACCCAGATTTAGTAAAACCTGTTGGAGACAAGCCAGCCATCACTTTCAGAAAAGTGAGATCCCTAAAAGACATGTTGAGTCACTGTTTACTTAATCTGGAAAGGGATAAGTCTGACATCAAAGGATTTTTCACTTGTAGAAAATGCAAGGCATATAAGTTTAGCGATATTTGCAAGACCATTAAACTATCCAAAAAACTAGCAGCGCACAAAATCCTAAAACATTTTACTTGCAATACGGAATTTACAATATATGCTCTCAAATGTCTGTGCAATGAATTCTATATCGGGAGTAAGGCCACAAAAGAGTATTAGAACATATGCGAGCTATTCACAATGAAGATCAACAATACCCCATTGCGAGACATTTGAAAAACTTCCAGAACCAGAATTGTAACCTGCTGAAATTCTGTGTGCTTGATAGTGTTCCAATTCGAGAATGGGGCGGCAACAGAATATTAGAACTAAGAATATTAGAATCAAAATTGATCATCATCAGGTACAACACCCTTCAAATCATCCCACAAGCCTTAGCCTTGATGAAGAACTAGCGGTACATCTTGGTTAATCATTACTGACAGAAGGATTGAAATAGTTATTAGGTTCATATGTTTTTTATTTGAAATATATAGCTACATATTTGATTTTAATCACTATCTTTTGTCTATTTTTTGCAGTATACATGAAGATATCGTTGAGACGCAGGAGAGCTATAATATCTAACTGGTGTTGTACAGTAGGAATGTTATTTTCTTATTGTTAAAAACATGGATGTGAAGTATAATCAAATTAATGAATCAAAACTATGACAATGCAATTTGAATATATCGTATCAAATGATAATAGTCCCACTTGGGCAGAATTTAAATTGAAGGAGTTATTTTAATCAACAGCGGAGGGTTGAAAGTCAGATGTGGCGCAACCATGTGACAATGAATCAATTTTGTTTGAATGATCGATTGATCTTCATTAATTGTGCCAAAAAATTGGGATTATCTAACAAAGTTAGTCACATTCATGTATACCAACTAGGGCGGATTGGACCAATTGATTCTAAAAGTGTAGCATATCGGTGATTACTACATAATGTTTTGTGAATTTTACAAGTATCACTTTTGAAATCTAAATAAGGATGTTACAAAATGCTGAATTAATTTTGTCGCTCCAAAATTGCGTTTAAGTTTATATAATTTATCGTAAGAAAATGACTAAAGATGTTTTCTATTTCTAACACAAGCAGATATCACATGGTGAGTTCTTCTAAAAAATCAGAAGTAACATGTAACCTTACCCGTGATCAAGGAGCGCAAGGCTCCGAACGCGTTGGGATGTTGCTGGCAGTATTTTATTAAATCACGCTGTAAAATTGAAGCCGCGGTACTGTGGTTTATGGACTGAAGTGAATTGAAAGTCGGTTGTTTATCACAGGCTTGCTGTATACATCTATAATGTAGTAGACAATATTTTGTCGAAAATATTACATAGTGTTTCATTGGTACTTCTCTGTGAAAATGCTGACATCAGTATGATGCTACTCACAGCATGCATCTCTATTGGAGGGAGTATCCTAAAGGAGCAAATTACAAAGCCTTCCAAAGATGACCAGTAGATTGGACCAAAGGGTGTCATCAAACAGGAATTCAGCAATCCATCAGCGTGTGTTTTTTAGGTGCTGTTTCAGACTAGGCTCTGCACCCATATTTCAGGGGAAAGAGGAGTCTATGCACCCAGTGTGAAGGATGGAGACACAGAGGTGTCATGCTCTGCACCCACTGCTAGAGAGGATAGTCCCCAGGCAGTGAGCCCAGTGTGGCGGAGAAGAGACACGCTCCATACAAAGGGAAACAATCAGGCTCTACGCTGAGGGTGATGGTGGACAAGGCAGGCTCTGCTTCTAGTGTTACCAAAGAGAAGCCTTTGAAGTTCAAGTCTCTTCTCCCAGAGTGACGGTATATGCCAGGCTCTGTGGCCAGTGTGATGGAGTAAAGACATGGAGAGGTCAGGCTTAGCTAGCAGTGTGACTGGGGATGAGTGGTTAGAAACTGTCAGCACTCAATTCATTGTCTTGTTGTGTTTGCTGTCTATGCCTTACGCGGCCAAGGGTATGCCCAGACGTGGGTCCCTTGCTCGCTGTGCGACTGGATTCAAGCTCGCCTGGCTGATGAGGGGTTATACCCTGAAACCAGTCCCAAGATGCTTGTTTCCGGTCCAGTGAGGACCTGGCCTGGCAATTCGGGTTGGACTGTTTCCATGAGAAGAAGGGTAAGGACTGATTTGCACATGGCTGGGTCCAAACTAGGGTGGTATAGTGAGCGAAAGAACAATGGATTAAACACAGAACTCTTGACTCGGGGTGTGTGTTTGAAAAGTTTCGGCACTCTGTCCATCATCTTGTTGTGTTTGCTATGTTTGCCCTAAGTGGCCATGGGTATGTCCAGACGTGGGTCCTTTGCTCGCTGTGCCACTGGAATCAAGCTATCCTGGCTGATGAGAGGTTATACCCCAAAACTGGTCCCAAGATGCTTGTTTCCAGTCCAGGGAGGACCTGGTCGGGCAATTCAAGCTGGACTGTTCCCATGAGGAGCAGGGTCAAGACTTATTAGCACATGCCTGGGTCCAAACTAGGGTGATATATTGAGAAAAAGACGAATGGTTTAAACCCAGATCTCTTGACTGGGGGTGAATGGTTGAAAGGTTTTAGCACTACGTCCATCATCAGTGGGATGAAGGAGAGATATGGAGAGGTCATACTTGATCCCAGTGTGATGGAGGAGAGAACTTGAGAACCCAGGCTCTACTCCCAGTGTGTCAGAGGAGAGCCCCAAAGAGAACAGGCTTTGCAACCAGTGTAACGGAGGGGAGACCCAGGCTGGAGAGGACAAGCTCTTCACTCTGTTTGGTGACAGAGAGGTCCAGAGAGGCCAGGCCCAACTCTACATCCACTCTGAAAGAGGACTGACCAGGGTCTTCACCAGGAAGAGAAATAGTAACTTACTTTCTGACAGTGTATGAGAAGTTAGAAGACTTGGCAAGGAAACGTGCAAAAAGTATGTGCCTCTTCACAGGAAAAAAGTGAGATATGTCAGATATATTATGTCCAGCAAAAAGATTTGGTCCGCACCCCATGTCACCTGTTATTACCCCTGTGTTTGACAGAGTATGGCAGGGCACAGTCAAAGCCACCAGCAGAGAGACAGAAATCGGTACAATGTGCATTAGTGAAGTGATTCCAAAAGTGTGAACAGTGTGGAGTGCAGCAAGCGAGGTGCACCCCAACAATAACTAATGGAATCCCTACTCCCTCTGCGCTGCTCGATGCCGCTCCTTGGATTCCCTAAACCCTCTGCTCTGCTCGATGCCGCTCCTTGGATTTTATACTCGAGCAGCTCTTTGGATTCCCTACTCACTCTGAGCTGCTCGATGCCCCTCTTTGGATACCCAACCCCCTGTTGGAATAGAAGTTATTTTGTTTATGTATTATTATATGTAAGTTAGCATTTGTGGCACCATTTTCTATTTGGGCACCATTTTGAATCATATAGCAGGTACTGGGCACACGAACAATACAACAGTATTGATACTGGGAGAGTTACAACAAAGTCGACACCGGTGGTGTGATAAACACGTTGTTTTATGTTGATCTTTTCTTCAGAACATACAACGTCAGCCAACACGTGTTTCGTCAAACAGGGTGATACTTGTGACTCATCGGGGCTGTGAAATTATATCATGGCATTAGAAAATAGTAAATACACAAAAGCACGACAAGGGTCACGATTTACTGGTAAGTGAAATATCCCCAAGAGAGGACATGTGAATGAATAACACCTCAACAACGCGTGGATGACCCAAAATACAGAGTAAATCCCAGGTGAAAGTGCAATGAGGGGCTTGGGAGAAAAAACAAAGCACCCCCATGATGATGCAGCATACGTATAGGTAGAGAAAAACACTCGGTAATTTAGATTCCCGACAATATCTAGACATAATCATGACAAAGACCATGAAAATTGGGGCTCACATAAGAGAGCTCAATGTGTGCCTCTCACTGAGGTAATGAATACTACTCACCGATGGTGTGGGAAAAAAACCTTTAGAAAGGTAATTAATGGTGTGACAGAAATATAACAGTGTGGAATATTGTGGCAATTGGTTAAGGCCGAAACCTGGAGATAGGCAGTGGATGGCATGACAGACAGGTACATTGTGTCATAAACATATTAAAATCACGGAGCAAATACACGCAAGGAGATAAGAAACGTTATAAGTCAATGATAATAGGTGTAGCGGACCCCCCTCCCCCAGCGCCTTGAGACCCTCTGGGTGAGTAGTGCGCTATATAAATGCAATGATTGATTGATTGATTGATTGATAGACCATTGTATAATGCGAGTACAGTCGGCAAACTAGAATATGAGAGGTTTATAACCAAGATCCGGCGTATGTCACAACAGTGGGCTGACATGTTACAAATGCATACATTCAACGTGTCTGACTAAAACATGATCCTGTGGAAGCGGCATTAAAGGAAGACATCCGACAGAGCGTGGTGAGCGTCTGTACTTGTTTGCGGCAATGCAAAAAAAAAAAAGGGGGTTGGACGCGGTGAAGGATGTTAAAATACAACGGTGGCAAAACATTACCTGAAGTAGGCGTGAAGAGTGATGCTGTGGGGGAAACAAAACACGGAGGGAACGGGGAGTCAGTAAGGGGCCGACAAAGCACCCAACATATAGGATACACAGTGAAGGTGGAGAAGGAAGTTTCACTGTGGAACTCACCAAATAACCGGTGATAATTCCAACCCGGTCGACGGGTAGTTCATGGGCCGTAGGTACGTATTGAGGATGAAGGCGAAAAACACATGCGGGTGCGTCTGTGTGGGGTGAAAAAGAGTGGGGGACATAAGCTCATGGTGTATGAACTATTGCGGACAAGTGTAAGAAGCCGCAACATCAAGGGGGGAGCGGGGGTAGGGGCAGTTGTCGCTTACCTAAAGGTGTCTGGTCTCAGCGGTGCTCGTCTCGTGCGTTTAGATCAGAGGCAGAAAACTGCTTGACTGGAGTATTTGTGCTCAATACGTCGGACCCGCATGCGCGTGGGGGAGGAAACCAGAAGTGAGGACGAGACTGGGGGCTACTGCTAGAGCGCTAACCTCTATAGCGAGCTGTAAGTGGGTGGGGGCCAGTAATGGAGGAATGCCACGGGATCATATTTGTACAAAAAGTGAATTACCTATAAATACATAAGCGCTTGAACATCATTTACATTAGCATGAAGGCATTCCAAAACAAATCATATTTGTACAATAAGTAAGTTACTGATCAATGCATAAGCGTGTAAACCTCATTTACATTATCATGAAGTAATTCCAAAACAAGCACTCGAGCAAAGGGATCCACAGCATATATTGCAAGTCCTTGCAGGACCAAGCATCCGAATTTTTAGAAAAATTAGTGAGAATTTCTAATTCTCTCTTGCACAGATTACAGTAACCATTTTGAGTCATGAATGAAACTAATCCTTTGCTATTTCTGAGAAATGTCCTCTTCTCAGTTGCATTGCTCCAGGGTTGAGTTTTGCTTCATTAATCAATCAATCAATCAGGACACTTGTAAAGCGCACTACATACCCGTGAGGGTCTGAAGGCGCTGGGGGCGGAGGGAGTTGCTACTGATTGAAGAGCCAGGTCTTGAGTAGTCTTCTGAAGGCCAGTAGGACTTGGGTCTGCCGGAGGTGGGTGGGGAGGGTGTTCCAGGTCTTGGCTGCGAGGTGGGAGAAGGATCTTCCTCCGGCTGTCGTTCTTCGGATGCGGGGGACAGCGGCGAGGGCGAGGTCAGCAGAGCGGAGCTTGCGGGTGGGGGTGTAGAAGCTGAGTCGTCTGTTGAGGTGTCCTGGGCCGGCGTCGTGGAGGGCTTTGTGTGCATGGATGAGGAGCTGTTCTTATTAGCGCATACCTTTCCTACCAGATAGATGCCTTCTCCCACTTGTCCAGTGGCAGGGACGGGCAGAACGACCTTGAATAGCAGATAATGGGAGCCCGGTCTCAGAATGGAAACTAACTCCTTGTATTTCACTTTCTGATAGATACATCTGCCGTGTGGATTCCTCACCTTGTGAATATCCCCCTTGCGCCAGCAACATTCGGAAATTCTTTTTCGTAGCCTTGCGCCGATGTGGATAGGACGTCACAGAGACACGGCTCCGCTCGCGACTCCGCTGACGTCACCGACGCCTATAACAGGCCCACGCCGGCGTGATGACATCAGTTCCCTTTTTTCCGCGTCGTCGACGCTAACGGTTATCGGGAATCTCTGTAGCCTACTGGTACATTGCTGCCATTTTGTTGGTTAATTCTGCTTCTCTGTATCCTGTTTCTTCGAAAATGTCATCTAAGAAGACCGGCTTCAAGCCCTGCAGGGAGTGCGGTAAAATGATGTCCATTACCGACCCCCATGAAGACTGCATCTGGTGCTTAAGTTCCGACCATGATGTGGAGGATTGTTCTTCATGTCGGAAGATGAATCCGAAGGCCCTGAGAGAGAGAGAAGCCAAACTTCTGGTTGCGAAGGTGAAAGCTGGAAAGGAGAAGTCGTCGAGGTCTCGTTCTCGAAGGGCGAGGTCGAAGTCCAGGGCGAGGTCGAGATCTGCTTCTCGAGAGAGGTCGTCTTCGAAGTCGGCGTCGGATCATGTTTCGAAGTCGAAGAAAAAGCACAAGAAGAGGAGACATGAGTCCCGACGCCGGTCTGGTAAGGAGTCGGGCTCGAGGTCGAGGTCACCGAAGAAGGTACGTTCGAAGGTGGTTACCCTCGAAGTCTCCGAGCATGAAGGTGAGGCCTCGCCATCTGAGTCGCGTGGGCGATCTCCATCTCCGGCTCCGAAATCTTCTCCGGTTCCGAGTCCGTCTCCGGCGCCGTCCCCGGCCCGTGAAGAGGAAGAGGCCCGGGAGGATGTGGATTCCGCGCCTGTCGTAGAGCCGAATCCGATCCCTCTTCAGGACCGGCCTGATGGTTTTCAGCCGCCCTTTCCTGCTCCAGGCCAGGACCCTTCTGCGTTTCTTAACGCAATGTATGGTGTCTTCTCAAGGGCATGGTACCCCTCTGGTGCGCCTTCGGGTCCCACGGGTCCATTGGCATTCAGCCTGGGGGTTCCTCACTCCTATCCTCCGGCTCCGTTTATGCCCTACATGCCGGCTCCGACGCCGCATTGGCATTTCCCGGCTCCGCCGAAGTCGTCGACGCCGATTCCGGCGTCACCTGCTCCTGATCATCCTCGAGGGCATTCTTCTGTGCCGTCGGATTCGATACCGGCGCCGGCCCCGAATCCGTCGAAGCCGCTGGTGGATCCGGCTGCGAGGCGTGTTAAGGAGAGATCCAGAAGAGAAGCACAACGCCTTCTGGAGGAGCAGAGTTATATGGGCTCTCAGTCTGACGTTGAAGAAGGTGAGCTAGAGGAGAGCTGTTTTGAGGAATTGGCGGATTCTGGGACCCTTGATTTCTCTCCAGAGTGGGAGTTGCCCTCAGGCTCAGGTGCTCCATCTAAGGATATCCAGCCTTACCATCTAGTTATGAGAAAAGCTGCGGAGCTTCTTCAATTGACTCTGCCTACAGTGGAGTTCAAGTCTAACCTCCTCACAGAAGTCTTGATTTCTCCAAATTCGGTGGTTGAGCCTTTACTTCCATTCAATGATGCCTTGACTGATCCTATTATGGAAGTCTGGAAGAAACCCTTGTCTGCTCCTGCGGTATCAAAGAGTGTTGCAAGGAGGTACAGGGCCGCTCCTGAGGACCCGGCTTTTCTCTCTTCACATCCTTCGCCGGAGAGCCTGGTCATTCAGGCTGCCTGTTCAAAGAAGAGTCTTAGTGCCTTTCCGCAGGTTCCTTGTGAGAAGGAGGCAAAGAAACAGGACCAGGTGGCAAAAAAGACCTTTTCATCGGCTAGTATGGCCTTAAAGTCAACTAATGCCACATGCCTAATGGGGAGGTATGTTCATGCCCTGATGGACTCCTTACGTATCCTGGCCCCTAAAATTCCTGACGCAAACCGAAAGGATTTTGAGGAGGTGATTAATGACACTCAGGCGGCTGCCCGCCAGGTAATTCAAAGTGGTCTGGACACTGCTGACTCTGTGGCTCGAATTATGGGCACCGCTGTTGCGACAAGGAGATCTGCCTGGTTGAAGTCATCGGACTTTTCGGCTGATGTTCAGGCGACTCTGCTTGATCTCCCCTTTGATGGCTCAGGTCTCTTTGGGAAAAAGGCGGATGCTGCTCTTGAGCGGTTCAAGGATTGCAGGGCAACAGCGAAGTCATTGGGCCTCCAGATCAGGGGCGCTTCTTCCGGCAGAAGGTTCAGGGGCTTTGGTCGCTCCTTTCGGAATTTCCGGCAAGGCCAACAGCAGCAGCAGCAACAGCAGCAGCAGCAAAATTCAATGTACAGATCGTACAGGGGAAAACAAAGAGCGCGTCCTCGTGGACGTCAGCCCTCCTCTTCCTCCACCTCTTCCAACCCCCCTGCTGCAGAAAAGCAGCCCTAGATCCGCTATTCAGGATCATGTGGGTCCGGTTGGGGGTCGGCTTACCCATTTTCTACAGGATTGGGAATCGGTTACGTCAGATCTTTGGGTTCTCAATCTTGTAGAAAATGGGTATGCCCTTCCCTTTCGGGAATTCCCCCCTGTTTACCCTCCTTGTCAAGGTTTTTGCACCCAGGAACATCTGTCTCTTCTGCAGGAGGAGGTTCTAACTCTGTTACGAAAGGGTGCGATAGAGGTGGTCCCAGAGCAGGAAAGGGGTCAGGGATGCTACTCCCGGTATTTCCTGATCCCCAAGAAGGATGGCAGGCTTCGTCCTATCCTGGACCTCAGGATCTTGAATCTCTATCTGAAGCAGGAGAAATTCAAGATGCTCACCCTTGTTCAGGTTCTTCAAGCGTTGATGGAAGGAGACTGGATGGTGTCGCTCGACTTGCAGGATGCGTATTTCCACATCCCAATCCTGAAGTCGCACAGGAAGTATCTCCGTTTCACGGTTGGGTCGCAGCACTACCAGTTTACGGTCCTTCCGTTTGGTCTTACTACTGCGCCTCGAGTCTTCACCAAGGTGATGGCGGTGGTGGCAGCTCATCTCAGGAGATCGGGGATACCTGTGTTTCCGTATCTAGACGACTGGCTGATCAAAGCGGAGTCGTCGGAGAAGGTGCTCCATCATCTGCAGGAGACAACTCAGTTGTTGTTCTGGTTGGGTTTTTCGATAAATGTACCCAAGTCTCACCTGGTGCCCTCCCAGCGCAACCTGTTCATAGGTGCCATACTGGACACTACTGTTTGTCGTGCATTCCCTCCTCCTCAAAGGATTCGCGACATACAGGAAATGATTCCTTTGTTTTACCCTGGAGCAGTCGTTCCAGTCCTGAAGGTCCTTCGCCTGCTCGGTCTGATGGCTTCTTGCATTCTCCTGGTCAACCATGCACGCTGGCACATGAGGGCACTCCAGTGGTGTCTCCGCAGGCAGTGGTATCAGCACAACGGAGATCTCGGGGAGTCGGTGAAGATTTCCAGAGAAACTGCAGCGGATCTGTCTTGGTGGAGCGTGGAAGGCAACCTGTCGCAAGGGAAGCCTTTCCATCTACCTCCATCGGTGGCCACGGTGATTACGGATGCATCCACTCTAGGGTGGGGTGCTCATCTGGGGGATCTGGAGGTCAAGGGTCTTTGGTCTCCAGAGGAAAGGTTGCTTCACATCAACCTTCTAGAGTTGCGGGCGATACGTTTGGCGCGCAAGGCCTTCCTCCCTTCCCTTCGCGGTCAGTCGATCCAAGTCCTGACGGACAACACGACCGCGATGTGGTACATCAACAAGCAGGGAGGAGTGGAGTCGCAGTGTCTCTGCAGAGAGGCTCTGCGTCTCTGGTCCTGGGTTCAGGACCACCAGATTTGCCTGATGGCAAATCATCTGGCCGGAGTTCTGAACGTACGTGCGGACAGTCTCAGCCGGCAGTTCTCTGCCGACCACGAGTGGAGGCTTCATCCAGAGGTGGTTCGTCACGTCTTTCGGACGTGGGGGACCCCTCGGGTGGACCTGTTTGCCACTCGCGAGAATGCTCACTGCCCGTCATTCTGCAGTCTCCAGTATCCGATGCAAGGAGCCTTGGGGGACGCGTTTCAGTTGTGTTGGGGAAGTCAACTCCTTTACGCGTTTCCTCCCATACCCTTGATTCCTCGGGTTCTGAGGAAAATTCGCCAAGACCGGGCCCAAGTTATATTGGTCGCCCCGGATTGGCCAAGAAGGGTGTGGTATACAGATCTACTCCACCTCTCCTCTCACCCGCCGCTCCGTCTCCCTCTCAGGGCAGACCTCCTCTCTCAGATGGAGGGGCAGGTTCTACACCCCCACCTCCAGACATTGCACCTTCATGCCTGGAGATTGAACGGGGCAACCTGATTTCCTATTCTCTCACACCTGATGTGGTGGATGTCATTTTGTCTGCTAGACGTGACTCCACTAAGACTGTCTATTCTTATAGATGGTCTAGGTTTGTTGTTTGGTGTGGTGAGAATGATATTGACCCGTTGAGAGCCCATTTATCAGATGTGCTCCGGTTTGCTCTCTCTTTGGCTCAACAGGGGCTGGCAGTTGCCACAGTTAAGGGCTATCTTTCGGCACTGTCAGCTTTTATTTGTTTGCCTGATCAGCCCTCTCTTTTTAAGTCACCTGTTGTCCTGAGATTTTTGAAGGGTCTTGTAAATAAGTTTCCTCCTACCCCTTTTATTGTACCTCAGTGGGACTTGAATCTTGTTCTGACTTTTCTGATGGGCTCTCCCTATGAGCCTCTTCATAAATGTCCTATGAGGCTTTTAACCTTTAAGGCAGTTTTCCTAGTTGCAATTACCTCGGCAAGGAGGGTAAGTGAGCTTCAAGCTCTTAGTTCCAAGCCCCCGTTCCTGACCATACATGCTGATCGGATGGTTCTAAGGACCAGGGCTGCTTTTCTTCCTAAGGTGGTGACTCCTTTCCACCTTGGTCAATCCATTACCCTCCCTACCTTTTATCCTCCCCCACACCCTTCCAAGGAGGAGGAGAGGTTGCACCGTCTGGACCCTAAGAGGGCGGTGTCTTTTTATTTGGACAGAACTAGAGACTGTCGCTTGGACGATCAACTCTTCATTGGCTTTGCTGGCTGCAAGAAGGGAAGAGCGGTCCATAAAAGGACTTTATCAAGATGGATCGTTCTGTGCATAAAGATCTGCTACTCTTTGGCCGGTAAGGAGCCTCCGGAGGGTATTAGAGCTCATTCCACTAGAGCTAAGTCATCTACCTCTGCTTTGGCTAGAGGTGTTCCTGTGGAGGACATTTGTAGGGCGGCAACCTGGTCTTCCCTCCATACTTTCGCGAAGCATTACTGCTTGGATACGGAAGTCAGGAGGGACGGCCACTTTGCGCGCTCTGTCCTTCAGGATTTCCTGGTTTAGAAGAGTGGACACCCTCCTCCGGGAGTGGGGACTGCTGTGGGACTCTATTCACAAGGTGAGGAATCCACACGGCAGATGTATCTATCAGAAGAACAAGTTACTTACCTTCGGTAACGCTTTTTTTGGTAGATACTATATCTGCCTGTGGATTCCTCACTGACCCACCCGCCTCCCCGTTGTCCACTCTTCTATGCCAGAGTTATTGTACTGTAATGTATATTTGTTTTGATGTCAAGGAAATGTTTCATTTGCTTCCTGCATTTGCTTTACACTGTGTGTTTTGCCTTGACTTTTGTATACTGTGTATGCTTTGTATATATCTACTGTCATTGGTCCGTCCGTGTGCCTCGATGGCACGGAAAAAAGGCGGAACTGATGTCATCACGCCGGCGTGGGCCTGTTATAGGCGTCGGTGACGTCAGCGGAGTCGCGAGCGGAGCCATGTCTCTGTGACGTCCTATCCACGTCGGCGCAAGGCTACGAAAAAGAATTTCCGAATGTTGCTGGCGCAAGGGGGATATTCACAAGGTGAGGAATCCACAGGCAGATATAGTATCTACCAGAAAAAGCGTTACCGAAGGTAAGTAACTTGTTCGTTTAGCTACATCTGCTTGGAAAATTCCATGATGGGCGTGCCTTCATTGGTTCTGAAATGTACATAATGTATCTTTATGCTTGCTGATGTCAGTCCCTCTGCAGCACTCCTAGCGACTGGGCAGACCGGGCTCTGCTCTGAGTGTACTTTGAATAAACAGTTATTGGTTTGTATTCTCTAATGTCTGAGCGAATCTTCATTTTGTGTAGTAGGCTGTGAGGTGGTCATTAGTGACCCGGGTGACCCTAAACGGGTTACTTCCTTCACCCCTCTGTGCTGCCTGATACCACTCCTTGGATTCCCCACTCCCTCTGCGCTGCTCAATGCTGTTCCTAGGATTCCATGCTCCCTCTGCGCTGCTCAATGCTGATTCTAGGATTCCATGCTCCCTCTGCGCTGCTCAATGCTGCTCCTTGGATTCCATGCTCCCTCGGCGCTGCTCGATGCTGCTCCTTGGATTCCATGCTCCCTCTGCGCTGCTCGATGCTGCTCCTAGGATTCCATGCTTCCTCTGCGCTGCTCGATGCCTTTCTTGGATTCGCTGGTGGTTCATGGGAAATGTAGTTAAGGCTGTTTTTTATTAAGATGTTCTTTGAATGCTGCTGGATTAATAAAGTGATGAAAGATTTGCATAATCATCGCCTCTTTGTACTTAATCGAATCTAAACTTTCCTTTTTCGTTAGCTAGGAAATGTTTACCTTACTGCAGTATCCTCAGTAGAAAGTGCTTTCAGTTTTCCACTTCAATTCCATCGAGATGAATCTCAACTGTGCCGCACTTTTGGAATAATTTCAGAAAGTTAATACTCTAGTTTCTCATTAGAACACTGAGGTACAGCTGCTGACATCAGGGAGTTAACTGGCAGTCTGCTGCTGGCGTTGAAAGTGCATGTTTCAGTCTGCATGACAAAACGTTTTAATGAAATAGAAGAAGATATGTGAGAACTCATTTAAAAGGTTTTCTAATTTTGCTTTCTACAGCACTAACCATCATTTCTATGACAAAATGAACTGCCTCTTTTTGTTCCTTTTTTAAATGAAATGTTTTTAGGTTTATCAGTTTGATTCAATCGAGATGGCTTCAGGTGTGCCACAGTTTTATCATAAGTAACATTGTTAGCGCTCTAGTTGTTCTTTAGAACACTCCTGGAGGCTGCAGTAGAACGCTGCATATCAGCTGACATTTGCTGCTGAGGTTGGATGTCCGTGATGTACTGAGAATGTCGGACTTTATTCTCTCATGGCTGAGAAAGACAGTGTGGATTTACAGGAAGCTTGCTCTCATTTTAGCTTTTGGAGCACCTTCTATAACCCCGGCGAGAAAATCATGAAAGAACTGTTTTCTCTTAAACATGATTTATGAAATCTCATAAGCGGGTCAGCATTTTTCACAGGGTAAAATCAGCTTAGAACACCTTAGAACAGAAAACAAATGATTAATATTGTAACAGTTAGCATCCTTTAATTTCACAGGGTAAAATCACCTTAAAACAGACCATTCCTAAAATTAGTGTGGTACCATCCGCAAATAAATCATATTGTAACTGTCACCATCTTTTCATTTCAATTGACTCCATGTCCAAGAGTCCTGTAACAGCTGCCACGGCATGTTGTCCATGTTGTGGCCAGCCTTTTAAAAAGCGGGGTTCCTTTCGGGTGGGCCCACTCTGCCCCCTCACATATTTTTTAGGTTGAGCATCAGCGCCTGCGCTGTCTGCAAGACCTGCTGTAATCATTACAAGGAGTGTGATCCCACCTGGCTGCTTGCCATTGGTTTACTCCTCCATCACTCTTCTTTGTTGACTTCTGATTGGTTGGCACTCCTGTAACATCACTTGCTGTCTTCTCTCAGGAGCACCGGCCAACTACAGTTTGGTTACGCTGTAGTTGTATATATGCTCCTTTGGGGACTACTGCTTTTATTTCAACGCGTGCATAACTTTTCTCCACACGGGCACCGCGCTTCATGTTTCAGCAGGGGGCCCATTTCTACTTATTTAGTTTATTGTTACGGTCCAGATGTTGCCTCCGTGCAAGGCAGTCATTCCCGTTCCTAATCTCATCAAACAGTAACTTGATGTTTCTGCAATAAATAACAGTGTTATATAAGCCAAACAAAGCCATTTTCCACAAGAAAACAGTTTGTTTGGGTGCTACCTGGCAACATGAAATTTGATTTTAGCGATAATAAAGCATTTTTGAAAATGTGCTTCTTTGTTTTGTACTATTCTTAGTCACCACCTCTTCAGAGGTCATAGAGGGTGGTGGTGCCAGTGTAGGATGGGAGAGGTGAGCAGGAGCCTGCTGCCGGTACTGAAGCATTCACGGCACAGGGCTGTACGAAGTAAACCGAGACAAAGGCAGTAAAAAGCCAGCACTCTGTCATTTTCAGCACCCCCTTTGCCCCCTTACATTCTGGTTAAAATGTACACTTGGCCATTGTTGAAAGAAGCCTCTTAATCAAATTGAGTATAGAGTCAACAATATATGATGGATTAGTATTAAAACTTTGAATATGTTTTCTTTTTCTTACCAGCGCCCCTGAAGAAGGGAGAACTTCCATAAATGCATTGGGCTTTATTATTATGTGTTGTTTATCAAGTTTTCAAAATAATCAATTGTACTGTCAATATACAGTATTGAATCTTTCGTTTCTAATGTTGAATGTTGTTTATGATACCCAAATTCAGTATTTTGTTCATGAAAATTACAATGAATACATCGCACAAGTTTTTGGTTTCAAGAATGTTTCTCTGATGATAAATGTGCATTTTTGAATTCTAGTGATTTCATGTGTAATACGTTTAAATATTGCTGTGCGTTTGGTATACCAGTGGTTCTCCACTAGCTGTTGCTCATATTGCCGGGCTGGCTGCCCATTAACCAAACAGCACGCTGCTCAAGTAAAAACTGTGTCAAGAGAGTCGTGGAACAAATTAAATAGGGCGTGCATAGGCTTAACTAATCATATCAGTACAGTCATGTGTGTCATGCAGGCGATTTTCAGATGGATTCTGGCTTCAAAAGGCAGCCAGTTCAGGGATTTTAAGTCAGGGGAAATATGCAAGCGTTTTTTTGATCCAGTGATAAGCCTCGCAGCAACGTTCAAAGAGGCTCTTAGGGGTGCGGTTATTGATAGGGGAGTCCGCAGAGGGCGACGCTTCCGTAGTCTATCCGAGGAACGACTAGGGCTTGTACTGCAGTTTGGAAGTCCTTAGCTGGGAGGAAGGGTTTAAGTTTCCTCAAAGTATTGATTTGGAAATTAGCTCCCTTAGTTGCCTTGCTGATATGATGTTGCATATTGAGATTGGCGTCAAGGGTTATGCCTAAGGATATCGCGGAGTCCACGATGGTAGGTTGGACATTGAGTGCAGTTAGGTGCTTAAGCCATGTTTGAGTGGTGGAGATTTTCGCGGGAGGTGAGATCAGAAGGAACTCAGTTTTCAGAGCATTGAGTTTGAGGTGATTTTTGGCTAGCCATGATTGGGTGTTTCTGAGCGTTGAGTTCAGAAGTTTGATGTCTTCGGGGGATTGTAATTTGAGATAGAGTTGGGTGTCGTCAGCGTACATGTGAAAGTGTACATTAGATGCTTGTATCAAAGTGGTGAGTGGCTCCATGACTAGGTTGAACAATGTTGGGGATAGGGAAGATCCTTGTGGGACGCCTAATGTTACAGGCACAGGTGGGGACATCAAGTTGTTGCTCTTGAATTTCTGAGACCGGTTATGTAGAAAGGAAGTAAACCACTTGAGTACAGTCCCTGATAGACCCATTCTGATATTTAACAGCTCGAGTAAGTTCTCGTGTTTGACAGTGTCAAATGCTGAAGAGAGATCAAGTAGGATGAGGAGGCAGGTATTGTTCTGATCTAGGATTTGGAGGACGTCTTCAATTATGTGCGTCATAGCTGTTTCCGTACTGTGTCCTGCTCGAAAGCCTGATTGATGAGGGTTGAGGAGGTCAAACTGATCAATGTGTTTTGTCAATTGGAGTTGTACGCATTTTTCCAACAGTTTGGCCAGGGTGGGGATATTAGAAATAGGACTGTATTTGTTTAGGTCAGTAGGGTCAGCTGTTGGTTTCTTGAGTATAGGCGTGACTTGTCCCACTTTGAGGGAGTCGGGGATGAGTCCTTGTTGAAGGGAACTGTTCATAATTTTGGTCCAAAGTGGGAGGAGCAATGGGATGAAGTCCTTTACAGCGTTAGCAGCAAGGGGGTCTGTGAGGTGATTAGAATGTTTCAATGTACTGAGCAGTTTGCCAATTGTTTCTTCTGAGTAGGTGTCAAAGGACGACCATGTGGCATTGTTTTTTGGTTCAGTGGGTGTTATGCTGTGGGGGCTAGAGTAAAGGCTTACGTCATTGAGGACATCGCTCCTGATGTTATCAGTCTTTAGATTAAAGAAAGCAGAGAAGTCTTCACAGGATGGTATATCGCCCATTGTGCAATGTGATTGTTGGGGTTGTTCCTTGGATTGTGTTTTGATTAGCTCAAACAGTTTTCTTGGCCGGTTTTTTGCTTGGTCGAGATGGAGGCTAAAGAAATCTGATTTTGAGCATTTGATTTTCCTAAAGTATGCGTTTCTCTTTTTCTTAAGGGCTTTAAGGTGCAATGCCGAAGGGGCTGATCTCCAGGTACGCTCTGCCAGTCGCATGGCACGTCTATCTTCGTTGAGTCTACCATCGTACCATGGGTTAGAGTTCTGAGTGGAGACTCTCTTCAGTTGCAAGGGGGCGGCCTCATTGATTATTGAGGTCATAGAGTTCAGGTAGTGGTCGGTCAGAGCTTGAACGTCTGAGGTGCCGGTAGGGGGAAGGAGGAGATTGCAGCTGGGGGAAGGTAAAGAGTTGGGGTTGAGTTTCTTCAGGTCCCTTTTTCAGACCTTGGATTTGGTGGATTAAATTTACCTTTTTCATTGATGAAGAATGTGATAATGTGTTGGTCTGACCAGTCACAGAGTTGGATTGATCCAAGTTGGGTAGAGTCCTCTTTGGAGATGATAAGGTCGAGGATAGAGCCTTTGTCATGGGTGGGGCTATTGCAGATTTGGGTGAGGTCAAGAGCGTTGAGGAAGTTTTTGAGACTATTTACCTGCGCGTCATTGTGATCGTTCCAATGGAGATTGAAATCACCAAGGAAAATGTTAGTGTTTTGCCGTCCGGAATTGGTTGTGATCGTGTCCATGAGTTGTTGGGTGAAGATGAGGTTGTCCCCAGGTGGGTGGTAAATGATGTGTAGAGAGCATACAGGTTTGCCCTCGCTGATGAAATCGATGCAGATGTATTCACAGGAGGTAAGAGAGGGGGAAGTGACTCTAGTAACTGAGAGGTTTCTCCTATAAATGCATGCGATTCCACCACCTGTCTTGCCGGTCCTGTCAAGTCTAATGATGTGATAGTTGGGGGGAACTAGAATGTCAATGATTGGTGTAGAAGATTCTGTTAACCAGGTTTCAGTGAGAATGGTCAGGTCAAGGTCCATTGTTTTGATGAGATCAGCAATGTCGGAGGGGTGTCTAGGGGCCGATCTGCAGTTGAGTAGTGTGCACTTGAGCCAAGGGGTAATAATGGAGGTAGAGGGTTCTAGAGTGAGGGGAACTTTTTTAAGGTTATTAGGGAGGGAGCCTCTGTTGTTGTGTGTGGAGGGCCTAAGGGGGTTTGAGTGAATCGTGGGGATGGAAAGGTGTGTGGTGGCTATGTGGTTTTGGGGAACTGGGTCATATGAGCGGAGGAGGGATCATATGTCGTATTCCGAAAGTGTATTGATGGTATGTCGAGAGCGGTTGGTGGGATTGCGAGCGGGGATTGAGGTCCAGTGTGGGGAGTTTTGTGTGAGAGGGTGAGTAGGATGGGTGGGGGACTTGTTAGGAGAGGAAGTAGTGGTTGGGAGGGGGTGTCTGGGGTGTATAAAGAGTAACTCTTTGAAGGTGTGAAGATCCTCTTTGATTTGGAAGAGGGTGGACATAATCTTGTCCAACGTGGGATTAGGAAAGGTGTTGGGCACTGAGGGTGAGTAAGTGTCAAGGGTACTGGAGTGGGGGGGAGGGGTGTGGTGGTGTTAGTGCAGGGGTTGGTGGTATTAGTGAGGGGGTTGGTGGTTGGAGGGGGAGGGAAGTTGGGGGGAGGGGTGTGGTTGGATTAGGGTAGAGGTTGGTGGTATAAGTGAGGGCGTTGGTGGTAGGAGAGGTAGGGAAGTTGGGGGGGAGGGGTGTGGTTGGAATAGTGACGGGGCTGGTGTTATTGGGGTGGGGATTAGTGGTAGGAGGGGGTGGGAAGTTGGGGGATGAGTGTAGGCTAGGGGTGGCGGGGGTGCAGGTGTGGTAGTGGGGTCTGATAATGGGGGGGGAGATGGGATGGGAAATGGTCCTGTTGTGGGGAGGGGGAGTGGAGTTAAAGGAGGTGGGGTGTTCTGAGAGTCCAGTTGGTAGTGGGAGGGGAGGGTTATGGTGGAGGGCGGGGAGAGTGAGGGTGGGGTGGATATAGGAAGAGGAGTGATCTACGTGTGTATTTAACAAGGAGCCCCTGAGGATTCGGATACAAAAGTTCCTAGGCCAGGGAAAATGAACCAATTGACAAAAAACAACCTAGGCAACATATACTGACCTATACAATGTATTCAAAGACAAATGGCTACAAAAGGTTAAGAAAATATATGTTTTTTTATTCTGAAGTTATTTTAAAAAAAAAATATACACAACATATAGCACAATTCACATTGGACATCAATAAAATTTAAAATCACACAAGTGAAAATTAAAAAAGTTCATATACTGGTAACAATATACACGAAAATTGAGTTAAAAAAGCAGAATCCTATCCTGCGAAACTAGGACGCCATCCGACACGACCGAATACACATCCTTCACGGCAATCCCGCCGCCGGACTTGTTGTTGCCCTGCTGCTAACCACAGAAAGGGTGCTCCCCTCCACTATCTACAAAGAGCCTTGCCGATTCACTCGGGCAGGGAGATCTTTTAAAACAGAACCACCTCATATCCTAGGTGCTTCATAAACTACAGACCATGCAGGAATAGTTCCTGTTATATTACAAGGAGGATCCTCTTCCTTGTTCAAACATAACCTCAATTTTAAAGAGCTCTGCCGAAATATTTCGGGCAGGGAGATCTTTTAAATAACTCGACAACTGGAGCCTACTTGAATTCAGAAACATTCCTTTACCATATTGATCAATATCGAACCACCAATACCCTTAATACCTATCCGGCAGGCGGGAGTTACAGACTCTGGTCAACTTATACGAGCATCGAGAACATATCAACTAGCCAGAAAATATCTAAAACATCATCTGTACGTCTTATTGACCATTGACGCAAATCCTGAAAATCACATAGCTTTGTGTGGCTACTCCAGAAGAAGGCGCTGGTTCGCCGAAACGCGCGTAGAGATCCTATCTGCCACTTTCTGCTTTTTTAACTCAATTTTCGTGTATATTGTTACCAGTATATGAACTTTTTTAATTTTCACTTGTGTGATATTAAATTTTATTGATGTCCAATGTTAATTGCGCTATATGTTGTGTATATTTTTTAAAAAAAATAACTTCAGAATAAAAAAACATATATTTTCTTAACCTTTTGTAGCCATTTGTCTTTGAATACATTGTATAGGTCAGTATATGTTGCCTAGGTTGTTTTTTGTCAATTAGAGGAGTGATCTACGCCTGGGATTGAGGGGTGTGAGGTTCCTGTAACAGGTAGGTGAATGACTAGAATACTGGGGGGAGGGAGGAGGGGTGTGTCGTTCTGATGCTGTGCTAGGTTAGAAGTAGGGAAGGTGGGGAGGATAGGCGATTAGTGGTAGGAGGCGCTGTGGAGTCAAGGGTGCTAGGCTTGGAGGTCAGATGGATTGGAGTCAGAGGGTTGGAGATATATTCTTTGAAAGTGGGGAACAAGTTGTCGAATAGGTCAAGGTTCCTGTCTGTGGATTGAATTAAGATAATACAGTTGTTGTAGATAGTGATGGTTGCTCTCGCTGGGAAGAGTTGGGATGGTGCGGTGGAAAGTGTTAGTCCATGAGCGGATTTCCAAGTGGCGGAGATAGTGAGTAAGGTGAGGAACGTTTTCCTCCATTGTGCTCTACGTATAGTGTAGAAGATAATATCGGTGCTCTTGGCTCCATTGTTTAGTGAGAAGTAAGTGTCCACAAAGGGGGTTTCAGGGTGGGACTTCAAGAAGTTGTGTTTAAAACGTTTGGCGTTTTTTTTGGGGAGCTCGGGGGGGTAATTAATTTTATATGTGTGCTTGCCTGTGGGTTCCATGTTGAGAGTAGAGGTGTAGGTAGGTGAAGGAGGTTGTGTGGGTAGGTGTAGATACAGAGCTATAGTAAGTGTGTGTAAGGTGTGGGTGGTTAAGCTAAATAGTGGCCATGAAGGAATAGAGATTATAACTAGTCTAAAATGGCCGACTCCTTAGGCATGGTTAAGTAATGAGGAATGATTAGTCTAAGATGGCCGAAAAGTTGGGGAGATAGAGAATAGTATTGTAGTCCTCTGTTTGTTTTTATGCTTTGAGACCAGGTGAGTAGACCAGTTTCGCTTTCTAATCCGGGGCAGATCGAGATAGTCCAGTTTCTAGCTTTCTAAGTGGGGAGGACAAGTCCTATATCTATTTTGGTGATCCCAGTGCCATGCAGAGTTGTTGTTCAGCCATGTGCGCATCTGGTAGTAATGGAGGCAATTTATTGCTGTAGTTTATGGCCCCGGCCAATTTGGGCCATAGTTCTCAGAGGGGTAAATGGACAAAAATCAAAATCAAAATCAAAATGAAGCAGAGACAATACCTTGTCCTGTGTAGCAAGTACCCTGGTGTCATCGGCATTTCATTGCAATCATTGGTGTCAGCTGCATTTTTTTTTTGAAGCTTCAATGCAGCTCTCGATGATCCCAGAACTTCGGAAAGCAGAGAGCACCGGGATCGTTGTGTGCATCGTCGGGCACAGTCTGCGGGTCTGCACCCGAAGGTCCCGGGAACAGCAAGGGGGCCTCGGGAAGTCAGAGCCGCGAGGCGAAGGCCAAGATCGGTAATGCGGGCAGTGGGCAGATCCGCGAAGCAAAGACCAGGATTGCCAATGCGGGCAGCGGGCAGGTGGGGGCCAGGACGAAGGTGAAAATGCCGTCGTCAGGAGCAAGAGCCTTTGTCAAGGCAGTGCGATGACACACCCAGGGGTTCGGGTCGGGTGCCCAGCCTGCCTCGATAAGAGTTGCCGTGAACGCCCCAGGACCGCTCCGTGAGGCTCTGCCCAGTCCGCCCCCAGCGCTCCGCTCCGGACGCTTCACCTGGGCATCGACGCCAGCACTCCAAGTGCAGACCCAGTGCAGACCCGGTCTTCAGCAGTCCGGTGAAGGTGGGGATGACTCCAGACGATTCGGACTCCACCGATGGCCAGCATAGCTTCCCAGGTGACCGCAGGACTTTTAGCAGGCTCCAACCATCCGCCTCAGACTCCACCGATGGCCAGCAGCAGTCTGGTGAAGGTGGGGATGACTCCATACGACTCAGACTCCTCAGATGGCCAGCACAGCTTCCCAGGTGACCGCAGGACTTTCAGCAGGCTCCAACCATCCGCCAGTCAGGTAAGAAGAAACAGTAAAGATTGCTGGTTACAACCCAGTTCCTTATGTGTGTTGAGTTCCTCGAAACAGTGGGTGCTAACAGGGGTATTTCCAAAAGTGGGATCCCAAGCACTAGGAGCAACACAAATAATTGCAGCACCAATAAATTACGTTCTGTCCCCGGTGGGCAGTTCTCTTTCAACGACATTGATTTTCTGTCATAGCGGTGTTGTTTTACAACAAATACTGTGTGCTTTCCACAATTCCGGCGTAGTTTGTGGAGTCTAAATATAAATCCTCAGCATCAAAGGCAGCATAATATTTCAAATCAGAAACAAGAGCTTCAATGGCTTGGACATCCCAATCATCAGAACGTATGTTTTGTTTCACAACATCTCCCATTGAAACACGAAGTACATTAGGAACATTAACCACCTCTGTGGGTCCATGAATTTGAAATTTTACAGCATCTCATACAATAACATCTAGCACGGGCTACACTGTGATGCTGACAAAAGTTTGGTCTCTTTTCATGATGTGTGATGAGGAGTGGGGCCAAAGTTCCATCAATTAATCAGATTTTTGATCGTTCAGTTATAAAGTGTCCATTTACCAGACGGAAAAATACCATCACAAATCCAATCGACATGAACAAAAAAATGGAGATGAGAACCAACCACATGTAAGTACAAGGTAGAACCAAAAAATGTCTTTTAAACCAAGTAACAAAAATAGAAAACCTCAATGGTACACTCGATGTTATAGAGTCAGAGTCAAAGGAAAAAAGTGACTGGTCAGCTAGACTTGTTTACACACCAGGCAATGACAAATCTGTGGGATATGTATACTCAGTATCTTCATGTGGATCGCCAGCTGGCGAATTTAATAAAGGATTAGGGACTGTGGACATCTCTATAGCAAGGTCAGGGATGTTGGTGTCAGCAGAGGCCAAAACAGAATTTCTCCGCAGTGCTGGACAAGAGACATCAGGAGTCATACTAAGAAGAATCGGCCACTCGTTCTAGTTTGACATTGTCAATGGAGTCGTACCTGTTTCCCTAGTGACCAGGAAGTGGTGGTAAAATGAATGTTCTTGTGCCCTGCATGCCAAGCACTGGAATGGGTGCATGATACGAGGGGCTTAACTCCTTCTTGTTCTCCACCTTCTCACTGACCAGGTCACCGACTCAGGGTAGCCAGCTAACTACCGGAATTTACCGGAATCTGTAGAGCAGATTCAGCTCCATATGTGGAGGGCAAGTGTTCCTTTGCAAGACTGTCTCGAGTCTCTTGTAGGTTCTGTAACACAGCAGAATGATTATCTACGTCAAAGAATACGGCTTTCGCCGCCATGTCTAGACCATCAAGGTCCGGGACAAACATATTTATGCCAAAAAGCATTTCGTATGGGGTCTGCCCACCCAGAGATATTCTAGGAAGATTATTTAGTGCACGTAGTACCTAAAACCCTAGCTGTCAAAGATTGCTTTAAGTCACGGTTCATTCGCTCCACCACAGAATTGCTCTCAGGCCGGTATGGAGACAAAAATTTCACCTCCACCCCAAAAGACCCCATGGCTTCCTTGTACACCTTAGAGGTGAACGCTGGACCTGATCAGAATGGAAGGTGCCACATGCAAAAATTCCCACAAAGACATGCAAATCTCGGATGACAGTTCGAGCATCAGCACTCCTTTGTGGCCAAATGCAGAGAAAACGTGTGCATGAATCCACTGCAACTAAGATATACTTATACGCAGTATCAGCAGAAAAATGTCAGCAGTGATTAAATAAACACAACCAAGTGGTCTATTAGATATGTACAGCTGAATTTGTGGCTGCCGTGCAGCAGTTGAAGGTTTAATCTGCTGACATACATAACAAGAAGGGAAATATTCACAAGTTTATTTATACAATCCACGCCACCACTAACGCTGCTGTAAGATAGAGACATACGCTGAAACGTCAGCATGAGCCGAGGCTATGCCTTCGTGAGCGACTGTTATCAAGGGTAACCTGCGGTCCGCGTCAGGAATCAGCCTGTCACCAACGTTGTTAATTCTCACATAGGGAACTTTATCAGGACTTAAATGATAAGAGTATTTAGAAGGGAAACCCTTAGGGTAATTATCACCGATCTCCATAGCAGCTATAGCTGCCAAGATGTCATCATCATTCTTACTGTTGGATCTTGTAACTGCTGCTACTACATATGTTGCTACTGCGGTCTTTGCTGCTTCATCAGCAAGACTGTTGCCAACAGCGTGTACTCCTACACGCTGGTGACCAAGAGTATGAATTACATTTACGAGAGGCAGACGTTCTTTATTTCTGCGACTCAAACCCATAGCATCTTGTGCTTAATTGTGCCACCTTTGGAATCACGATAGTCATTCTGAGTCCAAAAGAATACATTTTTATTGAAGGACTGAACACAGTAATAAGAGTCACTCACAATTAAATTAGTCACACGAGGGTCAGCAAACTGCAATGCAAACACTAGAGCACAGTTTGAGAAAGGTGTGTCAGGGAAGCTTTGTTTTTTATAGGTTATTATGGAAAAAATCCAATCACACGATGGTTCATTTTTTTGTTTTAATAAAGGTGTTACTATATTCGTGATAGTACGTAGGAGAACAGCCAACACGTGTTTCACCCCTTACATGGCCATCCGGCCTGGGACTTCTTCAGGGCGTAAAAATCAGGTTGAACAAGTATTTCTGGGAGTTCTTTTCTGTGGATAAATAGGAATTCCCTGATTTTGGTGTAATGCCGGTACGAGTCGTCTCGTGCGATTGGAATTTTTCCATAATAGACTATAAAAACAAAGCTTGCCCTAACACACCTTTCTCAAACTTTGCTATAATAGGGGGTTAGGGGTTTCCCCATGCCGAGGGCAAGCTTGACAAAAAAGAAGGACCATTGCTCAATAAACGGCTAGTAACGGATTGGGACCTTTTACCCCTCATTCTCACTAACCCAAGCACTAGAGCACGTAGCTCTGCCAACTGGGAGGTACAGTCACCTAATGTCTGCGTGTGCACGACATCGGACTTGAATTCTCCATTCACAATGGTACCAGCCACGATTGCGCAGGCCACTGAATAAGAATGCTTAGATCCTATCACCGGTTGCGCCAAACCATCAGTGTAAATGATACAATGGTAATCCTCAAGCATGCGCATGAACAGAGGAGCAGCATGAACAAACTCATACTGTAAGAACTCCTGAGTTTGCAATGAGGGATCAAAGATAAATGTGACATCCGGAGATGTCAACGAAGTTGCCCATTGTATCCAAATAGGATATAAAACTTTAGAATTTGGTACACTGGCTTTCATCACTGCTTCAAATGCAGTATAAGGTGTAACAACCAACATGTGTTTTCCTTGTGACTGCGCTCTCTCTTTTAGAATCACCATCTGTACAGCTGTCAAGACTTTCTCGACAGAAGAAAATCGCTTTTCAGCCGAAGTTTACAAGTGTGACTTGTAAGCGATAGGCACTGTATCTCCTTCATTAAACATCAAGTACGTGAAACCCACGGCACCAGGCACAATTCTTATTACCAGGTTAGTGTGGTTATCATGAGTCAATAAGTACTTAGATTCAAGAAGATCCGACTGCAAAAATTGCAGAACAGCTGAATGTTCAGGCAGCCAGCATGACTTGGTAAAAGTTGGTTGTATCAAAGCATAAAGAGGTTTGATACACTGGGCATAATCGGGAATATAAGTACGCCCGAAATTCAAAAATCCCAGCAAGGATTGTAGTTTTTTCAGAGTTGTAGGAGACCATAAACATGCGCATTTCTCCAGGAAGTGAAGACCTCTACCTTCATTGTTGAGCCCAGGAACAACACTGTGAACTCTGCAATGTCTGACTTTGCAAAGATACATTTATAACCGAAGTCCGCAAACATAACTATGATGCGGTCAATGCGACACAGATGCGGCCATAATTCGTCGTACATTAGATAAATATCATCAATGTACGAGTACGCATTAGGATCAATGCCATCTAAGAAAGAGACGACACGTGCGGCGAAGACACCTGGGCAGTTTTTATAGCCAATGGCCAATCTTTTAAATTGTTTTTGTTTGCCGCAACAAGAGAACGCTGTCCATTGACTACTAACGGAGGACAGGTTATGACTAAAAAAGCCATTTGAAATGTCTCGTGTGATCTTAAATCTTTTTTGCATCAGACTGTTAACGAGAGCTGAACTGTGGGTGTTCTGAGCCAAACAATACCGTGAGAGGCCAGGACATCAGAGACCAACAGGTACATATTTTAGATCATTTACTGCAATACCAGAAAGAATAGAGGCTTCAAGCTAGATAATTAAAACTTTATTATTTTTCTGCATTTTACACAGAAAAGTGACAAAGCCCTGATGACAGTCTGGGAACTGGTTTCCTCGGACTAGAAATGTGTCAGCACATCTGAGGGAGCAATCAATATCACTAGGCATTTGAACTAGCTCTGGCTGGTTGTAAAAGTCCTCCTTATTTTAGGACGTGCTCCTTCCTTTTGACTTTGTCTCTTCATTCTTTATGAATTGGCTGACAGGAGTGCTAAATTCGAAATCATGGCACTGACCAACGGAAAACATCCCAGCAACTTAAGACCCGTACAACATACAGATGCTTTCGTGGAACATCGCTGGGGGAAAAAAATGGTTGGAGAATGGAGCTCACTCAAAAAAATGGGAAACGTACGACATAATAGCTCTGCAAGAAACTTGGGCACTAGAAGCTCTCCCCTTGGCAAATTACATCCACTATACTGTCCCAGCCACCAAAACTAAAAGCCTTTGGTCGACTTTAATTCAAACTTAATTCATACTCCGGATGAGGACGAATTTCTAGCATCTGACAATATAATTTGGTCTGTTCCACACCAATACCAGCCAACGATACCAAATGTCGACCACGCAGGCCAAGGGTTCGTAAATGCCCTAGAGTTTCTCGGGCTAAGAGTGATGAATGGTCGGACTCCTGACGATTTCCCCACCAAGTTTACATTCCATGGGGGAAAAACAAGATCAATACTGGACTATACAGCAATCTCAGTATCACTGGTACCATACAACCAAGAGCGACCACTCATATCAGCTGATCCATTTTAGGCTACAAACCAGTAAACATCTGTTAAATGCAACAGTAGTAGGCAACATACAAACAGTTGACTTAAAACATCTAAAATGGTCACACTATTCAATTGAAAACCTTCAGTCAAAAATAAAAGAAAAGTTATCTACAAGTAAAGCCGGGGCTCAGAATAAAATACAAGCGTGGGAAAACTTCACAGCAGGTCTCACAACATTAATGTCGCCTGGACAAAAAAAGATAAACAATCTCAGCCAAACAAACGCCCAGGGAAAAACATCAACAGCACCGCTGCGAACTTTGAAACGTAACCTTAAAAAATCAATAAGGATGTTAAAAAGAAGAAGGGCGCTAGAGGGCGCACGAGCAGCATGGCCGCACTTCTGTGAGGCTTTCGCAGCCTGAGCCAATCTCGAATATTTATCCTGCCTTAACCACCTCCAATGCCCCTGAAAGTCAGTGTGATTGTAGAGGACCCATGACTTACCACTCGTCGCAGGTTTGAGGCGAATCGGACACTGGGGTGAGGAGATATCTCAGTGGGAGTGCTGAGCCGACTGTGGCGGCGGAGCCTGCATGACCGCGAGGCCGGGCACCGCGACTACGAGACTCCGGGGCTCCCACGAGGTATGTGGGCCTCGGTCGGAGTGCTCCCCGCGACTATTCATAGTCAGAAACGCGACGACAAGGGGCTGCAGGAGCCGGACTGCTCTTCGGTGACAGAAAAGACCTCGGAGGCGCAACTGTGCTGGCTGGTGGCGGACCGGTGTACGGACGGTGAGATATGCGGTGAGGCGCACCCTATGCGGAGACAAGACCGGCACCGGTAGACGTGCCTCACATACCCACCGGTAGTTTGTGCCCCCCGCTGGAGCGGGCGAGGTGGGCTGCAGTGCGTTGACCAGTGGGAGACTCACAGACGCGGGAGCCCTACTGCCGATTGCGAGACTGCGCACACCGAGGGAGGCAGTTACCGTCGTCATAGCTGCGGCGGCCGGTAACCTGTGGTCGGGATCTGCTCTGGAGTCGTCTTGAACGGAGAGAGGCGGACGGTAGGCATCCTGCGCACGCCATACCGGGGCGGGATTGAGGAGTATTGTGCTGCGTGGCCTGGATTTGGAGGTGACCACACGGCGGCCCCTTGGTGCAGGCCTGGCAGTGGGACTGCATCTCTGAACGTGGGGGCAGTGTATGTGAGCCACGTTGGGATTTTGGTCGCCCCTATGGACTTGAGTGGACGCCCACGGCAACTATGACTTGCGCTGGGATAAAGAGCACTGCAGGGGTCACTAGCAAATACTGGAGAAAGGTATGCGCGTAGCCGAGATAAGACTACGTGGAAGATCTTAGCACCAGAGTGAGTGTGTCTGCGGGCTTTGCTCAAGGGGTCCACAGGCTCTGGAAATTAGTGGCCTGGCCTCCACAATTGTTTAATGTTGGTACATTGGCACTACGGATACTTTGGAATTGCACGTAGTGTATTGTGTGGCGGACAATAGACGATAGCGTGGTGCTGACCCGACAGCGTAGAATGGTGTAAATGTAGTGCTCCTAGAAGATTTTTGGCGCCCCAGGAGGCGCTGCAGTTCTTGTGTGCAGTGCCTGGAAAATACGTGACACCGAGGAGGCGGCGCTGATCCCTTTACACCGGGACCCCACTGACTTTGGTATACCATACAACGGGGGATGGCCACGCCGCGATAGAGCAGTACTTGGTCTGGAGCAAAAAGGCTGTCCGTGCATAAGCACCAAAGGGAGTGGGCGGTCGCTCAGGGCCACGGACACGATCAGCGGATTTTCTGGTGGACGAGGGAACTGGACGCTGAGAGCATAACAATATATGTCCAAGGCCTCTGAATCGCCGCGAGGCTGGAGCATCCGAGCGACCTCGTTAACCTCGGTGAAGTCGGCTAAGGGTGCCACCATGGGACGACAAGATAATCGACAGCCGAAAATATCCTTTGACTCTGTCCCGCCATCGAAGAAAACTGTGAGGATGGTGTCTGACTCGAATGGGGCTCAGTGCCCGCCGGCAGCGGGGACTAGTTGCGAGGCGGCTGCACCGGACATGCATCTACTACTGCAGGAAATGAAACAGGGGTTCGCGACGGTGGTGGACAAGGTTGATCGCTTATCCTCCAGGATGGACGCTATTGTGCAGAAGATGGACGTTCACGAGGAACGCATTACAGAGGTGGAGAGAAGGATTTCAGACAATGATGATACCACGGCATCTCATGCTACTAACTGTCAAGAATGGATAACATCCTCAAAGTGATAGCTGCAAAGAAAGAGGAGTTGGAGGCGCGCAGTTGCCGCAATAATGTCCGCGTGGTTCGTGTGCCGGAATCTACGAACACTGGGCGTATGGAGGATTATGTGGAACGGATTCTACAAACAGCGATAGGGGTGGACGCCTTTTCCAAGCAGTTTATCGTTGAGCGGGCACACCGTTCTCTTGGTCCTCAGCCCAAACCTGGAGCTCAGCCTCGACCGATAATAGCTCGACTACTGAATTATCGTGACCGGGACACTGCACTACGGGCTGCAAGAAACGCTAAACAATTGACGTGTGATGGGGTTAATTTTTCACTATAACCAGACTTCACGCCCATCGTGCAAGAACAAAGAAGAAAGTTTTTGGAAGTGAAGAGAAAACTGAGGGATCTACAAATAGACTATGCTTTACTATACCCGGCTAAGCTCAGGATCACGCATCAGGCGAAACAGTACTTCTTCTTGAACCCGCAACAGGTTGAGGATTTCCTAAAAACATTGAAACGTGATCGTGGAAAACGCCCTGCAAAGGGAGATGTGGAGAATGAAGAGGACTGAGCTGTGTGCGGAGTTTGCCGGGAGTTCTTCTTAATTGATGTGATCTGAGTTTCTGATCGTAGTGCATGATGTTATCATGACAACGCGCTGGAGAATATGTTGATGTACTGATAATATGGATAGCCGAGAGCGATGAGGACGGCATTGGGACTACAGGTGGTAACGTATGCCAGGCAACACCCCCTTCCCTCGACATGCCCCACTCAGGGCGGTTCAGTTGAGGGACGAGGAAAAGGGGGTGGCAAAGTGTGTACCTTAGATGACCCTACTAGGGTGTACCCCATTGACAATGTTCGTTACACTGCAGCTGTTGGGGTGTTTGCTAGCGGTGATGGGTGGGGGGAGGGTAGGGGATGCTGGAGAATTGGGGATACTTCAGTGGGTGGTGGGTGGGGTGGGTCCAAAGGTGAAATTATGGTTCATAGATTATTCAGGTGGGTTTGGGGAGGGAGTAGATAGGATTGTATTTGACATAGGTCCTTGTTGGGGGGAGATGTTGCAGACTGACACGAGTTGGAATCACTGGATTGTGTGGGGAAGGCATGTTTGGAAATGGTCGGCTGAAGGAGAGATTATTCAGATGCCGATCGCACACTCGAGGACTGAGTGGGCAAGTAGATGGGGGTGGGGGGTGAACTGGGGGATGATTGACTTGGTTTGGGGGAGTCATGGGGGAAGGGGGGAGGCAGGGGAGTTTGGTTGCACCGGACAAAGGTTACACACGAAATTACAGATCCATTGGAAGGTATGTTCTGGCACGTATGGGCGGTGGTCGGGACGGGCGGGGTAAATATTACTACTGCTGTTACCAGTGATGATGGCTGATGCAGCAGGGAGCCAACTGTTGATAATGTCCTGGAACGTGCGGGGCATCAACGATTCTAGAAAAGGTAGAAATATACTTGCTTATCTGGACAGGCATAATGTACATATAGCCTTGTTACAGGAGACGCATTTCCGCCCCAGATCGGATCCTAAATTTGCTGGTAAATGGGCCTCGGTCAGGAAATTTTCATCATATTCCTCGTACTCTAGGGGTACTGCTGTGTTGATCAAAAAATCGATTGCCTTTCAGATGTTGGGTGAGATCCTTGATCCTGATGGACGCAATGTGATATTGTGGGGAAGATTGGGCATAGATACTGTCGCTATAGTAAACTGCTACGCTCCTAATGTTGACACTCCGGAATTTTTCACTACAATTTGGGGACATGTGTTGGGAGCGGGAGCTACACATGTTATATGGGGGGGTGACTTTAATGTTGCATTAGTTCCCGGCATGGATAGGTCGGATGGTTGCGGTCAATATAACAGGCAAGCGAGGGATGTGCTGATGGGCATCATAGAGGAAGCAGGGCTAGTGGATAGTTGGAGATATTCACATCATGCACATAGAGAGGGCACGCATTTTACATCACACACTAATACATGGGCTAGGCTGGACTATTGCTTTGTGACGCGGGGGCTCTGTGCGGGTATAGGTACGGTAACACATTTGCCCAGAACATATTCAGATCACTGCCCAGTATTGCTGTCCCTGACGTTTCCAGGACATGATAGAATAAGACCTCCATGGAGATTGCTCCCATCTATGCTGCTAGACACAGTTTTTAAAACAGAGTTAGGTGAAGAAATTGAAGAGTTCTTCCCCAGGAACAGGGATTCAGTAAATAGTGTAGAGATGGTGTGGGAGGCATTCAAGGTTAGGGTCAGGGGGATTTGCATATCCAAGGGTGGAGGGGTATTGAGAGACATCCAAAGGACGTTGGGTAAGTTAGAGCGCGAGTTGAAGGAGTTAGAATTTGAGATAGCAAGAAGTAGGGACACAGTGCTGCACAAAACATTTAGAGATAAACTTTCCTAGTATGAGGAGGAAGCAGCGAGAGAAGTCAAATTCAGGGGAAAGTATTGGACTGCGCAGAGTTATTGCAAGGGGGAACGACCAGGCAAAGTGCTGGCTGCAATAACGAGAAAGCCACGCTTTAGTGCCACTATATTAGAAATTGTCACAACGGAAGGCACACGCTGTCAGGATACGAAGAGGATTCAGGAGGAATTTCTGTTGCATTATGGGCAGCTATATACTTCACAACACACTGCCGAGGTTGAAATGGGGAGCTTTCTTGATGATATTGCAATGTGCTGGCTCAGTGATGTGCATAGACTATTCCTTAGTGCACCATTGGAGATTGATGAGATACGCGACGCGATTATGACACTTGCTAATGGTAAAGCGGCGGGACTGGATGGACTCCCTGCGGAGTTTTATAAATGTTACATAGATATTATGGCACCGGTCCTTAAGGAAGTCTATGAGGAGTCATTGGAAGTTGGGGAATTGCCGGGATCAATGAGAGAGGTGGTTATTACCTCCTTGTTGAAACCGGGTAAGGATCCGACGGACCCGGACTCATATAGACCACTGTCTCTCATCAATTGCGATGCGAAGATCCTTGCTAAGGTACTTGCAACACGCCTCTCGCTGATTATGTCTAAGATAGTGTTACCGGATCAAGCTGGTTTCGTGCCGGGCCGCGCCACTACACATAATCTTAGAACATTGTTCTCTTTGATAAAGACGATTGCCCCGGAACTCCCAGTTGCTGCTATCTTTTTAGATGCGACGAAAGCGTTCGATTCGGTCGAGTGGACGTACCTCTTTACTATATTACATAGGATGGGATTCCCTAAATTGTTTGTTAACTGGATAGAGCTGTTATATACCAAACCGACTGCTAGAGTGGTTGTTAACGGATTGCTGTCGGCCCCGATGCCGATAACGAGAGGCACCAGACAGGGGTGACCTCTCTCCCCTTTACTCTTTGCTATGGCGATTGAGCCGCTGGCATGTTGAATCCGTCAGTTGCACAAAGATAGCGCCTTTAACTGCTTTCAACGTCAAATTGGGGTGTCGTTATAAGCAGATGATATCACGCTTTATGTGAAACACCCTCAATCCACTCTTAATCCTATTTTACAAGAGTTCCTAGTTTTTGGTAGGCTATCGGGGGTGCACATAAATTGGAAGTAGTCACAGGTTTTCCCGCTCACGAGTGCCGTTACGAAATTCCAGCTGGATTACCCGCTTGAATGGTGTGACACAGATCTTCGATACCTGGGAAGAGTGATATCCCTGAACAAGGACGAGACGCTCAGGTTAAATTATTGGGTGGCCATCACGAAATTAGCTGACAATGTCACACGCTGGAAGGCACTGCCGTTGTCGATGGCGGGAAGGGCATCGCTTATAAAGATGGTGGTACTGCCGCAATTCTTATACCTATTCCAAAATGTGCCTTACTTCCCTGGCGTTTTTTTCTTTAAACAGTTAAGATCGGAACTCATTTGTCTCTTTTGGGGGGGTAAACAACCGCAGTTGCGTTGGGCCATCCTGACCAGCCTTATGAGAAAGGAGGTTTTGATGTGCCAGACTTCAAAATCTATTATGTTGCTGCCCAAGCACAATATGCCTACTATTGGCTAACACCCACACCTTTCATGCCACAAATCGCTGCAGAGGATTGGATCGCGTGCCCTCTTCCTCTTAATGGCCTAATACTGGGTACGGTTAAGGGCATAGACACACTGTTTACCATGGTGACTTGCACCATAGACGCGTGGAGTAGGATAGCAGGGGTCATTGGTGCTCCGCAATTATATTCCCCGGTACTTCCTCTTACATATCACCCTCGCATATCGCTCTTGCAGGAGAAGGGTTTTCAGTTGATGTGTAAACGCACGAAAATTGCCGTGTTTGGGGACCTGTTCTTAAATGGACGGTTCCGCACCAGGGAACAGCTGTTTCAGGGTGTTACACCTACTCCTCTAGGGTTATTCGATTACATCCGACTTAGACAGGGCTTGCGGGAAGTATTGCCCTGTTTTCCGGATGAACCGGACGTAGTTTTATCACTGCATGCCATGCTGTCAGACGGCCGCCTTCTTGTTCCTAGACTGTATAATAACATTAGGTTACAGCGCAAGGGGCCTGAAAGTTCGGCACGACAACACTGGAGTATGGATTTAGACCGGGACATTACTGACGACCAATGGAACTATTGTTGTGCTATCACAGCTAATATTTCGTCTAGCAGTAGGTTAAAGATCATTCATTTAAAATTTTTACAACGCTTCTATTATACACCTGTTAGGAAGCTACGCTTTCACTTGGCAGATAACGATAGATGTGATCGCTGCAATGTAGCAAGGGGCGGGATTCTTCCACTTAGCATGGGAGTGTCCAGGAATTTACGAGTACTGGTCACAGGTACAGGATGCATTACAGGTCATGACGTCAGGGGTGATTGACAGAGACCCGTTAATTATGCTGTTAGGATACACACGGAATGTGCCTAAGTCTATTCGGAGATTCACAAATGTTGCACTGTTACTGGCTAAGAGACGAGTTGCATGTTGTTGGGGTAGAGGGAGAGCTCCTAAGTTTAAGGAGTGGATTGATGACTTGGTTTATTGTCAGGATCAGAATAATATTTATGCTGATTTGGTGCCTGTACGGAGCAGGCCAAACGATATTTGGGGTCCACTGCAGGCCTATCTGTTGCAAACTGCAGCAACATCCACAGACTCAGATGACGACAGCTGAGTGCAAGGACAATAGCTTTCATCTCAATGTGACCCACTTTATTGACACTTCAGGAGATACACCAGTGGACACCAGTGCGGGACACTATAGAGAACTGGTTAAGGGGCGGGGATGAACCCATTATAGATTGTACGTCGCCTTGGGTGTAGATCAGGGTTCTATACGCACTACAGTCTTCCTGTGCAGGTATTGTACAGACACTGTTCTATTGTATTGGATAAGGAGTGATGTATAAAAGATTCCTGTCTGCTTGATTCAACTGCCTGCGATACATGACTATATGAATGTCAATTACCTCCTCGTTAGTCTTCCTCGCCACATGACTTACATAGTGAGCTTCAGCTCCACACCAGAACCCTCCAAAGCAAAAGTTAGCCTCCCATGCCTCCCATCCCCTCCCAAGATGGCCGACCCATTACCACCTGACCTCTATAAGAGTCGGGCCGGCCCAACCATCAGCCTGTTTTTTTTGTTCTGCGCGTCATTACTCTCCAGATGCGTCTTCAGGTAAGTGGTTCCTGCTGTTGCAGGAACATGGGTCCTTGGTTTGTGGTCCTGCCCTAGCGGACTCTGGGGCTTTTTGGACCTCTCCCCTTCCTTCCCCCGGTCTCTTTTGGGGCTGGTTAAGCTCTGCCTTAGCGAGCCAAGGGTCAATAGGGGGGAGGGCGGTGTGGTCTGGGACTCTGTTGTTCTACTCCCATTTGCCCCCGCGCCTTGCACTGTCTCTGTTATGGCTTTGTCCTATACTCCGCGGTGCTGTGGCTCATGTGCCTGATTAGCTCTGTTGAGCATCAGGTTTTTGTACTGGGGGCTCTGGGGTTCTTGTCCCTGTTCAGGTGGCTTGGTTTGGGTTGGGGTATGTCTGTTGCATGCTCTTTGTTTTTCCGAGTGCTGTCTGCCCCTCTGCTGCGCGTGGTGTCCCGCCGTGTGTTTCAACCCTTGCTTTTTTGACCCCCCCCCCGGTACTGCTTCATGTACACAAGACATGTGTGCTGTGATGCTTCTCTTGTCCTCGCCACGGGTAGACGCATGTGGGCTTGCTGACTGTCTGTACCCTGTGCGCGTGGCCTGCCGCGCTCTGGCTTCTTGATTATGGGGCATTGTATTTTTCGAATCCGCGCTGGGAATTCCAGGTGCTGTAGGCTATTGCTACGGGCACCCCACAAGTCTGTTTAATGGGCGGGTTCCCGCTCTCAGTTGTTTATGGCTTCGGATCCGTTCGATCCGTCATACATGGTTTTAATAGGGTCGGAGGCTTTGATGGTAAGGCCGGCGGTTTACCCTGCGTGCCGCGGCTGTGCCCCCATTGCATTTGCGGGCCCCTGGTGCCCTCACCGTTTCTGTGTGCGCTTCCTATCGGTGCTCCCTGCGCTCTCGGTCCGTTGGGGCTGGCGGGCGGCTGCGGGGCTGTTCCCTGTACTTGCCGTTTGCCTTTCCGGTGCGGCTCTTCTTCCCGTGATTTTCCCGCGCTGGGCGGTCCGGGCTTCTAGGGGGCGGGGTGCCGCTTGTCCTCGCCTTTTCTTGCTCTGCCCCCGAGGGGGCGTGGCCACCTCCATGGCTGTGTGTTCTCCCTCTCGCTTCGTTGAGCACTGTCTCTGCTGTATGCCTCGGGGATCGGTGTGGGCCGTGACTTCCCTCTTTTTTGGCCTTCTCTGTTCAACGGCTGTCCTTGCAGTCTGGGGTATTTTGGGCTCACCACTTCGTTCTCTGGGCCCTGCTGGGCCTCCTGCGGGTTTGCACTCTGCTGTCGCTTTTTATGGGCTCCGTTGGCTGCTTGTGGCACTGCTCCTGGGGTCCTTGTTGGGTGGGCGCCTCGCTTCTTCCTGTGGCCTGCTTCGTGTCACGTTGTGTTTGGCCTTGTGTGTTTTTTTACTCTGGTATCACGTGTACTGGGTATTCGCCTCCTGCTTGTGCTCCGCTTTGTGGGTGCTCTGTCTTGGTGGGTCCTCTGCTTCCTCCTTTGGTTGCTTGGTTCCCTGGTTTGGCGCTGTGTCCTGGCGGTTGTGATGGCTGCTCTTCCTCATGATTGGTTGTTTGCCGCTCCTGCTGTCACGCTGTTCGTGGCGCAGCATTGGGCTTTTCCGGTGTTTGTTCTCTCTTCTTTTTCTGCCTGCTTGGGCTCCTTTGGGGGGTGCTTCTCACATTCCGTTGGGGCTGTGTGCTGGTGGCTCAGTGGTTTACTGCTTCCTCTGTGGGGGCCTATGTTTCGGCCTTGTGGTCACAGGCTCTGCTCCTGGCGGGTTCTCTCTGCCTTTCTTCCTTCTGGGGTCGCTGTTGTGTCCCTTTGGATTTGGTTGCACTGGCCTGGGTTCGGGTCCCGCTTTTGCTGTGCCCATGTCCCCCGACATTTGGTTTTCGGACGGTGTTTTCGCCTGCTCCTTTGCCGGGCTCCCCTTGCGCTCTCTTCCTCGTGTGTGGTTCGCATACTCGGTGGGTGCTCTTGGGGCGTGTTCGCTTCGGCTGCCCCCTGGGCGCTCTGGGGTTGCCGGTTTGCCAGTGGTTGACACGCGTATTCGTTGTGCGTTCCATGTTTCCTCTGTGCTCGCTTCAGCGGCACATTTCCTGGTATTGGATATTTACAGTGAGGATTTGCATGGTCCCTGCACTGGGTTGTCGCTCTCTTTCGTGTGGCGTTCCGTGTTTGGAGTCTCCCGTTGGGTTGCTCTCTCTGCCTTTTTCGCAGGGTTCCTTGGTTTGGCTTGGGTCCATGGTGCTTTGGCTCGGTGGTGTGTCTTGTACCTTGAGTGGTGCCCGCCATTCTCAGGCCGGGGTTCGGTCCCTGCCGTTGTTCTAGGTGTGTCCTTGTGTGGTGCATTTATGGATTGCTTGTTTTTCGGTGCCTGTGGCGTTGGGTTGTGGGGCCTTTTGCTTCGTGCTTGCGGTGTTGCCTTCCGGGCTTTGGGCCTGTGGTCCTTTTGTCCTGTGGACTCCTGTCCCCGCTGTTTTTGTGTGGGGTCGGTCCCGGTTGGTTCCTTGTTGTCCGTCCTCCCGTTTTTTTCCGGGGGCTGTGGGCTGCGGCTTGTCTGTTATGGGCTTCCTGCTGTTGGGGTCTGTCCGTCTGTCTCTGGGCTGCGTCAGTGTTTTCTTGCTGTCTGTTTCTGCTCCTGGAGGGCTCTTCTTGTCTTATCGGGGTCCGCTGCTTTGCCGCTCCCCCCTGTCTCGGCGGGCGACTCTTGCGCCCTTTTCCTGTCGACTTCCTGCTGTCTCCTTGCTTCTCCTTGCCCCCTGGGGGTCGGTGTTTGTTGCGATCCTTCTCTTCTGGGATTTCAGTGCCCTTGGTGCTTTGGCCCTTTGGTGTCTCTGCTTCCTTTGTGTGGTGCCTGCCTGGTCGGTCCGGGGTTTTGGCGCCTGCCTCTTTGTTGCGGGCTCGCTTTGGCGGTTTCGCTAATGCTTTCTCTCCGGGTCCTGTTCGTGGGTTTTCCGGTTGGGGTTGTCTGCCTTGGTGGGGCCTTCCTCTGGTCGTGGTTTGGGTCTTGTGGTCTGGTGGTGTTTTCTTGCCCCTGTCTGTCCTTACGATGATCCTCCCCTTCCTGTTGGTCTCGGGGCCTCTGGCCTTTTCCTTGGTTCTTTTTCCCCCAACTCTTCCCGCTCTGTCTCCTGGGTGTGCTGGGTTCCACCTGCCCGTGTGTTGGTGGTGCCTTCTTCCGGCCATGCTTGGGTTCCCGGTCTGTGCTGGGTCGGTGGTTTCCCTGTGGTCGTTTTTCCCGTCTGGCTTCTTTTTTGCTGTTCCTTGACTTCTCTGGGGTTTTCCCCTGCCTTACTGGGGCTTGTTGGTCCCTGTGGTGAGTTTTTCCCCTGCCTCGTGCTCCGGCGTGTGTGCGGGGTTCGCCCCTTTTGTTTCTTTGGCACATTGGTACTGTCCTTGCCTGGGTCATTTTTAGCTGTGGCTTTTCTGGCCCTGGGTGCTCATGTTCTCATCGCCTCTCCTCCGGTGGTTTGTGGGTCGGGCCTCTCTTTGTGCCTGGTTCGGGAGTCTCCTGGGTCTGTCTGGCCTTGTCTGCTTCCTTTGGGTCTCCGTTTTTTTTTGGCTCTTCGGCCTTCTCGTTTGGGCTCCCGGCTTTGCGCTTCCTGGGGTCCCTTTGCCTGCTGGCTGTTTTTGTTTCCGGCGGTGCTATGGGATTACCTGGCGGGGCCCTGCGCTTCCGGTGTGGGTGTGTCCTCGTTTCTTTCCCCTGGTTTTGGGGTCCTGTTGGCTCTGGTGGCTTCCTGGGTGTTTTGTCATGGCTCGGGCTCGTCTTCACCCTGCCCTTCTGTCCTTCACGCCTTTGGTGTGTTGCTGCCACGCTCTTGTGCCTGTCGGTTCTTCTTTGTCTCGCTGGGCTGGGCCTGGTTGTGGGCTGGCTGTCTGTTTGCCCACCTGGGTGCTCTCTTAGGCGGCTCGCTCCCTTCTTGTGTTTCTTGCTGGGCCGGTTGCTTGGTCCCTGTGCGGGGTGTTCCCGTTCCTGGCCGTTTGGCTTCTTTCTGCCTCTTCTTCTCCCTTCTGGCCGTGGGCGGGCCTGTGGGGTTTCAGTTTATTCGCCTTTCCATGGTTGGTTCTCCTCCGGCTCCTTTCCTGGGTGCCTCCCTGGGTTCTCTCCTTGGAGTCGCGGTCCCTTCTGGGGGTCCTTTGTTTGACGGGGGTTGGTCCCCCTTCTGTCCTTTTTCGGCTCCCTTTTCCATTCTTCCGGCTCTTGCCTGTCTGTTGGATGGCTCTGATGCCGCTTCCCTGTTTTTCTGGTCGCCCTTGCGGTGTTGCTGTTTCGGGCGGCCTGGTTGTCTCTTTCCACTGGTGTTTTTTGTTATTGGGTCGCTGTGGTGGGGATGTCCTCTGTTTATTCGGTTCCTCTCTTGGGCCTTTTGCTCCCCTCTCGCTTTGTGAGGCCTGTTGGGCTGCCCTGGTGTGTTGTTCGGGCCTGCTCGTTTCTGTTCTGGCCCTGGTTGCTGTTGCCTTTATGGTTCCGTACGGTCTGATCCCGTGCCTTTCTCTGCCTTCCTTCGGTTGGGGCAGTTTTCCTGCCGACTCTTGGTGTCTCTGGGGTCCGGTTTGTTTTTCGGCCTTCCCGGTGTCTTCGGTCCCGGGTTGGTTCTCCTACTCGTGGTTGCCTCTCTCCTGGGTGGTCCTTCCGCTCGTGCTGGTCTGTTGGGTTTGCCCTCTTTCGTGGTCATCCCCTTCTGGTCTGTTGTTCCTTGTGTGTTCCATGAAGCCGCTTGGCTTTGGTATGTGCTCACTATGTAAGTCATGTGGCGAGGAGGTAATGCCCCGGTTACTTACCGGTAATCTTCATTACTCCGAGTATAGTCTTCCTCGCCACATGAGTTCCCATCCCTCCCTCCCTGTCTGGCTATCGGCTTCATGTTTGTGCTTGGTGGTTTCAGGCTGATGGTTGGGCCGGCCCACCTCTTATAGAGGTCAGGTGGTAATGGGTCGGCCATCTTGGGAGGGGATGGGAGGCATGGGAGGCTAACTTTTGCTTTGGAGGGTTCTGGTGTGGAGCTGAAGCTCACTATGTAAGTCATGTGGCGAGGAAGACTATACTCGGAGTAATGAAGATTACCGGTAAGTAACCGGGGCATTACTGTTTCTTACTGTGCAGTATCTGCTCCAATGTAATGAGTAAGTTGTGATGTATGAGTACTTCCGGCCCGATCTGATCGCCTGCCCGTGTAAAGTGCCTATATGATTATCAAATGATTGCAATGTGTACCTGTGTAACCTAACTGGTTGTTTCTTCTTTGTGATGTTCATCGAGAAAACTTTATAAATAAAGATTTTTTTTTAAAAAAGGATGTTAAAAAGAACAACCCCTGATACAGCTGCATGAGATAGGGCAAGGCAGCTCAGGAAAAGCTATAAAAAAGATCTCTGGGACGATAAAAGAAAGAGCAATGATAAATTCTGGGCAGAACTCCTCTGTAGCTCAAAGAAAACCAACTCAAAACAGTTTTGGATAATTATAAACAATTTGAACCGGCCAGCAAAAGCTTTATCCTCAAATATACTAGAATCGGAGTTGGGCGGAATTTTCAACCATGAGGTTTTCAGAAACATTCTATCAAGAAAGAAGTAAAAGAAACTCCTACGATTCAGTAGAGGGAAATGGCAAACTCAAAGGGGCCATAGAAATTACCAGCCCAAAAGACGCGTTTACTCCACAAAAAAAAGACCAGATAAATGTCGAAATAAACCCAATAGAGGGAAACGCCTCTCTGACACCACCTACAAACTACATGTCCCCCTCAAGTGAAGGAGTCACACGCATAATCAAGAAAGGCAGAAACGACGGTGCACCAGGCCCCAGCGGCATCCCGCAAGCAATTTTTAAACACGACATCTCGTTTTGGGGTAATTACCTCTCTAATCTATACCAAGAAATAGAGAATATAAATACAATACCAGAAAATTGGAAAGGTTCGATCTTGACTCCAATATTTAAAGGAGGCGACAGAGCAAATCCAGCTCATTATAGGTTGATAGCCCTGCTGGACATAGAGGCGAAATACTATGCCACCCGGGTGCTAGAAGATCTCAAGGCATGGTCTGACAACCTTAACCTTATCCCGGCTAACCAAACGCGTTTCAGGCAAGGCTTAGGGATGACGACGAACATCTTAGGTCTACCACTAATTGCGAACAAGTACAAGCAGAGGAAATTACATCTCTACCTCTGCTTTGTAGACCTAAAAGCAGCCTTTGATAGTGTCGATCGTCACCTACTGTGGAAAAAGCTGCGAGCCTGGGACATACCTGACAGGGTATTAAAAGGCATATTGCTATTTTATTCAAATACCTGGCTATGGATCAAGATAGGTGATGGGTCCAGGCTATCGAGGAAGCTGCTGACCACCAGAGGCTTAAAACAATGGTGCGTCCTGGCCCCACACCTTTTCAATCTGTTTCTATCAGACCTCTCTCAAAGGCTGGACAGTATTAACTCCCATCCACCAAAGCTTGGTGAATTGAGGCTTTCGCATCTTTCGTATGCGGACGACGTGGTGTTAATGAGCCAAACAAAGATCGGTCTACAAAGATGCCTTAACGAAATGTCATCTTATATTTCAGAAAATAAACTTGAAATAAACACATCAAAACTAAAACTATGGTGATTGGTAGCAAAAAGCAAAGAAAACAGACAATTTGGCTTAATGGAACCCAGCTAGAGGAGGTAAAAAAATAAGAATAACTAGGCCTCTACATTGACAACTCTAAAAATGTCACCGAGCAAAAAAAGTATATGTCTCAGAGAACAAGTGCCTTAACTTTTGCCTTCAGTTTACTGGCTAAAAAGCTGAAGGGTCCCTCCTATAAACCCTTGCTTGCTTTAATGAAGGCAAAAATCCTGCCAACTCTATCATATGCCAGCGCTGCCTTCCATGGCGAGGACGGAGAGCTCATAAACAAACTAATAGCTTCCATCTACAAAAAAGTATTCCACATACAAAGGTCGGCCTCTCCAGCGCAGGTCCGCCTTGAATTTGGTCTAATAAATGAAGAAATAGGAAGAATGTATGCAACTGTGAAAACCTGGTATCGCCTGAAACTAAATGCAGCCACATCAGAAATCAACGAAGCTCTTTGGTGTGAATTAAATGAGGATAAAACTTCTCTTTTTAATCAATACCTCACCAAATCCCTCTCCACTACATGCACAATGGAATTATTGAACACAAATTTGCCGTACCAATCTTTCAAGCAAGCTGTAAATAAGGCGTCAAAAAGCCATTTGTCTCTTTTGGATAAAAACATTTTTAGATCAAGGTCGCATGCCTGGATGGTGTTAAACCACTATAAGTCCCTTGCACCGGTGGCATACCTGAGCAAAACATTTTCAATTAATGTAAAAATGCAACTTATGACACTACGTTTTGGAATCTTACCATCCTTGGCTGACCAGCCCGCGTGGTTGCATACAGGCCCCAAAACATGCCGGCTGTGCAACTTCTACAAAGAAGATCTTATCCACGTAATCTGCACATGCAGGAAACTACAGGAGGAGCGAGCGCTCCTTTTAAAAACATGCTTCAATCAGAGGGGCATTAGATCTTGCAGAGCTGCAATAACAGCGTGCCTAAACCCCTCTGATCCCACATTGAATGGCAGACTGATTACATTTCTCAAAGTGTTTACAAAGCTGTGCTAAAAGGGGTCGGAAGCATGCCCAAGTGAGGGCTAACTCACGGAACAGACTTTTTTCGTATTCTACTAACAATGGTCATTTCAGAGATCCTATGTAGAGATGAAGTGACTGTATATTTGAATTCTTGTCTTATTAACCTTTGTACAATACTGTTTTTTATCCGTTTTTTGGTTCTTGTTTTAAAATTGTTATGGCTTTAATTAACTAAACAATAAACATTACATTATTTGACATTATTTATTTGATTTATGAATTCAGATTAACTTTATTGAAAATTTCAATTGTTTGTGTTTGTATAGTGAATTTTTTGTGGAATGTATGATAATTGTGTAAATGAATTGTAAATATTTTGTTTGTAAATAGTTAGATGTTGGAATTTAAATGTATTGAATGTACAGTTTTCTCCTTTTTTGCGAAACTTTCAAAAGAAGAAGAAATAGACAGGTATAAATAAAAATACCGGGTCAAACTCAATACGTTTGTGTTTCTCCTATGATCTGAAATACGTTTTTGGAAATTAATTGGGTGTAGACATATTCTTGCGTTTTCTAGTTTATTACTATCCAGTCTACCCCATACCCTACATGGACCTAACTCCTTTGTTTCACAAAGATAATCCAAAACAAGGCAGTACGACCCATCAGGTTTGGTAACAGTGAAATGAGGTTTATTCATGGGTGACACACATGGCTCAATCACACCTTGATATTCTAATTGTTCAAGGATTTCCGCAATGGAGGCTTTAGCCACTCGCCGCATGGGATAGCGGGGTGGTGGCTGTGGCATACACCGCAATGGAATCTCGTGTCTGGGTGAAAGTTTAGCCCACCCGACTTGAGTATGGTACAACGCAGGTGCAAGCACCAGAGCACACTCTTCTGCAAAGTTCTGCGGACTGCTCCTGGGGTACGGTGTGCGGAAAGCTGGGGAGGGTGACCTCCTCCCCTCTTGGAGCGGCCAAAATGAAAAGCGGGGCCAGTCTGACTCAGCTAACAGAATGTCATATGTAGAGGTCAGATGTTCCCAAAAAATCCCTTTTATTACACGTTGGATATCCCCTTCTATTAAAAGAACTATATCATATAGTCTGTCAGGGGGAGCCACCCTACTGTCAGCAGTTTCCATTGTGATAAAAGTGTCAGTTGCTGTCGCATTCAGATATGGACGCAGTGCTTGCGCACTATTGTAACCTCCGCTGCGCTGTCGAGCAGCGTTAATGCCCATGTCAGGATCCGAAGCTGTGTTCTCACTATCCGTGGCATACCTTACGGTTAACGCAGCAACTTTCTTTTTCTGAAAATGAGGGCATTAACGTGGCAAGTCTTCCAGCTTGCCTTTACCATCAGATGGGTGGGGCTGCTCACGTCCTTGTGGGGCACCCCGACCCCTGCCGTGTTCTCCTCCACCAGCTTGCGCGCGATGTTTCCTGTGAAGAACGAGAAGAACGTTGCTCAGGAACCTGAAATCTATCAGGAGACCTAATTCTTGCGTGGTCGCACAAATCATAAGTGCGCTCAGTAGACGCTGGTATCTGCGACGCCGGACGCGACCCCTGTTTCTATTGCTGCTTCCCCTGATTTTTATTCTTCCAATTCTGTTTTGGAAAATTTGGATGGTCGTCTTTAGTAGACTTTGCTATCTGAGTCTGCGGTTGAGTTGCCGTTTTAGCAAAAGGCTTAACATCCAAACTATTGCGGCCAATGGTCTTATAAGCCTCCGCAATAATTCATGGTAACGCTCGGGGTTTGTCGACGTCTTGGACAAGGCGCAAAGCATTCCACACCTGAAAGTTAACCGCATCTCCCTTTACATTACAAAAGATGAGATCAGCAACTACGTCAAACACTTCAACGAGCCTCATTCTCAACTCGACAGCCACCTCCGCAATGTGCTCATCCGGAACATGCTTGATCACAGAGGGCAAGACATTCATAGACGGCGTGCAGAAACACTTCCCATATTCTGCTGCAAATACTTTACCCCAAATCTCACAATCTGTTACCTCTGGCAATAAGTCTTTCTGCAAACTAATTATGAGAATCCTGTGTTTTTCCAAAGGAGTGGTATTAGGAAACACTGCTTCCAGTTGGTCAAATTTCTCAGCAAGCCAATAAGAGATATCGTACTTAGTTTGAGGGTGCTTGCCCATTACCGAATTAACCGAATTAACCATGACTGGACTAATCTACATCCCGGCCGGTCCAACTTGTTCCGCTGCAAGAAACATATTGAACTAAAGCACTATGTACCCCAACAAAAAAGGTATAAAGTTGACACAAGTCGTCAATTGGGGCATTGAGATAACGTGGATATGGTGTGAACCCGGCTAAGACTGGCCAAGTGGCCCCAGGAATTGACAAGGGACCTAACCGCACCGGAATTACGGTGTGGGGGAGGGTGCCATACAACCAAACACGATGCTGCCATGCCGAAATTGGAATCTCTTGTGTCCTATATTGAGTATCGTTCACAGGAATCGCAGTGTGAGTGTATGTATGAAACGTATCCTCATCCGCATTTATTGCAGGAAACGTGACCCAAGAGAAGAAAAGCTCAAAGGGGAACGCCGAATCAGCCCTCACAACAAAGATAACAGACATACCATCGTCTGGTACTCCAAACTGCGTCAGATGATGCCAGAGCGCTGCCCAACTATGCTGAGCTATGTCAATATCACCCATGAGGACATAGAGAATAAAAACAATTTATATAAATTGCAGTACAACAAAGGCTAGTAATTCAAAATGTGAACCTTTTCATAAATCTCATGCTTGAATTAAACTATGAAAACAACAACAATTGTACAGAGTTCCCCACAATGGGTAAACTAAAGTAACTAAATAGAACCTCTCTCTTAAGGAGTGTATATGGCAGGGAATGTGATAATCCCTTTGCGGAATTAAGGATGCCTCACACAAGTCAAAAATTGGACGACTGTTGCCATCCCACCCGATGATCGTCCAGTGTCATCATTGGCTTCCTGCTCCTGCGGCAGGCTGGCGATGCAATGCCCGTCGGGCAGCACTAGGTGCTACACTTTAGCGGAGTTCTTTTATTCCTTTGCCAATGGGTGCATGTGTGTGAGGGGCCTAGGAAGAAAGTGCAATGGTGAGCGTGAGTGGGGTTTAAAAAAGGTCAGTAGAGTCCATTAGGAAAAACTTTAATAACATGGCTCACTGCCTTATTAAAAATAAGTGAAAAATGAGGGGTATTGAGGCGTGACAATTGGGGTGATCAAGCCTCATTCAACCCTCAATCAAGGTGTGGTCGACATGTTTCATGCCTCTAAGGCAATTCTTCAGGACCAAAGTGCTCATCAAATTGCTACAGATTCCCCCAGTGATTGGAGGAATCGAGTATACGACCTGTATTGTGTCGCGGGATCAACCCTTCATTGAGGCCCTCCCTGGGACTAGGAAAGGAGACAAAAGAAGGGTACAGTCAATAGTATGTCTGTTTCTGAGGATGCTATTACATGTGATAATAACATGCTGATAGAGTTGTGGTGAAGGGGATCACAACCCCATTAAACTGATAACACTCGTGTCAGAGAGGGTTAAAAATTGAGTGAAGGAAGAACGAGGTGGAACTGCGTCCTGCACCCGCCATATGTGATCAGCAATTGACATGCATTATTTTTATTCACATAAATGGCGTGCCACACCATGCTAACTAACACATGTGTGTCATGCAGGCAGCGGTAGGTGTGTGCATTCACACCAAAAATTGAAATAGAAGAAAGAACCATTAAAACACACTAACTGCTTAAAAACTAGGCATATCATAGCTAGCACCAATATGGTGATACTCCTAAATTGGAGTTTTTCGTGTTGAATCAACCCGGGTAGGTAATGAACAAGAAGATCTTACCCGCAGTCCCTGGTCGGTAATCCCACAGACTGTCCTGGTGGGGCCAGAGCTGTGTGAAAGTCACCTAAAAGGAAGCAATTTCACCACTTGTCATGGGGCTAGTTAGCGGTAAAGCTTACCATTATTTGCGGTACCAATCGGTGTTATACCATGGCGATCGTGAACCGATGCCGTTGGTGAGTCATGCCTCGGTACATCGCACCTTACCTTACTCGCTTCTGGCATAGGGCATGTAGTCACCTACCCAGCCCACATCGGTAAACTCGCAGGACATCCGGTCGATCCATTGTGCGACCCAGCCGCTTAAGATAGCGAGTTGCGCGGGCGCCGTGATGGGCGTGTCCAGTGAGTGTGGCTAGGCAGCGCGACGCGGTAGGGTGTAGAAAGGGAGGATTACCACGCGTGGATGGGTTGATAAAGGCAGGCGCCATCTTGGAACGGGTTTTTAGGCAAGGGTGATTCAATGTTAGAGTTAATGTCTGCTCGGACAAAGATAGTGAAGTCCGAGTTTATGTTATCTGGCCAGCATAGTCCAGGGCACAGCATCATTCAGGCCAAGTTCATCAGTTTGCAAACAATGTACCCATCTTTGTTCCATTTTAAAGAGGGCTTGTTGACTTATTGAGGGATGGCATTCCAGGATAGTCCATTGCATATTCTCTGCCAGATGATTCTGTTCTCTGCAGTGGTCATATAGTCTTGTGTGGGTCTTTTTACAGCGGATGTTGCTATTATGCTCCATGATGCGTTGTTTCACAGGACGCATCGTCATCCCAATATAGATCATCCTGCAGGGGCATATAAGTACATAAATACACCTTGAGCTATTGCAATTAGTGTGTTTATTGATGTTCCAGGTGAAGTCCCTCGGCAGTTCTATAGTTTTACCCTGGATAGTTTGGGGGCAAACTACACAGGATCCACAACGGTGGTGTCCCGTAACCGGTGGAAGGTCCCATAAGGTATTAACAGGGCGGGTACTCGATTTTTTAGGGTGAGTGTGAATCAAAGTGTCTTTAAGATTCGCTGTTCTCTTAAATGCAAAGCGGGGGCGAGGCAGTTCCATGCCCGCTGTGTTGAGAATCCCCCAGTGTGAGCTCACAGTCTTTTTTATGAACGTGGAATGCTTGGTGTAGGATGTCACACATGTGATCGTGTCATCTTTTTCTTTGGTGTGGACTTCAAGCAATGACTCTCTGTTGTTATTTAGTGCTCTTTTGAGTGATGTCTTTAGGAGTCGTGTGGGGTATCCCCTGTCCTGGAGCTTATGTTGCAGGATACTCGCTTCTTGTTTGTAGTCTTGGACAGAACTGCAGTTTCTCCGAAGGCGGAGAAATTGCCCAAATGGCAAGTTCTCCCTCAGGGCTCTCGTATGATGACTATTATACAAGAGTAGACTGTTTCTATCAGTCTCCTTCTTAAACAGAGTAGTAGTGATCGCTGAGGGATCTAATTGAATGGTCAGATCTAAGAAGGGTATAGATGTTTCAGAGATAGTGCCCGTGAACTTTAAGAATGGGTCCTGCTGGTTGATCCATGTACAGAAGGCCTCACAGCTAGGGCGATCACCCTTCCAGAAAATCAAAATGTCATCGATATATCGACGCCAGAGTGTAAGATTCTCTCGAAAGGGGTTTTGTTCCGGAGGGTAGATGTGATTCTTTTCAAAAGTGGCCATGTAGATACAGGCCAGGCTCGGTGCAAACGTCGAACCCATCGAGGTTCCGCGGACCTGATGATACAGTTGTAATTCGTATCTGAAGAAATTCTCAGTCAGGGCTATGTGGGCTAGCTCCATGATGAAGGCTATTGGGGTAGGGGAGATCCATTCTTCCTGTCGCATCAGTGAGTCCACAGCTTCTAATGTGGCTTGTTGCGGAATGTTGGTATACAACGCCTCTACGTCTAGGGTTAGGAGTAGATCGACGTCTTCTCTTCCATCGATGTCATTAATCAGACGGAGGACGTCTCTGGTGTCTTGTAAATACGACGGAATTTGCTTCACCAAAGGTTGGAAAAAGGCGTCACAAAATTGGGACAAGGGCTCCAACAGTGATCCGATGCCAGAGACAATTGGTCTCCCTGGGACTGGGGTGGTACCCTTGTGAATTTTGGGGAGGGTGTAAAAATAAGGTGTGACAGGGTCCGTTGTCACCAGGAACTCAGCTTCCTTCTTGCTGATCCACTCGTTGGTCTTGGCTTCAATAACAAGACTTGTGATGGTTGTAGTAAGCCGTTTTGTGGGATCCTCCATGAGTGGTCTGTAATGTGTAGTGTTCGACAGTTGTCGTATGCATTCAAGGTCATAGTCCTCATAATTTTGTATAAACGTGGCTCCCCCTTTGTCTGCCTGTTTGATGACAATAGAATCATCCCTGCCCAAATCAATGGATGCTTGTCTTTCCGCAGCTGTTAAATTGTGGAAGGGTTTGACAATTGGTTTATTCCGCAGGCTCGTCAGAACCGCTCGTTCGAAAGTTAAGACTTCCGGTGGAACCATCCCATCAGTCGGGGTGAAGGTGGATGGTTTTTTCAAACCAGTATCTTGACTGGGAAGCTCAGGTCGATTCTCGAAGAACGCCCGGAGACGTATTTTCCTGAAAAATTGTTTAAGCTCAATCATTTCTTGGAAACTATCAGGGGTCGGGTGGGAACAAACCCGAGACCTTTTTCCAAAACACTCTTCTCCGTTGGTGAAAGAATTTTCTTTGACAGATTAACGATCAGACTCGTCTCCCCCTGGCTGCTGTGCTCCTGGTCTCCATTGCTGTTGATATTGGCGGCTGATCTTGCCATTGTACTCCTTTCTGCCCGCCTCGCTTTCGCCCTCTTCCTCTGCCCCAACCTCTGCCTTGAAAAGGTGGCGGATTGAGGGGGTAAAATTGCGGGGGGCCTTGCGGGAAGAAAGGGTATTGCCACGCTGGTGTCATATGAGGTGGGCCGTGGAATACTGGGCCTTGTTGGTAACCTTGTTGCCAAGTGCGTGGTGGGGCTCATGGATTCCTAGAGGGATAACCACCACTGGAATCGCTGCTTGTCGATCCACGTCTGCTGTCACTGCCTGAGTTGTCATCAGATGAATAGTTATTCTTTTTCCCTTTAAAACCGTCTTTGAGATAGGGATAGACTTTTTCTTTCTCAAACTTGGCAATGTCTTTCTCAAGTTTTGTTGTCTTTTGTTTTAATAAGAACTCATGATGGTCAGACATTTCTTGATTGATCTCAGCTAACTTAGTGGTGAAAGCCGTTTTATTATTCTTGGAAGTTGCGTTCTTCATGGTGGCCTCTAGGGCTGAGATCTTTTCTAACAAGGCGTCAGAGAGGCGCTTTGCTGTTTGAGTGATCAAAAATAGTAGATCCTTGGTGCATTTCCAGGATACCTGGCACCAGTCTACTTTAAAACGTTTGTCTTCCAAGAATAGTCTTGGGATTATGTTGACAATTAAGCCCTGTGGGGCTATGTTGCTCCTCAAATAATCCGTCATCATGATCCCGTGGATCGTAATTCTTATAAGTTCTTTTTTCATCTCCGTCAGGGTTGTCCATTCATCGGAAGATGTACCAGATGTGGAGACAGGAGGGTTGGTTAGTATTGATGGCGTTGTTCTGTATGCCTCGGCTATGGTGTCCTCATCGAATTAAACTATAACACATTCGTATAAGTAGGTTAATCTGTCACGCCTGTTAACCGGAAAAGGTGTTGAGGGTATTGTGGACAGATACGAGCACTAATCAAGACTTTGGGCGCCATGTTGCGGGAATTATGCTCATGCGCAGAACTATGCACAGGAAACCAGGACCTCAGTGTATTGTGGTGTACCAAAAATCCACCTCAGTGCCCAGAACCCCTATCCGACTAGCAACAGTGTCTCATTCATTCTCCGTACTACAGCGAAGCTACCAATGAACAAGCGACTTTGGGACCTCTCAGGTTTAGTGGGAATCAAGAACACTCTTTTGTTTTTATTCTCATAAATGTCCACAACGTGAGCAATCAGAGACACTGTATAGTTTAAAATGTTTATTTCAACTACGTGCTCTAAGATGCAGTATCTTTATTAACATAAGTAAAAAGATGCATAAAATCAATAAAATCAACATTGTTACAATTCCATAAAATACAAAGGGAGAAATCATATTATAATGATAGTGGAACCATGTCTATAGCGCCTTGTGTACCACCCTCCCCTTGCTAGGAGCTAGGTATTATAATAATAGAAGATCTCTAGGTTAAAACCGGGAACCCCATACCTCCAAAGTCAGGTGAAGTGAATCACATACCAGATCAGCACAGCTCTTTGTCGATTGAAAGGTTTTTCCCAAGTGCTAGACTCATGCATGCAGTGCAATAATAAAAGCACCCTAGTTTCAGAAATGAGCAGCTGTGTTTGTGTTGTGTCTAGAGCGTGGGCCGATCAACCTGCATCAACACATACATTGTTATTTTAACCTTGAACACTTTGTGCAGACTTGAGGTCGCAGTGTGAGTCTAGAGATATGAAAAACAGACCATTCTCATGTGAAGGAAAAGCAAGAAGTTGGTCTTTATAAAAACAGAGACGTAGTGTCATGTGCAAAAGCAGCAAAATGGCGTTTTCGCAACTAACTCATTTATGCTTATATAGCAATGTGTGAAGGCAGAATCGTATTCGTCCCTACACTTTTACAGGTAGCATGAACAGGAACACTAGGATGTTTTATTTTGTAACTCTTCATCGCCAAATAAAAACCACCAGTGTTTCTTTTCTTTTAATCCACATTGTGCTAGTCTCCCAGTGGATTTCCTGTTATATCACGTTTTTTCTATGTGTACCGAAGTGAACAATCCCTGGGAACAGACACTTTTATTATTCTACAAATCTTTCGTTTTCTTCATTTCTTCTAGTCGAGTCTTCATTCATCTGGTATTTGAATAACCCACATAATTATATATTTGTTCCTATAATTCCTTCATGTCAAAATAACTGCACTGTTCTGCTCCTGTTTATGTCCTCAGATGAGTCAATATTATAGTTAATGTTCTTAAGTTCTTTTTGAATTCACTGCCTCTCGAAGATTATTTCTAAGTGAGTTAAATGAAGGTGTGTGTTCGCTGAGGCTATGTAGGATCAGAAATTGACAAAAGCTTGTCACACTTTTAGTGCAATTGTAAGGTTTAGCCCAGGTGTGTTCGTAATTGACAAAATCACTTCTGACATTCATTGCAATGCCCATGTTTACTCTGTGTGTGTTAGTTGATGTATCCGTAGGTTTAATAACTTACAGAAGATATTCACACATTCACTGCACCTGAAAGGATTTTTCTCAGTGTGCATTAACTGATGAATCCTTAATGCGGAAGATTTCCTAAAGGTACTTCTACACTCACTACAGTTGTATGGTATTTACAGAGTGTGTGTAAGCTGATGTCTATATAGGCTTGATAATTGACTACATTTATTCACACATTCATCCCACTTGAAGGCTTTTCTTCTGCGTGTGTTCGCTGATGCCTGTTTAGGATTGATAATGGACTTCAGCTTTTCAAGCATTCATGGCATTTAAAAGATTTGTTTCCCCTTTGTGAGCTCACTGATGATTTCTTAATGCTGAAAAGTAAGTAAAACTACTGCCACATTCACTGCAATGGTATGGGTTTTCCCCAATGTGTATTCGCTGATGTCTCCGGAGGCTTGTTAACTGACTGAAGCTCTTTACACATTAACTGCACTGGTATGGTTTTTCCCCTGTGTGTATTCTCTGATGTGCGTGGAGCTGTGAAATTTGACTGAAGCTCTTTACACATTCACTGCACTGGTATGGTTTTTCCCCTGTGTGTATTCTCTCATGTGCATGGAGCTGTGAAATTTGACTGAAGCTCTTTACACATTCCTTGCAATGGTATGGTTTTTCCCCTGCGTGTATTTTCTGATGTCTGTGGAGGTTTGAAATTTGACTGAAGCTCTTTACACATTCCTTGCAATGGTATGGTTTTTCCCCTGTGTGTATTCGCTGATGTTTTTGGAGGTGTGATAACCGACTGAAGCTCTGCACACATTCCTTGCAATGGTATTGTTTTTCCCCTGTATGTATTCTCTGATGTCTTTGGAGCTCTGATAACTGACTGAAGCTCTTCACACATTCATTGCAATGGTATGGTTTTTCCCCCGTGTGTGTTCGCTGATGTCTTCGGAGGTTTGTTAACCGACTGAAGCTCTTCACACATTCAGTGCAATGATATGGTTTTTCCCCTGTGTGTGTTCGCTGATGTGTTTGGAGATATGATAACCGACTGAAGCTCTTCACACATTCACTGCACTGGTATGGTTTTTCCCCTGTGTGTATTCTCTGATGTGCGTGGAGCTGTGAAATTTGACTGAAGCTCTTTACACATTCCTTGCAATGGTATGGTTTTTCCCCTGTGTGGGTTCGCTGATGTGTTTGGAGTTCTTGTAACCGGCAGAAGCTCTTTACACATTCCTTGCAATGGTATGGTTTTTCCCCTGTGTGTGTTCGCTGATGTGATTGGAGATGTGATAACCGACTGAAGCTCTTCACACATTCACTGCACTGGTATTGTTTTTCCCCTGTATGTATTCTCTGATGTCTTTGGAGGACTGATAACTGACTGAAGCTCTTCACACATTCATTGCAATGGTATGGTTTTTCCCCCGTGTGTGTTCGCTGATGTCTTCGGAGGTTTGTTAACCAACTGAAGCTCTTCACACATTCAGTGCAATGATATGGTTTTTCCCCTGTGTGTATTCTCTGATGTGCGTGGAGCTGTGAAATTTGACTGAAGCTCTTTACACATTCCTTGCAATGGTATGGTTTTTCCCCTGTGTGGGTTCGCTGATGTGTTTGGAGTTCTTGTAACCGGCAGAAGCTCTTTACACATTCACTGCACTGGTATGGTTTTTCCCCTGTGTGTATTTTCTGATGTCTGTGGAGGTTTGAAATGTGACTGAAACTCTTCACACATTCACTGCAATGGTATGGTTTTTCCCCTGTGTGTGTTCCCTGATGTGTTTGGAGGTGTGATAACCGACTGAAGCTCTGCACACATTCCTTGCAATGGTATGGTTTTTCCCCTGTGTGTATTCTCTGATGTGTGTGGAGTTCTTGTAACCGGCAGAAGCTCTTTACACATTCACTGCACTGGTATGGTTTTTCCCCTGTGTGTATTTTCTGATGTCTGTGGAGGTTTGAAATGTGACTGAAACTCTTCACACATTCACTGCAATGGTATGGTTTTTCCCCTGTGTGTGTTCCCTGATGTGTTTGGAGGTGTGATAACCAACTGAAGCTCTTCACACATTCAGTGCAATGGTATGGTTTTTCCCCTGTGTGTGTTCGCTGATGTGTTTGGAGATGTGATAACCGACTGAAGCTCTTCACACATTCAGTGCAATGGTATGGTTTTTCCCCTGTTTGTATTCGCTGGTGCTCTTTTATGGTTTCTAACTGGCTAAAGTTCTTGACATATTCCGTGCAATTGCCAGATTTTTCTCCTGACCGTCTTTCCTGAAGGGTCAGCATAATTAATAAACCACTTGCATTATTTTCACATTCCCTGTATGTGTGTGATATTTTGGATGCTTGATTTCCGATTTAACAATAAAATACAAGATTCACTAAATACCTGCCACATTCATAATATCAGTAAGGCTTCCTTGTGGGTGATGGCATCTTTAGAATGGATAATGGCTTCGCATGCTTGCGGGTAAAGCTTAATCTTCCTTCCAGTAGGTGCAAATTGGGACAATACTCTGTACTTCAGAGAGCAGAACTCCGCTTTCCTTTAGCCTTCAGTTGTTTGGCTCCACTTCGTTGTGCTTTTCCCTGGTGCCTGTGGTTTGGCTAGAAACAGTTAACAATACACTAAGAGCACTGAATGGTGGTCTGTTGCCAGTTTTGATAGCGAAGCACTGCTCTAGCCATATCATGATGGTGAAGCGACTCGTAATGTGTACAGCTACTCCAAAGAGTGTCCTGGGGCCAAGCACAGGTCAGAAAAGAAAGTAAATCTGGTTGTTTCAAACATGAACAAAAAGCCAAGTTTTCAACTTTTTTTTAAACATTATCATGTTACTAACAGCTCAAAGCTGAAGAGGGAGTTTGCTCCAAGCTATGGATCCCAAATAGACACGAGACCTTCCTCCAACTCTCATACCGGCCTCATGATCAAAGCTGGTGTTGGACACTTGTTTATACAGCCGGTGGCTTGTCAGTTTTGTTGTCTTGGTTTTGTTGAGGTCATTTATTCGTCTTGGGGTGTCGAGGTGCAGAGCTCAGACTCGTACACTCACTGAATTGACTTTGACTGCTTCTTCCTGGATTTGTCCTCTGCCTCTGATTGCACTGATGTTTTTGGAGCTCCTTTTTTTTGACAATTTTTGCTGGTTTGATGTGTTATCTTCTTTATTCATAATCAATCCGTGCATTTAAGGCTTATTTTCTGTTGGATGTAAAGAAATGTAATATTACTAAATGCAAATGTAATACAATGTGAATACACAATATTTAACCAGCTGGATAAGACATCTCTTCTCTACCATATTTGAAATTTAGTAAGGAACATTTTACCATACATGGATATTTCATGAAAACTGTGGTTGAACATGTCACATCTTATTTACTTCTGAAAAGGCAGTGATTTACCATTGTTCAGAGTAAATTACTAAGGAAAGGTCAGCTACAGAGCACTCATGTGCTACAGGTACAGTTTTGGGTAGAAACACATGGATAAGATTTCATTTAAACAGAACAGATTGTGGAAAAAGAGAGGAATCAGGAAGCGCTGCCATTAATTCAGTTTCAGGAAGTATCTACCAAAGGTAGCTCTTCAGGAAGTGTATAACAAAGGTAACTCTTCAGGAAGTGTACAACAAAGGTAACTCTTTATGAACTGTATAACAAAGGTAACTCTTCAGGAAGTATATATGACAAAAGTAACTCCGGATATCTTTTTCCAAAATGCTTTCCTGTTCACACTGGATCAGCTCAAATGCCAATTGCCGCCTTTACCTTGCTTGTTACTAAAGACAGGGGTCCCTGTTTACACAGGGTGGTCACTCCTTGACCACAAGGGAGATGTCTTCAGTCTTCTAGTCGGTATAGAATGTCGAAGGTCCAGGAGTTTCATTTCAGAGTTTCGTTCCAGGATAATCTAAAGTCCTGGGGACACAGCACCTATCTTTATATTAAGAAAATGGGCTGGATTACCCGCTAGGTCCCTCCTATGGGTGGACCTGGGAAGGGGGTGGTTACACCCCTTACCCTTTGTCCAGTATCGCGCCAGAGCGGGGCTGGAGTGCTCCAGCAACTGGTTTGCACCGGGCTATGCATGGAGCATCTTGTGTGCCCCAGGCAGTGCCTGGAAAAGCATTGTTCCATTCAACCCACCCTGCCCCAATACACTACAGGCTGTCTGGGGAGGTGCTAGCACCTCCCTCAACAGGAAAACCATTGTCCAGGCCTCCCTTGCTGGAGTTTCGTCCAGCAGCAGGAGGTCAGACTCGTGTCTCTGGCAGCAGCATCCATTTTGTGATGCTGAAGCTCTGTTTAACTTTAACCGGGTAAAGCAGTAACATACATGTCTTTTTCCTCTAGAAGGGTGGAATGCTACCCCCACCGCCGTAATTGGTGGGGGGGAGGGGTAGTATTCCAAAGTGTTTGACACCTTACACCACGTGTTTTGATAAAGCCACACCAAAGTTAGCATTTAACCACGAGGATTGTAATGCACTTAAGAGTATATGGTATGGCTATATCATAGAACAGCTATTAGGACATGGTTCTGAAAGCTGCAGAGGGGCTCAGCTCATGCTAGGGCACCCTCTCACATAAAACCAAGCACTCTGCCTCGAGGATTGTCGAGGCCTACCATGGGAGTGACTTATAGGTGCATATGTGTCTATATATAAAGGTAGATATAGGTATACTATATCTAAGTAAGGGGTGATTATACCACCTTACTCAAGCTGAGTGATCAACCTGTGGTGTCAGTTTGGATGGCCAGCCAGGGGTGGCATAATACATGCTTCAGCCCATGGTAGGCCTTGGATGCACCTATGCCCTGGGTACCTATGGTACACTACACAGGGGCTCACAGAGGTGACCCAATACCCAATCTGTTATGTACCTAAAGTACATGGAGTCCATTTATAGGGAGAGCAGATAGCCTGGAGCCCTGAATAGCAGGATCCCAGGCCAACTAAGTCGAAAACCAGCAAAACACAAGGCAAAAAGTTGGGGTAACCATATAGTCAGATATCCACCTTCCTACACCCAGTGTCTTCTCAGTGTTGGAAATTATCAATTTTATTAACAGCACAATATTAACTCACCACTGCTGTGGCTTGCAGTCATAAGGCCATTTTGAATGGACTATGTTGTGTGCCAGAATGCCTGTGAATAGTTTAGCAAGAATGTTGGGAGGGAGATTGGTCTCATGTTGAGCAGGCCTAGGGGTTTTGCCAGGGATTGTGAATAACTGTTATTACTGTTTCTCTCTTGGTGTCAGTGGGCTTGTCTGTGTCCTCAGCTCTTTCAACAATGTTTGAAAACAAAACTAGTCAGATGATAGCTGCCAGGTGTACATGTTTTGCATGTGTAGAATCACACAGTAGTAACTGTACTGCATGCATGATTCACCTTATCAGTTTGTGAGCAAGTGAGCATTCACAGACCCCAATCTGACTATTTCTGTCATTGGAAACAGTTAGAGTTTCACTTCAACAAAATGCTGGAGTAACTCTCTTTCCAGGGTAGGAAGAGAAATGGATCACCCTCAAAACGTGGTAGCGAGTAGTGCTATACAGTTCATAGCACCATTTATCCGGGCAAAACTGGGGGAATGGTACAATGCACTGGGAAAATGGCATGTGATGACAATGTGACATGACATTCCTACACGTGCTTTTACACTTTTTTTGAGCTGTCTGTGTCCAGTTTTTCAAGGCCCAGGGTTTAGTTTCAAGTCAAGAGATAGTGCAGGATTAGACTAATTATAATGTCATACATTCCAACAAAAACCACGTAACAGCTTTTCCACGTAAGTCTTTACCATGCATATGCCTTGACCACGTACCCCCTTTACCACACAAGTCTTTACCATGCATATGCCTTGAGCACGAATAATGAAAGATTTACAAAAATGGCCCTGCCGGTAAAGGGTGGGTGCCCTTGAGCCACCCAGGGCACCCAAATCATTATTGTTGGGGGCCAGAGGGGGTCCCAAAGCCCCCATGATGCCAGCTGGAGCCACCATTGTTCCTACCCGTAGGGAGCAGCTTAAAATCCTGCACTCTACGGGCAGGAGCAATGTTTTCATGTGTTTCTCTGACCGCTTCATAAGCTGTGCATTTTGGGTAGTCTAAGCTAAGGTTACCCCAGGTAACTATAACTGCTCAGTTTCTATGGTTTTGAGTATGTAAAATGTGAACCTAAGGAAAACGCCCCTGTAACCTTTGTTTTTTTCCATGTATTTCTAAAGTTTTTAATGCTATTTCCTACCTATATCGTCCCTGTAACCTTTGCTTTTTTCAGTGAAAATATCTATCTAGCTATCTCTCTCTCTTCGAGTCTCTATGGTTCGCAAGTAAACTTCCCCAAGGAACAAGGCTCTTTATGCCTTAATATCTTGGCGGGATAGTGTACTTGTTTGCAGCACATATGGAGATCGCCGTGTCTCAAAGTTTTCCAAACATTATGACATGGCCTAGAATATACAGGCACCTGTAATGAACCGGCAGCCTCTTGTAATTAGCTGTGTTCACATTCAGTCCTGTTAGGCACTGCCATGCTCCCCGATGGAACTTCCCGCCACTGACGGGCTGATAATCATTTCCAACTCTAAAGCAGGTGTATTTCACGAGTAGATCAATATCCAAAGAGTCTTCACTCTTTCATACAGCATCCAGCAAGGCTAGATGACGGCAGTAGCCAGTGTGTCAGGGCCCCAAGTGAAAGGAAAGAAATGCCGTCTTTGGTCCCTGTTTGAACTGTGAAATACAGCAATAATTAGGGTTCAGTGGGCCTTGGTGCCACTGCACCTGCTGCACCAATGGAAGATACGCCTCTAGTTTACGTGTTGTGTTTAAAAGTTGGAGTGGAGGATAAACAATTTGTGTTTGAGATAAAAAATAATGATTTACAAGTACAGTCTTTACACTGAAAATGGTATCCTACTAATTGATTGTGAATACATACAAAATTGAGTGTGTGCTAATGTAATTTACTGTAATCTACATTGATAAAGACAGAAAGAGTGCTCCCACAAAGAAATACACATACAAAGAGATGCACAGACCCACAAACACACACCCCACACATGAACACACAGACACCTAACAACCCATAAACACATAAATACAAATAGAATAAAATAACACCCACAAACAGATATTCAAATAGATGCACACAAACATGCACACATAGACAAACACACAGGCTAAAAGACACTCACACACGTAAACAGCACACACCTCAATAACACTGAAGTAAATAGGTAATAACGAGACACTGGCAGGCAGGAGTTTAGCTTGGGCAGTAAGATTGGAGGGGTGAGCTGCAGATTTTCCATGAATGGAGCCAGCATATATATAATGTTAAAATGGTTCTGTTGTGAATCTATCTAGGACCCTAATTATATATCCCCGATTCATGCCCTTATGTGGTTATAACAAAACATATCCTTATAAAGGCATAAGAATCATGTCCATATTTAGTAATAGCTAATGCAGTCCAAATACAGCAAGGCTACTCCCATAGACTCCTAGAAAGTACAACGCGTTCTTTAAACAAACCAAGCCTCCAGCAGCCTGGGAAATCCCCCTGCTTTTATTTTGATTTGAACAAGAAATCCTGGAGTCAAGAAAGAACTGTTAGTTTTTAGTGACGTCTTATGTCCAACCTTACCTCAAACTCGGCACCTTTGAGGTATAAATATACCAACGTTGCCTTAAGCAAACACACGGTGGTTTGGTGCAGAGCGGCTATCTACTTGGCCGACGCCCAGCTGATGCGAGTGCCGAAGGAAGCCGACCCTCCCATTTGACTCGCTGAGAGAGACGCTGTCTTTTCTCCAGCCGAGAAATTCCAGCTCCGGTGTTTCCAGTCGCCCTTGCGGGTTGCTGGGAGATCGAGTCCCGAGAGAGAGATACAAGACCTCCTTCATTCTAGAACCAAGGTACGAAGCTGATTAAAACCTTGAGAGAATTCTTGATTCAGATTCTTGGCAAAAACTAACTTAACTTAAACTGCAGCTCACTTACTCCTTCCCACGTACTAGGCTTAGGTTAGGTACACCGGGGTAGGCGTATCTTAGAAGCACCAGTTGAGTACGTTTAGTCAATGATTTTATGTCTGTATATATTTTATCCGTTTTAAAGTATCATATGCTCAGAAACCATACGCACTTTACTTCATGATAAGTATTGCATTTGTGGCAATTCACTTCTCTTGCATGAGAAAGAGGACTGCTCAATAAATAACACGTTTTATTGAAAATGTCCGTCTCTCTGTTTCTCTGCACTCCTGGTGAAACTAAGCATGCACGATTGACTGAGTGAAATAGTTGTCTATTTTAATAATAATAATCTTTATTTGGATATAAAATAACATCCTTAAAAGAAGTGCCAACAGCAATACACATTGTAAGAACAAAAATAACATCAATGATCAACTTAAGTGGATAAAAGTTCCCACATTGCATTGTGCAGTTCCCTATTGAACAATCCAAGTGACGTTTAAAAATGACATTTTATTTTATTTTTTTTAAAGAAGATAAAAGATACGGAGTTTGTTATACAGTGATTTACCGTGTTGAACTTGTAGGCCCACCCGCCGTTAATAAATAATTACAAATGTTAAAAAAGAGATCAGATAAAATAGCAACAGCAGGTCAATAGCAGCAAATCATGATAGTGCAAAGGTAAATAAAATAAATATACAGATGATACAACTTGGTTTAGGCTGCTCCCAACATGAGGGGAGCATGCAAAAAATTGCGGTATGCAAAGCGTATAAACAGTATAAGGCCGATATTTAAAGCCGTGTTTTCTGGGCATAAGGCCGCAATGATTGCCTGTCTGCAGGACCGGATTCCCAACCTATTCCATTCCACTTTCAATTTACGTCTGCGCTGTGCCATGAGTGCTGGGCAAAGACAAACCACGTGCTCCAGAGTTTCAGCCGTCCTGCCGCACCCTCTGCACCATATTTCATCTGACGTGCGACGCCAGCCTGGCAGATCTTTTAAAAATTGCCAGTCACCAAGTCTGATAGCCATAAAACTGAGTTTTAGGTGCAGGGAGTAGGTGCAGGACAGATAGGTTGCAGGAGCTAAACGCCCGTACGAGTTCATAATGGCCCAGGCGTGTCTGCGTTTGGCAAAGTGATTTTTATCCATAATGAGGGAACTTATTCGGACGCTTTTCTTAATGGTGGATTTAAATACTGTCATACTGGGGTTGAGATCCCATAGGTCACCCGCAGAGAGTTCTTGAATGTACTCCTTAAAGAGGCGCCCATACGTGCCCCCTGGGTTTTTCACAAAGATGTCTTGCCAAACTAGTGACTCCAATGAGCCTATGTCTGCTTGTCTGAATTTGTGGCAGAGATTTAGAAATGTGCCAATGCTGGAGGCTTCATAGTTTAATAAACCAAATTCTAGCCTAATCTGGGCAGCAGAGGCATTTTTGGGCAAACAAAGGACTTTTTTATAAATTTTGGTCACATGTTGGTTTAAATTCATGTTCAGTTTACCCCTGAAAATCTCATTACCATATGACAGTGTTGGGCCTATTTTTGCTCTCATGACCTCTAGTAGAGGAGTTAAACTTGGGCCAGACAATTTTTTTGAGAGCTTGGAGAAGGTCACCTGTAGGGTCACAGCTTTAGCAGATATCTCCTTACGCTGTTTCGCAAAATTGCCCCTTGAGTCGAGATTGACCCCTAGGTATTTGTATACACTTCCTACTGCAATGGTCATGTTGTTATATGACCATCCTCCCCCGACTTTCCTTTTTTTTCCAAAGGTAACCACTTGAGTTTTCTTTAGGTTAACCTCTAACAGGTTTGCAGTGGTGTAATTGTATAATTTTACCAGGAGCCTTTGTAAACCAACACGTGTTAGACTGAGAAGCACTAGGTCATCAGCGTAAAGCAGGTTGCTTATGGGAACACTACCCACCTTTGGGGGGTGACTATTAGTTTCATCTAAAGTTGTCGTTAAGTCAGCAAAAAGTTGTCTATTGTTTTCACACGACTCTAGAGATATACTATTTATTCTGAGGGAGCAAAGTTGTCATGTTTATGCGGTTGTCAGAAACGAATCCCTTGTCTAATCAGGAAAGTTAACTCCTTCCTGAACATTCGAGAAAGTTTCTAGTGACCTCTGAGCTAGCTGGCAAAACTAATTAAGTCTAACATAGTCAGTAGAGACCTAGATGACCTCAGTCCTACGTCTAAACTGCTGTTTATGTTATTCCAATGCGCAGAGCCTATTGGGAATATAGGAACTACACTACATGGCGCCCAACGTTTGGTAAGGCGATAATCTAACGCAAGACATTAGAGTAACTCAGTCGTGCTTTTTCACACAGACCCCTTTTTCCCGTAAAAACTCCAATAGACGTCTGGAGTGGGTAAAAGGTTAATATCCGCTGCAACTTAGTAGGAACAGATTTCTATGTATTAGTTTTTGGTTTAGTCAACGTTGAAGGATACAGTGTTCCAAAATATAGTGCACCTAATCTTTGTTTCCTTGAAACTTGCTCTGCAACAAAAAACTTTCTGTCAGAAAAATGTCGGATAGTGAAGACGAAAGGGAGAAAGCTAGAATAGCAGCTCAACTCCTAGCGGATGACACAAGTCTCCAAAATGATGACCCGAATGCTATAATCATTCCAGTAAATGTAAGAAAAACTATAACTATTAAACTTATAGAAAATGGACTATCATCGAGAGGTGGTACAGTCATATTTGTGGTAGAGGCCCATGAATATCGTCAGACAGTGGTATTCTATTCCTGGATAAATTTTCCAGCAGCACATGCTGTGACACATGAATTCCACTATTGCAAAATAGAAGAATCTCCAGAGGAATACGCTCCTTTCGAGGACGTTGAAATTCCACTAACATACCAAGAGCACCTGCTCTGGTTTAATGGCGCCCTAAAACATCAAAATCACATTACCAGGCTCGGTCCACTAGGTAGACCAGGAGCCACATGGCCGGTTCTAGCCAGCTACATACCACATCCCGACATTGAAAAAATGCCAGACCGGGAACTTTTAGCTCAGCTAAAACTACTAATTAAAATACAAAGACAATTGGTCCAATATGTCATGAGGACTTCAACAGTCCAACCAGCAATTAAAATTCCACAGCACACCCCTCATCAGGGGAACACAAATAAAATCACACCACAGAATATACAATCAGCTATTGGCAAAATACCCGCAAAATGTGAACAAATTCCATTCTGGTTAGCTCAAAAAATCACTCAAATAGAGGCAGTATTTGCTGATACTACACCTCATGAGAAACACAGAATTCTGACTATCTGCCTTCCAATGGGGATCGCACCACATGTCGAGGACTGTGACACTTGGGGCACAGTCTTTGCTTAGATTTACACAAAAACACATTGTGTTCCGTCTATGGCGGTTATACCAGATGTACTAAGACAGATTCAAAATTAATACGGTCCAGAACCTGCTTTAACTCTGGGTATGAAATTACTGAAAGACTTTAAGCAGGTCTCGGCTATATTATTAGCCAACATAAAAGGAGAAGCAGCATCTGTGGCGATCTGCCAGAAATTGAAAGAGACAGATATAGCAGAACAACCTTTTGAACTTGCCAGAATCATAGAAAAATCCTATGAAGAACTAGGTAGAGATAGTTTGGGTGGGAAACCACTAAAACCACAACTAATTGAAAATCCTGAAAAAACTTTTATTAAAAATAATCTGAATACTCCAAAAAAGAGTTGGGAGGGTAATAAACAATCCACTCCCAGAAAAAAAAACATTTTCAGTCCAGAGGAAGGTCTCCTCAGCGAAGAGATAGATCTCTAGAAAGAGGAAGCAAGACTCCCCAAAAAGAGCCCTCTGAGAAAAGTTACAACCTTAGAGATAGGGATAAATTGAAAAAACCTGACAGATATCAAGATATTGATACACGTCCCTCTCGATCTTTTCAGACTTCCTCACAGAAATCGGAAAGAAGAGGATGGTCAGAACACAAGGAAGAGCACGTCAAGTCCAAAGACAAGGAACCTGCTCATCAAAGTAAAAAATTACAATTTACAAAAAAGAAGGTAGCCAGTATTAAAATAAAACATGCCGAGGATTCTGAGGACACAACTGAAAAACGGAGAGTGGGCCCAGACAATGCTAGACAGCGCAGCAGAAGTAACCATAGCTCGCAAGATCCTGATGAATCTTCTGGAGACAGTGGACACGAATGAATACATTCAGGTGGAAACTGCGGACACCAGAGTTAGCAAACCCCATAAATTATATGAAATAACATTGCGTACAGAGGGGGACAAAACTAGGAAAATAAGAGGTGTTTTTTGAGATAACTTATCTAAAGGCTATGATATCCTGTTATCTGAGAAAGACTGGCCACCAGAGTTTGTCGGGGAGTGCCCTCATGGCGAATAAATGATTATGCCTGCCTTCTCAAATCATATTCCAATTCATAAAAAATACACATTTGCAAGAAAATGGGCAGTGGCCCAAGCTCCTGCATCATATAAAAATCATGTAGGATGGGATGAGGATTCTCCTCCCCACAAAATCCAGTTAATAAATCAACCTACTGCACAAAGGCAGTATCCTGTTAAGCAAGAAGCTAAAAAACAAGTCAGAGAGATCTTAGATCAACTTGAATATCAGGGGGTGATTTAAACATGCACCTCACAAATGAACAATCCTTTATTTCCTGTCTCCAAGCCAGACGATTCATATCGTCTAGTTTTGGACTACAGACACTTAAACTCCTGTTGCAAAACATTTGCAGTACAAAACTCACACAGTGCAGCACTAATGAATAACATTGGGCGCAAAAAATATAAAACGACATTAGATATCTCAAATGGCTTCTTTTGTCAAAACATTGCACCTGAAAGCAGGTATTTGACCGCTTTCTCAACAATGGGGTCACAAAAACAATTCTGTCGACTCCCACAGGGACTCAAGAATTGCCCAGGATTATTCTCAGCAAGGGTAACAGAGTTACTACAAATATATGATGATGAGGCATTATCTTATGTCGATGACATCTATCTCACAGATGATGACCTGGAGACACACTTGAAAAGAGTGAACACCATAATACTTGGGTTCGCAGCTGAAGGGTACAAATTCAACTTTAAAAAGTCACGAATTGCTCATCTAACTGTCCTGTTTTTAGGATATGAATTATCAAGGGAAGGCAAAAGCCTACCAGACAACTTCTTAGAGAAGTGTGCTGTACTCCAAGCACCAAAAACGCTGAAGAATTTACAATCAATACTAGGTTTCCTGAATTTTGGAAGAACATACACTCTAAATTATGCAAAGAGGGTTAAAAGAATTAATAAAACCTGATTTCAAACAAATTAATTGGACTCAGAAACACACAGAAATTTTAAGATCATTACAAACAGATATGTTAACTAAAACAAAACTGCAAACACGCGCAAACGAACGCAACCTTGTAATCCGAGTTATCCCAGGAAGATGCGGATTCACGTACCTGACCTCTAATGAGGGAGAAACTGTACCAATAGCTTACAAATCACACTTGTACACACAAGCAGAAATGAAATTCAGTTCTACTGAAAAAATTCTAACTGCGGTTCAAACTGCTGTAGCAAAAGAAAGAACCCTAGTCCAAGGGAGAAACATATCTGTATTAACAGCAGAATCAGCCCTTGAGGCAGTAACAAGACCACGCAATCTGAATGCTGTGGCATTAGAACCAAAATGGATACAATGGGAAAATGATCTTGCTGCAGAAGACGTGAAACACGCATTTGATCTGAAAATGGAAAAACTAGAAAATCTGGAATACGGACATGAATATCCTCTGCCAATCGAAATTCTGCCTCTAAAACAGTATACCTGTGTAATCTACACGGATAGATTTGCACAACACTACGCCGAGGATAAAAAACTCCTATAATGCAGCGTGCGCGATTGTTAAAGGTCGCTGGCGCTTTGGTAAATTCAGGCTGATAATCACCAAAACTGAATCACTCAGAAACTATACAGCTCAGCGAGCTGAAATAAGATCTTTAAAGATGGCGCTTGAAAATGCCGATCTCAAATTCCCGACACTAATAGTGTGCGATTCGCATTACTGCGTCCAGTCTTACAATAAGAACATGCAGACCTGGATTCAAAACGGTTACAAGAATGACACAGGTGCCACAATAAAGCTTAAAAAACTTTGGGAACAAGTAGTTCTTTTGCAGAAAGAACTACCAAAGACTCACGTGATACATACACTGAGTCATCAGCGTGATGGCATTCACGTTGCAGGGAATTCATTGGCTAACAGAGCCACAGCGGCAGCGGTTCAACCGGCTTACGTAGTCACAAAAAAGTGTGCTAAAAAACAAATAGACGGTGAAACGCTACAAGCAGTAAAAGCCTCAATGAAAGGCAACTATGCGGCGTTACCTCTAATTTATCCACTTGGAAATAAATACATAATTGATGCGAACTCCGTTCCTTTTGCTCAAATCCTTGGAGTGGGGGATAGAGTAATTCCAAACCAGACCGGAGGGCTTACTTGATTCAAGAAGCACATATGGGACAGGGTCTGAGGCACCAAGATATTTTGACATCTGTAATAGAATTACAATCACAATACTGGTGGCCGGGGATGTGCGTGCAAATGTACAACTTTGCAACTAATTGTCAGAACTGCAATAGAGATTGCAGTGGGGAACCGGACGAGACACCAGCCCAGATACCTTTATTAGAAAGCATCAGGCTATCTATACGCAAAAATCCAGAAGGAAAAAGGCGGTCCCATAATTATTAAGACAAAATTCACTTAAGATGTGGCCCCAGCGCTCGGCTGACGCCAGAACTGTTATAAAAGATTTGCGAGTCTTTATCGGCACATACGCAATTGGCATGCTACATTCTGACCAGGGTCCTGCGTTTAGCTCTCGAGCTTACAAAGAGGCCATGGCCAGCATGGGCATTGCATTGCGGTACTCTTCTCCCTTCCATCCTGAGGGAAATGCGGTAGTGGAAAGAAAAAAACGTGACATAAAGCAATCTATAACGGCGAGGGTATTAGGTTCTGGTGATGGGTGGGTCAAACATCTAACAAGTTTCCAAGGTAGTCTTAACAATCTGCCAAGAAATTCTCTAAAAGGTATCACTCCTTACGAACTATTGTTCGGCACTAGAATGAAAATCCAGGACTTAGATTGTCAGACTTCAGTTGTGAAAGAAAAAGCCTTTGATATCAAAGATCGTTTGGCTGTTTTACAGGACTTAAATGAAACAAGAAGACGTCTAAGTAACACAAAGTTAAAGCCAACAGCCACTGAAGAAAAACCACCTGTCCCAGCAAATCCTGTCTGGATTCCAAAGATTGGGGATCTAGTCAGAGAGAAGATCGCAGTGAAGAAGGAATTTGGGCTTTCTTACAGAAAAGCATTACCTGTCTTAGCTGTCAGCGAAACAAGATCAGTAGTACTACCGCCCCTTGCTGGTAAAATGGAGAACAGAGTTGCATCAATCGACCTGGTAAAACCACAATCATGTGGCCAATAATAAGTAGTAGGCCCAGTGGACTCCCAAGAAGTAGCAGAAGACCAAACCTTGCTACAATCCAAGAGGTTCAAACTGAGAGACTAATCACTTTTGATAAACCTGCAGTAAATAAAAAAGGACTATGCAACAAAGCCATGGAACTTGTGCCTCTTGAAACCCGAATTGCAACAGTTCGTCATGAAACAACTGTCTACAATGATGTAGCTTCAGACTATACTAATGTGACAAAAGAAGATTCAAAGACTAAAGAAAATCCGGAAGCAATTCCAACAATTGACAGAACTGCATCTGGCTACTTCATCAATTTCGATGACTTTTCTGATGATCCAAGTGAACATGAAGAAACGGCAGCAACAAAAACGTTTAAACAAAAAATGACTGAACTCTTTCATCAACTCAAAGAAACATATCTGATTTCAACATGGATTGAATTATGGATTGTGTTAGGTGTACTTTCCCTCCTACTTTGGCTCATCATGATTTTATGTTTGGGTAGATTTATTGATGGAAAATATAGTACAATGGACACAGCAAGTCAGAACATCAACTTGGTCCTAAAGCCACACAAATCATCTCACATCGAAAAAGAGAACTGTCATCAGTGAACATCACAGCCAATCCAATACCCGGTGGGGTAGCATGGGACAAAACGGATTATGAAATCTATGGCCCGATTGAGCTCTTAAAATATCTACATCAGTTCAAGGTTTCATTAAGTGACTTTGTGACACCAAGTACTTTCTCTGATGATTGGGACCTTGAAAATATTAATAATATGATGTCAGATTTAGTAATGTCAGCAAAATTCACAGAACAAGATTATTTGCAGGGTTCAGCAAACTATGAAGAAATGTATAGCTATAATCATTATGGTCATCACTATTTGCTTAAATCTGCTAATCCTAGAAATGTTTTTACTTATAATCAATGGGAACATTGTACAACGCCGCCAAAAGGCAGCTCGAAAGCATTTTATGAGAAATTCCCATACTTCTCAGGGTTTAACACAACTGATCCAGAAACGTTTTATTTCAAAATGTTAAATAAGACAGGATTGGAAAATATGTTGACAAATACTAAATTGATTTATTCTGAAACATTTTATGAAAAAATGGTTACATTTGGTTTTGAATTTTGGAAAACAACATTGAAACAAAAACCATCTGGGGTACAAAAGACTGGCAGGTACAAGGTCTAGAAGCATTATTTAGAACCTGCATGATCCCAGAACAGATAATATTCCTGAATGACACCATTCAGCAAACAACCTGTCTTGATTTAGCCAAGATAAAAGACTTAAACAATCCGTCTATTCCAAAGCCCATACCTGATAGTAATAGCACTACAGATGTGGAGATAGACGTATGCCATTTTTTTTTTGTCCTCATTACACCAAGGTGAGTGCATATGAACACTAGCATCCCCATACCGTCCGGGGCGCCCAGGGGTGAAGTTCTTGCTTTACCTGGGCCGACCCAGCCTGCCCCTTTTTGTTCCGAGGCATGGTGTAATCATAGGACAGTTTAAGACATCATATCATATCAGCCTCATTTCTTTCCCCCATTCCATTAAGGGTGCCCAAACAATACTATTTACATTGAGTGCCATGACAGATTCAAATCGTGCTATTCTGAGTGCAGCTTGAAGCCAACTTTCGTACAAGGGAGGACTAGTATACTTCCATACCTTACATATCTCCCTACGTGCAATAATAATACAATTAAAAAATAAAGCCACCTGTGCCACCCTAAGTAAGCAAATAAGATCAGCATCTAAACAGAACATCACTCTAACTGTATTTAAGGTAAATCTAATCTTGAAAATACTCTCCATTGCCTTCTCCACACTTGACCAGTAGGGGCCCAAGATTGGACAGTCATAAAAGATACGGATGTCATCTGCCTCGATTAAACCACAACTTGGGCACCCCGGGGGCGGGCTAACAAATTTCGCAATTTTTTTTGGCGTATAATATAGCCTATTGATTACATAAAAATTGTTATTCTTAAGTGAGGCAGATCTAACATATTTATACAAATATTGGAGAGATGTATCATACAGGGTGACTGAGGCGGCCTCCAAAGATGACAAGCTCCAAACCAGATCGAGTGGCGGGGCATGGGTTTCCTCTGCCTCTAGGGTTTTTTTGTACCAGAAACCCACTTCCTTCTTTTTATACCCAGGAGTTTGAAGGGCGAGCTCAATATCCCAATTGCCACCAATGTTATCCTTCTCAGCAGAATACCATGAGCAAAGTTGAATATATTTAAATTTGGAAAGGGAGTCCCCAATCTTAGATCTCAACACCTCCCACGGGAGAACCCCCTCTGATGTTATCAGATCCGACCAGATTGTTATTCCAGCTCTCCTGATGGGAAGGTACAGACCGTCCCTTAGACAGAGTGGCAGTCCCAGCGACTCCCAAATTGGGGCAAAATCAGAGTAGTATTTTATGCCCCATTTTGCTTTTGCTCTCCTCCATACTGAAAAGGCGAGTTTTAAAACCTTAAGGCGCACCTTTTTATAGTATCTGGGTGAGCTGAATTTATACAGGAAACCGGGCCCACCCCCCTCTAGATCCACCATTATATTCAGAATCTGTCCCCAATTAGAATTATCGGGACTAGTAAGGAGGCTTCGAATATTTTTTAACTGAAACGCAAAGGCATACCAAAGGACATCTGGGAGCGCAAGACCCCCCTTTAGCAATTTCCTTTTGAGTTTTTTCCATGATATTCTGGACGTTTTGTTTGCCCATATGAAACTACCTATTTTCCTCTCAATTTTCCCCAAGATTTTATCGTGGAAGATCAGGGGTATCGTATTAAATAGGTACGTCAATTTAGGCAAAATAACCATCTTGACCAGGTTAACACGGCCATAGATTGTAAGAGGGAGGTTCTGCCAACGCAGAAAGAGATGATCTATGTCCTTATCTACCCTTTTTATGTTTATCTGCACTAAATGTTTAGCTCTGACGTTATTATTATGCCTAAGTATCTGAACTGGGTATTTTGCGCAGCACCCCAATTATCCACTCCCCAGCTCATTGTTTCAGTCTTCGAGGCATTAATCAAATAACCAGAATACTGACCAAAGTCACTCATAATCTCCTCTACTCTGGGAAACACCTCGGCTGGATTGCTAGTGTAGACAAGCAAATCATCTGCATATAACGCCAGCTGGCAACTATATTCCTTAACTGTAAAAGGTGTAATCAGTTCATCTATCCTCAATGCCTGCGCCAGAGGCTCTATATAGATGTCAAACAGGAGGGGCGACAGAGGGCACCCCTGCCTAGTTCCCCTCCCTATACTGAAGCGAGTAGTCAGAAACCCATTCACTAGGATCGCAGCTGTAGCCCCCTCATAGCACCCTCTCAGCGTCTGGATAAAGATTGTACCGAACCCATGGTACTCAGAAGATCCCAGAGGAAGCCCCAATTAACACGGTCAAAGGCCTTGGCGGCATCATATGCTGCCACCGCCAAGGGCTCCGACCGTGCCACTGCCAGATCTAAGCTTCCTATTAATTGCAGGGTCAGCTCTTGAATGAATCTACCAGGTATAAAACCCCTTTGATCTGGGTTGATGAGTAGAGGGGCCTGCTTATCCAATCTCCCTGCCAAAACACTAGTAAAGATCTTGTAGTCTGCATTTAGCAGGGAGATAGGCCTGAAGGAGTCTGCTTTAAGAGGATCTTTCCCAGGTTTCAATATAAGCACAATTGTGGACTCCTTCCAAGATGGCGGGGCCCTTCCCTCTGAGCTGTAGACGTATCCCATATTTTACACCAAAACAGAACAAATCCTGATTAGAAAAAATAGTTGATCTGGCCCACAGACACAAATAACTGTCAAGATAGATTCCTGAACAAAATACAGGAGTTCAAACAGACCAGGCCAGACCCAAGATATTCCCAGAGACAACATCCAGGGATAGTTACAACATACAGTGTAGGGAAACTATGCCTCGAGTGGCTACAGAAATCCACACTGGCTGAAATTAAGCAACACTTGACTGCACTTAAAGAAGGTGCTGACTTGCGAGATTTCATACTGGGACCTCGCAAACAGCGTCAAAAACGTTTCGTATACGCCGGTATATACGCTGCTTACAACGAAGCTTGGAAAGTAACACAAATTGAAACTGCAGAAAAAATACGAGGAATTGATCGTATTAATTTGGAAAAATCACTTTTTGTAGTAGACAATGGGTTAACGACTCTGTCCTCCAGAATATTTTTACTGGACAGCATTGTATCATCTGCTATTGATTTAATAGAGCAGGACTTGCTAATGTTACAACATGGTCAGTCCCAATTACGTTCTATTGTACAGCTAGGCTGGACGTTAAAAAACTTGCGTTCAGGCTACGTGCCATGGCGTCTAATCAACACAACATCATTATTTTCTATCTTTAACCTTACTGATAAACAAATCAGTTTGGCAAAAAAAGGAGCAGACTATACGATTCTGAGCATTGAAAAACTTGAGAGATTACCATTGACAATGTCAGAGAGACCTGTCATTGAATGGATAATACACGGAACAATTACAATTCCAATAACAACTTTCCAGTTTAAGTATTGCCAAAAATATATACCAACAGGCCTGTATGAAAGGTTGGGTAAAGGATACATCAAGTCAACCTGGAATTTACCTTATACACACAAATGTTATAGTGAAGGGAAAAAGGAGGTATTTCTTAGTGGTAACAATTGTAAAAAATCAGTAAGCGGTACACTTCTGTGTCAAGGTATTAACTTGCATGGAGCCTGCGAAGGTTCATCAAATAACCTTTCATGTCACCTGCATGGCACTCCTGCAACACAGATAGAGCCATTTTTCAGACAGCTTTCCAACGGCAGCTACGTTCTAATAAGTGACTACAGCTGTTGTGGCATGGTGCCAGGAAAAGCCTATCTCGTAACCGTTACGTCCAGGGTCATTTGCTGTATGCAAGTATTGTATCCAAACAGCAATCCAGACATGGAGGCGGCAATATGTCCTTCTTTGAATATCTCTTCTATTCAAATTGATACTTTAAGCAGAATGTTATGTTATGTTATGTTATTTTTACTTATACCGCGCACAGCTGCCCCAGCAAAGGGGCGTCCTGGCGCTTTGACAAGGCAAGCACAACACAACACTAAAGAAACTCAGAGGATTAGACCACAGCTTGAAAGCTAGACAAATAAAAAGGTCTTGATGGCCCGTCTGAACTGGAGAAGCTCATCGATGGCCCGGATATGCATGGGAAGAGAGTTCCACCAACTTGCCTCCAAAACTCTGAAAGAGCGGCCACCGGCTCTACTCAGTCTAAAACGCGGGACCAGTGCTAAATTCTGACCCAGGGAACTCAAGGTACGCGAAGGGACGTATGGTGTCAACAGATTCTCCAAGATTTGGGGAGATGTGCCCTTAAGAATTTTAAACGCAAGGCAGAGAACCTTGAATTTAATCCTCTGGTGCACAGGGAGCCAATGGAGGGAGCGCAAAGATTTAGATACCGAGCTGCGCCTTGGCAGACCTATCACCGCTCGGGCTGCAGCATTTTGGACTCGCTGCAACCGAGAGAGTTCCGATTTATTGATCCCGGCCAATAGAGAACTGGCATAGTCCAACCGAGACAACACTGATGCTTGAACCACCAATTGTCTAGTGGAAGCATCAAAGAATTTGAGGATCGGTCTAAGTCCTCTAATAATGCCATAGCAAGAAGCCGCCACCTTCTTGGTGTGACAGACAAAACTGAGGGACGGGTCAAGCCATACCCCCAGATTTTTTATCTCTGATGCTGGGGAAGGAGTCACACCCAATTCAGAAGGCCACCACTTGTCACCCCACAATGCCACCTGCTTGCCGACCACCATAATCTCCGTCTTCTTGGTGTTTAACTGGAGACAGTTGGAATTCATCCAGTTAGCCACTGCCCGTAAGCCGTCACAGAATTTGGGAGCCTCCATGTCTGAGTCCCCACTCAATGTGACCGCCAGCTGCGTGTCGTCTGCATATGAGACTATCGTCAGGCCCCACTGCTTGACGACCACAGCCAGCGGTCTCACGTAAAGGTTGAAAAGAGTGGGACTCAGCGACGAACCCTGTGGGACCCCCAGATCTAGCGGATAAGATTTCGATTTACTGGGCGGGATCGCCACCTGGAATGACCTTTCGGCAAGAAAAGATCGAAACCAGCATAGGGCGGAGCCCGAGACGCCCACTTCCGCAAGTCGCTGAAGCAGAATCCTGTGCGAGACCGTGTCGAACTAAGATCTAATAGCAGTAGCGCCGCCGTCCGACCCGCATCAAGCACAGAACGCAGATGTTCGACCATAGAAAGAAGGGCTGTCTCCGTGCCGTGAATGAAGTCTATTCTTTTACAGACAAATGTGCCTTTAACCTCGTCCAAAGGGACGTATGATCTGCAAGTTGCAAGGACAGCGGCAGAGATACATACCCTATTATCAACGAATTGCCCCGTGCATTTCGTAGAATTGTTAGGTCAAATTATAAACATGTCTGATACCAGTGGCATCGCACATGTATTTAAGACAATTTTTTCGGGACTGTTAGCACCATTTGAAACAGTTCTGGGCATTTTTGGGACTCGTAGCAGGAATTTTATTTTTGATCCTTCTGCTCTGACATGGCAAGCCAAGCCACATACAAAACTCCAGCTACGATGGAAGAAACGATCCTAGCAATGCGCTACCGAGACCGAATCACTAAAGTCCTCGGCTAAGAGATCTGAGTACTACCTGGTTTCTTTCATTCAGACCAATCTGGCAAGATTGCATCTTACCTGTGCTTCGATGTCTGCTATGCGGAGAAGAATGCGTGTTGGACGTCTGTCTTACACTACCATCAGCAGTACCTATGGATATCGATACTTTGCTTGGTTCGGTAACGGCTGATGCAACGTGTTGTCCCCAGCGGCTACCTATTCTGATGACGGCATTCGTTGAGACTTCACGATTACGATTAGGTGGCGGTGAAGTACAAGATGAAAGCAGCACCACACAGGTACAACCTTCTGTGAGCATTGCTGATCCAGACATCGATGATAGCAATCATTCTCACATATGCACAATTTCAGCTTTTTCGAACTTGGTCGAACTCTCACCTACTGTTGTAGACCAATTTTTCGAAAGCCTGTCTGATTTGATGTTCTCTCCCAACAAAGAGAATAACTTTTAAAACAACGAGCACACAGCGTTCCCTGAACTCTGAATTCGGCCTTCAGTTTTTGATAAACAACACTACTGAAAAACATTTGGAACTATTTTTTCCCTTGATAGCGAAATTATTTTTCCACTTCCAAAATATGTACTTTTTTCTGGCACATGGTACTCTGCTTAAAGTAGAACTATTCTTAGAGAACAGAGCTTCTATTTTTAGAGACACTAGAGACAATATTTATACAGTATTGTATAAATATGTGATGAAATGGTCTCGACCTTCTTTTCTGTATTAAGAGCCATTTCATAAATGTAATTTTCGCAATTCATTCAGCCAATATTTATATATGCATTTCCTGAATGATAACACTGCTTGAAAAATGTACAGTATAAATACTCATTTTTGTGTATATACCATACACCATTTCAAATGCAATTTATGTATTTTGGGGTGGGTAGGAAAACACATGCATCGTTATATGTTTAGTATTACTTAGTATTTAGTAATGATGGACATTAATATGTGGAGTGGGTGTTGTGAATCTATCTAGGACCCTAATTAGATAACCCCGATTCATGCCCTTATGTGGTTATAACAAAACATATCCTTATAAAGGGCATAAGAATCATGTCCATATTTAGTAATAGCCAATGCAGTCCAAATACGGCAAGGCTACTCCCATAGACTCCTAGAAAGTACAACGCGTTCTTTAAACAAACCAAGCCTCCAGCAGCCTGGGAAATCCCCCTGCTTTTGTTTTGATTTGAACAAGAACTCCTGGAGTCCAGAAAGAACTGTTAGTTCTTAGTGACGTCTTATGTCCAACCTTACGTCAAACTCGGCACCTTTCAGGTATAAATATACCAACGTTGCCTTAAGTAAACACACGGTGGTTTGGAGCAGAGTGGCTATCTACTTGCCCGACGCCCAGCTGATGCGAGTGCCGAAGGAAGCCGACTGTCCCACTGAGAGAGACGCTGTCTTTTCTCCAGCCGAGAAATTCCAGCTCCAGTGTTTCCAGTCACCCGTGCGGGTTGCTGGGAGATCGAGTCCCGAGAGAGAGATACAAGACCTCCTTCATTCTAGAACCAAGGTACGGAGCTGATTAAAACCTTGAGAGAATTCTTGATTCAGATTCTTGGCAAAAACAAACTTAACTTAAACTGCAGCTCACTTACTCCTTCCCACGTACTAGGCTTAGGTTAGGTACACTGGGGTAGGCGTATCTTAGAAGCACCAGTTGAGTACATTTAGTCAATGATTTTATGTATGTATATATTTTATATGTTTTAAAGTATCATATGGCTCAGAAACCATATCAATGCTTTTACAGTATTATTTCATAATACTCCTTTTTACTGTACGCACTTTACTTCATGATAAGTATTGCATTTGTGGCAATTCACTTCTCTTGCATGAGAAAGAGGACTGCTCAAAAAATAACACTTTTTATTGAAAACGCCTGTCTCTCTATTTCTCTGCACTCTGGTGAAATTAAGCATGCACGATTGACTGAGTGAAATAGTTGTCTATTGTTTTCACACGACTCTGGAGATATACTCTTTATTCTGAGGGAGCAAAGTTGTCATGTTTATGCGGTTGTCAGAAACGAATCCCTTCTTGTTTAATCAGGAAAGTTAACTCCTTCCTGAACATTCGAGAAAGTTTCTAGTGACCTCTGAGCTAGCTGGCAAACCTAATGAAGTCTAACATAGTCAGTAGTGACCTAGATGACCTCAGTCCTACGTCTAAACTGCTGTTTATGTTATTCCAATGCACAGAGCCTATTGGGAATATAGGAACTACACTACAGTTCCACTTCTTCTTGGAGGGACGGTCCCAAAAAGAGTTCCTATAACCACACGTGTCGTCTTCCAGCCCCTTAGTATGTGGAGTCCCGCAGGGCTCAGCCTTGAGCCCTACTCTCTTTACTGTATCTCTGGCCCCTTTAGCTCCAATCATTGAACAACTAGGGGTGAAGGTCATATGATATGCTGATGACACTTAGCTGTGTTCTCCTTCAGGGAAGACTCAAAGGCTGTATTTATAAACTTTAAGCGGTGTATGCTGATAGCTGCATGAAGTCAAATGCAGATAAAACAGAGGTCATTTTTTTAATCAATCCTCTCCTCCCAAGCCTGACCTTTGGTGGCCTTCAGAGCTAAATCCTCCACCTTCTCCGGCTACATCAGCTAGGAACCTTGGGTTTAGTTTTGATTCCAATCTAACTGGCAAATCTCAAATATGCCAGGTCTCTTCCACATGTTTTTTGAAGTTGAAAGCCTTGAGAAGATTTTTACATCTTCTGCCGATGGAATGTAGAAAGTCAGTGGTCCATGCATTAGTCATCTCACAGCTGGACTATGCAAATAGTCTGTTCTTGGGTATGCCAGATTATCTAATCAGGAAACTGCAGACTATACAAAATGCGGCAGCAAGGCTAATTAGGAAAGTGCCATTCCGCCACCATATCTCACCAGTTCTCCAAAGCCTACATTGGCCGCCTGTCAAAAGAAGAATTGAGTTTGAGGCGTTGACTGTGGCTTACAGAGCAATCAGAGGCTCTGGTCCACAATACCTTACTCAAAGACTTCGGAAATAGTATCAAACGAGGGTCCTATGGTCAAACCACCAGACGTTACTGGTGACTCTGCGTTTTAGGAAACTTGGACTGGTGGACGAGCTTTCTCTGTAAGAACAGCCTTGCTATGGGATTCTATGCCAGAACATCTTCGGAAGGCCAAGTCGGAACGATTGTTCAGGAAAGCATTGAAAACATTTCTTACGCCCACCTAATCACCTGGTCATGCCGCTGCTGCTGCTGTTCGCTCTGGGACACCTCCGTCGGAGGTAGCCGTGCGCTTTATAAACTGCATTAATATTAATAATAATAATAACAGAGCTTTAACTATACACAAGGACAGAGCACAGAGGTCGCCTTCACCAGCCATGGTTCCTCCTGAAGCCCTTGTGGTCCGTATTCAATGGGCGGGAAGCGTAGTGGGGGTGACAAGACGGAAACGAGGAACAGCAATAAAGATTCGAGAGAGAGGGAAAGCCAGGAAGAAGAAGTGCGAGGGGAGGAAGAGAAAGGGCACCTGGAGAAGGAGAGATCCTTAAATTTCCCTCCCGGCACTTAAGCAAATGGCCTGGGCACTGATCTCATCCAGGTTAGACTACTGCAATGAGCTCCACTTGGCTATCAACAAGACTGTAAGAGCCAAACTGCAGCTGGTCCAAAATGTGGCAGCAAGATTGATTCTTGATATTCCTAAATCTCAATCATTTTTGTCAGATACTCTGAAGCTCAATTGGCTACCTGTGACACACCTATTACCTTCAAACTTTATGCATTGTTCACAAGGCACTGCATAACACTGGGCCTGGAGAAATTAAAGAAATGTTTCAATGATATATTCCCTCCAGGCAGCTTCAATCCTCAAGTCAAAATCTTGTAATTGTTCCTAAATACCAAAAGGCAAGTTGGGGAGTCCAGCGCCTTTTCTGTGGCCATATTCAAGCTATGGAACTCTCTTCTCCATTCCATCTCCAGTCTTCAGGCTCACACCCCATGTCGTAAGGCCTTAAAACCTGACTTATTATTCTGTCATGGATGTTTTCGGGGCTTGAGAGCATGGAATTTCTATTTCCATCTTTTTTTCCTTGTTTAGGACTAACTACTATCAGCGCCTTGATGCCTTTGGGCATTTGTTTGTGCTGTATAAATCCTTTTTAGTTCATACAACGTTAGAGAGACATCAAGCCATTGTGAAAGCCTTGCAAAAAAAGACATTGCAGAACAGACCGGTCTGGCCCTTTTTATTTACGCTGATGATTCTCAGATCATCTTTTCACTTTCACACTCTGACCCCTACTCCACATCCTGTCTTCAGCTGGGTCTCAGGCGGATCACAGCATGGATGAGCCAGAACTATGTGAAACTAAACGGGGAAAAAACAGAGGTCCTTATCATTGGTAAGGAGAAAAAATCTATGGGGTCCGCTTCACTGGCCCGCTGAGATGGGTACACCTCCGCGGCCTTCCAGCCATGTCCGGAACTTTGCTGTTCACATCGATGACTCCCTGTCCATGCATATCATGCAGTCAAGGTCACAGCTGTTTGCTTCACCATCTTACAATGGCTTGGGAATATCCTTTGGATGCTACCTAATGCCACCCAGAAAACTGTGGTCCATTCCCTTATCACCTCACGGCTGGACTATGGGAATGTCCTCTTTCTGGGCACGAATAAGGCTGTAACCCGTAGACTGCAGCTGGTACAAAACTCTGCAGCTAGACTTCTTTGCAGAGTCCCTAGTTCCACTTCCATTTCTGGCCATCTCCGCGATCTGCAATGGCTCAGAGTGGAAAACCGCATAAAATTCAAAGCTCTCAGCTACATTTTTACGATCAAATGGGGTTCTGTTCCACAATACTTGCAGCCTCTTGCTCAGCCTTACATCCCTACACGCCACCTTCGTTCTGCCACTCTTGAAAATGTTACGGTCCCGAGGTTCAATCTTGCTAGGATGGGTGGCCGGTCCTTTTCTTATCTTGGCCCAATGCTCTGGAACACCCTTCCGATCACTATTCGCAAAGAAACCATCTATACCAGCTTCCGCAAATCATTAAAGACTTGGTTGTTTGACCAGTAACGTCTTTCATCACTACTTCTCTGTATTTTGCTTCGTCCAGGTGCCGGGAAACCCTTTTTGGGTAGGCGTTGCGCCTCACAAATTCAATAAATAATAATACTAATAATAATAAGGCGAACAGGCACATGGAAAAGTGAAGAGGGTGAACGAGGAACACCAGGAGAACGCCAGGCATAAACATTAGCTTGTTTTCTGGTCCCATTATCTTTTCTTCTTGCCCTTCAATAGACGGGCAAGAAGAACAGATAAGGGGCCAGAAATGGGGGCAGTGTCGAAAATGTCAGTCTTATTAGGTGCAATAATGCACTTAAAAAGCATTGAGTGTTCAGAATGGGAGGATGTGTAAACTGAGCTCTCTTTGTGTTGTTGTTGCAGTTATTAGACTCATTTCAGTAGTTGTTATTGTTATTGTTAATGTATAATTATTATTGTGTACACCAGGTCTCGCAAGAAGAATCAAAGCACTAAGTGGTTATCTATTCCTGGAAGCCACTGAAGGCTTCCAGGAGCACACAACAAACAATGCTTTGTCTCATGCCTCGGTGTGAGCAACACTCTTGGATAAACTGCAACAAAAGCAATGCAAGCACCATCCAAGCTTAGAGGCGATTCTACACGCGACGCCTACATTGGCCCGAATTGCACCCGTTGTGTAAAAGCACTGGATAGTGCTAGCGCAGTACAGTATCTTGCAGGGGCGAAGAATGTATGGCTCAGCAGTCTGTCTGCAAACACCCTGAAGAGGCATGCATGACTCAGCAATCAGAGCACAAGTGTATCTGAAGAATTCATGGCTCAGCAGTCTGCCTGCAAAAACCCTAAAGAGGCATTCTTGACTCAGCAATCAGAGCACAAATATATCTGAAGGATGCATGGCTCAGCAGTCCTATCTGCAAAAACCCTAAAGAGGCCTGCATGATGCAGCAATCAGAGCACAAATACATCTGAAGGATGCATGGCTCAGCAGTCTGTCTGCAAAAAGCCTGAAGAGGCATGCATGACTCGGCAATCAGAGCACAAGAGTATCTGAAGAATGCATGGCTCAGCAGTCTGTCTGCAAAAACCCTTAAGAGGCATGCATGACTCAGCAATCAGAGCACAAATATATCTGACTAGCAGCCCGCCCCGGCGTTGCCCGGGGCAGAAGGGGGCTGGGGGCAGCATTTCAGGCTTGCGTGCACTCAAGGCTCCCGCCCGTCCCTCTGTGCACACCCGCGGCTCTTGGCTGCTTCACTTACCTCACCCGCCGGCGTTGCCCGGGGCAGAAGGGGGCTGGGGGCAGCATTTTGGGCTTGTGTGCACTCATGGCTCCCGCCCGTCCCTCCGCCCGTCCCTCGGTGTGCACCCGCAGCTCTTGGCTGATTCACTTACCTCACCCGCCGCTCCTCCCTGCACTGCTGATGTTACCGCTCCATCGCTCCTCTGCTTCTCGCTGCTCCTCACCGCTTGACCGCCGCTCGCCGCTCCTCCCCGAGCTCATGTACTCCGCTTTTCCTGTTGCTCCTGAACGCCGCTCCTCCCCGCGCTCCCGATGTCATCACGCAGACGTCGCGGCCGGCGCTACTTGTAAGGCACTACTTTATTTTTATTTCTAAATTTTTTAAACAACGTATATTTTTTATTTTTATATAGCCTATGTCCTTCAGCTTGCCCTGAAGTTTTCAAATATGTCTTGGGTATTTGGATTGGTGGTGTACTTTTCGAGGTTACCTGGCTCAAAGGTCACAGTTCTCTCTTTATAATAGTAGTATAGATGAATGCATGGCTCAGCAGCCTGTCTGCAAAAATCCTTAAGAGGCATGCATGATGCAGAAATCAGAGCACAAATATATCTGAAGAATGCATGGCGCAGCAGTCTGTCTGCAAAAACCTTAAGAGGAATGCATGACTCAGCAATCAGAGCACAAGTGTATCTGAAGAATGCATAGCTCAGCAGTCTGTCTTCAAAACCCCTTAAGAGGCATGCATGACTCAGCAATCAGAGCACAAGTGTATCTGAAGAAAGCATGGCTCAGCAGTCTGTCTGTAAAGACCCTTAAGAGGCATGCATGACACATCAATCAGAGCACAAATATATCTGAAGAATGCATGGCGCAGCAGTCTGTCTGCAAAAACCTTAAGAGGAATGCATGACTCAGCAATCAGAGCACAAGTGTATCTGAAGAATGCATAGCTCAGCAGTCTGTCTTCAAAACCCCTTAAGAGGCATGCATGACTCAGCAATCAGAGCACAAGTGTATCTGAAGAAAGCATGGCTCAGCAGTCTGTCTGTAAAGACCCTTAAGAGGCATGCATGACACATCAATCAGAGCACAAATATATCTGGAGAATGCAACGACTCAGCAGCCTGTCTGCAAAAACGCTTAAGAGGCATGCATGACACCGCATTCAGAGCACAAATATTTCTGAAGAATGTATGGCTCAGCAGCCTGTCCGTAAAAAACCTTAAAAGGCATGGATGACACAGCAATCAGAGCACAAATATATCTGAAGCATGCATGGCTCAGCAGCCTGTCTGCAAAAACCCTTAAGACACATGCATGACTCAGGAATCAGAGCACACATGTATCTGAAGAATGCATGGCTCAGCATTCTGTCTGTAAAAACCCTTAGGAGGCATGCATGATGCAGAAATCAGAGCAGAAATATATCTGAAGAATGCATGGCTCAGCAGTCTGCCTGCAAAAACCCTTAAGAGCCATGCATGGCGCATTAATCAGAGCAGAAATATATCTGAAGAATGCCTGGCTCAGCAGTCTGTCTGCAAAAACCCTTAAGAGGCATGCATGACCAGAAATCAGAGCAGAAATATATCTGAAGAATGCATAGCTCAGCAGTCTGTATGCAAAAAGCCTGAAGAGGCATGCAAGACTCAGTAATCAGAGCACAAGTGTATCTGAAGAATGCATGGCTCAGCAGTCGGTCTGCAAAAAGCCTGAATAGGCATGCATGACTCAACAATCAGAGCACAAATATATCTGAAGAATGCATGGCTCAGCATTCTGTCTGCAAAACCCTGAAGAGGCATGCATAAGGCAGCAATCAGAGCACAAATATATCTAAAGAATGCATGGCTCAGCATTCTGTCTGCAAACACCATTAAGAGGCAGGCATGACGTAGCAATCATAGCAAAAATATATCTGAAGGATGCATGGCTCAGCTCTGGTCTGTCTGCAAAAACCCTTAAGAGGCATCCATGACCAGAAATCAGAGCAGAAATATATCTGAAGAATGCATAGCTCAGCAGTCTGTATGCAAAAAGCCTGAAGAGGCATGCATGACACAGAAATCAGAGCACACATATATCTGAAGAATACATGGCTCAGCAGTCTGTCTGCAAAACCCTGAAGAGGCATGCATAACGCAGCAATCAGAGCACAAATATATCTAAATAATGCATGGCTCAGCATTCTGTCTAGAAACACCATTAAGAGGCAGGCATGACGTAGGATGCATGGCTCAGCATTCTGTCTGCAGAAAACCTGAAGACGCATGAATGATGCAGCAATCAGAGCACAAATACATCTGAAGAATGCATGGCTCAGCATTCTGTCTGCAAAAACCCTGAAGAGGCATGCATCACGCAGCAATCGGAGCACACATATATCTGAAGGAAGCACGGCTCAGCATTCTGTCTCCAAAAACCCTGAAGAGGCATGCATGACTCAGCAATCAGAGCACACTTATACCTGAAGGATGCGCGGCTCAGCACCCTGTCTACAAAAACCCTGAAGAGGCATGCATGACGCAGCAATCAGAGCACAAATATATCTGAAGAATGCACGGTTCAGCAGCCTGTCTGCAAAAACCCTTAAGAGGCATGCATGACTCCGGAATCAGAGCACAAATATATATGAAGAATGTATGGCTCAGCAGTCTATCTGCAAACACCTTTAAGAGGCATGCATGACGCAGCAATCAGAGCAGAAATATATCTGGAGGATGCATGGCTCAGCAGTCTGTATGCAAAAAGCCTGAAGAGGCATGCATGACTCAGTAATCAGAGCACAAGTGTATCTGAAGAATGCATGGCTCAGCAGTCGGTCTGCAAAAAGCCTGAAGAGGCATGCATGACGCAGCAATCAGAGCACAAATATATCTGAAGAATACATGGCTCAGCAGTCTGTCTGCAAAACCCTGAAGAGGCATGCATAACGCAGGATTCAGAGCACAACTATATCTAAATAATGCATGGGTTAGCAGTCTGTCTGCAAAAACCCTTAAGAGGCATGCATGACGCAGCAATCAGAGCACAAATATATCTGAAGGATGCATGTCTCAGCAGTCTGTCTGCAAAAACCCTTAAGAGGCATGCATGACGCGGCAATCAGAGCACAAATATATCTGAAGGATGCATGGCTCAGCAATCTGTCTGCAATAACCCTTAAGAGGCATGCATGACTCCGGAATCAGAGCACAAATATATATGAAGAATGTATGGCTCAGCAGTCTATCTGCAAACACCTTTAAGAGGCATGCATGACGCAGCAATCAGAGCAGAAATATATCTGAAGGATGCATGGCTCAGCAGTCTGTATGCAAAAAGCCTGAAGAGGCATGCATGACTCAGTAATCAGAGCACAAGTGTATCTGAAGAATGCATGGCTCAGCAGTCGGTCTGCAAAAAGCCTGAATAGGCATGCATGACTCAGCAATCAGAGCACAAATATATCTGAAGAATGCATGGCTCAGCATTCTGTCTGCAAAAAGCCTGAAGAGGCATGCATGACGCAGCAATCAGAGCACAAATATATCTGAAGAATACATGGCTCAGCAGTCTGTCTGCAAAACCCTGAAGAGGCATGCATAACGCAGGATTCAGAGCACAACTATATCTAAATAATGCATGTCTCAGCAGTCTGTCTGCAAAAACCCTTAAGAGGCATGCATGACGCGGCAATCAGAGCACAAATATATCTGAAGGATGCATGGCTCAGCAGTCTGTCTGCAATAACCCTTAAGAGGCAAGCATGACACAGCAATCAGAGCACAAATATATCTGAAGGATGCTTGGCTCAGCATTCTGTCTGCAAAAACCCTGAAGAGGCATGCATGACGCAGCAATCAGACCACACATATATCTGAAGGAAGCACGGCTCAGCATTCTGTCTGCAAAAACCCTGAAGAGGCATGCATGAAGCAGCAATCAGAGCACACATATACCTGAAGGATGCGCGGCTCAGCAGTCTGTCTGCAAACCCCTGAAGAGGCATGCATGACGCAGCAATCAGAGCACAAATATATCTGAAGAATGCATGGCTCAGCAGCCTGTCTGCAAAAACCCTTAAGAGGCATGCATGACGCAGCAATCAGAGCACACATATACCTGAAGGATGCGCGGCTCAGTACCCTGTCTGCAAAAACCCTTAAGAGGCATGCATGACTCCGGAATCAGAGCACAAATGCATCTGAAGGATGCATGGCTCAGCAGTCCGTCTGCAAAACCTCTTAAGAGGCATGCATGATTCAGGAATCAGAGCACAAATGCATCTGAAGGATGCATGGCTCAGCAGTCCGTCTGCAAAAACCCTTAAGAGGCATGCATGACTCCGGAATCAGAGAAGAAATATATCTGAAGGATGCATAGCTCAACAGTCCGTCTGCAAAAACCCTTAAGAGGCATGCGTGATGCAGCAATCAGAGCACAAATACATCTGAAGGATGCATGGCTCAGCATTCTGTCTGCAAAAACCCTGAAGAGGCATGCATGACGCAGCAATCAGAGCACAAATACATCTGAAGAATGCATGGCTCAGCATTCTGTCTGCAAAAACCCTGAAGAGGCATGCATGACTCAGTGATCAGAGCACAAGTGTATCTGAAGAATGCACGGCTCAGCAGCCTGTCTGCAAAAACCCTTAAGAGGCATGCATGATGCAGCAATCAGAGCACACAAATACCTGAAGGATGCACGGCTCAGTACCCTGTCTGCAAAAACCCTGAAGAGGAATGCATGACGCAGCAATCAGAGTACACATATACCTGAAGGATGCGCGGCTCAGTACCCTGTCTGCAATAACCCTGAAGAGCCATGCATGACTCAGCAATCAGAGCACAAATATATCTGAAGAATGCACGGCTCAGCAGCCTGTCTGCAAAAACCCTTAAGAGGCATGCATGATGCAGCAATCAGAGCACAAATATATCTGAAGAATGCACGGCTCAGCAGCCTGTCTGCAAAAACCCTTAAGAGGCATGCATAACGCAGCAATCAGAGCACAAATGTATCTGAAGGATGCACGGCTCAGCAGCCTGTCTTCAAAAACCCTTAAGAGGCATGCATGACTCGGGAATCAGACCACAAATGCATCTGAAGGATGCATGGCTCAGCAGTCTGTCTGCAAAAACCCTTAAGAGGCATGCATGACTCTGGAATCAGAGCAGAAATGTATCTGAAGGATGCACGGCTCAGCAGCCTGTCTGCAAAACCTCTTAAGAGGCATGCATGACTCAGGAATCAGAGCACAAATGCATCTGAAGGATGCATGGCTCAGCAGTCCGTCTGCAAAAACCCTTAAGAGGCATGCATGACTCCGGAATCAGAGCAGAAATATATCTGAAGGATGCATGGCTCCACATTCTGTCTGCAAAAAACCTGAAGACGCATGCATGATGCAGCAATCAGAGCACAAATACATCTGAAGAATGCATGGCTCAGCATTCTGTCTGCAAAAACCCTGAAGAGGCATGCATCACGCAGCAATCGGAGCACACATATATCTGAAGGAAGCACGGCTCAGCATTCTGTCTGCAAAAACCCTGAAGAGGCATGCATGACTCAGCAATCAGAGCACACATATACCTGAAGGATGCGCGGCTCAGCACCCTGTCTGCAAAAACCCTTAAGAGGCATGCATGATGCAGCAGCAATCAGAGCACAAATATATCTGAAGAATGCACGGCTCAGCAGCCTGTCTGCAAAAACGCTTAAGAGGCACGCATGATGCAACAATCAGAGCACAAATGTATCTGAAGGACGCACGGCTCAGCAGCCTGTCTGCAAAAACCCTTAAGAGGCATGCATGACTCAGGAATCAGAGCACAGATGTATCTGAAGAATGCATGGCTCAGCAGTCTGTCTGCAAAAACCCTAAAGAGGCATGCGTGACTCCGAAATCAGAGCAGAAATATATCCGAAGGATGCACGGCTCAGCAGTCTATCTGCAAAAACCCTAAAGAGGCATGCATGACTCAAAAATCAGAGCATAAATATATCTGAAGAATGTATGGCTCAGCAGTCTATCTGCAACCAAACTTAAGAGGCATGCATGACTCAGCAATCAGAACACAAATATATCTGAAGAATGCATGGCTCAGCAGTCTGACTGCAAAAACCCTTAAGAGGCATGCATGACGCAGCAATCAGAGCAGAAATATATCTGAAGGATGCATGGCTCAGCAGCCTGTCTGCAAAAACCCTTAAGAGGCATGCATGACTCCGGAATCAGAGCACAAATATATATGAAGAATGTATGGCTCAGCAGTCTATCTGCAAACACCCTTAAGAGGCATGCATGACGCAGCAATCAAAGCAGAAATATATCTGAAGGATGCATGGCTCAGCAGTCTGTATGCAAAAAGCCTGAAGAGGCATGCATGACTCAGTAATCAGAGCACAAGTGTATCTGAAGAATGCATGGCTCAGCAGTCGGTCTGCAAAAAGCCTGAATAGGCATGCATGACTCAGCAATCAGAGCACAAATATATCTGAAGAATGCATGGGTTAGCAGTCTGTCTGCAAAAGCCCTTAAGAGGCGTGCATGACGCAGCAATCAGAGCACAAATATATCTGAAGGATGCATGGCTCAGCAGTCTGTCTGCAAAAACCCTTAAGAGGCATGCATGACGTAGCAATCAGAGCACAAATATATCTGAAGGATGCATGTCTCAGCCGTCAGTCTGCAAAAACCCTTAAGAGGCATGCATGACGCGGCAATCAGAGCACAAATTTATCTGAAGGATGCATGGCTCAGCAGTCTGTCTGCAATAACTCTTAAGAGGCAAGCATGACACATCAATCAGAGCACAAATATATCTGAAGGAAGCACGGCTCAGCATTCTGTCTGCAAAAACCCTGAAGAGGCATGCATGAAGCAGCAATCAGAGCACACATATACCTGAAGGATGCGCGGCTCAGCAGTCTGTCTGCAAAACCCTGAAGAGGCATGCATGACGCAGCAATCAGAGCACAAATATATCTGAGGAATGCACGGCTCAGCAGCCTGTCTGCAAAAACCCTTAAGAGGCATGCATGATGCAGCAATCAGAGCACACATATACCTGAAGGATGCGCGGCTCAGTACCCTGTCTGCAAAAACCCTGAAGAGGCATGCAGGACGCAGCAATCAGAGCACACATATACCTGAAGGATGCGCGGCTCAGTACCCTGTCTGCAAAAATCCTTAAGAGGCATGCATGACTCCGGAATCAGAGCAGAAATGTATCTGAAGGATGCACGGCTCAGCAGCCTGTTTGCAAAACCTCTTAAGAGGCATGCATGATTCAGGAATCAGAGCACAAATGCATCTGAAGGATGCATGGCTCAGCAGTCCGTCTGCAAAAACCCTTAAGAGGCATGCATGACTCCGGAATCTGAGCAGAAATATATCTGAATGATGCACGGCTCAGCAGTCTATCTGCAACCACCCTTAAGAGGCATGCATGACTCAGCAATCAGAGCAGAAATATATCTGAAGGATGCATGGCTCAGCATCCTGTCTGCAAAAACCCTTAAGAGGCATGCATGACTCCGGAATCAGAGCACAAATATATATGAAGAATGTATGGCTCAGCAGTCTATCTGCAAACACCCTTTAGAGGCATGCATGACGCAGCAATCAGAGCAGAAATATATCTGAAGGATGCACGGCTCAGCAGCCTGTCTGCAAAAACCCTAAAGAGGCATGCATGACTCAAAAATCAGAGCATAAATATATCCGAAGAATGTATGGCTCATCAGTCTATCTGCAACCACCCTTAAGAGGCATGCATGACTCAGCAATCAGAACACAAACATATCTGAAGAATGCATGGCTCAGCAGTCTGTCTGCAAAAACCATTAAGAGGCATGCATGACGCAGCAATCAGAGCAGAAATATATCTGAAGGATGCATGGCTTAGCAGCCTGTCTGCAAAAACCCTTAAGAGGCATGCATGACTCCGGAATCAGAGCACAAATATATATGAAGAATGTATGGCTCAGCAGTCTATCTGCAAACACCCTTAAGAGGCATGCATGACGCAGCAATCAGAGCAGAAATATATCTGAAGGATGCATGGTTCAGCAGTCTGTATGCAAAAAGCCTGACGATGCATGGATGACTCAGTAATCAGAGCTCAAGTTTATCTGAAGAATGCATGGCTCAGCAGTCGGTCTGCAAAAAGCCTGAATAGGCATGCATGACTCAGCAATCAGAGCACAAATATATCTGAAGAATGCATGGCTCAGCATTCTGTCTGCAAAAAGCCTGAAGAGGCATGCATGACGCAGCAATCAGAGCACAAATATATCTGAAGAATACATGGCTCAGCGGTCTATCTGCAAAACCCTGAAGAGGCATGCATAATGCAGCAATCAGAGCACAAATATATCTAAAGAATGCATGGGTTAGCAGTCTGTCTGCAAAAACCTTTAAGAGGCATGCATGACGCAGCAATCAGAGCACAAATATATCTGAAGGATGCATGGCTCAGCAGTCTGTCTGCAAAAACCCTTAAGAGGCATGCATGACGCAGCAATCAGAGCACAAATATATCTGAAGGATGTATGTCTCAGCAGTCTGTCTGCAAAAACCCTTAAGAGGCATGCATGACACGGCAATCAGAGCACAAATATATCTGAAGGATGCATGGCTCAGCAGTCTGTCTGCAATAACCCTTAAGAGGCAAGCATGACACAGCAATCAGAGCACAAATATATCTGAAGGATGCTTGGCTCAGCATTCTGTCTGCAAAAACCCTGAAGAGGCATGCATGACGATGCAATCAGAGCACACATATATCTGAAGGAAGCATGGCTCAGCATTCTGTCTGCAAAAACCCTGAAGAGGCATGCATGAAGCAGCAATCAGAGCACACATATACCTGAAGGATGCGCGGCTCAGCAGCCTGTCTGCAAAAACCCTTAAGAGGCATGCATGATGCAGAAATCAGAGCACACATATACCTGAAGGATGCGCGGCTCAGTACCCTGTCTGCAAAAACCCTTAAGAGGCATGCATGACTCCGGAATCAGAGCAGAAATGTATCTGAAGGATGCACGGCTCAGCAGCCTGTCTGCAAAAACCCTTAAGAGGCATGCATGACTCCGGAATCAGAGCAGAAATATATCTGAAGGATGCATAGCTCGGCAGTCCGTCTGCAAAAACCCTTAAGAGGCATGCATGATGCAGCAATCAGAGCACAAATACATCTGAAGAATGCATGGCTCAGCATTCTGTCTGCAAAAACCCTCGAAGAGGCATGCATGACTCAGTAATCAGAGCACAAGTGTATCTGAAGAATGCATGGCTCAGCAGTCTGTCTGCAAAAACCCTGAAGAGGCATTCATGACTCAGCAATCAGAGCACAAATATATCTGGAGAATGCACGGCTCAGCAGCCTGTCTGCAAAAACCCTTAAGAGGCATGCATGATGCAGCAATCAGAGCACACAAATACCTGAAGGATGCACGGCTCAGTACCCTGTTTGCAAAAACCCTGAAGAGGCATGCATGACGCAGCAATCAGAGCACACATATACCTGAAGGATGCGCGGCTCAGTACCCTGTCTGCAAAAACCTTGAGAGGCATGCATGACTCAGCAATCAGAGCACAAATATATCTGAAGAATGCACGGCTCAGCAGCCTGTCTGTAAAAACCCTTAAGAGGCATGCATGATGCAGCAAGTAGAGCACAAATATATCTGAAGAATGCACGGCTCAGCAGCCTGTCTGCAAAAACCCTTAAGAGGCATGCATAACGCAGCAATCAGAGCACAAATGTACCTGAAGGATGCACGGCTCAGCAGCCTGTCTGAAAAAACCCTTAAGAGGCATGCATGACTCAGGAATCAGAGCACAAATGCATCTGAAGGATGCATGGCTCAGCAGTCTGTCTGCAAAAACCCTTAAGAGGCATGCATGACTCCGGAATCAGAGCACAAATGTATCTGAAGGATGCACGGCTCAGCAGCCTGTCTGCAAAACCTCTTAAGAGGCATGCATGACTCAGGAATCAGAGCACAAATGCATCTGAAGGATGCATGGCTCAGCAGTCCATCTGCAAAAACCCTTAAGAGGCATGCATGACTCCGGAATCATAACACAAATTATTCTGAAGGATGGATGGCTCAGCAGACTGTCTGCAACAACCCTTAAGAGGCATGCATGGCTCAGCAATCAGAGCACAAATATATCTGAAGGATGCATGGCTCAGCAGTCTGTCTGCAAAAACCCTAAAGAGGCATGCATGACTCCGGAATCAGAGCACAAATGCATCTGAAGGATGCATGGCTCAGCAGTCCGTCTGCAAAAACCCTTAAGAGGCATGCATGACTCCGGAATCAGAGCACAAACATATCTGAAGGATGGATGGCTCAGCAGCCTGTCTGCAAAAATCCTTAAGAGGCATGCATGACTCAGCAATCAGGGAAAAAATATATCTGAAGGATGCATGGCTCAGCAGTCTGTCTGCAAAAACCCTAAAGAGGCATGCATGACTCCGGAATCAGAGCAGAAATATATCTGAAGAATGCATGGCTCAGCAGTGTGCACTATCACACTGTTGCATTGCATGCAGGCAGAAGGATTCTAGCATCACAGATATACTCTATGTAGGAAGAATGAGAGGCGATTTCTGTGCATGCATGCACACACTTATGCTGTGTAAAATTCGTGCATGGCTCGTCTGTGTGCACACACAGTTGTGCTGTAGAGGATACAAACACAGCAAGCATAGATCAACAGTCTTTTGCACAACTGCGCTGTATCAGTACCATACAAGGTGTGGCAGTGTGTGTGTGTGTGTGAAACTTCATGCACAGCAGTTGAAAGCTGGATGGCGCAACAGTGTGCACAATTTTACTGTGTTGTAATGTGCACAAATGACCTGTACAGCAAACCAGGTAGGAGTTAACAGTGTGTAGAACTGCACCATACAGGAAGCATGCAAGATGTAACTCTATACTCACGAAGCACAGCACACTATGTAAAGCATGTATGGTACTAAAGTGTGTGTACCATTGTACTGTGTAAAAAGAAAGCATGGCTCAGCAGTATGCAAAAATTATTTCCATGGTAAGCATTTACAGCCGAACACTATGCACAACTGCACCTTAAACGAAGCTTGCAAGGCAAGAGAGAGTGTTGCACATTTGGCAATAGAATGCATTGAGGGCACAGCTCAGAAGTGTGCATAACTGCACAGTATCATAAGAATGCCTGGTTAAGAAAGGCACAGCAGAGGGTGTGCGCAATTGTGCCATATAGAAATTATTCACGGCTCATCAGTGTGGGCATAATTGAAATGAAGATGAAGCAAGCGTGGTTCAGCAGTGTGCACAACTACCCAGTATGCGAAGCATGTTTGGCTCAGCAGTGATTGCCCCATTACAGTGAATAGAAGTATGCAAGTTCAGCCGTGAGCGTCTGACTGGAAGCATGCAGTGCTCAGCAGAGGGGTCACAATAGTGGTGTTTAGGGATGCATGGCTCGCCACGGCGCTAAATTGCACTCAAGGAACCATGTATTGCTCAGGAGTGTGTAATACAGCAAAGTACAGTGAGCATGCAAGGTACTGCAGTGTGCAGAAGGGTACAGTAAATGAAATGAGCTTGACTTTTATAACAAATAATCAAACAAATATTGAGAGAATGCACGGTTTAGTTATGCATGCATGATTAATTGCTACTGCTAGTTATAGCAGAAATGTCACAGCCAATCATATGTGACTACCAAGATCCTATATGCATAGGAAACATGCACTGCTCAGTACTTTTTTTGTTCCTGTGTGTGTCAGCACAAAGATTAGGTGTGGGATGCTAACCTCTGTGTTTGTGGGATGTGCATGCACCGCTACGTGGCCCACGTCGTCAGTTTGGTTGCTAGGAAGCGTACACTGCGCTCCTGTCAGTTCGCTGACCCTGAATATGCAGGGATTTACTTTGCACTCAGACAGCGGATCTAACAGAGCAGGCAGGTCACTGCAAGCCCTAAAAGCAGCAAGCACCTTTCACCTCTGTTAACATGCACAAAAACAAGTACTACCCCCCCCGAAGCACACGGTCATTGAGACTGCCAGTCCCAGTGCCCTATCCGTGCTCTGCCATAAGCACATGCAGACCCGGATGCAAAGTGCAACAATTACCTGGGGGCTCCCATGCAGCTCAGCATGTAGAGGGGGCCCAGGGGCTGAAGCATGGCTGAAGCGGGGCTGTCCGCTGATCAAGGAGGAGAGCGCTGCAAGGTGCTGCCGTGATACGGTCATGCTGCTAAATCTTTTTCTTTTTAATTACTTAAAAACGAATCAATGGATTTGCACCAAATTACAAAATGAGATCTTTCTGGTCCAAGCTCTAGCTTGCTGCCAAATTTGGTATTATTCTGTGCAGCGGTCCGAGCTGTAGTCATGTCTAAAACCCCTATGGGAAAACGCATGGGGAAAAGGCATTTTGGGACCACCCTTTTACTCGACCTCTACTGACGAATGACCCCAAAGCTTTCCAGTCAGTAGCTGAATTGAATGGTAAACTAGCTTTAAAACTTTTGTAGACTCGTCAAATGGAGCCAAAGTTATTAGCAAAACAAAAAAAGGTCCTAACTATAACTACCTACGGGTGACAGCTAGTGTGATACATATATATATATATGTATATAAATATATATATATATATATATATATATATATATATATATATATATATATATATATATATATATATATATATATATATCTCTATCTATCTATCTATCTATCTATCTATCTATATATATATATATATATATATATATATATATATATATATATATATCAATGCTCCGACTCCTCCCAAATCCTTGGAAAAGAAAGGCAACACGCCCAGGACACTCCAGTACTCACGAAAGATTTATTAAATCAGACAGACGCGTTTCGGGAAAGCTCCCTTTCTCGATGTCTCAACACACATGTAAGACGCGGCGCCATTTAAAGATAGACAATTCATAGACATAGAAGTGGGGTATCGCCTGCTGTGATTCCGCGGGCGCCATATTGAAAGTATCATACTATCAACGCTAGGCAGTAGCTTTACATTATTTAAATCAAAATGCGTACATTTCCGCATTAACATTTGACAGTTATCTTGCCGTGGATCGGCAACGCAACCCTCATGGGTTGCAAATCCCCCCCTAACAGTTATTCTAAGAAATTCTCAATATATCATTAGATTCTATGTGCAACACAACTACATGTCCTTGGGGGTCACGGAAGTGAAACAGCAGCCGTACATGGGATCGAGGACGGGCCCACTTGTGGAGTCCATACAGGACTTGATTGTGTGCTTTCCGCACCACACTTCCCATAATGCACAGTCTCATCGGAGCCTTCCATCGGCGGGTGTGTCATATGGAAATTGGAGAAGTGTGTCAGCGGGTGCGCACACCGCTTCCGTTAAAGCCCCTGAAGAGAAGCAGATGGAGCTTCGAAACGCGTCGGGCAGATCCATTACGGAGCGGCGTCTACAAGCGGATCCCCGTCCTCACCTACACATAAATCAAGCTGCTGCTCGTGTGCTACTCAAGAGGTGGACAACCTGGAGCGACAATTTACACGCGGCAGTCCAGCCGCGGAGTATGCACCACCCCGTTATCCTTGGGGGTCACGGAAGTGAAACAGCAGCCGTACATGGGATCGAGGACGGGCCCACTTGTGGAGTCCATACAGGACTTGATTGTGTGCTTTCCGCACCACACTTCCCATAATGCACAGTCTCATCGGAGCCTCCCATCGGCGGGTGTGTCATATGGAAATTGGAGAAGTGTGTCAGCGGGTGCGCACACCGCTTCCGTTAAAGCCCCTGAAGAGAAGCAGATGGAGCTTCGAAACGCGTCGGGCAGATCCATTACGGAGCGGCATCTACAAGCGGATCCCCGTCCTCACCTACACATAAATCAAGCTGCTGCTTGTGTACTACTCAAGAGGTGGACAACCTGGAGCGACAATTTACACGCGGCAGTCCAGCCGCGGAGTATGCACCACCCAGTTATCCTTGGGGGTCACGGAAGTGAAACAGCAGCCGTACATGGGATCGAGGACGGGCCCACTTGTGGAGTCCATACAGGACTTGATTGTGTGCTTTCCGCACCACACTTCCCATAATGCACAGTCTCATCGGAGCCTCCCATCGGCGGGTGTGTCATATGGAAATTGGAGAAGTGTGTCAGCGGGTGCACACACCGCTTCCGTTAAAGCCCCTGAAGAGAAGCAGATGGAGCTTCGAAACGCGTCGGGCAGATCCATTACGGAGCGGCATCTACAAGCGGATCCCCGTCCTCACCTACACATAAATCAAGCTGCTGCTCGTGTGCTACTCAAGAGGTGGACAACCTGGAGCGACAATTTACACGCGGCAGTCCAGCCGCGGAGTATGCACCACCCCGTTATCCTTGGGGGTCACGGAAGTGAAACAGCAGCCGTACATGGGATCGAGGACGGGCCCACTTGTGGAGTCCATACAGGACTTGATTGTGTGCTTTCCGCACCACACTTCCCATAATGCACAGTCTCATCGGAGCCTCCCATCGGCGGGTGTGTCATATGGAAATTGGAGAAGTGTGTCAGCGGGTTCGCACACCGCTTCCGTTAAAGCCCCTGAAGAGAAGCAGATGGAGCTTCGAAACGCGTCGGGCAGATCCATTACGGAGCGGCATCTACAAGCAGATCCCCGTCCTCACCTACACATAAATCAAGCTGCTGCTCGTGTGCTACTCAAGAGGTGGACAACCTGGAGCGACAATTTACACGCGGCAGTCCAGCCCCGGAGTATGCACCACCCCGTTATCCTTGGGGGTCACGGAAGTGAAACAGCAGCCGTACATGGGATCGAGGACGGGCCCACTTGTGGAGTCCATACAGGACTTGATTGTGTGCTTTCCGCACCACACTTCCCATAATGCACAGTCTCATCGGAGCCTCCCATCGGCGGGTGTGTCATATGGAAATTGGAGAAGTGTGTCAGCGGGTGCGCACACCGCTTCCGTTAAAGCCCCTGAAGAGAAGCAGATGGAGCTTCGAAACGCGTCGGGCAGATCCATTACGGAGCGGCATCTACAAGCGGATCCCCGTCCTCACCTACACATAAATCAAGCTGCTGCTCGTGTGCTACTCAAGAGGTGGACAACCTGGAGCGACAATTTACACGCGGCAGTCCAGCCGCGGAGTATGCACCACCCCGTTATCCTTGGGGGTCACGGAAGTGAAACAGCAGCCGTACATGGGATCGAGGACGGGCCCACTTGTGGAGTCCATACAGGACTTGATTGTGTGCTTTCCGCACCACACTTCCCATAATGCACAGTCTCATCGGAGCCTCCCATCGGCGGGTGTGTCATATGGAAATTGGAGAAGTGTGTCAGCGGGTGCGCACACCGCTTCCGTTAAAGCCCCTGAAGAGAAGCAGATGGAACTTCGAAACGCGTCGGGCAGATCCATTACGGAGCGGCATCTACAAGCGGATCCCCGTCCTCACGTACACATAAATCAAGCTGCTGCTCGTGTGCTACTCAAGAGGTAGACAACCTGGAGCGACAATTTACACGCAGCAGTCCAGCTGCTGAGTATGCACCACCCCGTTATCCTTGGGGGTCACGGAAGTGAAACAGCAGCCGTACATGGGATCGAGGACGGGCCCACTTGTGGAGTCCATACAGGACTTGATTGTGTGCTTTCCGCACCACACTTCCCATAATGCACAGTCTCATCGGAGCCTCCCATCGGCGGGTGTGTCATATGGAAATTGGAGAAGTGTGTCAGCGGGTGCGCACACCGCTTCCGTTAAAGCCCCTGAAGAGAAGCAGATGGAGCTTTGAAACGCGTCGGGCAGATCCATTACGGAGCGGCATCTACAAGCGGATCCCCGTCCTCACGTACACATAAATCAAGCTGCTGCTCGTGTGCTACTCAAGAGGTAGACAACCTGGAGCGACAATTTACACGCGGCAGTCCAGCCGCTGAGTATGCACCACCCCGTTAACCTTGGGGGTCACGGAAGTGAAACAGCAGCCGTACATGGGATCGAGGACGGGCCCACTTGTGGAGTCCATACAGGACTTGATTGTGTGCTTTCCGCACCACACTTCCCATAATGCACAGTCTCATCGGAGCCTCCCATCGGTGGGTGTGTCATATGGAAATTGGAGAAGTGTGTCAGCGGGTGCGCACACCGCTTCCGTTAAAGCCCCTGAAGAGAAGCAGATGGAGCTTCGAAACGCGTCGGGCAGATCCATTACGGAGCGGCATCTACAAGCGGATCCCCGTCCTCACCTACACATAAATCAAGCTGCTGCTCGTGTGCTACTCAAGAGGTGGACAACCTGGAGCGACAATTTACACGCGGCAGTCCAGCCCCGGAGTATGCACCACCCCGTTATCCTTGGGGGTCACGGAAGTGAAACAGCAGCCGTACATGGGATCGAGGACGGGCCCACTTGTGGAGTCCATACAGGACTTGATTGTGTGCTTTCCGCACCACACTTCCCATAATGCACAGTCTCATCGGAGCCTCCCATCGGCGGGTGTGTCATATGGAAATTGGAGAAGTGTGTCAGCGGGTGCGCACACCGCTTCCGTTAAAGCCCCTGAAGAGAAGCAGATGGAACTTCGAAACGCGTCGGGCAGATCCATTACGGAGCGGCATCTACAAGCGGATCCCCGTCCTCACGTACACATAAATCAAGCTGCTGCTCGTGTGCTACTCAAGAGGTAGACAACCTGGAGCGACAATTTACACGCGGCAGTCCAGCCGCTGAGTATGCACCACCCCGTTATCCTTGGGGGTCACGGAAGTGAAACAGCAGCCGTACATGGGATCGAGGACGGGCCCACTTGTGGAGTCCATACAGGACTTGATTGTGTGCTTTCCGCACCACACTTCCCATAATGCACAGTCTCATCGGAGCCTCCCATCGGCGGGTGTGTCATATGGAAATTGGAGAAGTGTGTCAGCGGGTGCGCACACCGCTTCCGTTAAAGCCCCTGAAGAGAAGCAGATGGAGCTTTGAAACGCGTCGGGCAGATCCATTACGGAGCGGCATCTACAAGCGGATCCCCGTCCTCACCTACACATAAATCAAGCTGCTGCTCGTGTGCTACTCAAGAGGTGGACAACCTGGAGCGACAATTTACACGCGGCAGTCCAGCCGCGGAGTATGCACCACACCGTTATCCTTGGGGGTCACGGAAGTGAAACAGCAGCCGTACATGGGATCGAGGACGGGCCCACTTGTGGAGTCCATACAGGACTTGATTGTGTGCTTTCCGCACCACACTTCCCATAATGCACAGTCTCATCGGAGCCTCCCATCGGCGGGTGTGTCATATGGAAATTGGAGAAGTGTGTCAGCGGGTGCGCACACCGCTTCCGTTAAAGCCCCTGAAGAGAAGCAGATGGAGCTTCGAAACGCGTCGGGCAGATCCATTACGGAGCGGCATCTACAAGCGGATCCCCGTCCTCACCTACACATAAATCAAGCTGCTGCTCGTGTGCTACTCAAGAGGTGGACAACCTGGAGCGACAATTTACACGCGGCAGTCCAGCCGCGGAGTATGCACCACCCCGTTATCCTTGGGGGTCACGGAAGTGAAACAGCAGCCGTACATGGGATCGAGGACGGGCCCACTTGTGGAGTCCATACAGGACTTGATTGTGTGCTTTCCGCACCACACTTCCCATAATGCACAGTCTCATCGGAGCCTCCCATCGGCGGGTGTGTTATATGGAAATTGGAGAAGTGTGTCAGCGGGTGCGCACACCGCTTCCGTTAAAGCCCCTGAAGAGAAGCAGATGGAGCTTCGAAACGCATCGGGCAGATCCATTACGGAGCGGCATCTACAAGCGGATCCCCGTCCTCACCTACACATAAATCAAGCTGCTGCTCGTGTGCTACTCAAGAGGTGGATATATATATATCATTCCACGATTTGCTTCCAAGGATGAAGCCACTCCCAGCGTGTAAACTCCGTTTATTTCAAGGATTGCGCAAGCCAGGTAGAGCGCACAAATGTCAGCCAAACGCGTTTCGGGCGAGAATCGCCCTTGATCACTGGCAAGGAAATATCAGCAGAGCAGTCCTGTGAGCACGTTAAGTATCCCGCCCATGTGGGCGTGTGCCTCGAGGGATTCTGGTTCTTGAAGTCCGCTCTTTAGGTAAAACCATAAATGGGCGCCGGTATTCCCCAAATGTTTAATGTTCCCAAGTGGGTATGTGCCCTGCAGCCCGGCTTGCATACTATGCCACCCTCCTTGAACTGGACACGATGTCCCTCACGTGCTTCTCGGTATCCTGCACGGAGGTCCTGCATGTGTGTGCTGTGGGGCCTCATCGCGGCCAGGCCAGCCGCTAAACATCATTCCACGATTTGCCTCCAAGGATGAAGCCACTCCCAGCGTGTAAACTCCGTTTATTTCAAGGATTGCGCAAGCCAGGCAGAGCGCACAAATGTCAGCCAAACGCGTTTCGGGCGAGAATCGCCCTTGATCACTGGCAAGGAAATATCAGCAGAGCAGTCCTGTGAGCACGTTAAGTATCCCGCCCATGTGGGCGTGTGCCTCGAGGGATTCTGGTTCTTGAAGTCCGCTCTTTAGGTAAAACCATAAATGGGCGCCGGTATTCCCCAAATGTTTAATGTTCCCAAGTGGGTATGTTCCCTGCAGCCCGGCTTGCATACTATGTCACCCTCCTTGAACTGGACACGATGTCCCTCACGTGCTTCTCGGTATCCTGCACGGAGGTCCTGCATGTGTGTGCTGTGGGGCCTCATCGCGGCCAGGCCAGCCGCTAAACATCATTCCACGATTTGCCTCCAAGGATGAAGCCACTCCCAGCGTGTAAACTCCGTTTATTTCAAGGATTGCGCAAGCCAGGCAGAGCGCACAAATGTCAGCCAAACGCGTTTCGGGCGAGAATCGCCCTTGATCACTGGCAAGGAAATATCAGCAGAACAGTCCTGTGAGCACGTTAAGTATCCCGCCCATGTGGGCGTGTGCCTCGAGGGATTCTGGTTCTTGAAGTCCGCTCTTTAGGTAAAACCATAAATGGGCGCCGGTATTCCCCAAATGTTTAATGTTCCCAAGTGGGTATGTGCCCTGCAGCCCGGCTTGCATACTATGTCACCCTCCTTGAACTGGACACAATGTCCCTCACATGCTTCTCGGTATCCTGCACGGAGGTCCTGCATGTGTGTGCAGTGGGGCCTCATCGCGGCCAGGCCAGCCGCTAAACATCATTCCACGATTTGCCTCCAAGGATGAAGCCACTCCCAGCGTGTAAACTCCGTTTATTTCAAGGATTGCGCAAGCCAGGCAGAGCGCACAAATGTCAGCCAAACGCGTTTCGGGCGAGAATCGCCCTTGATCACTGGCAAGGAAATATCAGCAGAGCAGTCCTGTGAGCACGTTAAGTATCCCGCCCATGTGGGCGTGTGCCTCGAGGGATTCTGGTTCTTGAAGTCCGCTCTTTAGGTAAAACCATAAATGGGCGCCGGTATTCCCCAAATGTTTAATGTTTAATATATATATCAATGCTCCGACTCCTCCCAAATCCTTGGAAAAGAAAGGCAGCACACCCAGGACACTCCAGTACTCACGAAAGATTTATTAAATCAGACAGACGCGTTTCGGGAAAGCTCCCTTTCTCGATTTCTCAACACACATGTAAGACGCGGCGCCATTTAAAGATAGACAATTCATAGACATAGAAGAGGGGTATCGCCTGCTGTGATTCCGCGGGCGCCATATTGAAAGTATCATACTATCAACGCTAGGCAGTAGCTTTACATTAATTTAAATCAAAATGCGTACATTTCCGCATTAACATTTGACAGTTATCTTGCCGTGGATCGGCAACGCAACCCTCATGGGTTGCAAATCCCCCCCTAACAGTTAGTCTAAGAAATTCTCAATATATCAGTAGATTCTATGTGCAACACAACTACATGTTGGTTCTTATTCCACCCATGAATCTATAAATACATTTACATTTATCCTCACTGAGTACAATGAAACAGAATATTCATATATAAGGTGCACAATTATGAGAAATTCTGAAAATTCATATAGTTCTTCAATCACAGATGCATAAAACACAGTTACATCTTAAACCCATAAGTGCAGATTATTACCCAATCTATGTACCAAGGTGTACAGCTAATTCTTCCCCACTATTCAGGCCAAACGGTGCCTTGGTTTGTAAATCCACTATGTACCTAGATTCAAGTCTGCGGAGTTTCTGCATTCTGTCTCCGCCTCTTGGATTCTCAGGTACATGATCCAGGCAAAAATATTGGAGTAAATCCATGTTTCCTTTATGTTTTATTGCAAAGTGCCTGGCTACTGAATATGTAAAATCCTTATTTGCAATGGCCCGCATATGTTCTAAAATCCTGAGCTTCACGGGGTTAATTGTGCTTCCCACATATTTCAGATCACACGGGCATTTGAGGCAGTAAACAGCATAGGTCGTATGGCATGACATGAATTTGTTAATCTTTTTCCCATTTCTCACCGTTTGGTGTATTGGTAGCTGTAATGGAAATTTGAGTGAGTGCACCGCCGCTAACACCAACCCATCAAGCGCGGAGTGAGAACCCCGTGAACCACAGGAGGAGGAGCAATAGAACCTCAAGCGCTGGACAAACCACCGAGAATCGGGGTAAGCCCTATCTTGCAATTTGCTTGCGCTTTGAAAGTAAATGGGTGAGCGGCTAGGCGAGGGACCGTTACAGAACTTACACGAAGGATAAGGAGGTGGCGTCCGGGACCGGAGCACCACTGACTTGAGACTGATATAAATCAAGGCACCATGTTCAATCTAACAGAACGCAGGGAAGCGGCAGCAGGGATGTCTAAGAACAAAAATCCTGACATTTCATTGCCTCCTCACAAAGTACCAACTGAGGTGAAAAGTACTCTTGCCAACCTTTATGCAAAGCTTGAAAAACTTTACGAAAGAGAAATACGCAAGTGGTGGAAGGGGACCTCATTACAGAGCTATATAGAGGTACAAAGAGTTCCACGAGGCTTGCGTATTTTCACTATCCCAGCATACGAGAATCTAGACCCTTTGCTGTTGGAAGCATGGGCGGCACATATAGCCCTATCATGCAAAGGTATGCTGGAAATCTTGATACAGTTCGCTTGGAGCGATCGAGACAAGGCTTTGAAAGAAATTGAGACTCTGGAAGAAGAGTTATCGAAAGACTCAGAAAAAGACCAGCAAGAACAACTAAGGGCGTCCATGAAGAAACGGTTGGAAAAGTACGAAATGAAAATTAAGGTGCGCAAACAAGAGAAATTCGATCGCGACGAACGGGATTATGCGATGGGGAGAGTCCTTACATTCGCCAAGAGATACGATCAAACCCGGAAGGAATTGGCTAACAAGAATTCAACACAACAAAAGGGAACCACACAACCAAGGGTGGAAACCTCGGAGTCCGATATCACTGAAAGTGAACAATCTGGTGAGGAAACGGCAGGACCCTCAAGAGCAATGACCAAAACCCCTTTTCACCAGGAGTTCAATATCATCCGACTAAACTGGTTGAGAGGGGGAAAGAACAAGCCCCCAGAGGAAGGAGGAAAACCAGAAGGAACGGTCGGCACTGCAAGGGGAAGAGCCAAAAACAATCCAAAAACCAGAATAACGAGGAGCAAAAGAGGGGGCAGATGGTAATGCAACCTGACGAATTAACAATTGTGAATCTGTCAAACAGAATCTTAACACCAGCAGAAGAATCTGTGCTAAAATTGGGACTCACCTTCTGCCCTAATGATGGCCTGGAATATACTCAAACCAGGATAGACCTGTTTAAATTCATTCGAAAAATGAAATTACACAATTGTCATAAAATCAAACCAACACAGAGTGAGAGCAAACTCCTGAAAATGAGACAGAGAGAGACAGATCTTCTGAATGTGAATGATTTAACAGCATTGGAGCTGCTAGAAGATCTTAGACAGGATAACCCCATTGAAAATCGGAGGACATCCATGACATTAACTCAAAGACTCACTTCAGTGGAAATTAAACAAGAGGCACCGAGTAGTGGCTTAAAATCTGCCTCCAAATTCTTACCAATAATGCCTCCAGATGCCATTGACACCTTTTCGGATTAAATCATCAGGGAGCTGATGACTTACAGAGACAATCCGAACTCCAAAAGAGGACGGGACAATCTATCGAAGGCACAACGTTTGGCAGTAAAGAGTCTGGCGGATGATACCACGATTATCTGTAAACCGTCAGACAAGGGAGGCAATGTGGTTCTCCTTTCACGTGAACAATATGTGGCAGAGGCCACACGTCAATTAGGAGACAAAGAATGCTATGAACTCTCCTCCAGAACTGTGTATCTGACAGTATTGAACAATTACACAAGTTGTTGAAAAAGTGGCATGATAAATCGATGCTCGATTTGTATGAATATTTATTCCTGAAGACCACCAATCCTGTACTCCCCACTTTTTACCACCTACCCAAGGTTCACAAAGACAAGAAAAAACCACCTGGACGACCCATAGTTTCCTCCATGGGTGGCTTGACAGAGAACCTCTCTAAATTTTTAGATCACTTCTTGTTTGAATCAGTACTCAACCTTAAATCTTACATCAGGGATACCAAGGATTTCATTGAGAAAATCGAAAAAGTGGATTGGCAACCTACATATTATTTGATCACACTAGATATTACTAGTCTCTATACGTGCATTGATCATCTGCAGGGACTCAGAGTGGTCGAATACTTCTTGAAAAAGCGACCATTAAAACTGGCAAAACATAATGCAATGTTATTGAAACTCATTGAATTCTGCCTCCACAATAATATCTTTCTTTTCCAGGAAAATGTTTTTAGACAGGTCACTGGTACGGTGATGGGCTCCTGCTTCGCCCCCAGCTATGCAAATTTATTCGTAGGCTGGTGGGAGGAGCAGGTAAATACAAAATATGCTCTAGCGTCTAGAATATGATGGAACCAAAAGAAACGACAAACTCATCCAGAATCAAAGTGAGGTTGAAAGAGATACACAAAATATATTGTGTGTGCGGATGCGCATCATACACCAGAAACGGTGATCAGCTTCATCATTTGGTTATCCTTTGTCTATAGGAGTGACAATAATGCTCTATGGAAATCAGAGCTTGCAAGTGTCACAAAGGTATAGAAACCAAGATGAGCAAAGTGAAGTGTATGGGAACAGATATATGTGCAGTGCAAGTGGTGAAGTGAAAAGGCTAAAATTGGTGCGTGAACAGACTATGAATTTTTATTAGTGTCTGTCACGATCAAAAGTTAAAAACCGTGAATACTAGGAACAGTTTTAACTAATAGCTGTCCTAAATACTAGTGGTCAACATGTTTCAGCACATCTGGCCAGAAGTTAGGCCAAGTGCTTTCGTCAGGACCTCTAAGGAAAAAACAAACATACTCTGATAACTAACAAATAGTCGTAAAGGATATAGTGTGAGATAGAGCTCTCACAATCCAGTATTCCTCCTTGTCTCAGCAAATTTCTGAAATAGACAAGAAGAAAAAACACACAACACATATGATTCTTAGAAGAGAAGAATGGATCAATGGTACCATCAACACATGTGGGCTAACTCTTATATACCATCATGTAAGCCCATTGATTAGGGCAAGGCTCCATCTTACCTCGAGAGTATGGAGGATCAAGCCTCACCCCACCTGGCAACAGCTCAGGATAAAGGAGGCACCGCTCTAGAAAAAAATAATACACCAACCTAAAGTTCTTGGAGTGTATCACATTCAAACATTTAAAAACAGAACAAAGTATCAACAGCACCCGGTACAACTCGACCCATCATGGCGCGAAATACATATACACCATCATCATAACACTACTAGATAGTGTCTCCACACTATGCAGACTTTAAATACATCATAGTTTAATGGTTAAGCCCACATGTGTTGATGGTACCATTGATCCATTCTTCTCTTCTAAGAATCATATGTGTTGTGTGTTTTTTCTTCTTGTCTATTTCAGAAATTTGCTGAGACATGGAGGAATACTGGATTGTGAGAGCTCTATCTAACACTATATCCTTTACGACTATTTGTTAGTTATCAGAGTATTTTTGTTTTTTCCTTAGAGGTCCTGACGAAAGCACTTGGCCTAACTTCTGGCCAGATGTGCTGAAACATGTTGACCACTAGTATTTAGGACAGCTTTTAGTTAAAACTGTTCCTAGTATTCACGGTTTTTAACTTTTGATCGTGACAGACGCTAATAAAAATTCATAGTCTGTTCACGCACCAATTTTAGCCTTTGCACTTCACCACTTGCACTGCACATATATCTGTTCCCATACACTTCACTTTGCTCATCTTGGTTTCTATACCTTTGTGACACTTGCAAGCTCTGATTTCCATAGAGCATTATTGTCACTCCTATAAACAAAGGATACCCAAATGATGAAGCTGATCACCGTTTCTGGTGTATGATGCGCATCCGCACACACGATATATTTTGTGTATCTCTTTCAACCTCACTTTGATTCTGGATGAGTTTGTCGTTTCTTTTGGTTCCATCATATTCTAGACGCTAGAGCATATTTTGTATTTACATGTTTACATGGGGCTGCATGTTCTAGTTGGTCTATAAACCTTGGCCTCAGACCCGTATCTACCTTTCTGTGTGTTTTGGGAGGAGCAGGTAGCCTGGGCCCCATGCAATGAGGGATGGTCTCAGAAAATCGTATCTTGGATGAGATACATAGACAACCTGTTTTTGGTCTGGAATGGCACCTTGGAGGAAGCTGAACAGTACATTGCAGTTCTTAATAATAACAGTAGCAATTTAAGATTTACTGGTCATGTGAGTAAAGTAACAGCTAGTTATTTAGACCTTAATGTAAAAATCGTGGATGGGAAGATTAGAACATCATTGTATCGAAAGCCAATGGCTGGCAACAGTACGCTTCATGCGTCTAGTAGCCACCCGCGTAGTCTAATCAATAGTATCCCCTATGGGGAGTTCCTCCGATTAAAACGTAATTGCACATCTAACAGTGACTTTGAGATAGCGGTCCAAGATAGCTTTGATAGATTCTTGGCTAGAGGTTATGAAGTGGAACTCCTCCAAAAAACATTAACCAGGGTAAGATCTATACCCAGGAGAGATATCTTTAATAAACAACTTAAAGATACTAAAGACAATGGCAAATTCAGACTCATTACCACCTTTTCATGTGATTCCACATGGTTGAGATCGATCATGAGGAAACACTGACATGTTTTGAAAACAGACAATATCATCGGTGTGGATGTACCTCCGGCACCTTTGATTACCTTTAGAAAGGCCCGCTCCCTACGGGATCATCTGGTCCACAGTCATCTTGAACCGGTGGTCAAAAAAACAGGGTCAATCAGGGAAGCAAGGGGATTTTTCCCATGTGGCCGATGTAAGGCCTGCGCCTTCAGTAGAAGGATATTGTCCTATGAGGTCATGGGTTGCAGAAATGGGAAAAAGATTAACAAATTCATGTCATGCCATACGACCTATGCTGTTTACTGCCTCAAATGCCCGTGTGATCTGAAATATGTGGGGAGCACAATTAACCCCGTGAAGCTCAGGATTTTAGAACATATGCGGGCCATTGCAAATAAGGATTTTACATATCCAGTAGCCAGGCACTTTGCAATAAAACATAAAGGAAACAGGGATTTACTCCAATATTTTTGCCTGGACCATGTACCTGAGAATCCAAGAGGCGGAGACAGAATGCAGAAACTCCGCAGACTTGAATCTAGGTACATAGTGGATTTACAAACCAAGGCACCGTTTGGCCTGAATAGCGGGGAAGAATTAGCTGTACACCTTGGTACATAGATTGGGTAATAATCTGCACTTATGGGTTTAAGATGTAACTGTGTTTTATGCATCTGTGATTGAAGAACTATATGAATTTTCAGAATTTCTCGTAATTGTGCACCTTATATATGAATATTCTGTTTCATTGTACTCAGTGAGAATGAATGTAAATGTATTTATTTTTAGATTCATGGGTGGAATAAGAACCAACATGTAGTTGTGTTGCACATAGAATCTAATGATATATTGAGAATTTCTTAGACTAACTGTTTGGGGGGGATTTGCAACCCATGAGGGTTGCATTGCCGATCCACGGCAAGATAACTGTCAAATGTGACGTTGTTAATGCGTACATTTCCGCATTTAAATTAATGTAAAGCTACTGCCTAGCGTTGATAGTATGATACTTTCAATATGGCGCCCGCGGAATCACAGCAGGCGATACCCCTCTTCTATGTCTATGAATTGTCTATCTTTAAATGGCGCCGCGTCTTACATGTGTGTTGAGACATCGAGAAAGGGAGCTTTCCCGAAACGCGTCTGTCTGATTTAATAAATCTTTCGTGAGTACTGGAGTGTCCCGGGCATGCTGCCTTTCTTTTCCAAGGATTTGGGAGGAGTCGGAGCATTGATTATTATCGCGGCACACCACCGCGAGGCAGCACCCGCCGTAAAGAGTGCCTCACTGTTTGTTGTATTGGTAGCTGTAATATATATATATATATATATATATATATATATATATATATATATATATATATATATAAAACAAAAGTATGTCTTTCTATCTGTCTGTCTGTTTGTCCTTTATGCATTACTACACCATTCATCCGATCGCCATGAAACTTTGGGAAGTTGTTGAGTACACTCCCGAGAAGTTTTCTGGCATAACATTTTTTTAAATATCGTCCCCCCAGGGCCCTCATAATCTTTCGAATACTGAATTTTTCCATTTATGGAATACCAGGCGAAGCAACAACGTATTAGTCCATCGATACTGTGATGAATCAAGACCAAGACAAAGTTGTCAATTACCCAACGGAATTCTTGAATTCCCTGGATTTGCCAGGTATGCCACCGCACATTTTAACATTGAAAATTGGCGTGCCTATCATTCTTCTCCGAAATATCAATCCACCACGACTTTGCAATGGTACAAGACTTTCGGTGATAAAGATGATGAACTAGGTCATCGAAGCTATAATTTTGAATTGGAAATTCAAGGGGGAAGATGTACTGTTGCCACGTATTTCAATGATCCCAACAGATATGCCTTTTGAATTCAAACGTTTACAGTTTCCGGTGCGACTCGCTTTTGCAATGAGCATCAACAAAGCGCAAGGTCAACCGCTAGAAGTGTGTGGACTAGTTTTGGAGAATCCATGCTTCTCACATGGACGACTGTATGTGGCCAGCTCACGCGTCGGAAAACCTATTGATTTATTTGTGTATGCATCAGACGGAAAAACAAAAAATATTGTGTATCCACAAGCACTCGAATAAATAAATAGAATTAAAACAACACTTTGAAATGTTTTCCATATTAAAATGAATAAGTTTCAATAAAATAGTTATCTGGAAATTTTACTGATATAAAACCATCTCAAGGGTTACTTTACACTGAGAGGAGGTCTGTCACTGTGTCACAAGGATGGTGTCATCAGTGATGTCATGAGTGATGTCACTGACCATGTCATGAGTGATGTAATATGTGATGTCATCAGCAGTGCATTGCACGCGCAAGTTATAGTGAGTCCGACTAACTATAACGTGGGAATTTCAATGGTTTTATATCAGTAAAATTTCCAGCTAACTATAACTGGTGTGAAACCTATGGTTTTTTCAGTGAATTTAATAGGTTTTTTAAATGCTAATTCCTAACTATAACTGGTGTGAAACCTATGGTTGTTTCAGTGAATTTCATAGGTTTTTTAAATGCTAATTCCTAACTATAACCGGTGTGAAACCTATGGTTTTTTCAGTGAATTTCATAGGTTTTTTAAATGCTAATTCCTAACTATAACCGGTGTGAAACCTATGTTTTTTCCAGTGAATTTCATAGGTTTTGTTAATGCTAATTCCTAACTATAAGTTTCACTTTATAAATAAGACTGTTAGCACTCTAGTTGTTCTTTTTAACACTCTGTCATTGGGCTACAGTTGGGCTACATCTAGTTGAAATTTGGGCTACATTTACAATTTTTGGTCTCTGGTGGCCATCTTTGGGCTACATTGGGCTACTTTGGGCTACATTTGGGCTACATTTTGGCTCTAACATATATTAAGCCCAATGTAGCACAATACATAATTTTCTAAAGTTAATTTTTTTACAAACCACTTCAGAATAGGGCTACCTGTCCCTACAATGATCCCATTTTTTTTTTAAATTTTTTTGGGGAGCGCTCCCGGACCGCGCCCCGGGGAGCGCCCTGAAGAGCGTATTTTTGAAAAGCGCCCCGGGGCGCGCTCAGGGGAGCGTCCCGTGAGCGCCAATATCGCGAACGAAAACATGATCGTGACGTATCGCGTAGCCGCGTATGCGTGAAACGCACGACGTAAGCGCACCGACGCGCTTACGCTACGCGACCCGGAGCACGCCCCCGGGCACGCCCCGGGGCGCGTAGCGTAAGCGCGTCGGGTCATGTGCCCTAAAAATAACACTTTTCATTGGTTCATAACAGTTTTTGTTTCATAATGATAAAACCCCTAGTCATGTGACCTAAAATTAACACTTCTCATTGGTTCATGATATTTTTTTTTTCAAATGAGGAAAGCCCCCACCTTTTTTCCTTATTCTACCTTTTTGCTTTGAGAGAGGAAGACCTGTACTTATATCTGTCGAAAATGGCTACATTAGCTGCAGCTGCTGGATCTTCTGGACCACCACCACCACCACCACCACCACCACAAGGACCTCCTCAACTTCACAGTGGTGGAGATCCAGAACAGGAGGAGGATGAGGACGAAGAGGACAGTAGATTCGTCCCAGAGGACAACATAACATACAAACCAAAAGAGCACATCATTTGGCAATTTTTTTCTATCCCGAGTGACAAAAAAAAAGTGAATGCACCTAAAGCAACCTGCCTTATCTGTCATCAGGAGATGTCAAGGGGGAATCCCAACAAGAAGTACTCCTTCGGCAACCACACAATGATTAGGCATATGGTTAGAAAACATCCCAACAACTATTCTAGGGCAGAGGTCAGGGAACTAGCCAAAAACCCTGTACAATCTTCTGCCAGAACCTCCAAAACTACTGTTCCCACCCCATCAGGACCGGAAGTTAGGGAGACATGCTCCATCATACAAACCAACTTTTCAAATTTTAAAATGGTTTGTAAATTTTGTGGTCAAATGATTTGCTATGGTGAGCAATGCATCACTCTTATTAATCGTGCTTGGGAAAACCACAAGTGCAAAAGGAAATATTAATTTGTTGCCCTTTTTTTTTTTGTTGAGCCCGTTTGAAATGCTTGGTTTTTGTTTCTCTCCTTAAAAAATACAAAAAAAACAAAAAATGTTCATAAAAACCAAAAAAAAAGCAAAAAAAGTTTAAAAACTCCGAAAAAAAATATAAAACAACAAAAAGAATAAAAAAACAGTTCTTTTCAGAACTACCTCCCATTTATATAAAATGACTAAAATTTTAAAACTCTGCCATTCTCTTTTCTCCCTGGTGCGCTCCCCGGTGCGCTCCCCGGTGCGCGTACCAGGCGCTTCCCCCGCGCAAAACGAAAAAATATATATATATTTTAAATGCCCCGCGGGGCCCTTTTATAGCCCCCACATCAAACCTAGGGGGTCAAGGGGGGGTCTACCCTGCCCCCTTATGGTCATTTCCCTCTTTGTTTTGCCCACCTCTCGTGTCTCGATCCTACCGAGACACAAGATGGCGGCCGCTCCGGACTGTTTAGAATGTTTACAGACAACTGAGAGCCAATCAGCTTTCTGCGCGCAAGTCGCGTGGCGCGCCTGGAGCGCTCTCCGGTGCGCGCACCGGAGAGCGCCTATAGATATATATATTTTTTTTAACCTAAATTACTCAAAATCCACTGCAGCACATATCTTGAGACATAGCAAAGGCACATCGGGCTACCAGTCCCTACAATTTTGCCAAGTTTGGTGCAAATCCATTCAGCCGTTCGGGCTAAAAGTGAAATCGACCGCCCTATGGAAATTAACATGGGGAAAACGCGTTTTGGGACCCCCCTTTTATCTCGGCCCCCGCTTGACGAATCCCCCCCAAACTTTCAGGGAAGGACCGGAACGCCGCGAGGCCATTTTGAGGAAATTTTGAGGCAGATTCGTCAACCGGCGCCAAAGTTATTCCAAATAGAATTTTGAGATTTAACATTGAAAAAAATCCTAACTATAACTACCTACTGGCGACCGCCAGTAGGTAATATATATATATATATATATATATATATATATATATATATATATATATATATATATATATATATATATATTACCTACTGGCGGTCGCCAGTAGGTATATATAGTTAGGATTTTTTTCAATGTTAAATCTCAAAATTCTATTTGGATTAACTTTGGCGCCGGTTGACGAATCTGCCTGAAAATTTCCTCAAAATGGCCTCTTCAAGCTCCGGTCCTTCCCTGAAAGTTTGGGGGAGATTCGTCAAGCGGGGGCCGAGATAAAAGGGGGGTCCCAAAACACGTTTTCCCCATGTTAATTTCCATAGGGCGGTCGATTTCACTTTTAGCCCGAACGGCTGAATGGATTTCCACCAAACTTGGCAAAATTGTAGGGACTGGTAGCCCGATGTGCCCTTGCTATGTCTCAAGATATGTGCTCCAGTGGATTTTGAGTAATTTAGGTTAAAAAAAATATATATATCTATAGGCGCGCTCCGGTAAGCGCACGGATACGCGCACCGGGCGCGCCACGCGACTTGCGCGCAGAAAGCTGATTGGCTCTCAGTTGTCTGTAAACATTCGAAACAGTCAGGAGCGGCCGCCATCTTGTCTGTCGGTAAAATCTAGTCATAAGAGGTGGCAAAAACAAAGGGGGGAATTGACCATAAGGGGGCTGGGTAGACCCCCCCTGACCCCCTAGGTTTGATATGGGGGCCCTTAAAGGGCCCCGCGGGGTCTCAAAAAAAAATTTTTTGCGTTTTTCGCGGGGGGAGCGCACGGTACGCGCACCGGGGCGTTTACGGGTACGCGCACCGGGAGCGCACAAAAGTCAAAAATGAAAAAAAAAAAAATACTATATTTAAACAAAAATATTATCATAATATACAATATAGGGATTTTTTTGAATAGGGATTTCTGAAAATTCTATGTTGAATAACTTTGGCGTTTTTCAGGAAAATGGCACATTTTGTTTCTGAGCGTCCCCTGAAAGTTTGGGGGGGTTTCGTCAAGCGGGGGCCGAGAAAAAAGGGGGGTCCCAAAACGTGTTTTTAACATTGAGTTTTCCATAGGGCGGTTGGACTCACTTTTAGCTGGAACGGCTGAATGGATTTCTATGAAACTTGGCAAAATTGTAGAGACTGTTTGCCCGATGTGCCTTTGCTAGGTCTCAAGATATGTGCTCCAGTGGATTTTGAGAAATTAACGTTCAAAAAAATATATATATCTGTGACAGCGTCCCAGTTAGCGCCCCGGTTCGCGTACCAGACGCGTAACGGAACTTCGCGAGGAGAAGCGGATTGGCTCTCCGGTGACTGTCAACATTCTAAACAGTCCGGAGCGGCCGCCATCTTGTCTCTCGGTAGGATCGAGAGACAAGAGGTGGAAATAAACGAAGGGGGAAATGAATGAAAGGGGGCAAGGTAGACCCCTCCTGACCCCCTAGGATTGATGTGGGGGCTATTGAAGGGCCCCGCTGGGCAAAAAAATAAAATAATTTTTATTTCGATTTTTCGCGGTGGAAGCGCTACCCGGTACGCGAACCAGGTAGCTCACCGGTAGCGTAACGGGACTCCGCCATCTTGTGTTTCGGACGAATTTAGTCACAAGATGGAGGATAAACAATGTTGGGAATGGGTATAAGGGGGCACGGGAGACATATCCTGACCCCCTAGGTTTTCTGAGGGTGGCAGAGGAGGCCCATATATGCGGAAAAAAACCAACCTTTTTTTTTTCAAATTTTCTCAGGGTTAGCGCCTGGTCTGCGCACCGGGTAGCGTTCAGGAAAGCGTAACAAGGGGAAAACCAAGGGAAATAGTAAAATAATATTTTAGAGAGCTTTGAGGTAGGGTAGCTCTGAATAGAGCTGTTGTGTTGTGTGGGTGATGTAAGTACCAACATGTAGGTACCAATGAAGAGTCTAAAATTCAATGTACACCGTCTCCTCTGTAGATATTTTGTATGTTCTAATATGGGTTATTTAAATGTAAATGTGTGGAAAAGCACTTCATGCTTTAAAGCAATTGTATTTTTGAACTGATTGTTCTTTCCTCTTAGTCCTCCTCTTTGTTTTTTTTTCCCCACACTCTTCTTCAGCATGATAGTTGATAAATTCGTTCCCTCAAAAAATGTATATACATAAAAAAAATATATTAAATACATATAAAATATATTTTTCCTTTAAAAGAAGAATACATTTTACAGCTTTTGATATTTGCTATTAAAAAACCATTGAAATTCACTGAAAAAACCATAGGTTATAGACCATATATAGTTAGGAATTAGCATTTACAAAACCTTGAAAATTCACTGAAAAAACCATAGGTTATAGACCATATATAGTTAGGAATTAGCATTCACAAAACCTTATTTTACTCACACAAAACCATTGAAATTCGCATATATAGTTAGTTGCACTAACTATATATCGCGCACCCGCAATCCACTGCTGATCATGTCACATATTACATCATTCATGACATGGTCAGTGACATCACTGATGACATCTCAAATGACATCACTGATGACATCACTGATGACATCTCAAATGACATCACTGATGACATCTCAAATGACATCACTGATGACATCACTGATGACATCTCAAATGACATCACTGATGACATCACTGATGATATCTCATTTGACATTACTGATCACATCACTGATGACATCATTCATGTGATTATACGATGAACCTCTTCAGACTCTAATATAACCTTAGATACACTCAGTGTAAACAGACACTCACAGACACTCACAGACTGTCACTCATCCATGGAGTTACTCACACACCTAGTCAGTCATGCAAAGAATCAATCACACCTCCACTTCCTCAACTATACAGTTATACACACCTTACTTATTCAAACATATACTAACACATTTACTCTCTTATACAATCCCTGATACAAGTTCACCATGATCCATACAGCCACTCACACATTCACTGGCTCTTATGCACAGTTATTTATATATGTCTACTCTCACATGTACTGTGTTTTACATATATACTTACTTTGACATGTAGCACTGAGATATCCATTCACTCACCAATACACTCATGCACACAGTCAACCGCCCATACAGCTGTTTCCACATGCACTTTTGAACCCATACATCTAGTGAATCAACTGCTCACACATCTATGCACAGAGTCATACACCTCCCAGCCACCCACACACACACTCAGTCTCCCATACAAATACTTGGGCAACCAATCAATAACCCATATAGTTACTCATATAGCTACTGATCAACACATGCAGCAGTTTACAGAATAACAGACATAATGATGCACAAATTAAGACAGTTTAGTCACTAACCCATGCACTCAGTGAGACACATTTAATCACTCACTCATACAGTCAGTCATGCACCTACTAAATCCTTCATCCAGACACTTATACATCCACTCATTCTTCAATATGTAAGACATATTTTAACTTTACAGAAACATACAGTCACTGGATGTTGTCATCAGTGATGTCATTTGAGATGTCATCAGTGATGTCATCAGTGATGTCATTTGAGATGTCATCAGTGATGTCATTAGTGATGTCACTGACCATGTCATGAATGATGTAATATGTGACATGATCAGCAGTGGATTGCGGGTGCGCGATATATAGTTAGTGCAACTAACTATATATGCGAATTTCAATGGTTTTGTGTGAGTAAAATAAGGTTTTGTAAATGCTAATTCCTAACTATATATGGTCTATAACCTATGGTTTTTTCAGTGAATTTTCAAGGTTTTGTAAATGCTAATTCCTAACTATATATGGTCCATAACCTATGGTTTTTTTCAGTGAATATATATATATATCTATATATCTATATATATATCTATATATATATCTATCTATATATATATATATATATATATCAATATATATATATATATATATATATATATATATATATATATATATTACCTACTGGCTATCGCCAGTAGGTATATATAGTTAGAATTTTTTCCCTATGGGACTTTTGAAAATTCTATGTCTAATAACTTTGGCGTTTGTGGACGGAATCGGCTGAAATTTTCAGGAAAATGGCACATTTTGTTTCTGAGCAGCCCCTGAAAATTTGGTGGGGTTTCGTCAAGGGGGGGCTGAGAAAAAAGGGGGGTCCCAAAACGCGTTTTTCCCATTCATTTTTCCATAGGGCGGTTGGACTCACTTTTAGCTCGAACGGCTGAATGGATTTGCACGAAACTTGGCAAAATTGTAGGGACTGTTAGCCCGATGTGCCTTTGCTAGGTCTCAATATATGTGCTCCAGTAGTTTTTGAGAAATTAACGTTCAAACCAAGATATATATCTGTAACAGCGCTCTGGGCAGCGATCCGGTCCGCTTACTTTTCGCTTATCGGAACTTTGCGCGCAGAAAGCTGATTGGCTCTCCGGTGTCTGTCAACATTCTAAACAGTCCGGAGCGGACGCCATCTTGTCTCTCGGTAGGATCGAGAGAGAAGAAGAGGTGGAAAACGAAGGGGGAATTTAATGAAAGGGGGCAAGGTATCCCCCTCTTGACCCCCTAGGAATGTTGTTGGGGTTATTAAAGGGTCCCGTGGGGAAAATAAAAAAAAAATGATTTTTCACGGTAGAAGCGCGGCCGCGAACTGGTAGCGAAACGGGAATTCGCCATTTTGTGCTTCGTAAATTAAATTACTAGTTATAAGTGGGTGCGGGAGACGTATCCTAATCCCCTATGTTTCCTGAGGGTGGGTGAGGAGGCTGATATATGTTGATACATCTCTTCCAGCGGCTGTGCGTGAGCTTTTTTTTTTTTTTGCTGCGTGACAGTCCGGAGCGGCCGCCATCTTGTCTCTCGGTAGGATCGAGAGAGAAGAAAAGGTGAAAAACTAAGGGGGAATTTAATGAAAGGGGGCAAGGTATCCCCCTCTTGACCCCCTAGGAATGTTGTTGGGGTTATTAAAGGGTCCCGTGGGGAAAATAAAAAAAAATGATTTTTCACGGTAGAAGCGCTTCACGGGCCGCGAACTGGGCCGCAAACTGGTAGCGAAATGGGAATTCGCCATTTTGTGCTTCGTTAATTAAAGTACTAGGTATAAGGGGGTGCGGGAGACATATCCTAATCCCCTATGTTTCCTGAGGGTGGCTGAGGAGGCTGATATATGTTGATACATCTCTTCCAGCGGCTGCGCCATCTTGCCTTTTTTCGAATGCCACAATTTTGTCGTGCACGGCAGCCATTTTAGATGCCAGGCTGGTTCCAGGCTATCACCTAACCCTGCGGATGTAGTTTATGGCCCCAGCTGTAGAGAATTCAGACATGCCAATCCTCCTGATTCAGGCGTGTGAGTACTGATTTCAGTGCTAGTCTCCCGCCTCCCGATTTCTGCAAGCAAAAACCCGGGGGCATATTACGAACAACTAGCGATAATTTTTGTCTCTAACTTGTTTAGAGACAAAAATTATCGCCGCACATCGGCGATTTTTATCGCAGATAAACCTTGCTATTATCGCAGAAAAGTCAGCGATATTCATGTATTATCGACCTAATGCTCTTAGCCATGTTATCCACCTCCCATTGGATAACATGGCTAAGAACTGCTCAGGGCAGGTGTTAGATTTTGGAGATATTCGCGCTTAGCGCGAATATCTCCAAAAGTTGGTAATAGAAGGTAGCGATGTTAGGGACTGTTTCCAGTCGCTAACATCTTGGCACGCCACTTTGCATGTCATTAGTGATAAGTATCACTGACATGCAAAGCGGGGCCCAAGATGGTCGCTATCTCCTTTTAGCTGTCACTAACTGGTGTTAGCGACAGCTTGATAATAGGGAAATAATTTTATCTCCGCTTTCATGGTTTTTAAAGCCAAAAAAGCGGAGATAAACCCCCTTGATAATATGCCCCACGATTCCTTGGGGGTTTCAGCTGACAGGGCTTGGTATTGTGTTACATGGTAATTTTTCCATGAAACGTCAGAGGGTCGATGCAGGGGTTCTAGAAGAGGTGATAAACCATTTAAGCCTCATGAACAAGCGCATGGTCTTTTAAAGATTTGTGAAGTACTCGGGGCGGCGGTGTGTGTGTGCCCTCTTTCAGGAGCGGGCGGGGGGGCACTGCCAGCAACTTGCCAGGTCAGGTAGTGTTCAACACGTGCATCACCCTTTCTCTGCCTGCTATTGCGCTCCATGCTTCGGAAAGGTAAGAAAAAGAACGTGCATTTGAGTTTGAAATGTCCGATCCTGCAGCAGCACACTTCCAAAGCCCACACATGACAATAACCCGATTCAAGGCCCCATTCACCCGTTTTTAAAAAAATAGATAACACTCCAAAAAAGTAAGGTTATAAAACTTTATTAACTACTAACTTTAACAAACGGAACAAAAACTAAAAACATTTAAACATTTCTCAACACAAAAAGCAACAATGGTTAGAAGCGGTCTTTTGTGCGAATAGTCCCAAGGCAGCACAACGTGCAGAGTTCTGGACGGCACCCAGGTGATGTCGCCTGGGTGCCGCACTGGTTTAGGGATCCTACAATGCTGCTCCGAAAATTGGCGTGGGGCGTCCCGGGTGGGGCGGGGGGAGGCCTCATCAGTAGCGGTCTGTTGTGCGAATAGTCCCAAGGCAGCACAACGTGCAGAGTTCTGGACGGCACCCAGGTGATGTCGCCTGGGTGCCGCACTGGTTTAGGGATCCTACAATGCAGCACAGAAAAACAGCGTGGGGCGTCCCGGGTGGTGCGGGGGGAGGCCTCATCAGTAGCGGTCTGTGTCCAGTGTCACATGGCTGACACAACATGTACGACAGGCACCCAGGTGATGTCCAGTAAACTGCCGCACTGGTTTTGGTATCCTACAATGCTGCTCCGAAAATTGGCGTGCGGCGGCTCGGGGGGGGGCGTGGGGGAGCCGGCGTGAACGGGCCTCCCCAGGTGGCGGCCATCTAGCTGAGTTGCGCTCGCTCTTGCGGCCACAGCGTCTCGCTCACCATGTTGTTGAGTTGCTCCCACTCTTGCAGTGCAGCGATAGGCGGCTGCCACATGGCTCTTAAAATGGCGGACAGCTCCTCGGTTTTAGGCCTGGTCCACTGAAATGGCCCTGGGACACTTTGGAACTCGGACGCTTGCCTGCTAGGGCTTGGGCTCCATTCTCGAAAAGCGTCCGCTCAGCCGTGAAGATTGTATAAAAGTCTTGGGGGCCCCCGACTCCCGCAGGCTTCCGGTGGGGAGCGGCTGCCATGATTGCTCGCGGAATGACCACGACGGAGCCACGAGATGGTGGTGCTCTCATGCTGACGCCAGCTTCAGTCTGAATGATCCAGAAACAAGGTGGGGCTTTCATCGTTTGGGAAAAAAAATGTTCTAAACCAATGAAAAGTGTTATTTTTAGGTCATATGACCAAGCCTTCCATCTTTAGGAAACCAAAAGTAAAATGAACCAATGAAAAGTTTTATAAACAAGTCACATGACCTGTTATGCGACATAGGGCTACAAAAAGCGTAGAAAATCCGTTGGCACGTGAGGCGGCGTCAGTAGCGGACCGATGTGCGAATAGGCCGAAGGCAGCACAACGGGCCGAGATCCGGATGGCACCGAGGTGGTGTCCAGCAAATTGCCGCACTGGTGTGGCCATCCTACAATGCTGCGCCGAAAGACGGCGTGTCCAGCTGAATTGCGGTCACTGTTGCGGTACAGTGACTCGAACGCGCCGAGATCCGGATGGCGCCGAGGTGGTGTCCAGCAAATTGCCGTACTGGTGTGGCCATCCTACAATGCTGCGCCGAAAGACGGCGTGTTCAGCTGAGTTCCGGTCACTCTTCCGGCACAGTGACTCGAACGCGCTGAGATCCGGATGGCACCGAGGTGGTGTCCAGCAAGTGGCTGCACTGGTGTGGCCATCCTACAATGCTGCGCCGAAAGTCGGCGTGGGGTGCCCCGTTGGCTTATGAGGTGATGTCAGTAGTGGACTGATGTGTGAATAGGTCGGAACCAGCACAAGGCGCCAAGATCCGAATGGCAAGTCCTGGATGTTGAGTGCCTCAGTTGAGATTTCTGAGCAGTGCTTGTAGGACTGTCTGAAGCTTATTTGCACCTGCTGCAGCTTCACTAGGTCCGGCAGAACTTTTTGCCTTTTTCTTTCTGCTTCTTTTCCTACAATGCGTTTCATCTGAAGACACGACCAGGTCCCTGAATGTGTGCAGGGGGACGCTATTGATTGAATGAACGCGCCGAGATCTGGATGGCACCGAGGTGGTGTCCAGCAAATTGCCGCACTGGTGTGGCCATCCTACAATGCTGCGCCGAAAGTCGGCGTGGGGTGCCCCGTTGGTTTATGAGGTGATGTCAGTAGTGGACCGATGTGTGAATAGGTCGGAACCAGCACAAGGCGCCCTGCACTGTTGAGCCTTTTTCAATGCCTGTTTTTTGTTGTTTCCCCTCCATCAAAAACAAAACAAAAATACAAGGCGCCAAGATCCGAATGGCAAGTCCTGGATGTTGAGTGCCTCAGTTGAGAGTTCTGAGCAGTGCTTGTAAGACTGTCTGAAGCTTATTTGCACCTGCTGCAGCTTCACTAGGTCCGGCGGAACTTTTTTCCTTTTCCTTTCTGCTTCTTTTCCTACAATGCGTTTCATCTGAAGACACGACCAGGTCCCTGAATGTGTGCAGGGGGACGCTATTGATTGAATGAAAATGGCGGCTTGACACAAAGCTGACTCAAGCGTTACTGTTGGTGCTATACAGACAAAAATTGGTTTTCAGTTTGTACATTCTTCAGGTTTTTTTTTTCCATCCAAGTCTGATTGAGAGTTTGTAGAAAAATGGCTTCAGATTTTCCACATACTACTCTTCAACATTCTTCCTAAATGTAACAATGTGAAACTCACTAGGAGAACGGCTGTTTCTGTTTCCTTTCAAAATGCTGCCACCAATATTTTCTGAATGGAAGACACCATCTTGTAGCATAAAGGGCCGAAAGGGGTTCTGGTCTGGCCGATGGTTGGTGGAGACATTTTGACTATATCTTGGACCTGCACGGCCTCGCCCAAAATGGCGCCGGTATAAATGGGACTCGTAACTCTTTGCCCGCAAATGTATATCTAGAAAATGTTATTGTAAGTGGCCCTGTCGTATTTTAATTACAAAATGTACGTCCACCGATTCCGCAACTGTTAGACACCTTTGTTCTTGTCACCTAATGGCCCGCTCGTTACGTTCTTCTACAGTGTAAATGTCTCCTCATCATATACGATTTCAGTTTGCTCCGTGGCCGGCCCACGTGGTTATAGGCCCGTATTTGTATACTGACATTTTCACAATAAAGGTTTTTAAAACAAAACACGGTAGTAGTATTTTCATTTGTAAAGTTTTTACTTTTAGTGACTGTATCAGTAAAAGGCAAGTGAAATAAAGCAGTCCAATTACATGACGGATAAAAGGTATAATATGTAGGAACGCAGTAAAGATAAATGGTCAAGGGCAGTTGTGTTTTTCATGTCTGCAACATAAAGTGATCGATAAGAATCTGATAATCAGGCGTATCGGCGACTAAGACAGCAGGCCGAATCTCTTTTACTCAACGGCTCCGTCATGGAAGGAAGAAACGCCCTTTTTCTCGAAAAAGGAATATATTTTACTTGCAAGACAGTTGTAAATTTTCCGGGAAAGTACATTAGCCTGGAATATTATAACATATGTTTGAAAAAAAAATATTGTTCGAAAATAATAAAAAGCGTAATTTTTAGGTCATATGACCAAGCTTTTCATCATTAAATTAACAAAAGTAAAATGAACCAATGAAAAGTTTTATTAACAAGTCACATGACCTGTTATGCTTACGTTACGCGCTGCGCGCCGCGCCTCGGATCACTTCCGGGTGCGCTAACGCGGCGTGTCATAAAACGCATTACGCGACAACGTAGGTCAAGAATATAGTCTAAATGTCTCCACCAACCAGCGTTCAGAACACAACCCCTTTCAGCAGTCCAAAAAGTTCTGTTAAATGACAACAGAGGGGACAGGCAACAAGAACCATCAGTCAAAGAGGGGAGGGCAAGTTCTTCTCTTCCGGGTCATGTTGGGGCGCTACCGGAACTGATCGAATTGGTAGTCTACAGTGTTTCTGGATGTTTCAGACTGAAGCTGGCGTCAGCATGAGACCACTACCATCTCGTAGCTCCGTCGTGGCCATTCCACGAGCAATCATGGCAGCCGCTCCCCACCAGAAGCCTGCGGGAGTCGGAGGCCCCCAAGACTTTTGTAGAATCTTCACGGCTGAGGGGACGCTTTTCGAGAATGGGACCCAAGCCCTAGCAGACAAGCGTCCGAGTTCCAAGGTGTCCCAGGGCCATTTTAGTGGACCAGGCCCAAAACCGAAGAGCCGGCCGCCATTTTGAGAGTCCTGTGGCAGCCGCCTATCGCTGCACCGCAAGAGCGGGCGCATCTCAACTACATGGTGAGCGAGACGCTGTAGTCGCAAGAGCGGGCGGTAAACAGCTGAATGGCGGAAGAGGCACAGTGTAGCAAAAGCGGGCGGAATGGCAACTAAAACGATAAAGGGGCGCCCCACTACAGCTTGTCTTCAGGTCAAACGGATTGTGGGACAAGGTCCAGAATTGAAGAGTCATCAAAAGGCAAAAAGTTCCGCCGGACCCCGGGAGCCGGCCGCCTATGTCGGGGGCGATCTCAGGCTACACCAGTGCTATAAGACTTGGGGAGGGTGTCGGAGCCAAGCGTCTTCTCCGAGTCCATGGCCATCACACCGCCCCTCAGGGGCCTCCGTCAAGCTGTTTAGGAAGGTAACATATCACATTGTTTTCTAATGCAGTCAGGTCCACAAACGACACTCACTTACTTTGAGAATAGTGAAGCTGCAGTAGGTGGAAATAAGCTTCAGACAGTGTTACAAGCACTGCTCAGAACTCTTAACTATGGCACCCAACATCCAGAACTTATGCTATTTGAGAATGGTAGTGACATCGAAGCATCTCAGGGACCAAAACCATTAACGTACTTTCACGTATGAAAATCTTACTTGGGGAGGGGGCAGGAGCGAAGCGCCCCCTCCCAGTCAGCGCCACCACACCGTATGTTGAAAATCTGAAGCCATCGTTCTACAAAGTCAACCAAACTTGGATTGAAAAATCTAGAAAAATGTACAAACTGAAAACCAGTTTTGGTCTGCATAGCATCAGTAACAACGCTTGAGTCAGCTTTGTGTCAAGCCGCCATTTTGATTCAACAAAGCACAGGCATTGAAAAAGGCTGAAATTCAGAACTCTAAACTATGGCACCCAACATCCAGGATCTTGCTATCCGGATTTTGGAGCCTTGTGCTGTTTTCGATCTATTCACACATCGGTCCACTACTGACATCATCTTATAAACCAACGTTATGTAAATAGTTTTTTAATAAAATGTTTTACCCTGTTTCTTTGCTGGTGTGTTGTCTATATTTTTAATATTTGCATAGGGTTTGTCGTTATTTTGTGCGGGATGGGTGATGGAGCCGAGCTGTCTTGCAGCCCTCATGGTGTGGAGCTCAGTTCATCTCACTATTTTCGTATTTCTCAAGAAGGGTTGTTCCTAATATTTCTATTTTAGCGAGGTCAAAAAGAGATCCAATTAGTGGCCTACTGATTTTGCTCGATTACTTTTATTTTTTTACACGATTTTTCACTATCTGCAAAGACTAAACAGAGTATTGCGACTTTGTGCTTGTTTGTAAATAGAGAATGATCCAAAGAGAACCAATTCTAAAACAGTAAATGCTTGGACAACAATCAATCAAATGGAGAGACAAGGAGGCACGACGGATTACAACGGGGGTAAAGGCCTGCGTTAACTACCCTTCAGTATCTGCAAAGAGAGAGTACTACTAAGGCAAAAGAGGGGAGGGGGGGGGGGTGCAGCGTTCAAAGCACATCAGCGTGCATAAATACGAAAATGTTTTTATCTATCACGTACTTGACATTTTAAAGCTTTTCATATTTGCTATTAAAAAACCAATGAAATTCACAGAAAAAACCATAGGTTATAGTGGATATATAGTTAGGAATTTGCATTTACAAAACCTTGAAAATTCAATGAAAAAACCATAGGTTATAGGCCATATATAGTTAGGAATTAGCATTTACAAAACCTTATTTTACTCGCATAAAACCATTGAAATTCCATATATAGTTAGAAGCGCTAACTATATATCGCGCACCCGCAATCCACTGCTGATGATGTCACATATTACATCATTCATGACATGGTCAGTGACATCACTGATGACATCACTGATGACATCTCAAATGACATCACTGATGACAACTCAAATGATATCAATGATGACATCTCAAATGACATCACTGATGACATCACTGATGACAACTCAAATGACATCACTGATGACATCTCATTTGTCATCACTGATCACATCACTCATGTGATAATACAATGAACCTCTTCAGACTCTAATATAACCTTACATACACTCAGTATAAACAGACACTCACAGACTGTCAGTCATCCATGGAGTTACTCACACACCTAGTCAGTCATGCAAAGAATCAATCACACCTCCATTTCCTCAACTATACAGTTATACACATCTTACTTATTCAAACATATAATAACACATATTTACTCTCTTATATAATCCCTGATACAAGCTCACAGTGATCGATACAGCCACTCACACATTCACTGGCTCTTATGTTCAGTTATTTATATATCTCAACTCTCACATGTATTGTGTTTTACATACGTACTTACTTGCACATGTAGCAATGAGAAATCCATTCACTCACCAACACACCCATGCACAGTCAACCGCCCATATAGCTGTTTCCACATGCACTCTTGAACTCATACTCCTAGTGAATCAACTGCTTACACATCTATGCACAGAGTCACGCACCTCCCAGCCACCCACACACACACTCAGCCTCCCATTCAAATACTTGGGCAACCAATCAATAACCCATATGGCCACTCTTATAGCTACTGATCAACACATGCAGCAGCTTACACAACAACAAACATACTGATGCACGAATTAAGACAGTTTAGTCACTAACCCATGTACTCAGTGAGACACATTTAATCACTCACTCATACAGTCAGTCATGCACCTACTAAATTCTTCATCCAGACACTTATACATCCACTCATTCTTCAATATGTGAAACATATTTAAACTTTACAGACACATACAATCACTGGATGTTGTGATCAGTGATGTCATCAGTGATGTCATTTGAGATGTCATCAGTGATGTCATCAGTGATGTCACTGACCATGTCATGAATGATGTAATATGTGACATCATCAGCAGTGGATTGCGGGTGCGCGATATATAGTTAGCGCTTCTAACTATATATGGAATTTCAATGTTTTTATGCGAGTAAAATAAGGTTTTGTAAATGCTAATTCCTAACTATATATGGCCTATAACCTATGGTTTTTTCATTGAATATATATATATATATATATATATATATATATATATATATATATGAAACAGCATAATTCTAATGAAAAAGAATCCAGACGAGCCCGTAATCCTTTCTTCAAATATTTATTTCGGCACAGCAAACAGACGAGGATAACGCGTTTCGAACAACCCTGGTTGTTCTTGGTCACATGACCCGCGTTCCTCACACACCACCTTTTAAAGGTGTATTCATGTTTTTTTCTCTTTCCCCTCTCAATTTGTTCTTTATTACTTCATGGCACAAACAAAAAAGATTTTCCCAAGGCACAAATTAATCCACCTCATTTCTCTGAAGAGTAAAACGTGAAGAAAATTATACCATCAATTATAGTCATTGATTATTCTAAAAATTCATGTGTAAAATAAACCAGCTCATATTTTTGATTTTCATTCTGTTTCAATACAGTGGGCTATCTGTCACATCAGATTAAGGTTTAGTACCAAAGAGTTCATGTTTCCCAATGAACCAAAACCTTCTTTTGCAAAGCAAATCATGCAAAGTATTGGTATAGTACCCTTCTATTTCTCCCTCGTAATACACGCCGGTATTAGATAAACAGTTCATATTTTTCAAAATTGAAGGTCCATAACCAGTCTTTTGAAATCACTTCATACTCCACCTGTGGAAACGGGAGAAGACAAGGTTTTGGTATGCTACAAAATTTACACTTTATACAATACTATTTACATGTGAGATATAACTCTTGATCTTATCATAAAAGTATGTGGTTGATAGCCCTACACTGATTAGCTGGTGTATGTTTCGTGAAAGTGTATATATATACATACATGGAGAGTATTTTCTCCCACACGGGGGTACGGCGACACGTAGAAGGGCTCTAACCTGCAGTGACTAGAGTACGTTAGGTATTTACACCTACGCCACGCAGTATACGGAATATACATGGCGAATGAAATGTTAAAGGAGCGCGAAGCATTGGTTCTTAGAATCTTTAACTCGAAGTCAGCTGTGAGACGAGACGGCGACGCTTATGTA